>NW_026521814.1:10092500-12492500 GCF_021234435.1 Artibeus jamaicensis | reverse complement strand
AGCTGTTCATGCTAGAGGCCCTTTTCACTTCTCTAGTTTGTGACTGCCTGTTAGATGATCGATATTTCTATAGTAAAGGGCTGCTGTACTTCTGGTAAATGTTCCAGAACTGTAGACCTTTTATCTTCTCTACCCTAAGAATGTTAGCATTGGCATTAAAAAGCAAAACTTTGCATTTAAATAAACAGGTAAACAGCAAGTTTCCGAATGCCTTCTAAGCATAGGTATTTAGATAATTCTATTTTATCTTTATGAAACTTATGACAAAGTGGAATATAGTTGTGGTTGTCATCCACTAAACAACTTTTACTAATTGTCCAAGAGAGAGGGAAAGTAAGTAAGTATGTTTTATTGCCCTAATGCAGGGGTTAGCAAGATGGCTCACAGGCCAAATGAAGCCCAGGGTTGTTTTTTTGTATGGTCTGCAAGCTAAGTAAGCATGGTTTTATTTCTTTAAACGTTTATTTAAAAGGAAAGAAGCAAATATAATTTACTTTCTTATATTAGCTATAGTTTCCCTAATTTTTATCTATATCTTTATATTAGGTGAAAGCTCTGCTGTGTCTCTAGTTTCCAGAATAGTTCACCTATGTTTTTAATGAAGAGTGAATGAGTCAGTGAAAGAAAGGAAAGGAGGAGTCCTTACGCTTCTCATTAGCCTCAAGTCCTTGTTAGGTGTAAAAATACACAATGTAACTGTTATAGTTTCCACTTATCATACTTAGATTTGGCCTTTGCTGTGAAACTGAATTGTCAATTTAAAAAAATAACTGTTCTCTCCTATTTAGCCAAATGAGTAAAAGAGAAAAACCTGCTATAAGTTATAAGGATAAAGTAAAGAAAATATTTTAAGCTTGCCATTCTTGAAGCTAGCCATAAAAATATTTTTCTAAAAGAATAACTTGGAATTATTATGTAAAATAAACAATCTAATACTTGGTGTTCATTACAGTTAAAATATACTATAAATGGAATAACCCTAGCGATTTTTAATGCTAGGTATTTGGAAAATGAATTAAATCGTAACATTGTATTTTTTTTGGAGTTCATAGAGTGAAAACTAGTCTGGTGATTTTCCTACAGAAGTTATCTTGAGCTTGTATATAAGATTTTTGCCTGTTACCTACATTAGGACATAGAAGTTTTATCTGTTCACACCCTTTTAAAATTATAGGTAATTAATGAATTAAATCATTAATTATAGGTAAAAGATCATTTCAGGCTTCTTTGGATCACGTGCCTGTGGCCACAAAGTGCTGTTTCCTTTGCACTCTGCCCAAGGCTTCATTTCCTGTCTTTTATATTCAAGTGTTCGGTGGTGCAGTTTTGGCAGTTGCGAGAGGCGTGGAGGTATTTCCTGCTGTGTAGTCGGTCCTAGACACTAGACGGTATCACTAGTCAGTGGAGCTTTCCGTCTCCGGCTGATCTGGGATAGCCAGGCCAATCTGTTGAGAGGTGGGGAGATGAAATATAATGAAAATCTGCACTCCTGTGGGATCCTACCCACCAGGAAAGTGAGCATCAGTTAACGTGACCCTTAGAAAAAGATTGACCCTATATTTCAAAAACTGAAGAAAAGCTGAGTTAGAATCTCGTGCTACATAATGACATTTCCGTCAGTGGCAGACTGCGTAAGTGGTGGTGGTTCTGTAAGATTACAGTATATGTTTACAAGCAAATCTGTGAGGAAGAAAAACAAAAAACACCAAACCACATGGACATGTTTCTGAGAAGAATGACACCTCCTTCCAGAAGAGCCTCAGGCAGGTCCTTTACAAAGGGTTCCAGAAGCTGGGTTATAGCAGATGACAGACCCTAAAGACCCTCCAGTGGGACCAGATATGGAGGTGGATGGCAGTGGTGTTGATGGCCCTGACCCCGTTTGGTCCCATGCTGATATGTGTTTGTGTCTTAGTTTAAAAAAAAAATGTCAAAAATAAAAATTTGAATATCAAGAGTAAAAGTTATAGAATAAGGATATAAAGAAAGAAAATATTTTGGGCCCTGGCTGGTGTCCCTCAGTTGATTGAGTGTGGGCCGTGAACCAAAGGGTCGCCAGTTCGATTTCCACTCAGGGCACATGCCTGGGTTGTGTGCCAGGTCCCCAGTGTGGGCGTGTGAGAGGCAACCACACACTGATGTTTCTCTCCCTCTCTTTCTCCTTCTCTTCCCCTCTCTCTAAAAATGAATAAATAAAATCTTTTTTTAAAAGAAAGAATATTTTTGTACAGATATATAATGTGTTTTAAGCTAGGTATTATTGCAAAAGAATCTAAAAGTTTTAAAAAATTCAAAGTGTATAAAATAAAAGTTACAGCAATACAGGTTAATTCAATATTGTTGAAGAAAACTGTTTTATAAATTTAGTGTATAGTGTTTATAAAGTGTACAGTGGTGTATGATAATGTCCTAGGCCTTCACATTCACTTACCAGTTACTCACTGACTCCCGCACAGCAACTTCTAGTCCTGCAAGTTCCATTTATGGTAAATGCACTGTACAGACACACCACTCACTAAAACACCTGCTTCCATTTCTGTTTATTGTAGGCTTCTCCAGCTCACACAACTCCACAGACCCAAAATACAAGTGGTCGTCGAAGAAGGGCAGCTAACGAAGATCCTGATGAAAAAAGAAGGAAGTTTCTGGAGCGAAATAGAGCAGCAGCTTCAAGATGCCGACAAAAAAGGAAAGTCTGGGTTCAGTCTTTAGAGAAGAAAGCAGAAGACTTGAGTTCGTTAAACGGACAACTGCAGGTATGGTACATAAATGTAAACTTTGTTTGACCTATTTGTTTTAACAATCATGAACACAGCTCTTCCTTTCCTAGTTAGCCATCGAAATATTTTAGGACACCATGGTGGGTGTGTAGAGAACCTGTATAAAACCTAATTTTATAAACCTATTTTGATACTGAGATGAAGTAATAGAAAACTTTCAACACTGATACAGTGAAGATTTTAAATGTGTTTAGTTGTGTAGTACAAAAGTACATAAACTTCATAAAGTTGTGATATAAAGTTCAGAGTCTTAAAATTAAAAACGTCACTGGTATTTTACTTCTCATGTTCATTTTCTGGTTTGTATCACAACAATAAAGCTGCTTTAAGTAATGGTGTTCTTAAGTTCTTTTCTTTGAATTATAAATTTTGTTTTGTTTTGTTTTATTTAAAGTGAATATAGTGCTCAAGAAAGGTGCCAGATTGACAGCTTTGGAAACTGAAGGACTCTTATTATCCACAGAACAGGTACAATATGGCCAGTGGCAATAGAAATTTTATACTGCCCTGCCAGTGTGCCTCAGCTACAGATCTTAGGAACCTCCTGGGGATAGAGGTTTAAGGCTCCTTCCCACTCAGTCTTTGGTAAGATTTCCAGTAGGGGAGCGTCATGGCTGTTTTCTTCCTTCCTTCTCCCCCCCCCCTTAAATGTTGTGAATGATCTCCAGTAAAATTTTCCACTAAACTATCAATCAGTGAGCATCAACTAGAAAATTATGGTAATGAATTGTAGTTATTGATCAGTCTTCAGCGTTAATTCATTTCCAGTTAAAAACATGTCTTTCTATATAATTGATGATAACTGCTGTCTTCTTAAACCTGTCTATCTTTAAAGATGTCACTAACATAAACGTCTATTAAAATGTGTAAGAAAAGTTTTTAGCATCAGGGATAGCATTTAACCGGTAATATAAATTTTATAACTTAAAAATTTGTCAAATGTGAGGCAGACAGACATTTTTTAATACTGTGTTGTGATTTGAATGTTGACATGTTAGTTATAGAACAAATTGTCTTACAAAACATTTTAACCATTTAGACAAAATTTAAATATGATTTACATCACAGAGACTTCAAATGTATACTTATATTTCTTAGACAATATTATTTTTAGAAAATATATTAATTTTTTAGGGAAAATATGACTATTTTTCCTCTTAAATTCAATGAAACAGATTACAGGTACCAATTTATTTATACACTATAAAATGTATATTCTGCCCTGGCTGGCGTAGCTCAGTGGATTGAGCACAGGCCTGCAAACCAAAGGACCAAGGTTCGAATCGATTCCCAGTCAGGGCACATGCCTGGGTTGCAGGCCAGTTCCCAGCAGGGGACACACCTTTACCAGGTCTCTCTTTTATAATATTAACTTTTAAAACTATTTTAAGCATTAAATTTTCAAAGAATATTCATTTTATATTAACCAAGTGATTTAAGTATGTATATTTTTTCTTTTCTGGTTTTTTTTAAGGTTTTTTGTTTTTTTAAATCTTTAGAGGGGAAGAGAAGGAGAGAGGGAGAGAAACATCAATGTATGGTTGCCTTTCGTGCATCCCCTGCTGGGAACTGGCCTGCAGGGAACCAGCCTGCAACCCCGTTATGTGACCTGACTGGGAATCGAACCGCGATTGTCTGGTTCGCAGGCCCGCGCTCAATCCACTGAGCTATACCAGCCCGGGTCTCTTTTCTGTTTTTTTTTTTTTTTAAATTTTATTTAGTTATTTTTCAAGTACAGTTTTTTGTCTATTTCTCCCATCCCAGCCCAACCTGCCCTGCGCTCCCCACCTCCCTCCCATTTCCACCCCCCTTAGTTCTCGTCCCTGTGTCCTTCCTATTTGTTCCTCCAAATCCCTCCCCTTTTTTCCCCTTAAATTCCCTTCCCTCTCCCCTCTGGTCACTGTCCCCTTGTTCTCTATTTCAGCGTCTTTGTTATTATTCTGCTTGCTTGTTTGTTTTGTTGTTTAGGTTCCTGTTAAAGGTGAGATTATATGGTATTTGTCTTTCAACACCTGGCCTATTTCACTCAGCACAATGCTTTCCAGTTCCATCCACGCTGTTGCAAAGGATAGGAGCGCCTTCTTTCTCTCTGCTGCATAGAATTCCATTGTGTATATGTGCCACAGTTTTTTGATCCATTCATTTACCGATGGGCACCTAGGTTGCTTCCAACTCTTGGCTATTGTAAATTGTGCTGCTGTGAACATTGTGGTGCATAGGTTCTTTGAAATTGATGTTTTAGGATTCTTAGGATATAATTCTAGCAGTGGAATTGCTGGGTCAAAAGGCAGGTCGATTTTTATTTTTCTGAGAAAATTCCATACTGTTTTTCATAATGGTTGTACCAGTTGGCAGTCCCACCAACAGTGAACTAAGGACCACTTTTCCCTACAACCTCTCCAACATTTGTTGTTTATTGCTTTGTTTATGATAGCCATCCTCACCAGTGTAAAGTGGTATCTCATTGTGGTTTTAATTTACATCTCTGATAGCTAACGACAAAATTATTCTTCCAAGTGACTAAGGCTATATAGTTGTAGGACATTAAACATTGTTAGCCTCAGTGGTCTTACCTGTAGAATAGAGATGGTAATTGCTAATCTCCTCTGGATTGTTGCATAAATCACTTGAGTAGTTTTAGATACATAAATTTTTAATTGTAGTAAGATAAATTAATGTTTTCCTATGTAATTTGGCTTACTTGCCTTTTTAAGAAGTGAAAAGGCTTGAAAATTATAAATGGTATATAAATATAAGGTCTCACTTACAGGGTATTGTTGGACTTTAGGTTGGGCCAGTTTTCTGCTTCGACTCAAGTTTTTGCAGTATTAACAACTTTTAGTGAGATAGTGCTTTTTCCATAGTTATACTGCAGAGCTGGTCAACATTATTAATAGCAGTAGTACTTTGTTATTTGAAAAAAACTTGGAAAATTCAGGATTCAAAATAAATGTAATCTTTTTTATTAATTTCATACAAACTATGGTTAAAATATCATTATAAAATGTGTTACATTTTTATATTTCCTAAGTCGGGTAGACATTTCTTAGAGAAAGACATTTCTTAGAAGATTTATCATCTAAGTACAGTTGGCTACACATCATTTGCAAAGCATTAAACTTTTAAATAGAAGTCAAATTAAAGAAATCACTAAGTTAAAGTTATATTGAACTGTAGAGTTTAATACCTTAAATTACAAACAAAACCAGTAAAATCAGTATTTTTTAATTATTAGAAACTGGTGATGATGGCATAAAAGATAAGAAAGTATTCTCAGTTTTAGAGGTGCATACCAAAATATGAACACAGGTAAAATTATATGTTGTCAGGGGTTGTCTTTAAAATACTTATTCAAAAAGAGAAAAAGAATAAGGTCCATTTATGTGTATTAACCTGAGAAATTGTCTGTAATTTATTGTTGTGGGCAAAAAGAAGGTTGCTGGAAATAGTCTAAATGTCCATCAGTGGATGAATGGATAAATAAATTGTTGTATATACATACATTGCTATATTATTTAGGCATAACAAGGATTGAAAGCACATGCTACAATGTGGACGAACCTCAAAACATGCTTCAGTGAAAAAAGCTAGACACAAAGTCACATATTTTGTGACTGCACTTACATGAAATACCTAGAACAAATAAATTCATGGACACAAAATGCAAATGGGTTGTCACCAGCCACTGGGGAGAGGAGAAAAGGGAGACACTGATGAATGGGTAACAGGTGTTATTTTAGAGTGATAGAAATATTTCATAGGTAGATTTGTAAATTACTTTGTAAATATACTAAACACCACTGCATTACTATTAGAAAGGGGAACTAAGAAAACAGTCCCATTCACAATTACTTCAAATAGAATGAAACACATAGGAATAAATTGAACCAAAGAGGTAAAAGACCTGCATTTGGAAAATTTTAAGACACTGAAGAAAGAAATTGAATATACAAATAAGTGGAAGCATATACCATGTTCATACATATGAATAATTAACATCATTAAAATGTCCGTAGTACCCAAAGCAAGCTATCCATTCTGCATAATTTCTTTTAAGATACCAATGGCGTATTTCACAGAACTGGAACAAATGTTCCAAAAATTTATATGGAACTATAAAAGACCTTGAATAGCAACAGCAATGTCGAGGAAAAAAGAATGAAGTTGGAGGAATCACGCTACCTGGTAACAAAATTTGATGCAGATTCGTTGCTTTGTTTGCTCAGTCATTTCGAATATGACATCCACACAGTACACATGCTCACTCAGTGGCATCTACTGCCCCAACTGACAAGTACAATGAAGTCATCATTGTTCACGCATGTGCATTCCAGTCTACTCTCCTTGGCTGCCAGCTTACATTGATATTGCATAAACCATTCTTGTTATATTATATTGGTTAGACTTTTTCAGATACAATAAAAAGTTTAATGAATGCTGAGGTGTGACTCTTCATATTTTTACCAAATATATATTAGGTTTTTAAAAAATATTAATTATTCAACTTTATTGCCCCAGTCACAAAATTTAATTATATTTTAGCTTTCTAAAATCACCATTAAAAAGGCAATTTTATCAAATTGTATTAGAGATATTGAGGGTAATCTTGACCAAGAATTAGATGTTGTTAGTCATAAATTACATTTTTATGGTAATATATGATTTTTGTTGTCTTTTATTTGAAATGATTCTAACCTTTTTATGGCTTTGTCTTTGAGTTATACACATTTGGGGGATTAGTTTTCAGTTTCCAGCATCAGCATGTTTCCTTTATGGACAAAAAGCTGACTCTTTACCAAGCGTAACTCCTTAACCATTACTTTGTGGATAAAATTTGGGGATTTGGTTGTGGATTTGGGCTTTAAAACTTAAGTATTACAAAATGTATGCGAAATAGAAGTTCAAGAAGTTTATAGAATCATTCTTTGGTAGCTGGATATGTGAAAAGTTTTATTCATAGGTTAATGATATGGAAATGGTTTTGTTTATTGGTCCATCGACTATAGGAACAGGACCAAATCTTTAGCATTTATTGCCTGAAATAGAAAGGAAGATGCTGTATAATGCCTGTTTTAATTTCTGGGGCGGGGGTAAAGATAGTATTCTATTACATTACTGTCTTCCTTACCCCCTCCCTGGAATTTTTAAGTATATATGCGGGGGGACGAGCAGCTACTAGTGATGCCACCTGTACCTCGTGCATTTTATTGATTTGGAGACCTAGTCCTCCTTTTTACTTGCCTTCACTAAAAATCTTTCTGAACTTTTACTCTCCTGTCTATCAAAGTCATAGAATAACAAGAGAAGATTCAGAAAAGTATGTGTGTGACTGTGCTAAGCAAATACTAGTTATTATTCATCCTGTCATCAAGCATCTGTTGTGCGCAGGACATGTTATTAGTATTAGACACAGGGAACATAATAGTGAAAAAGACATTGCCCTTGCACTTGCAAAATTTGTGGTCTACCAGAGGAGACAAACATGAAAGAAATAATTATAGTATGAGAAGAGGGAAGGGTCATACCTGTCTTGTTTTGAAAAATATTTTCAAAATTGAACAGTTATCTCTATTTCTATTGTAGACAAAAAAACTATTTTGTTCTCAAGTGTAAGGTTTCGTATCCATGACAACCTTTGGAACTATTCAGTAGGAATCTTAATACTTGATCATTGATTTTTATGAAGACTAAACATGAGAAAATTATATGTTTAGCAATGAGAAATTCCCCAAAGAAGAAATCATCTAACATTTTTTTCATTTTGGGGGTAGTGGCTAAACTAGTAAACTAGTCAGAGGTCATTTGTGGATTACCTGGTCATCATCTGTGGCCAGATATCAGTAAGAAGTTTTGGTTGATTGATCGGTTGGCTGCCCTAACATGATTTCATCAATCTGATCTGCTGTAGATAAACATGTATTTGCTTATTAGTATGAAACATAGAATGAAGCAATGGTGAGACAATGCCAAAATAATGTACACTTTATTTTTTACCAGAATAATTTTTTCAGCATCTGCTTTACCTTACTAAGTATGTTTTACTTTGATTAGAAAAAATCAAAATTGCTCACATTTGAGTGGGACTTTGACATTTTCGTGTCCTTTATTTTACTTCACCTATTTTGGGTTATTTTTTTACCCCTGGACATAGAATTTCCATGGTCCTCTGTAATGTAACTGTGTACTTAACCTGTGCCAGGCTATGCTGTGATGCTCTGCGGATGCAAAGAACAAAGATAATCTTTCCCTGGAGAAAGTCCCAGTCTGACCTAGGTGACTAACTGGTAAACCAAAAACCACAGGCCATCGTGATAAGTGCTGTGTTAATCCACACACTCAGAGCTGTGGGAGCGAGGAAGGGGACATCTGACTTCTTTTCCTACACAGGCTCACTGTGTGTTGAGTTGACTGTACAGATGAGTGGAATAATTAGCAAGGCAAAAAGGAAAGACACTTTACTGTAGGTAAAGACAACAGTATGTGTTCAGGTAACCATATAAAATTTCTATTTTTTATAGATAAAAATGATTAAGTATTTCATAGGTTCAAACTAATGTGGAAAGGTGGCCACATGCACCAGATTATAAAAGATTATATGTGCTTGATATACCTATCCAGCCCTATTTTATATTACACAAGTTAATGAGAGAAACTTATAGACCTGAGTCTCAAAATCAAGTTGACAAAGCAGACAGAGGGAGAAACTTTCTTGGAAGTTATATTTGGATTATTCATAACATGGTTGCTCATCAGTAGAGAAAGTCCCAGTCCGACATAGGTGACAAACTGGTAAACCAAAAACCAGTTGCTAATAAAGTGCTATGATTAGCTAATATAGCTAATATATATAGCTAACATATAGCTAATAAAGTGCTATAACTAGCGATATTGACACTAATGCTGCAATATTTTATAAAAATGAGATTTCTAAAATAAGTTTAGTTTTAAAACAAAACTAAGTTTTCCCTTTAGTACTTTGATTGCTATGAACCCATTCTTATCTCAAATACGTTATTCTAAACAACCTTTTTATTAATGGTTCATAGTTATTATAAGCATCAATTTTTGATGTGTGCTTTAAAATAGTGTTGCAGTTCATTATTTTGGGGGTATGAGGAACTATTTGACCCAATAGACTTGCCCTTAGGTGGCTTAACTTTTATTCTTTTGATTTTTGTATTTGTCATTTATCACATCAGGAGGCATAATGAGTCAAATCTGCTAAATTGATTTACATTAAGAGACTAAGGGGTGGAAAACAGTGCCTGGGCTTTTATATGCACTCATTTGTTGTATTTATTTAACTTATGGTTCATGGATGAAACTGCATATGTAAGGTTAATGTAAGTCCAAGTAAGTAGAGGTGTTTGTAAATTAAAATTTTTATGTTACCAATTTATTAAATTCATATTATTTCTAACTCTTGAGTATTGGTAGTAATCACTGATGTATGTCTTTAATTGGGGGTGACTGAACGAAATTAACCAGATTCTCAATTTGGAACTTTTACAGCAGGGGTGTCTGTCAAACTCATTTTCACCAGGGCCCACATCAGCCTCACGGTTGCCTTCAAAGGGCCAAATGTAATTTTAGGACTGTACAAATGTAACTACTTCGTAACAGTTAAGTGAGAGCTCAGCACTGTCCCTGGGTAGAAACAAGCTGGAGGGCCAGATTCAGCCTGCAAGCCTTGCGTTTGCCATCTGTGTTTTGCAGAGAATCTTCCAGATTAATACATACAAAACAAAAGCTGGTGTGTTCATTCCATAATAAGGAATAGGAAAAATTGCCATTGATTTATCAGACTTGAATTTAGATATGAACGAATTGCCTGAGTAAAAAAGGCCACTAAGCCATTTAGATATTACAACTGCTTCCATTGGTTCCATGTCCAACACAGCGCCTTGCAATGCATTTTAGTTATCCATGATTCATTGATATGTGGTTTCCCATATGGAGCTTTTTCAAGTTTACAGAAAACTAGAAACTTAAGTGTTCAGGATAAATTTTTCATTTTCAAGTGAATAGAGTGACTAAAAATTTATCCTGGCTCATTCAATGTTTCTAATTTTTTATGTCCTCAAAAACATCTAATATAGATATAATAAAAAACCCTTATATTCAGTATGTGTAGTATATATAAGTAGTCCCAAGGCAAATGGTAATGTAAAAACTTTGAAATATGCTATCCAGTTGTGGTGTTAAATTTTTATAAGTGTGGCAGTTTTTATTCAAACGCTAAGATATAAAAACTGGTGTGTACTGATTAAACATTTAAGCAGCGTATTTTGTTTATTCCTTGATACTCTGTTGAAGATACCCAGGGTCACTGTCCAATCTTCACTTCTTTTAAACAGTAAGAAATGTTTACTCTGATGTTGGTAAGGTACATAACTCGTTTCTTCTCCAGAGTGAAGTCACCCTGCTGAGAAATGAAGTGGCACAGCTGAAACAGCTTCTCCTGGCTCATAAAGATTGCCCCGTCACCGCCATGCAGAAGAAATCCGGCTATCATAGTGAGTAATGGGCCGCTACCTGGAGCCTCAGGCTACATCAGTGAAATGCTGCCCCAGTGAACCAAGCTACCATTAAAAAGACTGAAATCCTCATATTGAATATTAAATATCAGTTCCATGAGCTTATGGAATCAGGGTATTCTTAAAATGTAGAGTTTTTTAGTTTTCCTATTTCTAATTTCTTTCCTAGGGATTGCTATAGATCAACAAAATGGGTTAGTTAATAATTTAAAATGTACCATAAGTACTGATGATTATTTTATCTTCCTTGGAACGCTTTGTCTTAGATTGACAGGGTGAAACATTTCCAGCCTTTGTGCAGTAATGATCATTTTAAATCAACTGTTTTCACTTAATATATAGTTTTTGTTTCTAGTAGCAGATCCTATTGTTCTTAGATATCAGCATTGTGCGATTTTTTTTTGTTGTGAACCTTTATATTGAATCTTACTAGTTATAAAAATGCTAAAGTAGAACAGTATTTAAATTATCTGCTTATCAGTTTCCTCTTAAATGGTTTCTCTAAAAATGAGATTCTTTTTTCAGCAATTCAGAGGTTAATTGTGGTTTTTCCTTCCTAATGTCCTTCTTTTTGATAGTATGCACAATGTTGAAACCAGCTGTTACTCTTGAGTAAATGGCCAATTTTGTCCATTGTACACAAATTTGTAACAGATAACAGAGCTGGGAATTAGGCAACATGCATAATATATAACCCACAGCTTTCGTTTTTATGATTTAGTGGTATTTCAGGGCATTTGTAAATGTGAAGATTGTTTCAACCATATGTATCCACTTCATTTTAATTTGCCAGTGTCAGTAATTCAAAGAGAAAGAAACATTTTGTATTGGATGCAAGCAGTTCCTCAGGTGCTCACGATAAAACTTAATGGCCACCATCTTTACTTGTAGTCATTGTAAGCAGTTTCATCACAATGGGCAATATTTTTTAATTTAAAAGTTTCAGTAGATTTAGTAACTCTCTATTGCCATATATATTTAGAACATTGATTTTTGTCACTTTTGAGCAAATAAATCTCAGTCTTTTGATATCTAATCATTTTGACAGGGTGAAACACATTGTGGAGTAAATGGGACCCATCTAGAAATGCGTTTGGAATCTGTGTTAACAATGATTGCTGCAGGGATGAGGCCATTATGGCTCCCATCTGACTTAACAACATAATTTCCTACAGAAGCTACTGAGTTCAGCATTATGCATACATGATTTTCTTCACAAGAGAGTTCTCTTGAATTTTGATAGTTCAAAATGTAATGTATAATTGATTCTATAAAATTAGAAAATTAACTCATATTGCATGCAATTCAAAATCATCTGCAGTTTTTTAATCTTAGGTAATTTGTTGGATAATCCCAACAGTATTCTCTCTATTCTCTAGGCAGTATTATGTTCAACAAATGTATGCCAATTTTTAACTTTAAGAAATAATTTATAAAGGACTTTTAAGTGTATAGATGCATGATTTATGTCCTATACCTTTAAACAAACTAACTAAAAACCTAGATTAATAAGTTTTAGTGAATGTACAGGGTCTGGCAGAAGTAACACCTGCTTGAGTGTGGTTGGTTGGGTAATAATATGGGTGTAATAATTTATAGTTTTAATTAGAATATTTCACCTAAAATGTTACACAGTGTGCTTGAGTGGGATAGTGATATGTTACAGAATTACATACTTACGATTTTGTAATAAAGGAACATTATTTGTGCTGGGCCCTGTGTATTCCAGTAGGTTGTGAGAATGCAAGACATTTTTCACTTTGGAAACTCCCTACCTTGTTTCCTGTCTGGTGGTCTAGATAATCAGATTACCTGGAATATGGTTCTGGCACAAAACTAGTTCTCTTCTGCTCCTGGGAGATCATAGGATTTTGTAGAAATTTTAAAGTAATTTCTATTTTTGAATGTATAGTCTTTGGAAAAAAATCTAATTTCTTTGTCGTTTGATACTTAAATTAACTTAGAGATTGACTGAGTGAATATTTCAATCTTTTAGAAAATATGGCGAAATTTACAAATACCTAATACTATTCATCACGTTGCACACAGCAATTGCTAATGGTGAGCTTCAGTGCTAGTTGATTCTTTCAAAACATTTAATAGAGAAAACTAAGGTTCAATAGAAGCTTAGGAATATCACAAAATTTTGTGGGTAAAGGTGACAGTCGAAGTCACACTGTCACAGGGTCATCACTGAGAGTCGTGTATCCTAGGAGACTCAGCGTGGGAATACTGACAGTCAGTATCAACCGTGGGTAAAGATACGATACATTCTGAGTGGTTCGCTTTCATGAAGAAGAAAGCTCAAGGCTGATTTTATTGCCACTAATTCATATTTTCTAGAGGGCTGAACATAATTAAAATTGTATTATAGTTGTTTCCATAGTCAGAAATGGGAGCGATTATTTTGAGACATAATTGAGAGCTTATCCAGGTGGGGGGAAAGTAAGTTTATAGGTGTGGGTTCACAGAACACCAAGCTTATTGTGTTATTTATTACTTATTAATTATTATATTCTCCATATGAACAACTATAAACCTACTTTTGCCCCACCCTGTATCTTCAGTACTGAAAATATATGTGAACAGATATAGAGAAGAACTTCAGAGAGTGAATAATCAAACAGCTGGTTTCTTTAGCTTCTGTAGGCTGAAAATGGTTCTAGGAGTGCTATAAGGTCTCGTCTGTCTTTCTGGTGACTGTGATTGTACTGGTTTTCTCTTCTCACCTCTGGAAGTAGTGGTATATACTGATGTATCACATTACAGTTATTTTATGTATGAAATCTGGAATTACAGAACTTACAATTGAGTACCTGTTCTTGGTACATACAGCCTGAAGATTTGCTTGACCTAATTCTGAAAGACAAGATAATCACTGTCCTTCAGAATTTACTGTTTAATTTTGAGTCATTGCCTTCACTGTACGTTTACATTTCCTTGTTACACTCATCAGATCAGCCTCTTCATTTTTAAAAGGTGGTGCATCCCTAGAATTTAACCTTGACAGAAAGGTCAGCTTTTGTCCTATTGAAGAATAGTGATAAAATAAAAAAGAGTGCTTTTTACTAGTCTGTAGTGTTTTTCTCTGGACACATAACTATTATGTTGGCTATGCACTAAATTGTGTTTTGTAACGTTTGTTAAAAGAACTACTGGTTGCGATTTTTAAAAATTATATCCTAAGGTCAAATTTTTATGTAAGGGCGGGTATTGTTTTGCATTCGTAGCAGATTATGGAGAAGATAGGATTCTATCTCACATACATTTTTTTTTAATTTTATTTATTTATCTTTAGAGGGAAAGGGAAGGAGAGAGGGAGAGAAACATCAATGTATGGTTGCCTTTCGTGCATCCCCTGCTGGGAACTGGCCTGCAGGGAACCGGTCTGCAACCCAGGAATGTGCCCTGACTGGGAATTGAACCGCGATTGTCTGGTTCACAGGCCCGTGCTCAATCCACTGAGCTACACCAGCCAGGGCTTTATCTCACATACATTTTTAAAACTGCTTTTCAAAAATGCATGAATTGGGGAAAGTGTCAAAATTCTATAAGAACTACTATATCTATAAAACCCTCCAAATAAGGAATTTTATTTGAACAAAAGTGCTTTGCAAGGTTCCTCACCCTCCATTTTCTATATTATGAATCGTGGGTTAAGTCCTGCTTCATAGGGTTCGTAGTCTTTTAATAATGGACACTCAGGAGAAGGACTTGGCCGTTAGTAAGAAGGCTAGTGTACATTTCCCAGATTTGATGGAAAGCCTGCAAAATAAAAATTATTTCAATGCCAAGTGAATAGAACAAGGTGCAAAAGAATATATCCAGTATGATACTGTTTTTAGAGTTTTCAAAAATAAACAAGTTAAACAGTGTTGTTAGGGATACATACCTATTTGCTAAAACTTCACAGAAAAAAACAAGGAAGTGGTTAAAGAAATAGCGTGGCAATTTTGGAAACTTTGGGATTACTGGCAGTGTTCTCAGAGGTTGGGGGCTGGGTTCACAGGTGTCTGTATTATCATTGTGCCTCATAACTTACATGCTCTGTAATTGCATTATGTGTGTCAGAATTTTCAGTAAATGAATTTATTGGATTCTATTCTCAAAATAAGATATGGGAGATTTGTCATTCATGCCTACAAATTAGTAGATTTATTTTCATAAATATTTAGAGTGCCCTTTCCTGGATTTTTTTTCAATTGTAGTATCTAGAGTTTTTAATAGATTTTTATTTGAATCTCAATTAATGCATGCAACTATAACAGCTGGTGGCATTTGGAATCTAAATACCACTTACTGTCATGTGTGTGCATCATTAGAATCAGGTGTTATAGTCATCTATTGCTGCAGTAGATGGAAAGTCAACCAGAATATATATAGTTCTAGAAACTGCAGAGGGAATAATTTGAAGATATAATTTGTATGGAAGAATTCATTTTGTTCATGCATGTGGAAATACATTTTTTATCTGTTAATAAGAATGGGATGTAGCCAAACAGATGGGTTTTGTTAGATGTGTTGTTGGATTAAGTGTTTGCTTATGCTGTAGGAGTCTGTCTCCCAAATCCCTACCACAGCCTGTTTAACACTCGCTGTTTAGCAGCTTTATTGCTGAGGCACCGGGCAGGCACCCAGATGTTTTCACATGCATGGTCGTGCCTCCGTTCATCCTGTTGAGTCGCCCACTTCATGACTTGCAGCCGCCTCTCAGTTACTCAGTTCCCATCATACTGACTTATCTAAATACCGATTTTGTAAAATACTTTGTAACTTTTTACTCTGTTTATTGACTCAGCCTACTCATACCTTAAGTATGAGTCATCTTTAAGAAACTGTTTTAAGAAACTGAGTCATCTTTCTTTTTTCTACTCAGCTGCGGATAAGGATGATAGTTCAGAAGACTTGTCTGTGCCAAGTAGTCCACATACTGAAGCTATACAGCATAGTTCCGTCAGCACATCCAACGGAGTCAGCTCCACCTCCAAGGCAGAAGCTGTGGCCACGTCAGTCCTCACCCAGATGGCGGACCAGAGCGCAGAGCCTGCCCTTTCACAGATTGTTATGGCTCCTTCCTCCCAGGCACAGCCCTCAGGAAGTTGATCAGAAACCTGCAGTGCAGCAGCTTTAGATACTTCCTAGTGACTTCAAAGGGAAATCAAGGAAAGACCAGTTTCCATTTACACGAAATCTGTGGTTGTAAATTTTTTTTTACTTGAAATTAAATCTGGCTCTAAAGTTGGTGTAGCAGCAGTTGATGATCAGCCTGAACAAAAGTTTTTAGTCTCTGGAAAAAGACTGATATTGATTTTTTTATAAATATTGTTAGATTTGTTAATTTTTCTGTGCTCAGTGTATAAATTGTATTATAATTCGTCGTGGCTTATTTCATTTTTAATTTGGTGGTGTTTTAAAAAATGGGGGTGTTACTGAATTTCTCTTCCCACTTCCATTTCTTTTGACCACCTCTTAACCCTCAACTGTGATGGTAATATTGTTATATCATTTATACCAAAGTTCTGCTTAAATCCCTGTTGGCTTTGTAATGTTAACAAAGTCATAAAGCACTAGCCAGAGAAAGAAATTTGCTTTTAACCTTTTTGCCTTTTATTTTGCACATTATGCAAAAGGAAGAACATTAGAGAACACTTGTTAAGTGAAAACATTGTGGAAGACATACAGTGCTTTTATGCACACTGTTACTCTTAGATCAAGACCATTAATAGTGCATTTTTTCTCTTTAAAGATTTTAAGTAGACATAAAGTTTGGAATCCTTATCATTTCAAAAATGACTATTTTTCAAGTCTTAAATTCAGTATTTTAAACCTTATGTTTTGAGGCTAATAAAATATGAAATTATGTAATGTACAATACAGGGTTATCAGATATCTGATAATTTTTTGGAACTAGATTTTTGGGGTTTCTTTTGCAGATTTCAGGTTACAAACTGAGAAGTTTATGCATAATCAAGTATGGTATGGTTGCCAGAAAAGCCTAAAAATTACTACTTAGAAAATTTAAGACTGTTTACCCCCATTGTCTTGTACTTGCAAGCTAACTTGTACTTATCCTTGTGAAAGCACTGTCATCTTTTAGTAGCAAATTTTGATAATGTTTCTTGTGGGAAAAAATCAGTATCTTTAGAACAATGTAATTATAATGTGGGAAGCAAGAGTGAGTGAGAGAGAGCGTGTGTGTGTGTGTGTGCGCGCGTGTGTGTGCGTGTTTCAATAGTTTATGCCAGCGATCTTTGCTTGAATGTTTAACGATGCCTTCAGTGTGATGCTGGCCATAGGTGATTGCAATTTAAAATGTCATTACTGTGCAGGCTTGGATAACTAACATTCCATGATGTAGTTTGTTTCTGATGAGATGATTGTAGGTACACTTTCTCATTATCCAGTCATCTGTGGGATACTGAGTTTTCTAATGTGCCATTATCTATTTTTATTCTGCAGTTACGTTCAAAACACAGTACAATATTTTAAAATAGACTAAATTGTTAAAAATTTAAAAGTAGTAGATGTGTGTAAGAAAACTTTGTAAAATAGTGATGAGTCTTACCCAGTAGCAACTTCTGGCATTCAAGCAGGATTCCATTATGTAAATATCTGTAATGCATTTATAATAAGTTGTGTAGTTTGTTCTGCATCCATACTACACTATTTGCGAAAGTCTCAGTGCCATCTCTTAATGAGACTGACATTTAAAAACCTATATGGAATATCCTTGATAATTCAAGGAGATATCCCACCTGCCTAAGTTCCAGACTGGGAAACATTCAAACTATACAAATGACATTTCAGGACTTTTAAGTTATGAAGATAATAAGAACTTTATTGTTTGGCTTATTAAAACTGAACATTTTTGGTTGATACTTCTACTTTTAAATTTTTTTATTTTTAACTGATTTTATAATGTTTAATCAATTTCTAATCATGATTTTGCCATAGTTATGCTAAGGAGTTGATCTCAAAGGCACAAAATATGAATTCTACAAGAAGGCTATTTTTTATTGTAGTTTGAATGGGTTAGGAAAAGCCTCCTCAATTTTTCTCTCATAAGTCCAGTTCAGTGCATTTTCCTTTCATTTATATTATTTATGCAAGTTAAAGTTCTTTGATAACAGGAATTCTTGCAACTGTAAAATAAAGCTACATAGATGTAAGAAGTCATGTAAATGGTTAATGAGCTTACCAACGTTAGCAAAACCCTCATTGTAAATCAGTCTGTACTCAGCAAATAAAAATCATTATTAGTTGTATAAACACAAATTTCATTTTGACTTTCAGGATGTCACACTACTTCCGTACCTAGCATTTTGAGTCCTTACATTTGCAATGTTACACAAACTGTACTATTTTCTTTTATGTGCAGTTTGCATGAGTAAACCATCAGAGAATAAATTCTATCTTTAAATTATGTTCATAATTTGCTTGTTCTTACCTCTCTCATAAAATAGCATCACCTGATACTCTGTTTCTGTGATGAAGTATATTCCTTTCCTAGGACCTTTCAACTGCAGGGTACCTGGGCGTTATTCCTCTTTCTTGGCGTTCACTTTAAGCCACATTCATGTGTAATGATCTTGGGTGTTCCCAACACAAAATGTTTCTTCAACTTCAGCCACACACAGACCTGCCAGCCGTTGGTATCTTTTGGTGTCTGCCTAACAAGACATCTTAAATATAACGTGTCCAACACTAAAGTCTCAATCTTTCCCAGCCCTACCCTCGAATGTAATCCTCCCACAGTCTTTCATAAGTCAGCTGATGGCAACCCCATGCTTCCAGTTGGTTATGTGAGAACAAGCTTGTCATTCTCAATTGCTCTCCCAAAGCCCATACTCACCCATCAGGAAACACCCTGTTTGCTTTACCTTCAAAATAAACCAAAATTCAACCACATCTCAGCATTTACACTGCTGACACCCTGATGTGTGCCATCATTTCTGACCCACATTATTGCTATGTCCACCTCATACAGCCCCACGACTACATTAGAGAGAAGCTTTATGAACATACGGTGGGTTCAGCTCCCAAGTCCTGGAGTGGCTCCTCATTGCACTC
Source organism: Artibeus jamaicensis (assembly GCF_021234435.1). Taxonomy (NCBI): domain Eukaryota; kingdom Metazoa; phylum Chordata; class Mammalia; order Chiroptera; family Phyllostomidae; genus Artibeus; species Artibeus jamaicensis. Next base: position 12,473,113 of record NW_026521814.1, on the reverse strand, counting down.
AGAGCTGGATTCCTTATGGTGGCCTATAAGGCCTAAATGATACTCCCCCATCCCCATCCCCATCCCCTTAACATCTCCAACTGTATCTCCTACCCATTGTTGTATTCACTAAGTAAGTACTACCAGGTGTCAGTCATTGTTCCAGGCACCTGGTAGGACACAATTACCAATGGCACCAATTGCCAGGACACAATATTCCTATGTGAAGCTTTGGTCTGCATGGCCGGGGGTGGGAGGTGTGTTGGGAAACACAGTTAACACAGTATGTACATTGTGTATTAGAAGTGGTAAGTGCTAAGTGAAGAAGAAGACGGTGATTTTGCTGGAGGGTATGTAGAGTGGTGTTTCAGTCTTTGGGTTGAATCAGTCTGAAGAGATACAGAGAATCACATGGCTTTTTTATTTTAAAGTATACTAAGATGCTTAATCTAGATTATGTGCCACTAGGTAACAGATTTCATCATAAATGATGTATTTCTCTAAAAAAGTTAGATATATTAAAAGCACAAAGTCATGTGTCCTTTATCATAAAGGACAGGAAATAGAATCTCGTCTCTGGCTTGTCCTTAGTGTTAAATGTAGTTCCGATAATTCTGCATCTGTGAGACTGCAGAATTTGATGCTTGACACTAAGTATTTGTGAGAGTGTTATGACAATAATCATTTATTCCTAGGCCTTCATCTTAAGTAAATATGCACATGCATATTTATGTACCTCAAGAACACTGAGCTATAAAAGCAATTAGTTCTAAAATAGAGATATTTGGAAGAAAAAATTAATCTGACGCTTTGTGATTATCTTGACAACAGGATAATAGTTTTGAAGCAGAATTAGATCGTTTTGTTTTTGTCTGATGTAGTTATGAGAAATAGTTTTTAAAATTTTTTAATAAATACAAATAACTTTTCTGTAATTCTCTCACATGGTTTAAAAAACAAGTGCAGGTCCTTCCAGACTATCCTGGGTCAAGATCAAGACTTGGGTGTTCGATGCTGAAGCAAGTACTAAGATCCTAGAGAGCTAGCGTCCTGTTTAAGAGAACCCTCACAATATAAGATAAAGACCTTCCTGAAAAACTAAGTGGTGAGTTGCCAATTACATATTTTGCATAGAGAAAGTGTGATCAGTGGTAATGTCTTTAAAGTGAAAGGGCTTATTAGTTCTGAAGTAACAAAGGCCATGTGACATTGGAACCTACAATAAAGGGGGAAATCCGTGTAGTTTATTCTATTTCAGCAGTCCACAGCACCAGCTCAAACGTTAAACTATAAGACATTATCAGATCTGTCACATGTCACAACAGTCAAACTAGAAGAGTTCTGTTACTCAGTAGTGAGTTCCTCAAAGGCACCTGCAAAGTTTTCCAGTGGCTTTCAGATGCCATTAGTAGTACACCCGTATCCTGACCACAACGCCTTCCCTTGCATCTTTATTTTGCATTAGATTTTACATTTAAGATATTTCTTCAACTAGAATTTTTTGAACAGAACAGTTACCGTGGGAAACTTCCCGATTCTAAATCTTATTTTTGAATATATCAATTATGTCAAATAAGGATTGCTTTACTTTATATAACTAATTTTACAGTAGGTTTGGCTTTCTGTGAAAGACAAGAGTGTTCACCCAAAAGAGCACCTTTTAAAAGTATCTTTGCTTTAATAATTTTAAGGGATGTAAATTAAGGAAATAGTTGTTTTTCATAGCCTGACCAAAAAACTAGGCAAATGTTGTTTAATGTTTATTTAGCAGGATTTAAGATGATAGAGGTGTTTGAGTTTCTTACAACTGAGAACAAAGGCATTATGTGGGGTCTATGAGGAACAGAGAATATTTGTCGATACCATTCTTCAAAAATAAACCCTTTTGCTTTATACATTAATACTGTTGGTGGCATTGTAAATTGGTGCAGCCATTATGGAAAACAGTCCGTGGAGTTTCCTCAAATAATTAAAAAATGGAAGTACCATATAACCTAGCAATTCCACTTCTGGGAATTTATCCAAGGAAAACAAAATATGAATTCTGAAAGGCTATGTTGCCCTATGTTCATTGCAGCAATATTTACAATAGCCAAGATACTGTAGCAACCTAGGTATTCATATTTAGGTGAATGGGTAAAGAAGTGTATATATACATAATGGAATATTACCGAACAATAAAAAGAATGAAATCTTACTATTTGCAACAGCAAAGATGGAGGGTAGAGGGTGTTATGTTAACTGAAATAAGAGAAATACTGTATGATTTCTATCTGGAACCTAAAAGCAAACAAAGCAAAGGAACAAACAAAGACTCAGACACAGAACAGACTAGTGATGGCTGGGAGAGGGGAAGGGAGGCAGATGAAAGGTGAATGGGAACAAGGGGTAAAAACTCCCAGTTATAAAATAACTCAAGGATATAATATAGAACAGGGAATATAATAACTTTTTATGTTGACAGATAGTTTAGAGACTTGTGGTGACCACAGTGTAACTGGTGTGTAAATGTTGAATCCCTATGTTGTACACATGAAACTAATATATGTCAATTATACTTCAATAATTTTTCATGTAATTTTTAAATATTTAAATTTATTTTTAGAGAGGGGGAAGGAAGGGAGAAAGAAAAAGAAACATCAGTGTGTGGTTGTCTCTTGCACACCCCCTTCTGGGGACCTGGCCCACAACCCAGTCATGTGCCCTGACTGAGAACCAAACCAGCGACCCTTTGGTTGGCAGGCCAGCACCCAATCCACTGAGCCACACCAGCCAGGGCAAGTATCTTCATTTCTAACTATTCCTTTCTTGCGATTGCTATGTCCTTTTTATTCTGTTGAGCACCCTTATAATCATTACTTTTTTTAAAATTGTATTAGCCCCAGAGCAAAGAATTGTTTGGCCAAAATGTCAGTAGTACAAAGAAACTTCCCAAACCACCTTTGACACGTTTAGTCAGTCATAGCACCTCCATACATTTGCACAGATGTGTTGTTTTTCCCATTTCAGGTGTGTTTTTACCTTTCTTGAAATAATAAAGCATAATACACCAAAATATTATATATTTTCTCCATCTTTAATATTAAAATGGCTGCACAGAAATTCACCAATTTTAATAAGTGTTTTAGAAAACGCATGCTGATATGACAGGTGTCACAATAGAATCTAATAAAAGTGTTTTGAATGGAAAAGCAGGGACCTACAGCCAAGATGGCTCTACCTAGCAAAGCTATCATTTAGAATCGAAGGGCAGATAAAGAGCTTCTTGAACAAGAAAAAAAACTAAACTAGTTCATCATCACCAAACCAGTATTCTATGAAATGTTATAGGGACTTATTTAAGAAAAAGATCAAAACTATAAAGAAGACGAAAATCAACAATAAAACGACAAGAAATACATATCTATTGACAATTGAATCTAAAAAAACAAAGCAAACAAGAACAGAGAGTCATGAATACAGAGAGTGTTTTGATGGTTGCCAGATGGGAGGGGGGTGTGGGAGAATAGGTGAAGGGATTAAGAAGTACAAATAGGTAGTTACAGAATAGCCGTGGGGCTGCAAAGTACCATATACCGAATGGAGAAGCCAAAGGACTTACACACATGACCCATGGACATGAACAGAGGTGTGGGGATTGCCTGAGGGAGTGCAGAGTGCTTGCTGGGTGAAGGGGGGGTGGTAAAGGGGGAAAGTTGGGACAACTGTAACAGCATGATCAATAAAATGTAATTTAAAAATATTTTGAATTCCTGGCTGGTGTAGCTCAGTGGATTGAGCACGGGCCTGCGAACCACACGATCGCAGTTCGATTCTCAGTCAGGGCACATGCCTGGGTTGCAGGCCAGTTCCTAGCAGGGGACACATGAGAGGCAACCATACATTGATATTTCTCTCCTCTCTCCTTCCCTTCCTCTCTAAAGATAAATAAATTTTAAAAAATTATTTGAATGGAGTTAAAGACAACAAAGCACTACTAGAGCCATTATACAGAAAAAACATAATGGACTTTTTGGCCAACCCATTACGTCCACTTCTCCCTCCACCACACACACATGCTGCTTATAAAACATTACCCAGGAAAGAGAAAAGATTCACAATAAATAACTTATAAAACAGGAAAATCTCATATACCAGAAAGAGTTGTGAAAAAAAATGGCAAAATGTATAATTAAGTACAAATGATTATTCATACTATATTGTGATTTTAAGTGGAACTATTTAAGGAAGCCTGAAAACTATAGGCGTGAAGTGCAAAAATTAATAAACTAGAACAAAAGCACAGGACAGTTTCAAGAAATCTTGAAAGGTATGGTGAGGTATAAGGGAAGAATGAAATTATACTAAGGTTCTTATTTTGTTCTGAGAACTGATAGTTGTCCCCAGTATCCATCACACTTTCTTAAATAATAGAATTTTTAGTGGCACTTAACCAACCAGCTCCAGACTCATGTATCAGTCAGGCAGAGTTCATCCTGGAAAACCAGAACTCTACTTGGAATTTAAGCGAGAGAATTTGACATAGGAGCTGAGTTGAATAGATGTAGGAAAACCGAAAGGCCCGAGCAGGAACACTGAGGTAAGGCAGAGGTACCACTTTAGGAGGCGGCCGCAACTCTCAGGGCAGTGGGAACAGAGAAGAGACTGAGGGTTTTCAACCTAAAGGCCTGGAGGAGAGCTCTCAGGTCTCCGAGGAGAGGGTGCTGTGGTTGGTTCTGGGAGTGCCCAGAGAAGCTGGGGACCGGGACTGACACAACTGGGGTGCAGGACCATTCTTGGGGATGGTATGAAGGGTACAGCCAGAGAAGCTGGAGGGACACCTTTTTCCTTTCCAGTGTCCCTCCACACACTGCCTCTTCTTGGTGGAACTTACCCCAAAGGCAGCTGACGGGAGAAATGTAGTTTGCAGAGCCTCAGTCCTGGCATCAGAAACCAGAGTTCGAAGGGTGGGAATGCATCTGAGAGCCAGAAGCTCAATAACCAGGTGGGCGTAACTGCTTTCCTAGCATCTCTCATCCCTGGGCGGGCAGGGAGTGAAGTCCCAGCTCATGGGATGGATGGAAACCGAACCTGCAATTCCCGGGTCATCGCTCCACTCTCCTCGCCTGGGCTGCAGCATCCGCGTGGAGGTGAGCCACGTGGAGGTGAGCCCTGGGCTCATGCGGATGAGGTTAACATCTTACAGATGGGAGAGCAGTAAGGCTGAAAAGGCCTGGGTTCACGTGCTGAGTCACATGATGAAGAAACAGACTTAAATAGGCTTGTTGAGACTTTAAGGCTTTTAGGGAGGAGAAAGAAAAAATAATATAGTGGAAATCATGAAATTAAAGGAAACAATAATAGAAGACAAACATTTGGATGACAAAGCAATCAACGATTACCTATATTCTCTGTACAAGTGATACATATAAAACAAAAAGGTTGAAAATAAAAAGATATGCTGGGAAATGCAAACTAACAAAATTAGAGGTCAGGCAATATGGATATTGGCATTCTAAGTCTACAATGTTGAAATGAAAATATATTGAGATGGGAAAAGCTATCAAATATATAAATAAAGCTCATTCTGAATAACACACTGCTGAAATATGTTTTAAGAGAGCAAACTATGCATAAGCTGGGTAACAAAAATGTCTCATTCTTGAAAAGAAATTGGATGTAGTTTATTATACATCCCAATCTCAATTCAGTCTGATATTCCAACTACTCTTACATTGGACAGACTAGCCAGACTGAGAAAAGTAGTTGTAATTGTAGGGCCATTATCCCTTTAAGGGTATGAAGTCTGTGAAGAGAATGAGTTTTCCCATGAAGGAGTGAATACTCCTGTCATTCGGAAACAGCTGAGCCCAGACAGTGACAAGGGTTTGAGCTGGAGGAGCAGTGTCCCAGGAACTGGGAGGCTGGGACCCTGGGCCAGGAGAGGCCTGAGGTGCGCTGCTCCGAGCTCAGGTGCGCCACAGGGAGGACGGGCCTGTGGATAAGTAAGGTTGATGTTGCTGCTATTGTGTAGCTTCAGGCTTTTTTCGACCCAGTAAGTTACTTTCTCCATGATCCCTGAACTATCAGAAAAGTCTAACTCTTTTTTTTTTTTTACTTATTTTAAAAGATGTTATTTATTTATTTTTAGAGAGAGGGGGAGGGAGGGAGAAAAAAAGGGAGAGAAACACCAATGTGCCAGAGAACCAACGTTTGGTTGCCTCTCACTCCCCCAATGGGAACCTTGCCCACAACCCACACACCTGCCCTACCAGGAATCGAACAAGTAACCTTTCCGTTTCCTGGACGATGCCCAACCCAGAGCCACACAGGTGGGGGCACTAATTAACTCTGTTTAAATGTTCACACATGGTCTCAGCCTTCGCTGTGGGTGCGGGGCCAAGCGTGTGCCCGGAGACTGCAGCACCAGCGGGCTGAGGTAGCCCAGTGACCACCGGAGAGTCGTCGTGGCCTCGGCTCCCACACCGCCTCATGTCCCCTTTGGACTCCCTAACCAGGTACAGCTGCCACGGGCAGTTAGCTGGGCCGACCTACTCTGAGTCTGCAGTCCCTTGTGGTCACCATGGCCAAAGAGGCTGGGGGCCCGGGAGCTGACCGCCGGCCCTCCGCCTGCTGCCGGAGGGAGGGGCCCGGGCAAAGTGCCCACAGCCCGGGGCAGGGGCTCCTCCTGGAGCCAGATTGTTTTCTCTGCTCATCTGGGGGAGATGGGGAACGTGTCATTGCTGATTTAGAGGAGCTCTTTAAACTGTGTGAAAGTGGCTATGGGTGCACAGGAGGGAAAAGTCCTGGCGCACTAAGACCGTGGGTTCATCGAGCGGAGTCCTGGGGTAAATCCTTGGCTCCCCAAATCTGGTTTGGTTTTTGCCAACGGCTCCCCAGCTGCGCCCTCCTCCAGCATCTGCTGTGGGGCCGAGGGAGTGAGGGAAGGGGTGAGCGCAAATGCGGAGGGCGGTGAGTGATTTCAGGACTTTGCTGAGCCGGTTTTCCCCAAGGGTGACAAGAGAAGCTGATTTCATTCGATGGAATTCCAGAAGAAGGGACGAGGGACAGCAGGCTGAGCTGGCATGGGTGCTCCGATCGGAGAGACAGTGCGAGGGGGTGGCAAGGGCGGTGGATGAGGTAAAACGACAGATACGGGGGTTCGCTTGGGAGGAAAGCAGGTTTGGGGAGACGGTGAATACAGCTGAAGTGTGGTCGGAATCTACGCTGACTCGGCGGTAAAGCCTCGCAAAAGGTCAGATGTGTCCGAGTTCGCAGGCCGGCGGTCGGGGCTGGAGCTTCCCGTCTGGGTCTGGTCCTCAGCTGAGCCAAGCAGCTCCAGACCCGGGCGCGCGGGACGCAGACGCAGACCTGCACCTGCGAGAGTAGGGGAGGCTTTTGAATCCACGCAGATCCCTGAACATGGGTTCAGACCAGCTGTCACCAAGATTCCTGGAGAGGCGCAGAGGCCCCAAGTAATGGAGAGTCTAAGGATATTCCTTGTGGTGGCACCCCCACTTCCCAAATTAGCTTAACTCCTGGATCACAGGGACCCAGCAGGAAAAAGGTGGTGCATTTAAACTGTTCAGTTAGCGTAGGAGAATTTAATGAAGGGACCGACTACACATGAAGGTGTGCACAGGGCATGGACGTTCTCCAAGTTCTGTTACTGGGGCTAGTTCTAGCGGGGTGAGGAAAGTGAGTCGCAGGTGAAATTTGGAGAGGGGGAGAGGGAACTTCGTGGAGAGGGCTGCCTGACAGGCCCCGGCGTCCAGCTGAGAGCTGCAGCCAGCCCACGGAGGGACCCCGCAGGCCGGGGCCTGGATGAGCAGATACCCCCACCCCTCTCTCCTTCCTCCCTCCAATCTCCAGTCCTCTGGCCAAATGCAAGCAGAAGCCAGAGGACAAAGGAATCTGTTCACCCAGGCTTTCCAAGTCAACCTCCTGGACAGAAAAAAAGACAGAAATGGTGGCCCCCCGAGGGGAGCAGGGAGAGCAAAGGGAAAATGTCCTACAGGAAGATTCCTGTACGTTTTCAGGCAGAAACATCAGTGGATCTGAAAGAAAGAATGCACTTGTATTTAATATCCACTTTGTCAGGCATTCTGTAATAACAACTTCACAACATTAAGAAGAAAAGACCTGTTCTCAACCCTGGGAGGCAGATACTGAGATATATTACAGGGGCAGTTACAAGGCTCGCCCAAGGTCGTAGAGCTGGTAAGTAGCAGAATTAGGGTTCCAATCCAGGTTGAACACTGAAGGAAAGAAAGGCTTTGAGTTGATACATAAAAGACCATTGTTACCATTTCTAATGAAAAAATATTTATTTAACTTAAATAATTGTTCTGTTAGCGGGCAGTACTTTTATAAATGATTCACAATGTTAATTTTTAACAAGCTGTTTCTAGTGATACATCTCCAGAAGACTCAGTATGTCTAGAATAGGAGCAGTAGGCACTATTAAATAAGGAATTAAAAAGTGTAGTATTTTTAGTTTGAAAGGGAATTTGATTTTTTTAATATGAAATTTTTTATTTTTAAAGAAAGCTACCAGAATTGTAAATAGTGATTTCTTCATCAGACAGAAGTGTATACGCTCCCCTGTAGTAGGGCCTCCTCCAATCTTCTGCTCTGCAGGGCCTTTGAAAGGGAGAAAGACCTACTCATTTCCACTTCATTTTAAGAAAAGCAGAACAGTGTGTATAACCCTTGAGAAAAGCACATTTCTTGTTTTCACCATAGCTGGCCTAGGAATCTGAGTCCGTCGGAAAATAAATATTAAGACTGAAGTGCACCTGGCAACATGTTTACTTTTCAGTTCATTTTCGTCTGACATAGGAGCCAGAAGAAAATTTTACACTCGAATTAATTGAACAAAGTGCCACCTAGTGGTAGTACTTTAAAAATGAAAAGAACCTAAGTTTCTTGTAGAAACTTTGGAATGGATTCACTGTGTTTATGATAGCAGGTCATTATTAGTTTGACGTTAGTTTAATATTAAAATATACAAGAGCTTACATTGTTGGGGTAAACAGGACAACCTCCTGTTGCACCAAATGTCATAGAATACTCCTTTCTTTGTGGAGTGAGTCCTCTCTCAGGAGGTGTAGCAACTGTGTGTCTGCAAAGGCAAGAACTATGTGCTACATATCACACTGGGCACTTTAAATGTAGTATCTCATTTAATCCTCACAACAAATGTGTAATCATTTTCTGTTTATTTCTTCTGTAAATTTCTTCTCAAAACCCTGAGGCCCTGAGCAGATAATTTTCTCAGTTAAAAAGTAACAGAGCTAGGATTCTGAAATGGGGTCATGCTTTCATAGTAATTTACACAATTTGCGTTTCTTTACCCTGCCTCTCTCACCCGAACCATCCAGCAGGAATAGTTTCTCAGTGCGTGACCCACAGAGGAGCAACAGAGACAGCCTAGAACAAAGCAGTTATAGCTCAATCTTACTTTTGAAACAGGCATTTTAAGGCCTAGGGTAGAAAAAAAGTAGTAATGAGAGGCCCGGATTTCTGCTGCAAGAACTAAACACATGAATGAGACTAGCACTCCGCCGCGACTCCTGTCAAGGGGAGTGAAGCTTGGAGAACTAATCACAGGGTGTACCAAGGACCACGGAGAAGAAAAATTGCAGACTGTGGCGTACATACAGGTTATGCTTCCTGGATTGGGGAAGAGCTCAGAGAGCTTTGGCAGGTTGGGGGAGAATACTCAACACCCGAGGGCCTGTTCCTTGACCCCCACTTTGGGGTCAGCATTATGATATGAGAGTGATAATGACCAGCAGATAGATTTGGAGGAATTCAAAGCAAATGGGGTCGTTTCTTGCTTTCTGGTACATGGCAAAGAGAGTTGCAAGCCTCCTGGAGATGCCCAGTGTCTGGAATGGTGCTGGAACAGTGAGACCCCAGCAGGCGGATTAGCAGTGGAAAAGAGAGCTGTTTACACAAATGTGCCCCGGGGCAGCTTCGCAGGGACACAGACTGTTGAGAATGGGAGGAGGAAATGTTGCTAACAGGTTCTGGGCACCAAAGGCGGGTCATGGGAGTGTTGAGAAACTTGGGAGCCTGCGGGAGTTTTAGAGTCAAGACTATGGTGTTTCAGAAAATTTGAGGGCAAGACTTACAACATCAGCTGTGGAAGCCCATGTGCAGTGATCCAGAGCCAGGTGGCTCCAACCCAGAAGAGGGACAGGACCTCAGGGCACACCAGCAAAACAGGACAGCTTGGGGGACTGGGCCATCCTTCCTCACTGGTGTTATGTAATTTGAGGTGGCCTGCAAGCCAAAATGTCACTTGGGAAGAAAAGGATGGAGATGGGCAAATGCCCTGAAAGATGGAGTGCTCGTGCCAAAAAAACCTTGTAAATTTAGCATAGACTGGTGCTGAGGAGAGAGGAAGTCAGGGGAGCGTGAGATAAGAGTCTGGCACGGAACCCTCAGGTTATGGAAAAGTCACCATGTCAAATGTCCTCTGGAACTGTTGGCTTTTCCTGCTTTGTTCTTCAGTGTCCAGACTTCCAAGCTTTCAAGTGTAGTTTGTAACCAAGAAACTTGACAGCTACCACAAAATCAGCTGAACGCTGGCTCTCAGCCAGCTCCTGTACAGCCAGGACCAGCAGCCCTCAGCAGGGCCAGACCGTAGCGCGGGGCTGCAGAGCCTGCTGTGGCAGAGACATTGGTGTCCCTGAGGTCTGGGGACAGGAGCTCAGGTCTCACAGAAGGGGAGAGTGGACCGCAAGCAAGAAAGTGGCCGGAAGAGACCAAGAACAGAGACTAGCCTTGGCTAGCTAGTGACAAGGTCGCACTGTAGGACAATGGGAAGCTGCCACTGGTTCTGCTACCGCTGGACACTTAGACTGCACTGTTGTCCCTCTGCCTGTGCTTTATTGCTCAAGTTTTAAAGTTGCAGCTGATTGGTGGCATCTGATTGGCTGAGGTCATGTCCCGGCTTCCCACGCTAACTCCCAGGGAATGGAGAGAGCACTTACCTGTCTGCTTGATGGTCCGCAGTGGGAGGTCTTTCCCCACCAAGACTCACCCAGTGTAGAAAGAACATTTGGGTGCTGGGTAAGCAGAGGAACTAACAAGCACTCACTGTGGCTAAGCCAGTGCAATCAAAGGCAGAAACAGCACTGTGGAGGAGGTGGAATCCGCAAGCCCAAGGCCTGCTTTCCAGCCTGAAATGGTCTGGGAAGTGAAGGGAAATTTCATCGGTTTAGATAGGAACGATTTTGAATGTGCTTCCATTCCCACTGGACAAGCGTGGAATGAAAAATACCTTGTAGGGAGTGCAGGTACCCCCTGCTGTTGGAAAGTGCTTGTTACACCACTTCACTTTAATGAAAGACCACCATTAGTACCTGTTTTCACTAAGGGGGGGGTTGCCACCTTTCCGAAAAAGGCAAACGGCAAACGCAGCGTGCAGCACTGGTTTCGCAGGAAGCCCTTTGGGGGCGGCACGCACCTGGAGCAGCGGGAGCGGCACTGTCTTCACTGCGTGTTAGTATTATTTTATTGAACGGGTTTTATGTGTTGCTTGATATGATTTAGTAGGTTATTTTTGGAATGGTCTGGGAATACTAAAAAATGTTTCATATAAATTAATGGTAATTGCTTATTCGCTTTATACCATTTTACCTCTCAAAAGGTTTCATGGGAACGGCTGTACTTTTGGATAGCAGGAGAAACTGTGCTTGAATAAAACCAGTCATATTTGATATAAGACATCCACGGATGCAGAAGCTGCTCTGAGGACTGGGGGCCTGGGGGGTGGCTGGGAGCAATGCAGGCGCTGTGCTCATGAGCAGGCGGAGGGCAGACTCGGGCTCCACCTGCTGGTACAGTTTTCCCACCACTTTTCTCTCTCTGATCCTTCATTGTGCTGGGATTAGCAAAAGTGGGCCCAAATGCCAAGTCTAGTGTGGGTTCTCCAAATGAGAGTAGGGGAGGGGTAGTTCATCAGGAAGGCAGTTCTTAGTGCTCAGGATGGGAGACTGGAAGCTGGGTGAGTGTTGTTTTCATTTCAAGACATACGAGGCACTTTAGGGCCGAGGCACAGAATTTTTGTGGTTCTGAGGCTGTGTGTGGAGTTGCCACCCTGGCTCTCGCGGGCCTGCACCTCACTGACCACCAGGACAGGAGACAGATGTCTGTTAGAGCCTGTGGTCCTGCAGGGCCCTTCTCGGTCCACGGGTTCTTCCTCCCCCTTTCTTAAGCTCCTCTGAGGATTCCGTCCTCAGAAGAGAGGTGCTTCAACAAGGCTGTTCTCCTTGCTTGGTTTCTCTAGCCCAAGACTTGTGTGCACAGCCCAGATCAGCTGAGTTTTATCACTGCTTCTAGATTTCTCCTGCTTCCCTGCTCCAGCCTGAAGGACTGGTCCTTCCTCCCACTTGTTGCCAGGTATCATGTTAGGGCTCCCTGTGACTTCATGTCTTGCAGACATACCCAGATGGCAAACACAGGTGGCAAACAACAAGGCCCGCAGGCCAAATCTGGCCCCCCTCCTTGTTTTATCTGGCCGGCCCTTGTTTGTATCCAGCGGCAGCGCCAAGCTCTCACTTATTGTTAAGGAGTAGTTACATTTACACAGTCCTAAAATTACATTTGACCCTTTGAAGGCAACAGCAAGGCTAATGTGCCCTCCAGTGAAAATGAGTTTGACACCCTGATAGAGAACAGTTGAGGTTGGTGCTTGGGGACTAGGTTGCTGCTAAACGACGTCCACAGATCCCTTTGCCGTCACTGCAGACAGGCCTCCCCGCCTGTCAGTCCTGTGGAATGACCCTGTGGCAGTTGGAGATCACCGGTTGGAGAACCCTGCTACTGGGTCGACTTCCTGGGTCTGACCACCCTTCGTCATGGGGGCCAGCAAGCCAGCCCCACCCAGCTTTCTTAGTAATACAATTTGGCTGTGATTTTTTTTAAATTGAGGTTTAATTAAATTCAGTAAAATGCACAAATATTAGGTGCGGAGCTTGAGGAGTTTTTATGGGTTTATGCACCACGTAAATGCCACCCAGATCCAGACATACATGTGAGTAGAGTTGAGATGGGGGTGCAGGGCATCAGAATCATCTGGAGGGCTTGTTGAAAGATGGCTGGGCCCCACCCGGGAGTTTCTGACTCAGTAGGGCCAAGGATTTGCATTTCTAACAGGTTTCCAGAGGATGCTGGGACTTCTGTTCAGAGCCCCAGTTAGAGACCCACCCTCCTTGCCTGCCCCCCAACACACACACACAGTTACATGCTCTGGGGCTTATACAAGAAGAAAAGTCCATTGGCAGAACAATTGTAATTTATATGAAATAGCCAGATGACCTGGCTGATGGCCTTCTGTTGTCCAACCCACAGGCTATTGATCAGTCTCCGTTTCCATCAAAGTTTCGACAGACTTCTGACCATAGATTGGATCAGTACATCGCCTCTTCGAGACTACTTACAGTTAATCAATCAGTACTGACTACTCAGAGCTCAAAAGAATCAGTATATTTGAAACACTAGAACACTTCTATTTCTATAGTTATAGATCCTCAAAAGGAGATTAACCATTGTTTAAAAATCTAAAATTCAGGTCAAAACATTTAAAACCAATTTGGCTTTGTTCAATGATTTGTGAATCGGGCAGCATCCCATTTAGCAAACAGAAAGGAGATCCCGAGAGCTACAGAAAAGAAAATTATTTTTAAGGCAGAGAACGGCAGGAAAAGGAAGTTTATTAGCAATGAATGGATTGGTTCTGGCATGGGTAACCTACCTATCTACAGGGATGACAGGGGTCTTACTGTAAGTCGGCTCCCCAGAGCTGACCGGTTACATTCCTGGGACAGGCAGAAGCTGCAGGTAGGTGTCACGGCCTGGGTTGCTGACATGGGACTTAGCACAGGTGACTTTGCTTGGGCCTGTTTTTCTTTTAACACCAGTTAACACCTATTGTTGGGGCATTTTAAACATTTTTTCACTGTGGCATAAGAAATATATACTTGGTCTCGGTCCCCAGTTTCTGACACACAGCTCCTAAAACCCTTGGAATTTCTGGAGAGTGTAAGTGTCTTTTGTATGCTTGGGAGATGACTGGCACCTGCGGGCCCCTAGACAGTTTTTCCGAATGACGAGCCGGTGGACCAAGGCATAGTTAGAGGATTGGCATTCTCAGTTGTCCCAATCCCGTCCCAGACCTTGAGGGAAGGGAGAGGGGCTGAAGATCTCCTGAGTTCTAGGAGCCATTCCACCAAGTGTGGGATCTGAGGAGGGTGTCGTGGGAACCCTGACTGACAGCTGTTTGGTTTGGTCGTCACTGGGCAGTCTCATGGGAGTCTGTGCTAAACCCAGGCACAGGGTCAGAATTGGATTGCAGTTGGAAATTGAACCCAGTTGGAAACTTGGGGAATCAACTGGTGTGGGAAAAAAATAGACACATTTGGTGCAGAAGTGTTGTGAGTAGAAACAGCTAAAGCACATTTAACAATTGGAAAACCACCTAGAATATGCATTTTTGGTTTTTATACTTATTTTCATTTTAAGTATATATTTTTGATTATGCTATTACAGTTCTATTTTTTTTTTGCCCCTTCCACACTGCACCAGCCCCTCCTTCCAGCATTTCCTGCCTCTCAGTTCATGTCTGTGGGTTTTATGTATAAGTTTTTTGGCTTCTCCATTTCCCATGTAATTCACAACCTCCCCCTGTCTATTTTGTACCTACCATTTATACTTCTTATTGCCTGTACTTTTCCCCCATTCTTCTTCCTCTGCTTCCCCACTGATAACCCTCCATGTGGTCTCCATTTCTATGAGTCTGTTCCTGTTCTGTTGTTTGCTTAGTTTGTTTTTGTTTTAGGTTTAGTTGTTGATAGTTGTGAGTGTGTTGCCATTTGCCTGCTCACAGTTTTGATCTCCTTTTTTCTTACATAAATCCCTTTAACATTTCACATAGTAAGGGCTTAGTGATGATGAATTCCTTTCACTTGACCTTACCTAGGAAGCACTTTATCTGTTCTTCCATTCTAAGTGATAATCTTGGATGGAGGTCCTTGCCTTTCATGAACTTGAATACTTCTTTCCAGGCCCTTCTTATCTGTCAGGTTTCTTTTGAGAAACCAGTTGACAGTCTTATGGGAACTCCTTTGTAGGAAACTGTCTCCTTTTGTCTTGCTGCTTTTAAGACTCTCTTCTTATCTTTAATCTTGGTTAATTTTATTATGATGTGTCTTGGTGTGTGCTTCCTTGAGTCCAACTTCTTTGGGACTCTGAGCTTCCTGGACTTGCATGTCTATCCCCTTTGTGAGATCGAGGAAGTTTTCCTTCCTTAATTTTTCAAATAAGGTTTCAATTTCTTGCTCTTCCTCTGTTCCTTCTGGCATCCCTATGATTTGGATGTTGGAACATTTAAAGTTGCCCCAGAGGTTTCTAAGTCTCCATTTTTTTTGAATTCTTGTTTCTTTATTCTGTTCTGGATGAATGTTTATTTCTTCCTTCTGTTCCAGATTGTTGATTTGAGTCAGGTTTCCTTCCCTTCACTGTTGGTTCCCTGTATATTTTTCTTTATTTCACTTTGTATAGCCTTCACTTCTTCCTTTATTTTGCGTCTGTACGAAATCATTTCTGTGAGAATCCTGATTACCTATCAGGTGTAGTGTTTTGAACTCTGCATCTGATAGGTTGGCTACTTCCTTGTTGCTTAGTTCTTTTTCTGGAGTTTTGATCTGTTCTTTCATTGGGGCCATGTTTCTTTGTCTCAGTGCACCTTTTACATTATAAGGGGCAGAGCCTTAGGTATTCACCCGGGTGGGGCAACCATGTCACTGTGTTGTGATGCTGTCTGTGGGGGAGGGGTCCAAGAGGGAACAATGCTGCTTGCTTGGCCAGGCCAGCTCTCAGTCACTTCCTCCACTACCTACAAGCAAATTGGGCTCTTCTGGTGCTGATTCCTGGTTGGGTGGGTTTGTGTATGTTCTAGGACCCTGTGGGTCTCTCCAGTGAACTCTCCTGTGAAGCTGGGAGTTTCTCCGACTGCTGCAACTCCCACCGGGTTTTACAGCCAGAGGTTTGGAGGCTTTATTTCCCTGTGCTGGAACCCTGGGCTGCACGGTCTGTCTTGCTCCCCAGTTGTTCCTTCCAGCTTATGTGCACGTGAATGTGGGGCCGCCTGGTGTGCCAGCTGCCACCTTGCCTGCCCCAGCCCTCCGGCCGTCGCCTTGCCGTGCATCCTCTCTGCCCCGGCTGCCCGTCTGAATGAATGTTTCTTTCACTCCTTGGTCATTGGACCCCCATACAGTTCGATTTTCAGGCAGTTTTGGTTATTTTTAAAGTGGTTGTTGCCCTTCTGTTGGTTGTGCAAGGAGGCAAAGTGTATCTATCTACTCTTCCTTGTTGGCCAGAAGTCTTTTATATTTCTTTTCTGAACCTAGAATTTTTTTATGACTTTCCATGTATTCAAAATTATTTTCATAATTTTCCATATATTCAAAATTATTTTCATAATTTTCCATATATTCAAAATTATTTTATAATGATTATATATTGCTCTTATAATTACAAAAAGGAAACCCCCCCAAAAACAAACATTTTCGTAGGCAAAACAATAGAGGTTCAATGGGTTTAAATGATTCACTGACTGACCTCCCTTGCTGCCTCCGTTTGGACAAACAGTGGTATTTAATTAAGAATTTCTGGCCTTGACTGGTGAAATTTAATTGGTTGCATGTTGTCCCACAAAGTCACCAGTTCAATTCCCAGCCAGGGCACATCCCTGGGTTGTAGGTTCAAGGGGGGGGGGGTCCCCAGGTGGGGCATGTACAAGAGGCAGGGTGTTTCTCTCTCATATCAATGTCTCTCTCTCCCTCTCTTTCTCATCCTGTCCCCTCTTTCTAAAATAAAGAAATAAAATCTCTCTTAAAAAGGAATTTCTGTATTATATTTACTTTTCTTCCTACAAACACAAATATATCAAAATGTCCATTGGTTGTATTTCACTGCAATTTGAATCTACAATGTACAAGAAAGAGATTTTTTTGTGTGTGAAGAAAAAAAGGGGTTGTTTATTTAAAGGTTATATAGATTTAGAATAAAAGCTTACTTCTGCTAAGTCCTGCTCCCTCTAAAAACACCCAAAACGCACAGTCCTGCCTCCCTTTGCCAAATCAGGCCAGTTTCAGAATATTAGATTTTTAAATAATAGTCTTTTAATATACTGTAGTCATAGATACATGAAGAATATATATACTTTATGTAAAATTCTTTTTTTAAAGCAGCATGGAGGTGGAGCAGTGTTTGGAATCAAAAGGAAGGGTTTTGTTTTGTTTTTCTAAGAAAAATTAAACCATTTTCACTGTGCAGTGAGCAGTAGTTCTGGTCCCTCTGATTCGTTGTAATTCCTTTGTGTTTATTCAGTATGGGCTCTGCTAACCAGCGGTTATTCCATAAGTAAACATTCTAGCAACTCTGAGAGGGAAGTGACTCATTGGAACACAGCAGTCAGATGAATTCACATCTAACAGCATCATGACATCACAGGAGGGCAGGGTGAGTGCCCCGTCTGGGTCCTTCCAAGGCCGAGGTGTGCGCATGAGCAGTAGAGAAAGTAGACTCAACACTGACGATGTGGGCACAGTCCTGCAGACAGGACCAGCTCGGGGCAGCCTGCCCTGGGAGGCAGCCGTGGCTCATTCCACTCCCGCCGGGCCTTCAGGGCAAAAGGCAACCAATGTGGGCAACGGCTCCTACTTGTCGAAAGTTGCGATTCATCGCTCTAGCGTTTGACTCACCTCCTTTAAACCTTAAAAAACAAAATCTCCAAAAAATAGTCATGTATTTTTAGAATGTGACATGAATCAAAGTAGCCGTATATGATCCGTCCCTCCCACATTTAGGATTCTTTGTAAATGCGTCCCTAAACTCATGTTTGTCTACCTCCCCTCAGGGGCAGGGACCCGCAGCTTCGCAGGCAGCCTCTCCGTCAGCAGACAGCGCATGCAGGTACCAGGCAAGCCCTCACACGGAGCACAGTCCAATCATGGAACGTCCTATGGAAGCCTTGACATTCTCCCAGCTCAAAATGAACTCATGGTCAGCTCAGGGTCTGTGTATTACATGAAATTCTGTTAAAACATGTTCATTATATGAGCCAGAGTATTGGACTCTATACATGCCTGGTTAAAAAGTAAAATACTCTTTCTCAGGGAACATAGGCCTTTCATTTAAGATTGTACAACTAATGACTGAGGTTTTAGCATATCATTCTTCATAGCACATCAGAGCCTGTTTCAATCTTGACTCTACCATTCAAAAATTTGTCAGCATCAAAACAAAGCAAAACAAAAATTAACAAGAACTCCTATGTATCAGGCATTAAATGCTTTTTATAAATTAGCTAACTTAATCCTTGTGACAGCTGTATGTGGTAGGTCCTATTATGGCCCAGCTTTCAGGACTGAAGAGGCTGAGATACAGAAAAATCTCTACCTTGTCCAAGGCCACAGAGTGGATAAATGGCAGAGCTGTGGTCCACACCCAGGCAGGCTGGCTGCTGAAGAGGTGTGCTTAACACTATGCGTGTCAAACACAAACCTTACTTTCTGGTTTTCTGTCATCTACAGATTTATAAAAATGTCTTTGATTTTAAGAGGGTAGTAGCTTGTTCATTTACTCAGCGCTGGCTGATTCCTTATGCATGGTGCTGGACACAGATATACAGGGCAGACAAGAAGAAAGGTAATTTCAGTCATAAGTGAGAGAAGCCTGGCTCAAACTAAACAAAGTCCAAGGGGGATTTATTGGCTCATACATCCAAGGTACAAGAGGAATCCATCTTGGTTTGGAGGCAATAGGATCTAGAGTCAGAGATGCTGTGGTTAAGGGCTGGGTAGGATTTGTGAGCAGCAGAAGATGAGGGAAAGCCTGCCAGGCAGAGGTCAACAAGAGGCACCCTATGGCAGGTGGAGGTGTTTGGTTACAAGTGACGGAGGCCTATTCTGGCTACCCCAGTGACAGAGAAAATGTACTACAAGGCGAAGGGTGGCCTGTAGAATCATAAAGTCAGCTGAAGAGCCAGGCTCACCAATGTGAGGGATCCAAGGAGCATGAGATAAAGTGACAGGCATCTTCCCTGGGATGAATCAGCACCAACTTTCTTTTTTCCCTAACATGTCTCTTTACTCAAGATTTTGAGCAGAGCCACCAGAGGGCGCCTTTTGAACACATCAGAACTTGTCACTTCCTTTCCAATTCCTCTGGCTATCTGTCTGGTCTAAATAAAACCAACAATCCCCAGTACCTTGCAGCAGCCCCATTCCCTTACCAGCTGCAGCTCCTCCCAGATCTGCCCCGTGCCCCCTTCCCTCCAGCCTCCAGCCTGGTCGTTGTTTGAATGCACCAGGTGTGATCCAGCCTCCAGAACTTGCTGTTCCCTCTGCCAGAGAACATGCTCTTCTCCAGATGTTCTCAGGCCTTGGTCCTTTACCCTCTTCAAGTTTTCCCTGAAAAGTCCACCATCTCAGCAAGAGCTTCTTTAACCAGTGTACTTAAACGAGTGCCCCCCAATCCCCCACACTGCCCCCTCTTCTCTGTTTTGTCTCTTTAGCACTTACCACCTTTTGGTATACAGTGCATCTTACTTATTTTGTTAATTGTCTGTCTCTTCCGACCTAGAGTTCAAACTCCAAGAGGGCAGAAATTTTTCTACAGCCCTTACTTAGTACATAGCCAGGCACATAGCAAGCACTCAATAAATATTTGTTGAATGAATAAATTTTCAAAAAGGATCACATTAGTGTTGTGCACAGTTTGGTCAGTTGTTACTTTCAGACACTATTGATGAGAATGTAAATTGATGTGATGTTTCTAAAGGATGATGTGGCAATAGGGATCAAAAAAGGAAAAGATGTATTAGTTTGAACCCTTTTGGTTGCAAAGCACAAGAAGCCACCTTGCTAGCTTGAGCACTCATGGCGGAGTGATTTATCACAAGGATGCGTTGTCAGCCATATTACAAAGGAAGAAAGTGAGAAGTGTTGTGTGGGACACTTAGAGATCTCTGCCACGCTCTCTGTCTTCAGTCGGGCTTCCCAGGAAACAGATGCAGACAGAACTGCATGTGGAAGGTTAAGTGAAAAGTGCTCTTTGAATCGATACCTGGAAGGGAATGAGGAAAGGAGGACTGGGCAGAGGGCCAAGTGGAACTGGGATGTGGCTGTAATGAATGCCATGGGCAATGCCATGGAGGCGTCCCATATGGAGGCAAGGAATTCAGGCCTTATACCCACATGTCAACCAGTCATTGGATGTAGGCTGTTTGTGGAAAGAGTGTGTGACCTTGGTCCAAACAGCCAGCTCCTTTAGTCTGAGGACAAATCCTGGGAAATTACTCAGCTATGCTCCATCAACAACAGTTAGTCTAGCATTCGGGGGGCAGGGCTACCTCTGCCCTGAAGGGGAGGGTCTAGGCAGCACACCAAATGCCATTCTACCTACATAGCTTATGGATTATGTCCTTCCAAGCCTTAGAATAATTGGAACCAGACACTTGGTTGCTGCCAGGACTCTTTCTCTTGTCCCCCCCCCCCCAATGCATCTCTTTCCCTCTGGGTGGCTTTCTGTTTTCTATTCCCCATGGTCAAAGAGTATTTCCAGCAGCAGTTTAATGTTCTTAAACATTATCGCTTCATCTTCAGAGAAAGGGTAACCCTGAATAGCCCAGCTTGGGTCGGTGTTCATCCAGGCACCTACCCATTGGCTATGATAGAAGGCAAAGTCACATGATACTAACACGTTCTAACCATTTGGATTTGAGGAGGCAGAGAAAGGGATGAGTTCCATGCTGGCATGTGCCCCATCTACAGAGTCAAAGAAAAAAATCTCAGATATTAATAATGGTTATTTTTCTGGTAGTGAGTTTAACAAGTGAGTTTTCTCTTTCCTCTTTTTTTTTTTTGCATACATGTTTTTTGTCATTGTTATTTGTAGAAAAACAATATTTTTCTCATTGAAAATCGTTTTTAAAAGGAGAAAGTAGGCACCTGTCTCTGGCTCTCTGCATATAAAGGCTCTACCAGTTATAAGGTATAAAAAGACTGTTCATATAAAGTAAGATTTTCTGGAAACTGGTGTAAAAAAAAATCTGGCTTGACTTTGCAAGCCTGATTTCATTTGTTTGAACTGCAAACAACTGAAACATGGAAAAGCGTTATAATTAACCTCCCTACATCCTGGTGCCCCTGAGTCCTCTGTCATACCACTGTGCTGTAAGTGCAAACTTTAAACAAAGCCTTCCATTTGCTTTTGCCATAATATAGTTAAAACGGAGCAGGGCAAGTACGAAGCATTAACCAGAATGTTATCACTAGCCTGGCACGCTCCCCCTGGGGAGGTGCAGAACATAGGCAGCCTATTTGAAGTCAGTGTATTAGCTTTTATTTTACATTAACATAGTCAAGTGATACTTGCTGAGTGTCTGTGTACTTACTAGGACCACAGAACCCTCCTCTTACTGAGCTAAGGATGCAGTAGGTGGAAAGGTAGAATGCATGTGTGTATTGTTCTCCAACATATATATTCACAAATATATTTTGATATATTTGTATGCTCAAATAATTATGATAAAATGCAAAATATATTTAGACCCACATTTGAACTTGAAGCACAGAGTTTTCTGGGAGTTAAAAGAAGAATGAGTTACTTCTGGGTGGGTTGACTTCATATACAATTGCATTTTAAATTATTGTTTTTGGGCCTCAGTTGAACAAAATCATCATACATATCTAAATATATTTTTAATTGAATTTATTGGGGGGACATTGGTTCATAAGATTATATAGGTTTGAAGTGTACATTTCTATGACATATGATCTGTACGTTGCACTGTGTGTCCACCACCCACAGTTAAACCACCTTCTGTCACCACACACTTGGCCCCTTTACCTTCTGCTGTCCCCCCGCCCCCTTCCCTCTGGTACCACCAGACTGTCATCTGGGTCTTTGAGTCTCAGTTTTATATTCTACAGATGAGTGAAATCATATGGTTCTTAGCTTTTTCTGGTTGCCTTATTTCACTCAGCATGGCATTCTCAAGGTCCATCCATGTCGTCACACAACAGCCGAGCAGTATTTCAGCTCATCTCTCTGGGCCACATCTTCTTTATCCAGTCCTCTCCTGAGGGCATTTTGGTTTTCTCCATGTCTTGGCCACCTAAATATATATTTAATATATACTTGTATATATTTTATTGTGTTTTAGTTATAGCAAGCATCTGTATTAGCACATCCCTTTACTGAGACAGGCTGTGTAGGCTTGAAAACTGAAAGGAGGCCCTAAAGAACAGGCATTACATATTTTCAATTAAATGAAACTCTAACTCCCAAGTGTTGGGGGGGGAGGGGGAGGACAGGGTTTTAAGGCCCTGAGGGTCTGGAGAGAGGGGATGTAGAATGCAGATGCTGTCAAGCCTGACCCCTGCAGAGACGCCTGGGTGTGACCCTGATCACAGTGAGACTACCCAACACCAGTTTTCCCCTAAAGGAGTTTGTATTGTTTTCTTTCCCCCCTCAAAAAAGCTGAGAAATGAATTAGCTGTTTCTTTCCATTAAGTGGTGGGATAAAAATGTGTGTTGAACGGTAGAGAACCCGCCTTTCCCATCACGGCTGGGAGGGGTGCCCTCTGGACTAAGGGGAGGGTTGGCGGAGACAATGCAGCCGAGGCACCGAGGGGTGAGCAGGGGTGGAGGACGCAGAGGCCCGGCCAGGCTGAGTGAAGGCCGGATGTGAGAGCCTTTTCTCATTCTGGGTGTTTTCTCCTTTTTGTTAGGACTAGCACTTGATGCCGCCCTGTCTCCGAAGGTTATCTGTCTCTAATTTGCATTGTTCCTCAGCAGAAACACAGGAAACACAGGAAGACATACCCTACGCCCGCCAGCTTCCCTTCACAGCTTCAGAGGTATGAGGCACTTACGACATTTGTAAAACCTAGGAATCAGGCCAACCCAAGCTCAGAGAATAAGGAGAATTAATGAAGTCACTCATGGATACAACAAGCACTCAACAGGAAGTTGTTTATTTGTTCCTCAGACTGGAAGTTAGAAGTCTTACTTGTCAGTCAAGTAAATTGCAACCTGGCACTCATCTGCTGAGGAACCTTTTCTCTTTTGACCCCTTGAATTCCTGGGTGGGCCATGTCTGGCCAGTCTGGTGGCACCAGCGGGCCAATGACAGGCAGGTTCTAAGGGCCGCTTTCCCTTCTTCCTCTTCTTCCTTTTACTGCTTAGCCAGCTGCCTCCCACAAGTCACCATTCTCCAAAGAGACCCGAGGGCAAACGCTGCATGTGAGTCCTCCTCCAGAATTTTAAAAATTTAACCCCACTCCAATTATAAACTCTTTCTTTCACTGGATCTGCCCAAAACACATAGAAAAGATTTTTAGCAAAGCACTTTGCAAAATAATTGAGTTCATAATAGATATTTTTGGTATACATGTCATTTGTTTTATTAGTTGGATTTTATCTCTTTGTATACCTGAGCTCCAGGGACATTGTCATCATAATAAAGGTTTTGCCAAGTGAGTAAATATTTGATTCCTAAAGTGGATTCAAATTGGAGCATCAAGTCTAAACTCAATTTTTTTAAAGGTTTTATTTATTTATTTATTTATTTATTTATGTATTTATTTATTCTAGAGAGATGGGGAAGAGAGGGAGAAATAGAGGGAGTGAAACATCAGTGTGTGGTTGCCTCTAGCACACCCCACACTGGGGATGTGGCCTGCAACCCAGGCATGTGCTCTGACTGGGAATCAAACCGGTGATGCCTTGGTTCACAGGCCTGCACTCAATCCACTGAGCTATGCCAGCCAGGGCCAGAATAAATTTTTATAGCAAAATATTTGTTTATCATATTAGGCTAACTTTTATAATAAAGCATCCTTAATGAACAAACTTCATCAATGTATGCGGATATATCAATAATAAAACATGTCTGTAGCTAGAGATCTTTGAACAAAGGTGATGTACTTGAACTAACCAAGCACTGGTGTTGGGAATCTGAGCTCCTAGATTCCGAGGTCTGCCTCACACATTTGCTGGGAGGTTCAAACGAGAAAAATGGATGCAAAGGGTCACACACCATTCCTGGCACTCATTTTAAGTTAGGGACAACATTTATTGTGATTTTGTCTTAGCCATCTTTTTTTTACCATCTCAAATTCTAATGAGAAGGCCACATTCAGCCCCTCCACCCCCTGACTTCTTAGGTGCAGAACCAAGGAAATGGGCAGGAAGAGATGAGACCTGAGAGGCAGGAGGACCGGGAGGAGCGGCTCACTGGCCGGACGGGCCAGGGTCTGGATCCCCTGTGTAGTGAAGAATTTAGGTGCTCGTTGAAAGTTAAGGAAAGCAAACAGAAGCCAGAGCCCAATTATATAACAGAAATAAGGACGGGGAGACCACAGAAAAGGCCATATAGGCTGAAGAGGGAAGGGAATTGCGGGAGTTTTGAAAGTGCTCTGCTCCAGAACAGCTGCAGGGGCAGCAGAAAAAGAGGAAATTTTAGGAAGAGTTCCTGTGTGGAAAAAAGTGGTCACGCTGTGATATTCTTCATGAATTTCGAGTCAAGACTATACTTATTTTGTCATAACTTCTGCCAGATGGACTCTTCCTCACAGTGCAACTCTATGCAGAGACTAGGCCATTTGGGTTCCTGGGATAGATTCTTCTTATAAGCGCTATTGGTGTTAGCCAATTATTAACATAATTTAGCCTTATCCACCCCTAAGTATTGTTCATGTAAGTATGCTCCTATAAAACCTACTGGTTCAATCACACACAACCAGACCAGGAGGCTCAGTTGAGATTTGACAGGAAATCCTAAAACATATAGAAAATAATTTTCCTGATATTGAATCAATTGTATACTTTGAAATGCATTTAAATTATTTTGAAATGGAAAAATATGACAAAATAACGGCCGATTTAATGAAAACAAAATCAGCCGTTAGTTGGTGTCGCATTGCAGATGAACACACTTTGCAAAGCCATTGATTCCAATGTTCACTCCTTACAGGTTGCTGCAGTGACTCTAAGTCATCTGGGAGGCGGTGACTCTGAGGTTCAGTTAGGCCTTGCTCTCACATTTGAGAAGACTTTATTTAGTAAGGAGAGGACTTGTTGGCACAAAACTTGGGACCCTAACTTCAGGGAGAATTTGGCTTTTACCTAATACTGAGGATGATAATCCTCATGGAGAAGGGATGAAAAACTGTTTGTTGAATGTGTACTCCATGTGTTATTTAATTCTCAGAATGGCTCTAAAAGGCAGGCATGTGTGAGTGGCCTGCCCAGCCCCCTCTCTCTCCTCTGAGTTGTCTACTGGTTTTTCTTTGGGAAATTCACTTCAGCCGTGAGGTTTGGGAGAATTAATCCGCTCAGGTTCAGGGGAACCTGTGCATGGCCCGCACTCACCCCCTTTCCCTAGCCACAGCCATGATTCATGGATGGGCATGAATCCCACTTCAGGCCAACGAGAGGGTCGTATTCGAGGACTTGTGCCAGCCTTTGTCTTCCCTGGGATGGAGAGGCGGGGCTGTGTGATGTCTAGAACCTCTGAAGCCACTTTGCAACCATGAGGGGAGGGTCTGGGGATGCCATGTGTGGGGGGACCCTGTGGCTGGGGAAATGGAGAAACTCAGGGACGGGTTTTTGTTGTTGTTGTTGTTTTTTCACCGCTGGCTCAACCTTCTCTGAAACTCATCCTGATTCTGGTTTTTTTCCCCCCCATTACAGGGACCGTAAATTCCCTTTGTTTAAGCCAATTTAAGTAAAGTTTTCTGCCATCCTTGCATTTCTTGCAACCAAAAGGTTGCAAACTAAGTAATACAGTGTGTACCTCTATTTTACAGAGGAGAAAACTGAAGTCCGAAGAAATTTAGACTTGCCCCCAATCACACAGGCTGTGAGAGATAAAGCCAAGATTTGACACCAGATCATCTGTGTCTTTAAAGATGCAGTAGTGTCAGAGAAGTTCTAGGGAGGTAGTAGTTGGTAATCCCCACCCTCACCCCGAATTCCATCAAGTCCAGTGTTTGATAAGCTATGTGTTCTATAGACTGTGCTTCCCCTCAATGGGAAGAAGAAACAGAATGTTTGAAAAACTCTTTCACCATGCTTGGTTTCTAAGTTGAGAAGGGTCCACTTACTGCCAACCACTTTATCTCTTTATATTCTTTATATAGTAGTTTTTCTCTGCTCCTCAATAAAGTTCAGCCTCATTTGCCCAGGGTATCAGAGGTTCGAGTGACATCCGGAACTACTTGAAAGCCAGGCTCCCTTTACACTTCAGCCAAGAATTCTTAGTACTTGGTGACAATTGCAATTAATAAGTGGGCAGGCTTGAACCAAGAGACACTGTAATTCAGTTTCTCTCCTGCAACCTATTCTGCACACAGACATCGGATTGCTCCTTCCGAAGGCCAGCCCTGACCACGCCACTGCGCGCACCCTTGCCCTGCTTTCCCGCTGTCTACACCGGCAGTCTCCAAGGTACAGTGCACATGTCCTGAGGGGTAGGCAAGACTCTCGTTGTCTTGTGGAAAGAAAAGTAAAGCTTCTATCTATAGTTACTAGTTATTTTTCTAACTGAGGAGAAAATTAAGCCTTACTAGTAATTGATATACACGTTGACACAGATTCCCCTTTCTCAGTTTATATGTTGAAAAGCTCCACCTTATGTGTATTTTGAGGAAGTTATCCTGGGGGCAGAAAGGACTTCCACTGTGAGGTGGGGTTGCCAGTGGCATTGATTCTTTTTCTCATTTGTCTTATTGTAACTTACTGCTATTTATATGGTCAAATTAATTGGATTTACAGTTTATATAATATTACATGCTTTTTAACTAAACTAATTCTTATCAAACAGACAACTGTTTTCAAAGATCCTTTCAAGCACACCATGCGTTGGTTTTCCTATAGATGATACAACCACAGATAAATGTAGCAGAAATGGTGGAAGTGGGGTGACTGCCACACTGGGTGCAAGCCCTTCCCAGCTTGAAGTAAGATGTCGATGATACACTGAGCTCTGGCTAAAACTTGACCCCCAAATTAGCCATTTTCTTTCTTTTTTTAATATTTTTTTATTTTATTGATTATGCCATTACATTTGTTCTATTCCCCCCTTTCATTTCCCTCCACCCTGCACCCCCCACCCTCACCATCCCCCCTTTAGTTCATGACCACGTGTCTCGAGTTCTTTAGATTCTGTATTTTCCTTACTATTCTTACCCCCCTCATCTATTTTCTATCTACTGTGTATGCTGCTTATTTTCTGTACCTTCTCCCCCCTTCTCCTTCTCCCACTCCCCCGTTGCTAAACCTCCTTGAGATCTTCATTTCTATGGTTCACTCCTGATCTAGCTGTCCTCTTAATTTGCTTTTGTTTTAGGTGTGGTTGTTAATAACTGTGAGTTTGCTGTCCTTTCACTGTTCATCTTTTTTATCTTCTTTTTCTTAGGTAAGTCCCTTTAACATTTCATATAATAAGGGCTTGGTGATGATGAACTCCTTGAATTTGGTCTTATCTGAGAAGCACTTTATCTGTCCTTCTATTCTAAATGAAAGCTTTGCTGGATAAAGCAATCTTGGTTGTAGGTCTTTGGTTTTCATGACTTGGAATACCTCTTTCCAGCCCCTTCTTGCCTGTAAGGTCTCTTTTGAGAAATCCGCTGACAGTCTGATGGGAACTCCTTTGTAGGTGACTGTCCCCTTAGCTCTTGCTGCTTCTAGGATTCTCTCCTTCATTTTAATTTTGGCTAATATAATGATGATGTGCCTTGGTGTGTTCCTTCTTGGGTCCAACTTCTTTGGTACTCTCTGAGCTTCCTGGATTTCCTGGAAGTCTATTTCCTTTGCCAGAATGGGGAAGTTCTCTTTTATTATTTGTTCAAATAAGGTTTCCACTCGTGACTGTTCCTCTTCCCCTCTGGTACACCTATAATTCGGATGTTGAGCGTTTAAAGATGTCCTGGAGGTTCCTAAGCTTCTCCTCAGTTTTTTGAATTCTTGTTTTTCCATATTTTTCTGTTTGGTCATTTTTTCCTTCCTTCTGGTCTACTCCCTTGATTTGAGTCCCAGTTTCCTTTCCATTGCTATTGGTTTCCTGTGCATTTTCCTTAATTTCAATTAGTTTAGCCTTCATATGTTCCTCTAATTTGTGACTATAATCAACCAGTTCTGTGAACATCCTGATCATGAGTGTTTTGAACTGTGCATCTGAAAGTTTTGCTATTTCTTCATCGCTTAGATTTATTGGCTCTGGGGCTCTGAGTTGTTCTTGAGCCATGTTTTGATCTGTTTGTGTCTGTTAGGTATGAGGAGCAGAGCCTTAGTTGTTCATCAGGGTGGGGCCACCCAGGTCGCTGGTTTGTGATGCTGTATGTGGGGGCGGGGTCAGAGGGAGCAATGGTGGTCCTCTCCACTCCCCTGGTCTGCCTCACCGCTCACCCCTACCTGTTTATCTGAGTGCAAATGTGCAAGCCTGCCGCCCTGCGCGGGGGGCCTGCTTGGTCTGTCTCAATGCACTCTCTTCACTGGTTTATCTGCACACAAATGCGGGAGCGCAAATGTGGGAGCGCAAATGCGCGACGGCAGACAGCCAGCTGCGCTGGGCCTTCCCTGGTACCGCTCGTAGCTACCCCGCACCTGGGATCCACGCCCTTGGCTGCCTTCACGCAGCCCAGGTTGGGGGATCTTTTTTGCCCAACCCGCTCCACTGCTGGCTTCGCCCCTCTCACCAGTTTAGCTGAGCAGTTCATTATTTTCAGACTCCGTATTGTTCAATTTTCTGTGGTTTGGTTGCGTTTATTGTTGTTAAAACTTTATTATTTTTAGATTTGGTTGTGAGAGGAAGCAAAGTGTTTCCACCTGTGCCTCCATCTTGGCGGAAGTGCCAAATTAGCCATTTTCATGAAGAATTTAAAATATGACTTTAAATCAATAGTGATAAACTTCCCCTTACAGGTTATTGTGCCTTCAGTTAGTTTACAATAATAGCACATGTACAGACACGCCTGTACACACACACATATATTCGTGGTACTTAAAAATTTGTTACTGGAAAATAGGTCAGTAAAACAAATTGAGACCAGAGTTTTACATAAAATCCCAATTCTTAGTTGTCTCGAGTACTTGTGGGAAGATGCCAGGTTTCAGATAACATAATAAGCATCAGTGTAACAGGTGGGCTGTCTGCATAGGTCCTCAGCCTATGTGTCCAGCCGCTCCTCCCACGAGTCCTCGCTACAGCCAGACTGTCCTACCTGAAATTCTTCTCACGATTTCTCACCTCTCCCCTCAGGATTTTTATCATGCTCTTCCCTCTTGCTTAACCCCCACCTCTCCCTTTTATTTAAAAAAAAATTATTGATTTGAGAGAGAGAGAGAGGAAGGGAGTAGGAGAGAGACAGAGAGAGGAAGAAAGAGTGGGGGTGGAGAGAGGGAGAGAGAAACCCTGATTAGTCATTCCACTCCTTTATGCATTCACTGGGTCATTTTTCATGTGCCCTGACCTGGGATTGAACCTGCTCTGACTGACTGAGCTACCTGGCTAGGCCGCTCTCTCTTTCTCTGTTGGCCTAATTCCTATCCATACCTCAAAGCACAGCTTCACCCTTTATGGGGCCTTTATCCATTTCATCAGCTAGAAATAATCTTTCTCTCCTCTGTGAATGCCCACAATATTTAATCCGTACCCCTCTTATGGCCTTCATCATTGTCCCATTTATAAGTCTTACCCCCGGAGGTTGCAAACTTTTAAAGATATGGATACATGTTTGATTCATCTTTGAGTCCTTTGCCAGAATCTAGCACAATGCCTGGTATAACATAGCAACTCAGTTAATATTTGTTAATTGGATGAAGGATGAATGGATGAATTCCAATTGGTGTGTCGTCCTCAATATTTGGTATAAGATCTGTTTAACAACAGCATACAAAGGAACTTTATGAAAAAGCCATCACAGGGGTAGACAAGGTTTGAGCCTAGATCATGACTTTAAGCCTGAAAATATACTTCTCTCTTTTTTAGCTCTGTTATTTAATTAGATATTATGTAATTCTCACCCAGAGCCCAGCTACTTTCCTGATTTATAACTCACAATGTAATGAGCTTGAATAAGTCATCTCATTGTGGACACCCACATCAACCAGAAAAATCATGGCCATGTTCGGGAGATTTGATTTGTATCCAGATCTCCTTATACCCCCTCGAAAACACAATCTGGCAGAAATCCAAGTGCTCAAGTCAAATAGATGTGTAGCTACGCTGTGCATTAGTTATGCCTGATGACCTCAGAAAAATGCACACAAGTGGAAATGCTGGCTTAAAGTGCCATAATATGATTATAGTCCAGAAAAAAAACTTACTTGAGAGGAGTCGCAATCTCTGTACTTTTATCTAATGTGCATTTGAAAATGTGTTTTAAGCCTATAGAAACTTCCAAAAGATGTACTGTATTATTTACCAGAGAATACAGTATTTTTTAAACATGTAGCCAAAGCAAATTAAAGACAGACTTCTTTTACTCTTTCCTTTTTCTTGGCCACTCCAAACCAGAGGTCATTTTAACATGTCAAAGTACATTCTATCACAGAATTTTAAAAGTAGGGCCTGTGGCTTGTAGAAGATTCTAACCTCGGGTTTGCAGTAACATCTGTGGTTCTATCACCTGTTGAACTGAAATCTCCTCAAGCTGAGCAATGAACAAGAAATCTATTGTCCTGGGTCAGGGATAGAAAACTTTTTCATTCTGCATTTGAATTCAAAATTTCCCTTTCTCTGCACACACACACACACACACACACACACACACACACGCCTTCTGCAAACACCATTTTTCATTTGGGAAGTGACATAAGGCCTGAGCAAGCACAGGAGTGTTGAATGCTCAGGAGGATGCAATTCCAAATGTGAGCTGGGCCATCCATAGCCACCTTCCCCTTTAGCATTGGCTTTGGGGTTCTTTTCTGCACTTTTCTGCACATAGGAAAACTGAGAAGGTTTTCAATTCTTAAGGATTCTTAGGTATTTTTCAAATCTTCATTTCTAAGATTCAAGATTACTCCCATGGATATAATTTAAGCACCCTCTGGTGGTCAACAGAACACAATTAAATTAAGTCTTCCTCAACAATGCCTTGAGTTACTTACGCTTAAAGGCCAATTTTATAGCAAATGACACAAGCAATCTTTTTGTTTTCTTGAATAGTTTTATGACCTAAATCCTTATGTTCAAGGACGATACTGGATGTGGCTCTGCCCTGTGAAGTGCTGTTTATATAAGTCATGGACTGCCATGCAAATATCAGGCGAAGCACTCGTTAAGAAAGCCTGCGATAAGGGGGGAGGCTGGTAAAACTCATCTGAGTTAAGTGTCTGAGGAAAACGTTATGAAAAACAGACCAAACCTACGCTAAACAAATTTACCTTATGGACATAAATACTTCAACTGGTAATATAAATAGAGGTTAGAAAGAATGTCACAGATTGTGAATATTTTAAATAAATTTAAACCTCAAATCAGTATAACTGAAGAATAGAGGATGTTCCTATCACATTAGCAGAAATATGCTTTGTAATGTTTTTCTTCAACAGCAAACTTCTGCACTATTTTGGGAACTGTGCTAATATTATGGGGCATTGCTAGTGTTTAAAGCCGTGTTGACATGATAAAGTCCTATAATTTTAACTGGTTATTGTGAGGCAGAATCACCTCATTAATTTCTACTTCATTCAAAACTGATGGACAAATCAATATTTATCAATGGGAACGAATCTAAATGAGTAATGCAAAGAAAATACAAAACACTTGTGAAAAGTCATTAGTTTGAAATGTAGGAAAATATTTTAAAGGTTTGTGTAAGTCCTGTTTAGTCAACAAAACTTAAAAATGAGAAACTATTTCAGTAAACTTGAAATGTATTGTTTAGCGCATAATTTAAATTTTGATCCTGTTAAGCCTGAAAAAGGGTTGCTCTCTATACAATAAGTATAATGTTAGTATGAGATATTGTAGATGAAATTGCAGTATCAACGTTTTAATAAAACATGACTTCCTTATTACACTAGGAATTTATAAAACTGTAAGTTATGACTCAGACTTGCTAGATATAATAGCATTTTAAATATGTTGAAGAGTCAAATAAAAATGCCTTGTTTTACCCATAATCAAGTTAATTTAAATATCTTAACTATCACAGAATTACAGCTGAACCTAAAAGGGACATTAGAGATAACCTAGTCCTATTTCTTCACTTTACAAATGAGGATGATAAGAACCAGGAGTAAAACTTAAAATTTAACAACTAGTTAGTAACAGAGCAAACAAATTGCGTGTCAAGCACAAAATTAAACCTTTGAATGAAAACATAAATGTTTTGAAATATCAATTCATTCTTTGCCCTTTTCGATAAACAATCTAAGGCACCACCCATACTAATCACCCTCCAGTGGTTACCGCCCTTCCTTACATTGGATCTGCTGCCAAAAGGCTACGGCTTTACTTCCAGTTAAGTGAGAAAAGAAACACTCTATTCCTCACCAGATAATGCCTTGTGATAAAGACAAACACTATTTTGAAGACATCGCACTTTGATGGAGCACAGAAAACTTTTTGTTAGAGCCTCAAACTGTTAGGAAACTAATAGAAAGGAACCACTTGTGGAGAACTAGATGCTTGAAAAGGAAAACATGGCAACATTCAGCTGCACTGTTTCAGTGTCCCCCAAACTTCTTCTGGGTGTCTGTGTGTCCAAGTTTCTGGTGTGCAAGTGCCAAGATTTATATAGAAAAGAGGAGGTTCCCCTCCTGAGCCTAAACCAAGGCCAACATTAGGTTTGACCTGTGTTTGACCACAACTAGTGAGAGCAAAGCTGCTCTAGTAACCACACATTGGTGCCCTGGGGGTGTGTCAGAGCGCAGGACTGTTAGCGTCCCTCCGACTCCCCTGGGGCTAACTCCCACGGGAAGGAAATTACAGCAAGCTAAACGGTAGCACCAAAACCTCGGTGCTTTGGTATGTCTCTATAAGCGAGCTTAGCACAGGCGAGAAAAGCACGTTTCTTCTCTTAGCCTTATTGGACTTGTGGTTCTGATTGGAGGAGGCTGTGAATAGACTTTGGGACAAAATTCAACTTCCCAAACTGTGAGACCCAACCATACAAAAATGGCTGAGGACGAAATACCTGCCCCCCACCCCCACTCTTGCCACTCTGCTTCTAATACTAAACAAAATTTTCTTTTTAAGTTCAAAACATGTTTTACCCTCTAAATTGGTGGAGAATGGAGAATGGGGGAGGTGGTCAGGGAGAACAACAGGTGCCTAAGATTTTCCTATTTTGCCACTAAATAGGTGTACACATGTGGGAAAACCTTTGATTGCTGGGTCCTTGGTTTCCTTATATGTAAACTGGAGTCCTTTAGCCCCTTCTTGAAATTCCATGTTTTGTGAAAGGGGAACTTTAAAACTTTTAACTATAAAGGCAGAAACTTTCTGAGATTACAAAGGGTATTGAGGGCTAACCTAAGGTCCTTGGATTAGTTCATAATCCCCCTGAAACTGTGTGATATTTTTTTGGTGAGTGTACAGAGGTACATAAGCAATTTTCCAGGAAAAGGGGCAGCATTTTCATTGGAGACTCAAAGGGAAATTAGGTCCCTTCGACCTTCTTTGGCCGAAGACCACCAGTTGAGACAGTACATGGCTCTTTAGCTTCTGATTTATCTGGATGTAGAGCAGATCAGCACAATCTTTCCATGGTTATAAATCTGTCTCACAAAGCCTTCTGGAGTGTCTCATTTATCTTCATGAGCTGTGTGTTTGTAATTTTTCATGAGCAGAAAGGCTGTTCAAAATCAGGAGTCCTTTTCATTAAAGATTTAAAATTCTGAGGATTCCAACATTTATTTTGATAGTAGTGGCTAAAGGAGAGCCATTAACTATATCAGAAATTTCAAGCATGTAGCATGTTACACACGTGCCCATTCATGTTGAATTATTTTACTATTTCTTTTTTCTCAACTGGTGTGAAACAAAAGGCATGGCTCCTCCTTCCAACCCATTTTTTTTTCTACTAATGTTTGAGTCATCTGTGAAATAATGATGAGGGTTAATAACTGTGGTTCGGTTTGAAGTAGTAATTTTTAGAATGATTTTGATCCTCAAGATAAATTACATACAAGCTATTGATATAATATTCTTAAAAGAATTAGTTGAAAATTAAAGATAAGAAGAAAATGACATTTTAGGGAATCTGAAGAATTGAAAGAGGAAAGGTGCACACAGGAAGAAACAAGAACCAAAGACAGGAACTGCACCATTAGATGTGGAAATAGTATCAAATCCTTAAGCAGAGACATAAGAAAAAAGGAGGAATTTTTAAAATGGAGAACAATGTAGCAGCTAGAGAGTACTGGATTTTTTTCATACAGTAAATGAGAACGACAAAAAAAATCATAACTGAGCTTTTCAAGAACATCTTTTGGTTGATAATCTCAAGGCGGTACGTGGCTTTTCCTTAATTAAGGCAGAAACAGAGGCCAGCAGAGAACATCACAGAAAGGATGTTGCCAGTGATTCTTAGATAAATGCCAAAGCTCAGGGGAACAACCTTTTGTGGTAGAGAAGTGCCAATCACTGAGAAATGTAGATTTTTTTCCCTGATACAATATCAAAGCGGTCTAAAGTAAAAGGAAGAAATCAGGTTTAAACATTGACCTTGTAACAATTTATTTTAGGTAATCCCAGGTGCTTTGTAACCGATTTGTTTCTTTACGTATGGCAGGCAAATCTGATCGGAACTACTCCTAGTGGCTCCTTAAGTCCAAATGGAAAGGAAAGCGACATTCAGTATCTCCCTTGGTTGACTCTAGGATCCCTTCCCAAGTCCTGTAGCTTCAGGGCAAAGGCCCCAGACACTGTGTTAACCTTAAGGGCGCTACGGGAGAAACGTGTCCTCAAACGATCCCGATCCCCTGATGACCCCGGCTGGGTCCCTGTATTCCAGGAGCATGTTCTCGTGACTCTTCCCCTTTTGAGTATCAGCTGTTTTTTCCCCTCTCTGCGCCTCCTTGAATCCCATTCAAGAAAAAAAACAAACACTAGTATTTCAGCTAATGTGTGCACCGCCCCCGCCCCAGCCAGGATACTGATGGTTGCCTCCCCCGAGACAGGAGCGGCTGCTCCAAGCTCCTGCAGGAGGCGCGGCCCCCCGCCCCCCCCCGCCCGTTGCCATGGGAACGCACTCAGCTCCGCTGCCCGAGCGGTGGCGAGAGGAGGCGCGGCGGCAGACCCAGGGGGAGCCGCTATCGCAAGATGGCGGCTGCGAGGCCGCGGGATGCGGAGTGAGCGCCCCGCCGGGGCTCTCCGTGCTGCTCCTCTCCGCGCCGCCGCGGCCGCCACCGCGCCGTGGCCGAGCCTCCCGTCTGGCAGGTACCGCCGCCCGCACGCGTCCCGCGTGGTGCACAGATGGCAGCGACAAGTGCCGGCTCGCCGAGGGCTAGCGGGTCTCCGCTTCTGCTGGTGCGTTTGACGATAACGCGTCAATAACTTTTTCTTGCAGCTGCCCCTGCGTCCGGGCCTGCCGCTTCCCCGAGTGCCGGCGACCCCACCACGCCCCTCGGACTCCCGACTCCCTCCGAGGCGCCGGCCGCGGGCCGCTGCGGTGATCGCCGGGCTGCCTGGGAGGAGCGCGTGGACCAGCGGGCGGCCGCCAGCAGTCGGCGAGCGCCCTTACAATGGCCCTGACCCTGTTCGGTAAGTGCAGCCCTCTGCCCCTGCCGCCGCGGTGGGCCGCGCCCTGGAGCTCGGGGCGGGGGCCTGGGGCGCCCCGGGTGCCCCGGGCGGGAACGCCGTGCGCGTGTTTGGCGCGGGCCGGGACTGGGGGGTTGGTGCCCGGAGCGCTGGGCTGGCTCCTCGCCTCTCCCATTGTTTCCTCTCCCGGCAGGGCCGATGGGCGTGTGCTCGCGGGCCAGTTCTGGGATGGGAGACTCTGAGGTCCCGGGTGTTTTGTGAACGGAGGATGGGATGCCAACTTGGGAGCTAAGTTGGCTGGTTGTTGCCAGACCTATGTTTCTCAAGTCGACAAATAAAGATCCTGGAAAGTTTATTTATTTTGACTGAGATGTCTGTGCATCCCAGCCTCTCTGGTATTGCTAAGTGCCTGTGTTGATTCCTGTTGGATATTCCACTGGAAGCTAGAATTTAGTGGTAAATTTAATATTTGTTAAAATTGAAAATGTTTTTTCCTAACATAACAGCAGACAGAAGAAAGTTGGTTACTGGAAGTAAGTAATCTCCGGAGAATATCTTTGAGTATTTCAGGAAAGAAATGTTATTTCTGTGATGTAATTACTGCAACACTATTGTTTCAGTGGTTGACTTTAAGGTTTTTTTCTTCTAGAGTCAGCAATGACAATGGGTTGGGAAAAAGGACAGAAAAGATACATTCCTTCCTTTTACAGAAACAGATTATGGTGCATATGTACATTGCTCTTAGAAAACTCAGTACCTATAGAATGTGAAAATTTACATGTTCAAAGTATTCAGTTTTTCAAAGAAACAAAGTGTAATGATATGTAACTGATAGCTACAAGGACAGTCTTATTAAGTTACAACATCAAGCTTCCAGTTACAGTTTTAATAATGTCATTTGATCAAGCATCTCATACCACAAATGCCTTTTGATGTAAATACTTAAGAGTGAATTATACTGCTGGAATCAAAGTGTTACTTTTATTTAACCATCTTATTTTATAAATTAAATTTAGACCCGGAGAAGTTGATCAAGGTCATAGGTCCTTTTTGTGGCATAACTGAGCCTAGAACGTAGTTTGCTGGTGTTTGGCTGGGGACAGTGTTTACTTTATCTAAATACCCACGGAGAAATGGCGTTTCTTATTTGGTGTTGATTCTCCACAGGTGCTTGAAAACATGTTTCTACTTTCTCTGAAAGAAATGATAAAAAACCTCACTGTTGTTTCTTAGTACATTGTATCTAATCTGCATTATTTGAAAGTATTTTCCTTAAGTGTGGACTTTTTCTTTTTGTACAAAGTTAAAAATGATGGAAGGCTTCATTCGTAGTTATTTACTTTTGAAGAAACATTTATCTTACACTGTTGCAGCTAATACATAGCAGTAAGATTTTCAGGGATAAATTTTTCTTTAAAACTATTTGACTAAATTTATTGTCCTTCCCAAAGAGCTAGTCTGCATATTCAATGTCTGTTTTCAAAGGTTATGTTTACAAATTAACCACTTTTAGAATACCGAATTTCTTGATGAATAAAATAGATAAATCAAGAAGTATGTGGCTCTTAAGAGGATTCCTAAATTGTTAAATCTTTACCTCCTGATGTGGAGATGAGGAAAGGAAGAACATGGGATTTGATCTTTAGAAGAAGGTATAAGAAACCATTCCCACTCCTCAGAGTGAATAAAGTATCTTTAAAATTTTAAAGTTATCTTGTAAAAAAATACAAATTAGCTTAAAAAATTCAATTCGGTTACAGTGTTTAAGAACATTATCAGTAAGCAAAGTACACCTGTGTGCAGAGGCTGTTTTCTCAGTCGGAGCAGCAGCTGCTCTCCAAAGGGTGGCTGCTCTCCCCTCGTCAGTTATCTGAGATGTGGATGAGAATGTTTGCCGAGAGACCTGCAGTGTCTGCCTTTCTGGAGGAAGGTTTGAGAACCGTTGTATTAAAAATGAATACTGGATTTTCTTAAATTTGTCCAATTCAAAATAGCTTTTGGATATGTTGAGAGCAGTCCTCAAGGGTTAGAAGAAATGGGTTTTATTTTAGATATTACTACTATTAAACTCATTGGCGTTAGTCAGAAATACCTCCTGCCCTTTCCTATTTACTTTTAACAACCAGTTTACAACAAGGAGCCATGAGGTGATAAAGTTCTGTGAGATGGTGGTGAAGAGAAGGAAGCATACAAGAAACCAGATAAATGCGACTTCTAAGTCATGAAAAGTCCCATCTCAGTAGGTTTCTACTGGAGCCTCCCCAAAGTAATCATTGTGCATCTTGCTTTACATGGGTTGGTGAAGCCAGTCTGCTTGGATTGCTGTAGTGAAATACCATAGACGGAGTGGCTCACAGTCCATTTCTCACAGCTTAATTTCTCATAGCTTGGGAGGCTGGGAAGACCAAGACCAAGGGACCCGCTAACTCACTTCCTGGTGAGAGCCCTCATCCTGGCTCGCAGACATCTATCCATCTTCTTTCTCTGCACAGTGGTGGAGAGAAAGGGAAAGCAAGCTGTGGTCTCTTTTTATAAGGGCACTAATCCCATCGTGAGAACCCCACCCTCAGACCTCATCTAATCCTAACTACCTCCTGAACTGCCTGTGTCCAAATACTATATGACATTGGGGGTTAGGGCCTCAGCCTGTGAATTTGTGGGGTGAACAATTCCACAGTAGCTAGCAGTAGAATCTAGTGTTTTTGCTTTGTGTTTTACATCATCATCCAAATTTTTTGTAATTGTAAAGCATGTTCTTTTTATAGGAAGTTAGTAAAAGCTTCATTTTAAAAGATAAGAACCTCTGAAATTACCTACTACAATTTTACATTTATATACATTGAATTTTTTTCATTTAAGTGGGTTATAGGACCTCTGTAAAATAATTGGCAAGTTAAGCTGAAGAGAGAAGATTGTTTTATCATTTGGGTACAGTATTAATCACCTCCTTGATGCTTAAAAGGATATTTTAATGCAAATTTCTGCTTTATTCCTTGACAGAAGGGCCAAAGCCTAGTCTTTCCTGATTTTCCAGTCTCATTTGGGAGTTGAAAATGTGCATTTTTGAAGGTTCAGGAATTTTCAAGAATTTTTATTCACTTTTTAGATGAACCTACCCCTCAATCATCATCATCAATAGATGATTTTTAAATCCTCATATCAAAAGAAAAATCCACATGTAGTTCATACTCTGCTCACTCACCTTGCTTATTCACTCAACAGACATCCATAGCAGTTTACCAGACACGGTCCCTGTATTAGAGTTCACATTCCAGAACTATAGCACTTGCACCTAACTGCCGAGGTCCATGTAGGGTTTGTTAGAACTTCCCTGACAGAGAAGTGTGTATTCTCTAATAATGGCTGGGCT
The DNA here is from genome assembly GCF_021234435.1 of Artibeus jamaicensis. NCBI lineage: Eukaryota > Metazoa > Chordata > Mammalia > Chiroptera > Phyllostomidae > Artibeus > Artibeus jamaicensis. The sequence continues at coordinate 12,433,991 of NW_026521814.1, read as the reverse complement.
CTAGGGAAAGCCTCAGATGATCTAATTTAGGACTTTTTAGCTGGTGTACCTGACAGAACATCCTCACTGGTTATGCCAGGAGAGCTCCAGTCGCCAGAGTTGGGTGAGGGAGCATCTTTCAGGTCATCCATTGGCAGGAATTTTTGTCATTAATAGCTATGCAGGGCAGTGGGTTACAGCCCAGACCGAAAGCCAAGATGGGGTACAGTCCAGCTAGACCGGCCGAACCCTGAGTGACTCTTCTCTGTGTGGTAGGGGTAGCCGTGGTGTTGCCCCCACTCCCTCCTTTCTTTTTCCTCTCATTACCCTCTCTAGTCACCGCCATGGATCACTTCTCAGACTTGGAATTCCCTGCGATTCTTTCCTTCCTTCCTCAGACTCTTCTACTGCTATGGAAACCTTCCACTATGCCACTTCAGTCGGCATTCGTCACCACCCTGATCACTGACTGTGGGCATCTCTGCAAAGCCCCTTTGGAGCAGTTCAGTGGCAGTGGTGTATTCTCTGTGATGCAGTAGGAAATTTTCTGATTGCCCGTGACTGTCCAGTGTTCAGACTGATTTTTAAAAAGACAAGTCAACTGTGTTTTCAGATGATTTACTTGACCGAAAGCTAATTTTATAGGAAATTCCCACTTGCGTACACTCTACGGATATTTCTGTTTTTCAGGTGTTGCTCATCAAAGCCCGTAAGAGGGAGTTACCTGAGTGGCAGGGTGGTCTAATGCTGCGGGCCCAGCTACAGTCTTAGAATGTTACGTGTTCTCAGCTGTTGTTAAAATCACCATTCTTATTTAAGTACTTGTCCATGCTGCTTCTTTTTTTTTTACCGGTGTCATAAACTTACTATTTCACCTTTAAAAGTTTTCTTCTAATGTTTGGAGATTTGTGTAAAAGAGATAAAAGAAATACAGTTGCTATAACTCACAGAGTCACCAGGAACATTGGCAATGTAGTCTGTTGAGTTACCTCTGTGCATACAAATAACTATTCTATAAAGCAGCCTCATCTTTGAAGATAGAAGACAGCGATGTGTGTAACTATAAAAATTTGACATATTTGTCAAGAAAAATTTCTTTTACATCAGTATTTCTCAACCTTATTTTTTTTTTAAATCACTGTCCATAAGATGCCTTTGAGACATTTTTCTTAATTGTTCTCTCCATGAAACTTTAATATAATCAGAGATACACTATATTATCTGTTTGCAGACTGTATGTATATCTGCTTTGTGTATAAAAAGAGTTAGTTTATTGATTCCCAAAGGTTCATTTTGCCCCCTTGAGGGCATTATTTACCACCCTTCGAGAATGAGTGTTTTAGACTAATCTAAAGCAATGATAAGTGAATTAGGCAGGAAAGTGTTGTTTGGCCGTGCTTTGTATGCCATACAGTTCTGAAGAAATGGCATTTGTGTAGTAAGTTACACATTTCTCATCAGATTGGTTTCATCTCAGAATTAACAGTTATCATCTTGAGATCCACCATAACAAAGGGTTCCTTGTTGAGATGGGATATGTGTAGCTTTTCTCAAAGTCCCTCTAGTAATCATGATATCCTTTGATATGGGCAATTGATGTTTTTTCAGTCTTATATAAAGCATCAGGAGCAGTACCTTTAACAACCTTTATTATTTATCTGCAATATATAAAACTAAATGAAGTTACTGAACTTTCTGTGCAATGCCAGACAAGTCCCAGAGCCTCGCATTAGAACCAGATTACCAGTTATAAGCCATTCTATGTAGAAAGGGATTCCCATGAACTTAGATTTTTATTTATTAATGTAATTCTACTATCCTTAAAAAACAGAATGGAAAAAACTAGGAAAGCAGGATGGTGAGATCATATTTTACATTGAAAAGCCATATTGAAAAAAACTCATGCCTGAGAAAATAAAGTTACAAATATGCATTTTTTTATTTGGCTTTTTATTTCTAAAAACAGAATGAGTACTTTGTGAATATACTGAAAACCACTACATTGTATACTTTAAAAGGGTAGCTTTTATGGTATGTGAATTGTATCTTAATATAAGTTATTAATAAAAAGTTACCTGGGGGAGGGGACAGATTAACTAGAAGGAAAACTTACTTTTATTTAAAATGTAAAAAAACAGTACTGTTTTTAGAAGACTGGTTTCATATCCATGAGCCTTTAGGACTTTTCATTTTTAATTATTAAGGGTTTTTTCCTTTTCTTCCCTGAGGAACAAAAAAAAAAGTAAAAATTGATAGGTTAAAAATGCCTCAATGTGCTTGAATTGTGCTCCATTTAGAAAATAAGCACTTCTTGGAAAGAGTTAATTCACACAGTTGAGTTCACACAGTTGAGTAATTCGTGGGCGAAGGGAGGATGAGGCAGGCAGGCCTGTCGCCTCTGGCGTGGCAGGGGCCCCCGCGCTGCGTCTCGCCCACTGCGTCTCGCCCACTGCGTCTCGCCCACTGCGTCTCGCCCACTGCGTCTCGCCCACTGCGTCTCGCCGCTGCACTGCAAGTCGCTCCTTTCTCTTTCCACTCTGACTTTTTACCTTTGAGTTTCATTGGACGGTGTGTTTCGTGGTGTAAAGCAAGCAGGAAAAAGCTGTAGTCCAAGAAATGTATGTCTGCTTTGATAGATTTTTATGATCACAAACTTGACATTGGGATGGGCAGCTCGTGGAGGACACCTCCGCAGCACATAGTGTAGAGGAAGGGCTTGCAGTTCGGAGTGAGAGAAGCTACTTTAATCCTCTCTCTGCCAAGCGTCAGCTTTTCCTTCCCGTCTCGTTTTCCTCATGTGAGAGCAGGGGCTATTAAATCTCTTTTCTCGTTCACATAGAAATAAGTGAGACAATGTATGTAAGGTCCTTAATACAGTGGTTGAAGGTACGTAGTAGCTCATATTGTCACTAATTGTTATTTTAATATTAGCAAGGATCCAAGATACCAGCAGAGTTTTTTCATTTCTTTATTACACAAGTCTGTTGACTCACTTGAAAAAGTAACTCTGCGGTATTCTGTTTGCGTGCATGGCTACATACATGCCGCATGTCATCATGGACTTCATCTGAGAACGCTCTGGTGGAGACATGGCTCAGGAATAATACAGGAAGACCAGATACACTTCCGATAGTGCTGGACACTTCACCCTTTCTGTTGCGCTCTGACAGTGTGAAAAGCACACTGGGTAAGAGGCAATGCTTACTTTTCCTTTGGTGGGTAGTCTAGATAGAATCAGATCTAGCCCCTGCCCTCATGGGACTTAAAATGTATCAAGAACTATATACTAAATGCCTGACACATAGTGGGTGCTCAGTCCACATTTACTGATAAATGAATGAACATCCGACAATGGCCTATCACTCTGTATGCTTAGCCTGTGAATAACCTTGACTCAGTGTAAACATTTGCTTTCACTTGACTTTTTCCCTCCTTTATTACTTTGGTTCTTGTTTATTATGTTAGAATCCATAAATGGAAACTTAAACCAGCCTCTTAGAAGTTGGTTGGTCTAACAGTTCCCTTCCCTACTTAGAATCCTCCAGTGAGTCCATTAAGATGAAGTCCAAATTCCCTAGCTTGCAGATAAGGCCATCAGGATGGGACACCTGCTTACCTGACTGGCCTCATCTCTTACTCTCTTCTCCTGAGGCCGTGCTTCAGCCCTACTGAACTAACTCTAAGTTTCCAGAAGGGATTGTACTTGACGTGCCTTTGGCACCATCATTTCCCAAGCCTTTCTTTGCCCTCCATCACCACTACACATCTTGGCAAAACTCAGCTCGAATAGTCATCTCTTCTAAGTAGCCCTTCTGAGTTAGTTAGACCTTTTTGGTATCCATAATGCCCTCTACACATCTCTGCCCTACCACTTATCAGGTGGGGATGTAGTGGCTGGTTTATATTCTCTTGTCTTCCCCATTAGGTGAAGTTCCCTAGTGGAAAAGCTGTGGATGTCTTCTTTGTATATTTAACCACTGCCAGTGTCTGATGCACACCACCTACTCAAACATTTGGGTGAATGTTGGGTATTACAGCAGTCTATGATATTTCTTAAATTTGGGAGTTAATTTTAAGGCCCAAATCCATATGATACACACCTTTTATTTTTCACTATTTTTATTCATTTGCTTATTTTAACAAATTCAGTCAGTGTACCATTATATTATCCCTTAGCTCCATACTCTGGTATGGATTCCCCAGTTGGATGCTCAGAAAGGCTTGAATAAAATGGAAATCTCTCTGGGAGCAGATTCTTTGAGGTTTAACTATAGTATTACTAACCACCAGCAGATGTTTCTGAATTATTTGGCATAATTAGATAACAAATTCCACTTCATTAAACTATTGTTCCTTTTCATTTCAGTGTTACAAGGGAATCGCTCATAAATTAGCTCGGTTTGTTCATGTTTTACCCTCACAGTAGGGAGCATAATCAAATTGAATAGGAATTCAATATGGAAATGGCTAACTTAACCTTTTAGAGGTCTGAAGATGAAAACAATATAATCTTTTTCTCACAATAATAAATCTGTGTGCTACATAAACATTCCTGTTGGTTTTCATGTTTATTAGGAGAGCAAATATAAACAGTTTAATCATTCATATTTTTAAATGAATAAAAGATAATTTGTGTTACTTATTAATACCTCATTGTTCGAGAAAGAATTCAGGGTGGTTAACAAAACGGTACAATGCAAGAGGACTGAAAGCGATAAGCATGGGAATTCGTTTTTCTCTGTCTCCTGTCATTAGCCCCTTCCTCTCCTTCAGATCATTTCCCTCAGGTTACAGCTATGCTTTCCCGTCCTGCGGAAGAAAGCCTTTCCTCCGCTTCGGAACCCTCTCAAGCACCACCCTGAGTTTGTAGTGGCCCCCCTCTTACCAGAGGTTTTTTGAGAGAGCTTCCAGTGTGCCCCACCTCCTCTCCCTGCACACCTGCTCTCCAACTCCGTCTACACCACCGCTTCCCAGGCACCGTGCTTCGTCATGATTACTTACGAGGCCTTCGGGAATGTCATTCAGTTCTAGCGGGAAGAAAAGTGGGCAGCTGTAAAAGAAAAAAATGTTCTCACCCTTGTTAAAACAACTAGGAAGACTTTAAGACATACTGCAAATGTCAGGTTTTTTGTTAAGAACTGTCCTCCCTTTCTTGCTTGGGAATATATGGGTTTTCAACAGTGAGCACGGCATGGATGAATCCATCTTTCCGGCTTTGACCTTCTGTGCCCTCCAAATCTCTATTAGGATTTCCTGCAGTCACTGAAGGCTCCACATGCTCCCAGCCCCTGATCCTTAGCTTTACCATCCTCTCTTCCCTTGCCTCTGATATCTGGTTAGCTGCAAAGTAACTCTTGCAGCTTGGTCTTTGCAAGAGCCTCCATGTTTGTTTCTTTCTCTGTATCTCCAACTCTTGCTCTGCCCTTGCTTTTAGCATTACAGTCATTGCCACCACCCCACCCCCTGCCCTGCTCCTGCCAGGCATCCAAAAGGAGGCTTCTCATCTTCTGATTCTTTACCATCTGATCTGTGAGCCTCCTGTGACATCCGTCACTGTGCTCCTTCCACAGTAGTGGTTACGTGTCTTTATCACCTCTTTTCTAGGCTGATGTTTGTACGGGAAGATTTATTCCTTCTCCTTGCTGTGCTCGTTACTGTACTCCTTACTGTACTTGGCACGGTGTGTCACACATAGTAGGTACTCAAAAATATTTAAGTCAGTAAAATAGTTCTCAAACCACAGCACTTCCTGTAGTTTAACAATTCCCAGGGCAGAAATAGAAAGCATTCTTTATATTTCTCCATAACTTAATAATGCTTTAACCAAGATAACAGTAGTTAACATGTCTTAAAATTTCTCATTTATTGTTTTTGTTGCCTCCTATTCTATTTGTTGCCTAATGATTCTATTTTCATTCTTTAAAGGAAGAAATGCAGATATTCCTGCAATATTGATGCATGTTATGGGCAGATGTAGCATTTGCTTTGGGCTTGGTTGCTTTTATCAGCTGAATTAAAAAAATTTTTTTCTGGTGAAATTCTGGTTGGATTTCCACTGCTTCATATTCTGTAAAAAGCCTCTCCATTCTTCATTCAAGTTTCAAAGCAGAGGAGAGGGACACTGACTAGTATGTGCAAGCACAGGGCTTGTTAGTCGGGGTTGGTTTGCTGGTCCCTTCAGCGTTGCTGTGGGTCCAGGGTCCAGTGTTCACCAGGAAACAAACTTCTCCATCAGGCCACTAGGAGGCGATGGGAAAGGGAAGCCCTTCCTTGCTCAAGCTCCCTCTCAGGCCTTGGTGGGTTAGGCACTGTCTTATTAAGTGTTTCTAAAGTTGCCGAATAGAAGAAGTCATTAAGCAATGGACCAAAAAGCTCCTGCTAAAGATTACTTTCCAGAATGTGCTGAAACCCCAAAGCAGAGATGAATTCAGCAGCTTATAGGACACTTCATGTATTGCTAATAATACTTTATTTAATTCAGAAAAAATTGGTTGACTTTTGACTTTTTAACCCCTGCAAGTTGTTTTTGGTAATACCACCTATTTAAGTCTTTGGATGGCATTTGTTAATATTCTCAGATTTGGATGTTATCTCATTATATGTGTGTGAAAAATATGTAGTTAAAGATGAGAACCATAAAAACACAAAACACAATTCATGTTTTTCCCCCCTTCATCATGTTTAAAAGTTAACTAGAGACTTCAGGTTATATTCCTTGAATGAGAAATGATTCTCAACTTGTCAATGTAGTCTTTTGGTTGAAGTTAAAAGGATATTATTTCAAAAAAACAAGAAAAAGGAGCACAGTGGATTAATAGTACAGTACTGAAAAGGAAGGACGAAACAAACTCGGCTGTACAGCAAGGAGACCTGCAGAATACTCAGCAGCCTGCATCCTGAGTTTTCAAGACTGCTCAGCAGTGCTCCTGGGAGACTGAGCCCCTGTCTGCACCGCCCTCTCCCCGCCTCTGCTGGGCTTAGGCCTCTCCAGACAGAGGCGCTCTTGTGCTTTCTCTTGTGGTCTGTCTCTCGCGCTCACTCTCTCTCACACACACTCTCTCTCTCTCTCTCTCTCTCTCTCTCTCTCTCTCTCTCTCTCTCACGAGTGCCAACTTTGAGAAGGGTGGGAGGGAAGTTGCTGTGATCGCACACACAGGTCTCAGGCTTGTTTGAGGTGAGACCTCATTTAGTTCAGATTAACACTTTCCTTTCATCTTGTTTTTCAACTATAATAATTTACCTTAGGGAAAATAGAGGCATTTGAAAAATTTTAAATGGTATTTTTGGAAATAATTTTCATTTAGTCAATAATGAAAAAAATTTCAACAGAAAATGTCTAACATTTGTTATAATAAGCTATTTTCTGTTACCAAGGAAGAAGGAAAATAAATGTATGGTAAGTGTAGCAATATTAGATAATTTGCAAAAAATAAAATCTGTCCCAAGGTAGTTTTTTTATTAGTAAGTTTACATTTAAAATAAATATGCAATTCTGATATGTTGCTTGTATGTATTTTTAGCTGCCACTACTAGGTGGCAAGGTGCATTTTTAAAAAGTTGACATATCTACCTTTTATCTTAAAACTTAAAAGTTTTATGGAAATAAAATTAAAATGCATTTAACTAATAATCTCTAGAGTTAGCAAGAATTTACAGTAGGTGAATTTTATCTAAATTTATTTATTGGGAAAAATGTAGCAGCTTTAAAAATATCAAGAAGCAGTTTTTCAAACTTACCATTTTCAGGCAGACTTAGAATTTGTATTATAACCTGCAATGAATGCAGCCTACCATTTTAAAGTCTTATGCTTTATATTTCGAATCTCTTTTCTTTAAATCCATCTGAAGTTTTTTCTCTATTATAAAAGTATATTGCCAATGCTGGATGAACTGGTGCATTTAACACAATGTTTGTTATCATTAGATAATGATACATACATTAGAGTATGTGTTTACATACTCTTTTTTAAAGAATTCAAATCAAAGATAAAGTTTAATCAGCTTCATATTTTATTTTCCGGTGCCTTATTATAAAAAGATTCCCTAAGAAAGCTGGTATAGAAATGTTGTCTGTTGTACTGTCACCAGGCAACTAAATATAATATGGTAGTTCTATTGTAAACAATCACTTTTTAAACTAATAAAAAAGTCATTAGAGACATTAGTCAAATGGTGTGCTCTGCTCTGAGCTAATTTTATTAAAACAGATGTGGGAGCTTATAGAAATTTATTATTTTTCTTTTTTTTGGTGATAGAAATTTAAAATGCTCTCAGATCTTAAACCAACTAAGACTTGCCACAGTAATGTTCTGTCTTAATCCCCCCTCCAAGTATTTAGTCTTTTTTCTTCTTCCGTAAAGTGAATGTCAAACCCTGCGTAACACAAATCTTCATCCTTCCAGCCAGTCTCCGACTTGGGTTTTCTGTAAACCTCCAGCAGAGACATTGGTGCAACATCAATGTGTAGTAGAGTCGGGATTAAGCACCTTTTAAGGAGAAAACTGGGGAAGTGTCCTCAAGCAGTTAACATGCTCCCTAACATTGTGAGGAATGAGTTTGGTTGCTGTTACTGTCCCCCCCACCCCGCCCGAAGATTAGCAGGTGAAAGAACCCTGAAGAAAACATTAGGGAAGTTAGAAAAGCTGTAAACCAAGGGGCCGCAACTCGGATGCCTACAGTAGGCAGATAAGTAACATAGACAATGGGGAATGTTGAGGAATTTTCTAATTTTAAACATTGGCAATTATTTTGGGCCTTTAAAAATCATTGTGTGGGCCAAAAAAAATATATCTTTTGGCTGGCAGGCGAGACAACTCCAGGCCACTATGTAAATTTAGGATATTATATTTTTTCTTTAATGTTACAGGAAAAATAAAACCACGCTATTTCTAAAGTCTTTTTCATTGTTGTTTTTATCGTCATATACTATGTACCTTAACTCCTAACTAAATTTGTAAACTTTCGCTTATGAGACACACACACACACACACACACATATCTATGGATGTGTCTCTTTATTAGTTCCACTGAATTTTAGAGTTTGATTTAGTTTTTATAAACAACAACGGCCTCTATTTTGCAAGGCAATATTCTTTGACTTTGCTACATTACAAAATTAGGAGAATCATTCTAACTTCTCCCCTGAGGAATGCCTTTTTAATTCCTTTGGTATATAAGATTATCAAGGTTCATGACTGCATAATATATCTATCTCTTTAGCCTAACTCCCAAAAATGCTGTAAAGATCCAATGTCATGGTTTGGCTATAAATATTTCAAGTGCTTTAGGAGAGGATTTTTTAAAATTGTTTAATTTTTCATTTTATTAATTTGTAAAGTCAGGCCGGTACATTGGTGTGACCATTCTCATCACCCTAGTTCTCTCACCCTCGGGGTTATTTGCAGTCTGGACAAGGGCAGAAGAACTGTGATCAAAACCAAGTGAGGATTTTCTGAGGAAGCTTGATGGGAACATTAAGAAAAATATCTGAATCCAACTCCAGAAAAATGGGCTACCAAGGGAGAATGAATTCTTGAGTGATGTTTTGAAACCGGCTGTAAGAAAGGTTTGGATGACGATTCTCTAGGCAAGAGCTCTGAGAGCTCTGGACACGCCCTGAGCTTCATCTGCTCCAGCTGGGACCTGACGGGCTCTTGGGAGGCACAGTGCAGTCTCTGGGCTCCTTCAACAGCAGGAACCCTTCTGCACCATCACAGGTGCTCTCCATGTCTTACAGTTGTCCTTGAAGCTCTTCAACTCAGGAAGTGCTGGCCACGTCTGACTTCTGACTAGAGAGTGGGAGGTATGTCACCTGGATGATTGTTGAGGAAACTTCAGGGGATGGGGTTAGGGCTTTGGCAGCTGGCTGATATTGCAGAGAGCTCCCACTTTGTGCTTTGACCACTGTGGCCAGCTCACTCAGAGCCTCTTGGTAGTACAGGTGTTCTCTCTGGCCAAAGACCCCTGTCCCACAGCAGCTGTCTCATAGCCACCCAGCAGGTCATCAGTGCGGGCCTTGCACACCCCTTTGAAAGGAGTACTAGTGTTCCGAAGCTGTAGCAGGCAAAAATTCTTGCTCATGAAGGAATGGGGATGCCAGTGTTCAGCATGAAATGGGATCTCAGAGGCACGGATGGTGTCACAGCTTTCATCCTATATAAATAGTTGCAGCAATTCTGATTTCCCTGGGTTTCCAGCTGTAGCAGTCTTGCATCATCATCCACAAGGAGCTGGGGTTTGTACTTGGTATCCTGAATCCTGAATTGATATCCTGAATTCGAATGTTGATCTGCTTTTTTAAGTCCAGGCTCCTGCAGACCATCACCAGCACAACACATTCACCCCAGACAGCCAGTTACTGCGAGACACCATGGCCCCTCCACCCTGTGCAGAACTGCTCCAGTTTACCCTGCTGCTCTGCCTTGTCAGCCAGACTCTTTCCAAGGCAGAGGTGCCTGAGTCCCCTGAAGCTCCCTGGTGATTTCCTTATGGGAAAGACCAAGGCTGACATGGCCAGAACACATGGCAGATTCTAGGAGAAGGATCTTACCTGATGGCCACAAATGCACTTAATTACAGCTATTGTTATTTGGGTGCTGGGAAGTTAACCTTTACTGAACGCTTTGATTTAAATTAAAGTAACATTTTGAGTATCAAGAATAGTGTATTGGCTATAATGATTTATCTCTGTAACTACTGAATAGAGAAAACATTTTCTAGGGAATCCACAAGGTGGTGCTTGCTAACCTGTTTCCTGTTTTTCCTTAGCTTAAGGAAATTTGGTAACAAGTGAGATGGAACACATGCATACTTACGTATTTCAAATGTTAAAGTTTAGATTTCCAAAGAGCTTGACTCCTTAACACTGATTAGCTTCAATTTAACATTTTTGAAAAGTACTTATTTTTAGTGAAGGAGCTAAGAGTCTTTACCGAAGATTTTAAGATTATTTTGGAAACGTGGGTCAATACAGAATTGAGGACTGCCTCCACTTCATTTGCCTTTAATCACTTATTTTTAAAGAATATGTGTGATTTATGAACATGTGGTCTATATGCATAGTTTCTGTACATCTTAAAATATTGATATTTGAAAGGACCTCACCATTAGTAATTGTTCTAAACTAATCATTCTGTTTTCTTTTTAAAAACATAATTTGTAATTATGAATGAGATTTAATAAGTGAGACACTAATAAAGGGCAGCAGGAATTTACCCAGTCATAATATGAATTACGTAGGCTTCCCTGTTGCCCCTGCATATTTAGTGTTTAGTTAGTACTGTTTTACATGGTCACTGTTTACACTAGCACTATTGTTTGCAAAGGGGATTCTGTGGAAATTAGGTTGAGGTTGGTAAGGGAAATTTTATGTTTGTTTATTGTTTTGTGAAGTCCTGCTCACAATTTCAGTGAAAAGAGCTGTATTTATAAAAGACTGAAACAGGAAAGTATGTCCAGTAAAATTTAGGGCAAATTAAGTTTAGATCTGTAGCATTCTGTAGATTGGATTTTTCTCAGCCTCCTCATAAAAGTGGTCAAGCAGTAGATCCAAAGGCATGTAATCGCATGGGAAGGGTAAAAGAAACTTTGCTGAGAACAAAGTCAGACTTGAAAAATGTAAATTGAATCTTACAGCCAAATATTTTAGATAGTTGTAAGAGTAGTCATTATTTTCACCATCCTTATGAAGGTTGTGAAGAAATAATCTGTTACATACGAAGACAGAACCAGGAATGTTTTCTTTTTTTAAAACAATTGCAGCGTGTACTTGCTGCTGCGCTTGCATAATAAATGCGTTCTGTGGGTAGGCTGCGCAGTGAAACTGTTCCTTTGTTCGCTCCTCCTTGCCCGTGTCAAGGGTTTAGTGTTCAGTTTCTGGTTGCCATCATTTTCATCATACCGTTCTGCACAGGATTTCCTTTAAAAAGGCTTATAAAACACTCTCTTTAAAGTTTAATGATTTTCATTAAATTTATGTAAGCATCGAATTTAAGCTAAATGAGTTTCTGAGCTGAGCAACTCCTGGCGAAACCCGAGTCAGATCAATGTAACGTGGGGGCGGATGCAGGGGGGACGCACAGCGCGCAGGGCTGCTTCCTCCGCTGGCTGGCGCCTCGGAAGCCTGAGAGCTGAGGGTTTTATTTTCGAAGGGCTTTGATTGTTTTTCTATTGGTAAATGAGGATTATGGTTTCAGTTGGGCCCGCTTTTAGTTTTTTTTCTAGAATCAAATTCTGAAAAGTTTCTAAAAACAAAGCATTCTTTGTGGGTCTTTTTTCCTTTGCATCTTTAGAAAATGTAGATGTTTATGTAATCATCAAGGAAAGGATCTGTCTTTTCTGTTGGCCAACTGATTGACTTTTTTCTGAAAGTGTTGTTACCGAACAAGAGGTCCGAGGGAGGGGCAATACAATATTTGGCCCATCTAGGGATGCCCAAAACTGCTATACAACAGGGGCCCCTCCCAAAAACAAAATACTAAAATCTACTGGGCTCTTCTGTCCGCCGCCAATTGGAAAGACATCTCTTAAAGCCAGAGATTTGTGAAAAGGAAACAAAATGTTTATTTAATGCTATTCAGGCCTAACGCCTCCACTAAAATATCAGAGTCCTTTAGGTTGTACACCTACACCCACACAGCGCTCCCTTCTCCCACTGTCCCAACTCTGGGTACCGTAAATCAGGAAAGGAGCACAGGTCTGTGTTGCAGGCCGCTGGCACCGTCAGCTGTATCACTGTGCAGGCAGGATCTCTCTCGAGTTAATCCAAAGTACTGTGGTACCCTCTCATGGTCCACTGGCAAGAGTCCTTTGTACCCAGTTCCAGTCAAAGTCTCTCTTGCTTTTCAGGCCCCGCGGCCAAAGGGGGCACCCCAAAGCCGCGTGGGCCTTTTCTACCAAAGCTGCAGGAGTCTGCACTCCACCAGAAGCATGTGGCTTTCTTTTTCACCTGGTTGCAGGGATCTCCATTCTGGCAAAGCTGCATGGTTTTTCCCTTTCATCTGGGAAAGAGGGGGTCCGCACTCTGCCAAAACCACGTGGCTCCCTCTTTCACCTCACCAAGAGGGCGTCCTCACTCTGCTGAAACCGCGTGGCTCTCTCCCCCAATGGCTGCCGTGTCTGGCTTTTAGATCCTAGCACCCATCTTCCTCTGTACCCCTGTTTCCGACTCCTCCCAAGATCAGTTACACCTGCCAGTATTTCTGTATTAATACAAGTTTACTGGGCTGCCATCATTAGTCTGGGCAGTAATCATCCCATGTCCTCGAGCCAATCTTCTCCAGGCCCCTACGCAGGCGCTGTAACTTGGGGGACCTGCCCCCAGTTACATCTTGGGGGGAAGTGACTTCATCCCCCTAGCTCCAAGCCTGGCCACAGCCATTTAACATATCCAAGTGACCGCCAAAGGCTATAGATATGTTAAAAGACAATGCCATGGATTAGCTGCAAGGCTGTGGCTGTACAAAACTGTCTTTTCCCCCCAACTCACACCTGTGGGGGGGGGGGTGAGGACATCTTACATGTCTCTCCATTATTCCTATACACTTTGAATTCTGGACACCATTCCAAATCTTTTTTTTTTGCGGGGGAGCCCTCCCTGGCTGCACCCTGTATCAGTGTGAGTTCTAAAGCTTGATTGTAAGCATATATTAATTTTACTCATTTCTTTTTTTCCTTTTTCTTTTTAATTTTATTGTTGTTCAGTTACAGTTATCTGCATTTTCTCCCCCCACACTGCAGCCAAACCCACCTCCCTCCTTGCTGCCATCCTCCCCCTTGGTTTCGTCCATGTGTCCTTTATAGTAAGTAGTTCCTGCAAACCCTTCTCTCCACAGTCTTTTAACCATGGCATGATAAATTTGTGCATGGGACCTCCCTGAGATGTTTTGGCCCCCAACAAGTGCTATTTGAGATCATCGTTGCACCTCCTTATGCTGGGTCAGTGAACTTCTGACATTGTACTAAGAGCAGTGGAACTGTAAGGAGCCACATTTATTGATTCCCCGAGGACTTTCTTTAAATGTTAAAGTGTAACATACACACAGAAAAAAAAACATAGTGCATAAGCCTATTTGAGTATGATACACAAATAAGTACATAATAAAATACAGAAGTCATAAAATTGATGAATTATTGCCAAATGAACACATTTGGGTAGCTAATGCTCAGGTCAAGAAATAGAACATCACCAGTGTCCTGGGCAGCCTTCATCAGAACCCTCCTAACCTCTGTCTTTTCCTGACTCCCTGAAGTTTATCAGGGAGTCCCTGAAGAGACATCTAACTCCAGAGATTAATTTTGCCTGTGCTTTTAACAGCCTTTTTTTCTTAGTGGTGATGAAATGTTTTTCTATACTAGAGTCTTTAGTAGAACCCAATTCTACTAAATTATATTACTTTACCTTTATTTTTGAGCATTTCATTGTTCCTGGGAAAATATTTACTACTAGCATTTATGCATTGCCTTTTAAGAGTATAACAAATATTTAAGTTTATGAGAAAGCTGAATTTGATCTAATTGTCATTTGTGAACTATAAATATCATTAATTTTCATTGTGATAATGTGAGAATTTTAAATAATTCTCTCTTGTAGACTGGTATGGTTACGTAGAAATTGCTGTTTCTCTATGCTTGATGTTGGTTGAGTCAGATAAGTCTTCTTTCACTTTCTTTCCAGCCACCTTTTGTTTTCTGATCCCTGGTTCCCAGCATCCCTGGGTGTTCCAACAGTGTTAGCACAGTAATGCACACATGCAGTGGTGTTTTCAGCAGAAGCTTGTTCACACCTGCTTGACATAAATCACGCAGTGCTTTTTGAATAACAAATGATGTTGCTTATTAGAAAGCTGCATTGAGTCTGGAGTTAAACAGAAGAAGACTCCTTAGACATTTAAAAACACATGTTATCTGCCTTTTCATTTTGGTAAGCCTGGTGGACCATGCCATTCATGTATGAGATGTGTTGGGCATTGGCACAGTATCCTTTCTGTGTCCTTAAGTGGAACTGGGGGAAAAAAAGAAGTGCTATCTTTCAACTAAGAACATTTTAGAGAATTCTTTAAAGTGTGGTAGAGTATCCCCCCTTTCCCCGGTTTGTTACCCACAGTCAACAGAGGTCCAGAAATATTAAATGGAAAACTTCCGAAGTAAGCACTTCCTAAGTCTTGAATTGCACATTGTTTTGAGCGGCCTGACGGAATCTTGTGTTGTCCTGCTCCTTCCCACCTGGGACCTGAGTCAAGTCTTCCTCCAGCATCTCCACACCGTGTCTGCTCCCCGCTTGTCGGTCACTTCATAGCAGTAGCACTTATCAGATTGACTGTCACCCTTGTGACAGTGCTTGTGTTCAAGTAGCCCTTACTTTACTTAATAATGCCACGTTATTAAGTAAACTTAATATCACATATATTATAGTATATTGTTATAATTGTTCTGTTTCATAATTAATGATTGCGCTTATCTCTTACTGTGCCTAATTTATAAATTAAGCTTAGTCATATATATGTATGTATAGGAAAAAACATAGTGTATGTCAGGGTTCACAGGGTACTGTCCCCAGTTTCAGGCATTCACTGGGGGTCTTGAAATATCTCCCCCATGGATAAAGGGGGGCTACCGTAACTTAAGAAACTTCTAGGTATTCTGTTTACATGGTAGTCCTCACTTCGCATTAGAGCTGGTAAGAGTATATTGAGTTCTGGTCATGTTTGTGTAAGAGTTCCCTTGTACCTGTAAATTCAACATACATTTCTTCATGAAACTTTAACCAGCAAAATTTTCAACTGTGCCCCATGCTTGATTTTATCTTTTATTTATAATTTAAATAATTGTCATTTATACCCACACATATATTGTCACATGTATGCCATACATATCATTGTCACATACATGGGGGCTGAAATCATAACAGACTAATGTTGGCTGGAATCAAATGGAACATTAGCTCCACATCAAACGATACGTCTTATTAAACTGCCATTCATGCTGTAGAAAATGTCTGGTAGCTTAGGAAATGCTCACTGCAGAAAGACAAAAAGGGACAGACGTTCCTCTGGAATGGCCTAGGTTACGGCATCTTTCATGTTCTGATTACCGTCTGTGGAAGTCTTACCAGTGATGCCTGCATTTCTTCCCATATAAATGTCCTTAATATTGGGTACCTCAAGAATCAAGTTAAAAACATTTTTTTGCTGATAGTAATGTCAACTAATGCCCATTTGTCCGATTGACTTCCCAGGTCAGACTCACAATTAGTAAGCTCTAGTAGAGTCAGGTTTGCAAGCCCCCACCTCCCACAATTGTAGCCGTTTCCCTTCACATGAAAGCTGGTAGCGCAGAGCGAGGCAAGTGCTCGTGGTCAGCACTGAAATCCACTGCAGCACGGCAGTCAGGGTGTAATCCCTCTTCTTCCTAGGTACCCTGGGGTGAAGCGCTCGGGCATCCTTGTTCTTTTGCTTATTGGATATGTTCATAGAGATTCCCAGAACATTGTTTCAGCCTTTAATTTTTCTGACCCTGATACATACAGTGTCACCTTCTGTTCCAGATTTCTGCCCTTTCTAAGGAACTTTTGTTTTGTGACCAGGCTTCGAGCAGTCTGAGTCGGTCCCTTGCTGCCATGCACACAGACCGCAGTGCTCCGTGCAGTCTGAAACACCAGTGACTGGGTTCCATGTGCATGTTTTCTGTTTTATGATCTAGCAGAATGTTGACTCACCGCAGTTCTGTGTACACCATATGTTGAAGCCTGGGCTGTGGAGGAGGAGGCATGGTGATTGGACAGCAGCCCGCTCAGCTCTGAAAACGCCGGTGTGCAAGGTCGTCATTCAGCGTTCTCTTTCTGACCCCTGACTCTTACTTTGTGGTTGAGGAACAAAAGGGTTTCAAGGCAAAAATACTGTTGGGGTGATCTCAATCACTAATGAATCTATAAAAGCTCTCATAATTTTTTTAAAATTCACTGACATTAAATAAAAATAGAAGACTAGAGAAAGAGAATGCTGGTTATTATAGTCCTTTGTATAATAATGCAGGAACTATGCAGGATCTCTTTCATCCCAATTTTGAGAATATGTTAACCAATTTATTTCTCCCACTGCTGCAGACATTATGCATAGTAAGAGGTTATGTTTTTCAACTTCTGGTCTCTTATACATATATATATAGCTGAATCAGAATTTTTCAAACCTTTTCTCTGACAGGGTTGAGTCTCACGGTCTCAACACTGAACATGTTACACATAGGCAAACACTGACTTGCCTTTGTGGCCTCCCTCCCTCCTCATGGAGTGAGAACAGTTCCAAGATTTCATTTACTTTCTTTGCTCTAACTTCTGTTGTTTGTCTGAATGCTGCCTTGCTTAAACTAAGACTGCTGCTCTGCCACCCACCGCACCTGCTTTTTCCTTCCTAATCCTAGATCCCTTATTTGGTAATCATCCCTAACTAAAGGGGTGCATGGTTTACATGTTAGAGGACATGGAAAATTTCAAGATTGTAGGAAGTGTAGCTGCATATCCTAGCAGGAATTTTTAGCTTAGGAAAATTTGAGTTTGTGAAGGGATTACCGTCCTTGACCTTATAGGACTCCTTCATAAAATGCACACAGTAAGTTCCCTTGTTACTAGTTCTATCAGGATGATCCTCTCAGGAGTTTATAGATTTAGTGAAGTGGAAACTGTCTTTGGACACGGGAACCCAAAAATATCCTAAACATTTCATTAAAGATTTTATACTCAAGTTTGAGCTGCAGGGAAACCAACAGTAGCAAGAAGACTTTAAATAGCATCCTGAGTCAACCTGACCATAAGGATATTAGCTTGTCTCTACTGTCCTTGGGTCTTGAAGCAAAATAGACATCTCAGGGTTTTGTTTTAGGCTTGTGGTTCTCAAAGTTTTTAATCTCAGAACCCCTTTACACTCTGAAACATTGGGAACCTAAGCAGCATATGTTTATGTGGGATATATATATATATGGCTGTTTTTTGTATTTAAAATTAAATTTCAGAAATTACAAAAATTATTGATTAAAAATACTAAATCCATTATATGTTAGCATAAATAAATATTTTAAGGAAATAACTATATTTTTAAAGTAGTGAGAAGAGTGGCATTTTTTTTTTTACATTTTTACAAACTGATGTCTAGCTTGAAAGAAGAAAATGCCTGTCTTCAATCTGTTGTAACGAATTGCTCTGTTTGGAGTATACAGGGAAAATCTGGCCTACATGCAGATGTGTGGTTGGGAAAGAGAGAAGTATTTTAATCATCTTTTCAAATAGTCATGGATATTCTTTGATAGTATACTAAACTTGATAAGTGGCAGTTTCTCAAAGTCAGTTGCTACATAGATTCTGAAGCCACATCGATGAACATTTGGTACTATTTCTTTAAAATCCATTGGTCTGTCTTGTACTTTGACTGGATCTTCTGCCTGTGCATGATTTCATATGACCATGCGTTTGTCATTTCAAAAATATTAGTTCATTGAATTATGCAAATCTCTCAAATGTTAACACATTTCATTATACAGCATATTATCAGTGATACAGTATATCACATTCTTTAATGTCACTATCAATCTCATTGGAAACATCTTTAAATATTAACAAGCTGTCAAGTTCATGGTGGTGCATGTAAGTTCCCCCAAATTCTAACTTTCGCTTGAAAACTTGAATTTTATGACTGGCAGTAAATACTGTCAGTTATTTTCTCTGACATGACAAGCTTACTTTGTTTATTTTCAAGCAAATACCTACCAAATACCCAAGTCTGAATAATCGTGGTTTGCAGTCATTCTTTGCGGTGCAGTGGTGTTTACAAAAGTTGCAGCTGGTCCAGCCGGCAGCTCGGCCCCACTCGCGCTTTTCCTCCGGACAACCACAGACTGCAGGATGCGGCAGAGAAGCCTAGCACACACTTCCCACTGTCACACGGACTGGTGAGAGCACATGGACTCAAAGGTCCAGATTTAATGAAACCAGTACGTCCAAAACTGCTTCATCAAGGACACTCCTAAGTGGAATGGAGTTCTTCCTCTGCACTCTGAGTGTGTGGTTGTGAAGAATACGATGCCAGGCCAACAGTGTGGCGCCACCGCATCACCTGTGCCGAAGCACGGGCGGTTTTACCCCCCACAGCTTCTGCGCGACCAGTGCAGATGTCAGTGCGGCAGGAGGGGCAGATAGCCTGCTAGAATAATTACGGAGTTGTTTTGACCTTGTAGATCCCCAGAAAGGGCCTCAGTGATCCACAAGCCACACTGAGAACTGCCGTTCTGGGCATTAAGGGAAACAGACAACAGAGTCCCTGCCCTCAGGAAGTTTATGTTCTAGTGGGAAGAGGGGAAAAAACCAACATAAGTTGGTAAAATGTAGTATGAATTGTCAGGGAAGGCCACTGAAAAAGTGAATTTTAGATTGAATGTTTTAATTTTTTAGTTACACTTGACATTCAGTATTACACTAGTTTTAGGTGTCCAGAACAGGGGTTAGACATTTATATAATGTATGAAATGATCCCTCAGATAAATCCAGTACCCGCGTGACACCACACAGAGTTATTACAATGTTACTGACTATATTCTCCGTGCTCTACATCTCCATGACTGTGTCGTAACTACCAGTTTGTACTTCTTAACCCTTCACCTTTTTCACCCATTTCCCCAACCTCCCACCCATCTGGCAACCGTCAGCTTGGAGGTGACTTTTGAGTAAAGAAGTGGATGAGGTGAGGGAGCAAGTCCCAGAGACACTTGGGGGAAGAATCCTCTAGTCTGAGGGAACAGGTGGGTGGAAGTGTTTCTTGTGTATTTGATGAATGACAAGGAAACCAGAGAGACTGGGGAAGAGTGGGTGAGTGGGAGACAAGCAGGCAGTGATCGAGGCCTTGTAGGTCCGTGCTCTGGAAAAGTCAGGTACGTGCACAGCACCCGGGAACCTTGGGAAAATGCAGGTTCTGATTCAGAGATGGGAGTTGGGTCCCCAGATTTTGCATTTCTAACAAATTACCAGACGCTGTCAATGTTGTGGTCCTCTTTAAATAGCAATGTGGCTGGAAGTTATAAAGAGTTTGGCTTTTATTCTTAGTGACACAGGAAGCCATGGGAGAGGGTTTAGCAGAACGGTGTCTTGTTCTGACTTACGGTTTAACATGATCAGCCATAAATATTAATAATAGTATCAGGCCTGTAATCCCTTGTCCAAAACCCTTGGTAACAGATGTGTGTTACAATTCAGAGTTTTTTAGATTTTAGAACAGTAACACATTTTTCATTTATAGTGTATTTTATAACATCCCAGTAGTCTGATATATCACTCTATTTATACATTAATATTTCTGCAGTGAAACAAATGAACAGTTACACTCTGTGGAAAAAATAAAGACTGTAAATATTCTTACATCTGTTCAGATGAGGTTTTTGCCATCAAATGTATAAAGAATTTAAAAATGCTCTCTGGTTTAGGTCAGACCAGAGTTTGCTGCAAAATGAATTATAAAAATACTTTCACTTTTTAAAGCCTTTGGATTTTAAAATCAAGAAAAGGTGGGCCTTTGTTCCTATTATTCTTTCAGTCAGCTCCTCCTCATGTCCCGAGATTGCAGGAACTTTAGGCCATGTTCATTTTAGGCCTGTTGAAAGCAACTCTCAGCAAGAGAGACCACAGCCCCAGCTCTTTTGTGCCCCGGACTCCACTTTCAGAGGAAGAGAAATCAGTGCCCATCAGTCTGGAACACAAGTTCTCATTTCCAGAGAGCTTCTGCGCCCTGGCAGCCTGTGCTGTCGCGTGTGCCGTCAGAGCACCGGTAATTAAAGTGCGCCAAGCATTGCATTATGCCGTGGGACAGTGAGCATGTGCTTCGAGTTAACCAACTGTGCTCGTTTGTGGCTGATGCAGTATTACTTCTCTGACTGCTTTCTTTCCTATAGCTGTGAGGTGCCTTATTCCACTTTTGACTCCACATTTTATCATCTAAAGCAAACTTCTCTTGTTCTTAAAAATCCACTTTTTTATAAAGTGACTGGTTGGTTTTCCCAGAGAAGTCTACTTTTAAAGAAGTGCTTTTGGAAATTATCGTGATGAGGAATGTTGTGATCCTTTCCATCTCCCTTGTCTGTGATGTCGAAGTACAGCCATCCCTCAGCGTCCTTGGGGGACTGGTTCCAGGATGCCCGACCTCCCACCAAGGCCAAAATCTGGGGACGCTCAATTCCCTTATGTAAAATGGCATAAGATTTACATACAGTCTGGACATATCCTCCTGTATACTTTAAATCATCTAATCATCTCTAGATTATGTAGTACAATGTGAATAGTTGTTATACTGTATAATTTAGGGAATGATGACCAAAAAAAAGTCTGTCCATGTTTAGTATAGAGCAGCTATCTTAGGCCTAACTACATAGTTCATGTCAGCAACAATGTAACATTTAAAAGATATTTTAGATCCACAATCGGTTGAATCTGCAGATGTAGAGCGCACAGACACAGACATCTATATTGGTAAAAGGAGCGTTATCTCTGTTTTCTCCATACAGTTTCACTTAAGGGTTAATACATCCTATTTTCTGGGTACCTGTCCTCTCGATAAAGCTTAAAAACACTGGTATACTGTTTTTGAACAAGACTTTGAGAGGTTGCTGTTTTAATGCTTTCTGGCAAAATGATATATTGACTTTCATCATTGGGAAATCCCAACGGTTCTGTGAATCTGTGTGAAAAATAATGCACATTCTGGTAAACATATTCTACTGCATACTCCTAAGCCTGAGAATATGGCGGTAGATCCCTTTGCCAAAGGCAAGGATCCAAGTGAATCACTGCTGCAAAGCTGTGTTGGTCTGTGGGAAATTCACGGGTTAGGAATAGCTTCTCCTGAGGGATGAGTAACCGCAAGGAGAGAGACACTTTGCGACTTTTCCTCTGCGGAAAGGACAGGGAGGACGTGTGCCACGCCTGTGGAAGGAGGCGAGGGCGTGCTGACAACTGAGTTGCAGGCCGAGGTAGCTGAGCAGAGAGACCCCGCTGAAAGTGTAGTTTGAGTTGGTTGTTTTCCAGAGTTCATAGTTAGGAAAAGTACAAATTCCATGTGGTTACATGTTTGATATCTGTGATTTCAAGTGCTCTGGGTGGTTAAAAGTCTCTGTTGCTGGATTTGGAGAAAGTGTTCATTAGAGAGATTCTTCTGAGTGTGTGGTGAAGTGTGTGAACCATATGGTATATTCTTTTAGGGACAAGGTATGAGGACTTCATAAAAATTAATTTATTGCGAACTCTGGCTGGTGTAGCTCAGTGGGTTGAGTGCAGGTCTGTGAACCAGAGGATCGCGGTTCAATTCCCAGTCAGGACACATGTCTGGGTTGCAAGCCAGTTCCCTGCAGGCCAGTCCCCAGCAGGGGACGCACTAGAGGCAACCATACATTGATATTTCTCTCCCTTTCTCCTTCCCCTCTAAAGATAAATAAAAATTTTAAAAAATTAATTTATTGCAGTTTAATTTTAGACATGTGAGAGCTGAGAAATCATCTGCCATTGTTGTGTTTGTGTATTCTTATTTTTTGTGGTAGAGAGTTTTAGGAAATGCATTATGTTATTAAAGGTGAATTTTTTAAATGATTTTATTTATTTATTTTTAGAGAGGAAAAGGGAAGGAGAAAGGGAGAGAAATATCAATGTGTGGTGGCCTCTCAAGTGTCCCCTTCTGGGGACCTGGCCTGCAACCCAGGCATGTGCCCTGACTGGGAATCAAACCGGCAACCCTTTGGTTCACAGCCCTGCACTCAATGCACTGAGCCACACCAGCCAGAGCATGAATTTTTTTTTTTAACTTGACTAACAAAATCTAAATAGGAGCCATTTGGAAATGTTGAGATGATTACTGAGTGGCTTAGCAGAAGCTAAATCTCTTCTGTTCTCTATTAGAAACCCATGATTAAATGAGCCAATCTGGGGGCTTACTGTTAATATGCCAACATGTTAGGATAAATATTATCAGAAATTATCAAACTCTTTATAGAAGAAAAATGCAGATATGACTTAGAAAAAGAAAAAACTAGGTTGGATAAGACTGTCAGCTGATTTCTCAACAGAAACTTTGCAGGCCAGGAGGGACTGGCATGTAAGATTCAAAGTGATAAAAAGCAAGGACCTATATCCAAGATTACTCTATCCAGCAAAGCTGTCATTTAGACTGGAAGGGCAGATAAAGTGCTTCCCAGACAAGAAAAAGCTAAAGGAGTTCATCACCATCAGATCAGCATTACAAGAAATGTTAAAGGGTCTTCTTTAAGAAGAAGAAGGAATAATAAGTGGCCATAAAAAAGAATAAAATCTTACCATTTGTGACAGCAGGGATGGACCTGGAGAACATTATGCTAAGTGAAATAAGTCAGTCAGAGAAAGACAAATACCACAGAATTTCACTTATATGTGGGATCTGATGAACAACACAGACGAACAAAATGGAGACAGACTCACAGATACAGAAAATAGACTGATGGTTGCTAGACGAGAGAGAGCTTGGGGACTGCGTGAAAACAGTGAAGAGATTGAGAAGTGCAGATGGGTAGTTACAGAATAGTCATGGGTACAGCACAGGAAATAGTCAGTAATATTGTAATAATTATGTATGGTGCCAGTTGGGTACTGGAAATATCAGGGATATATACTTTGTTAAAAGTATATGGTTGTCTAACCACTGTGCTGTGCACCTGAAACTAATACAAAATAATATTGAATATAAACTGTAATTTAGAAATAAAAAAATTTTTAATGCAAAAAAAAGGAAAATAGTAGACTGGAAAATGACAACCTTTACCCTTCAGTTGAGTTGAATGACTGAGTTCCTGTGTGTAGCTTTTGTTTCTAAGAGCACAGTGAGAAGAGTTGAGTAAGCAAAAGGATTTTGTTTACGTAGTTTGCTTGCTCGGTCTGCCAAGTTGGTTAGAGGAAACAATGCTTAGGTCTTTAATAAAGGCTGAACTTGAGTTTCAGAAAGGAGAGGTTTCCAAGCTTGGCTCACATTTCATTGAGGAGGCTTTGTTTGCCCAAACTTGGGTCCGTGGCAAAGAGTTGAGCACCGAGTTTGCAAAATACTTGTTTTTGGAGGTCTTTGAAGGAGTTACATGTACGGTCTCAGAAGTTTTTTCATATACTAGAAGTTCTGGGTCATTATTCTCTGAAGAATTAAATACAATTATCTTTGGTTTTAAAAAGTTTATTTCTGTCAGAATTGTATCATGACACATCAGTTTTCAACCTGGAATGTTTTTAAGTGACTTTGTTTCTTCTAACGGTGAATTTTACTGACCTGATTTGGCCTTGACTTTGCAGAGGGAATTTTATTTATCTTTAGTTGAAATGCTTACTTGCCACATTTTGAATCATTTTCTAGAAAAGTTAAGTCAGGACCTGAAGTATCTAGAAGCGTAGCAAAGGGTTTTTTATTTGTTTCATCATTAGTTTGGAATTATGTACGTTACTATGACATAAGCATTTTAGTTTTTGCTGTGAATTTTTATATTCCAAGTAATATATTTGTTTTAGAGTAAAAGGTTTGTTTTCTTTGTGACTCTTTCAAATATTAACAATAGTAATTGTTGGGTATTTATTGTGAATTTTATGCCCTTGTTCTTTTAAAAGATTACTTTTTAGTAAAACAGAGTTTTGAAGTCAGAGGCATTTCATTATTTTGGTGTGCCAAATTTGGTCCAGAAACAGAAGAGCACCAGGTGGGGGTTAGTCCTTAATGCCTGCCTGCATTTTCTGATTAAAGAAGGACAGAGAATGTCTTGCTGGTTGGTTGAAAGGTGAGTCTTCATTTGAAAGGAGGAATACTCTCTTTTGTTAACAAATGCCGTTCTTTTATAGAAATCAAAGTTGTTAATTTTCAAACCAGAGGTGATCTGAAACAAACATGCTGTGAAACACTAAACCCATAGATTTTGTGTTCATGTGTCATTAGTTTAAACCTCATTTAAAATGCAACACAGGCCCTTTGGAGAAAACCCATCATATTGTTAAAAAGTTATAAAAGCCTTTTTGGTTTTATCCTAAAACAATAAACAGCTTAAATTTAGCATTCTAGTCCATTCTAGAATGAACTATTTATTTTGTAAAATCAAAGGATAAACAGGTTTAAACTTCACCAGAATATTTTTCTAAACCAAAAAATTTATAAAGCATGGCTATATAAAGATACATAAAACTATGTAATAAAAAGAAACTTCTTCGTGTTTAAAGGTCCATCATTTACGGTGACGTGCATAGATACACTGGTTAAGAACAGGTTCTCGTTGGAGAGAGCATCAGGCTTTACTCAGCCCTAGAATGTGTCAGCCCCGGCCCCGTAACTCACGTGGTTAGAGCACTGTCCCGATTCACCGAGGTCGCAGTTTCCATACCTGGTCAGGGCACATACAAGAATCAACCAATCAATGCCTAAGGAAGTAGAACAACCAATGGATGTCTCTCTCTCTCCAACCAGTACATAAAAATTTAAAATAAAATGAAGTATTTTAAGCTAATCTAAAAATTTGAAACATTAGGGTTTTTGTAAGTACATTTAATCTTGTCAATCAATAAATGAATAGTTTGAGTACCTCCCAAATAGCCTTAATGTTATAAATTATATCATATTATATCACAGATATTATCCTTGATATATTTTTACTAAGTTTTTAAAAATATTGCCTAAAGGTACAGATAAAATATCTTGAGATTTTAATATTTAAAGAGAAATGAATGTCATGAAAATATTAATAGAGGAAAAAATGCACAAAAGGAAATTATAGACAAAAATGTTTAATATTAAATCTTAAAATCTGTACCTTTGAGTTTATAAAGTAATAAAAAATTTGAATCACTTTTTTTAATCACTTTTATAAAAATAAAATATATAGAAGATTTCTTTGACTCACCATTCTAGCAATTAACCAAAAGTGAAAGAAAACTTAAACTGTTCTCTTTTCCATAACGAATACTTGCCATTCAGCAGATTCAGTTAGAATCAGGAAGAAGAGGTAAATGAAGACCTCCATAGAGATTCTGAGGGGGAATTCAAATATTTTAGAAGAAGATGGTGTTTTATTATGTATAAATTTGCCACAAAACTTATAGTTGATTTCTACGCCTGTCAGACTAGAGATATGATTTCTGTGGTGGTATATTCACTTTAAGCGCCTGTTCAGAATAATGAGAACTTCCTGTGGAGTTTGTTAGGAGATTTTTCTCTATCAGCTCCCATGTTTTTCTCTTCTTACACATAGTTAACTTATACCTTTTGTTTATAATAGTTTTTCTCCTAAGCACAATTGTAGTATATTCATTTTATAATTTTAAAAATTGCATAGATATATAAGAAAAATAAAAATCAGCTTTTAGAGAAGGCCTTTCTCCTCCTGGCTCTGGGAGCTAGTATTGCCTCAATGGCCTAGGGAATCTGTTGTGTAGAGTAAGTCAACTTCTGTCCTGTGCTTCGAGAAGGACATTGGCCATCTACTATCCATGGGAGAACTGAGAAAATAATCACTCAAACCATTTTCTGTGCTCTGTGGTTCAGACAAAGAACCTGGATGAGAGGGGCTGATCTAGAGATCACTACCGTTCATTTACATTAACGTATGTCATTCTAGATCTTTAATACTATTCCTTGTCCCTCTGCCCTCATATGTGCACACTTATATATTTTTTATCATTTATAAACATGTAATCATGTCGTGCATACTAATCACCTTGGTCTTTACTTTCCATAGAGTATCCTGATCTCATTTTTTCTTGCGTTTTCCTGAATTGTTTAGATTTCTGTTTAGCATCACAGAAGTGAGTGTCTCGCACAGAATCTGTCTTCTCACTTTCCCACTGTTTTAGACATAGAGCTTGCTGTCCCTCTTCCTTCCTGGGTGTACTACCTGTCATTTTGAGCCAATCACTTTCTACTTTGAGTCTGTGCTCCACCATTTTTGCTTGCTGTTTCACCTACCTTTGGCCTTCCTGCTGCCTGGCTTGTTTCTCTTTCTCTGGAGAACTGACGTGGGCCTGACTACAGTATTCCTCCCAGACATCTGAGTTTTTAATGGGAAGTATGCACAAAGCAGAACAACACACGAGGTATTACTTATGGATGTTCCCAGGACAACTCAGCCCAGGCTCCGTCCAGTGCCTGAGTCTCAGGCTTTCCTCAACATGTCTTTTATTACAACCACTCTGCATTATTTGCACTTCTTTAAACACTTTCAGCACTTTCTTGTTTCTGTGCCCTTATTCAGTGTGTTCCCTCTGTTTATAATGCTGTTCTTGCTCTTATTTCCAATCTCCTTCTCTTAACCATTTTACTTTAAAAATTCTGTCCTTCAGTGCCTTTGTCGGATGATTCCATCTCTGGTTTGTCCTTCTTGACTCTGGCCAAAAGTGATTCCTTCTTTCTTTCCATTCTCTTATGAGTTTAACAAATAACTTGTTGGGGACCAATTTTTGCCAGGCATTTTGACAGGATGATGGTTTGTAAAGCTCTTACTGTGTATAAGAGTATTATGTATTACTCATGTCTTATTACCTTGTTTGTAAGTTATAATATCCATCTTATTTTTCTTACTACCTTTGAAGGCATAAACTTCATCTGGACTCATTTTGTAACTGGCACCCTTACCCTTACATAGAAGGTGTTTAATATATATTTATGAAATAAGTGAAACTTTATTATTTTAACATTATGCCAGCATAACTAGTATTTTAATAAAATTATCTATTATGTATATATGAAAAGTATTGCTGACACTTAAAGGCAACATAGAAAATCTTTTAATGGATTTATGGATGCGTACTTAATTTAGAAACTCATCCATGTCATGCTAAGATTGTTTTAAACAGCTGTCTCTGGGTCATAGGTTGTCTGGCTACCATTCTCTACCATCTTCAGTGGTGGAAGTCTGTCACGTTAGCATTGCTCTGTCTGGTGGGTTTTCCGTTGTCAGAAAGAGGCGGTGGGTGGGAGGGGCCCTTGAGACCTCCCGCTGAGGACAGCTGCAGACATTTGGTGCTTACTGGCCTTTGATAACTTCCTTTGAAAAAGCTGAAAGGATTTTGAACTGCTGAACACACGATTTTCTCTCTTCTTAGTTAACGTTTGTATTTCTTACTCAGATGGAATGTATCTTACTGCACCTTACCTCATATAGTAGCATGGTTTAACACGGTTGTTCTCAAAGTATGCTGTGTGGACCCTAGATTTTGTCATTTGCCTTTTTACTGTCATTCTTTCACCAGGGTGTAGTTAAATCCTCCAGCAGGTACATTACACGTGCTGTCACCACAGACGGAATACAGAGGCGGGTGAGAGAATCTGGCTGTCTGCAATTACAACAGACATTAAAGGGATTTGCAAAATGTGAAACAAATGTTTCGTTTTGAAAAATAATTTTTATTAAAGTGTTTTATTAAGACAATGGGTTTATTATTCTCTAAAATAAATTGCATATTTTCTAAAATAAATTCAAGTTTTCTTCTAAAAAAACTTGAATTCTCAGGTTTAACTTCTAATATGGTTAATATTAATAGATAGTAAAAGCTCTTTATAATCCAAGTTTTTAAAATAAAGTTTAAGAACACTCATTTAAAAGATTTTAAATAAGCCCTGGCTGGTGTAGCTCAGTGGATTGAGCACAGGCCTGCGAACCGAACAACCGTGGTTCGATTCCCAGTCAGGGCACGTGCCTGGGTTGCAGGCTAGTTCCCAGCAGAGGACTCATGAGACACAACCATACATTGATATTTCTCTCCCTCTCTCCTTCCCTTCCCCTCTAAAGATAAATAAATAAAAATCTTTAAAAAATAACATAAAAGATTTAAAATACTTAAGAGAACAGACCTTCTAACAGATTCCAAGTTGTCCTATTGTTGGAAATTTAGGCTGGATTTAGTTTTTTAGTCTTCAATGTAACATTGCCACAGTATTCTATGTTAATATTTTCTTAACATTCTTGATTATTTTACAATAAATTCCTAGAACTAGAACTACAGGGCCAAAAGATATGCAGAAGGAACTGGTATGACCTAATGTTAATTCAGGGCCAAATATGCACCCATTTTTTTAAAATAAGTTCCCTAATTAGCAGGAAATTCAGGATCTTCCTTTTTAGGCAGTCTCCTTTTCCAAGTTTGAACCCCAAGAGGTCCCATTCTCTTCCAAATGCAGAAAGAGAACAGTATAATCTTACACTATTTATCTTTTCTTCTCTTTATCATGCTGTCAGTGCTAAAGACCAGCCCTGTATCATTTGTTGATGGTTGCTTATCTGACTGCTGCTAGGGTGATGCTTCCAATCAGATTTGGCCCAGGTCACAGTAGGAGCCCTAGGTGGAGGTTGTGATTGCAGTTTGTTAGTTCGCACTCTTATACTGAATGACTGAGTGTGCCAGGGAAGCTGAAGTCCAGGAGCCTTCTGGCATCTCCCTAGTGCTGGGCCAGAATCTGCCCTCTATAATAAACCCATAAGCCCTTTGTGTGACCCTAGATCACTCGTTTTAATTAATCTGTAATTGAAATAAAATTCCAGGTAATTTTATTTCGGGAATGTTTCTGCTTCTTCTTGCCAGTGGAACTTGGTTTGGGCTATGAGTTTCTTCTATGGCAGAACTCCCTAACTTTGAATCTGAGAAATCAAAGACTGGGGTAAGGTTTCTTCCCTAGCAGAAGGACATAGGGTTCAGGAAAATTGGCCTGACTCTAGCAACCAATTCCACTTATCAAGGAGTTGAGGCATGTTTTTCTAAGCCATCCAACTTCCCCTTCCCAGTAGGCTCTTTCCCCTGAGTCTTGAGGACAGGGGTGTCTGCCCTTTGCCTGATCAGCACAAAGGTCCACCACACCAAGGTGATCTAAGGTCCCTACCACCACACGTAAGAAAGACTCATAATTTTAAATGTTCCCCTTCAGAGAGCATCTCGCTTACACTCTGCCTTAACAGGTGCCTGCTATACACTTTTAAAGGCTTATGATATGTATCACCTACTGTTCTCCAGAGAGGCTGTGGCAGTTTACATTCTCATCAGCAAAAAATAGATTGCTAGGAAGACATTCAAAACGCAAACTGTGCTCTTAAATGTCACAAGTAATTTGAATTGTTTTAATATTAAAGGAAACTCAAATTTTTCCCCCAATATTTCTTGGTTATTTGCTAAATAGCCATTTTATTTGTCTACATAATTGTGATCTGTAGCATCTTGAATAGTATCTTCTATAATAGAGTAAATATACAGGGAGGAACAAAATATTAAAAATGCACAGCTAAAGTCATTGACAATAATATCATTGAGGCTTTTACAGTAATATCAATGTGTTTTTAAATTCACTTTTGGCGAAGGCAGGAGAGGGTACTCATTTACTAAAGGTGTCTTAAGTGAAAGGCATTTTATATATGATACCTAATTTAATCCTCACAACAAACCTGTGTCGCTACTATTCCCATTTTAGATATTGCTATTACATTTTATAAGAAATTAAGATTCAAAGAAGTAGCAAATTTTCTAAAGTCATGCAGTAAGTAAGGGTTAATGTTCCTCTAAGAAAACCCTGCCTAGGACTAGATACACAATCCCCCAGAGACAGGACTTTGAGTGTGAGCCTTTGTCTCACTCCCCTTCGCCAAAGTCAAAACAATCTACAGGAGGCCCTCAGTGCTCATAGGTGCAGGGTTTGCACAGGGTTTGCAAGGAGTTAGGGACAGCTACAGAGTTAGATAGCATAGTCCCAAAGGTTTCCCTTACATTTGACACACACTGCAGATTGGAGGGGTTTCCCCCAAAGACCTCTAGGTTTGAAAAATTGCTATAAGAACTCACAGAAGTTACTAAATATTACTATACTGACAGTCATAATTTTTTTCATTGTAAAAAATGTTTATTTTGAAAGAATTTATTAAAGTATATGTTTTGATTGTTATTACAGTTGTTCCAATTTTTCCCCTTTGCCCCCCTCCACCTGGTACCCCCCTTCCTCCAGGATTCCCCTCAACTTTAGTTCATGTTCATAGGTCATGCATATAAGTTCTTTGGCTTCCCCATTTTCTATACCATTCTTAACACTCCCCCATCTATTTTGTACCTAGCAATTATGCTTCATAATCCCCACATACTTTCCCCCATTCTCCACTTTCCCCTTCTTAGCTGATAACTCTCTAAATGATCTCCATACCTATGATTCTGTTCTTGTTCTGTTTGCTAATTTTTTTAAGATTCAGTTGTTTATAGTTCATTTATTGCCTTCTTAATATTCTAAGTTTTGATCTTCTTTTTCTTAAATAAATCCCTTTAACATTTTATGTGATAATGGCTTGGTGATGATGAACTCATTTAGCTTTACCATGTATAGGAAGCACTTTATCTGCCCTTCCTTTGATTCTAAATGATATCTTTGCAGGGTAGAGTAATCTAGGTTGTAGGTCCTTGCTTTTCATCACTTTGAGTACTTCTTGCCAGCCCCTTCTTGCCTGTAGTTTCTTTTGATAAATCAGCTGACAGTCTTATGGGAACTCCTTTGTAGGTAAGTATCTGCTTTTCTCTTGCTGCTTTTAAGATTCTCTCTTTATCTTTAACCTTTGGCATTTTAATTACCATGTGTCCTGGTGTTGTCTTTGGGTCCAGCTTGTTTGGGACTTTGTGCTTTCTGGACTTGTACACCTATTTCCTTCACCAAATTAAGGAAGTTTTTTTCATTATTTTTTTCAAATAAGTTTTCAATTTTTTTAATTTAATTATTACTCAACTACAGTATTCTGTCTTTTACTCCCATCCCAGCCCACCCCCCATCCCCCCCACCTCCCTCCCATTTCCACCCCCTTAGTTGTTGTCCATGTGTGCTTTATACTAGTTCCTGTAAAACCTTCCCCCTTTTCCCTTGAAATTCCCTCCCCTCTTCAAATAAGGTTTCAATTTCTTGCTCTTCCTCTTCTCTTTTTGGCATCTCTATGATTCAAATGTTTAGCACAACTGGAAATGCCCCAGATTCTTCTTATACTATCCTTTTTTAAAAGTATTTTTTATTGATTATGCTATTATAGTTTTCCCAATTTTTCCCCTTTTATCCCCCATCCACCCTGCCACCCCCAACTCTCCAGCTATCCCCCCACCCCTTAGTGCATGTCCATGGGTTTGCACTTTGAGTCCTCTGTTTCCTATGCATTTTTTATCTTTTCCCATCTATTTTATGCCTACTAATTTTGTTTCTTCCCTGTACCTTTCCCCCCTTATTCCTCCTCCCTTCCCACTGAACTCCCTCTGTGTGATGTCCATTTCTCTGATTCTGTCCCTGTTCTGGCTGTTTGCTTAGTTTTTGTTTTCATTGTTTTTCTTTTCTTTTTGGTTCATTTGTTGATAGTTGTGAGTTTTTGTCATTTTATTGTTCATCTTTTTTATCTTCTTTTTCTTAGATAAGTCCCTTTAACGTTTCATATAGTAAGGGCTTGATGATGACGAACTCCTTTATCTGGGAAGCACTTTATCTGCCCTTCCATTCTAAATGAAAGCTTTGCTGGATAGAGTAATCTTGGATGTAGGTACTTGCCTTTCATGACTTGGAATACTTATTTTCAGCTTCTTCTTGCCTGCAAGATTTCTTTTGAGAAATCAGCTGACAGCCTGATGGGAACTCCTTTGTAGATAACTGTCTTCTTTTCTCTTGCTGCTCTTAGGATTTTCTCTTTGTCTTTAATCTTGGGTGACTTAATGATGATGCGCCTTGGTGTGTTTCTCTTTCAGTCCAACTTCTTTGGGACTCTCTGGGCTTCCTGGACTTCCTGGAAGTCTATTTTCTTCACCAGATTGGGGAAGTTTTCCTTCATTATTTGTTCAAATAAGTTTTGAATTTCTTGCTCTTGTTCTCCTTCTGGCACCCCTATAATTTAGATATTGGAATATTTCAGGTTGTCCCAGAAAATCCTCAGCCTCTCTTCATTTTTTTGGATTCTTGTTTCTTTGTTCTGATCCACTTGGATGTTTATTTTTTCCTTTTGTTTCAAATCGTTGCTTTGAATCCTGGTTTTCTTCTTGTCACTGTTGGTTTCCTGAATATTTTGCTTTTCTTCATTTTGGGTATCTTTCATTTATTCTTTCATTTTTCCACCAAGCTCAATCAGTTCTGTGAGCATTTTGATTACCAAGGCTTTAAATTCTCCATCAGTTAGTTCTGAGGTTGGAATCTCCTCATTACTTAATTCTGAGGTTTTGCCGGGTTCCTTCATTTGGGCCATATTTCTTTGTCTCTGTGCACCTGATAAGTTGTGAGGGAGCAGTGCTTTAGATATTCATTCAGGCAGGGCAACCCTTCTTGCTGTGCGGCCTGTGGGGGAGGGGCCAGGAAGAGAGCAATGCTGCTCGCCTGCTCATCTCTAGTGCACTTTCCAATAGACTCTTGAGTCAGACTGGAAGAATCTCCCACTGCAGCAACCCCAGCCATAGCCCACAGTCAGCTCTGAGTCTCAGTTTTCCCCTTCAGTCAGTCCCTCCCATGGAGCTCCACCAAGCTGGGCAGCTAGCTCCGCCCCTCAGCCACCTCAACCCAGTTTTTCTGAGTTGCCCACCCCACAGGGTCCGCCTTACTGGTCTGGTTTTTCTGGTTGACTTTTTCTTTAATTTCTTGGTTGTCAGAGTTCCATGCAGTTTGATTTTTATGGTGCTCTGGTTGTTTATCGGTTTAAGATTGGTTGTTATTCTCCTTTTGGTTGTGAGAGGAAGCGAAGGGTTTCTACCTATGCCTCCATCTTGCCAGAACTCTTATCATTTTTTTAAAAATTTCTGTTCATTCTTTCTGTTTTGTTTGAATGTTTATTTCTTCCTTATGTTTCAAATCATTGATTTGAATCCTGGCTTTCTTCCTTTCACTGTTGGTTCCCTCTAGATCAGAGGTGTTAAACTCATTTTCACCAGGGGCCATATCAGCCTTGCAATTGCCTTCAAAGGGCTGAATGTAATTTTAGGACTACATAAATGTAACTGCTCCTTAACTAGGGGCAAGGAGCTCGGTGCTGCCACTGGGTGGAAACAAGGTGCTGGGCCGGATAAAACAAGGTGAAGGGCCAGATTTGGCCCATGGGCCTTGTGTTTGCCATCTGTGCTATGGATTTTTCTTTATTTCACTTAGTGTAGTCTTCATTTTTTCCTTTATGTTGTTGCTATACCCAATGAGTTCTTTGAACATCCTGATCACCATGAACTCTGCATCTGATAGGCTGGCTGTCTCCATTTCATTTAGTTCTTTTTCTGGGGTTTTGTTCTCTTCTTTCATTTGGGCCATATTTCTTTGTCTCCTCAATTTGGCAGCTTCTCTGTGTTAACTTCTGTGTGTTACGTAGAGCTGTTTTGACTCCCTGTCTTAGTAGCCTGGCCTATTGTTGAAAAGGCATCTGTAAAATTGTGTGTGATGGAGCCTTAGGTTATATTTTCCAGGGTGGGGCCAACCTGCTTTTATCACTTTGTGGCTCTGTGTGTAGGGAGGCCTTTGACAGGGGACTATGCTACTTGCCCAGCTTCTGGAGGTTTGTGCAACACTTGCCCCATTTTCATTCACTTCATCCACTCCCTGTATGGGACCGGCGCCCTTCCAGCTGTTGCCATGCTGCTGAATCCCAGAGTGGGTGGGTTGTGTATGTTTTAAGACCATTCAGGCCCTTTAAGCAGCATTTCCTGAAAATCAGCAGTTTCTTCCACCACCCAAACCCCCAGTGGTTTTTACAGCCAGAAGTTATGGGAATTTACCTTCCTGGCACTGGAACCCTGGGCTGTGAGGTCTATCCTGGGGCTGGGATCCCTCACTCCCAAGGTATCCCTCCCGATTTTTATCCACGTGATTGTCGTATGGCCCACTACCGTTCTGCTGCCATTGCCTCTCTGCAGCATACTGTACTTCTCTGCTGGTCTCTACGTCTCTTCCCCTCCAACCCGTCTGATGAGTTGGCTTGTTTAAGTCCTTGGTTGTTGGATTTTCATACAGTTCGATTTTCTGACAGTTGTGGGTGTTACTTGTTTGGAGATTTAGTTGTAATTCTTTTTGTGGTTGCTTGGGAAGGAGAAAGATGTCTACTGATGCCTCCATCTTGACCAGAAGTTCATACTGACGGTCATGCTTTATTACAGGGAGAGGATACAAATTGAGACCAGCCAAATGAAGAAGCACATACGGCCAGGTCCAGGATAAGTACAAAACTCAAAGCTTTCCTTGTTCTCTCTCTGTGAAATCAGGTGCATATTCTTCCAGCATTGAAGTGTGATAATACACACAGAGTATTTCAAACCAAGGAAGCTCTCCAAAGCCTTGAGTTCAGAGTTTCTACTGGGGCTTTATTATGTAGACATGGTTGATTGATTGCCCACAGTGGTTAATCTTAGTCTCCTGGTTGGCTGATACCATGTGACCCTAAGCCCCACTGTAAGTTACACTGTTGCTCCCTGGTAGCCTGAGGCTCAAAGGCAAATGAAATTGCCTCTTAGGGGCTGAGGGCAAAACCAGACCTCTTGAGGCAAGGTTAAATTCTTTTTTTTTTTTTTTTGAATAATCACCTGAGGAAATATTTGTAGAGAGGGTAGGGAAAGAGAGAGACATTGATGTAAAGAGAAACATTGACCACTGCTTCCTGTACATGTCCCCAAAGGGGACCCAAACTACAATGGAGGTATGTGCCCTGACTGGGAATTGAACCCCTAACCATTCTATGTAGGGGACGACACTCCAACCAACTGAGCCATACCTGCCAGGGCAAGGTTAAATTCTTCAATCCAGGTCCCAGCCTGGTTGAATGCCCTTCCCGTTCCCAACCACACATGGTGTCTTCTACACGGTGAGTTAGGAGGTGCCTGGTCACTGTAGCTTATGCTGTTGGGACCTTGGAAAGGAGCACAGGCAAAACTTTTAGTATTACAAATATATAATTGCCCTGGTTTGTGTAGCTCAGTGGATTGAGGGCTGGCCTATGAACCAAAGGATTGCTGGTTCAATTCACAGTCAGGGCACATGCCTTGGTTATCGGCCAGTTTCCCCGCTGGGGTATGCAAGAGGCAACCACACACTGATGTTTCTCTCCCTCTCTCCTTCCCCTTCCTTCTTTCTAAAAATGAATAAATAAATCCTTAAAAAACTAAGTAAATTATGATTAAGTCAGTTATATATTTTTAAAGATTTTATTTATTTATTTTTAGAGAGGGGGGAAAAGGAGGAGAGAATTATCAACATGTGGTTGCCTCTCACATGCCCCACACTGGGGACCCGGCCTGCAACCCAGGCATGTGCCCTAACTGGGACTCGCACTGGCAAACCTTTTGGTTTGCAGCCTGTGCTCAAGCCACACGAGCCAGAGCATAATTTACTTATTAAGACAAATCTCAAAATAATGACTCCCCGCCAACACATACACACTCTAGCAAAATAAATATGTTTAGGCATATATTTATCACCACATGAAGGTCATGTCTCATCCTAACTTTATGTTATTACTAAGCAGGTTCACCTGAGTTGGCCGTTTTCTTAAATAATTGTTTTTTCCTATACAGTTCATCCTCATTATTCACGACTCAGTGTTTTTCCAAATTCGCTAGCATTTCTTCGTAATCCTAAGATAAGTACCTTTGACATTCCCATGGTGTTTGCCCGTGATTGCAGAGTGGCAGAGTATTTAAACTGTGTGACCTGCATGTTCCCACCTGAGGTCAGACAAGGGGGTCCTCTGCCTGCTTTGTTTTAACTCTCATACTGTAAATAGCTGTCCTCTTCATAGACAATGTAGTGCCACATTTATTTGCATTTTTGTGATTTTTTTAATTGGTGACTTTGCTGTTTAAAATGGCCCCGCAGCATAGGGCCAAAGTGCTGTCTGCGATGTATCTTTTGGAGAAAACACGTGTGTTAGATAAGCTTCATTGAGGTGTGAGTCACAGAACTGTTGCCTGTGAGTTTGGTGTTCATGAATCAGCAGTGTATACTAATAAGGTATTTTTAAACAGAAACACACATAAAATAAAGTTATATATTGTTTAGTTGATGAAAATGTGGTCAGAGGCAATGGGAGCCCAACCTCACGTTCCCCTGGGAGCAGTGGTTCAGAATTTAATAATTCAGTGTTTGCGGTGACTTTATAGAATATAACTATATTCTATATGAGAGTCAGCTGTACTTGCTGCACTACTTTATTCCTATTCATTTATTTATGTAATCTTTTATTTGTTCTTTAAGGAAACATATTTGAACACTTCTATTGGGTGCCAAGCAACTTCTTCATGACTCACACTTTCCCTATTGAGTTCTTATGCCTGTTACTAGTGGCCGTGCAGCGGCCCTCTGACTCGGTATGAACACACCTCATAAATGAAGTGTCAGAGTGCATTTAAAGGTTGGGAGTGGGGGCTGAATGTTTTGAGACTAGGACTATTTTTACTTTAGCTACATATACTAGATTCAGCTTTCTCAATAAACTTTCCAGGAATTGTCTTGCCTTCTTGGGGACCAAGATTTTTAGCATCCGATTTCTTATTGGGTGCTAAATGGGTTCATGTTGGATGCTAGCAGAGTCAGGTGATGTGGCTGGCCACACCTTCCCACACCAAAATGCTGTGTCTGCCAGTTTGGCTACATGGCCTGGCAGGGGGAGCTTATGACTAGCAATGTTAGTCCTCAACGGTGCTTTACTGATGGGAAGTCAGCCCAAACCGGCCCCCTTACCATGTGTTTGTATTTCCATCTCTTCACACTGCCTCTTCACACTCTCTCCTACATCTGCATTCACACAGGGAGGGGAAATGGAGTGGAAGAGCAGATGTTCACCTCATGGTCTTTGTGGCTCCCTAGATACACTCTCTCCCATTGAGAGAGTATTTCTCATTTCCTGGGTTTGATTGTCCAGGAGGTATGAGAACTAAGATTTGTACCTTGCTGTTCTCCTCTCCTGATGTTAGTAAAACCAGTTATACTGGAATCCCACAAATGTGATAGGGCGGATATAGAAATACATTTCTGAGGATTAAAATTGTTATCTGGTCAATATGACTGAAAAAGAAAAATTTTAATGATTTCAGGGACTTTTTGGTGAAATAATCACAAAATGAAGCCCAAAGAAGCAAATATATTGTTGACTGTTATTACCTCAGCAATTCTAAGAATTGACAGCCGCAAAAGTTATTCTTGATATTTTTATGGGATAAGTAGTTAAATAAATAAAGTAACTTACTTTGAACATCTCTGAAACTGAACTCCAAGAAAATGAGGATGAAGACAAAGGAAAGCCTTTGAGTGCCCTTTAGTGCCTAACAGCATGCCTAGGACAGTAGACCTCGACAAATATATATTAAATTAATTAATGATTAAAATATCTCCTTCAAATGTAAATATCCAGTGATGTTAATTTAATGTTTATTCTTTCAGATACAGATGAATATAGACCTCCTGTTTGGAAATCTTACTGTAAGTATACAAAAGAATTCTAAATTGGGTGAGTCACATAGTGCTTTATAAGCAGTATAACAATATTGGGGTCATCAGATATGAAGTCGTTCCATTTTGTACCTCTAATTGAACAGTTGATTCACACCAGTGTTTGGGAATGGCAGAGAAGAAGTACTTGCGGGGAAACTGGAGGGTTCCCACCAAGGTTTGCACGGCTGGAATGCATCCCACCCTCCGGAGCTCACACGGAATGTCCGTGTCATGGAGCCTGCGGCTGTGTGTTGACAGTGGCTGGTAAAACTACTGCAAGGAGAAGCTGATTAAGAATTCAAGCAATTTAATTATTCTCAGATCCTGATTCTTTGTGTGAAGAAGGAACCTGTTAATGATGTTAAATCAGGAAGCTATCTTGATAAAAAGAATGGGTAAAAAGTGGCAAAAGAAACATCATCTTCTATTTTAGAAATTGTCTTCCCAAATGTAAAAGAGAGGAATTTGGATTCTATTTTGCTCTTGAAGCTTTGCATTAGAACAAAATTTATTTCAGAAGAGTCTAGGTTGTTAGTCTTTTATTTTCTCTTCCTTGTTTTCTGAAGAATATTATTTCATCAAGTAAAAGATATTTTAGATTTTTAAAAAGTGGAAATAGGGTTAATATAATCAAAGCAGGTTTAAAAAAGTCACATAAGCACTGTTGCAAAACCAGTACTGTAAGCTTTTGTTGTCTGTAGAGTTGAATAAACAACCTAAGAAACCTGTACTTCAGATATAGATATTAACATCTTGTAGATGTTGAGTTATTCTAAATTCTGATATTGGTATGTTTCTGAAATTTGCTTACTGAAGGAGCAGCAATTCAGATTCTTGGTGGTTTTATGTTCCCGTAACAACAGAAAAGTTTTATTTTAACAGGTTGTTACATTGGGCTGATTATAGTCAGCAAAATCTGAACAGTTTCTGAAAATATTGCCAAACATGCATTTCCCTCCACCCCTGCTGCTGCCTTTTGTTTCTGGGGAGCACAGTTCAAAGAATGTATAAAAGTGACTAATGTTCTCTAACCTCCTAGAGGTTTTGTCTCATAATCTAATTGGCGGGAAGCCTCTTTAAAATTCTTTTCTGCATTTTTTGGTTTTCAATTTATCTTTGTTCCCTTTGCTCCAACATGTGCCTTACACATTTTTGTGTAACAGCATTTACACAGCCTCAGCCTGTAATTAAGTCATGTGGGTGATTTTGTTCCCCCTGAAGAGTTCGATCACTGAATGTTAGTTATGTATTTTTTGCCTCTTCATGTCTTCCAGCAGGTACCATTTGTCTTTAAAAATGACATATTTCTTTGGCGAGAATACTGATACTGAGTTTTGTAGTTTCTTCTAGTGACTTCAATGCCAGAGCCTCCCTGCTCCATCATTTTTATAGTAGAAAGAAGGAGGAAATTATTAGAATAGACTTTATCTCCTGACCATCAAATGAAAAAACGCCATTCCACTTCAAGGAAATTTTATGATTAAACTACAGTAAAGCCTAGTGGGAAAGTTCATTTGAAAAAATTGATCCTTTGAAGTATCTTATAAAATTATGATATTGTCTTCCAAGAAATTGAATGTGTACAAAATTTAAATAATAAGAAAACATGTAAAGATTGCATTTTAACATTGAAGTAATTATTAGTATGATCATGTAGGTTGTTAAATGTGTTTGTCAAAATCTAATCCTAGGGAAAAAATAATGATTTTGCTTGAGTTTTTCAATTTGTTTTTTTGTTTTGTCTTTGCCACTGTCAGACAATTTTATAATTTATATTCATCTAGCTGTGTATAACCTCTGGTAAGGTATTTTATTTAATAGTATCTGAAGAGCTCATCTGTCCAGGTATCTGCACATTTTAATAGGAAAACTTTTATAGACTGAAAAGCCCATGACATCCTTATTTCATTAACTGAGACTAAAATTTAAGAAACTGGAGTTGTGAGCCATGCCCAGCACCCTTCATAACTGAGCCATGATATTTGTTGGATTCTGAGGCCAGGCCTAGCCATATCTTGTTGAGAGTTGATCAGTGACAGTAAATTCTATTCCTGACAAACCATAATGCATTCATCATTTTCTCTGTGATGTGAATTACATTTTTGTAATTTAAAATTTTCTCAAAATGCTAATAAAGCTTAAATGGATTGAGATTTTTAAAGAATGAGTTATATCAGTCCATGTAAGCAGGTAAGGGCCAAATAAAAACTATTCAAAATGTTTTGATTGTTAACTTCCAATCTGTATTACATCTGTAAAACTAAAGGGGGACAGTTCAGTCTTAATGTCAAAAGGTTCAACTTAAGTTTTTTTTCCCCCCTGTCTTTAGCATGGTAGAATCTGTATAGCTTTTCACAGTGAGCATCTGTAAGAAAGATTTTCTCTGTGACTCTGAGAATTTAGTTTTACCCATGGCTCTGTTCTGCTTTCCAGTTTGGGTTCAGGTAAGCTTGTCAAAATGTAATTTTAAAGCCTTACATACACAGACCAGTGGGAAAATAGAATTAGCAAGGCGTCTAAGTTGAGGACTCCCTTTAAATAAAAGCAATTTTATTGCTGTATTGCTTGAATTAAACCAGGGACCTAACATGTAGTAAATAAGGCAGGCCAGCCAGGCAGGGACAGTGGGAAAGCGGAGCATGAATGCTCTGTCTGCAGGGAGCGGCTCAGAGTTAGCTCCACTGCATTGTGGCCGTTCATGGAAAACTCTAAAAGAGAAGCTGGGATTCTCTTTTGCTTTTGTTAAATGTTAAAAAGAAATTTAAGTCAAACATGTGAACCAGTTTTGACCACAAGATACCAACTTGTGATCTTGCAGCTTAATTAAAAATGTATTGTCTATACATTTTAATGAGAAATTTATTAATAAGTTTATAAGCATTGACAGGTTTGAGATGATTTTAAAATGTTAAGTAGTTTAATCATGTATCTTCTCACCTAATAATTTAGCTATTATTTTTTAGTGAATTCAGTTAAGGATTATGCAGTTTAAATTTCAGCTGAGTTCCAGTTTAAATTAGCAAATATTCCAAATTAAGAAGGGCCCATGCCCTGGCTGGTGTAGCTCAGTGGATTGAACCAAAGGTAGTGCATTCGATTCCCTGTCAGGGCACTTGCCTGGGTTGCGGGCCAGGTCCCCAGTGGGGGGCATATGAGAGGCAACCACACACTAATGTTTCTCTCCTTCTCTTTCTCCCTCCCTTCCCCTCTCTCTAAAAATAAAGAAATAAAATCTTTTTAAAAAGAAGGGCCTACTTTAGTCTTTATTACTATGTATAGTTTTTTAAATGGTCCTTTTAATGTGTTCCCTGAATTCATGTTATATTCAGTTATACAGTATCCAAATAAATAACATGTATTATTTATTTACAGCATGTCTTAAGGGTAGACTAACCATTGGTAGCCAATGAGGAGGCACTTATATGAAAATCACTCCTCTCCATGAACAGAACTATACCCGTTAAAACTAATAAAAATGCAGGTTTGAATTTTCATGTGACAATATGGTCACTCCTCCTTTTCACACTGGTTTATCTTAATGTTTGCTTACTGAAAAGGTGAAAATTGCCAATGATAACCAGATACGGGAGTATTTGTTCTTAGAATGAAAATCAACGTTTTACTTTGTCTAGTAACTTCTAATGTTCTCGGCTACCATTTAATTCTAATAATTGAATTTCCATAGACGGCAGTGCATTCCAAAGCATATTTTTTTTTTGACGAAAGGTATTGAGTTGGCCAAAAAGTTTGTTTGGTTTTAAATTAAAAGTAAAAGAAGTTTTCATTTTCATCAACTTTATTGAACAACATAGTCACTGTTTGCTTCTGCTATAGTCTCTCATCTTTGAAGCAACTTCATAATTCCATCTTCCCAAAACTTTCTATCTTTTAAGCAAAGAACTGTTCCTGGTGCCTTTTGTAGTCTTCCAGGGAATTGAAATTTTTTCCATTAACAGTTTTGTAAAGGTTGAAATAAATGGAAATCCAAAGGTACAATGTCTGGTGAATGTGGTGGATGAATCAGAACTTCCCAGTCTGCCTGCAACAGTTTATACCTGGTCATCAAAGAAACATGAGGTCCTGCATTATCCTGATGGAAGATTATGCATTTTCTGTTGACTAATTCAGGACGCTTTTTATCTAGTGCTGCTTTCAGTTGGTGTAATTGGGAGCAGTGCTTGTTGGAATTAATCGTTTGGTTTTCCGGAAGGAGCTCATAATAGAGGACTCCCTTTCAACCTCACCACGAACGCAACATCACCTTCTTTGGAGGAAGACCTGCCTTTCAGTGTGGTTGGTGGTGGTTCATTTTGCTTGCCCCATGATCTCTTCCATTCCACATGATTCCAAAGTATCCACTTTTCATTGCACACCACAATTTGTTTCGAAAAAGGACCATTTTCGTTATGTTTAAGTAGAGAATTGCATGTGGAAATACAGTCAAGAAGGTTTTTTGGTTTTTTTTTTGCTTATGTGGAACCCAAATATTAAAGCAATTAACTTAACCAAGCTGGTGCAAATGATTTTCTATGCTTGATTTGGGTATTTTGAGTATGTTGCCCATCTGCTACTTGATATATAACATTGATTGTTCTCAATTAATGTCTTGATTTGATTGCTATCAACTTCAGCTGGTCACCCGACCATGGCGCATTGTCCAGCGAGAAACCTCCAGCATGAAACTTCACAAACCACTTTTGAAGAGTTCGATCAGTCACAGCACCTTCTCCATACACTGCACAAATCATTTCAGTTGTGTTTTTATGTTTCTTGAAATAATAAAGCATAATATGCCAAAAATGTCACTTATAATCTTCCATCTTCAATATTAAAATGGCTACACAAAAAATTACCAATTTTGATAAGTTTTTTAATGCACACTGTTATGACACCTGTCACAATACAGTCTAACAACATTGTTCTAAATGAAGTTAAAGACAACTAACTAAGCATTAGTAGAGAAGGCTTATGGAGAAACTGAATGAACTTTGTGGCCAACCCAAGTAACTGCTGTTTTGAGAATTACTGATCAAAACAGAAATTTGAACTGAATTTTCCCATCTTACAGATACCAGTATGGAGGAATAGGCTTGAAAAATCCTCCCCGTTTTGCCAGTCGTGCTTCGGCTTCTCTCAGGAGGATGAGCGTTCCCAGTGTCTGGATGGCGGATGCACAGACGGACCGGGTGTCGGTGCTCGCCTTTCTTCCCCTCCTCACCTCAGCTCCTCCCTTCACATCTTTTTAACCCATGAAAATGTATTCGCAGGAGTAGTTTTGAAAATCTAACTCACACAATAAAATACTTCAATGTGCTGTCTGTTTTAGGGATTTTTGCAACCAGGAAGAAAAGGCAAAAGTACACTTCTGTCAGAATTTCAAACATTACTAAGTGAGAAAGGGCTTTGCTAATTTTTTTATTTTTAAACAGTAAAGCTGTATCTTCTCAGTACCTTTTAATTATAGCATTACCATGGTGTCATTGGGGTGATGAACTCAGGATACATTCTGGTAATCAAGTACTACTGTAAAGAGTGTGTTATATTAATATCAATCACCTACGTGTAATTATAACTGATCTTTACCCCCTATTTTGTGCCAAGAACTGTTTTGTCTTTTACCTATAGTAAGTAATTTAATCCTTTCAGTATTCTATGAAGTAGAAGCTGTTTGTGTCTCCATTTTACGAACGAGGACACTGAGCACAATGTGCAGAGCCCAGT
Source organism: Artibeus jamaicensis (assembly GCF_021234435.1). Lineage (NCBI taxonomy): Eukaryota > Metazoa > Chordata > Mammalia > Chiroptera > Phyllostomidae > Artibeus > Artibeus jamaicensis. Next base: position 12,389,847 of record NW_026521814.1, on the reverse strand, counting down.
GTTCACAAACCCCAGGCGGTCTGTTCAGGTCCCTGTTCTCAGGTGCTGTGGCGCCTTTGCGTAGCACTGCGGAACAGTGCTCTGCGCCTGTTCTCAGCATGCCTGTGTTGTATGTACATGTACATACATATGCATGTAGTCTAGTTATATGTGTAATGTATATAGCCTAATTGTATATATTTATATATGTTCCTGTGCTGTATATGAATAAATATGATCAGAGGTGAGGTCTTTATGTTGATAGCCACTTAACATCTGAGTCATTTGGTATCTGCTGCAACCAGATGTCTGGGATGTTTGATGTTATGGTGACAAAATGTGTATGTATTTAAATGCAGCATTAGCCCAAATTCAATTATATGTGATTATATTGAAATAAAAAGCACATTCCCTCTAAGAGATAGATTTAGACGTACATAGACACACTTTCTCTCATAACCACACATTCTATTCTTTCTTCATTTCAGATAAAGTGTAAGGTATTGGTATAATTTTTAGTGGTCTATTTTGAAATACCCTAAGAATTACCCTCTCTTTGGCAAGTTATTTCAGTACCTGATTTTTTAAAAAATTAATTTGCTCTAGTTGAATAATTGGCAGTAACTTTGGCTCAGAAAATTTTGTTTTTAAGGGAGATTATCTTTGAAGGAGATTGTTCACGATATAAACAGGGGAGAAAACAGTGTGTCTGTTACATCTAGCCTATAAATTCTAATTTTAGTTTCAAGTTTGACACTTAATACTGTACTTAAAATATATATAATCATTATTGGTTTGTATCAGAGAGAAGCTTTGTAATGTAGACAAAAAGAATTGGGGACAGTAAATGACCAGGTACTTGATTCTGGAGAACAGGATCAAGTGTCCAGTAACGAATTGTTACAAGGTACAAAGACACTTGAGTGGATTATGACTTTCCTATTGGTGCTTGCTCCTCAGATTTCATGACATTTAGTTTGATCCACTTTCTTTGCTTTGTTCATTAAAAATAGGGCTATACCACAGTTTTCGTGAACATAAAAAAGCAGCCAGTTCATGGTTCCTAACATATTCAGATGTTCTGCATAACAGAAACTGACACCATTTACTTTCTGCCTCCCCGCAGTGTACCAGCTGCAGCAGGAAGCGCCTCACCCTCGAAGAATTACCTGTACTAATGAGGTGAGTGTACAGTGAAATGTCTCTCAATTATTTGTTTTCCAAACTGGACCTTCTTCAGTGGCATGGTTATTTGTGACATTAACCATTTACACTAGCTGTCATCATAAAACTGTCACTTGAGTGCATTTTTATCAATATTCTTCTCTCCTGAAATAACTGTCACTGTGTAAAAGACTGGAAACAATGTAGAATATGACAGTAAAGGTTTAAGTGATACTAAGTTTTTTTAGTTCATTCATTCTTCTTCCATTTTTTGTTTTATTCTTTGCTTTGTAAAACAAAGTTTGAGGCATTGTGGGAGTATTATTTGGAGTAATTTTTCCATTAAAAAGATCTAAATCATGAGGGAAAAATAAGTAAAGGTATAGAGAGTTCACAAAAAATAGAACGTATGACAATATACAGGAAAAGATGTTCAATGCAATTAATAATAAGAGAAATGCAAATTAAAATACAGAGTCCAGCCCACTTGAATGTGGTTGGTAGGGTAATAATATGGGTGTGATAATTTATAGTTTTAATTTGAACATTTCACCTAAATGTCATTTGATGTGCTAGAGTATGATACTGTTATGTTACAGAATTACATGCTTATGATTTTGTAATAAAAAGGGGTATTATTTGTGCTGGACCCTGTATATGGCAAGACCATTTTCACCTTTCAGATTGGCAAAGTTCAAAAGCTTAAAATATATTTAGTTGGTAAGCCTGTGAGGAAGCAGACACTTATATATTGCTGATGAGAATGGGTAATACTACCGTTTTATGAGAATTTTGTAATGTCTAATAAACTACACCTCATTTATCTTACCAGTCCAAGTTATGGGGATTTACCCTGATGAATTACCTGTCCAAATATGGAATAACATGTGCTTAAGTTTTTCATAGTAGAACTATTTGTAGAAGAGTATTAGGGGGAAAACCTAAATGTCCATAGGAGGCTGATTGAATGAAGTATAATAACAAAAAGAATAAGGAAGATTTCAATGAGTTGGTATGGAATGATATAAAATAGTAGTGCATGCTGTGATACATAGTTTTTCATAGAAACACAGTTTTTTTCCCACAATGTGAATAAATATCTCAAGTTTACTAAAAGCACTATCAGACCCTGATAACCAGTGGTAGGTAATTGGACTTGGCAGTCTGGCTCTGTATAGAGGTTAAGGGAGATACAGAGATACAGGCTAAGGGACAGACACTGAGTAGCTTTGAGAACTGCCAGACTTAAACTAGCTCAGATGAGTCCATGTCAAACAGATGCAGACTGCAGGCCCTTCTTGCTATTCCTGAACAAGAATCCCAGAGTATGTTGGGCTCTACCACCTTGTAATCTTGAACAAGTTATCTCACCTCTCTGATACGCAATTCTTCATCAGTAAATGTGTCTTATGAGGCTGAAATAGAGTAATTCATACCTCATTGTAAAGATTAATGATCTCCATGTGTACTTACAACACCTAGCACATAGCCTGAACTTAACAAATGTAGTCCATGGTGTCACCCAGGCACCTTCTAGGGAAAGCTTATAGCATTCCCATGGCTTTGCAGCTAGGCCTGGCTTCTTGTCATTCAGGACTGAGTTTAACTGCCATCTTCTCGGAAAGGCCTCTCCTGACCACCCAGCAGCTTTCCCTTTTACATTACCCATTCTTAATTTCATTATAGCACTGATTATTACTTCCTATTGTCTTTTTTAAAGTTCTTTAAACTTATTTATTGTCTCTTTCTCATTAGAATGTCAGTTGCAAAAGACTAATGGCATTTGTTGTCTTATTGCAGTGATGTGTCCCCTTCCCTGCATGACAACACCTATCACATTCTCCATTCAGTAAATATTTCTTACATGAACCAGCAAATACTCTGTCTGTCCCAGTGCAAATTCCTTAGGATCTTTTCTGTGGGGCCTTTCTTTATCCACATACAGCCAGCACACCTGCCATGGAAAGCTAGGGGAGGTTAACTGTGATGTGAGAAGTGCTGATGAAGAACAAAAAGGCAGGATTATACTGAGATGTTGACAGCAGGGGAATGTGGAGTAACAGGAAAGGAGAGGTATTCATTCTGACAAAATCATGGCATTAAGTTTTTGCGTGTTTTATTTTGCTTTTTGGGTAAAGTTATGTAAATATTTTTTCAGATTCATAAAATCCTGGAAGTGAAGGATAATTTCGTCCAACTCTTTTTATACACAAAGTGTTTTATAGGTATGGCACAGGTTGGAGAGATGAGGTGACCAGTCCAAATAGCACAGTTAACTTGCTGATAGAACTGGAATTCCAGGCTCTGGTTTTTCTCTTTTTCTCAATATATACTTTTGTTTGTCACATATGCAAAATATTGGGTAATATTTGGCACATTTGCATTTTTACAAATCTCTTTTTTCCCCAATAGGTAGAAAACAGACCAAAGTATTATGGAAGAGAGTAAGTATGGATTATCAGAAAACATTTTAAAGATTGGAATATGTAAGAGAGACAAGAAAATGGATGCTATAGTAAAAATAAAGCAAGATGAAGGAGGTATTCAAATTTGGACTAGTGAAATTATTTTTCTGATTACAAATATAGTCTAATTGGTAAAACACAGAAAACAAGGGCAAGAATAGGGATGAAAATAGCACAGGGAAATGTATGTAACAATGTTCAAATAAAGATGCAAACCATACAAGTAAATAAATAGTCCTAGAAATATATGTGGAAAATATAACAAGTATATAAGAGGTCTGTCCAGAAAAACAGACCATTCTGGACATTCTGGAGGTCATTCCAGCCACTGTTAATATAATGGAAATGGCTTGTGCAACATCAGTGTAACGTGGCAGCCAAGGAGAGTGGACTGGAATGCCCATGCGTGAACAGTGACAACTTCACTGTACTAGTCAGTGGGGGCGGTAGACGCCGTTGAGTGAGCATGTGGACTGTGTGGCTGTCGCATTCAAAATGAGTAAGTAAAGCAATGAATCTGCATCAAGTTTTCTATTAAGCTTGAACATTCCTTTGTGGAAAATATTAGGATGATTCAGGAGGCTGTAGCTGTGGGCAACTGGTGATTGGCAGCTTCCTCATGACACTATGCCCACTCATGCATCATGTCTCATGTAGAGTTTTTTTGGCAAAAAAAATCACCCAAAATCAAATGACTCAGTCACCTTATGACCCAGATTTGGCACCCTGAGACTTCTGGCTTTTCCCAAAACTGTAATCACCTTTGAAAAGAAATAGATTTCATACCATTGATGGGATTAAAGAAAATACAACAGGGCAGCTGATGGCAATTGGGAGAACTGTGTGAGGTCCCAGGGTGCCTACTTTGAAGGGGACTGAGGTGTCATTGTCCTGTGTACAGTGTTTCTTGTATCTTCTTCTGTGTCTCTATTCTTTATATTACATGGTTGTATATCTTCTGGATAGACCTCATATTTGTATGTATTTGTACATATTAATCATTTAGATATATACACACATACATACATATGTGTGTTGGGGTATGGGTGGTTTGTTCCATATATATACTTTTCTTTATTTTCCAAATTTTCTATAAGTAAATTCATGCTACCCAGAAATAACTTATGTTAACAGTTTGAAGTATTATTTTCTAAAGTTTTCTTGTTTTTACAAAATTGAGATATTATGATTTCTGTAGCCTGGCTTTTCTATTTAATATTAATGATGAGAATTTTTCTATTCTATGAAAAACATTATAATCATTTTAAAAGTCTTTAATTTTCTTATTATTTTTTTAAATACAGAAATACAGCCATTTGGGGGAAAAATAAAATCACCTATAATCTCATCATTCCCCAAATAAAATCATTTGCTTTTCATGACTTAATATCCTAATATCCTAATAATGTATGTAGCAAAGATTTTTTAATTATTTAAAATTCTGTTTAAGTTTTTTAGACTCTTGTGAATAGAACATAGGCACTTATGAGTTCAGGAGAACACTGATGTTCTTTATGGTTGTACCATAGTGTAGTCATTTCTCTACTTTTGGCATTTAGGTTGCATTGAAAGTGCGCAGTCATGTGGTGCATAATGATGTTTTGGTCAATGGCAGATTGCACAGGTAACGGTGGTTGGCATACTGCACAGGCATGCAGTGCACTCTGCCGTCTAGGTTTGCGTAAGTGCACTCTACGATAAAAGTGCCTGACAGCACATTTTCCAGAATGTATCCCTGTTGTTAGGTGGCGCATGACACCATAACAAACATTTCATTGCATACAGCTTTTTATGGGGTGAAAATTTTGGTTCAAGTGTTATGAGTAGTTTCAAGTTTTTTAAAATACCATTGTCAGGTTTTGTTATAAAATTCGTTTTCTTGAATGGCATTCTTCTTTATACTAAGTTTTTTTAAACATATCATTGATAAATTTTACTAACTTCATTAATTGGTGACAGGTAAACTTAATATATCGATATGCTGGTATAATGGCAGGGACAGGTTACCATCTTCTTGCTCCAGCAGACTCAGAGAGGACCTGGTTCTGAGAGACCGAGGAGTTTATGAAGTTAGGAAATCCAAGACTGTGGTTAAACCTACCTGTTCTCATCGTCATGATTCAAATATGCCCACCAAGCACTATTTTAACACTTAAATTGAGACTGATCATTTCCATGAGCAAAAGCTCCAGAAAGTTACTAGTTGGACCCTAGTAAAGTTTCTAAAATTTTAAGGTGCTATTTCAGGGCCTTTTAAATATATTATTCCAAGTTCAAGAGACTGTTGTTTTGTTTTGTTTTACCAGTAAAAGTTGCAAAGTTTCGTTAGAGCTATCACTTCATTCAGTTATTTTTGAGTTACTAAAAGGACATAAGGTATGTGTCAGTTCCACATAAAGTGTAAATCCCCATACAAATGTCAGGTGGTTTTGTATCTTTAATATTAATTAATCAGCCACCACTGACATAGTTTTCTTTTTCAGTGTTTTAGGTCTGAGTGTTATAGATGAGTCTACTGTGTTTGTGTAAAACACAAAACACAGAGTGCATTTATTTTCCTTCCTCCTTTTTTCTCCTTTAATCAAAAATAGGTTTTAGCAAGGAGTGAAAGCAAGTATTACAGTTCTTTGCTTTTGGCTTGAATACTCAGGGATGCAGATTATGCACATTATTGGGCAATCATGCCAATTAAGGGCAACCCAGGGTCTTGGAAAATCGCCAACATAGGCTCTGAGCCAAAATTTTGGAGCAGCATTGTTAATGAGAAGAAAAGAAATGGGACACATTCCTGTATATTTTCTAGCATGCCCATATGGTCAGACGGCTGGGTAAGAAGAGCTCTGTTTTCTCAAGACGGGTGGTTGGTCTTCCTTTTGATGGATAGATGTGAATTTGGGTGTTGCAATTGTTAAATGGATTGGGTAGCTACATCGGTGCTGTTTTTATCCCCAACAAGAAGCTGGCCAGGAGCCAGGCCCAGAGAAACACAGGCATAGTTAAACACAACTGCTCCCCTCTGATTATAAGGCAGTCTAGGAAACAACAGGAAAAGGTGGGGGGGGGGTGTTTTATCTTGTTTTATTGAAAAAGGTGAAAGGCATGCAGTTTCTGTATTGACTTTGTTTCTTAGGTTTCACGGCATGATCTCCCGAGAAGCAGCAGACCAGCTCCTGAGTGTGGCTGAGGGGAGCTACCTCATTCGGGAGAGCCAGCGCCAGCCAGGAACCTACACTTTGGCTTTAAGGTTGGTCATGGACCTGTAATTATAACTATGCACCGTTTTAAACCCTGTTAATAGAGGGCTTTAAGTTTTAAAAGCATCCAGCATGTAATTGAATTGGTTCTTGTTTTCTTGGGACCTAATTACCATTTTAATAGCTGTGAGGCCCTTAAAAAAATTCCTCATGAATGGTAGCACTCAGTAATTAAGAATCAAAAAACTTTTAAAGCATTTTTATTGTAGCTGCTTTCTTCTTGTTTCATCTTGAGTTCTCTCCCATCTGTCTTGCTATGTCAACTCCCATCTATTTCTTGAATGAGAAAAGAAACTAAGAAAAGATCTCTGTAACTCATAAAATTAAAGCCAGTGTCATTTCTCTTCAGTTGGCCTTTGGTTGGAGCTCTTGGCTCTTTCCTATCAGCTAAACGTTGCCTAGTGTTTTGGCTGCTCTTAGCTGACAGTGCTGTGCCCAGGAACAAGTATGTCCACTAGCTCTGCAGTAATAACAGAACGGTAACACAATAAATAGCATGCTTATCCTTCCGGTTTACCTATGTCAGGCCTCTGACCTCATTTAATCTTCACAACTTTAGGACATACGTACTGTTACCTTCTCCACTTCACAGGCAAGGAAACAGAGGAATTGGAGGTTGAGTAACTTGCCCAAGGTCACACATTTAATGATTCGCGTAGCTGGTCTTTGAGCCCAGACAGTCTGGCTTCAGAGCCTGTGCTCTTCCTCATCAGTCTGCACTGCTGCCTCTCCAGGGGCTTGGGATAAGTATCCATCGTCTTTGCCCATTCCTCCATTTGTTCATTCGTACACGCATTCTTCCATTCTTTGGAAAAGCCTTAAAAATAGAAACTTCATAAGAAAGAGGTCAAGGAAATAACACTTTTTTGTGACCACAAAGAGAGAATAGAAAGTTGATGTTACTGCTGAGGACTCTAATGTGTTGATGGCTGACATCTTCCCACACTTGTGCCTGTGTGAGTGCGCAGGGACTGCTCTTATTCCCACCCACCACATTTAATATTACTCTTTCGGACAAGAAGAGTGACGTGATTCAGTGTTATTTTACTCTGAATTCTGGGTTAATTACATACTTGGAGAACAGAGCTTGTTACAGGAGTTGATGGAGCTAGCTTTTTATGGCAAAGGATAAAGTGTTAGCCCCCTTTAATTATTTAATTATCCTGTTTTTTAGGTTTAAATTGTGGCATACAGGGAAAAATATCTGGGCTAGGAATTTAAACACCTATTTGTTTTGTCACTGAATGAATTAGAAGACTGATTTGGGGAAAACCACAGAACTCCTTAAAGTTAGTTTTTTCAACTTCCTACACCTAACATTTTATAATTTTAGGATTCTACAACACCACATTGCCAAAATGTCTGGTCACCTGAATGCTGGGGGTAAATAAGCTTTGGTGTAAAGGCTAGTGGAGCACAGTAAAGAAGGAGGGGATATGGTGAGAGAAGAGACAGAAATCCGCACAGCACTCTCTCCCTTCCCCGGTGTTGCTGTCTTCTGCCCACCACCTCCCCCCTCCGGTCAGTCTAAGCTCCAGTCTGAGGCGGCTGCTAGGGGGAATCCAAGTCACATGCCTCCTTGTTAATGCCTGGCCAGAGATTACAAGGAAACCTGTTCTTTCTCATGCAGTGTGCATCGTTCCCTTCAGGTTGGTTAAGCCAGTGGGGTCTCCCTTTCCCAGCCCTGGGCCAATAACAATCTGCAGGGAAATTCATGTACTATTTGCTTATCCGACCAGTAATGGGTCCTGGACCTGGGAGGTATAGTCAGCATCTGCTGAAAGATCAGGCTTTGAGAGGAAGTCTGCATGACCAAACAAATTCTGGTTTTCTTTTCTTGTTTTAAAAGAAGAAAAAAAGATGGAGGGTGTGTGTTGGGGGGGGGGTGCAGGGGATGGGTACTTTTATACTATACAGCATGTTAGGTATTCATTAAAGTTGTTTCCATGTTAGACAGTGAGGATCAATCCATGGTGTAATTCATGAAATATTTTAGCCCTGATCAGCTTCTTATTAAAGGAGCATATCCAGTTTTAGCTTTGGCAAATAGAACATGTGGTATGAATTCCACAGAAAGCTTTATATGAAGCCAGACACCAAAGTTTTATAAATAATTCTGGTATAACTTAGTTCAGAATTTATAAATTCTGTTATAATAATAATATTTTGCCTATAGTATTTTCAAAACTTTATTTAAAATATTTTCCAATCTCACTTCAAATAATATTTTACAAATATTATTTGTAAAATAAAACCTAATTATAGTAATAATTTTAGTGCAGTGAAATCACTGTACTTTGGACTGATATATTCCTTAAAATATTTATCCCTGGTGCGTCGCTAATACGTGTCAAGGCCTTTCATAGAAAGCAGGATCTTGGTCTTCATTGTTAAATTGGGAAATTAACATAATCTTCCACGTAACTGCATCATCAAAAAGAGCAGTGTTTATTGAGCTTCTCTATTCTGCCAGGTACTGTCCAAATGGGTCAAGGAAGAAGACATTTAAGCTGCCTCTTAAAAGTAGAGGAGAGTCCTGACCAGGTAGCTCAGTTGGTTAGAACAAGGAATCTTCAACCCCAGACCGCAGACCAGTACCGGTCAGTGGCCTGCTAGGAACCGGGTTGCGCAGCAGGAGGTGTGGGGCGGGCAAGCAGGAAGCCTTGCTGGCATTACTGCCTGAGCTCTGCCTCCTGCCCCCCCTTCCCTGTCCATGGAAAACTTGTCTTCTGTGAAACTGGTCCTTGGGGTCAAAAAGGTGGGAGCATCATCCTGATATGCCAAGGTAGTGGGTTCGATCTCCAGTCAGGGCACATAAAGATTTAACTAATGAATGCATAAATAAGTGAAACAACAATCTATGTTTTTCTCTTTCCCTTCTCCCCTTCCTCTCTTGCTCTCAAAATCAATCAATAATTCTTTTAAGTAGAGTAGAAGTTTGCAGGTAGGATAGGATATGATGGGAAGTGAGCATTTTGGGAGAAGAAACAGCCGAGGCCGGAGTGTGCGGAGCGTTGGTGTACCGCAGCCTGCTGGGGTTGGGACGGACAGGGGATTGTAGCAGCAAGTCTGCCAGGAGAGCCTGGTAATTCACGCATAAGAATTTCGACTTTACCTGTAGAAAATGAGACCCACTGAAGACCTTTTTAGAATACAGTGATGATTACACTTGTGATCTAGAAAGATCACTGTGGGAGTAATACGAAAGAGTGGAAAGGATGACAGGAACTAAGCTGTACCAGAATTATTTAGATAATTAATTCAGTGAGCAGTTTTTCTTTGGCTACAGGGAACTGATCTTTCAAAGGGTGTCTCACTGTCTTACAGACTTTCAAGGTTTCGCTTTGAGGAGACATGTTAGCTCCAAATTTAGCAATTCCAGAGAGATTTCTGTTGAGTCTGACTCATTTTAGCTTCTGGAAATTGGGAGAAGAACAAGATGACATGTTCAAGAGCTGATAATCCCAAATCTTGTATCTGGAAATTCTAGGGCAGAATTGGACATGTTTGGGGAGTGCTTTACCCTCAGTGCTTGGCACTTTGTTGCTATTGGTTTTATGCTGGCCAACCGTCAAGGCGAGAATTATTTGCAAAAATTTTAGATAATGGAGAACAAATGAGAATTTAAAAACTGAAAAAGCATAATATAACTCTGTATTTGGACATATTTATTATATTCTCTTGAAATATATCATATTTCTTATTTGATGAATCCTGAAATTTATATAGCTTAGGATAATCTGAAAAATAAAATTCATTGTGCAGGGTATCATGTATACTATGATACTACTTACATAAAATTAGGTAACTCTTGGGTATATATGTAAGTAGAGAGATTTCTGAAGGAATGATCACCAAAATGTTCATAGCATTCATCTATGACTGATAAATTTAAAGGTGACTCTTATTTCTTTGTATTTTCCTGAGCACCTCATTTCTTTTGCAATACACACACATAATTTTTATAGTTGACCAAAGAAAATCAATAGGGCTATCTTCGTTTCGAGAGGAATTGAAGACACTAACTGCAGTCTTCAATCAAAGTGGAAGATAATACCTCCTATATCTCTGAAGATTTGACTCTAAGTGGAATGTAAATAATTGTTCAGCCCTGGCTGGTGTAGCTCAGTGGATTGAGTGTGGGCTGCAAACCAAAGGGTCACCAGTTCAATTCCTAGTCAGGACATACGCCTGGGTTGCGGGCCAGGTCACCAGTAGAGGGCTCACAAGAGGCAACCACACATTGATATTTCTCTCCCTCTCTTCTTCCCTTTCCTGTCTCTAAAAATAAATAAATAAACATCTATTAAGATAAAAAAGAAAGCTATATAAAACAATGTTCAGAAGAAGAATTGATCAGCCTTGGGTACAATATAAAGGGAAGTTACAGAGGCCAGTGTTCTAGAGCCCAGGGTCTGTGAGAGAGGGGATCCTCCGCCAGCATTGGCAGTGCTATTTCCAGTGGTGATGAATACAAGGAACCGTATGAGTATTGTTAATATAACTGTACTGCACTTCCCAAAATCATTTCATCATGAGACCCTCTGTGCATGGAATCCCTCTGTGCATGGAATCCCTCTGTGGAACACACTTTGAGAAATATTTCATTAAACATTTGATTTACTCACTTCCTTTTGCTCTGGACGTCATGCTCACCAAACAACCTTCTAATTAACGGCTTTCCATGTGGTACAAGGGAGAGAAAGCTTAAAATATATAGGCTGAGTATTAAGAGCCTTTGAGTTATTTATCATTTTCAGTTAACAAGTTAGAATTACATGCTGGCAGTTGAGTGGGGAAAGGGGGGAAATCTTCTGTTTCTTAAGTTGAGAGAGAGATACTTTCTATTTTTTCTTTTTTTCCACACCAGTTTTTGATAAATAAGGTAAAAGACTTATTATCACTAAAGTGTTAAATTGATAGATAAAAAAATTTGAGGGCTAATTGCCTCACCAATTCTTTTTCATCCTGTTTTCTGACTTTTTTTCCCTGATCCAAAAAAGATTTACCTCCCATCCAAAGAGTGTTCTGAAACGTCTGCCTGTGGCAACCAAGCCCCGTTTCTGAGTATTAAAACCCTGCAGCGTTTTTTCTAACTTTATTTGCTGGCTTGGCTTTTGAATGTTATTGTATCTTACCCTTTAAAAAAACTTTTTCTTTTTATTTAGTTATAAATAACTTACCATTTCACCCATTTGAATTGTGCAGTTCATTGGTTTTTAGTGCATTCAGAAAGTTATGCAACAAAATCCATTTTAGAACATTTAATCACCCTAAAAAGAAAATTCATACCCATTGGAGTCACCTCCCTCTTCTCCCTCACCCTCCCAGCTGCAGGGAACCATTAACCTACTTTTGTCTCTATAGAGTTTTACATCCTGGACATTTCATATAAATGGAGTCATTCATATATAAAGTATGTGCTCTTTTGTGACTGCCTTCTTTCCCTTGGTATGTTTTTTAGGTTCAATCATGTTGAATGTGTCACTGCTTTATTCCTTTTTGTTAACAAATATTTAAATAATGTACCAATGTTTGCATGTTTGGCACATTTTGTTTATCCATTTATAAGTTAATGGACATTTGGATTGTGTCCACTTTTTTGCTGTTATGAACAAAAATGCTATTATCAATAATGCCATTCATACTTTTTTGTGTGGACATATGTTTTCATTTCTCTTGAATATATACGTAGGAGTGAAATTGCTGGATCATCTTGTAACTTTTATGTTTGACATTTTGAAGAACCTCTAAATTTCTCTCCCAGAGTGGTTTTTACCATTTTATAATCCCACTGGAAGTATAAGATGGTTCTGTTTCTTTACGCCTAACCAGCACTTTTTGTGTCTTTTATTTAAACAGTGGATGTGACATCCTAGTGGGTGTGAAGTGGTATCTCACTGTGGTTTTGAATTGCACCTTACTCTTGAATAGTACTTCATTTTTCAATTTTTTAAATCTGAAAACATGGTTTTTATTCAGTGTATTCTATCTGTTCAGCTTCAGTTTCCTCTCAAAAGTAGGTATACATAAAAATGGATTTAAACAGCAAAGGAGGGGGAAGAAGGAGACTAAGAGATAATGTAAAAAATACAATAAATATTATATTTTTTAAAAAGCAGTAGTAGATAAATCAAAAAAGCTGATTTCAAAATATTTTTGGTTCTTTTATATATTTTTTTGTATTATAAAGGCACAGCATAAGGTAAATTCCACTGAGTATTTCATTTAAGGTGGAATTGAGTTTCAAGTACATTTGGGGACTAATCAGTAGGAACTTGGATATGAGAGAGAGAACTGATTATCTGGTCACCTATTTGTTTGCAAAGGGAATCTGGCTTGTGTATCTACTTTTAAGGTGCAATAAAAAACATATCAGTTTCTCTTAGCTTAAAATCAACATAGCAATGTAACAGTTTCTCTTAATTTAATTACTTGATAACAAAATACAGCCCTAGAATGTTCCTCCTTTCCTGTGAATGATTTGACATACCTAAATATTTTATTAACCGGTTTAACAGTTTTATAAATATGATAATAGTTAATATTTACTGAGTATTTACTGTGTCAGGCACTGTGGTAAATACTTTATGTGAAATATCTTTCAGTATTTTACAATAATTTTCCATGCTGTGGAAACCATTGCAAATGATGCTGACATACAGAGATAAGGGCTCGAGGCTGACGAGGATCCAGTGGGACTGGCCCACAGACTTAAGCATCCAGCCTTCCTGGCCTATGAAAGGGCTGGACCGGTTGGATAGTTTGTAATCTGTGTCCTTTATTCATGGCATCTATGTTGGAGAACTCAGTTTTACCTACAAAAAAAAAGCTTATGCTGTAGATGCTACATTTTGTGCACTTCACATATGAAACCAAGACTCAATTTTCTCAGGAACCAGTGCAGAGACTGTAACTCATTAAACAGGAAAACGCCCTGAGCAGCAGCAGAACGTGCCACCCTCTGTATAAGTGGACAGGGAACATGGCACAAGAGCATGCTCGGCCTTTAAATCAGTGAGTTTTTAGTAATAATACTAATGATTCTAAAGTTACTAACCCATTACCATTTTTATCATAGAGGTAAATCTTTCTTTAAAGTCTTTAAGGGTGAGGTTTACTCAACTAATTCTCAAGGGTCAAGTTTTCACCCCCCCTTAAAAAAAAGAGAAAAAACAAATTAAATATATATGAAGTTTAATTGCTTAAGCTGAAATTCCATTATGAAATCATTTGGTAATCATTTGTGCTTATAAAAATAATTCTGTAGTGACTTTGGGTAACTTTTCAAAGAAAAACAGGAATAACAATTTATAAAATAACAACATTTACATCTATGTAATTGGTTACATCTCTGAAAACAATACATGGATGTGTTCAAAGAAATTTTCAAATAAGAGAAGCGTGTGTAATGATAAATATGTTACTCTCCCACCACGTACTTCTAGAGTCACTTTTTAGAGATAATGCCTTTCACAATTATTTGTCCTTCCAGAAATCGGTCATATATAAAATATTCGTGTTTTTATGGCATGTATGTCTACTTTCTTTTATTTTAAGTGATAATTACTAGGGGTTGGCTAACCATAGCAGCAAAGATAATCTTTGGTCTTAGCAGAGGTTCACCCTGATGTCTGCCTGGCACTATAGTTGTGTAATAAACTGCTAATGCCTGACAGAAGCCATCCATATACCTGGTTTGTTAGTTTGAGGTGAAGGTTGGTAGCTGAAGAGCACGTTGAACGAGACCCTGTGGGTCTAGCTTCAGTTCGCATGATGGGTTGATGACAGGTGATGGAATATACAAGATGACAAAGTGGGGCTCCTCTTGTGATGTAAGTGCAATTGTGTTTAATGTATTGTGGCTTTGAGTTTAGAATGCTAGTAAGATTCTATTAAGGAAATCCTGCGAGAATGTTATTTAATCTTAATGCTCTGGATATTTAGTTTGAAGAAACCATTGCTACTGTATTAGAAAATGATAAAATACATTGAAATAAAAGACAATGTAATTTTGCTAATGATTGAAAAATAAAACCTAACATTTCCTTATTGAATCTCAGAGTATTTGGTTGACTTTTAAAGTGAACTCAGCCAGAGTTCTTGGGTTAAGTCAGAGAATTTCAGTGCTTCGGTGAAGGGACTTTCACATTTTTAAAATATGAACATTGGTTGAAAGCTTTTTTTGTGTTTAGGAAGAAGGATCAAAAGAAGCTGGGGAAGGATTGTACTGGTAGGCGTTGACGTGTAATGTACTTTGTGTTCTTTTGATCTGGTAGCTCATGGTAGGTTTAGCTGGTTACCATGGTTTCATTTCATTTCCTGCAACCTCCTTGTTGTGCTGTTTGGAGTAAGTGGAAAATAATGTTCTGCAGAATAATTTTTGAAAATGGTTTTTAGCCTCTCTTAGTTAAGATGATGAATTACTTTTTGGGACATTTTGTGGGTGTGAGTGTGCATGAATAGCACACATGGTAGCAGTAGAATTTAGTGCTCCTGCACTATCAGGATTGGTATTGATAAAGAGGATGGCATAATTTACTTAAAATTGTAACGTCATGTTACCAGTACCATAAGCTTTTTAAACATATTGGTATAATATTTTCAGTTTATATGAAGGACCCTCAGCTTAAGTATGCTTTAATAAAACAAGCTATGGAAAGTAATTGACACGAGACAGCTGGGAGTAGGTAGTTTAATATAAGACATCCCATACTTGAAAAAAAATAGACGTGTTCCTGAAAGTGGTCACAAATTGAAACATGTTGTAAATGCACAAGAGTTCTTAGCTATTTTAAAAGATTATTTAGTTTTTTCCTAATATATTATAATACAGAAAACATTAAAAATGTAGAACAGCTGAAGGAAAAGCAAAAAAAAATTATCTGTAATCCTACTACCTAGACATAAACACTATGAAAATTGTAGTGTGTGAAACTCTAATACTTTACTGGATTAAACAGATGGTTCTATACCAGGTATACTTTTTATGGTATATTTTTCAATTAGCTATATACCATGAATATTTGCCATATCAGTAAACATGTGAGAAATTTGCTATTTGAACTGATTCTTCATAAGATCAAGTTTCACCTCCCAATTTTTTTAAACTGTGGTTTTCACTTATTATTATCTACTTATTTAAATTTAAGTCCCTCATAAACTTTTGCTTTTTATTAAAAGGTGGAGCATATAAACTGTAAAATGCAGACCTGTAGGGAAAGAAAAATATTGCCTATAGTCTCACTGTCCCAAAAAGAAACAGTATTTTTGGCCCTTAAAAAGGGCATTTTTTTACTGTTCCATTGTTTTTAAAAATAATTACAATGATATTCTTTTGGGTGTTGGGGCACCAGGGTGAATAATGAATAAGACATTCAAGATCCCTGGCCACAAGCAGTTTTATCAGGGAGTGAGAGGGTTAGACCTTGATGAGATTGTCCCTCGTATATGGAGTTAGAGCTGCATCAAGAGCTATGGAGAGAAAAGAATAGGGAGCAATGGTTTTGTAAAGGAAAATCTGATCTAAATTCAAGGAATGTGTTAAGATGGGTTTGTGTCAGCATTTGTCTTACTTAGAGATAGGCCATTCATTGGGGGAAATACTAAAAGATGCTGCTGCTTTTCCTCTTTCTTTCCCCCTTTTGCCACACACCCTCTTTTGCTTGCTAGTCCTAGAAAAAAAGAAGTTGTGATCGTTCGGAGGAGCCTGTTATCTCTAGTTTGTCGGAGCACTTTTTGTTTAGCAAGCTTTGAGTTCCATTGTAGTTATTTTTTGTGTTTTTTATCAAGTCATGTGTGTTTCACAATTAAAGTATTTGTATGTATCTGTAGTTCATCTAGCCATTAGACAGGTTGGTGAAACTTTTCCTTAGGGATACTTTTTTTAAATTTATTTTTTAAATTTTAATTGTTCAAGTACAGTTTCCTTAGGAATACTTTTATTCCATGGAGCTTAGCTAGGAAGTATTTTAACTTTTAAATTATCCTCCCAATTCTAATATAAATAGCTTATATTAGAAATGTCTGGCCCTGGCTGGTGTAGCTCAGTGGATTGAACACAGGCCTGCAAACCAAACAATCGCTGTTCAGTTCCCAGTCAGGGCACATGCCTGGGTTGCAGGCCAGTTCCCAGCAGGGGGATGCAGGAGAGGGAACAGTACATTGGTATTTCTCTCCCTCTCTCCTTCCCTCCCCATCTATAGATAAATAAATAAAATCTTTAAAAAAAGAAATGTCTGGAAAAATACATTTATAATTGTGTATGTATAGGTAGCTCTCTCCTACCACACACACACGCAGACACAGATTTCTTTTCTGAAGATAATTTTGTCATAATCCTGGGGCAGATGTCAGTCAGCCTTTTGTCATTTGTGCTGTCAGTTGTTTAAGGACAGGCTTCTACCCTGTCAGAGTGCAGAGGAGTGACTGTGTTTCTCTCTCAGACGATAATGTACAAAATAATAAAAATGCAGTAAGTTTACAAAGGGGTTAAGATATTGCTTATTTTCGGAAAAATACCTTTTTCTTTAAATTTCAGTGAATTTCAGAAACTGGAACATCCATTTTAAATAAGAAGGAACACGAGGTTCTAAATAATTATACAGCTTTTTCTAGGCAGATTTTGCCAGAACACACAGATTTCAGAATTTTGGAACACACCAATTTTAGATTCGCCAGCATATAGCAATAGAAAATGGGAAAAGAAGCTCCTCTCTTTCTTTGCTCCCCTGCTCCTTCCCCCATTTTTCATATTTATGAGCCATTTTACTAAAGTGATTTGAATCACTGTGATTTAAATGTTTATATAACATTTATAGTATATATAAAAGAATAATTAATGCCATTATATGGTAGGTCTGCATTATATGGTTGATGATATACATTAAAATTTAAGTAGTTAAGTGTGACATTTGAACAACAAATATGAATTTTGAATATGAGGAAAAGACCTTTATGGTTTTTTCTTTCACAAACTTAACTCTTTGTCATATGGATATGGAGGGAAGTTAATGAGTTATATAGCAGTATCCAATTCTATATGGAGAATATAAACCAGGATCTTTATAAAAGTGGTTTCTTTTTTTCTTTTTAATTTTAGATTTGACCTTTGTGACTTTTCATTTTTGAACCAAGTAAAAAATATTGGAGCCAAAAATAGTTGAAGACTGTAAATGTCACGTAAGCATTCATTCACAGATTTGGTTTCAGAGTCCAGTATAGATGTTATTTTTAATTAATTGGTGAAGCCTTTCATTTCCCTTTGCACCAGACATCTTTCAGGGTCTAGATTCAATCACATTCATGTCTGTCCTCTACTAACTAAAAATGTTAATAAATCTTCAGTTCTCCTTTGTCAATAAAAGCAAACAATTCCTTTGAGTTTGAGCTAAGAGGAAAAATAGAAACTTTTCATATATATAATTAATTATAGTAAGCTTGCGGATTGCAGTAACCTCTGCCATGAATAGGGATAGTTTTTCAAATCACTACATATTATGGCTAATAACTTCCGTTGTCTTGCATGAAGAGCTGTATTTGGATTTGCTGAGGGAAGGGTAGTTATTGATTTGTCTCAATGGATTGTTGTTTTGGTACTCCTAGTCTATGCCCTCACTTTTCTGAAATACACATATATATTTTTAATAATTTTAACTGTAAATTACAGTGTTTCTTGCCTTATGTACATTGTTGTACAACAGATCTCTAGAACTTTTTCAACTCTGTACCCACTGAGCAGTAACTGTCCCTTTCCCCTCCCCAGTTCCTGGCAACTACCATTCTCCTTTCTGTTTCTATGAGTTTGATTACTTTTGATAACTCATATAAGCAGAATTATGCAGTGTTTACTTTTCTGTAATTGGCTCATATTTCCTTTATCTTTCCATCCTCTGATGGACGTTCTGATTGCTTCCATGTCTTACCTATTGTGAATAATGCCGCAGTGGACTTGGATGTGCAGGTAATTCTTTGAGGTCTCTTTTTTCCACATATTTTGTTTTTAATTTAATCTTTATTGTATTTTTAGTTCTATTATTAGTTTTTTTGTATATGTACCCTAAAATGCTAATGCTGGGTAATATAGTAGTTCTATTTTTCATTTTTCAAGGAACCTTCATACTGTTTTTCATAGCGCCTGTACAATTTACAGTTCGGCCAACAGTGCAGAGTCTTAGTTTCTCCACATCTTGCCAACCCTTGTTATTTTGTTTATTTTGATAGAAACCATCTTAATGGATATGAGGCGGTACCTCATTGTTATTTTGATTGGCATTTTCCTGATTAGTGATGCTGAGCATCTTTTCAAATGCCTGTTTTTTTGTTGGCCAGTTACATATCTTTTGATAACTGTCTCTTCATGTCCTTTGCCCATATTTAATCAGGTTATTTTTTTGCATTTTATATATAGTTTACAAATGTTTTCTCCTATTTTGTAGGTTACCTTTTTACTCTGCTGATTGTTTCCTTTGCTGTACAGAAGCTTTTAGGTTTGGCTTTTCTTTTCTTTTCTTTTTTGTTACTTGCGCTTTGGTGTCATAGTCAATAGGTCATTGCTCATTCCACTGTCATGAAGATTTTCTCTCTGTTTTGGTTAGGAGCTTTATGATTTCAGGTCCTACATTTAGCTCTTTAATCCATTTTGAGTTATGTATATGGTATGAGATAAAAGGTTCTTCATATTTTGCATGCAGACATGCAATTTTTCCAGCCTTATTTGTTGAAGAGACTTACTCCCATTGTTTAGCTATGGCTCCCTTATTAAAAATCATTTTCTATATATATGAAGCTTTATTTCTGGATTCTTCATTTTATTCCATTTGTCTATGTCTGTCTTTATATCTGGCTAAGTGCTTACCAATTTCGTTGGTATTTTCAAAAAATCAACTCTTAGTTTTGTTAAATTTCTGCAGTTGTTTTCCTGTTCTATATTTCATTTGTTTCTGCTCTCATCTTTATTTTTTTCATTTGTTAACTTTGGGTTTACTTTGTTTTCATGAGAACTTAGAAACTGACTCATTCTAGACTACTTTTTATATCTGAAAATTAGAAAATAATAGCTTTGTGAAATGGCCTAAAGAGGTGAACAAAGAAGCATTTAGAACAGAAACTAGTTTTTTGAGATGTAAAGTTTCAGCATTGATTTGAGATCTTGTTGTTTTGACATAGTTGCTATAAACTTTCCTCTTAGCACTTTGTTTTTTAAAATTTGTCTCAAGATATTTTCTAATTTCTCTTGATTTATTTTTGACCCATGGGTTATTCAAGAATGTGTTGTTTAATTTCCACATATTTGTGAATTTTTCATTGTCCCACTGCTGTTGACTTCTAGTTTATTCCATCGTGATTGAAAAAGAGGATTAGTATGATTTTCTTCTTTTTTTATTTTTTTTCCATTACCTTTTATCCTCATATACCCCTCCCCCTACAATCATACCCTGTTGTCCATGTCCATAAGTCCTTTTCCCTTTCTGGTTGATCCTTCTCCCCACTAACCAACCCTCCTAACCAACCTCCTGACACAGAGGTGTCAGTCTGCTCTCTGTCTATGAGTCTGTTCTATCTTGCTTCTTAGTTGTTTTTTACATTCTCCATATAAGTGAAATCATATGGTATTTGTCATTCTCTGACTGGCTTATTTCAGTTAGCTTAATGTTCTTCAGGTCCATCCATCCTGTCACAAAAGTGTAAAGCTTTCTTTTTTTATGGCTGAGTAGTATTCACTGTGTAAATGTCCCACAGCTGTTTTATTCATTCATCTACTGATGGACACTTGGACTGCTTCTGTGTCTTGGTGATTATAAATAACACTGCAATGAATATAAGGATGCTTATGTTCTTTTGAATTAGTGTTTTGGATTTCTTTGCATAAATTCCCAGAGGTGGAATCACTGGGTCATAAAGCAGCTCCAGTTTTCATTGTTTATCTCCATACTGCTCTCCCCAGTGGCTGCACCAATCTGCATTCCCACCAACAGCACAAAAGGGTTCCCCTCTCTCCACATTCTCACCATTACTCATTTGTTGATTTATTAATGATAGCTATTCTGACTGATGTAAAAGACCTGTACCTGGAAAATTATAAGACATTGAAGAAAGAAATAGAAGAAGATACAAATAAGTGGAAGTATATACCATATTCATGGATAGGAAGAATTAACATCATTAAAATGTCCATACTACCCAAAGCAATCTATAGATGCACTGTAACTCCTGTCAAGATACCCATGATGTGTTTTGCAGAACTAGACCAAATATTTCAAAAATGTATGTGGAACCACAAAAGACCCTGAATAGCAACAGCAATCTTGAGAAAGAAGAACAAAGTTGGAGGAGTCACGCTACCTAATATCAAACTATACTATAAGGCCATGATAATCAAAACAGCATGGTACTGGCATGAAAACACACATAGATCAATGGAACAGAGTAGAGAGCCCAGAAATAAACCCACATCTTTATATCAATTAATATTTGACAGAGGAAGCAAGCACAAACAATGGGCTAAAGATAGTGTATTCAGTAAATGGTGTTGGGAAAATTGGACAGAGAAATGCAGAAAAATGAAGCTAAACCACCTTCTTGTGCCACACACAAGAGTAAGTTCAAAGTAAATTAAAGACTTAAATATTTGACCTGAAACCATAAAAATTCATAGAAGAAAACATAGGTAGTATAATCTTGAACATTGCTCAAAGCAGTGTTTTTTCTGATATATCTCTTCAGGTAAGAGAAACAAAAAATAAAACGCATGGGACTACATCAAACTAAAAAGGGTTTGCACAGAAAAGGAAACCATCAACAAAATAAAAAGATGCCCCAATGAACTGGGAGAACATACTTACCAATAATTCTGATGAAGAACTTAAAAACTCAACACCAAAAAAATATATTTTTTTTGCCTCATATATTTGGGTGCTCTAATATTAATTAGGAAGATACCTATTTATAATTATAATTTATATCTTCCTGGTGAATTGACCTTTTAATCATCATTCAGCAAATAGCATCATTGTTGGGGTTTTTTTGTCTCTTGTGACAGTTTTGACTTCAAGTCTATTTCATCTGATAGAAAAATGGCCACCCCTATTCTCTTTTGGTCACCATTTGCATAGAATATCTTTTTTACATTATTTCATTTTCAGCCTTTTTTTGTGTGGGTTTTCATACCAAGAGCGAGTCTCTTGTATTTGAATATTTTTAATGCATTCAGCTCCTCATTGTCTTTTGATTGGAGAGTTTAATCCATTTACATTTCAAGTTATCACTGATTGAGAAGGACTTCTGTTGTCATGTTGTCGTTTTATGCCCATCATGTCCGTTTTGTTCCTCTTTTCCTCTCTCGCTGCTTTCCCTTGTTTCATTGACTTGTTTTTAGATAGACTAGCTTTGATTCTTTTCTCATTTTGTTTTGTGTGTCTTCTATTGGTATTTTATTTTTGTTACCATGAGGGTACACAAATGTACATCTTATTAACAGTATTTTAGGCTGATAAAACTTAACTTCAATTATATACAAAAATATATCTTACCATCTCCACTTAAGTTATTGATTTCATGTGTATATGAGGCAACCAGTCGACGTTTCTCTCACATCAGAGTTCCTCTCTCCTCTCTTCTTCCCTCACTTTCCTCTCTCTAAAAGTAAATAAATATAAAATTTTTTAAAGTCTTAATATTGTGTATCTAATAATATAGTGCTATAACTGTTTTTGTGCTTTTGTTTTTTTAATTCTATACCAGAATTAAAAAACTCTACATCAGAGTTTTATGTACCAGTATTACAATATTCTGTACTTGTTTATATACTTACACTTACCGGCAAGCTTTATATTTTTATATGCTTTCATGTTGCTGTCTAGTCTCCTTTTATTTCAACTGGCAGGTCTTCCTTTAGAATTTTTAAAAAGATTGTATTTATTTTTAGAGAGAGGGAAGGGAGAGAAACTAACATGGGAGAGAAACTTTGATCAGTTTCCTCCTGTACGCGCCCTGACCAAGAATCAAACCCACAACACAGACATGTGCTCTGACTGTGAATGTGCTCGGAGCTGGTGACCTTTCACTTTGTGGAGTGATACCCAACCAGTTGAGCCACACTGGTCTGGGCTCTCCTTCATTTTTGAAGGATACTTTTGCCCGATGAAATATTCTTAATTGGCAGTATTTTGGGGGGTATGGGTGGTCAGAAATTTAAATCCATCATCCCATTCCCTTCTGGCCTGTAAAGTTTCTGCTGAGAAAGGTGCTAATAGTATTATGGGAGCTTCGTTGTACTTGGTAAGTCACTTTTCTCATTCTGTTTTCAAGATTCTTTCTTTGTCTTTGACCTTTAGTTTGAGTTTGTGTATCGATATGGACTTCATTTATTTCATCCTGGTTGGAGTTTTTTGAGCTTCTTGAATTTGGATGTCCATTTCTTTCCTGTAATTTGGGAGGTTTTCAGCCATTGTTTTTTGTTTTATGGATTTTTGTTTTTCACATAAGCTCTCTGTCCCTTCCTTTTCTCCTTCTGAAACTCCCATAAAGCATATATTCATCTGCTGCCATAAGTCCCTTAGGAGTTTTATTTCTCTTCATTCTTTTTTGTGTGTGGCTCTCAATAATTTCAAATGCTTTGTTTTCAATTTTGCTGAGTCTTCTGCTTGATCAAGTCTGATGTTGAATATTTCTGCTTCTTTTTTTATAGTTTCTATCTCTTTGTTGATTCTCTATTTTTGTTCATGCATCATTTTCCTGATGTCATTTCATTCAGTTGTCTACCTGTGCTCTGTTTTAGATCATTAAGACCGTTTAAGAAAATTATTTTGAATTCTTTGTCAAGTAACTGTTCCTTTGTGGCTGGTTTCTGGAGATTAATTTTAGTTCCATTGATTGGGCCCTGTTTTCCTGGTTCTTCACGTGATTTGTGATTTTATTTGTTGCTGTGTTTTATGCATTTTTAAAAACAGTCACTTCTCCAAGTTTTTGTAGACTGGCTTTATACAGAGGGTGACCTTCACCAATCAGCCCAGATAAAGATTTCCGGGTCCTCTGACACATTTTGGTGCATATGATATGTTTCTCTGGGTGGGTGGGTGTGTGTGTGTGTGTGTGTGTGTGTGTGTGTGTGTGTGTGTGTGAGATTTCCCAGTTAGAGAGGTGTGTTAGTTTGCACCGTCTGGTGACTGTGGTACTGCAGGTTCTTTGGTGCTATAGGAGCAAGCTCCCCTGCTCTCCTTGTTCTTAGTAGCCCCCAAACATCCAAAGCATGCCACCTCCCTGTAAGCTCCCCAGATCAGGCAAGACAGACACCAGTCCCCTGGGCAGCTCTGAAAAACTGGACACTCTTCTCCCTCTGTCATGAGGGAGAAGTAACAAGTTGGCACCTTCTTCAAACCATGCCAAGGCATGCCAACATCTGTATGGGGTACGGTGGGCTCTCTGATGTTGCTGCAACTTGGCCCTGCCTTCCCTTGCTCTTCAGCATCACCCTAGCACCTAAACTATGCCAGTTTCATTATCTCTCTAAATGAGGCAAGAGGGTAACCAGTCCCTTGGGCAGCCCTCTGAAAAGCTGGAATGTTAGACACATTCCACTATTCTCCCCACTCCCCACTCCCCAGCAACACACAGAGAGAAGCTGCAAACAATCTGAGCTATGCTGACTTGGATAAGGGGCAGTTGTGGATAAAATAAAATAACTCTTCTCTCTTGTTTCAGCACAGTTGTTCTTGGTTTTCCACTTTCCTGGGGTACCACAATATCTTAAGTGGTTTCTGGAGTTCTCATAAAAGAGTTTAGGGTCCATATATTGTTAATTTGGTGTCTTTGTAGGGGAACGGGGGCTGGTACTCTTGTTCCTTCATCTTGCTCTTATATATATTTTATACACATGACCCTTATTTTATCAGATATACCGAATATTTCTTCTGGTTTGTCCTCCCACCCACCC
This sequence comes from Artibeus jamaicensis, assembly GCF_021234435.1. Classification (NCBI taxonomy): domain Eukaryota; kingdom Metazoa; phylum Chordata; class Mammalia; order Chiroptera; family Phyllostomidae; genus Artibeus; species Artibeus jamaicensis. Next base: position 12,365,053 of record NW_026521814.1, on the reverse strand, counting down.
TCCTTAAATTGCCCGGTCTTCCCTGAGTCTAGTAGAACAAATCTCTTAGGACTATCTTGTTATTCCCAAGCTAAAATAGCTGCCCTGTGGCTCTTGTCATTGTTCCAAGTGAGTGCTCCTCCCACCCCCTGCTCCCCATCTGCTCCTTTCAGACACTTGTGTTAGCTTTTGGCTCTGCTTTGCTTTCAATTGTGGTCACTCTGCAAGCTACAGATTAACTCCTCATACTAGGCTTTCAGAATTTTTCCTAAGGTTCACAATAGATGTTTTCTGCCAGGTTTTAAAGCTTACCTAGAAATCTATTCATGAGTTAGGCATTTTTATTTTCAGGATGGTACTTAATGTTCAAGATTATATTTTGTTCTCTACTGAATACATTTATGCCTGGTATTAATTACATGATCATTAATTGATTTTCTGGAAAGATTGCCATATGTTCCCTGACTATAACTAAGTACCATCTACAGTAATAGTCTGTTTGCCTATCTGCCTGTCTTTACAAATGAATTGAAATATTCCATCTAGGCAGAAATTAAGACTTTTTAAAAGGATTTTATTTTTATTTTTAGAGAGAGGGGAAGAGAGGAAGATGGGCATTGATGTGAGAGAGAAACATCAATCTGTTGCCTCTTACATGAGCCCCAACCTGGGACTGAACCCACAACCTGGGCATGGGCCCTGACTGGGAATTGAACCTGTGACCTTTTACTTTGTGGGATGATGCCCAACCAACTGTGCTACACTAGTCAGGTCAGGAATTAAATCTTATCTTGGTTTCCTTGGACCTCATATAGTGTTCAGCATATATTGTATTAAGCTTATTTAATAACATTGCATAACATACATTAGATAATTGTCAGATTTAGAATACTTCCCTGTGATACAGTTCTTTCCATAAGTAAGGAACTAAAGAAAGCTATTTTTTATTCTATTATTGCTCTTATCTAAGGATCTCTTAAATGGACAGATATTTACGATTCCTCTGCTGCATTGCTCTGAAAGATATATAACCCAATTATTGAGCTTTTGATTACTTTGTTGGCCCTGGGGTTTTAAACAAGTACATATGGTTAGTAGTTCAGAACATGGCTTTGCAGTCAGACAGTCCTGGATTCAAACTCTATTTACAGCATTTTCTGAATTATTTTGGGCAAATTGCTCATCTCCCTAGATCTCAGTTTCCTTATGTATAAAGTGAGGACATAATATGGATTACTTGGGATAATGCATACTTAGTACCTACCACATTACACTAAAAATATTAAATAGAATTATTAAAATGAACATACACACATTATAAACCTTTTACTTATTAGCCATTAAGTGTCAACAAGTGATAACTCTGGCTTTGCTGATGTCTTTTTTTCCAGCTAACAGGTTGATTATATCTGATGTCTAACATCTTCATTAGAGACAAGAAGCTATGTAAAAATAACCCCAGAAACAAAGTAGCAATTATAAATTTGTTTATTGCTTTTTCGCAGCCTGAAATCCTATTCTGGTTGTATTTAAAATCTGATGAAAATAGTATCCATCAATTTAAAGTAAATCTTTATGTTAGAAACTGAGACAACCAAACCCAAAAGAATGCATGCTGTAGGATTTCATTTACATAACATAACAGGAAATTAGAGTGACAGAAAGAGGGCGGCTGAAGAGGACCAGGGGGGAGGATGGACTGCAAAAGGAAATGAGGCTGCCTTTGGGGGTGCTGGAATTGTTAGGAATCTTGACTGTGATAGTATTATCAGTTAAAACTCATTGAATTGTACACTCTATTATAATTTATTAATTTTTTATTGATTTGAGAGAAACACCACTTTATTATTCCACTTATTTATGCATTCATTGGTTGATTGATTCTTATACATGACCTGACTGGCAATCCAACTCACAACCTTGGTCTTTTGGGCTGATGCTCTAACTAACCGAGCTACTGAGCCAGGGCCTGAATTGTGCACTTTAAATGGTTACAATTTATTTTATATAAATTACACATTAATAAATGGATTTTTAAAATGAGGGATTTTTATGATGCATTTTACATAGTCATTTGCTTATTGTTAGGGATCACTAGGTAATAAACTTAAAGGTATATACTTAACCAAGTTTAGTCCTGCCTCTGCTCATCTACAGTAACATTCTACTTGTCTGGAGCTCAGACTATTGGCAACTTCAACTCTCCAAAATATGGTCAAAAGCCAGAATTCAGTGCGAAATGCCTTTGAATGGCTAGATAACTGCCTCAGGGCCCAGTGTTAACTGCAAAGTAATGCTCAGTAATCCCCATTATAATTTATTTAATAGCAGTCTATATAAAATATTAATAAGGCATTTTTCTTTTTTCCAATCTTACAGCAGGTTAAAAATAGCAAATTAGAAGCTGAACACAGGTGGTACACTGCAAAGAGGTTTTTTATAAATATAGCTAGATTGAAGAACTGTAAGTTCATAACAAACAAAACAGAGACAGACTGACAGAGAGCAGGCTGACAGCCCCGGAGGGGGTTGGAGGGTGGAGGGACCGAGCAAGAGGAAAAAAGGAGAAAACTCGTGGACACTGGAAACTGTGTGGTGACTGCAGTGGGGTTGGGGGTGGGGGAGGTGGAGAAGGTACGAGGGGATAAATGGTCATGGAAAAATACAATAAAAAACCTGCACGTTCAATAATTGGGGGCAGTGTAGATCAGGGAGAGGCGTCAATGGACTGTAATAACGTCTGGAGTAGTTCTGTATTCAGACACTCACATCTTGGTAGTAGTACATTCATGATAACACACCCGAATCTTCAGGTTGAAATTGTAGTTGCTCTATGATTCTGAGCATTGTGTAATTTATACAGAAACGATTAAGTACAAGCATTTTGTTGTTTAAAGGAATTAAATAGTAGCAATCTGGAAAATATATAGAGGGTCTGGCACAAATAACATCCCTTTTTTATTGCAGAATATTTTATTACAAAATCATAAGCATGTAATTCTATAACAGTATCACACTCAAGCACACTATATGACATTTTAGGTGAAATGTTCAAATTAAAACTATAAATAATTACACCCACATAATTACCCTACAACCACCCTCAAGCAGGCTATACTTCTTCCAGACCCTGTATATCAGAGGTATCAAACTCATTTTCACTGGGGGCCACATCAGCCTCATGGTTGCCTTGAAAGGGCTGAATGTAATTTTAGGACTGTATAAATGTAACTATGCCTTAACAGTTAAGTGAGAGCTCGGCGCTGCTGCCGGATAGAAACAAGATGCTGGGCAGATAAAACAAGGTGGGGGGCCGAATTCATCCCGCGGGCCTTGTGTTTGCCACCTGTGCTGCATATGAATGTATGGATTTGTTTTTATAGCACACACACACACACACACACACTTTTATACATGTATAGAACTCGACCAGGACTCACACACATATATAGCTCTGTGCTCTTGTAGACTTTAATGGCTCTTGTAGACTTTAATCCTGAGGTAGTAGACTCATGAAAACAAGATTTTAATAAGCTTTTAGTGGGACTGATCACCAACTCTTGCATGAGCCAAATCTGTTGTTAATTATACAAATATATGGATGGTCTCTGGACCTACCCTGGTTTTGAAAAGATTATAATGTATGCACAAACTTTGTAAGTAAACATATATTTACTTACTGAATGGACATGATATTGTTTCTCTGATTTAATGAAAACAGGATAGCTTAAGTGACTCTAACTGGCTCACTACCTTAGAAAAGGTGTTTCCCATTCATTCACTCCCAGTTGTAACTACGGAAAGCAGTGTCATGTTACACAGCTCAACACACGGAGAGCACCATAGCTCTGTAAACGACACATTCTGTCTCACGGTCATCATTTTTTAAGAAATTATTCCCAACAAAAGTCTAGTCATCTGCTCAACTTTGGTGATTCTGTAATTTGCATGTATATATATATATATATATATATATATATTTTAGAGCACTTTTTATTGTTACATTTAGCTGGCTAACTTCTGGAAGGAATTAATGAAGTCTGAACTAATTCTATTCAATAGCCATTTACTTAGGCTATTGTGCCCAGCACTGTGCTAGTTTCTGGTGCTTTTAAAAGTAAAATAACTGATTCTTAAGGGCTCAGGGTGTGCTAACGTGTTTGGACTTTTTCTTATAGGCACTAATAAACCATTAAAAATTTTCATGAGGGAACACAATGTCAGAGGCTCTCTCTTAGAATAAACTTCCACATATGTAGGCAGAATGGGGCTGAGTTTGCATAGATTCAGAAAGACCAATCAGTAAATAAAAGTTGCAGTATAGAGGAGATGGGAGAATCTCAGGTGACTGTGAAAGTTCGGCAGGGGTGACTACGTGGTGGTGGTAAAGGAATGGTGTTTCTGAAGGGGAAGAACAGCTGAGAGGATCAGTAGGCTTGGTTAGGCACCCATCAAACCAGCAGTGCTTAGGGGGGGCTGGGGGAGCAGTGTATGTGAACTCACGTCGGGCTGGAAGGCCACTGGGGAGAGACCATAAAGCAGTCCGTATCAGTGGAGAAAAAGAACCGTTTTAGTTTAAACAGTGAATCGGGTTTTTTAACTTTTGTGTAGCCTGCCTATTTTACTGTTGAGGAACTTGAACCTCTCAGTTGCTGTGTCTGTAATGTGAGGAGATCAGATTAGACTGGCATTTCCCAAACTTTAAACCACATAGGAACACCTCGGGATCTTGTGTTAACAATGCAGATTCTTTTTTTTAATATACTTTATTGATTCTGCCATTACAGTTGTTCTGTTTACCCCCTTCATTCCCCTCCACCCTGCACACCCCTCCCCCACCATTCCCCCCTTTAGTTTATGACCACGTGTCTCGAGTTCTTTAGATTCTATATTCCCCATACTATTCTTGCCCTCCCCCTATCTATTTTCTACCTACCGTCTATGCTACTTATATGAAATGTTAAAGGGACTTATCTAAGAAAAAGAAGATAAAAAATATGAACAGTGAAAGGACAGCAAACTCACAGTTACTAAGAACCACACCTAAAACAAAAACAAACTGAGAGGACAGCTAGATCAGGAGTGAACCATAGAAATGAAGATCACATGGAGGGTTAGCAACAGGGGAGTGGGAGGAGGAGAAGGGGGGAGAAGGTACAGAAAAAACAATGCAGATTCTGAGGCCGAAAGTCTGGGGTGGTGGGACCCAGGGGCCTGGATTTCTAATAAACATTACCAAATTTATATTCTTAAAAAAAACTTCTATTAAGTTCCGTAGTGTAAAACACTTGACGGGATTCTGTTTCTGACTGCTTTTCCTGCAGACTAAGATTGTTGACAGTCGTTTGGATGCTGTATTCTCTGCTCTTGTTTTTTAAAACAAATTTATTGTAAAATAAAACATGCAGAAAAATAGATTACAGCCGGGCCTGTGTGGCCCAGTTGGCTGGAGCGTTGCTCCGTGCGCCAGGAGGCTGCGGTTCCATCCCGGGCGGGGCACGTGTCGGAGGCAGCCAACTGACGTTTCCCTCTCACGTCGGTGTTCTTTTTCTTTCTCTCTCTCAAATCAATAAACATATTAAAAATTATAAATAAAATAAAAATGGATTACATTTAAATTCATATTAACCTATATAATCCCTAGTACATCAAAATATAATGGAATTAGAAATTCCATTTCCCTTTTTGTCATTATCTCTACCTTTCACATTATAGTTAACCACTATATTCCCTTTATAGTTACCTTTTAAATGTTTACTTCACAGTCTTAACACACACATATACATTCCTATAAAATGCCGTTGGATTGTGCCTACCTTTAGGTTTTATATAATTGAACTACACTGTACATTTTCTTTTGTGAGTTCTTTTCCCCAACATTTAAAGAATTCTTTCATGTTTGTGAATGTATGTTTTCCTGCTGTGTAGTATTTCATTGTATTAGCCAGGGCTCTCTAGAGAAACAGGACCTATAGGGTATGAGTGTGTGAGTGTTGTATGTGTGTTGTGTCTTGAAAGAAGTTTATTATAAGGAATTGGGTCACGTGATTGTGGAGTCTGTCAAGTCCAAATCTGCTGTGTTGAGTGGGAAGACTCGGGACCCAGGAGAGCTGATGGTACATATGAAGCCAAAAGGCAACCTGCTGGATAATTCCCTCTGCTCAGTGAGGTCAGTCTTTTTGTTCTGTTTAGGCCTTCAATTGATTGGATGAGGTCCACCCAATTAGGGGGAGCATCTGTTTTTCCCAGAGTTCACTGATTAAAATATTAATCTCATCTGAAAACACCTTCCAAGTTGACATATAAAAGTAACCAACACAGCCCTGGCCATGTGGCTCGGGTGGTTGGAGCATCATCCTGTTGCAAGTTTAATTCCTGGTCAGGGCGCATACCTGGGTTGCAGGTTGGAGCCCCGGTCAGGGTGTATATGGGAGACAACTGATTGATGTTTCTCTCTCATCGATGTCTCTGTCTGTCTCAGATCAATAAAAACATGTCCTTGGGTGGGGCTTAAAAATTAATCAACACAGTACGTAGACCACACTTTTTTTTAACTGGGAGTTTATGTGGTTCCTAGGTTTAGGCATTTTGAACATTGCTGCTTTCTCTCTCTCTCTCTCTCTCTCTCTCTCTGTGTGTGTGTGTGTGTGTGTGTGTGTGTGTGTGTGTGTGTAACCCGTTCACATAAGCACTCATACTGTCTGGGTGTTACCCAGGACTGCTGGGTCCTGGGTATGCATTTACTCGACTTTACTAAAGAAGATAAAAACCTATCTGTGAAGCAGTATGCCAGGTGTTGATTATATTGGACATTCTGTGTTCTTGCCACTGGTTGGTATGGTCAGACTTGTTGAATGTTGCCATTCCGGGGATTTATCTTGCATTTACTGGACTCCTATCTGTGCACCTTTTCACATTTACCCTCATGGTGTGGGCATATTCTTTATTGTGTAAGCTAATCTTCTTCAGTTACGGCAAATTTTCTTGAATTGGCTCTTTGGTTTCTTACCCTTCTTGGTTATTTTCTTGACTCTCTCTTTCCAGAACTCCTATTATGTGGATGTTGGACTTCCTGATTGACTCTCTGTCATGTTTTTTCTCTCATATTTTTTATCTTTTTGTCTTTTTTCTCTCCTTGAATATTTTCTCAACTTTATTTTTCATTTATCTTAAGATTTTCATTTATGATACATTTTCTTTTTTTTTACTTATTTTTTGTGTGTTCTACATCCATGTCTTTTTTACAGCATCTTAATGTTTCTTGGTAAATCCTTAAGAATAGAAATAGGAAACATTTTACTTTTGCTCTGGTGAGCATGCTGATAATTTTTTTTTATCTCCTTGCATGGTTTGTTTTCTTTAGCTTGCTTCAATTATCCTTTTCCTTCAAGAGGGAGATTTTCCTTAGATGTCAAGTGGTCGTTGGCTAATGGCTCATATTGAAATTCATTTGGCAATAAAGAGTTGACTGGTGGTCCTGAGAGCTTGCGAGAAGCCTGCCAAGTGTCCTGTAAGATCTCTATTGTTAAGTCTTTCCAGTTGGGCGGATGAGATTTCCCAGAGAAGAGTCCTTCACTCTCTTATCAGGACAGAAACAAGCCTTGTGAGAACCTGGTGGGGAAAGACTTGGAGGTCTCATCTTCAGCATTTCAAACTCTCAGTTAGTTTTCAGGATCGTACCTCAGCCTTCAACTCTCTCCAGTGTTCCTCAATTTTGCTTTCTTTGTTTTATCCCATGTAGAAAGCAGAACTTGTCTTCCACCAGAATGGGGCAGGGGTGGTACTGGGGACAGGATTGGGGAGGGTGGTAGACAGACCATCAGCTGGTCCTTCTGTATCAGTTCCAGAGCTGCCTGGTGCCTCATCTGGAGGTTTAGGTACTGGTTTACTTCTTTCCTGAAGGTGATTTGTCCTGATAAGGGAATATCATGAGTTCACATGTTTTCATACTTTTGCCCACTTTACTATCCAAAATTATATAGCATTATAGACAAAAGTGTCCTAATAAAAGTTTTAGATGTAGAAAATATTTAAAAATTATATATCACCATGTTCTCTCATCCTTAGCTTTTTTTAGTTAAGACATTTAAATTCACTTTCTAGTGTTTAAGTGAATGCCTCATCATAGTCCTGTCTTGGTTTTATCCTTTCTTCTAAGGATATGTTTAGGTGAATTTATAAGATAGTTTTATTTCACCATTAGATTAGCTTCTTTGACTCTAATAAACAATATACAAATATAAATAAAATTGTTTGTATGATGGTTTTTGGAAATAGTTGAAACACTTTATTGTTAACTTAGACAAGTGTGTTGTATATGTTTTGTTTTCTGTTTGTTAACAGAAACCATCTGTTAGCTTGGAACTTTCCTTTGAAGAGATACTTTCAGATATTTTGGCCCAAATCAGAACTAATTCTTGGTTTCAGAAAAAGTAAAGTATAATCCCAAAGGCTATTTTTTATGCATGTTTTCATCACTTTGTACCTCTGGAATAAATTTTTTATGAGTATGATTTACTTGCTAGAAAATAAAAAGGGTGCTATTAAGGTTTTTGTTCACTTTTTCAAGTTAGATTTTAGAATTATGTATTTTGAAATTCTTCCGAATGCAACTGAGTACAGCATTAAAGATTTCTTAAAAGCTTGAAAATCAAAACCTGGAACCCTAGAGAAAAAGACAGTTTTTCTAAAATATGGTAATTATAACAATAGCAGTTGAAAGCAGATTATCCCAATGTGTGTGTGTGTGTGTGTGTGTGTGTGCGTGTGTGTGTGCGCGCGCGCGCGCGTGCACGCGCACTAACTATAGTGCCATTTGGAAATTATTCATCTTTTTCCACCCTGTCTGGGTGAGAGTTGCGCCTATATAGTTTCAAACATATTCTACAAAGAATAAACAGCTATTTAAAAGAAAGGACAGCCCCGGCCAATGTGACTGAGTAGGTTGGAGTGTCATCCTGTGACCAAAAGGTTATGGGTTTGATTCCTGGTCAGGGCACATACCTAGGTTGTGAGTTTGATCCTCTGTCCTTGGTTGCTGGTCCGGGAACACATGATCCCCAGTCCAGGTATGTGTGGAGGCAACCAATTGATGCTTCTCTCTTGCATCAATATTTCTCTCTCTCCCTTCCTCTCTCTCTAAAAGCAATGAAAAAAATGTCTTTGGGAGACTTCTGGTCAAAATAGAGGCTTAGGTAAACATGGCTCACTTCCTCACTTACCTTCACGTACAACTAAACTACAAAACAACTATAACCCAGAACCTTCAGAAACTCAAGCTGTATAGAAGTCCAACAGCCAAAGAATTAAAGAAGTCGCATTCATCCAGATGGGCAGGAGGGGTGGAGATGCAGAACAGGCAGTCCTGTACCCACATGTGGTAGATAAAAATGGGAGGGATACCTTGGGAGTGAGGGATCCCAGCCCCAGGCTAGACTACACAGCCCAGGGTTCCAGTGCCAGGAAGATAAATCCCCATAACTTCTGACTGTAAAAACCAGTGGGGTTGGGACAGCAGAAGAAACTGCAGAATTCTCAAGCAGCTCCTCCTAAAGTGCCTACAGTGGACTTAGAACTCATGCAGACTCACACCCTCTGAGCTCCAGCACCAGGGCAGCAGCTGGAAGGGCATACGGGGAGAAACTGAAGTGTCTGGCATCAGGGCGAGTGCCAGGGGACAGCTTCCTTCTGGCAAAACTTCAGAGGCATTGTCACCTTTCTGAGCCTTCCCCCATACAGAGCCACAGATCAGGCGCACCTTATCTGAGACTCTATCTACCTAGTTCACCTGGGTTGCCCCACCCGGGTGATTACCTAAGGCTATGCCCCGTCCAGCTTCCCCTTGTGCTACAGTAGGCCATGCCACTAAGACAAGGAGTCAAAGCAGTTCTTCCTAATACATAGAAATGTATACAGGGAGGCTGCCAAATTGAGAAGACAATGAAATATGGCTCGAATGAAAGAACAGAACAAAACTCCAGAAAAAGAACTAAACGAAATGGAGGTAAACAATCTATCAGATGCGGAGTTCAAAACACTGGTTATTAGGATGCTCAAAGAACTCATTGGGCACTTCAGCAGCATAAAAAAGACCCAGGCAGGAATGAAGGTTACACTAAGGGAAATAAAGAAAAATTTACAGAGAACCAACGGTGAAGTGGATGAAGCCAAGAATCAAATTAATGATTCAGAATGTAAGGAAGAAAAAACAAACAAACAAACAAACAAACAAACATTCAATCAGAACAGCAAGAATAAAAAAGAATTTTAAAAAATGGATTGGCTAAGGAGATTATGGGACAACTTCAAACATACCAACATTTGAATCATAGGGGTGCCAGAAGAAGAGAAAGAACAAGAAATTTAAAACTTATTTGAAAAAATAATGAAAGAAAACTTCCCTGATTTAGTGAGGGAAATAGACATACAAGTCCAAGAAGCACAGAGAGTCCCAAACAAGATGGACACAAACAGGACCACACCAAAATACATCACAATTAAAATGCCAAGGTTAAAGAGAGAATCTTAAAAGCAACAAGAGAAAAGCAGAGAGTTACCTATAAGGGGGTTCCTCATAAGACTGTCAGCTGATTTTTTAAAAGAAACTCTGCAGGTAAAAAGGGACTGGCAAGAAGTATTCAAAGTGATAAAAAGCAAGGACCTACAACCTAGATTACTCTATCCAGCAAAGCTATCATGTAGAATGGAAGGGCAGATAAAATGCTTTCCTGACAAGGTAAAGCTAAAGGAGTTCATCATCACCAAAGTCATTATTATATGAAATGCTAAAGGGACTTGTTTAAGAAAAAGATCAAAACTATGAACATTAAAGTGGCAATAAATACATAACTATCAACAACTGAATCTAAAAAACAAACTAAGCAAATAAGCAGAGCAGAAAGAGAATTATTATGGAGATCATTTGGAGGGTTATCAGTGGCGGGGGGAGAGAATGGGGAAAAGATACAAGGAATAAATAGCATAAATGCTAGGTACAAAATGGACAGGGGGAGTTTAAGAATAGTATAGGAAATGGGGAAGCCAAAGAACTTAATATGCGGTTTTTTTATGGAAAAAAATGTTCCTGTAGAAGTGGAGAGAAAATGGTTTAGCTTTAACAGTTTTACAGATGAGTAATCTGCAGTCTGTAGAGTTCAGCAGTCATCACTAGATCCATTTAATATGTTTTGCTTTCAGTAGGAGTATATTTACTGACCTTTCTCCTTTTCCTTCAGAGACCTAACTCCCTCGGCACAATGAAAGGCTCTCCTTGCTTCTCCCCTCCTGCCTTTACACTCTGTTGTAGCCCACTCTGATTAACCAAGTAGGATGCATTTATTCAGGGACACCAAAAGAAAAAGAGCTTTGTTGAAAGAACTCGTCCTTGCCTATTTTTGCACTGTTAAATCAATTCACACAGATGTTGCTACACAACCAGTGTTACTGGTTATTTACTGCACCCCTTCCTGTGCATATTTATTAAGTATCTTTCTGTTTTATTTTATTGTTTGATAACTCAGTCTATAACTCTGCAGTGGCCTAAGCTAAGAAAGAGAAAGGTAACTACCATTCATTGAACCCTCTGTGTACTTAGCTTTGACTTATGTATTCTTATGTAATCCTCACAACCATATGGCTCAGGGTGATGTTATTCCTATTTTCAGGATGCAGAATCTGAAGAATAGGTCACCCAGCTAAGAGATGGCAGATCAAGAGTTTCAAATTAATTTGCCTGATACCAAAGCCTACCATTTTCTATAAAACCCAGCCTCTGCCTGCCCCCAGCCACACCCCATTTTGACTGCAAAGGCGCTTTGTATTTAGACGTAAGCAGCAGCGCTGAGTCCTTATGTCAGGTCAAACATGCATGCACTGAGGTGTTACTAAGGAGTGAGTTTCTTGGTTTTCACAGCGTGAGGGAGATAGTAGATTCATTTGGTTTTGTGAATCATTGTATAAAAATAAAACTTTTTGATGTAAGAACAAACTTACATTTTTAAATCACTTTTTAGAAATCACTCTAAAGGTGAACTTTTTAAAATTCAGCATTGCATCTTGCCTTTGTATTGACTTGTTTTTATGTTTATCTATTTCTTGAGCTTATCAAGGAAAGAGGAACTTTATTATGTATGAACTACCTAATTAACATTGTCCCTGGGTGTCTTGTTAAATATCTGTCATATAAATGACAATCTGTGAGCTATAAACTTTTATAAGGAAGGATTCTTCCTTTGCCTTTATATTTGCATCTCCCTTATACAGGTCTTTTTTATAGAATAGACACATGCATTCACCACCTCTGGTCTAAGATTCTCTGTCACGCCTTTCAGATCAGAGCAGGGGAGAAGTCTGTCAGTCCGTACTGTGGTGCGTTCCTGTATGTAACTTGCAAAATAAAAGAGAGGGCAGTACAGAGTAGGCAAAGAAAGCATATAGTTCCTTAGTGAAAGTAATCCAATTTTTCTTTAAGAAAATAATAAGTTCAAAGTGGAAATTCACGTTTTTGTCCTTTGAGGTTAAGTTTTAATCAACCTATACTGTAAGTTATTTTAGTTATCTGATCCACTCTCTTAAGACTCTAGTCTTAAGAAGTTTGGGGTGAAAGTCTAGAGCTGTAGAGTGGGCTGAGATGGAATTCGGAATGATGCACAGGGTCTCTGAAGTCACTGTGAAGAAGAGAAAGGACAAACTTCTTAGTCTGTTTCACTCAGTAATCCAGAGGTAGACAGGAGCCTCTCTCCTTGGATGGATTAGAAATAGCCCCGTCGTCAGGTACCAGGAAGTCTAACCCAGACTTCTAGTCTTTCAGCCCTGTCGTTGCAACCCAGGTGAGGCCGGTTCAGAGCCACCTTCCCTTCTGCCCTGTGCTCCCATACCTCTCAGATTTCAGAAGACAGTTCAGTAACAAGTGCCTGCCACCATTGATTCCAGAGTCTTTATGGGCTATATCCATTGTGGAGTGCCTGTTTGTAAAATTCTAAGTCCCTGCAGGAATAAACTGGTCAAATCCCTCTAATGGTGAACGGCCTCTGAATACAGATGAAATATGAAGGGACTTAATGTTAAACAATGTTATGAGTGTTTATTGTAAGAATTTATAACAACTGTGAAGTGGCTTTTCATGTTGATTTGTCAATAACATAATGATGGGCAAAGAAGAAATAACAGCAGTATATTAAACTGAAATAAACTTTTATATTTAACTTTGATGTAGAAATTGTGTCTTCTGATTTTTTTAGACTTACAATGAAATTTACTTGGGAGAAATACATCTTTAACATTAGAGAAAAATGGACAAAGGGAAAGTGGAATTATATGAATCATTCACTTGAATGTGAATCAAACTTAATTGCTTCTAAAGAACTAAAAATTAAAAAATTTTATTTTAGAGGAAAGGCCAACATGGATAGAGTGTTAGATTTTAAAGAGGAATTTTTTAAAGATTTTATTTATTTATTTTTTGAGAGGGTAAAGGAGGGGGAAAGGGAGAGAAACATCAATGTGTGGTTGCCTCTCAAACACCCTCTACTGGGAACCTGGCCTGCAACCCAGGCACGTGCCCTGACTGGGAAACAAACCAGCGACCCTTTGGTTTGCAGGCTGACACTCAATCCACTGAGCCACACCAGTTAGGGCAGAATTTTAGGTTTTAGATTGAATAATTATTAAAGTCTAATTTGAACTACAGAAGCAGATATCTGAGGACATTATAAAAAATAACTTTGTTAACTTTTTAAAGGACACATTAAAAGTAAAATCTTAAGTTTCTAACTCCTGTCCTTCTAGAATGAAACCTATAGCAGAATAATAGTTTGCATAAGTTTGTACTTCTATTTAAATATTTTAATTTAGTATTAGAGGGCATTACTTTAGTATCTTGTTATTTAGTTCTCCTTGTTCTGTGTATTTTACCAGTGAAATTAAATGTATTTTTTTATTATTTGTTTAGTTTTTAATTAGGTATACTCAAGATTACCTTTGGGAGACCACAATAATACTTTATTAACAATGAAATTAAATGTACTTTTATGATTTGTTTAGTTTTTAATTATGTATACTCAGGGCTGCCTTTGGGAGACCACGACGTGAGTCATCGGTGCCTATTGGTGTCTGCTTTCACTGAAGTCAGTGCATGCTCTTGTCTTTGTCTCGCAAGGACATTGGTGTGGTCATGCCAGCTCAGATCCATGTCTGAGGTTTGCTACAGGAAGCAAAACACTGAAATTATCATAAAACTAAACCATTCTTCTCTAGGTATCAAGCATAACTCAAAAGTGAGAATAAAATTTTTAGAATCCAACAGTTTATGACATATATGCCATGTATATTGCAAACATTTCTTGCTCAGACTTGACAAGCAGACACAGAAAAGTGACTGTAAAAGGGAAGAGTGAGTCACTGACCTTTGGCTAGAAATAACAAAAGTGTGTCTCTGCTGCCATCCTGCCCTCCTGTCTGTCCGACTGCATGCCGGCATCACGCTCAGGTGAACTCTACATGGAACTTTCCTGTTAAAAGACATTCATGCTGGTGCCAAAGTACATTGAATATTTTTATTGATCAACTTGAAGAAAACAGGTTAATAGAGAAATTTCACATACTATACAGTTGACCAGTTGAATATAGAATGTGTTCTAATAGGATATGAAGTTTGTTTTCCCGTTTTTCCTACAGGCATAATGAAGCGGCTTAAAAAGATAAATAAGAACACATTTATCCTTTAGGGTAGCATGCTTTTGGCCAGTTATCCCTAGTTGTTGCAAGTTCACTCTTGGTATTCAAAAGGTTAATTTTTTATATTTCAGATGATTCATAGAGATTAGCCACAGTTTATTTAACAGACAAAGAAGACACAAACCAATAGCTTTTTTTTTTTTTCAGAAAGAATTCACTTGGTTACTTTTCTTAAAAACATCTTTCCCATTTCATTGAGGCAGATTTGGAAGTCAAACCAGAAACTTCAGGCTCTACTACGATGGAAAGCACTTTGTTGGGGAGAAGCGCTTTGAGTCCATCCACGATCTGGTGACTGATGGATTGATTACTCTCTATATTGAAACCAAGGCAGCAGAATACATTGCCAAGATGACGATAAACCCAATATATGAGCACATAGGATACACAACCTTAAACAGAGAGCCAGCATACCAAAAACATATGCCAGTCCTGAAAGAGACACATGATGATAAAGATTCTACAGGCCAGGATGGGGTGTCAGAAAAAAGGGTAAGCTACCATGAATCCACACTTTGTCTTCTTCTGTTGGGGGTCCTTACAGGAAAGTCATTATTGCCAGGAGAGATCGACTTCTGCACAGTGCTTTGAAAAGGATATGTGTTTTCCTTAATGTCTAGTTGCAGTGGTCTTAAGCTTTGCATATATCTAATTCTTATTTAGTTAAAATATGTCAGGTGTATTTTTATATACCTGATTATTTTCTATTTTATCAGTTCCATAGTTTTAAAAATATGTTGGAAGAATGCCCTAGTAAAAAAGTTCAGGGGAGAAAAAAAAGTTCTGGGGTTTTGTTCAGAAGCATAACTTATGGTCAAGAACAGATTTCTAGAATACGTAAGAGATTGAGGAGTCGAATTATCTATCAAAATTATTTTTTGTTTCCCTTAAATATAATTCCCCATAGAAATAGTTCTATTACTTGTAAAACTGATATATCTATATATTTTAAATATAAATGATTAAATTCAGTTTATGAATAATTCTTACACTTTGAGAATCAGTGTTGAATAATAGGAAGATTTATTTCTTTATGGACTCTTGAATGAGAAAGATTACTTTTATTTATTCAGAAAAGAATTTGTTTTCATTTGTCATTTTTTGTTGTTGTTAAGTATAATTATCTCCATCCCCCCTCACTTTTAAATATAAATATTTAAGGTTAACATTAGAAATTTTAATTCCTTGATTATTTTACTTTGAAAATTTTCCCTAGTCTCCCCTTCACCCAAAGAAAAAGTGAATTTCTTGATGTTTTTTAATGAATGGGATTTAGTTGGGGGAATTTTATTGCAATCATCTTTATTATATTTTGAGAATCTTCAGTTGTTATATTAAAGAAAAGCAGTATTTGTAGTGGTTTGAGCTTGTATTCTGTCACTAAACAGATTTGTGTGCAAATTTTTCATTTTACCAGTTGAGTGAACCTTAGCAAGTTAACTTAATTTTTCTGTGCTTTGACATGCTTATGTGTAAAATTGTCATAATAATCAAGTTGTAAGGACCTGTTGAATGAGATAGTGTGTATAAAATAATGGAACAATGCTAGGCGCGTAGTAAGCACTCAGTGTGAGTTTGGTGATGACATTATTAAACAGCTATATCACCTCCACACAGATCCTAAAATACTTCTAGTTACTTTAGTGTGTTTAGGTAAAGAACGGAAATTTAAAATGTTCATTTTTCAGTCCAAATTTTAATTTCTGGCAAGTGTTACTGGAGTAGCATTTTGTGGCTACAGAGAAACCAACATCTTAAATTATAGACTATAGCAAATTTGTAGAAAATGGTTTTTCATATACTCATATTTGATAGTAACCACAAATCTTTTTTTGGAAGTAACCAGAATTCAGAATCCTAAGTGCATGCTGTGTTTAATATTCTTTTCACTCTCTAGTTCCCATATTTTCACTTTGGTTTTTTCCATCCATGACATTTTTCAATAATGCTTTTATTTAAACATCTAATACTGATATTACATTTTATGCAGATGTGCTTGAATATTCCGATTTAGCATTTGTGAAATATTTAAAAACGTGTACATGTGAGTCTTTCAAAGTTGATCAGCCTAATGATAACCTCTGGGAATGTGTTCTCTGTACACTTTTCTTTATAAAGAAACTTAAGCCAAAGACACTTAGGTATATAACCTTGGGCTAGCCGTGTAGCTTCCTGAGACCTTGTTGATCCCTCCTACAAAGTGAAAATAATATTCACCAGAGCCAAGAGTCTGAGGCAGACAATGCCTCGAGGACCCTTTTAACTCTAGTACCCGTGGTTCCCTAGTGTTCTGGCAGCATTACACATCACATTACCTGGGTTCTCTTGTGGTGATGGCCAGTGATAGCTACATAGAGTGAAATAGTTGGCACTGGGAAATACCTCTCTCCAGCAGTGCATAATTAAGAATCATTAAAAAAATTACTCTTTGCTTTAAACTGCATGCATCTTAAATCTAGTTGGCTTAAAATCTACTTACTCAAAAATAGATTTATTTTATTTACAGGTGTCATCCAACAGGACAGGGATGATGGCCTGTTCAACAGCTTGAAACATTGATTCCCTGTCACAGTGGATGACATTTGTAAGTAAAGACAATCATGTTTAACTGACTTAAAATACTTACTGACACGAGTATAGTTTCACAAATATTTCCTGGGCCCTGAATAGCCAAAGCCCCTCTTGTGCGTGATGCCTTTTCCTCAGAGGAAGAAGCGTTGGCTCTGCCAGAGTTGGTGTGCCGTGATGGGAAGGTCGCTGGTGTTGGAATTAAGAGCTGGGTTGTAGGTCTCCAGGAATTGATTCTCTGTGTCACTTTGGGAACACTGCTTCCCTTTTGTGAGACTGCATTTTCCCACCTCTAACAGGAGGGCTTTGGACTAGATGACCACCAGGGTGTGGTCCTGTTAGTGTGCGATCCCCCAGGAGTGGAAGCGGTGTCCGAGAGAGACAGCACAGCACCAGAAGGAGCACCGAAGTGCAGTCTTGAAAGGAGAGGTCTGTTTTTAGCTTACGCACCAGCTGACTCTGTGACCTTGAGATACTCTCCTGGCCTGTGTGCGCTTCAGTTTCTTCCTGTGTGTCAGATGGGGCTTTTCTACAAAACAACTGATTTTGCAGGATTTCAATAAATGCTTACTGAAAAGGGTTCTGTGCTCAAATAGGTTCAACAAAATTGTCTTAAAAAAACTATTTCATTTCTGTAGGATGCTTTGTTAATAACCTAATGTGTGTGATGACCCTCCATGAGTGCTCCCAAACTTAATCTGGATCATCCTGCCACTATTCAGAACATTTTAGAAAAATAATGTGCCATGAAACGCATTTTGGGAAATTTTGAACCAGGTGACCTTGTTCAAAACAAGGAAAGATCTTGTTCTAAAATTAAGGATGAGAATTTCTCTCCTTTTTTTTTTTTTTTTTTTTTTTAGTCCTTAGGTGTAAGTTGTGCATCTCAGCTTTTGTGGACAGTTGGCAAGATGGTTTTTATGGCTATAAAGGGTTTGGGGATCTTTTTTGTTTTTTTTCTTGCCACAGGAAGTGTATCCTGAAAATCTGTGGTTGTTCCTAGGAAATCTGGTGGTCTGTTGTGGGGGGAAAATTATTTTCCAAGTGATAGCTATGTCATTGTTCTCATTAACAAGTTAGGTTGCTTCCTCTGCTTGAGATACCAATTAGAAACATTAAAAAATTTTTTTTCATGTTGAAAGACATTTAATCATAAAGTTGTAGCATGTTGAAAAGCCTGACTTCTTTCTCTTCTAAAATAGCTTAACTGTAGCAGCCCAGTTTGGCAAGAGCCCAGCTTACATTAGTTACTATTTTTTATTACAAGAATTTTTATAGATGATTGATGATATTGGTTAATTTTTTAAATTTTATCTTGGAACCGTATTTAAATAGTTTCTTCTTCCAAGTAGTAAATATAATATGTGTGCTTCAACTGATACTGGACCAATGGCTGAATGCAATAGTTTTATGATAATTTTACACTTAAAAACAATGTAAATTTAAATCCCCCAAAAACCATGCTTTTACAAATGTCTCATATAACTGTTAATAATATAAACTGTCACATAAAATATATCATTTGCATTTCAGAAATTAGTCTGTGAGTCAGATCTCTGAATCTAGCCAGAACCTCTTCACTTCAAAATTTAGTTGTCTCAGCTCCAGACCTGTCTTCATGTAAGGATGACCTGTGATGGATAGCAAGGGTGTGGCAAACCAGTGTGTTGGTTTTATTGAACTTCACCAAGCTAAATAACCTGTGTGTGTGTATTTTTCTTTCACCATTAGTTTGAAATGAGTGCAATACTCATCATATTCATTTATTCTTCAGGAATTTCTTTTATATTTCAATTCCATTTTTAAAAGATATCTTTAGGGATCTGCAGGCTGCATAAATGTTGAAAAGCTTGGTGAGATCCGAGGCTGAAACATAACTGGGGCTCTGCCAAAAACTGCCATGGCCACTGGAACTGTTGGTGCCTCCACCAGTGACACAAGTCTGTCCCCTGCAGGAGCGGAAGGAGCGTGGGCAGTGTGGTCTGCTGTGGTCTTTCTCTCCCACAGAGCAGACCATCTAAATGTTTTTACTTTGCTTAAAAAAATAGCACATTACCTGTATCTGTATAATCTCATGTAGAAATGAACAAGAAGCACACACCTAAACTTAGTCATTATAAAAAAACAATAACAGGGGAGTAGGTGGCATAAAGCCATTTGCAGAAAACTGTGTGTGATCGCTTGATTTTGTGCTTTCTCTCTGTCTTTGCAGCTTATGTTTTTTCTCCTTCATTGTTCCTTCCCAAACTCTGCTCTTCTGTTCTTCTCTTTCCTAAACCAGCCTTATCAGTATGCTCCTCTCTCCCCCAGTCAAATTTACATGTTCAGGTTTCCAGTGTGGCTTGTTCAAGGTTAGGATTAGTTGGTCAGAGTGAACAGGCTCTTAGAGAACTGTCACATATGTCCAGGGTCACTTATTTGCATTAAAAAGCCAGTTTAATAATTTATGAGGAAGACTATACCTTCCGTACAGAACTTCTAAGAGTGGGATTGTCCTCTTCAATAAATATCCTTCTTAAGAAATCAAGTGGGGTTAAAAAAATCCTTCTTGATCAGTTATAAGTATTATTGAGCGGTGTGCTCTTGAGAAAGCCTTTAAACTCCTAGGGGCCCACATTTGCCCCCATCTTTAAGATGAGGACCCTGGATGCCAGTTGCATTGGTGGTTAAGAGTATTCATGAGATTTTGCGATGTGGTCTCCTTGTAAGTGTACTGCTGCAGGACACAGCACTGCACTCTGGAGTCAGAGCGATCACCAACGGATGCCCATTTATGGGTGCTGCTGTACTGAGGACCATTCCCCCAGCCCTTGCTAGAAACAGCACGTTCAGGTTTTTCTCTTAAGATCCATCTTTTCAATGTTTGAACTACCTTTTGAGTTCACAAGGTGACATCAAAAGACTAGTAATTGCTTCATTAATAAAGTAGCTTCTTTTTTAATAATACTGTGAAACCTCTAATTGTGTCCAATGAGGAAGCATGTGTCTTTGCCAGATAGTGTACCAATGACTTTCTAAGGCTCAAATATGTTGTTTTGCTAACACATTGTGGTATTTGCATTTTAGTGTTGACCAGTATTTTAACTCTACCTTCCTGAAAATAAGACAAGTAAAGCCACTTTCTCCACCTGTCAGGGAACTTTCAATGAACCTGCACTCCATGGCGAGCCCTTTAGGGTCTCCCAGAGCTCCCCTACCTTCTACATGCACCTGCTCTCCTAACTGCAGCTGGGTAAACCCTCTCCTTCCTTTGCCTTTATATCATCACACTTTATCCATATAAACAAATTCTTCTTGTTACTCAAAACTTACATTGAAACTGAAACAACTTAAGAGCACAGCAGAACTATCATCCCATTTTTTTCTTTAGTCTCTGTGAACTGAGCCATCTCCTGTCAGAACTAACTGCATTTAATTCAGCACTTACTGCATGCCTCTTGTTTGTAAGGAAGTAGGCAAGGCTCTGGAAGGGATAAAAGACTTACGAGTTATAAGCTGTGCCTCGAAGATCTTACATTTTGAAGTTTTCATTGTTTCCACTTTATTTCATTAATACTTAGACATGTTGGAGAGCAAAAGGCAAGCTACGTGTATCATCTGTGTGTTATTACAGGATGTTAGTAGATGCTGAGTTGGACTTACTCCGATTGGGGTTTGCTGCAGGAAGAGCCCGGCAGGTCACAGGAAGCACTCGCGTAGTGAGAACACTGATTTTTCAGAGTCATAATTCAGAAATTAACATGACACTCTGGCACTCTACCCCGTTGTCTGGGCTTTACTCCCTCAATGTTGTATCACTTCTGAGTTTTATATAAGCAATTGTTGACTAAATGAACAAACAAATAAATGAGTATATTTTATGAATTTAGCCAAATCCAAGGCCCTGATATAAATCAACTCTGGGACCGAGGAAAAGCACATAGCAGTTCACCTTGCTGTGATACTCTGTACTTTTCCCTTGAAGAACTCAGGCTCCTAAGAACGTCCCTGTGAGGTAGAGGGCCATTCCTCATCCCCCAGATAAAGCCCCTGAGGTACAGACAGTCTGCTTGTGTGACATGAGATAGCCTGTGAGGGAGGTGGACCTCTTTAGACATGTGTATGGAGAAACCAAGATGTTGGAGTGGAATCTTCCCGAAACCCACCCAGTCAGCTGTGTGTGAGGACAGTCCAGACCCCACCAGAAACTCTCATGCTTGAGCGGTTCCAGAAAACTCTGATGGGGCCCAGGGGGTGATTTGGGTGAATTTCATCACCCACAGAAAGGATGAGTAATTGAAAGACTTTAAGGAAAACCAGATGGAAATAGGAAGATGGAAGACAAATATTAGTGTCTTGGCTCCAAAGAACCAGGCCAGTGGAAGACCAAACTGTAATATTCTAGGCCAGCTGCAGTTTTGGAAGATTTTTCTTTGTGGGCCAATCAGACAAATAAAATAACTATTAAATTACTGGTTTGAAGGTTGGAAAAGAAAGCTATTAGAAACTTCTTCACAATTTCTATTTCAGAATTTTAGCTTTTGGTGGGCAAATAATTATCGGCGGCAAGATCCTGATCCATTTAATGCTGTGAAATAGATGTCAACTCTGGTGGCTTTAGGAGGGTGGCAGCGTCTGGGGTCCAGAGCGGTTCGAGACTGTCCAGCAGCAATCTGGCCTGTCTGCATTGCTCATAGTCCACACTGGTGGACAACTGGGTCAGCTTCGGCAAATCCTCTCATTACGTCTCATGCCTAATGACTTAGATCTGGACTCTTCGTCTTTTGCTTTTGCTCCCTCATAGTCCCCCTTTCTGTTCAGAGTCAGCTTCCCTCCCCCATAATGGTTAGACCTCTCAGACCCCTAAGTCATAGCCATGCCCTGTTAGGAGAACATAATTGTTTTCCCATGTCCTCATAAGTTAGTCCTTAGCAATTCTTGGGTCTTTCTCCAGTTACTACAACTGGTCAAGAATTCACACTTGAACAATAGTTAGATTCTTTTAAAAAGAAAAAGAAATGACAGGTGTCTGCAGCAGCTGTCAGTGGGCCGTGTTTGGTGTCTCCCTTTAGTGTGCTGCTGCAGTACTTTCACTGTGGCTTTTCAGTCCCTTGACTGCATCAACCCTATTATTTTCTATTTTCTCAACACTCGGAAAAGTCACTAAGTGCTACAAGTTTGCTGATGACCTGATTGACACTATTCAGTTTTATATCTCCTAGAACATTTTTCTTGAAAATATCTGAGTTACTGCAGCTTGTCATTATGTCCTAGCAATGTTTGATAAAAGATTATCTTTATTCCGAAAGCAGAAGCTTTTATATAAGCTGCGGATTGTTTAGCATGGTTGTAAGAGACTTACACCTCTCTTCCTTTTTGCTCATTCAATAGGAAGACACCCCTATTCTTGGTATAGTTTACTTAGTAACTTTAGAATTACTTTGGGCTGCTGCCCAAGTTCACAGTAAAGAAAACACTGTAGTCCCTTATCCCTTGAGAAAGTAGTCAATGTAATAGGGAAACTACAGAGTAGCCCATATCTCTTTATAGGCTTATTTTCCAAGAATTTAAATAACTATAGAGGTATAATTTGTATATAGTAAAATGCACAGTTACACGTACAGATTGATGAGCTTTGACAAATATATACACCTGTGTAACTACCATTATAATCAAAATACAGATCTCATTGCTCCAGAACATTCCTTAATGGCCCTTTTGTAGAAAATCCTACCACCATGACTCATCCAAGGGCAACTTGATTAAGTTTCTATCAGGACAAGAATTTTTAAGTGTTGATCTGACAGGTGACACCCTATTTAATGTTTTCATTTCCCACATTTACAGCATATCTTACTTTTATCCTTTCTTTATCCTTTTATCCTTTCTATTATAAAAAACATCTTATGTTGAAATACCCACTTATGTCGTACATTTCTCAGGTCATATTTTTTTAGGGAAATATGAGTAAAAAGCAATTGTTGGTGTGTAGTAGCGATTGCAAGACGTTCTGACTTGTTGAAGATTTCTGTCCTATCATTGTGGCGTGTTCACTATTTAATCTGCAATAATGGCTTCAAGTGAATGAAAGTACAAAATGAGAGTAGATTCTTAAGTACCAGGAGGAGGAGCGTCTCTGCTCTGCTGGGATCTTGGACCTGAGCCAGAAGCACTCGGCAAAGCCAGGAAGTGGCCAGCTCTCCTTTAGTCACAGGCTCTGTCCTCGCCATTCCTCTCTGGCCTGGAATAGGTCCCACAGCAGGTGTTAGTCATGGCCACAGTTGATGGGGATTAGAGCATCCCTACTCTGAACTGTGCCTCATGGTACCAGGTATTCCATTTCTGCTCCCCCCACTCACAGTCTTCAAATGGGAAAAGGCATTCTTTGTGGCAGTGGTGTGATTCGAGAACTCCCTATGGAACACTGCTGAAGAGTTTTATTTTTTTAGCTTTATTGAGTTCACCGAAGCATTCAGTTTTCTCTCATGAAAGTGTGCAGATGCAGCCCACCTGAGTCCTGTAGACAGACTCCTCCTTCCCCCAGTCCCAAAGCAGGAATGACACTCTCCGTGTAACGAGCTCCCATGGGTGGACCATGGGTTGTATAAAATTCCTGGAGAAATGGTTATAATTTTTGCCCTTTCTCCCTTATAAAACTTACTGGAATGGGAGTGAATGAGGGGAGTGTTAAGGTAAGCACAACTTTGACTTCCTCCTGTTTACTTAAAAATAGATTAAATCATTGGCATATTAATTTTAGTAATTGACTTCAATGAACCGTGACTCAAGTAGGCCCTCCAGTGACCTGAAACTGCTCTCTAAGCAGGCCAGCCTCAGGCGCAAACTCCTCTTCGTATGCCCTGGTTTTGCAGCTCTGCAAAGTTTATCAGCCAAATTCTGGAGGCCTGGTGTTTCTCAAGGCTGGGGGACTGTCAGTAGTGTGGAGAGAGGAGAGTACCAGACGGTGAAAGTGGTAGGGAATTATAGAAACGCTTTGGCTGCATTAACTAGATCCCCACAGTCATGCCAATGGCTATAGGTGATATTTGCGAACAAGTCCAATCATGTTGCCTAAAACTGTTCTTAGGATTAAAAAATGAATCATGTTGGTGTGTCCAATTAATGAATTTAAGAGAGTTTGTCCTTAAACTCTTAAAGAAATACATGTTCTTTCTTTAATTTGAAAATATGAAGTAAAAGAAAGAAGAGGGGATTAGTCATAGTCTCACCATCTAAAAACAACTTTGTGTTAACTTTTTGATGAATTTCCTTCTAGTCTTCCTATGCTTAGAGATTATTCCAAACTTTCATGTTTTTATTATATGAGTAATTCATGTTCATTGCTTACGAAAATAATAAAGCAATGAAAAACAGTAAGAGTATAAAATCAGAATATAAAAATACTTAAATACATAAATCCCACTATTGATGGATAACATAACCAATAATATTCTGTCATTTTCTTTCCGTGTGTGTGTGAGAGAGAGAGCATCTCTATATAAGCTACTTTGTAATATGCTTTACTATTAGGTTATAAAGAATCTGTCCATGTGAATAAATGTATTTCTGCTCTAATATTCCATTGTGTTTATAAACAATATTTAGCCAAATTATGTATCCCATAAATATTTATCGATATTGGTTATTTATTGATAACCAATAAATAACAAATAATAATATTTATTGATATTGTTACTGGTATTTATTTACTGATTTGGGTGCTATGTCCAGTACTGAGTAAGACAACCATAGATTTTTTTATAAGGCTAATTTTCTGTCCCGTACCCCCAGTACATTTAAAAAAACCCTTAAAAATCATCGTTATTTTAAATGATGACAAAATAAGTATATAGATAGAGAAGTTCTCTCTGCCGGGATACCCTGTTTTTAAATGATTGGTAATTGGTGCTGTTTTTCCTGCATACTGTTTGTCATTATTATAAATCTTCCTTAACTAGCCTTAAAAAAAATCGCTTAGTCCAGAGTAGGATTGCATGATGCATTTTAGTAGACTTTCTAAATTCAGAACTTTATTTATTTTTGAAAAATTGGTATTCAAGTAAAAGATTTGTTTCCAGAATAGTTAATGTAAAACTCAGTATTTCTTTAGGAATAAGTATAACTAAAAATTTAGTTTATAAGTTCATTAACTTCAGGGATAAATTAAAAGCATATACAATTGTTTTTCCTGGAAAATTCTATACCTTTAAAATCCACAAAACTCTTACATGAGAGAAACATTCCTAAATCCATTGAAAGAGTATCCAAAGTTGTGCATGAGCTTCATGTGTCATCATAGCCAAGCTCGTGTACCCTTCAGAGCGACTCAGTTCTAAACTAAGGAAGCATTTTTGAAAAGGAATTTCCATAATTTCCATCTGCAGCATGCACAGCAGTGCTTAGTGGCATTATTTATTTAAAACAAAACTATTTGGTATCATTTGGACATAACATTCTAATTACTACTTATTTCAGTGTGAATAGTGAATTCCCTTTGTTCCTTGTAGAAAAAGCCCCCCCCAGTGCCTTTGACTAAATAATGACTACGGCAGATGCTTCTTTTATTGAATTTTATCTTTCAATTACAGTTAACATTCAATATTATTTTGTATTTTTGGTATACAGCATAGTGGTTAGATAACCATATACATTACAAAGTGTTCCCCCTGATATTTCCACTACCTACCTGGCACCATATATAGTTATTATAATATTATTGACTGTATTTCCCATGTGTGACATATGCTTTTATTAGGAAGCATTGTTCATAGTTACTGCAAAAGGGTTGGTTTTATTTCATACACATATATGTGTTTAAATTCAGTGTGATACTAGATTATAAACAAGTGTTTTTAATATTTAACTTATAGTTTCATGTAAAAATCTTCTAAACTTTTAAGCTAATTTTTTTTCTCTGTGACAGAATACTTAAATAGCAGTGGAATTTTAACATTTGATCTTGTGTTGAGAAGCAAAAAGGATCTCTGGGGTTCTATACGCTAGTGCTCTGTCATAGCTTTGGAGCAGCCCACGGCATCTGGGTCAGCTGCTGTCTGTGCTGTTTCTTTTCTCTCTTAATTCCTTTGTTTTTTACTTTTGAGATGTGTCTTCCACAAAGATCCACCCTTACTACTCAGATACAAGCACTTCAAAAGGAGATTTTATTACCACATTCTCCTGTTTAGCCAGCCATTCTCTCATATACCCAAAACAACATTTTTTTTTATTAGGCATCAGTTAGGCAACTTGGAACAGTTCTGGATCCATAAGACAGTTCTTATCTTATGACTTGATGACACCACCTGAAGTATGTCATTAACCTCTCTGAAGCTCAGTTGTGAAATGAAGGACTCAGGTGCCTTCTAGGTGTCACAGTTCCCTGCGCATAAGCTCTCTTTGTTAACGCTCCAGAGGTTTTCAGATACAAGATTCTGTACTGCTGAGAGCTTACTATTCTAAGAGGCAGAGCAGACTGAAAGCATGCAGATTTAGGTATAGGCGTGGCTCTGAGCCCAGTCACATAGTTTTCTTTGGCCTCAGGAAGTTGAAGGTCTCTTCTAGCTTCCCAACATACAATAAACCCAACATACATCACTAGGGGTTGTAAAACTAAGGATAATAACAGAAGTAACTAACAATTATTACACCACCGAATGTCAGAAAATGTAGTAGGTACTTTATCAGATACCTGATTTAATCAATTTTGAGGGTGAGTATTATAATAACGTCGGTGTCTTTGGGGGTGATAGGTATATGGAGAATTATGAATAGATACTTGGAGTGTGTTTTAATAATGCATCCTTTATTTTTAAAAGTGAAATCAGAGGCAAGCCAGACCGTATTACCAAGTGCCCCTTGGCATCATTGTAAAACCATCAGACTGTTTTAGGGCTCAGGCTAAGCGGTCACCGTCTAAGTGATTGGCCTGCTCCGAAGCGGGAGACTGAAGCGTCCTGGAATGCGTGCAGAGGAAGCTGAAGCGTGGTCCAGGCACGGCCCATCACTCCAGGGCCGCCACTCTTACCTTCGGTTCTTAAAGTAAACTCAGAAAAACTGTAAAAAAAAATAACTAAATAAAATTAATAAAAATAAAAAAACCCAAAAAAGTATTGCCAAGAAAAAAAAAAAAGAAGTGCAAAAGAAGGAATGATTCCAGTTTACAGAATTAGAAAGCTTATACCTATTGAATTTTTTAAATGTTAAACCAAACAAAATATTTTTCTTGACACTATCGCTTAGTTCTCCAGTGACTGCTGGTGTCAAGTGCCACCCTCCCTCCCTTACCTTTAAGTAGCACAGAAATGTGCAGATTCTCATAGTTCTGTTCCTGTCAAAGTGACAACAAGATGAGAAAGGATTTTTAATTATGTGGTTGTGTGAATTATATGGATGGGCAAAGCTCTCAATACTTCAACATGTGAATTTAAATGGCAGTATACTTGGTAGAATGAGCTCTGGACAAATATCTTCAAAGTTTTTGTAATTGGACCACATTAAGTAATTAACATAATTTATTTATGTATTAGTATAATACATTAGTAGCTAAGATTTATAATGTAATAAAGCATGTCACATATATTATACTTAAGTCAGCACACTTTTACACTTTCAGCAGTTGACTTAAATTCAGGTTGACATCTTCAGGTTTGCATCAGTTTAGTCTAAGTGCTTATTAGAATTTCATTGTCAAAGTTGAAGCTTACTTAGCTTTTGAAACTGACAAAAGACCTCTGAATTGACAGTCACCTCCTAAATAAGGTATTTTTTAAGGCAATTAAAGTATTTTTCAAATTAGTACTCTGAAGACTATATGTAAAACTTACTGTACCCAGTTTATTATAATTTAGAAGCAAAAAAAGAGAAACGAAGTAAACAAACAATAGCAACAAAACCTTACAGCTTTTCAATACAGTTTGACAGTTTATCACTTTCCATGAGATCTCTCCGAAGTAGGGAAGCCAATTACATGAATAAAGATTTGCATTTATAGCAATAAAAAAAGATACTACTAAAGATAGTATTTTTGAGAAATAAAATGATGAAAATAAACTACTTAATATAAATAAATTGTGTGGAAATTCTAAAATATGCAGTCATAGTTTTTGATTAAAGAGACAGATCAGTGTTTTCACCAGTGACGCTTTATATACAGTAGAGACAACTGCAGGCACGTTGGTTCAGTAGAAGCAACATGAGGCCCCGACATGTTACTCTTTCTGTGCACGTGGCTGGCGGGGCAGGGAGGCAGGGGGCAGAGATACTGGTGCACAGTACATGTTGCAACTAATTGATTAGGTCAGTGATTCTCCAACATTTTAGACTCAGGAGCCTCTAACAATTTAAAAATTGTTGGAGACCTCAAAGAGCTTTCATTTATGTTGGCTATACCTATTGATAAATACTATTGGAAATTAAAACAGATTTTTAAAACTATCCTAATATATTAATTCATGTAAATATAATCAACCCATTAAATGTTAATATAATAGCATTATTATTGAGATGATATTTTATGAAACAAATTTAGTTAATAGAAGAGTGGCACTTTTTACTTTTCTGTAAATCTCTTTATATCTTACTACTGTGAAAACAACTGAATTTTCATAAGTACTTCTGCATTTGATCTGTTGTGTTAATCTGGTTAAAGTATGTGAAGAAAGTTTGACCTCATACAAATACGAATTTGGAAAAGAGAGAAGTATTTAAATAGCCTTTTCAGATGATTGTAGATGCTTCTCTTTGATATCACACCAAAACTGGGTAGGTGGTCGTTTCCTAAAGGTTCCTTGCAGTGTGGAATTTGAAGTCCTGTCTGTGAGCATTTCTCATCTGGTTACACTAAAATCCACTGTTCTGTTTTGAACTCTGGAAGAATCTCTCAACCATGCATGACTCTGATCACCATGCATTGGTAATTTGGAAAATATTGGTTCACAGACTTATCTGGGTCTTCCAAAGCTTGACATATTTCTTTATATGCTATCAAAAAATCACACTTGTCAATATCAGCATTTGGTCTCATCAGAAAAGTCATTTAAGGAGTGGGAAGCTTTCCAATTCAGGGTGATGGATATAAAAATGTCCAAAATCTTATTTTCTCTTGAAAGTTTGAATTTTTTTCATTGACTATCAGTTGTTTTCCATGAGATGGCAGGTTCACTTTGCTCATTTTTGTAGAAGTGCCAAGTCTGAATAACCAAAATTTGTATTAGTCAGTCTTCCAAGTGAAAAATGATATTCCATGGAAAAAACAGCTAGCCCATGTAGCAAACCAATATTTTTCCTCAAGAAAACCATCCCTAAAAGGATCCCAGATACCTTTACATCTTTTGGTATAAGGCTCTTTCTCTTTTGGAGAGTTTTTCAAATGTGAAGGTTTAAAACTATAAATTAACACAATCCACAGCGGAAAAAAAAAAGAGGAGACAGTTGGAAGGGACTATCAAAATAAATGACTCACGATAGCTAATTTACTAGACTATCATTTATTAAAATCAGTACCATAGGCATAAAATAATGCATTAACTCCTTATGTTGTGTCTCAAAGACTAGGTTCTTTTAAAAAGGGAAACAATGTGCCCTGGCTGCTGTAGTTCAGTGGATTGAGCGTGGGCCTGTGA
The DNA here is from genome assembly GCF_021234435.1 of Artibeus jamaicensis. Taxonomy (NCBI): domain Eukaryota; kingdom Metazoa; phylum Chordata; class Mammalia; order Chiroptera; family Phyllostomidae; genus Artibeus; species Artibeus jamaicensis. Next base: position 12,335,174 of record NW_026521814.1, on the reverse strand, counting down.
ACCAAACAACCATGGTTCGATTTCCAGTCAGGGCACTGGCCTGGGTTGCAGGCCAGTTCCCTGCAAGGGACACACAAGAGGCAACCATACATTGATGTTTCTCTCCTTCTCTTCTTCCCTTCCCTTCATTTCCTTTCCCCTCTAAAGATAAATAAATAAAATGTTTTTTAAAAGGGAAACAACAAAGAAACATTATTCAACTGATGTCATGGCTTGGTATTTCCAACAGAAAAATGTAATGAAAGCATCCATCCATCTACAGCTGATCTGCAGGAGGAGATATTTTAGGCAAGTTATTTTTTAACATCTAACTTCTTATTTTAACGTCTTCCTTATTAAGAAATGCATTTGAAAATAGTCTCATCTTGCAATTTACAAGTTATGGGTTGTAGTTCTTAGGAAGAAATAAACTTGAAACTAGGTTTACTAATGGTAGATACTGCCCAAATTTTTTTTCCTCTTAAGATTTTCTTGCAACTCATCATTACCGATAGTTTTTATTCATAAATTTTCATGGCACTTTGTGCTATTCCTCCAATAAGAGTTGTTTTGGTCCTGCATAGTAATATAAACCACATTAATTCAAAGTGTTTAGCATTGAATACTGCAATTCACGAAGCCTGGGCACCCTTTCCTTTGTCTTTCCAGTGGCACCTGTTAATCTCTTAATGGAACAAATGTTTTCAATTCAGTTTCATCCCTTAGTTAACTATGTTGCTATGATACCTGTGTTGTCATAGATTTTCTCTCTTAACATGTTTTCAGTTCATAGTTGTGTACATGTTGGCTATCAAATGAGGAAACAATACTTTAAATGCCCTTCCTCTTTGCACGTCTGATCAGCTATTATTTTGTTTTGTTTTGTTCAGCTGTTATTTTTTTTTTAAATGAGCTATAAGGTACTTTAAAGAATGGCCATTTTAATTTGCATTAAATCTCTCCTAATAGTATTTTTAGGAGGGTGGAATCATTCAGAAAGGCATTCATCTATGAGTGTGAAGAATTCAGTGAGGCTTACCAATGCACTATGGATTGGGGTGCTCGTTCTTTTAAGATTTAGCACCTACTTTATGTCAGGTGCTAAGACCAATATGCTAGTGATGACAGCAGTATCAGCATCGCCACCACGACTTGTCTGAGAGCTCTGGGAGCTCTCTGCATGCTAGCTACTGAAAATATATGCTTTACATACATTTCATACATCCTCTGCACGTTGCCTCATCCCGTCCTCCTAGCCACCCTTTGCCATAGGTACTATCATTATTCCAATTTACAGATGAAGACACTGAGATTTCTTCTACGACCTCGTAACTAGTAAGTCGAGCTGATTTTACTTCACAGATAGTCTTCACTCAAGTGCCAAGCTTTAATCACTTAACTATCAATAACGCTGAACTTGAGTTAAAAATTGTTTGTTTTAACTCTTTAGAAAAGGGGTGGTTAAGCAGATTGGGAAGGGTTTGTAAACAGCAGTTCTCTCTCTGCATTGCTTCTGATCAAAGAACTGTATGAGGTGAGGTGGTCAGCACACTGCCCTGGGGTTTGGGCATTTGGAGAGCTTTTGAAGGCACTTGCATATTTAAAGGACAGAATCTGGGGCGGAGATGTGGGGAATCACCAGATGTAGCCCCAGAAGAGGAGGAAGCAGCATGGAAGGGGGGGCATGGGCATAGATTTCATGAATGAATTCAACCCTTATAAGAAAATGTGACCGTTAGTATTAAAACAGGATGGAAAAAATCCATTGTCTATCTAATACTTATCCCAAATGTAATGAGTTCATTAAGTATGTATTTGTTTAATATCTGATCCTTGTGAAAACCAGCATAGGACCCTATTCTCTGCTATTTGCCACAATTTCACTAGTGCCTAGAACATGGTAGATATTAAATAAAACATTTATTGAATGAAAACTACTTAGGAGAGCCTTGTATTGTATATACAGTTGGTCCCCAACTTACTATGATTCAGCTTACCATTTTTTGACCTTATGGTGGTGTGAAAATGATACCCATTCATCCATTTTCTTTTTCACTTTCAGTACAGTATTCAATAAATTACATGAGATAGTCAACACTTTAAAAAAATACGCTTATTTTGCTTAACTCTAGACTAATGTAAGTGTTCCTACCACAATTGGGGTAGGCTAGGCTAAGTAAGCTATGATGTCTGGTAGGGTGTGTATACTAAATGCATTTCAACTGACAATATTTTCAATTTATGATGCATTTATCAGGACATAACTCTGTTGTAAGTCAAGGAGCCTCTGTATGTACTTTGACATTTCTGTATTTTCTTTTACTGAATTTGGGAGTATTTATACTTTCTTAGCTACATGTCCAGAACCCCAAATCTCTATTTTGTTATGCTGTATTACTTTAAAGATAAAATGTATTTTAATTATATAGTTACTGCTGCATTTGCCATTCTGGAATTTCTGTTATAAATATAAGAATTAGTTAATTGTTTACTCATGAGATTGGAATGGCTTTCACCTTGTAAATTATGTATATCTGGTGAATTTTAATGTAAAGCTTAATTACCTATTTCTACAGACAGCTTAATTAGTTGCTCAAGAGACTATTCTCTCAACTCGTTGGTTTGGAGGGTAGTTTTGTTGATTTGTTTTTATTTAAGGAACAGCAAAAGCTAGAGCAAAAACAAAGACAAAAAAGAGATGCAGCTCTGTAACTGTCCTTAAAGCCCCGGTAGACAGTTGACAAAGAATCTGCATGTATCTAAGTATGAGCAACGTATCACTGTACCCATCCTCATCGTAGTAATGAAAAAGGCTTTTTAAAATGTCGGAAATTAATTACTAAGGCTGACTTACCTCTCTGGATTGTGTGAACCATCTGTCAGGCTTAGAACTGAGTTGGGGGTGGTCGTTTTCAGCTGTAAACGTGTTTGCCTGGTGATGCGTCTGGGTCTAGAGGCCCTGGTTCTTACATAAGGCAAGAGCCAGTCTTGTCACATGTGGAGTGATCATAATCCAAGGTCCCAGGGAAGCACAGAAGAGTGGATAGAGGAGAGGGTGTGAAGGCAGGAGGCCTGCGTTCCCATTGTGGCTTCTTTCTGAAAAACAGAAATGGGGGCTACAGTGTGTCAGAGAGCTTTGTAGAATCTAAAAGTCTGCGTAAGTGCTACTGATTTGGGCTCAGTGTAAGAGCTAGTCTGGTGGTTTTGTTCTGTTTTGTTGTGTTTTTTTGTTTTAACCAAACAGGAAGAATTCAGTCAGGTTCTGGTGAAGTGGGGCTAGAACAGGATTATCAAGGCAGTTACCTCACAGATTACTTCTCGCTGTGCAGTGTGGTGGTGGAATCAGGCCCACTCCTGAAATGGCCTGAGGCCTCCCTCAGTCACCCAAGCCTGCTCTCTGGAATCTAAATTTTGCATTTCCTGCTGCTCAGCAGGGACCCGTAAACCTAAACATAAATATGGCACAGCTTCCTAGAGCATCAGCTTTGCTCAGTAGTAATTGACTGAACACATTTTTGTATAACACACTTTTACATGGGTACATTATGGGGACCTCGGGCAGCCACCCCTGGGTCTCTGCACACCCTGTTCACTGTCGATTGCTCTGGGAGACGGTTTGGTGGAACAGGCAGTAAAACACAGCCTAATCTGGCCAGGTAGCCTTAAATAGCATTTGACTTTATCAGCCTAAGATCCTCACTACATTAAAATGTCGTTGAATTATCCTTTAATCTTATCTTCCTCTACCTCACAGGAACTTGTTTGCAGTCCCACTTTCTGTATCTTATTTTTTAATGTTCTCATTATTTGTGAGCCTGGTCCAGATACCTTGCATTGCTCTTCAGATGTCGAGTTCCATATAGGACACAGTATGTAGATGAATCTGACGATCTCTTATGTGAAGGAGAGCAGCATCCTTTGAACTAACAGAAATTTCATGGAATGAAATACTATGGATGTGTTATGAAAAGTTTATTTTAGAAAATGCCCAGATGCAAGTTATTTTTATTTTTTAACATCATTATCTTGATGTAAACCATGCCATAGAGCAGTGTCCTTCTAAAGACAAGTTCACGCCTGGCAGCAAGCTGAGCTATTAACACCTTTGTGAGTTATGCCTGTGCTTACCTTCTTCTCAGGACAATTGTCATTGTACAAACATGTCAAATCTTTTACTTTCGGGCCATTATTGGGGTTATCAAGTAATAAAAATTGGTTTTCAAAAATATGTTTGAATTTCACAAATATACTTCATACCACTATTAGTCAACATTTACCTCAATTGAGGCTTAAAATGAATATTAAAAGAAATTATAATTGGAATATGCTAATCAAACTACACCTATAGGAAGTAAGCTTATGTAACTTATGTTTAAGAAAATCAGTAACAGGTTCTTTTAAAAATCCAAATCACATCGACTTCATCCCAGCCCAGTAAATGGAAGTCACTAAAGAAAACTGAAAATGTAGTTCCTAGCATTTACTCTGATACAGTGTCTTGCTTCTGTTAAAGTGGTGATTGTAAAATGTTCACTGGACTGCAGTAACTTGAAATAATCTCACATGGCAGTTTAATATCTGAAAATACTCCTAATAATGTCAAGCTGAGTTATGCTTTTTATTGGGTTGGCCAATAAGTCCATTATGTATTTTTCCATATGATGGCTCTAGTAGTGCTTAGTTGTCTTTAACTTTATTCGAAACAATTTGTTAGATGTATTGTGACAGCTGCCATATCAGTGTGCATTTAAAACAACTTAATCAAAATTGGTGAATTCTTGTGCAGCCATTTTAATGTTGAAGATGGGAGAAGATACACAATATTTTTGGCATATTATACTTCATTCAATAAAGGTAAAAACACAACTGAAATGTAAAAAAAGATTTATGCAGTGTATGGAGAAGGTGCTGTGACTGATCAAACTATCAAAGTATCTTGGTATTACTGACATTTTGGCCAAGTAGTTTGTAAAGTATCTTGGTATTACTGACATTTTGGCCAAGTAATTCTTTGCTGTGGCCAAAGAATTACCAATATACAATATACAAGACAAATATAATCCCCCCCAAAAAACCCCCGAGCATACCCCCCCCAAAAATCCTACTAAGGGCATGACACCACAGTTATGCCACGGCATGGGCTGATTAGCCATTAATCCATTGTGATGTCTTATTTAAGGGGAACAAGTGGGCGATTTTAGGTTGTCATGGCCCTGAAGCAAGAACTGGATGCCGTTTATGACCCAAGTTAGAAACCCCCAAGTTAAATGGGCCTGGGACAAGAAGAGGGACACTGACTGGGCGGGTTGCTGGTTTCACGGAGGTAGGTAGATCAAGGGACACCCTTTGGTGGGGGATAGTCATATGGACAAGGATTAAACGTAATTTAATGGTGTATGTACGATTATTAAATTAATGTACGTCCAGTTGATTAATCACTGATAATCATTATACATAGGCATGCATTATTATAGTTATGTCCATCTACAATTATATGTCATTAATACATTGACTTAATTTACTTGCTTAATATTCATGAGGACATGATATTAATGTACTATAATACATAGATGTACATTATTAACTAGTGGTATATAAATATACCACTAGTTATATTTGTCTTGTATTTTGGAAGATATTTAGCAGCACCGCTGGCCTCTACTGAGTAGAAGCCAACAGCCCAGTATAGCCGACATACTCAAAATATCCAAATCAATAGTTATTGGTGAAATGAAAAATGTGTCTTTTATTTTACAAAAAAACCTAAACAGACTTTTTGGCCAACCCGATAGTTGTCTTCCATATGTATACTACAGCTAAAAGCTTTTTGAAATAGTGAAAACATGATACAAGAATTTTACACTGGGTTTTAAGTCTCTAATTGTTGATAAAGACTGGAACATTTTACTCTTATTATGTAATTTTATATATATTACATATATATTAACTTGTGTTACATAATTCAGGACAGGAAGACATCAGCCATTTATTATATCTTATTATGTAAATTGTTACCAGTACATCAGGGCTATAATCTAATATTCTTTAAGAACTTATAAGTCAAAAAATAAGACTGTCTTATGAATTAGCTTTAAGTACTGATTCATAAGACAGTAAATTATGTTTTATTCATAAGACAGGCCTTTCTCAGGCCTGATCACTGGGGAGCCCGGCCTTTCCAGCACAAGGCTGCACCACCCTCTGTCATTATTTCAGGCTTAAGTCAGGCAGAGGAGGCAGATAGCAAAGGAATTAGGAGAAATGAGGACTCAGGCTTTGTCAAAGCCTTGGGGTGAGAGTCCATCACCCCCTTTGTCCACAGCTCCCCAAGTCCTTCCTCAGGGCCTCCACGTGATCATGCCGGTCTTAGGTGATTCCCCCCTTAGGGAATCTTACCTGTCACTGGCTAACTGATCAAACATTGGGGGCCAGTTATAGATGAAGGAGCAGAAGCAGCGCTCCTGCCAGGGAGATAAGCTTTTTCTCCTTAGCTGCTTATGGTCCGAAGGTCGCTCACTCAGCCTTAGCTGTGGGAGGGTTATAGTTTCTGAAACCAGGCAGGGCGGTTCCCAACATGTCTTAACTCTACGCATTAAATATTCAGTTCATGAAACCCACTGCACTTGTTCTGATTCCATTCTTATCAGCATCCTAATTTTTCTTGTTTCCAGTGTAGTGGTTCTATCAAAAAAGGAACCGATGGTCCCCACTTTGTATCTTATATTTTAGTATAAACTAGACAACCATCGTTCTCCTTTCACCTATCAGTTTTATAATCTTGGTATTATACCGTCAGTCTCTCTCTGAGAAATAGATATGACCCCCTTGAGCTGACAAATGAGTTTCCGAGCCTGCAGGACTGAGTACTGGACAGGAGTCCACAGGCAGTAAACTGGGCAGCGTGACCCCGTGGAGACTCCGTGGAGATAGCCAGGCTGGCCTTTCCCCGGAAGCACACTGAGCTCTGCATCCTTGTGTGCTGACTGTGAACCTTTCTTTTTCCTTCTGATTTTCTGTTAAACATGGAGAGAAGACCATGGGATTCATTTGGTGCAGCTGGGACTTAGAAAAGTAGAAGGCTTGGCTAGTGTCAGTCAAAATGAGGCTGGGAAACCAGGCCAAGTGCCGCTGCCCCCTCCTCTCGGGCCTGGTGTTCCTCGTGCAGTGTGGGAAAAGCCCCCTCAGAACTGTCACTTGCAGAATTTGGTGGTTCTATTGTTTCTTGAAAGAATAGTGATGCAGGGCTGTACTTTTTTGTTTGCATTGTTTTCAAATGTCTCATGTTTAGAAGGGGACGTGTAAAAGTGTGTGCAGTTTGGTAGTGTCTACAGTGTAATTTAAATTTATTGTTCACTGAAATGAATGCATCAACATGCCTTATTGATATCTGTTTATATGGATATTAAGTTAATGCTAGACGAGCTGTGTAATGAAGACTGAGTTAGGAATTACGAGGTAACTGATGCCAGTAACATGAAAATTTAGAGCCTGGCAAGAGGTAAGAGCTTCTCTGCAGCATAAAAAGTTATTGATCTCCATATAACTTAAGGAATTTATAGAGTTCTGTACAGAAGTCTCTAATGTTTGTTTTCATATGCATTTGGAAATTTTTGATTAAATGATGAATCTGGTAGATACTATAAATTCAAATGTAAGCAATACTGAAATGGCTAGTGATGTGAGGCATGCTAGAATATAAATGATCTAGAAATTTATTCAAATGGTAAATAGCCTTTTAAAATTTGCATTTTACCATAGATAATTTGAGAGGCGGGATAGGAAGAAAGACACAGACTCCAAGTCACACAGACCAGGGGTCAAATCCTCCTCTCACCATATACCAGTTAGTCGACCTTGGGCAAGGTACTTACGTAAATCTCCCAGAGCTGCTGTTTCTTCATCGTTCAGGTGAACATTACAGAAGCGATGTCAGTGTCAAGGACGACCAGAGTCTAAGACAGGCCACAGATTCCCAGTCACAATAAAGAGCTAAGTACTGATGATGTTTCCAGCAAGAGTGATCTTGTGGGGTATGTGCCCTGTCCCCCCCCCAGTGCAGCCATTTCCTTCTACTTCCTAGAACCAGAATATGAGGGGACTGTAACCCAAACACCTCGGGTTTATCTCCTCCTCTCATTAAAGGTGGCAGAAACAGCTGCCAGGCTTTGCAGCCAACACATACACACACAGAGGGATTCCGATCTTCCTGACTATGACCTTGAGCAAGTCACTCTGAGCATTTCATCATCCATAAAATGTCCATTATACAACACACTTCCAGAATTGTTGTGACGAACAAAGAGGACAATGATATGAAGCATTCAGAGTCGTTACCTGGACTCTTAACAAAGGCAGAGAGTCTCCTTTTCTTTCAGCCTTCCACCCCCTCTCAATTCTGTCTCCTCAACTAACATGTATGTCATTTTACACCTTTTCAAAGGTAGGATTAGAGCTAAAATTGGGAAAATTTGGTAAAGACCACAATATAAAGGGAAGGGCGGAGTTTCCAGTCATGTTTGTAATGTTTGTATGGTGAAAGCTACAAGGAGGTTGATCTACAAACTCCTGGACGGCAGGAACCTTGGTCTCACCCTACACAGCACACCCTGCAGCAAATGTTTGGTGCAGCACCCCCATGATACTACCATGTAGTGAGTGTCGTCTGTCTTCACACAGTCTTTTCCTCTTTTATGTTTCATCCTCTATAAACTGCCCAGTAACATACCTACATGTTATGTAGGTATGATTATCCGTAGTGTGTAGATGAGGTTACCAAGACACCAAACAAATCTAAGGTCAGGGTTCAAACTTCAGTGCTCTGATTTGAAATCCTATCTTTTTTATTATAACACACTGTCCTCCCCCCTCCCCCAATAAAATAGCTGCCTTCATTTGGTTTTATTCTTTTAACAAAGTGTTTGTTGAATTTTTATTTATGCAATGTACTGTGCTAGATTCAAGGTTTATATTAAATGTGTAAGATGCAATTCAATGTAAACAGCTACACAGTTAACTGTGATGTAAGGTACAGTGTGGTATATCTCATATCTAATGAGCAAGCGAAAGGCTCTGAGGTTCACAGAAGGGCAACACCACATCTAATTGGTGTGAATCACCAAAGCCTTCATGGAGGGGTGGTGTTTGAATGGAGGCTAGAAGGCTGCGTTGTCTACTGCATGTACTGTGTACTAAACTTGAGATCTAGAGATCTTAGTTACTATTACTTTCTTACCATCCACTGTTACTGTCACTTGCTCTGTCTTGCCATATATTACTACTCTTCAAAATTGAAAAGAAAATAACTAGATAAACCACCTTGAATAGATAGAAGAAAACAGTTACCCTCAGACTCCAGTTTCCTCTCACTTGGGTGGGTATAGCATAGTGTTCAAGAGCCCGGCTCTTATCCACTGCCTGCTGGCTGTACATTTTGGGAAGTTCAACTTCAGTAGGCCTCAGTTCTTTCAACTATAAAATGAGGATAAGATATATGCCTCATAGGCATTTTGTGGTGAATTTAATGGGTTCTATATGGAAAGTGTTTAACAGGGTGTTTAGCACATAAGTATTTGATAATAAGCGATAATCATAATCTATGGCTACTATAACTCTCTAAGTAGATAGGTATGGACATACAGGATACATTTGCCTGGTTCTGAATTGTAGAGTTAGCAGTTCTTACAACTTGAGAGCTTTTCAGCAAAATGTAGAAATGCAATTGCAGTTATTGAAGGCGTAAGTAATAGTGGCCACACCCCAACCTTCCAGGAGTAGCTAAGAACTCTCTTACTAGAGCTGTTTAATACTTCCCTACTAACCTAGGTAGTTGCCTCAGTTGCAGTTAATCCAGTATTTCTTTTTTTTAATTTAATTTTTTCACCTTTTAAAATTATTATTCAAGTACAGTTGTCTACATTTTCCCCACTGGTTAACAAAATTATACAGGTTTCAGGCACACAGTGGTAGGACACAGCTGTACACTGTATTATGCATTTATGACCCCAAGTCAAATCTCTATCCATCCCCCTTTATACCCCTACACCCACCTCCTCTCAGCAGACACCACACCCTTGTCCGTGTCCATGAATTTTTCTCATTTTTCTTTTTTAGCTCGATCCCTCCACCCACCCAATGCCCACCCCCTCAACAGCTGTCAGCCTGCTCTCTGTGAGTCTGTCTTTTTCTTGGATGACTGACTCTCCCATTAATATTTTTATACTTTGGTTGAATTTTGTTTACTATAGCTGAAATACTTGGGGATGATCTATAATAAAAGCCCTGGATCAGAAATACTCAGGAAAGAAAAAGAAAAAGAAGGCTTACCTGGGTATATGAGTGAATGTTTTCTTTAACTTAATAACTTAAACATTTTGTTAAACATGGTTGGAGAAAAAATTACAGTTAAATTTGTCATTGAGTTTTTATCTGGTGCCTACTGAGAATTGGGTAACTTCACCTCAGGTTGTACTTCACTGAAGAGTTGTTTGGCCTTTATATTTTTAGTCATCACATGACTATCTAGGTCAGCTGAAGAGGAATTTAAGTTAGGTGAGGAAAATTCTTTCCATCCTATTTCCTCTTGAAATGGGAGCATTTTTGTCTCATATTAATCACATGAGAGTATACATTTATAAAAATGAAATATTTGTAGATCTAAATATTAACTTCTATGATAACTTAGAATTTTTTAAAGAATAAACTATTTTAAAAAGGGACTATAGACTCAAGTAAATAAAAATTGAGAGAATGTTGAAAAAATCAATTATTAAGTATTTCCAATATTTATAGTTTAAGGACCTCTTCATGCCATAATTGAATGTGGATTTGCACTGTGCACATACTCCTGAAGATAATGAAATCTGAGATAAATTGTTTGCACTAAGCAAATGGACTGAATTTATTTAAAGATAGAGTTTTAGATTCTTTAAGTACAGTGCAATATGAGAATCATAATGAGTTAAACTTAATTCCTATAGCACGAGGAAACAGATGGGAGACATTTAAGGAACCAGTGTGAGAAAACAAGCTTCCGATAGCACCTTCATAACAAGTGTAGGTACTGCTCTTAAACAGAGGTGTGTTTGAGTGTGTTACCCAGCCATCCCACTTTATTTTTTAAAAAATTTATTTCCAAAAACTATTTTTAATAATAGTTTTAAGTTCTAAATTTATTTTTATTTATAGTTGACATACTATGTTATATTAGTTTTATATATACAACAGTGATTCAACATTTATATAACTTATGAAGTGATCACGGTGAGTCTAATAACCCCTGCCACCCTACATATTGATAACGATGTGACCGACTGTGTTTCCTGTACTGTACTCTACGTCCCTGTCACTTACTTTATAACTGGAAGTTTGTGCTTCTTGAGTCTTTTCCCCTTGTCTTCACTTCTTCCTGCCACCTTCTCCTTCAGCAGCCATCAGTTTCTTCTCTGTATTTATGAGTTTGTTTTTGTTTCATTTTATTTGTTCATTGGTTTTGTGTTTTAGATTCCACATATAAGTGAAATCATGTGGTATTTGTCTTGTCTGTCTGACATATATTTCATTTAACATACTCTCTAGGTCCATCCATGTCATAGATGGTAAGATTTCATTCTTTTTAATGGCTGAGCAATATTCCATTATACATGTACACATACATATACATGCACACACCAAATCTTTATCCATTCATCAGTGGACACCTACATTGCTTCCATATCTTGGCTATTATAAATAATGCTGCAATGAACATAGGGGTGCATATGTGTTTTTGAATTACTGTTTTCATTTCCTTCATATAACTACCCAGAAGTAGAATTGCTGGGCTGTACAGTAGTTCTATTTTTAATTTTTTGAGGAATTTTCATATGCTTTTCCATAGTGGTTGCACTAGTTTGCAGTCCCACCACCAGTGCACAAGGGTTGCATTTCCTCCACATTCTTGCCAAGATTTATTTGTTGCCTTTTGATGATAGCCATTCCGACATGTGTGAGGCTATATCTCATTGTGGTTTTGATCTGCATTTTCCTGTTGATTGGTGATATTGAGCATCTTTTCATGTGTCTTTTGGCCATCTGCTTGTCTTTGGAGAAATGTCTGTTCAGGTCATCTGCCCATTTTTTATTTGGTTTTTCGATGTTGAGTTGTATGGATTTTAAAATATGTTTTGGATAGTAATTCTTTATGGGAGATATCATTTCCAAATATGTTCTCCCACTCAGTAGGTCACCTTTTCACCTTGATGATTTCTTTCACTGTACAAAACCTTTTAAGTCCAATGTAGTGTCATTTATTTTTGCTTTTGTTGCCTTGGCCCAAGGAGACATTAAAAAATATTGCCAAGACCAATGTCAAAAAGTTTACTGTATTTTTTCTAGGAATTTTATGTTCTGAGGTCTTACAGTTACATCTTTAATCCATTTTGTGTTCATTTTTGTATTTAGTGTAAGAAAGTAGTCATTTTTTGCATGTATCTGTCCAGTTTTCCCAACATCATTTATGGAAGAGACTGCCTTTTCCCCATTGTATAGTCTTGCCTCCTTTGTCATAGATTAATTGACAATATAAGCATGGGTTTATTTCTGGGCTCTCTATTCTGTTTCATTGAGCCGTGTGTCTGTTTTTTGTGCCAGTATCATACTGTTTTGATTACTTTAGCTTTGTAGTATAGATTGAAATCAGGGAGCATGGTACCTCCAATTTTGTTCTTCTTTCTCAAGACTGCTTTGGCTATTCAGGGTCTTTTGTGATTCCATATAAGCTTAAGGATTATTTGAGTTCTGTGGAAAATGTCATTGGTATCTTAGCAGGGATTGTAGGGACTCTATAGATTGCTTTGAGTAGTATGGACATTTTAACAATATTAATTCTTTTGGTCCATGAACACCCTCGCACCCCCCTTTCTATCCAACAAACTTTCAAGGGTCCTTGCTGTAAGCACAGTTACACCTCATCTGGGACCTATGTACATGAGGAATTATTCCCAGCTGGCTCCCACTATGCCTGGCGTCAAGTGTTTTGATTAATGAATATTGAGGCTAAGAATTAAAACATGGATCTAGTTAAGTATAGACCAACAAAATAATGACTGATTCATGATAGGGAGACAAAACTGACCCCCCAGAGTGTTAGCAATATTATATGCATGCTCCTTGTTCTACATGAAAATGGTACCTAGTTAATCTCCTTTTGTTTTTCATCAAAATGCTTATCAGCTGTTGCTCATCTTTAATAAAATTTGGTTTTGGTTAACTAACCCCAGTCTATACACACAAAGTGGGGTATAGATCAGCCTTTCATAATTCACCTGGCAGTGGTGCATTCTTAGTAAAACCAGGTGCTGCATGTTAATTTGCCTTTGCTTTTAATAGGTAACAATATATTCCATTTTGTAATGATGCATGACTCATTCACTGCTCATTGTCTTCCCACTGGGTTTTCTTTTTTTCTTGAGCCAGCAAGAAAATCTTACAGGAGAGGAGGGAGAAACAGACAGAGTTGAGGAATACACTACTTAAATACTGTTGCTCGATTTTCATTGGTTGTCTCCTTTCTTACTGTGACCAGTCTAATCCAGGCTTCCTTGTCAAATCCCTCCCCTCCCCCACCCTCAGCTAGGGGCTGCACAGGGTGTCTGTCGCTAGAAACTGATTGCAGGCAGTATGTAGGCATCTTTCATTCAGAATGGATGTTAATGTATTCAATAGAAAAGAAAGCTTTTAGAAATGTATCATTTGTCAGAATTGGATGGCTTTTAAAAAGGGATAGAGAGATGCTGAATGTTTTGTATGTTAGCATCGACTCTTTATTTCTGTTCAGACTCAAGTTTTCAGAAGCTTAAATATAGAGCCCTTTAAAAAAAGAAGAAAAAAGAAGAATTTTTCTGGTTAGTCGACCTCTTTTTAAGAAGTGCTTCATCATCCTCCTCCACCTCTGTGGTGTGTCTCTGCAGCTCTCTCTGTAGGGCAGGGCTCTGTGCTGGCTGGCGGAATGCTCATTTGTTAGCTGAACAGAGTTCATCGACAGACATAGATCAATATAGGTTTTATTCTTTCCCGTGAATTCCAAAAATGCCATCCAAAGAGTCTTGGTCGGGTAGGAAAACTAATAAACCTGCAGTTCACAAATCAAAACAAGAGGGCCGTCAGCAAGATTTATTGATAGCAGCCTTGGGAATGAAACTGGGTTCTCAAAAGTCGTCTGTGACAATCTGGCAACCTCTGAAACTCTTTGCTTATTCGCAGTTGACATCACTTGTTAGAAGAGCAACTCTGAAAGAAAATGAGCAAATTCCAAAATACGAAAAGGTTCACAATTTTAAGGTAAGCATTTTTTAACCTTTTCTTATAAGAAAGGAAATGTACATTCCTTGAAATACACAGTATTAAAGGACTATCTGCCGATGTCTTTTGAAAACTAGGATGACTAGACTAAAATGTTCTTGCTGTTTAAGGAATGAAGATGTTTTCAGCAGAATACAGCTAATAGAATCCAACCCCATTTTCTCTAATGCTGATTTTGTATTCTGTTTAATCAGTGTGTTTCAGTGGTGAAAGTATTGACTGTTATGTGAAAGGTCTCATTTAATAATTTTGGTGGTGTTTTTGTGTGATGTAAATCTGTCTAACTCTTTTGGGGGTACTCCGGGGGAGATCAGACCTGGTCTCCATTAGTTTCCGGCAAAAAGCTGTGGATGTGAGAGTCCTGTGCTGTTGCATCTGGATGGAGCAGATGGTCTGCATTTGCCTTCCTTTCTGTCTTTCCTCCTCCGTTCATGAATTGACCACGATGAAAGGAGCCTGACTGCCATGGGAATGTTGATGCTGCTGTCGTTAGCAGCTTCTCCTCAGTTTCGAGTGTGTGTTTTTACTGTATGTGTGTGTGGTTTTAAATTACTGTGTTACTGTCCTTTACCAACTGCGCTTTAATCACCTTTCATCAGAAGGATATGTGTGTTGATTCTAGCTGTGTGTAGATCTTGCCTGTATTTATGGCATTTGAAGTTCTGTTTTTTTGCAACCTAATTCACAGAACATACAGTGCGAGGCCATGCTTGAGACCCAGTCACACTTACTGAGTGAACCAGAGCACTGGCATTTCTCTAGCAACTTTCCAGTAGTTAAGCAACTTTATGATGAAGTTCCTGAGACATGAATATTTTTAGTTTGACAACATGTCATTAGTTTTTATATTGGGAATATCTAGTTTCAAAACATGATAAAGCTGGAAACCCTGCTTTTCCATTTGTTTATTAATTTGTTCAACATTTATTCAGTGGATAGAATGCACCAGGCTCTGTAGTAGGAAATTTTATTCCAAATTTGTCATTCATCCTGGTTTTTAACACCAGCATTTATTTCACTCAGATGCTAAATACAAAGCCCCCAATATGTTCTGTTGTTTTCCATAATGAGGAATAGATTTTTATGATATTCAGGTTATTCTAGGATAAAATATGAATTCCAAAATGTATGGACTATGTGCAGATTGCTAATATTTCGAGGTAAACCAAGTAGCATTTTCTTCTCCCTCTTCAATCTTCATGAGGCCCTGCCTTTCAGCCAGCCGTGTCCAGTCTCACCCACATACTCCGTGTGTGAATCTCCACAACACATGCAGGTCACTAGGCCTCCGTCTCTTCCTGTGTGACATACAACTTGGACTTGCAGGGGTTTACCAGGAAAATGACCCCAAATAATCCTTTTGCAAATACAGAGTTTATATGTTTGTTAGGTCACAGAAATACCATTTAGGTTCCTAACCAAGAAACTAAGCATACTGTTTAGAAATGGCTGAGATTTTTAAATCTCCAAAGATATACACTCTGGTATGTTCAGCAGGAGCAGATTAACCTATTAAGGGTGACATTTTAGTGCTAAGTCAGGTTCATTGTACATGCTTTCTGTCAGTGTTGATTAAAAGTAAATAAGAGGTCTTTTCAAGTGTTTGCATAAACAAGCATCTATTCTCTCTTTTTTTTCTTTTGGTTGTATTGCTCCATTTCAATCTAGCACATAGCTTTACTGAGGAGCCAGAATGTGCTGACTCTGGGGCCCACCGTGACTTTCAGCTTGGTACTCACACTGTTTTCAAGATACTTGTCTTTTCTTTTTAAAAAAGCATGTTAAAAAGTAACTCTCCTTCCTTCTCTGGAGCTAAAATATTAAAACCAGCTTGGGCGTGCTGTTTAAAAAAAGAAAGGTATGCTAAAGAATACTTGTGTTAGATGGTGAGTTGCATTACATGTGTTTTAGAATTGCTAATAAGGTCAGAAGTCTCAGAATTTGACTCTTTCCATTGAAATTACTCTTTGTTATTTAAAAATGTTTCTGTGGGGTGGCATTATTTTATTTTAAAGAGAGAGAAAGGGACAGGGGTCATACTTGGCTTCCGAGAACATCCCCACAAGCATTCAGACTGTGGCGCAAGCAGCTCTCTCCCACACAGACATGCACTCGGAAGGTCACTGCTGTGATGTGAGCTTATACAGTTCGGAGATCAATTGTGGGAAAAACCCTGAGCATTTACATAATAATTGTTCACGTGGCCTTGCCATTGACTCTTTTCTATGTTGGTAAAAGTGTGTTCTGCCCAACCATGAGCCCACTCACCAAAGCCTCATTTCAATGTGGTTTTCTTTTCTGTTTCTTGAACTGCCTTGTTATGTAATGTTGCTCTGTGGTGTTGAACAGCTGCCAAATTTTATTTCAGAGTGAAGCCAAGAGTGTCTTATACCTTTCGTGAAAGCACTCACCAAGGTGAAATTTTTTTTAAAAATCAGCTGGGCCTAAATCCAGACAGGTGTTTGTTTCTTAAGGGTTTGTTTTTTTTTAAGAAGGGGGAAAACAAAACAATATAGGAAGGCTTCCCATTTTGCTATGTTATGTAACATGGTCTTTTTTTTTCTATTGTTACTTATGAGGATTTGATAAAGAATTGATCACAAGAAAGATCATTGTCTCTCTTGGGGGGGCATCATTTTAAAAATAAATGTCCCACTTTCTAAAGAGAATATTAACCTGTAAGTTGTCAACATAACTCAGAAAATAATTGTCACTCGACCTCTCATTTTAAGAACTGTCCCCGTCCGAACTTGAGAAGGAGAGAGCGAGCTCATTTCTGGAGCAGACTTGAAACTAAACAGAAAACTTCCGACATTAGAAGTGAGACACAGGCACCCCACCAGCACTGAGTACACCCCACATCTGAGGCTCTCTGGACAGAATGACAACTAACTCCCAGCCATTGCGCTCAGGAGCTTGCTTATTATTTGTGTGACCTTGGCAGATGTAGTCATCTCTCTAAACCTTTGCTTCTGCATCAGAAAAAAATTGAGTTTCCTGGTAGCCACTATTGTTGATATTACACATTACCCCTAAATGGATTTTTTTTCCTGAATCCATACCAAGACGGTTTTTCTTGCCCAGTTGTAGAGGTCACGATGCAGGGGAGAAGCTGGGCATGACTGTGGGGGCCAAGGAGAGCTCTTGCTCCTTCCTTAGCTCCCAGGCAGCGCTGGCTACATAAGAGCAGTTGCGTTTTCATGCACCACAGAATACAGTATAATCCTCTGTATTTCCTTTACTCCCTCCAAGTGAAAGTATTCGGTGTTTTATTTGGTATATTCAGGTAGCTATATAAAGTAAAATCAAGATTACATATAATAATGACAATAGATACCTGGTTACTTAGGCAAATTAAACAAAAAGAAAACAACATTAAGAATTTTAGTGAGTAGATACTTTAAAATATGAGTTTAGTGAGCAGATACTTAAAATATTGTTTAAGGTTGTCTCTGGCGACTGGTTGATTTTAGAGTTTCAGATACTTGCATTGTGCATATAAATGAAAAATGGAATATATTAATAGATTTAATTGCTGCCAAGATAATATGAAAGCAGTTGATACTGCATTTAAAACACTATAAGGTGAACCTTGTAATATTTAGTAAAGTTACTGATTCAAGACCTATTGGGATAAAGCAATACTAGTGAACCTTTCGGTCCCGGCCAACAGAGCAGACATTCTGCATTTGAGAAACTGATGGGAAGGAATAGCCAGCTTTCCTGCTAAAAGTGGTCTTTTCTTCCCTTTTGAGGATACAGACAAATTTAAGTCCTATGGTCTTCATTTGATTCACATTTGAGAATACAAAATGAACCAACAAATAGAAATAGATGTAGCATGAAATTTGGAGTTAAACTATGTGATCTGTAAGTCGTCTTATAGCTGTAAAATTCTCCGATTCGATTATATGAGAAATATTCAATTTGTTAATATATTGTTTTTTATTATTAAAATTGTAGTAAGGCCTATAGAGAGACATTTTAATAAGAATCAAAATAAACTATATAGTAAAGACTATTTTTTAAAACTAGTTACAATTACAGTCAGTGAAATGTCTTATTCAGGGGCCAAGCCTCCTGTGTCCCTGGCTTCTCCTCGCCCCCCATTCTTCCTTCATCTGTCCCCACATCTCGTATTAATAAAATGCCTTGTAGAAGCTCGAGCAGCCTCTGCTGAATGACTAGTAAATGAGCACACAGTGCGACGGGGGGACCTTGGTGGTGGTGGTGGTAGTTGTTACTGTGAAACCACTTCTCACGGCAGCTGGAAATCCCAACACAAAAGTAGATTCTTCTCATCTTAAGACCTATGCTATTACAAATGGGCTTTTAAAATATCAAACTCAATGTGAGTTTAAATGAAATAAAACCCAAATATCATGTAATCTTATCCTTGACGGCAGTGTCTGTCACCACATTTTAAGCACTTAGAAATTTGAATATTGTTTTAATTAACAGTAATATAAAATAAGTTAAATGCAATATGATGAATTGGAAAAGGCAACCTGGGATTCAGCTATAATGTCACTCACCATTGCTTCTCCTATATATATATATGAACATGGAGTGTCCAGAATTAACATTTCAAAGGAAAAATGTTTTTCTCCAAATAGGTTTGATATACACATATATATGTGTGTGTATACATATATATATATATATGTACATACACATGTAATTCCTGATTCTTAATGCGGTGACTTGCAAGAAAAGATAAAAATAAAGATCAGTATGGAATGGGGATTATTTCCGCCTAGGGCAGTCAGACTTGTAGAAGGCCGATGAAGGCAGGAGATTGGACTAGACCATGTGAAGTCCCTGTAGGCCCTGTGTTTCTGCTGCTGTCTGGGAGAATACTTATCAGATGCTGTAGAAGCCAAAAACAGTGAACACAGACTACTCTGCTCTTTACTTCTGCCCCTGCTGGTCCTCAGCACGCACTTCCTCCCAGGCCTCAGTACTCCCCCTCAGCACTGTGGCCCTCTCGATATCAGCCCCGTGTGTCCTTCCTATGGCTTGTGATTCTGGCTGGGGAGCTGGCTATGACACCTCAAGTGCAAACCTAGACCATTAAGGTCATCAGAAAGGTTACTGCCTACCATTAATAATCCAAAGAGAAACATTTCACAAGATTCTTGCTGGTTGGCCATAGTTGCTTATACTTCTTCATAGATATTTTATGGGGCTGGAGAATTTAAAATGCTATACTTAACTCAAGAGAAACCCATGATTTCATGGGTTAGAAGAATATTGCTAATATGGTCATTCTACCCAAAGTGATCTACAGGATCAGTGCAATTTTTATCAAAACCCCAATGACACATTCTACAGAAATAGAAAAGACAATTCTAAAATTCATATAGAACCATGAAAGACCCCAAATAGCCAGTGCAACATTAAGCAAGAAGAACAAAGCTAGAAACATCACACTTCCTGGTTTCAAAATATATTACAAAGCTATAGTAATCAAAACAGTATTAAAACAGACATATAGACTAATGGAACAGAATAGAAAGCCCAAGAAAAAAGTCCATATATCTATAGTCAACTGATCTTCAACAAGGGCACCAAAAACAATATGGGGAAACAACAGTCTCCTCAATAAATGCTGTTGGGAAAACTGGACATCCACATGCAAAAGAATAAAATTGGTCTCTTACCTCAAAAATCAACTCAAGAATTAGAACAAAGACTTAAATATAAGCTCTGGAGCCCAAAAACTACCAGAAGAAAATATAGAAAGAAAGTTTCTTGACACTGGTCTGGGCAGTGGGTTTTTGGATGACACCAAAGTACGGGCAACAAAAGCAGAAAGGCAAGTGGGATTCCATCAAACTAAAAAGCTTCTGTACAGCACAGGAAAAAGTCAACAGACTGAAAGGCAACCTATAGAATAGGAGAAATTATATGCAAAGTATATATCTCATAAGGGATTAGTATCCAAAATATATAAAGAACTCATACAACTCGATAGCAAAAACCCAAATAATCCAATTTTAAAATAGACAAAGACCTTGAACAGACATTCTCAAAAGAAGATTTTACAAATTGCCAACAGGTATATGAAAAGCTACTCAACAAATCTAGTCATCAAGGAAATACAAATCAAAACCACAATGACACAATACCTCACACAGGTTAGAATGGCTTTTATCAAAAAGATGGAAGATAACCAGTGTTGATGAGGATGTAGAGAAGAGGGAACCCTTGTGCACTGCTGATGCAAATGTAAATTGATACAGCAATTAAATAAAACAGTATGGAGGTTCCCCAAAGAACTTAAAAATAAGACTACCTTGTGATCCAGCAGTAGCTTGCCTTTTAACTCCACTGGTTGTTTTCTTTGCTTTGTAGAAGATTTAGCATTACATGGAGTCTCCGTGTCTATTTTTGCTTTTGTTGCTTTAAAATTTGGAGAGACATTTGGAATTTTGCCTTTCTCATTTGGAGGCTGTTAGTGAAATTTATTGGGTGGCCTATTTCTTTTGTGGAATTAAACAAATCTTAGTAGTTTAAATTTGGGGAGATATTTGCAGATTTGACTCTCTCACTAGGAATCTATTAGTAGAAGTGGTAAGTGTACTATTTCTTTTATGTAATTAAAAACCAAATATTTTTTTTAAAAACCCAAACCTCAGGCCAGCCTTTGAAATTAAGATGTAGGGTTGCCACTCTTAAACACTTGAAGAGGGGCCCTGGCTCTCTCTCACAGCAGAACCTATCCTGATTCTCTTATTTCCAACCCATGTCTTCATTTGAGACCCCCTGACAGACAACTACATGTAAGGAGGCATTCATTCCTTCCAGCATCATGTCCATCTTCCTGACTTAATGTTTTAGGAAACTTGGTATTTCTAAAATGTATACCAAAGTAGAGAACCAGCCTGGCACGTGACTCCCAGCACAATAACAAGTTAAGGATGAGTACCTGTAGGAAGAACATGTAATTTTAGAAAGTTACGTCTTCCAAAATTCTGCTCTCCTTATACTTTAGTTTATGTGTCCACACAGTCATCTAACCCCCAAGGATTGGTTTTTCCCCACATTTGGGATACGTTGGCTCTTTAAAGGCAACTTTCATAGTCACTTGTATCATCCTGTGTGTTCTCCCCGATTTAACTAAGGAGTAAGCGTTAATTCTATCCTGCCTGCTTTTTAAATCAATAGGAGAGATACATATGTAGTATTTCATATCTCTTTTTCAAAACCTTGTTTAATTGACAGACTGTACTGTGATCCTTCATCTTTGTGACCCACTGTGTCAACATTCCTCTTGGGACAAAGAGTCTTACGTGGAAGTGAGGCCTCGGTGACTTTAATAAGATTGTCAGGGCATGTGCCCAAAGATGTACCTGTCATAATATCTTATGACAGTGTTGTTGTCTGTCTCGTCAAGTTCCCTGTTACCTCAGCACGCTCGTTACTGCCGTTAGTGAGCATTTGTTATTCGTACGCAGTCGCACGTGACACAAAAATATCATTGCCTTCATCAAAGAGCCCAGGGGGCAGAGAGAAGATGACATGTATGTACCGCAGAGGGAGTGGAGTAAAGGTCTAAAGAAGATACACTGAAGTAAAGAGAATGTATGCAAGTACTGATTTTTCCTTCTCAAATATTTTACCACAGTAATGCTGGCATCTGGGGAACTGCCACAAATTATATTTCTGATAAACACCAAAACACCAGTGGGGTTTTTCCCCCAGGTTTACTCTTTTAAATTATCTTAAGATTGCAAAATAGGAAAGTTAGTAAAGGAAGGGGCAAGAGTTTAGCTGTGTGACACTTCTGGAGAATATCAACTATTTATTTTCTCTATTTTTATAGTCTTCAAGGAGCAAAAACAGAATTTGGATATGGTTTTTTTAAGTGTTATTCAGATGTAACAATTAAAGAGAAAATAATATGTCCATTTTCAGACCAGAGGCTTTTTGTCATATTGACTGATGTCCTCCAGTCAGCTGTGTGAGGTAGAGATGATGTTTTAACCATCCGCGTGAATAGAGTTGCCCAAATCAGGCCAAATATGTCAGGCTCACTCTTTCTCTTCTGTAGAACCCCCTTTGTTTGGATTCCAGCTCTTAACACGTGCCACACCCTAACCAGTGCTTGCGGCTCTGCCTCCCAGGCTCAGGTAGTGCCCTTGTTCAGAAAGAGGGGAGGTCCTTCTCTAGAAGTCACGTGATTTGGCCTTGATGGTTGCTATTATAGCTTATTACTCCAATATGATATGACATCGCTTCAGTGTGTCTTTTTAAAAATCCAGTTGGAACCCATCACTGATATTTATACCATTTGTTGGAACAGATAGGAGACTTTCCATTTCAAGTGTCAGTCCAACCCATGCACTCTAAGGCAAAAAAGGGAAATTATTGGCTCACATAGTAGGAAAAGTCCAGTGTTAGTTGACCCAGGAACTTAAAAATGCCACCAGAGCTCTGTCTTCAAGCTCTGTTTTCATTCGTAGACTCCTGGTGACGAGATAGCTGGCAAAGGCCCCAGCTCCAGGCGTTCTCAGGCTCTGGCCGGCTGCAGTGACAGACTGAGCTGAGGGCCTGGGCCTGGCAGGCAGTCCCCCAGGGGGCCGTAGGCCCTGCTCTAAACCAGTAGCTCTGCTGTCGGGAGAGCAGAGCGTGCTTCCTGGCTTAGATCTGGGTCACATACTCTCCCCTGGAGCTGGGGTAGGTCAGTTCCACACAGTTCACGCAGACTGAGGACTGTTATCCAAAGATAAGACATTTATTGTGTGTGGCTAAGAAATCGGAAATGCCCACTACACTAAATGACAAGTGAAATCACCGGTTATAAGATCCTAGGATACAGCCTGCTGAACACAGCAAGGTTGATAGAACACTTCGCTGGGAGAGGTGAGCCCGTAGGGCGCGGCGACACAGGAGTCCTAAAGCATTCAGCCTGTGTAACGGACGCTGGAAATTTCTGACTAAGTTCATATTATTTTACACATGGAGAAACCGAAGCCCAGCAAAACAAAAATACTTGTTCTTTTAAACAAAAGAAAGCAATTCTAAGAGCACAGGTCCACCAGGAGACCTATATACTACTAGAGTATTACAGGAGGTTCTTCAGGAACAAAAGGAAAATAATATCAGATGGAAATTTAGGTCTATACAAAAGAATAAAAAATGCCAGAAATGTTGGACACATGGGTAAGTATAAAAATGATTTTTCTTCATTTTAGTGCTATTAAAAGATAATTCTTTAGAGCAAAAATAGTAATATATTATGTAACTTATGCAAATCACAGATGACAACAATAGCACAAAATATGGGGTCGGGAGTGTGGAAGTCCACTGTCTTCAGGTTCTGTATACCTGTGCCTGCAGTAATGTAATACTATTTCGATGCAGGCTGAAAAGTTCAAATATATATTGTAGCTCTTAGGGCAAACTCTAAAAAATAAAAGTTATGTTAATAGTGGAAACAAAATGGATTCAGTAACTATATACCATTCAGAAGTGTACAGGAAAGAAAAGGAACAAAGAGCAAGTGGAACACCACATGAGAAACAAGTGAGGTGGCAGGTTCGAGCCCAGTCGGATTGATGGTAACATTACGTGGACATGGCCCCACACTGCATTAAAGGCCAAGGTGGTCGGACTGGGTAAAAAGGCGATATCCAACTACAGCCATCCAGAAGGAGCCTGCTGTGAATATAAAACACAGGCAAAAAAGAATAGCATGTACCATACAGACAGTAATTCAGAGAAAATAAGAGTGGCTATATTTATACTAAACACAGTTTTCAGAGAAGAAATATTATTGTCATTAAAAATTATGCACCTAATAATAGAGGTTTAAAATACATAAAGCAACAACTGAATTGAAAAGTGAAATAGATAACCCACAATTATAGGTGGAAATTTCCTACTTCTCTCTCAGTGCTGGCGCAAATAGACAAACAGAATAGAGAATTAGTAAGGCTGTAGAAGCCTTGAACAACAGTACCAGCCAATTTGACATAACTGATATTTATGTAAAGTTCTGCTCAGCAACAGCGGAATATCCACAACACTGGGCAAGTGAACCTGGCAGAGGCACCAGGACAGAGAACAGCCCGGGCCGTAAACCAGGTATCAGTGAATGTAACAGGGTTGAAATCATACACAGCATGTTCTCTCACCACAACAGACTTAATTTCAAAATCAAAAACATCTGAGAATTTCCCCACATATTTAGAAATTAAGCAGTTTACTGCTGAACAACTCATGGATTAAAGAAATCACAAGGGACGTTACAGAAAGAAGAAACATCATGTCAGAATCCCTGGAATATGGCTAAAGTAATGTGTGTAGTGAAATCTTTCCCATCAAATGCTTATTTTAGGAAAGAAAAAAAAAGGGTCCTAAAGAGCTAAGCTCTACCTTAAGAAACTAGAATAAGAAGAACTGATTAAACCAAGTAACAGAAGGAAGGAAATATTACAGATAAGAGCAGCAATCAATGAAAGAGAAGAGAAACAGCAGGAAATCTGGATCTCTTTTACTGGACCTTAGGTAGGGGTTTTAGCTACACAGTTTAATAATTGCTTGTGCATTTTAGTCAAACCTTTTTTCTAATGTAGGAATACTTTAATTCATAACACTTTAACAGTAAACTTCATTAGATGACAAATTTAAAACCAAGTCAAAGAGAAATTGAAACCTGATTTTGTTGAAATGTTAATATTAGTACAGTCTTGGCTTCATGGAATTGTGGGTCATAAGATCACGTGGACTGGTCAGAGGTGTTTTGTCTCCCAGTGTTTGGTTTCAGCACCTGTGAGGTAGACAGAGACTGTCGCCGACCTGTGGGTTGTACACTAGTTTTTATTGCACAATCAAATAGATTCATTTACTTTCCTGTCATTCTTTCATACTGTAACTTTAGGAGACAGGCATTTTGAACTTTGATTTACTGTGCTGATATTTCAGTACTCATATTTGGATGTAAACTTATTCGTCCAAATAATGAAACTAAACTTTCAAAGTAGAAGTGTTGAGGTTACGGCAGTTGACATTTTAAAACTTTAACCACAATTTCGTTCAGAAGCAAAGTTCTCACTGGAGCTCCTTTAAAATGATAAATTTGTTTCTGAAACTTATCAAAAGCCTAAACATTAAACTTACGAGTCTTCTAATACTATAAACATTCGTATTTTGAAATAGAAAATACTTTTTGAATTACTGATTATATTTATTGTTAGTGTTTATTGTAGATCTGTACCTTGTAATACGATCAAGGCAAATACATAAAGGGGAGGCCTCGAGAACTGCCCTGTCCCCGCTGCCCAGTGGCTGGGTTGAGATTGACGCCTTGTATCAGGGGTGGCTCTCCCAGCTCCCAGCAGAGCACCGGCACCTGAAACTGGGTGTTCTGGCAGGTTCACCTGTCTGTGCCGCACAAATCAGCTGCAATTTTAGAGATCTTTCCCCTCTCAGGGGTAATGTTGATTAGATGAGTTGGGGTAGGGAGGGGAGGGGCTCCGTAGATCCTCAAGGAGGCCATAAGGAAATTTGAATCTAGAATTACAGTGAATGTGTTATATGAATGGAATTAATAATTACTTTCTGTACATGTTTACTTGAGGTTCTGTTTTATACACCAACCAAAAAAACTTTTGATGTTATTCATGCAGGAGCAGAACTAAATTATTACATTGCCCTTAGGAGTAGCCCTACTAGTAAAGTAAGACTAGTCTTGTTATAGTCTATGTCCTATCAGTGTTTTCCTGCAGTTATTTTTCCTTTTTTAAGGGAATATCATTTATTTGTGGTATGACCAATGTATGTCTACAGAGCAGGCTTTTTATGGTATCTCCCGCAATTCTAAACCCTTTCCTCACTCTTGAACCATTGTGTCACTGATTTTTCTGTCATTTGTCATCCTTTTCAAAACACCACTTTGGATGGTGTGAACTCCTAGTGTTGTTGAGTCCTGCCTCTCAGAGCCCCTGTGTGCTCCCCTGCAGGGTCTGTGGCAGCTTCTGGCTGGAGCTGCTCTTAGCCTCTGAGCCCTCACTGCCATCCTGTGTCTCCAGGCCCATAGCCTCCGCTTTCTGGGTGCTGTCGGCCAGCGGGCGTGCCCACCCCCTGTTCCTGACGTCCACCTGCTCCAAGCGCTGCTTAAAGCCCAGTGTCAGCCCGCACTGCGCTTGGTGCCTTCCCTCTGCCTGTCCTGCGTTCTGTCAGGACAGGAGGCGTCAGCGCAGCCTGCATGATGCCAGTGCCCGTGGTTGAACCAGATCCAAACCTAACCGATTGTTACGCATTTTCCCTCAAGAATTACAGCCACTAGTAGTTCTGATTAGATTTAACTAAATGACAAGAAGGCATTGCCTTGATACTAAAGACACTCCTATTTTAAGTACCCCCTCCCCACCTATTGTTTCAGGGAATCCCTACACAGCTTCAAATATTTGTTGCCAATGGTATGCAGTCTCTCCTCATGGCTTAATAGTTTAACCAAAATACTTTAACTGAAGTTACAAAATTAGGACCAAAATTTTAAATTTCAAATCCTTTGGATCAAAATTAAGCCATCTTGATGAGACTAAAATTGATTACTTGAAAGAGCATGTCCTGGTTGCCCTGAAGATAAAAATGAAAAAAAAAAAGGGAAAAACACCGTTCCTGCCCGGCTGTCTGCCCACCTACATTTTTTGCCTTTGGTTTTGATCACCTGCTCTCTCCCTTCATCACCCAGCACCGTCCTGGGGAGCCGACGTCGTTCCCACTTCCGAAACAGAATTTCATTTCCCTAATTGTCCTGTCACCGCCAGCCTGGTTTACATTTGCAGCAGGCTTTGCAGGCAGTCTTCTTGGCTGTGTGTATTCGTGCTTATTTCTAGAGGAAGTGTCATGATGGCTTGGGAGGGGTAATGAAGACAGGCTGGAATTTTTTCTCTGTCCATGGCATGCATTTCTTGTCTGCTGTTTCTGTTACTGACGTTCAAAGTGGATCTATGAATGTCAGAATCATGATGAGCAGCAGAAGCCAGGGTTTTGGTCAGTATAACAGTAGGTACAGTTGAGAATGGCTTCGGTTTTCGCCTCGGCCAGTGCGCAGGCGACGCACAGCCCTCAGCACCTAGCCTGTGCCACGTGGGCCCCTGGGAGTCCGCCCATCCCTCCCTGTCTGTCCGCTTCGGCTGTTTTCTGACCAGGGCGCTCTCTGTGCCAGGCTCTGTTGGGGTCTATGAGTGAACCCACGCTTTCATGTCTGTTTTTAAGGTGAATAACGTGAAAGGAGTTTTTCGCAGGTGAAAAGCAATCTCAAATGCCATGGTAAAAAGTTTGTCTTTTTTCCGGTTGTAAAAGAGAAGAGGCATTTAAAACCAGTTGCTTGGCCCTTTGTTTGTGAAGGTATAATTCATGCCATGTGCTCTGTCAGTGTCATTGGTCAAGATGTACCAAAACCTTTGGAGGTGGCTTAGAACAAGTGTCTGAGGCCACCTTCAGGTTGCTTTGCTCAGGACCATCCCTGAGCTCATTAATAATGTTATACACTGAAGCTGATTGTTTTGGATTTTCTTACCAAAACACCCTCCCCAAAGAAGTCCTTTTTCAGTGAGTTGATCAAGTAGTAGTATTTATGAAGGCATTGATATTTCCCAGCATATAGTCCAGTGTATGTTATTAAGGCTGTACAGTAAACAGCAGACACAGAGGCAGCTTCTGCCTGTGAGACTAGTAGAAACTAGTCTCATTAACTAGTCTCCTCTCATTAACTAGACACCAGTGGATGCCGTAGGGTAAAGTAACATGCTGCTAACACCTTGCTCATCACAAGACCACTTGTAGAATCTTTAAAAATATCAGAACAGCTGAAGGGCTCTTCTGAATTGTGCGATTTGTCCACTGGTTTTTAAAGATATCTACAGGTGGTCTTGTGAGGCCCGTCAGCCTCAACTACAAGAAGCACAGGCAGAAATCCAGAAGTTTGTTTTGTTTTTTTAAATGGGCTTTAAGGGGAAGATAGATGATACATTTTCTTGATTTACATTCAGTGCTTCCACAGTTCTCTTACTAGATTTCCTCATTCACATCTAAGAATTATGAATGGAAAAAGGAGAAGGTAACCAGGAAGGAGAAGAAAGAGCTGACAGCCTTGGAGGGGAAGAAGGGACAGGAAAACCAAGACACAAATGTATGAAATATACAAGTCTGGGGCCATTTAGAATTTTAAAATCCTATTAAAGGTGACACATGGAAAATGTCACTAAATGAGTGTCTGTTGGTTGCATCTGTTGTAAAGACATCAATAGTTGTGATTCTCTGAATGCTGACCGGCCAAGGATCACTGAGAGCCACCTATTACCCCGTGGGGCGTCCCAAGGAAAAGGCCTCCTGTTGTACAGTCTCAGGCGTTGGCCTGAGCCCCTGGACCCCCTGAGAGACGCCTCAGCCTCTCTTCTCCCAGATGCCACCCGGTTCTTAGCATCCTCCTAAGCAGAAAGGTGTAACTTTCGATCTTTTAATTATTGTATTCTGAGTGCCAATTATATTCTGGTTTAATCATTTTAAGACAGGTAATCCAAATACAATAGCGCGCAGTGAACAGAACTGGCGATGGGAGCAGCACCTGTTCCCACTGTGCTTGGTAGGGCGGGGCAGCCGGAGGGCTCTTCTGAATTGTGTGATTTGTCCACTCATTTTTAAAGATATCTTTTTCTGAATGGTAAAACGTTATATAAACATCACTGATTATGTAAAACTGCATGCATAATAAAACATGTAAAGCTCGAATTTAGCAGTCACCCTTTTAAAAAGAGAGTATTTGTCGCTTCTTCTTTAACGCACTTGATCCTGGTCTAGTATAACTTCGTGTCATCCAGGAAGAAGCTTGCTTTCAAGTCCGGCAGCCTTTCTCTGAATTTCTGGCCTGTTCCGGTTCCTGTTCCCCACTCTTCCCCACTTTTCCCAAATTCCTCATTGGCTTAGTAACTGAACTGCTGACCTAATGCATAGATAACTACAGACTGAACTTCCTTAGCTTTCTGACCTCCACGCCCCCCCACTCCTGCACAGCCTTCCTTTCCCCACTTCCCCTCCACCTCAGAGGTTCCTCGTATTCAAAACCAGTCCCCCCTTCCCTGGATCCTGTCTTCATCTGATGCCTTCAGGAGCCTCACTCCGTGAGTCACCTCCTGTTTCACAGAACTCTCCGGTCAGCCTTCCCTCCCTCTCCCTTGTTTCCCTCCCAGCTCACTTCCAGACCTGTTCCCCTGCTTTCGTTCCTTCTGTTAATGCCATCCTCCCCCAGTCACCAGGCCTGAAACCCTAACAGCCTGGGCGCTCCCCGTCTCCAGCCCTGTTGATCTGCCCCCTATATAACTCTTTACCCCTTCTCTCTTTTTTTAAATGTTTATTGATGAGAGAGAGAGAGAAACAGACAGACATTCATGCCCTCACTGGAGATCAAACTCAAATCCTAGGCATGTGCCCTGACTAGGAATCGAACCCCCAAACGTTCGGTGTATGGGACGATGCTCCAGCCAACTGAGCCACCCTGACCAGGGTCTTTGCCCCTTCTCTTGGTCACCACTGCCCAAGCTCAGACCCACACCGTCCGTTACCCAGACCACGGCCACAGCCTCCTGCCCGGTCCGTCGTCTTCCAGTCCTCCCCCTTTCCTTTACTGTGTTGCTTTCCTTCATAATCTTCAGTGGCCTGGCCTTGCTCATTAGGTAAAGTATAAATTCGTAGGCATGGAAAGGCCCTGTGTGCCTCTCATGTCCTACCTTGCCAGCCATTCCTACCCAACCCTTCCTTGGAATTCTCTAAACATCTCATTTTTTTCGCCCATGCGTGTGCCTTTGGTTTCCTTCTAACAGCCCTTCCTATGTGACCTCCAACACGAGCACCTCTGCAGGTCCCCTGGCCGACCCTGCTTGTCCGCAAACACTCAACTCTTGGGTCGCATCTTAGGCCTGAGCAGTGAGCGCCCCTCCCCCAGCTTCCCTCACACTTGGGAAACGCAATTCCAGTCAAGCATTTTCACAGTGCATTTCATGGGAGAAACCTACAATGAATTCCTTGAGCCAATATCCTTTTTATTTTTGTATATGTCATCACTTAGCAAATGTTTATGAATAATAAAAATGATTAATGAATGAAGTCTCTGCTTTGGTGACCTCTGGGAGAATAAAAAAAGAGGAAAAGGCTGCAATATTCAATGTGTGCAAATGCAGTCCAGTGTCACGCAGCCACAGAGGCCACAAAACAAAATTTAAGAAGAATTTTGGATATAAAAATCCAAGAGGGAATTCAGATAAACCCTATTATACAAATAGGAGTTTTGTAAGCTTCTGGAACTTCAGTGCAAATTTCTACCACTGATTTCTTGGAAAGCTATAAAGAAACTTTCCAACTGTTTTTTTTTTTAAATTAAAAACAACAAAAAGCAGCCCCAAATCACTCAGGATGCCTTTATAAAAAGCTGTCCAAGAAGGAAGTATGTAAATAATTCCCTAAGGTTTGCTTTCTGAGACAACCATGGGATCCTTGCCTGCTCAGCCAGTTCAGCTCTTTCTTCAGCGTGTGTAGTATGAGGACATGTCCCAAGATTTTCAAAGTGCCACACTCACTGTTTCTCACATGAAGAGAGGAGGAAAATTGGGTCTGTAATATATGATAACATCTCAGTACTCAGTGCTGTTTGCAAGAGCCGTTCCCAAAGTGATCTCACGCGATCTACCCTGCTTTTGTGCTCCCGGTGTACCTTTAAGACCCTGAGGTAACTGGCAGCCACAAAACTGGGGCTCCCCACACACTTCCAGTGCCTTCTCTGTTAACCTCACCACGGTCAGTGAGCCTGGACTCTCCTGAGATCTGGCAACCCAGAAGCCACTTTGTGTCCCAGAGACTTTCCCTAAAAATAACTTCACAATTCTGTAGCTACTTATGTGTGATTCTGTAACCTTTTTAGGAGTCAGTGCTATCTGTTTCACACCTTCTCCTCAGAGTACAGCAAGGTGGCATACTTTGTTCCGTTTTATTCCCTTGGAGGAGCATGGACCAGCCCAAAGGCATCTAAGGCTATCTGAGTGTTGATCTTGGGCTCTGCTTCAGGAACTTCAGGAAATACTTGCAATTTACAGACTTTAAACATCATTAACAATCCAGAAGCAACTGTGTCTGCATTCCTGATGCTTTTCCATAAAAGACAGGAAAGGGATTGTGGCCTTCTTTTCAAAGTCAACGTGATGTTTAATGCTCAAGCTCACCTGGCAATAGCGCGAGTTACAAGCACATACCTACTGAATGAGCCCCAGGTTACCCATTGCATACGGATATTTTGCCAGTAGTAGTCTGTTGAATTCTGATGTACCACATTTCACTGATTTTAATATGTACTCTTTTTTCACTTTTAACATCTCTCTGATTGGTGTTTATCTTATAATCAGTGGCTTGTCATAATTTAACTGACATGGTTTTTCTAAATGGAGTATACAGGGTGAGGCAAAAATAGGTTTATGTTTGTGAATACAGGAAACAGTTTATTCTTACATTATTATTTATTAATTGTATTATTTTTCATATGAATAGCTATAAGCCTACTTGTGCCCCACTCTGCATGCGTCTTACATTTAGTGTAAGTCTTACATTCAGTAGCATCTTAAGTTTGGAGAAGTGACTTTTATATATATAAAACTAAGCTTCTACCTCTTAAAAATTATTGCCTTGGTTTCTAAGACCTGTTTGATACAAAATAGAACAGTAGTAAAAATGGCAACTTTAGCTGTGAATTTCATTATTTGCAGTAGCTGTTTTGGCAGATACTGTGTTAGAATCAAATTGTCACACTCCAGTATCCATTCTCTTATATTACTGTCTTCTGCGGGAGGAAATCATAGAAATAATTATTGCAAGTAAATGTAACTTGATACAGCTCAGTGACTTCCTTGTTCCCTCTCACTTTTCTGTTAACTTACTTCTTGAGTGTCTTTTCAGCCAATATTTGCTCAGAAATCTTAGTGTTATTGAGACTCATTTTCTTAGTCTCTCGTGTTTGGGGTTTGGGTTCCTTGCTTTCCTATTTGACCAATATTTTTCCATCTGAGTTAAGGTGGAATCCCTTCTCTTTCCTGTGCATAGACCTCTATGGGAGTCTTGGCACTGGAGTCCTTTCTTCTCTGGATCCCTTTCCTAGGGATAAAGGAATCAAATGCAGCACCACCTTTATGAGCTGGAACGATTACTGAATAATTCCTACACTGAAACAGCATTCCTGACCAACTGTAGTTTATAAAATATATCCGTTCTCTTTACTAACATAATAAGTATCAAGAAGTTTTGAAGAGAAATTGGCCCTTTTTGATGATTCAGTTGTGATCAGGCACTAAGGATCACCTGCAACATCTGTGTCCCTAACTGTGGTCACAGGGGACAGAAGGTGGGTATCCGGCGGAATCCTTCACGGGACTCAGACACACTCTGCCTCGTTCCCTGTGCTTCCCGTGTCGTGCTGCTCGAAAAACGCCAGTGTCTGTAGAACACACGCACCAGGCTGCCCACAGCTGGAGGAAGCAGTTGGAAAATTCCCATGTGGAAATTATTTTCAAGAGTAAATTGCAGCAAATTTGATTTACCACCATCTCCAAAAGGAAAAGGAAATCAAACTCTGAAAGAAATTTTAACTGCTTGTCAGTTTTACTCAACTAGGGTTTCGCCAAATGCAGTCATCACGTGACGCCTGACAGGGCTAAGGGCCGCTGGTCTGTGTGCGAGCACTGGGGCGGGGGACACTCTCCTCACCCGTGTGCCTCCCTCCGGCCACTTCGTCTCTGCTCTCTTGCAGGTCCACACGTTCAGAGGGCCGCACTGGTGTGAATACTGTGCCAACTTCATGTGGGGGCTCATTGCTCAGGGGGTGAAATGTGCAGGTAAGAGCTCCTCCCTCTCGCCTTGTCCAGTCGGTGGGGAGTTATACGGAGGAAATCATAAGGAGATTTGCTGTTATGCACAATGGGCTGGATCCTAGTTTGCTCGTAGTACACATACAGCAGTCTGGGTTTCCAGGCAGCCACTGGGGAAATTGGAGTTTTATCTGCCCTTAAGCTTGTACTTAATGAACAGCAGGCAGGGGATCTGGTGTCTTAGTCCATTAAAAAGAGAGAAGTCAGCTTGTTCAAAAAGTCTGATAAAAGAAGGAAAAAGTAAAGTAGTTATATTTAACTGTTGCTTTTGATGTTGCAGGAACTAAATTTATAAAAATGATTTTTTTAAGCAGTATACAGGGACCTGTGATTGTTGCCATGGAAACTGAATTTTAAAGATAACTTGCTAAGCTGAATTGTTCTTGCTAAATTTTTGTGAAATCAAATTGAAGCTTTAAAAATCTGTGAATTTATCTTTAGAGAGGGTTACCAAATTCTGAAAAACCACTTAGTCACTAGTAGTTTGTGACATGTTGAAATTCTGAATAAGCCAAATCTTTTTTTATAGAGTATGACCATACTGTTTTGGGGTTTAAATTTAGAAACTTCTAAGATTTACACAAAAAGAAATAACAAGCTGAGGTATTTATTGAAGTGCTTAATGAAATGTGGTTATTCATATCATGTGACATTCATTTGTAGATAACAACTGTACAAAATATTGGCCATGTGTGCAAACTACCCTAAATTCTGGCATAAGCTTCAAGATAGCCACCTAAACTTTAAATGCATAGTGTTTGGTCCTAGAAGTTTCTTTCTGCTATTTAAATTGTAAGACTGAAAAATATCTTCTTACATGTTGTTTAGCATGAAGCTTAACACTAAAAATGCATGTATACTAAGAGTAAAGTATTTAAAAATGATAACTATGGTAATTCTGTCAAATCACTATACAACATGTTTCTTCTGTGGCATGATTTTTAATGCAGTCTTTTTGATGTCCATTATGTTTAGAAACTTCTGGGTTCTGATTGTTCTTATTTCTGAACTGTGTTTTTTAATAACAGGGTACAGTATGCATTGCAAATGAATGTTTCAAATCACCCTTCCTTCTTGTTATTATTAGTGTCACTAAGACATGGTCAAGTTCAGGCATATAGCACTAGCCAAACCCATAAGGACCTGCCACGGGGAGGGATGAGAATTCCCTGAGTGTTGACTTAGACCTCTGCAGTGGTGCCCATTAGGGAGAGTCTCAGCTGAGATCCGGTCTGACTCCTCCGTTACCCTAGAGGATGACCCCTCCATGTGCGCCTTTCTTCCCAGGGTGTAGGTGAAAACAATGCTGAGTCAGTGTGAGGAGCCATCCTTGGGAAGACTGTAGTTGAGCCTTTGAACTGGAGGGAACACGGTGGATCATGAAGTGTTGACAAAGTGGTGGTGTTAAGACCATCTGCATTGTTGTAGTTTTTCCAGAGCAAATGGAGTCATCTTTTCACTTGCTCAAAGAGTGACAGTCTCAATTCAATAAGCCTGGGTTGCCTTATGACACAGCCTTGACCAGCTGAGACTCTGCAACAGTTTCCTAAACACTTTATTGCTGTCACTAACTTAAAAGCTTTTCTTTCACTAGAGTATGTGTTGTTTACTTTTGAAAGAGTGAAGGCCACTGGGTAAGAATTCTGAGTCACCTAGTAAAAGAGAACAGGTACGACACCTGTGAATAACCTTTGTCAATATGCCACATTCACAAGTCATGTTTGAAAGAAATGTCTTGGAACACTGTGGTGGCGATCATGTGAAGAAAAGGAGAAAGAACATGATTCACTCCCTCCCACGGCCCTCCCACGGCCGCATCGACAACCCTCACCTCTTGTAAGGGGCAGGGCAGGGATTGGAAGAAAAGCCTTGAGGAGACTTTTTCATTTTATGTTATATCTTGTCCTTAAAAGCATTATTCTGTGTGATTTGAACCAAAGTTAGCTCGTTATTTTCAGTGTGGAGACTTGGTGTTTGAATTACTTCTGTTTTCTCTGATGACTAATTACATTTGGACCGACAGTGGGATTCTTCGGTGTGAAGTGCTCATCCTGACCATCCACTTTATCTAAAACACAATGCAAAGAATTAAGAACTTAGAGAACTAACTGGTGGGCTAAACAGTGGCTCCCCAAAGATTTCTCTTTCTTAATCCTCAGAACTTGAGAGTGTGTTACCTTTCCCAGCATAAGGGACTATATGATGAAGTTACAGATTTTGAGATGGAAAATGTCTCTGGATTGTTAGGGTGAACCCAGTGTAATCACTGTCACAGGATGGGCAGGAGAGGGAGGCAGGAGAGGCCGAGCCAGAGAGAAGATGGAAGGACAGAAGCAGAGGTCATGAAAGAGAGGCAATGCTATGCCTCTGGCTTTGAAGACAGAGGAAGGGGGCCAGGAGCCAAGGAATGCAGGCAGCCTCTAGATGTTGGAAAAGGCAAAGGAAAGAAACAGATTGTCCATTAGAGCTTCCAGAAGAAACACAGGCCCGCCAACACCTTGATTTTTGCCTGGTGAAACTGATTTTGGACTTGTGACTTCCAGAACTATATGACAACAGACTTACATTGTTTTCAGCCACTAAGTTTGAGGTAATTTGTTACAGCAGCAATAGGAAACTAATGTACTAGCCACTGAACATTAAAGATATTATACTTCCAAAGAAAAATGGCAGGCTTACTGCCTGTCAAAAGAGAGATTTTTTATCTGCTTTTGATCCCGAAGATAGCTTGCTCTGTTCTGGTTTCTTTTTCAGAATTGACCAAGTCACAGAGCTTGTCAGGAATTCTTAAAAGAGTGTTTGCCAAAAGCAGCAATTTTGTATCTCACCACCCCCCTCTTTTTTTTAACATCACATGAAATGTTGGGTGGGGTTGCAGTCACCAGACTGGCAGAGTTGCTGTAGGAATCAGACTGAATCTGGCTAACAGCAGGCAAGGTCTCAGAACTCCAGGCTTGGGCCTCCACACTCACGGCCGACGAGGACAGCTGGTGGAGCTGCCGGGGTAACTGTGAGCACACCAGATAGGACCTCTTCAACCCCCCAACACAGGGTTCCATAGTGGGCATTCAGCGTTGTCTCCTCACCTCTTTAAAGTGAGTAAAATGATGTACAGGAGAGTATCTAACTGCAGCTTGGGAGTGCTGCTCCTCCTACTAAAATCTTTATGAAAAAGTAAAGTTCAAAGGGCCATCAATGCTCAGATAGAAGAGTTTCCCTAACCACTTTTCCCTTCCTTATGAAAAGCTGACAGGTTAAAGTAATATTATTATCTGTATAGTCATTGAGATGGCCGAACATCCCTGCCGTCCAAAAGACATTCTACTAACATCCCTGAGTTGCTTTCACCACAATATACTAAGAAAACAGCCAGATAATTTTGTTGTGAATCAGACATATCAACTTAGCATGGGCCATTTATTAAAGTGACTTCATCTTGCCAGTGCATTATCATTACTGCCAGCCCCCAAAAGGAAATGGCAGCTGTTTTCTTCCTAATAATAAGATGTATGTATTGCTTCAAATACACAAGTTCTTAACTTCTAGGCTGAAGAAAGGAAGTGGAAGTAAGGCCTTTTATTTGTTACTGCTCTGATTGACTATACTTGAAATGTTACATTTGTCCTTGTAAGCCAGAAAGAAATTAGTTAGACTTGCCTAAAACTTCTATATAGCCCCCTTTTAACTGAAAGTAGTATTTTCATAAATATCCCAAAGAACAAGGTATTTGGCCTAATTTTGCTTATGTGACTTCTGATATATATCAGAAATAGGTATTTACATTTTTTCTAGATGGAGGGGCTGGGCAACTAAGAAATACACTTAAAAGTGGGATTTTTATGCGCAATTACTTAAAATGTGAACACTCAGAGAAAAGAATGAATCATTTATTTTCAAAACACATTAGCATTGCCCATAATCTTATCAATAGAATGTACATAATATAAGCTATTTATTTCAGAGAGTAGATTTCTGTGCTTTCTAAATATGAAGCATACATTATGTTTTTATAAAGAAAATTTGAGTAGCCTAGAGTTAGCAGTATATATAATACCAATAGTTCATTAATAAAGGACAGAATAAAGCATGATTTGAATTTTTTATTCTTCCTTTTATATGTTTATTCTGTGCTTATTAACTGAATAATTGGGAGAGGGAAATGTAGTTTAATTGTAACATAAAAATAACTTACCAAACCAAGAGATACAACAAATGAAAGGACTTTTTATGGACTTTTTTCATTTACAGTGTAGATCTTCCCAGGGAGAAATGGAACTGTATAGGAGTTATATGACTTTAATAAATAAGTATGAAAACCAAATAAACTCTTAATGGCAAACTGAAATATTGATATACTGCTAGTCCTTGAAGCAGCAATTTTCAGAGCAAGCTCAGAGCTGGTATATTGCACTGTGAACTTAAGAGTATAAAGATGCTTTATTTTAATGAATTTGCCCTATCCTTTGGTCTTCAGAAGAACTTCTTATCCAGTCCTGCCAAAAAACTTGACCTTTGACATTTATAATATTGGGCACAACATATTGTCCCATAGTTTAATGTTATTCAAATGGAAGAAAGAATATTAGTTTACAAAACATTTTCCTCTCCCTTAATTACCTAAATCTAAGCTTTGTCATCACTCTGTCCAGTTTTCACCGAGTCACAAAGGATCGGGGCATTAGAGAAGAATTATGTGGGCACCAGAAAAGCCCACAAGCCATCAGTGCCAACAGCACTGACCAAAAAGAATCCCAAGGAAAGCTTGCTTTTCCTAGTCAAAGCCCTGGGAAAAGGCAGCCCATCTGGACAGAAATCTTAGGACCCCGAGGATGTTTAAAATGGGAGATAACTTCCAATATTCAAAGGGAAAACATTAGTATTAACATCAGACCATCGGTGCCACTCAGATGTTTTGATATTATGTGGATGCATCAAAATTTTACTATCTTGCTTTCTACTGAACTCCCATTTAGAGTTTATACAAAGGGAAAGAATATGACAAAACAAGAATATAATGGGTAGGTTTTATCCTTGCTTTTCAAAAGTCTTTGCCAAATCACTTATTTATATATGTGTATATATGCATATTTATAAAACAGTAAAATATGGCAGTACCTTTTAAACTGAAGTATATGCAACAAGTAATGGGTACAATACACATTACTGAATAAAAGGCTGAGAATAGCAAGTTCACCTCCAGCCCTAAAAACTAACTAGGAGTCCACGATGCGTATCCCTCAGTGGGAAGAGCACAGGCGGGGAACCAGGAATCCAAGGTTTAAATCTCCGCTTTCTGGCTGAGTGACTTTGTTTTACTGTCATTGGGAAGTGGCCCTGGGACAGGTGATTGCCAACAGCCCTTTCCAGCTGGATCTGTGACTTCCATGCACCCACTTAAAAAGTAGGAGGCACATCAACATTATTATTAGATTAGGAAGCATTGCTAACTTTTATACTTAAGAAAAACTATGTAAGAGTTTTTCCTTTTCTGGACGAGATGAATAAATAGGTTTCTTTTTTTCCCTTCACAATAACAACAAAACTCCCTGGAAAAAAAACATGCCTCCGCTATCAGAAGACTCTGAAAGCCACAGAAAGGAAGGGAAGCCAATTAGGGACCTCAGGACCCAAGGAACCCAGCAGCAAATTGCCTCATGGTGTTTTGGATTTTGTTTTTGTTTTTTTATTTTTTAACCTCCTGTGTTTTCCAGCCCAGGCATTAGAAAAACTCACAACTCTTAAACACCAACAGGCACAGACCAAAAAGAATCCCAAGGAAAGCCTGCTCTCCCTGGCTGAAAAGCGTAGTTCAGTGGGACAGAAATCTCTTAGCCACCCCGTGAATGTGCAGCAGCCCCCTGTGGGTAGGACCCTGTTTCCCACCGCACTGCCCCCTGCAGTAATAACAAGGCTGCATTTCTCCTGTGTGTCCGAGTGGAGCTCTGTTTTCCATCACCATATTGCAGAGAAAACCGGTACCCCGCCTTGGCTGAGCCTGTAGGTGGGATCCTGACTCTCATCCCCTCCCACTTCTACAGTAGCAGCAGGACCCCCTCAGCCCAAGTCTGTGGGCAGGGTCCTGCCTTCACCCCTCATCTGCGTTAATGAGACAGCAGGACTATAAACAAAACTGTCTTCTGTGCCCGTCGTCCTCAGCTGGGTTGGAGGGCAAACCCGACTTCCATCCCCACCCTGCAGTAACTGGGAGGCGCTGGCCCTGTCCTCCCCAGCGTGTCGGGGAGAGTCCTGCCATTTGGGTGACATACAAGTGGGGCAGGCAAAACAAACCACAGAAACATTACAAGGGCTCTGTAACCGGAGGTTGACATTTGAACCATGGCCTGCAAAAGTGAGCCAGGATGGAGGCCGGAATGTGTACTCTAAGTCTAAAGTTTACTTACCTGCTAAAATGGGAAATTTCAATAGGAACCAGAGTCTGTAACACTCAAAATACCCACAATACAGTTCAGAATCACACTTCATACCATGAACCAGGAAAATCTCAACTCAGTTGGGAAAAAAAAACCAACCAACCAACACTAATTTTGAGATGGCATAGTTGCTGGAATTATCAGACAAGAAAAGCAGCTTCCACAAAAATGCTCCAATGAGCAATTATGAACATTCTTAAATAAAAATAGGATTTATCAGAAAAATAAAAATGTAACAAAGAACTAAATGGAAATTTTAGAGCTGAAAATGTACTAACACACTCACTGGATGCGCTCAGTAGCAGAATATAGATGACAGGAAGAAATCAGTGAACTTTAGGTCAGTAGCAATTATCTAATCAAACGAGAGAGAATAGATTTCGAAAAGTGAACTGAAGCCTGTGGGACAGTAGCAGGAGATTTAACTTTTGTGTTGTCGGAGCACCAGAAGAGGACAAAGAGGGACAGAAAAACTACTTGGAAAGCTAGTGGCTGAAAACTCCCCAAATACGGTAAGAGCAGCAAAAGAAAAATGATGTGTGTATTTGGAGACACCTGTATGTAAATGAGGCGTGTTAAGGGCATCGGAGGTGAGGAAGTGTCTGTAACCCCCGGCATCCGAGGGCTGCAGGACCTACGGGCCATCAGGACCGCAAGCCGACTGTGGCGGTGCCGAGTTACAGCCCTGGGGCGTTCACGGGAGAGACTTCCACGGTGCCATTTCGGAAATACAACAACGTCCTGGTGAACAGTTACAGTTTACTTACATGTAAGCGCTGTACTGCCATGTACAACTGGATTTCGGCATTACTGAAAGTCATGATAATGAAGATGATCACCGGCATTTGTCTAACATTTTATAATGTGCAGAGCACCTCAGACACACTGGTTCATTAATTCTTATAACACCTCTGTGAGGTCAGCGTTGTGCTCCCCTTTCTGCCGAAACAGCACGCACAACCGCAGCCGTCCAAGGACGCAGTTAGTTGTGGGATTGCACGTGATGACCAGCGGTGTTACTAAGGCCTGGTTGTGAACTGTATGTGCCCCACCTGGACCAGATCTGCAAGAGGTCAGCATCAGGTTTTCATGAACTTGAAAACAAATATGTTACACTTTTAAAAA
Organism: Artibeus jamaicensis; assembly: GCF_021234435.1. Lineage (NCBI taxonomy): Eukaryota > Metazoa > Chordata > Mammalia > Chiroptera > Phyllostomidae > Artibeus > Artibeus jamaicensis. The sequence continues at coordinate 12,294,385 of NW_026521814.1, read as the reverse complement.
CATAGAGATGACATTTATTTTAGTTAAATTATTCAGCGGTGGTTTATCACTCTTCAGTCCAACTTAAGAAAATATTTCTGTTCCTTTCTATTCCTTACTCTTGTTGAAAATAAATACTATCTAGAAATGTTTAGGTTCTAGCATCTCAGAAGTTATAACCCAGTAAAATTACAAAGCAAAGAAATAGTTTCAGTAGAGGCACTAGGGGATAAGTCTTATAACCATGGACTCCAGAATCATCCGTAGGCTTGAATCTCAGCTCCCCACAGACTAAACCATGACGTTGGGTAAATTTCTTAACAACTCTCTGCTTGGTTTTATAAGGTTTATAAAATGAGAAGAGTAATAGTACCCATTTCATAGAGTTTTGTGGGTTTAAATGAAATAATAATTGTAAAGCACTTAGAATTGTGTTTTCATTAGTAAGCTGGTGATAATAGTAGTAACAAATAATAACTGTAGCTGGTTTTATCTACTAGATCAATTATATATGATATATGTAAAGGATTATGAATAAATATAAATATGAGCAGCACCATTTTAAGAGGGCCCCCGGATACTCTCTGCAGGTCTGATTGCTCCTCATACAAATGTATTAAAATGCAGTTATACCCCACATTGAGTATATTTTTATGTAATCTTAAATGGATAAAATTTTAGTGGGCTGGCCCTGACTGGTGTAACTCAGTGGGTTGAGCACAGGCCTGTGAAGCAAAGCATCACCAGTTTGATTCCCAATCAGGGCATGTGCCTGGGTTGCAAGCCATTCCCCAGTATGGGGTGTGCTAGAGGCAACCACACGATGTTTCAGTCCCTCTTCCTCCCTCCCTCCCCCATCTCTCTAAAAATAAATAAAATCCTTTAAAAATTTGTAGTGGGCTAATTGGCATAATATTAGATTTGTAGACATTTAAATAAACACTTACAAATTTGGTTTGTTTTGGTTTGGCTGGAATTCTCCAGAGGTCATACAGCAAGTAAATGGTGAAACCCAAGTTAGAAGTTTGCTCTTCTGACTTAAAATCCAAAAGACCTTGTAAGAGAAGAGATGCAAAGAATAGGAGCTTCTGGAAGCTAGTATTTTTTTAAACCTAATGCAAGCTAGAGTATCTTTTGCTAAAATAAACAGTCTGGAATGCTCAATACTCTAAAACAATAATGAACTTTTTCTGTCTCCATTCATTTTTCAGATTGTGGTTTGAATGTCCATAAGCAGTGTTCCAAGATGGTCCCAAATGACTGTAAGCCAGACTTGAAACACGTCAAGAAGGTGTATAGCTGTGACCTCACAACCCTTGTGAAAGCCCGCATCACTAAGCGGCCGATGGTGGTGGACATGTGCATCAGGGAAATCGAGTCTAGAGGTGAGGCGCTTTGGGGCCAACTCGGGCCAGGCCGCTGTGCTTCACCACGAGGGCCAGTCCCAGGGCTGCTGTTCTGGGTGCCTCACTGCACAAATTGGTTGTCTTCCGACAGTTATGGGGGCCTATTTTAGGTGGCAGATGATATGAAATGAGGTAATTTAATAAGAAGTTAAACAGCTTGAGTTCAAGGTACATTTAGGTACATTTAACCAGTTATAGGAAATATGCCTTAAAGTATATTTATGGATGATGTTTCAAGTCTATAAAAGTTGACATGTAGGCCCTGGCTGGTGTAGCTCAGTGGATTGAGCGCGGGCCTGCGAACCACACGATCGCGGTTCAATTCCTAGTCAGGGCACATGCCTGGGTTGCAGGCCTGTTCCCAGCAGAGGACTCACAAGAAGCAACCATACACTGATATTTCTCTCCTTCTCTCCTTCCCTTCCTCTCTAAAGATAAATAAATAAAATTTTTTTTAAAAAGTTGACATGTAGATACCATTCATTTTTCAGCTTTTTATATATTTTTCTTGGGTCTGAGATGCAAGAAATGCTCTATTAAAACTGTCCTAGGCCAGAAATTAGAGCTGCACCCTAATTATTCTTCCTCACTTGGGAAAATGGCTACAGGCCTATTAATATAGTTTATCTGAGTCTTCTGTTATGTAAAAGAACTTAGGGTGTAATTGAGGTGATGAATTATTTCCCTTAAGACTTAACATATTTGATCTAATTAGACAAAGTGATAAGCCAGCTCACAAGTACCTAGGTGACAGTAGGTCAGTCAGAAAGCAGTGAGTGAAATGGGTTTATTTTGGGAGAAAAGTGTGAAGAGGTTTCTAAACATGTATATTTTATCATTCTTTCTGACACATTACTTCCCTAGCTTAAAGTATGGCAAGAAGTTAAAATTTAAAGAAAAGGCATGATTCCAAAAAGACTAATTAGCACCCTTGCTTTATTTTTGCAGGTCTTAATTCTGAAGGCCTGTACCGAGTATCAGGATTTAGTGACCTAATTGAAGATGTCAAGATGGCTTTTGATAGAGGTATGTTCTTTGGCATGTTCACTAACTTAGGGCAATAATTCTCTTTGCCAAAAAAAGCACAATATCTTATGTTATTTTACACATTACTTTTCTAAATCATTGATGCTTATTATTCCAAATAAAAAAACAGTTTATGATTTTTTTAAATTATTTTTAGCGAGTATAAGTATTAAACTGTTAAATTTCAAGGTGACAAAGCATATAATTTAACTATATCACCAATATTTGAATATCCAAGGCAGTCTATGTTCTCCAGAATATTTGCAAAGCAATTAAATCCACCACAAAAGGCAGGGAGAGGTGGGATGGTGGGGCCTAAGCCACTGCAGAGCTCCAGGCTCCCAGGTTTGCGAGGCGCCTCTCACTCTGCCTGCGTTCCATGCTTCCTCATCACCGTCTGCTCAGTGGAGACCCAAGTCCTGGCTCTTGTGTCAGGACAAGAAGCTGAGAAGAGCTGAGGACCTTCTGGCAGAGGACCTATCCCACTGTGGGAGGAGGGGCTGGCCAAAGAAGAAGTCAGTGGGCTTATTGTCTCTAACATTTAAATTTAGATTTGTTCCCACAGTTCTCCAGTCTGTCCTTCAGTACTAGAATAAAGTGGTACCAAAGAAGACCTGTCACCTTGAGTACAGGGAGTGGAACAGACTGAGACTGGTGGCATTTTAAAGAGCCTCTTTCCTTTGCAAGTGTATATTCCTCCCCCACCGCAAAGCTCTTAGAGCCAGCAGAGGCAGAAGACAGAAATAAGTGTTATTACCGACCTAATATGAGGAAATCTAGGCCAACCCAAGTACTTAATAAAATCAAGGAAAATGAAGGGAAGTAATGGTATGTTAAATTCAAATAAGCATTAAGAATAACCGTAAATCAGCCCCGGCTGGTGTGGCTCAGTTGGTTGGAGCATCATCCTGTAACCGAAGGTTGCAGGTTTGATTCCAGGTCAGGGCACATGCCTGGGCTGTGGGTTTGACCCCAGATCCGAGCATGTGTGGGAAGCAACTGGTCAGTGCTTCTCTCTTGCATCGATGGTTTTCTCTCTCCCTTCCTCTCTCTCTAAAAAAAGCAATGAAAACATGTCCTTGTGTGAGGACTTTAAAAAAATTTTAAATAGCTCTAAATCAATGCTTAATTGAAGATCAAAGAGCCATTTTTTTTCTCTAGAAGTAGCAACTGAACATGTCCATTCTCAAACACTGGCAAAGATTCTCAAAAATAACTCACACTGGCAAAGAAATCGAATGTTTCCATTGGCCCAGAAAGAAAATAAGTGGCGGTTTCCTCTCATTAAAAATACAAGACAGTCTCTTTGTGTCCTGAAAGCACTAATAACGGATTTGAAAAATCTGTAAGGGCTCACCTGGGCTCCACACAGCCACACCCTCGGGGCCAGGTGGTCACTCCCAGGAGGCTTAATAACCCTGAAATAATGAGGTCCACTGGGGGGGGAAACTCGGGATCCATAGAATGCTAGAAGGAACTCATTCAATTCTATCATCAAAGTAAAAGGGCAGAATCTGGAAAGTCTCCCCTCACTTTAGGAGATAGTCGCCGAGTGGAACGCCAGCTCCAGGTCAGCACAGGCCATTGCAGGCCTGTCACGTTTCGACTGGGGGTAGAACAGCACATGTTTCTGTGACCAGCGCAGTGAGAGGTCGGTGGGAAGGTCAGAGCCGGTACCAACCCTGAGCCTTCCCAGGAGAGCCCCGGACCGAATGAAGCCAAAGGCCGCAGGTGACAAAGCAGTCGGGGACAGAGGACATCGCAGTCTGCGCTGCTGCTTTAGAGCCCGACTTGGAATGTAGTCTCTAGAAACCTGGTTACGGAATGCATTTATTTTACTTTACAATAAATGTGAGAGAAGATACAGATTCTTTTCAAAAAGCAGGTTTTAAAGGAACCCGTCTAAGAATAATATGCACGGTAAGGGACTGAGGGGCGATGAGCACAGTATTTTGCCACAGAAGGAATTGTCTGACTGGTAGAAGATTCCCAGAGCAGCCTCCAAATTTTGTTTAACACTCGCATGTAGCTGAACTCTAAGATTATGACTTTACTTTCCAAACAAAAAATTATACTTTAGCCAATAATGAGAGGATATTTGAAGTCTGGATTCTCAGAAAAACACAGAAGAAAAGTTTTTTCTGAGTAAAACTTTTGACAGAGCTGATACTTGCTTTTGTCATTTTTCTGTCTTCCTTCCGCCCTTGCATTCCCTTCCGCAGTCCTCAGGCCCCAGCACCTCCCCGCTCCCCAGGGTCCCCAGTGAAGCCGTCTGCCTTGCCAGTTCCTTCTAGAAAGCAAGCACTCTCTCCCAATTTGTACTGTTGCAGGGCATGGCTTCGACCCAAGTATGAAAGATGGGCACTGATGATCTGATTCACGCTCAAACACAAGTGTCCGATAGGCCAAGGTGTTTGCATTTTAGAAGAGGCTGCTAAAAAAAAGCCTCTAGAGTTGTTTCAGGATTTACCCAAAAAACGGAGCAGAAAGTGCCGATATTTCCCCTCCCCTCACGCTCAGGCCCACACAGCTTCCCCTTTTGCTGTCTGGCATCACTATAATACACTTGTTATAGTTTAGGAACCAGTATGGATGCATTATTGTTAACTGGAGTCAGTAGTTCACATTAGGGTTCTCTTTTTCAGTCGTACGGTCCTGTGGGTTTGGGCAGAGGTGTGAAGTCATGCATCTGCAGCTACGGTGTCAGGCAGAGCTTTCCCGACCCTGGGGCTCCCTGCTCTGCCGCTTTGGCCACCCACCTTCTCACGACTGCTGCTGCCTTTCCCAGCACACCGCGTGGTTGGGATCGCAGAGCCTTTTCAGGCTCCCTTCTTACTTCTTACTGTATTTAAATTCTTCTGTGTCTTTTTTGGCTCGGTAGCTCATTTCATTTTATAGCTGAATAAATTCCATTGTCTGAGTGTACCTCAGGTTATTCACCTATTGAAAGACATCTTGGTGGCTTCCAGTTTTTTGACAATTATTAATAAAGCTGCTATAAGCCTAATGTCAGGTTTTTGAGTGGACATAAATTTCCGCTCCTGCAGTGAGCAGCTGGGAGCACCACGGCTGGATTTTCTGGCAACAGTATGTTCAGCTTAGCGAGACACCGCCTGTCTCCCAAAGTGGCTGTTCCACTTTGCACCCTCGCCAGCAGCGAACAAGCGTTCCTGTGACTCCTCGTCCTTCTCAGCCTTTGGCGTTATCAGTGCTCTGGGTTTTAGCCATTCTCCTAGGTGTGTGGTGAAGAGGCTGCTGTCTAATCCACAGAAATCTTTCATAAACCAAATGGAACAAAAGAAACCTAGCATAAGATCCAGCGTAGAGTAGATAGATACTCACTGAATCTCCAGTAGATGGAAGTTCAGGCGTTTTAACCCAGTGAAGCGCTAACTGCGCAGGGGAAGGGGACGGGGCCGAGGCCGCGCCGTGGGGAGGTTGGCTTTGCTTGGGAGTCTCGGGGCCCAGCGCCGCTGCCGTGTTTCTCCATTTTGAAGTCCCTTCTCTTGTTTTTTCAACACTCAGAGGATTTTTGTTTTGCTTTGCTTTTCTTGCTTACCACCTCCTCTACTCCAGACTCAGGCGAGACCCGGGTGTTCCATGTGGGAGCCTGGGGCAGAAAACAGCACGGAGAGTAAGGCTTCAGTGCTGGGGGTCTTCTGTGAGTCGAGGGGGACTCTGTTGTTGTTCGTCACGTTCTCCGAGTTTATTTTAAAAAGAGAACAAGCAATGCCACGTTATTCCCCTAGGGATTCTCAAGAAGCTTGAGGTTTAAAAATATTTCTGTTGACCACAGTCGTCTCCTGATTTTCCCCTCCATTATTAACATGGAAAAATAACTTCAGAATAGAAAATTCAAAACAGTAGATTTTGCTTTTCACAGAAACGCAATCATTTATACCACTTAGCATACTGAATTTGATGCTAAGAACTGAAGCATTGCTAATTTTTAAAAACTGTATACAGAAATATGTCATTTATGAACACAGTGCCATGGATGCAAATATTTACTTTTCTTTCTTTTGACGTTCTTCAAAGATGGTGAGAAAGCAGACATCTCTGTGAACATGTATGAAGACATCAACATCATCACCGGTGCACTGAAACTCTACTTCAGGGACTTACCGATTCCGCTCATCACGTACGATGCCTACCCTAAGTTCATCGAGTCTGCCAGTAAGTGCAGCCACGCGTCCAAACAGCCTGCACACTGCCCCTTCTGGGGATCCGTCCTCCTGTCCTTCTCTTTCTGCCGAGTCTCTCGAATGCATTTCATGGACCATTTCCTCCTCACCCCTCTCAGCATGGTTAATATACTCACAAGAATTTTGAACTATTCTCAGATATAGGTTGTTTTATGATTTCTACTAGCAGAAGCTTCTTTGTAATATGCTGGCATTCATTTTCCAAAGGGAGGCTTATACCAGTGCTCCCTAGATACAGACAAATACTTTGTAAAATAAGATAAAAACACTGGAAAATGAAATTTAAAAAAAACAAGATCAACTACTTTGTTATTATGTTTGCACATGAAGATTACTGTCAGATTTGAGGAACAGTTTCTGAATCCTTCCTCCCGGTCCCTGCACTGACCCCGCGGCAGACTGTCAGTCTGTAAACTGGCACCAGCGTGCAGGCCTTTCAGGAGAGCTGGTTTATATTGAGAAGTCATTTTCTAAGTTCTCTTGTAGCTAAGCTCAAAATGCAGAAGAAGCAAGGGCTCATTTGCCAAATTTTATTTATACTGCAGGAAAAAAAATCATACCTGTAATTTATGCTTCATTTTCTTAAAGGAAATTCTTAACAGATTTTAACTGTTGGCATTACCATATTTTAGAAAAGATAGGCTATTTCTGTCATGTGCTTCACTCTCTCAAAACCACATGTTGTCTTGATCTTTAAATAATTACTTCCTTAGGAACACTGGTTTGCTTTTTGACTTTAAAATTTCATGACGCTCTCACTTTCCTTGTCTTAATTTTTAGTTTCCCCCACAGAGCTTTTGCTGAGAATGTTTGTGGTTAGCTCCACGGAGCAGAGATTTCTTGTGGGTCAGCTCTGCTCTCGTGTAGAGGAAAGCCAAGGGAAGTACGTGCTTTTACAAATGTCCGTGTCGTGAGCCTGAAAGGCTGTAGCTCTTCCACAGGAATTTGACTCCTCTCACTCGGGGATGCATTTGCCGCCGAGGTTCTTGTGCCGTGGGACAGACGTTTCCTCCCAGAGAGGGAGGCCCGCGGCACTGAAGTGGAGAGCACCTGGCCCACACAAGGGGCTGCTCTGATTCCTAGGACAGCACCCAGGGCTCGACCACAGTGCTCCTATCGCCGTGTTACCTGGGGTAAAACTGGAACTTGGCTTCCGAGCCTAACCCCAAGGGCATCCAGTTAGCAGAGAACAAAGCGGTGACTCAAACCCAGGTTCTGATAGCACATGCTGCCTTATCTACTTGGAAGAAAAATCCAAGCCTCACTTGCTGATTTCAAGGCCTTTTGCCCCAAGGTCTAAAGTCACCTCACCTTCTTTCCCCACACCCACCCCAGTGGCTGAGGAAAACCTCCCCTTTATTGTCCCAAACCGTTTGTCATTGTCTGAGACTGTGTCTGAAACAAACCTGTCCAAAAGCAGCAAGGCCCTCCTCTCAGCCCTCTGAGAGCTCCTGAAAGCACAGCATAAGGAAGAAACTTGACAGAATCATATAAAAACCCCTTTAAATTTTAGCTTTTGTGTTACTTCCGTGACACCAGAGACCCTGGCATAATACTTACACACAGTATAAATGTGTATTATGCATGTCTGATATTGGTGTAACTGCTTGTAGAACACTGTGTCCTTGTACCTGTGTTTTCTAACAGAGTGTCATTCTTTAGATGCATGGATACAACCGTTCTCACATCTGTACAAGCAGAGAAGGAAGATGAGCAAAACTAAGATTTGTAGAGCAGTACTAGGTACAGGGAGTCATGCTCTGTATTTTACACCCATAATATTATCTTACAAGGAGGGAGATGGATGGATGTCACAGGATGTAAGTGATCTGTTCAAGGTCCGATCACTGGAGGCGGCGGCACTGGCAAACGAACCCACAGCTGTCTGACATCAAAGCCCTTGCTCCCTCTAGTCTGCCTGGATCACCGGGTGCTCCAGGGAACAGAAGACTCACACAGAGGAGACAGACAGGCAAGCAGACAGGAACCCCTTCTAAATGAAGGGCACCGTTAGCTGACCCTTGCTGATGCTTGTGCTCTTGAAATTTTTTTTCAAGAAACTCAGGCCATATTTTTTACGTCTTAAGTATCCATGGCATTTATTAGCATCCCTCGCCAATGAAAACATCATAGTTCATATTAAAGCTTTCTCCTGCAAAAGCTGTTCAAGCTCTGCTGCCACGGCCTCCTTTGGAGAAATCCTGCTGGTTGAAAGCTGGAGGGGAGTGTCTGCAGGAAATGGCAGCGGGGAGAGGAGACCAGGGCGTCCTGCCTAAAGGCCTGAAGTTCTGCCTCGTCCCCTGCACGCTCCCTGAGGAGCCAGCTGGATGTCTTGGTCTCCCGAGCCCTTTTCCTCACTTCCTCTCCCCACCAGTTAAGGAATCTCTGCTGTACAGTACCGAGGCCTAGAAGAGGGGCTTGTCACAGACCTGCTGAGCACCCCAGCTTTCCTGGGTGCTTGCTGACCACGATGCAGCTGGTGCTGCCAGTGCTGAGCTCCTGGTGGTACTGAGTCAGCTCTTCCCCTGGCCGAGGGGTCTAAGAGCTCTGTTCCCAACAGGTCTTAGAGAAGCCGCATGACTCATCGGGAACTTCGAGTGAGTCAGATAAACTCAGAAATGAAACCCAGGGTTCTTATTCCTACGCAACTCAGACATCCCGAAGAGGAGCCTGGGAGTCAAAATTTGCCAAGTTTTCTCCTCAGCTCTGCCACTGATTCATACCTTTTGCTTGGCCAAGTTTTATTCTTCTTGTACTTGAATTCCTCTATAAAGAATTGAAAATTTAAAAAGAGCTCTTTACTACATCTTGATACAGGTTCAGAGTGCTTATTTCCTGCCCCTGCAGTGTCTGCATTTCCAGACCCTTCCAGACCTTCCCCCAATGCCGTCTCTTCCTCTTCTCTGTCTCTTAGCCAGAGGCCATCAGTCTCCTCTGCGTTCCCATCGTGCCTGCCTAGACATCTGTTAAAGCCCCCTTCCTCCATGTCAGAGTTATGTTTTTGTCTTGTTTTTCCTGCTGGTCTATAATCCCTTACAGTAGGAGCCCTTTTGCTCATGTTTATTTTCCCACAGCACCTGTGATAGTTCCTTGTTTATGTAACAGATGCTCAATGAGTATTTGTTGAATGAGCCCTGATCAGCCTGGCTCAGAGGGTCGGGCGTCATCCCACAAACTGAAAGATCGCCAGTTTGATTCCCAGTCAGGGCACATGCCTGTGTTGTGGGCTGGGTCCTTGGTTGGGGACGTGTGAGACACAACCAATCAATGTATCTCTCACACATTGATGCTTATCCTTCTTTCTCCCTCCCTATCCCTCTCTAATAATAAATAAATAAAATCTTTTTTAAAAAACTTAAGTATTTGTTGAGTGAGTAAACATAATTTTATAATTGAGAACCATAGAATCCATAGAAACTTAGTTTTTAGATACTCTAAGAAGTCATGTAACTAGACTTTCTGTTTTTAAATACCCGATAGCTGCAAGTTCACTACCACTCCAGGCCGCCGGTCCCCTGATGAACAACAGAACCCTGCGAGCTTTTAACTCCCCCCCATTGGCAGTGGTCCTGGTATCACCCTCTTCCATCTGCAAGCCTTTCTTGTATTCAAAACATGAATGTGGTCATTCATCTCTAAACCCATTCCGTTTTGTTTGTCTGCTTCTTATATTATGCTGTGGTCTTCTCAGGGCTAAAGAATCCTGTTCTCTGAAAAGTTGATCATGGGTAGTACTTCTCTAAGTGGAAAAGAGAAATGAACTCCAGGGAAGAATCTCTGTCCATGTGATATCAGTATATTCAAGTGCATTTTGTCATATATTCTCAAATGTATAGCTCCAACCTGGACCTCTCCCTGAATACCAGATTAACCCACAATCCGGATGTTCACTTAGGTGTCGGAAGGACTCCTTGAACAGAAGTCCTGATCTTCCCCACGAAACCCTCCGCCTGTCATCTTTCCCATCTCAGTTCACAAAGGCTCCATCCCCCCAGTTGCCGGAGTCCAAAGCTCAGCTCACTGTTGACACTTCTCCCTCTCACTCTTCCCTTATCAGTACCTCCTGTGGACACGGCCTTTAAAATATTCCTAGAATCCAGCAACTTCTTAGCACCTTCACTGATAGCAGCTGGTCTGAGCTCATGTCACTTCTCACCTAAATTTCTGTACTTACTGGGATGGTCCTTCTGCCTTTACGCTTGCCCCTCCCATAGTGTTTCCCACCTGGCAGCCAGAGGAGGGACCTGTAGAAAATGTCTGTCAGATCGCGACCTTCCCATTTCTCTCAGCGAACGCCCAGTCCTTAGAATAACCTACGGCGCCAGACTCGAGAATGCCATTACTTTCCTGACCTCATCCCCTTCTGCTCTCTCTGCTCACTCCACAGCAGCCGTATCTGGCTCCTGACTCTTCCTCACACATTCCTGGCATGCTCTCCCCTCGGGATCTTCCCACGGCTGTTCCTCTGCCTGGCACCGCCCTCCGCAGATCTGCACATGCTTCGTCCCCCCACTGCCTCAGAGCCTGTCCTCTGACCTTCTCACTGCGGTCCATCCTGACCACCCCTTTATAATTACATCCGCCCAGCATGTCCCGTTGCTTCCCGCAGCACATCCTCACTCTGACGTAGTGCAAACTAGAAGATGCACATTCCTTGTTTGTTCTCAGCCCCCTCCAGTAGACAAAGTGAGCTCCCCGTGAACAGAATTTTGTTTGTTTCCACCCCACCAACACTGTCCTTAACCTCACAGCATCTCAAGATTCTCCCTATAAGGATTTAATTGTGGAAGTTAAAGAAAACTAAATTGCCCCTTTTTCAATTTCCAAAAGTGTTCGTTTTCAATTAATAAGTCCCATATAGTTTTCTATGGTAAGTAGAATTTTTTTCTCTTAATTCTAGAAATTAAGTGATTGAATGTCAGTCCCTAAGATGGCATTGCTGTAGTGAAACGGCACTTTTTAAGGGCCTCAAGGTTCAAGGACCATGCAGTGCATATCCTGGTGAAAGTCAAAAGCTACATTCTTTATCACTAAGAAATGAACCAGGAACTCTGGGGAAGCTTTGGGCAGAAATTGTACAATGGCCAATTCCTTGAATTAAAAAAACTTCAGTCAATGTTCACATCCTGAAATTTACCAAATCGCTCTGCCAACACTAAGACCTTTTCACCCTCCTATCAATTTTTACCTGACTCCAGTACATTGCCATTGAGTTGGTTGATTTTATTACATTCGAAAGGCTAGGATTCTTGGTCTTGGGCCTTGAATGTCACGCTGTGATCAGATGTGGCCTTTTAACATTTCACAGCTGCTATCCTGATCAGGAGTCGGCAGTTGGGGTCCTTTGCGGTTGCCCTGACACCAAGCCTTTAAAGGCACCCCATCTTCCTGACATTTGGGGGAAGCAAAAATGTGCTAGGAAGGAGTGCAGAATTCTGAAGATGTTTCTTGTTCCTGATTATGGAAATAATTGATGGATTTAATGTAATCTGTGACCTGAAAGGAATGTGCTGGGTTTTTTGGCCAACACAAGAGAACTAAGATGTCCACATGAAGATGGCCCCTTCGAAGTCAACACTTTGGAAGAAGAGCCCCATCGATGTCAGGGATCCCGCTGTCACCCAGAACAGTTGGGGCTGCCTTCCAAGTCTGCACTGCAGCCTCTGAGTGGTCTAAGTAGTAGAATACCTTTGTGCTCTGAGGGTAGATTTGACTATTTTATATAACACAAAGTAATTTAAAATGTAATATAATAGAAGAAATATGTAGGATGATACATTTCTTGGTTGAAAAAGAAAAAAGCATGAACATCAAATAGTAAGACTGCAGCAAGCGGTTGCTGGGGCCCAGGGGTGGCATGGCTTCTACACCATCTCTGAAAGGGGGTTCTCAAAATATTTTGAACAGTGCAGCATCCACTAAATATGTAATCTTCTAAGATGACCTTGTAAGGGTTTAAGTACATTTGTGTCTGAATTTTTTAGAGTTACATACTACATATCTAATAGCCAATTTCCATAGTGACCAGACTCCAGGACATTCAAGAGAAAAAACTGGGTGCTTTCCCCAGAACTTCAAGTGAGTGGTGTTGCCACGTTGAAAGTAAGCCTTTGGGGATCTGAGGTTTGAACCTTATAAGTAACTTTTGAAGGCTGTGGTCAAGGATCTGTGAGAAAGCATTTCCTACCAGTTTTAAAAGATTACCACAAGAATAGAGTCAAATGAACCCTTTATACCTGTTGTCTGTTAAAAGTTTTTCTCCTTGGTATTTGTCTTGCTACTTTAGAAATCATGGATCCTGATGAGCAGTTGGAAACCCTTCACGAAGCGCTGAAGCTGCTGCCGCCCGCTCACTGCGAAACCCTTCGGTACCTCATGGCGCATCTGAAGAGGCAAGTCAGATGATCTTATGAATGAATGAATGAATGAATGAATGAATGAATGAATGAATGAATGTGAATGGCTATGTTGTCTTGTGTGCAATTGCACAGGTAGAGAGGGAATGCAAAAAATACTACACACTGCAATACCAAATGCACACTTGATTCTGACATAAGTGTATTTGCACTTCCAGTGTGAGTTGGCAAATATGTTAGAAATCCTAATTTCTGCCAAGGGCACGCATCACTTTTTGTGAAAAGGGGAAAGGTTGCGGCTTCAAAGACACACCAGCATTAGCATAGTAAAGCAAGAGCAACGCAACTTGCAAGAAGGCTCATTTTTCTTCTTCCTCTCACATAGGCACTTCAGGCTTGTGATGGGATTGCAGATTATTGAGTTAATGTTGTCAGCACTGAAAACAGGTGTAAAAAATGATGGAGTAAAGTAAGGGGTAAAGGGAAGAATGGAAAATGGAATATTTTGTTACTCTGGTTTAATGTTTTAAAGTGATTGATGGTGATTTAGTTTTATTTCCCTGCTCGGTTACCCTCAATCTCTACCATTGAAGCAACATTTTTAAAATTATAGGACCAACATTTAATGGTTTCAGGGTTTCAAAATATAAGACCAATCAGAACAAAAAGATAGCAGAACTTGGCATCTATGTTGTATGCCTTTAGGCATGCGTTACCCAGAAATGAATATTTAATTCATGGTGCTTTTAACATTTACACGTTTCTTCTCTCGAAAAGCACTGGGAGTCAAACCTTTTGCCTGATTTGCTTACGATTTCATCTGTAAATTCAATTTGCTTCATATTTGGAGATAATTAAGTGCTCCACACTAAAACAAAGAAATAACTTTCCAATCATAGTCTCTGTGCCTTGGCTGCAGCGGTAAAAGGAATATAAACACTTACACTCTCTGACAAGGTTGCTTACCCTGAGCCATTTCCTATTAATGTCACTACCGCCCTCTCCCTAGACACTTGCAAAAATAATCTGCAGAAAACAAGCTAGCCGAAGTGGAGGGCAGGCTGATGGAGTGATCCAGATGACCCAGTTCCTTCTCTGCTGTGTGCAGACTCACCCCTGCAGCTCTAGGCTGTGGCCAGAGAATCCACAGAGAACTGAACCCACACAAGTCTTTTGTTTTAGTGCCAAAGCACAGTGAAGAACCACATGGCTCACACAAACTCACGCTCCTTTACTCTCATTTTTCAGAGTGACCCTCCATGAGAAGGAGAATCTTATGAATGCAGAAAACCTGGGAATTGTTTTCGGCCCCACGCTGATGAGGTCTCCAGAACTAGACGCAATGGCTGCCTTGAACGACATACGATATCAGAGACTGGTGGTAGAGCTGCTTATCAAAAATGAAGACATTTTATTTTAAAGTTTTAGTTTGAGGGGAAAAATGTTTTACAGATGAAGGAATGTTTTATAGTAATTTAATTGGCTCTACAGCTGACTTATTCCTTGGTTAGAAGTTCAGGCATATAACCAGCTTAAAATGAAGGAGCTTTCCGTTGCTTGTGTAGCACCGCTCAGCTGTCCTCGTAAAACAGTGAACACACGCTTTCCAGTTCTAGTGACCCTGGGTGTTTATCATGTTAAGAGAAACTCAGGCTACTGCATGATTAGCCCCATTTGGCAGGGGAACCGTACAAAGGACACAGCAAGCCTGCGCCGCTCTTCGTCCTGGGTAGTCTGTGTTTGTCCTTCAGCATGTTTCGCAGAGTAAATCTGTCGTGACTTCACTTTTGGGTTCTATGTCATTGGCTTCCGACGCTTGTATAACCATGCACATCAGTGGATGAAACAGCACCTCCGGCTGCTGCGTTGCCGTAGACTATAACATACGCCTGCTTTTCTCACATGCTTTATTTCCAGGTTCTCTTAGTTCCTCTCTAACATAGTACTTTCTTCCCAGCAAAAAGCAAAATGTGTTTTCGGATTTGTTACTTTAGTAAATGATCCTTACCAATAAAAAAATAAATAAAATGCAGAGCATCTTCTGTTAAGTTATTGGATTTTAGTTGTAATTTTGTGTTTTTATCTGGCATGCATGCATTAACTTATTAAATTTGGCTTTTAGAAATGAAAAATATTGATAGCTTGCTTATTTCCCATGATTGAAAATATTTGGAGGAATGTGTTTGGCCATTTAACACTGAGTGATCCCTCTCACCTTTCGGAAAGTTTTGTGCTGAGTTCCTAGAATAATAATTTAAAACTGCTTAGAATTAGAACATCCATTTGTCGGGTTTATTTTTCTTCCTGCATTCTCTGACAGATATCTAGAATACTTTCTCAACTTGAAGGTGGGGGACGGGGCTCAGCACATAGGTAAGAGGTCCTTCTAGAACCATTAGAAGAAGAAAAAGGGAGGGACTTTTCAAAACATTTGGTTTGTTGGCTCTGCGTGGTGGTGACCCAGAGCCGAGCTGAGAGCACTGCCTGATGTTGAGTCCCAGAGAGCCGCGGCTGGACAGCCAGAGGAGGGTGCTCTGCAGACGTCCCGATGCCAGGAAACCCAGGAGGGGCCTGGTCCCACCACCGGCCGCCCAGAGTTTGTTCCCTGTCTGCTGACGGAGCTCACTTTCCGAACTACAGTTCGGCCCTGCTTTAAAAAGTAAAAAAATTACTTCTTTTTCACATTTTTGCCATTGCAATTCTTGATACTTTCAAGACTATCTCAGAGATAATGGGAGCTGACAGAACTGTGGGCTTTCCCCATATTTTTGCCCCTAGGCTATCGTAGAAGTTGGCAGTGTGTTTAATGTTTGCGTTCAGGAAAGAGCGGTTACTCGGGAAGCAGCGTCTCACAGCTGTCTCCGTCAGCACAGCCCCCTCGCAGCAACGGCTCCGCGCCAGGCAGCGTCAGACACACAGGTTGATGACGCACCCACGTGTGCTTTCTAATAGAAATTCCCTCTAAAAGGGCAGCCATAAAAAAAACACTGACCACAAAGGCAATGCTTTTGACTCATGAAAGACATTTTCAAAGAAATTGGGCCATTTGACTCTGCCCTGGCTTAGGTAAACCAAATGCATTTCCATGTGCTTATGGCTGAAGTTCTTTCTGCACAAAGTTCTTTTTGAACAAAGTCCTTTTAAAGGAGAAAGTTAGTAAAGAAATTTATATAGAAAGATGCTCTATTAGAATATAACCACCCTGTTGTTTTGGTTTGTCTTTCTAAAAGGAACAGGTGTGGTTGACTTTGGAGTAGGTATGTACTAGAATTGGAGGTGTACCTAGAGCAGAAGCAATGCCTGATCATAGCAAATACTGAGCAGATGTTCATATAATGTCCTCAGTACGTATCCAGACAGGTTGCTGTTTATCAGGGCTGTGAACAAGGGCACCTGGTATGTTTGTCTGATATGAACTACATGGTTTTACTTTTTTAATGAATTTATTGGGGCAGCTGGTTAATGAAATTATGCGGGTTTCAGGTGTACAGCTCTATAATACATCATCTAGATATTATAGTGTGTGTTCACCACCCCAAGGCAAATCTCCTTCCATCTCCATTTATCCCCCCACGCCCCTTTCCCTTTGGTGTGGTTTTAAACTGATGGATGTGTGGTTCGCCCGCTCAGTGTGTGCAGATACACACTACAGCTATGTCATTGGTGAGAACTCCTGGGCTTCTGGGTGGCGCTCCTTGAAATGAAGAAACAATTCCTGGTCACTCAGGGAGGCTGTTACGCAGTAACTGTCCTGAGTCATTTATACATATCTTTCTATGGCTAATGGGAGAGTTCTTAAATCATGACCTTTTAATGAGAAGGCAGAGGTTTCTATTTGTTCCCACCATAGTCAGGAGAAGGAGGGACCATGATCACCCACAGACTTGGCCGCACTGCACATGCTGTGCCCTGAAATGTACAGTTTCACAGAAATTATTGAGAAATCAAAGATTTCCTTTCTCTACATTTTTTGTTACTTTTAATGCCAGTTCGTTGCACCAACTGGCAAAGGAAGTAGTTCTTCACTGAATTGAGATTTTTAAATGTCTCTAAATGGAAGAATGAATTTTTATCAAAATGTTTCTGCTTACTTGATGAGCTCAAATAGGTGGCCTCTGGGTAAATTAAGTGCAGGGTTCCAACACTACTCATTTCAACAAAACAGTTTAGCGCTTACGGGCGCAAAACTGATTTAGGTATATTGGTAAGTCCATTTAAAGAACAAAAAGGTTATTTTTAATGAACATTGGAAAAGCAAGATACCGAACACTCCTCTGCCGGCTGTTTATTTTAGTCACGGGGAGGCTGACTGCTTGTGGAACTCTTCAAGCACCTTTGTGACTTGATTTGCCTGTAACAGCTATGTGGCACTCACTTGTGTGTTAGTGTTCAGTGAAAGGCGTTTCCTTTGGTGGGCTGGAGCAATGGTGACCCTTACACATGGCACGATCGCACATCACATTCCCACCGAACCTTCAGACGGTCCTGACCCTTCGTGGGCACGCACTGTGGCAGAGTGCAGGACAAGGCTGCGAAGAATGTAGCATCACCCGGGAGCTGTGCGCTGCTCCAGCTTTTAGAGAGCTAGTTCTCACTTGCGTTATCGCCACATAAAGCCCAGACCTGCGTCCCTGGGTGTATCTGATTCCACAGCCATTTCCCACCTGCTTCCCCAGGCCGGGCACTGTGCTAAGCCCAAGGACAAGATGGGTTCCGGTTCTCAGGAACTTACTGGGTCAGGGTGGCCTAATCAAACTTCAATTTTGCCCTTCTTTTCATTGAGCATTTTATTTCCTATAGGCCTCAGCCCTAGAAGTCAACAGAAAGCTAAACACAGCAGCGTGGGTATAGGTCCTTTCTTTGGGGGGACATGTGAGCTCACAAGGCCACACTCTCATGATTCCATTTGGTACTTTTGACTGTAAACACTTCTTTGGCCAATAATAAAAGCAGACATGAAATGGAAATGACTTCACGTATGCCCAGTGTGAGCTTATTTGGAAGCATCAAAAGATCACTGCTTGCTGCCTGACCCTGCAGGTGAGTGTGTATATGAAACGGGACATCACAACTTGAAAGAAGCCAGCCCGTCATCCTCTGCCGTGGGTTCACTACCCCCTAATTCCCTCCTCACATGAGTCTGGGCAGTGGTGCTGTGGGTGCATTGCAGCCCAGTGCACTTCTCTCATTTTGGCCAGTCCCAGGCACAGTTGGTGGTCATTCTGGAACAAGAAATGGTCTCCACCTGAAGTCCAGAGTCTCACCATTTATCTACAGCAGACTGACACTCTGTACATTTCTTGAATAGTAATGATGGGGAAGAAAACTAAAGTAGTTGTTTTCCCCTGGCTTTGCATAGTCATGGAATTAGGTTATAACTAATCCACCAAAGATCAACTAGCAATTGTATTAATGAAGGTGTATTAATACTTTTATTATAGGCTCAAACATTTGTTGGCTTCCACACATTTTTCTACCTTAGTAAAGTCGCTTGGACCTCTCAGCAAATGCCTAAGTAAATTTTAAAGTAAAATTATCTCACTAGCTCTACATATCACTTAGGGATCTCACATCAACTGGTATGTCACAGATTGAAGCCAAAAGTCAAGAGAGAGCCAAGCTAAAAATTATGACTCATTCATCACCATGTAGTGTAAGGAAAACCCTGGTGTCCAAGTTTTATTGCCCTCCACTGAGGAGATTATATTTTAATACAGTCTTTCAGTCACAACATATTTCACACTGTAAATTTTTCCATCGAATATCACAAAACACCGGAAGTACAAGCCCTGTGTTCCTGCCCTCGTTCTCGGAGCCCAAGTGAGCGCTCGGGAGTGCCAGGGTCTTTGTCGTTCAGATGCAGCCACAGTGACATTGTAGCAGGAAACACTGTGTGTGGAGCTAAAACATCTAGGGGTCGTTTTCTCTTTCTCGTTACGTAACTGCTTAACTGTCCGCATCACAGTGGTAACAAAAAGGAAGTAATGTTTAGAGATTAAAATGACTAACTGAAGGAAGCTAGCAAAAAGGGCTTTCTAGAGGTAAAAGGCTGTAAACTTGGAATGGTCTGAAAACATAAAAGTCTTGGTTTTCATTGTATGAAGTTCAGGCCACTGTGTTTCCTCCGACAATTTCACAGGTACAACTTGGACACAAGCTGGGGCTTATTGATGCAGAAAAATCAGGGCCCGGCCTGACATTAAGAGGCTTCTCCATGTGAGTGGACATTTTCCTAAGATAGTTTTTTTCTTACCAAAGAAAAATTCATAAGAATGAGGAATAACTTGTTCGAGTATTTTATATCCAAACTATGTGAGACAGGAGATGATGCAGGCATGCAAGGTTAAGTTCAACCACATCAGTGCTAGCACTCTCTCACAGGGTCTAGGGACGTTAAAAACACAAAACATAGGATGGGGCCTGGCGTAAAAATGTATAACGTTTAGAACACGTTCACAAACTTAAGTTCTTATCTAAAAATGGACTGTGACCAGATGTTTTTTGTAAGCCTCGAAGTAACCACAAAGCAAATCTGTGATGGACACACAAAAGATGAAGAGAAAGGAATCTAAGCATAAGACTAGAGAAAATCATGAAATCACAGAGGAATGGAGCAAGAGAAGAAGGAATAGAGGAACTACAAACAAAGCATTGCAATGGGAGTAAGTACATACCTGTCAATTCCGTTAAATGCAATGGACCAAGTTCTCCAGTCAAAAGGCAAACAGTGGTGGATTAAAATTTAAAAAAAATAAGACTCATCTATATACTGCCTACAAGAGACTCATTTCAGATGTGAGGACACAGTTTGAAAGTGAAGAGACAGAAAACGATTTCGTGCAATTGGAACCAAAAGAAAGGTAGTATAGCTATACTTATATTAGACAAAAACACTTTAACACAGACTATAATGAAAGGCAAGGAAGAGTATTAAATAATGATAAAGGGGTCAATCCAATGAGAGGATATAACATAGGTAAATATGCATCCAACGTGAGAGCACCTAAATGTATAAAGCACATACTAACTGACCTAAAAGGAGAAATAGCAATAAAATAATAGCAGGGGACTTTCATACCCCACTTTCACAAATGTACAGATCATCCAGATGGAAAAATCAAAACATCAGCTCTAAACAACAGGTTAGACCAGAGGGGCTTAGCAGACCCATGTAGGCACACTTCATTTTATTGTGTTTTGCTTTACTGTGCTTCGCAGATGTTGCACTTTGACAAATTGAAGGTAAGACCTTCCACCAGCAAAAAGATTACGCTCGCTTTATTGTGGTGAACCTGCAGTATGTACGAGGTAAGCCTGTACGGGGCATTCCACCCAAATCAACAGAATGCACATTCTTCTTGAGCACACACGGAACATTCTCCAGGATAAATCATTGGGCCACAAAACAAGTTGATAAATTAAGAAGATTGAAATCATAACAAGCATCTTTCCCAACCATGATGGTATGGAACTGGAAACCAATTATAAAACAAAAACAAAAATTCACAAATCTGGAGATAAACAACATGCTACCAAAAACAAACAAACAAAAAAAAACAATGGGTCAAAAAACACTCAAAAGAGAAATTAAAAATACCCTGAGACAAATAAAAGTGGAAATACAACACACCAAGATTTAAGGGACACCCAGGTCCAGGAAGAGCAGCTCTGGACACGCCCCAGAACATGGCATTGAAAGCAGCCACAAGTGTGCAGGCCCTCGGCCCCTCCATGGCTGCTTCTCTGAGTCTACCCGACTGCAGCCCAGTACACCTGTTTTTAAACTTGAGCATTTTTCAGAATCACATGGAGAGCTTGGTAGAAACCCCATCTCCAGCTTCTGAATGAGGAGGTCTGGGGCAGGGACAAAATTCTGTATTTCTAACAAGCTCCCCGGTGTTGCTGCTGGTCCCAGGATTCACTTGGAGATCAAATGTACAAAGAATCACCTAAGGTCCTCCTGCAGGCCAATCGAATCAAACACTCTATGGGCAGGACCTGGGCCATCAGCTCCTGAATTCAGACCGAATTCAGCTTCACTCTTGTTGGAGTGTTAAAATGCACCTGGGATTTGTTCTCACCAGGTATGATACCGCACGCAGACATGGCAATGATGGTGGTGAAGGAGGAAGGTTAAACTCACACATCCATAGGAACAGGAGGACCGGGCCCTGTGGGGATGGGCCGGGGTCAGTCAAGAGGCAGAGAGAATGGCCCTGAGCCTCTACCAGGGTTTTGGGGGGTTAGGAATGGGTAAGGCAGGGCGGGTTCCTTGAGTCAATTTAGGATTAATTTGCAGAATTTCAGCAGGCTCTGGACTATTCCTAGTTGTCTTGCACCTGGCCCTGGGGTGACTTGGGAGGGGGGAATATTGGCTTGGTGTGTGAGTTTGCTGAAGGGCATAGCTGAAGATGTGGGCTCTGGGTAGGTTGGTCTGTATGTCACAGGTGTGCCCGCAGGAGAGGCCTTCGCTCTCACTAGGAACTAGCTCGCCCTGGCGGTGGAGGCCTCTCTGGGATCAAGGCCTCAAACGCCAGAGCGTCAGGAAAACAGAAAATACTGTATTGTCTAGACACTTGGCTACCTCTGCTTCCCTTCAGAGCCTCCTCTCCTGGTGCCTAACCTAAGTCTGACTCTGTCCTCAGCACTTTCTTTCCTTACTCAAATGTTATTCTAGCTCTGGCTGGTGTGGATCAGTTCTTGGAGTTTGGTCCTGGAATCCGAAAGGTTGCAGATTTGATCCCCAGTCAGTGCATGCATGGAAGGCGACCGATAGATATTTCTCTGTTACATCAGTGTTTCTACCTCTCTAAAATCAATACACATATTTTTTTATTTTTTATCTAAATTTTTAGTCTAATATAGAGCTTAACCAATATATTAGAAGTAAAATCAGATAAGGGAGACAAGTTTAACATGAACCATGTTAAATCACTTCAAGAAAAATTCTGTATTTCCCAGACTTTGTTTGATGAGACTAGCATTACACAAAGTGTTACAAGTGTGAATTTCTCTGAGAATTACAACAACCTGCATCAGCCTAACACAGCCAGTGGCCTGAGAACTGAGGCGACTTCCTGCAGACATAGCTGTTTGTTCCAAGAACCCTTTCACCCCGGGAAGAAAACAGTTTCAGGAATGTCCTGCAGATCAATTTACCTGAGGCGACAGGCTGCTCACCTGGCAAACAGCTTGCTTATCAAACAACAACTCACCTCCCACAGCTCCCTGCAAGACCCTTGCAGTCTTAACCTGCTTTATTCCATGGCCTTGAAAGACACATCTTAACTGCTTGAGCTGAACCTCCCCAAGCCCTCGGAAACTCTCCTGAACATCCCCGCACTGAAACTCTTGCTTCATGGCCGTGGCGCTCTCTCCCTGTTGCTGCCTTGGATTCTAATCAACATACAAGCTAATTTTATTAGCAGGCCATCTGGTAATACATTGGGGAGCTTAGTGTCTTACTGGGGAGTCATTTCAAGAACAGAGGGCTCTATAGTCAAATAAGTTTGGGAAATACTATATATCAATCTCACCTTTATGAAGATAACTATCATGTTAGCACAGTAATGCTTCTGAAAAATTCTGCATTCAAAAAAACTTTAAACAAACTAGCCACTTGTTCATGGGAAGCCTCATTTTTCTGCAAACTTACTAACTTCTCTAAGAAAAAATTTTCCCTTAGCACCAGTTTTTAAAACATTGAAGTCATGAACAATTTGCAAGAAATTAAGGACTGCTGGCGTATAAAGTAGTACACTGACATCCTGAAGCTGATGGTGAGCAAGAAGTCTCCAGGCCTCTTTACCCCAGAAGGGGCCTCGCCCCACTCTGAGCCTGTGTGCTGGGCGGGCTGCCCTGAGGAGCGGAGTCTCCGCTTCATGAATGGTTTCTACATGATTAATGAGGAAGGGTTTATCAGGACCCATCCATCCACTGTCAGAGCAGGAGGAGGCAGGCCGCCTCGGCCCTGGATTCCCAGAGCGTCGGCCAGCGTGGGGTGCCCAGCACCAGGCTTCGCCCAGAAGGAGGCTCCGTGAAGCCTCGCCACACAGCAACTGCGCTTCCCAGTGCGGCTGCTGACAGGTCAGGAAATCCCCGTCCAGTGTCTCCAAGGCCCAGATACGTGAGGGACGACATTGGTCAGGGCAGCTAACTTCCCTGCTGTTTCCACTCTGGAAACACCCTGGATTAGTCCCAGATCTGGGAGAAGAAATCAATAACTCATCAGAGAATTTCAGGATCCAATGTATTGTCTGTGAAATAGGCAACCAGGCAAAGGGGACAAGTGGCCTCATAAAATCAACGTTATTTCAATTACCAAAGAGCGTTTGCCAGGGCATTCCTTGATATGTCTTCATTAAAAGTTAATCAAAATTGATATTGATGACATTAACATTAACTACTCTCCCTCCCTCCTTCTCCTCCATGCTACCTTCTCTAGCCTACGGCTAGCTTCTGAGATGTACAGCTGTCTGTGCCCAGAGGTTAGCCAGAGGTTTGCAAAACCCACCCTGCAAAACCCACACTGCCCAGGTCTGCTGAGCCGATACAGGGTTACATCAAAACCCTTTTTTCTTCCCTACATTCCTGAACCACGGTCCTTTCTTCTTTTTCCAACTTTATGATGGGGGAAGCAAAGAGTGTGGTGGAAAGGTCATTCTGAGGGAGCTGGGGATTTCTCACAAGGAGTAAATGCCAAGTGACCCCAAATGCTCTCTAGTGGGTGTTGAGAAGCCCGGGTGGTGGAGGAAGTGGGGGGCAGTCCAGCTCTAGCCTGCGATGCAGACACACTCAGCCTGCTAGGAAACACTTCCCCCTCCCCCAACTTTGTACCACTCAAGGGCAAGGAGAAGGGGTAAAGGGAAAAAAACTTCTCCACCCACAATGCGGACAGTTGCTTTCTCTCGTGTCTTCCTTGTACCGAAAGCCTGGCCTATTCCAGCATAATCCAAATGGCGAGCGTGCTGTGTTCTCAGAGGGCCTGTGGCTTTCTACAATGTCATGGGAAAAAGACTTCAGGGGTGGAATTTTAAAACAACACTTTCTAATTATAAAAACTGCATTGCGGGAGAAAGGAAGAGAATGCTGTCCAGCGCATGGCTGGGGGCCCTGAAAAGCCAAATTGCACGCTTTCTTTTCTGCCCACACGGCCTGCAAGGCTTTCTGTGTCCCAGCAGGGAAGGCAACTGCAGGAAGAGGGCCTCCAGCCCCTCCCGCAGGGCAGGCAGGGGAAGGTGGCCTTCTCACATGCAGGCCAGCCGCTCAGAAGTGCCACAGGAAAATGGTGCTGAGGACAGACTTTTGAGAGAAGTACTTGTTCTGAAAGATCAAAGGGGAAGATTACATGGAAATTCTGTAAGAGGGTCTTGATATCTGTTTAAGGGGATAAAGCACTAAGGGTCTGTATGAGTTCTTGCAATTACCGAGGGGCGGAGTTTCTGGTCAGTGCTCATCACCTTTGAATCCCATCCATTCTTCCCAGCACATTGAACCCCTGGCAGGGGTCTCACAATTTTGCAGGGTGGCAACTTGCCCCAGAGCCCCCCGCCTCTCAGTGACTGCTGGGAAGAGCTGGTCCCCTGCCCCAGGTCCGATGGGTCTCCAGGAGAATTCCTTAAGGACTAGAACAGAGTCCTCGACCATCAGTCCAAGGCCAGGGAACTGCAGCACAGTGGCATCATCTGGGCCTCATGTGTTTTCTGGGAGGGGCTAAAGCGCTGAGGCTTAGAAATAAGTGGGTGACCTCCCAGAGATGCATGGTCACGGTGGAATCTGGTTGCCATGGGGATGTGAGGATTTCCGCTCAAGCTGTTTGAGAAGAAAATTTTCCATCATGTACATGTCAACATATTGCAGCATCTTTAGTTTTTAAATTCAGTTCCCTTTTCAAATAGCATCCCGCGTGGGCTCACACACAGAAGTTATAAAAGGTAATTTTCCAGAGGGCAGCTCCTTGGAGGGTCTGTGGTTCAGCCTTTGTTTAGGTGCCAGTGAAGGAAGCAGAGAGCAGGACTGCTTTCCAAGCAGCA
Source organism: Artibeus jamaicensis (assembly GCF_021234435.1). NCBI lineage: Eukaryota > Metazoa > Chordata > Mammalia > Chiroptera > Phyllostomidae > Artibeus > Artibeus jamaicensis. The sequence goes on along the minus strand of NW_026521814.1, from coordinate 12,269,381 downwards.
GCCAGGTCTCCCGGTCACTGGGGGCATCTCCATGGCCACCGCAGGGGGCCCAATAGTGGGAGGAGCTCCAGAGACAGGCCAAGGACAGCCCCTTCCTCTCTTTCTTCGGTCTTCCATGAGGAGATTTTACCTTGTTTTCTGTCTTTCCTGCTCCTTAGTAAACGACCCCACGGCCCTGTCTGTCTCTTCCCACTTGACACACAGGAATAATTTTTTTTTAGCCTAGTCTGATTGCTAAAACTAAGTACCACAGACTGAGTGGCTTAAACAACACCTATTTCTCAAATTTCTAGAAGCTGCAAGTCCAAGACCAAAATGCCGGCAGAGCCAGTGTCGGTGAGCAGGCCTGCTTCCCGACTCAGGGATGGCAGCCTCCTGAGGCAGAGAGGAAGCCAGTTCTCTGGTCCCTCCCGGCCCAGCGCTGGTCCCAGGCGGGAAGGCTCCAATCTCATGGCCTAATTACTGTCCACAGGCCACACTTCCTGACACCGTGAGGTTGGGGTAAGGATTGTAAGCACATGAAATCTGGGGAGACATTTTCAGCCCATAACAGTCCTGTGGACTTCTTTCCTGGTGCATGGTAAAATATATAAATATTAAAATGTAGCATTTTTAAGTGTGCAATTCAGCGGCATTAGGTACATTCCCAAGGTTGTGCAACCATCACCACTCTGTATTTCTAAAACATTTTCAATGTTTCATCATGCCAAAGAGAAACCCTGTACCCATTAAACGAGGGCGCCCCACCCCCTCCTCCCCCAGGCTCTGGTAAGCACTGCCCTACCCTCCATCCCTGTACAGGAGCCCTTGTAAGTGCCTCATGTGAGGGGAGTCATGACTGTTTGTCCTTTCGTGTCCACCGTGCATCCTCTAGCCAATGTGATCGAGGCCCGTGCAATGGGGCAGCAAGTATCAACACTTCGTTCCTTTCGAAGGCTGAATAATAATTCCGTTGTGTTTACACCGCAGTCTGTTTACCCATTCATGTGCCCAGGGATTCGAGTCATTTTTACCTTCTGGCTGTTGTGAGCAGTGCTGCTGTGAGCATGGGTGTGCACGTATGTTAAGCCCTGTTGTCAGTTCTTCGGGGCACACGCCCAGAAGTGGCACGGCCGAGCCATGTGGCAATGCCATTTTCAACTTCCTGAAGAACCATCACACTGGGTTGCACAGCAAACCTCAGTGTGTTTTCTGGGCAGACCAGGGTTATTTCCTAATGGAGCTGGCAACGAGCATCATTTATTGGTTTAATTCTCTCATATTCACTCACTGAGTCCTCTGTGAGGCTTCTGCAGATCTTCTTAGTTCAATCGTCTTCTATCAACTGTTTAGGTTGCCATGTGTCTCGGGAGCAGACTGATGACCTACTGATTGATTGAATGGCCTAGACTAGCAACAAGTGGGGGGACGGGAGTGGGGGAAATCATCGTCCCCGTTTTCCACACGCTCCTGAGCCGCCCTGTCGCTGGGAGACCCTCAGGTCCCACTGCTCACCCACGGACACCTGCACGCCTTTGCCCACCCCCCACGCACGCTGTGGTTTCCTGCTGCCGTTCCTTTAACACGACCCCCTTCTCCACTCCCCACACCCACTTCCCTCTCCACTCCCCCCCCCCCGCCTGCTCAGGAGCAGCAGAAGCTGAACAGACCACACCAGCCTTCACAGAGCTCCTTCTCCTAAGGTCTTCGAACAGAGGGCTGTTTCCAGGTTGGAGCTATTGGGAAAAACCGCCCTCCGATCATCCTCACCCACCTCCAGGATCAGCGCTGCTCGCCCGCTGCGTCTGTGCACCGCCCCCTCTGCTGGAGGACGGGTGCCAACCGTTTGCCTGCCTGGTGGTGCCACTCCCAGTCTCACCTCAGGTGAGATGGGCCTGTCGCTCCCAGCTCTAGGACACTCGGAAGCGCTCTGCCAGTCCACACACAGGAGGGCCTGCCTATTTATTCTGTGGGAGCTAAAAACGGTCCGCAGTCGCATCCACGACTTTAGCAACCTCCAAACCCAAGGACGCTTGGAGATCCTTCCGCACGAGCCCCTACCCAAGTTTTGGGCGACAGAGGTGGGAGAGATGGTGCCAGAATCTTACGGGCAGGGGTGACCCAGGGACTTGTCACTGTTACCCTGGAGCTATGAACCACAAAGCCCTAGCCAGCCAGTCATAATACGCGCCTCAGAGACTGAGGACGCCACTGGCTGAGGGTTTAAACAGAGCCCAGGCGTCGCCCACAAACTCCCTCTCAACTCCCCACTGAGCTGCACACCTGCTCCCACCAGGGCCTCGTGCCCAGCCTCGGTGGGGCCGGGGCAGCAGGACCATGAGGTCAGAGTCTCACTTGGCCTTGCCAGCTGCGGGGGTGGGGGTGGGGGGTGTTCACTTGGGCTCTGTGCCTGGGCTCCCCCTGGACTAGAGCAGAGACGCCCTACTCCTCTTTATAAAAACGCACCTCATCATCATAAATGTCAAGCAGGAGAGGTAAGTACAAGGAAGAGCACAAATCTCGCCACCCAGAAACAACCATCACAGACATTGGGTCAGCACCATTCCAGGTATCTCTCTGTGCACATATACAGATGGACAAAAGGGTAAGAAGACGCAAGGGCAGATGGATGCCTGGGTAGGTGGATGGACACACACATTACACACACTATTTTAGGGAAAAAAGCCTACTGCCCATGGTAGCTGAAAGTAAAAATTTATTCTCTATACAAACTAGAATGTGTTAATTTCTTCCTTTAATTATAAGAATAAAATATTTTAATGCAGAAATCTGGAAATCACAGAATATGAATAAAGTTCATCTGCATACCACCCCCAGAACATCACTATTAACACATGTGCAAACATGTCTGTATACAACGTAATACACTTGTTTATTTGTGCTGCCTGTAACAGAAGAACACAGCAACCTGCCACTCCTGCCCACCTCCCATGGCCCCCTCTTAGCTGTTCACACTGCCCAGTGGCCAAGGAATCCCTGGAAATGGGCCTCCAAGTCCCAAGCTGGGCCGACTCAGAAAGACTCGCCCACATTGGGCTCAACAATAATAAAATCTCGTACTTTCCAATAAGGAGCCAATAGGACCAGCCCTCACTTGTCTTGTGGCAGGTGGCGGCACACTTATTTTCTCATAAATGAGTGTGCACTTGAAGCAAAACAAAGCCAAACTTGACCACTATGCATGGTCTTAAGCAGTCTGCAGATCGGCATAGCTCAGTCCATAGACAAGATCGACGGCAACAATTTTTTAATAGTAATTAACACTGTAATTAGAATCTTATTAGGGCAATAAACTCCGTGAATGCTCTCAGAGTGCAGACTCTGCAGCTCAGACAGGTGGCCCTTGGTGACTGTCCACCCAGAACAGGTGTGGCAGCCCTTATATAGTTCCTAAAAGGCACAAAACAAGCCAAAACTTGAGACTGAGTATCTCATCTCCATAGCTACAAGACCTTGAACCAGATTTTAAAACAAACCATTCAGGAAATGGAAACAATAAATGCAATTCTGCTTGTGTCTGTCCCTAGAGCCAGCTGGGGAGGTTCTTCTCCCACAGGCAGTGAGCCAGCCTCTGGGCTCCCACCACTGTCTCCACGGCCTATGCTCCAGCCCAGAAGGCATGTAGGCCTGCTGACTGGACCCAGGTGCTCCTGAGAGGCTCCAACAGGGCTTTGGAAAGCCAGACCCAAAGGTTTTTAGCTTCTTCCCATGCTACAGAGAGGTGGGGCTGTGTGTGTGTGTGGGGGGGGGGGGGGGCTGGTTGTTCCCACCCCTAATCCCTCACTCTACACTCATTCCAGTCTCCCTGGTGGCCCTGGTTATCCGAGAGCCTCATGTGATCCCCATGCACAGCGCTCCCACCACTGAAGACCCTCCCCACAGCCCTTCACTCGCATCGAAATCTCCCAACTCCCATCCTCAGAACTGCCCCATAACCCACCCGTCAGCCATCTGATGGCCAGCTCTGTGGAGGGGACTGAGCTGTTCATGCATTACGGTTCCCAGGCAACAGGGCTGCATTTCAAGTGGGTCCTTCTGAAAGCAGTGCTGTACTCCAAACGCTCTCGCACCAGACGCTACTACCCTGAGCCTGGCTACGGGGGCTCTGCTCCGGGCGTGCCCTGGGAACCCTACTCCCCCCATGACTGAGACCAACCTGATTTCAAGGAGATGGGGGAAGGGAGAGAAGAGAGAGGCCACCTCTTCTTTCCTGTCTCAGCCCCTTTCTGTGGGGGCACAGAGCTCACTCTCTCTGCTCAGCCTGGCCACGCAGCGCACCAGCTGGTGAGCTCGCTTAGCTCCTTCTCTACCCCCCGTGCCACCTCCTCCTCTCACCTAAAATGGGAGGCGCGAGGGGGAGGAAAGTTTTCCTCCTGTGCTGAATTTATCCCAACTGCAGACCGGCTGCAGAAGCTGGGGAGGAGATAAACAGAAGTCTTGTTATAATCTTTCAAAATCCCACAGCATTCTGCAGCCTACTCCGTTTTCTTCCTACCTTGCTGGGGAGGAACGCTGGCTTCCACCGCTCCGTCCTGCATCCGAAAGGCTGTTTGTTTCCTCGCTCGTGGAGGTTCTCCTGATCCCCGTGGGGTCTTCAGGCCCCAGCTGAAGTCCGTATTATACATTAGGACTGAGAGTTTTGACAGGTGCTTAGCATTTTCTAACCAGTGCTTCCCTTTGCCTTGGTCAGTCCAGGCACATCTTGTTTAATTGGGCTTCACTTTATTGAACTTCACAGATATGGTGTCTTTTACAAACGGAAGGTGAGACCCTCCACCAACAGAGATTATGACTCGCTTTATGTGATAGTCGCTTTGTTATGGTGGGCTGGAACCTCACCCTCGATATCTCTGAGTTCTGCCTGCAGCTGACCCTGGGGAAGGGCTTGGATATCCACCACATGGGCTCCCAGGCTGGGACACAAGGTGCCTGGGGAGAGCATGAGAGAGACGCCAAGGGTCAGAATGCCGTCTCCTTTCATCTCCACGAAAGCTCACAGAGTGTCCCTACTGGAGACTGGGAGAATTGGCATCAATACTCAGGCAGATGGGTGTGTGTCACCTTGCAGTGGGACACAGGCACATGGTCAGCCTTGACCATTTGGGGGCCCCCTGGACTTCGTGAGAACCCAGAGCTGTGGCAAACCGGGATGGGGCCCCGTGTCTGCCACAGCGGCCAGGCCCAGCCCCAGCAGCACCTGGAGGAGTCCTGATGCCCAGCGATCACCAGCAGGGGTGCGGCCCTGCAGGGCTGGTGTTCTGCTGTGATTTTGCCTGTGGGCTTGGCTGGAACACGGCTTGTGCCTGTTTTCCCAGGCTTGCTGACCAGCCCTCCCATAGCCATTCAACACACTACTTTTCTGTTTAAATCAGTGGTGTTGGTTTCTGTTGTTTACAGCTGAGAGTTCTAGCTGACTCTCCGGGCCGCTGGGCCCTGATTCCAGCCACGTCCACCCTACTGCTTTCCAAGTGCTGCCTGCCTGTCAAGCAACCCACATACCAAATGAAGAGGGAAAATGCCTTTAAACCTGGCGGCAGCCCCCGTCCTGCCCCACAGCTGGGCTTCCTCCACCTGAGAGCTCTTCTCACTGGTCAGCAGAGTAGGTTGACAGGTGACATGTCATATGGACAGTTGAGGACACCTGAAGGCTTGCTGTGAAGTGTGAGGCCCTGAGCAGTGCCTGTACCAGCCTCCTTCCTGCCTGGCTTCTGACCCGCTGACCCAGGCCCGGCTGCCCTAGTCCCAAGGTGAGTTCTAAATGGGACTTTCATTCCTACAAGCACGATGCCCAGGACGTAGAGTGCCTTTTCCAGCATGACGGCCCACCCCGCCATGATTAATAATCACCATAATCCCAGTATGATAACAATTTGAAAACTAGGCGAGTGTTTCCTTTTGTGCTTGCAGTCTGCACGGGTATTTTTCTCTCTGCACGTACTTGTAGCCCCCGCCTGGCACCGTTAATTATTTAAACTGATGTGTAGGTGGGCACAGCGTCCCACGGTGCCCTTGAAGTGACTGGTTTGCTTTTGCTCTCAGGAGAGTCTGAACGGAACACATGGTTCCTTAGTCCTCGGGAGAAGGGTTGAATAGCAAGAAACAAAAGGTTTCTAAATCCGTTCAGATCTGCAGGGAGGGCACTGAGGGGCGGGCACCAAGGGGCTGTACTTGGATTAAGACCTAATGAGTTCTTTTGAACGTCTCTGACTGCGATGCTCCCAGCCAGGACGCCTGGAACAGACAGAAGCCGGCCTCGCATTGTTCGTCCTCCAAGGCTGTGTAATTACCCACCAACGAGGGGCCCTGGAATCAGTGGAACATGCGGGCTCGTTGAGACTGCAGCCCCTGCGGTCCCTGGGACCCCGGCTTCCGGATGACACCCAGACGTGTCATCATTCCATGGGTCTGATCAGCTGTAGAACGTGCTATTTCCATGTTCCCAGGATTCATCGGAGTTAACTCTGCTGCTAATTGGGTTTGTATCTGGCAGCGGTGACACTGCTAAAAGGTTTTGTAGTCAATTATGTTCCCTGGGAACACACAGAAAAGGGTTGTCCTGTCAATGCTGAGGTGCTCTCTACCTTAATGAACTGGCCCAGACAAAGGCACAAAAGGACATTATGGTCCCGAGTACCTGTCTTTGCAGGTATCTGTCGGACAAGGAGAGGAGCACTGCCTGGGTCCCACATGAGCCAGCTTCCCCGCACTTTCCATCACCGGCTTCCCGGGAAACGCAGCTGAATGTGGTCAGGCCTGTTAGGGCCACTTTAAAAAATCCTCCCCCCTCCCGAAGAAATGAAAAGCACAAACATCGTCCCTGCGGCCTGGCAGCCGAGGGTTTGGCCTCACTGCACCAAAGCCAGGAAATGGACACTTGCCCACCCCCACTGCCCTCTGACACAGCCACATGGCTCACACCTGGGGCAGGAGAAGGGGGACTTCTCCCTGCCAGGTTTTTCTCTGGCCCAGAACAAATCCTTTTTCCAGGGCTTAACACCGTGAGCACGGGTGGAAGAGGTGCTTGCTTGTGTCTCGGGGAGAAGAGGATGCGTTTGACCGACTGACTGCAGGACTGGCTGTGGAAAACAGCGAGGCCTTGGCTTTTTTTTTTTTTCTCTCTCCGAGGGTCTTGAAGGGTCAACAACTCCTGCCACATTTTTAGAATACTGGGGGTTTCCAAACCTCTGCCCTGAGGACCTGGAGTCACTTCCCGTTCACAGGGAAGTGGAAATGGAAAGCTCCACATTACTGGTTCAGAAACAGGCCCCAGGGCGTGGGAGTGGCTCGGAGGAAGTGGGCTCCCTCTGGGGCAGTGGCTCCCTCTGGGCAGAGCGGAGCCCCAGCGAGAGTGACCTTCTGAGGAGGTGGCCATCGTCACAGGCGGTGGCGGGAGGGATGGAGGCTGCGGTCAGCCCGTGGCAGCAGAGGCCCAGGAGCCGGGCCAGCAGGCCAGACCAGCCCGAGCCTGAGGTCACCCTGCGCCGTGTTTGCCTCCAGGATCCCATGACCAGCCTATAAATGTGATACAATGTGGTCCGACCACTCCTGCTATGGGAACTGAAATTGCACATTTCCTGCCTTTCATCATGATGTGTTGGGGATGAATATGTCAAAATAACCTAACCACAGCACTGGGGCAAGGGGCAGGGACGTTGCTCTGGGGTGCCGGGAAGGCTCTGGGGGTCACGCAGAGAGGCCCACGAGTGGCAATAGAGAAGAGCCCCAGGGCGTGCTCTGCTGGGCTCCATCTGCCCACGCAGGCAGTTCTTCTGCCCCTGGGGAGAGACCAGGTGCATGGCTTGTGTGTGTGGGCATGTGCTGCGGTTGATGAAGCCAGATTCCTAATTCTGGGTTATTTCTGCGTGATTCTGGGAAAGCTTCACTGAGAAATTCTACCATTAGCTGGAGAGCACGGGGCTCTCCCTTGATCTCCTGCCAGGGTGGAGTTTTGGAGAAAAGCCTGGCTTTAAAAAGGCAAATGCAGAGAGCATAAAGGCAGACCATGAACATCCCAGCCAACTTTGGGGAGATAAAACTGTTTTACTTTTTAAATTTCAGGATATTGTAACTACAGAGTGGTCACAGGTCCTGGTAGAGCCCAGCACTGCCTGGCTTGCTGAGTTTTCCTCCTTAATCCCCATCTCTTTCTCCCTCCAGCTCCCCACCCCCACCCTGCCCCCCACCTTCATTATAACCACTGCCTCACCCCCCCCCACACACACACACACACACAGGCACCAGGTTCTCCCTTCGGCCTCTTATCCTTGAATACACGGAGCTTTCTCCCTGATACCAGGCCCCACCAGATGACTCAGGTCCATGCCCGGGAAGCTGCCTGGTGAGTCCCTCTTGGGTCTCTGACAACAGCCCCCATTCCCAGGACTTGTGTCTGGTTCTTTCTCAGAATTAGCCCAATCCATTGTCCCTGTTTTCTTAGCTTAGTTCCTCTGACTCTTCGCTCTTCCTCGGCCGTATGGCAAGAGGCAGAAGATCCGTGTCCATCTCAGGTGCACTGCCATCTGCAACATGTCAGTCTCCATGCACAGGGTGTGAGAGAAAGAGCTACGGCTTAGGGCAGAAAGGGTGACATACGCCCTGTCCTGTGTGACGGAGGGGCGGGGTGCTCCTCACAGAGCCAGACCCTGGAAACACATTCCCACGGTGACAGTTCTGAAAAGGCACGAGATTCTCCTGAGCTCACATGTGAATTAGTCTCCAAAATGGAAACAAACGCAGAAGTTCAATGCTCCAACTGCTAACTACTCTTCTGTGGGGACAGAAGTCAAGTATCAGTCTCCGGAAAAGTATGTTTTTAAGAGGCCAGGCTTGGGGGGCTCTCTGAGAGGGGTCGGGTCCTTCAACCCTCCTCCGGAATTCATTGAAATTGGGCCTGGAACTGGTCTGGTTGGAACCAAAGACTTTCACCTTCAGACCTGGAATCAGTGACTCCTATGGGGCATTTCTTCCCACCCAAAGGTGTTGTGAAAGGCCTCGGGCAGGAGGCCAGGGGAAAAGGCCAGGTGACAGGACAGCACTTCTCGGCCCAGGACGAGGAGGCCCTGGTCACCCTCAGACCCCTCCATTCAGTGACAGTCTGCGGCTCGGAAAGGCGTCCCTTGCCGGCCTGGGCCCCCTGCGTTTCCGTTGCTGCCCCCACTGGAGGCGTGTGTGCCGCTGCACAAGCACCGCAGGGCAGCCGCTGCGGCCGCGCGCCCCGCCCCCTGCTCTCTGAGCCCCGACTCCCCAGCACCATCCACGCTGGCTTTATCTTCCTGGAAATGAAAAACAAGCCACATAGAGTGAATTTCACCAAAAAAAAAACTTTAAGAACCTCTGAAAATAATGTCACAGAAAAAGAGAAACAGACCAGTCCCCACAAAATTGGCAGCCCATTAAGAAAGGGGACTGGTTTTATTCCTCTGACATTCTGTGCAGACAGGGAGGTGGGGTAGAGGCGCAGTGAGGAGGCCGGACATACTGACGGGGTGGAATTTCCTCTGATTCCAGCAGGACGTGCACCCTCTGGAGAGTCTTGTCTCCAACCGCGGGGCGGACGCACCTGGGGGCTGTCCCCTTCACTCTGCAGGTTAGCACCTCAGGGTTGCACTTCTCCAACGCGTCTGCTGGTGGCGCTGGAATGGCAGAGGAAGATGAGCAGGTCCCCCAGGGGCTCAGGGATTGCTTAAAGGGCCACACACAAGGGCACCTTCTATTTCAGACATTCGTCTGAATTCTGCATTCATATGTATTTTCACAGAAAAATTGGACTTTAAATTCTTCATTGGCTGAATCCAGTTTGTAGTCCTAGGAGTAAACCACAGAAAGACAGGAAGCCTGGATCAGGGTCAAGGGCAGGAGCTCTCTCTCTCGGGCTAGAGCTGAACCTGAGCCAGGCTGTGTTGCCCACAGTGGGCAGGCTGGTGAGGGCTGGTGGGGGGGGGGTACCATTATGGGTGCTATAGAGTGGTCCCCATCAAAGGTAGCGACTTAGGCACCAAGAGTTGGGAGGCGCCGTGGCCGGATCTGGGAGAGTAATGGGGACGATTCTTAGAGGATGTCCTTGAACCTCAGGGGTTCTGCCCAGTGCAGGCTCAGCTGAGGAAGGAGGAACCTTTCTTAAAGGCTTTGCCCGTGCTCGGGTGGTCCAGGTGCTTTATCATCTCACCTAACAGGGTGGGTCCTGTTCCCGTGGGCTGGAGGTTTCCTTCCCTTCCAGTAGCCTTAGAGTCCCCGCCCGGTGACCGAGGACTTGGACAGGAGATGGGAGCGGCAGGCTCGGGCTGCCTCACCAGGAAGAAGGGGTGGGGCTTTGTCCCACCCCTCTCCCAGGACGAATGTCATCCTACATTTTTCTTCAGCTTCACTCGTTGGCTTCTGGCTGGAACTCTGACAGCTAAACACACTCCTTCCTTTCTAGGTTGTTATTCTGTCACTCTAAGTATTAGCCAACATTTGGGTTTCAGTCATAACACAGTTAATGCAGAATTCTGCTTGCTTCACAGCATGTTAAATAAAGAACTGGCAGCATATTAACTAAAAGGTTAAACTGATTACTCTTTTTTTTTCCCAAGCCTTCAAGTGAAATCAGAGCCCCAGGTAACTGCACAATGTCTCTGCAGGAGCTCCAGACACCCCCCGGGGCGTGACTAACGGAAGTTAGTGTCCTGATGCGTTGAGTTACTGCACAAAGAAGAGGTACCTGGATTTAAATAGTGCCCCTGATGGCCACGCAGTGGGCTAGTGTACTTAAAAGTAGTGTGACAGGCCCTGGCTGGTGTAGCTCCATGGATTGAGCACGGGTTGTGGACCAAAGGATTGCGGTTGGATTCCCAGTCAGGGCACATGCCTGGGTTTCAGGCCAGGTCACCAGTAGCGGGCACGTGAGAGGCAACCACACACTGATGTTTCTCTCCCTCCTTCTCTTTCTCCTTCCCTTCCTCTCTGTCTAAAAATAAATAAATAAAATCTTTAAAAAAAATTAGTATGACAAATGAAATAGTATTTGAATAAAACTCAGTCTTGGCTACTTCATCCTTAAAGGTCTAGCTAGATAATTATGGAGCTGAGGTGCATGTTCTAATTTGTTATAAGACCCCTCTAACAGAGAAGGTAAATCCCCATAAATATTCAAACTCATCCACACTCTTTTGCACCGAACTGCTAATTCTGTCAGTTGCACTGTTACATACAAGGCCCGTCTTCATAACATGTAATTAGGTAAGTGGTCCCAAGATCAAATTACATAGTACTTGAGAAAATGAGGCTGTAGACAAGATTCCAGTTGAACACTGCACTTGACAATTTTATTTGCAGGATTTTCACTAAAGAAACCCTCTCACACGTTTGTGAGCGCAGAGGTGTCTGGCCCGCACCAGAGCACACTTGGGTTAGTCTCATGTGCAAAATCCTCACAGCATATTCCACCGATGTGTCCAAACCCTCAATGAATCTCCTTTGATCTTGGCCGGATGTTTTGTGCAAAAGTATTCAGTAGACCAGCCCCAGTATTACTGGCCCTTTAAAATTTGGCCACTGTTTAGCCAAAAGGACGGTGAGTCTTTGTTAGAACAATGCACTAATGGTTGGAGGACAGCTCACCTCATTGTCTTAAAGGACAGAGCAGGGCAGCAGGGAGGCTCAACTTTAAAACTCCAACAATATTTTTTAAGTCTCTTGTACCGTCTGCTTTATAATATTCTGGGAGCCCTGACAAGCTTTTTTCTTTGGCAGTTTTTTTAGGTAAAAATATTCTGGCTCATCAGTCTCACTGTGCAATGAATCTAGTCATTATTCAGCCCAATGAGAGTGTTCAGAGGCTTTGGACAGTTGCTGATTGGACTGCATTTCTTGCACCAATGCAGGTAATTCTACTGAAAGATAATTTTAAAATTCCTTTGTAAAAAATGCAGGAGACGTGAAAAGAAATATTTAAGTGACCTCTTTACCAATGCAATTGTTGCTTTGAGAAACAGTTAGAAAACAAATTTTAAATTATGTCCTTGCTGAGATCAATATCATAAAATACTCTATTAGTGCAACTTTTTCCTGAAGTGAGTTCTATGTTAATTTCATTTTTGATAATTTCTGTCCTTGTGTCAACAGCAGAACATTCCTGGTCCAAATTAAGACTGATTGAAAGTTATTTAGGGAACACAAGTGAATAACAATGTTTGATAGCACCTCTCAGAATAGAAACCCAGGCAGCAAAGTGAAGTTGAACAGCATCCTGGTTTTGAGTCTTCCTGATCACAGCAGACACTGCAGCTCACGCACTCAACCGAGGCCCAGGGTCCTGCATGGCCCGGGCCCGGCACTGGTGCAGACCTGCAGGACATATAACTGGAAACAAATCAAACCTTTTCTGTCTCTTGAGGAAGCGCCAGAGGTAGGAGTGTGTGTGTTAAAAATCCAAAGAACTCCTTAAACATGCTCTTTGGACCGGGGTCTCTCAGGCTCCAGTTCTCCCCCTCTGCCTGTTTTCCCAACAGCTCCAGGGACCCGGCCTGAGGCCTCTCTCCCTCCACTCCCGCAGCCCTCAGGTCACTGGTCATCCCACTTGGCCGCCCTCGCTTCCTCAGCTTTCCTCTAGATCACTGTCATCAGATTCCTCAGGACCAAGGAAAGCTCGAAGCGCACTCTGCTGTGAGGGAGGGAGTGGGCCCACGTGGGAGTGCGCCGCAGACTCATCGTCCTTGATTCTGTCTGTCCCAGAAGGATGAGAAGCTGGCTGCAGATGAGTTTTGCTGTCAGGGCATTTCTTGATTTAATCAAGTGGTTCGGCCCTGGAGCTGCAGGGCCCGGGCCTGCTCTCAGTCCCGTCAGCTCTGCCTTGTCTGTGAGCCACAGAACCCGGCTCACACGTCTACGCAGCATCCGCGGAGGCAGAAGGTACCTGAGACCATATGTCCTGTGAGAGGATTCTCAGGCTTTTTTCCTTTTTATACTATATATAAATATGAGGAGTGAGACATCTTCATTTTTAAAAAACCAAAATGCAGTTACTCTAGATGAAGCAAGGGTGGGGGGCAAGCAGCTTCACCCCTCGGGTCACCCGTCCCCCTTCCGCCTTCCTGTCTCCCGTGGCCCCTCCGAGGGGCTCCTGAGAGCACGGTCCAGGCCATGAGTGCGGTGGACAGAGCACTGTATTTGGAATGGGAAACACGAGATCGCTGTCGTGGTAAGCTCTGCCACTTATGACTTACGTGAGCTTGGACACGTCACCACAACACCTGCCCCACTGGGTTGCTGTGACGGTGAAGTGGTGGACAGCAGGACGGCAGCAAATGGTGCCCTCCTCCCTACCCTTCCTCTCCGGGGAACAAAGGAGAGGGTGAAGCTGGGGGAGGGGGCAAATCCGTCTGTGGCCCTGGACGCCACCAGCACCCCCTAGAGAAGACCCACACTCAGGCAGCCACCAGTTTTGTCTGTGCAGCAAACCCAGTGACTGCAGACCCAGTAATTACTGCCCAACCAGCAGCCTGAACTGAGCTCAGCCTGAAGCAGCAGCAGCAGCAGCAGCAGCAGCAGCAAAAAGAAACTGGCTGTTTCTGACGGACTGAGACAATGACAGAGGCAGGTCAGCCTGTGTGATGGAGAAGATCCTGGCACTGTCTGCTCTGGAGCCCCTCAGAACCGGAAGCCCTGCAAAGTGGGAAAGCAGAGATGGGCTCCCCCAGAGGCTAAGAGCTGGCCCCCAATCCTTCCTCTTCTGAGGGGAGACACTGCTCCAGAGGTCCCTGGGAACAGCCCCAAGCAGCCTGCCCCCCGGGAAGGGACCCGCTGGCTGGCCTGCAGGACTTTGTCATGTGGACAGTGCCCCGACGGGCCTTGTGTGCCAGCCAGGAGAGACACACTGGTAAAGACAGCCTCGGAAGCTCCGCAGCCACTTTAATAACCATCTGTTGCCACCTGCTGGCCACTTGGAGGAAGTACCCAGCGCTGGAAACGAAGATTTGGCAAGGAATGGGAAGGTGGCCAGGCTCCTGGGAACTTCATCAAAATATAGGATTAGATGGAGAATTTTCTCCAAAGGAGTGACCTTGGGAGGGCCCACAATAATTTTATTAGTGAAGCCACAAAAGAAGGGGGGTTTTTATAGTGAATAAAAACAGCACTCTTCATTCTTATAATAGATAGTCAATTACAAACACCTTTGAAGTTATGTACCAGGTACCGTGCAAGGATCTGGTTGTGATTAATAATCACACCTCATACCATCCCCAAATGATGTTATTCAGTGTGTTTGTGTACCTTTTTCATTGAATTAAGCTCTTCATTCACTCATTCGTTCATTCACTCATGAACAGAGACTGAATGAAGGCCTACTGCGTGCCAGGCTCAGGCTCTCAAGCGGAGGAGACGGCAGTGGGCAAGAGCAGGTGCGGCCTCTGCCTCACTGGTTTGCAGTCTGGCGGAGAGACGGACATTTCGCACGTAACCACACGGGTGAACATATTAGTGCACGATTGTGACACACATTATTGAGAAATATAATGGCAATAAGGGCTGGCCTAAATGAGTTTGATCAACATAAAATGGAGGTTTGGACTATTTGACATGCATTAAAATTATTTTAAATGTTTTCATTGTGTGGTCCAGCATTTCCACTGTTAGGAGTTTATTGGAAGGGAACGATCAGAAAACTGGGCTGATTTATATGTATGAGGATGTCTACTGCACGATCGTTTATAAAGGAAAAAAACTCTGACACTCAAACGTCCAATACTAAAGCGTTGGTTAAACAAATCACGATACACTCAAAAATAGAATATTTTGCAGCCACTAAAAATGAAAATGTAGAGGCACATCATTTGACTAGAGGCATATTTATTATATATTTTGCAGGTCATAGAAAAGTATTACAGTAAATCCCATTTATGAAAACATTTATGTGTGTTTTCCTGCAGCTCTCTGGTATGCAATCAGTCTTTGTTGTTACTGTTGGATCATTTTAATCATATGCTAATATAATGTTATTTTTCCCATCCCAAAAAAGGGCAGAAAACAGAAACTTCAATTAACTTCTATTGACCCTACATCCCCCACCCACTGTCACCTCACTTCTTTGTCGCCCTTTGCAGCAGAGCCCCTCTGATTCCTCCAGTGAGGTTTTGTGCATGCCAAGGTCACTGTGGCCTTCATGTTGCTGAGACCGAAGTCATCTTCATCCTCCTCTTGTGGCTCCATCAGGAGCTTGAACACAGTGGACACCCCCACTCTCTCTTCTTCAGCTGGCTTCCAGGGTCCACCCTCTCCCAGCTCTCCTCCTGCCGCTTACTTCCTCCTCAGTCTTGGCTGCAACCTCCTCTTCTTCCCAGTTTTTTAACCTTAGTTCTTTTCTCTTCCAAACTCATTCCTCTGACCTTATCCAGCCACAGCTCTCAGCACCCTACCCTAGCACTCATCTACCCTAGCCTACATCTTTCCCTTAAACTCTTGAGTCATAAATGCAACTGCCTCCCCGTTTGGGATGGACATCTCAAACTCATCACGTCCCTAAAAGAACTCATGCTTGCCTGCCCTGCTCCTCCATAAAACCTGCTTTGCTCACAGCCTTTCTTAATTCACTTGTTGGCACCTAAATCCTTCCTGATGCTGGAGCTAAAACCCTGCGAATCATCTTTACTCATCATCCTTTCTTTCTCACAGCCAGATCCAACCCTTGAGGAAACCCGGTTAGCCCTAGGACCAGGATACATTCCCAGATCCCCCTGCCTCTCACTGCCCTCATGGCCACCACTCTGGCCCAGTCCACCACTGTCTGCCGCCTGGCCGGCTGCAGTGGCGCCTAACTTGTTTCCCCGGCAGCCACTTGTCACCACAGGAGTCAGAGTTGTCCTTTTACAACATATGTCAGATCGTTACAACTTCTCTGCTCAGAACCCTGCAGAGGTTCCCCATCTCACCCAGAGTGAATGTCTACAGGGTGTGCTGTGCCCCCCCCTGCCCTGGCTGCTCTGTGACCCCGTGTCCTGGCCGCCTCCCCGTCCCTCGCTCTGTGCCAGCCTGGCTGGCTTCTGTGCTGCATCTTGAGCACCCGAGGCCCATTCCCTTGGGGAGTTTAGGGCTCTTCCCTCTGCCTGGAATGCTCACCCACAGATATCTGCACCTCCTTCAGGGCTTTGTCAGGTGCCTCATTCTCAGCAAAGCCAACCCCTCTCCAGCTGTCCTGGACCGGCTCACCCTACTTTCCCTTTTCCATAGCGTGTTTCGCCCAATAAGATACTTAACAATTTTCCTTATTAACTATGTTCATATTTGTCCTTTTATTTTCTCCAACTAGAACGCATTGTTCCCGAGGAACAGAAATCTTTGTTGTTCTGTTTACTGTATCCCAAATGCTTAGAGCTGCACTTGGCACATAGTGATGCTCAGTAAAACCAGTTTAGTAAGTGAACACGGGGAGGATCCGTCCACAATGTATTCCAAAGCATCACACTCTTACTTTAAATAACTTACAATTTTATTGATCACTTATAACTTAATAAAGCTGGAAAAAGACTAATCTCCTGAAAATAGCATTTCCCTGGCAGTGGTTAAGCCACAAGAGCCTAAAACTTAAAGGAAATCTTCTGATTTTTAAGTAACATGAAGTAGAGATTTGGGGTAGTGAAATACATATGTGTGTATACATATACATATACATATACATATACATATACATATACATACACACACATGGAAAGGTCTATTCTATATCCATGGAAATGGATGTGAAGTAACCTGTTAACCATGGATATTTCTAGGTAGAAGGACAGTGGGCGAACATTTTTTTAACTGTTTTCCAATTTTTCTACAGTAAATTTAAATTACTTGAATAATAAACTTTTCAATGGAAAAAAATAGGTTTACTTTCTGAGAAAGTTTTGATATATTTCTTGGTCTACTTTTCACCTCCAGAAGAGAACTGGGAAGTTTCTAGAAATGTGGAAAAGACACCCACTTACACCAATGGGAAGACCCCTGCCCAGACCGTGGGAAGAATTCTGTCTTGATTAGCGTTTCCCCAGAAGCAGCCCCTGTACGGAGTTTATCTGAGAGGTGGTGGGCAGCGGGGAGCGATGGGTGGGGAGTGGGGGGAGCAGAGAAGGACGCCAGCAAAGGGAGGGTTGTCCAGCCATTTCCACCACATGTAACAGGGACTCAGCCCCACAACATTCAACACAGAGTGTGCCTCAGTTACCCCATTATGGGGGTGAGGAGGCTGGGGCATGGTTCCCTTTGCAGGGCTTGGGGGCCGTTTCTGGGGACACTATCTCTCTTGCACTAGCAGTTTGGCCCGTTTGTTCCTGTAGCCAGAAAGCAAATCACCCCCTCAGGTGGAGGGCTGCGGGTGTGGGCAGGTGTGGGCAGTAAGCAAAGCCTGGCAAGCAGAGTCCAGAGCCACTGGGGGATACGTGTTCCGGAGAGGGTCTGCAGCGACTCCTCCGTTAGACCTTGACTTTGCTCTCTGGGAGGATCTCCCTTGTGGCCCTCGTGGCTCCTGGCTCTGGCCCTGGGAAGTTCTCTCTCACCCATTTACCTCCAAGGCCACACCTGAAGTGACAGTGGGGAGCGTGCCCTCTTGGGAGCCTGTGCAGATGTTGTGACCTGATTTCTGCCAATGCGCGAGTGGGATTCCCAAGAACTGTTTTAAGGCTTGAGCATCCCCAGCTTGCGTAATCTGGGTTTGTGAACCCTTTGGCAATACAAATCCTTCAAACACTTAGCAAGCTCCTGAAATACTTGTTTGCAGTCATTTCCATGCGCCAATGTGCACACATAGGGCTCTTTCCTGGCCTTCATTCGAGAGCTCCATTAACTTCTTGCATTGGAACCTCTACTCCTCTCCTTCAACTCAGTGGCGATCATCTCGAAGCCATCTGGAGAAAACAGGCTTGAGTGTGGAGAAAGCACCCTTTGCCGCAGTGGGGGAACCGGCTGCTCAGGGAGCATCCTTAACGGGCTTTTGCTGCCCAAAGCCTTTTCTCTCAGTTATCACGTGCTCTTCGGGGTTCAAAACAGAAAGCTCCAGGTTTCTGGACTCCTACTGCCTTTCATTTCTGCTCTTGAACCAGCCAATTCATCCCTGAGTTTCACCCTCCCTTGTACTGACTCACGAGGCAAAGCCAATCAGAAGCCATATGCACTAATTTTGGGTTTTCCACCCTCTTCTCCTGACAGCCACAGGCTCAGTAACACTTTGCTCACTAAGTAATTAAGGAGCAACTTTATTAAATAATCCTGTATTGCATAGCATGAGTCATTACCCTTTCAGCCTCCAATACCAGTTTTCTTGCCTTCCTCTGCAGTGTTACATATTTTAGGGTTATTCTTAACCACGGGACCCCAATGCAAGGGAGTGAATTTCATATTAGTAACAGTAATATTAGCTTCTGAACAAATAAACCCAAGAATGCCAATGGCTTAACACAATGAAAGCTTTGTTCTCATTCACGAAAGAGAGCTGGGTGGTGACCAGGACAATGGGTGTAATGGGTATTCTCTTCCATGAAGTCATTCAAGATCCAGGATGTCAAAAGCAAAGCCCCTTTGACACGTGGTTTCCAAGGTTGCCCTAGGGGTCATGTCCATTCCCGGCATCCGAGGATGACGAGACATGCATAGCTGTGGTAGGAGGTTTGTGAGTCTTGTTAGGGCAGCCAGCGAGGTGAGCTGTGAAAAAATTCACCAAGAGAAGAAAGTGCAGAGTAAAGTTTTAACTCACTCTCCAGCAAAGGAGTGGGGCATGGTGTAGAGAGATCATCATGGGGTGGGGGCTTTGAGCTTTTATTGAATTCTAATTGGGTTAAAAATGGGGGGTGCTGTTGTGAGGCCCCTGGGCTGTTGGGGGCATTGTAACATGAGGCTGCAGTTCGTTCCAGTGTTAATCTGCTGCCTCTGGCTGTAGGGAGCACTTAGTCACGTTCTGTTCTTGCTTTCCAGCACTTTCCAGGCCTGGGGACAAGCCGAGAGGAGTTTGCTCCTCTCAGTCGTGTTTAACAAGGTCACAGGCCCGCTTGGCACATGGCGCCACGACAGCAAATGGCGCTGGCTCTGTCCTTTCAAGTCTCATAAAATTTCTTCTCACATTTCATTTTCTAGCGCTCAGGCACACGAGTTCATCTAGATGCAAGCAGCAGGGTATATTGGGGGGGGGGGAGTTTAACTCCTAGGCAGCCACAGCGCAGTGTTGTGTTGAAGGGAGAGGACCAATATTTTACTGGACAATTAGCTGATCTCCCATAATTTTAAACAGAAAAAAAAACCGTAAATGTAAACTCTCAGCTCTCTCCTCCAGCCTCCAACTCTTTTCTCTAATTATTTGGACTCACGAAAATGGGGAGTTGGTCCGAATGCTGCCCTTGGACTTGAGGTGAGGGCCTTCCTCACCTGATTCAACTGGGAAGGAACGAGAGCCGGGTACTGTTACCTAACAGCTTCCTCCCTGTCGTGGTAAAAACAAACAAACAAAACCACCTCTCGGACTGAGCAATTACTAACTGCTGGCTTTTAGGATTTTTTTTTCAAACAAAGGAATTGAAAGGTTGAGCCACTCTGCTCTTTGCTTCCCCAGTGAGAGCAGGCGGAGGTCGGACCGGTGGAGGGGACCGGGACTGTGGGGCTGCGGCCACGGCGGGACGCCTCGCGGTTGATTACTGTTCGCTCCAGTAACAGTTGTGGGCGGTGGGCGGTTTGCTCCCGCTAATGGCCCGCTGCTGGGCGGGCATTGCCAGCTACTGAGAGGGGGTGGAACAGCCACTGCTGTTCTTGTTGGTGGAACAAGCCAGTAAAAGCAATCTTAGGGGAAAAGCCTTCTTCGTTGAAAACCAAACGCCACCGACCCTGGGGCTCTGCAGCAGCAGGTTCAGGACCAGCCACACTCTTCTCCAGTTCATTTTGCCACCAGAGCCCCAGGTACGTTCAGCCTCGGGTGACCCCGAGCAGACGAATTCCGCGTGTGTGCAGTGCGAGCTTGTGTGACTTGGGCAGAGCGGCGTCTGACACACAGAGTGGACTCCACCCGGCCCAAGTGACCCTCATCGAATCAACCCACAGCGGTGAGGTTCTGGTTTTCACAAAAGGGAGAGGGTTGCTCATCATTCAACGTAAGTCCTTCCCTACTGTCAGTTTTTTTTTTTTAATTAAAATCTGACTCGTGGCGCCTATGAAACACAGTGCAGTTCACACTCAACTTGTCCAGGGTGTGGCAGTTGTGCAAGGAGAGGCTCTCTAACAGTGTGAGGCCTGGGCGCCTCCCTGGCCTCCAGGGCTCCGGGCAGCCCAGCTGTCACGGCCACCAACAGGTGGTGTAAGACAATAGCTCCCCCGAGCCGACACACTGTCCAAACCCGCCCGCAGCCGAGTGTCCAGCCAGAGCACCGGCCGGCAGCGCAGGCCGCCGCTCCGCCGCCAGCCCGCAGCAGCGCCCTCCGCCCATGGAGCCCCGGCCGCTCCTCCTGCTCCTGGGCCTCTGCTCAGGTAAGTGCCGGTGTCGGGGGCTCTGCTTGAGTCTGAAGCGCCGCCAGGCGTCCACAAACCACAGTCTTACTTCTTTGGTGGGAGTCGGCAGCCCGAGACTGCCGTCAGTTTCTCACCAATATTAGCTTGATCGGGTTTGTGGATAGAGATTTCACGGTTGTGTTATTCAAATAAAATAGTCTCTCCCTCCATCAGCGCCTGGCGCGCCTGTGCCATCGAATTCGGCACCACCAGTTCGGCACCACCGCCGCCCTCCCAGAGCAGAGCGGCCTTCCGATTGGAACGACCACAGGGGCTCAGCGGGGGCCCGCTCACCGCGCAGACAACGGGGCTAACACCCCCTTTACCTCTGCCGGAGAGTTCTGACAATAGAGAGGAATGACTGACAGCTCCATGTGCGGGAGAGAGAAACCTATTCATACTTGTAATTAAATTCTCTCCAGGAGACGAAATATTTTGTAACTTTTTAAACTTCTGAAGTTAAAAGAAGTTCATATGAATGCATTTTTGCTTACTTTTTTTTTCTTTGAGAGAGTACATTACCTTAAGAAGGTTAGGGTTTGAACTGAAACCATAAAGCCTTGCAAGCCCTTGACCCGTGGTTGACTCTGGAATGTGTCCCACACAGCAGCTGAAACGCTCTCCCAAATCCCACACTTCCGGGCAAGGAAAACAGGACATGTGTGCTGATTGCTTCATATCGGGGAGTTTACCGGTGATATCATCCCAGCCGGCAAACGAGGCAGTTGGCGTTCTGTGACTTCTCTAACGTTGCTCTGACAGACACGGGCCTTCTGGGGAGAGGAGGGAAAGAGCGCTATCATTGTTTTTCCACAGCAGAGTTGAGGGAAACAGCCTAAACTCTAATCCATTCAGATAAATTATGCCCTATGAGATTTGGACTTGATCCAACCAGATCTGGCCTGGCAGTGCTGGTGATGGGGAGTGTGTGTGTGTGTGTGTGTGTGTGCAGACACTACACTCAGGGAAAATTCTTAAGTGATGTGCTTATGCATAAAAATCCTTGGAAGACCTCTTAGGACACCACAAACCTCCAATAATGCACCATTAGCTACCTTAAAAAGTATATCATATATATTTAGACCAACCCTAGGATTTGCTGGTATCAGTTCCCACAGGTGAATTTGGAGCTGGGTGAGGCATTCCAACATGTTCAGTTTTGGGTCATAGGGAAGCTGAGGCAGGAAGACAGGAACTGACCTGCCCAAAGTCACTGAATTTACACGTCTTGGATTGCAGTCTTTTGGAGACTCCATTTGTTGTATGCACAGTCAGAAAACAGCCTGAAAGTGCAAAAGGTGGCAAAGTCACATAGCAGCAGGGTGAGGTCAGCCTCACCCAAGATCAGTAGTAATAGTGCAGAATTCCTTTTGCCCAACCCAGTGGGCATTAAAAATACAGATCAGAACAGTATGGTACAAAAACAAAAACACACAACAACTTTAACATCTTGGTTGGGTTCCCCTATTCAGAATCAATCTTTTGTGGGCAAAATTCTCATTCATATCAGGGATGCATTTTCCTTGTTAACTTAACACGTAATGATCTCTCCTCTATTTATACAGCATTTTTACTACAGCCTTTCCTCTCTTCCATCTCAAGAATCCCAAGTACTTTATTGCCACCTCTCTTACAGCATATTACTTTCCAACTCGCTCACAGCTATTTATGTAAGTGACAAATGTCGGTCTTCATGAGGGTAGGAAGACAGGATTTATGTCAGATTCACCTTCGAACATCTCAAAGCTCTTAAAACCATGCTTTGCACACAGCGAATGCACAAGTATCTGACGAACATGTTAAGGTTACACCATCTGAACAAGGATGATTTTGCTGAACAGGGAGCCTCGGACATTATTTATTCGTCTGCATGGTTATTAATTTACACTCTGCATTTTAAAGAAAGTACTTACTGCGATGCATTGAGTCCATGGGGAATTGGTCCAATTCTCCAGCTCATGGTGGATTTAGAAATAGAACTGTATGATTCTGACCTCAAGTCCTGTAAGTTTTCTATCACTCCACCCTGTTTCGGAAAGGGAAAAAGAGGACAGAAAACTAATGAACCCAATCTAAGAAATGGAGACCTTTGGGGAAATTCCTGAGAAATCCATTGAGGAAGCAGCCAGGCCCCTGGTTATCAGCCAGGGTGGGCGAGGAGGAAATGCGCGTCGCTGGCATGCTGACCACGCCCTCTCGTCTCCTGGCTCTGCCCTCTCCCCAGTGGGCCCTTGGGTTGGCCTGCATAGTTTTCCTGCTATATAATGCTCACCATCTGCCCTATCTGTTGCTTTCCAGTATGTTCTTCCTGTCAAACTGGAATAAACCATCACTTGAAAATAAGCAGCCCAAGGCAATGCCAAAGCAACAGCTTCAAATTCAGCAGCCAAGACACTCAGGGACCCATGCCAGTCCCCTACCCTGTGGGCTGAGCGGGGCCCAGGATAGACAGGCATGGGGACAGAGGACTGCCGTGTCCCAAGGGCTCAGCGGGGGGACTGCAAACACTGGGCCTTTGGACAGCGTGCTCTTCTGAAGAGTCCTGAAATGCAGGTGGTTTGGGGAGATGCCATGTGAAAGCTCTGCACGGACCATTTTGGGTTCAGGAAAGTTGGGAAGCTAGAAAGGGAGAGGCAGGCTAGGTCAGGGGCCCCCGACAGAGACTCCAGGGGATCATAACGAACAGCCTGAAGCTGCACGGAGGCTTCAGAGACCCGAATGGAAATGATACGTGTGCCTTCAGGGAGGCAGCAAAGAGCACGGGCCCAGGTGGCAGGCTGCCCCCTTCACAGCCCCGCCTCTAACTGGTGGGGAACCATGAAAACATCCCTCAGCTGTCCAAACCACAACCTTCTCATTTGTAATACAGGGATAAAGACCTCATAGGGCTGTTATAAGCACGTAATGAGTTAAAACAAATACAGGGCCTTTCATAAAGCTCTACAGGTTACTTAAAGCACACTTTGGGGGGGATAAAAATGTTTTCAATTTATGGCACAACGTTGGTTGTTTCAAGCTGATCCAAAGTTCTGGATGAGAAATAGCGGCAGAGAGCCTGGGTTTGGGGTTTGAACCCTGGCCCCACCACTTATGAAACCTGGGCAAGCCCCTTAACCTCTCTGCGCCTCACCTTCCTCACCTGTAAAGTGAGGACCCGAGTAACACCTACCACACCCCGTCGTGGGGCTGGAAAGAGTTAGTATATATAACACATGCTGAAGGACGGCATGTAAGGTGGATGTGCCAGTTATTTTTATTAATAAAACTAGGAAGAGTAATTTCTCTTTATCATTATTTTATTGACAAACTCTTCCAAACTTAAGCTGCATGGATACAAATGATACCTCAGAAAAAAAGATCAAAACTATGAACAATAAAATGGCAATAAATACATATCTATCAACAACTGAATCTAAAAAATAAACTACACAAACGAAGAAGAACAAAGACAGAATCACAGATACGGGGATCATTTGGTCACTGCCAGATGGGAGAAGTATGTAGGGCAGTGAGTGTAGAGGTGGGGGGGATTAAGAAATACAGGTAGGTAGGTACAGCGCAGCCCTGGGGATGTGAAGGACAGTGTAGGAAATGGAGCAGCCAAAGAACACATGGCCCATGGACATGAACACTGGTGTGGGGATGGCCTAAGGAGCAGGGGGTGCTGGATGGAGGGGACAACGGGGGGGAAATTGGGACAACTGTAATAACAAAATCAATAAAAAATAATTTAAGAAAAAAGAAAAATAATAACCCATTTTAGAAATAGTCTGTTAACAGCCCTGGGGAAAAAGAGAAAGCATCTCCTCATTTGACTTTTCAGGTTGGCTTGGTCCAGGGAGGAGGTTGGAGGATTTCAGCAATAATCTGCGGAAAGGGGAGATCTGGTGGCTTGAATCAGGGCCACCGGATCCTGTGTCCACTTCCTCTCCCAGCCCTGAGCCGGCAATTCCTAATCCACGCCAGGCTCGAGTTACAAAGATCCTTCCTAGGGCACTGGCTGGAATCTGAAACACTGTTTCTTTTTTTTTCTTATTTATTTATTTTTGTTTTAATTTTTTTATTGATTATGCTGTTACAGTTGTTCTATTCCCCCCTTCATTCCCCCCCACCCTACCCCCCCATCCCCACCATTACCCCCCTTTAGTTTATGACCATGTGTCTCAAGTCCTTTAGATTCTATATTTCCCATGCTATTCTTGCCCCCCATCTAGTTTCTTTTTTTTTAAACTTTTTTATTGATTATGCCATTACATTTGTTCTATTCCCCCCTCCATTCCCCTCCACCCTGCATACCCCTCCCCCACCATTTCCCCCCTTTACTTCATGAACACGTATCTCAAATTCTTTAGATTCTGTATTTCCCGTACTATTCTTGCCCTCCCCCCTATCTATTTTCTATCTACTGTCTATGCTACTTATTTTCTGTACCTTCTCCCCCCCTTCTCCTTCTCCCACTCCCCTGTTGCTAACCCTCCATGTGATCTTCATTTCTATGGTTCTGCTCCTGATCTAGCTGTCCTTTTGTTTTAGATGTGGTTGTTAATAACTGTGAGTTTGCTGTCCTTTCACTGTTCTTCTTTTTTATCTTCTTTTTCTTAGGTAAGTCCCTTTAACATTTCATATAATAAGGGCTTGGTGATGATGAACTCCTTGAATTTGATCTTATCTGAGAAGCACTTTATCTGCCCTTCCATTCTAAATGAAAACTTTGCTGGGTAGAGCAGTCTTGGTTGTAGGTCTTTGGATTTCATGACTTGGAATACCTCTTTCCAGCCCCTTCTTGCCTGTAAGTTCTCTTTTGAGAAATCAGCTGACAGTCTGATGGGAACTCCTTTGTAGGTGACTGTCCCCTTAGCTCTTGCTGCTTCTAGGATTCTCTCCTTCATTTTAATCTTGGCTAATGTAATTATGATGTGCCTTGGTGTGTTCCTTCTTGGGTCCAACTTCTTTGGGACTCTCTGAGCTTCCTGGATTTCCTGGAAGTCTATTTCCTTTGCCAGATTGGGGAAATTCTCGTTTATTATTTGTTCAAATAAGTTTTCCATTGGTGGCTGTTCCTTTCCCCCTTCTGGTACCCCTATAATTCGAATGTTGGAATGTTTAAAGATGTCCTAGAGGTTCCTAAGCTTCTCCTCATTTTTTTGAATTCTTGTTTCTTCATTCTTTTCTGTTTGATCATTTTTTTCCTCCTTCTGGTCCACTCCATTGATTTGAGTCCCAATCTCCTTTCCATTACTATTGGTTTCCTTTGTATTACCATTCATTTCAATTAGTTTAGCTTCCATATGTTTCTCTAATTTGTGACTAAAATCAACCAGTTCTGTAAGGATCCTGATAACCAGTGTTTTGAACTGTGCATCTGAAAGATTGGCTATTTCTTCATTGCTTGGATTGATTGGTTCTGGGGGTCTGAGTTGTTCTAGAGCCATTTTTGGTCTATTCGCGCCGTTAAGTAAGCGGAGCGAAGCCTTAGTTGTTTACCAGGACCGGGAGACCCACGTCGCTGGTTTGTGACGCTGTGTGTGGGGGCGTGGTCAGAGAGGGAGCAATGGCGGTCCTCTCTGCCAGCCCAGTCCGTCCAGTCACACCACTCGCCCCGTGCCTGTTTATCCGATTGGAATTGTGCGAGCCTGCTGCCCCGCGCAGGCTTCCCTCCTCATTGGTTTTTCCGCACGCAGATGCGCAACTGACCGCAGACTGCCCGCTGCGCCTCTTCCCTGTGCACTCCAGTAGCTAGCCCGCGATCCGCCCCTTCGGCTGCTCGCGCACCACCCATTCCTGCACCACCCGTTCGGGGATTTTTTTTCTTGCCAACCTGCTCCGCTGCTGGCTTCCCTCCTCTTACCAGTTTAGCTGAGCATTTCGTTGTCTTTGGATTCCGTATTGTCAATTTTCTGTGTAGCTTGGTTGTGTTTATTGTTGTTAAATATAGTTGTTCTTAGATTTGGTTGTGCACAGAGGCAAGGTGGTTCCACCTACACCTCCATCTTGGCGGAAGTCCCCCCATCTATTTTCTATCTGCTGTCTATGCTACTTATTTTCTGTACCTTCTCCCCCCTTCTCCTCCCCCCACTCCCCTGTTGCTAACCCTCCATGTGATCTTCATTTCTATGGTTCTGCTCCTGATCTAGCTGTCCCCTTAGTTTGCTTTTGTTTTAGGTGTGGTTGTTAATAACTGTGAGTTTGTTGTCCTTTCACTGTTCACGTTTCTTTAACTTCTTTTTCTTAGATAAGTCCCTTTAACATTTCATTTAATAAGGGCTTGGTGATGATGAACTCCTTGAATTTGGTCTTATCTGAGAAGCACTTTATCTGTCCTTCCATTCTAAATGAAAGTTTTGCTGGATAGAGCAATCTTGGTTGTAGGTCTTTGGATTTCATGACTTGGAATACCTCTTTCCAGCCCCTTCTTGCCTGTAAGGTCTCTTTTGAGAAATCAGCTGACAGTCTGATGGGAACTCCTTTGTAGGTGACTGTCCCCTTAGCTCTTGCTGCTTCTAGGATTCTCTCCTTCATTTTAATTTTGGCTAATGTAATTATGATGTGCCTTGGTGTGTTCCTTCTTGGGTCCAACTTCTTTGGGACTCTCTGAGCTTCCTGGATTTCCTGGAAGTCTATTTCCTTTGCCAGATTGGGGAAATTCTCGTTTATTATTTGTTCAAATAAGTTTTACATTGGTGGCTGTTCCTTTCCCCCTTCTGGTACCCCTATAATTCGGATGTTGGAGTGGACCACGCCCCCACATACAGCGTCACAACCCAGCGACCTGGGAGTCCAAGGCGCCGATCCTCGTACTTAATGGGCACAAACAGACCAAAAATGGCTCAAGAAGATCTCAAAGCCCCAGAGCCTATAAATCTAAGCGATGAAGAAATAACAAAACTCTCAGACGCACAGTTTAAAACACTGGTGATCAGGATCCTCACAGAACTGGTTGATTATAGCCACAAATTAGAGAAACATATGAAGAAGAAACTAATTGAAATGAATGGAATTGCACAGGAAACCAATAGCAATGAAAAGGAAACTGGGACTCAAATCAAAGGAGTGGACCAGAAGAAAGCAAATAATGGCCAAACAGAAAAGAGTCAAGAAGCAAGAATTCAAAGAAATGAGGAGAGTCTGAGGAACCTCCAGGACATCTTGAAACACTGTTTCTAATGCGGATAATGTTGCGCAGATTCCGAGGCAGCCCGCAGCACACTCAGGAGCTAGTGCACAGTGCCGAGTGACAGGGCTCTCACCCCAGCTCAGCATGGGCCGCACAGCCTCCCACAGGCCGTCCAGCCTCTCGAATCCCAGGTGGAAATGCCAGCCTGCCCGCCCCGCTCACCCGAGGCTGAGCAGGACCACACAACACTGGCCACAGAAGGGCCGTGAACCTCAAGAATATTGATGATATTGCTCTTAGCCCTGAGAGAAAATTCAGTCAAGATTCCCTGGGGTCACTCGTGCTCCAAATAGGAGCCCGAGCCCAGGTGAGCAAAGCACACAGTTCTGCTCTGTCTTAATAACTTAACTGGGATGTGGACCCACCAGCAGCGATTTTTTTCAAAAAACTGTGGTAAAATACAGGTGATATGAAATTGACCATGGTAAAATACACGTACATAAATTATCATTTTAAAGTGAATGGTTTAGGGGCATTAAGTACATTTAACATCTTATGCAGCCATTGCCACTGTCTAGTTTCATAACTCTTCATGGTCCCAAAGGGAAGCCCTGTGCCCACTAGCTGTCACGGCCTCTTCCCCTGTCCCTTGGTCCATGGTAACCCCTAATCTGCTCTCTATTGTCTAACCCATTTTTGACATTTCATATAAATGAAATTATATAATATGTGCCCTTTTGTGTTTGGTCTCTTTCACATAGCACAATGTTTTCAAGGCGAATCCATGTCGTATGGACCAACACCCCACTTCTTTTTCTGGCTGAATAGTATTCCACTGAATGGTGTTATACTACAACCTGTTCATCCCCTTACCTGTTGTTGATGGACATTTGGGTTGTTTCCATCATTTAACCCTCATATATAGTACCACTATGAATATTCAGGTACAAGTTTTTGTGTGAACAGTTCTTTTTGGATACACCCAGAAGTGGAATTGGTAGGTTCTATGCTGACTCTGTGTTTAACTTGTGTGAGGGACCACCAAATGTTCTCCACAGTGACCGCACCATTTTATATTCTCATCAGCGATATATCAGGGCTCTTGTTTCTCCGGTGTCACCAATACTTGTCACTTCCAACTTTGTTCACTATGGCCATGCTAATGGGTGAACGGCCCTGATCTTTGGCCGTCCCTAGCATCTGAGACCAGCCAGTCTGACCAGTCATTACACCATGACCAAACTCTGAAATGCTGAGACTGGGTTTGGGGGGATCTTTCTTCTTGTGTGTACATGTTCCTAGCAAGCTTGATTCAGCCAGAAGCTGTACTAAGGAATGTCTTCTGTCCAAAGCAGAAGTGTCATGATAATCTGGCACGCCCCACCGGGAAGGGACCCCACCAGCTGCTGTGCTTGGAAAGGCTCCCAGGAAACACTAGCTGCATTTGGGAGCCCTTCCACAAGGGCTCCCACCAGCCTCCCATTAGCTGGCCGTGCCTCAGTTCCCTGTGTTAACGCATGTGCAGGCAGGGAGCAGAGTCTGACAGTGTGCCTGTCATTTGCTGCCTTAGCTGGCCTCGTCCTGGGCTCTGAACACGAGACCCGTCTGGTGGCAAAGCTATTCGAACACTACAACAGCGTGGTGCGGCCAGTGGAAGACCACCGCCAGGCCGTGGAGGTCACCGTGGGCCTGCAGCTGATACAGCTCATCAACGTGGTGAGAGGAGAGTGTTCCCAGCCCCCACGGCACCCACAGTCTCCCCCCGGAACATCCTCCCCTTGGTTCCCCCCACCCCCTAAAGGTAGGGTCTTATCTTCTTTCAGGATGAAGTGAATCAGATCGTAACAACCAACGTTCGACTAAAACAGGTATGTCAGTGACAGAGTTGCATTTATGTTGTTTGTATTCACCCTGAATTTTAACCTGGACCCAGAGTAAATGGATTTCCATTGAAGGGATATATACCAAAACATTAAAGTGAGTATTTGGGGGCAGTGGGATTATGGACCGTATTTGCTGGTGTGGGTTTGTTTTCACTCTGTGCTTTTCCCGTGTGTGCTCGTTTGCCGGGGCTGCCGTAACTGAGCCACAGACTGGGTGGCTCAAACCACAGAGAGTTGTTGCTCACAGTTGTTGAAGCCACAGTCCAAAGTCAAGGTGTCAGTAGAAGGGGTTTCTTCGGAGGGCCGTGAGGGACGGTCTGCCCAGGCCTCTCTGCTTTGCGGGTAGTTGGCTGTGTTCGTGTTCTCACGCGTTCTTCCTGCTCGTGCCTCTGCCGGAAATGGCCCCTTCTTGTAACTAACTCACTGGGTTGGGGCCCACCTTACTGAACCTACTTTAACTTAATAACCTATCTCCTAATAAGGTCCTATTCTGAGGTACTAGGGGTTAGGGCTTCAACATAGGAATTTGGGGGAGACAAAATTCAATCCATAACATTGTATATTTATGGTTATGCTGCATTGGGCATATATTACTTTTATAATGTAGAAAAAATATACTTTTTAAAACTGATGTTGCCTACTTCAGGAAAGCTGTTCACAACAGGGACAGTCTCCTTCCTGGTGGGGCACTGGGGTGTGATACACCTGCCACCGCCCAGGGGCACTGCTTGGAGGCACCTTTATTTCCCCATCTGTAAAATGGGGCGAGTGACCACTCTGACCTCACACGGTTGTTGTGAGAATGAAATGATCAATAACGGGAAAACGCTTACAACAGCGCCCGCACGTAGCCAATCAGCACAAGTGTCGGCTGGCATTGCTAACTAATGTGAAAGCTGAACCCTTCCAGCCATTCTTACGGTAGCACAATTTCTGTTGCTGGTCTAAAGTATCACGCCCACCAGAGCTCTTGATAACCCTGCACTGTTTTTAAAATGCTTTGAGCTTTCTAATCAGCCAAGCATCTTCATTTCTAGCAATGGGTAGATTACAACCTAAAATGGAATCCAGACGACTATGGCGGCGTGAAGAGAATTCACATTCCCTCCGAAAAGATCTGGCGCCCGGACATTGTGCTCTATAACAAGTAAGCAACACAGCCGGGGGGGGGGGGCCTTTCCTGGGGAGCCCAGTGCCCTCACAGAAGGACCACCCCGTCAGTATGCTTCAAAAACCCAGAGCCAAGCCGCCCTGCTAGGGCGCCATATGGTGTTTCATGTTCCGAGGAGGAACAATTATCAGAGCCAAATTGAATCAGGGCTGTGGGTGGAGGACATTTAATCCCTGGGAGCTCCTGAAGGGTGTATGGCAACTGTCCAAGGAACCCAAACTTGCTATGATTGAGCGCCTTGGAACTAAATGTCCTTCCTGCCAGTAGGTCTGAGCCCCCCGGGGTCGAGATTCATCACACCCTCATGGCAGCCGTACTGCTGACGGCCCAGGACACCCGTGTAGCCCACCCAGGGGCTCCGTGACAGCCTGCATGTCACGAAACTATAATGTGATTCTAGACACTCTGCTCTAATGACATGTTCATTACCATACATCCTTCATTTGTCAGGGCCTGTGCATCGCAAAGCACCCCCTTCCCAGGCAGAAGCATTTAGCACTGGCCTAGAGGGCTCGTGCCTGCCGCGCTGCAGCTCGTGTGCGGGGTGAGCGGGCGGTGCCAGGCAGCAGACTTACAAGGGAGGGTGGCAGCGGCCAGCGAGTGGAAAGGACACCCTTTATGGCCAACCACCCCTCCTTCGATTTTCCACCCACATATTTTCCCATCATAACAGGGATTCAAGCTTGAGTCAAATGATCCAATCATTTCTGTGAACTTTTCAGACACTTATGCCAATAGGGCAAAGTGTCCTGTGTTAGTCAAGTTTCTCTTCCAATAAGAACGTGAGGGAAGCCGTGAACTCCTCTGCTCCTTCTAACAAGCTTGTTCAGGAGCACCCTGGTGGGGCCAGGGCCCCACAGTGCGAGTGTTCTGGGTAGAGCCCCATCCGCAGGGAAATTCAATGGGACGAAAACCTCTTGACTTCCGAAGGGAGCGGCAGGAGATGCCGCATGTCCCTGAATGCCCCTTGAGATGACCCCACGCCCTGCCCAACACCTGGGCCCGGCCCTGGGCCACGGCCTGGGACAGAGGCTGTTTACAGGATGAGGACTGCACACTGAATATGACCCGCACTGTAGAAATGGCCTTTTCTGATTTTTAATATCTACCATGGCAGATATTTTTTAACAAGAAATTACTGCCAACATTTGAAAATTTGGAAATATTACATCAAAACCTGGGGAACTCCTACATTTGAAAATATGGGAACTTTGGAGTTAAAAATGGGGAATTTTAGCTTTTGAGGAAAAATCTAATAATCTGGAGATTATGGCAAATACTACTGAGCACTGGGAAGAAAAAGGCTTGGATGCGATGGGTCAGTGTTCCCTGTTATTCCTTTAAGACAGAAGATTCCCAGTGTCCTCCCCAGGTGATGCGATTCAGTGCTTACAGGAATCTCTGTATTAACAGACACCCAGTGATTCTTATCATCAGACAAATTCGGGAAACCCTGACACAGGTAGGAAGCGGCACCGCCTGAGACAAAGCTGTAATTAGCACCTGGGAATTAACACCGGTCTCCTCTGTGGTCCCATTGTAGTGCAGATGGTGACTTTGCCATTGTCAAGTTCACCAAAGTGCTGCTGGACTACACCGGCAACATCACGTGGACACCTCCGGCCATCTTTAAAAGCTACTGTGAGATCATCGTCACCCACTTTCCCTTCGACGAGCAGAACTGCAGCATGAAGCTGGGCACCTGGACCTATGATGGCTCTGTGGTGGCCATCAACCCGGTAGGCGGGGACCCCGTGCAATGAGGGTGGATTCGGGAAAAGCAGGGTTCAGTCTGCAACCCTGGAGGGTGGATTTAATCAGTTTGGGGTGAGGCCAATATGTTTTGCTCTGTTTTGTTTTTAAGATTTTATTTATTTACTTTTAGACAGAGGGGAGGGGAAGGAGAAAGAGAGGGAGAGAAACACTGATGTGTGGTTGACTCTTGCACGCCCCCTACTGGGGACCTGGCCCACAACCCAGGCATGTGCCCTGACTAGGAATTGAACCAGCAATCCTTCGCAGGCTGGTGCTCAATCCACTGAGCCACACCAGCCAGGGCCAGGGCACCAATATATTCTAAAGCTCCTAAGGTAGCTTGAACCCCAAGAGTTCATACCCCCTCATTTGATAGGAAAGTAACCTGAGATGCCAAGGTGGCAGTGACCCAGGGTCCCACCTGGGTGTGTAACAGCACTGGAATCTGTTGCCTTGTCACAGATGAGTATGAAACCCTGCCCCTCCTCAGGGTGACATGGCTGGGTTTTGAAAGTTTCATGTCATCTTCTCAGGAAAGCGACCAGCCAGACCTGAGCAACTTCATGGAGAGCGGGGAATGGGTGATCAAGGAGGCCCGCGGCTGGAAGCACTGGGTGTTCTACGCCTGCTGCCCCTCCACCCCCTATCTGGACATCACCTACCACTTCGTCATGCAGCGCCTGCCCCTCTACTTCATCGTCAATGTCATCATTCCTTGCCTGCTCTTCTCCTTCTTAACCGGCCTGGTGTTCTACCTGCCCACAGACTCAGGTGGGTGCAGTTGCCATGGCTGCGACTGCTGATGCTAACGGAGCTTGTGCTGCTATTTTTGGGAAAGCCAGAAATAATTATAGGCTAATCAGCAAGTACAGGCAGACAGACAGAAATCCTCATCACTGGGAGGACACATCCACCAAGGGGCCGCGTCCAGTGGTGAAAGCCACCACGGTGGCGCTCACAGCTGGAGCAGACTGCAGAGCAGGCCGCGCTGAGTGTGACCCGGAAGATGCACGTGTACAGCTCAGTCTAGTTGAAGTGAACAGCCACCCCTGCCTATCTGTTGAACACCTACTGTGTGCCCGAAGTGTGCTGATCACAGACACTCCTCACGCCCCCTCCACGGGGCAGTCACTGCCGTCTACTGACTGACCCAGGTCTTGCCTGTTTTGTTCACCACTGGCCGTTTGAAAGTAGCTTCTGCCTGTCTGTCTTCCAGATGGCGGCATCTTTACACACAAGACCCCACTTCCCGAGTGGCAGCGCTTTGTCACAAATCAGCCCAAACAATGTCCGTGCCTCCTACTGAGGCATCACATCTGTGACATAATCTCACCAACGACAACCATGCACAGAAAACAGGGAGGGGGCAGCACGCCACCAGCAAACCACTGCCTGTAAACGGCATGGGGCTGGCGTATGGGGACAACACAGAGAAGGTGCAGACGGTTCTCAGAGTTACGACAGGTCACAGGTTTATCAAGGTCGTGAGAAAAACTCACAAAACTCTAAGTCCTCGGACAGTGCATCCTGAAGAGCCGCTGCGTGGCAGGAACACGTAGAAACAGGGCAGGGGCCGCCCCTGCGGGAAGTCGCTTCTGGCGATTGCTTTGTTTCTAAACAAATGATCACACACGAGTATTTTTTCAGCTTCCTAATCAAATGGAGCACCTTAAAGGGAAGGGAGAAAACCCTAGTCAGGGCGATATGGAAATGAATCCCAGTTTCTAAAACTGTTGAGTGGTTTATGCTTGGGAAGTATTTAGAACAGTGAGACTGCTTCATGAATGTTAGCGACTACTATCATTGCTATTACGACTCAAGAAATGTGATGTATCTTGACCAATAGTCCATATTTATAATTTTGCCTTTATTTTCACTTTTAAAGGCTTTTTTCCTCAGTAGGTAGAACTAGAGATTTCTTGTCTGCGCTTCCTCTCTGTCCTGCTCTGTACTCCTGGCATCCGGAAGCATCCAGCACAGGGGCAGAGCTCCCCGCTGGAGAGCAGGGAGACACGGGGCTTCCCGGGACACAGTCAGCAAGACCAGCCAAGGGGAGCCCCCACCGAGGGCTCTCTTCTGCCTCCGAGGGGGTCAGAAACCACAGGAACATCTCACCGCCGATCAGTCCCTGCCCTTCTCATTTGCCACACTTGCCTGACCAAGACTCCAACCAGAATTGTTGATCCTGCAGTTGTAGGATCAGGAGAAAAGGGGGGACAGGGGACTCCCTAGTTCCTTATTATGAAAAACAGATCCAAAACCAAACTATCCTCTTTGGAGGAATGTAAGTGATGTGAAATCGTTGACTTCACTGTCTCCCTTTGGGTCCTACGGCCTGCTCCCATAATGGGAAAATCGTACCTGCACCTCTGGACTGCCCACCCACCTACAGGGTCACGAGGAGGCCAGGCTTTGGTTCAGTCTTGTCAGGTTTATTATGACATTTTGCTGCAGATGGAAAATCTGCCACCTGGGGTCTAGCATGCCCCCCAGCTTGTGTAACTTGGTTCTCTGGGCCCCACCAAGAAACAGAATTCTGGCCCTGGTCAGCGTGGCGCAGTTGGTTGGAGCGTCATCCCGTACACTGAAGGGTTGTGGGTTGTGGGTCCCTGGTCGGGACATGTAAGAGAGGCAACCAGTCAATGTTTCTTTCTCTCTGTTTCTCTCCCCCTTTCTTTCTAAAATCAATAAACATTTCTAAAATTTTCTTAAGAGAGAGAGAAAAATACCAACATGCGAGAGAAACGCTGACTGGTTGCCTCTCACGTGCCCACAGCTGAGGACCTTGGCCTGCGACCCAGCATGTGTCCTGATGGGGAACCAAACCAGCAACCTTTTGGTTCACAGGCCAGTGCTCCATCCACTGAGCCACACCAGCCAGGGCTATTTTTTTTTATTTAAAAAAAAAAAGAAATAGACCTCTGGGGCATCAGATGAAGTAGTCATTTCCTGCTTGGCGGCCCCTAATGAACCTGCCGCAGTCAGCAGACTTAAGGTGCCAAGGTCCCACAGGAAATTCTACCCAGCCAATTTCCCCAGAATGCTGTTTTGAGAAGTGCCTGCCACATTCTTCTCACCTGGGGTTTGGTCTGTGAGGGCAGCCATAGCAAAGGACATAGACTGCGTAGCTTGAGAAAAGAGAAATTCATCATCTCACAGTTCTGGAACCTGAGATCCGAGATCGAGGTCACGGCAGGGTCGGTTTCCTCTGGAGTGTCCCTCTCCTTGGCTTACAGGTGCCGGTCTTCTCCTTGTGTCCTCACGTGGTCTTCCCTCCCTGTGCATATCTGTGTTCTAATCTCCTCTTCTTATAAGTACACCAGTCACATTGGATGAGGGCCCACCCTGAGACCTCATTTTAGTTACCCCTTTGAAGGCCATATCTCCAAATACAGTCACTGAGGGGTGGAGGCTTGGGACTTCGATGCATAAATTGGACGGGAGCAACCGTTCGGGCCATGACAGGTGGGCTGTCGTGTTTCTTGCTCATTTTGCCCAGGAGAGAAGATGACTCTGAGCATCTCCGTCCTGCTGTCTTTAACCGTGTTCCTTCTGGTCATCGTGGAGCTGATCCCCTCCACCTCCAGCGCCGTGCCTTTGATTGGGAAATACATGCTCTTCACCATGGTCTTTGTCATTGCCTCCATCATCATCACTGTCATCGTCATCAACACACACCACCGTTCCCCCAGCACCCACGTCATGCCGGACTGGGTTCGGAAGGTGAGTGAGCGAGGTCCCTGCCAACTCTGCACAGGGCAGCCGTTCCCCGGGGGACTCTGCGGGCTCCCTGCCCCACCCGCCGTGGTCCGCAGAATTCTGGCTAACCACTGTGGTACTCGGAACTGAGAGTCTGCTCTGGGCTCTAGGGGGTTTGGGGAGGAAATTTTTCTCTTTTAAAAATACATTTTATTGATTATGCTATTACAGTTGTCTCATTCCCCTCCACCCTGCACACCCTCTCCCACCCACATTCCCCCACCTTTAGCTCATGTCCATGTATCATACTTATAAGTTCTTTAGCTTCTACATTTCCCATACTATTCTTACCCTCCCCCTGTCTATCTTCTACCTACCCTCTATGAAGGCAATTTTGGGGGCCCCTTTCTAGAGATAAAGAACTTATCTCTAGAGAGCTTCCTCAGAGAGAGAAGAAAAACAGAATTAACAAAGCTCACCTCTAATTGAAGCTTTAAAAATCTCTTTGATTAGAGAAGATACAAATAACTGTCTTTTTTATTGAAATGCTGCAAAATTCTTGAGATTTCTGCTGGAATGTCTTCTGGCCTGTGAACAGGTTGCTTGATTTTCGCTGGTGCAGTAACCTGCATAGAATAAGTGCTAGAAATGGAGGAGAGGCTTGAGAGGATGTCAAAGAGTGGGTTTTCATGGGGATCTCGGTTTCAAGTATCTACATTTTCGAAATTTAAAATATGTTAAATTTCAAATATGTCAGGTTTTTTAAAAATAAAATTTCACACACAAATAGCTAAGGTCTTTTGTGTAAAATTCAAAAGATTTTTCATGAATTGACAGAGAAACTACTGCTCACAATGCATTTTTTGAAGAAGAAACAGTCCTGTTTCTATTAAGACTGGTAAGTGACTCCTGGCAATACCTATGTTGCATTTTTTTCAGCAACAAGAAATGAAAGAAAATAGTCTAGCTGTTTTGTGGGGCCAGAACCTTACATATATTTTAGCTCGAGGGACCCTTTCCTTAACCATGTGACCATGAGAGCACATGGCCTTGAAAGAAGCAGGTACCTGTAGGGGTTCCCAAGCTAGGCAGGCATCACTGGTTTCTTATGAGCACCCCTGGTTTCTTGAGTTCGAGAGCTGCGCACAGGCTCCCTCCAATGGCGAAAGGCTCACATGACAGAATCATCACTGTTCACAGTAACTTGACAGGCCACAGGCTGCTAGGCATGAAGGAATCTTTGAGGAAGTGTAGTCCTTTCGTTTTCAGGACCAAGAGGCTGAGGCAGAGAAGCTGAACCGCTTGTCTAAAGTTACATTGCTAATTCAGAGTTTGATGCTTGCCCTGCTAGCAATTATTCTCATCAATGGATTTCTTTCTTATGTTAGGTTTTTATTGACACCATCCCAAATATCATGTTCTTCTCCACAATGAAAAGACCATCCAAAGAAAAACAAGACAAAAAGATTTTTACAGAAGACATTGATATTTCTGACATTTCTGGGAAACCGGGGCCTCCCCCGATGGGCTTCCACTCTCCCCTGATCAAACACCCCGAGGTGAAAAGTGCCATCGAGGGCGTCAAATACATCGCGGAGACCATGAAGTCGGACCAGGAGTCCAACAATGTAAGCTTTGTGACATGAAACCCACGCCTTTGGGTTTAAATAACCAAATGCTCAAGCACAGATGGATGGGTTTGGCTTGATGGGTGGGTTGGGGTTTTAGAGACAGCACTTGACTGAAGATAAGCCTTGGTACCTGCCTCTAGGACACCTTGCTAAGTCATCATTGTGAATGTTCTATTCAAAGAATAGAGATCTTGCCCTGGCTGGTGTGGCTCAGTGGATTGAGTGCCAAACTGAACCAAAGGGTTACCAGTTCATCTCCCACTCAGGGCACAGGGTTGTGGGCCAGGTCCCCAGCTGGGGGCATGGACAAGGCAACCACACACTTATGTTCCTCTTCCTTTCTTTCTCCCTCCCTTCCCCTCTCTCTAAAAATAAATAAATAAATAAATTTAAAATAAAAAGCATAGTGCCAGCCGAAGGATGTTGAGGGCTCTGAGATCTATAATAAGTGGGCTGTAGAAGATGCATAGACAACACTGTGAGCCTAAGGACCACTGCAAGCAAATTCTCACACTTCCTTCTCCCCCAGGCGGCCGAGGAATGGAAGTATGTTGCAATGGTGATGGACCACATTCTCCTTGGAGTCTTCATGCTTGTCTGTATCATCGGAACCCTGGCCGTGTTTGCAGGTCGGCTCATTGAATTAAATCAGCAAGGATGAGCAGAGCACTCAGCCGAGCCTGGCTCTGCCCAGCACCGGGCAGAGAGAGAGGCGGGGCAAACAGGAAGACTTGTCCACTTGGGTATCAGCTCACTTATCAAGCATTTTCTTTATTTGCAATTAATGGTAATAATTTACACTTCCATGAGGTTGCAGCCTCAAAATGTTTTCCCGTTGCTTCTCCCTTCGGGCTGGGTCAGCCTGTAGAGTGAACCCTGCTCGATAAAGGGGACGGGGTCACTGCAAGAATGTTCACTGCCAGTGGCCTCTGGGAGAGTTTTGTCCAGAACAGCTGAGGTTTTCTGTTGGTTTGTTTTTCTACTTTTTTTTTTAAAGCAAAGTATGTATCCTTTGCTTAAAAGCTAGTTTTGTGCCTACTGGGAAAGCCCCACTTACCAGTCCCCAAAAGACAAAGCATTTGATCTGGAGAGAAAAGAGGCAGTAGAAAGGCAATAGGTAAATTCTAGAATGGGCCCTGAAATGCACATTGCACCAAGCCCCGTGCTTTAAAGTACGTGTCTAGGACTGGGAGGTGAGGGGCATATTTCCCAGTCTAACACAGCACCTGAGTTTGGTGCTCTGGGTTTGAGGGAAAGTAGGTCCTAAGCTGTATGGGCTGGAAGGTCCAGGCCCCGAGGGTATTGTCTCACGTACACAATTTATTTCATCCTCACAACTGTCCTACAAATAAGAAAACTGAACTGGAGGGGGGTTAAGTTCACTGCCTAAACTATCAAAGAAAAGTGGGATTTGAACCTAGACTGAATCTGGGTTCCAAGCAGCTCTGGGCTGAGTCAGTGCATCTGCCCCTTGCTTTCTTGGCCACCCTGGCCCAACCTAGGCCATTCTGTAACTGGTCAGTGTCTCCAGAGCATCTTTCTGCTTTCCCAGTTACACTTCCCGCCTATTTTTCTCCATAGCAACCTTCTAGCCACAATGTAATTCACCCAGAACTAGCATCTGTGCAGCCCTGGGCTCAGCGGCAGAACACATCTGCCCGTATCAGGGAAATTGCCCAGCCGGGTGGCCTGACAGAACCCAGGGGGTCTCAGCCTATTCTCCATGGGGACCCTTCTCAGGCAGCCATGGTAAGACTGAGTGCCTCCATCTTAAACTAAAGAGAAAACAGTCTGGTGGTTCCTCAAGAAACCAGATGTATCATATGACGCAGCAATTCCACTTCCAGAAGATTTGAAAGCAGGGACTTGAACAGATACTTGTGGCCAGTGTTGCCGCAGCATGTGAAAAGGTGGTAACGACTCGAGTGTCCTTCCGTGGATGAGCAAAACACAGTACACACATGCAGTGGAATGGCCTTAAAGAAGAATGAAATTCTGACACATACTGTGATCAACCTTGAAAACCTACTAAATGCAGTGAGCCAGACACAAAAGGACAGACACTGTACAACTCCATTTGCAGAGGTGCCTAGCACAGGCAAACTCATTGGGGTAGAAAGTAGAGTGGTGATTACCGGGGCGCAGAAGAAGGGGCAAGTTATTGCTGGATGGGCAGAGTTTCGGTTTGGGATGCTGAGAAAGTTCTGGAAGTGGGTGGTGCTGATGGTCACACAACTTCGTGGATGTGGTTACGGCCATGGAATTGTACACTAAAGGACAGTTACCGTGATAAAATTTGTGCCATGAATATTTACCGCAATAAAAAGCGTTGTGTTTTAAAAATCTCAAACTGTTCCTTGCTTATCCTTAAAAATGGTCCCTGGGTGAGGACGGTTGAAAATGGGGCACTGAGCGAAAATAGTTCCCTCTTGAAGAGTAGTCCCCTCTGCCCCACAAACACCCGTGAGGGCTCTCGCTGCCTCCTAGAGCCGAGTCCCAGTGGGCTGTCCCT
This sequence comes from Artibeus jamaicensis, assembly GCF_021234435.1. Lineage (NCBI taxonomy): Eukaryota > Metazoa > Chordata > Mammalia > Chiroptera > Phyllostomidae > Artibeus > Artibeus jamaicensis. Next base: position 12,229,135 of record NW_026521814.1, on the reverse strand, counting down.
CAGACGGTCAGCCTGGACGCAGAGGACAGGGAAATGGCCCCACTTCAAATTCAACCACTTCCTGGAGAGCGCCCACCCACCACCAGGGGGCCACCGTGAGAGGGCGCAGTGGGCAGAGGGGCTCCCTGTCCCTTCCCGGGCCTTGGGGCACCCCTTCCCCCGGTTTCTCTCCCCTCCTTATCTGCCAGGGAGGCCCTGCTGAGGTGCTCTGTGTAGAAGCTTTCTTCTTTTTTCTTTTAGCCAGAAAAATAAACCTCGTGAACAATCTGCATTTTAAGAACATCAACCAAGCACAGAGTTTTAAGCCCGTTTCCGGGCTCCTTCCCGTAGCCTTGTGCCGCACACCGAGTGTCTCTTCGCAGTCGTCTCCTGTGTGCCTGACTCCAATTCCCAGCTTAGGGTCTGCCCGGAGAACAAAGGTTGTATTTTATTTATGTTTATATCCTCAGGTCAGGCAAATGCTCGAAAATGTGTTGAATGTGTTAAGAGATAAGTGAATGGATGGTAAGCAATGCAGATTGTCTTGCATCCTCATTCTCTAATGAACATCGGATTGGTGTGACTGGTGAAAGAAAACAAATGGCCTCAGCTGTGTCGGGCCATTTCCTATACATCTGTGCTTCTTCACAGGTCACCATAGGCTTCACAGCCTGAGAATGTGCGTAATTCTAGGCCAGGCAAGTCTGCGAGCACCTCCCAGCCATCTCTAAGGACAGCTTCTCCCAGCACAACCGCCCTGCGTGTCAGTACCCCACCGCTGGCTGCCCGCACCGGGCCGTGTAAAATGTTCCTTATCACGCACGTGGGACCCGATGAGCCCCTGTGATGTCTGCTTCATTAATTACTCTATGGATGTCAATTTCTGTCTTCAATGAGATTGTCCCTACCTGGCACAGGAAGCTGGGGTCTTGCTACCCATACTTCCGAGTGGGACCCTGGGCAAATTACTTAGCCCTGCTGGGTCTCAGAGTAAAAAAATGTGGACAGTGAATGCTTCTCCAGGGCACTGGGGGGGGGGGGGGGGGGGGGGGGGGGACACTCTGCAGAGGCCCCTTAAGCCAAAGACCATGTCCTGAACCGCTTTCTATCCTCCACTAAACCCAGGAGAGGGTTGCTTACCTACTGTGTCCGCAAATATGTGTTGGATTTTTCTCTGTACATTATATGAAGACATTCGCATACCACAAAATTCACCATATGAAAGTGGTTCTTAGCACACTCTCGAGGCAGCGTGCCACCAGTACTGTGTAATTCCACTGCATTTCCATTGGCCCATCTCAGTTATATTTCTGTTAACTTATTTAGTTTTCGATGAATCAAAGTATCTTTTGACTGGGTCACACTAAATATAATTATTCTACTTCGGATTCACTAAAAGTATTTATTATATGTCAGACACCATCTTGAGTACTTTATAAATAATAAATCCAGTATGGCGAGTTTCATCAGCATCATCATCCTGTTACTGATGAAGAAACTGAGGAGCGGAAAGGCAAGAATCTTGCCCAGGACCCGCGGCTGCAAGTGGCAGAGATGGGATCTGAACCCAAGACTCCCTCAGTCCATGCCCCTTGCCGCTCCTGCTCCCTCTTGACCAGAGCATTAGGATTGAACAACCAAGCAGCCAAAACCATGTAAACACATAATCCTTAAGCATTAAGAACCTGCTTCCCCTCCGTGTTTATCAGTCACCCTTGGCTATTACTTTTTTAACTGTGAAAGAGCTGTCCGCTGCTGACCCTAGGCTAGGCTATGCAGGTGACTCAAAACCCCAGAAGGCCTGGCGGTCACCCTCCAAAAGTGAGCAGAGTGAACCAACAGCACAGGTGGGGGCAATGGCCAGACACGGGCCGTCAGACGTGGGACCGTCTGGCCCCTGGTGATGGCGCAGAGCTGGGACTTAACGTTACAAAAAGAATCATAATGCAATAGTTCTGGGAGGACCAAGGGGACTGTTCTCTCTCTTTAAGATAAAATTTAGATTCTGTTTTTTTAATTGTGTTAAAGATTATTTATTTATTTATTTATCTGTACAGAGAAGGGAAGGGAGGGAGAAAAAGAGGCAGAGAAACATCAATGTGTGGTTGCCTCTCGCACGCCCCCTACTGGGGACCTGGTCCACAACCCAGGCATGTGCCCTGGCTGGGAACAGAACCTAAGACCCTGTGGTTCACAGGCTGACACTCAACCCACTGAGCCACACTAGCCAGGGCTAGATTCCTAACATAGGTTGAATCTGGTCATGAATTAGGCAAATGTTCTTTCACTTTAAGCTCTTTTATTATCAGTCAGCAGAAAGCACACTGATCACTGTTTACCTTAATAATACCACCTCCCACATTTCAATTATCTTACACTTTATTGAATAGAAATGGTGAATGGATTTCATCTCGGTAACTCAAGTTTTTTAAAAAATGTAGTTACTTGGGAGCTTGCTATGAGGAGAAATCTGGGAGAATCCTTTTGTAAAGCAAGAAATCCCTTAAAATCATTTAATTCCTTGCTAACTTTCCTCTAAGTTCGGTGTTTTTATTTAAGACACACCCAAATTCCAGCTCCTTCATAGTTCATGATTTGCAGCACTTTGGAAAAGAAATTGGAGGCCCTAAGCCCGAAGGACTCGGCCAGCATCTCAGCCAGACTCTGCCCCTCGAGAGACCTTAGGCAGTTAGAAAAGGCTGTTATCGCAGATCCGCTGCCCGCAGGTGAGGCTCTGACGCACTTTCACACGCAGGGCTTCCGTCACCGGGAACTGCTGAGTCTACCCAGGGCTCTGAAGAACTCACCTGCCTGGTCTAGGAGATCCATTTATAAAACACTTTAAATGTTACCTCTCCCCCCTGCTAATCGTGTAACTTAGGAGAAATTCCTTTTAGAAAATAGTGCACCACCAACAGTAATTTTCTTGCTCTGGCTGGGTAGCTCAGGTGGTTAGAGCATAGTCCTGATGCAGCAAGGTGGAGGGTTTGATCTTTGGTCAGGGCACACACAAGAAGCAACCAATGAACGCATCAGTAAGTGGAAAAACAAACAGATGTCCGTCTGTCTGTCTCTCTCCTCTTTCCCCCTTCTCTCTCTAAAATCAGTAAACATAAAAAGATTTTTTAAATAATTTTACTGTATCATAATAGAGTTTTTTGGTTGGTGGGTTATTGGGGGGGTGGTAAGATGGTTAAAGGGCTCAATATACTACACTTAATTTGGGAGGAAATGAGCAAACCTAAAGAAATACTATTTCGGTTAAATAAACTGAGCAGCAGCTCCCTCTTGTGCTTAAAAGTAAGTACTGCAGCCACTGAATTAAAATGTGGGAAAGCATCTCTCAACACACGTAAAGCTTGCTTTAACTAAGAGCTTTCCACAAATGCTTTCAGCCTAACAGAAGCATTGTGCTTAGAAACTGCTTTAACTGGCACGTGCACTGCCATTAGTACTTATTTAATTATTCCTCAAACACGTACTGAGCACTTACTGGGTGCCCGTCCCTAGGGACGCCATGGTGGTCACACAGTCGCAGTCGCTGTCCCCAGTTGCCCGCCCAGTCTGGTCCGTCTAAAGGCCACCTCCCTCAGAATGTTTTTCCAGGTCCCTGTCACCTGTGACCTCTGCCTCCTCCGAACTGTCACCTTTCTCCCTGCCCCCGGCCCCAGGGACTGAGTCATGTCCCGATTATCAGTCGTTTCCTTGTCTTTTCTCCCGAGGGCCTACAGCTTCTGCGGAGGCAGCGGCCTGGTCCGGCCCACCCTCCGTCTTCCCACAGCTCCCGGTGCTGCGCTTGTCCGGTTGGTACCCGAATGCGTACTTGTCCAATGTAATTTAATGAAACCAAAACAAAAAGCAGCACCACGGCTCCAGAACTAATTAAAAACAGGTTCTTAGAGAGAATTGTATTTCAGCTGTTTTGTATTTGTAACGCTCAAAAATGGCACATGCAGCCATTGGTATGTGGCTGTCAAAATGCATGTTGAATTTTTCTCATCAGTGTCTGTGGTATAATAAGGCCACCAACAGAAGGTAAGAATTACTTCATCTTGGACTCCACTGTGTCAGAAAGAGTGGTCTCCGTGGCCGGTCCTGAACGGCTGCCGGGGCGTGGGGGGGGGGGGGGCCGCGGGGTGCCCTGCGGGCGCCGCGCCAGGGACCTGAACGTGAACCTGCTCTGGTCGAGCCGTCTGGGGTGGCCAAGGTTCTAGATCAGTGCTTCTCAGATTTGGGGATTTCACATTAAATATTCCTAAAAACATTTTTCACTAACGTGAGGTTGCTGAAATCTTATTTTGCTAACTGTGCAGTTTTTTTTAAATTATCACTTATTATGACCTTCATTTATGAAAAAACATGACATTTTAATACCAAAAAGTAGGAAGGCCACCATCTCAGAACAAAGACATTTTTTCTATTGAATACATTTAAGCTCAAGTCCTATACCACACACCTGGACCAAGAAATTGGAGAAGGAGCGCAGAGGGTGGGTGGACGTGGAAGTTCACACCTGATACCTGTCACACCTGTTCGTCTTCTGCCCACCTTGTGTCTTCTGCCCACCTTTTTCCTCTGTTGGATTCAAGAGTTTCTTTTCATTTGCTAATTCCCTCACTCAGGTTTGCCTTTCAGTATGTGCTAACGATCAAGACCTCAGGTCCCCAGAACAGAAGCGAGAGTGGACACCAGGGGTTGTTCGGGCAGTAGGGGAGTGTGTGGGATGGCCTTGCATGGCAGGGGGGAGGGGGGAATGGGAAAGAGAGACAAAGGAATTGACCCCACTTCCTGGGAGCAGGACCAGCAGAGTAAACAGCACAGAGTAAAAGCAGGTGGTGGTCTCCTGCTTTACTTTTACAGAAGTCTTTCAAACAGCCTGTTCCACTGGATCATGTCCACACAAGCAAGCCATCTGATTCCAGGAAGGGGCTGAGGCTGGCTTTCTCTTCCTCCCACTGTGGACTCACTAGCAAGGGGAAAGGCTCTCAGTAGTGTCTTCAGGGAATTGAAAATGCAACCCTTCCCCTGGACTCTCGGCAGTCCAATCTGCTCTTCATCTTTCCCCTACAGGGGCCATGCTGCCCTTAATTTCTTCAGTAAACCTCCAAGCCCTGAAAGGGTCTAAGAGTGTGTTCCTTCGCTCCTCAGCTGATCTCTTAGTCACCTTGCCCTCTGGCTCCTCAGGTTCTCCGTGCCCTTCCACCACCCTCCCTCACCCACATCCGGTTCCTCTTCCCCCCTTCTCCTAAGGCCAACTTTGAAATAACCCCAGTTACTACTAGGGAGAAAAAATTCCAATGCAACAGTTTGTTTATAGTAGGCAATGTCTTTTGTGGCATTTGTTGTAACAGAGTTTTTCCTTTATAATTTAACCTCCTGTGACCCAATGTTCATAAACAAGAGTTGCCAGAAAAAGTATATCCAGTTAAATTTGAATTTCAGATAAACAAAAAATATTTTAGTACAAGTACATTCCATGCGATGTTTCAGACAATCTTCTTTGCTAAAACTGGCAATCCCATGGTAAGCAGATGTAACAACAGATGTGATACTATTTCACTCACAGAGAACCTAGCACATGCCCTTTAATTAGGAAGCTGCCTTGTCCAGGACGGGTGGTTGTGTGGAGGCCCCGGATCAACGATGGACAGCGTCACCACTGATGCTCTCGAGTGTCCCACCTTGGGTGTTACGCGTCTTCCATTTTAATGTTAATCCCCATGAAACTCTAGGAAGGAGGTTTTATTACCTTCACTTTGCAGACAAGGTCATCGATTTTCAGAAGAAATAAATAATTAGGGTGAAGTCACGCAGGAAGCGAGGAAGCAGCAGTGCCAGGAACCTCGCCCGTGCAAGTCTAGCCGCTCGAAGCCCCTCTTGGCTGGATGCTGTCCCTCAGAGGAAGGAAGCCATGAAGGTGGCACACATAGAAGTCCCCGACCTCCACAGGGACCAGCCCCTTGAAGAGTCACATGGCCTTCTTTTGGGACCTGGAATCCAAACTGCACAATTTCTTCTCCAACGAACAGGACTTCACCCCCTGCCCAATTTGGCTGGAAGCAAATGAAAGGTTCTCTGCTAACCTCACAGAAAGAACCCACCTGAGGCTTGGGGAGACTGTTCATCCCTTAAAAGAACACTCTTCTTATGGTGACTCCAGAGTTACCCAGAGGAACTGTGAGCATAGGGTGTTAGGGGCAACACCGGGAAGGGCATGACATGGTGTTGCCCTAACACCCTACATGTGTGGCACATCAGAGGCTACCACACATTGATGGTTCTCTCCCTCTTTCAAAATAAATAAATAAATACTTTTTAAAAACTTTTAAAAATAAAAATTTTATTTATTTTTAGAGAGAGGGGAAGGGAGGGAGAGAACCATCAGTGTGTGGTGGCCTCTCACGCGTCCCTCACTGGGGACCTGGCCCACAGCCCAGGCATGTGCCCTGACTGGGGATCAAACTGGCAACCCTTTGGTTCATAGGCTGGCACTCAATCCACCGAGCCACACCAGCCAGGGCTATTAAGCATTCACTTTATATCAGGCCCTGTATTAAGCACTTTCCATGGATCATCTCACTGATTAAATGAAGTAGGAGACAATGAATGTCCCCATTTTACATATGAGAAAACTGAGGCCTAGGGAATTGAAAGGACTTGGTCATGGTCATCAAGCCAGCAAGTGGCAACGTGCCTAGGAAGGAGGAAGTGGGGGCGTGGCTAACTCTTTGTGAATGTGGACATCACCAAGGTGGAGCGTGTTCAATGTTTCAGAGCAAGGCCTGGAAACCATCTGGTTCTCCTAACACAAAAACCCCATGCCTTTTCATCTCCCCCTCCCTAACCGTGAGCAAACGATTCCAGGAAGAGGTTTCTTCCTTCAGACAGATCTGAGGGCGTCCTTAACCAATCAATCCTCATCCCCTGGCACTTGAACTAGCTGTCATAGCTCAGCTGTCTCTCTTCTCAAAGTCCATTACTCTGGTTAGAGTCCCCAGAGGCCTGCAGCGTCTCAGGCAAGTTCTCAGAAGCCTCCAGAGCTCCTGAGAGGCCCCTCCTCTGCAGACCACAGTGCGTCTTCCCAGGGTTACTTATCTTGCATTCAATCAGCTGCAGCTGTGCCAGGCACGTCCAGCCCAAAGCCCCAGGAGAACTCCCAGGGACACTGAGCAACATCGGGTGCAGGTACTTTCCTGTCCCGCCCTCCCCTGTGTCCTCAGCTCCTCTCCCCTCTGCACAGGTATTTTGCCCCTCCCTGATCCTACATTCCTCCCTCCTTTTCTCAAACGTGCTTTCCAGGAAAGGTCCTTTGCATTCCAAACCGATTATATTTAAACAATTGCATCAGTTGAACCAGGTGCTGGGAATGGAAATGAAGAACTCGGAGATTCAAAAGATTTCTGCCCTTGGGAAAGACACAGCTTAGTGAGCATAACAGACACAGAATTTCAGCAGGGAGGTAAATTCTCATAGGCTGGTGCCTCAAGGGTTCACCTCAAGGCAGCCCAGAGGATTCGTAGGAGGAGATGCTATCAAGGGCGAAGTCTACAGATGAGCCAGAGGTGGTAGGTGGATAGGCATTCCAAGCAGAAGGAACAGAATGAGCAAAAGCAAGGGGGCACGGAAGATCTCACATGTGTGGACGCAGTTCTATACTCTAGGGCATAAAGTGCCAAGCATGGGATGGCCAAAGATGGGAGAACGAAACAGGGGTAATGCCAAGGGAGTCCCCGAATGCCACCACAGGAGGGCTGGACTTGCTTCTCCAGCGTTTCTCAAATCACACCTTGGGGACCATTTAGGAAGACCGAGTATGGACAGGCATCCGAGTTCCCACTCTGCAGGCTTTGCTGCCCCCCGCCCCGCCCCCAGGGCAGCTGTGCCCTGGTCTGCTTTACATATTTGCTGCTTTGCGTGAGGTGAGTAAAGAAAGACTTCTATTGTCAAGAGACTTGGGAAACCACCACATTACCCGATGGGGCAGCACTTCAGAGGCACTCGGAGTTAGGGAGAGGCTGCCTGTGGGGTTCCGTCCAGCTGGGGACGCCTCCGGAGTGCTCTCTCTCCACAGGCCAGGGGGTGGCCATTTCGTTTCCCAATTTTACTCTGTGATGAAAAACCTGAAGCTGCTTTCTTCCTCCCAGGCTGGCTAACCCAGGCGGGCCACTGACCCCACAAGCCTCACCAGCCTCAGCGGCCCCTCGGATTCCTCTGAGTCCACTCCCTCAGGGCCAGCCCATGGGGGTTTGTCACTCCAGTGACCCCTGATGCGGAGCGGGAGATTACAGGTATTGACAGGCCCCACGGTGACGCCTGAACTGATCTCTCCGATGAAATCCATCCATTTCAAAGCTTTGCTGGCCTCCCTGCACCCACCATCACTTACCTTGTTTATTAAGAATCGAGCTGAGCTGGTCTCCTCTTTCCTCCGGCCTGAGGACCTGGTTTCCCAGTGCTGCACACCTGCCTCTGGGGCTCGTATGTCACTTGGTCAGGTCGTGAACATTCTGGTTCTTCCACGTTCTTCACATCAACCAAGGCCCTCAGCCCCTCACCATGGCTGCTTCTGCCCCGGGAAAGCAACTGGCAAATTCGCCCTCCAGCACCGCCTCCCCAGGCACCCACTGAGGAGCCTCAGGGGGTTTACTTTCTTCATGGGAGAGCATTAGTCTGAAAAGCTCCAAGTATTTTGAAGGTGCACAGTAGCAATAAAAATGTTTGAGGATGCACACCCCCCCAAATAAATTGATAACTGATTTATAGGTTATAATCATGTGTTACTGCAATAATCTGTTGTAAACATTATTAAACATACACAAGAATATAAATGAAAGCAAACAAGTTAAAGGTAAACAATATATTACAGTGTTTTACTTATTAATGGTCCAGAAACTTTTGCTCTAACTTAAAAATGCAATCAAAATATTCTTCCTAAGAAGACGATAATGGATATGCTCAATTAAATATTTTAATTAGCATACTCTAACCACCATTATCATCACAGAAAACAAGAATCATATACACTTAAAGTGTTAAAAAATTAAAAAATAAAGTGTTAAAAATTTTATGTTTAGTAACATCTTTATGTACTTTAACATAGACTCTTTACAAATTATAGGTCTTTATAGCTGCTCCCATCTAATAATTCTACTGTTCATTAATGTTATTATTGCAATTTTGATGTTTTATAGTTTAATCTGTATTTTACTTTTGTAATTTTTAAAACGTTATTGCGGAAGGTTGAGCTCATCACTCTTCTGAATTGGTGACACACTGTCCTTCTTCAACATATCCTTGGGACATTTCAGCGCACGCCCCCGTCATCTTTTAAAGAGTTAGTTGTCTTTCAGACCAATCATATTTAACAGCATCTTCATAAAGCATTTTAAAAAATAGGTATAAGTTTGCCACAAAAGCTGCATTAAATAAATGCAGCCTCCCTGCCCCGCCCAGCGCCCTCTGCTTCAGCAAGCTGGAAGCCTGGAAACAGCTGTTCAAACACACCGGACGTCCGCAGGGGCTTCCTGTGGACGCAGAGGCGGGAAGGGAAAGGCCCACCCTGAGTCCTGGGTTCACTCCATTTCCTGGTGCTGGCATTGAGGTTTCTCCTCTCCAGCTGTGCTGCCTCGTCTCACTGGAGTGAGGCTCTGGACCTTGCTCTGGGGGGAGAATGCATTTGGGAAACTTTCCATCTTTGGAAGCCTCTGAGGTCTTCACAGGTACCTGCACTGGCACCTGACCCAGGGAACAAAGTTTAATCATCAGTCAGGATCATCAGCCTGAGCAAGCAGAACAAATGCCTTTCATGTCATTAAGGCCATTCCCCAGATAAATAAAACCTGCACGCCGCACTGGCTTCCTGAGACATTCACTCGGAACCCACCTGGCAGCTGTGAGTGTAAATCCCTGTACCTCTGTCCCTGGCCCAGACAGAGGCCACTATAGAGGCACCATAAACTCCCTGAAACTGTGCTCCCACCGCCGACCCTCCCCAGCCCCTACCCTGGAAACTCAGGATCAACTGTTTTTTAGTTCCTTTTATGTGAAGAGACCATGGTGTCATGTGCCCAGGAAATATCCCCTTGGCGAACAGCTGTGTCTGCCCATGCTGGACATTTTTCCTTCGCCCATTGGTCCTGGGAGGCTGACCCGAGCCACAGCAGCATGGTGCCTTGCTCTCTGGCTCCGGACTGGGCTCACAGCATGAGAGGCACTGGCAGGAGAGGAGAAAAGTCAGGGTATTTATTCCTCTAGCCTCGCCCTGCTTGGCTCCTTTTTTCTGAAGGTCACAACTGCTGCCAGTGACCCCTCCCCTAAAGCTGAAGCTCCCCTCTCCAAGTTCTGGGTACCATTCCCTCCCCTTCAGGCCTCAGCTTAGTAAGCCTCTAAGATGACCCCAGCGACCCCTGCCTGCTGATATTCACACCCTGTATCACACCCTCTCCCTAAGTGTGGGCTGGATTTAGTGACTTGCTTCTAATGACTAGAACACAACAGATAGATGGGATGTCACTTTCCCAGATTAAGTTACAAAAATACTGTGGCTTCCATCTTGCTCACTATGAGGGGAACAGGTGTCATGTTGTAGGCTGTCCTATGAAGACACCACATGGCAACAAACTGATGTCTCCAGCCAAGAGGCAGAAAGGACCCGAGGACCACCAAGAGCCATGTGAGTTCGTCCAGAAGCAGCTCCTCCTCTGGCCAAGCCTTGCGATGACTGCAGCCCTGGCTCCCACAGCGACTGCAGCAGTGAGACACGCTGACCACACACGCCCAGCGAGATACACCCAGGTTCCCAGCCCACAGGTAGAAATGATGAGACAATAAAGGTGTGTTTGAAGTCACTAAGTTTTGGAGTAATTTGTTACATAGCAACTGATAACTAATATGAATAAATGTCATTATTATCATCCTCATTTTATTTGATTAGACTTTTTAATTGAATTGACTGGGGTGACATTGCAGAAGGTTGTAAGTTATGTAGGTTCCAGGTGTACATTTCTACATATATCACCTGCACCTTATATTGTGTGTTCACCAGCCCGAGTCGTCTCCTTCCATCACATTTACCCCCCTTCACCCTCTTCTACCTCCCCCCACCTTTCTTTCCCTCTGGTAATCACCATACTGTTTGCTGTCTGTGTTGATAAGGGTTTTTTTGTTTTTTGCTTAATACCTTCAACTTTTTTTAAAAAAAGATTTTATTTACTTATTCTTGAAAAGAGGGGAAGAGAGAGTGAAAGAGAGGGACAGAAACTTCAATATGTGGTTACCCCTTTCGCACCCCCTACTGGGGAACTGGCCTGCAACCCAGGCATGTGCCCTGACCAGGAATCGAACCAGTGACACTTTGGTTCACAGGCCGGCACTCAGTCCACTGAGCCACACCAGCCAGGGCCCCTTTACCTGTTTCACCCACCCCCACATCCTCATTTTAGAGATGCAGAAACCAAGGCTTAGCCACCTTTCCTCAGTCATGCAGTTAGGAAACCAGAGAGCAAGACTAGCAGCCAGACAACCCGACTGAGTCCATGCCCTGAGCCACTACACTCTCGGCCTCCTGATGAAACAGTCTTTGAAGGGAATTTAAATGTGAGGATTTGTGACTTGCATTTTTATATAATGTCATCAGAGATATAAATTGATATTCCCATTTTGGAGAGCAATTTGGAAGTATCTATCAGAGATGTAAACCCTTGTACCCTGCAGTTCTATTGGCCAAAAAGTCCATGCTGTCTTTTCCCTTAAAGTAAGATGCGTTTTTCATATTCACCAATAACTTTATTCATTTGGACATTTTGAGTATGTTGGCTATCTCCCGCTATTGGCTTCTAGTGGGTAGAGGCCAGTGGTGCTGCTAAACATCTTCCAATACACAAGACAGGTCTATAGCAAAGAATTATTTGGCCAAAATGTCAGTAATATCAAGAAACTTCACAAACCACTTCGACACGTGTGATTAATCACAGCACCTTCTTCATATACTACACAACTCTTTTTTTGCATTTCAGCTGTGTTTTTACCTTTCTTGAAATAATAAAGCATAATATGCCAAGAATATTGTATCTTCTTCCATCTTTAATATTAAAGTGGCTGCACAAAAATTCACCAATTTTGATAAGTTTGTTTTTAAATTGCCCACTGATATGACAGCTGTCACAATACAATCTAACAAAACTGTTTCGAATGAAGTTAAAAGACAACTAAGCACTATTAGAGCCATTGTACAGAAAAAAAAAAAAAAACCCCTAACAGACTTTTTGGCCAAAACAATCCTTCTGGGATGCTAACTTATAGAAGAACATAGGTGCATAAGCATTTAAGAAGTGAAACGTTTATTGTGCATTTTTAAAGGCAAATAGCTGGAAGTAGTAAAATGTCCACTAACAGGGGATTTGTTTAAATTGTAACATGTCATACAGTGAAAGACTATGTAGTTATTAAATAGAATGACATTGTTTTATAGTTAGGAAAGTGGAAAGATAAACCACGATATCTGTGATGGAATGATAAACTGGCCCCCAGATTCCCACTCCCCCTGCCTTACACACAAAATTTCTCCCAGGCGTCCGGTCATGTACTAACACAGGTGCTGCTGTGAAGGGATTTTGCAGATGTAATTAAGGTCCCAAATCAGTTGAGTGTAAGATAGATTGTCTTCGATCGACCTAACATAATTAGCTGAGCCGTTAAAAGGGCTGGCACGAGACACTGGAAGTGTGAGAGGGATTCCCTCTGAGTGAGGTTCTCCACTGCCGACTGTGCAGGCGGGGGGAGGCCCTGGGGCAAGAGACATGGGTGGCCTCAGGGAGCTGACAGCCATCAAGGAAACCGGTGCCCCAGTCCTACCACCGTGAGGAACCTGATTCTGTCAATGACCTGAATGAGCTTGGAGGTGGATTTTTTCCCAAGGCCTCCAGAAGATTCAGCCTGGCTGAAACTTTGAGCAGAGAATCCAACCACGCCATGTCCAGACTTCTAACCTACACCATGAAATAATAAACGATGTTGATAAATTTATGGTGATTTGTTTCAAAGCCACAAAAAACTAAAGCAATAGATTATTTAGTAGAGAAAGAGGGTAAATTACAGAAGATGTATGGTATGATCCCATTTACCTGGCTTTCTATAGTATTTGTTGATTTTTTCAAAATGAGGTTCCACAGAAAAAACATGGAGAAGAATATAGATATACCTCTCTATTACAGTGGTTATCTCTGGAGACATGGAAGACTTCCACATTATACATAATATTTGTGCTTATGAATACTTGAATTGTTTAGAATAAGAACATTTTTAGTAAGTAAGGAAGATGACCCCTCTTGGCCCACACACACCCTGCTTCTCTGAACCAGCCAGGGCTGAGCATGCGCTCTTGCGCCACACCGCGTCCCATCTCCTCCCCACGTGACTTCAGAAGACAGCACCCACATTACTCAAGTCTTCAACCAGTCCTGCCTAAAGCCCCGTCATTCTCTACCAAGATAAATATAACATTTTCTCCTTCTGCTATTTGCCACCGTCAAATCCGGATACTACTCAGTTCAGGCCATTCACACCAGCAGAAGCTCAGTGGTGGAGTAAACAGGAAGTAGGTCCAGAGACAGTACGCATACTAATTAGAGCAAGAGTATTAGGGTGAAAATAACCTGGATCCTGAAGTTCAAAGACTGAGTGATCTTGGGCAGGTTGCCTAAGCGCTTCAAGTCACAGTCTCCTCCTCTGTGCAATGGCGACAAATGTCCGTTTCACCAGGTTGCTGTGAGATTTAAATGAGATGCTATCGATATATGCATAAACGCCTAGCGTAGTGCTTAGCATTCATTAATTAAGTGGTAGTGAGTAGTAAGAATGTGCTGCATGTTGGGGATATTGTGCTGAAACAGACCGACAGTTCCTTTTCCACGTGTCTCCCCTCAAGTTGGAACTGCCTGTTAATGGGGCAAGACAGGCATTTAACAACTAACTGCAAAGAACAAGTAGTAAAAGAGGAGAAGTTCTAAGGCACCATAGGGCTAGGTTAGAGGTCAGAGTGCATCCCCAAATAGTAGCTATAAAAAAGCAAATATATATTTAATAATATTGTGCTCTGATAAATTTGTCTTGATATTGCTAATCACAATGTCTTTCTCGCTCCCTCCCCACTCCAGCTTCCCCAATAACATTTCTAGCCTATCTTTGTCTTCAGTTAGCATTGAAGAAGCCATTTTTCTTATTAACTTGTTCGTATCAAAGAGTATTGTACATGGCTGCAAAGGTTTAGCATAATGCCTTTGGCCACTACTAACTTCATTCGGTACCTTCATTTTAAGGTTTAATCTGGTATAATAATTAAGGTATAATAGAGACCTAAGCCAAGGCAAGGAGGTATCTGTTGTAAAACTTTAGGCTTTGATCTTTTTTTAGATAAAAGAAACAAACTTTTCATCTCGAAATTATTTCAAACTTAAAATTAAGTTACAAAAACAGTAAAAAATGTTTAGCTATACCCTTCACTCAGCTTTCCCAAATGTTAATATCGCACATAACCATAGCCCACTTATCGAAACTAGAAAAGGTACCACTGATAAAACCCTCCTCAGGTTCTGACTTTACTGGAGAGAAGTGTCAGGTTGGAGGGGAGAGAGCAGGGGGCATTCTGGACCACTGATGACTGGCCTTGTGGGTGATTTAAAACAGTGGGCTATTCAGAACACCATTTACTTTTGGCTTGCAATGATGAAATGATGGGAGGGGCATATATCTTGCTTTCCTAATTTTCTTTTATGTGCACTAATGCAGAAAATTTACATGGATTCTTGAAAGACATGAACTCAAGAGAGTTCTTATCCCAACAAATATTCAATCAATTCCTTAAAAGGTTCCAGGAGCTCTGCTGAATTTGGGGGAATCAAAGATATCTAAAGATTCCTGCCCTACCTGAAGGCCACTCCTATGCTCCTTTGGGAGGGATCATCACATTGAACCCTTCCTACAATCCTGGGTGGTAAGAACTATTTGACTGAAGAGAAAAGTGAGACTTAGAGAGCTAGCAAGGAGACCAGGAAGTTCCGGTGCTAACTTCCATACCACACTGTGATCAGTGCTAGTGATTTGTTTTCAAGACTGGAATAATAAACAAACTGGCATACAGAATAACGTGTCTTCATTTTATATAAAATAGAACTGGTGCACAGTAGCATAGGAATGGTTTTGAAAGGCAAATATATCTATATAACCCTTAAAAGATGGGTACCATTAGGGACAAAAGTTTGTCATCGAGAAGAGTTCACCCATGCTACAAAATCTCTTCCCCAGAGCGGTGTTGTATCTGTTAAGAGCATGTCAAGGTGCATGTGTGTTCTTGGGAATGGTGTAGGAGCAGAGACAGCCTGAAGTCAAGGATGAACAACATTCTCAGCCTAGGAAATCAACCCTGAAGTGCACATATTTCCACTTTTATGCTTTTATTCAAAGGAATACACAGCCTAGGTTTTTCAACAATACAATTCAATGGTTATTATGTTCATCAGAACTTGTTGGTCTTTTCAAACACACATACTTTAAAATCTGTGTCATCTTATTGAGTGTCAACCTCTCTTTGTGGCCAGGAGCTGGGCTTTCTGAGCTGGTCAGAGCCTGATGGTCACAGTTAGCTCTGGCAATAGAGCAGAGCCTCAGCTTCCTTCAGATGTTTGCTCTTGATGCCACTGTATCTGAGGCTATGGGTGGCTGATGATAAATAAGTCTGTCCCCACTGATAGCAAACTACAAACTAATCAGAGTCCCTACCTCTTTGTGGAGGTACCTGGCATCTTTCCACGGGAGGAGCCACAGTGCTGTTCCCACACAGTGGGCAGGCACTCAGATGCATGTGGACCTCGGGCCTCTGTGGTGTGCAAAGCAGTATAAACGGAGCCACTTCAACATGGAGTCAGAGTTGCCGACCCAGAGGAACTGCCTTGCTCCTCAAGTCTTGGGGCTGTTTAAACCAGGTAAAATAATCTTGGACTGGTCCAAACAACAATGTATTCCTAACAACTACATGGAAAGCTAACAGGAAAGCAGACGTCCTGATTACCAGACTGAAAATTAAAGGCATTCTTTAGAATTAGTACCACTGTGTGGGATGGGAAAAATAGACAAAAAACTGTACTTGAAAAATAACTAAATAAAATTAATTATAAAAATTAAAAAAAAAGAATTAGTACCACTGTGTATAGCTAAAGAACAACTCGGCTCATTTGTGACTATAGAAGTTCCTTCCATGACTTATTAACACCAATACAAATTCCTTCCTTCTACCAATGTAATTATTCTCCATTCCTTTCTCTTCAAAATCGCCTTCTTTTACCCCCTAAACCAAAAAATGATTTGGGTTTCCATGTAAAACAGTGCTTCATAAATAGCCGTTCTTTTGCACCTCAAACACATGCTTGTTGACTTTCACGGTGGCCTTTTATGTTTAGGTTAACAAAGTTGGTGTCAGAAGTGGGAGCCAAAGCAGCCTCGCCGTCATGGACCAGCATCCCTGGAACCAGAAACTGCTTCCAGGAACTGTGGCCTTCCCAACCATAAAACCCTCTCAAAATCAGTCTTCCCTTCTTTTTGATTGAGGTTTTTAAATTGAAGTTGGTGCCCCTACTTGGAATTGGAAGGGGATCCTCTCACAGAGGGCAATGGCCCCAGGAATGACTGTCTCAGTGTTGGCCTGTGGCTGCTGCCCCAGGAGTTTGCTACCAAGAGAGACTTTTCCCCTCGGGGGATTCCTCCTTCACCCAGTGAAGGTTTCCTGGGATGTGAGCAACTCAGAGCTTGCTACTACTGCATTGAAAGACTCTTTTTGTCTGGGAGAGGACTTCTCATGGCTCTCTGGCTGGTAAGAAGTGCCCTTGGGTGGAGTGGGAGGATGGTAAACAGCTCACAGGAATCTAATCCCTTTTGGGTAAGTACCCATTTTGTTGGGTGCATTTTTCCTTTTGTTTCCTTGCCTTGTCTCTGTCTGTTGTATTTTCATAAGAAAGAAATTCCAGCACTGCCACAGTGGCTAGGTTGGAGCATGGTCTTACACACCAAAGGGCTGCAAGTTTGATCCCTCCACAGGGCAAGTGAGGGAGGCAACTGATCGATGTTTCTCTCGCATGATATTTTCTCTCCCCACCCTTTAGGGTCAATGGACATATCCTTGGGTGAGAACTGAAAAAAAAGAGAGAGATTTCACAGGGGAGGACACAGGCACAAATCCTATAAACATGTTATTCTGGCCAGCCCCTGCAAACCGACATGCTTGTGGTTATCACCAGACTGGCTCTGTGTACACAAATGTATGTGGATCACAGGCACATGAGGTGAAAGCCAATGCTAAGGAAATCTTGGAAGTCAACACCATAAACTGATGGGCATGGGTCCAGCATTTAAGACTCGTAAGGACAATTGCCACCTCAAGCAAAGCCTCCTGTGATAGAATAAGTTGGTCACTCCAGAAGTTCCTTCCATGACTTATCAACACTAATAGAAAGTCCTTTGTCACAGAATAGGTTAGACCGACATCAGAAATCTCAAGAAAAATGACAGCCCCAAGAAAAAATCCATTCCATGAGAATTTTAAAAAGGGTACACACCCCACAACCCCATGGTACGTCCTTCTTAGATCTTGGTATGGCTCCAAAGAACCCGAGTTTTAGTTGTTAACATGCATGTGATTAAATAAATCAATACCACAGACTTTTACTTTTATCCTCAAAATTCCCTTTTGATCCCTGCCATCCAGAAAGTGTATGTAGCAGTGTGCTTTTGGCAGTCAAGCTACCCGAGGCTTTATTTTTTTAATCCTTACCCGAGGACATTTTCTCATTGCTTTTTAGAGGAAGAGGCAGAGAGGAAGGGAGAAAGGAGCACTGAGTGGCTGCCTCCTGGATGTTCCCCGACCAGGCATTGAAACCACAACCTAGGTATGTGCCTTGATCGGGAATCAAACCCACAACCCTTCAGTCATGGGACGACACCCTGAGGAACTGAGCCACACTGGCCAGAGCTACCAGTCGCTTTAGATTAATATCTCTTTTGACTTTCTGTTTATCCTTTAAAGCTTTCAGGAAATTAGTCTTTGACGAGACTTAATCTTCACTCTCTAAAATTCCCCAAAAGTTCCTTCCTTGGGAATTTAGCAAGTTATATATATAAACATTTTGGTCTCTCCTCTTGTGCCTTTTCAATACAATGGTCCAATTTAGCAAAAGTAATTTAGGAAAACTGCCCTGGCTGGTGTAGCTCAGTGGATTGAGTGTGGGCCTGCAAACTAAGGGATTGCGGTTCGATTCCCAGTCAGGGCACGTGCCTGGGTTGCAGGCCAGTTCCCAGCAGGGGACCCATGAGGGGCAACCATACCTTGATGTTTCTCTCCTTCTCTGCTTCCCTTCCCCTCTAAAGATAAACAAATAAAAATCTTTTAAAAAAAGTCATTTAGGAAAACCTTTGTTTTAAGTCTACCTCAATGGCCTTTCCTTAAGGAAAGAATTTCAAACATCTTGGGAACTGTGGAATACATTCTATGATTGATATGTAGAAGCTTCTAAAGTACAGAATGATTTCAAAAACAGCTCTAAAAGGATCTACAGGAAACTTTGGCCATCTGAGCAGGTAATTTTAATGTAGGCAGTTAAAAGCAAAGGTCTCCTATAAAGGGCTAATGAAAAATGGAAGATATACGAGGAACCTAAAACAAGACAAGATGGGTTGGTTTTATATCCTCTCTCTCCCAGGAACAGCCACGCCCCTTCCGTGTTCTCAGGGCTTGAGGGAGGTGTCTGCTGTCAGTTCTTTCTGTCGGCTGTCAGAGGAAGTGACTCTGGAAGGTTGTGACCTTTGCACACTGTCGGGTCCAGGGGCTTGTTCCTTGCCTTCAAAAATATTTGCTGTTTGTCCCCTGAGACCTGACAAGATAATTCAAGGAATTTAATAATGCCAGGATCAGAAATTAGGTAGAATGAAATGTCTGATAGAAATTTTTTTAAGGTTTCCTCAGCCACTCTCCCAGGCCCTCCTGCGAAAAATCCGAATGTAAACACAGTTCACAACTGCTTGTGACTAAGCAAACCAAAGGGCAAAAAAATAGGAGAGAACTTTCAAAAGCACAAGCAGCTGAAAAGGTGCCCTGACCAGGAATCCAACAGGCGACCTTTCACTTTGCGGGACAATACTCAACCTACTAAGCCACACTGGTCAGCGCAATATAATTTTTATAACTTTATCTGAATTATCACTGGTTAATTTTATCTTTATTTTTCTCCTAGGCTACCTATGACCTACAGCTATTTGGTAAATTACACCTTTGTAAGCAGAATTGAAACATTTATCTTTTTCTTCCTACCTGATCCCTCCAGAATTTGGAAACTTTTAGTAAGTGTGTTATTCCTGTTTTCCTGGCTGTGTTGTTATTTACCTAGTTCAATAAGAATCTGTCCTCCTGTAACAGGTCATAGTTGGAAACACTGGTTCTATTACCAAGGCTTAGACGGGAATGTCACGTATGACAGAGACTCGAATCATGAATAGACTCAGATATGATCGGACAGCTCGGAAAAACAGCACTTGGCTATGGAAGTCTCCCTGGGAACACCGGCCTGGTACCTTGCATTCAGGGTTCCCAGCAGCCTTACCAGCTGCCCCTTTTCCTGAAGCCCTACAAAATGAATGTAAACAATTTGATATAACTTCAAAGAAATCATTTTGATAACTTATACTTAGATAGCCTTTGTGCCTGATACTATATAAGCCATTTGGAAAGTTTACCTAAACAACTGATGACGGCATCAGAGATATACCAAACTTCAACACTGTCATGTACCATTTTTCTTAAGATCCGCCCCTTTTGATAAACAGGAGCTTTCACTTTTTGAAATAATTGTAGGTTGACCTATGCATTTAGTTTTATATGTTTGTTATCCAATTAAATAAAGGAAACAAAGAAATTTAACACCACAATTTATAACCAGATGAATACACGTATTAGAAAAGACACTTTCAGAAGGACTCTTTAACCTAACTAACCAAGATGGAAAGGACCATAGCAGGTACTCTTAATTAATTAGCGGGCTGCCAAATTTGAAGTTGTTGACCCTCGGATCTGCGCTTCCCACTTAAAGAAAGTTCCTACACCCAAACTGGACTGCTCAAGCAACAGAGGGTCTGAAATTAAAAATTACTAGGAAGTGAATCAGACAGCATCTGTCATGGACAGCTAACCCTGACTTCTGGACTAGGTTTGTAGAATCAACTCTTTATTTTTCTTCCTCCCTCTGCCCCTTATTTTAGTTCCTTCCTATCTCACAAATAATATCAGAGCCTAAGCACTCACTATAATAGTTATTGTTTCTTTTTCCCGTAGATTTCTACCTGGAAAGATAACTCACCAACAGGTATCACTTTTAACCTATTTCACAGGTCAAAACATGCAACTCGTTGAACGCATAGTTAAGGGTATTCAATTCCTGGTAATGTCAATCCCAATAAAGTTCAGATTTGAAAGAATACTTTTTCCTTGGGCAGATGTTACAGTGAATGATACATGATTAGGAACTTATCAAAATCCTAAAAGAAACTGTTGGATCTACCACCAAAGCAATAGCTACCCAATAAAAAATTTCTTTAGATTCCCTGGGCATGTTGTATTTGACAATAGAATTGCTCTTGATTCATTCGCTAGCTGAAGAGGGTGGTTTTGCTCCATTGTTAATGTCTCTTGTTGTAGATGGACAAAACGCCTCTGCTGAAGGACAGCTGGAACTAGATAAAATCTGGGCACGAACTGAATGATAAATACAGTACTGGCTGACACAGTTCTTTGATATCTTCAGCTGGCTGCCCTCAGGTATCGCCTCCTGGTTCAGATCTACTCTCCAAATTGGACTTATCATTTTGCTTGTTATTATCGAAATCTTTGCCGTTATAAAACTTTGTTCATTTTGCATAGCTTGATGTTACAAAGACACCACTCAGATAATAGTTGCTCATCACTTTCAGATGATTACCAAGGCCGAAGGGACCTCGTATCAGAAACCTCAAGAAACCACAGAAGATGTCTGTCCATAAGAGTATGACAGACAGTAAAGCTTTCCTGCTCTGGCCTTCTTGTTGCTCAAATGTGGCCTAAGGCTGCTCAGGAAACCTCACTCCCTCTTATGCAGGTCATGACCAAACAAGGTATAAGCCTTCCCAGCAATGAAGGCCGAATGATGCTTTCCACACAAGATCAGTGTTGCTTTCCAGAGGTTGATCAGCGATGCTGTCAAGGACAGATCTTAATCAAATGGGAGAAATGTGAAAAATAATGTAAATGGATCCACCTCAAAATGGAGTTGGAGCTGCTACTCCAGAGGGACTGCCTTATGGGACTTGCGCCTCAAACCTTTGGAGTTTAAACTGGGCAAAATAACCTTTAGGCCAAACCAACACTATATTCCAAACAACTTTTTGCAAAGTTCACAGGAAAGCGGACTGAAAATCAAAGGTATTCTTTAGAAATAGCACCACTATGTACAGCTAAAGAATGACTTAGTCTATTTGCATCTATTGAAATTCTTTCCTTGACTTATCAATACCAATAAAAGTTCCTTCCTTCTATTCAGGTAATTATTCCCCTTCCCTTTCTCATAAAAATCCATTGCCTTCACCCCCAAAGGAAACACTATTTGGGTTTGTTTCTACTCAAATCAGTGCTTCCCAAATAGCTATTCTTTTGGGTCGCCAATAAATGTTTGTTGCCTCTTTCATCTTTTATTGTTTAAGTTAACAGTGGGTTCCACTCCATTTTAAAATTCAGTGTTTTTAAGTCAACTTGAATTTAAGGTAACTCAAGGCTGGACCTTCTCTTTTGAGAAGAGAAGGCGATGGGGAAAAGCTTTCCCTACGGGTGGGGGAGGGGGCCCGCAGCGGGAAGCAGGAGAGGATGCGATCTTCGGGGGAAAGGGTCCTCGGCTGGGCACCCCTCCCGGTCCTCTCTCCTCTGCCGAAGCCGCCGTGTCCCCTCACACACACCCCCACCCTCCCACCTCACGCCCGCCACGCTCCTCGGGGGCGGGGGCGCCCCGGGCCACGGAGCGCTCCGCCTCGGAGCCGAGCAGGGCTGGCGCGGCGCCCCGAGCGGAGGGCCGAGGGCCAGCGGCGGCCGCGCGGCGCGTCCACTGCGGCGGGGCCGCAGGGGGCGGGGGGGACCCGGCCGAGGGGGGAGGGCTCACGTCCCCGAGAAGTTCCCGGATGGTCGCAGCCTCCCGGCGCTGAGCGCTTTTCCTGCCGGGCGGCTCAGCCCCGCAGACCGGGGAGAAGTTTCCCAGAAAAAAATGCCCGGCGCGCCGCGGGGCCCTGGAGCCGCCTGGAGTCGCTGCGCGGTAAGGGACGCGCCGCCGCCTCGGGCGCCGCGGGGTTCCCGGGTCTCCAGGCAGCGACCCTGGGGACCCTCGCGGCCGCCCCGGGCGCCGGGAGGGGCTGGGCTCGGAATCGCGGCGGGGCCGTCGGGGCGGCGTGGGCTGCCTCCCCCGCGGGCGGCGGGCGCCCGGCCTCGGGAGGGGCGCGTCTCCGGCCCCGCGGCCTGCGCGTCCCGCCCGTCCCGCCGACGGGGAGGGAAGCGGCCGCGGAGGGCGAAGCTCCGGACGCGGGCGCCTGCCGCGCTGGGCGCGTCCCTGGTCCCCGTCGAGCCCGGGGCCGCCCGGGGCGCTCGGAGCCGTTCGCTGCGGTACTCGGTCGGTCGCGGCAGGGGGTTCGCGGAGACGCGCCGGGCTGCCTCTGCACCCCCGGCTCGGCCGGGTGGGGACTTTCGGGCATCCCTGCGGCCAGTTCATGCCATGAAACCGCCTCGCCTTTTTAGCCGGGGAATCATGCCCATCCCGTGACTCGGTTTCCCCAACTAGCCTCCCGCGGGTGTCCCAAGACTGATGCTCGCTCTGTGGTCGGTGTAGACCCAGGTTAGAAGTATCTGTTGACCTTAGAGGCACTTTCAGTCCCGGTGAGCACTTTTCCCCCCAACCTGGGCCTCTTCTGAACTGTCCGCACAGCTTTACTTCAGTCTCATTCTCCCTGGGTTTTTCTATTGTATTAACTCCTTCCTTCCTTCCTTCCTTCCTTCCTTCCTTCCTTCCTTCCTTCCTTCCTTCCTTCCTTCCTTCCTTCCTTCCTTCCTTCCTCCCTCCCTCCCTCCCTCCCTCCTTCCCTCCTTCCCTCCTTCCCTTCTCTCTCTCTCTCAAACAAAAAAAAAGTTTTAAAAAAGTTGCAAGTGTAAGAGGAACCAGCTGCCCCACTCGGGGCGGGGGCAGGGGGGCGGTGGCCAGATCTTCAACTGCTGGGGAGGCTGAACTACTTGAGATTAACAAAGGGTGTGTCTGTGTGAAGAGCCCTACCTGGTCCAGGGTAATCCCGGAGGAATATTCCCTCCTGGGCCGGGCTCCTGGCCTTATCTCAGTTCTCGCGGAAGCCTCTCAAGTTGTCAGCAGTGATTGGGTGCCTCGGTACCTTTTCCTGAAAATTGTGTGTCACTGTTGTCCCCTGGGTAGTCACTAGATGCCAGTCCCAATCGCTGACCGCGTGTAACCCCCGACTCCAGGCGATGCTGCCTCGGAGCCTGTGGATGGAGTCCCGCCCAGAGTGGGTTTAATGTTGCCAGTTTCCAACAGCAATGTCAAACAGCACTGTAGGTTCATTTTGAGTTATTGGCATATTTTTCCTTTTCAAAAATATGTTTTTCTAATAATGGATAAATTCAAGAAATTTCCTATTTAAGTTTTTATAAATCACATTTTTACTTCTTGAGGTGAAGAAGCCCCATATCAGCATTTTTCATCTTAATTCCTCTTTACAGTGCTCAAAACACGGCCTTCTGCTCTTGCTGTGTATCTTTACCCGCCTGCCATCTCCACAAGGTTAAGTTTCTCAGGGACCAAGTCCCCGGCCACCTGTGGGAAGGCCATTCATTACCATTGAGTGGAAGTATGCAGACTAGACCCTGCAGATGTTATTAAAACATTTAATGACGTCATCTTTTTACTTGGGACCCACCCAACCCCTGTCTTCATTTTGGCTTCCTGAGAAGCACATAAACTCTTTTAGGTGTTTGTAAAGAAGAGGAAAGCATTTTGTCAGCAAGGTATGACCAAATTCTGGGACATTTAGAGACAATGAGATTACTTCTTTCCTTTGTTCGTTTCACAGAGTGCCTACTGGGTACCACTGTCTGGTATCCTTAGTTACATCGTGCATCCTGAGCCTCATTTATCTCCTCCAAGAAATGAAGTTGATAATCTTTGCTCTTTCTTCATTACAAGGTGTGAGGATCAAGTGAGAAAATGGGGTGTGAAACAGCCAAAAGCAGCACAGCACAAGGTGTTAGGGAGTACCCAACACCAGCAGTGTGTGGCACCAGGACACAAAGAGGGATAAGGAGCTGAAGTGGTGGAATACGGGCAGTGAAGAGAAGCCCGTAGGCCCTGTCTCAGGTGCTCTAGTCGGGAGGAGCCCCCTTTCATGGGAGGTATTGGTAACTGGTTTTGTGTCACTGTCTTTGATATTTCAGGTTATAGTTTTAGGAACATTTATGGTTTTCTTGCAGTGCACATCAGAAGAACAAAACCAATGTGCCTTTTATCTGTTGCTATAATGCTTGTGCTTTCGAGCACCTGAGATTTCAGATTCTGTCTTTCAGAGCCATGCTCTTCCTGGAGCCTGTGCTCCAATGAGGTCTACCAAATTCTAGTGCTTTCCATGCAAAGGTCTCTCCGCCACTATGTCCCAGCAATCCACAATTGTGCTGTGGGGCTGGGAGGTTTGGAGGGCTTATTCCTTGTGAATAGCCAGGACCCACATATGTGAATCAAGTCACAGTTGGAATCAAGCCACATACTTACCCAGCATTGAGGGTCCCTGCTAGGGGTCACTGCTGTGCTCTGTGCTAAGGGTAGAGGGGAAGACCTAGCTCAGACCTTGAATGCTTACCTTCTGATAGAAATGAGACATGGTTTTAAATAGCAGGAATGCAAGACAGAATGTAGTAAATAAGGTTAAAAAAAATGGTACAGATCAAACACAGGGAATTTAGAGGAGAGTGAAATTACTTCCAGCTGGAGAAAGTCAGTCCTTTACCCCTTTGTTGGTCCATTTAACAAGTATTTATTAAGTGTCTACTACGTGCCAGGCAGAGGAAGATTAATAGCCACTTGCGCTTCATGCTTCACCTTCCCTGCTCCACTTGAGGAACGGTTCAGGCCCCACCTCTCTGTGACAAGTGCACACTTCCTCCCGCAGCCTCCTTGTACTGCCCAGCCCAACGTTTGTCAAAGTAATTAACCCTGGCTCTTGTATACTTTGGAATAATAAAAACTCTAGGCTCACCAAAGCCTCCAGAATACCTTCAATTAATTGGGTAATGCTATTCTGCCCAGCACACTTTAACCAGTATTGAATGAAGTATGCTGGTCCTTAGCCATGGGTATGACTAGAAGCTTATAAAGGTTTGATTCAGTTAGGCTGGTGTGAGGCCCAGGAGTCTAGGTTTTTAAAGCCCCCAGGTGATGCTGACGTGCTGCCTTGGGCAGGGGTCCCTCAAGGTGGAAGCATGGGACAGGCGTTCGGAAAGGTCTTGTTTCCTCCCAACTCTATCATTTACAAGTTCTGTGACCTCTGTTTCTTTCCCTTTAAAATCTAACTTTTACCTGTTCTGAATGTGGGATGAAGTCACACGTGTGGATCACTTAGCAGATTGTCCAGGGTAGTGCTGTTGTTCAGTGTTCGTGGGAGGTTATTATCATTGTCAGTGTTAGTTTGTGCAAAACGCGGTTGATATTCCTCTGTTCATATGGAAATACAAAGAGCCTAAACCCAGGAACTGCTTTTTATATAAAGTAACATTTTCAACAATCCCTTAGCTGGCTGTAGTCTATTGAGAGTCGATTACCAGTCACCTCATGCGTTCTCTTAGCAGCTGAGAAGGACGAATCTCACAGAACAGAATCTCAGTTTGGGGGGCTCCCAGCCTGTGGTATCTGCTTCCCCAGCGGTGCCTACTCTACTGAGATTATCAGGGCAGATACAGGGCTGGAAACCAATGACATGCTACTTTCCTGGCCCTTTGGCACCAGGAAGTGCCAGGGCAACACACTGTGGCTGTCGTGCAGTGACCATCATCAATATGGGGTGACCAGTAGGACTGCTTGCCCCAGGCCAGACTGCTTTGGTCACAGGTTTAGCACCTAAGCCCATGGGGTAGACACACCACTGCGCTTGTGCTCTCTCTTGGCCAGGGGTCAGGGAACTGTGATTCCAGGGGAGCGTGCTCATGATTAGTTGTAAACTAACTTGGCTAATACTCAATAAAAGAAGAGTATAGCTATAATAAGCAGGACACACAATTACTTACAATTTTCATTAATTTAGAAGCTTCAGTGAATGTTGCCATGATGTTATACAAATTTAATATTTTAGCATTGCTCACTATGGATATATTTTTCTCATCTAATAAGCCATCTCCCCAGTGTAACCCAGTTTTTTCTTTTTCATTCTCTTTTATCTCCTAGTTATATTAATTTAAGTGAATCGGAATTTTAAACCTTTCTATGATCTGGCAAGCTTTAAAAAGACTCCCTTTTCTCCCCCCCCCTTTTCATTCCTTTTTTCCTTTAATATTGCCACTTACTATTTGTCATTTAATTGAACATTTATAGTCACACAAGGTAGTCAAAGAGCTAGTATTCAAATTTGGGGCAGTCTGATTCCTAACTTAACCCTAATTTCACCTTCAGTGGTGTGTATACGACTCTTCCTGCAGGGGGGGCTCTTTTTCGTTCCCCTGTGTGCCTTTGCTTGCCATTTCTTCTCCCCACACTGCCATTTCTTTCACTTAGTGTTACATCCTATAGATTCTTCAACTTGGCCACAAGTACTTGTTGAGAAGAAAAATAAAAGGTGAATATAGCTAAAATAAACAAGAGATACAATTGCCTACAAATTTCACTAGTTTGGTAGCTTCAACCAACATGGTTTGCATGATAAAAACAGGCTTCTTAAGAAGAGCCAAATGTCCTCTTCTGCGTGAGCCGATTGCTGCCTCCCCTGGTAAATTCCCGCAGCTGTTTGTTTGTGCATCACCTGGGGCTCAGAATCCACTCTGTCCTGGACTGGAATCCCATGTATGTGTCTCTTCTCCTTCATTAGTTTATAAACTCTCTCAAAGTAGTAACTTACAAAAATCACTTCTGTGTTTCTTCAAAAACAGTAGATTTTTGTATAGTAGGGTCTCAATTAATGTGTATCGAATGGCAGTTTCCTACCACCACTGTGGTTGTAAGATCCAAGATCAGTGAATTTTTCATGAAGGCAAAGTGGATTTTAATGTTTTACAGAAGAGCATCTGGTTTCTGAAGATACTAGGAAACAGATTTCATCCTGAGAGTAGTCCTTCACCATCATTGGTATATAATGTATGACATTATTTTTTCTTCACATATATAATTAGCTTTATTATTACCATTGATTTTAGAGCACAAGTGGCAAACACAAGGCAGAATTCGGCCCTCTGCCTTGCTTCATCTGTTCTGGCACCTCGTTTCTACCTGGTGGCAGTGCCTATCTCTTTTTCAATAGTTAAGTTGTAGTTACATGTATATAATCCTAAAATTGTTTCAGCCCTTGGAAGGCAACTGTGAGGCTGACGTGGCCCCAGTGAAAATGAGTTTGACAGCCCTGTTTTAGAGAGAGAGGAAGGGAGAAAAAGAGGGAGGAAAAAACATCAATTCGAGAGAGAAACCTTGATCAGTTGCCTCCTGTCCGCACCTTGACTGGGGATTGAACTCACAGCCTTGGTATGTGCCCTGACTGGGAGTCAAACCTGAAACCTTTTTGGTGTAGGGGATGATGCTGTAACCAACTGAGCCACCCAGGGCTATAATTAGCTTTAAGTGCTGTTTATTTGTATATCTTCCAAATTGAACAGTAACAGTAATCCTAATAATTAAGAAAAGCATTTTGAGTTCTTGTGGCAAGGGTGGGACTTCCTATTGTAATGTAGAACCTGAGAAGTGACACTTAATACCTGTATCTGGTGTCTGGTTCATGTCCACACAAATAAGGGTTGGGACTCTCCCATCCATGGACAGTCCCAACCCATGCATCTTTTTTTTTTTTTTGACTAAGAGGCAATACACAACCTGAGAAAAAAGTTTGAGTAAAATTGAAGGTGACTAGCTTCCTCCCAGACTGCCACAGACTCCTTCATTGGGGGAATACTTAGTTCTATGAGGTTAAAAGGTGTCTGTAGGAGAAAGGAAACGGTGAGTAAAATAGAAAATTTAGAGCCAAATAGTTTCCTGGGACAGTGGAGGCCTTTACAACTTCAAAAAAAGTTTGTTTTTATATGTTTTCTATTTTTCTTATATAAACTATATGTACTCATTTAAATATCTATCAACATTATTTAAATACATAGTACATTACTTAAATACACTTTTCTCTCATAAGCAATACTCGATTCCTTTAAATGTATGGAATGTGTATACTTTACCCCACAATAACATACTATTACCCTATTCTTAACAGCTGTATAGCATTCTGCTGAAGGGATTGGTGTATAAGACTGGCGCGTTATTGTCTACAGTCACCCTTTAAAGTTCGCACTGCCAATTTGGTGACCACCAGCCTACCTGTTAGCTCTTGCTAATGGTGCCCAAACAATCCACCCATTGAGTCAAGTCTAACAACCAACCAATTCAGTGAGAGAATAGATTTAGTCATTTCATTGGCATCCACAGACCAAATGGGCAGTTGGTTGAATTTCGTGCTTGTCAACCACTTGTGTGTCTCCTCAAGCCATTTCTGAAACCTCCCAAACATTTTTCTCTAGACATACACAGAAGATTTAACCTGTAGACTGAAGAATTGAGGCCTGAAAGGGACCAAGAGAGAAATCTGGCCACATCTTAAGAGTGACGCGATGCTGAAATGTTGATTGTATTGTCACATAATAATTTAGGGAACCCCGAGACTTCCCCTGCCCCCATCCGCAGCAGAATAGAATTTGAAAGTAGAAAGCCTTCAGACCTTGGAGATCTCGAGGAAACATTTACTATAGCTGTTTCTTTCTGAAAATGTAAACAGTGAGATCAGTGTCTTAACCACAATAGTCTTGTGTTATGGGGATGGATAGTAAAAACAGAGACAGTCAGATTTGCCTGAGATACAAAAGGGGAAAAGGGGCTGTTAACAGGCGGGAGTCCAGCAGGAAGCAGGAGTGAGTGCTGGGGGAGGGACTTCCGGGAAGGACCACCAGTGATGGATTGAGAGGTGATGGACTGAGAGGTGATGGATTGAGAGGGGCCAGAGGGGAGGGAGATTGGAAGACCACGAATCCACTCTTCTGTCCCAGGTCCCAGAAGGCAAGTTAGGGGACACCAAGACAAGTTTTCACATGGTGCCGAAGTTCTTAGTTCGATTTTAGAGGGTCTAGAAAAAGGCAAAGTAGCTGAAGCCCTTTTAAAACCTCTTAAAAAAATAGTAAAGCAATTTACTTTAGCTGCGCCTATTTTTACCTATTTGAGCCAGAATTTGATTGCCATGTATGGTTTAAGAAATAAGCCAAAGCATCAGTTTAAATAATCTCAGGTTTTGTGGGTAAAATTCCACACTGTTCTTTTCCCTAGTGTTTTAATATTGTTTCAGCCTCACATTTTGTTTGAGACAAATTCAAAAGCTAGATTGTTGTTAAATTGGTGTGGAGCCACACGACCATGTTCGTTGTTGGGCATAAGCTGGATAGAGGGGAAATGAAGAAAAAAAGGAAAGAAAAGGAAAATTCAGGCTTACTTTAGTGATGTTTTACAAGATGTTGGAGCTAGAACCTTATTCATTAAACATGATAATTGTCCCCCCCCCACACTCTTTTTTCCCTTTATGATGAGAAGTAAAAGAAAAAATTTTTTAATTGGTTAAAGGAGTAGGCAGGGGTTATTATGGTATTATTTAAACTATAAAACTCCTTTCTGCCCAGAATTATTGTGCATATCATCTCCACTCTGCGGTGATGAAGGAACATGTCCCTCAGGGTTAGGAAGAGGCCTTTGTTACACCAAACCAGGGGATTACACCTTTTTGCTTCCTTGTTTTTGCTGAAAATGTGACTCTTTTCAAAAATTAAATTGTAACCTGGCTGGTGTAGCTCAGTGGATTGAGCACAGGTCTGCGAACCAGAGGATTGTGGTTCAATTCCCAGTCAGGGCACATGCCTGGGTTGCAAGCCAGTTCCCTGCAGGCCAGTTCCCAGCGGGGGACACACTAGAGGCAACCATACATTGATGTTTCTCTCCCCCTCTAAAGATAAATAAATAAATAAATGTTAAAAAATAATACATAGTAAAGTTATATTAAAAAATTAAATTGTAGTGTTTATTTTGCTCAGATAACAAGTAATATATGCTTGATATAAAACCAAAAAAAGTATATAAAGAAAAGTTAGTAATTTTTCTTCTATCTTCCTCAAATTCTAACTTCTTGAGGTAATCAACATTATCAGGCTACTTCCTCAACTTTTTTATATGTACACACAAATATATTCACATACATAGTTCTTCTATGAAAAATAGAAACATTTTACATATCAGGCTACAAGATTATTTTATTGAGGTATAATTGACATAACATCATGTAAGTTTCAGGTGTACAGTGTATTGATTTTGTATGCTTCTATTTGCAGTAGTATTACAACCATAGCATAAGCTAGCACCTTTTATGTCATATAATTATATTTTTTATGGTGAGAACACTTAAAATATAGTCTCTTAGCAACTTTCAAGTATATAATACAGTGTTGTTAACTGTAATCACAATGCTATGCATCAGATCTCTAGAACTTATTCATATTCTAAATGCAAGTTTGTACCCTTTGACATATATATATATATATATATATATATATATATATCTCCAGTTTCCCCACCCACCCAGCACACCCGCACAACCACTGTTCTACTTTCTGTTTCTGTGAGTTGAGCTTTTTTAGATTCCATCTGTGAGATCATACAGTATTTGTGTTTTTCTGTCTCATTTATTTCACTTAGCTTAATGCTCTCAAGATTCATCCATGTTGTCACAAATGACAGGATTTCTTTTTTCTCTGAGTGGAATAATATTTCTTTGTGTATATATACCTCATCTTTATCCATTCGTCTGTTGATGGACACTTGGGTTGTTTCCATGTCTTGGCTGTTGTAAACAATGCTACAATAAACATCAGGGTGCAGATATGTTTTGATATCCATGAGATTTTTAAAATATAACAAAACATTATAAACATCCTCTCCGAGTTAAAAAAAACTAATTTATATCATGGCTGCTTAATTAACCAGATTGTTTCAAGTTTTGTGCTACTTCAACAGTTATCTGAATAATATCCTTGTGTGTGAGTTTGACCACAGTACCATACAAAAGCTTTTCATTGCTGTCTGTCAGACAGTCCCCGAAGTGGTATTACTTCCCAAAAGTTATAGTAATTCTTAGTTCAACTAACATGATTTGAAAATATCTGTTTGCCCACATTCTTGGCAGCATAATTCATTTTAGAGGTATAAACTTTTTAATCTCCTTTTCCTATCTTATTTCAAATCCTTTCTTCAGGGAGCATTTGTCACTATCTTTACCTTTTTAGATCTGAACTATTCATGCCCTGTCTTTTCCTTCATTTTCCAATGGGCGTATGATTTGTCTTATAGAACTGGAGGAGAAAACCTTTAACCTAAGCTCAATGAGCTTAATCTTCTATACTGAAATAAAGCAAAAACACTTGATTTCTATTTATTATAAAGCAAATATAGACCTTTCAATCCTATTTTTTTCTTCTAAAAGTATATTATTTAAGAACGGTCTCAGGGAATATAAATGTTTTAATGGGAAAAACAGAAACTTATTATGTACAAAGATGGGAAATTTTAAAGGAGTTTTAAGCTTGCAAAGCTAGCTGGGTGTCCCTCTTGAATCCAAAAGTCTGAAGACAAAGATTCTTTGCGAGCATTATTTGTAAGTTATGCTGAATTACATCAAGAGGAAAAAGTGAATCACAGCAGATAGGAATTTAAACCTGGAACATCGTTGGAAGCCCCTGCCCTTGTTACTTCTGCTTGTTTTTCTGGGAGGTGAGACTAGATTCCATTTCTCCTGTCCTTGTAGTTGCTGAGTTCATTATAAAATTATTTGTATATAACTCCAGCAGTACATTGGCTAATCAGAAACAGCTGTACAACTGGATTCATTTATATGAACAGAATAACTAAATCAATCAGCAAAATTTCTTGTGTTTGGGTAGGTTCAGGCCAACATTGTGTAGCCCAGAATAATAACAGTGCTTTGTAACTAACCTGACCCAGATGGCAAAGAGATCCTGTCTGGGCAGCAGAGGCTGGAACCAAAAACGCAGAGTCCGTGTGAGTCCTTGATATCTGCCACAATCAAGTGTAACCCGATTTTTAATGTTAGTGTTTTAAAAGCTAAAAAGCTTTATAAAGGGACATCCTGTTCAAAAAAGAACACAGGAGAATTGTATCCTCTGATATCCAGGAGGGCCGGGTATCCTGATGAGGCTGAATTGTCCAGTCAGTGTCCCCTGAAAGATCAGTTTGTACATTCTGCCAAACTGCATGGGCTGAAAAAGCCAAGGCCCCCATGCTGGGAAAATGTCACAGGCAAGACAGACAAACTGCTGTGTCTGAGTAGAGGGAGCCATGCTAAATCAGGGGGAAGACACAAGTTCCCAAGTGAGACTGAGGCTGAAGTCCTAACATAACATACCGAGAGGAATTCCTCAGAATGTGTGTTCTTGGGCAAAACCCAGAGGTGCAGGAGACTGGAGTGAGTTCCCAGAATGCCACCCCATTCATGTGGTTCTTACAGTCCGTCTTAAAGGAGACCTCGGTACAGTAAGACGTGAGGTCTGATGTGAACAGAAACATCTTTAAATCCTGATTCTCCATGTGTGATGCAGTCTTGAGGAACCCTGAACTCTCTACCACTTAAAAACACAGGTCACTCTCGAGACCAGAATTCCACTGGCTAGGGTCCTAAGGCTGCATTGGGCTCTGGGTGCCTGGTCGGCCTGCTGTGGAGCTAACCTTGGTAGGGAGCCGCTGCATTAGGTTTATCCCGTGAGTGGCAGAGTGAGGGAAAGGCTGCCAGGGGGAATTGGCAGCTCTCCTCTTGCTACATTCCATAGTTTTGGCATTGGGATTTGCAAACACATCTTCTTGGGGCCCCATATACTGATGCCCGAGTGGGTATGATCTCTCCGCCCTACCTTCACTTTTATTGTGTCCTGGTTTTGGATGTACAGATAGTGTAGACTTTGGAAAATTGGGTCACTTCCAGGTTAAGACCTGATATCATCCAGCTCATTTAATTCATTCCTTTTGCACTGAATCCGCTGAAGGCAAAGTGAGTGGTAAAGGTAAAATGAAAAGAGTGGTGGCCTGGGAGTTCAACGCTTGTATTCTAAGCCCAGCTTTGTTGCCTAGTGGTCACGGGACCTTGACACCAATAAGCAGTATGAAAAAACAGAGCAGTCTGTAAGGATGGGGAGAAGATTGAGGCGAGCAGTGCCAGTGGTGGGACGGACTTAACATCTCCGATGTAGACAACGCCTGGTAGACAGTGTAACTGTGAGCATTTTATTTATTTATCTAAAATCCTCACCCGAGGATATCTTTATTGATTTGAGAGCGAGAGGAAGGGGGAGAGAAAGAGAAAGAGAGAGAAACATTCATGTGAGAGAGAAACATCGATCTGAGAAACACTGATTGGTTGCCTCCCTTCCATGTCCCGACCAGGGATCAAACCCACAACCTAATTCTGTGCCCTGACTAGGGATTGAACCTGCATCCTTTTTGGCTTTTGTGGGGATGCTTTAACCAACTTAGCCACCTGGCCAGGGCAACATTAACATTTTAACTTACAAGTCAGAAATTTAATGAGTCTGAAATGTTACTTCTGCCTTTTTTTGACTAAATATTTGGTAAATAAGGTAGAGAAGTATGTCTATCGCATTTCTCAGTTAGCTAACGTAGTATATGTGTGCTATGTGTAATATATCAATATGAAATTACACTTCAGCGAACTCATCAAGTTCCTCATTTGTCTTTGAATCTCATTGTATACTTGCTGGAAAAGAACATGAACTCTTACCCTGAGATTTTCTCGGTGATGTTATTTGTGGGGGTGGGGTAGGATCCAGCTGAGTCCAGGTCTGTCTGCAGCTCTTGTCTTATTCAGATGCAGTGAAAATCATACTGCTTCACTTTATGCACACATTATAGTCACCTTATTCTCTATTAGTGCATACATGGTCACGACTTGAAGCCACCTGTCCTCACCATCTACCACACATAAGAGCACGTGTGCACACATACATCATTGGCTAGCTCTTTTTAAAGAGCACTTCAGATATAACCAGTTCCGGGCTCCATTGGAAATGCATGTATTGCTATAGTTTTATATTCATCAGCCTTTGCAGTTTCTTAGAAGGCAGAGGTCATTGCTCTCTGCAGTGCTCTGCATACAGCCTCAGACAAAACACCATATGCCGGGGACTGAAGGTGCATGCTCTGTAGGATGCTCACTATGATGGTGATGATTCCTGCCAGTGGATGAAAGTACCAGGGGAGCTTTCCGTTGGGAGTTCTGCCATGACTGTTGATTGGTGCTTGTGGCTGTTACTGGTTGAGGCTCTAGGTTATATTTCTCACCCCTGGTCTGAGGAACAATACGTTGCTGTTTTGGCTCAGAGGCAGACTGTTTTGGATGGCATCCAAGAAACTGTGCATTGCTCTTGCTTCTTGAGATTGGTGCTAATGTTACAGAGCCTCCAGTTGCGCGCAGAAACATCCTGGGCCAACATGCTGGTCAGGGGTGCCCCTGTGGACTTTCTGCTTCACAGAGGAGTTAACCGAACTTGTCTGCGTGGGAAGCTGAACCTGAGGACCGGTGCCCAAGAGAGTCCCACCGGCATTTGTAGAAAAGGAGAAAATGCTTTCTGAGTTCCAACCCAGATGCCCCAAAGAAGATGGAGGTCTAGTAGGAGCTTTGCCTATGCTTCCCTTCAGCTCTGGCCCCAGCAACATGGAGGGGGAGGGGGAAAGGGAGGAGGTTCCTAGTGATGGAGAGAGTGCAGAGGTCAGCAGTGACAGCAGGGAAAAGAATCTGGTGGTTTTGAGCTACAGGGGGAAGCCCCACAGTGGGATGGGGAGGCAAGGGGTGAAGGGACCAGGTTCCTAAGGTTCCTCTGTAGGGGTTAGAAGCTCCCTGGCCTAATGAAGTTGCTGGACAGGGTCCCTGGAAGTGCAAGGAAACTCACTGAGCTGGATTAAGCTGTGGTCTGCCCTTTAGAAAGAACTCACAGGAAACAAGTAAGAGGATGCCTGCTCTTCTCATGCTTACACAGAGACATCAGGAATGACATATTTCTCTTCAGATTGCCACGGACCATTTTTGGGCAAGTAATAATAGTATCATCTAGCATAGATACTGCTTACTATGTACCAGGCAATCTTCTAAATGCTCTAAATTAAGTCACCGAATCTGTATAGCAGCTCTATGAGGCAGGCTCTGTTATCTTCATTATAGAGATGAAGAATTCGGTTAGTCACCTTGCCCAAATTCACACAGCTGACTTGACCGAGTCGAAATTCAGTCCCGGTCAGATGGCTCACCTGGTTGGAGTGTCATCCCATACACCAAAAGGCTGCAGGTTCCATTCCCTGTCGGGGTACATAAGGGAAGCAATGGATCAGGGCACATAAGGGAAGCTGGGGTCAGAAGCAATTTCTCTGTCACATCACCATTTTCTCTAACTCTCTCTCCCCCTTCCTTTCTCACTAAAAGTCAATAAGCATATCCTCCAGTGAGGATAAAAAGAAAATTTACAGGCGAAGCATAGAATGGTCTGTTTCCTTGCTGGACAGGACTGGGTTAACTGTGCCTTCAAGATTTGAGAGATGCAGCTGGACACCTCCTCCCCGGACAGCACCCAGGAAGCCCAGGAGAGGACAAGGCCGGGCGGTGCTCCCAGCACCGGTCCCCATGCAGTTTGCAGCGTGAGCTTCTGCTTTCTGGGCAGACCTGAGTAGGACAGCAGACACCTGTCCCCAGTGCTCTCTGCTTAAGTCATTTGTTTTGGAGGTGAAGGAATTGAACTCAGTTTATAGCAGAGTTCAGTGAGGGGGATGAGGGAGAAGAGGGAAATAGCTGCTTCATTTCTACAAAGAAAAATGTTTCTCAAAACCCTGCTGCTTAGAGTCATTGTCAGGTAGCCAGGCCTCAGCCAGGCTTCGGCCATGTTGGCGTTCGAGGTGCCTGCAAGCTGCCGGGCTCTGTCTGGACTGCTGGGATGGAGGGGGCTAAGGCCCTCCTGGAAGAGGCCCAGGCAGCCTGTGGAGACCTCCCCGGGGAGCTCCTCCTCACCACGTGGACAGGACTGCCAGCGTCTGGGGTCAACACCAGACTCATCTGGGGTCAGTGCAAACATTCCTGCTGACAAGGCAACTCCAGGTACCCTATACCTGCAGAACAATGAACCGGGATCCCCACAAACATGCATGGAAAAGAAGTCAACTTTTTATCAGAGAAATACGGAACAGAGAGCGGGAAGAGCACCCAGAACCGTTTTCCCTACCTCTGGGCTACGCTGCCGCCAGGTGGGCTCAAAGGGGGCCGTAATGTGCCACTGGCTAGGGCTGATTTCACCTTGGTCCTGTGTGATTCCACCCACAGCATGTGGGGGCCTTGACACTGCAAGGGCAGAGGAGAAACTCGAGGGCCATTGTCCGCAACCCCTGCAGGGACCTTGACTAGAAGTCCCCCACAGCACCCTGCCTTGTGGCCACCAGGGTGGTAGGTGCTTTATTCCTTCCCATCCTTCAGGCCCCACAGTACTGTCAGCCCCCACGTAATTCCTCCCCTGGTGCTTATCTGGCTGGCTTGGACAATCAGCAAGTTCACAGGATAGCAGAGGGTAGAACAGAAACAACTTGGTTCTTAAGGCCAGTCTGA
This sequence comes from Artibeus jamaicensis, assembly GCF_021234435.1. NCBI lineage: Eukaryota > Metazoa > Chordata > Mammalia > Chiroptera > Phyllostomidae > Artibeus > Artibeus jamaicensis. The sequence continues at coordinate 12,192,118 of NW_026521814.1, read as the reverse complement.
TCAGGGAAGATTTTCAGGGAGGTGGGCTCTTCACTGGGCCTACAGGGCCTTTCCAACCTCAAATCCACAGTCACTGTTCTTGGTCAGAGGGGAAGAGGAACTCTTGTTCTTGTGTGACACAGAACCCTCTTAGAATTAAGCAAAGAACCACAGGCAGAGCTAGGATTCAAATTTCAAAGTTTCTGATTCCCAAGTCTGTGGTCTCCCTACCTGGGCATAATTAGAATGGCAGTTTTGGTGACACCTCCTGTCTTTGCGAGTGCGGTTCTCGTGTCAGCCAGCCTCCTGTGACGCCTCCTGGGCACATGCAGGCTTCTGTCCCGTTGCTGCCCCTCCCCCTCCTTAAGCCTGGATGATACAGAAAGTGACTTTGGTGTCCCCTCTGAGTGGTCAGTAGGGAGCCTCCTGCTGTGGGCAGGAGCTAGTGGGCATCGCCTTCAGGCTGGTGCTAGTGGGCGTCACCTTCTCTTGAACTTACAGTCTCAACTGCGGTGTAAAGTTATGAACTCCCATGAAACCAGTAATGACCCACTTCCTTGGAGGAACTAGAGGGCAGGGTGTGCTGTAACTGACCCTGTTGCGTAATTCAACACAGTGAGTTCCTCCTTTTCTCCCCTTGAGGTACATTGGAAGGACCCAAGGCCAAAGAGCTGCACGACTAAACTCAGACCTACACTGCCAGTGTGGGTTCTGGGGTCTGGGGAAACAGGGTTGTGGGTGCGTCCCCTCAGTCCTTTCCAGAGCCAAAATATTTTTAAGAGAGAAATTGTCAATTTAAGAGGCTTCAAGTTTTAGAGTTAAAACAAAACAACAAAAATAAGCATGCTCAGAGTAGTCCCTTTTCTACACTTGAATGACAGATGTGAAGAGGAAATGGCACCTGGGCAATATTTGAAAAGGAGTCTCTGTGAACAGTGAGTACGCCATATAAAGAAGCATTGTCTAAACCAATGTTTTAGAGACTTTTTTGACTTTGACCATGACCCACAGAAATATATTTTTTATTGAGATCCAGTACAGGTAGAGAATAGACCGAAGTTTTATAAAGCAATTCCCATTCTTATCAAATGCAATACATTTTTATTATATATGTATATTTAAAAGGAGATAGTTGCAACCCACTAAATTGATTTGACTGTTAGAGAATAGGCAGCAACTTGCAGTTTGAAAACTACTTTCTAAAATATTGTGCTGCCTAAAAAGTCCATTTAGTTTTTTCCATAAAATAGAAGACACGTTTTTCATTTTTTACCAATAACTTTATTGATTTGGATATTCTGAGGATATTTGTTGGCTATCTCCTACTATTGGCTTCTAGTAGGCAGAGGCCAGGGCTGCTGCTAAACATCTTCCAATGTATAAGACGGCCCCATAGCAAAGCATTATTTGGCCAAAATGTCAGTAGCACCAAGAAACTTTGCAGACTACTTTTGACATGTTCCCTCAGTCACAGCACCTTCTCCATACACTGCACAAATCATTTTTTTTTACATTTCAGTTGTGTTTTCACCTTTCTTGAAAAAAATTAAGCATAGAATACCAAAAAAAATGTTACATCTATTCTTCCATCTTCAATATTAAAATGGCTGCACAAAAAGTCACCAGTTTTGATAAGTTTTCTTTTAATGCATGTTGATGTGACAGCCGTCACAATACAATCTAGGAAAGTTGTTTCGAGTGAAGTTAAAACAACTAAGCACTACTACAGCCATTATACAGAAAAAATTAAATGAAATTTTTTAGTTAAGAAATAAGTTGGGCACAAAGAAACCAGTCTGCAGAAGGAGATCCAGTAACACAGGGGTCATGGTCTTAGAAGAGGTTTTCTTCTCTCGTCTCGTTTAGTCACTAGAAGTCAGTGGAGTGGTGATGGACTGAGGGGAGGACCAAGGAGGGGAAAAGAGGTCATGGCTGATGGAGGGATTCAGAGGCTAAGTTTTAATCCTGCTCATACAGAAAACATTTTGAGTGTCCATGATGCACTGTCCAGGCAGGAATAAGACACAGGCCCTGCTCATAGTGCAAGGGTTCTCATAGTCGACTGAGTGTGCAGCGAGTCCATCCAGCAGGGTCTAGAGTGAAATGGAAGCGTAAACAGATGACACAGAGAACCCGGGGTCCTCTGAGATCCCTGGAAGGAGGCACAATGTTATAGGGTTATAGTCAGTGTTACATCCCTGCTTCTCTGTCTCGTATATGATAAATATTCAATAAACACTTACTGAAAGACTGTGTTATCTGAGTAACACAACTAGACTAGTAAGAATCCTAATCAAAACACTTTTTGAAGGGCACTTTAACACACCTGATTTATCATGTAGCATAAGAAGGGACAAAACAGATAAGAAAGTTCAGATTATGTAACAGAATTGCTAAATCCATCTGGGTTTCAGGTCCTCTGCAAAGCAAGCCTTTAGAAAGTTGATGTTTGTTGGGTTTGACCTGTAAGTCAGCCTTGGGACAAGTTGCTCTGGCACTTTGCTTGGAGACGAGAAGTCCAAGTGGTGTGGGGTGAGCTGGCCCTGGCCCAGCAGGGAACACGAGCGTGCGTTCTGCCTTTCCTCCCCTGCGCTTCTGACACTGCACTCAGCTTACCCTCCTGGGTCAGGCAGTTCAAGATGACGTGATTCGAGTTCTGGGTTGGGAGATTGCTCTAGAGAGGAGGATGCTTGCAGACCACTCTCTGTTGGATCCTAATGGAGCCTTTGTTTCTAGTTCTGGGCCAAGTCTGCACTAACAGGACATTGAGGCTGAGAAGTGGTCTGGGGCCATGGAGACCTGGCATGGGTCCCAGAGTGAAGTGAAAGTAGCCCCACTGCAGCCCCGAGCCAGGTTTCATGTGTGAGTCTGGCCCTGAGTGCTGGACTTCAGCACCAAGGCCTGTCGGTCCAGATCCCAACTTGCCATCCTGCTGCTAAACTAACTTAGCTACAGGTCCTTTCAAGCAGTTTTGGGGCTGGGGGCCGGGGTGGGGGAGAGGTAGATTTGGGGGGAGAGTAGGTATTTGCAAAGAGAAGAGGGAAAGACAATGTGTAACTTGAGATAAATAGGATGGTTTTCCAAAGAAGGTCACGTTACTTCAAGACTTGTACTAAGGAGACACACCTTAAAGTGGACACATTTAACCTCAAGATGATTGCTGTGCATTTTAGACATTTGTTCAACCCCAGAGAAAACAGCTTACAGACAATTGGAGACAGAGGATAATTTACACTCTTCAAAAGGTCCCCTGGGTTCTAGCCACAAAGAACAGGTAGCGCTTTGGCTCCGAGGCCTGGGCATGGGCATGGGGACCTCGGCTATGTGGATGGTGGGCCGACCCAGCTGATCCTGTCTGTGTTTAATCATTTGCTTAGTTGTTTACATCTACTTAAGATAAAGGACACTCTTGGATAAGACCAAATGTAAGGTCCAAAAAGCATTTAAAATAAGAAAGGCAGGGAGCCCCAGGTTCCAGCTGCAGCTCTGTCACTGTGTGACCTTGGGCCTCAGTTTCCTCAGCTATAAATTGGGGGGATTGGAGATCATCCCTCTGATCTCCCTCAGCTCAGACACCCTGTGGCTTTCTTTTCAGCCTCAGAAACATTTTTTCTGGCAGGAAAGCGAGGCTGCCCAGAGCTTCTCTCTCAGGCAGCCAGTGAGCACATTCTTTCCTGTGCCCACATATGGAAGCAATTTCTGGATTATCCAAGGCACTTGTGCTGCTGAGCTCAACCAAACAGAGGAGCTCAGTGGTGGAAAGTGGAAAAAGACAAAAAACTGCATGCATTTTCTTACCACCGTACACTTTCAGATCTGGAATCCCCAGTGCAGCCTGCCTTTCCATGCTGTCTCAGGGGCGAGCCAGTGGGTTGGGGGTTCACAGGTAGAATCCTGATCAGAGCAAAACTTATGTGTGTTGAGTGTTGAGCTCACTGCATCTCTGCTGAGGCCAAAGGCCACTCTGCCTTTCTCCCCTGGAAGCGTTAAGGGTGGGGCTGGGGAGGAACCTGAATTCCTCAGTTTTATCCCCACGTTTATTGTAATTTTTCTCTCTGGTCTGTTAAAATGAGGACTATTAATGGCTGCCTTTAGTTGAAAGTTGAATTGGGAAACATTAGCCAAGTGCTTTGAAGGGGAAAATGTTTTATTCGTTCCTTCTCTGCCAAGGTAACCCTTTACTCATGTTTCTCTCCTGAACTCCTGGGGGGTTTTGGTAGCAGTTGAGCCATAAGTCTTGTGAACTGGAGACATTTACTCCGAAATTCAGGTCAGGGGAATGACTTTTTCTAGAGCACAACCTCATTCACCTCATCATGGCCTTGGTTCCCATTAGTGGTCCGGGGACCCAGTTTCCTCCACCCCTCTCCTCTCCCCTGACCTTAGTTCTGGGGAGAGGAGGTTACTGAAAGGGCGTGTTTATAGGGCAGTTTGTTGTTCCCCTTTCAGCCAGTCTCTACCTTCTCCACTGCCTAATCCCCCACTGACATGAAAATTTAAAAAATTGATTTGTAAAGCACAGATGTCCTTCCTAGAAATGGAATCTGAGCAATTAGGGATCTATACACATTTACCGATGCTTATTAAAACTGTTTCATCAGTGTTCTCATGGATTCAGAGTATCCCTTTCCAATACTTTTCAGAAAAATATCTGTCAAAATCCAGATAGGAGGCTGATGCGTGCCCAAAGACTTTTTAGATGGAACCACATTCTTTTTTTTGTTTTGTAGCTGGGTCTCCAGTGCAGGCGCTTTGGTCAAAAAGGCCCTCTTACTCCCTTCGGAGAGAATATGTTTACCGTGCTGGTTTGCTTCATCTGGGGTTGCTGCTGTTGAGGGCTAGAAATAAAAAAATGTAAAGATAGAAACACTTGGCGGAACCTCACATGTATGGTCACCCTACTTCAGAACACTCAGATGAGCGCCACTTGGCTATGAGTATGGCTGTAATTCCATGCATAGATTTTCCTCCTATGGTTTCTGGCCTATTTTAAAGCAGCTCAACTTTGCCCCCCTATAGAACCATAATCAGGAATGTTTATGTTAAGTTTCATCTCCGTGAACATGTTAGATTCTCTTCAACATTTGTCAAAGGAAGTTCTACCAACCCACTTCCTATCTGCTAGGTGTGAGCAGTCTGAAATTGCAATCCCAGAGAAGGGTCACTGAACACCGGCCTCTTCCTGCCGTGGGTATCTACGGCATTAACTTGGGGCCCCGTAAGGTGCTGTGTGCCAGCCAGGGCGAGGCAGCTCCCTGCTCTGCTGAGAAGATGAAGACCTTTCCTCCATCTGATCTCCCTCCAGGGCGGCTCCGCCCTCCCCTGAGCAGGCAGTGTATCCTGCCTCTGGTCTCTGATGCAGCTGCAGCCACACCCACCCAGACACCAGATACCCGGCTCCAACTGACCAATCATGGTGAACCGCCCCCCCCCTCTCTCTCAGGCCGTCACCACCAAACTTCCTCACCCCTGTGCAGCCTCCTTTTGCTTCATCTGTTCACTCAGCAAACACTTAAGTGCTTACTATTGAGAGTTGCTTGTGTTCTAAAAGGGAGGAAGAGATAGTAAACAAGCAAATGAATAACTACTTAGACAAATTAATTCATACTTACTTAATACTTAGGTTAATTACTTAGATGATTAATAGTGATAAGGGCCAAGGAAAAGGCTGACAGGATGATGGGATGAGATGATGGGGATACTACTTGAGATACAGCTGTGAAGGAAAGCTTATGAGAGTGGAGGTATAAATGACAAGGAGCCAAACAGGAATGTCTGGGGAGCAGCTCTTATCAGTCAAAGGGATTATCAAATGCGAAGGCCTTGAGGTGAGAATAATCTGGACAAATCCGGGAAAAGATAGAGGGAGAGTGTGGCTATGAGGAAAAGGGTGAAAAACAAAGTCAGAAATCTAGGCCAGGGCCCAGGGCCCTGTAAGGACTTTAACAGGGTTTCAGCCAGTGAACATCATCTGACGTGTGTGTTAATCCGATCACTCTTGCTTCCATCCCACCTCTGCCTGGCTCTGAGCTCATGGCCTCAACCCTAACTCACACCTGCTTGTCCCATCAGGTTACCCCCAGCTCTGCCTGCCCTGCCACACCCTGACCCTCCCATTCTGGTTGCCCAACTTCATGTCCGTCGCCTGGGCAGCTAGGCCCGGGGGTTCAAAGGAAGGGTGAATCCGTCTGCCCCGAGCCTGGCTGCAGCACTAGACAGAGAAGGGAGCGAGGTACTTCCTGGGCTGAGCTCTGGGCAGGCTCCTCGCCCTCCCGACTTCAGTTCCCACCTCCTTTGCGGTGCTGTCCGGCTGTAAGTGATCCGTGCCGTCATCACAGTCACACTGTTCATCGGGCACTCGCTCTGCGCACTGACTCCTCCGTGAGATTGGCACCATCCTTCCCTCTCTTTCACAGTGTAGGTGACTGAGGTACAGAGAGGGTAGGTAACTTGTGCAGAGCCTCCAGCTAGAACATGGTTGAGCCAGGATTCAAAGCAGACAGTCTGACAGCCTCATACCCCAAATCACTATATTCTACTGTGACACGGCTCGTTGTTTTGCTTTTTGTTTTGTTTGCCCTAGCCTTCCTGAGGTCCTAAATGAGGTTCTTTTCGAGATTGCTCAGCCCAGAGTGCAACCCTCATCAGGGGCCTGGATGCCCCTGCTGTCACACTCTGCTTCAAGCAGTGAGCAGGCCAAATAAGTGCTAGGAGGGCATCTCCAACATCAGCTAAGCGAGAGCTGACTGTCCCCTCTCAGGACAAATCCCACAATCCTTTTCTAATCCACATGGGAGAACCTGTACTTTGGGAATATCCACTCCCTGCCAAACAATAGTAATAACAGTCGGAACAAATGTTTATGGAGCACTTTCTATGTACCTGGATCTTTTTTTATTTTACCAGTGAAGAAACTAAAGCACAAAAAGTTTAGGTAGGCAGCCAGCATAAGCTCATAGAGCTAGTTAATGGCAGAAGCAGGATTTGAACCCAATCAGGCTGGCTCCAGACATGATTTAGAGTGCACTTCTTTATACTGAAGAAGAATTCCACTCCTGTGGTTTCCATGTGGTAGTTCATGTTCTAATCCTTGTAGCCACAGGATGGTGTGGTTTTATTAACACAGGATAAACCTGTAAATGTTTGAAGACAATTATCGCGTCCATCTTGGTTCCAAATGGTCACACCAAGCTCTCGGGGAGCAGTTCCATCCTAGGTCCCCCAGTTCCTCCCAGGAAAGCACAAAGAGCGCTTTATAATTTTCCATCCAAATCGAGGCACTGGTGAGAGGCAAGGGAGCACTATTAATAATTATGCTGGGACAACAGGCATAAATAGAGACTGTCCTGGGCGAACCAGAATGTGGTTCGCCTTGCCCCCAGGCCATGGTCGAAATACCAGCTGCTCAAAATGCCTTCTGAAGGCTGTGGCCGAGTGGATTATGGGGAAGTTCAGCTAACTCTACACAGTTTCTCTCTGTTTTGGAAGAATTTATTTATTCTCATCGTTTATTATTTTTCATTTTTTAAAAGATTTTATTTATTTACTTATGGAGAGAAGGGAAGGTTGGGAGAAGGAGACAGGGAGAAACATCAGTGTGTGAGAGACACATGGATCAGTTGCCTCTCACACGCCCCCAACTGGGGACCTAGCCTGCAACCCACATGTGTGCCCTGAACAGAACTTCCATTTTGTAGGAGGACACCCAGCCTGCTGAGCCATACCAGTCAGGGCTCTACACAGATTCTTAATTGATGGGAATTAGGTTTTAGGAGTCTGCCATTAGTCAAACTTCTTACAGTGGAAAAATGCTGGACATGTAGTGGACTCTCATAATTGCTAATGTGATCTTGGATGAAGTCACATCCCATCCCGAATTCTCAGTTTTCTCGTCTGTGAAACAGGAGTTGATAATCTCGAAGTCCCTTCGGTCCTCAAGCCCTGATCCCGAGTCAGCCGCCCTGACACGAGCTGCAGTCTACACCCCCACTCTCAAGCCATGGACATGGAAGTTGGAATTTTTCTCTTTTTTAAATTATTATTATTTTTAAAAATCTTCACCTGAGGATATGTTTTTGATTTTAGAGAGAGAGAGAGAGAGGGAGAGAGCGAGAAACATCAGTGTGAGAAAAACATCAACCAGTTGCCTCCTATGTGCACACCGACCAGGAATCAAATTGCAGCCTAGGTAGGTGGCCTGGCCAGGAGCCAACCCCCCAACTTCTGGTGTCTGGGACCGTGCTCCAACCAACTGAGCCACCTGGCCAGGGCTGCAAGTTGGAATTTTTAATCCATTTTTCGTGTTTAGTATTATGTGCAAAACCCTAGAGGTCAATTTTCAGGGTGTCAGCAAGATCCCCTGATTTAGCCTGTTTTGGGGGTGACTGTGAAATTGTGCTGAGCACTAAGTGTCTTCTTTAAATAATGCATTTCCTCTGACACAGCCATGGATTTCGTCGATATAAACACAGGAAACAGGAAACAGCCTAACTTATTGAGAAATTTCTTTAATGAAAATTACCTTTTATAGTTTCTAAAACCTATATCTTTGAAATAATTTCGAAGTGTTTTCACACACTCTACCTCACTAGATCCTCAATGTGGCTGTGCAAGGGGGTCATTGTCTTTGTTTTCCGGACACTGAAGCAGAGGCTCAAAGGGAGGATGTGAAGCGTAGAGGGCGCACAGCTAGTTAATGGTGGGATTGCAACTCGCATTCATGTCTGCAGGATCCTTTTCCGACAGTCCTTGTGCTGCGCAGGCGGTTTTCAGGTTGTTTCTGTTCTTTAAGCAGGTAACTCATTTTTTCAAACAGAAGCAAAGCTTTTCCTGGTGGAGTAGGGTGTGCTTGCCTTCTGCAGTGCTCTGTGGAAGGCTCAGTTAAAAGCCACCGCCCCTCCGCCTCCAGCAGAACATGGTGTGAACAACTCTACAGTCCTCCAAGATGGCTCACACTGTTTTGCCCATTTTAAGGATCTAGGATGCTTATGGGATTCTGCACAATTCCCTTCTATGTGAACTTGTTGCATTTTCACTGTGATTCTAAGTCCCTTGGTCAGACTATCACAGGGCTTGTGTGAATAGCATGCATTTAATCTTTGCTTGTCTCCTGTATTCTCCTCTCTCTCCTCTAACCCCTGAGGCTCAGCTATGACCCTGTCTACCCTGTTTTCCCATCATGCCCAGTTCCACCCTTACCATTACCAGAACCATGTCTCCTTTCTGGATATTTCTTTGCTGCCTTCATCATTCATCCACCCACCCAATAAACACATTAAATACCTACCAAATAAAACTTTGTGAAAAGACCCAGCCTAGCCACTAGCATATAAGGAGCACGAGTCCCCATCTCCCTACAAAGCACAGCACCCCTTTATTTCATTGTGTCCGAGGTGATTGACTTCACCAAAATAATCTCCTCGGTTCTTCTATGGCAAAAGCCTCTGCTGTTATGCCAGCCTGTTCTCTTCCCTAGAAGGTAAACACGGGTGCTTGGCTCACACTCACTGCCTGTGTATCCTGACCTCTCCCCATAGTCAAAGCATAGCCTGCGCCTCCACCAGAAGCTGCTCTACAGAGAAAGAAAAGTTAGAGAACAAGTTCTCCATTCTTTCTGGGCCTGCTGTGTCTTAGAGAGCAGCCAACTGGCATCTATTCAAAGAGCACCCTTATCTAGGGAAGAAAAAATGAATGGGAAATATTTCCCATTTTTTTAAGTCTAGAGTTTGGTCTCTCTCAGCAGTTTAAAGGGGGTTCATGCTCAGTTTCACCAACTGATAAGACATTGACGTTTATGCTTAAGATTGTTTCTCCCACTTAGTATGTGCAGCTTTCAAACACTGGGAGCTGATTCTTTTCTTCCTAAACATGCAACATTCATGCTGCCAGATTTTTCCTAAACCCATTCTTTACTTTAATCTCCATCACATACATTTACTAATTGGAGATAACTTTAGAAGATGTGATATATTCCCAAAAATACACTGATAATTTTACCTATAAGAGATCACTCAGAAAATTCAAAGCATTAGTCCAGTATAAACTGTTAGGAAATATTCTTGGCATTCTGTTTTTTGATTTTTACAAAAGACAGATGTTTTGCTTAGACCGTATCTCTTATATAATAATTCTTTTCCTTTCTGAAAGAGCAGCAATTATTGGAAGTAGCAATCCAAAGTTTCACCAAGCCACTATAAATTTAGCAGCCTTTCTCCTCATTCTGCAAATGTGCATGGGTTTTTAAAATAGTTTAGCCATATCCTGGATCATGTAACAGTGTGTGTCAGCTGTCTCCATGGAACATCGATATTGTGTGTGTGTGTGTGTGTGTGTGTGTGTGGTTGAATGCCTGGACGAAATAAGGCGTGGGAAGCAGTTTGTTTCTACTAGTCATGTTAGTCTGCTAGTCAGACTTGGCCACTCAATTCTTAAGGTAATTTTTCACACAGAACTGAATATTTGATGGACGACCCACCTAAGCCAGAAGCCCCCACAGTGTTCGTCTCCCTGAACACAGCAGCACCCACGCCCTCATCCACAGCTGTGGATATGCAGTGCTGGGAGAAAGAGGAAATGGAACATCAGGATGGGTTGTCCAGGGACTAGTTTCCATTTATGTGGTAATGTTCACATTGCAGCCTTGTTGGACTTCTTACTTTAATGTCAGACCAGGAATCCTTAAAGAAAAAAAGTAGGAAAATCTTTTCATTGGAAAATGTCTTAGAAGGAAAGAAAATGGCAGAGGAATATTGTGCTGTATTATAAATCGTAGCTGGTGGTGTGAGTTCCTCTATATTCTTATAATTCTGTTGCTCTTTTCTTGGATCTGCCTGTGAGAAACTTGGACTCATCTTTGCATGAAATTTATCCTTTGAAATAATTTCTTATTCCCTTTTACTCATAAATTTAATTGATTAGTTAAATGTTACTATATAACAAATTAGTTCAAAACTTAGTGGCTTAAGACAACAACCACTTAATTGCTAATGGGTCTGCAGTCTGGACTGGGCTCAGCTGGGCAGCTCTTCTGCTTCTCTTGCTTTAACCAGCCCGGGGTTGCATTCAGATGGCAGGTTAGCTAGGACAGGACATAGCTGGCAATCAGGGATGGCTAGGCTTCTTTTTTTCTCCATGTAGTGTCAGGATCTCTCACTCTCCAAGTGGCCTCCCTGTGTTCTTTCCATATGATCTCTTCAGCAGATTCACTGGACTTATTACTTGGTGTTTGAGATCACAAAGGCAGAAACTGCCAGGTCTTCTTAAGGTTCATGCACAGAACTAGCATGGTGTCACTTCCGCAGCTTTTTTTTTGGTTAAAGCAAGTCATAGGCACAGCCCAGTTCAAAGGGAAAAGACTAAACAAGGTATGAAATTCCAGCAGGCATGCTTTGTTGGAGGCACCAGTGGAACCGATCACCACAGTCATTCTCCAATAAAATATTTATCAAGTGCTTGTCATGTACCAGGCATTAAATATCCAGTGGTGAACATGTAATGCATGGTCCCTGCCATTAATGAGTTTATAGTCTGGGGGAGCACAGGAAGCCAGGAATCAGAAAATTGTTGTGCAGGGTGAGATGTGTGGGGCTGGGAGGAGTACTAATGCCCTGGAAGCATGCCTGGACTTCATGGAAGGATGGAAGAGTCATCCTGTGGAGATGAGCAAAGACAGTTACTAGCACAAGAACAGCATGACCCTAGGCCAAGAGCCAAAGGAAAACATGGCCCTTCCATGGAACCAAAGGAAGTGCTGCATGGCTAGAGAGTAGAGCTGTGTGAGTATGTTTGGTTGCAGGGAGAGGAGGAGTCACACCTAAGGTTTCCGAAATAGAAGCCTGGAGAGGTAATAGGAGCCTCTTCACATATTAAGGGCCTGCTAAGGCATGTTAAGAAAATTAGATTTGATCTCAGTCAAATTGGGAAGAGATTGTCAGCAGGACTGCCTTTCAGATAGATCACAGCTACAGCAGACTGTGAATGGAGGAACCTGGTCCTGGAGACCCCCCAGGAAAGTGTTCACGGGCCAGACAAGGGAGAGTGGTGGATGGCCAAGGGTTCAGAGCACAGGGGATGGATTCCAAAGATGCTAGGAGGTAGAATCTACAAGTCTTGGTGATTGATTGGTTGGTTATAGGTCTGAAAGAGACTAAAGAGGCAAGGGTGACCCTCAGGTTCTTGGCCTGGGCAGCTAGTGCTGGTCTCATCCATTCCAATAGGAAACCCTGGAAGAGGGGCAGGGTTAGAACCCACTGCAATGGGCTGGAAGCACCAAGAAGAGCCAACTGGAATGTACCAAGTTTGATTCCAACTATTTTTCCATCTATCATGTTGTGACATCCTTAGATGCTTCTTAGCTTCTGCTTAACTTCACATATCTCTCACACACTTTCTGCTTCTCCTCCTCTGTCCTCCCATGGAAAAGAATACAATGACCAGATCTGAGGCAGAAGTGTCCCGGAATGTCACCTTCTTGGACCTTTCTTTCAGTTTGAGGGCAGTGGATTGGAGACACTGCTGATGGAGAGTTATAGGATCTGGCTTGGTGGCTTGCAGAGAACAACTCAGGTCACAGGGTTAAGAAATGCAAAGGCAAGAAGATGAAGGGGGAAAAATAGAAAAAGAAGAGAAAGGAACTAAACCAGTTAGATGAAAATTAAGAAGTAACTGAGACATAATGAAGGCAAGGAAAATGAGTCATCTATCTGAGGAGAAAAAAAGGAACAGAATGGAAAACACAGAGAGAAAGAGATGACTCTACAGGCTATGTATGACCTTAGTCATGGAACATTCTAGAATCTTGTCCTTCCAGGCCTCCTTTTTACATTTACGATCATAAAGTAAGCCTTTTTTTTTATCCCCCTAAAAGCCTCGGGGGGCCTTTGCATGAGCTTTCTAGTTATATAATAAAGGAAATGAGCAGTTAATACATTATGGTAACCTCTAGTTCTTTTGTCAAAGAAAAGTAACCCTAAGAAAGGAATATATAAACTGTTAAAGTCAATATTTTTTTAAAAATGTCTATCCAAGTGATCTAAAGAAGAAATAGCTGTAGCCTGAGAGAATGGAGAAAGAACAGGTCCCCATGATCAATTTTTAATAAACAAATGGTATAATAAATTATGCATGGAGGAATGATATAAAGCACTAAACAATGAAGGATAAATAATTTAAATGATTAAAAACTGCCTCTGTCATGTTTGATGCATGAGGACTCTATCTGAATTTTCTCTAAGGAAATAGAAGAAGGATTTTTAAAGGGGATTGTTTTTAAAGACAGGCTTTTAAAGGGAAAATCATACTGTGGTCTGCTAAAACAGGTTGTTGAGCACAAAAATTCTGACTCCCACAACGCCATATCTTGTGCCTCTCTGATAAACCTGTGAGCATTGCCTATTGTGTCCTGTCAGGAGGCCAGAGGTGGGAGCACACTGCCCATCCTCTAAAAGGCTGAGACTCGAGATCTCTTGTCAAGTGTCCAGAGAAACTTTGTCAGGTCACAGGAGTACAGTGGCCACTGTTTCTTATGTAGTCTCACACTTCCAGGACTCCTGGGTAAGAGATACTGCCTTGGGTGATCTCCCCTTTCTATCCCAGAATCAGAGTGGACGGATTACAACCAAAGAAATGTCAGCAAAGGCATCCTCCCCCTTCTTGGGGGCTGCTCACCCGTGGTTTAGGGAGGCCAGAATCATCTAAAGCACCATATTATGTCGTGCAGTGGCTAAGACAATAGGTACAGAGGTCAAACCTGTCTAGGTGAGAACCACTCTACCTACCACTCACTAGGTTTGTCACCTTTGTTATTAATTGACCTCCCTGAAGCTCAATTTTCTTATCTGTAAAATGAGTTCAGCAATACCCAAAAAGAACCATTAAGCATTAAATAAGATACAAATGTTAATAGCTTAGCTCAGTCTCTGGAACATAGTAAATGCTCAATAAATGTTTATTATTAACTACAGGATTATGTATTGGGTGTTTATTTTCCTGTCTCAGACCAGTACAAAATGGAATGAAAGCATTAGGCAAAAAGAACCTAAATCTAGGAAATACCTGCCACCTAATCTAAATCAGAGACCATTAGCTGTAATCTAAGAGCCAGTTCTGGAAAGTGCAATATTTTTAAAATAATTGATTTCAAATACCTAAAGGCAAAGGCTTAAGGTGCTCCGGTGATCCCCAAACTCCATTATTTCCATTGGCTTACCCAGCCTGCTTTTACTTCTCTGCCTGCCTGGCTCTGTTAGGAGTTTGAGTTTACCACCTTAAGCTGAATAGTTAGTTCTGTAAAGTTAGAATGTTTTCCCCAACTTTCCTAGCTCCTGAAATGTCTTACTTTAAGTTGGGACATCTGATAACCTTAGTGGAGATAAGGGAAAGATTATTTTTCCCCAACTGAATAATTTTGATAAAATTAAATGCCAGATATGCCCGTAGATCTTTTGTCAGTTATTTACTTTGTCATTATTTCAAATTAATATTTATCTCACACCCATGTATGCATTACATCAGAACTATAAACTCTCACAGTTCAGAATCTGATTATCTAGAAATATAACTGCAGCCATTTATAGCTGATATTCCGTAAACACACATACATATCAATAAAGTTCAAATTCAGCCCTGGCTGATGTGGCTCAGTGGATTGAGCACTGGACTACCAACCAAAGGGTCGCTGGTTCAATTCCCGGTCAGGGTACTTGCCTGGGTTGTGGGCCTTGTCCCCAGTAGGGGGCACTTGAGAGGTAATCACACATTGATTTTTCTCTCCCTCTCTTTCTACCTCCCTTCCCCTCTCAAAAAATAAAAAATAAATAAAATCTTTTTTAAAAAGTTCAAATTCAAATTGTTGGTGCACCAGACCATAGGAAGCTGAAGACTCACTGTATTTGGAAACATCGCTGCAAATATATCAACATTCTGCTAATAAGAGGTGGGTCTGTGTCCTTTTGACCAAGAGAGTACTACAGAAATGGCCCCATGTGACTTCCAAGGCTCGGTCACAAAAGGCCACACTTCTGCCTTTTGTTCAGTAGGAACACTTGCTTTATGAGATTTGAGCCACCAAGTAAGAAGTCCAACTAAGCCCTGGCTGGGTAGCTCAGTTGGTTAGAGTGTCATCTGAATGTGCCAGGGCTGTGGGTTTGATCCCTGGTCAGGTCACACAGTAATCAACCAATGAGTGCCTAAATGGATGGAACAACAAATTCTCTCTCTCTTTCCCTTCCCCTTCTCTCCCCCTCCCTTCCCTCCTCTATTTCCCTCCCTCCCTTCCTCTCTCTTTCTAAAAGTAATTAAAAAAAGAAGTCCAACTAGGTGCTGGAAAGGCCACATGTAAGTGCTTGGGTGGACAGTCTTGGTTGAGCCCATCCCTAGCCTTCCCAGCCTTACATCAGACATAAAGAGGAAACCATCTTGGAATTTACTTCTCCAGCCCTAGTATTCTGGTCCCCAGTTTATCAATGGCCTTAGCTAAGACCACACAGACATACGGACCAGAGAAGAGTTGTCTCCACCATGACTTTTCTGAATTTCTGACCCACATAATCCATGAAGAAAACGAAATGGTTGTTTTATGCAGCTAAGTTGTGGGGTTGTTGATTATGTAGCAAGAGATAACTGGAGCACTCACCTAGCAGGTTTGTCTGGC
The DNA here is from genome assembly GCF_021234435.1 of Artibeus jamaicensis. Classification (NCBI taxonomy): domain Eukaryota; kingdom Metazoa; phylum Chordata; class Mammalia; order Chiroptera; family Phyllostomidae; genus Artibeus; species Artibeus jamaicensis. The sequence goes on along the minus strand of NW_026521814.1, from coordinate 12,176,490 downwards.
TTTATTTCTTGGGTAATACACCGCATAAGAGGTGTCTATAAGATCTTGATGGTAAGAACCACCTGGTCCCATCAAAATATGCCGTATAACTGCTAGTTTTTTTTTATAAGATAAATATGGGAGATTAGCTAATCAGTTAACAGATATTTATTGAACTGAGACCCATGGCGAAAGGCAACAAACCAAGCTCTTCTGCAGTTTTGTAGTTCATTTGGAAAGGTGTGTTGCTGTTACCTTTTATATTGTAGTATGATGGCACCCCTGTGATGGCACCACCTCTAAAGTGGAAATAAAAGTTTTCCTCAATGATTATGAATTAAACAATGCATTAGAAAGCACTTAGGTTTTTTAAAATTATCATTTATTATGCTATTACAGTTGTCCTGAGTTTTCCCCCTTTGCTCCCCCTCCACCCAGCATCCCTCACTCCCTCAGGCAATCCCCCCACCATCACTGTTCATGTCCGTAGGTCACATGTATAAGTTCTTTGGCTGCTCCATTTCCTATGCTGTACTGTACATCTCCATGGCTATTCTGTAATTACCTATTTGTACTTCTTAAATCTCCTCACCTCTTCACCTATTCTCCCACACCCTCATCCCACCTGGTAACCATCAGAACATTCTCTGTATCCACAATTCTGTCTCCATTCTTCTTGTTTGCTTAATTTGTTTTTTAGATTCAATTGTTGGTAGATTTGTGTTTTTTGCCATTTTATTGTTCATGGTTTTGATCTTCTTTTTCTTAAATAAGTCCCTTTAGCATTTCATAGAATAATAGTTTGCTGATGATGAAGTCCTTTAGTTTTTTCTTGTCTGAGAAGTTCTTTATCGGCCCTTCAATTCTAAATGATGGCTTTGCTGGATAGAGCAATGTTGGCTGTAGGTCCCTACTTTTCATGACTTTGAATACTTCTTACCAGTCCCTTTTAGTCTGGAAAGTTTCTTTTGAGAAATCAGCTGACAGTCTTATGGGAACTCCTTTGTAGGAAACTAGCTTCTTTTCCCTTGCTGCTTTTAAGATTCTCTTTATCTTTAACCTTTGGCATTTTAAATATGATGTATCTTGCATCGGGCCTCTTTGCATCTACCTTGTTCGGAATCTTCTGTGCTTCCTCAATTTGTATGTTTATTTCCTTCACGAAATTAGAGAATTTTTCTTTCACTATTTTTTCAAATAGATTTCCAATTTCTTGTTCTTTCTCTTCTCCTTCTGGCACCCCTATGATGTGAATGTTGTACCTCTTGAAGTTGTCCCAGAGGTTGCTTATACTAGCCTTATTTTTTTAGATTTTTTTCTTTTTGTTGTCCTGATTGGTTGTGGTTTTTTTCCTTATGTTCCAAATCATCTATTTGATTCTTGGCTTCATCCATTCTACTGTTGTTTCCCTGTAAAATTGTTCTTTATTTCAGTTAGTGTACCCTTCATTTCTGACTTTATCTTTTTTATGCTGTTAAGGTCCCCACTAAGTTCCTTGAGCATCCTTATAACCAGTGTTTTGAAGTCAGTGTCTTGAAATGGAGATTGTGTATCTCCATTTTTTCTTGGCTTTTGATCTGTTCTTTCATTTGGGCCATGTTTCTTTGTCTCCTTGTTTTGGCAGCTTCCTTGTGTTTGTTTCCATGTATTAGATAGAGCTGCTTTGACTCCGTGTCTTTGTAGTGTGGCCTAATGTAATAGGTGACCTGTAGGGTCCAATGGCACAGCCTCCCCTCTCACCCAAGCTGGGTACTTGAGGTACACCCTTCCAGTGGGCTGAGTACACCCTCCTCTTATAGTTGAGCCTTGGTTGCTGTTGGCAGAGCAACGGGAGGGACTTACCCAGGCCAGTCAGTGGCAGGGATGGACTGTGACCATTGACTACCAACCTCCACGGTCCATGGAGGATCAGCTGTGCAGGGGCAGGGTGGTGGTGCTCCGACATGGTCTGTAGCTGTCCATTGGGTCCACTGACCCTGGGGTTTCTGGAACAGTGCAGGCCAAGGTTAGCCCAAAGCTGTGTTTTGCCCGAGGCCACCCTGCCTGAGCTATAAATCAGTCTGAAATGGATGCTGCTTGTGCTGGGCTTGGAGATTCCCAGGCAAAGCCAAGCTGCGAATGTAGGTTGGCTACTGCTAGTGGTGGGCCTGAGGCTCCCTGAGGCCAGCTGTTGCTTGTTTGATAGGATTTAGGAAGTTGTGAAGCAGGAGATCAGCCATTCATATAGAAAAGCAGTTTGGGTGGACCCGTAAGTTGTGTGTGGGGAAGTCTCAGGGGATTTCCAAGGTGGGTCAAACAGTATTATCTAGCTTGATGGGGTCTCAGATACAGCACCAGCCTGCCAGCTCTTTGGGAGGAGGGATGCCAGACACTTCAGCCTGTCCCTGTGTACCACTGGAACCTTTCAAGCTGCTACTGCAGTGCTGGAGCTCAGAGAGAGCACGTCTGAGTAGGTGAGTCCATGCGTGGATTTTTTTAGAGCAGCTGCTTGCATCCCCAGAAGTTTCTTCCACTGACTCAATCCTCACTGGTTTTTGCAGCCAGAAATTGTGGGGACGTATCCTCCTGACACTGGAACCCTGGGTTGGGGGGCCTGGTGTAGGGCTTGGATTCCTTGTTCCTGAGATATCCCTCCCGAATTTTTATCTACCAAATGTGGGTGAGGGACAAGCCCATTCCACATCTGTGCCCCTCCTACCAGTCTGGATGGATGTGGTTTCTTTAATTCCATAGTTGTCATATGTTCATTCAGCTTGGTTCTGAGTGATGGTTGTTCTACATTTTATGTGTAATTTTGACGTGGTCATGCGAAGAGGTGAGCCATGTCTGCCTATGCCGCCATCTTGACCACTTAGGGTTTTTAAAATATATATAATACTATTGAGACACATAAACACTTAATGTAATAATTATTTTAGGTTAATGGATAATGCTAATAGTATATGCTATTAAGAACATTTGCAAAGCAATACGAACATACACATGAAGATTAGGCTGTTAGAGCCTGAGGCGGCTCATGCTTTAGAAGCAGCTGAACTTTAATGTAACAAGTGTCTTAGTACTTCCATTTGGAATCAGTTTAATGATCTCTTTATGAACAGATAATTCAGTCTGAATTTTGGAAATCAGGGTGTGACAGATCACAGGACAGATCCCTTCAGAGAGGCTGTGTGGAGAAATCTTTATTCTTTCCAATGCTGCCTTTTCATCCAGCCAGCAACATAGGAGGCCAGCATCCTGTTGGTCAAAAGTCATGTTCCAAGGTCATGGGCAGCACATCTACAGCACTTGTGAGTGATCAGTCAAGTAGGCTGTCTCGGAAGACATAAGTTCGTCATGGTATTGGTTTCATCCAAGTCATGGTGATCACACACACAAGTTTTCATGGCATTTGGGCATTTCCCACCGCCCATCCTTCAGAAGGCAGCCGGGCCATGGGCGTGTTGAACCAGAACAAATCCCTAGCACAGGTATGACTGAAGAGAGGTTGGGTGTTTTCTATTTGTACAAGACTTCCTATTGTTAAAAAATATTGTCAGGAGGTGTGCTATTTATGTTTAGTCCTAAAAGGAAAACTGAAAGGCTAAAGAGCATTCATACTTTTTGAGAAGAGCAGCTGGGATGGCACTATGATTCGGTGAAAGCTGAAAGTCCAGGGAACACCTTAGCATATGGAGGTTGTGGAAGGAGGGACAAAGAGAGTTTTATAGCCAGTTCCAACCTTAAAATTCGTAAGTTACTAGACAGGTTAGTTTAGAATCCAAATCAGCTTTTTTTATTTTGAAGCTCTTATGCTTTGTGCGTACACAGAGTGGACCATTTATAAAACTGGTGAACTGGACTGTGTAATTTGTAAAGGAGGAATTCTTCTGCTCTTTGTTGTCAGCAGGCAGTAATCTTTCACTTGTCTGGCAGACACCTGCAGGGTGCCAGGTCCTTCCACCCTTCCAGGAGGAGATAGACGTACACAGAAGTGGTGCAGTGGACCACAGGTGCGATGAAGCGAGGCAGCATGGCTCTACCTGAGGGGGTCCGGAAGGAAGAGGTTGACCCCTGAACCAAGGCCAGATTTCACTGTGGAGACAAACCTCTTCTCTCTGAGGTGCTTAGTGCCCTAAGTGTTGATCTTTACTTTAGAGATGTGCTGAGAGATGAAAAGTAATTTATTAGTTTTGGTTATATGGTTACAGACATTTTTTAAAATTTTATTTACTGTGAGAGAGAGAGAGAAACATCGATTTCTTGTTCCACTTATTATGCATTGATTGGTTGCTTCTAGTATGTGCTCTGATTGGGGATGGAACCTTCAACCTTGGTGTATCAAGACATCACTCTAACTGAGCTACCAGCCAGGGCCTCCAGATATTTGTAAAGGGATGATAAATCAGACTGTGGTATGAGCTGGGTTGTCCTAATAGCACATTCTTATGTTTGAAGATACTCATTGATGGAGGTGCCTACCCGCTCCTGTTTTTCCTTTAAAAGGGCCAATAATGCTCCCAACTTCCCGTCTTTTTTAGAGAGAGAAATGGAACTGTCACAGGTGCTGGACAACAATAAGAGGGTTCTGTTAAAAAAAAAAAAGTGTCAAACCTTCACTTCATCACCTTGGTAGAGGAGAATATGGGAGAGGGACTGCCCAGAAGGAATGGTGCTTTATAACTGAGCCTTAAAGTCGCTGCACCAGCACGGTGCCTGAGCGCCTGTTGCCAGTACTGGAGGAGCCAGGTTGAGATTAAAGACTGATCTGGTGCAGTGCTGTTGTGAAGTTAGGGCTTACTGTTGTGGTTAAGGTAGAAATGGCACCTATTCAGAATTAGTCTTGATTGCTATTTCTTTGCTTGACCACCAGATGAAGTGGCTGGCTGCCATTTATGAGCCCTGGCATTTGAAAAATATGTTTTTAAAGACTGAACGCACACAGGTGTGGCATGCTGGCGATAGCCTCCGATTCACATCTGTCATCTTAGGATACTCTGGGGGCACACTCATTGTGCAGAATGGTGGGCGACGTGGCTGTAAAGGAATAAAGTAATCCACTGCAAGCAGTAAGTAATGGATTTGGGACTTGAACTCAGGTAGTTTGAGTCCAGAAGCTTTTCTTTTAGGAGTGACATAGCTTGTTTGTCAGTTCCACCCTATTCTGTGTGCTCTTAAATATGGAAGGGAGGGGTGCATCTGAGTAGGAAGACTGTACATATATAGACAGTTAATTAGGTGTTCTCTTGGTTTCATGTTAGGTATTTATATGATGAAAACACAAATCCTGAATCACAGCTACAAATATGTATACTTGAAATAACATTCATGATCTCTCCAAACACCCTTGGTACACTTGAATTATTTGCATTGACATGTATTCTGTTCTCTATTCAATTTAACAGAAAGGAGCAGCAAATGTGTGAGAGTGTCTTGGTTCTTAGTGCTGTCTACCTCCTCTGGAGTTCTGTATTTATGAGGCATCTCATACTGGGTGAATGGCAAAGCTTTCTATGTGTCCCTGGCCAGTCTTTCTATGAACAAGGAAAATTGCCATATCCTTTTAGTGTTTTGATTAACAACAAAGATGAATGAGGGGCCTAATTATTTGGAATTCAACTGTATGATATTGGAAAGGGTCAGTTTGGTTGTTGGCATCGGGCCTGTCGTATGCCAAAGAAGAATGATTCGGCTAGGGCTCTGGCTTTGAAGACAGCTAGACAGAAGGCTTGATAATTCTGGCTTAGATTACATTACAGTGACATAAACAAATATATCAGAATGTGATGCGTTAGCGAGAGAACTTTATTGACCTTTCCTCTTCCCTTTAGCGGTTCCAAGGGTTCAAAAAGTGGTGCATGGTGTCTTTTTGCATGATTGCTAATGAGGAAAGCCTTTAACATGACATAATGCTGCAAAAATCCCCCAGGATCAGTGTAGAAACAATTGCTCTGGGGTCTGACTGGGCCGTTTGACCTACATTGTGAAGCACTGACTGCCAAGGGCGGGCCTCACTCCAGTTCCTCCCTGCACAACATGCATATGGCCTGCATGGGTTTCAGTTTCTCCGGGGGACAGAACAACAGGGAGACAGTTTTGCCGTAAACTGGAAATGACACCAGACTCGTAGTCGGAAGCTGGAGGTTTAAAATCCCAATTCATTATCTTACTTACTTTGAACAGTCTCTTTAGCTCTTGGAACTTTAGTCTTCCCTTTTATATTATGACAGTGATTAAAAAATAATATGTAACTCATAAAATGTTTATGCAACAAAGTTAATTTTGGTACATGTTATGTCAGAACAGAAACACTCTTTTAAGGTAGCGTGTCACCTCTTCTTTGTGGTCCAAACTAGGGTCTTAGTCCAGTACATTGAAAATAACCAGCAGGGCTTCAAATAGTTGCTACACCTTTACCCCTAAATCTTCCTTCCCATTACCCTGGGATTCTCTGTGAAAAATGAAATATGAAATTTTAAAGTAAATCTTCATTCAAACACTTACACACACATATATATATAAACATGTGCAGACAATACCTGCTTAGGTGTTTTTTGGCCAGAATTTTCCCCATCACCATGCACTGATACCAAAGCTTTAGAAGGGTGGAAACTACCTCATTTGGGGGGCAAAGAAAAAGTGTAGATTCTTGTTGAGTTCTGTGCTTTTGTTACTAGATGTTAGGAAGCTCAGCAATCTAGCCTCTAAGCAAGTCTGACGATGTTATTTTTTCATTTGAATTCCTTGATGCTTTAGAGGATATGTTTACATTATTATGATTTCACAGTTTAGCTCTTACCTAATTCTCAGCTGATGATGACTTCTGACTGGAAGCGAAGTAAGATAACAGGAAACTCACCCTCCAAGGCTCCCTTCTGCAGATACATCTACAGATCTCCAGAGCACCGGCATGTCTCAGAGTCCAAAATTTGCATAACATTCCCCAGGATGTTCCTGGCTGTGCCCCTGTCCCTAGGTCCTTTACCCCACACTTACCACATGATTTGTGAGAGCCAGTCCTCCTCATCAGAAAGGGGGAGGGAATTGAATAGAGACCGGGCAGGGTATTTTTTAGAAGGGTTTCTGATGCCTGTGTTGTGTCATTCCCCCTAATACACAATCTATTATTATAATTAACATAAACCTACTGTTAAATTTTCCAAAACAATGGACCGATCTTACCAATTAGCAGGGTCCTACTATGTAGTTCTCTGCTATTCACCAAGAAAGGTCACGTGTGTTTGATCTTTAGAAAACAGTCTAGGTGGGGTTTCTAAACCATTAGCTATTAAAACACATACACAGCCAGGGTAGAGGGTGCTACAATAATAAAAGCATGGCCAATCAGTAAAAATCAAGAAAAGGGGAAAATACAAGAAGATAACATAACGTAATATATGTGATAAATGGCAGGAATAAGATAAACACATAACAATAAATGTGTCTAGGTTAAATTCCTCTACTAAAATCCACGACTCTCAGATTGATTAAATAGGTAATCTAGCCATGTGCTGTCTTCAGGAGTCATATGCAGCCCACACTTACACAGAAAGGAAGAAGAGAAAGGGGTAGATTGGCAAATGCTAACTAACAAAACAAAAATAGAGATGACAATATTAATATTAAAAAGTGTAGGGTTAAGTGTTAAAAGAAATAAGGCATAAAAGAGTAAGAGAGTTAAGTCAGACAAGAAGATTCAATAGTAATGAACCTTTATGTGCTGAACATCTTCACACTGGACTAGATAAAGCAAAGTTTGTTAAAAGCACAAGTAAAATAATACAAATAAAAATATAAATAAATAAATAAATAAATATATTTTTAAAAGCACAAAGTTCTCCATAATTATGGTGGGAGACTTTAACAAAATGTTTTCAGAACTTAATCAGGTAGACAAAACTAAGCAGTAACAGAGCTTTGAGTAACATAAGTTTTGTTATTGACCTAACCTCACAAATAGGAAATACATACAATTTTTTAAAAGACCATACATAGAATGTTTACAAAAACTGATGAAATACTACATCACAGAGAAACCTTACAATTAACTAAAGAGTAGACGTGTTGGCTACTCATGACAATATCACAGCTTTGCAAATTAACAGGATAGCTCCTACCCCCTCCATCCAAGCACTTGGAAACTAAGATATGACCCTTTAAGATAATTCTTGGGTCAAACAGCAAATCATTACTGAAAGACTAATAATTGATAATGAGGATACAATGCATTAAAATGTGTGGGACAGAACTAATGTATACTTAGATTAAAAGTTAAGGCTATTTGAAAAGACTGAAAGTAAAATAAATTTTTAATTTAAGAAACTAATAAATGAAAAAAATAACATGGGAGGGGGGAAATAGTAAAGATAAATTATTTACCTTTATTTGAAAAAATTACAGATTTTTTCTAATAACTTAGAAAAACTGGATTGACAGTAAGGCGAAAGTATAAGGTTTATGAGAAAGCTACTGGAATAAGGTTGGAAAGCTGAGTTAATGGGATGAAAGACACTACCCCTGCCCGTAATTGCCACTTAGTTTTGGTTGAGGTGAAAAGCATGTGCAGAAAGTAATTAGAGAACAGGACTACATTCAATAAAGTGCCCGTTCATGAGATATGGATGGTAAACCTATCGACCACAAAGAGCAACATTAGGCCCTGCATCTCTGGTGTCAGGCAGAGTGGAGCTTGTGTGTTGGCTTTAAACTTTTCAAGGAGCGCTGGATAAATTATTTAGCCTCTCTCACTTAGTTACCTTTTCTGTAAAGTGGGGATCACAGTACCTATCTCACAGGATTACAGTGAGAATTAAACAAAAGTATGTATGTAAGCCATGTAGCTCCGTACTTGACATGTGGTAAGGGCTTGGTCAATGGTTCCCTGAGAAAGTCAATGCAGCCTTTCCTTCCGGGCTCCTCTGGAGGTTGCCGAGATGATTAGGGTGCTACCAGAAGTCCATTTCACACAGGGGTGAGACAGAAAGAAGTGTTTAGAGTGGCCAAGTTCTGCCTAACTGGATGAAAATGTTGGGCATCACGCCGGTGACTGTGAAATACACCCATGGTGAATGCTTGAACAAGACTCTGATAAAAGGAAGCATCTATAAAACATGATGCTTCCAAAGCAGCAGTGGTTCATGAAGTAGGGAGAATATCCTGGCCACAGAGAAAGGAATGGCCAGTTCTGCCATTCTGCAGTCAGCTGACCTCTAAAAATAGGAGAGACAGAATCAAGGCATCCTTCCTGATCTGTAAACGCCTTTACTCCTCTTTAACATGAGTGAAACATCATTCTTGCAGCCCTTCAGTGTCAGCATTGGGCTCCTCACGCATGTTGATGGATTCATGAGATCTTGGTTGAAAAGGTAACATAAAAGGAGTCAGATAGTAATCACACAAAAAATTGAAAAGAATTTAACGCCCCCTCTTTAATCTATATTTAGGACTTGAGAATTTGTGGTTTGTGGTAAAGGTAGAATATGTCTGGGAGTAGGTAAAAACCACGAGTTTTAATGTCTGTGGATGCTACACATCAAACCACTTTAGTCAAAATATTGTTCAGTGGGGGGAAAAAATCAGTGGAAGTAGTTAATTGATGCCTCTGCCCCAAATAAGCAGTAATCAACTGCTCTATTACACCATCAGCTGTGAGGTGTACCATCACCTTAATGACAGATAAAGGCATGACTTTAAATGTATGCTTTGATTCCAGGAATGTTAAACTATGAAGAAAAAGCCCCACCACCAACAAAAACCTGCATCTTGGAATTAAGGAAATGCAGAATTTCACTCAGTTGGTAATTTGGTGTTTTCTCACTGGTAGAGGCTAGCACTAATTTTATGAAAGCAATACAATTTTTTTTTTTACTAATACACATGGCAGAACTAATGAAAATTAAAGGCAAAGAAAAAATTTCTCAGATTCATAGATTTATTTTCTTTTATTCTCTTGTAGAGACAGAAAAAATTGTGGACAGTTGGGAAGGTACTATGCAGAATGAGACTACAGCATCTTTTAGTGCTAGAGAATAAGGAAGTGCTCAAAAACAAAAAGTAAAAAAGCCCCAAATTGATAGAAGTATGTCAAAGGAGCACAGGAACCGAGAGAGCTCCCAATGGCCAAAGGTGGAAAAATTTGAGCAAAAAATAGTGTTGAAGTATAACCCAAAATATAAAATAAATATCTATGAAGCTATACTAAAACAGACAAATCTTCCATGCAGAATTCCAAATAATTCACACAGGTACCCCACCCTCAGGTTTTCCTCCCCAACTGTACAGTGTGGGAATCAGTGGGGACAGCTTTGCCGTGGAGAAACCTGACACAGGCCACCTCAGGTAAGCAGGACCAACGTCAGCAGAGTAAATTAGTTGGGTGTGTATATATTTGATATGATGTGATTAAAATGGCACTTTTCCTCTGCAATTTTACTCCAAATAACCCATAACTCCAGTCTTATAAGAAAAACATCAGAAGACAAATCCCAGTCGTGGGACGTCCTACAGAATGCCTGACCAGTTCTCAACTGTGGAGGTGATCAAAACCAGAAACGTCTGAGAAACTGTCACAATCAGAAGGAACCTGAGGAGACATGACGACTGAATGTAATGTGTTGTCCTGGATGGGGGCCTAGAACAGAAGACGTTAGGGAAAGACTAAGAAAAACCTAAATAAACCGTGGGCTGTAGTTCATAATAGTGTATCAGCATTGGTTTATGAAGCATTACTCATATATGATTCTGAAAGTAAGATTTTAATAGTGGGGAGACTGTGCATAAAAGGTGGGAACTCTGTATTATCTTGTTGATTTTTCTGTAAATCTACAACCATTCTTTAAAAAGTCTAGCCCTTGCCAGTGTGGCTCAGTTGGTCGGAGCATTATCCTGTAACTGAAAAGTTATGGGTTCAGTCCCCAGCCTGGGTGAGTACAGGAGGTAACCAAATGATGTTTCTCTCTAGCGTCAATGTATCTCTTTCTCTTTTCCTCTTTCCCTTCCCCTCTCTCTAAAAAACAGTTTAAAAAATGTCCTCTGGTGAGGATAAAAAAAATCTATTAAAATTTTTTAAATGCCTAAACAGGGGGAAAAAATAAAAACCTCATGGACAGAATGCCGGGTTAGGAATTTCAAAGGAAAATTATAAAGCGTTTTGTTAAACCCTTTAAAATTCCACACAGAGCATGGCTTAAAGTAGAACATATGTAACTGCTTAGTTGAAAAATGGAACTGGCAGCTTAACCCAGAATGTGACACTTCTAAGTACATTCAAATGGAGTCATTATTATTTATCATCTATGTAGTATTTTGTTTTTGCAAGATGGCAAGGTTTTCCCATTACTCCGAATTTAAGCTAAGGCCATGCGTATATCCATCTTGACTCTACTGGCTAATCTAACTGTACAGTTCAATCAGAAAACCAGCCATCAGTTGTCAGAATGGTAAAATAGTTACGCATGTTTTCAAAGCCAGAAATGCAATCATGTGGTGAGACTTCAGGGTTTTACTGTTGTCCAAAGTTCTGACTCTCAGGACTCATTTTCTTACTTGGTGTTCTCACATGGAAAACTTCCCTGGGGAATTATAGGGTGATATTTTTAAAACTTGGAAGAGTGGGCTTGTCTACAGTTACCTTTCTAAAAAATAAAAATCTCTTTAAAAGCATTTGAAAAAAATTATGCCAGCGTAGCCAAATAGAAACAACTTTGGGATTTCTGCACTGGGTCAAGTTGTACAAATTGCAGAATATTACCCTCCATTCAGGGCATCATTTTACTCCCACATACCGCTTCCTACATCTACCACTTCCAGAGAGTTAGAGGAATTTTACAAGGAAGAAGAAGGCGCTGACCACAGAAACAAGAAAGCTAGAAAGGGCACCCCGTGCTTCTTGCTTGGTCCTGCCTCAGCCCTTCTCCAGTCTCTGCTTGGTTGGGGACTCCCAGGGGTACATCCAGGCACTGCCACCTCGTGCTCTTGCCAGGCCAGTATCAGGGCCCCCCACCGCCAGGGCTCACGTGCCACCGGGAACCCACCACCATCCCACAGGAAGGAGATATCGATGTCAGCCCTTTGAGGGGGAACCAAAAGCCTGGCATGTTTTGGAGACAAGCAGAAGGGAAATGTCTGCCAGTTATTTAGCCCTGGGAGGCAAAGAGTGTTGTGACTTTGCTGAACCAAGAACTAGGGCACACTGTCTGACAGCAGGACTGAATAGACTGGATGTGAACTTGACACTGTCCCAGGGAATTTAGGGTGTCACCGCAGGATCCAGAAATGTGAGCTGTCCCTTGGGTGTGCTCCTTGGTGATGGCGCCCTCCAGAGTGCAGCCTGGGGACATCCTGGGTGCAGTGCCATGGCTGCCCTTCCTCAGCGGTCTGAGTGGGGAGCGCCAGAGCACCGGGGCTGGCCTAGTGGCTGGAGACCACCCAGCCACGCTGAGAGGGTCCACCCCTTCTCAGCTGCCTCTCCGACCCCAAGAAGGGGGACCCCAGAGCTCGAGAGTGGCGGTCTCTTCCTTTCTCCCCCTCCTTGTGGAGTCAGAAGTGCCAGGGGTCCGGACGTTCCTCTCCCCTGCCTCCCTCCCAGGCTTAGCTCCTCTACCTGTGCCGGAGGGGTGCCTGAAATCACCTTTCCCCGTATACAACTGTTTCTTAAGACACAGCTTACCCCGGCGTGAAACAGGCAGGGACAGGATTCTATCACATGGCTCTGACCGCGGAGAGAGACGAGTCAAAGAAGGTGCAGTGAGGAAGTGTAATGTCACATGCAACACTTACAGGAAACTGGGCAGAAGATAGCAGGGGAACTTGAGAACTTGGTCGTTCTCGGCGGATTAAAACAACTCAGGTTAGTGCTTTTTCCGCCCCCTGAAAAACCTTTCATAGCTACTCTAAAATACCCAACCGGTTCTCTTTCCTTCAGCTGCCTTTAACTGTTCTTCTGATGCGAGGTCATTGCTCTGGCTCTGAATGGAAGAGCTGGGGCAGGGCTCATAACCACGCGTTGTTAGAGGGACACCCATCTAGCCATTGTGAAATTAGAATCTCTTGCTTCCCTGCGTAGAACTTCTTTGCCTTTAACGCACAAACCTTCAGATGTGCATTAAATAACTTATTTCTTGGAATTCAGCTAATGTTCTCCTCATGTTTCGCCTATTAGCATAAATCTGAAATGGGACAACTCAGCCTGTGTTTGCAGGCAGACGCAGGGTGCGCATAGGGCGGTAGAAAACACAGGGATATTGTGTGTAAAAACATGTTGCAAAGCTGTCTTCAAAGGTTTGGTTTTTTTTTATGTACTTTTCAATTGGTAAAACAAATCTTTTGGCTTGTATTTCCTGTTAAAATAATTTTCTCCTATCTCTATAAATTCTTAAGTTCCCTTTTCTATTTTTTCTGCCCTCTTTCTTCCTTTTTCTTCCTTCTTTTACTAACATGAAAACAGGAGTAGAGAAGAAGAGGTAGGGGGCAGCTTGAATGTGAGATGAGGAAGTGCCCTGGAGTTTAAGAAGAACAGCCAGGGGCTGTCGCTGTGTGGGGGCTAAAGAAGCCATGAGGTCTGTCTGTCACTAGAGCTTTGTGTCTTCAGCCCGGTGCTTCCAATGCAAAGGAGGAGTTGAAGAGTCTAGAGAAGAGCCAGAGCCACAGCTAAAGGGTTGGAAATTAGAGCCCAGAAACAGCTAAGGGGCCCAAGATTATTCGTCCTGTGGTCCCAGGGGACAGTTTAATAAACGTCAAGCCAATGAAAGGTCCCTACACAAAGACCTGCTGCTTTCGGACCTGTATGAAGAAGGAAAATGTTTTATATTTGCGTTAGAAGAAGGAAGTTACTGCACTCTTGGGACTGTTATTGAGGGCTAGAACGGATTAGCCAGATGTCCTGGGCATCTTTGCAAACATCATAGGTTTCTTCTCTGGTTTTGTGAATGTGTTAATAAGAGCAAGGAGAGGAATGAAGAGGAGAGACCAGTATTGATATCTTGTTTGATCTCTTCATTCCAGAATGTTTCAGTGTCTGTACAGAAAAACAAACGAAGAGGGGTGAGGGGTGAGTGGACTCACGTGTTGTTTATACCCCAGTCATGCAAGATAACCAGGGCAGTGATGAAAGAGAAAAATCATTGTTTACTTTGTCTTCAGATTGCCACATTTTTCATTTGTTACTACCGTGTTGTGTAAGAAAATGGAGAGGAAACTGACAGAATAAGGGAGGATTCTAAGTTGGGGACCTCAGCCCAAGTGGTTTCAGAAACACCACACTGGCTTGGACAGAAGCATCCCACGTTCCTTCCCATCAGGGATAGAGAAGCAGAGGGGAATTGGAATTTTTTAGTATGTGGAGCCTTTTGTACGATGCCCAGAGGAACTGCACAGGGGAGCTGCAGTGTGCAGGTCTCTAGCACATGGTACCAGGTACTCCCCAGAGCACCAGAAAGGCTGGTTATCCCTGGAAGGAGCTGCTCTTTCAGTTTTGTTTTGCTTTCTTTATTGGTTATAGAGCTTTGTTGTTCAGGGACTTTTGTGTTTTGCTAATCTGCTGCTCATAGTAGAAAAAGACATTTATTTTGTTAATATATGTTCCAGATGGACCTGACTTTTTTTGTAAATGCATCTTTCCAAAAGCTGTTTGCATTTATTCTGAGGGCATCCATTCTCTCCCGTCCATTTCTCACCCTGTTTTCTTCCCTCTGTTTATGTCTGGGACGCAAGAAAAAGGGTTCATGGAGTGTCACTGTTATACAAAGCCTCTGATTTCCAAGCCTAGAAGTGGTTCTTGGTGGAGGGGGAGGAAGACAGGGAACAGCAGAAGGTGGTAGAGCACGTTAGCTGGTGGAGAGCAATGGGAGGATTCATTTCGCAGGTAATTTTTAGACAGGAATTGCTGTCTAAAAGATATAATGGTCACCTTTTCACTGGAGAAAAAAATGGTGAATTTTATGTTACTGACTTCTCTAAATAAGAAGAAAGAAGGGGGCTGACTTTGCGAAGAGGCAGGCCTCTCTTCCCCAGTACCCCAGAGTCAGCATCCACCAGTGTTTAGGTGGCCTGATTTCAGAGAGATGATATGGTGAGATACACAACATGTCTATGCCGGTAGGGAAAAAGAAAATACAACCCTGGGGAGAGCAACCTTTACAATCAAATTCATCCTGGGTCATCTCTTTGCGTTGACATCAGCGAGTCTGGAGGCCCGGCATGCTGGGCATTTCAGAGACGCATTCCTGGGCCCGCCTGAGGTGTTACTGTCATCACCATCATACTGGGAAGTACTGGGAGTCACAGTTTGTGTCTCTAAATACACATAACATAAAATTCACCATCTTAACCATTAAGCGTAGCTCAGTAGTGTTAAATATATTCACATTGCTGTACAACCAATCTCCAGAACTTTTTCATTTTGCAAAATGGAAACTCTATAGGCATTCGGCAGCTCTCCCTTTCCCTCCCTCCAGCCCCCGGCAACCACATTCTACTTTCTAGTTACGAGTTTGGCTACTCCAAGTACCTCATATTTGTGGAATCCTACAGGGTGGGCAGAAGTAAGTTTACAGGTGCGTGTATGCAACGCAGTTTATTCCTGTGCTGTTATTTATTATTAGATTGCTTCCCACATGAACAACCACAAACCTGCTTTTGCCCACGCCTGTACAGTATTTGTCTTCCTGTAACTAACTGCTTTATTTCACTTAGTACAGTGTCCTCAGGGTACGCCCATATTGGAGCACGTGTCAGAATTTCCTTCCTTTTTAAGTCTGAATAATATTCCATTATATGTAGATAGCACATTTTCTTTGTCCATTTATCTGTGGATAACATTTGAGTTACTTCTACCTTTGGATATTGTGAATAGTGCTGCTATGAACATGGGTATACGAATATCTCTTTGAAATCCTGCTTTATTTTTGAGTGTATACCCAGAATTGGAATTTCTGGATCGTACGGGAATTCTGCTCTTAATTTTTTGAGGAACTGCCATAGTGTTTTCCATCGCAGCTGCACCAGTTTACATTCCCACCAACACTGCCTAAAAGTTCCAATTCCCCCACATCCTCACCAGTACTTGTTATTGTTTTGTTGTTGTTGTTTCGCAGCAGCCGTCCTGGTGGGTGTAAGAGGATATCTTGGTTTCATTTGTACTTCCCTAACAATTAGTGCTGTTGAGCACCTTTTTATGTTCTTGTTGGCCGTTTGCATATCTTTGGAGAAGTGTCTGTTCAATTCTCTTGTCTGTTTTTTAAGGAGATTGTTTGTTTGTTGTTGTTGTTGAGTTGCAGGAGTTCTTTGTTCTAGTTATTAGGCAACCATAGGTTGTTTTTAAGTGTCATATGTTCCAGCTGTAATGTCCACATCATGAGCCAGCTCCCCTGCCTGTGGTTTACAGCTTTGACACAGAGCATGAGTTTCAATAATATGATTTTTTTCAACAATATATTTTTATCTTGATTCTGAAATGCTATACAAAATCTGTCACTTTCAGCTTAGAAGCGGTTCAGTTTTCAAGTGCTTACAAAGGTGAAAGGAAGGAAAAGAAAGAGAAGAGGTAGGTTGGGGTAATGCTTTTTATTCTTTCTATGATTTATACTTTTTTGGTTACATAACTTGAGGAAAAAGCCTTCCGCGGGATTCTGTTGACTAAAACCAGACTCCATTAGGGTTAAACATGCTTTCTGAGAATCATTCAGTAATTATGTCTTCTTATAACACCCTCCTTCCAAAACCACAGACTTCAAGATAACTCAGGTCATATGATCATTATCATTTTCCTTTGTGAACGCCTCAAAGATAATTTTGCTTCTGGGTTGTAAGAGGAAGAGAACTTGGGCTGTTGTCCCAGGAAAAGGAGTAAGAACAGTGTGACCCGTGTGGAGGTGCGGGCATGGTACTTGTTTAGATCACAGGTTTCCTGGAAGGAAGTGGTGGGAAGGATGTGATGGAAGTTTGACACAGTGCAGTGTGCCTCTTCTTTTGCTGTCTTCTGAATAAATATCATCAGTGCCCATTTATACTTACTAATGCTCCATCACACTGGCAGGGAAGAGATTGCCTTAGGCTTGATTGATGTTTCACTCTGCCTTTTCAATTTCCCTCCATTTCTTCAGAAATTTGTTTGTTGTTTCAAAAAACGTCCTGGCTGGTGTAGCTCAGTGGATTGAGTGCGGGCCTGTGAACCAGAGGATCATGGTTCAATTTCCAGTCAGGGCACATACCTGGGTTGCAGGCCAGTTCTCAGCAGGGGATGCACAAGAGGCAACCATACATTGATATTTCTCTCCCTCTCTCCTTCCCTTCCCCTCTAAAGATAAATAAATAAAATCTTTAAAAAAAACAAACACACAAAAAACTCCATCTTGTTGTCTCCCCCAACAAAAAAAGTGGATGTCAGAAATTACAACAATAGTTGCATTTCTTGTTTGTTGGTTGGTTTGTTTATGAAAGGACAGAGAAAAGCTTTTCTATGAAAATAATAAACTGGGAAAAGATGAGTCCTTAAAGTGAAACCATGTTATGGTACAAAAAATAAGTTAAGAGACACCTAGTCCGTCTCATGTAGAGGTATTCATATACCACTAGCATTGTCGTTTCTCAAAACTAATTACAGTTACTGCTTTGAGACTGTCTGACTAGCTAGCCACCTGCCCAGGTATCTGTTTTGATACTTTCTGGTATGAATTAGGCTTCCTTTCTACTTTTGTCTGTGTCTGGATTTTAATAATATGGCATATTTTTAAGTTCACTCATTGTGTTGATTTATAATCCCGTGTGACTTAAAGAGTTTTTTAAATAGTAAAATACATGTTTGCACACACATATGTATACACACACAAATATATATATCTTTTAATAGGGAAAATTCTTTAGGGTCATTAGATGATATCTTGGAACCTACCATTATTTGGAATAGGCTGCTAACTTCAGAGTAAGAGGTTATGTGTATACTACACCTGTAGATTCATTTGGAGGGTTTGCCTGTGAATTGCTGTTCTTTCAGTAAATCACTGATTTATCAAATGGTGATTGAGGGCATCTTCTTCAATTTCCAGGACAGCTATGGAAAGATTTGGTCTTCCTCACAGGCTTTAGAGACCTGTAGAATAATCCTGACCCCTGAAAACTGGGTGTGGGACCAACAGAGGGAGGGGCTGCCCAGTACCCTCAGGAGCTGGCTACACAGAAACCTTCAGGGAGAAAGTTGCTAAAGGAAATTAGTGTCCCAAGTCCAGCTCCTTCCTCACTGTCGTGGGACTTCTTAGGGGAAGTCCCAATTCCAGCAGTCATTTAACTAAATGAACATTCTTGATGAACGACCACCAGGGCTTTGCCTAAAGTCTCCTTCAAAGCAAACAACATGTACCTTCACTTTTTTCCTCCTTCCCTTTGTGTTTTCTCCTTCTGCTCTCACTCCTGCCATTTCCTGCCCATTGCCTTGTCAAAATTTTGGACCAGAATCCACCTGTGTGGACAGCATGCTTTCTGTAGCAGCCTTGTCTCTAAGCTCGTGATTCCTCTTCTCCCGAGCATGAAATAACCTTCCTTGTGAAACAGGGACACATCGAGGCTGATGAGCATAATTACCAATATAAAAATATTTTAGAGGCTTTATGTGGGAAGAAGAATTTGAACAAAATGATATTGTAAGATAGATCTTGACAAATCAGGAAGGGTGGATAGTTTACTTTGTAAAACATTTTTAAAGGATTTATAAGGAGGTAGCAGTAGGGAAAAGGGAATTGAAAAAGCCAAAGGATAATTTGCTCTAAAAGACAAAAATGTTAGGTTATTCAAAAAATATTTATTTCTCCTACTTCAGTGCCAGGAACATCTGGCCTTGGGGAAAGTTTAGGACAGAGGCTCTCAGATGCTGTTGTCGTTATTTAAAATTTAAAGAGGTAGGTAAAAGATAGAATCCTGGATTTTTAGAAGTAGAAAGGACTTTTGAGAGTTAAATCCCCTCATTTTTAGATTTGGAAACTGAGGCTTAGAAAGATTAGGTGATTTATCTTGGTTGAAATAACTAGGTAGTCAGAGTAGTGAGTGTAGACCAAGGCTTCTAACTCCAGCCTGGGTCACCAGCTACAATGTTGAGGGTTCTCAAGGACTTGGAATCTGCATACAGGTGCCCCTCAGGCATCTACACAGGCTAGATCCATGCCTACTGGGAGTAAACCAAGAGACTGAGGAGTTTATGAACAACCAGCACTCTAGCTAAGTGAGCGCTACTCAATACCTGGAGGACAGCACAGCAATGAGTAAATACGAGGTTGGCAAAAGGAGGTTTACAGTTGTTCATATGGAAAATAATACAATAAGTAATAAATGGTAACATAAGAATGAACTCTGTTTTACGTACTCACAACTGTAAACTTACTTGTGCCCCAGCGCTGGATTACAAAGACACCTACTCCTGGAGAAAAGTTTGTGTGCATGGAATAGTGATGGTCGCCCAGGGAGCAAAAGAGAGGACAACTCAGAAAACAAAACTTCCCAGTGGCTATCCAGGATTGGCCAGCCAGAAAAAGACACCCTGAGTCTTGTGGCCATGAATGTGGATTAAGAGGCATCTTTCATTGTGAAGTGTGGGGAAGATCAGGGCTCATCATGGTACAGATTAAGTAGCCCTCAAGTGGCTCATTAGTTCTTAGCTATGATTCCAAGAGTTTTCAACTCCCTTCTGAACACTAAATCTGCTTTCTGGGTACCATTATCTCAGAAGAGTGTAGTCTGGACAGTGGACATGATCACTAGAAAGAAATGACATCGTTTGTGAATTTGGGGAGTCCCTTTGTGATCTTTGTGACATGAGTCAGTCATTCTGAGTCTGATTCCTCAGACTGACCGGATAAAAGGGAGGTGTTGGGACTTCTGGGGCAAAGTCCCTGTGCTGGAAGTATGGTGCTCTACCACTCCCTGGTAATGCCACTCCTAGGGGGTCTTTCCTGGATGTTTTATGTGGGGTGGGGTTTTTTTTGGCATTTCCTCTTAATTCAGAAAGATTTATTGAGTGCCTTCCATGTGGATCTTACATTTTAGCTGGAGGATTTGGACAATAACAATACACCTAATAAAAGTATGTTAGGTAGTATATTACAAGGTTAGTAAGTACTATGGAGAAAGAAGTACAGTAGCGTAAGGAAGACCAGGAGTTCAGTGGCAGGTATATAGATTTAAATGGGGTGGCTAGGGTGACTGTTGTGGACAGGGTGACATTTGAGTGAAGACTTGGAAAAGGTGAGAGCATTCCCCTTGCAGGTACCTGGGGGAAAACACAAGGGCTGGAGGCAGAAGCATGCCTGGCATAGTCAAGGGTTGGAGTCAGGAGCATGCCTGGCATAGTCAAGGAATAACAAGGAGCCAGTGTGAGTAGGGCAGAGTAAGTGAGGAGGAGACAAGTAAAAGGCAAGATCCTGAAGTGCCTTATAAACCATCATAAGACTCTGACTTTACCTCAGAGTGATTGGAAGCTTTGGGAGGACATTGAGCAAAGGAGAGACAATAACCTGGCCTCACACTTTAAAGGATCAGTCTGTAGGAGAGAAGAAGAGGGAGACCAGTCAGGAGGCTGTCGCACTACTCAGGTGAGAGACAATGATGGACCAGGTGGCAGCACCAGAGGTGGTGAGGAGTAGAGTGGTTATTTTGAAGGTAGAAACAACAAAATTAACTGTTGGCTTGAACAATAATAAATAGAAGAGGGAGTCAAAGAAGACCCCAAGGATAGTGGCCTAAGAAAAGAAAAAATGGAAATGCCATCAAACTGAGATCAGGAAGGATGTAAATAGGCAAGTGGGCAGGGGAGAGTATATGAAGTTTAGTTTGGGGTATGTCGAGTCTGAGATGTCTGTTAGACATCGCTTGGAAATACTGAGCAGGCAGTTTCATACACATGTCTAAACATAAGAGTTAGAATCCTGGAAGAAGCTAATTTTTCTTAATGGTTTTAATGGTTTAGTATTATTCCTGAAAGCATCTGTAGCTTGTAAAACTCCTATAGAAGAACATGGAATGGGACTCTGTGTAAGGACTTGTTCACTGTTAGGTTCACTTGGGTAAACAAGGGTGAGGATTTTTGTTTTAGGCCTTACCTTTCACTGTTTAAACCCCACTGATTCCATCATTTCTTATTTTAAGGAAAAAAATGTCGAGACAATTGAAGAAAATATTATGAAGTTTTCATCTTTTTTAAGTGTATGTTATTGATTATGCTATTACATTTGTCCCAATTTTCCTCCTTTGCCCGCTTCTGCCTGGCATTCCCATTCCTTCCAGGTATTTCCCTCCCCCTTAGTTAATGTTCATGGGTCATGCATATAAGTTCTTTGGCTGCCCCATTGCCTACACTGTTCTTAATATCCCCCTGTCTATTTTGTACCTACCCAGCTATGCTTCTAAATCTCTGCCTGTTTCTCCATTCTCCCCCTACCCCTCCCAGCTGATAACCTTCCAAATGATCTCCATATCTATGGTTCTATTCCTGTTCTAGTTTGTTTTTGTTTTTTAGATTTAGTTGTTAATAGTTGTGAGTTTGTTGTTATTTTACTGTTCATAGTTTTGATCTTCCTTTTCTTAAATGAGACTCTTTAACATTTCATGTAATAAGGGCTTGGTGATAATGAACTCCTTTAGCTTTACCTTGTTTGGGAAGCACTTTATCTGTCCTTTTATTCTAAATAATAGCTTTGCTGGATAGAGTAATCTTGTTTGCAGGTCCTTGCTTTTCATAACTTTGAATATTTCTTACCAGTCTCTTCTTGCCTGCAAAGTTTCTTTTAAGAAATCATCTGATAGTCTTATGTGAACTCCTTTGTAGGTAACTCTGCCTTCTCTTGATACTTTTAAGATTCTCTCTTTATCATTAACCTTTAGCCTTTTTATTATGATGTGTCTTGGTGTGGACCTTTTTGGGTTAAACTTGTTTGGGACCCTTTGTGCTCTCCGGACTTGTGTGTCTATTTCCTTCACCAAATTAGGGAAGTTCTCTTTCATTATTTTTTCTAATAAGTTTTCAATTTCTTGCTCTTCCTTTTCTCCTTCTGGCACCCCTATGATTCAGATGTTGGCCCTTTGGGGGATGTCCCGGAGTCTTCTTAAACTGTCCTCATTTTTTAAAAATTCTTGTTTTTTCATTTTGTTCTGGTTGATTGTTTTTTTATTCCTTATGTTCCAAACCATTAATGTGAATGAAACCCAGCTTCCTTCCCTTCACTGTTAGTTTCCTATGGATTTTCCTTTATTTCCATTAGTATAGCCTTCAGTTCTTTCCTTATGCTTTTGCCATATTCAGTGAGATCTGTGAGCATTCTGACCACCAGTGTTTTGAACTCTGCATCTGAGAAACTGGCTATGTCCTTATCACTTATTTCTGTTTCTGGGGTTCTGTTTCTTCTTTTGGGCCATATTTCTTTGTCTCCTCACTTGGCAGCCCCCTCGTGTCTGTGTACCAGGTAGAGCCACTTGGATTTCCTATGTTAGCATACTTGTTAAGTTGTCTGGGGCAAAGCCTTGGGTATTCACCAGGGCAGGGCAACCTGCTTTGCTGCTTTATGGCTCTGTGTGTGGGAAGTGTCCAAGAGAGGCCAGTGCCACAGCTGGCTGACTTCCGGGGCCTTGCCTGGCACTTGCCCCTTTTCCAGTCACTTCACTCACTCCTGTATGGGACAGGGACCCCTCCAGTTGCTGTCTTGGTTGTGGTTCCCAGAGTAGGTGGGTTTGCCTTATGGATGTTGGGGCTGTGAAACCAGCAGTTTCTTCCCCCACCCCAACCCCCACTGGGTTTACAGCCATGAGTTATGAGGCTTTGTTTTCCTAGCACTGGAACTCTGGGCAGCGCAGTCTGGCATGGGGCTGGGATTGTTCACTCACAAGGTGTCCCCCTGATTTTTACCCACCACAAGTGAATGTGGGACAGCCATTCTGCCAGCCGCTGCTTTGCCATTCCCAGCTTGCCGCTGCCCCCAGCTCACTGCTGCCCGCCCCCCTCACTGTTGCCCCCGGCTCACTGTTGCCGCACTGCATCATTCTGCCCAGACTCCTCATCTCCACCCCTCCTCCCTGTTTGGGTGAATACAGCTCCTTTAAATCCTTGGTTTTTGGACTTCCCTACAGTTCTGGATGTTTTTCTGGGTGATTTTCCAGCAGTCTGGGTGTTTTTTGTTTTTAAGCTACTTGTGTTCCTTCTGTGGTTAGGCAATGAGGTAAAACCTATGCCCCCATCTTGACTGGAAGCCCTGTTTTCATCTTTTAATGTTTATGTAGATATTACCTTAATAATTAAAATTTCATTTATTGTCGTTGAGACAGAGTTAGCTAGTTATAAAAATATTAATGAATTAATCTATGCTAGCTATATTCTTGGGGAAAGGAGGTATGCTATCAGCATTCAATAAGTGGAACTCTGAGTTCTTACGGTTTGGATCTGAGACTGGGCAAAAGTTAACCTTTGACCTCTGAATTCACTTTCTGTCTTCTTTTTAGTTGGCATAAGTAAACAAATGAGATGCATTTTTTAAATATGTAAATTGGTACACTGGAATAACACTGGCAGTTCCTACCCCAAACAGAAACTAAAAGTTTTTATTCTCAATCGTATACTCAGTTTATAAGAACACCTATCAGACTTGTCTTTATCTC
Organism: Artibeus jamaicensis; assembly: GCF_021234435.1. Lineage (NCBI taxonomy): Eukaryota > Metazoa > Chordata > Mammalia > Chiroptera > Phyllostomidae > Artibeus > Artibeus jamaicensis. The sequence goes on along the minus strand of NW_026521814.1, from coordinate 12,152,907 downwards.
ATTAGACCCTCTACCAGCCTACGAGGCAGGCATTATGTGAGCCCCATTCGCAGGCGTGAACATTGCCTCAGAGGGATAGAGTGACTGGATCACAGTTCACAGAGCTAGAACTCAGACCCAGGACTATCTGTATGCACAGCCTGACCTACTCTAATTCCCAGAAGCATGGAGCAAAGTAAAACCAACTAGAGCATTTCAGTTAAGTAATGTAGACCAAGGGGCCATGCAGAATGACCTCTTTTATGATAAACCTGCAACCGGGTCTCCAGTAAAAAATTTCAGGTAGTTGTTAAACCAATCCTTGATTTGAAGAGGGTTTGTGAAAAGAGTCTTTTTTTTCCTCTGTACCGCTTAGAGCACTGGGGCTACTTGGGTGGTATGAACCTATGGACTGAAAACCTGCCCCTCAAACCTTCAAGGAAACACCCGAGATGACTCTTGCATAGAAGTCTACAGATGCCAGCTGGCAGCAGCTGTCCCAGGCTGCTCCAAGAAGACACCTGCAAGCCAGAAGACTGCAGGCAGCCAGCCCCAGGGAGACCTGAGTGGGGGGTTCTGAGAGCCTTGAAAGTAGTTCAGGACCTGGAGGCACTGACCTCAGTTCAAGGCTCAGAAAGGAGGGCTGGCCTCTGTCCTTATAGTACAAGCCACACAGAGTGCTGAGGAGCAACAGGGTCAGTCAGCTCCGACACCAATGACCCTCGTGGGGACCCTTGGGAGGAGCAGCCTTCACCTCAGCAGTTTGCATGGGTACAGCCTTGCTGGTTACTAAAATACTGGGGTTCTTCAAAGCTAGTTGTTGAATCTTAGTCACCCCAATGCACTCCCAGGACCCCTGAGACCTCTTATAATTTGAACAACTAAGGTTTAGTGCCTGGCACAGTGTGGGGTGCCCTAGGACCCTGGTCCAGCATCAGGTATTGTTCTGATTGGTTAGTGCCTGTGCCTTATTGACTTCCAAGTATTTTGAATAAAACTCTGTTCCACCCCCAATAAAATGAAATACTGAAGACATTTCTGTGAACAGGTTGAACCAACCTTGATTGGGGTCCAGAGGGGCAAAATTTAAACCTGTAATTGCATTGCAAGCTTCCGGGTTCTCTGATAAGGACCTGTTGATAGCATCCCATGCTATTCTTCACTATCTAGAAAGAAAATATATGCAGGAGTTTTAACTGGAAAGGTAATAAGCAGAGCTCAAGCAGAGCCTAGGAAACATAATTTTGATTCATGTTTTCAGAGGCCCCAAGTTTGAGAAGGTTGCATTTTACAGGAATACAACACCTCTCCACTTGCTTTCTACTCCAGTCCTACCCGTCACTAGAGAAATGGTTACTACTTCAAAACATGACTTGTTTGCATCCATAGATCAGTGGGTGACCACCTGCCCAGAGGAGGCGAAAGGTTCATTATAAGCCAAGCTCCACTAACCCTGATTTACTAGTGCCAAATACTTGCCTTTTGCAGCTGTGGGAACAGTTTTCAAAGTCAATTTATTTCTGAGCTGGACTAGCAGTACTACATGGTTTTAAAAAAAAAAGGAATCTTTCACACACGCAGTGGTAGATGTCAGGGGTATGTGAAGAACCCTTGTGCCCATCCTCAAAGCATTCAACTGATTTTTAGATGGTGCAAATCTAGATATGCTGAGTCCTTTAACACAGGGGTTTTTAACTTGAGTGTTGTGAACTGTATGAAAAAAATAATGCATGTTTATTTTTACTAACATCTAACTGAAAACTTGCATTTCCTTCAATAATGAATGTAGCCAATAAACTGCACTAGGATTAGCAGCACTTGCGACGTCACCACCAGTGGAAGTCATAGACTCTGTCTGATCATCCAAATTTGTATTTCCATTTGCTTTCTGAATATGCCTGATATCTTGCCAGATCTCAAGCTCAGTGTATACAGATCCCTTCCCATCAAAACCCAGACCTTTGCTTTCCTTCCCCATCTCATGAATGCCACCCATGTCTAATCAATTTCTGTGTCCTATTTCTTCTTATTAAATATTGCTCAAATCCATCTTCTCTTTTATATTTCCCCTGCCTCTTCCCTAATTCAGACCTTCAAAGCCTTTGGGCTGATCTGATACAGATAAATCTGTTGCCTTCAAAGTCTCTGGTTCTTCGCTATGCTCTCATCAGAATGAGCCTGATAAAGCACAGGCTGTATGTACCATGGTAGCACGGCTTAAACATCTCATGGGGCTCCAGCAGCTCCAGGCAGAAGTCCAAGTTCCTAAATGCTGCTGACCCCCGAGTACCTTTTCAGCCTCATCTCCCACCAGCGCTCATCCCCTCTGGCCACCCACCATGTTTCACCCACAACTAATAAGCAGTCTTCCTCTCTCACTGCCTGGGATATTCTTCCTTTCTGCCCAGTAGACTGCTTTCAAGCACAGACACAGCTCCTGAGTCGCCTCCTCTGTAAAGCCTTCCATGTCCATCACTCTACTGGTCCCACAGCACCCTGTGCGCCTGTCACCACCCAGTCACATGCACCATGCTTATTTGCTCATACATCTTTCCACTGCCCCCGCAAGAATCCGTTGTTCCTTACTTTGGTATCCTTTCTGCTGTACTCCAGCATCTAGTACAGTGATGGGACACAGTATATTCTTGGTAAATGTAGGCTGGGTGAGAGGGTAAAAAAGATCAATGCTGAATATTTTAATAGTTCCAGGAAAAAAGTCATAGATTTAAGCAGGGATCTTAAGGGTACTGTACTGAGGTGTGAATTTTTGCTTTTGTCTGTAAAACAACTTATTCCGACTTCATGACATGAAGATAAAATCAAATCGAGAACAGTGATGTTTTCTTTTTCAAATATATTCTTATGCTCTTTTTTCCTTTATACTTTCACTCTGATGACAGTGGTTTGTTGATTCCATTAGGTTGTCAAATTATTCTAAAATGACTCACAGGGCAAGACAACTAGATTCTGGTTCTAAGTTGAGTACACTACCCAGGTCACTTAACCTCTCTGATCAGGCTTTGGTTACCAAAACAGTTTGCTTAGTGGTGTCTGAAGTAACTTCCCTTAATAAATGCTAAAGCAGTTTAAGGCTTCAAAGGCTTGAACTTGGGGACTGCCGACGATGATAGGCTTATTTCACTGTTGTTGTAAGTGGCTCTTGTGACATTTTACTCAGGAGCGTGAGTTGAAGCTCTGTTCTGCCCCAGTGAAGAAACCTAACTGTCTTTTATCTTTAAAAGATAAATATTTTTTAAAGCTATAAAATTCGGTGTTGGCAAGAGTGTGGTGAATGGAGCATTCTTTCATGATCTAGGGCTAGGATACGAGCCTTCCCAGTGGGCCATTCGCACTCCCTAGCCATTGCTCAAATTCTTTGATCCAATACTTCTGGTTTTCTAATTCTGTAGCAAAATCCTAACTAAGCCCAAGAATTTGTGTATAAGAATCCTGACATTAGGATATATAAAAAAGCAAAGTAAGAAATAAACAAATGGTCAGCAAATAGGGGAATGTTAAATAAATTTTCGTGGAGAAAAATCATGTTTTCTAAGAGTATTTAGTGGCCTGACAGATTAACAACAACTGGGTTCAGAACTACGTGCATCGTAATCCTAACTTTAAAATATTTTATATGTACAAAGACTAGAAGGAAATATTCCAAAAAGTTAACAATGTGTCTTTCTACGCAGTTCAGTGACAGGTTATTCATCTTCTTTAAGCTTGTTTTCACCATTTTCCACAATAGGTTTATGCTATTGTCACAATTCAGGAAAAAAAATAATTTAAAATGTCCTCGCTCCTGTCAGAATGGCTATTATCAAAACACAACAAATAACAAGTATTGGCAAGGGTGTGGGAAAAGGGGAGCCCTTGTGCACTGTTGGTGAGAGTGTAAGTCATTGTAGCCACTGTGAAAAACACTGTGGTGGTTCCTCAAAAAAATTGAAATGAAACAAGCATATGACCCAGCAGTTTCATTCCTGGGCATTTACCTGAAGAAAACAAAAACACTAATTAAAGATGTATGCGCCTCTATGTTCATAGCATTATTTACAATAATCAAGATATGGAAGCAACCTTGGTGTTCATCCATAGATGAATTGAATATAAAGAATATGTGGTTGTGGATATACAATGGAATGTTACTCAGCCATGAAAAAGAATGAAATCCTGCCACCTGTGACAACACAGATGAACCTAGAGGGTGTTATGCAGAATGAATAATTCAGATAGAGACAGGCAAATATGGTAAAATTCCGTTTATATGTGGAATCTGAAAAATAAAACAGATTCATAGATACAAAGAATTAACCAGTGGTTGCCAACGGGGAAGAGGTAGGGGTAAGAGGAGAAATGTGAAGGGGATTAAGAGATACAAATTTCTACTTTTAAAATAAGTCATAGGGACATATATTTTAAACTGTAGGAAATATAATCAATCATATAATAACTTTGTAAGGTGACAGTTATTAGACTTACAGCAGTGATCACTTCATAAGGTATATAAATGTAAACTCACTATGTTGCATATTTGAAATTATTATTATATGGCAAATATACTTTAATGATAAAAGTAGGTAAACCAATAAATGGACTCAATGCCTGTCAGATGTAAAGATGTGTGCCGGGCTCTGTAGGAGTGGCAGGTGAGATGTGACGCCTGGTGTCTGGGAGCATCCATCTCGCGAATGCTACAAACACATATAAATCCCTATTGGGTGATGAGGGAGATCCTTCTGTGAACAAGTTGCCAACAATGAGCTACTACAGAGCAGAGGACGAGGCCGTGGTTCATGCTGCTGAGCACTCACCACTGCTCTAAGGGCCTGTGCGGGACACGGCAGCGCCTGCTCCTTAGAGCTGTTCTCAGGCTTGTGTGTGACTTGTTGCCATCCCCTCGGCTCTGACCCTGCATCCCAGAAAGGAAGACCTCTGAGGCAGCCATCTTCACCTAGTCTGTTTTCATCGTAGTGATTTTTTTTTAAAAAATACATTTTATTGATTATGCTATTATGGTTGTCCCATTTTTTTCTCCCCTTTATCCCCCTCAGTCTTGCACCCCGCTCCCTTCAGCATTCCCTCTGGCTTAGTTCTTATCCATAGGTTGTACATATAAGTTCTTTGTCTTTTCCATTTCCTACACTATTCTTTAACCCCCCCTTGTCTATTTTGTACCCACCATTTATGCTACTTATTCCCTGTACCTTTTCCACCTGTCTCCTACCTCCCCATTCCCGCTGATAACCCTTCCTGTGATTGCCATTTCTGAGATTTTTGTTCCTGTGCTCGTTGTTTGCTTAGTTTGTTTTTGTTTTTTTAGGTTCAGTTGTTGATAGTTGTGAGATTGTTGTCATTTTACTGTTCATCGTTTTGATCTTTTTTCTCATATAAGTCCCTTTAACATTTTATATAATAAAGGCTTGATGACAATGAACTTCTTTAGCTTTACCTTATCTGGGAAGCACCTTATATGCCCTTCCATTCTAAATTATAGCTTTGCTGGATAGAGTAATCTTAGATGTAGGTCCTAGCTTTTCATCACATTGAATACTTCTTTCCAGCCCCTTCTTACTTGCAAAGTTTCTTTTGAGAAATCAGCTGATAGTCTGATGGGAACTCCTTTGTGGGTAACTATCTCCTTTTCTCTTGCTGCTTTTAAGATTCTCTCCTTATCTTTAATCTTGGGTAATTTAATTATGTTATGCCTTGGTGTGCTCCTCCTTGGGTCTAACTTCTTTGGGACCCTCTGAGCTTCCTGAATTTGCATGTCTATTTCCTTTGCCAAATTGTGGAAGTTCTCCTTCATTATTTTTTCAAATAAGTTTTCAATTTCTTGCCCTTCCTCTTCTTCTTCTGGCACCCCTATTATTTGGATGTTGGAATGTTTAAAGTTGTCCCAGAGTTCCTAAGCCTCTCCTCATTTTTTTAAATTCTTATTTCTTCATTCTGTTTTGGTTGAGTGTTTATTTCTTCCTTCTCTTCCAACTTGTTGATTTGAGTCCTGTTTCTTTCCCTTCACTGTTGGTTCCCTGTATATTTTCCTTTATTTCACTTTTTATAGCCTTCACTTCTTCCTTTATTTTGTGGCCATACTCAGTCTTTTATGTGAGCATCCTGATTACCAGTATTTTAAATCCCCATCTGATAGGTTGGCTATCTTTTTCTGAAGTTTTGATCTGTTCTTTCATTTGGGCCATATTTCTTTGTCTTGGTACACCTATTATATTGTAAGGAGTGGCACCTTAGGTATTCACCAAGGCAGGGACACTCACATTGCGGAATTGTAGTGCTATATGTGGGGGAGGGGTCAGAGAGGGAACAATGTCACTTGCTCAGCTCCTGCCCTGCTTTCAGTTACTTCCCCCACTACCCACAAGTGAATTATGCCCTTTCGGGTGCTGGCCTGGTACTGATTCCTGGGTGAATGGGCTTGTGTATGTTCTAGGACCCTGTGGGCCCCTCCAGTAGACTCTCCTGTGAGACTGGCAGTTTCTTCTGCTGCCACAGGCCCCACAGGTTTTTACTGCCAGAGGTTTTGAGGCTTTATTTCCCTGTGCTGGAACACCAGGTTGCACAGTCTGCCCTGCTCTCTAGTTATTCTTCCCGGTTTATTTGCACGTGAATGTGGGACCACTGGGTCTGCCAGCCACTGCCTTGCCACGAGTCCTCCACACCCCTCTTACCAGTCTAGATGATTGTTTCTTCTTAAACTCCTTGGTTGTTGGACTTCCATACAGTTTAATTTTCTGGTCGTTCTGGCGGTTTTTTATTTTTAAATTTGTTGTTATCCTTCTTTTGGTTGTGTGAGGAAGCAAAGTATATCTACCCTATGCCTCCATCTTGGCTGCAATATAGTGATTTTTTTAAAATGTGCTTCTTAGACATTATTTCATCAGTGAGCTCAGGATACAATATAGTCTTATGCAAAAGTAGGGTACAGTACGTACAAGGATAGGCTATACTGTATATCGTGCATAAGGTCATGGCAGTGTAGAAGGTTCCTGAGAGATAGAACAGTGCTGCTTCTTTGTTAGCTTCCAAAGCTTAGAGCAGTTCCTGGTACATAGTAAGCATTAAATAATTCTTGAATTAATACATACATACTTAAGTTACTGTGATTTATCATGAGTAGATCCAAGAAAAATGCTAATTGTGAGGTAGTGGAGGGGGCAAGAAATACACTGTCAGGCCCCTTAATAAAGGGGCTTCATTATAAGGATGGGCAACAAAGAAGCTGGGAAACCCAGGAGGATCCCCACAGGGAGGCACATACTGGTTGGAAGTACAGACTCTGGAGTAGCTGTGTCTCTGCCACTCAGGAGCTGTGCAGCCTTAGTCAAGCCACTTAACTTCTCTGTGCTTCAGTGCCACCACCACCACCATCATCATCATCTTCCTCAGAGTTATAGTGAAAACTGAATTAATTAATACTTGTAAAACTGCCTAGAATGCTTTTTAGCACACAGTAAGGGATGCGGTACATGTTAGCTGTTACAATAGTCATTATTGTTAATATTAATCCTATTAGAATTATTCAAAACTAGGATTCGGTGTAGGTCTCTGAACAACCAGGATTTTCCTGCAGTCCCAGGAGATGGATCATCTCTCTCAGGTCCTCCAGTTAAACTGGCTCAGCCGTTTTTTTCTGTCTCTTCTCAGCCTCTGTTGCGACTAACAGTCTGCTCATGTCCATGATTCCCAGTTCATAATTCTGAGACAAGAGGAACCTGACTGCCTTGCCTGAGCAGAGTTTCTCATGCCCAACCAGCTCACAGTGTGCTCAGTACCCTCAAGACTGGCCACCTGACGGCCAGGGGCCAGCTCTTGCCCAGTTGGCCGTGACCATGGCGGGTCCAGCTGCAGCTGATCTCAGAAGGGAAACATAGGTACCAAGGAAGCTCTTGTGATTATGGAATTTCTAATTATTCTGAAAAGAGGACTCATAGAATAAAGAAAGGGTAAAAACCAAGAAAACTTAACAGCTGAAGAGACAAAATGACCTTTGGCATTTTCCAACTAGCATACTGATTTATTTTCTAAGGCCCATTTGTTACTGGTAAGATCCACAGAGGAAATTATGTGACTAAGAACTGTGGCAGTGAAACGAAACCTCAGAGGGCTTTTGTGAACCTCTGCCTTTTTGTAGGCCATGCCCTTTCCACCTTTGCATCGGTTCACACTGCACCCAGGCTACTTTCTGGTATCTTACTCATTTTTTTCCATCACATGGACCAGCCAAGAGCACATACTATAATGTATAAACTACCCACAGAGATGCCAATGGGCTTTCTAATTATTTTCTATAGCTGAATGAATGCTACCTTTGGGAAAGCTCTTTTGGAGAATGTTAACATTGCATGGTGCACATTCTCATAAGACCACACCCCTTTCAATGTCACTGCCAGGGACCCACATATTGTCACTGCTCCTTGTGTTTTCACTGTAATTAGAACATCTCATGCCCTGGAAGTTGGCCATTGCCACTTTAAGACCACCTGAGAGCTGGAGTCATGTTGATAGAAATGGCTGCTTGCTGAAATACCTGTTGCTCAGCATGAAGCAGACAGCAGGAAATGTTGAACCCAGGGGGTCAGTACTGTCTAAGATCATTGTTCTTTCTGGGCCATGTCTTCTGCCCAGATGCCTGTGATTTGGTATTTTTTCTGGCCAGACAATACCACTGGAAACACTGAACAGAAAGCATTCTATCCCTTATTACTCAGTGTGTTTTTTTCCAGAGCAGCCCAGAGGGTTATGCTGGGTTTTATGGGCTGCAGAGGATTGCTGATGGGTGTACCACCTAGAAAGACAAACTGCAAACACTACAGAGCTTGGAGCTGCCCTTCAAGTCGGCTACTTAGTGAGACAAAAATCTCTGCTTCCTGTGCCCGGCTTGAATATTATGGCCAACACTTGAGGAAGGGAGACCAGCATTTCAAACATTTTAATTGTCCCCACATGTGATCTGGGTACTAAATGTTTTGAACTAAAAAAAAATCTCACTACCCAGTGGAAGGTCGGTGTCACACATTTCTGATATTAAAGATTAATCCTTTTTTCCTGTATCCCACTCACAAAAAAAAAAAGAAGGAAAGAAAGAACAGAAAAGAAATAGGCCTTCAGCTGTGAAATTAATTTCCTCAAATGATCATAACCAGAGGGCTTTTTGAGCCTCTTTAATCCTGTTAGCAATAAAGACATCAAAATAGCAATACAGACCCTGGATTGAAAAAACAGTTTAAAGACTTTTGCCAGCACATCTAATGATCTCAAAAGTTATTGGAAAATAAAAATAAGGACCTTCTTAAGATGTGGGTAGCAATCTCCACCTGTTCTCTCAGAAAAGCAACTTCATTTTCAGAAAAGTCCGAATGGTTTTCAAAGCCAAATATAATGTGATCTTTATTGCTGATGTGTTTGTTTAATATGAGGAATATTTTGAAATGCTCAAAACGTGAAAGTGCAACATTGGTCATTTTAAAGATTGTGAGTGTATTTCAGCCCAAGGTTGACAGGTGAAACAACTGTTTTAGGTGTCCGGCTGTCTTTCTGGATCTGTCAGGACATCATGGAATGACCCACGCAGAGGCTTCAGCAGTGGAGATACTGTGTCTTAGCAGCTCAACATTAGCTTCTGGTCTACTAGTGGCTTCAGGAAAGGACATCAGATGTACCATTGCGACAGTGGTCCAGGGCCCGCCTGTCTCATAAACAGGCGTGGAGGCCTCATTGTGATCTCTGTCTGAAGCCCTGAGAGGTGGGGCAGCTTCTCTTCCTCCTGACCCCAGGATGGGTAACCCTGCCCTCTTATCTGGTTGGCACAGAATGAAATCACTGCACAGTTGCCATACTTCAGTTTCCAGCATGTGTGTATGGCTATGGCCAAGGTAAACCAGTCTCTGGGTTTATCTGGAGTTAAATTAGCTGAGCTGTTTGTTTCCTCTGAGCCATATGCAGATGCTTTTTGAACCATCTTTGTGTTGAGGGATTTTTTCATAGTATCAGCACACCACTTCCTCCGAGTCATTGCTTTGAACAGTTTTGCAGAGGGAGGTATTTCTACTGGCTACCAGCCTAGCCAAGCAAAGCGATGATTGAGGGATGGCAGCAAACTTTTACTAGTGTAGTTCATGTCTGTGCATGACTTCATGAAATGATTTCTCATCCACTAATTTTAGCAGATGGGGGGGATGTCATCTGAGCTTAGCAGTAGAAAACTGCATTTTGTAATAACAGGCGTTGGCTCCCCCATTTGAATGATACTCAAGTTGAGGCTAAAATAATGTCCTCAGATGACCCTTTGCTCCCTAGCTCCCTCTCACTATCTCTGAGAATTCCATGGAACTTTTTGAATGTAGCTTTCTACTTAAACTTGGATGCTTCCAGATTCTCTAGTCCTGTTAAATATTAGCAACTGCAATTTAAGTAAAGCCATTTTTAACTTTCCTTTTATTATACTTTAAATATTTTTGGCAATGACCTTTAAATAGTTTTAAATGTTATTATACAAACATATACAGTGATTTTACTAATACATTTTATAAATTTTATTCCCTTTTCTATATTCATACATTTCTTTGGTCATGAAGCTAGTAATGTTTTATAGTATCTCAAGAGTAAATTCTAAATCTGTAAGTACTCTTATGCATATGCTAAAGAAAATAAAACTGGCCCTGTCTGGAGTGGCTCAGAGGATTGAGTGCTGGCCTGTGAACTGAAAGGTTACCAGTCAGGGCACATGCCTGGGTTGGGGGCCAGGTCCTCAGTGGGGGTGATGTGGGAGGCAGCCATACATTGATGTTTCTTTCCTTCTCCTTCTTCCTCACTTTCCCTCTCTAAAAATAAATAAATCTTAACAGAAGAAAAGAAAACTGGCAATTAAAATATATAACCTTAATACGTTCATTGGGAGTTTTGTACTCCCAGACTTATGCATTTAAAAGACTGATTTGACTTTCATCACACTCTGATTTTACATTATTTCTATTTTTGTTATTTTTTAATAGTCTATTTTTGTTGTATTTTTTCCATCAGCATTTATCCCCCTTCCACTTCCACCCACCCCCTCCCTCTCTCAATCACTGCACTGTTGCCTGTGTCCATGATTTTACATTTTTTAAAGTGTGATTGCTTTTAATTTTGGAGAAAAGGTGAGGAGTGAGAATTACACTTAAGAAAATTCAACACTGAGTTGACCCAGTCCTTTTATGGACTTTATTTTTGTAAAAGCCCAACTGTAGGCAAAGTGGTAATAGGTATCAGTTATTGTACTTCATAGAGGAATATAGTGCCCCCTGTGTTTTTCATTGTTTTTGGACTCTTTAGAATGTATTATAATTTCAGAACTTTTTTTAAGACTGATGATATACACATCACAGATAGTAATCTTGAAAGATTTCAGAGTAGAATGCAGTGTGTTTCTGCTGTTCTCCATTGCTTACACCTCTCATGTTGCTTATGTCTATAAAGATTTTGTGTGATACCTCTTCTTTGTGTATCTCTCAGCATCTTTGAGAAACTTTCACCTATATTTTCAAGCTACAAAGGGATGGGGGAAGCAAGAGAAGACAGCCGTAGCTCCACATCTGTGCACTTAAGAGGTGGAAGAGAATTCAGAAGACATGGCTAGTAAAGAATTGTTAGAAGTGTGCCTCCATGGAATAGGCGCACTAGGAGTAGTCTAGACAGAAAGAAAGTCCTGTGCATAGACACCTTTGTCCTTTGGAAAATAAAATTTTAGTTTTTTTGCCCTTTCTTTTTGCCTGTTTTTTGTTTTTTGGGGGTTTTTTTCCTTTGGTGTTTTTCCCTTTACATCAGTGATCTTCACATTGGTTTTCCATGAATTCCCTGCCAACGGGAGTTGGATACTGAATGTGTTTTCTGTGTGGCATTGAATTTTGCTGAAGCTTTATTTGATTCTTGGCACTACCGTCTTTCATGTCAGAGTGCCATCGTCTGGTGGTGGCTGAACTTGGGCATAATGATAGGAATGTGGTTTTGTTTTCTCACTTGCTCCGAGAAATCAGATCTTGCCTTGAGACCTGTCTTCTCCCAGTTTAATATGTGCCACCTCTGAAAACATTCACAGACCATTACTGTTCTCTCCCCTTACTCCTCAATCCCTGTAAAAGAAAAAGCAGCCTTGAAAATAGGCTCTGTCTTCCAGTTCCCAGCTGGTTGAGACCACTGCAAAGAGCTTGTGGACATTTTCTTAGTGCGCAGAAGAGAAGCCTGCGCTCTTGTGCGGAGGGCTCGGGCCCAGTGGCTCCCGCCCTCCTCCTGGTGCTTTAACCTCCCAGCTGGACGCCCTCCGAGTGAAACGGAAGTAAGGCAGAGAGCATAAAATCAATTTACTAATCTCTACTTCTCCTTGCCTTTTCAGAGAAACTGTATCTTTAGGAAGTTCCTCGGGCATTTTTCCCGAATTTGTGTTCATTGAGTCTAGTGATATTAGAACTTGCACAAAAATGCAGGGTCGTTTGTGAATGAGCTAGGGACCAGCACAAATTGAGTGGACCAATGCCAGCTTTTTGAAAGAGGCTTCAGAAGATTCAAAAACTAGTTGTAGAACTGATACAAAATGGAGACTCCGAAATTACTATTCCCCAGGTTTTCTTCACTGTCAAACAGAGTAAATTCTTCATTCTTGCATTGCTTGAACTACCCCTCTGTAAACAGGATCCACTTTGCCTGCTCTGTTCGTTCCTTTACCCAGCAGCATGAACAGGGGAGAAGTGTAGCTCACTTAATGATAGCAATGACAGCCGGCACTATTAAGTATTTAGTATGCTTCAGGCACTTCACCCAAAAACACTTGCCTGTCACAATTAGACATAGTGAATATCTCCTAAGTCCAGGAGAGAACTGTAGAAAGTGAGGAACAGCCCTTGAGTTGGGAAGACATAGGTGGAAAGGAGACCAAAGGATGTCATTACAGCCCAGGTTCTTGGATGGATCATTAAGTAGATAACTACAGTTATTTTGAATGATCTATGTCCAGAAAGAAGCTTTTTATTGCCAAGTTTTCAAACATTAAAACATTCTAAATTAAATTTTACTTTTTCCAAAATATTTGCATAATGGCTGATGGAGATGGTGAAAATAAAGGAAGCTTGGATACTCATTAGGTCAGTCTAAATTACTGCTTAGCTGCTGGGAACCTTGGCCTTGTGGGAGATGGAACGAGCCGACTCAGGGTCATAATGGTTGCTTTCTGTACTGAAACTTTAGGGTTTTACACAGGTCTGCATGTGTATAACATCAGTCAAGGAATTCCTGCTTCTGCGTTCGAGGTAGGAAGAACTGTGGCAAGATGTGCCTGGACCTTCTGCCTGGATTGGAAATATTCCATTTGGGGGTGGAAGTGTTTCCCAGAATGGTGAAGGGTCTCATGGGCTGCACGGAACAGCCACGTTGGCCATCTAGGAGAACCCTTCCTGAGTGTGCATGTGTTGGGGTTGGAGGCCATCCTTGATTTATGAAATCTGTTTTATAAACATACAGAAATGATCAGTGCTAACCACCCCAGACCCTTAATGGTTACAAGATTTTATTTTGTCTATGAAAATGAAAAGTCATGGAGCTTTTAGGTAATCTTCAGATTAAAGAGTGAAAGATATATGGAAAACACTAAAACTCTGTGATTTTAAAAAATCCAGATAACAATTAATGGAGAAAGATATACCAATAATAGAGAAGACAATATATATCAACAGTGTCAACCTCACTAATAAAGAAAAAAATTAAAACTGCCCATACATATAATTTTTTGTCTATCAAACTGGCATAAATGTTCAAAAGTTATAGTAGTACATGTTGAAAAGAAATGAAAGTATGCATGCTAAAACTTCGAGAAAACAATTTAACAATATGTATCAAGATGACAAAAACTTTACATCTTCTATTCTAGTATTTGCACTCTAATAAATTCATCCTAAGGAAATACTCTGAAATGACTACAAGTATATAAATTATGGCAGGATTCATAATAATAAAATTAGACACAATTTAAATGTCTAACAATGAAAAATATTTACATAGATAATAGAACATCCATAAAATGAAATGTACACCTATTAAAATTATGTTAGGAGAATATTTAATAATATGGGAAAATGTAAAAAAGGATATTAAACCATTTCTATATGTATACATATGTGTGTGTGTATATATGTATATATACATATGTGTGTGTATATATATATATATATAAATCCCATTTTAGATACATACACAAAGAGAAAAAGACTAGAAAGAAATTTCTTCTCTTAGTACTAATGGGTCGTATAAAAATTATATCACTTAAAATTTCTAAACTTTTCCATGTATGACTTTTTAATAAAAAATGTTCGTATGTGAAGGAAGTTAACTATAAAAAGTGGGAGAAACTTAAGGAAGTTAACCGTAGACAATGTGACTCTACTATATGGTGTCTCCCTCCAACCAAATGTCTTCTTTTATCTCAACAAAAAGACCACTAATACAACATTATTTGGGTTAATAATTGCTCAATCTTTAAAAATAGGAAGCAACAACTTGATTCCCCCCCCCTATATCTCGATGAGATCATGTTATCCTGGGAAAGGGAATTATGACCTATGTGTAAGAATAACTCTGAGACAGGAGCCCCTTAGGCTCCTGAGTGGGGTCAAGGGAAAACGCAGGGCTGGCTTAGAGAAGGGGACAGAGGCTGAGGCTGGAGCGCTCCAGAGGGAAATGAACCTCTCTTCCCTCTGCCACCTCTCAGTCCTTTTCTTTGAAGCCTTGGAAATGAAGGTTCAGTTTGGTCACATTACAATTTGGTCACCTTTGTGGGCTGGCCTGTCAGCATACCCTCGGGTATATTTATATGGACTGGTTCTCAAATTGAAATGACTACCCGGCAAGGACTGTGGAGCGCTTTACAGTCACATTAGAAATAGCCCGAGTGAGCCTTTCTTCTGGGGGAAATTGGTAGGAGTGTCCGCTGGATGAGCTGAGGGGAACTGAACACCTGCCCTGCACAGAGCAGGGATGGATTCCCGTTCCTTCCATCACATTGTCAGACGTGCAGAAATAGCAAAAGTAAAACCAATGAATCGCCAAAGTTAGTAATTAGTATAACTTTATTGTACACACACACCAAAAAGACGGCTTGCACACCGAAGCATGAAAACCAAAACACGGAATGAGGCTCCAGGAATATTGTTAGAAAGCAGCTGATAGAGCGAGAAAGCAGTGACTGTTTATTCTTCACAGTGATTGGTTATGATACTACAATTTTTTAAAACGATAGGGAATTGGTCAGCGGTTACCTTATATCAACTTTGGGAAACAGGTCATATTTTGCTTATTATTTCCAGAGGCATAAAAGCAAAAATGACTCAGGTCCAGTTAGTTTTGCAAGGTCAGCTAAACTAAGCTTTGCTTATATGACTAAACTGGTTTTGTCCGCTCAGGGAATTTTCAAGGTCGGTCTTTGTTTTTTATATTAACAGCATCAACTCGGATGTAAATGTGAGCTCCGCAAGGGTGCAGAATTTTGTGTGTTTGATCGCTGCAGCATTCCCCACACTTAAAACAGCGCAAGTGGATGACTGCTCTGCCCACTGATTAGCCGCTAGGTCAGGCACGTTCGAACAGAGGGCAGCAAAAAAGATCACAGAAAATGTTTTTGTTACTAGAAAGTTACTTTCTTTGCGTGTTTTCCTTTTTGGCTGGGGAAGAGGGCTGAGAGGTCGAGTGTGGGGCTGGGAAGGGCATCGATGGCAGACCCTGGACCCGGAGAGGCGAACGTGCGGCTGTGTGATGGAAAGGGGTGGTGGTTGGGGGTGGGAAGGGACGTTGGCTGAGGTGGAGGTTATGCTAACAGGTTATTCTATTTTAATATTTATGTGTTTATGTTTTAGAGAGCTAGGGAGGGAGAAAAAGAGGGAGAGAAACACTGATGTGCCAGCAAGACATCAGTTGGTTGCCTCTCATGTACACTGGAACCGGGGACCAAACCCACAGCCTAGGCATGTGCTCCAGTCAGGAACTGAACCTGTGATGTTATGCTTTGTGGGACAACACCCAACCCACCGAGTCACACCAGTCAGGGTGCTATTGACCTTAGGTTATTCTTGACCTTAGAGCCACATTTCCCAGACGGCTACTTATTTGCTATGTTAGGATGGCAACTTTCACTCAAAAGCTAAGAAGAACCCAATGCCCAGAAAGCTAAGGGTTTCCTTCTGTTTAATTGTTGCTTAGTGTTGTTTTTTTGTTTCCTTGCTTTTTGTTTGTTCAATGATGGTAAGTGAGGCAGGGAGAAGCCATTTAGGTTTTTTCAGCTGCCCATTTATCTTCCTGAGGGCACCCTACAAAACATAAACCACATGTGGTTTTCATACCTCAGATATTTGTGGTTGGTTACTCTCAAACTAGTCAATATTTAAATATAGTCATGGGATTGTTTTTACACAAGCCACCAACTGACCATCCTGTTGGAATGGTTCGGAAACAGAAGGAAACGGTCCAAGGCTGCACGAAGCGGCTTCCACGGAGCAGGGAAAGTCCGCTTCAGGGAGGCACACACACACACACAGAGCCCCGAAGCTGATCCCATGGCCCCTGCAGCCCTACCTGGAGCTGAGGGAATAACGTGTGTACATTTGGCCCAAGAGGACTCAGTTTCTGTCGACTTTCCTTTGGCTGAAAGGGTTGCTGTCCCCTGAGGGACAGCCATCCGTTTTCCAGTCATTTGGGGAATTAGAGGAGCTAAATGGGAGGCAGAAAAGTTCATACAGTAATGAAGTCAGAAGGAAGCCTGGGGCAGAACAAATTCTGTTTTGGGAAAACCACAGAGAAAAGCAGGGCTTGCTAAGAAAGCACCTCACATATCTGTGACCATTTGGAATAAAGTGTGAGCAAGGTTCCCTCCCAGGACTGTAGGGGAGCGGCAGGGTGGTCCCTACAGGCTCTCTCACCTCCTCCCAGGCTGAATGAGCAGAGCCGTCAAACTTGTCCGTGACTTGAACAGAGCCCAGGGAAGGGCAAACATCTGCACAGCACCAGAAGCAGTGGCTGTCAGCCTTGTCTGACCCCATGCCCGCCTCTAATGACAATATTTTCTTACGTCCCCTTCATAGACTTCAGTGAACCTTCATAGATGAAATCATATGACCTCACATATAATTTCCTCCAAAATCCACATAATTTTTATCTGTAATAAAAAAGAGAAGTGGCCCTGGCCAGTGTGACTCAGTTGGTTGGCACATTCTCCTGTAATGAAATGGTTGCAGGGTTCGACTCCCAGTCCGAGCACGTAAAGGAGGCAGCCAGTTGGTGTTCCTCTCTCATATTGATGTTTCTCTCTCCTCCTCTCCCCCTTTCCCTCTCTTCTATAAGCAATAAAAACCGTCCGCAGCAGAGGATAAAAGAATAATAATAATTGATACATTTTAAAATGGGAGAAATAAGAGAAACATAATTTATCCTAAAAATGACTTCAAAAGCATTATGCTGAGTGAAATAGGCCAGGTGTTGAAAGACAAATACCATATGATCTCACCTTTAACAGGAAGCTAAACAACAAAACAAACAAGCAAGCAGAATAAAAACAAAGACACTGAAATAGAGAACAAGTAGACAGTGACCAGAGGGGAGAGGGAAGGGAATTTAAGGGGGGAGGGATTTGGGGGAACAAATGAGAGGGACACAGGTAGGAGGGCTGGGGGTGGGGGAGGGGGGAGGGAGGAGCATGGGACGGGGGGATGGGCTTGGATGGGAGAAATAGACAAAAAACTATACTTGAAAAATAACTAAATAAAAAACCGTGAAGAAAAAAAATGACTTCAGTGTGGAAGTGATCAGGCACAACTTGTTACAAGCAAAGTGAAGTAAGTGATGAGATGTTCAGAGCACAGGTGTCCAACCCATGGCCCCTGGGCTGCTCTCGACCCAGGATGGCTGTGAATGTGGCCCAATATAAAATCACAAATGTACTCAAAACCTTTTTTTTGCTCATCAATTTTTGTTAGTGTTTGTGTATTTAATATGTGGCCCAAGACAACTCTTCTTCCGGTGTGGCCCAGGAATGCCAAAAGGTTGGACACCCCTGTGTCCAACCGTAAATGGAGCAGCTCTAACTTCGGACTAACCTGGGTAAGAGTCAGAGACTTTACCTCAGGTGTTTGGGCACATGATTTTTCAGAAGGGCTGAACAATTCTTGGTAAAAATCCAAGCAAAACATAGTATTTCATTTATATAGCAGTTGCATTACTAGAAGATTCAGGAACTGATACAACAGTGCAATAATTACTCTAAGTTTATATGTAAAGTGGAGATAAGGTCTACACTCGGATAACTATAAACAGTTTTTCTGTGCATATCAAGGGCTAGTGGCACCTTTGAAGGTCACGAGGGAAGGTTGTTTACTGAGCAGGGCAGTGTGGTACGTTGCATGTTGTCTAGCGCTCCTGGCCCCCAGGTCTGAGTCCCAGGAGGGCCCTCCGTGGTTGTGACATCTACAAGTGTCCCCATGTGCTGCCTCCATGCAGAGTGGTGGGGTTCGTCTCTCCTAGGTAGCAGCCGCACCAGCCAGGCCTGGCTTCTGTGCAGTCGGAGGTCCCAGGGGAAGCGTCGGGTCACTGAGCCCTTGCTGCAGGGTTCGGGTGGGTGATGTCGGGCCCAGAGGGACAGAGCTGATAGGCCCTTGTTCCCTCCATACCCCAGGGAACTGCTTTCACCTGCACATGGTTCTCTCATATTGGGCAAGACACCGTGTAGCCACAGAGCTGGAGAGAAGTCTGAGTAAGGAACGATATGGCCATTGTCACCACCCCAGAAATGAGTGTGAAAACCGCATCTGGCTGCATAACTAGTGACTGGCCGCCAAAAGGAACACGCAGCTCCCCGTGTGCCAGTAGCTCCTCCCTGCGTGTGCACAGTGTGCACTGGGCAGGATGTGAAGGTGGGGCTTTCCGCCAGTTTGCCACTCGAGTTGTAAGAAACTTCTCTCCGCATCTCACATGGGTTTTCCCCTGTGGGCTGCTGGCATTGGATGTTGGATGTTGGGAAATTTTTGCCTTTTAATTAAATTAAGAGACCCTATCACATCCCTGACACTGGCACATAGAGCTGCTTGAAAAAGAGGGTTGTTATCTGTGTCGGCAGGCAGGTCCCCATGTTGTCTTCTTCCAGGGCTGTGCTGTGCCCAGTCCAGCAGGAGAGGCCAGAGCCCCCCAGGTCTCTCTGCAGGAGCGAATCCAGCCCAGCTCTGCCCCCTCCCTGGGGACCTCCTTTGCTGGACCCCAGTATGTGGCAGCCTCATTGCAGCCTTCTGTCAAGTGAAGGATGAAATTAAACTTGGAGTTGGGAGCTTTTAAACTCCATTGGCAAATTTTTGCCAAGTCCCTGTGGTCTGTCAGTCACTGATTTAAGCCACCGGGCAGGCAGGCGGCAGAGAACAAGACAAACTCTCTGGCCTCACGGAGCTCCCCTGGAGTGGGAAGAGCGACCGTGCACAGAGAATGCAGACCTGACTGCAATGAGGGAACACACTGTCACCCGAAGTGTCAGCCCAGAAGCCCTGAGACCAAGCCGGGCCAGGGCTGGAGGAAGAGGTGGAGCAGATCTACAGAAGATAAGTAGGGAGTGTCCCATCCCACAGTCCTTGCTAGTCACAGCAAGGACTTCAGACCTTCCTTGGTGTGCAGAGGAAAGCCACAGAGGCTTCTGAGTCTGTACATCTATCTCTTCTGAGGCCCCAGTGTGAGGGCACTGCAGCCAGTGTCTCGGCTGGGGAGTCAAGTCCTGCACTAGGGTTGTCAGCAGCACGAAGACTCTGGGAGGGAGATGCCAATTCTGGTCAAAAATTGTACTGAACACACACCCAGGAACACCTAGTCAACACCCTGTTCTAAGAGGTGGCTACAAGCACGAAGAACTCTTTAGCCCTAAAGCTATAGCCCTGAGGGGCTCTTGGCAGCCAAGGGTGGCCCTAGACTTCCCAGGACTCCTGCTGATTGTTAAGTGTCGTCCAGGCACCCTGCCAAGGAAGGGGATGAGTAAGACGGCTCCTGCCCACCAGACCCTCAGCATCTAGGGTTGCGTGGGTGGTGGCTCTGTGTTGCTGGTGGTAAAACACACACCTGGTTTTGAAAAGTTAGTGTGAATAAAAGCAGCGGAGTACCTAGTCAATGTTTTTCACTGTGAGCACATGTAATGATAATACTTTTCAAATACATAGTGTATTAAATACAATGTATTGTTACAATTTTATTTTTTACTTTTTTTTAATGCAGCTAGTAGAAAATATAGACCTGCACATATGACCCAAAGCATTTTTCTACTAATCTAGTTGAAGGGTTCCTGATCTAGTTGAAGGGTTTTCTTCTGTTCTTTGGTTGATTGGAATTTTCATTTTGGCTTTTTTGTTGCCATTAAGAGAGCCTCAGATTTTAAGAGTTTAATACT
Organism: Artibeus jamaicensis; assembly: GCF_021234435.1. NCBI lineage: Eukaryota > Metazoa > Chordata > Mammalia > Chiroptera > Phyllostomidae > Artibeus > Artibeus jamaicensis. The sequence goes on along the minus strand of NW_026521814.1, from coordinate 12,132,488 downwards.
TTCGTGGGGAAGAACTATTTGAGTTCTTTTTTTATTGTTGTTCAATTACAGTTGTCCTCATTCCGCGCCCCACCCCCGTTACTCTCCCCCACCCTGCCCACCCCCACCTCCCACACACAGTCCTCCCCTCCGGCCCTTTGTCTTTGTCCCAGTGTCCCTTATACACGTTCCTTGACAACCCTTCCCCTCCTCCCTGCTCCTCTCTGGTTACTCTTAGTTTGTTCTTTATTCCCATTTCTCTGGTCATATTTTGCTCATTGTTTTGTTGATTAGGTTCCACTTATAGGTGAGTTCTGAACTGTTATGGAGGAGCACTCAGCCTCTGTCTCATTTCATCCATGAGTCCAAGAGACCGTTTTGAGAAATAAAATGTAACTTCTGTAGCTCCCAGGTCTCAGCACATGTGTGTTAGAGGGAGCAAACTTCTTGAACAGCCTCTAGTGGATGAAGAAGGGAATGAGCCACAAGGCATTTTTATTTTATTTTTTAAACTTTTTTTATGGAAACATTTCAAATGTACATGAAAAGTAGTCAGGACATTATAACAAATTGCTGTGCACACCTCGCCCAGCTTCAAGGAGAATCAGCTCAGGCCTTTTCGTTTCATATATTCCCCTACCCACTCCCCCTCATTCCCACTGCCCTTTGGAGCAAACCCAGACAGCAGACCATGTCCCCCACAATGTTTCAGTGTGTGTCTCTACAAATTTAAGGCTTCTTTGTAAAAAACACCTTAACCTCAATGACATTATCACAGTAACATTTAGCAGTAATCTCAATATGATTAAATATCAATTAGTACCCAAATTTCTGGTTGCCTCTTATTTTTTAGTTCATTTGTATTAAGATCCAAGTACTGCATTGCATCCAATTGCTGTATCTCCTGAGTCTCGGGCTCCCCGCAAAGCTCTTTCCTGCACTGGCTTCATTCTCAGCCTCTGTATGTTTACAATGTGGCTATAATGCTGCCAGTCCCAGCCACAGATGTCTTACAGAAAGTCTCATTGCATCTCCTTGGAACAGAAGCAGTCAGTGCTCTTCTCTGAACCAATCACTGTAGCCAGAGAACTACGGAGCCTAAGTGGTAGTCACTTTCTGTTCTTGGAGTCAGGGTAGAGCTAGCCCAGCTGAAGTCGGAAGAGCAAAAGAACAGAAGATCAGTGGTTCTCTCTCTCCCAAACATCTGATGTTATTACTCTAATTCAAGGGAATGGTGGCTGGACAGCCTGAAACCAACAAATGTGTACTCTTTTTACCTGTCCAACAGACACGTGTCTTCCTATTATCCAATTTCAAAAATGCCCCCACATAATACATTTCACTCACTTTTGTCCCAAAGAGGGACAGCGGATTCAGGTCCAAGTCCAGCACCAGTCCAAACTCTCCAAGGTCTTGTCAGCACTAGACATAGTACGTCTCTTGTATCCAAATGGTTAAATTCTAAGTTTAATACCCAGTATACAGTGGTAAAACAGCAGAGGAATTTTGTGATTAAATTTCCATTTGGGAAAGGAGAGAATGAGACATTGGTCACCAGACATTGGTCACCAGTCTTTAGCATATTTATAGCCCACTGAACCAACTCCACTTGCACTGTTGATGAGAACTTTGGTCAGCCAGAGGCTTACCCTGCTTCCGCTCCCTGGGAGGGTCATTCTTAGCTGTTATCTTTCAGAACCATATCTAAGACAGCCCCTATTCCACAGCCTGCTTCTTGTTCTTCTGGTTTCAGGGATCTTGGGATTGTCTTAGTGTCTGAGCCATCATACACTGTTTTTAACAAGTCTTGGGCTTTATCCTGTAGTGTCCAATCCCTGAACTCCATGGACTAGTGACCAAAACTCAAGAATGTGTTGAGTCTAGTTTTGGAATGCCAAACCAGGAGACTTCTGTCTCCTAGCAGATGAACCAGCCTCCACACCCTAACTTCATGGCCTCTATCTTGATTTCTGATTAGCTACAATTTGAAGCAGTGGCCCTGGCTGGTGTGGCTCAGAGGATTGAGCACCAGCCTTCAAACCAAAGGGTCGATGGTTCAGTTCCTAGTCGGGGCACCTGCCTGATTTGTGGGCCTGGTCCCTAGTAGTGGGTGTGTGAGAGGCAACCACGTATTGATGTTTCTCTCCCTTTCTTTCTCCTACCCTTCCCTGTCTAAAAATAAATAAATAAAATATATTTTTTAAAAAGAACAATGTCCTGAGGTGGTAGAACCACTGGCAACTTACTTCTCGCTCCTGAGCTGGACCCCAGCACATCCCAATGAAAGTAACTGGCCTGTTGCTCAGATGAAAGAACATAACGGAATGTCTTTGAGGGACAGTGGAGAGCTGTGCTTCCGCTGTGTTCCAAAATATTTCCTGATACGGTTCTTACCTTCTGATGCTACTCCATCTGACATGAGCGTAATGCAGAGAAATTGGGTTTTCCAGCTCACAAGGCTTCAGATTATTTGACTCTCAACTTTCTTGGTTGCTTCCAGGCAGTTTCAGCCTAAGTTTATCTCTTTCCTGTGGATCTGACTGAAGGCTGTAAAAAGTAGCCAACACACTCCAACATTCTACTGCCTTTCTTTCTCCAAATCCTTTAATGGTATAGTCATTGCACATTTCAGAGTTAGTCACATTCAGCACTCACTTCTAGTACCAATTCCTGCATCACTTAAGATAGAAAACCTGACCACACCTAGTTCAGGCAAAATGGAAAATTCATTTACTAGCACACATTCAAAGTCCAGAAACAAGGCTAGCCTCAGGTATAGGTAGATTCAACCAACAAAGTCAGTAGCTGCTTTTTCTCTATCCCCAAGTCCCCACTTCACTGGCCTCAGTTTCAGACCTCATGTGGTCAGAGGTTGAACGTGGTCATTCCAGCCCCTACACCCTCACATATGCCTCATCCTGTGCGGAGAATCTTCACCCCTGGCCACAAGTTCCTGTGGTTCTGATGAGGTCACAGGCATCACCAAAAAAGCCTCTGGGACCAAATGAATACAGGGCCCCACTCTTTTTGTCTCTGGAGCTGGAACAAATGCCTCTGGGCCCACAGGGTCTGAGAGTGAGGAGAAGAGTCTCCAAACAAAGACGAAAGGTCATCATTGTAAGGGGGGGGGCGGTAAATGGATGCTGAGCTGCCGAAACAAAGAGATGTATTCCAAGTTCTCCCCCAAGCGAGATTATACTAATCTATATTAACAGAGCACAGAGTAGCGTGGAACTTGTTTTTAATTTCTCTATTTTTGAGATTATGTTTAAGTGATCAACCCTCTATGTAAGTGTGCTGATAATTTTATGGGGAAGAGGGAAATTCCTTTGTTTCTTTTCAAGCACATAATTTCCCTATTTTAATATTTTGAATGTGAAATTCTTCTCTCAATAAATGTATACATTTAATCTGGTACTGTTTCTTATTCCCTTGAAAAGTTATAAAGGGGAGCACTCTGTTAAATGAAAGTGTTAGAATTGAGGGAATACAGTAAAAACATCTTTCAGCCAGGGCAGATACTCACACTATAACAGTGGAAACACAACTTGAAAAACCAGAGTTATTTTTCTTTAAAAACTGCTCACCTTACCTGGCACTGTTGCCTATTCAGTCTCTGTTAGTTTGGGGTCACCACAGGAGGGTCACTGGCTGTGAATGATTCTCTGCTGCTTTCCAAGACTGGTGTCTTCAAGACAGGCTGCTGTTTTATAATCTTCTCTTTGCTCTTGATTTTTTATTTCTGCAGATCGATGTGGAGGATTCTTTGACTGATTGGTCTGAGGGCCTATTGATTATTCTTTTATTCTATCATTAAGCTCAGGCTGGTCTACGTATTGAGTTAAGTTCTCTTTGAAGGCCAGAATTCTGATTGTCTTTATTTGCCTCAAGTTCTCAATCCGCTTATTTTTGGCCTTTGATTATATTTGGTTGGCAAAAAAAGTCCATTTAGTTTGTTTCTGTAAAATAAAAGACACATTTTTCATTTTCACTCAGACCTCTTGATTTGGATATTTTCAGTACGTCAGCTATCTCCTGTGTGGTATAACGTTCATTGTTCTCAGTTAATGCCTTGATTTAATCGCCATCAATGTCAGCTGGTCTGCTCGACCATGGAGCTTGTTCAACAAGAAATCTCCAGCATGAAACTTTGCAAACCACCGTTGACACATTCGATCAGTCACTGCACCTTCTTCATATACTGCACAAATCTTTTTCTTGCGTTTAAGTTGTGTTTTTACTTTTCTTGAAATAATAAAGCATAATATGCCAAAAATATTATATATTTTCTTCCATCTTCAATATTAAAATGGCTACACAAAAATTCACCAATTTTGATAAGCTTTTAAAAAATACACACTAATACGACAGCTGTCACAATACAATCTAACAAAATTATTTCAAATGAAGTTAAAGACAACTAAGCACTATGAGAGCCATCTTATGGAAAAAAAACAAATGAATTTGTTGGCCAACCCAATAATAACAGCCCAATCAGCAATCAATACACATACTACGCTCAACTTCTCCCCTCACTTCACAGCCCTCCCTGCCCCTGTTTCTGCTGCCCTTTCTTATCTCTTTCTTGTGCATCTTCTTGTGCTTATAGAAAAGAAGTGAAATCCTCTTCTGAACCTAAAATGAGGTTTAAGGTAATAATGACACCTAGCCATTGGAGCGAGAGCCTGGCCTTCTGACCTAGCGTGGCTGCTGCCTGCTGTGTGACCGAACAGGTCACCTGGTCCCTCGGGGCCCCATTTCCTCATCTGTAAATAATGGTGTGGACTTCGATCGCTGTAGCTTTAAAATTCCTAGTAGTAAAAGGCCGGTGCTGATCGGGAACACCTCATCACAGAGGAAGGACAGAAGGCACTTCCAGGTCCAGCGCCTGCGTGTCATCCGCAGCAGAGCCTGGCCTCCCAGGCCCCTGCAGCCACGTGGTTGGAGCTCTCCCTACCACCACATCATCTCTCCCGTGGCTCCCTCTTTTCCTGCCCCATTTCCTTTATCTTTCTGTTGCCCCATTTCTTTCTGATGGGATTCTTTTCAGCTTTATTTTTAAGTATATTTTATTAATTATGCTATTACAGTTGTCCCATTTTTTTCCTCCCGTTTATCCCCCTGCATTTCCCTCCCACCAGGAGCCCCCACTTTCTTAGTTTGTGTCCATGGGGGTCATACATATAAGTTCTTTGGCTTCTCCATTTTTTATACTATTCTTATCCTCCCCCTGTCTATTTTGTATCTACCATTTATGCTTCTTATTCCCTATACCTTTCCCCTCATTCTCCTCCCTCCCCTTCCACACTGATAACCCCCCATGTGATCTCCATTTCTGCAATTCTGTTCTTGTTCTGGTTGTTTTCTTCATTTGTTTTTGTTTTTTAGTTCAGTTGTTGATAGTTTTGAGTTCATTGTCATTTTACTGTTCATAGTTTTGATCTTCTTTTTCTTAGATAAGTCCCTTTAACATTTCATATAATAAGGACTTGGTGATGATGAACTCCTTTAACTTGACCTTATCTGGGATGCACTTTATCTGCCCTTCCATTCTAAATGATGGTTCTGCTGGATAAAGTAATTTGGATGTAGATCCTTGTCCTTCATGACTTTGAACACTTCTTTCCAGACCCTTCTTGCCTGCAAGGTTTCTTTCAAGAAATCAGCTGAGAGTCTTATGGGAGCTGCTTTGTAGGTAATTGTTTCCTTTTCTCTTGCTGCTTTTAAGATTCTCTCCTTGTCTTTCATCTTGGTGCCTTGGTGTGTGCTTACTTGGGTTCCACTTCTTTGGGACTCTCTGAGCTTCCTGGACTTCCTGGAAGTCTATTTCCTTTGCCAGATTGGGGAAGTTTTCCTTCATTATTTTTTCAAGTAAGTTTTCAATTTCTTGCTCTTCTCCTCCTCCTCTGGCACCCATATGATTTGGATGTTGAAATGTTTAAACATGTCCTGGAGGTTCCTAAGCCTCTCATTTTTTTGGATTCTTGTTTCTTCATTCTGTTCTGGTTGAATGTTTATTTCTTCCTTCTGGTTCAAAACATCATTGATTTGAGTCCTGGTTTCCTTCCTGTCACTGTTGGTTCCCTGTATATATATTTTTTACATCACTTTGCATGGCCTGCACTTCTTCCGCTATTTTACATCCATGCTCAATCTTTTTTGTGAGCATCCTGATCACCAGTGTTTTGAACTGTGTATCTGGTAAGTTGACTATCCATTCATCACTTAGTTCTTTTTCTGGAGTTTTCATCTGTTCTTTCATTTGGGCCATATTTCTTTGTCTCAGTTCACCAGTCTGGATGAATGTTTCTTCTTTAACTCCTTGGTTATCAGACTTCCATACAGTTTTCTGGCAGTTCTGATTGTTTTTTGTTTTTAAATTTGTTGTCGTTCTTTTGGTCATGTGAGGAAGCAAAGCATATCTACCTATGCCTCCATCTTGGCCGTAAGTCTTTTCAGCTTTCTTAATCAGTTTTTTTCCTCCCCACTGCCCAATGGTATAAGCTATCTGCACTGCATAAGATTTAACCAAGACCCCTGGTGGGCTTACCTGCTGATCTGTGAAATCTTCCTTCTGGAAAAATTCCCGTTACTTAAGCCTTCTCAAGAAGGTTCAAGTCTAGTCTTGACATTCCTTATTCACTGTGACAGAGGGAACAATCTTAAGCTTTTAAGGGAATGTTATATTTTGGTAGAATTTTAGGAGTTATTGATTTTCTTTTTTATTCAACAAAATATTAATTGAGTACTAGCAGGTGTCAGATGCTGGTCCAGATGCTGAGGTGATGCACTCATGGAGCTTGGATTCCAGTGGGTAGAGACATACAAAAAATAAATGAAAAATGTCAAGTAGTGACATGTGCTGTGCATAAAAGAATGCAGGAGCAGAGATGGGGTGTGAATGAGGACATTTTTGCTGACAACTGATGAATCACAAGGAACCAGGGGACAAGTGTACCCAATGAGAGGGCTGACAAGAGTGAGGTCCTGAAGTACAAATGAGCTTGGTGCATTTAAAGAAGAGAAAGGGCTAGAAGATAAATTAGCAGGAGGGAATGTTACTTGAGATGAGGTCAGAGGACTAGGGAGGGGTCAGATATTGTGGGTCTGTGTGAGTCTAGGCAGAGAGTTTGGACTTTTTCAGTGAAATGAGAAACCACTGGAGGGTTTCCAGCAGGGAAGGAACATTATCAGATTCAGGTCTGTGATGCATGGTAGACACCAAAAATATGTCCAAGGTTGACCGTATTTACAAGTTTTCATTAAAGATGAAATAGACCCAAACTTTAGAGAGCTACCCCCTTGCACGTGGCAGAGGCTCCAGCCTTCTCTGTGGCATGCTGTCTTCTACCTGAGCTGTCTGTAGTGGGTAGGAGTATCCATGGACCAACCACATGGCATACTGAGTGTGTATACGTTCCTCTGTGTGTGTTTGGGGTGCCTTGCTCAGAGAACTTAAAAATAATTTTGAAACTACATGGAGAAATCATCATATTGCCCATGTTCTCCTTTTAGACCCAACTATAGTTAGACTTCCGCATAAATTCACTCAGGCATTTACTTGGTAGTTTGTCAAGTTTTCTGTTTTCCTGAGGTTAGTAGAGGGGGAAGGAGATGAAAGCTGCAGGCCTCCACCTCCATCCAGCCCTGTGCCTGTGTGTATTATTCGTACATTGAGTGTCCCTTGGACTCCAGACCCATGCCAGGCAAGAGGGATACAGTCATGCCTTCAAGGGGCTCCAGGCAAAGGAGAGGATTCTCAGTCACTGATCCTTCCGTGCTGTGTCCAGGAATCCTGCCATGGCCTGGCATCGTGATGACTCTGCTTGTGCAGCTGGACTCATATCTCAAAGAATTTAGAGTTTGAAAGAACCTTAGACACCAATTATCTTAGTATCCCTTAGTAGGAGCACTTTTGGTACTTTGGGTGAGACTCTTTTAAGTAGCATGGGAAATTTTTGTATTCCTGGCTCCACCCATGAACCTTACAGGCCCCTCCCTCCACCACTACAACCCGTGTCCCCCACTCTCAACTAAAAATTCCTCCACCCATTTCCAACAGCCTCCTGAATTGAGAACCACTGGTCTACCCAGTCCTCTCATTTTACAGGTAAGGGAAATGATAGGCCATTTGTCTCCTCATGCCATTTGCCTCAGAGAACAGCAAAATCAAGACCCAAAGTTCAGATTTTACAACAAAGTTACTTACTTAAATATGCCTGTTTTTCATTCTTTCAACTGATATTATTTTATCAAGTTACATGGTATGTGTTGTGATCATTAAGTCTAGGTCCTTAGATGGACCTAGAAAAAAATTACAGCCATTTTCAGGTTGTTCATATATATTCAAAATTTTAGTATAATATTTTCTAGTATATTCCATTGCACATCTGCACTTTCGAATCCTTTAATGAGAAATCTGACTTCAACGTTCATTATCTCTGTGCTTTTGTCAGGCATCCCCTGGGAGAGCCATCATCACCCCACTAAGTATGAAGGACAGAAACAACATTCTGGCATAGAACGCTCCTGATCTTCCTATGCCTGAGCTCTATATCATTCATCCTAACTTGGGCACCAAGTCACATTTCAAAACTCGTTTGCATTCATACACCTGACCAGCTCTCTTCACCTGCATTGTGACTTTCTCCCTATACACTTGAATGCTCTGTAGATGAGGAAGAATCATTTATCTTAATTATTAGTGTATCTCAGAGCTTTTAGTTCTTTTTTTTAAAGATCTTATTTATTTATTTTTAGACAGAGGGGAAGGGTGGGAGAAAGAGAGGAAGAGAAACATCAGTGTGTGGTGGCCTCTTGCGTGTCCCCTACTGGGGACCTGGCCTGCAACCCAGGCATGTGCCCTGGCTGGGAATTGAACCAGCGACCCTTTGATTCACAGGGCAGCGCTCAGTCCACTGAGCCACACCAGCCAGGGCAGACAGCTTTTAGTTTTTGAGTGACTCTGTTCCTTAACACTAAATGGTACAGTTAATACTGAGAGTAGTACTTTCAAATGGAATTTTCCTGAAGGAATGGCAGGTTCCATGAACAATTATTTTTGTGGAAGTAATTAGAATAAAGTTGGGCTGTTAACTGAATGGAGGTTCTGATCTCCTCCTGCTACTGTACCAAACAGGTATGTTTCATTTGGGGGAAAGAGAAACATTTCTTTTTGTTTTTTTAGTTTAGGGTGTTTTTTTTTTTTTTTTTGCTTGCTTGCTTCTTAAGTAGAACCAATCTAGTTTCTTTTTCTGCAGCAAAGGAGGAACAAACAACAAATTAATCATACAGGAAGCGAATAACCACAGAAGAACGTCTGCCTCTGACTCAGTATGTCACATTTAACGGGAGGCCAGAGCGGGTACAAAATGGCTATCCAAAAACGACCCCACATTTGCCTTAGAAGATGATGCCTTTTTCAGGGACGGCTTTCTCTCTGGGCTCCTATCTCACTTGCTCTCTGTCTGCTTGTGTCCCCGATCATGCCTTCCTGCGTGTCCTTTAACGGTAAGAAAAATTATATTTAAACTAAATGTATTTTCTTTGTCGGCTAGAGAGAAGAACTAAATGGCTTTTAATAGGCCATTTAGTATGTTGAGATAAAGTTTCATTTTTTCGTAGAAAACCATGCCTATTCCTATGGCACAGAATTCCAGTTTCACCAGTATGTTGATTGCGGGTGATTCCTAGATTGTGTTTTGAGTTAATATGTAAGCAAGATTATCAGTAGAATTTTTCCTGACCACTGGATAGTTTGGACCCACAGGAATTTTCTTCCCCCTTTAAAATTGGGGCTTATGTCAGTCAGGAAGTACATCCTTTCCGTGTACGGTGGGGTCGTCCACACAGTTGCCTTTGAATTGTCACCTTCGCCAGCAGCAGTAAGTGCTTTTAAAGTAAGCAGAGTCACTGGAAGCTTCAAAGGAAATCACCACAGAACTAAACTGTTGCCATCCATTGCTACAGACCTATTACTTAAGTTCCAGCCCTAAACTAAACCATTTCTAAGCAGTCTTTTAAGAAGACAGTTTCTCTTTAGAGTCATTCTGTTCCGCGTCCTGACAGTGCAGTGCACAGCCACTACTGCTAATCAAGTTCTGTAGCATTCAACAGAACTGTTTTCATTGAATATAATTAATGCTTTGGCATAAAATATTGTAGTTTTAAAATTTCAAGCCATGTACCCAGAGACCTACGGAGCAGATTAAGGAATTTTTTTTGGTATCAAAAAAAAAGTGTTTTCCCCTCTGGGGCACATGTCAGTTTAGTCAGTGAGTACAAGTTCTTTTAAATAATTCAGTGGCATAACTAGGGTACAGAGTAGGAAACAGAGAAGTGGTCAAATGATGAAAAGGAAGATCTAATTAAGGCAAGTAGAACAGTGGATAGAGAAAAAGATGGGTGGGAAGGCAGGAGAAAGAATAAGGTGTGTAGTAACGGAAGGCAGTTCTACTGCCTGGGGAAGGTTTTGAGGTCCATTCGTGTGGAAAATACCCTGACCCTTCACTTGGATTGTGAGTTTTAAGTACTACTATACATTCACGTCAGAGACTTACATTGCTTCTGAACTGGAACATCATCTAGTTAAAACTCTTTCTTTTATAGTCTAAAGAGGTTTAAATGGTTTACTTAAAGTCACAGTCAGGTTTTCTAATGCTCTTTGAAAAGTTCATTCATAAATCAGTTGTTCACAACTCTTCAGTTACTTTAGTATCTAAACTCGTAAGGACTGCACGTACTGGAGGGGACTGCAGTAAGAGAAATCCCCGTGCGGAAGACCGTCCTCGGGTCCAACAGCAACTTCACCCTGATCACTACCAAATTCTAGACCTGGCCTATAGGCTGGAAGGTCCCCAGTCTACAATAAAATGTAAGCGGAAGTGAGCTACCTAATCCCTGGACCTTTTAAGTGGTATGCCCTTTTGAAGGCTTGCCTAACATTTCATGAATACGTCATTTACTTTGGAAGTTTCTGGCTGCTTCAAGGATTGACTCATTTTTGTTTTACCAAGTTTTCATACATTTACTTCTTACTAAAAAGAGCATTCCCCCTCCCTGTCATAAATACCTGTTTGTATTCTGCAGCCCTCACTTGTGAAAATTAAAACTAGGAATACCTTAATTAGTACACTGTTCTGAGAAACTTAAAATGCCCTTTATGCATGCTTCCCTTCACCACTCATTTGTAATGCAGAGGTTTACCGGGGTGTGGACATGTGAACTAGGGCTAAATCAACTCTGGTTTCTCCCTCTCACAGTAAAATAGGGAAGGAGGCAGTGACATTTATGGAGCACTTACCATGTGTTAGGCTCTGTACTTTTGCTTACTTTGTTGTTGTTGTTGTTAAAAATGGCTAACAAAATTAACTAACAAGCAAAATAGAGACAGACTCATAGACAGAAAGCAGGCTCACAGCTGTCGAGTTAGGGAAGGCTGGTGGGGGAGAGTGGGAGGGATTGAGAAAAAAGAAAAGAGAGAAAAAGTTTGTGGACTCTGACAACAGTGTGGTGGTCACTGGTGGGGAAGGGGGATCGGTGGTGATGGACGGAGACTTGCCTTGGCAGGGTGAACACTCAACACGGAGCCAGATGATGTGTTGTGGAACTGTGCCCCGAAACCTGTAAAGTTTCGTTAACCAGTGTCACCCCAATAAATTCAATAAAAAGGAAAAATGGCCACAGTTATTAAGCACTTGCCTCATTTAATCATCCTTTTTAATAAGTACTATTTCCCCACTTTATTGTGGGAACTGGACTTAGAGGGTTAGGAATGTGCCCGGGGCCGCCCAACAATGGAGTGTGTCGGAAGTGTCCTGTAATTTCCAGAGCCTTTTTCCTAAGTGCAGTTGAGAGACATCGAGATGACTTTTTCCAGCTCTGGGAGTTTGGGATTATACAGATGCTTCGTTTTGAATGTCACGGCAACAGTAAATATCTTTAAAGCGAATGACACATTTTCCTTTCTGAGTCTTTTGACCGTTTCAGAAGTAAGTTTGGTAACACTTCTAACTTATATAAGAAGGCTCCACTTTCAACAATAACATAAATAAAATACATCAAGTGTGTTAACATCGTGCAGCGTTTGTGTGTGAGTGAGGGTGCATGCATGTGTGTGCATGTGTGCGAGTTTAGCAGGGGACAGGAATAGATCGTAATTCCAGGATAAAACTAAATGTGGTGCTGAGGATTTAGGAAAACTTTAGCTTTGAGATTTGAGCCACTTAATGCTTGGCAGAGATGGGAAGCATTGTGAGGAGAGCAATATTTTTAGTTAAGTGGGTAAAGTAGAGAAGGTTGCCTTTCTCTTTTCCACAGTTAACCAACAGCGGGTAGATGGATCATTCTACTTACCTGCATTTTCTCACTTTTGAAGAGGTTTGATGGCTGTGAATTTGCATTTGTTTTTTTTTTATTTTGAGAGAGAGAGAGAGAGAGAGATTGTTGTTCCACTTATTTACACATTCATTGGTTGCTTCCTGTATGTGCCTTGGCTGGGGATCGAACCCACAGCCTTGGCATTGTGGGATGACGCTCTAACCAGCTGAGCTACTTAGCCAGGGCCAAATGTGCATTCATTTTTAAATTAAACATATGACAGCAGGTTAAAAAAATAACTATCTCATAGCAGCCTTTATTTCCCTAGCAGTTACTCTTACAGTAAAATTGTGAGTTGGTGTCATACTAATTGTTATGACATTGTAGATGTTTCAAAATGTGTTCTCTGAAAAATGCCTTGCTAACCTCCTCAAATTAATCAGTTCTTCTCTAAATAAGTTCTAAAAGAAGTGTTTCTGAGATAGCTGATCTAAATCAATTCTAAACTCTTATCTAATTAAAGTCCAAAAAGAAGTATTTCTAAAGTATCCAACAGCCCTCTAAGTCCAGCTGAGACACAGACCCTTACCACTGAGAAGGCAGCCTATACACAGCATAAACTGAAGCTGTCATGTTAAATGATGTTCAGTGGAGAAAGGAGCAAGCACATTCTGAGAAATGAGGGGTTGCATGGACAGAAAGCTCGTGTTCCACAGTCAGCTGGGATTGAGAATAACAGTAACTAACTAGGTGAGGCTGTTGCTTTGCTTATCATGAAGGAAACCTTGCCTTCTGTCCTCTACCTTTTGCTTCCTCTCGGCTGAGCAGCCTCCTCTGTCCTTCCTCTTGTGTCGATTGCCTCAGTGCCTGCAGCCCTCTGAGCTCGGACCTGAGAAGAGGAAGGGTAACAATAATAGAAACAAACTTTATGCAAAGACGTCAAATTTTCTAAAATGGCCCAAGGACAGGCTGGGCCGGTAGGGGTAAGTGGTTGGGGCACGGAGATACTGCACTGTGACTGATACCGTAAAACAAGCTCCAGGCCACTGCAGCTGTGAAAAGATTGTGCTAAAGAAACAGGATGGCTGTGGTTTGCTGTGAGCATCAATTTTCCTGTTGAGCGTTTTTTACAGGAAGTAGAAGAACAAAGCCACCTTCATCTTAATGAGTACTAATGGTTTGCAGATCTTAAACACATCCCACTAAGCTTGCATCATGGAGGAGCCTCTAAAGAATAGGATCAAGAGTAATCCAGCAGGAATCCCAAAACTACACGCTTTTTAAAATTCAGGATTTTAGCAGCAATTTGAGTTGGTGGAATGACTTTATTTTTTGCAGTATAACTTGAAGTGGATTCATTGGCTTTGTAATGAATACCTTTGCAATCTTTTTTATGGGTATAATAACTCAATATAAATTTAAGAGACTTTCTTATAAAACACAGTTGAGTTGTATGTATTATAAATTTCCTTCTATTAATATTTATTGGTCAAGTAATTGTGTATGTGTATGTATATATAGATAGGGTGTGTGTATTTGTGTATTTATAAGCTAGAAAGACATACAGAATCCAACAAAAGTAACGCCATTGGGTGTGGTTGGTAGGGCATGCGAATGTCTTGCCTGAGATGGACAGAGATCTGAAGACATTTCACCTAAAATGTCACATGTGTGCTTGAGTGTGATATTGTTACATTACAGAATTACATGCTTATGATTTTGTAATAAAAGATTTGGTATAAATTACCAGCTCATAAAAAAAGAGGGCATTATTTGTGGCGGACCCTGTACACCAAAAATGTTAACAGGAATTATCTGTGTGTTTTTAACCCTAAATCTTTTCACCTAAAATTGAATTATTATCAAATTCTTCTTTCAGTGGTTAAATACCACTGTTGTGTTTAATTTTCATCTTTGTGTATTGTTTGTGTTGTCCTTTGTTTCCTGAGTGAATAAATGTTACTTTTGGAAGCAAAAAAAAAAAAATACAACCTCAAAGTAATTCAACCTGAAGAAAGCAAGTGCATGTGGAAAATACGTGCATAAAAATAACTTAAGGACATTATATATAGTGTACAACATAAAGAATGTCAATGCAAACAAGGTACAAAACAAGAAGTAATGGGGGCCAGAGAGCATGTGGACCTTCGGTTTGCCGGTTGTGTTACTTCTGTTACAGCGCGTCCTCACCCGACGCCCCTCACACACAGCGAATTAAGTACCCCTCTGTTGATCCCGCCCTTCTGAAAGAAAGTTTAATTTCTCCCATTTGTAGGATAGCATTTAGGGGTGACTTTTGGCAAGAATCTGTGTAGCAAGATGCTTTATATTTTTTTAATAGTCCAAAACGGTGATAAAGCATAACGGGATAAACCTGCTTCTTGTCATCTCTGGTAGAATGTGGCTGATTCACGCCCCCTCGCCCCGTGCACACAGGATTAGAGGCGGCCTTCTGCGGGTTGTCAGGTGTGTTCATTGGACGGTGTTGGAAATCTCTCCCCTCTTCATATGGTTCCGTACTGTGGGCCGCACACGCCATGATGTAGCATGCATTTAAAGTTGGCTTTGAGAAACTGAGGAATGGTTTATTTAAATAACCAGGCAGTTCTCTTGATTCTAAGAAGGCAGATCATTTTACATTCAGAAATGATTCTTCTTTCTTAGATGAGCACCTCGAAGAAGAAAACCTAAGTTTCCTGACTGAACTGCGGGCTGTAGTTGAACCTCTAATTGGCCATGCCTTCAGGAAGAATGTGTGTTATGGGGTGAGGAGTGTGCTAAGCAATTCGGTCTTCCTCACAAGTGTCCCTCATAACCAGCATCACATATGGAAGAGAGGGCTGTGGGCCCCAAGATGCCCCGGTTGGTCTGGGGTCAGTGTGATGCTGTCTAGTGTGAGTGCTAACCCGTGATGTTGACCTAATGGCATTGTAGTAAAACTGACGAAGCCAACTGTTTCTTTCGCAGAACGAGGTGGTCCCAGCATTTCTAAGTGTCGATGTGTCTTGTGTGTGTACTTGCATGAGTGTAGGCAACAAAGAAAAACCAGTTAATGAATTTTCAAGTCATTTATGCAAAATATCCTGCTCTGGTCTCTAAACCCACAGAGCCAGTCCCTCTCTAAAAGGTGTGTTAGTAGATCCTCCCCTTGTGGTAACAGTTTTTCACCCAGAGTTTGATGGGTTTTGAATGGCGTATTCAATTATTAAATAAAACTTTTGTAATCACTCACATACCCTACCTAGGGTTTGGGATGATTTTTTTATATCTTTAATACATGACAATCCAGAGATATTTGGGGTGAGAAATCAATTGATGGATATTTTATTCAAAATCTATTATTTTATAATTTCCATAATGGATAAAGACAAGAATTGCTAAAATCGTGTTTATGAGCTTGCTAGGACTGCCGTAACAAAACCTCAGACTGGGCGGCTCAAACAGCAGAATTGAGTATCTCTCGATTCTGGAGGCTAGAAAGAAGTCCAAGATCAAGGTGTCAAAGGTCCGGTTTTTCCCGAGGACTGTCTTCTGGGCACCTTCTCCTGTGTCCTCACATGGCCTTTCCTTTGTGCCCATGCGCCACTGGTGCCTCTTCCTCTTCTGATAAGGACGCCAGTCATACTGGGTTTGAGGGTCTTGCTTAACCTAGTCACCTCTCTAGATGTCTTATCTCCAGTTCTGAGGTACTAGGGGGTTCAGGCTTCAACATGTGAACTTTGGAGGGGCCCAGTGCAACCCGTAGCACTGTGTCTGAAAACAGAAAAGTCTTCTGTCCGTGCGGTTTCCTCTATGCACATGAAATTCAACACACAAGGTGAAAATTTAGAAAACTCTGGCTTTTCTCCCTATGATGAAAGTTAGTTAAACGGTGAAATGATTCTTCAAAATAAATTAATTCTCAAAAGCAAATGTTCTTAAAAATGTAATGCCTGGGGTGAGGGTGGGTGGAGGGCACAGATCAGCAAAAGGGTGAGTCAGAGATCCCCGACGTTGGGGGGCCTCGCTGCGGTGGAGGGCAGGACACGGCGGCCTCAGAGTGTGCGGCGGATCCCGATGCAGGAGGTCGCCCGCACCTGGGGAAGCCCTGCCCTAGTGCTTCGCCCTGCACGAGGGCCGCCTTTCCTGCTGCGCTCCCGTCTCCCAAGGGAGGAACCACACACAGCAAGGCCAGGTCCTCAGGCCGCCTCATTTCCACCTGTGCGGCTCTACCCACACAGGACTCTGGGCTGGGCAAGGGCCTCAGCCAAGTCGCCAGCTTGGTCCCTCCTCTGCCAGGTTCTCAAGTGGCACTCACACTAGCGGGACTCGTGCTCACCCTCAAGGAAGAGAGATAGGGCCACCTATTGATTGCTTACTCTACCAGCCACGCTGGGAGCTTGTTGTGCACCATTTCATGCCGTCCGCCCAGTAACCCCCGTTTAACAGGTGGGGATGGGAGGCCGAGAGAGGTTACATTCTTGGCTCAGGTTACTAGGTAGCAGAGCAAGGATTCCAGACCATAGTCTCCTGGCCCAGATCTCATGTTCTCAAAGGCATTCTAACCCTTTTCGTTCCATAGACCATACCAGTGTCTGGCAAAGCCCAAAGGACTGCTCCTTGGACTGTTGTTAAATGCATAGAACAAAATACAGAGGGTTACTAAGGAACTAGTTAGATAGAAATATGTACAAAATCTGACAGCAGACCTAAACAGTGCCATAATTTCAAGACAGATCTGAAACTGTTGTAATATGATGTGAAAATATCATGTGACAATCTGTTGGTGGAAGAGTTTCAGGTACTGTGATCTGTGGCTTACCTTCATAATTGAAGGAAATGCTAGTTTTCGTTAGAGCTTAGGAGACATAAACATGTCCTTTTTTTTCCATCCAAGTTCATGAACCCTGAATTAGACCCACAGACCCTGAAGGTGTGAGGATTGAGGTTGGGACCTAGGCTGCTTTCGAGGCCCTTCAGGAAGGCCCAGTTCTGGTTCTGATATGAGCGGTTAATGCCACGAGAGGAGGGGAGCCAGGGTGCTCCCAAGGCCTTGGGTTCTGCTCCACTAGCAAAGTCAGGAACTGCCAGGAGAGCAAGTCCTGTCCTTAGTTCCAGCAAGCCCCTCTGACACAGGGCTGATTCTTTGCCCGGACATCAAAATGCAAGGGCTGATGCTGGGAGCCATTCCAATGGCCAGCACATGGCTTATTTGTGTGACACCCGGCTCTTCCACTCAACACATATTTAATGAGACGCCCACTTTGTGCCAGGTATTAGGGAGACCTAGAGGAGTTCAAAGTCTGGTGGGAAGACAGCCAAGAAGTGGGCCTGGTGTGGGCCTAGCATGGGGGAGGTGGGATTTGACCCATGTGGTGAGGTGGTCAGATTGAGTCCGAAGGTTCTCACAAGCCTAGACAAGTCCACCCAAGCAGCTGTTCAGCTAGGCAGAAGCAAAGAGACCGGGGCAGCCTCTGCCATCAGTCACCTGTCAACACTGAGGAGGGGTGTATCAGGAAGAGAGTGAGAAGCTGGGGCAGGGAAAGCCGCGGCAGCCGGAGGAAAAGGCTGCAGTCGCCCTGGAGCCACGCTGGTTTGGGCTGCGCGGGTCCACTTACAGGGGGATTTTCTGTTTCAGAAAATGTTGTGAAGGTACTTTCTCTTCTTTACAGTTTTCTTGGTAATATTTTCTTCTCTCTAGCTTACTTTATTGTAAGAATATACTATATAGTGCATATATGTGTTAATTGACTGTTATCAGTAAAGCTCTCAGTCAATGGTAGGCTGCTAGTTCGGTTTTGGGGGAGTCAGAAGTGACATACGGACGTGTGGGGTTGGCACCCCTGACCCCCAGTGCCATTCAGTGTGCTCAGGTCTGCATCGGCCGTGGAGGGTCGAGAGCCTCCCCCACAGGACCTCTCCCTGTCGTGCCTCTGAGGGGCTGAGGGGGGAAGGCCAGGCTTCTGTGGTCCAGGGGTTTATTTATGTCACTTGGTGCATAGTCAGAACCAGAACAGCAACAATGGAAAATTGTAAAATAATTCGGAATTGCAGTGTAGCAGTTCCCTGAAAGGGTCCATTTGCCACAGTTTGGTCTCTAAGATGACAGGACAGAAGTCCAATTTGGTCTTTGCAACCAGAGACCGACTCATGAGAGCCAAACCCATACAGGATTCCTGGCGACCTGAATCCTTCCTTCTCAGGGTTAGGATAACAGGTCAGCTGGGGAACATGGTGTCCGACACAATGAATTCGAGCGTTGAGGGGCACTCCGTCCACCACCGCATGGGTGATCTGGGCCATGGAGCCCACCTCGTGGGCCCTCCGGGTGGCCCCGGCCACACTACCCTCTTACTGAGCCACCTTCTCCAGCTCTGATAATACCATTGCTTTGGCTGCAGTATGTTGCACAGTCCGCTGGACCCGAATCCACTTCCAGGTCCCTGTCCTTCCTCCTGATCCTAGGACGTGTCTGACCCCGCGGCCTCCGAAGGCGCTTCTGCAGCTGGAGAGCCCCTTACCCACTTCCGAGCACAGGCACCGACCCTGCTCACAACTGCCCGCTTGGCCTCATGGGTATATAATTGACGTCGTGCAAAAAAACAATTTAAGGAACACATTTTAAAAGAATCCTTGTCTGAGAGGATCCCTTATTGAAAAACAGAATCTCGCCCAGTTTGTGGGTGAGCAGTAGCACTAAATGTTAGCTAGTTCTTTACCTGCCTAAAAATGCTTACCTAAAAAGAGCTGGTCGAAAGGACTCAATTGGAACGAAGGTCTTTTCGTGAGTTCCTTAACCTCTGTGAGTCTCAGTGTCCTCTGCAGCACGGGCAGAATCACGCTCGTTTGCAGTGTCTGTAAAAGTTAGAGACAGTGTAAGTAACATCGTCTGTCTATTGACAGGCGCCCTGAATCCAGCCGCCTGTCAATAAGTGAGACCTGCCGTTGCTGCGGTGGAGCTGTTAGGTTTTTATTTTCTGGGCGGGCCTCTTGGACAGAACTACCCCAAACTGCCCTCACTCCTTCTCCCGGCAGCTCTGCGCATCCAGCCACCGCCTTCTAGCTTTTCCATCCATTTCCATTAGCAGAAAGCAAGCCATCCAGTACTACCTCAGCATCGCTAAAGGATTTTCAACCTTTTATCACCTCGTGGCACACGTGAACTAAGTACTAAAGTTCTAAGGCACACCAAAAAAATTTTTTTCACTCTTCTGACAAAAAAAACACGTATAGTTTTGATTCAGTCACACTAGATGGCTATTGTTGTGTTGGCTGTTGTCATTTTTTCATTTGACCATCTGAAGGAAAAGAGGTCAGTGCCCCTGACTCATTAGTCAGTCAGGTACTGCATGTTTTAAACATTCTTGCAGCATGCCGGTTGAAAAGCACTGCTTTAATAGAACATACTCGTTTCAAGATAGAAGTTTTCCACACTAAGTTTTAGTGGTTAAACTCAATTTAAATTCTAAGAAATTGTTTTCTGCAATAGGAGACTCTTAAGAATGGAAGAAAGATAATTCTGCTGTGCAAAACTGGGGGCATGCGTTTCATAGAAACAGCATTAACTCAAGTGGCCGGCATCCCAGGCTGCCCACTGGCTTAAGGGCTCAAACTCTGTAGACAGGCTTCTGAAATAAGACGAATCACTAAGAAATCTTGTTCAAATGCTGAAGCAGATTCAGTTGTGGGGAGAGGGGCTGAGATTTGATATGTCTAGCAGCTCCAGGCGATGCTCATGCTGCTGATCCGGGACCCCCCTGGGAGCAGTGGCAGGGGCTGGGTGGAAGAAGTTGGAATTGCTTTGGGTCCCAGCTGTTACTGGGCCTGGGGCCTGGCGGAAGGAGACCCAGGAAGGGGACTCCAAGGACTGAAAGAAAGGGAGACGGGATTTGTGGCTGGCGTAACTCCTGGGGCTTCCTCAGCGCTGTTCCTTCAGAAGCCCCCGATATTTGCTTGTTGCCCCCTTCACCACTGCTACCCACCAGGGTTGCCCTAAACTCCCCCACCCAGCCACAGAGTCTGGCCTTTCCTGTGTTCCCAGGGCGGTCACACTATGCACAAAGCTTTCCTAATGAAGCCCACTTCCAATAAACAGCCCAGGGGTCATGGGTTTAAGTCCCTGTCTCTTTTCACCCTCTTTTTTCCCCACTTAGATCCTACAAAGAAATGTCAAGGAGCACAGTCTAGGAGTCAAGCCCCCTCACCCATCCCCCTACCTGCTTACCTTACCTTGTCTCCATCTCCTTTCCCTGGAGGACTAGACCATTGAAGGCCAGAGCAGAAACAGATACATCTTTGCATTCATACAGTGTGTACCCAGACCCAGGCACATGTCAGGAATCTGCACAGAAAAGAAAATGGCAAGGCATGGGATGGAGGAGGAGTCGGAGAGGAAGAAAGGATTTTGTCATGGAAATGAGTGAGGAAGAGGAGCCACTTGAACATGAGACTTTGCCAGGATATGTGTCCAGCAATATCATGACCTTCCAGCTGCCCCAGCCCTAGGCCCAGGGCCCTTGCACGGGTTGGTCCCCTGACCTGTTTAGGTGGGAGGTGGAATTGAGCAGCATGGGTGCTAGATTTTGCTTCCAGTTTTGTCAGGCACTTACTCTAAGAAACCTCCTGCTAGGGTCCTTCTGGAACAGTCATTTTTAGCAATGTCATAAAGGTAATTCCACCTCTTACAAGAGTTGGCCTGTGTGAATGGCTGTCACTTCGGTGGGAAAGGGGGAGGAGGAGGACAGAGTATTACTAAGAAGTCTATACATGACCATGTTTTGTTTGTTTGTTTTGTTTTTACAGGTTTATCAGCAAGACTGTTGAAAGCTTAACTGTCCGAGATGCCTGTCCCTCCCCCTCCAGCGCCGCCGCCGCCGCCCACGTTTGCCGTGGTGAGTGGTTTCTCATCCTCTGTCATCCAAGCATAAAGCAGCCCAATGAAGTCAAACCTGGCATCCTTGTGTTTGTTTCGCACGTCTTTGCGTTCTGGCTTAAATATGATATGGTGAGCTTTCCAGGTGCCAGAGTAAGCCAGAGCCTGCAATGTGGCAAATGCAGCGTGGAGGGCTTGCCACCTGAGGCCTCGTGCAGTGTACCGCATGCATGTGGAGTGTGGGGGTTTAGGTTTCCTCGGCTGTGTCTGGCGGGGGAAGCATCCCGTTCATCCCTTGTGCTGGCCCAGGACAGGTTTGCAAGGGCGGTTCTGGATTCTTTCCGGTCAAATGGGCTCAACTTCTTGCGTCTAACTTTGGGCAGGATAGTCCAGAAACCCAGGCCTCTGTCTGCAGATGCATCCAGTCAAGCGTCCTCCAGACTCGCTCCTTTTTTCTCTGCCTTTCACCCTCTTTCTTCCCATTCTCTGTTTCAGACAAATAACCCCCACTCCCACCATTACCCAAGTTCCCCTCACACACTTATATCCCCCTTTAAATCTGTCCTTGCATTTAGATGTCTACTTTCCAAAGGAATTTCCACTCTGGGCTCATTCTGGTCCTCGACAAACCCGTCCTCACAGGTCAGCGCGCCCTCTTCCAGGACACCGGCAGCCCTCCACGTGCTCACACAGAGGCTCCCGGACGTGCCACATGACAAAGGCCTCCCCAGCACGTGAAGCCTTGGTTGCTAAAAAACCTGCCAGTGATGGGCCCTTCATTTTTCATTTGAGGAAACTGAGGCTCAAAGAGGAAAACTTTCTTGCCCATTTCTTGTGTATAAATGGAATACATTTGTATACAGCCCATTTAAGACTGGAACCTGGTTGGAAGAATGGACATTAAGTAGCTCACTGCTGTGTAGGAATAAGTACAGAAGTTGACAGTAAGCATTTAGAAATGCAGCAACTTGATGGCAGTGTTTGCCTGTTGTTTTTAAAGTTGCATTTTGCATGTCTTTTTTATAAATTAATTTTTCTAATAATTCATTGTTATTTTACAAAAATATCAGCCCATGATAGATTGGAAATTTTTCCTTAAAAAAAATCTTTCACTAGCCCTGGCTGGTGTAGCTCAGTGGATTGAGCACGGGCCTGTGAACCAGACAACCGCAGTTCGATTCCCAGTCAGGGCACATGCAGGGGTCGCAGGCCGGTTCCGTGCAGGCCAGTTCCCAGCAGGGGACTCACAAGAGACAACCACACATTGATATTTCTCTCCCTCTCTCTCCTTCCCTTCCCCTCTAAAGATAAATAAATAAAATCTTAAAAAAAAATCTTTGACTTAGATAAGTTTGAAAAGCTCTGATCTGGCCAACATACTCCTGCTATGTTGCAAATATAAACTGCATTTGGTTTATATTTTCCCCAGAATGTAGGTTGTCCGCCACTTCTGGGTAGTCCATGCCTTTGTTTTTGTTTTATTTTAATGTTTGAGTGTTTGTTTTTATTTATGTTCTGAAAATTATAACCAGCATATGCAGTTTAATGAGGAGTTAATTTAAAAGAAGCTAATTCTAAAAGAAGTTAATTTAAGAGGCATTTTAGGTCCCACATTTACCCTTCCAACAGATTACAGGGAAGGCTCTGGAGTCAGACTCCAGAGTTTAAATCCTAGCCCCTGCTCTTACTAGCTGGGTGACTGGGGCAAATGATCTAACCTGTGCCTTAGTTTTCTTGGTTCTAAAATGAAACTGACTCACAGGGTTGATAGGGACTGAATGAATGAATACACGTTAAGTGCCAAAACAGTGGCCAACCCATTGTAAAAAGTTATATAAGTGTTAACGGTTATTACCATGGACAAATAATACTTCATAATTAAGGACCCTTGTGGCTTAACACATAGAGAGTCTATGTAGCCTACTCATGGGTTTTCCTACCTCTCCCTCGGCCTCTAACTGCCTTTAACTATAATGAATAGCAGGGTGAGGTGTCTAGCTAAACTTTACCTCCAGTGACCCTCACCAGTACCTCTAAAATCAGACCCTTTCTAAAAGTCTGGGGCCAAGGTAGAGGGGCTCTCAGTGCCAGAGGACACCCCTGGGACCAGGCCAGGCTAAACCAGTTTCCAAGTATGACTGACCACACCAACTGCCAAGTTCATATGCTGGGCTCCTTGAGTGTATGTCCCCACTCCCTACAATAATCCTGAAGAAACAAGAGCCCAGTTTCATAGTAAGGATCTTTCCCAGGAATTCCGAAAACATGGAAAACACTCAAACATTTTAAAGGAGCATTTTTGTCAGCTCTGCAACCTCTGTGAGCTAAGCTTTCAAAGAAACACCTTAGGCCAAAGGGACATGAGCGAGGGTTTGGGACAGAGGACTCATTACAGGTCTTACGTGGTTGTCTGTGTTTGTCAAAAGTCCTAAAACTATATACACTGGGAGGGTGATTTTACTATTTGCAAATTATACCTTAAGTCTCCCTTAAATTAGAAATGAAAAAAGCTTTAGCATTGTAAACAGAGGGAATTATTCTTCTCAAATGGTAGATTAAAAAAAATAATACAGTGTGCTAGAGAGAATTTTCTCCTTGCAGCAGGTTAGTTCTAAAAGGTAAGAAAGAGAAGCCGTTCTTCAGGACACATGCCTTGTGATATCCTGCAGAATCTTCTCAGACTTAAAATTCCCTTCTCGTTTCTAGCCATCCAACCCTGGCTTTGTTGGTTATAGCCAGACAATGGTCTGAGTTTTCAGAGACTTTTAATGGGAACTGACTCTTCCTGCATTAAAAATAAATGCAATTTATTTCTGCATCTACTCCCAAATGTCCGGGTCTTTAAAAGAATGACATTGTGTCTAAAACTTGGGGAGAATTTACAGCCCGTCACCAACCACCTGAATAACAAGCTTCAGTACTCCAGCCATCCCTGCTGAGTGTCGCAGTGCATGATTTTCATTCAGGAGATGAGTATGAGTTTGCACGGTTTTCTTTCAGGCCAATACAGAAAAGCCTGCCTTGAACAAGTCAGAGCAGGCTGGGAGAAATGCTCTTCTCTCTGACATCAACAAAGGGAAGAAACTAAAGAAGACAGTCACCAATGACAGAAGTGCACCGATATTGGACAGTAAGTGAAAAAAGTTATTTTCCATGGAGATAAATGGTTTATGGCCTAACAATCCACCCTACGCTTTTTTTTTTTTTTTTTCAGTCCACAACAGCTGCAAAGCTAGCAGAATAAGGGACTGTCTCACTCGTTGTAGGCCAAGGCTTCGGCTTGGGTTCCCTTTAATGCTGCAGGAAACCAGTATAATAATTCTTTGTCTAAGTCACACACAGCAGCGATTCTCTAAATTGTTGCAACACTTTCTGGAGATTAACCCTTTGCTCCTTGCACCACAAATCAAAAGGCAGCATGAAATAGGGAAAAAGCCCTAGACTTGGAATCAGAGGATGTGGGTTCAAGTCCTGGCACATCCATCATTTACCATCTCAAAGCCTATTGTCCTCATTTGTTAAATGGAGATAATACTATTCTACTGTCCCCAAAAGCTCATTGTTAGTTTCAAATGCTTGTAAAGTGTTTTGTTGTCTGCAAAGTGAAATTCAAGTGTAAGACATGATTATTAGGAGCTTGGAGAAAGAGGAAATGAGATCATGACTTCACTTATCTACCCATCGTAAGGGTGAGATACTCCCCGGAACAAGGCAGGGCGTGTATTAACAAACAATTACCCACCACACAGGGTTACTCATGAACACTGGCAACAGAAT
This sequence comes from Artibeus jamaicensis, assembly GCF_021234435.1. Classification (NCBI taxonomy): domain Eukaryota; kingdom Metazoa; phylum Chordata; class Mammalia; order Chiroptera; family Phyllostomidae; genus Artibeus; species Artibeus jamaicensis. Next base: position 12,107,563 of record NW_026521814.1, on the reverse strand, counting down.
GAAAAGTTATACACGACTAGAATCTACTGGCAGTAACGAGGCCTCGAGACCATCTCCTCACATCCCTAGATGTTCCCACTGCCAGCCAGATGTCCCCAGAACTCGTCCTGGACCACAGGTCCCATTTGGACTCAATAGGGAATAGATAAGTGAATAATAATGTTAGATTATAGCCAAGTGCGGGATAAGGGGGGGGGCTTAGGAGGACTTTCTAGGAAAAGTGCCTAATAAGAGAAGGATCAGAGTTAGATGAGAACATTGGTGTGGGGGTAGCTGGAAAAGAGGAAGACCGAGACGAAGGCCTTTGAATGTTGTTCTGTTAGCAGGCAATGTGGTGCGAATGGGAACACACCGCACCTCAAAAAGGAACTATGGGGTCTTTGACTCTTGATACAGTTTTACCTTTAGATCAAAACTGATGTGGTTAATGTGTAATCACTGTCTTAGTCCTCCTGATCCATGTCACCAGACTCTCCCAAGGGGAACCCAGCACAGCCACTTACCTAAGTGGAGCCTTGGTCCAACAACTCCCAAGTCATGATGCCCGGTGTGGGGCCAGGGGAGCTCCACCAGTAGCCAGCCTCTGAGGCAGAGCCTGGTGGTTTTCTCCACCATGAGTGGGAGCCCAGGCTCCGGGGAGGTGGGTGTGAGTTCCCCAGAGGGTAAAGGAGACTGGACAGTCTGGGGCCCAGTCCTGAATCCACTAGTGGAAACTCATGCTCTTCAAGATCCTCTTCTCCCAGTAAATGGGAACAAATATTATTTCTTCTCTCTTCCAGCTACTCACTTTTCTTGGTGGACACAAAATGCAACCCAATGCATGCCCTTGTTATCCATTCATTTAATTGGACACCAAGACCATCGTCACAAGCTCTTTGCCACTGACAAAGTCCATCTGTGGTTTTGTATTTGTTCACAGGTGAAACCTCCCTGGGCTCATTATGAAAATGTCGACCATGGTTGTGCATGACATAACACTTAAAGCCAGCCTCGCCCTGCAGTTTGGTGCCTAAGCGACCAGTGCCAGTTAGCTGTCTTTAACTGCTTTAGCTTCTCTACTGACAGATCCACTCGTGGATGCTGTCTGATAGTGCATGGTTTGCTCTGAGTGTTCAGTACCATTTAAAGGTGTCCTATGGAAATGCAACATTCCAAAATGTGTCGTTCATTAATGAATGATTACTGACAATAACTGAAATCAGTAAAAATTCCAAATGTCTTCTATCGGCAGGGCTCCCATAAGGATCTCAAAAACTCTGTGCCTAGAAAAGATGCGGAGCTAACAAAGGCATGATAAATCTAACCCAGAAAAAAGAAAACACAAATGAACAAAATTAGAACTCAAGAAGCAGATAAACTAAGAGATTCAAAGCAGATTTTTAAAAATCAAGGATGCTATAATGAAGTTATATGCAAAATAATTTTCAAATCTTAAATTCATTTTCTAAGAAAAGCATAAATTTACCAGTATTCCCTTATGAAGCCTCAGTGAGCAAGGAACAAGTTGTAACCTTTATTGTATTACTTCCCCTCCTAAAACTTTAGAGATGGATGATTTTATCAGTGAATTATTTCAGATTCTAAGAAACAGCTAATTCAAAAGCTGTATGAATTCCCGAACACAGGAGGAGACCGACAACTGCCCGATAGGTGCAAAGAGACTGGCAGAACCCTGTTATCACAGTGTGACAACGGCAGCGTCTGAGCAGAAAGCAAGCTCATATAGCAGCACGTCAGGGGGCCTGTGGCGGTGTCTGGAGGCTTTTTCAGTTGTCATAGGTGGTGAGCTGGGCGTTCCCACTGACATCCAGTCGGTAGAGGTCAGGGGTGCTGTCAACATTCTACAGAGAACAGGACAGCCACCCACTAAAACAATCTACCTGACCCAAATACCAGTTTCTTATTCCAAGAAACCCTACTATAGATGAACCACTTATGCTCGCACATGAGAGGGTACTATCTAAAAAATAAAATCAAGAAATCTAATTCAATATGTATATTAAAAAAAAACTCACCAAAACCAGAGTTTATCTCATTTTTAACGTTAGAAAGTCTATAAATTCATAGCAAATAAGAAAAACAATATACCTTAAAAATAGTAGAGGCAGTCTCATTAAAATCAAAATGTTTTCCTTTAGCAACAGTAATAATTTATATTATTATAGAAGTTACAACTTATATAAAACAGAAATAAGACACACAACTATTTAAAAAGAGGAGGAAAAACCTTTATTATTTGAAAATATATGTCTACTAGAAAATCCAAGATAATTTTTTTTGTAAATTTTAAGTTAAAAAAGATAGCAAAGTATTTTATTAGATAGCAAATGAAATTTCCTGGTGCCACTAATAATAACCAATACCAAAATTTAGTAGAAAAAACATTCCTTTCACAATTTTAGAAAACAAAAATATGTTCAAAGTAACCCTAACAAAAGGCCTGTGCAACCCATACCAAGCAAATCACAGAGCTCTACTTAGTAAATCAGAAGACATGGAAAATAAGCCGTGTTCCCAGAAGGCCTGAATATCATAAAGTGTCAGGTCTCCTGGATTAACCCGTAGATCTCATGTAACGCCCATTGGAGCCTCAACACAGGCTTCCCAGCAGCAGAACTTTGAACAGCACTTAACCTCAGAAAGCGCACACACATGAGACAGGTTTTTAAAGCAGGCATAATCATGGCTCTCATACAGATATAAAACAAACATATATCAAAGATCTTATTTTGCTCGGTAATTAATGAGAAATGATGTTATCAGTATGATGTTTCCAGTTCCAAAGAGAACTCAAAGCACCACACGTATGCAGGCAGGTAAGTGCTGGAGGGAATGTACACATAGGCACTAAATGGGCCCATGTCCGTTGCATTCCACTGAACACAGCCAATTCGCATTTCTGTGGACAAAGACTATTTGTATTATTATCATTTTTCTAAAATTTACAGAGTGGTAAAATAGCTCAAGGCAATGGGAAATAATACAGAAAGCTAGAATTAGTCATCTTTTTCTTTCTTCTTCCTTTCTTTGCCCATTGCAAAAGCTTTCACGATATTTTGGAAATAAATGCCAACTAAAACAAAATCTTTGCACTGTCTCAAATTGCAAAGGATTTTTTAAATGGGAAAGCCTACCATTGGGCTTAATGATATTAAAAAGTTAAAATCAACCTAAAAGACCCACAAATAAGTAGATGGTTAAATAAATGACAATACATTCATGTTCTAAAACACTATGCAGTTCTTTAAACTTATGTTTTTAAAGAATATTTAGCCCTGGCTGGTGTAGCTCAGTGGATTGAGCATGGGCCTGCGAACGGAAGTATCGTGGTTCGATTCCCAGTCAGGGCACATGCCTGGGTTGCAGGCCAGTTCCCAGCAGGGGCCAGTTCCCAGCAGGGGAGGCACAGGAGGCAACCATACATTGATATTTCTCTCTGTCTCTCTCTCTCTCCTTCCCTTCCCTTCTAAAGATAAATAAAATTAAAAAAAAAAAGAATATTTAATGCATGGGAAATACTAATAATAAAGTGTTAAGTGAAAAAAAGCAGGCTAAAAACTATCCAGTGAATTTTAGTCTTAATTTTAAGAAAAAAAATATGAAAATGAAAAGATACTGGCAGGGAAAAAATATACTAAAACAGTGGCTATTTCCAAGGAGCAAAATTATGAGATATTTTGTTTTTTTAATTGTTACTATTTTCTTTCTTCTCACCATTTACCACATCTTCTTCTCCCTTGAGACGTTCTTTGAAGATCCTTACATTTAGCAAACTGGTATTAACTCATATGGCAGGCAGCCAAGTGGGGGGTATGGCAGCAAGTCACCACCTGTCATCGCTTCTTCCACCACTGGCCAAGGACTGCCCCAGAGAGGAAAGAGTCCCCTCCTTCCCTGGTTAGGGCGGGTGAATCCTTACTCTCCTACCTGGTACTGAAATTCCAGCTGTCTACCATGGGTCCTGGTTTTGTCATTATTCTTCCCTTGGGCTAGAACTGGTGAAGTACTCTTGCAGAGTTCTCAAACCTGTGTAAAGACTGTTTTCTTCCTCTGCAGAACCTAAAGGAGCTGGTGGCGGTGGCGGTGGTGGCTTTGGTGGAGGTGGCGGATTTGGCGGAGGAGGTAGCAGTGGAGGTGGAAGTGGTGGTGGCGGTGGTGGTGGCAGCTTTGGAGGAGGTGGACCACCCGGCTTGGGAGGACTGTTCCAGGCTGGAATGCCGAAGCTGAGATCCACAGCCAACAGGGACAATGGTAAGGAGGTCTCAGTTACGGAAGGCCAGGGTTCAGTGGTTCAGAGGCTTGGCCTCCCCTCTTAAACACTGTGCTCTTTAAAATTTTTTAGAATGCTCGAAATGGTTAACATTTTTATAAGAGAGATTCTATTTAGCATCTTTTAAAAGTTAAATCAGTTATCTGACAGCTCCATTGGGCTGTTATGTATTTGTCCACTGTCCTTGGGGTAACTTGTACTTTTTTGTACTTTTCTAACGGGTAAGCTAGAGTGGGAAGAAAAGAAAGGAACAAATGGAACTTGCCACCCCTGGAAACTCTGCCTGGTGACCTGGCAAATTCAGCTTTCTTGGTGAGGTAGCCTGACCCAGCTGTCGAATGTAGTACACACTTGTGAGCCACTTTTCACACACTGTGGAGCATGTCATAGAAAATATCCATGAATAGAAATTCCTATCTCACTAAATCTAAAAAGGTGTTTTGCATGACACATTCAGCGTTTCAGGGCCTGTGATTCTAAGTCTTCTCTGCAGGGAGCCCAGGAAATGCGTCCCACAGGACAGCCTGTGAGCCTGACGGCAGAGGGGGAGTCAGACCCGGTCCTGCCTAAATGAAAACCTGACGGGGGGTGTGAGGTGCTCTCGGACCACCACAGAAGCTCATGAAATTGTACTATGGAACTTTCTTTTTTCCATGGTCATCGTTAGAAGAATTTTATTTCTAATTCTGTGATCTTTTAAGATGTTCACTGGGAAAAGTAAGAAATTCTCCCATCGATGTGAAGATAAAGGCACTGAATCCTCAGGGTTAGCCGACTATTTTAGCATTGGATGGTCAAAATCTAGAAAGAGACTCAATAATATGAGAGATTCTATCTCGCTAGACCTGCATTTCAATTTTAATTAATTTATTTAAAACCCACCCAAGGGATTTGAGGTAGCTGACAAATGCATACATTTAGTACTTTACCAAAAGGTGAAGAAATCAAGGCAAAAGACAACTGGAAGTAAAATAGTAAAGTGAAGATGGAATTCAAATTGGTGCATAAAATGGTATACCAGAAGTATATGTGTTCATAGTATACTACCCACGTAATAGATCCTATCCATGTGATGTAGTAACCACAGTTCTAATCTGAACTTGGAAAATACAACTTATTACAAGTTGGGATCATAGAAATATACCACACAGCCTAGGACAATATATCTTTTTCCTAGTACTCAAGTCAAAAAAAAATTCTGGAGTTCACGTTACTCCAATGTATAAATCTATCCAAATGTCTGTCGTTGTGTCTTGGATAAAATCTGAACTCCTCCAGCCTGCAAGGCACTTTATGAGCAGGCCCCGCAGGTGGCCACTGAGTGATGGCCACCCAGGCTCCGTTGCCAGGATTCCTGTGCTCACTGTGCCCCAGGCACACAGGCCTCGGAGTTTGGGTTTTCCTCTGAAGCTCATTCCACGTCAGGGCCTTTGCACCTGCTAGTCTGTTGCCTAGAGTGTGGTTGTTCACTTCTTTGTGGATTAACCCATCCACTGGCATTGACTCTTTCAATTAAATTTTGACAGGTTTTCTTTTTTTCTGTTTCTTAGTCCCTTCTTGTTGCAATCATTACTCTCCCATTATATTTTTGCACCTTCTCTTGAGAATTTCTCTTTGAAGAGACTAGGTAATCCCTCCTATATGAAGATTTATGCTGGGACAACTAATCTCTTTACCTTAAATGGCTGTTATTTTTTTAGGCCTAAGAGGTACCAGGGCAAGGGATGGTAATCAATTCCTCTTCCTCAGGAAGACCACACAAGACCTGATTTACATAAATAGTAGTTACCTGTATTTATAGAATCTAAGAAAGGACTTGCAGTAGCTGCAAAGATACTCTACTTGCCTGGTTTCTTTTAAGATTCCTAATTTTTTTAACTGAATTTTTCCCTCTGTTCTTCAGACTCTGGAGGAAGCCGACCCCCGATTTTGCCACCAGGAGGAAGAGCCACATCTGCCAAACCTTTCTCACCCCCGGGGGGCGCGGGGAGGTTCCCCGTGCCTTCTCCGGGCCAGAGAAGCGGACCCCCAGAGCCCCAGAGGAACCGAATGCCTCCCCCGAGGCCTGACGTGGGCTCAAAGCCTGATGGCATGCCCCCACCAGTACCTAATACGCCGAGACCCATTCAGTCAAGTCTGCACAACCGGGGGTCCCCACCAGTGCCTGGAGCCCCTAGGCAGCCTGGCCCCGGGCCGACTCCTCCCCCTTTCCCTGGAAACCGAGGTGCTGCTTTTGGAGGAGGCTCTGTCCGTCAGAGCCCCTCAGCCTCATCCTCCAACAGGCCTCCCCTGCCGCCCACCCCGGGCAGGGCCTTGGATGACAAGCCCCCTCCACCTCCTCCCCCGATGGGCAATAGGCCTTCCATCCACAGGGAAGCCGTCCCACCTCCGCCGCCCCAGAACAGCAAGCCCCCGGTGCCTTCCACTCCGCGGCCTTCCTCCTTGTCACAGGCCCCACCTCCGCCACCACCCCCCAGCAGGCCTGGCCCTCCCCACCTGCCTCCGGGTTCCAGTGGCAGTGATGAAATCCCAAGACTCCCACAGCGGAATTTGTCCCTCTCTTCGTCTGCACCTCCATTACCTTCACCTGGACGTTCCGGCCCTCTTCCTCCTCCGCCCAGTGAGAGACCCCCTCCTCCAGTGAGAGACCCACCGGGCAGATCAGGTATGGCAAGACATGGGCTGGGTTGTGTCCCTGAAACCCAGCCTGCCCACATGCCCAGAGTCTAGCAGGAAGCCCAAGTGACCCCTCAAACTGCTGTCATCTGTTACGTGACACCTGCCACTGCGTGACTTCATCCTGACCTCATGTGCAACGCTGAGGAAGTGGGACTGACATTTCCGTGTGTGTTTCAGAGATGAGGGGACTGAGTAACGGATAAAGTTCAATGATCACAAACTAGTTAATAGAGAAGAAGCTAGAATTTTCACCATCCATCTCACCATTTTACAACCCTGCCCTACTAAAGTGATTTCAGACGTCTTAACCCGGGGAACTAAATTCCCATCTCCTGTAGGAGGGCCCCATTATTTCAACAAGAAGGGCAGTTATTTCAGAGCTAATGAGCTTCTCCAGCACTTCTCTCTTTACCTGTCAAGACTTCAGGCTACTCCCCTGCTTATTAAAGACAATGTTAGCACTCGCTTTGCTGTTTGTTGACATCTCTGACACACAGACCCCTCGGAGAGTCAGGTAAAGGTGTAGGCCTTTGCTTCACAGCTTCACAGAAATGCTCGTACGTCTAAACTGGAACTGTGCGTGCTGTTTCCTGCCCCGAAGGCCCTGCTGAGGCACAGCGGTGACCCCTGCCCAGGGTTGACAAACCCAAATGAGGGAATAATTACTTTCAAAATATGAAATGAAATGTGCAGATTCCCTGGGGTTTGTACTGTATTAAGTATTGATGGAGTCAGAGAAACTAAACTACTTTTAAATTTTAACCTTATGCATACAAGATGTTTGGAAATGGGGTATTTTTTTCTGCCGACAAAGTTAATTGACCTTTGACCCTGTGACCTCAGGAACCTAATAAACAGCATTCTTTAAACCAATAGTCCTCAAACTTGACCCCATACTGGAATCACTGGGGTGCTTTAAGAACCACTATGGGCCCTTCCCCAGGGTTTCTGGTTTTGTTGCTCTGGGCTTTTGATGGGACATCGGGATAGTGGGATTGTAATATCCCTGTGACTGCAATGTGCAGAAACGTTTCAGAAGCACTCCCTCAGTCTGTACTGCCATGGAGAGTGGGGCACAAATACAGAAAGTCACTGGTCCCTTCAGTCCAGGCACTAGACCTGTGCCATCTCATCAAGTGTTCGTCAGTGAGTTAGCAAGAACGAGCAGTCAGGTGAATGAGACGCAGTGTTTTCTTTGTATACACAACCTATGGGTCTTTCCCCAGAGTGGCTGTGGGGCTGTTCGCATGGCTCTACCAAGTAGGCGAGTCAATAGATTAATAAATCTGCCTCAGAATCAGGTAGGCGGTGATGTAATTACAACTTTTATTGTTCCTTTTCATTATATGTTGTAACTGTTATAGAATAAGAAAGTACAGAAAAGTAGGAAGAAAACAAATATCATCTATAATCCTGCCACCACAACCATCCAGAAATGATCATTGATAACATTTTTGTATATTCTTTCAGGCTTTTTAAAATGTGTGTGTGTGTGTGTGTGTGTGTGTGTGTGTGTATAAACATGAATATATATACATGAATATATATATACATGTATATATATATACATGATTACAAAATTAGTATAAACTACAAATATTGGTTGGCAATTTGCTTTCTACTTAACAATATGTTGTTAACATTTTCTGATATGACACAACCTGACTTTTAGTGACTGCATGATATTAACTCCTCCAAAATACCTTGGTTCCTTAATTCTTCACTTGGTCATATAAGACATCTCCAGATTTTTGCTGTTGCGGATAATGCAGGAATACATTCTTATAGTCAAATATTTATGCACATTTCTATGTATTTCCTCCAGGTGAATGCCTAGAAATAGGATTTCTAGGTAATGATTATGCACAGTAAACCATGGGTTTATAGGTACTGCCAAATTGGCCTCTAGAAAATTCCTACCAATTTACATCCCCACAAGGAACGTATGACAGGTCATCTAGGGCCACCTGGATTTTGAGAGATGGCTCGGCTTCATTGTTGGGAGAATGGGCTCTCGAATTTGACAGATTTGTAGTCAAACCCTGGTTCTCCCTCTTATTAGCTTCCTGACTTGGTCTTTTTAATTTTCCAACACCTCCGGAGCTTCTCCTGTCTCCACACCTCTTAGAGCTGTTGGAAAAATCAAATGAGATGAGGGTGTGTAGTGATTGTCTTATTTCCCAACATCAATGACCACTTTTATTATTAGGCTGCCAGTGGGAAATAGAAATGTGTTCTATTATACTTGCCCAGGTTCGGAGCAGGGGGCTGGAAGGTTGGAGAAGAAGGACATGAACAGTCACTTCAAGACAGAAAGATCAAGTCGACCAACTTCTGTAGTACCAGGCCCAATAACAGTGGAAGTCTAATTGACATTGGATGACAGTTATGTGGTGGGAGTACCAGTGAGAGACACTCCTCTCCATAATAAATCTACTCTCACTGACTGGGACTCCAGCGGTGACAAGCAGGACAGTAAGTAAACCCTACCAAGTGAGGCACTGAAGACACCGTGAGAGACCACCCAGGGCAAGGCATGCTTCCTGCCTTCTCCAAGTGTCTGAGCCAAGATGTCCAGACCCGGCGATCTGTGATGGGCAAGTCATTCCTTTTAAGGTCCTCTGGTTGGATTCTGATCTGCAGTTCACAAGAGATTATATTTATAGCAATTCAAGACATTGTGTTACATAAAATGTCGGCCTCTGGCAAGTGGAGTATGCCACTGAAGATCAGGAAGAATTACTAAAGCCATTTTGGTTTCACATGAAAAAATGCTGAAGTTCTTTTTCTTCCTTTCTTTTTTTAAATTCACTCATGACCCAAATAACCTTTGCATTTGGAGAATGGGAAAAGCAAGATAGGTTCCTGTGTATTTTTTTAAAGAATTTACTTTGAATTATTTTCTAGGAATTAAAAAATTTCTGATTATACCATATTATTGCATTTTTTAAAGAAGTGGTTTCAAATGCTTATGTAGCCCTTTTTGTTTGCCTGTGACCAAGTATTCCTGGCAGTAGTGCAGTGGGAAAGGTGACTGTTCGGTGCTCTTTGTAGGCAGGAAGCTCAGGGTCAGGATCCTGCACCGCATTTATAACCGTGCACCTTGATGAGCTGTTGTCACTCCCTGTGTTGGTCTGCCTCCCAGAAGAGGAAGAACCAAAAAGGAACTTCTGCTGTTCTCAGGATGACTAACACTGAGTTTTCTGATCCCACTTCTGCCTGGAAACAGATTGTGTGCTTCACAGAAATATGTCTGCAGAACTAGCAATAATGCTGTGAATTTAAAGAACTTAATTCTTCTGAAGATCTAAAATAATTTAATAACTATGTACTTGTAAAAATTCTTCTACGAGACATTTAATAAGTATGTCACAGTAATTAGTCTGACAGCTGTTCAAAAGGATATGAAAATGGGTTTTAAGTATGTATATAGGTTGTCAGTATAAACAGATTATCACCTGTTCTCAGTTTAACTATAACATCTTCAATCTCAATACTAACTCAAAGCCAACACAGCCATTCAGCTCCAGTATGCACCCGTTTCACATCTGTGTATACATATGAGCATTTCTGAGTTTGCATGTGTCTGCTCCTTTCTTGTCTGAATCTCCTAGGAAGTCTCCACGATTTCTCCACCTTCTCCAGTAGAAGGGCATGTATCCACCAGGCACTCAATAATTGCATGTTGGCGATGGCCATGGTAAGGCATTGCCCTTCATTGTTGTCTTTTCTTTTACTCCAGGCCCTCTCCCACCGCCTCCTCCAATAAACAGAAATGGCAGCACGTCTCGGGCCCTGCCTGCCACCCCACAGTTGCCGTCCAGAGGAGGTGTAGACAGTCCGAGGGGTGGGCCTCGGCCTCCCCTTCCTCCTGACCGGCCCGGTGCTGGGGCCCCTCCTCCACCTCCACCATCAACATCAATTAGAAACGGCTTCCAAGACTCTTCATGTGAAGGTGAGGTGTGGTTCCACCTCCTTGGAGACACACAGGCTACCGAGCAGCAGTTGAATGAGAGATTTGTTTGCATTTGTTAGTGTGTTTACATTTCTTCTTTGCAAGACCCTCATTGTTATCACGCTGCTCTGCTCTGACTGTCTAACCCAGTGATTTTTTAACCTTTTTCATATCATGGCACATATCAACTAATTACTAAAATTCTGCAGCACACCAAAACATATACTTTGGGCCGATCTGATAAAAAATTAGGTTTCATTTGATTCATTCATACTGGATGGCTATTGTTGTGTTATTTTTTATTTGACAACCTAAGGGGAAAGAGCCCTGATTAAATAGTCAGATATTGTATGTTTTAAAAAGTCTTGCAGCACACCAGTTGAAAATCACTGATAGAACCATTCTAGGGCTCATCATGATTTCAAATTAAAAATAGTAATGCCCCCTTCTCCACTTTTCAAAAAGGCAGATTTTGTTTCTCTGTTCCTTGTTCGAGTCTCATTTTGGTTAACTTTCTAGGGATGCCAGAATTCTAAAAAGAAACATTTTTATAGCTTACTGTATTACCTATCTTTCTAAACAGTTTGCTGTAGGTAAGAGGCACAATGGCCTGCAGATGTTAAGCAGCTTGCCTCTGCCCCTGTATCGGAGGGCCCCAGGGATTCCTTCCACCAGTGGGAGGAATGACTAAGAAAGGTGTCCCAAGCCGTAGCCCCCAGCTCCTGAGAGGGACTGGCAGGGTCCTAGTCACTCTAATCAAAATCACTTGGATCTGGCTTTGGTTTGATTGGAAGACCAGTACGTGTTATTGACATGTAATCTCAGTGACACATCTGGTACTTCCCACTTTCTTCTAAACCTCTAGACATAAAGCTGGAAGTGATCTCTTCTGTTCTATTTCTATTTCATGATATGCCTTTCATTACATCTCTTCATAGTAGATTGTGGGTTACTGAAGATACTGTTTGTCTCTTCCTCAGATGAGTGGGAAAGCAGATTCTACTTCCATCCAATTTCTGATTTGCCACCTCCAGAGCCATATGTGCCAACAACCAAAACATATCCCAGTAAATTGGCGAGAAATGAAAGCCGGAGTGAGTATTTCTGCAAGGGCTTTTGGCGGGTTCCCACTTGAATAGCCTGGGCTCTATTCAACTGAGGGGTGCACAGGAAACCCAGGTATCTTGCCTGGACGAGACTTCAGAGAAGTCACTTCTGGATTTGAAGCTGTCTAAATTCTGGTAAACTCCCCTTCTGCAGTCAGTGAAGAAAGCGGAGGGAACCAGAATGCATATGAGAAAAGATCATTTTAATGTGTCATTACAAGCCGAAAATACTTTCGGGTTGCTAGTAGATTAAATTTTATCATTTTGCTTGTTTAAAGAATCTTCCCCCATTTTGATCTTCCTGAGATGGCCCAAATAAAACCATCTTCTTTCTATGCCTACTAATTTTGAGACTGGCAAATGTCTTATTTAATCATAACAAAAACTGACTGTAACAGCCTTGATCTTTTAAATATATTATAATGATAGCTTTATACAGTATCACACATTTTCAGTGAACCCATAATTTCTCCACAACATATTTTCATTTTATCACATTCTTGTCTAGTTTTTATCCATTGAATTCTGATTAATTTATATGGTTATAATTATAGAGTACAGTTTTTGGTGGTGATGTTTATATAACATTGCTTAGTAAACAGCTCCCAATTTTATCATGTGGTTTCCGTCAAGTCAGCATTTAATAACTTAGTTCACCATTATTGGACACTTAAGTTGTTTCTGTTTGATTTTTTTTCCCTAATGAATGTAATGCTACCATAAGAAGTGAATCACTTTTCCACTATTGGAAAAGAATGTGAACAAGAAGAGGAAATGGAAAAACTAATATTTTATAGCAATAAATGTATAGGCCTGAGAAAGAATTATCATGAAATATACATACATCACTGATAACTTGTAAGACCCTTAGCTTCAGAGACAAACCCCCAAAGCAGAAACGTGTGGGGAAAGGTTGAGCCTGTCAAACAACTGTCCCTGTGTCCCTCGCCTTGCCCTCACCCCCCAGGCAGAGCTCCATACAGGTCCTTGGAGCCTACTGACTTCCTTGGTACAAAGTTCTTAATTCTCAGTTTATTCCCAGCCTCAGAGCAGATTAGTGTCAGCTGAACTTGAGGCTGGTCAGAAGCAAAGTTACGGACTTCAGGGAGACTCAGTAGGTGGCAGAAAGAGGAGATGGGGACACAGAGCTGTGCTATGTGTTACATGATGGGGACAGGTTACTAAGGACAGGTCAAGCTGTGCTTTGTGCCTCTGCTGAAGATTTCAGAGAATTTGAAAATATTTTAGGAAAATTTCCATGAACAAATGACAGAAGTAAAGGGAATATTACTGAGAAGTAAAGGGAAGTTTAGCCCTGGCTGGTGTGGCTCAGTGGATTGAGTGCTGGCCTATGAACTGAAAGGTCACTGGTTCGATGCCCAGTCAGGGCACATGCCTGGGTTACAAGCCAGGGAACCGCTGCGGGGGAGGTAACCAGTCGATATATGTGTGGCACATCAATATTTCTCTCCCTCTCTTTCTCCTGCCCTTCCCCTTTTCTCTAAAAATAAAAATAAATTATTAGGATTTTTTTAAAGTTTAATTTTGGGAAAACCTCATTTATGTGGAATAATGTGTTCCTAGATGATGCCTAATAAAAGAGGAATAACAACAGTGAAAGTTATCATAGAGGAGGTGGTGGTGGACTACACACGGGACACATACTTCTGCGTCTGTGTGTGTGTTTATGTCATAAGAGGGGCCTCTAGCTGATGGGAGTACAGCCTGTTTTTCTTCCCTTTAAGGACTCTCAGTGTGTTTTCCTGATTTCTACTGTAAATATTATATATATGTATGTGTATGCAGGGGTGGGCAAAAGTGGGTTTATACTTCCTTGTATGGAAAATGATGTGCAGGTTACGATGATTACAATAGCTTTACTGAGTCAGGAGAGAGCCACATGGTGAGATGCCCTTTCTTTTGCCCACCCCTGTATGTGTGTGTGTGTGTATGTATGTGTGTATATGCACATATACACACATATACACGTGTCAGTACCAGAACCGTACTCCCCAGCCCCTCTAGAGTTTTAATTTAATGGCTGAGCACACTCCCTCCCCCGTCCGCCTGTCTGTAAGACTGTGAAGTCCACGGGCTGGAACTGTGTCCTGCTCACTGTTGCATCTTCCTTGAGTGTCACAGAGCCTGAGACACGGTAGACACTTAAAACTATTTCTTGAACTGGTGAATTAATTTTCACTGCCCCAAAAAACTTTTTGCAGATTTACTTTAAAGTTCTAGCAATATGTATTTTAATATTTTATATTGATAATGGATGATCTCTCTAAAAAATACATATAGTGTGAACAAACAGTTTTATCCACTCCTGTCGCTGCCCTGGCCTCCAGGCCCACAGCCCGGCAGGCACGCAGGCACCCGGAGCAGTGCCGCCTAGTGAAACCTGTGCACAGGCCGGCCCTTGTCGTGCTAACCGTTTGTGGTGTGGCAGCTGCCGCTCCAAGCCCCATGACAGGTGGCTGGTTTATATCCAGATGAGTCTTTCCTCAGATGCCTGCCCAAGGAAAGACTTAGTTGGATGGTAAGAGGAACCGGCAAGGTAATGCCAGTGTTTTTCTCTGCCCCGTCTCCTTGCTCAGAGATTTGGTTCTATCTTGGAAATCCCTAAGTGGCTACTAGGGTTGCTGTCAAGGTGCCTGCTGAGGAATGTGTTGGGGACAGCCTACCCAGGTCTCAGAGCAGTGGCCACAGCAGACACACTCAGTTGACATGTGCCCCTGGTAGACATGCTTAAGCACCTGAGCACCTGTCCCTCTGCTGAACAATGGTGAGATCATCAGAAAAGTGTGTGTGGGACAGATGAATTTCAAAAACTGGGAATAGATTTTAAACCTGAATAGCTCACAAATAAGTATAGTTTTTGAAAGAACGCTATCAACAAAATGAAAAAGCAAGCCCTGAAATGTGATAAAATATTTGTAAATCCTATAGCTGATAAAGAACTAATATGCAGAATATATTAAAAATTGCTATAGTTCAACAACAACAAAAAAACAAACATTTTTAAATGGGTTGAATACTTGAATAGACATTTCTCTGAAGATCTACAAATGATCCATAAGCACATGAAAAGATCTTCCAATATCACTAATCATAGGGAAATACAAATAAAACTGCAACAAAAGGCCCCTTCATACTCATTAGGATGGCAACTGTAACAAACACATTGGTTAGAAATCAGAAGATGCCTAAATGCCCAGAAAAGGGGATTCAATGACTAAACCATAATATGCCTATATAATAAAAAGCAGTGTGTCATTAATAATTATATGTGTAAAGAGTACTGACTTTGAAAGATGTTCAGAATGACTATATATGATCCAATTTTTGGAAGACAAAAAGAAATTGTATATATAGAGAAAATACACAAATGATGTTTTTTAATTATCTCAGGGTGGTGCAGGCTTGGTGAGTTTTTTGTTTTGTTTTCACTCATCTATTTTTTTCTAAACCTGTAATAAAGACATACCATGTTTGTGATGCAAAGAAAAACAACTTTTTAACTTTCCTAACTTGATGCAAGTAGTCAGTAGGGAGAGGCGGATCACCCACGAGTAATATTCGTTCAGACCCTTCCTTGCTTCGCCTTCTCATCCTCATGGGCCGGTCATAGGGTGTAGGGTTGTGTGTACCTTTGCGAACAGCTCTGAGTTTCTACAGTGAGAACACAAGCTTCCTAAGCAAATTTATCTTTTGTCTGTTTTTTCACCAAGGTGGATCCAACCGAAGAGAAAGGGGTGCCCCACCTCTGCCGCCCCCCATGAGGTGATTCTTGCCAGCTCTTCTCCACCCGAGCCCCAGAGCGACATCTGTCGTTGCTATCAAGACTTGCACACCCTCCTCCCCTGTCCCTTTCATATAAGGAGCAGGGAAGACAGGAGCGTGACACAGGAATATATGTGTGAGGGGCGGGAATCCGATAAGCAAATGCACCTAGATCTTTATTCTGTGTATATTCTCAGAGCTATTGCTTGCTTCAGCTACAGCCCAACAGTGTGTACTGCTTAGGAGTCGACTGGCTTTTATGGCAAGTAGGCAGAGATGAATCATGTCCCAGGTTTCAGCCAACCAAGTTCAAATTCAAACATTCACCATAAATGTGCTACAGATAATATTCAAGTCCCTGAGAGCTGCTTGCTTCTTGCCATTTTGCATGCTTGGCCTCCTGTCTGTTTCCGTGAACCACAGGCCACCTAAGCAAGTTGCCGAGCAAGGGCTCACATGAAGTTTTTGTGGTTAGAGATCATAGTTTTTGGCAGTCTGAAGGAGACTCTAGGACAGAGCTGTTTAATAGAAATATAATGTGAGCCACATATACAATTTAAATATCTAGTAGCCACATTAAAAAAAGAAAAAGAAATAGGTGAAATTAATTTTAATATATTTTATCCAAAATACCACCTGGCCTGCAATAAAAATAATAATTATTAATGAAGTATTTTGCATTATTTTTTATTTGGTACTAAGTTTCAAAATCTGGTTTTGTGCCTTGCACGTAAAGCACGTCTTTATTTGGACTCCTCACATTTCAAGGGCTCAGTGGCCACGTGCAGCCGGTGGCTGCCATATTGGACAGTGCAGGTCTAGAAGACAGAGAATAGTGCAAAACCTCTTGTTTAAAAAGCAAAAAGTGAAAGATGAGCTTTAGCAATTCAAGAAGTAACTAAGAGTAAAGTTAGGACTTGACACCTTGTCTGGCAGGCAGTTTGACCTTAGATTTTGCCTCTTATTCTCTCTCTTCCCTTAATACCTGTATAAGAGTGTTGTTTCCGAGTACCAAGGTCAGAAATTGCTCTAACAGCATTTACAGTCACATGGAATAAAGCCATTGGAAAGGAACGGAGAGCCCACTGGGGCTTCCAGGCTCAGAACCAGCTGCCTGGCGCTCACCTGTCAGCCGCACTTCTGCCTTGCGCATTTGAGGGGGCCTCCCAGCTTGCTCCTTGGGGTGGGGTGGTGCACTAGCAGAGGGGAAAGTCAGGGAAAGGTAGCAAATCAGAAACACAGAAAAAGAAGCCAGATTTGGGTTGATGGGCAAAACTGTAAAAATCTAAATCTGTTGTGTGTGGGGTTGAGAGAGATTGTTACTGGAATCGAAGGGAATTTGAAACTGTCTGGGAGAAGGAGTCATTTGCCTTGAATCTATGCAAACAAAACTCCCATATGGACCACAGGGAAGAGCCAGCCTTGCCTTTTTTGGTATGATTTTGTTTACAGACTTCACCAGGACCTTTAAATATAACTATGGAATTGGAAAAAAATATTTCCATTTAGACATTGTATATGGTTGATTATGTTTGAAATGACCATTACTTATTTTTTAAACCACATGGCCACGTATGTATGTGTGTACCTACATAAACTTTGGGTCATGGTTTCAGGGTGTTGTTCATGTATTACTGGGAGATGCTAAGGAGAAACCAATCCAAAGAAAATTTTGAAAGAAGCATTCCTATTTATAGAATAAATAATTGTTTCATTTATATAAAAGCAAAGAACTTAAAGTTCTAGTAAATGGGATGTCTAATAAATTATGATATTACCCATTGAATATATTGTATTTTTATACCTTGTCTTGCCAAAGTCCTGGGCTTAGCACATTACATATCTCGGGTTCCCCCCCTCCTCTACCATTCGTTTGTCTTTCAGGAACTTGGGGTCCTTTACCCAAAGAATCAAGAAATATAAAGGTATAACAACCTTGGCAAAGTATTTTTTTAAAAAGTTCATGTTACTTTAGTAACATAGCGGCATCACTGTAGTATTGGATGCTTTAATCAGATATCATTCTTTCATCAACGGCTGATTAAAACTCCTGTGAGAAAGCCTAATGACCCACCTCATAAAAGGAGCCTTGCTGGCAAATGTGGCAAAGAAAAGTCTCAGCTGAAGAAAGCAGGTCAGAGTTTTGTAAGGGGGAGCAAAAATGGCCGCTTTCCTCACACACCTAACTCTGTAGGTGTCACCCTAAAGTCTGAAATGGGGCCCCGACTTACAGTTGCTGTTCACCCAGGATGGAGATGTTTTAGAATGTGTTTTTTAAGTGAATGTTTCATTAATACACTTATACTCTTGCTCTGAAAGTTAGAAACCTAATTGCATCCAAAACTTTAGATAAGTTCTATGCTAATATTTTTAACTATGGTAAATCACAAAAATGAATAATTTTCTTCCCTGAAATCAGAGCTTATGTGTGTTTTTACCTATAAAACTTCCAGGTAAATGTATTCAAGATGCAATACAGTATTTTAACATTCACATATCATTTTATATGGAAATGTATTACAGTATTAAAATTCAGTGTTCGGTATTTATTTCACTATGCATTTTATTTAGTAAAAGCTGGGGAAAATGTTTAATCCAATGGTGCCTTACTTTGTGATTTAAAAGAAGTCAACCTTTTATGTCTAAGTAGCAGATTATTTGCATATTTGTAAAACCTGTTAAGCCTTTATATTTTAACTTGTAATACAGATTTTGTTATCTGAGTAGCAAAAATGGGATGATTATTAAAGTGCCCCAAGATTTTTGGCATGAAATTAATTTTTCCCTGTTTATAGTCAGGGACTGTAAAGGAAGAAAAAATGTTTTTCATACCACTGCACTATGTAAACATGCACATTTTTGTATCTGTTTTATCAGGATAGTTTAAATGGTGAGAGAGAGTCTACTCGAGACATCTGCCTCTTTGTAAGTTAGCCAGACAATAAATAAAAGCAGAACGATATGAGTGTCAACTGGTGGTTTTTAATTTCAGTATTATCTACGTAAATATGAACAGAAAAGCAAGTGTCTATTTTCTGTTTTATACTCTGGTAAAGAAAGACATTCTCAAAGAAAAGAAGAAGAAAGAAGAAGGCCTGTATAAGTAAGTAAATAGTCATTGCATCTACTTTCTAATACCTTCTTTCTTTTTCCTGAGAACCTGTCTCTTCATCAGAACCCATTGGTGGTTTATTTGAGGCAGATGCTTCTACCCTGAGGTAAAGGTGGATGGTGTAAGCAGTGGAAGATAAAATTACTAAGAATAGCATTGACATGGATAAATTCAGGGAAGGCCAGTAGGAATTGAGGAGGCCTGATCATTTTAAAAATGACCAGCTGTGTATGTGTGTGGGGCCTATGGACAAATCTCAGTACGGTATGATGGTTGACAGGTTAGGAAGACCTGGCTCCGTCTTCACTTGCAAAGTCACTTAACTTCTCGGGTCTGTTTCCTCACGCACAAAGTTCGCAGTCTCGCAGCATTACTAAGTGCAGTGGATAAGACGATGCACTCAGTCTCACTTCTGTCAGTGCTCGGGGCGGGGGGTGGGGGGGGGCAGTCACTGTTAGTATTGCCTGGAACCAAACCGACCAGATGGGAATTTGCCAGTGCACTTTCAACGGGAAGCAGTAAGAGCAGGAAAACGCTTCTGTCGGAACTACAGGAGTTCCAGACAGCAGTCACCTCACATGCTGTCTTTCCCCCCCTTACACCTCCCAGGCCTGGAAAATTAAAACCCATGTTGTTTCAGTCATCAAATAAATTATTAGAGTCAATTTGAAATCATACATACTGAGACCTGGAAAGAGCCATGTATATAGGGCAGCCTTAGAATTAATGATCCACAGTGGGACACTTTTAAAAGTGGGAGGGGTCACTAGTAATAACTGCCTTGGTGCAACTGGCATAAATCAGGGCTGTCCCGGCAAATTGGGCCATGTGGTCACTCCACACGGAGGCCAGCTAGTCCAACTCTGCGGCCTGACAGTTGGGTGACTTAAGGCCCCGAATCACATACTACTGATAGACAAGCAGTATGACTTTTCTCCACACCACACTCAGTTCTTTTCATCCCTCGCACCTTTAGCTAAAGTCTGTTCCATGTGTCTTTCACATTTGCTGGAAAGAAAAGGAGAAATGACAAGTTACGGAGTCAGAATGAGCATTGGACACACAACCCTGGACTGAATCCTGGCCCTGCCACATGCTCCCCAGAAGACTGCAGAGAAGTTATTTAAGGCCTCTGAGCTCTAGTTCTCTCAACTGCAAAATGGTTACAGAGCTTAAGTAAATACATAAAATTTTTGGCATATGTCAGGCATTCAATGAAAGTTCTGTTCTATTTCCTGATTCCCTTGTCATCAGACTAGGCCATACTCAGGAAAAATGTTTCAGTGTATTCAAAGGAGCCTGATAAAATTACAGAATTCTCAAGATTCTTAGGGAAACAAATCTGGATGTTATTAGACAATGAGCTGAAATTTAGCTTAAATCTTGAGTAGGATGGTGCCAGCCAGAACACCTGGACTATATCCACCATGGACTCCAGTGTGTTTTAGTAACGAGGGACCCCCATTTTTTTCCAGTTTGCTGTCTTTCTTATTAGTAAGTAAGTTGAAGATCACCTGTGGGAATGCTATTTCAGACAGGTAACCAGGAAAACCTTGATGCTTTAAGGAGCTGTTGTATTCCTTGTTTTACATCTATTCATTCAAATCATCAACAAACACTGATTACAATTTAAGCACTGGAAATACAAAGATACACATTTATACAATAGGGAACTACTACTCCTAGAACGAAGAGTGTATGTTTAAATTACTAGTCCTAGATCAAAGAGTGTTTGATCTAGGACTAGTAGATTTAGTCTTAGACTAGTGTTTGAAGAGGAACTCAGCCAGTAGGCACAACCCCACTCTGCTGCTGATTCTGAGTGCTCCTACCGACTGACAGGGCTCTCAGGTTGGCTGTGTGCATGAAAGGGAAAGCACCTTGGTGCTTTCCACTGAGACCTACTCTTGGAACAAAGACATGGATAGGTCCCAAATGAGGCCACGAAATAAATGAAAAATATCAAACACAGTAGCGAAAATACAAATTTATACCATCAACATTCTACCCGATTTACTTACCTAGATGGCAACCCCCATGTATTGCCTTCATCTAACCACTACTGATTATTAATCACCTACTGTGTACAACAAATTGTGCTAATGTCTTTGCAAGTATTATTGCATATGTTATTGTAAGTCTTTGTGACTTTATACATGGAGAATCAAAACCTGAATGGATTAGAAATTTGACTCGAGCCACTTGAATCGATCCACAATTCAAACTTAAGGCTGAGTAAATAAATTTGAATGGAGAGTCAAAATATTGTCAACTTATCGTTTGCTAGTTTAAAAATATACTAACATTTTGTAAAAGCAAGGACATGTTATAAAGGCCAAAACAAGGAAAAACCTAATCTTAGAATAAAACACAGTAGGCTCAATGGAGTAAATACAGCTTCATGGAAAACTCACTGTATGTACATTGTCCTTATTTTCCTCATTGAGCTGTGGACTGGCTCTAGGCCTGGACCAGCCGTTACTACCCCACCTGGGTGCGTTGCCACTTGTAAGTGATCTAATTTCTTTCAGTTCTTCTGTTCTTTACAGCTTGAGGGGTAGTCATAATACCCACCTTGAGTTTTTTCAAGAAATGCTACATACTTGCACTTCTCATGTCATCGTATCAGACACCTGCCGCCTTTTAAGTGATCGCAAAGACACCACTAAAATTCAGAGGTCACGTCACCAAACACCTGCAGACTTCTGAAAGTGCCCATCTCAGAGTCGGACTGCAGTGTGAACAGTTAATTCGCTCTCCTGTGTGTCTCCCTTCCTTATCTGTGGGATATCTCTTCCATTCATATTATACATTTTTAGTGTGTAATTCACTGTTGACTGTCCTGGAAGTTGGAAAAGGGGTTCTTTTAAATTCCAGATAATAGCATTTGCTTTTCCATAATGGCCAGAAGTAGAGTTTGTGTTCTTTGCCTCAGTCATACATCCTAGCCCTTGTTCACAGAAGAAATGGAGTTAGAAGAAAAGGACGGTCATATTTTTAAGAATCAAAATAACTGGTTTTACAGTTTTAAAGCATTTTCTCATATATTACCTCATTCTTAAACTCCTCAGCAGCCCCATGAAAGAGGAAGAAACTTGCCGCCCATGTTACAAAGGCTGGGCTCAGGCGCTGAGATGATGACGAGATGTGAAGGTCTCACAGCTGGTGGGTAAAAGGGGCCCAAACTCAACTCTCTCTGACTTTCCATCACTCTTTAAATTGCATTTTTACCCTTATTGCCTTCCTTCATTTGACAGGTATTACTGAGCACCTTCTCAAAAATGAGAAGGCCCAGGGTAAGCCCAACGGAATATACAAAGGTGAGTATGCCACATAATTCCTGTATTTCAGGGAGCTTACACTCTGGGGAAACTGGGGCAAATATACAAATAACTCTAGAAGTAGGCAGAACCTATGTGCTATTCAAAAGCTTGAAATAGTGTATTACAAGGATCCAAAACAGGTATAATTTCTGTGAAACTGATTGAGCTTTACCATCTCACACTCATGCATTTTCCTCCTTTTCCTTTTTTTGCACATGATCACATTTTATTTTAATAATCATATAAAATAAAACGGTCCCATCATTTATGAAATGCTTACTGTATAGCAGGGCCTGTGCTAGGAATTTTGTGTAGGTTTACATAAGCTACTACAAAATCTTTTTTTGCTTATAGTCTTTTTTGAAATATATTTTATTGATTATGCTATTACAGTTTGACCCACTTCTCCCCTTTATTCCTCTCCACCCTGCGCCCCCTCCCACCAGGACCCCCACCTCCTTAGTTAATGTCCATGGGTCGTACACATAAGTTCTTTGACTTCTTCATTTCCTATACTATTCTTAACCTCCCCCTGTCTATTTTGTACCTACTACTTATGTTTCTTATTCCCTGTACCTTTTCCCCCTGCCCCTCCTCCCTCTCCCTCCTGATAATCCTCTATGTGATCTTCATTTCTGTGATTCTATTCCTGTTCTAGTTGTTTGCTTGTTTTTTGTTGTTTTTTTAAGATTCTGTTGTTTATAGTTGTGAGTTTGTTGTCATTTTACTGTTCATATTTTTATCATCTTTTTTTCTTAGATAAGTCTTTTTAACATTTCATATAATAAGGGCTTTGCAATGATGAACTCCTTTAACTTGAACTTGTCTGGTCAGTATTTTATCTGTCCTTTCATTCTAAATTATAGCTTTGCTGGATAAAGTCTTGGATGTAGGTCCTTGCCTTTCATGATTTGGAATACTTCTTTCTAGCTCCTTCTTGCCTGCAAGGTTTCTTTTGAGAAATCAGCTGATAGTCTTATGGGAACTCCTTTGTAGGTAACTGTCTCCTTTTCTCTTCCTGCTTTTAAGATTCTCTCCTTATCTTTCATTTTGGATAATGTAATTATGATGTGCCTTGGTGTGTGCTTCCTTGGGTCCAACTTCTTTGGGACTCTCTGAGCTTCCTGGACTTCCTGAAAGTCTATTTCCTTTGCCGAATTGGGGAACTTTGCCTCCATTATTTTTTCAAATGTTTTCCATTTCTTGCTCTTTCTCTTCTTCTGGCACCCCTATGATTCAGATGTTGGAACATTTAAAGTTTTCCTGGAGGTTCCTAAGCCTCTCCTCATTTTTCTGAATTCTTGTTCCCTCATTCTGTTTTGGTTGAATACTTCTTCCTTCTGCTTGAAATTGTTCATTTGAGTCCTGTTTTCCTTCCCTTCAATGTTGGTTGCCTGTATATGTTCCTTTACTTCACTTTTCAGAGCCTTCACTTTTTCCTCTATTTTGCAACCATACTCAACCATTTCTGTGAGCGTCCTGATTACCAGTATTTTGAACTCTGCATCTAATGGGTTGGCTATCTCCTCATCACTTAGTTGTATTTTTGGAGCTTTGATCTGATCTTTTATTTAGGCCATATTTCTTTGTCTCAGTGCACCTGTTGTAGTTAGGGGTGGAGCCTTAGGTATTCACCAGGATAGGGCAACCCACGTCACTGCACTGTGGCACTGTATGTGTGGGAGGGGTCCAAGAGGGAACAATGTCCCTTGCTCAGCTCTCTCCTCACTTTCAGTCACTTCTCCCATTATCCACAAGCTAATTGGGCCCTTCTGGTGCTGATTCCTAGGTAGGTGGGTTTGTGTATGTTCTAGGACCCCATGGGTCTCGCCAACCAACTCTCATGTGAGGCTGGGAGTTTTTCCCACTGCCGCCTCAACCCCCACAGGTTTTTACAGCCAGAGGTTTTGAGGCTTTATTTCCCCATGCTGGCACCCTGGGTTGCTCTTTCTGTCTCACTCCCCAGTTGTTCCTTTCCGTTTATCCAATCACAAGTGTGGGACCTCCCACTCCACCAGCTGCCACCTCACCCACCTGATCCTATAGCCAATGCCTTCTGGAAAGTCCTCTCTGCTCCAGCTGCCCATCTTCACCCCCCCTACTAGTCTGTATGAATGTTTCTTTAATTTCTTGATTGTCTAACTTCCATAAAGTTCAATTTTCTGGCAGTTCTGGTTATTTTTTTGTGTTTAAATTTTTGTTGTTCTTCTTTTGGTTGTGCAAGGAGGCAAAGTGTATCTATCCTACACCTCTGTGTTGGCTGGAAGTCCCCTCCTCTTCGTGAGTTGGCCTTTCAGTGTTCCTCAAAATGAATGGTAAGGACGACCTGCACAAGAATCACCTAGAATGCTTGTTAAAAACAGGTTCCTGGGCTCTACCTCAGATCTACCAGTATAAAAATCTCTTGTAATCCAGGGAATTTGTATTTTTAACAAGCTTAATTCTGATGCACATTCAGGATTCAGATCCACTGTTCTAAATGTTTGCCCTTGCATTTGGGGTTTTCAAAAGAATATATTTAAACACAGAATATATGAAATACCATGAAGATCAAATCACAAGGTAGCATTTACTGTTTATCATACCCATCGAATTTATTTAACACTACCCCATGCATGCTGATTCATTAGAATGTTATTTGTGTTAAAAATACTTTCCATAAAAAATTATCTCTATCTCTATTTTAATCTTTCTAGGAGTCTATTACCAAACTCAGTGAGATAAGGTAGCTCTCAGTATGAGAGCTATCTTACCTCCTTTGCCAAAGAAAGACTGTGTAATGACAGCATCACACAGTGCTAGGCAGTGAGCTTCAGCTCTCTGTATTATCTCTACTGTGTTATCTTGAATTAAGTGTGTTTGCAGTGTGGTTTCTCTCCAGTACCATTTTCTGGTGAGTTCTGGTAAATAATTGTGACCTATAGGCAAAAGAACACAGTTCTGCCATAAAGACACATAGAAGAGTATCATGTTGGATGTTAGATTTTTTTAAGCAACTCAAGATGACTTCAATGAAATGGCTGTAACAGGGGAGTGAGCAGTAGACGTTCATGCTGGTGTAAATCTTGGGACATTATGAAGGGTGTAAACATACCTTTTACCAGGAGGAATGAGCCAACAATTATGACTGGTAATGGGAAGAAACTATGGCTTATGAGCTCTGGAGATTTAAAAACAAAATCTATGTAAGAGGAACCCTTGGACTCAAAGACTTGACCAAAAGAGCCTGTTCACTGGAACACACAGCCCTGCAGTTAACAGGGTTTGCTTACAGTGTTGCTGCTGCTACTGCCTGTTCTGCACTGCCGATGTTTCATTGCAGCCAATGGAAATAGTTATAAGATGTTAGAGTAGTGGTTCTCACCTCAGAGAACCATCTGGAGGGCTTGTTAGGAGAGTCCCATGTACCACTGCTAGAGATTCTGATTTAGCAAGTCTGGGGTAGGGCCTGAGAATTTGCATCTTCTAGGTAATCTTGATGCTGCTGGTTCTCAGACCACGCTTTGGCACCGAACATTGTCTGTAGTAATTGATCAATTTTCCTTGCATTAAACCAGTATGTATTCATAGCATCAAACCTAAATACTGTGTTCATTCTTTGCATCATGGTTGAAGAAACTTAGCTGATTAAAGCAGAAAACCAGTGGGCTTGGCACTGTTGCATCTGAAACATACTTATGTCTTATAATTACCTAATGCTCTCTCTTTGACCATTGGTCATGTCTGTTAATATTTTTTGTGGTTGTTTTTACCTTGCCCACATATCATGGTGGGGAGGGGATGAACATGTTAATAAGTGTTAATTACAGAGTTTTAAAAATCAAATCAAAACAGCCAAATCATAAAGAGAAAATAATTCATGGAAGCTGACAAGCCTTCACCCTTAATCATCATCTCAAGGTTAAATAATGATCAGAATTCTTTCAGCTGAAGTACTTATGTTGCATCTTGCTGTTTGACTATCATATAAATATAATGGTGCTATTAGGCTCTATTTTTCATTGCAGATGAAATTGATGCATCTTTGTGTGGTGTAGTCTGACATAGTAAAATTGTTACTCTCTAGGTAGGATATTCATAAAAATGTAATTATCGTAATCAGAACAGTCTTTAAGCTCATGAGAGGGGATTGCCAGATTTGTGATTGGCAGTTTTCAATCACTTCATGTATAATAAACTTCTTAAAGCAGTCTTTGGGATTGTTAATATCTTACAGGGGAAACTATGCAGATCAAACAACAAAGGGTGTTAGGAGATGCTGATGACAACTCCAGTTGGCCTCTGCTGCCAGGCTTTGGGCAGGATTGGATGGGGCCTTTTAACATATGTCGTTCAGTTTCCTCACCAAGTTCAACAACAGTGCCATTTTGGGGGGAGTGCTTTAAAAAAGAAATCTAGGAAGATCGCTGTCACTAACTAGAATGCATTTATCATTTTCCTTCTTGAATTTATAACTTGCTGGAGGAACAGCCCCAGAGTTGCTGTGCACCCTGCTACCCGGAAAAATGTAGTAGCAAGCTCATCACTGGGATTCAGCCTTGGTCAGTTCAGGTCTGCAGTATTGCTAATATTCCCACTGCTGGTCTAGGCAGCATGCTTAATAAATGTGGAGATACCACCAAAAAATCTCATGTTGGTGGGCTACAGGAGTAAAAACCAACAAAATAAAGTCAACAGGCTGTTCATTGTGAAGAAGAAAATAATCTATTCAGAGAGCAATCTTGTTTTCGATGTTTTAAAATTATTCAGTGGGAGAAAGTTCTTTACCCCGCCATTGTATGAAAATCTCCATAAGCCTATGACTGGTTTTTAAATACTCTTATGTAATAAAAAGGTCCTACAGACACTTTAGGTCTCTAATACAGTCTCAATTTCAAAGTCAGAATAGCCAGTCTTATGTAATAACCAACTTTTGCAATCAGATTTAAAGATGAAACTTTTCCCTACACACTTTTCCCATCTGGTGGCTTTTGCAGCCAAGAAACCAGGGAAGGGTTCAGGGTCTATCTTCCTGTTCTCCACCTGATGTTCCCGACCATCAGCCTCCGTTTCACTAACCACGGTTCGTTCCAGAATCAAAGCAGGAAGAGGGAAGAGAAGTAAAGGGGAAAGAGAAAGAAAACTTGTTGTCCAGTTGTTCTGCTAGGTGGCTTCTGTCTTTCTGGGCTAAGCTACACTATTGAAAGCCACCTGTTCTTAATGTAGGGTGCTTTCATGGGTTCTTCAGAGACCCCCCCCATCCCCCATTGTTGGGGGCCTCTCACCTGGATTTCCTTACCTTCATCACCTAAACCTCCTCAGCTGTGTCAAAACTCCAACTTCTCCCTGCTGAAGCCTAAGAGCTCCTCCAGGTGGCCCTGTTGGACAAGAGTAAGTTTCCTTCTCTCTTTTTTTCTTCTCTCTTCTCTTGTCACATCTCTCTCTCTCTCTCTCCACCCCCCTCCCTCCCAACCCTGGCCCACCCAGTCCAGCCACCTCTTCATCACTCCCACTGTTAGAATTCTTTTACCTTTTAAAATTTCCAGGTGAGAACCAAACACCAGTCCTCAGCATTCTCCACACCTCAGGAGATGTATGTCAAGCTCTCTGAATGCAGCCTTTTCAATGGGAAAGTGACTTTGGGATGAGAGGAGCTAGTCCCCTCCAGAGAAATCCTCTTCACAAATTTTCCCTCACAATCTTCAAACCCTCTCTTTCTTACGGGGAATGGCTGTCCCCACTCCTGTGGAGAGTCCCACACTAGCTGTATCACTCTTGTCTCTTCCTGGCACCACTCACCATCATTCTTCACACACTGGGAAAGCCTAACCTGGTATCCTTTGTTCCTCTTGGTAGTGGTCCTGCCCTCAGGTATGCGCCTGTTCTGCTAAGAAGGTTGGCCTAAACCTGGGGTTCTGTGAACAGCCCCACTTGGCTGCCACACTAAGCCCCGCCTTCCAGCTCAGCCTTTTGTAGTACTGAAGGTGACATTTTAGACTTCATCTTCCACTTTTGTTTCTCAGTTTGTTGAGAACCTGGGTAGGGAAGACAGGTGCTATTTTTTGAGCTCCCTCAAAGCCTCAACATCTTTTTTACCTTAAATGTGGGCAAGGATTTGAGTCATGTTACCTACCATGTTTTGGATAACCCCCTCGAAGTTTTATATCTCTTTATGTCTCTTCTCTTTGCTGTCTCGGTCAGACCTTATTTAACTCCTGAAATGTGTCATGTGGAAAATAAGTAGCTAAAAGCTTTTAGAGTTTTTCTTAAGAAGTAATTGATTAAGGGGGTGGAAATTGTAGGGAGGTGAGGAGCACTGTGGGGGGTGGGCTGGGATGGGACTAAAAGACAGAAAACTACTTGAACAACAATTAAATTTAAAAAATGAAAAAAACATAAAAAAAGAAGTAATTGATTATAGCAACTATTTTGAGGTCTGTCCAGAAAAAGTACAACTATTGTTAATATAAAAAGAATGATTTGCTTGACCTCAGTATAACCTGGCAGCCAAGGAGAGTGGACTGGATGGACATGTGTGAACAATGACTTCACTGTACTAGTCAGTGGGAGCGGTAGACACCTTTGAGTGAGCATGTGTACTGTGTGGCTGTCACATTCAAAGTGACTGAGCAAGGAGAGCAATGAAGCTGCATCAGATTTTGTATTAAGCTTGAACATCCCTCCACAGAAACTTTTCGGATGATTCAGAAGGCCGCAGCTGTGGGCAACTGGTGATTGGCAGCTTTATTACGACAATGTGCCAGCTCATGCATCAAATCTCATGCAGTTTTTTTGCAAAACATCAAATCACCCAACTGACTCAGCCCTCTTACAGCCCAGATTTGGTGCCCTGCAACTTCTGACTTTTTCCAAAACTAAAATCACCTTTGAAAGAGAAGTGATTTCAGACCATCAATGAGATCCAGGAAAATATGATGGAGCAGCTGATGGCAACTGGGAGAACTGTGTGAGGTCCCAAGGTGCCTGCTTTGAAGGGGACTGAGGCATCATTGTCCCATGTACAGTGTTTCTTGTATTCTGTATCTTCTTCAATAAATGTCTATTTTCAGTATTGTATGGCTGGATACCTTCTGAACAAACTATATATATGTGTATATATATATATATATATGTGTGTGTGTGCATATACATACATACGTACATATACACATACACGATGGTGAAATGAAGATATTTTAGATAAAATTTTTAAATATTTCAGGAAGGAAAAAATTATTTTCAAGGGTACTCAAATTTTTTCTTGGCTTTGCCAAATACTAGCTATATGACCTTGGGGAAAGAAATCACTCCATCTCTCCAGATCCTAATTTTTCATTTATAAAATAAAGAGTTTGACCTAAATATCTCTCAGGTACTTTTCAAATGCTTACAATGATTTTTTGAGACCCTGGAAGGACATGGGAGAAATTTATCTTGCTTAACAGGCAATGCCAGTGACACAGGCATTGAGGTCAATAATGCAGGCTCCCCATGGTGTTCACGAATGTGGTCCTTCCCCCACTCGATTACACAGAAACACTTACGAAGTGCACACATTTGACTACTAAGAGCTATTTGGGTGCATAAGATTAATTCTTTATCCAAGGAACTTATGAACAAGCTATGCTGTTCACAAAGAATGCTTAACAATACATGACTATTTACCCAGCAAGCATTTACCAAGCACCAACTATTCTGTGTACAGTTGGACCCCCTTTATCTGCAGGGAATTCGTTATAAGACCCCCAGTGGATGTCTGAAACCATGGGGAATACCAAGTCCTATATGTTTTTTCCTATACTTACATACCTACGATGAAGTTTAATTTATAAATTAGGCACAGTAACAGATTAACAACAGTGACCAATAATAAAATAGAACAATTATAACAATGTCCTATAATAAAAGTTATGTGAATATGGTCTTTCTCTCTCTCTCAAAATACCTTATTGTTTGGTACATACAGCATGGAGTTGCTAGGCAAGGAGATGGCTCACATTCCGGGCAGGATGGAACAGCACAGCAGGAGATTTCATCACTCTACTCAGAATGTCACAGAGTTTAAAACTTACCAGTTGCTTAGTTCTGGAATTTTCCCTTTAAGATGTTTGGACTGCAACTGACTGCAGGTAAATGAAATCTTGGAAAGCAAAACTGCAGGGCGGGAGGAACTACTGTACAAAACGCTGTGGGACTGTGCTCAGGGCGCAGTGGGTGGGGACACTTCTCTCACCAGGGCTACCCATGTGCAAACAGTCCGACTCGGAGCCCACAGCCAGCATGGGCTGCAAGTAGAGCAGACTGCGTAACAGTTCACAGCCCTAGACCTGCCCCAACACCCTTGGCCCTGTGCTTCCAAGGACAGAGGCTAACGACATTTCCATTAGGAAAATGGTGGTGCTTCTCTTCTCTCTTTTTTTTTTGTAAGACGTGAAAGTCAGGCAAGATTCACCGTTTATGGTTTGATGACTTCATAGAAAAATGTGTCTATAAAACACCCGGTAGTTATAAAAGGCTTAGGTAAAGGCCCAGGGAGCCAAATAAATATATATATGTTATTTATTCAGCTGTTCCAAGCCATTACCAATCTCCTTACACCTAAGGATCGCCTGTTCTCTACTAAATTTTATTTGTAATATTCTTGCTTCATGGTCAGGTAAAAAAAAATCTGGAAAATCAAAGCTCTACTTCCCTGAAAACTGTTTTCAAATACAAACGTTCTTCATGGCCTTTCAGGTATTCTTTGACCTTCTGAACCAGAAAGATTGTAACAGTGAGTGTACCTGGCCTGGCAAACACAATAAATGAAGTCAAAGTTATTTGTCATCGTAGGTCAGCAAGTATCTCCTAAGCACTCTTGGTTTATCAGCCTCACTGCATTAAGGACCTAGAAGATAACAGAGATTTTAGCATGTTCTCCAAGCCGTGGCGTCAGAGTTGATGGTGAGCCCACCGCCTGACTTACATCCTATTGACAGCAATTCTGCCCCAAGTGGGCTTGAAGGTTGTTCTTTTCTCTAATCTGATCTCCAGAGCCAAATTCTTACCCTGCCTTTCCCTTCAGTGACTCTTCCAAGGTAAGTTTTATGTTCACCAGCTCAAATGAATCACCTTACGTATTTTTAAAAGCTTTGAACTTTTATTGTAGTAATAGACATTTAACTCCCTCAGAATTTGATCAGGTTGCTTTTCATAGGGAGATTGGGTCCTGCCTTACCTTGTCTAATTTTAGTATTAACTCTGTTGAACTCCCTTCTAGGCAGGATCTCTGAAAAGAGGGTATTTCCACTGAAGACACACGGGGAATTTTGCTTACTGGGCAAAGAAGAAGGGATATCACCTGCAGAGATACCCTAAACAAGGACACGTGTGGGGAAAACCTCCAAGTGGCAGAGAAGTTGCAAGGAGTTGTGCCATAATTAAGGTGATCGTATTTTCCTAATCAGACACCAGGCCAGATGGCCTGACACATGGATTGAAACAGGACAGGTCATTTTTTTGAATCTGGGGTTTATGATCACCATGTTCACAGAGAATGAAGCTAGCAAGAGCTAGCAGCTGTTCAGTGCAGGTCATTAACAATGAGTCTCTGTACATTGAAAGATCCAGAGGTCAGGGTGGGAAGCCTGATGTCATTCATCTATGAGCCACGGTTTCCTCACACAACACAAAGAGAGTTTGTCACTGAGGGCTTCCTGGAACCGCTGCCATCACCTTGCCTGCAAGGACAAAGGTGCAATCCACTGACCAAACCATACAAAACAAAACAAAACAAAACACAATGAAGGTTCACTTCCAAACAACATAGTCTGGGAATGCAAAATAACAAGAAGCAGGAAGCATAACGTTATAATGTCAATTATATCTCAACTTTTTTAAAAAGGAGGAACCAGTACAGCATGGACCACCAGCAATCCTTCACTTTTTCAGTTCTATAGCCGCTTCTTAAAATCATACTATTTTTTAACTAAATCCTCATCACTCTGCCTATTAATCTTATGCATTCAGTTTAAAACTTGGGAATTATTTTGCTGCAAAGGACAAGATTCATAAATTCCAATTCCACTACTTAATAAGAATGTTAAGTCCAGCATAATGTAATAGGAGAAAAGTTTCCCCTTGCTGCCAACACTCAAAGTCAACTCTTAGTTATGCCCTTTGAGAATGGTCCTTGGAAAATATTTTTACTCCAGTTCTTATCACCAGCATAGAAGTCCATAGGCTTCCATTTCCAATTTAAAGTTGCTGTATGCCTTTTCAACTTATATCTTATCAAAAGCTGATATTTTTAAAAGAAAACCATCATAATTTAATTTCGATGATTCAATATTGTGTGCTATCGGTATCGCTTTAGCTCTATTAGAGTGGATAAGAAAGACTGATTTTATAGGAAACTCAAGGTCAAGGTCTATAGTTTTTTCCTCTACATCAAAACTTTAAATATAGTAAGCAGAACTATCAAAGAAATGTATTTAAATGTACCTTGTACATTGGTTGTTTATAGCTTCGTATGTTTGACTAACAGTAGATTAAGTTTGGTTAACTTGTTTATAGCTTCATATGTTTGACTAACAGTAGATTAAGTTTGGTTAAGTTGTTTATAGTTTCATATGTTTGACTAACAGTAGATTAAGTTTGTAATCTCACATAATAAGTCTGGAGGTTTGGCATTTGCAGGGTTGGCTATTTCAATGGCTCAGCGACTTACCCAAGACCTGGGCTCTTCCCTCTTTTTCAGCCCACCACCCCATCACCTGGCACATTGATGTTAATCCTCCAGCTTGTCCACATGCTCACAGGATGGCCACGATGGCACCAAATAATAGCCCCACACATCATCTAAAGGTCAATAGCTAAGAATATCCTCAATAACAGGAAAAGCATTTCCAAGAAACCAGTCAGGCTTTGAAAAGTAAAGAGCTAGTCAGCCTCTCAAGTGAGAGGTGGACTATGCCCGCACATTATAAGGGTGGGAGGGATGGCGTTTGAATAGATGACCAACAATGGCGCCATAGATGTGGACTGAGAAAAATTTCATTCACCTATGCTGAAGATTAATGGAACCTTCTGATTATTTTCCAAGGAAATTGTGTCTTTGAAATAAGCTTACAACAAAGTAACCATTTTCTAATCAGTTAAAAAAGTACAAAGGAGCCGGTTTGAGTGAGGTGTGTCTGGGAGGAGCTCGATGGGTGGGTTGGGGGCAGTCAAAAATGAACAAGAAAATCTTTCAGCAGTGATAATTAGTGCCTGCTAAATCATCTGCCTCGCTATGGGATTGTAGATGCCACCTATGAAGTGTTCTTGGCAAAATACCAAACCAAATCAGATTAAACCTCCAGATCTAATACTCAGCTAATAGGAAGTACAAGGGGGCAGGAAAATCTTGTTAACAACACAGGGAACTAATCTGCAAAATTCAGAAGTGATGGGGGAAATTTAACCTGCCTGGATATTTAATGATATTAAGGAATCTTTGTAAAAATTTTTAGTATTGTGGTTATGGTTCTTTCTTGTCTTTTCTATTTTTGAGACTATACTTCTTTATTTTGCTAGAGTTGCTGAATCCAAATACATGCTTATGTTTTTTAAGAGTCTTTTTCAGAATCTTTTTTTACCCTTACCATTCACCCACAGATATGTTTTATTGATGTTACAGAGAGTAGAAGGGAGAGGAAGGGAGATGTTTCTCTCTCTCTCTCTCTCTCTCTCTTCTTGAGGAAGAAAGAGAGAGAGAGAAACATTGAAGTGAGAGAGAAACATCTATTGCTTGCCTCCCATGTGCGCCCTGACCAGGAATCAAACCTGCAAACTTTTGGTGCACAGATGATGCTCCAACCACTGAGACACCCAGCCAAGGCAAGAGTCCATACTGAAATATTTACAACAGAAATGATATAACTTCTGAAATTTACTTCAAGTGCCTCAAAATAACCTAGTGGAAGTGTTTGTAGAGGGGAAAGATGGAGGAAATGACAGGATATAAAAACTTACAGTCATTTATTCACTTTCATGTAAAGGCTCGGTTCATTTTGAAAATGTATAAACCTGTTGCACTTAGAACCCAAAAAAACTTAATTGTTAAATTTTATTTGCTTACTATACATGATAGCAAAAAATAAACCAGAAATCAAATGTCTTAACAGCAGTAAGCCAGTTTTCCTCCACTATGACTTCATTATTCAAACCCTCAAAAAATAAATAAAAATAAAAACAAATGCAACACATATACAAAACAGCACAGATGAGCAATATTCAACTGTTCTCAAAAATATTCATGGGAAAGACACTCTCCAAGCTCCAGATTGTTTGCAAAAAATGATCTATGAGGATGGTCCCCAATAAGGTATCTAAACAACACATATGATACACCTAGGTATTTTCCGAATATACATCAGAATCTCCTAGATTTCTAGTTGAGTCATTTTGAAACTAGCTCAAGCAACTAGTCTTGTTCTCACTCTTATCGGGATGAAATACATAGTGCCAAGAGGTGGGGAATGACTGGGTGAAAACTGCCCAGCAAACAACGAGGGCCTACAGGAAATCATAGCTGACTCTGCTGTTCAAGAGTTCACATTACACCACCCTGCTTTTACGAAAGACCTGAATTAGTACCAGTTTTTGCTAACAGGGAGAAATCTGAAGGGGATTTTTACTTTTGCAGGAAAGAGGCCACAATAGCATTCAGCATGTTTTGCAGCAAACTGTTATACAGGCAGCAACCACCCTGAGCAGCAAGAGTGGCACCACCAGGTCCTTCCCCAGAAACCACATTCGGCATCTCAGTGTAGCTCTGAACTATGTCTGTGAGCATCAGTCTCTAAACATACTGCTCATCAGACTCACCTGAAGATTTTTTTTTAATTAAATACTTTCATCTCCCCCATCCCTACTGACTCAGATTCTTAGCCAGGGTAGTAGAAAGGGGCTAGGGTAGAAGGGTTTTTAAACTTTCAGTGTAATTCTTTTTTTTTCTTTTTCTTTTTTTAATTTTTTTAAAATATATTTTATTAATTATGCCATTACAGTTGTTATATTACCCCCTTCATTCCCCTCCACCCTGCACACCCCCTCCCCCACTATCCCCCCTTTAGTTCATGTCCACGTGTCTCAAGTTCTTTAGATTCTATATTTCCCATACTATTCTTGCCCTCCCCCTTCTATTTTCTACCTACCGTCTATGCTACTTATTTTCTGTACCTTCTCCCCCCTTCTCCTTCTTCCACTCCCCTGTTGCTAACCCTCCATGGGATCTTCATTTCTATGGTTCTGCTCCTGATCTAGCTGTCCTTTTGTTTTAGATGTGGTTGTTAATAACTGTGAGTTTGCTGTCCTTTCACTGTTCATTTTTTGTCTTCTTTTTCTTAGGTAAGTTCAGTCAGGTTTGGGCACTACCGTTGAGAGCATGGAAGAACCGCCCAGTGTCTTCTAAGTCGCACCGCTCCCCAGCTTGGGACTGTAAAGAGAAGGGAAGAAAAGTCTGTGTGGGCGTGTGGGCGCCAGCCCACTTCCCACCTCTCTGGCAAAATGCATCCCTTCTCTGTGCTCAGAGCCCTGTAATCTGGGCCCCCAACCCAGACACTCGGACTTCATACAAGCAGGTGATTCCTCCTGTAGAAAAAAAAAAAAGGAAAAAGAAATTACACTTATTAGAACCCTATCAAATTTTGCAAATACCTAATTTACTGATGACAATGTCCTTGTACAGTTGGCATCAGCTCCATTCTGTAGTCGAAACCGAGGCTGTCACCACTGCGGTGTGACTTTGCCAGGTTTCCCCGCTGACCAAGTTGCAGAGGGAGACACAGAACGTCGTGGGACAGGACCGATGATTGACAAAGTCATTTATGCCCTGTTCCTATTTCTATTTCTACCGGAGACTTATTTGATAGAAGGAAAGGATAATTTTTCTCCTTTTTACCTCTCTCTAAAAGGAAAACGGTTTTTTGTTCTAAGTCACAGGACTCTCTTCTGCTCAGGTATAAGAGGTTTACGAGCTTATTTGTGTTTCAAAAGCTATTCTGGAAAAAACCCCAACCAGGACTTTTTGAGAATTCTTAGCTCTTTCAGAAAAGAAGCTGGAATTATCCTAAAAAGGGAGGAGTTGGAAGGCAATGTTTCACAGGGAGGAGAGAGATGCCTCTGTTCTGGGAAGATGAGCTCCCAGAGGCTGGAGTGAGGTGTGGACTTTGCAGCACCCGAGTGTGGAGAACCATTCAGCGCTTTCTGCCGCACTACAGCTGCAAAAGAACAGAGAACGTGCTGCCCTCAGCGAAGTTAGGCAGTTGTCCCGTCTTAAAACCTGATTCCTGGGGAACTGCAGAAATAGAATGTACTCTCTTGAGTACATGCAAAGTGATGTAAGAAAGGCCTATATGCATGTCAACAGCCAAGACCACTGAATCCACAAGCCAGTATGTCCAGCATTTCTAGGCAGCCCATGGAAATTACTGGAATGAGAACAGCTGTACAAGAGAAGGCCACCCAGAACATAGCTCTAGCGCACCAGTAATGTTTACCCCCGAGTCCTGAGAGCCTCCACAGGGTGTCGAGTGCATGGCAGCCCTGCCCAAGCAGGTTTGTCCTCCTCTTTCCCGTCCCCTGCAGCGGGACCCAGGTCACAGCAACTGGTACTTGTGGACAGAGCCCTTGGGGGCCACACTTGGGGATCATAGCTGTCTGCTCAGAGTGTGGTCATCTGCTCACAGATTCATGGCCTGTAAAGAATCTGGGTCTTTATCAAAATAAAGAACAAAGTAGAAGAAACCAGGCATGAAAGAGCACAAACTGTATGTTCCATTTATATGAAGTCCAAAACAGACTAAACTCAGCTATGATGATAGAAGTGAGTGCAGCAGATGTTAGTCTGGGCGAAGGGGCACAAGGGAGCCTTCTAGGGGGAGGGAAACTTTCTGTATGTTGAGCTGGATAGTGATTACACAGGTGCGAACATGTGTGAAATTCATTGAGCTGT
This sequence comes from Artibeus jamaicensis, assembly GCF_021234435.1. Taxonomy (NCBI): domain Eukaryota; kingdom Metazoa; phylum Chordata; class Mammalia; order Chiroptera; family Phyllostomidae; genus Artibeus; species Artibeus jamaicensis. Next base: position 12,070,379 of record NW_026521814.1, on the reverse strand, counting down.
ACACTTAAGGTATGTGTATGTTACTGGTACATAAACTTTGCCTCCATAAAATAATACACAATAAAAGCAAACAAGCCAACACACATACTAAACAATAGCCTGCAATGACCAGCTAGCTCCAGCTTGACTATAACTGGGGCCACTTCTCTCTTTCTGACTTGATTTCTTCCCAGTTCCTAAAATGAATCTGTCCCCCTACCCCAAAATTGCACAGAAACATTTAAAAACCAGAAAAGAGCAGTCAGTTCCATAGCCCTCATCTATGGGTTAATCTGTAACATTGTGTGCGTGCAAAGATGACAGAGCCAGATGACTCAGGTTTGAGTCCTTACTCTGCCACTTAATGATCGCAGCCTTAAGCAGCTGACTTAAATTCTCTCTACCTTGGTTTCTGGATCTGTGTAATAGACTTAATAATCAGGATTAAACAAGATCAGTCCAAGTAAATGCCACTCAGTAAATACCCAATATTATGGTGTGCCAAGCCTACGGTAAGCATTTTACCACTATTAATTCATTTAATCCTTGCAGGAACCCTCCTGATAGATGTTACCCCCATTTTACAAGTAAAGAAGTTGCAGTTCACAGCGGCTAGCCCTGCCTCAAGTTACATAGTTGGCAAAAGGCAAAATCGAGGCTGGAACCCAGTTCTGTTTTCTCTTTCCCTGTTCAGGGATTTTCGCTGATCCAGGCACTTCCCTGGATCCTCCCACGCAGAGGTTCCATCTGCCGTCTCCGGGGCGGCCCCTGCGTTAACCCACCATTAGCCTGCGTTCAGACCGTGGCTCGCATGGCCTACTCTTCAGGGTAGTTTTTAGTCCTTTGGATTCTGTCCAAATAATACTCCAAATAGTCTAAGTAATAGGACCATGTCCCCCTTCCACTCAGATTTTCTTATACCAACAGGAAGAAAGTGTTGTTCTTAAAGAAGAAATCCACATAGCACTGATAAACAGGGAAAAAAATACAACTGTCATAAACTTGAAATAGAAGTTCTTTGGGGCCATTTCTTCTGCCTGCCACATGTGGGTGCCTGGCGGATAACCCTGCTTCCTGGCTTGGCAACTGCAGTGCTGGCTGTTCCACCCAGGACCTGAATCTGGAGGGACACCCACAAAGACTAAGCAACGACCTAATCAAACTGCTTCTGCAGAGTATCCTTGGCACTGCCCCCCTTGGCTCCTGCTGGTTTTCCAAGCCTGGTTTTCAGCCTTCTGGTCAATTCTGTGAACCACCCAATAGCCTGCTAATAAGTTATTTTTCTGCATAAATTAGCCAGACCCAGTTTCTGTTATTTATAATCAAGAATTCTAACTGGTATGAAATGTTCTACCCACCTACCTACTCTATACCCATTCATCTTTACCTAAATGCTTCCTGGGGACATTCCCCACCCACCTACAAAGAACTTCAATCTTGCATTCAGGAGAGCTGTCTGTCAGCACACCCACACAAAGCAGATAAGACCCATGCTACTTACCTATAATAACCAACCTGGTTCTTCACTTGTAAAAGGATCGTCTGACATTAAAAACAACAGCATGAGAGTCACATAGACAAACAGGAACAAAAAGACCTGACCTGGAAGAAAAACAGTTCAGAATAAAATGTTCACCTTAGACCAAAAAAAAAGAGTTTGAAACATCTCAAAAAGAGATGTTTGAAAATATTTTGCCTAAGGCCAGGCAGGTTAACATGGGATTCAGGCAGACGCAAGAAAATTTGCAGAGCCATGGGGATTCCTGACATGTCTTTATTTTAAGGTGGGACTTTCTATACTGAATGCACACAGGGCCGGCAAGGTGCCAAGATACGATATAATGAAGCGTGACTCTGCGTATGTGTGCCCATTCTCAAGGTTATGGAAATATTGCTTAGTAGTTGCCTGGGCATCTGGGTGAGGAAGCCAGACTGACTCCGTTTCCCCTACAGCCTACACACAAGGGCATTCAGAGAGTAAGAATCATTGGAAAATAAAAAGCCAGTGAGAGGACTTCATTCACCACTGAATGTCACCATTTAAAATAACGCCTGGCACATAGTAGGAGCTCATTAAATACTTATTGAATGAATGAATAATCTATAGAAACTGTACAACTGAAAATCAAATTAGTAATCCAAAAGATAAAGATAAATCTCCCAAAGTTTGAAATAAACAAGATATAGTAAATGTAAAATATCAGAAAGAACTTAAGCAGTGTGGAACACTGACCAATGTGCTCTAAAATCCACATAATAGAAGCTCCAGAAAGAAAACACAGAAACAATGAAAGGAGAAATCATCAAGAAAAAAATTTAAATAAAACTTCCCTGAGCTGAAGAAAGCACAACTTATGCATTGAAAGGGCCTGCTGACAAGTCCTGGTGAAATGTAAGAAACCCACAGGTAAAGAACATGATACTGAAAAATTCCGTGTGAATAAAATCTACAAAGGAACGAGAAGCAGAGTAGCATCAGAGTTCTCATCAGCAACCCTGGTGCCAAAGACACCAGAGCAATATCCTCAAAATTCTGAAGGGAAAGGATTTTGAACCTACAAATCAATACCAACGCAAACTAACAATCAAGTGTGAGAGCAAATTTGAAACATTTTTTTAACACACCATGACTCAGAAGTTTTGCCACAAACACCCTATCTCTAAAATAATTGCAGACTTCCGCCAAGATGGAGGTGTAGGCGGAAGCACTTCGCCTTCTCACACAACCAAGTTTAAAAACAACAAAGTTTTAGCAACAAAAACGCAGCCAAACCACAGAAAATTGAACTACGTGGAAGTCTGACAAGAACAAACCCTTCAGCCAAACCGGTAAGAGGGGCAGAGCCAGCACCAGTGCGGGGTCTGGCAGGAAAGATCCACCGGACCTTTCACTGTTCATATTTTTTTTATCTTCTTTTTTTTAGATAAGTCCCTTTAACATTTCATATAATAAGGGCTTGGTGATGATGAACTCCTTGAATTTGATCTTATCTGAGAAGCACTTTATCTGCCCTTCCATTCTAAATGAAAGTTTCATGGAGGGTTAGCAACAGGGGAGTGGGAGGAGAAGGGGGGAGAAGGTACAGAAAATAAATAGCATAGACGGTAGGTAGAAAATAGAGAGGGAGAGGGCAAGAATAGTATGGAAAATATAGAATCCAAAGAACTCGAGACACATGGTCATAAGCTAAAGGTAAGGAATGGTAGGGGTGGGGGGTATAGGGTGGAGGGGAATGAAGGGGGGGAATAGAACAACTATAATGGCATAATCAATAAAATAAAAATTAAAAAAAAAAAAGATCCACTGGACCGACCTGGGCATGCTACCCAGGTGCGCCAGCAGCCGTGGGCGGATCCCAGGTGTGGAGAAGCAAGCAGACCTACTGAGGGCAGACCGTGGTCACATATTCGCGTGCAGATAAACCAGTGAAGGAGCGAGCAGTGAGACTGAGACAGACCGCACAGTCCCCAGCGGTGGAGAGAACCACCATTGTCCCTCTCTGACTCCGCCCCCACATCAGTGTCACAACCCAGAGACCTGGGTGGCCCCACCCTGGTGAACACCTAAGGCTCTGCTCCTCATATGTAACAGGCACGAACAGATCAAAACATGGCTCAAGAAGAACTCACAGCCCCAGAGCCGATAAATCTAAGTGATGAAGAAATAGCCAAACTTTCAGATGCACAGTTCAAAACACTGGTGATCAGGATGCTCACAGAACTGGTTGATTTTAGTCACAAATTAGAGGAACATATGGAAGCTAAACTAATTGAAATGAAGGGAAATACACAGGAAACCAATAGTTATGGAAAGGAAACTGGGACTCAAATCAAAGGAGTGGACCAGAAGGAGGAAAAAAAATGACCAAACAGAAAAGAATGAAGAAACAAGAATTCAAAAAAAATGAGGACAGGCTTAGGAACCTTCAGGACATCTTTAAACATTCCAACATCCGAACTATATGGGTACCAGAAGGGGAAGAGGAACAGCCATGAGTGGAAACCTTATTTGAACAAATAATAAAGGAGAACTTCCCCAATCTGGCAAAGGAAATAGACTTCCAGGAAGTCCAAGAAGTTCAGAGAGTCCCAAAGAAGGTGGACCCAAGAAGGAACACACCAAGGCACATCATCATTATATTAGCCAAGATTAAAATGAAGGAGAGAATCCTAGAAGCAGCAAGAGATAAGGGGACAGTCACCTACAAAGGAGTTCCCATCAGACTGTCAGCAGATTTCTCAAAAGAGACCTTGCAGGCAGCAAGGGGATGGAAAGAAGTATTCCAAGTCATGAAATCCAAAGACCTACAACCAAGATTGCTCTATCCAGCAAAGCTTTCATTTAGAATGGAAGGGCAGATAAAGTGTTTCTCAGATAAGATCAAATTCAAGGAGTTCATCATCTCCAAGCCCTTATTATATGAAATGTTAAAGGAACTTACCTAAGAAAAAGAAGACAAAAAAGATGAACAGTGAAAGGACAGCAAACTCACCTTTATTAACAATCACACCTAAAACAAAAATAAACTAAGAGGACAGCTAGATCAGGAGTGAACCATAGAAATGAAGATCACATTGGAGGGTTAGCAACAGGGGAGTGGGAGAAGGAGAAGGGGGGAGAAGGTACAGAAAATAAGCAGCATACACAGTAGATAGAAAATAGATAGGGGGAGGGTAAGAATAGTATGGGAAATATAGAATCTAAAGAACTTGAGACACGTGGTCATGAACTAAAGGGGGAATGGTGGGGGAGGGGGTGTGCAGGGTGGAGGGGAATGAAGGGGGGAAATATAACAACTGTAATGGCATAATTAATAAAATATATTTTAAAAATAAAATAAAACAATTGCAGTGCTCAAAAATGCACTTGAGCAAAATAATGACAAAAGTAATCCAAAGGAAAAAGATAATGCTGGATAGAGAAAAAAAGGTGAGTCAGGAGAAAACCAAACGGCACTACTTTAACTGGAATAAAACTAATTTGGTAAAATTGCTTACATATGTAGAGGCAAGTGTGGTAGAAGGAGAAAGAGAATATAAATTTCTTGCTTAGTGGGAATAAAGATTAATTAATTCTAGATGCTGATAAGAAAACATGTATAAATGTGAGAGTTCAACTTTTAAGTTATACATTTAAATAATTGAAACTAAATACATCACTTTGCCAACCTTCAAGGAAAACAAATGGAACAGAGAAAACTTGATCGAGCTAACAAAAGGCAAGAAAAGAAGAAGAAACAGCAAAAAAAGCAATCTCAATAGAAAACGTAAATGCAGATAGCAAATATATTTAAAGATATTAACAGTAAAAATGTGAATGACTTACGTTCCCATTTTTTAAAAATGAGTTTTGATTTGTTAGTAAAAAAAAAATAAAATCCAGCTACATGCCATTTGCAAAAAAGACTCTTAAAACATTAAAGGAAAGAAGCCTATATCCAATTTTTTTTTTAAATCACAAATTTTACTAACAAGACATGAGAGTCATTATTCACTTAATGCAGAACTTTACTATTTAAAAAGCAAAAGACACTAGAAATACAAAAAAATTAAATTGTTCAATCTACAATGAGAGTGGAAATTTTTAATATATGTGTTTCAGAAATCAATAAATCAAAAAAAATTTAAGGGAGTATATTTGTGTACAGTGATGCCTTTGTCCACGGGGAACAACTTTGTAAAGATCACTGGGACTTCGGTTGCATGAAACAGAACGGTCTTCATCTTACTCCATCTCTTAGCAACGACTGATGTGTCTGCCAGTCCTCCCCAAAACATTCTCTCCCCAGGCTCCAGAGATGCTGTGCCCTCCTTACTTTCCTCCTGCTTTGTGTACCCACTCAGCTCTGCTGGCTCCTCCTATTCCTGACCTCAGAGTACCGAGGTGGTCCAGGACTCAGTCCTTTTCTTCTCTCTTTACAGTGCCTCCTAGGAGGTCTCATCCAGTCCTCCTCAGTCTTTAAATGCCACACCTATTATTATGACACCCAGATTTATGTCTCCAGTCCTGAATTTTCCCTTGAGCTCCAGATCCCTCCATCCAGCTCTGCTTAAATGTCTCCTAGGCACCTCAATTTTAATGTGTACCAACTACACTCTTAAATTTCCCTATGTACATTCTAAAATTTTTGTTGTTGTCTCAAGTTCTTTTTAATTGTGGTAAACCTATGTAATGTAACATTTACCACGGTAACCATTTTGAAGTGTGTAATTTCACGGCATTTAGTACATTCATAATGTTACCCAACCATTTCTACTGTCTAGCTCCAGAACTTATTCATCACTCCTAATGGGAAACCTATTAAGCAGTCACTCCCCATTACTCCTTCCTACCCTGAGCCACTGGCAAACACGAATCTATTTTCTGGCTCAATAGCTTTGCTTATTCTGGATATTTTGTATAAATTGAGTCATACAATATGTGGCCTTTTGTGTCTGGCTTCTTTCACTTAGTACAAGTGAAAACCATGTTTTCAAAGTTTGGTCACATTGTAACATGTGTCAGTATCTCATTGCTTTTCATGGCTGTAAGATTTCATTGTATGGATGTAATTTATTTTGTTTATCCATTCATCTGTTAATGGACATTGGGTTGTTCCAGTTATATACTGACATTTTTCTTCCATTGCTCCCATTCCTGTCTCCCCTCCCAGTCATTTCTATCTCATTTGGTGGCACTAACATCGATGCAGTTGTTTTGGCCCCAAACCTAAGAGTCACATCTGACATCCAAACCATCAGCAAGCCTTGTTGTTACATCAACCAGATATGTCCCAATTTCGGTCACATTTCACCCTTTACCCAGCTACCACCTAATCTAAGCCACTAATTCTCTGGACACGGGTCTTTTTGCTTCCTTTCTTCCCCCTCCAATTCATTGCCCCATAGCAATCAAAATTAACCTTTATAAATATAAATTTAATCATGTTACATCAGTGCTGAAGATCTTTCAATGGCTCCCCATTTCACTGGAATAAAATGTAAACGTTGCTGTGGCTAACAAGCTCAGCATGATCCAGCCCTTGCCCACCTCCCTGAGCATCGTTCCTACACTCTCCAGCCACCCTGGCCTGTCTCTGAGTCTCGGCCTTCCCACTCCCTGGGCTTCTGGGGGATACTCACCTTCCCTCAAACTTTGCTCAGCTTTTCCCCGGCAGAGAGGCCTCCCCTGACTCTCCAATCTGAACCAGAGTCCTCACCCCTAGTTTCTCTCTAACCCTTTACACTGTCGGGTTTTTCCCTTTTAAAACTTAAAACCCATATAATAATCAAAACAGAAAGGTACTGACACAAAACAGATGCCTAAATCAATGGAAGAGTATAGAGAGCCCAGGATTAAACCCTCTTACACCAACAACTAATCTATGGGAGAGAAGGTAAAAATATACACTGAAGAGTTGACAGACTTTTTGAAAACTGGTCTTGGAAAAACAAAATTTATACATGCAATAAAACTTGTCTACATTCTTACATCATACACAAAAATAAATTTAAACTGATACCAAAAAACCCTACAGCATTACATTATTTTTCTATCTTTATTATCTGTCTTTCCCCCAAAAGAATGTAAGCTCTAAGAAAGTAGGTACTTTGCCTTCAGCCAAATCCCCAGGGCCTAGAGCAGGACCTAGAATGTATGAGGCATCCAGTAAATACTTGCTGTTTTTTTCTTGAGTTTTTTTCTTTTAAGTGAAAAAAAGTTTTTTTGTTTTGGTTGATTTATTTTTTTTAAATCCTGAAACCCCACTATTTTTTTTTTTTTGTGGTTTTTTTTTTTTTTTTTTTTTTTTTTGGTTTTTTTTTTTTTTTTTTTTTTTTTTTTTTTTTTGGATTTTTAATAGGATTCCCCTTTACTTTTTGGGCCATGGTCACATGTTGTAAATAGCACTTGGGTATTAGAAACGAAGTGTCTTATAAAACCAACTTTTTGGGGGGAGAAATTGTCATTCTGGTCCTTGGTGCTAAAACAACTGGGTATCCATGTGGAAATATAAACAGGGCAAGACTCGAACTCTTAGTTTGTTCACTATGCAAATCGGAGAGAGCCAAAGGTCATCTTCTAACTGGACAGGGCAACTCCGCAATGTTTACGCCACTGGGTGTCAATTACAGCTTTAGCACCAGAGTAACAAATGAAACCATTTGAACAAGTCTTAACGAGAAGACAGAATTGCAGGTGTCGTTGAAGGTTATGTTCCTGTAACACGGCAACAATTTCTAAAATCTCTAGCATATACAAGACTCCTTTGTTCAAATAACCATTCCAATGTTAGATTTATTGTAGAGAGAAAGAACAACCTGGGAGCACTTGTGAATATTTGCACAAATATTCATATGCATAGGAAACAAGACTAATGTCCCAATGAGAGTTCAAATTTCAGATCCTCTTAAGTTTTAAGATGAGAAAAGACACCTCCCTTTGTAGCTTCAGTAAAAAAAGAGATATGTTTTTCATTTCTTTATTAGACTTTTTCTTTTTATTTGAAGTTCTGTATTTTCAGAACCAGGCTCTAAAATTTCATTAGTTACCTTAGAAGCAGAATGCAGACCTCTGGGGCTCAGTCTTCTCCTTAGCAAACGCCAATACTAAAACATGAGGACATAAACACCAAGTTCCTTGGGAACATGATTATAAACTAGAATATGGTGTCCACACACACAGAATCTGGTGTGACAGCAGCATGAAGACCTATGAGACATGCAAGGGCTTGGAACACTCACCTCCTACTTGCTCATTTCAGTGAGGTTGCCTGAACACGTTCTGCAGTAAAACAAGGAGAAATGAAAGGGGAAGACCAGTGTCTCAGGAAATAGTGAGACAAACGCCCAGAGAAAAGGGAAGTTCAAATAAGACTTGCCGTGGAGCAAGATGAAAGAGCAACCAGGAGAGACTGGAGGAGAATGTGATGCCCAGGAGGGAGGGCATGAGGTGTGTGTGTGTGTGTGTGGAGATAGGGAGTAAGGGATAGAATAACTAATACAATTAAATGTCTGGGGGAAAGCTGAAACTATTATAATTATGAAGGCAAATGGCGCAACAGAACAAAAAAGAAAAAGAAAGAAAAAAGGAGAAAAAGCAAGGAGAAATAGAAGAAAACCCCACACAATTTTTAAAAAGAAATGAAAGTATACTGTGCCCCTTAGTTCAAAGTATAGAGAGACCTGCCCCCCAGGGTTGCAAATTTGGTGTTGAAGTGTAACAGGCCATCAGATTGAAGGGATACAGTGAGTGTAAATTATAGAAGGCCTGCAAAGCTAGGCTCAGGGATCTGTGCCCACGGTCTGATAAGCACAGGAGAGCCATACCTAGCTCTGGAGGAAAAGAATGGAAAGTTAAAGGCAGCATTTCAGTAATGTTAACCTGGCAGGAGAAGAGGCAGGAAGCTGAAGGTAAGTCTGTTGCAATTTTTCATGCATGAGGTGAAGGAACAGACAATGGAGAAGGAAAAGAGAGCACACCAGAAAGGCATTTCAGAGGAGGACTACGGGACCCAGGTACCATAACTAGACAGAGGGGAGGGAGTAACTGTAATGTTCTCTGGTCTGTGACCTGGAAAAATGGTGATGGGTTTTTATCTAGTATTGCTGTTTTATTATGACCCACATACTCTCCCTCCTCCTTCTCCCACTCTCCCTCCTCTTTCTCCTCCTCCTCCTCCTCTTTTCTCTCCTCCTTTTTCTCTATCAAAGTTGGTGCCGACCTCCTCGGCAGTAGATACAGAGCCTGTGTTTGCTTCCTCAACACCAGCACCAGGTCCTACCACCAGAGCTACTTGGCTCTGCTGTGATGTGATTTCTTGGGGAGGAGGTAGTGGTGATGGTGATGGTGATGGCAACAAGGTGTCAATGCTTTAAAGATAAGACTATTGGAAGAAGCAGTGTTTGGTGCGTAAATAATTGATAATGTTTGGCACATAAATAATTGATAATGTTATGAGAGCTTTAGTGAGATGTCAGCTCCCACTGGGAGTTAGAAGAACATATTTTTTGAAAATTTCACTGTTACTTCTTTAGTGAAATGGCTTTTTCCTTTCTTTAATATCCTTTAATTAACTCTTCTATAGCTATGTAGAGTTAAAACCAAGCAGTATTAGGAGATCTGCCCCAAGTCAAGTAAACTTACTTCCAAATTCTTATTTCAAATCCTTTTTTTGGCTGAAAATAAACAGACTTTTTTAGGAAGCAGAGCTATTTAAACAAGCCCTACCCTAAGACTATGGGCCTTGTATATGTTGTTTTGTTCTTGTTTCTGAAGATAAAAATGTTATTTTCAAAGAGAGCTCTAGATGGCACTTGTGATGTATTCAAGAGTTAACTCAGATCCTTTCTGGAAAAGGTCTGGTAGAAGAAGGTAATAAATATTGAAATGGGGAAATCTTCATTACAATAATGAAGATCAGTACTTATGATTGTGTTTACCCTCTTACTATGTATGAGCAATATCTTTATGCAGTGCTTGTATTTAAAAATCTGGGCTTTACTTCCTTTATAAAACTGCAAGAAAAGAACCAGGATTTCTACAATATGTGTAAACTCCACATCACTAAAATAATAAATAAGAAAGGAATGTTTGATTTGCAAAAAATTGACTACAGGTGTTCTTTTTAAATGGTCAGTTCCTCTATTCCATTTAAAATATTTCAATTTGTAAAAATAGATTATGAAATTGGTTTTTCAAGCTCATCCACTGTGTAAAGCAAAATAAGTTGTCATTAATTTAAAATAAGACACTACATCTTAAAGTATTTTTTAATAATAGTAGCCAAAAACTAAAAGAAATTTAAAGCTGATGTCTTGGGATTTATTTACCAAAGGATAAAGGACTTCCAGTAAATGTATTATCTATTCTGTTATTGGTTAGGCAGTTCCTCCTGTGTAACAAGCAGCTTAAATGTCTCATGGTCTCACTTTCGTGTAGAAAGACTGCAAGCTCTTCTAGCAGAAATGCCGGTTGAGAAGGTCTATTTCCAGTAGAAAATATTGTTGCCAAATACCACAGCCTGTGCATCTCTCACGTTATCGCACCTTTACCCATTGTCTAGGCCCTCAGGGCCACCACCTCATGGACTAGGATCACCTGTGGTTCCATTTTACCTTTTCTCCCTTACTCTCCCTTTGTCTTACTTTTGTTTCTTATTTTAAATGTTTGTTTTTATTATTTTTGCTGTACCTTTGTAGGATAATTTAACAATGAAATCCTCTGGGAACAACATGGGTTATAAATAAATTAACAATAATGTTAATATGCTATCTCGTAATTGCACTAATTTGTAGGTCTTGGACGAAACTGATGTTTTGAAGGTAGTATCTCATGTAGTAGTAAACTCATGTCAGAGCTCAGAGCTAAATATGAAAACCCGCACCAGTATTGAAAAAAACCTTGGCTCTCAGAGTAACGGTTGAGTCTCTTCTGTTGAGAATGATGGGAATGGATTCTGGCTAACCCAAGGGAAATGGGGCAGAATGCCAGCTAGGAGCTCACGGGATGGCGGGAGGTTAGAAGCCAGGCCTGGGTGCGAGGCAGGAATGCGGGGGACTCCTTTGAGCTTCCAGGCAGCGAGAAGGACTTGACAGATCTTGCCAAGGTGCCTCCTGTCCTGTGCACCTCTGTTCGAGATTAAAAGTTCTACAAGCCCAGACTATTTAATGTGTTCTGTGCTTTCACAGATTTCAGTGCTAAACTCATGAGAAATCCAGTATGGAATACAAGTTGAATCTTGAAAGCTTGCCAAAATATAAAGAAAGGTAAGTTTTGAAAAATAAAATATCTCAGGATCCAGTTGTCTTCCCTGGGGTCACATACGGCCCCTTGGTTACAGTGGGATAAGGGCCATTAACTTACAAGACTGCATACAACTGGAGAGGTAATTCCCCAACAGGAAACTGGGGTGTTCCGGGAAGGGAGAATGGTTACTGGACCTGAAAAAACCATCCAGGTCACTACACTACAGCAGGAAAATATTGTTAGTTTCTGTGTTGGGTTGTGAACCCATGTAGTGGCTTGAGTAGTGTCCCCCAAAATTCACGTCTACACAGAACCTCAGAATGTGACCTTTCTTGGAAGTAGGGTCACTGCAGATGTAATTAGTTAGAGATCAAGATGGAATCCTGCTGGATTAGGTAGGGTGGGTTCTAAATTCAGCGACAGTGTCCTTGTAAGGAAGAGGACACAAACAGACGCCCAAAGGAGGTGATGCAGAGGTGGGGGCAGAGCTTGGACTGGTGCACCTACAAGTCTCGGAGTGGCAAGGACTGCGGGAGAAGCTAGGAACGCAGCAGGAGCCGGGTTCTCCCTCAGTCTCCAGAAGGCGTCAGTCCTGCCAACACCTGATTGCATACTTCTGGTCTCCTCAATGGGAAGAGAGTAAATGTCTGTTGTTTTAAGCCACTCATTTTGTAATTACTTATTATATCAGCCTTAAGTGGTAATACCAGGAAAGTAGGTGATTAGTAAATGCATTTTTATGGGAGTGAATACAAGTTCATTTTTCAATTTCTAAAGAAAATAAGTCTGTAATGGGTTTTGGTGATTTATTCCACGCAAAGCTACTGATTACCTCTTATGCACAGGGCAGTGTTCCAGGGGCTGAAAGTAGTGCAGTGACCACTAGCATTAGGTAGGCTCACGAAACCTGCATTTAGAAGAAAAGAGGTGAACAAGACATATTCCACTGAGAAGTGAAACTAGATGGTGTGATCCAGAGTCACAGGCAGGAAGTGGGGAACAAGTGTAGACTGGGTGGTCAAGCAAGAAAGAGAGAACTGAGACCTGAATGGTGAGAAGGAGCCAGACACTCGTGATGTGGGAAAGAACGTCGCAGAAAGAGGGAACGAGGAGAAAGCAGAGCTGAGTGACCTCTGACAAGTGAGGGGGGCGAATGGGGAGATTTAGGCAGAGACAGATCCCAACCTCTAATCTAAGATATGTCACAGAAGTGGAGGATTTTAAGTAGGAGAGTAACATAATCTGATCTCAGTGTTTAAACATCGGTGTCTGGGAAGGACTGCAGGGGGCCAGGAGAAGCGGAGGCACTTGGGAAACTGAAGCTAGACTAGGGTGGTACAGTGGGAACACTGGATATGTGTGAGGCAGAGTTTGAGAGAACTAGTGAGGATCACTAGTTAAGTGTCTTCTCTTGGTCCAGCAATGCTTAAAATCCTACAACACAGCCAAAATATTATATTACCAAGACTCTAGTATCCAGGAGTTTTGCATTTAATTGGACAGATTAGAGAGTATATACAATTGTGCAATTGTGCAACTCTGACCTATTAACACTGATGTTAAATTTAATCAATGCCTTAGAGCATGTGGAGAATATAATATCAATTTACAAAGGTCTTGGTTTGACTGAGTAGCAGCAGCTTGGTAATTAAGATAATACCTAATACATCTCCATGGGAGACAGCAGGGGAAGACTACTAATATAATAATTAAATTAGGAACATTGACTATGACCTATGATAGGGGACAGACACCCTCTTCACCACAGGCAGAAGCAACAGAACAAATTTAAAAATCATCTTAAAAGATGCACCTCTGCAGGACAGGACAGCACTGTGTATATTATTTGCAGGCACCAGGAACACAGGAGAGCTCACTGACTTCAGAACTAAGTCAAGATAAAAGCTATAACTTTAATGATAATGCATACAGAGAAAACAAGCTATACCTAATGTAAATAAACCGAATCAACATAGACTATTTCAAACTAAATTTACAAGACCCTTTTGGCCATCTAAGCAACTTAGACCACCATCCTTTAGTCCAAATTATAAAAACAAGTACCCAGAGAGAAACCCCAGGGACTATTTACAGTGGCAGAGACATAAAAACAGCCAATCTTTTAGAGGAAATACACCTACAGAAAATAGATTTAGTAACCTATTCATTATAAATAAAACCCCCTTTATAAAACCTCCTCCCATTCATAGACAAGCCACTTATAGAGAAGAAATCCAATGAGTCCCCTTTAGGAACATGGCAGTCTCCTGGCCCAAGCCAGAGATAATCATTCATTTGTTACTGTGACCATTTCAATAGAAACTCCTTGCATAAATGAAAACACTGTGCATAGTACTACATTATTAGATACAGGATATCAAGTAACAATGATACAAGGATATCCTACTAATTATTTTTTACATTATTTTATTGTTTATACTATTACAGATGTTCCCATTTTCCTCTCTTCTGCCCACCTCCACCCCCCATAATAACTAGAAAACTTCAAAAATAAAATAGGACTAATCAGAAAATTAGAGGGAAAATTAACCCTAAGCATGTGGGTACATGGATTCCTAACAATTGATATACACCACCCATTAATGTTACATGTTTTATAAGTCCCAATATAGAAAAAAATTTCTGGAGTAAAAGAATGGGACATCATGTAACAAAGAAAGATGTAACAATTCCTAAAACTAATTTGGCTATGGCAAAATGGACTGCAATTAAATTTCCTGTCCCACCTAAAATAATAAATATACCACAATACAATTTTAATGGAGAACATACTCCCATTAAGGAAAATATTCATACATATATTACTGGGTGAATTATGGCACCTGCCACTAATAAAACCTTCTGGGTAACTGAAAGAAAAGGCCTATTACATCAAATTAAAGGAAATAATATGAAGCCTCCATACAGTTTTAGTAGTGGACACATTTTTGTATGGCATCATTATCAGATAACTAATATTTACCCTAGTGTGATCATTTGGAGCAACATTCACAGTAATGGCCACAACTATAGATTTCCTTAAGTAGCAAGAACAACAATTAGGTATCATTAGAAATTAATACGGCACTATTTTTATTTTGCAGGCATAAGTCCACTAAGCATCAGGAAACTTATTATTACACTTGACCCTTGAACAACACAGGTTTGAACTGAGCATGTCCACTTACACACAGATATTTTCAAGATATACAGTAAATGTATTTTCTCTCCCTGAGGATTTTTTTAAATAACATTTTCTTTTCTCTGCCTAACTTTACCTTAAGAATACAGTATATAATACTCATAACATACAAAATATGAGCTAACCGACTGTTCATGTTATTGGTAAGGTTTCTGGTCAACAGTAGGCTATTGTAATTAAGTCTGTGGGGAGTCAAAAGTTATAGGCAGATTTCTGAATAAACAGGGGTTCAGAGCCCCTAGCCCCAGTGTTGCTCAAGGTCAACTGTACTTCTAACTGGGTCAGTGCCACGTGTTGGCTGCGGCCCATACCATGATGCTTACTGCTCACTGTCGCACACTATACTCACGGCAGTTGCAGATTCCTGGCTGACAGCTGCAGCACTAGCAGTTGTGCCATCAGTCCAAGCTGGAATGCCACTGTCTACTGTGACACCCACTACTTTCTCCAGGGATCACCATTATTGCAACAGAGGATTCACCAAGCCTAACACTTCCATCCCACCCTTCTCATCAGCATCATCACTTGCTGGGAAATCTTCAGTGGATGGAAAATAAGTACTGAGGGAAGCTAAGGAAACCATGGAAACCTCCCCTTCAATCTCCACAAGAATCATCGAGGATCCTGAACAACTCCCCCCATTAGACCCTCACTCAGAGGATAAAGGTGGTCCTGAACCACTGACTCTTGGCTTTGTAGCCCAGCACATACGGTGAGACAACCAGGTACTGACTTTTTGTGCTCTTCCCTTACCTTAGCTCACTGAATTAGGAGCACGAGCATATCAGTGTAAAAACCTTTGTTAAACTAATAACGTCTCAAAAGTGCCAAGTGGAACAGAATCTTACTCTACTTCTGGAAGAGAACACATGAAGAATCAATAAATGGTGCAAACCAAAAGTGAGAAGTAAAATTCAAAATTTGGAATAACTTAGAAAAACCATTAAAATGTAGAGATGAGTTTACCACATGGAATACTAAATATAAAGTTCCAGCCATGGTAATGATGATACTTTAGGAATAGATGTTGGCACAGCACATCCATATGAGGGAAATTGGACAATTACATTTTTAATATAAATAGGCCAAAAACTGATCATTTGCTATACTCTTATGCTGCTTAATCGATGTTCACCTATGAGAAAACTAACAATAGATCCATGGACACTACACCCAGACTTCAAGACAACAGGAAAACTACGTGAGGTGTATATAGGACACATAGAAAATTTAGCATATGACACATATCATTATCCATGGTGATACACATTAGGCTTCTCTCTCCCACCACAGACTTCTATCCCAAGAACATGTGAATCCATGCTAACAAAACCTCTCACAGTCATATTGGACCCTACAATAGTAGCTTATACCTTGACATTGAACATACACGAGACTTTCAAGTCGGGTATAGATCCTCAAACTCTGCTCAGTTTTATCCATCTTCGTTTATGCCCACTCTTCAACCTATGCCAAAGACCCATTCACTGGAAAGAAGAACACCTTTGGAGCTTCTTTTTGAACTGGCAGGAGGTTTAACTGGAGGAGCAATGGCAGCCGCTTCTTCCCAATTCCAAATTGATCAGATCACACTAGATTTTTAAAACTTGGAAACAAACAAAAAAAAATCTCAATTTAACATATGCAATGGCAGCTTTGTCTCTGCTGGGCACACAGATGGATTAAATCAGCAACACGTTACCAAATGTGAGTGAGTTTCACATGGAAGTAAATAGAGCAAGGGAAATTCTACATAAAGCAGTCGGAGAAAATGCCTAAAAAATAATGAAGTCCTAAAAATAACATAAAAGATGTTTCTATAAGGGCAGATGGTCAACTGTTTTAGGTAAGATTGGTTAATATGTGGAACACTTTTAGCACAGCTATAACCTCAGGGCAACACTGGTCACCTGCAGGAGCAGACAACAACCCAACCACGAGTAGACAACACACAACCCTAATGGCTGTCATTCCTTAGGTAACTGTGAAGTTAGAATATTGGCGCTTAGAAGAGAACACATGACATTGTGTGACCAACCTTTTCTGGTTCCCCGATATCAAAAGGGAGAGTGGAGCCTACAAGCCACAGAAATATCTCCATGTGATATAAGGAAAACATGCTCCTAAGGAGATGTTAGTGGATTGGAACAAAAATACTTTTATTACTGGTAGACCTCTGGATATACCTATGGTATAAGTACCCATGACTATGGCCTTGATGCTCAATCAGAATACATAATATGAGAAATTGGACCATGATAGTATACTCTAAGCCAAACCTTACCCTAACCTATTTTGGAGTCAAGGGAAAAATAAGGAACTCAACGAGATGGGTTGTGTAAAAATAGAACAGGTAATGAGTATGACAAAAGAAGGAAAAAGATATTATTCAAGGTCAATAGAAAATAAAGAAACCATTAAAATAACCACAGAAATATTCTACACTGAACCTCCTAAAATTAATCTATTAAGTATAAATCATACATTAGAACACTTAAGACAAGTAGAAGAACATCTGCAAGATGAGACTAAGATAGTCAAAATAACTTCAGGAAGTGAAAAGAGAACAGAAACATGCATTTTCAAAAAAAATGACAGCCTTAAATTCTGATGTATGGCAATCAAACACGGGCTTCATATTGCTGTGCAAGGTTGTGTCCTCTGGAGTTTTATAAAACTGGCTTTTACATGGAAACGCAATGGTCAAGAAAGCTTAATTGAGTGGTTTAAGGACTTTGATATTTGGTCTTTTCATGACTGGATATTGCATCATGTTAAAGAGTTCTTTACTATGCTTATACTGATAATATTAGGAATATGGTTACCTAAATTGGTCATTAAACTATGGCATAAAAGAATGTGTGATAAAAGAAAAATATGCAGAAAATTATGATTGTGATTAGATCGTAAGTGATGTAGAACTCACAGGGTGGATCGGAATTTTTTGTGAAATTAGATTTGTACAGGATATTAGGCCCTTATATCCTGGTGTGTGAGTGATTTAAAACCACAGGACGGACTGTTATGTTTTGATTAAAATGATTTCAACTCCACTTGTTTATGACTTAAGTTGTTTTAATCTACTTTGTCTATGCCAAAGACCAAAAAAAGTTGTTTTTTCAAGTAAAGTTACTTTGACAGAAGAATAGAAGTAAGTTTCCTCAGGATGTCATAATCTCATCCGTGACTGATAAAGCCCAGCTGCTGAGGATCCATGTTGGGCGCTTATGGATATGAAAAATGCAGAACAGCAGTTATGGCCGAAGAACATTTAGACTATAAATACCGAGTGTTTCTGAGGTTAATTTGAGAGTTACGGTTCAGGTGGGGTAGCTCTCTGCTAACCAAGAAATCTCTCCTGAGGACCCCTGAGGCGTTAGGTCCTGTTGTGTGAGGACTGCTCCCTTTTCAGCAGCGGTGGAAACCTCGCAGGGGTCCATGAAGGGTGCCTGACGACAGCAGCAGCTGGGTCCCTAGCAATGAGCTCCGTGTAGCAACAGGGGACTTTCACCTTTGCCCTAGCAGCTGGACATCAGCTCTCAGTCCGTAAAGCTGGCTTTCCTGAGACACAAAACATATGAAAAGGTACACCTCAGTGAAAATCCGGACTTTACTCTTTTTAGATCCTCTTGCCTGGAATAATAGTGTGATTAACCTGTCACCTGTTTGAAGTATGTTATTTCCTTATTTGGCTTATTAAGAGATGTTATCCTGTATGTTGTTTGCTTGTGAAATTATCGTAATTCCCACAGAAAACCTATGATAAATAAATTGCTGGCAAAGGCAGAATTAGTCTCCGAGTACAACTTTGCCACCTCCTCCCCTCAAAAAACAAAACGGATGGGCCTTCAAAGATACCTAACACTGAAGACAAGCATTCAGGTTGGATAAGGCATTAACAAAAGGGAAAAGTGGAGAATGAATGTGCATTATTTGAAGTGAACAAACCAATCCCACTGGATTAGAGAGCTTGTGCACGGTGAATAATGCCAACTAAATTACATCAGTGAAGTGAGGACAGATGATAGAGGGCTTTGAAATCCAGAATGAGTTTACACTTAATCTGCTAGGCCACAGGTCAGCAAACATTTTCTGAAAGGGCCAAATAATAAATACTTTAGATTTTACAGACCATATGGTCACTGTCACAACTATTCAACTCTTCTGCTGTGGTATGAAAGCAGCCAGAGATGATACTCTTTAAATAAGAATGGCTGTATTTCAATAAAGCTTTATTTATAAAAACAGGCAGCAGGCTAGATTTGGTCCTTGAACTTGAGCAGCAGAGCGAATAAAATAAAAATGGGGTTTTATTAAGTTTTGAAGTAACTATACACAAGGATAGGGGCATTACTTAGTTACTTGGCATTCATCTCCCCCATTTTCCTTCCTTATAGTTTCTAGACTTCCAGTCAGGTATCAGCTTCTCCTACACACTCAGGGAGAAGTTATTTGAACTCCCACCTTTAGGAGTGGTCTCAGCTTGGTCTAAATCATCAGGTCATTCCATTCCTCTTTCCACAATGACTGATTCATGTAACCCACATGCAAGGCATAGGACGTGGGTTCAGGAAGGGCATCTGGACTAATTTTGTTCAGTAACATACAATGTACCCTCTATAGTACTGGGGTTTCCAGCAAAGAAGCTTTCTCGTTTTTTTTTTTGAAAGAGCCACCAAAAGGGACACTCTGTCCCTTCCTGGGCAGGATGTTTCATATATAGATATGAAACTTGGACTTCTGAGTTCATTCTGCCACTCTGAGAGAAACCAGATTTGGAACAATGCTGATAAGCCTGAAGGCAGAGCAGAGAAAGGTAAAGAAGCCAGATCTTTGATGACATGGTTGTTCTATTAAATAAAACCAATCTTGAAGCCTATCCTACTCTGGACTTTTTAGTTATGTTAGCCAACAAATCACTTTCATTGCTTGAGCCTGTTTGAGCTGAGTTTTTGTTAGAGATTAAAAGTATTCCACTGTCATAGAAAAATAATATGGAATAGGAAACGCTGATAGGAGTTAGACCATATGAAAGATGAGGCATAAAGTGACACAAGGCAGCAGTTAGAAGAGTCATTGAAAAGAGAGAATTACTGTGTGAGGTTAATACATATTAATATATCAAGAATTCCCGTATTAAATAAACAGCTAAGGAAAACATTTAAAGAATACAGGAAGTAAGGAATTTGAGCCCACTCACAAGAAAATACATATAAACCATAAGAGTTTTGAAAGGTTAAAGATGAAGGAGACTTTTATTTGAAGTCACAGACCAATCATAGTTCAAAATATAAAATTGTGCCAAACTGTAAGTATGGTAAAAAGAAAAAAAATGAACATTTGTGGAAAAAAGATAAGCTAGTGAGAACTTTTGGATTATATTTTGGGATGGAAGAGGGGTCAGATTAAGAAACCAAAAGGAAGAGGGACAGGGTGATTGGAGGACAGAATGGGAAACTCTTATTAGAAAGGGTAGGACTAATCAAGCCATTCCCATCATTTATATTTTTGGCTAGGGAAACTTCTGTCAACAGAATAGGTAGTCCATTGACATATAGTTCCTGGGAGCCTCGCCTCATTGAAATAACACAGTAAACCAGGGAAAGAGATGAGACATGCTAGAGAAAAGAGACCTAGCAACAATTCACAGACAATTACTGAGTGTTTTCATAGCTCAGTGATGAAAAGGTAAGAGACTTCTGGATTCTGGTAGGGCACATAAGAAGCACAGAAGTTGCTACTCCACCCTAACAACAAGTAAAAGGCTGAGCAAACTGAAAAATCAACAACTCTCCTTAGAGCCAAAAGAGAAGTGAGGTCACAGGTCAAAATCCTGCTCCCAAAGTTGGAGGTACCAAGAGACAAATACAAAGAATCACACCTTATTGGATGAGCAACCTTGGTGGAAACCAGCACCAGAGAAGGACAGCCCGAGCTGGAATTGATGAATTGCTGGGGGTGCGGTGGGGACAACTCTGAGCATTAAAAACTCCAGGGAGACCAAGTCATTGCACGCCCCACATATTTGTGAGTTTTACCTCCTGGTTATCTGCCAGAGCCTCACGGTAAATACTAGAAATACTTACACACCCACTTCCCCACCATGCTTCTAGCAGTGGGAAGGGAAAAGGAACCACACTGAAATACACTAGATTAAGCATTCTGTTCTTAACAAGGTCTGCCTTCAAGAGAAACGAATTAACCAGAGCCTAACCTGCTGGGGGCTTATCAGAGCCTAATGGGCCCAGGAAAAGGAAACACTCACCTTCGGGCCCACCCGAGGGTGTAGGGCATGGGGAGCTGAGAAACACTCGTGAGGTTCACAGTCCACAGGCACACTAAAAGCTGAGCCCTAATCACCGGACTATGGAACACTTCCCTTCCTCTTTATCTTATCTCACATTACTAAAGGTCTGTTTACAGCAATTCCTTTTATTCAGCACACCTTGCTCCGCTACCGAGACAAAAAAATGATAAGATATAGTAAAAAGCAAAAAGTCACGGATGGAAGAGAGAGAGCAAGCTTCAGAACCGGACTCAGATATGGAAGGAATGTTGGAATTATCAGACCAGCAATTAAAAACAACTATCATTAATATACTAAGGTGTTACTGGATAAAGTGCACAGCATTCAAGAACAGATGGGCAATGTGAGCAGGGAGATGGACATTCCAAGAAAGAACCAAAAAAGAAATGCTAGCAATAAGACTGTAACAGACATAAAGGATGCCTTTGATGGACTTGGACTAGATACAGCTGAAAAAAAATCTCTGAGCTTGAGGATATTTCAATAGAAACCTCCAAAACTGAAAAGCCAAGAGAAAAAAGAGACTGATAAAAATTGAACAGAATATTCAAAAGTGATGGAACTACTACAAAATGTGTAACATATGCATAATGGGAATGCCAGGGGAAAAGATAGAAAAAATGAACAGAAAAAGTATTTGAAACAATAATGACTAAAAGTTTCCCCAAATTAATGTCAGACACCAAACTGCAGATCCAGGAAACTCAGAGAACACCAAGCAGGGCCAGATCCGGGTGGTCTGGCTTTGGAGTCTGCGCACAAGAACGGCCACTGCCGCGGCCAAGAGTGGGAGGAGTCAGATTCAGGGAAGACTAGTGAGCACAGAAATTAGTGGTAGGGTTTGGTGGCAGAGTTGCTCTCTCTTAGCACTTTGCCACCAAATCTTCATCTCTCCCTCTTACTCCATCAGTTTGCTGACCTCAGCATAGTGGTTCATTGTCTCCTCTCCCAGACATCATGCTCAGTCAGACCAGCTTGTCCAAAGATAATTCTGACAACTGACCACATCCTGTATTAACTCCTCTGCTACCATGTACCTTGCTCGTCCCCAAGACACACAAAGACAGAATTTGTTCTCCTTCCCCCAAGACCAGGCACCCTTATCTTTATCAAGTCTTATTGAGCACTGACTGTGTGCCAGAGAGTAAGCTAATGCTAGGGATCAAAAAAGGGTCTTATAACCTAGTTGGGAAGACATACACTAAGGGCAATTATGCTTTTATAGGATGGCATTCATTTAATTTGTGAATAATCTGGTTTCTTGGTGTTCTTATGAAAATATGTGCGGTAGGCTGAATCATGGCCCTCCAAAATCCATGCCCTAAACCACGGAACCTGTTAACATGTACCTTATATGACAAAAGATGCTGGAAAAAATATGCAAAGCAAATGTGATTAAGTGTAGACCCAATGTAACTGTATGAATCTTTAAAAGTGGAAAACCTTTCCAAACTGTGCTCAGAGGGAGGTGTGGCTGTAGAAAGAGGGTCAGAAAAATGCAACATTGCTGTTTCTGAATATGGTACAAGGGAGTCACAAGCCAAGGAAGGTGGGTGGCCTCTAGAACAGGGAAAAGACAATGACACAGGTTCTTCCCTAGAGCCTCCAGAAGAAACCAGCCCTGCTGACACCTTGACTATAACCCCGTGAAGATTTTGGACTTTTGATCTCCAGAACTGTAAGATAATAAGTTTGTATTGTTGTTCTGGTCTGTCTTGGTCAGGTGGCTCAGTTGGTTTGAGCATCATTCTGTACATCAAAAGGGTTGCCAGTCAAGGCTCATACCTACCTTGCAGGTTTCATCCCCAGTTGGGGCACATACGGGAGGCAACCAATCAGTGTTTCTCTTACACATTGCTGTTTCTCTCTCACTTCCTCTTTTTCTAAAATCAATGAACATATCCTCAGGTGAGGATTAAAAAGTAAAATAAATAAAAGTATCAAGGGTATTTTAAAAGTAGTAAGTCTGTGCTGTTTCAAGCCACTAAGTGTGTGGTAATGTGTAATAGCAATATAGGAAACTAATACAATGTGCATATTATGGTGCAGGACCCGAAAGGCCTACCAAGTGTTCTGTGGTTCTGAAGTGTACATAAAAGATTATGCTAAGGTCAGGCTCCTCTCAGGATGAACAGCACCTGTGGAGTCTCGGTGAATGCCTGTCTACTAGAATTGGGGAATAGCAGGGGAGGCAGAAGCTCCACTCACATTAAGCCTCATCTTGGTCATGTGGTCATGCTGATTCCTGACATAGGATAGGGAGAGCTACTGAGGATGTCCCTCACGGTGTGATGCTGACACTCCTAGGTGATTGAGTTTGCAGGCCCTGGACAAAGCTGTAAACTCTAAGTGACTATACCTTGTGGAGCTTACAAAGAAACTAACTCAAGGGTTGATAGAGTTGAGGTTTACCAGCAGAAACATGACACTGAGAGTGGTAATAGCTCACCTGGGACTGTAAAAAAAAATGAAAGAGAACTCCGGGTTACAGTTCTTAAAGATAACTAGGCTCCTTGCAGAGACTTTGATGACAGATAAGATCTACACGTAGCCTGAGAGCTCCTCAGGCACAAACCCTGCTTCCATTTAGAATGCTAACCAATGGGGGTGTTTCATGGCACAGATGGGAATCTATAGGCAATTACTATAAGAGAGGAGAGGGTTTGGGGGGATCTAAGGTGGCCAGGCCTCAGATTTAGGGGCTATCCAGAGCAGAGGGGATTTGGAAGTAGCAGAAATGAAAGAATGTTAGGCTGTGCCTTTTGACTAAGAAGGTGGACTTGTAGAAAAAAACAAGGTAGTGAGGAAGGAAAAGGCAAGCCCAGGCAGCTAAGCCAACCCTCTCAGTTCTGTCTCACATGCAGAGGCCCATCCTATCCAAGACTAATTTACAGTGACAGCAATGACCTTCTTATAGTAGATGGTAGGGAAAGCTGAAACTGTTAGTGGTAAGGACCAGAATCATCCCTTGAGCCCACCAAACTATCAGATTTACCTGGCGAGAGGAATACAGGTCTTTCCACAAAGGGTGGCGCTATTCATGAAGCCTAGGGCAGCTTAACAGAAGTCATACCTTTGAATATAGATTATTTTATAGAGATAGGAATGCCTCCTTTGCTGGGATGATTGTCAATTAGACTATTTGAGTACATGAAGAATCTTCTTAAGGTTTGGCTTTGCAAGGGAAAATAACTGCCTCTATCAGGTAACAGTTGGAAAGCTATGGCTGGGAATTCATTTCTCATCAGCTTGAGATGGTACTAAGGATCCTACATGGAAGCCCTATAACCCTGATTAGATAGGGTATACAAGTAAGCCAAGTCCGTCACATGTAGGCAAAGTGGGGTGTCTGACCCAACCCTCACAGCAGGCAGAAGACAGTAAATAACAGACATGCATAAAGCAGGGCAGCTGGAGCCCAGTTCCATCGTTGAGACAAGAACCTAAGAAGGTAGGTGGGTTTGGGAGGCCAGAGCAGTGGTTCAGAAATGGGACACCTAGGAATTTTATCAAAAGATGACTGTCTGAGGTGGGTTTTTTTTTTTTTTTCATTAGACCTAACATGGAGCTGCAAGGTGACTTTTACACAAGGGTATCTTAAAGGTCCTGCTAGACATTTGACAAACATAAGCAAATCCCTCCTAGACATTTGACAAACATGATAAGTATAACCCTCCTAGACATTTGACAAACATGCGATAAGCACACACACAGTGTGACTACCAGCCATGTGTCCACACGTCCTGCATTTGCTCACTCTTATTGCTTCAGTATCTCTAGGGGAAATATACACTGACTTCAAGATAATTCATAATTCCATTAGCTGATACTGCTCTGAACACATTAGCTGATATCTTCTTTGAACACATTTCATAGATTTTTACCTCTTTGTACGGTCTCATTTTATTGTATTCTGCATTGAGGATTTTTCAAAAATGTATCTAGACTTGGTAGGAGGAGCTACAGAAGTATTCTTTTCTGTGTTGGACAGTAACATTCCACACTTTGAGTCTAGAATGGGGCTCTAATTACACATAAGAATTTGAAAAATGGTATAAAGAATAACAATTTTAAAAGACATTTAACTTTTTAGAAAAAATATAGGTAAATATCATAACCTTTTTAAAATGTATATTTTATTAACTTATTCTTAGAGAGAGAGATTGGGAGGGAGAAAGACTGGGAGGGAAGCATCAGTGTGTGGTTGCCTTTCATGTGCCCCCCCACTGGGAACTTGGCCTGCAACCCAGTCATGTTCCTTGAGAATTGAACCAGTGACCCTTTGGTTCACAGGCCAGCACTCAATCCACTGAGCCACACCAGCCAGGGCATGATGACCTTGATGACCTCGATGCAGGAGAGGATTCTGTTAAAGACACCAAATGCACAAACTATAAAGAAAAAGATTTTTTAAAAAGTCATCATGAAAATCACTTCATCCAGCTTCATCCATAATGTGAACTTTCTGACTGGGATCTGAACATGACACTCCAGTGAAGACAACGGTGTATATACACCCAATAAATGAATACAGTGATCGATTCCATTTTGTTTTGCTTTTTTCCATAAAGGGCAAGCCAAAAAATATAGGTTTCACACAAGGAAGAATGTACTGATAGGAAAACAGCTATTGAAATGGATTTCTGAAGGAAGTTGCCCGACTCCACGTGCCCTTTTTCCCATGAGAACACATTTCTTCCCATAGACCATGAGACTCTAGAAAAATGAAAAATGTTCTGCTGTCCTCTAAGGCAAATACTCTTTTCTGCCCTTGAAACAGATGTATACTTTCTAGCTTATTTCCTAGAACAGCTCTTACCTGGGAATTTGCATTAAAAGTATCTGCAGAATCTGGAAAATGTATAGAACTCAGATCCAAACCCAGTGATATTGATTTAGCAAATCTGACGGGACCCTGGAATCTATATTTTTAAAAATTATATTCTCCAAGAACAACCATGTCAAAAACCCAGTGTCCATGCCTCTTTCTGGATTGGACTGACAAATGCTCTTGCACTTCAGCAGTCTTGTTTCTTTTCCTGTTTCATTTTTTTGGGAATAGTTCAGGGAAAGCTTATGTGCAAATTAGGGTAACAGGAAAGTCTAAATAACTTTTGGAATTTTAGGAGCATTTTAACATTTATAGAATTAATTATTGGGACACTATTTATTACCATATTTAGTCTGTGTCACAACCAGTGACGACTCCCCCATGACTTACTCTGTTTCAGCCATTGTCAGTCACAAAAAAGCAATCTGATTCCTCTGCTGCCATATAGAGACTAGCATTCTGATATTTCTTGATCAGTTACTTGTGTTGATACTTCAAGAAGCAGAACAAGAGAGGGTAGAAGGAAAAAGGACTCATGGACAACAGTGTGGTGATTACGGGAGGTGGTTATAAGGGGACTGAATGGGTAGAGGAAAAAATACAAAAAACATGGATAGGTTTTTCTATTTTAAGTGACTCTCTAAATACAGCAACTTCACAAACTTGTTTAGCTGGCATTCTGAGAGTTAGTAGATCAACAAATATTTATTAGGTGCCTACTACATGCGGAGCATGCTCCAGGCACTGAAAATATTATGGAAATCAATAAAGTACCTGCCCCTTCAAGGAGGGAAGGAGACCGGAACTCATGAAATACTCTACTGAAAGAACGCTTCTGAGGTCTGTGGTTAATTCTTGTGCTGAGGGTGTGATATCTTTTTTAAAGCTATCTATTTACTCAAAAGTTCCACCCATATTTTAACTATTGGGCTAGCCAAAAAGTCCATTTAGTTTTTTCAGTAGAATAAAAGAAACATTTTTTATTTTCACCAATCACTTTATTGATTTGGATATTTTGAGTATGTTGGCTATCTCCTGCATGGTATAACTTTGATTGTTCTCAATTAATCTCTCAATTTGATCGCTATCCACTGGTCTAACCGACCCTGGAGCATTGTCCAGAAAGAAATCTTAAGCATGAAATTTCACAAACCACTTCTGACACGTTCGATTAGTCACAGTGCCTTCTCCATACACTCACTGCATATATCTTTTTGTTGCATTTCAGTTGTTTTTACCTTTTTTAAATAAAAAACATAGTATGCCAAAAATGTTGCATATTTTCTGCCATCTTTGATATTAATATGGCCATGCAAAAAAATCACCAACTTTGATGTTTTTTTAAATGCACGCTGATATGACAGCTGTCACAATATAATCTAACACATTGTTCTGAATGAAGTTAAAGACAACTAAGCACTACTAGGGCTACCTCACAGGAAAAAAAACCCACAAGTGAGCTTTTTGGCCAACCCAATAGAATAAGCTAAAAATCTTACTCCAATGTCAAAATTAAATCTGAAGTTTTTCTCTACTTCCTCTTTATATTTATATTCTTCTTGTTTACCCATTTATCTATTGGTGGACACAGGTTGCTTCCATATCTTGGCTATGGTAAATAATGCTGCAATGAACATATGGATGTATATTTCTTTTAGTTTAGTGTTTTGGGTTTCTTCAGATAAATACCCAGAAGTGGAATAGCTGGGTCCTTTGTCTTTTGTTATGTGGCCTTTGTTATAAAGTCTATTTTGCCTGGTATAAGTATTTGTTACCCTAGCTTTTTTTTGTTTGTCTCCATTTTCATAAAATAGCTTATTCCATCCCTATACTTTCAGTCTCTGTGTGTCTTCTAATTTAAAGTGTCTCTTGTAGATAGTATATGTAAGGATCTTATTTTGTAATCCATTCAGCATCCAATCAGCTGACAGTCTTATGAGAACTCCCTTGTAGATACCTAACTGCTTTTCTCTTACTGCTTTTAAGATTCTCTCTTCATCCTTAACCTTTGGCATTTTAACTACAATTCTGCTGAACTTCTTAAATGCTGGCTCAGAGAAAGGCCTCTACCTATTTAATCACAACTGAGTCTTACCTGAGGTTAAAAGATCAGTAACAAGGTGATATGTTTAGATTCTAATTTCCCTCATTGCTTTTGTAAAAAAAAAATATATATATATATATATATATATATATATATATATATATATATTGCATATATATATATATGCATATACTTTTACATTTACCAGTTTAGTATAAAATATATGACAAAAGATACAGATGGACATTTAGATGGGAGAGATGCATAGGTCAAGGTATGTGGGGAGGGCCGCAGAGCTTCTATACCCTCTCCAGAAACACCACTCTCCCAGCACCTCCACACATTCACCAACCTGGAAGCTTCATAAAAATACTTTAATAGCAAATTAAAAGGGGATTGAGGAGAAGCTAGTATATATTTACAAAAACACAAGCAGGAATACATATATTGTATGTATTAAATTAAAAGATAATTTTCATGCCCTGGCTGGTGTGGCTCAGTTGGTTGGAGCCTTGTCCTGTAACCAAAAGGTTGCAGGTTCCATTCTCAGTTAAGGCACATACATACCTAGGCTGTGGGTTCAATCCCTGGGTCCTGGTGCACATGACCCCTGGTTCAGGAGCATAGAGAAGGCAATCAATTAATTTTTCTGTCTCACATCAATGTTTCTCTCTCTCCTTTTCCCTTTAAAAGCAATGGAAAAAAAAAGTCCTCAGGTGAGGATTTAAAAAATATATAATTTTCAGAGTTTTATCCTGAGAGATCAGAATTTAAATTAGTTAATTATAGCATTTAAAATAACAAAAAGAAGTCACAGTTTGGGATAATATTGATATTTAAATAAGGCTATAAACCAGAACAAAGTGAAAAGCTGGAAAAAATAAGAAATCGGATACTATAAAAGAGCTGTATACCACAGTTGCTTCTATCAAATAGTTTGCCTTGAACACAAATACATGTCGACATCCTGGACAGCTGGTGAACAACTACCGGTATGTTTTATTCAATCATTCACAAACCAAGATTACCAAAAACAAGGCCTTGGCAGTACAAGTTGATATATGGCACTGTTACAGTGCTCTTAAATTGTTTATATATTTTATGGGTAAGTTTTGTATACATAGCTGGTTTAATGCATAATGGTGGCTTTTAAATTTATTTTAGAAAAATACTTACTATTAGGTATTGTTTACCATTCCTACATAAGCAAAAATATACAGTTTAAGACTTGTTTCAGACTTTGTCGTGATAAAATTAATACATACTTTTTGGTAGAAATTTTGAGAACTTTTCTATGCAGGAAAAATTGTATTTTTACTAGTCAGATAATTACTGTTGGCATTTTCTTCTAAAACTTTTTGCTATTAATTTGATTTCAAGTAACAGAAAACTCAACTCAAACTTGTTGAGTTGACTGACCCAATAAAAACTTATTGGCTCAATCAAGCCTTAAAGCTACAGTTCACAACTGTACAACTAACAGGAATCATATTAACAATGAATGATATTGAGTGCTTTTAATGGAAAGTAGGTAGGCCATATTAAAAAATAATAATAATAATACCACCAGTAAATGGGAACCCATCTCATGATCAAATTGTGAAAACTGAAGATGGGTATGGTTGTTCCCTCATACTATATGTAAATGTTAGGCTAGATGCAAAATACACAAAAGTGAGATGGACAACAAAATTTAGATCATGATAGCTTGCAGGTTAAATAGTCCAGAGTAGTGTTGTTTTTAATGAAGCCCATACATCCTGACCACTTCTCATTTACTTGCCTTTCCCTTTTGAGAAAAAATTCAGACTTGACTTCCATCCAAGGTTACAGTGTTGCCCATTCCTGTTGCTCCACTGTTTCAGCAAGACACTGACACAAACACTTCCTAGCAATGAGTCTTTGAGCAACATGGGGCCACATTATCCAACTGAGACCTGGTCTTCAATGCATCCAAAGATGACCAAAATGGGGAACTGTGGACCAAAAAATGGGCCACATACTAAACCTAACAAGCTCTGGAAGGGTCTGCATGGTGGGCCTTACAAACTCAGAGACTGAATGTAAGCACAGAGGATAGTCAAAACATAAAAACTCCTAACTAAAAGCAAGTCATGGTGGTAGGACCTGTGGCTTTCTTAACAAAGCTTGGTCTTTACCTTAAGTGAACCTGTCTATTGTCTTTCTGCATCTAAGATAACATACCTTTGAGATTTCAGAGTAATCTTTTTCCAGATTTTACTAAGATTTCCAAGACACAGCACAGAACCCTTCACTGGTTTTCATATACCATCTCTATGTGATGTAAATGTTCATTATTAACCACCCTATGTTCACCAATGTAAATGAAGGATGTGTCTTTCCATTTTACTTTTTATCTAGTGGCAGAGATTGCCTTCCTGCTTTGCTTTCTCCCACCCCCTTAATCTACCACCAGTGGATTTCATGTAACCCTCCTTATGTCTCTCCCTTTTATTCTAATGTATAAAATAAGTTGCAAAAAGCTCTGGAGCATTTTCGCAATCCATTGAGATTTTGCTTCTCAGCAACTGTTGTCAGTTTGACCCAAATAAACTCATAACAATTTTTAAAAATATTGATCAGCTCACATAAATGAGAATTCCATAGGCTGACTAGCTTCAGGTGAGGTGTGATTCTACAATTCAATCTGTCATCAAGGATCCATTTATTTCCTTCTCTTTGCTGTGCTTTTCTTGGTCTCTGCAGCATTCTAAGACTGGTTCCTCTCATGGTCTCAGGATGGCTCCCCCCATCCTCCTCTTGTCCACCAGGAAAGAGAATGTTAGCATTTTCAGCTGAAGTCCTGAGTCATTGTATCAAACTACCTTAGAAACAATGCCCACCCTGACTCAATCATTGAGTCCAAAGGGATGGGTTGTACTGATGGGATACCTAGGTTAGGTAAATCATCTCTAAAGGTAGAGTGAAGTCAACTTCTCTTAAGGTATATGGATCCCTAAAGAGAAATTGGTGCTATTGGGAAGGGGGTAGGAGTTTAAAGAAACTAAATAATTTTAAAGAAATTTGAAATCATATTAGACCTGTTTAACTTAAGTATATGTACTGCTAAAACAAGCACTAGACATAGTCAAACAACAAATTTTAAATCACTAACCACTTGTACTACTTTATCTTCCTCTTATTTACTCATCTTTCATTAGATTTTATGAGTGGTTCAGAGTTCCCACTTTTTCAAGGAAAATTATCCTCAAACATCAATAGGGAATTCTTGATAGGTATTAAAAATTATTATATAGATCTACATTTATGAATGGAAGTTCATTATGTATTATGAATGAAAAGTGTTACTAAAAGTCATGTGTATAAAAACTCAGGTTTATTTTATAATGCCATTTTTCTTAGTCTATATATATATATATATACACACATACAAAAAATGGTATATATAGTAAAATACTATCAGTAAGTGTTCATTTTCACTTTCTTCATTGCTTTTCATATTATCTGAATACAGGTGGAGCAAAAGTAGATTTACAGTTGTGAGTATGCCAAACACAGTTTATTCTTTTTTTTTGAAAAAATTTTAATTGTTGTTCAAGTATAGTTTTCTGTCTTTACTCCCATCCCAGCCCACCCCCTACAGTTTATTCTTATATTATTATTTATTATTGTATTACTTTTCCATAGAACAGTAAACCTACTTTTGCCTCACAACATAGTCTATAATTACTCATTACATTCAAAATCAAACAAAAATTACAAACTGAAACTGCAATTATGTTAAATTAGTCCAAATTTGGTGATGTGGCCTAGCATAAATGACCCCATTTTGGGCTGTGGTTTTCTTTTTAACAATTGAGAACAAAGGGGAAGTGAGAACAGGAGCAGAATACATGACTTTTCCATAATTTCAGTTCCTGGCCATTTTTCTCCTGCTTAGTTTTCAGATCCTTTCATCAGTCCTTAGTTTACTGTGATTTATCAAGTTATATTCTTGTATCTTTACATTAAAACTACCAAGATGACTGAAAGACACTGAAGTTGCAAGAGAAAATAGTTAAAGATGCAAAGCAAACTAGAGGCTTTACAAAGGAGAGATGCTTATAGGATATTAAGTGAGGTCAGCTTATAAATATTTTTAAGTTTGAAATAGTTTTAAGTCCAAAAGACTGATTTAAATACAGGACTTCTTCTGGTTTCAAAACGAAGTCTACACAGTAAGTCCTCACTTGACATGGTTAGGTTCTTGGAACGAAAGGGAAACGACATACAAGGAAACCAAATTTACCATAGACTAATTAATATAAACAAGAGTTAAATTCTTGGCATCTCATCAACGTTATAAGAACACTGGAAGAAAAGGCGTTATTGGAGGACCTACTACTGTATTTGGGACCCCTTTATTTCAAGAAGCTCCGGAAGTTTTCCAATAATACAACCAATTTCCTCTTGGTAGACCAAGACTATATAGTTTACTCCGTACTAGAAACACAAGCAGTCAGGTACTGGGAGCTTATTCTAAATAAAACGCAGGGCTAAAGCTTCACAGACATTTTCATCTCTGATTTAGTAAAGTCAAGGTCAACTGCCTTGGGAAAATGGAAGGCGGGATTCTGATCCAGGTCTGTCTCTTAAGTCCTTGCGTTTAAATTATGTGCTATAAACTTGACTAGCTTAACTAAAAGAGAAACTGGTGGGTCACACGAAGCTGGGTTGGGGAAAAAACTACAGGAAAATGAGACTACAAATACCGACTACAACCGCCATTTTGGGGGAGCCGGGTGGCCGGAAGTCCCGCCGCCCGAGTCTAGCGACTGGGCGGCGCGCTGGGGCGGACCCTGCGTGGCTCGCGGCTGAGCGGGAGGGTGGGCCTGGCGACGGTGCGGCCGGGCTGCTCCAGGCGAAGGGCGGGGCCTGGGGGCGGGGCCTGGAGGCGGGCGGAGCCGCAAGGCGGGCGCCGGGTGGAGCCGACCGGGCCACAACTTCCCTGCACCTCACTTTCGTGGAACGTGACTGAGCTGCTTCAGCCGACAGCTGGCAGCTCTCTGTTAGGAGGCTGTTGGTGGGAGATGACGGTGATTTCCTCCGTTTGGCCCACTGCAAGCACCGACTCCCTTCACTGCGTGGCCCCGGGGCTGCAGACGTAGCAGGTGAGATGAGCCCCTGGTGCCCCCGCCTCCGGGATCTGAGCAGGTGGGCAGCGCCCAGACCCGCAGCCCGTTGCCTGCGCCTGCCCACGTCTTCCCCGCAGTGCCCACCTTTAGGACCAGTGGGGCCGGCTGGGTGGACTTACGTAGGGGAGGAGGCGGCTTGCTTGTCCCCTCCGGCGGCAAAATTTGTTTGAGGAACGCCTCATTTCATCCTGTCCTTCTCCAACTCTCACCCTTATCCCAAGGGGTGGTCTCAAGTGTCTGCCCTCTTGGGAGCTTCTGCCCATGTACTTGGGGAGTTGCCCCAAATTTTCTTCCTTACCCCCTTTTAGAGCATGTCAGTTACTCTGACTTTGTGACTCTCCTGCCCTGGGGAAGCTGAAGGACCAACTTTTTATCCCAGCCACAGACCCCAAACTGCCTTTCCACTTCACTGCTGCCTTTCCAGGCACTGGGTGGTAACTGTTATCTGGGGGGCCTCTGTGTTTGGCGGCTTTCCACACCCTTATTTTGGAGGGCTAAAGTCTATTCCTGACGACAAGGGAAGAGCCGAGCTCAGGGCTCCCCGCCGTAGGTCTCCAGGCAGGACATTTGGTCCCCTTCAAGTAGGTGGGAGTGGGTGGATGGTGTGACTGTTGATGTTGAAGGGTGCACTGAATGATAGCACACTGTGCTTTTCCCACAGCATAAAGGATATTGGGTGTTTGAGAAATAGACAGCCTAAGAGTTTAAAGCTTTTTCTTGGAAGATAATCACAGCCCTCTTCCCCATTTTTACTTAATAACATCAGTTGTTTACAATTTCAGTTGTTCTATGTTATTTAAGCCAAAAATGAAGTAGCCTGAAGTGGTTTGTATATCTCCATTCCCTGCCCCATTGAGTGGTCAGTGAGTGTTTTTTGACTCAGAGATCAGCTTGTTTGCTCCATAACAAGCTTCGTTTTAATGAGATGAAAAGACTGGATGTAACTTAAAAAAACAAAACAAAACACCAAAACTTCCTGTTGCTGTGGCTTTTGTTCATTTTAAAAGAATGCTTTAGAAAACATCTTTTCCTCCCATGGGGGGTGGGAGGAATTAAGATGAGACAAGTCCTTTCTGGTTATTTTGACTTTCTCTCAATTAGCAGGCATTACTTTTATGATGTTGAGGAACATTAAAAGAAATCTCATGGAAAGGGGCACATTACTTTTCAATTTTTCTCTTAATTTTCAAGTAACTAAAAGTTAAACCTGGGCATCATGACAACTATTTGACCATCACTTTGAGAAAAATGAAGAGCTCTCTCTTCCCTGCTAAAACTGTTTAAGATCAAACTAAATTAAATTGAACTCCTCTTAATTGTTTGTTATAGAAGAAAAATAATAACCTTTGTGGCCCATCCCGTTCCTCTATTTTAGTTGGTGGATCTTTACTACCAAGTATTGTTTGAAGAACTGGCATAGAACAATGAATTTTATTGAATTTGTTACCATTCTTACTATTATGAGGACTACAATTCCTAACAGCAGTTGCTACTATTTCTTGAGAGCCTACTTTGTGATAAACTACTGAGATAAGCTTAGTATAAAATCTCCAGTCCTCACAATATCCCTCTAAAGAGGTTTTTCTCTAGTTTTATAGGTGAGGAAGCTAAGGTCCCGAGAGGCTAGGTAACTTGCCCAAAGAGAGTTGATAAGGGATAAGGCCCAAATTGGGTTCAGTGCTTTTTGACTTTCTTTACTGAAAAACTGCTAGTTTAGTTAAACTGTTGCTTTAAAAGCATTGGAATTCACTGGTAATGCAAATGTGGTGCAAATAAGGGGTACTGAGCAGTATTAGTTATTAAATCTCCCGGCAAAGAAATATAGGGAACGTTGAAAAAATACCAAGACTGGGCTAATTTATCACCTTATTCTTTGGTGCTGACTTTTCAAGTCCACATCTTTAAGGGCTCCAAATGTTTGACACTTTTGTTTAATTATTTAACAGCTTCTACTTCAACTATGGGTACCTATACCAGCAGGTAGCTTTCCCAGGATATAATTTGATGCTTGCTTGCTAAATTTCAGGTATGTGAATATTGTAGGTTTTGTGTATACTGACCACTCCTATCTAATCCTACTAGAAAAATACTCATCCTGATTCCAGATTAAATGTAAGTTTTTAAATGGCTCAGTTAATACCAGGGTAGTACATAGAAAATTATCTTGTTCACACCTCTAAGTATCAGTTGTTGCTGGGCTTTGGCCTGTGATCTGAGTCTTGTTGATGTGATGTGCGTGTTTGAGAACTCAACCTGGGCATTGTACATTTCAGAAATGAGTTTTTTTTACTTTCTGCCTTATATAAAGTCACTTTAGACAATTAACCCAGAGTAATTATAACTTGGCAGTTGTTGCCATGTTAATTTCAAATTACTAGCAAGTGCTAGTTACTTGTAGTTGTCTAAACCTCATGTTCATGTATCTGTGGCAGCAAGAGGGGAGCCTGATAAGTATTATAATAACAGCATTAAGAACTTTTTCTTGCTTTAGCATTTTTCTGAACAGCTTTAGAACAGTTTACAACACATTTTGTGTTCCTTAACATTTTATGAACAGCTTTAGAACATTTTAGAACACATTGTGTGGTCTTGGGCCTGTTGCTATAGTGAAAAACTTAGAATACTTTATCATTGAAAAGAGAGGGAGAGAGCCAAAGAGAGCCAGAGAGAGAGAGAGAGAGAGAGAGAGAGAGATTTCTGTCCATGAACTAGTTCCTAAAAGACAACATTGATTCACTAAAAGGTGAAATAAATATACACATATGGAGTCTCCTATGTGCCATGTACTGTGCTAGGTGTTAGGGACATAACAATAAGTAGAAACATGCACAGACCCAGTTTGTGTAGCACTTAAAGTCTAGCATAGAATATAGACATAAAACAAATACTCAATGTGATGCACAGTGTAATTATAAAATGAGAAAAGTAGCCTAAAGGTAAGGAACATAGAGAAAGACTCTTGGCCTGGCTGTGGGGTCAGAGATGCCCTTACCTGATAAACGTGACTCCTGAACTTTATGATTTGGAGGATAAGTAGGGAGTGGTGGGTGAGTAGAGAAGACAACATTTTTAGAGTTCACTGCATATGCAAACTCCATGTAGCGCAAAGGGACTGTGGGACATTCAAAAAGATCAATATGTGAGGCTGGTGTAAAAGGAACTAAGAGTAGGTTGGTGGGACAGAAAAATGATGCCATCATTTTTTTGTTTCATTCCCTCTCAATATACTACTAAAATTATATTTAACTTTTGTTAAATGATTACTTTGTGCTGGATGTGATTATATGGAATCTACTTGAAAAATCTCAAGTTCCTATGAGGCGGGTACTGTTTATTACCATTACACAGATGAAGAAAGTGAGACACAGAAAATAAAAGTTATTGGTTCAAAGTTGACAAGTGATTCTCTAGTATACTCTTCTTCCGATCCTTCAGTCAAGTGTGACCACAGGCTGGAAAGGCCCCTTCTCTCTAGTGTGTCTCCTTGACATAACCTTGAGAACTTCTGAGATTTCGGAGGAATCTGGATCAGATGAACATTCGGCAGAGACTCTGAGCTCCAGGCTCTTAATCATTAGATGGGGCTTGAGGGTGGGTCACTGGAGAGGACCCCAGTGCATCACTGCAGCTGGATTACTCGGGTCTGATACTGATTATAGGACAGCAGCACAAATATTTTGTACTGACCCACCTTTGAGAGTAAAGAGGTTATTGTTAGCAAGGAAACACTCCCACCTTTTTTTTTAACTTGTATTTTTTGTCTGATGGTAGTTGAAGAAAAGTATGTGTATTTAGCCATTTAATAAGTCTAGGTTTACCAGTGTATTCTTTCAACTAGAATTCTCCCTACTGATTGTTACACTGCATCTTCTTTCTTTGCAGAGATCTGATTGGAGTTGGAGAGTGAAAGAAAATGAATTCTTTTTCTGATTTACCTACCGAGAACTTAACTGTAGCAGTCAATGTGACCAGCACTTTACCCTCAACAATAATGCCTGGATTTAATTCTACCAGTGACTCACCTTCAATGTCAGTAACAAGGCTCTTTCCAGCCTTACTAGAATGCTTTGGCATAGTCTTTTGTGGCTACGTAGCAGGAAGGGCCAATGTCATAACATCAACACAGGCCAAAGGACTGGGAAATTTTGTCTCCAGATTTGCACTTCCAGCTTTGTTATTCAAAAACATGGTTGTGCTTAATTTTTCCAATGTGGACTGGTCTTTCTTGTATAGCATCTTAATTGCCAAAGCCTCTGTATTTTTTGTTGTATGTATACTAACCTTATTAGTTGCCAGCCCTGATAGTCGATTTAGTAAAGCTGGACTATTCCCTATTTTTGCTACACAAAGTAATGACTTTGCATTGGGATATCCTATAGGTAAGTTACTTTTTTATTTTTCAAGTTTTTTAAAAAATTCAAGGGTTTTAGAAGTACCAAAATTTAAGCCTTTTTATTTATCTAAGCATTTGTTAATGATTGATACTTTTATATCTAAGAGCTCTTTCATGTTTTTTCTTAAATATGTCTTAAACTAGGATGAATTATATTTTTCCTTAATATCAGAATTTGAGGCTCCTTGAAAGTTCTGCCTAAAACAAATGGTCATATCCAAATAAACTTTGTGAATTTTCTTTCTAATAATATTTTTCTTCTCAATAATCACATATGAAAGAACTTTAATTTCCAGAAGAGATCACATTCTGATTTACAATATATAAAAAACAGGCATATTATAAAAACTGTCATTATTAAATGTTAGCAGTGGAATTTTATGAGTGACTTTTTTCCTGCCTTATATTTCTTGCCATCTGGAATATATATTATTTTATATTAATACTTACTTTTGAGCTTGTTCTTTAAAACTGTCAGTGTACTTTTGTTGAAGTTAATTTGTTGTTTAAAAACAAAAACAGGGAGGGTTTTTTCACCTTTCCAACTTTTTCTTCTTCACTTTTCCAATTTTTTAAGCAGCTAAATTTTATGTTTCTAAGTGTATATGTTTCTGATGAAACAATAAAAATGCCAGTTTGGGATGTTGAGAGATCTTGAAACATCTTTTTTTTTCCAGATACTCTGCCACTTAGAAAGTATATATTTAGTAACTACTTTTTTATATTTTTATTTTTAGGTTAATGTTTATATTGTGCTTTGATCATGTCTCATAATGTGAGGACCTGAATATTATGAATATAGTCATTCATTCATTCACTCACTCACTCATTCATAGGGACCCCTTGTATACCAGTGACTGTGTTAGCTGTGGGAATGCACCTGTGAACAACATTCTTGTACCTATTGAATTTACATTTTAATGGGAAAATAAAGAATGCCAAGTAATGACAAGGGCCATAAAAATAAGTAAAGTAGTATAGAGGGATAGGAATGAGGAGGTACAACTTAGGGTAAGGAGTCAGTAAAGGCCTTTCTGATGATACAGCTCCTGAGCAGAGACCAAAAAAACATAATAAAATGACTATTGAAATCTACCATTAACTTTCAAATTTTCCTCCAACCGATTATTTCCCCACTGGCACCAAAAGGATCCTGGTGGGCCACCCTTTTCCATCTCTCTCCTCCTTTGACCCTTCTCTGTCTCTTTTACCAGAAACAGAGATATGCCTGAAATTTTAAGTAACCATGAGTAAAGCAGGAGGTTTATGAGAGAGGAGAAACCAGGCTATTAGATAACTAAGCTGCAAATAGTCAGAAACTAGATAGGTGTTTCTTTAAGGTTAGTGAATTTTAAAATTAAGAATGAACCAAGCATTTCAAATAAAGACTTATCCATCTCTTCAGAGATATTAATAATGTAAATTTATCAAGGTATTTATGATATAAGGACCTAAGCAGTGGTTCAGCATCATAGTATTAAATATTTAATGAATATTGCCGTATTTTAATTTAGACAACTATAAATATATAGTTTCATGCTCTCATAGATTAATAAGCCCATAACTAAATAGAACTAACATTTTAAACATTTTAGAGTTTTTTTTTCATTTACGTCTCATTTGAGGTAGGGCAAATATTATCCTCATTTTTAAATAAGGAGACAGGCTTATAGAGGTTTAACTGTGACCTTACCCCAGGTCACAAAGCTTACAGGTGTCTGAGATCCAACCATAGGTCTTCTGGTTCTAAATCCTGGGCATTTGCTTATGCTACACAGTTACATAACATGCCCATTTAATCTTCAGAAGACCAAGTAGCCCTTGTAATATATTACTTTCACAGATAATCAACATTTTGTTATCTTTACATTAATCTAAAATATTTTATGAAATGAGTAGTAGTGAAAACAGACCTATTAAATGAGTTTATCAATTTTCGTATCAAGGCAGAATCTCCAACTAAGAAAGGTAGTCAGCCATATTCATCATTGCTTTTCTTATGTCCCACATTAAATCAGTGAATCTGTTAATAATTGTGTTTCCAGCAGTGTTCCAGCCCAATTTTCCTGATGATTATGCTCATAGTGTAAGTCCTCACACGAGGATATGCTTATTGATTTTGGAGAGAGAGGAAGGGTGAGAGAGAAATACCAATTGATTCCTTCTCCTATGTGCCCCAAGTGGGGGTTGAACTTGAAACCTAGGCATGTGCCATGACCTAGAATTAAACCCATGATCCTTGGTGCACAGGATGGCGCTCCAACCAACTGAGCCTCCTGGCCGGGGCAATGCTCATAAATTTTGAGCTGTAATATATATATTTAATTTTTAAATAAAAAATAATATGAGCTATTGTAACATTAGACTATAGAAAATACCTTTACCACAATCCAGTAGAACAGACTGAAGTGCTTTTCCACTTCCCTGCGGGTTGGAAGGTGTGATACAGAACTGCAGGGCCATGTATCTGCTGCAGTGAGGTGATTTATTGTTGCTGTCCATGCCCATCTGCCTGCTGGCCTCGTTCAGTGTGAACAGAGGAGACTTTGTCTCTGGAGAGAAGACCCTTTCAGTTTGTTACACGGCCTCTCCCAGGACTTCCCACTCTCTTGGTCACAGATAAACATCATAGCTTATAAGTACTGATCTTTTTAAGACTGTATTTGTTTTTCAACATCAGTCCATT
Organism: Artibeus jamaicensis; assembly: GCF_021234435.1. Lineage (NCBI taxonomy): Eukaryota > Metazoa > Chordata > Mammalia > Chiroptera > Phyllostomidae > Artibeus > Artibeus jamaicensis. The sequence goes on along the minus strand of NW_026521814.1, from coordinate 12,030,056 downwards.
TTACAGGTGACTCAGGCAAAGGCAGATCGTGAATAAAGAAAAAGAACAGTCATGGTTCCTTTTCTCTGTCCTATGACAATTATAACAGTTATGAGACTATGTTAAAATCATTTATTTACTCTGAAGTGACAGAAAACTGTAGTGCCTTATTACAGATTGTAAAAGAAACTCTTTGTGTTTTGTTTGTTTGTTTGTTTTTGATTTTAGAACAATTCTTTTCAAAGGTACTTATAAAAACTTGAGTGTGGGAAGAAACCAAGGTGAAATGTTGATTTCAGCAAACCAGAATGGTTCCCTGCCTTGGTCATTAAAAGATACTAATAGCACACAGTTAAATCCTATAATTTATTCCTCAAATGATGCTGATAACATAAGTACCCTGACTAATCATAATTATGCTGTAGTGCTTGAGCTGTAAACAAAAAGGAAATGAAGCATTTAACTATATGCCATTAAGTAATAGAATGATCTTGTCTGGGTCTCTGTGTTATTTGCTAGGGATTGAAAACCTGCCAGAATCAAAATAGGAGCCACAATGGGTGGCTAATTTTGTCTTAGTTTTCAAAGCTATATAGTAATTCCTCAAAGTGGAATTCTCTCCTCCTCCTCAAGAGCCATATTTCTAAGTATTAATTAATTAGAACTTAATAGTTTCTATAATGACTATAAATCTAATTTGTTAGTAGGAGTCACTGCTTTCATATATCATATATATATATTTTCAGATTTGAAAAACCATCTTCAGATTGGTAACAAGAGAATAGCACTACCAATTTATAAAGACATTTATAGAGACTGACCTATGTGGCTCAGTTGAAGGTTGTCCCACAGTGTGAAAGGTCACTGGCTCAATTCCCCGTCAGGGTGCATGCCTAGGTTGCAGGCTAGGTCTCTGGGAGGGGCATGTGTAAAAGGCAACTGATTGATGTTTCTCTCCCTTCCTTTCTTTCTCCCTTCCCCTCCCTCGAAAAATAAATAAAATCTTTTTAAGACAATGTTAAGTAATTATGTAAATGAATGGCAGAAAGGGATTGGAATTTCTATGTTTAACCATATTCTTATAGTAATTTACAAGTATTTACTTATCCCCAATGTTTGCTGTCCCACTAGACTACTTTTGCCTTCAAACACCTGTTCAACTGACTTAGAAATACCCCAATAGTAACCTACTTTGTAAATATTCAGAATATGAAAAAAGAAGAAAATTTGGATAAAAAAGAAAACAGGTTAACAAACAACAATTAGGTATAAATTACTGTGTGTTACAAAATACACTTTTATTCTGTCTGAAACCTTTAACCCTCAATGATATGTTAATCCCATTCAGCAACTATTTTCAGATTGTCTCAGTGCTGTGCTGGGGCTTGACCGTTATAATATGATGCCTTCAAAGAACTTACAATTAGTTGAGATGGCACTAGTACGAAACAAGTTCCCAGCGCCATCCGGAGAAGAGGATGTCCATGATATCGATTGAAGACTTGGTGGAAGCAGTAGTACCCGTGACCAGCCTTAAACAGTAGACAAGGTTTAGATAAGAGAGGAGAGACTTCAAGAAGTTGGGTGATAATGATCAGTGTGCAGAACTAGTTATGAACCTGGTGTTTGTCTGGTCTAACTATTACATTAAACTGGCTGACGGAGGCTTTGCACTGAGGAACGCATATTTCCAGAGAGATGAACTGGGGAGGTGAGGGCTCAGTTGTGGGGACTGCACTGTGAATGGCAAAAGAAAGGTTTTATAGCTGTTCTTGTGGGCAGTGAGAACTTTGGAAGTCTTATTTTTTGAAAGTTAAGATTTAGAAGATATTGTCAGCAGTGAATAAAATGGACAAAGGAGGTGGCCAAGAAAAACCAAAAGGATATTGGTTGGAAACACATTAAGTAACCCAGTTTTGAAATTTTTGACCAGTGGTAGTAGTAGGAATCAAGAGGAGAAAATACAAAAGATCCTGAAAACAGAGAAAGTACTTGGTGATTGGCTAGCCATAGATAATAAAGACTGTTGCTCAAATTTGTGTTGAGCTTTAAAACAATCTAAAGTGTATTAAATGCTAGTGTGCCAGGAAGGTATTGTGTTTTGCCATGTATGATGCACTCCTGTGTATAATGCACACCCATGTTTTGTGCACATTATACAAGGGATTATTAAACCCATTATACCCATGACATATAATTATTATACCAATGTGTAATGTGCATCCTTACTTTTCCCTCAAAAATTTTGGCAAAAAACTGCACATTATACATGGCAAAAAACATAAATTCCAGAAAAGGCATTAATTAAGGTACTCTGTGGGCTGTAAGTTTATGCATTTTATCAAACTTTATGTGTTTTATCTGGGCCACATGGGAAAATTCTTGTGCTCAGATTGAAAACACAAGGCTTTTCCAAAATACAATCTCTATTTTTAAAATTGAGTGGTGGGCAGATATAGATGTCTTAGACATAGAATATCTGATCAGGAAAGGTGTCACTCACTACCTTGAAATAGTTATGAAAAGTAATGCTTTTTTTAACTTAAAAGATAAAACCTTATGAAACATGAAAGAAAATTGCTGAGAGTTACAGAGCTAGTGTATCTAGTGTGGCAATCAGAAAGAATTTGTGAAATTTTATGTGATCAAGTGTGTTTTGTTTAACCACTGCTTCATTTCAGGGCTATAGACCTCTGCATGTGCTTAACTAAAAAGAAGGAAATTGATTCTTATAAAAAGTAGTTTTCAGCTAATGAGAACAAGGTGAACATCTACAGGTTATATAATCTAGTTACATAACTTTAATAGGATACTTGTATGCCATTAAATGAAGCTTACATACCCTGAGTAAGTAAACAAATATATTTTCCCACCCGTGTCACATTATCTCAATGTAAACTGAGAAAGCTAGTCTTTTACATTTTTTCACATGATTGCCTCTCTCCTTGTGAGTGACTGCAGTTGTTCTTTTTTCTTTCTTAACCTCAAATCACTTATGAATCAGCGTTTAAATATTAGGTTGAATAATTTCATAACTCATTGCCAAAAATGTGCCTAGAGACCAAGGTTGCTTACTTCAAGGCTCCAAATCACCCTGATCAGTCTACAACCAGGTCACCAACCCTCATTTTCACCAAGAAACTGCCATAAGTCTGGTCCAACATACCATACCCCTTTCTAAGGAGACAACTTATACAGCAGTTAAGTTCTAAAGTCATCATGTACAGTCAACCCTTGAAAAATCCCTTAAGTCACCTGTATAGAATACAGCACACGGACTCTGTGTATACTCCTAAGTCTAAACCAACCCCGATTTTTTTTTTTTTTTGTTAGCATTGTTCTTCAGAGAACAGCAAGTTAAGTAATTCGAGTATGGAAACTTGCTTTATGGAAAAGGAAAAAAAAAGCTTTTGTTTTCCTTGAGAGAGTAGTTGAATTTGTGTTAGTTAAGTATGCATTCCATGACTCCACCCTTCCAAACATTTCTTATCCATCTTTCCATCCCTAATTCTTCAGCGTGTTCGCTGCTCTTCCTTGAAGCCCTGCATTCCCTTTCATTCCCCTTAGATGGAGGCTGCCCTTTTTCTCATCGCCTGCATACTGTGTGAGCAATGGTAGACAGGATTGACTTCCTCATGGCCACCTTGTACCACTGCTAGGCCATTACTATTTGCTCTTTGTAAAAATTGCCTCTTTGAGGTTCAAGTGCAGCCTCACTGCTCACGTCTACCGACCTCATTCTAGTCATTCCTCATTCACTGAAGACTTGAATATCTGGCTCACTGTTATCTTCTCTGCTGCCAAGTTTTGCCATTATCTTGCTTGACTTTAGCATCCATGTAAATTGCCCATTAAATTCTCTGCCCTCTTAGTTCCTTGACCTCCTCATTGCCAGTGATGTTTTTCTCTATTACATTTCAGCCAACAACTAGCATGGCCATCGTAGGTTATCCTGGACCTACTCAACTGCAATATTAAATTCAACAGCTTACTATCTGACTACTCTGAAGTCTGTCAACCCTCACCCATCTCCGCTTCTCCTGCATAGATTGGACTTATCACTTCAGTGTTCATTTTTGAGTTTGTCGTCTGCTGCTTGCTCATCTGTCCTCTGTACCTAGGCTTCTGCCTCACCGCTCCAGTGAGACCCCTCTCTAATGGGAACCAGCAGCCAGCTACCTGTTCCTATTACTGCTTAAATGTTTTGTTACAAGAATTTTACTTTGAATTGTTTCTTTTAAGAATTCTACAAGTCACCCTGGCTGGTGTGACTCAGTTGGAGCATCATCCTGTACACCAAAAGGTTGTGGGTTCAATTCCTGATCAGGGCATATACCTAAGTTATGGGTTTGATCCCAGGTTGGGGCACATATGAGGAAAAAGAACTATCAGTGTTTCTTGCATTGATTTTCTCTCTCTCCCTTCCTCTCTCTCCAAAATCAATAAACACTTTTTAAAAAGAACTCTGTAATTCTTCCATTTTATTGTGACTAAGCTAAGCCTCTACTAAGTAAAATTTAGGTGGTATTATTAAAAATTTGTAAAAGTTTATTATTATGAGCTAATTATTATTTAACATGTTATTTTTTTCAACTTTCCTAGTAAGTTCTATTTACAAAATAAGGCTAATGAGATCATTCTGCACTATTTAGGTTTAATTTACAACATGGTATAATTGTGCACAGAAAATGTTATACACAGAATTTACTAATGAGTTTCTATAGTAATCATTTAAAAATAAATTTTAATTCTTGTTTTCCAGTTGAAGCTTTATATCAAACTACATACCCAGAATATCTCCAGTACATTTATCTGGTGGCACCAATATCTCTTATGATGTTAAACCCTATAGGGTTCATTTTCTGTGAAATCCAGAAGTGGAAAGACAGTCAAAATGCTTCTCAAAACAAAGTAAAAATTGTGGGACTTGGACTTCTGCGAGTATTACAGAACCCAATAGTATTTATGGTCTTCGTTGGCATTGCCTTCAATTTTATTCTTGACCGAAAGGTGCCCGACTATATGGAAAACTTTCTTGATGGACTTGGAGATTCTTTTTCCGGAGCAGCTCTATTTTACCTTGGTCTTACAATGGTAGGAAAAATAAAGAAACTGAAGAAGTCAGCATTTGTTATTCTAATTCTTCTCATCACAGCTAAACTGTAAGTTTCACTTATTTAACTTGGGGATTATATTTTATGAAAGTCTTATTTAGCCAGCTCATGGGAATGTCTGTAAGTATTTTCTCTTTAAATAATTTGATGATAATTCCTCCTAACTGAGTACATGATTTAAAGGAAAATCTGTGATTTAAATCCATGATTGAAAGGAAAATGTAATGGTGGTGTATTGTGGAAAATAATTTTCTTATTTCATGTAGGTTATCCATTCTGTTTTACTGTTACAGGATAAAGACTATTGTTTTCCTTCAGCTTTTATATAACTTTACTTAATATCTCCTAATGTCCAAGTGTAATAATATTTTTGCAGGATTTTTGAGTTTTGCAGGATTTTTGCAGGATTTCTGAGTTTTCTTAATCTGTTAAAATCCTCAAGCTCAAAGCATCTTAGTCATGAAAAGAACAATAATTTTTAATACAAACTGTTTTTCAAATGCATATAATCATGAATTTGGGGAAAATCTTCTATAATACTGAGGGCGGTTGAAATTTCTAAATAGAAGTAAGTTAATATGAATGATTATGATCAACCTTCTGATCCTAGCCTGTGAAAGAGTATCAGCCCCTCAGTTAATAGTTCTTCAGCTTACTTAGCTCCTTAGCCATGGAGTTATACTTCATGGTGCAAGTGACGTCAGTTTTACTGCCAGATTACCCCAGGGTATGTGGGGCATTCTTAACTATTGAGTTCAGCTCTTGTACTGACGGTTAAATTTATGAGACCAGTGCAGTATAAAATAGTATCTCTATTTTCAAAATAATACAAATGAATACAAATTCTATCTGTAATATTCTAATGTAATATTCTATCAATAATAATAAGAATATTATCTATGATGGTATAATGCTCCTTAGAAATAAGATATTAATTAGTATTGTCACAGTAATAGATATGGTTCTAACAGTAATAGTATTATCAGTTTATAAGTAGAATTTAAATATTCTCATTTTAAAAAATGGTTTAAATCCTCACCTGAGGACATATTTATTAATTTTAGAGAGAAAGGAAGGGAGAGAGAGAGAAAGAAACATCGATGTGAGAGAGAAGCATCAGTTGGTTGCCTCCAGGATGCACCCCAATTGGGGATTGAACCTGCAGCCTAGGTATGTGCCCTGTCCGGAGACCAAACCCGCAACCTTTTGGTGTATGGGATGACGCTCCAGCCAACTGAGCCACCTGGTCAGGGCTTAATATTCTCATCTTTTAGCACCTTTTTTTCTGGGTCTTTGATCCCTATTTAATATTTTCATCTATTTTTTAAATTTTATTTAATTTTAGAAAGAGGGGAAAGGAGGGAGAAAGCAAGGGAGAGAAACATTGATGTGCAAGCAAAACACTGATTGGTTGCCTGTTGCATGCCCCTCATGGCGGGGACCTGGCCTACAACCCAGGCGTGTGCCCTGGCCAGGAATTGAACCGACAACCTTTCCATTGATGGAAGAATGCCCAACCCGCTGAGCCACACCAGTCAGGACTTATCTACTTTTTTAATTTAAAAAGTGCACAGAAGAGATGTTGATCCTAGAGCATCTCTCTAAGCACGGCTGTAAAAATATCATCAGCCTTGGTCTTGTTTTTAGGGGGAATCTCTGTTAGCTCAGCTACTACTGATAATGCTCTTTCAGTGGAATCCTGAAGGATTTAATAATTGACTCTTCACCATGTCCAGATTTCACCAATTTTCTGCTCTATTTCAGTTGTTTTCGCTTCTTTGCTAAACTTTTGTCTTTCCGAAGATGAAGAGCTAATTGTAAGATACCCATTTTCTACTGTTTTTGGAAACCTAATTGAGCAGCATTATCATTACCTGAACCGTTTACACCCCTAATCATGATTTTTTTTAAAAAAAAAACTTGTTTTTCAAAAAGGAGTTCAGTAATTTTCTTTTTAAAAGTTTACTCAGATTGGCAATCTTTTTTCTTTTAATATTTCAATGAACTAATATAGGAAACAAGAAACAGCAGCTATTATTACCACTTTTACAAGCTTTTTGGGAGAAAATTATTTGTAGAACAAAAGTCTGATTTTCTTCTTCCTAATTACTAACATTTGAGGTATTTTTAGAATACTGTTACACTTTAAAGGGCTCTGAGTTGAATTCTTGAGTCTTTCAATGAAATGTCCACAAGTAGGCATACAGAGAATGTGTGCATGCAAATAGATACACCTTCTAGGAAGAAGAACACTAACCTAATGCAAGTTCATGAGAGCCATGTACCACTTGGGGACCAGCATGCTTGGATATCAAGTTATGATATATTTTTTGTTTCTTCAGCCTGGTGTTGCCATTGCTGTGCAGAGAAATGGTGGAGGTCTTGGACAAGGGTGACAGTGTAGTGAACCATACAAGTTTATCAAATTACGCATTTTTGTACGGTGTCTTTCCTGTCGCACCGGGAGTGGCCATCTTTTCAACGCAGTTCAACATGGAAGTAGAGATTGTACGTATATGCCATGTTCTAAGTTTGATTGCTTGTGTGGTTAGTAGAGAGTGAATTTTCAAAAGATGGAGTCAGCATTTTTTTATGAGAACTTGATATCTATAAGTTACTTCATGGTATATAAGGAGGCATCCTGTGACATCATGTAACAAGTTTTTAACCTGAGGTCTTCATTCAGGCAGTACATTTTTCATTGGTCTTTTTTAGTTTCAAGTATCTTATTTCTGTACTTACACTTAAGCCTAAAGGTTATTTGTAGAAGGGTAACTTTTGAAATTTTGAGGGAAAAAGATTCTACTTCACTCATTGATAATTCAGCCTCCAAATGAAAAACACCACATAATCAACTGCAGCAAATAGCTAAAATCAATTAAAACCAAGTTGTTACCAGTGTCTAAGCATATTGTACATGTTCTCTACATTAGTAGAATAAATGTTTTTGAAGTATAACATGAAGGTACTAAATTGTTTAACAAAGTCACTTCCATTTTTAGTCTGTAAAATGTTTACATAGTAATTTTATAGTTTTTTAACTTGCTTTTATTGCCCTATATTTTATGAAATAGTGAAAGGAAACTGGTCATCAGTTTAATTAGATCACTAATATGGTTTACTTCTTAGAACCTAGAAGATAACCACCAGCCATGGGATGTCTACTATTAATTATGTGAAAGTATAAACTGACCATAGATTGGAAAAGGAGCCAAGGGGACCTAATGATGTTTTCTTTTAAAAAGAGCGCTCAGAAAGGGGGATTATGGTATCAGATGACATGCTGGATTCTGTGATGTCTTTTTACTGGCTCTTGCTTTTATTTGAGAATGCCTTAGTGTGCTGTGGCCATTTAAAGTTTAAGGTAATTGTTCAAGTGTGACTTGACCCTTTCCTCAATTTGGTTTTATTTTTGCAGATAACCTCAGGGATGGTAATAAGCACATTTGTGTCTGCACCAATCATGTATGTTTCTGCCTGGTTACTGACCTTTCCCTCAATGGACCCTAAGCCTTTGGCTTATGCCATCCAGACTGTTAGTTTTGATATAAGTATTATCAGCCTGGTCTCCTTGGTAAGTATTTTTCAGTGTAAAAACGAATGAGAACCACAGAATGAGTTTGCAGATAGCTTGGTAACAGAAATTTAGGAATTAAAATATCTAATTTTGTAGGCAGTAGAGAACACTAAAGCCTACCTGTAAAACATAATATCAGTCTTAAGAGATTTGTCTTTCAAACTGGGAGTTAGAATTGTATAGCAGACAAGGCATGAAATTTAGTCAGACCCAAACTTGACTTTGGCTTTATCACAAACTAACTGTGTGTCTCTGTGGAGTTACCTTGACTTCTCTAAGCTTCATTTTTCTCAGCTACAAAGTAGAGATAATGATTTTACCTATTTCCTGTGGTTGCTTTAAGGATCACATGAGACAGTATGTGTGGAAAGCATTCTGTACATGGTGAATCACTATACAGATACTGGCTGTCGCAGCATCGTGGAGTTGAGGAATCTTCAGGGTCACATCCATTCACCCATTTAATGTTAATGAAAATTTTTTGCTTAAGTTAAATACTTACCCATTTGACAACTAGAGTATTTTATAAGTTGTCTGTTGAATTCAAGCAGTATTTTGGTTGGAAAAAGACAACTTTTACTGTTAAAGGAAAGGACGTGGGGTTGAATAGGTATATTGATAACACATATGTAATAAATGTAATTTTTAGGAAATTTCACTTCCGTTACATATTCTTAACAATCTATGCCCATTATTAGGAGGGCACTTTGGGGAGAGAGACAATGTAAGTTTTGATGGGCAATGAGGGGAGCAGAAAGAAGGAAATTAACCAGCATACTTGGCTGGCCACTGTATAGGTAGAATAGAAACCCAATCCTTTTCACTATAAGGAATGCAAGAAAATCTTAAGGTAGACAATGTGTATTGTTTGAAGTAAAATAGCCTGGAATTTAGATACCACATGAGGCAATGGAATCAAAAAGGGAGAATGTAGCCCTGACCGATGTAGCTAAGTTGATTGGGCATCATCATGCAAAGCAAAAGGTCACTGGTTCAGTTCCTGGTCAGAGCACATGCTTGGGTTGCGGGTTGTCCCTGGTTGGGGTGTGTACAAGAGGCAACTGATCAATGTTTCTCTCTCACATTAATATTTCTCTCCCTCTCCTTCTCCCTCCCTTCCCCTCACTCTAAAAATAAATAAACTCTTTTAAAAAAACATGGGAGAACTTGGTGCATTGTAGCTGCATCTCCCACTAAAGCTCTCTCCCTGAATAGTTGACTATGAACCTGCGTCCCATCCCAGCCACCAAAGGTAGGGGAAGTCAGAACACGGCCCTGGTCAAGATTCTCAAAGACCCTGTCATTTTGGGGCAGTTGATTTATGATAGGACCTCCCCATGCTTTTTATTTTACCATGGATACAGTAATTTACCTTGATACCATTTAGGGAACTAGACAGATTAAAGTAAATACAATGTTGGAATTTTTTTTCTGAACCAGGGTAGAGTGGATTTTTTAAAGAGGCTAATCAATGAATTCAATAAGTAATTAAATTATAAAGATTATAAAGATTAAGAAACTTGAATAACTTTTGAACCTTTTGTCTTTAAGATCTGGTCTCTGGCTATTCTTCTTCTGAGTAAAAAATATAAACAGCTTCCTCATATGCTTACAACTAATTTACTCATCGCTCAGGTTAGTAAATGTTCAGGTATTTAGAACTATGGCTTTCTCGTCTGTGCTGCTACAGAGAAGAAAATTATTTACAGTCAAAAATATATTTTTACCAAATGCAATCAATTATAATTTGATTACAATGAATTTATGCCTAATTTATTAAATATTGTAATGGGTCTTAAACTGTATAAAGTTGAGGTTCATAATGCATTTGATGATAATTTTGCATTTTTAATAGAAATAATTGTGGCATTAAAAATTGAACCCTCCCAGTCTCGTTTTTCTAGTTAAGTCTTTGTATGTCTCAAATTATAATGGAAAGGTTCACATTTTGTAAACCATTATTAAATATAAAGTTAATATTTAGAATGTTCTTATCCGTTTTAATTGAATATGTACCTTGTTAAAGAATCTGTATAAGAAAGGTTTTTTACCATAAAACTTGAAGTTTTAGTGTAACTAGGATGCTATAGTTGATGATTAGTCAGAAATAATTTAAACCGAATAATTACATTTACTGTGAATAAAACACTAGTGTGACTTTGTATTTTTCTCCTTTTTTCTTCAGTCTGCTGTCTGTGCTGGAATGATAATATGGAATTTTGTTAAAGAAAAAAATATTATTGGACAAATTCTGGTGTTTGTTCTATTGTACAGCTCCCTCTATAGCACCTACCTATGGGCAGGTAAGTTGGATCATGAGTGGAAATTGAGGTCTGTCTTCTCTCCATCACTATAAGCCCTCAGCTTCTAGTGATCTTTTTGAAGTCTCCTAGTACAGGAGTAAGGTATTCTCTCGGCATGTACACCTGCTAACGTAGGCAGTCCGCAAAGCTGAGTTCTGTTTGCTGATGTGCTCTATTTCCGCCAGGATCTGGGCAGTTTCTCCTCATGCGGCCCTTTTCCTCTTTGGCTTTAGGCCACAGCCAGCACAGCTCTCCTTTGGAGACCCCAAGAGGGCAGGCACTGGAGGCAGGTAGAGAGTGTAGGGAATAGACAGAGAAGTATGAGGTGTGTAAGGTATGTCCCAGAGCTCACTATCAGAGTCCAGCTGAATGAATAAAAAAATTGTGGCTCTGCCTTAAGCAAATGACTTAATTTTTGCAGTCTGTTTCCTCATCTGTATCTGGGTCATTGTACCTTACAGAGTTATTTTGAGAATTAAATCAATATGGGTATTTATACCTGGTATGTGGTAGGCTCTCAACAAATAGAACTATAGCATTACATAGAGGGAAAAAGGTAATATGAGAACAACTAAAGTAAGGAATAAGAAGGTATGGAAATAGAAGAGTACCCAGTAAGAAAAACTATTTCGCATTTCAACTGGCTCCAGGAAGGATATTCAAAGCGACTTAGCACATTGCTATTTTGAAGCGTAATATTTATTTGAATGCATTCTGGTATGTTTTTGAAACATTCTGTCTGGCTATTTTGTATTCATACCACAAATATGAACCTAAAAAATGGCATGTAAGAGGAAATTGTAGAATAGTAGGGCTGGTGATAGCCACTGTCAGGAGGCAGGTGTCTGGTTGTGGCTGTGAGGCACAGACCTTTGATTTCCTGCCTTCACTGTCAAAAGCAGTGCCCAAACTAAGTCAATTGCCTTTTGAAATGAAGCAACAATGTAGTGAGGAATTACACAATGAAAAAGTCAGTACAAAGAGGAGAAGTTTTGAGCTTTGTTTGTTTTTTTATAAAAACTCTTATAAAATGCAATTAATATATAAATGCTTGAGATTTTGTGTGGGTACAGGCAGGCCATCTCACAGAGAAAACAAACACCACAAAATACATAAATATTACTCTAACACCTTGGATAGCATGAAAGATTTCATGAGATATCAAAACAGCTTAAAGCCTTTATTTCCAAGTAATTTCTCTAACACGTGGATTTACTAAGGCTAAATTTATAATAAGAATAAGAAAGCAGCAAATTGACTAATGTATCCAAAAGCCCCAAGTCAGACTTCTGTCAAGATGGAGATGTAGGTGGAAATACTGTGCCTTCTCGCACAACCAAGTTTAAAGACAACAAAGTTTTAGTAACAAAAAATGCAGCTCAAACACAGAAAATTGAACTATACAGAAGTCCAACAACAATGAACCATTCAGCCAGACTGGTAAGAGGGGCAGAGCTAGCAGCAGAGTGGGGTCGGGCAGGAAAGACCCCCTGACCCAGGTGCGCAGGCAGCCATGGGTGGATCCCAGGTGTGGGGTAGCAGTGGGTGGACTCAGTGAGGGCACAAGGTGGCAGGCTGACTGCGGTCACACATTCGCGCGCAGTTGGAGCAGCGAAGGAGCGAGCAGTGAGATGGACCACACAGGCCCCAGCGGCAGGAAGCAGTGGAGGGGACCGCCATTGCCCCTCTTTGACCCTGCCCCCACATACAGCATCACAACCCAGTGACCTGGGTGGCCCCACCCTGGTGAACACTTAAGGCTCTGCTCCTCATATGTAACAGGTACGAATAGACCAAAACATGGCTCAAGAAGAACTTAAAGCCCCAGAGCCAATAACTCTAAGTGGCCAAGAAATAGCCAAACTTTCAGATGCACAGTTCAAAACACTGCTGATCAGGATGCTCACAGAACTGGTTGATTTTAGTCACAAATTAGAGGAACAAATGAAGGCTAAACTAATTGAAATGAAGGGAAATGCACAGGAAGCCAATAGTAATGGAAAGGAAACTGGGACTCAGATCAAGGGAGTGGACCAGAAGGAAGAAAAAAATGACCAAACAAAAATATGAAGAAACAAGAATTCAAAAAAATGAGGAGAGGCTTAGGAACCTCCAGGACATCTTTAAACATTCCAACATCAGAATTATAGGGATACCAGAAGGGGAAGAGGAACAGCCATGAGTGGAAACCTTATTTGAACAAATAATAAAGGAGAACTTCCCCAATCTGGCAAAGGCAATAAATAGACTTCCAGGAAATCCAAGAAGCTCAGAGAGTCCCAAAGAAGGTGGACCCAAGAAGGAACACACCAAGGCACATCATCATTGCATTAGCCAAGATTAAAATAAAGGAGAGAATCCTAGAAGCAGCAAGAGATAAGGGGACAGTCACCTACAAAGGAGTTCCCATCAGACTGTCAGCTGATTTCTCAAAAGACACCTTACAGGCAAGAAGGGACTGGAAAGAAGTATTCCAAGTCATGAAATCCAAAGACCTAAATCCAAGATTGCTCTATTAAGCAAAGCTCTCATTTAGAATGGAAGGACAGATAAAGTGCTTCTCAGATAAGATCAAATTCAAGGAGTTCATCATCACCAAGCCCTTATATGAAATGTTAAAGGACTTATCTAAGAAAAAGAAGATTAAAAAATGTGAACAGTGAAAGGACAGCAAACTCACAGTTATTAAGAACCACACCTAAAACAAAAGCAAACTAAGAGGACATCTAGATCAGGAGCAGAACCATAGAAATGAAGATCACATGGAGGGTTAGCAACAGGGGAGTGGGGGGAGGAGGAGAAGGGGGGAGAAGGTACAGAAAATAAGCATAGACAGTAGGTAGAAAGTAGATGGTGTCATTTTAAATCATCCCATTCAGCCATTTTTAATTTCACTATTTGCATACCATCCTCATGATTTTTGCCATATCTGCACAGCTGCATTCTTGTTTTTTCCTGAAAATTGACTCACTTTTTTTTTTGCTTGTATCCCAGGTTTCATGTGCTAGTAAAATCCCACGTTTCATGTTCTAGTTAAAAACTTTTGAAACACATGTTAAACACATAACTAGTCAAAAAATTTTCACCCTTCTGCCACGTTTTATCTCTATACTTTGGAAACACCGGTCTGGTTTAAATCTATCATTTTGCAAATGAGGGAAATAAGGCCCAGAGAGTTTAACTGCTTCAGGCAGAAGCTCTCACAACTTTGTCAGTGAGAGATGCAGGGCTAGATTGGACCTGTTCCTATGTCAGTCTTTTCACAAGAAAGAAATAATGAACATTAGAAACAAAACTGTCACTGTTTGCAGATGACATGATAGTGTACATGGAAGATCCTATAGACTCTACCCAAAAAACTGTCCAACCTAATAAATGAATTTGGCAGAACAGTAGGTTACAAAGTCAATATCCGGAAATCAAAGGCATTTTTGTATACCAACAATGAAACAGCAGAAGCAGAAAGCAAGAAAAAATCCCCATTCAATATAGCAAAAAGAAAAATAAAATATCTAGGAATAAACCTAACCAAGGACGTAAAACACCTGTATGCAGAAAACTACACAATACTGAAGAAAGAAATCAAGGAAGACACAAACAAATGGAAATATATACCATGTTCATGGATTGGAAGAATTAACATTATCAAAATGTCTGTACTACCCAAAGCAATTTACAGATTCAATGCAATACCTATTAAAGTACCAATGACATACTTCACAGATACAGAATAAACACTTCAAAAATTTATATGGAACCATAAACAAACCCGAATAGCAGCTGCAATTTTGAGAAAGAAGAACAAAGTAGGAGGGATCACAATACCTGGTACCAAACTATATTACAAGGCCACTGTGATCAAAACAGCCTGGTACTGGCATAAAAACAGACACATAGACCAATGGAACAGAACAGAGGGCCCAGAAATAAACCCAAATCTCTCTGGCCAAATAATATTTGACAAAGGGGGCAGCAACATAAAATGGACTAATAATAGCCTCTTCAACAAACGGTGTTGGGAGAACTGGACAGCTATGTGCAAAAAAATGAAACTTGAGCACCAACTTACACCATACACCAAAATAAATTCAAGGTGGATAAAAGACTTAAATATAAGCTGTGACACCATTAAAGTCCTAGAGGAGAACATTGGCAAGAAAATCTTAGATACTTCACGTAGCAACTTTTTTACTGATATGTCCCCCAGAGCAAGGGATATAAAAGAAAGAATAAACAAATGGGATCTCATCAAAATAAAAAGCTTTTGCACGGCTAAAGAAAACAGTATTAAAATAAGAAGAGATCCAACTATATGGGTAAACATATTTGCCAATGATACCTCAGACAAGGGTTTAATCTCCAAAATATACAAAGAACTTACACAACTCCACTCTAAGAAAACAAGCAACCCAATTAAAAAATGGGAAAAGGACTTGAACAGACGTTTCTCCAAGGAGGACATACAGAAGATCTAGGATACATGAAAAGATGCTCAATATCACTAGCTATCAGAGAGATGCAAATTAAAACCACAATGAGATACCACTTTACACCAGTCAGAATGGCCATCATAAACTAAGCAACAAACAACAAGTGTTTGAGAGGTTGTGGAGAAGAGGGGACCCTAATCCATTGTTGGTGGGATTGCAGACTGGTACAACCACTGTGGAAAATAGTATGGAATTTTCTAAAGAAACTAAAAATGGACCTGCCTTTTGATCTAGCAATTCCACTGCTGGGATTATATCCTAAGAATCCTAAAACACCAATTCAAAGGAACATATGCACCCCAATGTTCATAGCAGCACAATTTACAATAGCCGAGAGCTGGAAGCAACCTAGGTGCCCGTCAGTAAATGAATGGATCAAAAAATTACGGTACATATACACAATGGAATTCTATGCAGCAGAGAGAAAGAAGGAGCTCCTACCCTTTGCAACAACATGGATGGAACTGGAAAGCATTATGCTGAGTGAAACAAGCCAGGTGTTGAAAGACAAATACCATATGATCTCACCTTTAACAGGAAGCTAAACAACAAAACAAACAAGCAAGCAAAATAAAAACAAAGACACTGAAATCGAGAACATGGGGAAAGTGACCAGAGGGGAGAGAGGAGGGAATTTCAGGGGAAAAAGGGGAAGGATTTACAGGAACTAGTATGAAGGACACATGGACAACAACTAAGGGGGGTGGAAATGGGAGGGAGGTGGGGAGCACTGAGGGGGTTGGGCTGGGATGGGAGTAAAAGACAGAAAACTGTACTTGAACAATAATTAAATAAATTTAAAAAATAAAAAATAATAATAATGAACATTTGCATTTCGAAGAGTGCCCTTGGGATTCTAACACAGTTGGCACACTTTTCTGATTGGTTACTTGTTTCGTGGGCCCTTTGAAAATCTGAAACTACAGCATGTGCAAATGTGTTTAGAGAAGAGCAGTGGATATTATAGTATCTTTCTGAACTTGAGTAATGTGTGGTCCCTGTAAGAAAAGTAATTCTTGAGGATGTTGGTGTTGATTTATATTATTTTGAACACACGGTTACTTAATCTGTACAACTTTAAAGCTAGGTATGAATTCCTTATATACAGCTAATATATAACTTTAAAACCAAAGCAAATTCACAGATGAGATTCAAGCAAAACTATAAACTCAGTAATTCTAATTAGCAACATTTATTGACATGACAAAGGATCTTGTTTGCTAGTCTGAATCGCAGCTTGAAATGTAAAATGGAAATTATGTCTGTGGCTAGGGTTTTGTGGGTTTTCTTTAAGTTTGCCCTGCCTTTATTTCCATGTGTGGATTTAAGATCTGGTTTTCTCATTGCTTTTCTCTCTTCAAACTGCCATAGAACCTTCATTTTGTATCATGTGTTTGCCTTCACTTTGGGTCAAACTGAATATAAAAGCAAATGTAAGCCCTGAAATCATAAGACTGTACTTTAGTTATAAGATGGGCAATTAGGTGATTGTCATTGAAAATATCCCCCAAAAGACTTAAAATTTCTCAGAAATTTCCAGATTCTGACGAATATGTCTGAGGAACCATCAGGGTCCTTGGATCTGAGTTTTAGAAACACTGATACAGTGGACTTGCCCCAGATCTGGTGGCTGGGTCCCCGGTGCTGCTCTGCCCCCTGCTGGCTGTGGGGTTGGCCCACCCGTTTCCCCGATCGGTGAAATGAAGGCGTGAATTTACAGCAGGGGTCCCTTCCTCCCCTAAAGCTCTAAGATTCTATAGCTATGTAGGATTTGTTAAACAAGACATTACTTGTATAAATAATTGGATATACAGTATAAGGAAAGCTAAAGAACTTTAAGACATTTGTTTTTGTAGTAAATTCATATATTTTTTGTACTAACATAGATCGTTTAGGCTTGGGCCATTTTCCAAAAACAAAACCTGTGTAAGACTTGCCTGTACTTTCTTAGCACTGATAGAATGGGAGTGTTTTCATTCTTAGAACTGTTCTGTAGACACTTAAATTTTTTCGTTTTCCAAGTATACTTAGACTCCAGAGACATCAGTCAAAAGAATAAGATGATTTTGGGCTTTTGATAAAAATCCTCATGTATAAAACAATAAGATTTGAGTAAAGACACAGTGTAGGAGAGAAAACACAAATGATTTTGAATTAAGAAAACCTGCTTCAAATTATTGGGGACAGCATTTACTTGGAGTAAATTTTAGGGCAAAAACTGTAGACTGCTACTGAAAGAAGCTTGATTAAATAAAGTTTCATGAAGTCTGATCAACATCAAGTAATTATATATCTCTCAACCTCTATTTCTTGTTCATAGGACTTCTAGCAATTTCCTTGTTTTTTCTGAAAAAGAAAGAGAGGGTACAAATTCCGGTTGGAATCATCATAATATGTGGCTGGGGGTAAGTTGGTGGTTTGCTGTTCGTTTACATGTTTCCGTGTGTACAGTGTTCACAATTTCTGACTTCCACAGCTGAAAGTACTTTTGAAAGAAAGGGTTTATTACACCATGTCTAGCAAAAGAGAAGACCAGTCTTGGGGCCTGGAGTCTGAACCGCCAGCTGCACGGCTAGGTAGGAAAGACCGCATGTCCATCGTCTCAGAGTTCGCAAATGTTTTTATGCATTAGGCGAGGGAAAGGGGGGAGAAAGATGTAAGGTGTGGAAATAATTTATATTAGCCGTAGGCGAAGGGGTGGGAGAAAGCGAAGCATGCCAGCTGCAGGATAAGCACGGAGCCCACAAAGAGATGTCCACTCCTGTGCATTGGCTGTGGGCAGCAGTCCAGTGTGCCCATGTGTAAACGAAAAGCAGAGACTCCTGGAGTTTGATGGTGCCTGGCTAAAAAGTAATCTGTGGAAATAGCCACCTGGAAATCAACCCCAAGTTCCAGCAGATACTCGGGAATGTGAGCAGTCTTTTGTCAGTTGGCCCACAGCCATTAACAGACTAACGGTTCCGTCTCTTTCTCTCACTCTCCAGCTGCTGTAGTTTAGAACATTTCAGAATTTTCTGCTTGTCAGTAGTTACTATTCACCCTGTTTTTCTCTCTAAACCCTTGTTATTCCAGAATCCCTGCTCTCCTCATTGGTGTTCTTTTGATAACTGGAAAACATGATGGAGACAGCATCGACTCAGCCTTCTTTTATGGGAGAGAACAGGTGAGGAAAGACCACTGGCACTTCTGCTCCTGAGAAGGCCCCCGTTTAGCTTGCTAATGTGTTCTGCTTACCTTGAATTTAACTTTGAAAATCTATTCCAATTTACCACATATCACACTGGTGATCCCTTTGTCCAGTCACCCCTCAAAATGTGGCAAAGATTTTATATAAGTTCATTTTTAGCTGAGGATTTCCATATGTTTGAAACTTACTGAGTCTTCTTAAACCCACTTATGAATTTTATTTCCTCTACTGTGGGAAAGAGTGATGAATTTAAAGCTATTTAATGAGTTAGCAGTAATAATAAAAGCCAGGTTCTTGACTTTCAATCCTGTAATAAATGTAAATTTCAGAACAAAAAGTATCTGTGAGAAAGTGTGCTTAAAAGCTATAGAGAAAGAGACTTTTGGGACCTGCTGAATCAGAAATTCTCCAGGGGATAGGGCCCATGGATGTGTTTATTAAAAGCTTCCTCAAATGATTTCGATTTCTTACCTCTTTTTGTTTTGTTATTTTGAATTTTACTGGGTTGCTGTGAGAATAAATAAGATTATACATAAAGGACTTAAACTAGCATTGCCATATAGTTAATATTTGGCAAATATTACCTATAATTATTTATTTTTGGTATTATTACCATAAAAGAGTCTATAGTTGAAGTATGGTTGAACTATGTATGAAAGCAAGCAAAAACTTTGAAGAAAAGATCTGTGAACAGTTATTTAAATTTATCATAGACAAAACCATGGCATTGATGTATAGCAAAAGAAGAGTTTAGAAATCTTACATGATTACAAGCAAACCCTTAATTTTTCTGCAAGTAACCTACATCCCTTCCATACTCCTCCTCTTTTTTAAGGACCAGTGTTCTGGAGCATTTATAGCTATGAAGATACTGTATTTTCCACCAAAAAATTACCTTTAACCTATCCTGCTAAGATTAGGCAGATGAAATTGTGAAAAGTGGCTTAGTGTCTTTTTGCAATGTTGGCAGATGATCATCACATCAGTCACCCTGTTCTGCAGCATCATGACGGCCAGCATATCACTCATGTGTATGAACCGCAGCACCCAAGCGGGGCGCTACGAATGTTTCAACCAGTCTCAGAGCCACAAAGCCGTGGAGTCTGGGAACACTGCTTTTGAGGAGAGTCCAGCGCCGATAAATGAACCCTTACCTTTTACAACTTCTATGCCAGAAACAAGTATGAACCTTAATATAAAAAAACTCTTATGTGCCTGTATAGCATGCATCCTAAATGTTTTGTTTAAGGGAATTTTTCTTGAACTGTCTTGAATATCACAGGTATTTGTCAGATGAGGAACTTAAATGAAAGTCAATAATCGAAAGAGCTTGCAAGTTCATTTATTAGATTATTGTTTATAACTTTTTTGTGAGGATAATCTTTTATTAAATCCTAAACTTCCTCAGACCTGAGAGTTTTAGAAGAAAAGTAACACCAAAAGTAGGCCCTTTTTAGGAAACTAAGTGCCTCCATTTGCTAATTTCACAACTTGCATCAGGCAAGTTGATGAAACTTTGATGAAATGACCATTGATGAAATGCCCAAGGAAGCCTCACTGAAGCAGGGTTAGTGGTGTAAGTTAGGAGTTGGCAACCCACTGTCTACAGGCCAAGTCTGGTCAGTCACCTGTTTTTGTACAGGTTCAAGAAGTAAGAACAGTTTGTACATCTTTTAAGGGTTGAAGAAAGAAATTTTAAAGGCAAATATTTTGTGCCACTTGAAAGTCATCTGAAATTTCTATTTTAGTGTCCATAATGTTTTATTGGAACATAGCCAAGCTCATTCCAAGTGTACGATTGTTTGTGGCTGTGTTCATGCTACATTGGTGGAGATGAGTCATTGCACAGGGACTCAGTTGTCTGCAAAATATTTGTTATCTGGCCCTTTATAGAAAATGTTGAGCAGTCCTTGGTATAAGTGAAAATATGACCCTCACTAGCGACTTTGTTCATAAGTGTTAGCGATTGTTGTGGGGTTTGCTTCAGTTTATGGAGGGAATGCAGTGATAGAATACGTATTTTGGATTCCCAGACAAAATATTGTGCTGGGAAGTATAAATGATGGTACATACTTTGTTTAGAGATTTTGTAGAGCCAAGAGCTGACTGATCTCAAAACTATTAGCTGTTACCATTAGTAAGTAAAAGATAAAAAGAAAGAGAGCAAAAAGGGAGAAAGGATTAAAAAATTTTAACTGTTTTTATCTTTTAAAAAATTATCGTTGTTCAATTATAGTTGTCTGCATTTTATCCTAAAAGGAAAAAAGTCCCACAAATCTTATAAGGCATTTTACATTGCCTTCCTTCCCCCCTCCCCCCTCTGTCTCTCTCTGTCTCGAACCAGAAATATATACCCCAGTGCTTAAAAACTGGGAATGGAAGCCAGGCTGCATGGGTTCACACCCTGACTCCACAGTTTACTGCTGTTTGAACTTGGGCAAGCTTTGAACTCCTGCCTTGGTTTCCATATCCAATGCTGATAATACCTCCTTTATCGACTGCTATGTCCTTCTACGTAGGGCTCTGGTCTGCCAAGTCCTGACCTACATTAGCCCTGCTTCAGTCAGGTCTCTGTTACTTTAGTTTATTGATGGTGCCAGCTAATTTGTTAGGGCCTTTGTGATTATATCAGAATTTCATCCTTTTGAGCCCTCTTGGCCATTTTCCCTTTTAAAACGGTAGTTCAAGAAGTACATTTATGTTTTCACTAACATTTTAAAAGCTGCTTTTCCTAAGTCTAGAGTACTTTTCTGGTCATGCCCAGCATCCTCTCCTTCCTCACTTTTTTTTGTGGACTCTTACATTCCTCCTGTAAACCCATGTGCTGTCTGTTCTCAGTCGAGGCTTGAAGACCACCATTTCCAGCTGGTTCCGTGTCTTCCTTTCCCACAAGTGTTTCAGAACAGGCTACAGAAGGCCTGAGAACATCTGTGGGGACCCCTAAACTAAGTGTCCTAAGCCCAGAGACTTTCACTGCTACCTCTTTACATGTCTTTTAAAAATAGCAAAAATCTGTATCATAGATGTTCTTTACGTGCTGCGTCTTCGTCTCCATGGGAAAATTAGTTGGTGCCTTTAGTGTATGTGAATGGGGAACCAGGAGACAGATATCGCCTCCAGGGGAAGGAAGTCCTCTGCAATGTTTATAGTTCCCTCTCTTATATCGCTTTTATCACTGCTTTTCAAATTATCTGTATAACCTACTAGACTGTAAGTGCTGTGACTGATTTGCTTGTCACGGCCTCAGCACCTAGCATAGTGTTAGGCTTTACTGTATGTGTTCAGTAGTATGTGCTAAATGGATGGCTAGATGCATGGGGGCGGATGAGATAGGCCATGATTTTGTGAAGCTACCCTAGAAACTGCCACCGAGAAATTCTTGTTTACTTGCCTATTCACCTATGTTCCTATGGAAAAGGCCTTTAAACCTGTCTGGTTATTTTCCTTTCCTAAATCCTGCTCTACTCTGCCTTGCTAGTCAGATAACACTTTAGATGTCCGGGACGGCCCCCCTAAACCTCAATAATCTGAGACAGTTCACTCACCTCTGCCCCTTGGTACGCGTTTATCAGAGACCCATGGTTTTCACATGTTATGGTGTGGAATTATGATTGAAAGAAAAATTAACCCATTTTAATATACAATCAAAGTTTCAATTAGTTAAAGAGAATACTAGTGGGCTACTTACATATTCAATTTATGTTTGAAGGAAAAACTGCCTCGGTACCACAGTTTTCATGGCAGCCGTAATCTGTGTGTGTTTTCCCTATGCTGCATCATTGGAGTGGGCTGGCTTTACATCTGCTAATAATTTTGTCTTAGCTGCTTTAAGCCTTTAAGTTTCTGAAGATAAGCGGGCTGGGCCAGGTGATCTCTATTTTCTTGTCTATTATTCTGTGGCTCTATTTTTAAACCATGAGATAACATCATTATCTGAAATTTATGAAGACATTTTGTAGTAGCTTATTATAGATTATAGTTTTTATACTTTTAAAATCTTTTTTTCATTTGTTTTTAAGAACACTACTGAAGAATTAAAGCACATTTACAATGAAAGGTTCGGCACAGGAACTGTTTTTTCCGGCATATTTAATATTGTAGGTTACTGAAGTTACTGTTCTATTTCCATGTCAAGAAATGCCATGTCTGTATGTGCGTGAAATGTCTTAAAGGACACTGCATGTACTTCTGTGACTAAACAGAGGGAGACTTGCAGCTCTGCAGCAGATGGCTCAGTGGGACTTCTGTACACCAATCTATGTATAAACCAGCAAGAGATTTTTCAGCAGTATATTTTTGAAAAGAATATAATTGTTTTTACTACATTTTCTGAACTAGTAGGAAACACGTTCTTGAAAGCAGAGAGTTTTGAGCTAAACTTAGAGGAGGAGAGTGTTTAGGTGAATTAACAAAAGTGGCAAGTCCCTGTCAAACGAGGCCTGGAGACCAAATAAGTATGAGGTTTGTGGAGGACAGTAGAGAATCGTTGTGAGCCCTGGCTGCTGTTGCTCCGTGAGTTGAGCACCAACCAGCCTGTGAACTGAAAGGTTGTGGGTTTGATTCGGTCAGGGCACATGCATGTGGCGTGTGTTGCAGACATGAGAGAGGCAACCAGTCGATGTGTCTATCTCTCAGACATGGATGTTTCTCTCCATCTCTTTCTCCCTCCCTTCCCCTCTCTCTAATAAATTTTTAAAAACTTTTTTTTAAGGAGAATTGTTGTGAAAGAAGGGAAGGGTCTTTGCTGAATAGTGGGAGCAGTTAGATAGGAGAGAGGGGCCAAGCCTTGAGAGTTTTCAAACTCAGGTAAAGGAATTTGAATGAACTACCATCAGCAACAGAACATTTTAGGAAAGTGTTCAGATTCTTACTTCCCAAAGCACTAGTTAGTCAAACAGCAAGGCTAAAAACATTTTTCCTCATCTCATAACAGTGAGGAAACAATATGTGAAGGAGCTGACCCTCTGCCTGCCACTCTACATGTTAACTTTTTCGTATAAGCACGTTTGAATACCTGTTTGATAGATACCATGTGACATTTGTGTGTGTCTGAATGGATTTGTTTGTATTCTGTGTTCGGTTGGTTGTGCGGCTTTCGGTTTGTTCTGTTTGGCATCTCTTGACGTTGCCCACTTCTGTTATGATTGGGCTCCATCCTCACACGTTGTGTTGCCTGTACAGGTTGCTGCTCCTGCTCCATGGAAAATGGAGGGTCCTGCTGCATGTCCACAGAGCCAGTAAGAAACACAAACCCTGGTGGACCTGGGACTCCTTCATTTAAGAAAAGTAAGTACCTCTGAGCTATGAGAAAAGGCCTAGGGAACAGACGCTTCCTCATCCTTTTGCCTTATAAGAATTCAGCATAACCCTGACCAGGTGGCTCAGCTGGTTAGAGCAGCATCCCCACCTGCCAAGGATGCAGGTTTGATCCCCAGCCCAGGCACACACAAGAAGTAACTAATGAATGCATAAATAAGAGGGACAACAAATCAATGTTTCTCTCTCTCTTCCTCTCTCTAAAATCAACTAACAAATAAAAAGTTTTTAAAAGAGCTCTACATAGAATTTCTATAGAAGCATACTGTTTTAAGATATGTGTGCTCAAATACAATGAGGGAAAGTACTAATAGAGTAATCATGCATGGATACTCAGTTAAGAAAATAAAGTCCTGGGGGCGTGGGCTGGGATGGGAGTAAAAGGCAGAAAACTGTACTCGAACAACAATTAAAATTAAAAAAATAAGTTATAAAAAAATAATAAAGTCCTTATGATATAATAGGGAGTATTACACACACATACACATACATCACTTTTTCCAGTAAATTTAGCCCAAGTAATAATTCCAAGGAGTTTGCCTTATGTACCATTATTTTTTTTTTTTTTGGCCTTTTTTCTTGTTTTGGATGCTGAGACTTCCCCCCACCCCCTGCTCTCCTTCCCCAGGGCTAGGACTAATTAATTAGGGCTTAATTACATTTTGAATCCATATACTTAAAATATACACTTCCTTATAATAAGAAAAATCTTTAAAAGTAATAACTTTTTTGGCATACAAACTAAGAGACTGAATCACATTTGTGGTCTGAATTTCTAATTATGTAGAACAATTATTTAAAATACACTTATGTGAAGTTACAATGCACTTTTAGTTGATTATACTTATTTATAATTAAGTTTGAAAGGTAAATCACAGAAAGTCCTCTTTTTTTTTTTTTAGATTTTATTTATTTATCTTTAGAGGGGAAGGGAAGGAGAGAGGGAGAGAAACATCAATGTACGGTTGCCTTTCATGCATCCCCTGCTGGGAAGTGGCCTGCAGGGAACTGGCTTGCAACCCAGGCATGTGCCCTGACTGGGAATTGAACCGCGATTGTCTGGTTTGCAGGCCCGTGCTCAATCCACTGAGCTACACCAGCCAGGGCAGAAAGTCCTCTTTTTAAATGAAGTGTATGTCAACTGTATCGTTGCCAAGGGCATTATGTTTTTATATAACACATGTGAGGAGTATAAGAAATAATGTATGCAAATCCCTTAGCACAGTGAGTGGCGTTCAAAGTAAATGCTCACTAATCATTGTAGTAATAGTGGTAGTTGTCAGGCAGTGTTCAAATATGGCTATCATTTGCTGATTAGAAATAAATCTTAAGTAGTAGAATTTGCATTTCCATAGAAAGAAGTAAAAATTTATCAGATGTGAACCTTCACTGACTTTCTGTTCGGAAACTTATTTGGGCCTTCAGTTTAACTGTCTTTTGGTTTCTGCTTGTGCCCCCTTTTGTAAAGCTAGCGTTTATGTCGGAACTCCAGAGGTTTTCTCCTGTATTCTTTTTTCCCTGTACAGAACACCTAAGAGTAAAAGCCCATTGACAAATTTGACATGTACTTCAACAAGCTTTTTTTGCCTCCAGAAATCTCCTCATGCTTTTACTTCTCTGTCATTTTCTTCATTAATAATCTGATTGTTGAAAACAAAAGGGACTTCTTAGATACTCTGATCATATTTTGCGAAAATTACATAGAATGGGAGCCATCATAAATGGACTTTGTCTGCTCACACAGTTTAGTATCATGTAAATGATAAAGCCTAATGTAAAGTCTAAGGGAAATCAAACCATGAATGAATGACAAATTTTAGAGTTCAATAATATAATTCATTGCTCATCCCTAAACATTGGCACAGCACCAAGACAAAATAAATATTACAATGTATAAAAAAGGCAAATAAGAGATAGTGAAATTATTTTTATCCATTTTATAATATTTGTACATATATTTTAAGACCAGGTTATTACGTATACTATAGAATTTTCCTATGCCAAGATAGACACAAGTAAGTTTTACTAAAATGGGACCCCACTACAGAGGTAGTTGGGCAGCCCACTCTCTTTTCACCAGCAACATTGTGACCTTCCCCCATGCCATTAGCTATTATCCTATTCTATGTGTAATGCTTTGAGAACATATGTCTTTTTCTAAAAAGTATCTTTAGGAAATAAAAGTTTTATTGTTAGCTTGAAGTTAAGAGCTATAAAACTGTGTGTTTTAGTCATTGACTTTTTGAAACATGACTGTATGTTAGCCCTGGCTGGTGTGGCTCAGTGGATTAAGCACCGGCCTGTGAACTGAAAGGTCACCACCAATTTGATTCTGGGTCAGGACACATGCCTGGGTTGTGGGCCAGCTCACCAGCTGGGGGTGCACGAGAAGCAACTGATCAATGTAACTCTCATAACAGATTGATATTTCTCTCCCTCTGTTTCTCCGCCCCTTCCCCTCTCTCCAAATACATAAAATCTTTTTTAAAAAGATTGTATGTTAGACATCTATTTTGTAAAAATGTTTTCCCCTCTTTTGGGGGCCATATATAATGGAACTGAAGTAGGAAAGCAGGTTGCTTGGGAAAGGCCCCTAACCTCCCTTTCAGGCCAGAAAAGAATCATGTCTGTGATTTGATTTAGTTCCATATGTGATAAAGTGTCTATTTTATATTGGGTGCCTTAAATATCTTTCCTAAGGCAAATTTTAAACTCTTTAATGAAAGGCAAGTGGCAGTAGTAAATTTGTTGCCCATTAGCCAGAATAGGGTATTCATGACCAATGCATAGGTTTATTACAGGTGAAACTTGATTTATGAGTTTATCCTTAAAATTGTATATACATCACTACATCACTGAGTAGTGTAGAAGGGAACTATTGCATACTACTCATGTTTTTTCGGACTAAAAAGACCCTACAAGTAGAACTCTCCTGAAACAACATGAAGGAGTCTTCCTCAGAGTTCCTCTAAAGTAATATACTGATTCTGAGCTGAATGTGCATATGTGGTAGTTTGCTTAGGAAGTCATTATGAATTTAAAGTGCATTCAAATAAAAAGCTCTGATTACAAATTGTTGCACTTACTGTTTCGCAGATGATCATTGTGTGAGTTGCTGTAACTCCCAGAACTGCATATTAGCCCAGGAAGAAGAGCACTATCTACAGAGTGGAGACCAGCAACTGACTCGACATGTGTTGCTGTGTTTACTTCTCATTATTGGCCTGTTTGCTGTAAATGTTTCTTCTGATTTTGTTTTGGGGCCATTTCTTTAAATGTTTGGCAAAGGTTTTATTCAGGCATCTGGGAGAAACTTAGTTACTACTTCCCCGGGGGGGGGGGTGGCAGCTAGGCTGTATGAATCCCAATCTTGAGTTAAATGTTTTTGGGGGAAAGAAGAATGAATAATTCATATAACTCCATGGCCTAAATGTTCCAATAGCTTATTTTGCTTAGAATCACTTTCTCAGTCTGTACTCTGACCCTGGAATTTGGTAAGATGAGGTACTTCTGTGATGTGTGCGGGGCCACTTTCCCAGTGGATTCCTTGACTGACCTCAGGGGAATGCCCGTGTGGTCTCTCAGAAGATATTCTTCAGATCAGTCAACTTCAAAAAATAATTTTTAAATTATCAAAATAACATAACCACTTCACATGATACTTATAAAATGAAGAGGAAAACTATCCATCATACCACTGACTTCTATTTTTAGTACGTTTTTCATAGTTCTGATCATACATACAGATTTATTTCCTGCTTTGTCACTTAAGTCAAGCATTTTCATGTTGCTACATCGATGTGCATAACCATTACTTTAAATGGCTCCTCAATAAACCATAGGGGAGATGTGTTATATAATTAACCAATTCCTTATGGATTGTTCCTAGTTTTTAAAAATGCTCTGATAAACATCTCCATGCAGTATATTTCCTTATGGTCAATTCTCAAAGTTGGGAAAACTGGATCACACAATATACATAAATATTTCTGTGCCTTTGGAGGCATTTTGCTAAATTGTTTTCCAAAGGAGTGATATAGATTTGTAAAGTATTCTCACCAACATTGACTGTTATATTTTAATTTAATAATTTTGTAGGTAAAACAGCATTTTTAATGTGTTTTTTTTACTACTGAAGGATTTTTTATTGCTTTTATATCCTCTTTTGTAAATTGTCAGTTATTTTTATATAATTATTTGAGATGGTTCAAGAGTAACTTGCCCCGAGGTAGGAAATGGACCATATAATCCACGAGGAAACCCTCTTACCCTTTTCACACTGCGATGTTACTTACACAGAATGGTATCAGCCAGTACCATTGTAACTGCTGTTTCAGAACAAAAATCCAAAAGAAATGCTGCCAAGAATTGTTGCTTAGTGATGTGGTTGTTTTCATTTGTGTAGAACTAATTTTAAAATCAGTCCTGTCTTAGGCTAGTCGGCAGTCCTGATATGTTATGTAAGCTTCTGTATTATGGCTTATGTCTTCTTGCTTCAAATCTGATCAGAATAGATGATGCTTGAGTGACATCTGTCAAGGGGAGATGTTGAAACCTCTTGTTCAAAAGACAAAGCCTTTGTATTCTTGGTGTTTTCCCCCTTTAGTGTTCTTCTTCCTAATTATTAAGTAGGCAAGTTATTGTTCTGTCAGGGAGAGAAATGATTACCTTATTTCATTTAAAAATACTACTTTCTCCTTCCATTACAGAATCTTTCCAGTTGTTTGTGGTGGCTGTTTAACCAAGAGCCTGGGAGACTGTATGTTGAGTTACAGTTTTTCTGTGCCGTGTTTAACTTTGGCCAGGTATTTATTTACTGAGAACACTGAGGGGTTTTTGTTTGCCTGGATGGGTTGATTGGGGCAAGTGCGGATGTTGTTTTCTTTTAAATCAAAAGGGTTCGGTTTGTTTGCCAGCTGCTGGTATGCATGACAGCTGACAGCTGCTGCCTGTCTCGGAGTAGAGATGAATTATTATATTGGTTCAAGTCATCAGAATGCACACTGAGTGTTATAGTCAGAAATAGTGGGGGGGGGGGTTGCTTTGGCTTTAAGATAATGATAATTTAAGCCGTGACAAGATGTTCCAAGCACTTTTTAAACTTCTTTGTGGTCTTACTAAGCCACTTTGGGAAATGAT
This sequence comes from Artibeus jamaicensis, assembly GCF_021234435.1. Lineage (NCBI taxonomy): Eukaryota > Metazoa > Chordata > Mammalia > Chiroptera > Phyllostomidae > Artibeus > Artibeus jamaicensis. The sequence continues at coordinate 12,000,951 of NW_026521814.1, read as the reverse complement.
GTATCTTCTCTGAGCCTTTAGTTAGTTTAGTCACTAAAATCTTTCACTTACATTTTGATAAAGGTTTTGATATATCTTGAACTTAAATCTTTCCTAAAAATTATAAATTGGTGTATAAGTAAATTTTGGCCAGGTGTAGTAGTTCCTCATCATTCATTGAGAGAATGCACTGTACTAACCATTGTTAGGCATTTTACATTAACTGTCTCATTAAATATCACAGTACCGGCCAAGTAGACATTATCGTCCCTAGTTTAAAAATTAGAAACTAAAATTCTATGAACTAATACAATAGTGCTGTTATCTTTATGTCACTATTAAAATGGGTATTTAAGGATAAATGGCATTTTACATGTTGGGAAAAATGTTTTTATGTGCAAATTTTGAAATTTGATTCTGTATTGAATCCCTTACTTTTTAGTTAGAGAATAGTTGTCCCCTGATTGAGTATCAGGTTGAAAAAGTACTGTTTGAAATTACTGGCTTTGCCTTTTAAATCTAAAATAATTTGTCATATGAGTTAGTTAACATTTATCAGATGTTCCCGCAAGTTTTGTCCTAACATTAATTTTTTGAAATATTTTGAGTGTGTTTTGCCATAATTGTGGGAGCAAAATTGGCCACGTCCAGGTGCACAAGTGACCTTAGTCAGCTTGTTACTGACAGATGCGTCCATCCCCAGGGCTCCTTGATGCCCACCTCATTTGAGGATATTGTTTAAGGTGAAATTTTGTACTCAAGAATGACAAAATACTAGGTTGAAAAGTCATAGTCTCACTTAGCATTTTGAATTTTTTATCTTTGCCTGAGGACATGCTCATTGATTTTAGAGAGAAGGGAAGGGAGGGAGGGGGAGGGGAGAGGCAGAGAGAGAGAAACATCAAAGGATGTTCATGGGGTGAAGGTCAACTTCAGCTGAGGCACACTGGCCAGGGCACAGCATTTTGCATTTTGCAAGCCCACTTCAAGCTGACCCTTCCCAGGACAGGGGCTGGGAAAGCTTCACAAACAAAAGTGAATACCAGGGACGTTGCATTTGAAATGCTGCCTCTACAGCTATGGCTCAAGTGCTTCGAAGGAGGGAGGGATACCACAACCCCCTCCCACCACACACACACTCACACCCCATTTTCCTCTTGGGGAGGTGTCTAGTCAGATGATTTCCTTTTGGTTATTTTTAGTTCCAGGTAGAGAAAGGTACGCCCTTCATGTAAAATCCATTGCATTGGCCATCCCACCTCCTCCCCCACACACACACTCAGAGCCTTATCCCACTGTGCCTGACAAAGGGCAGTTCCCAACTTCCTGTCTCCCTCTTCGTCCTGATCTGTAGCTGGTGATGTCTGGTGCCAGTTTGCTTTATCACCCCCTTTTAAGCCCGTTCCCTAAGCACTAGCCAGTTTCATTTCACATAAATTTTGTTCAGTTGCTACATTATATTCAGATACTACAGCATTTTTAAATTCTGTAATTTCTGAAGTTTTAACAGAAAAATAGTAAATAAATACTTAAGAACAACGTAAACTATTTTCTTTTCTTTTGAGAAAGGGAAAAACAAAGACATACAGCCCTAAACGTTTTTGGTCTTCATTTTCTTCAGTAACCTAGCACGCCCACGTGGCTGCTCAGCACTGGTCTCTATTCCCCCCCGCCCCCCCATGATTAGTGGTGCGGAGGACTGGGAAGAGGCAGCCAGGTGTCATACCTGCCTCCAGGCACTGGATTTTATATACAGGTCTGCCTGTTCGTTCCATTTAAAATGTTGCTCTGATCATACAGGTTTGCTTCCCCAAGCACTAAATTTGGTGGCTTCCGTAATTTCTCTGTCTTGAAATTTTATTTTTGCATTCACAAAGTCTAACTTTTTTCTTCCACAGGGATTTATTTCCTTTGGCATCTTTGGATTGGACAAACATTTAATCATCCGACCTTTCAAAAGAAGGTAAATTTATTTGAAAAAAAAATCTGTATCTGTAACAGTAATGAGAAAGCCATTTTTAAACCTTTAGTAAGTAACTGCTGGGAGACCACAGTAAGGGCAAACTTAACACCACACAAAAGGTTATGTGTTGATTTGCATATTTGTTGTAAATAATTGCAGAGAAGGTATGAGAAGAACTGTTATCAGTCCAACATTGTAATTTGCATTTTAACAAGAAATGACGGATGCTGGCTTCTATCTGTGCCATTAACTACATAAAGGAAAATGAAACTTGAAAATTTATTTAGAAATGAAATAGGTGATGTGCTCCCAAAGGTCTCTATTTGATTATCGTTCTCCTTTGACAACTAGATTTCTTTATAAAACTGACAACTTAAAAGGAACTTGTTTTCTTATAAATTTTGGGGTTTTCCTTAGCTTGGCGAAGCTAATGCATTAGCTTTGAATTCAGCTCGGGAACTTCTTTATGAAAAATAATAAAGTGGGAATACTACAATAAGAGGGAAGGAGAAATAGGTAGGATGGAAGGGTTAGAAAGCTTTGTAGTTCATTTGTTTTCAAAGTCAAAATCAGTAGAAACTAGAAGTGCTAATGGAATTTTTCCTACTAATGATATAAAAAATGCCCAGTAAATGGTAACTGTTCTTACTTCTTCTTTTTCATCATCATCATCATCATCATCAACATATAGTTGCTAGGGTCATAATCCTTTTATTGGAGAGGAAAAGCATTATAGAAGAGTCACTGAACTTAGTTAACAGCTTCATAATGTTGATAAATTAAAACAGTCGACACATTTGCCCTGGCTGGTATGGCTTGGTGGTTTGAGCATTGGCCTGCGAACTGAAAAGTTGCTGGTTCGATCCCTGGTCAGGGCACGTGCCTGGGTTGTGGTAGGGAGGTGTGCAAGATCGATGTTCTCTTGCACATTGTTTCTCTCCCTCTCTTTCTTCTTCGTTCTTCCTGTCTCTAAAAGTAAATAAATAAATAAAATCTTTCAAAAAAAAAAACAAACCTGTCAACTGATTTATTGTCTGGGTTGGCAGAAACAGAATTATTCTGAATTCCAGATCCCTTTATGTGTCTCTTGGGTACTGCAGGTGGAAAATGATTAAGTAAAATAATTGATCTTTGTAAGTCACTTTTGCATTTCAAACAGTAGAATGTAGAAGGAATTTCATTTACGCTAGAAACTGAAGTGGGTCACACATGCGTGGAGGGTATCTGTAAAATGTCCAGAACAATTTTATAAAATACCCCACCTTACCCCGCCTCCCTCCGCTCTAGCCTGCTTTGAATAGGAAACCAAATGCAGGCTAAGTATGTTTCTGCTTCCGACACTAATAATGTCTGGGTGTTGTCGATGACAGCTTTGGCAACTGACAGATTTGGAACAGCCATGGTGATGGGGTAATAAGCAGGAAGGGCTCTCTCAGTGCTGTCTTTCCTTAAAAACAGTCTCCTTAAATTTTGATTTTCAGACTTAGATTTCTGTGGAACAGTAAAGAAACAGCAGAAAACAGGGATTCTCCTGTTCCTGAAGAAATAAAAATGACCTGTCAACAATTTGTCCATTATCACCGTGACCTCTGTATCCGAAATATTGTCAAAGAAAGGAGGTAAGTGTAGGTTCTATAGGTGTAGAACTTCTATAGGTAAGTGTAAGTATAGATAATTATATTTTAGATGATAATTTTGGTTTGTAACAGGTTAAGTAATATGGTTGTGACTAACTACATGATTTGTTAATATTAAATATACATGTAAAAGTTAAAATAGCTATGGGTCAGTTTGTATTTTAAGAAACAGCACATATAAAAGAGCCATTACCACTTGTTTTTTATATTTTTAAATGCCATGTAACTTCCGATTTTCATGTAAAATGTGAAAACTTTAGAAGGAACCAAAATGTACTTGAATATTAACATTCACATCATGGTGACTCCTAGTGTCTCTCAAACTCTGAAAGACATTGGGTGTAGAAGTGATTTTGTGGTCCCCATCTCCTAATGGTATGTTGTTTCATATTACTAATGACATAGTCAAGAAAATTAAATTTCTGCCTCTTCATTAATTCTGCTGCTTGTTATTTACAATAGCCAAGATATGGAAGCAGCCCAAGTGCCCATCAGTAGATAAGTAGATAAAAAAGGTGGTACATATAAACAGTAGAATATTACTTGTCCATAACAGAGAATGAAATCTTACCGTTTGCAACAGCATGGATGGACCTGGAGGGTTGAAGTAAGTCAGACAGAGAAGACAAATACCATGTGATTTCACTTATATGTGGACTCTAAACAAACTTTTGTTTGTTTAATAAACAAAACAGAAACAGACTCATAGTTGCAGAATGATGGTTGCCAGCAGAAAGGGGTATTGGTGGACTGGGTGAAAAAGGTGAAGGGATTATGAAATACAAATTGGTAGTTACAAAATAGTCACAGGATTGCATAGGGAATACGAGGGCACTCGGCGATGTTGTAGCTATGCATGGTGCCAAGTGGGTGTTGAAGTAGCAGGGGCTCACTTTGTGAAGGACATGACTGTCTAACCACGATGCTCTGTACCCGAAACTAACACAGGAATACTGAACATACACTGTAATTGAAAAGTAAAAATTTTTAAAAACCAGAAAGCTTGACTTTTTAAAAAAGTTTTAGGTTCACAGAAAATTTCAGAGGAAAGTAGAAAAGTCGACTAAACATTTTTTTATTCTGATCTAATTTCATAATTCTGTGTCTTCCCCAGCACATAAAACAGTTTTTTACCATTTGCACCACAGTTAGCACGTAGAGGACAATAAAAACTACTCTTGACCTTGATCTGTACTTTCCAGTAGTGTGACCACTTGTAGCTGTTGAGCTCTTGAAATGGGGCTAGTGTGATGGAGTTACTATCTACTTGTGGTGCTTACTTTTAATGCACTTATATTTAAAACTGAAAGAAATTAATTCTGTTATTTGTCACCTTAAGTCCTAATCTTCAGTCTGTGGCATCACATTTTTTCTTCTAATACTCAAGATAATAAAGTATGCAGCAGGAAACCGAAAACGACTGTTACCAATATTTTCGGTTAATCAAGAAGTGGAATCATAAAGTACATTTTCAAAATCTTAGATTTGCTCAAAGGGAGCCTGCTGGTGGCGCGGGGACTCGCTGTGTGGGGACTGACACTAGACTCGACTCCTGGGTCTGCCACTCACCAGCTGTGTGACACTGGGCGAGTTCAGCTTCCCAAACCTTCGTTTTCCTCTGTTTTAAAATATCTGGGTCTCGGGGTTACTCCAGTTCAGTTTCTGGAAATGGAAAACTGTGAAGACAAGTTAGTTTCCCACCTTTAAAGGGACCAACATGATTATTTCAAAATCCTGCTTTTTAAAATTAAAAAAGGGAACACCAGGTTAACTCTGCCAGGCCCACTGTGATTGCCGACTCTCGGCAAGCATGGCTCTTGCCATTTGCAGGGCTGGCGGGCTGCCTGGGCCCTGGCTGTAGTGGTTCTGCTCTGCAGCCTGCGAGTTGTGGTTGGAGCTGCCTGGTCGGTCTTGGGGAAGCAAATCTTATTCCCTTGGTGTCGGATAGATGACGTTGGGCTATAAATGAAAAATCAGCAAGCAGGAAGAAGGCTCCAACTTAGGTTGGAATATTAAGGCTGCTGTTGAAAGGGATGTTTTTTGTGGCAAAGCATAAATTAAGATATTTTACTCCTTGAGTAAAATACTGATGTTAAAATACTGTAATTTTATGTACTTCAGGAAAATTTTCATGTATGTTAACCTCTGTTCTAATTTTTATATGCAAATGTATCTTCATTTGTGGTTAAATGTCTTAAAATTTTTGTCAGTTATTTCTCATTTTATCTTGATTTCTACCCACTGTTTCCTAGTGTCAGGCACTTTGAGTTTTACAGCTTGCTTGATGCTTCTGAACGGAATTGTGTAGTCATTGTGTACTTGTATGAAAATGTACAGAATTCATTTGGTTTTTGTTTACATTTCTCTTTCCCTTGTTTATTTGTTTACACCTAAGGCACCCCACATTTGCATTAGGAAGAAAATTTTAATAATCAAGAAGTGGAATCATAAAGTACATTTTCAAAATCTTAGATTTGTAACAAAAGAGGTCTCACTCATTCTTCCCTCACTTCTAATGTAGCAAATTGCTAATGTATCCTAAGTAAAATGTGTTGGCTGCTGATGACAAGAAGAAAGGCTGTTCATGGGCACTGTGATAGCAGAAAATATAAAGTTTGACTTGAGGAACTTACTTAAAATTATCCTTCTTGACCTGGCTGGTATAGCTCAGTGGATTGAGCACAGTCCTGCGAACCAGAGGATCGCGGTTCAATTCCCAGTCAGGGCACATGCCTGGGTTGCAGGCCAGTTCCCAGCAGGGGATGCACGAGAGGCAGCCATACATTGATATTTCTCTCCCTCTCTCCTTCCCTTCCCCATTAAAGATAAATAAATAAATTAATTTTAAAAAATTGTCCTTCTTGAGAGCTTGTAAAAATATTATTTAGCATTCCTGAGATAAATTACTTATTTTAACTTTGAATATAACTTTCAAAATATACAATATTCAGCTGTCTACAGAATGCATCTGATCATAAAAGGACATTTACTATAAAAAGAATATTTCTTTGTAGGTGAATTTACATCATCTGAGGTTTTTTTTTCTTTTTTGCTTTGGCTTAAGCATTCCTGTGTTCACAAGCATTACTGGCGTGTTTTTCTTCTTCTCCAGTGGGTCTTTCTAGGGTCTGGTGAGGTAAACCCTTTCTATTCAGAAGTTTCGTCCCTGCACACATTTAGCTATCTTGCTATTTTACCCTGTCTCCTTCTATTTTCCCCGTGCTTGTCGTCTATCATGCAGTGCTGATACCAGATTTACAGACCAAATGGGTAAATCCTTCCTTTGACATACAGGTGTGGTGCAAAGACTTCTGCCGGGACCTTCTGCGGCTCTGACCTGGTGAACTGGCTCATTGAAGTTGGCCTTGCCTCTGACCGTGGCGAAGCTGTGATATATGGAGATAGACTGGTGCAAGGGGGAGTCATCCAACACATCACCAATGACTACGAATTTCGGGATGAGTACTTGTTTTACAGATTTCTTCAAAAGAGTCCTGAGCAGAGTTCTCCTGCTATTAATGCAACCACTCCCCAGCAGGAAAATTAAAGAAATCGAGCCTCCATCCCTGTCCCCTACAATGTAAATTATGAAGGAGAGGACCCCACATGAGGTCATATTCTAGCCCCAGATCTATTACTTTAGTAGGTAACCTAGGGCAAATCACGACCTCTTTGACCCTCAGGTATCTCCTCTAAAATGTGATGAGATGCACTCCCACCCATGCTAACATTCTGTGTTTTGTGTGTATGTAAAACCCACAGGAAACTGACTTAGAAAAAAGAAAAACAAATCAAAATTTTAAGTTCTGAATGAATATAGTAATTACTAATTGTTAAATAATTATTTAAAACCAATTATGCCAAGATTTTAAAACATTGCCTCCTGCAGCTGTTTGCTGTAATTCAAAATCAACATCCAATTTACTACTTCTTTAAATTGCCAAATTTGGCAGCTTTATTTTTGGAAGAAAATGGACCTTAAACTATCATAACTTTGCACCTATTGATAGCACCTCCTAAAAAAGAATTTTGCTGATTCTAATAAGAAGCCTTGGTATTACATTTTCCTATTTCCTTGACAAACAGTAATCATTAATAACTGGAAACATAATTTTTTTAAGGTTCATCTTTTCTGGCTTTTCTATCCAGAGTATTAACCTGTGCCATTAGGAGAGGAATAAGAATTTCCATAAACTTTATCACCTACAAAATCCATCAACAGAAGTATAATCTTTAACATTTGTGCTAAAAATCGTAATTTGAGCAGATTTGTTTAAATTTTATCAACAAAATTATTACCTTGTGACGTATCATTTCTGATGTTTGCACAGAAGCATCATGGTGCAGAAGGATAACCTCACTACCTTATTCCTCGCAGTTAAAAAAAAAGAAAAAATTATATATTTCAAGCCAAGATTTTAAGGTCCTAAGCCTAACATTCTACTTTTACATTTAGAATTTAGTTTTTCTTGTGTCCACATATAAAAATCAATTAACTTAAAACTTACTAAATGTCGCCCTCAGATAAGCTTTCTGTTCTTCAGTAAATTAGAGAGAGAGCCCCAAGATCTTTGAGTCTCTACATAGTATCAGTTTTGCTTTAACTTATTTAAAACATGTTTTAAATATTTATCTCATACTTTTAGTGTCTCATTTAAAAGTCATTTAGAAAATAATGTAAGGGTTAAATCATTTAATATGTAATTTTCTTAAAACCTGCATGGAAGCCTAATGACCTTAACAAGTACAGGCACACCTTGGAGATTTGCGGGCTAGGTTCCAGACCACCATAATAAAGCAACTATCACAACAAAGTGAGTCACATAAATTTTTGGTTTCCCAGTGCATTATAAAAGTTATGGTTACCCTACACTGTAGTCTAGTAGATGTACAATAGCATTATGTCTGAAAAACAATGCATGTACTGTCATTAAAACATACTTCATTGCAATAAAATGCTAGCCATCTGAGCCTTTAGCGAGTCATAACCTTTTTACTAGTGGAGGGTCTTACCTTCAATTTGCAAAAACCACGGTATCTGTGAAGTGCAATAAAACAAACCTCAAAAAAAACCCCAAGGTATGCCTGTAAATTATTCTTTAGTGTGTATGTAGTATTAACCTGTACTGATTTTAAGTTATGATTAGAGAATTGCGATGTTTTTCAGCAGAACTGTCTTGCTGCTGAACTCTTTTTTTCTTAAATATGACCACAGTGTAACTCTCAGAGTGCCCAGGCAATAGCATAAAACTGCATTGCTGGGCCAAGAGACCGTCATCGCTACAGCAATGGGGATATTAACTCACATGCATGCAGGCAACTCAGACTCAAGTGGAGGATTTATTGTGTTTGTGAACAAGTCATATTATATATGTTCTATTATTTGCACGAAGGGAATCGGCAGCATCTTTTTCCATGGGAGATATTAAAAGAAAACCCTGGGTTGGAATGATCTGCAGTTTCTGAAAATGAAGGCTTTTAAGAGAGGTTTTTAGGATTAAGGATATGCTAATTTTATTAAATGAAAATATTTGTAACTTCTACTCTCTCACTGACAAAGCAAGTTTCTCAATAAAATACCTATTTTAAATCACATTGCCAGAATCTTTTGAGTAGCCTGAATAGTGCCGGAGCCGTCACAGAGAGTTCTTTTCTGTAAGTTTTCAGTGTTTCCTTAAATGGGTCTCCTGAGACTGTTCTCTTCTTCGTGAGCTTGTGGGATCTGTGCACAGGGTCTTAATCAATTATGCACTCAGTAAACACTTTTTGTTAATGACTCAATGTAACAGTAGAGTCCTTTCCGCATATTTCATAATTTCTAATATGTAGGGTCAGAGCTGGGAAAATTATCTGATACAATTTTGAAAAAAATCTACTACTTTTGTGCTAATCTTCAGCTTGATCAATTGTTCTTTGTTCTCAGTGAGTAATTCCATGCCTAGCTTGTGCTTAAACTTCAATATTTTTAGAATAAGGTGAAGTGTGCTTGGAATTTTACAAATAGTAACTAATGATCAGTAAGTTTCTAAAAGCTAGAAAGATGTAAAAACTAATATTTAATATGTTTACTATGCAGAATATAGCTCTTAGGGTTTATCCTTTCATATCTCATATCATGTAAAATATATTACTTTAGACCACTGCACATAGGCAGTCAAGTGATGAAAGACAGTTGGAAACACAGTTCAGGGTCAGAAACGTTACCACTGTCCTTTAGGAAAAGATAGAGTGGTGAATTTCTACAAGTGGTATGGTAAAAGCCTGAAGTAATTAATTAAAAAGAGAAAACATTCATTCTGTAGAACCTGTTTTTGGCAGATTTTATAAGTAGGCACTAAATTTCCTAAATTCTGAGCTGCATAATTATTTCTAGGGTAAAATTTTTGGTTGAAGGTTAACATATTAATGTTTTTATCAAAGATCAAACTAGCTTTCTCTAAAATAGTTTATTAGATTATTTCTTTAGTTCATTACATAATGATAAGTGGTAACGTCATTTAAGGGTTGACCTCCAAAAAGCTTAATTTCAGCCACTACATATTTTACTTTTAAGAAATACATGAAATTTAAGAAAATCATAAATTTTCTGAAATGTACCACACATCATTAATTGCTCACATGAGGACTAAAGCCCAAATATCATATTGAATTTATACAGTAAAAGTTTCCTAAACTGTTTAATAAATTAATTTACATATCCTTATAATAACCCTTATCTTTATCTGTGGAGTTCTTATTCCCTTTTTAAATATAGAAAAAGGCAACAGGTTGACCTGAGATTTATCAAAGGTTACCAAGTTGTACAGATCGACTGTCTACCTTTCTTAACTTCGCAGAGAACCGTGAATATTCTCTCCATCAGCACTTGAATGTCCATGGAACAAAATGTTTACCGAGCTCATGCAGACACAAGGTTGAACACTGAGCACACAACAAAGGGAGAAAACATGGCTTCTATTCTCCTGTGAAAGACAGATTGTAAACATATAATTAATTACACTTATGATCAGGACCACACGTGGCTGAGTGTATGTAACCAGAAACTTGACCTCATGGTGTGGGGAAAACTTCCCTGAGGGAGCAGTATTTCAGGAAAATTCTAAAGGATGAAAGATCTACTTATACAAAAATGAGCAAAAGAAATGAGTGGTATAAGCAGAGAGGACAGACATGAAGAAACAGGGCACATTCAAGGCGTTGAAAAAGCGGCATAGTAGATATGTAATCAGCTTAACAATAACCCACAACCTTCGGACCAACTAGCATAGTAGATATTTAAATCAAAACAAAACAACACAAAGGTGGCTTCCAGGCAGGATGGCAGCACAGGTAAATGTGGTACTTGAATTCTCCCACAACCACATCAAAACTACAACTAAATTACAGAATGACCATCACTCATAACTGCCTAAAATCTACCTGAAAGGAAGTCCTACAACTAGGGAGTTAAAGTCAAGACTGATGGGAGGGGTAGGGATGCTGAACAGGCTAGCCCCACACCCATGTGTGGGGGATAAAAATCAGGAGGGATATCTCTGATGTAGAGATCCCCCCGAAGAGCAAAGGGTCTCAGTACGACACCAGGTTGCCCAGCCCAGGTTTCCAGTGTTAGGAAGAGAAGTCCCCATAACTTTGGGCTCTAAAAATCAGCATGGATTGTGGCTGATTCAGATGGAGGGCTTCTGGAGTTCCATGTGGTTCTTAAAGGGCTCATGCACAGACTTAGACTCACTCCAAGTTCCAGGACTGGGGCAGCAGCTCAAAAGGTACCAGGGACACACAGGGAGGAACTGTCTGACATCAGGGTGAGAGCTGGTTGGGGGGACAGCTTTATGCCAGACAAAAGTACTGGGCATAAGTTCCTTTTCTGAGACCCCTCACCCAACACAAGAGGTGGCAGGTGGGCACCATATTTGAGTCTCCCGTCAACCTCACATTGTTTGCCCCATGCTGGTGATTCCCTGAGACCCCACCCCACCCAACTTGCGGGTCCAAATTGTTTCCAGTGGCTTTTACATAATGAATGGGCTGTCTTGGCTTATACTTCAGACGTTCCTAAAATCTCTCATATAGGCAGCATCTGGCATGGGTATGCCCAATACCTTCCCCTCAGCTGCCCCAAACCCAGCACTAGCAGTAGCTGGCCTTGATTCACAGGTTGACCTCCCATAGGCACCTCTAAGCCCAACACAAGTAGCAGGTATCTCCAGATCACTTTGTAGCTCATCCTGGTGGCCCTGGGCTCAACAGAGGCAGTGGCTGACCTTAGCATCCCCTGGGAAGTCCTAGAGCCAGCACACCCAGTGAATAGCTTCAAATCGTATATAAGCACCACCCACCCACCTCCACAAGCAACACACTCAAGTGTCAGGCCAGGGGGTGCAGCTCTGCAGGCACCAGAGCCCTGCCAAAGTAAGTCCTGCTCTGTGGGGTAAGCTGCTACATAACTGATCCTTCACAGTGGTCACTGGTTGCAGTCAGTCCTTGCAGCCAATCGAGCTGGAGATAAATTCCTCCCACTGAGGTCCCAACAGCAACCAAGGCTCAAACACAACAGGAGGGTGCACACAGCCTATATGGGGGCCACACCTGGAGTGCCCAATTCAGGTGACTGAGGGCCAGAGGCTGTGCCACTGGACCCTGAAAAACCCCTACTATATAAGGCCACTCTACCAACCCCAAGAGACATAGTAGCTCAACCTAATACATAGAAACAATCACAGGGAGGCTGCCAAAATAAGGAGACAAAGAAACATGGCCCAAATGAAAGAACAGAACTCCAGAAAAAGAACTAAACAAAAAGGAGACAAGCAATCTGCTAGATGCAGAGTTCCAAACACCGGTTACAAGGATGCTCAGTGAACTTAGTGAGAACTTCACTAAAAGATAGGAAGCATAAAAAAGGACATAGAAACCATTCAGAACCAGTCAGAAATGAAGGACACACTAACTGAAATGAATAATTTACAGGGAGTCGATAGCACAGTAAAGTTGAGAATTCAGCGATTTGGAATATGAGGAAGTAAAAAACACCCAATGAGAACAGCAAAAAGGAAAAAGAATTAAAAAAATTGAGGATAGAGAAAGGCACCCCTAGACAACTCCAAGTGTAGCACAACATTTTTATCATGGAAGTTCTGGAAGCAGAAAAGGTAGAGCAAGAAATTGGAAACAGAGCATAGGACTTCCGGCCAAGATGGGAGGCGTAGGTAGACACACTATGCCTCCTCGTACAACCAAAATAAGGACAACAAAAATTTAGAAGCAAAAAAATAACCAGTACTGAAAGAAAATTTAACTCTGTGGAAGTCTGACAACCAAGGAGTTAAAGTGGACACATTCATCTAGACAGGTAGGAGGGGCAGAGTTGGGAGGCCGGGAGGAGAGGGGTTGTGGCAAAAAAAAGCAAAAAGTGGTGGCTGGAGGACCCTGGGCACACCCGGCGGCGGTGGGCGGACCTACTGAGGTGGTGGATTGTGGAGGGGCACAGTGAGCAAGGCGGCTGGTGGACCTGGTGGTCCCACATTCACACACAGATAAATCAGGCAAAACTGGGGAGTAAGATAAACCCAGGGCCCTGTCATGGGGAAATAACATCTCAAAACACCAACTGAAAACACCTGTGGGGATTGAGGTGCCTGGAGAGACTCCCAGCCTCACAGGAGAGTTCGTTGGAGAGACCCACAGGGTACTAGAACATGCACAAGCCCATGTGGGCATGGGAATCAGCACCAGAAGGGCCCAGTTTGCTTGGGGGAAGTGGGGGAAGTGACTGAAATCTGGCAGAAAGCAGAGCAAGCACCATTATTCCCTCTCGAATCCCTGCCCCACATACAGCATCACAACCCAGAGACTTAGGTTACCCCACCCAAGTGAACACCTAAGGCTCCACCCCTTACTACATAACAGGCACAACAAGACAAAAAAAATGGCACAAATGAAAGAACAGATCAAAGCTCCAGAGAAAATACAACTAAGTGACAAAGAGATAGCCAACCTATCAGATGCACAGTTCAAAGCACTGGTGATCAGGATGCTCACAGAATTGGTTGAATTTGGTTGAAAAGTAGATGAACAAATGAAGGCTACACTAAGTGAAATAAAGGAAAATGTACAGGGAACCAATAGTGATGGAAAGGAAACTGGGACTCAAGTCAATGAAGTGGACCAGAAGGAAGAAAGAAACAACCAAACAGAAAATAATGAAGAAACTAGAATTCAAAAAAATGAGGGGAGGCTTAGAAACCTCCAGGACATCTTTAAACATTCTAACATCTGAATTATAGGGGTACCAGAAGGAGAAGAGGAAGAGCAAAAAGTGGAAATGTTATTTGAACAAATAATAAAGGAGAAATTCTCCGATCTGGCAAAGGAAATAGACTTCCAGGAAGTTCAGAAAACTCGGAAAGTCCCAAAGAAGTTGGACCCAAAAAGGAACACACCAAGGTACATCATAATTACATTACCCAAGATTAAAATGAAGGAGAGTCGATTCCCAGTCAGGGCACATGCCTCGGCTGCAGGCCAGTTCCCAGCAGGGGATGCACCAGAGGCAACCATACATTGATACTTCTCTCCCTCTCTCCTTCCCTTCCCCTCTAAAGATAAATAAATAAAATGTTTTTAAAAAATGAAGGAGAGATTCTTAGAAGCAGCAAGAGATAAGGAGGCAGTTACCTACAAAGGAGTTCCCATCAGACTGTCAGCTGATTTCTCAAAAGACACCTTACAGGCAAGAAGGGGCTGGAAAAAAGTATTCCAACTCATGAAATAGAAGGACCTACATCCAAGATTGCTCCATCCAACAAAGCTTTCATTTAGAATGGAAGGGCAGATAAAGTGCTTCTCAGATAAGGTCAAGTTCATGGAATTCATCATCACCAAGCCCTTATTATATAAAATGTTAAAGGGACTTATCTAAGAAGATAAAAAATATGAACAGTGAAAGGACAGCAAACTCACAGTTATTAACAACCACACCAAAAACGAAAGCAAACTAAGCAGACAGCTAGATCAGAAGTGGAAGCACAGAAATGGAGATCACATGGAGGGCTAGCAACAGGGGAGTGGGAGGAGAGGTAGGGAGAAGGTACAGAGAATAAGTAGCATAGATGGTAGGTAGAAAATAGAGAGGGGGAGGCATATTCTAAAAAAAATAATAAAAAGAAATTGAAAACCTATTTGAAAAAATTATGACAGCAAACTTTCCTAACCTGGTGAAAGAAATAGACATACAAGTCGAGGAAGCACAAGGAGTCACAAACAAGATAAACAAAAAGAGGCCCACACCAAGACATCACACTACACCATAATTAAAATGCCAAAGGTTAAAGACAAAGAACCTTAAAAGCAGCGAGAGAAAGGCAGTTAGTTACCTACAAGGGGGCTCCCATAAGATTGTCAGCTCATTTATCAACAAACTTTGCAGGCCACAAGGGACTAGCAAGAAATATTCAAAATTATGAAAAGCAGAGACCTACAACCAAGATTACTCTACCCAGCAAAGCTAAAGCTAGAATCAAAGGATAGACAGACAAGGAATATTAAAGGAGTTCATCACCACCGAACCAGTATTACATGAAATGTTAAAGGGTCTTCTTTAAGAAAAGGAAAAAATATAAAGAATATGAACAATAAAATGGCAAAAAATATGGAGCTATCAATAATTGAATCTAAAAAACAAAATGAACAAACAGAACAGAGACAGACTGATAGACACAGAGAACATTTTAATGGTTGCCAGATGGAAAGGGGTTGGGGGATGAGTGAAAATGGTGAAGGGACTGAGAAATACGAATTGGTTGTTACAAAATATTTATGGGGATGTAAGGTACAGCATACAGAATACAGTCAAACCTCAGTTCTTGAACATCTTGCTTCTTGAGCAATTTGGTTCTCAACCAAGTTGTTCGTGGCAAAAATGTCTCGATCGTCTAATAAAACTTTGAGTCTCAATTCTCTACGCAACCACCTTTCATGCTGATACATTTATGATCAGTCACAAGTCTCTCAGGCAACAAACAAAGGAGATTTGATTTTTGAACAAATTGCTTCTCAGTTTTCTGGAACAAATTAAATTCAAGAACTGAGATTCCACTGTATAGTCAATAATATTCTAATAAATATGTATGGTGTCAGATGAGTATGAGATTTATTGGAATGACCTCTTAATAAGTTATATAATGTCTAATTACTGGGGTGTACACCTGAAACTAATATAATACTGTATGTGAACTGTAATCGAAAAATAATTTTTAAAATGGTGAATGTGTAATAAGATGGGGGCAGATCATTGGGATCTTGTTGATAGTCATTAAGAATTTGGACTTATCTCAATGACCCTATAAAAAAGAGTTTCAGACTCAACAATAAGAAAATGAACGACCTGATTTTAAAAGTGAAAAAAGATCTTAATAATTATACAGATGGCAAATAAGCATATCAAAAGATGTTCTCATCATGTCATCAGGTAAATGCAAATTAAAACAATGAGATTGTTTGATGCACCTGTGAGAATGGCCAAACTCCAAAACACTGACAGCTCCAAAGGCTGGTGAGGATGTGGAGCAACAGGAGGTCTCATTCATTACTGATGGAATGCAAAATGGTAGTCATCACTTTAGAAGAGACTTTGGCAGTTTCTTACAAAACTACAGATGCTTTTACTACACCACTTCGCACTCATGTTCCTGGGTATATTTACCCAAATGGGTTGAAAACTTATGTCTACACAAAAACATGCAGGCAGATGTTTATAGCAGCTTTATTCATAAGTGCCAAAAGAGGGATGCAACCAAGATGTCTTTCAGTAGTGGATATCAGCAGGCAAGCTATGCAGACAATGGAATACTATTCAGCACTCGAAAGACACTATCACGCCATAAAAAGACATGGAGGAATTTAAGTGAATATTACTAAATGAAAAGGCCAATCGATCTGAAAAGGCTATATATATACTGTACGATTCCAATTATATGACATTCTGGAAAAGGCAAAACTGGAGACAGTAAAAAGAACAGTGATTGCTAGGGGTCAGGGAGAGGGAAGGATAAACAGGTAGAGCACTAAGGATATTTAGAGCAATGAAACTGTTCTGTATGCTACTATAATTATGGATGTATACCATTACTCATTTGTCCAAA
The DNA here is from genome assembly GCF_021234435.1 of Artibeus jamaicensis. Lineage (NCBI taxonomy): Eukaryota > Metazoa > Chordata > Mammalia > Chiroptera > Phyllostomidae > Artibeus > Artibeus jamaicensis. The sequence goes on along the minus strand of NW_026521814.1, from coordinate 11,984,230 downwards.
CCCATAAGAAGTACGAGGGAACCTTAATGTAAACTATGGATTTGGAGGGACGATGGTGTGTCACTGTAGGTTCATCGGTTGGAACAAATGTACCACTCTGGCATGGGATGTTGATAGTGGGGGCTGGGGGGCGGAAATGGTACAGGGGGTACAAGAACTCTGTACTTTCTGCTTAGTTTTGCTCTAAACCTAAAACTGCTCTAAAAAATAAGGTCTTATTTTTAAGTTTTAGGATGAAAATGCATGATCAAATTCACGTTTTTAATAGATCATCACTCTGGCTACACCAATTCACACAGACGGAGATAAAGACCAAACACAGGTGTAGAAGAAAACCAGTTAACTGTAGCTGTCCAAGTGAGAGATGGTGCTAGTTGGGTCTCAGGTGGTGTCAAAATAAAAAGTAAAAACAGGCTGGCCTTAGAGAGAAAAATAAAATACGAATATGTGTCCCTGGATAAATCAGGACACTGCTGACCCTTAGTTCCTCACACACTAAAAAGGAGAGAGGGAGGAGGTACATGGGGGCTGACCGATTTAGGGAAAATCTGTCACTGAATCGCATGTGAGGTAAACAGAATTAACTGAGGACTTGAGACAGATATCTTTTCTTTAAGAGCAGCCCTGTACTAAAGAACAGCAAGATCAGTCAGATTATAATTTTATGAGAGAAGTTTTAAAAATAGTTTCCTAGGCACTCTTTAAATATAATGACCTTAGTAATAATCCTAGTTGTAATGATAACAATTAATAAACATGATGATGTAATCAAATATGTAAAATGAACATTTCTAGAAACCATTAAATATTGTATATAGTGTTATTTTATGTTGGATTTTTCTTTTGTTTATATTTGCAACTTTGAGTCTTACCTGGTAATCTCTATGTAATTTAACCAAGTTTTGCAAGCTTTGGGTAGATATTATTACTCATTTATAATGTTCATAATACATTATATATTAAAATGTTCTTAATATTCATAATACACTAATAATTCTATTTTATTGTTACTATGTCCTTTCTGTTTCTGTTTTCACTGAGTGAACAGAAGTAAAAGATGAGAGAAATTTGAGACAGAAAGGGTATCTCCTATGGTCTTGGTTCCTTGTCCTATTTCCTAATCTCCCAGACAAGCTCTTCTAAAAATATTAACATAAAAGCCTACTAAAGAGTATGGCCAAAAAAAAAAAAAAAGCTAGATAATTAGAGCTAAAGGCTTATGGTCACCCAAGTCTTGACAAAACTATGTTTGAGTTTAATAAAAGTACATTTGCAGAATTCACACACTATAGTAAGATTTAATGTGTAAACTGGAATACTTTGTTAGAACTGGTTAATATTTGCCGAAAGCACACACACATAAAAAAAACTCAATATGTGAGACAATATATTTCATTACTAAGGAAAAATCTTTCTCATAATTGAGATAGTGCATAAACAAATCCATGCATTATTTTAATGTTTCATACTTTATGCAGAATTGAATATGTGTGATTTGTAGAAAGTTATTATAGCTACAAACAAAATAACACAGGCCAGTACTTGATGTAATAACTGGCCATCCCATGATATGTGTCTAATTCCAATGTTATTTTCTGTCTCACTATTTCAGTAAGTACATGCAGTTTTCATAATCAAGCTATCACTTGAATGCTATTAAAGAATATCATATTTGCTCACACTAGGCTTATATCATTTACCAAGGTGATTGATTCTGACTTTGAGGAAGATTGCTGACAATTTATATGATCATTAAGAACTCATATTTGACTTATATATCTGAATTTCATCTTTTACACTCTGAGGAAAAAGATTAACAATTTTATCCACATCAAGATGTTTGCTTTCAAGGATTGATTCCATCTCTTTGAATAGTTGTTCTTCCAGTTTCTTCATGTTGTCCAACATTATTTTGGCTTTTTCCTGAAAAATTAAAAATAAAAATAAATAAACATACACAAACATACAAGTCCAACCAAATTCCAAACAACCTCTACAGATAAGGTTTCTTCATTCTGTTTTTGACTTCTGATTTGGTTCCCCTTCTCCTATTCTTTAGATACAGAAAGAATAAAATTATTTTGGAAAAAATCATTGCTCTGGATTGATTTCATGTATTAACCCCAAATTATTAGTTATTTTTAGTAGAAAGACAAGAATAATTATAATGGATTAGTCTATAAGCAAGAAAACTAAAAGAGAAAAACAGGGCACTTGAAAATTTGATATTAATTATGTATGGGAATTCTGAAAATTGAGGCTGAGATATTTTTATGAATATGGATCATCTATATTTACAAACCATATTATCAAATTAAACAAAGAAAATAGAACAGTAATGTTCAAGGGAAGGAGCAACTAAAAGATAAGAAAGTTACTTAGAAAGTGAGCATAATTTTTAAACTTTGAACCATTATGGGGCAGACCTCCACAAAACAAAGATACTTAACCTTAACATGGACTTGACGTGAAATTGTAGGCATTTTTTTTCCTGAAGAAATTGTGTTTCATGTCAGTGGAGAAAAAAAACATTTTGCCTATAAATGGTATTGGAATAATTGTTCACCTCTTTGGAAAACAAAGTTAGAATCCCTACTTCACAGCATACACCAAAATAAATTCCAGATGAATTAAAGGACAAAATTATTTTTCAAACACATACTGGCAGAAAATACAAAAGTTATGGGGATCTTGAGGTCAGGCAGGCCTTCTGAAGCATGATATCAAAGGCTTTAAAGGACAACAAGATGCTAACAAGTGTAATTAACTAAATTAAAAATTTCTGACAAAAAAGTCAAATGACAAAGTGATATTAAAAATTTGAAATATAATGAAGACTACTCACACAGTTTGCCTCTTTGAGGCAAAAGACAAAAACAACTAATAATCAATTAAAAAATAGGCTAAGGAAAAGAACGGGCAAGTCTTAGGAGGAAATAACAATGGCCAATAAACAAATGAGAAAATTTTCAACCTCCTTAGTAATTGGGAAATGTAAATTAAAACTGCAAGTAGGACTGACTGTCCCTAAACACAAAAGTAGTTATCTGCCAAATTAGGACTAAAACCCAGCTTTTTGTCACTTCTACCGTCAAATTCTATGTTTCATGCTCATCAAAGAAAGCCTAAAAGAGTAACAGCTTTTAAATTTTTATCTCAGCATTACTTAGAAAAAAGCCAATCAGCAATTTCATTTAACAAACATTTCGTAAGTCTACAAAACTCACCTCCAGAAGCAACACTGAGGGTGAAAGGAAGCTGACAACTCTAGAGAGCTCTCATTAGCAGAGTGCACAGTGGGGTGGCCACTCAGCGAGGAGGAGTGAGGGAAAACCCCTCCAGAGCAGATGCTCTAGAAACATAACACTGAGGAACTGGAGCAAAGACAAGAAAAACCAGAGAGCTCGTCCGTTCCGCTGTGCTGAGTCTGGAGGACAACCGAGCCCAGGGAGTGGATGACACCTGTCTGGCCAATAGACTGGGCCCTGGTCAGCACATAGTGGACTCTTGGAACAAAACACCTGCCGCTCACTCCATGCCACCAGGCTCCAGAAAGTGTTTACACTGTAGATGGGGAGTGAAAACTGGGCCCAGATAAAGCAAGAATTCATAGCAAATAGGAGGTCTGGAGAGAGCTCTCCACTTTAAGCATAAGCAAGAATGAGGTGGGGGAGGCATGTCAACTTTGCAAACATACTGAAGACAAAAGTAAATGTACAATTGCCCAGAGGAAAAAGCATGTAATTCACTTAATGTAGATAGAATGTAAATGCACATGAAGTAAAAAAAAAATTACAGGCAATAAAAATGAGAAATTGATGAAGTAAAAAATTATAGGCAGTAAAAATGAGAAGTTGGTAGAAACAGCTGAGAAAATGTGTGCAATGGCCAATCTTTTCCTTTATTGCAAGGAATCAGGTGATGGTTCTGTTAAAAGTCTTTAGGCAGCAGTCCTTCCATTTCTTTCTATTTTTTTCTCTGGGGAAGAGAGGGAAGAGGGCAGAAGAGGTCTGGATAGTATAAAATTATTTGTCTATCCATCTATCTATCTGCCCCCTCCAAAACACATCTCCTTATTTCTGGAGATAAGATTCTGGGTGATATATTAATCTTCTATATTGCTTACATTTTTAAGTGATAAGCATTTATAGTTTCTTAAAATTCCAAGTCATTAGGATTATTTTAAGAAGATGAAGTCTTAAAGCACTTACAATTAAATTACACTGAAGCTGCATGCTTAAGAACATTAGGTAAGAGACCAGGTCAACTGCCCTCCAGCAGCTTTGTAATTTTTGGTGTGAGATATATATTAACTAAGCTACTAAACTCTCCAAGTCTCAGATTCCTTATCAGTAAAATGGAGATGATAGTAGTACCTACCTCATAAAGAGGTTGTGAAGGTTAAATGAATATTACATATAATAGTACCAAGGTGCTTGGTGTATAATAAATGCTTAGTAACAAGTAGCTATTGATATTATGTTTAATATACTACAGCCCTCTAGAAGATTCACAACATATTCTTAACCATTTTTTAACCAAAGAGAGGAAATAATAGAGCTCTACTATAGTCTAAGCATCTAAACTATTTTTAAACCTATTTGTATATGGAGGGAAAGAAAGCTAAAATTCAAAATATGAATTGATTCACATTTTAAACTATTCTAATGATAAAATGCAGGATGTAATCTAATCATACCTCTTTATTATCTATTACTTTCAATGCCTGTTGATGCTCCTGGTAAAGTGGGTGTCTTCTGTCAGGCTTACTCTTAAAATGTGGCTTCTTTTTAACTGGATTTTCAAATTCGATTGTTGGTGAACTGGTGTCCAATAGTTGTGAAATATTTGGCACAAATATGAAAGGCTTAAAAACAGATCTAGAAAAAAAAGTCTTTTATTAAACTGTCATGTGGGGATATAAAAATATTCAACATTATTCTAAATCTTGTAAGGCTCCCTCTAGTTAGAAGTTTCTATTAATTTGTTACATACGAACATGTTTCTGGCATACTAGTTATAGACATGCCTGTCTTCCCTGACACACTGGAATCTCCTTTGGGGCAGGAAACCATGCTTATTTAGCTTTGTATTTCCATGAACCTAACAAAAGGCCTGGCATATAAACAGTGTCAAGTGAAATTATAGTTCATCATTTTCTGCTACAAACATCATAATTGGAGGGTAAAAACAGTTCTCAATGTGATGGATTGAGGATTAAGATTTTGGATGAAAATCAGCAGCAGTATTAATAAGGAGTTCACAGGGTTCATTCTATTTTCTTGAAAATATCTTTAATAATATGACAGACTATAATACCGAAAGATAGTATGAGGTCATTTCTGAGTGTAATGTGCATTAAGTTTTGTGAGAGATACTAATGACTTAAATCAAGATGGTCTATACAAATCCTACTAAACTTGACCTATTGATATTTTTAAGTTTTACATACATGTATTTTCTAGATATGAATGCATAAGCAACCATCTAAATCTAGCACATTACATCATTCACTCTTTTTATTAACTCTGATTAATCATCTAATACAATGCTGAAATCTGCATAAGAAAATCTGTCTATTTTCTTCTCTTGACAATGTTCAATACACTTAGGAAAAGAGGATGTAGGGATGGCTGCATACAAGAAACTATTAACATTTCTTCCAGCAAAAATAAGAATAGTTATGGCAATTATGCATGTATAGAAATGGCAGGCTAAAACCTGAACAGAAAATGCATCCAAAAATTATTTTTGTATTTGTGTAACCAAAATTTAACCTGACACAACCAACAGACTGAAGACTCAACCCTGCCTCCTGACCCCTTGCTGGTTTATAGTACTTTGTGACTTTACCTCTCCGGATCAGGAGTCCCGGTGAAGAAGTGAATGCAAGGAAGGCTGGAATCCTGAGGTAAGACGGAAACCATGCTTGCAGTGGTCAGGAAATCTCCCTCCATGTTAATGCCACTCGGTTTATCTCGGAGAATTTCCGCCATTGTTTCAAAAGTTATGCTTCCTAGGGAATTAATTTTTAAAACCATCAAATATGCATAAATTTGCAAGTTAGTATCCTGCAAATATGAACTACTTTCTCTACTGGTAATATATAACATGAGATATTGGTCTAGGTATAAATTAAGAGACTGACTGTAAACAAACCTTGCATCATAACTATTAGATTCGACTATTACACTATTGCCAGAAAAGTATTTTTTAAATGTGAAATACATACTCTCAAGACCATTACAGCACATGAAAAATCTAAGTAACTTCCTAAGTAGACCGAATCAATAATGAAAAATTATATTCAAGCTCACTGCCCTTACAAAAAATTTTAAGGTACATTTAGTTAGCAATGAACAGATGATATCAATATTTTGAGTTTATCCATTCTGGGAAGCAACGATGAAGAGAATAATATTGTCTTTAGTTTCCAATACTATTTATTCAAAATGTTCTTTACAAAATAACAAATTATTTTTTCTGTAATAATTTAATGTGCCTGAAATTAATACTCTTATTTAAAAGTGTGAATTGTAGGAATAGAGACATATGAAAGACATTATTAGTTAATGGAATTTGTATGTGCATAATTATGCAAGACTATAAAATTTTATGTGTCCATTGTGTATGATAAAAAACAGATGGTATTATATTCTACTTTCTGATTTAATAAGTAAAGTTTCATACTTAAGGAGATTTTTCTAAGAAAAAAATTTTAATCTTTTTTTTTTCTTTAGCCAACACAGTAAGCCCATGATTACCAAGAGCCTCAGAATTCTGTATCTGGAAGGTATTTCTATAAAAAAATTTTGAAAGACTCTCAAGCCTTCAGTCAGGTCTGCTCCTTGCTACTCATATCCATAGTCAAAGATGTAGAACTACATCATGATGAGATGAATAATCTTAACCCCACATGATTAAGTCCTCCAAAAGTAGTCAAAACTTCCCATATGTCATAATTATCTTCTCTAAAATTTATGACTCTCCATTCCTCCTGAATCAAACTAAAACTCCTTCAGAGGCAAACTTACTACTAAGCTTACTACTTAGATGACCCTTTCCTCTCCACCCATGGGCATTCCTGGTCATTTGCCTGTATTGGTCCCAGTTCTGCCATTAGATTATAAAGTCTCTGAACACAAGAATGGGATTTTTCTCTGTTTACTTTTCATTAATTCAACAAATATTTATTGAGTCCCTTCTAATGCCAGAAACTGTTCTAGGCAATGAAGAGAAAAATAAGCAGACAGATACTGATAAAACACAGGCATAGATTTATGAATATAAACAGTGAAGGTCCCCTGATTCAAATTTCAGTTGAGGTAAGCAAAGTTGACAATTCAAAAAGAATCCTTCCTCAAGAGTTTCATAACAGGTTTAAAAGCTTTCCTTTGAATAAATACAAGAAATTCTCAGTATGAGAAAAAAAACTGGTACCAAAAAATAGCCACTTAAAGCAACATATTTAAAATGAGAACCAAAACTTCATGGTAAATAGTGGAGGCAAATGATGAAGTCTTTAAAATAAAACAAACATATTACAAAAATGCATTTATATAAGCTTATAGTTGACAAAATTTAGGTTAAAATTTTAATATGTTCATAGAACAAAGAAAGAATCAAATATATATATATATATATATATATATATATATATATATTTAAAGATTCTATTTATTTATTTTTAGAGACAGGGGAAAGGAGGGAGAGGAGAGGGAGAGAAACATCAATGTGTGGTTGCCTCTTGCATGCCCCGCACTGGGGACCTGGCCTGCAACCCAGGCATATGCCCTGACTGGGAATCAAACTGGCAACCCTTTGGTTCTCAGGCCAGCGCTCAATCCACTAAGCCATACAAGCCAAAGCTCAAGTATATTTTTCCAACAAAATGGTAAAGGATGCAACTTTACTTAACTATTCTAGCATGATCATAAAGATAATTTTTGCAAAAATATTGGAGAACTTCATCACATTTCTCAAGTTCCTGCCTTAATTCCTTAATATTCAAATCATTTTATTTTGAAGCACTCTGTCATGTTACTGTACTCAGTTTTTTCTTCAGTTCTTGGTAGGTATAACTCTCTGCCCATTTTGTTAATAGCTTTGCATTTGACTTAAGTGGTTATCCAAAATAACTTTCATGGACTTCTTGAAATCTTGCCTCTTTTATAAGACTTTCGGTTTGCATTTTATTTTGTGTTGTTGAATAATCATTAACAAACAAAAGTGCAGACAGTAAAGTAGAAGAAAAATAGTATTAAGCAGGGAAAGATGTTTGAATGAGGACTAATTTTATAAATAGACAGTTCATCAGTGATTATCTTTATGTTTAAGAACTTTTCCTTCCCTATGCAACCCTTGTAACTTTGGGGCATTAAACTGAAAACTCAGATAAAACAGACATCCCTCCTTCTATTCATCCTAGCTTTCTACAATCTTTGCTTCATCAACCAGCTGATACATGAATAAAATGAGGTCATTTTTTAGAAAGTACATTTTCCCATTTTTCTTATATGGCCTAATTTTATTTGTTTGTACAAAGTCTATATTTCTAAAAGTATAATTCTACTAGAAAATTAACATAGGACCACTGACATATAATTACCTACCTGAAAAACCCAAGAGAATGGATAGTAAAACTATAAAAGCAATAGGATATCACTAAAGTGTTCCATTAAATAAATCAAAACACTCAACAGTTTTCTCAGAGATCAAAAACAACCAATTAGCAAAATTAATAGAAAAATATCCCATTCACATTACCAGCAAAAGATATATATATATTTCTCCAGAGAAAAACTTAAAAGTCAGTGTGGAAATCAGTAGCCTAAGATCCCACCTTAATAAACTAGAAAAAGAGCAAAATAAGCCTAAAGCAAGTAGTAAAAAGAAGTAATAAAGATAAAACCATAAATCAATGAAACTGAAAATGATAATAGAATAGAGGAAAATCAATGAAACAAAAATCTCTTTCTTTGAAGAGATCAATAAAATTGACAAACCTCTAGATAGACTAATAAACAGAGAAGACACAAATTACATTATCAATATCAGGAATAAAATAGGGGTATCAGGACAGACTCTGCTGATACTAAAAGCATAGTAATAAAATACTACAAATAACTCTATACATACACATACATTGACAACTTAGAAGAAAGGCACCAATTCTTTGAAGAGCACACACTACCAAAACTCATTCAATAGGAAACAAAGAAATACGCTACAAAAGAAAGTACAGAACAAAACCCCAGAAAAAGAACTAAATGAAACAGCCATAACCAACCTATTAGATGCAGAGTTCAGAACACTAGTGATCAGGATGCTCAAAGAATTCACTGAGTACAGCAACAGCATAAAGGAAGAAATGAAGGTTACACTAAGTGAGATAATGAAAAATCTACAGGGAACCAACAGTGAAGGGAAGGGAGCTGGGATTCAAATCAACAATTAGGAGTATAAGAAAGAAATAAGCATTCAACCAGAATAGCAAGACGAAACAAGAATTAAAAAAAAAAACAAACAAAAAATGAGGATAATATAAAGAACCTCTGGGACATCTCCAGATGTACTAACATCTGAATCATAGAGATGCCAGAAGGAGAAGAGGTGAAGCAAGAAATTTAAAACTTATTTGAAAAAGTAATGAAGGAAAACATCCCCAATGTGGTGAAGGAAGCAGACACATAAGTCCAGGAAGCACAGAGAGTCCCAAACAAGTTGGACGCAAAGAGAAACACACCAAGACACTTCATAATTAAAATGCCAAAGGTTAAAGATAAAGATAAAGAATCTTAAATGCTGCGAGAGAAAAGCAGAGTTATCTACAAAGGAGTTCCCATAAGACTATCAGCTGGTTTCTCAAAAGAAACTTTGCAGGCAAGAAGGGACTGGCAAGAAGTATTCAAAGTGATGAAAAGTGAAGACTTACAACCTAGATTACCTAGCAAAGCTATCATTTAGAATGAAAAGGCAGATAAAGTGCTTTCCAGACAAGGTGAAACTAAAGGAAGTACATCATTACCAAGCTTATTACATAAAATGTTAAAGAGACTTAATTAAGACAAAGAAGTTAAAAACTATGAATATTAAAATGGTAATAAACTCACAACTATCAACAACTGAATATAAAAAAACAAACTAAGCAAACAACCAGAACAGGAACAGAATCAGAGATGTGGAGTTCATTTGGAGGGTTATTTGAAGTGGAGAATAGGGGAAATGGTGTGGGGATTAAGAAGTATAACTGGTAGGTAAAAATAGAACAGGGGTGATTAAGAATAGCATAGGAAATGGAAAAGCCAAGGAACTTACATGCTTGGCTCCTGGACATAAACTAGGGGGGCAGATTGCTGGAGGTGGGGAAGGGGGAAGAATTGGGACAACTGAAATAGCATAGTCAATAAAATATATTTTAAAATGAAAATTAAAAAGAAATAAAATTCCCAGGAAAGAAATCTGCAGGCCCAGATGGTTTCACTGCAGAGATCTATCAAATGCTTAAGGAATAATGACCAGTTCACAAATCTCTTCCAAAAAGTAAAAAAGGAGGGGACAGTTCTTGACTCATTTTATGAAACAAGTATTACCCTGAAACCAAAACCAAACGAAGACAATACAAACAAAACAAAACTACAACAACAGACCTATATATGTTATAAATATAGACATAAAACCCCAACAAAACATTATTAATAGGACCCAGCAATATATAAAAAATTATATACCAAACCAAGATGGATTTATTCCAAGATTACAATATCAAAAATCAATGTAACCTCACACATTAATAGACTTAAGGAGAAAAATATCATATTAATTGACAACAACAAAACACTGGACAAACTTCAATATCTATTAATGATAAAAACTCTCAGCATCAAGGAATAGAGGGAAACTTCTTCAACTAAATAAAGTTGATAACATGCATCTACAAAAAGTTACAGCTAACACTATACGTAATAGTAAAATATTAAATGCTTTCCCCTTAAGACTAAGAACACGGCAAGGATACCTGGTTTCACCATTCTTAGTATATTACTAGAAGTCCTAGCCAGCATAATAAGGCAAAAAACAAAAAACAAAAAAAAACACCCCACACAGATGGAATAGTAAGAACTAAACCTGTCTCTATTTTCAGATGACATGATTGTCTACGTAGAAAATCCCAAAGAATCTACAAAAAAAAACCCCAAAAAACAACCTTCCAGAAGTAAGCTAGTTTAGCAAGGTCACAGAATACAAGATCTACACACAAAAAATAATTAAAACAATTTAAAATTTTGAAAATAAGTCCTCACTAGGAACAATTTATTTAAGATCTGTAGCAGAGAAATGGAGACATTGTTACTAGAGACATTGAAATGCAGACAAATTCAATGAGCAAAGATGTTCACTGCAACATGATTTACAGTGGTAAAGATTAGAAGCAACTAAATGGCAAACAATATCATTTGTTACTTGCCTATGTGCTCCCCTGTACTAGTCACTATGTTCCAAAAGGCCACAGACCAGATTAAACACGTCTGCTGCTATGTGGTCCCATGCCTAGCACAGAGTAAGTTCTCAAAAAAAACATTTCTTTAATGACAAATAAAAGTCAATATAGAAAACCTAAACAAATAAAACTATAAAAGTCTGCTTATGAACACAAAGGAAATTTTCAATAAATGGACAACATATCTTGTTCTTGAATAGGAAGACAGTATCACTAGATGTCAATTCTCCTCTAAAAATAATCTACAGTTTTAATTCAATTCCAATCAAATTTCAAAAAGATTTGGGGGTGGGGGGAAGAGTTGAATAAACTTATGGTAAAATTCATCTGGAAAAATGAACATTCAAGGATTGCCAGGAAAAGTCTGAAAACAAAACAAAAAAAAAACCAAAAACAGTAATAGGAGGTATTTGTTTCACCATATTTTTAAAAAGCAGGCCCTGGCTGGTGTGGCTCCGTGGATCGAGTGGCAGCCTGATAACCAAAGGGTTGCTGGTTTGATTCCCGGTCAGGGCACATCCCTGGGCAGCAGGCCAGGCCAGGTCCCCAGTAGGGAGTGCAAGAGAGGCAACTGCACAGTGATGTTTCTCTCCTTGTCTTTCACCCTGCTTTCCCCTCTCTCTAAAAATAAATGAAATCCTAAAAAAATGAAGTAAAAAATTAAAAAAACATTGTACATTTTACTTGTATTGTTCTTTGGCTCAATAAGCATTGAGCGCTTACTATGTACACGTATACTGTTCTACACAAAACTGGACAAAACACTGTAATCTAATTTATACTTGGGTGTACTTAGGTATTTATATTTGATACAGTTGGTTGGCATTTCAAATCAGTAGAGAAGAGATAATTCATTTAATAAGTGGCGCTGAGATTGCTGGCAAATCATTTTACCCACCCTGAGGGGTGGGTAAAAAAGCTGGAGTCCTAATTCATACATTATTTTAAAATAATTCCAGATGAACCAATATTTTAATTTACAAAATAAAACTATAAATATGAGGTGTTGATACATTTCTGGTACAGTACAAATGACCTTTCTAAAAGCACAATATCAGTGCTAGAAACCATGTAAGAACAAATTCCACATGGAACAAGGTCAACCATTTTATTACTAGTTTCTATTCATTCCAACTATCTCATACTTTGTCCCTTTTTCTCCTTTTTCCCCTTGAACTTTTCAAGTATTTATTACTGTATTTCTATGCTTTAGCTTATTATTTATACATTCATTTATTGTTTTATTAATTTCTCTTAACTTATCACAGTTTGTTTTAAATCAGCTCTTCACCATTTATCACCAAGTTAACACCAAGATCTTACAATACTTTAATTATAGTCACCTATCTTTTGTGCTATTCTCACACATTTAACTTTACTGCATTCTGGTAGTATCTGGGTCTTCTGAAAAGCAGATACCACCACACGGTATTAAATAACAAAGATTTTATTAGGGAAAGTGCCTGTGCGAGAAACTGTGATGCAAGTCTGAACCTGGGTTTAGTAGAGAGGAAATGAAGGTCAGATGGAAACATCCTAGACTGCCATCCCATCTAAGGAAAGCTTGGCAAAACTATCAGGGATCTTGGACCAAAGTCAACCACCAGAGGAGCCTCATGCAGCCCAGTAACGGGCCTGCCTTGGTCTCCCTGATACTTAGTCACAGGCCAGGAGCAGCCTGTAGGAAGCGTAATCTCAGTACTACATAAAATCCATGCGCAAAAGATTTTGAACACTGTAGCTGTGACCATTGGTCAGATAAGACCATTATTTTAAACAGTCAATACCCATGTGTGTACTGTTTCTGTTGCCCTTCATGCACTCTTGCTTACCTTGCTCCTTTCTGAGGTCATTTTTCCTGCCTGACGAATGACACTTAGTATTTTAGTGCCAATTAGCTAGTGATGAATTCTCTCAGTTGTATTTCAAATTCATTTTTTGGAGGATATTTTCCCTGGGTATAAAGTTTTAAATTGATAGTTATTTTTTCTCCATCACTTTAAAGGTGTCATTTTACAGTCTCCTGGATTCTTTTACCTTCTGTTGAAAAATTAGCTATCAGTCATAATTGCTTCATGGAAGATACATTTTTTCCTCTGCTGTTTTGAAGATTTTCTGTTTTTCCCCCTTTAGCAATCTTACTGATGTACCAGGTATAGTTTCTTTTTATTCATCCTCCTTGGGATTTGTAGAACTTCTTGAAGCTGTGGCTTACTGACATTTTTTAGTTTGGGGAAATTCCAGGATACTCTCTCTTCAAATATTGCTTTTGTCCCTCCATATTCCCTCTCTCCTGCTGGGACTTCAACTACACAGATGTGAAACCTCTTCACTGAGTCCCATATGCCTCTCACACCCTTGTCGACATTCTCCAAACTTTTATATATCTGTTTTAATCAGGATCTTTTCTACTGATCTTCCAGTTCACTCTTTTTCTTCTACTATGTCTAATCCGTTACTAAATCAATCTGATGAGTTTGTAATTTCACTTACTATAATTTTACAGTGTGATTATTTCCATTTGGTTCTCTTTTATAGATTACAGTTGAAATTCTCCATCTTTTTATCTAATTTTCTTGAACATACAAAACATACCCATTTGAAAGTCTGTATTTGATAAAGCTAATGTGTGGGTAACCCATGGGTCGGTTTCTACTGTATGCTTTTTCTTGGTTTTTAGTCATTTGGAACTACTTCTTGGCATGTCTCATAATTTGTTATTGGTAGTTGGACACTGTATATGAAAATTGTAGAGACTCTGCATGATATTTTCCTCCAGAATAGATTTAACTGTCTTCTGGCAAGCAGATAGAATAGGCATATTACCTATTGATCAAGTTAAGACTGGTCTATTCCCTGTTTGCTCTTATTTCTAAGATGTATCCTTTCTGGGGTCTAACAGCCTGGGGTATTTCCCAGGCCTCTTCTTGGTAGGCAATCAAATTCAATTTTTGTCCCTAAAGTACTGTGAGACTTCCAAAATCTCTACTTAGTTTCATAGGTAACTGCTTTCTGCTTGGTTTCTCAGTATCTCATCCTATAATGTGCTATTTAGAAGTCAACAATTGCTTTAAGGAGAAATTGTGACTAAAAAGTCAGGCTCTATTCACCCTATAAACAGTCATTTCTCAGTCTCCACAATCCAGGCCTCCATGTCCTATTTTCAGCGTTCACTCATGCCTTCAAACAACAGCTCTCATTCCTCCACTTCTTATAGTTATTCTTGCGGGGAGGTTAGACTACTGCCAGCAACTCCTTCAAAACCAGAAGCAAAAGTCCAGCTCTACGCTTTTAACTCCTCTACTATTATGCCCCCCATTTATTAAATACTCCAGTCTCTTGTTACCCTCAAGTGGTATCAATTTCTTAATACAGGCATACCTTGTTTTATTGCACTTCACAAATGTTTTGTTTTTTTACAAACTGAAGATTTGTGGCAACCACCCAAAAAAAGATTATGACTCTCTGAAGGCTCAAGTGATACTTAGCATTTTTTAGCAATACACTATTTTTAATTAAGGTATATACATTGAATTTTACACATAATGCTATTGCACACTCAACAGACTACAGTATAATGTAAACATAACTTTTGTATGTACTGGGAAACCAAAAATTGGTGTGAATCACTTTATTACAATATTTACTTTCTTGAGTATGAATATCAAGCCTGTGATACACCCGAGGTATGCCTGTAACAGTAATGAACACAGTAGACTACACTGTAACAAGTACAGTTATTTTAAAAAACATATAGTCTTGTGATCAGATATTTTCAGATACCTTATATGGAAATGTTTAATTACTGTATTGAAATTAAATCTAAAAAACAAATAATTTTCATTTAACACATTTGGCTGACCACAAGTATTTGTTTCCTCTCTCCCAAAATCCTATTACAATGACAGTAAAGGAATAAAAAAGTAAAATAATTCACAAAGACAAAGAGAGTGTGAAAAGCAACAGTTTCCCCCATTCCCGTGATATGTGGGGAAAATGAAAAGAAAAAGGCTTACAGCAAGTCTGTACCCAAATTGTGAATTTTTAACATTTCAAATTAAAATAAAATTGACTTTCATATAAAATAATCTATTGTTCCACCCACCAACTGTTTTATATTAACAGCAAATTTTCATTTCCTCCATAGTATAGCTATGACTTCGAATTCAAGAAAAGTAATTTATAAATACTCATTACAGGAGTAATATCTTTCTGTTAAATTTAAAAAAGAATACAGGAGAGGGAAAAAAGTGTAACTGAAAACAAGACTTAATATTGAAACTAAACATTAAAGCAAAAGCCTACCATCCACACCCATCAAACACAGGGCTTTTGCACCCACTGAGATTTTAAAATGATTCAAATCTAAATTCCTATAAATGGCAAGTTTAAATGAAAACAGTGTCAGAACCATAACACTGCAATAATATAGGTATTATGAAAATGTTTTCTGTATTCAAAACCTACAATTCTCAAAATGAAAGGAGGATTTATATGATCACTTGAGTAGGATAGCTGTAAGTAATCCACTAGCAAGCATTGAATAAGTATTGAGACTGCAGTGGCAGGTTTACTGAAATGAATGCAAAACACAGGGTGCCATTCACTGCAATTTAAACTAGTTATTTAAAATACATGAGTGAATATAGATACGATTTGGATATATATGCAGCACAGTTAATAGCTATCAGACAGGGGTAGTTGGAAAGAAGAGCTAAGCTCTTCCACCGAGAAAAATCATAGAAAAAATTAACCATAATGTACTAGTAGACAATTTTCTATAAAAGTGCTGGAAAGACATTTATTTTTTTGGCAAAGAACAAAAAGCTGGATGAACTGTACTTTAAACTTGGGGAGAAAAATAAGTTTCCTGTCAGGTACATCTATTGCTATAATCATATGTACATTTCAAATATATTATTCAATTATTTTGTAGTTAAATAAAATAGAATTAATTATTATGATGCAGTGCCTAATTAATTTGTAGTCATTTCTATTTTTCTTCCTTTTATTTAATTACCATAAACCTTAAGATTCTTGGCATTTTCCTCTCCACTTTAATTATGTGTTGTTTTCATTTTTTAAGAAGGCCTGCTAATTTTATGTCCTGAAGACTTAAGTTTATTGCCAAAAAAAGTGCACAACAGTAATCTTTGTTAAACTGTGAGAAAATTATAATTTAAAGCAATCCTTTTAAATTTTAATCAAAAACACTTATTAAGTACACACAACATGCTAGTGCAAGACTAGGTGCTGAGAGAAATTCAAAGAAAGAGAGTCCACCTTTTTTTTCCAATTTCAGAGAGGAGGTAAATGAAGAGCACAATTTCCTAATTTGTAAAATGAAGATAATACCTACTTCACACGGTTGTTTGAAGATGAAATGTAATCACTTAAACAGTGTCTAGCCCTTGACATGCTTTTAACAAATGGAAGTAGGTGTTCCTGCAACTGCTACTCCTGTCTACTTTTCCAGTAATTAGTCTAAAACTAAAATCCTTAGATTTTAGATAATAACATTTTAGCATTTTCTATATACCTATCCACATGAAAAAATATAGTTTAAATAATCTATAAAATGATAAACTATGGTAACATTAAGCAACTTTATAGAGCCCTGGCTGGTGTAGCTCAGTACACTGAGTGCAGGCCTGCAAACCAAAGGGTTGCCAGTTCGATTCCCAGTCACGGCACATGCCTGGATTGCAGGCCAGGTCCCCAGTTGGGGGTGCACAAGAGGCAAACACATATTAATGTTTCAATCCCTCTCATTCTCCTTACCTTTCCCTCTCTCTAAATATAAATAAAATCTTTAAAACAACTTTATATAAAAATTTTCAAATGATAAAACATACTTCTGAAAATCAAAATATAAGGTACTAAATACATCAAAAACAATGATGTTAGGCGATTCTAAAAACACTGTCACAAACTTTTTTTCTCCCATACTAAATAACTAACATATCATAATTTGTTTAATGAATTCCTGGGAAGCAAGTATCAATCATTGAGTAATCTATGAGTAGTTGCTTCTGAACTGCTTTAAAGAATTATTCTATACTTCACGTGTAGGAAGATATATCATATTTTCTTATTAATGGACTGACCATGTTAGCAGTTATATGCAAATTAGTAATCCTCTTAAATAAAAGTTATTTTTCTTGGGACTTTCAGCCAAGATGGAAGTGTAGGTGGAAATACTGTATCTCCTCACACACCAAATTTAAGGACAACAAAGATTTGGAAACAAAAACACAACCAAAACAGACAGAAAATTGAACTGTACCAAAGTCTGACTACAATGAACCATTCATCCAGACCAGTAAGAGGGGCAGAGTTGGTGGCCAGCTGAGAGGGGTCCTGGCAGGAAGAGGCAGTGGTTGGCAGAACCGGGTACGAGGAGGAAACAAGGTGCACGAGACAGTTGGCTGACTGAGGACACACATTCAAGCGCAGATAAACCAGGCAAAAAATGGGCAGTGAGACAGACTGTGCAACACAGGGCCCCAGCACCAGGGAAATAAAGCCTAAAACCACCAATTGGAAAAACTTTTGGGGGTTGAGGTGCTGGGAGAGGCTTCCAGCCTCACAGGAGAGTTTGTTTGAGAGACCCACAGGGTCCTAGAATGCATACAAACCCACCCACCCGGGAACCAGCACCCAAAGGGCCCAATTTCCTTGTGGGAAGTGGCAGAGGGGACCAAAATCTGAGAGAGTACAGAACAAAGACCATCACTCCCTCTCTGACCCCTCCCCCAGTCACAACCCAGCAACTGGGTTGACCCACCCTGGTGAACACCTAAGCTTTAGCCCGTCATACATAACAGTAGCAACAAGACAAAAACATTATGGCTCAAGCAGAAGAATAACTCAAAGCCCAGGAGCCAATACTTCTAAGCGACCAAGAGATAGCCAGCCTATCAGATGCACAGTTCAAAACACTAGTGATCAGGATACTCACAGAACTGGTTGATTTTGGTAGCAAATTAGATGGAAAAATAAAGGCTACACTAAATCAAATGAAGGAAAATGCACAAGGAACCAATGGTGATGGAAAGAAAAATGGGACTCAAATCAATGGAGTGGACCAGAAGGAAGAAAGAAACATCCAACCAGAAAAGAATGAAGAAACAAAAATTCGAAAAAATGAGGAGAGGCTTAAAAACCTCCAAGGCATCTTTAAACATTCCAACATCCGAATTATAGGGGTACCAGAATGGAAGAGGAACAGCCACAAGTGGAAAACTTATGTGAACAAATAATAAAGGAGAACTTCCCCAATCTGGCAAAGGAAATAGACTTCCAGGACATCCAGGAAGCTCAGAGAGTCCCAAAGAAGGTGGACACAAGGAGGAACACATCAAGGCACATCATAATTGTACTACCCAAGATTAAAATGAAGGAGAGAAGTCTAGAAGCAGCAAGAGATAAGGGGACAGTCACCTACAAAGGAGTGCCTATCAGACTGTCAGCTGATTTCTCAAAAGAGACCTTACAGGCAAGAAGGGACTGGAAAGAAGTATTCCAAGTCATGAAATCCAAAGACCTACATCCAAGATTGATCTATCCAGCAAAGCTTTCATTTAGAATAGAAGGGCAGATAAAGTGCTTCTCAGATAAGGTCAAGTTCAAGGAATTCATCATTACCAAGCCCTTATTACATAAAATGTTAAAGGGACTTATCTAAGAAAAAGGAGTTAAAAATATGAACAGTGAAAGGACAGCAAACTCACAATTATTAACAGCCACACCTAAAAACAAAAGCAAACTAAGCAGACAGATCAGAAGTGGAAGCACAGAAATGGAGATCATATGGAGGGTTACAACAGGGGAGTGGGAGGAGGAGAGGTAGGGAGAAGGTACAGAGAATAAGTAACATAGATTGTGGGGAGAAAATAGGAGGAGGGCAAGAGTAGTGTGGGAAATGTAGAAGCTAAAGAACTTATGACACATGGACATGAACTAAAGGGGGAGAATGTGGGCAAAGGGGGTGTGCAGCATGAAGGGTAATGAAGGGGGAAAATGGGACAACTATAATGGCATAATCTAAAATATATTTAAAAAAGGAAAAAAGTAAGTTTTCTGGAATTATTTGGAAACAAAGAGACAAGGATACATTAGAAATTATTTTTAAGAGTTAGTAGGAACTGAATATAAAAGAGGGAAAAGAGCACAGTTCAAACTTGTGTTGTTCAAGGGTCAAATGTAGATTTATTTCCAAGTGTTTGTGTGATATGTTAAGTCAACAATGAAAACATGGTGAATCCACTGTTCACTACTAGAGATATAAAACTAATGCAGATAAACTTGACTGGTGTGGCTCAGTGGATTGAGCATCAGCCTGCAAACCAAGGGGTCCCAGGTTTGATTCCCAGATTAGGGCACATGCCTGGATTCCACGTCAGGTTCCCAGTGGGGGGTGCATGAGAGGCGACCACACACTGATGTTTGTCTTCCTCTCTTTCCCTCCCTTCCCTGCTCTAAAAAATAAAATTTTTTAAAAGTAGGTTAAATTGTAAAAAAAAGAGAGTGAGAGAGATGTAAATTGTGCATAACTGCCAGACACTTTTTAAGATCTTAAGAGGCGAAACTTAGCAATATTTACCCCAATATTTACCGTTTCTGTGGTTCTTTCACTCCCAAAGTTCCATGTTCTCCTCTGGTAGCACATCCCTTCTACCTACAACACTTCTCCAGCATTTCCTTTAGCACAGGACTACTGGCAACAAAGTAGCTGCCTAATTTTCCTACATGTCAGGATATTTTTCTTTTCCCTCCATTCCTGAAGAATATTTTGGCTGGATATAGAATACTGGGTTGATAGATCATTTCTTTCAGAAGTTTAAAAATATTTTTTCACTGCCTTATATCATAATGGTTTGTAATGAACCTGTACATTATGTGTTGTTTTCTTAGCTACTTTCAATTTTTTTCCCCTCTTTCTTTCAGAGGTGTGTGTATTCTGGCATGGATATGGGTTTGTCTTGTTTGGGGTTCGCTATCCTGAATCTGTAAGTTTAAATTTTTTGCCATTTTGAGAAGTTTTCATCCATTATGTATTCAAAAAATATATTTGTATCAAACTCTTCTCTCCTTCTGAGACTCTAATGATGTGAGTTTTTAGACATTTGGGTAATATTCCACAGTCCCGTGTCTCTGTTGTTTTGGTTTGTTTCCATTTTTTTCTCTTTGTTGATCTACCTTCAGGTTCACTGATTCTGTCCCCTATCAAATTGATCTTCTATTGAGCCCAACAATGAATTTTTTACTTCAATTACTGTGTCTTTCAATGATAAAATTTCCACTCAGTTCTTTTTTATAGCTTTAGTTCTCCCTTGAGAGGCTCTACCTTGCCATTCATATCACCTTTAAAAATAGCTGCTCTGATGTCTTTGTCTAGTGATTTCAACACCTATATCATCTTCTGGTTGGTACATATTAGTACTTGTTAATAGTCTTTTTCCTTATGAGTTGTTGATGTTTTCTTGATTTTCCATATACAGTGTGGGGCAAAAATAGGCTTACAGCTGTTCACATGCAAAATAATACAATAATAAATAATAATACAAGACTGAACTGCATTTTGCACACTCACAACTGTAAACCTACTTTGGCCCCAGCCCGTACTGACTGATTCGGACTGTGTCATCTGGATTACAGCATTATGTCTTGTGACTTTTCATCCACTGTGTGTTCACACCCAGTGCGCATATCCAGGAGCCACACTATTTGAAGCCAGGCTGAGTGATATAGAAGGAAAAAACTATGAAATTCATTGTTAGATCATTCCTATTTTGAGTTTTGGCTTCTTTCTCTTATTTCCTGGTCCTTTATTATTTTCAAGAATCCTCAGACAGCTGCTGCATGGAGTGTTTCCCATTTTTTTGTTACATTCAGAGGAAGAGACAAAATGGAATGTATTTATACCATCTTATCTAGAAACAGAACTAGCTTACACTAAATGTTAATGAACTATATATTATAATTAAAAGCAGATTATTTCTGCTTTTCCCCCTTATAATTAATAACCAGTAATTATTTCCCCCCTTATAATTAATAACCAATAATTATATTATCAAAGATAAATGAAAGAAACAACAGCTGTAGTCCAAGAACTCTGTTTTCATGTTCCAATGAACTTTGAGAAGAAAAGCAATCCTCATTTGGATTTAAGAACATTAGTAAAAACTTGAAAAAAGGGTCTGAGAATTATAAATTCAAACTTGTCCTTGAAAACAGAGTCACTACCTTGTCATAATTATACAGCCCTTCAGTCGTCTTAAAAAATAGCTTACAATATCACAATGTTTATAGTTTAAATAAAACTATATCTTTACTAAGAGTAATCTCTCAAAAACACTTTGATCATACCCATATTATATCTACACAAAATACAATTTTTCATTTTGATATTATGTAAATGATTACCTTTGTGTTTATTCAGAAGTCTGTAGCCTTCACAGTATCTGCCTGGTGAAGTCATCATCTTGGCTGTGTTGATATAAGAGTATGTTGCCGCAAAATCAAACTCCTTTGTACCATTCCACCAACCTTTCTGTTTAGCATAGTTTCTCATGTCTGGGTGTTCCCGATCAATCTTCGTTGTTATTGAAAGCTGATTAGAAATATTACGAACTCCCTCTGTTTTCAAGGAAGAGGTAAAGGGAGAAGAAAAGTGATATTTAACATAATGTAGCTATCTGTACATTATGATTCTTAATCACTATTTAAATGTGAACATACACTTCTAAATTGCATTATCATATGCATCTATTACATATTCAAAAAGATAAATGAATTGCTTTTTAAATTAAACTTCTTTATTTTGATATAGATCCACATGCAATTTTAAGAAGTAATAGAGAGATCTTGTATACACTTTACCAAGTTCCTTCCAATTGTAACTCCTTTATAATATCACAAACAAAATATTGGTGTTGATATAGTTAAGATGTAGAATATTTTTATCACCACAAGGATCACTCGGGTTGCCATTTTATAGCCACACTTACTTGGCTTCCACCCCAAGTGCCTTACGAAACCCAGGCAACCACTAATCTGTTATCTATTTCTACAACTGTCATTTAAGAATGTTATATAAGCCCTGGCTGGTGTAGCTCAGTGGATTGAGCGTGGGCCCACAAACCAAGGGATCACAGTTTGATTCCCAGTCAGGGAACATGCCTGGGTTGCAAACCAGTTCCCAGCAGGGAATGCATGAGAGGCAACCATACATTGATATTTCTCTTCCTCTCCTTCCCTTCCCCTCTAAAGATAAAGAAATAAAATCTTTTAAAAAAGAATGTTATATAAATAGAATCATGCAGTATATAACCTTGTGGCTTTTTTCATTCAGTATAATTCTCTAAAGATTCATTCAGGTTATTACATGTGTCAGCAGTTCATTCCTTTTTATTGCTGAGTAGTATTCTATCGTATGTATGTACAATAGTTTGTTTAGCCATTCACAAGTTAAAGGACATCTGAGTTGCTTCCAGTTTTTGGCCATCATGGAAAAAGCTGCTATACATATTCATGTACAGATTCTCGTGAGATTGTAAGCTTTTATTTTTCTGGGCAAATGCATACTACTGCAATTGCTAGGTTTTATGGTAGTGGCATGTTTAGTTTTTTGAAAAACTGCCCAACTGTTATCCAGAGTAGCTGTACATTGTTACAGCTCCTGAATCAGTGATTCAGTGTCCACATTCTTACAAGCATTTGGTGCTGTCATTTTTTATCTTAACCATTCTGAGAGAAGTATAGTGATACTTTATTGTGATTTTAGTTTGCTTTCCCCTAGTGGTTAATGATGCTGACCCCTCACTTTACAGAATGACTCCCAACCAGCTCCAGTCAGGGTTGGGCCTATCTTTTTCAGAAGAATACATTTATTCATTTCTCTTGCATGTGGCACACTTCATAAAATAAAAAGTGCTAATGATACAAGCAGGGCAATTATCATAATAAGAAAAATAGTCTAAATTCAATTAAATGTATTTTTTTTACTGTTGTATTAGTAAACATACATGCAAAAATATAAAACGTCCACTAAAACTGGCAACATTTGTGAAAAATAACATCCAAATCCTCCAAAGCTCAAGGCTACCTTCATGAAGCCCTTCTGAACTCCTCTGGCTCATGGTGACTTTTACTTCTCTAAATGTTTACAGCATCTGTGTGTCTGTATCATTTACGTATCATTTAATATTTTCATATGGGTATCTTATCTCCCTTGTAAAACCATGAGACCCAGGAGGCATGTACACAAGAAGTATGTGATCGTGCTTGAGCGCAGGACTGTACTCTAGTGAAAGGACACTGAACTGAGAGTCCGGATGGGAAGATTTAAGTTCTAAGGCTTTCACCCACTGCCTTGAGTACTTCACTTCACATATACAGATTTTCTCACTTGAAAAATAAGAGGAATATATGATCACAAAGAAACCATGGAAAACAAAGCAAAGAATTCTAAAACAATCAAATTGTGTTATTTTACTCTTATACCAATTACCAATTTTTGTACACTTTACTATTGTACCAACATACGGTTTCCAACCACTAACCCCACAAACATCCATCTCCACTCAATACCACTCCCCTTTCTTACTGCTATCCCCACACATGATGAAATTTTGCACTTCAGCCCAAAGTTAAAAAGAGAAAGAAACTGTAAGGAATTATTAAAAACTGGGAAAGCACTATAAAACGGCCAACAGCTACTGTACAGAAAATATATACAGGTTTTTAAATTTTATATTAAAGACATGAAAAAGAAATAATGTCTCCTTTTCAAGAAA
Organism: Artibeus jamaicensis; assembly: GCF_021234435.1. Lineage (NCBI taxonomy): Eukaryota > Metazoa > Chordata > Mammalia > Chiroptera > Phyllostomidae > Artibeus > Artibeus jamaicensis. The sequence goes on along the minus strand of NW_026521814.1, from coordinate 11,959,930 downwards.
GCTCCTTATAGTGCTCTCATTGTATGTTCTTTACAATTTTTTCATTTCCCCTGTAGTTCAACCTTCAGTACACCAAATTATAAATCTTGAAAGACAATTAAATGCAATGTCTGCAATTAAGGGGGCATTTATTAACTGTAAAACAAATGATGAAAAGTCGTCCATACCTTGTACTTTTTCTGCCGCCCAGTGCTTCCCTGCAGTCTCCAGAACCCAGGCCTCATTCCTATCGGCTATCAGGAAACTGTTGTGATAGCTAAAGGCCATGCCACCCTCCGAACAATTTCCACCCTGGCCGTATTTTTCTAATAAATCAACAATGACATCAAGGGCTTTTTCAGCTGTATCAGCTCTTTCAAGGCCAAGTCTAAAATAAAAATATTAAAGTTCTTAGAACAAAAATAAATTCCCATTATTTTGCTTAAATAGTTCAATGCATATGAGATTTTGTGCCTATATTCAAAATAAATATTTCTTCAAGTTAACAGATAAACTAACATCCAACTCCAAAACTGCTCCTCCTGAAGTCAGTTTGCAACTGAAAACAAAGACTGTGGAGTCAAATAGGTCAATGTTCAAGTTCCAACTTGGTAATTTTTTGTCAAGTTACTTCATCTCTGACCCTCAGGTAGCCTCTCCCAATCAATGATATTTGAAAGTCTTTACACTGCATTCCAGTACTTTACAGCATTTTTCACATAAACTATATGAAGTATCAAAGTCCAAGAAAAATGAAATATGTAAAAGTTACACCAAAATTTAAAATTTAGACAAGTTCTATAGTGCAAAAAATATAACAGAAAAATAACCTGACAAGGTCCATGCCCAGTAGCGCCTCTTCATCAGAAACGTCTTCTCTTCCCCAGACAGCTTCATTCCCAATGCAAACTCCATGCTCATTGGCTCCCATTTCTGCTCCCCATAACCAAGCTGGGCGACTGAGAACAACAGCATATGTTTCAGGAACTTGATCAATTTCTATGTAAGTACACTGTAAAGAAAGTCATAGCAACAACCATAAAACCAAGAAATAAAAGTTGTCAAAGTCTGGAATCTTAAAAATCAATTGGAAAGCACAACCGTTATGAAAGAGATGAGCGATTATAACTAAATTGAAGATTTCAATAATAAAGTCATTACCCACAACATGGGTAATGACTTACTCAGAAGTGACCCTGAAGCATTTATTCAAGTCATATATTTGCTGAGCATTTCCTATTATAAAGTACTTTGTTAAAAGATGAAATCAGACACAGATCTTTTAAGAAACTAAGACTTGTACACTAAGATACAACAAAACATAAAGTATAAGGGCCATGAAGAAAAGGCAGATGAGCTAATAGAAGCTCAGGAAAGAGATGGTTTCTAACTGTGAAATTTTTAAACATTTTGTAAAGGAGGATATATGTGAGTTGAAGCTCAAGGAAGCAGTTCTTAATCTCAATGCCCAGTATTGCTTGGTTAGTGATATCAGTTCCACATGGTAGCCCTTAAATACAGGCTATTGTCACAGAAGCCCATCCATCTGGTATGTCCACAGCAGTGAAAAGAATGAGAACCACTGGTTTACAAGATAGGCTAGATTTAAATATAAAGAGACAAAAGTGGAAAGAGACCTAAGATGAATAAACAGTCACAACCAAAGAAAAACTGGCCTAGTATACAGTAAACATCTAGTATTTAATATATTAGAATACCAATGAAATCTAAAAAACATGTTAGCAATTAAAGTACAATATACAACTTTAATGTCCATGTTAAGTGGAATTTTAATTTAAAAATTGAAAGAATCCTTTAATTCTACCAAATGGCTACATAAAATTCATGTTGATAGTATTTTAACTGGGCCCAATAAAAATCTTATTCCCAGAAAATAAAACTGTGATTCCAGAAACTGGAATAACTTTTCCTATTCTACACCAATCAGAATCCTTTTTGTCCACCAAACTCCTGGTAAAGCCTTCCTTCACCCCTAATCTGAATTAATTATTCCTTTTGCACTGCTGTCACAGCTTGCTGCTCTTAAATTTCAAATTTAGACCATTACACTTTATAATGGGGTTAGTTACAATTCCTCTACTAAACTCTAAGCTTGACTGCAGGTTTTTAAACTCTGTTCTATTTAACACACTCACATATAGTAAGTATTCAAATATTTGACCAAAAATTAACTATTATTATATTGTTATTTTACCTTCCTCCAAATCATAAAAGGCTAGCGTCTACTTCTGATTTAAATTATTTTTCAAATTTAGATTCTTGAATTTGTAACTTTTATAGTATCTGCAAAATAGCTAGCTAATAATAGAAAAAACTTTATGATATTTTTAAAGAAGCATATTACTAACAAAATATGTACTTTACCTACCTTAAGATGTCCTCTCAGGTTATCATGCACTGCTGCAGGAAAGTAAACTACCTCTTGTACTTCATCACAGAGTCTATCTGAATTTTTTCCAAAAATTATCCTATTTTCAACTGTTGCTGGAGGTAATGCCACGAAAGTGTCACAGGAACAAGGTTCCATTTTTTAACTGAAAATCATATAAAAGGTCCAAAATAAAAAGATAAAAGCATTTTTAAGTGCATACAAAAGTTTAACTTAATGACCAAAGGATATTATTACCATACTAACACAAGCCGTTAGTTGATGTTTTGGACTTCATATACTGTAGTACAAAACTCAGTAAGAAAATGAGTTAGGAATGAATCTTGTAGTACAAGAATCAAAAGGAAATGCACTGAGCCTGGCCAGGCAGCTCAGCTGGTTAGAGCACTGTCCTAAAAGGCCTAGGTCGTCTGTTGGATCCCCTGTCAGGACACATACAAGAATCAACCAATGAATGCATAAAGAAGTGGAACAACAAATCGATAAATCGATGTCTCTCTCTCTCTCTCTCTCTCTCCTTTTCCCTCTCTCCCTTCCTCTCTCTCTAAAATCAATTAAAATGTTTTTTAAAAATTATAAGGAAATGGCATTGATAAGTACCTTCTTCTAATCTATGTATAGGTCAAATGTACCCTCTAAGATCTTTTTCTCCTGAAGTCTTCCCTGATTCACCCTTGACTATTTCCATATTTGGGAATCCCTATACCTAGTTCTACTTTTGTCAAGACCATATTTTACTATATTTATGTACATATATGAGTCCTTAATGGACTAGGAGATCCTTGAGGGCTGAGACTATGTCTTATTAACTTTGTATTTTCATCACTGCAACTTACAGAAAAGTCCCAGTATTGTGTACCCATTATTTCCTCAAAAAGGAGGAAGGGGTCTCCTTTCAGAAGGAATTTCCTTTGAGCTGGAGAAGAATATACAGATTATAATACTAGTAAGACTGACACTTTGAAACTGACTCACCGAATCAGCCAAATACAAAGAGATTTCAATAAAATTTCAAAATTTCAAATATTCCACAAGAATTTCTTGTCCATAACTTGTAAACCCTGTTTGCAGAATTTAATATCAAGATTATGTGCTCAAGACTGACCATGACCAGAGGAGCGGGGGGAGGGTGATAAGGGTGGAAAGAAGGGAAAGGGACTAGTCAAGGAACTAGTCGTGGACATGGACAACTGGGTAGGGGTTTTTGTGGAGGGTGGCCCTGGCCAGAGGAGGGCAAAGGGGGAAAAATGGGGTCAACTGTAACAGAATAACAATAAAATATTTTTTAAAAGAAAAAGATTATGCGTTCATTTATAATTCAGAAAAACCTTAAATCCTAAATCTTAGAACACTTAAGTGTCTCATAGTTTTTACTGTGCTTCCAGAATGAACACATTGTTTTTACAGTTTTCTTCCTTTATGGTATAATGCCCAAAACTTGAAAATGGTTTTATGCAGACAACTTAAAATAAAATTTAAATCTAATAAATGTTTCATTAGAAAGAAGACAAAATGATTCAAATAGGAAAGAACTTCAGCCTGAAACTCCTAAGAGTTTTTCTCTTTTTTTCAGTAATGGAAACAGAGAAGTCACAATTGCTTCTGTTCTTCTGTGTGTGTATTTCAACCTTTATTTTTTGGATAGCCTTCTATTTGTGTTCCAAAGCAGGTTCTTTATTCTCTCTCTGGCTCCTGCCTCACTGGTAATTATCTCACAAGGCTGTTATGAGAATTTAATAAGACATGTGTAAAGTGTTTTTGCACTACACAGAACATGGAAGACACTCGAATGAAAGCTATTGTTATCATTTGGCAGCTGCGTAAATTTCTTACAAAAGGCATCACACACCCCCCCGCAATAGTTGATTGATGGATCTCCTGCAGCAGCCATGTCCACTCAAAACCTTGAAGTCTCGGGGCCATAAATTGTACTAGGTGATCTGATCTCTTTAACGGATCGTAGGGGAAGTAAAGGAAACATGCACCCAAGCCCATTTCGGAGGGGAAGTCTTGAGAGCGTTTATTAACACCTACTGTACATGTATCATTCAACAAACGCCTATTGAACATCTTCCTGCACCAGGCACCGTGCAGCTGTCAACAAAACGGACAGCCCTCGCACTTGTAGAGCTGACATTGTATTTCATATGCTTTATCACCTACTGGTTTTCAGAAACATTTTCACAAACGTGCTACGTATTGCGAGAATTGCTACTTTCATAACACAGATGAGAAAATCGGTGCAGACTGGTTCATGTAACTCGAGTCAGAGTTCACAGGGTAAAGGGCTCGAACTTAAAACATCTTGCAGAAGAGCCGATGCCCTGGCCGCACATAATTTGGGCCGTTGAAACGGCGCCGGCGCAGCAGTGACCCGGAACCCCTCCGAGAGCCCCGTGGTCGGAGCGCGCCGCACTTCCCGTTTCCCTACCTCGACTACGCACAACTCTCTCAGGTGCGCGCACCTCACCCGGTCTCAGAGCAACTCAAGTGAAACGGGAAAAAGGTGAACCTTGGCTTGTAGAAGCGTTCGTTGTTGTCGGAAGCAGTTACCTTTCGACCGGAAGTCCTGAGTGCAGCGAATACGCAGTTCCGGTTAGGCGGCAGAGTTTGTTTACGTTGCTCTCAGATCTAGTGGCTGTTTTCTCTGTATTATTCTCCAAAATGGGGAAATCTTTCGCCAATTTCATGTGCAAGAAGGACTTTCATCCCGCCTCCAAATCCAACATCAAAAAAGTGAGTAAGGGGAGCTGGGGAGGGTGCTGGCCGTTTGACTGGGTTTCCAAAAGGTGCTGGAAATGAGAATGGTGGTGTCTCTAGGATCCCAGAGTTAGTCGCCTCTTCTCCAGGCCTGAAGCTCTAGTGTTCTCGCACTTTCTCCCCCACTGAGAAACTCGTTGATGAAGCTGGTCCTCGAAGTGTATTCTGCATCAGCCCGGAAACAGGCGGTCCTGGTCTGCTCTGTCGGTTCCGTCGGCGAGATTTTAAGTCCCTAAGACAGGAAAACTGGTAGTAGGGATTCCTCATTACTTCCCTCAGCAGATTCTAGGTTAGCCTTTTCGAATCCCAAGGATCGCTGTTTCGGAGCGCTGCTGTTGTGTACAAACTACAACTTCCTATTTATTCAAGGTAAGGTAAATCTCAGAACAGAAATAAAAGCACCCCCTTCCTCTTCTTATTCTACCCGATAATATAGCACCTTTCTGACCTCTTTTATGACCTCTTTAGTTTGGCTTTTTAAGCAATGAATTATATGTCTACTAGGTTCGGTAAAGAAAAACTGTGCTCAATACAGTAGAAGTGAAAAGCGGAAGTGAAGCAGGAAGAATCCGAACAGTGGAATCGGACCTGGGTTCTAGTTATTAGGGCACAGTCACTTTTAGTCTTGATACTTTGCACAAAATAGTTAATATCCCTCATTCCCGTCTCCAAGATTATAAATTAAGGATGATCAGTATCAGCTGCTTTGGATGTGAAATTGGTATGAGGATTAAATAAGATGGTTTAATAAACGGTTTTAAGTGATGATTTTAGCAATCAGCTTCTGATTATATTGGCTGCCTCAGGCTTACCATGTCTCATAAGCTTACACAGGACATTATGTTTGAAGCCCACTAACCACAACAGTTTTTAACCTAGAATGAATTACTTATTTCCTTAAGTAGTAATAAGTGGCATTTTAAAGTGGCTTTGAAGAGATAGTGATCAACATTGATTCTATGGCATGCCTCTGAGGCTTTCTGTGGCATGCCTCTGAGGCTTTCTACTTTTCCTAACTTAAAAAAATGTTTGTGTCTTTGTACCTCAATTATTTCAGGGTGTTCACTCTTGCAGCGGTGTCCAACCCATGGCTTACAGGCTACACGTAGTCCCAAATGGCTATGAATATGGCCCAACACAAAAACATAAATTTACTTAAAACATTATGAGATTTTTTGTTTGTTTGTTTTTGTTAGTGTTTGTGTATTTAATGTGTGGCCCAAGACAACTGTTCTTCTTCCAGTGTGGCCCAGAGATGCCAGAAGGTTGGACATCCCTGGTTAGATAAAGGCTTTGAAATAAGATACTGTGAACCTAGTGCTTAGACTTTGAACCTAGCACTGTGCCCACCACGTGGACAGGTGCTCAGTAAAATGTTAGTTGCCCCTACACGTGTACTTATTCTTAGCCTGCTCCAAAAATATAGGTGTTACCCAAGGTTTCATTCATGGCCTATGTCTTGCTTATTCTGTATGTTTTCCCAAGCAGTCGTGTCCAATTTTGTGGTTTTAACTGCCCTTTCTTTGCTCATGACTCTCAAAGCTACAGCCCCAAGTCTCTCCCTCCAGCTTGAAACACCTCAGAAACAACTCTATGCCAGACAGTTTCATCTTGATACCCCACTGGCACCTCAAGGTCAACATATCTGAAACGGAACTTACCTTTCACCCAAAATCTGCTCTTCTTTTATTTACTTACTGTCTCAGATGGGTAGTAAATATACAGTGTCTGGCACAAATAATGCCCCCTTTTTATTACAAAATCTTTTACTACAAAGTCATAAAATGTAATTCTGTAACAATATCACACTCAAACATACCATATGACATTTTAGGTGACATGTTCCAATTAAAACTATAAATTATTATACACATATTATTACCCTACCAACCACACTCAGGCAGGTGTTACTTCGGCTGGACCCTGTAGGTAGTAGTGTTATGGGTGGGATGAGAGAGACCTGAGTCAAGAGGCTCTTTCCCCTGCCTCTGTTCTTGCCTCACTCACAGGGCATGAATTAAAGTGAGAGACAAATAAGTATAGTGGAAATGAGATAGCAAGTTCATTTATGAAACACAGGAGCACAAAGCTGCAGGCAGGCACCCATAAAGTTGTTAGTAAGTTTATTCTGTACCCTTGAGCCAAGGCTACAAGTGAGTACTTAGCTAGTCTAAGTATGCTGACTATTAGGGTTCTGGGGTTACACAACTTAACTGGCTTCTAGATTCCCCTTTCCTTCCCCCCTTTGGGAATAATGTACAGCTACAAAGGCTCTCTTTCCTGGCTAGTAAAGGCTTTTTGTCTTAGTGAAATGGTGGCAGAGGTCCCTTTCCTAGCATAGGCCCCCTTCTTCCTCCTGTGTAATTCCTGCTTGTGATGTTCAGAACGCCTGGCAATCTTAGTGTGATTGTTACAGAAGCCCCTTTTCTCAGCACAGTCTCAAGGACTCTCCCCTTCTCCTGCCTGTTTTCCTTGTAATGCTTGGGACACCTGGCCATCTTATCAAACCGAGCTCAGGACTTCTGAGTTAATTGATGAGACTGGTTTTCCTTTTGCTTCTAGCCTCCTGTATTAAGTTCTTTGTTAGATTGTAATGGTGAGGGCCCTGCCTTTGTTTCCCCTCTGGCTGCTGGTTCCTAATTACTACCTAACAGTAATAGTCACCCAGTCACCCAAGCCAGAATTGCAAGATTCTTCCTTTTCCTGTCACCCTTTTTATCTAGATAGCTAATAAATTCTGTTGGTCTTAACCTCCCAAATATCTCTTGAATCCTTATCTCCTCTTTGTCACTACTGCCTATGTCTTAGCTTAGACTCACTATCTTTCATCCGGACTGTTATGTTTTCTAACTGGGTTTTCTGCCTCCCAGTCTTGACCCTTCTCAAATCTGTTCTCTACATAGCTATCAGAATCACTATTTTATTTAGCAGCTTTACTGAGATACAATCTTCACCACTCACTCCAAACCCTGTATCTGTTAGCAGTTCTTCCCAACTTGTCCTTAACCCTCCCTCCTCTTCAGCTTTAGGAACCACTAATCTGCTTTCTGTTTCTGTGGATTTGCTGTCCTGGACATTGCATATAAATAATAAAGTATGTGGTCTTTGGTGAAGTACTGGCTTATTTTGCTTAGTATAATGTTTTCAAAACTTATCCACGTTCACTGTATCAGTACTACATTTCTTTTTATTGCTGAATATTCGATTGTGTGTATATAGCACATTTTATATGTTCATTCATCAGTTGGTGAATATTTGGGTTGTTTCCATAGAGTACTCTTTTTAAAGAACAAATCTGATCTCTCCCTTCTTCTTTTTAAAACATCACAGGATTAAGTCCAAGTAATCTGGCTCCAGTTTATTTTTCCTTCTTCACCCCCTACTGCCATTCTCCCACTGCAGATTTTATATTCTGGCAACATCAAACTGCTTAATTCTGGTTTTATGTCTTTGGGCCTTTGACTGAGTTGTTCCCTGTATCAATAATATCTTACCCGGTTTTTCCCTTGGCAAAATTTTGATCCTGTTTAAAACCTTGTTTAACTTGTAGGAAGTTACTTGTATACAGGGTTATTTATTGCAGCAGAGTTTTTAATAGCAAAAGACTGGAAATTTCTTAAATGCCCACTAATAGAGCAAGAGATTGTTTACATAAATGATGTTGTAGCCACACAATAGAATGATAGTCCGGTCTCTGCCTCCTGCCCCAAATACAAGAAGGCTTAGTGATCTGGGAATGATCTCCGTGGTATAGAATTATGTACATGTTCTCTGTGTGGATATATGTGTGTATGTGTATGCAATATACCTTACTGATATAGAGTGAGAAAAGAAATGTGTGTATGTTTTACTACACAGGGTGGGGCAAAAGTAGGTTTACATTTGTTCATATGGAAATAATATAAACAAATACAATATGAACAAATACAAATACAATACAATATGAACAAATACAATAATTAAATAGAAGTATAAACTCTGCATTTCATGTGCTCACAACTGTAAACCTACTCTTGCCCCACCCTGTATATTCTTTTGTGTATATGTGCATCATGACAGCTTTGAAAGGATACACACACACACACACACACACACACACACAAGAAATGGATAACATTGGCAGTTGTGAATATAGTTACTTAATCTTAAAAAACAAATAACTTTTTAAAACCCAAAGTTGCTGTAAAGTATTCTACTAAAGCAGCCTTCCATCATGTTCCCCAAAGTCAATCACTGTCTTGCTTTATTTTGTTATGTTGTATGTATTTCTATTATCCAAATATTAAACTTTATTATTTGTACAATTCACACCTTTTATTTTATTACAAATAGCTTAAAGTTACAGAAAAGTTAGTATGATTTTCTATTAGCAGATTTCTTAGCATTTGAAGGCAAGAATATGTCTTACTACTTTTTATTCCAGTTTGGATAAATGCTCAATATGTATTTAAGCTCTTGAGCAACTGAGATGAGTAAAATAACTTTATAAAAGCTAAGGCAAATAGGTGGTAGTTATTCTGTTAGAAGTGATATGTTATTCATTAGAATGTTACTAATGTTAGTCTGCCAAGCATTTCTCTGTTATGACGGTTTGTATTTTAAGCTACAGTGAAAATTCCAAACAGGTGCCTTTTATTGCCTATCCCAAGTGTAGGTTTTTCTTCTATTATAACGTTACATTGGAAAGTACAAAGTCAGTAGAAGAAACTTTCAGGGATTTACACAAAAATAAATTTCTGGTGTATTCTGTCTATGGAGGCTTCTCTTTTCATTTCAATAGCTGCTTTTATCTCCATATTAATCTTTCTTGTTCACATCTCAACTGTGTCCCCATAGAGCCTTCCTATGTCAGCACTGCCAAAGTACTGACAATGGCCCTTTATTTCCTTCTGATATTGAGCAATGGCAGTCCTGTTCCACAACCTTCTACCCACACTCATCTGGACACAGTTAATAATTATAATTTTATCAATATAAGTGTTTGTCCTACAATTTACCTTTTTAAAACTTAGCATGTTTGGAGAAAAAAATTGAGTTGTTTTTGTTGAATGGTTGTCAAATATTTTGTCCTCCATGCTAAAGGTGGTAGGAAGACTTTTAAACCTGGAAGTAACATGATTAAGTAGCCTTACATAAGTTGTGTGGGCTTTTTATCTTCACCACATTTGTGGTTTTGAGAATTTCACTTAGGGACACATTCAGCCTCTGCTGTTGGTGCTTTTGAAATATCTGATATGCCTCTTTTTTATCTCTTTGTTTCCTCTCTGTGTCTTTTTTTTTCCTACAGCTCTTTTTCCTTTTTTTTCCCCTTTTCCTCCATTTGTCCTCTCTTCAGGTGTCAGTGACACCCATTTGTACCCATGAGCACTCTTTGACCCTACTGGTTGTACCCTGTTTGTTTTCTAGTCTAGACTTATGTAGAGAGGTGGTTGTTCTCCTCTCTGACGTAACAGGGACTGAATGCAAAAATCTGTTTTACCACAGGTGCTCAGAGTGGTTCTCAAGTTTGACATTTTTGCTTAAAAGTGTAGCTCTTTTGAATGGTTGTTTTGAGGGACTTGTACAAAAGCACAGATCAGGCTTCAACTGATATTTTGTGATGGTGTCACTATGACCAAAATGAATTATGTTATGGACTATATACAATAGTGTTTTATGTTTTATAAAGAAAGGCAAACTTCCCATTTAATTTGAAATTTTCACTTCATTAATTTAGGTATGGATGGCAGAACAGAAAATATCATATGATAAGAAGAAGCAAGAAGAATTAATGCAGCAGTATCTTAAAGAACAAGAATCATATGATAATAGGTAAGAAATTCCACTATGCTAGTAATTTTAGAATAATCAATTGCATGAGAATGATCCCTAACTGGCTCATACAAGGTATGTCCAGAAAGTATCCCACCATCTACTATGAAAAAAACATTTATTGAAGAAGATATGAGAAACATAGTACACAGGATGGTAATGTCTCAGTCCCCTTCAAAGCAAGCACTTTGGGACGACCTTACATAGTTCTCCCAGAATCTCTTCCACTGTTCAAAACTCTCTGCAAAATCCTTTGTTGGAATTGCCACTAGGTGCACTGTCATATTTTCCTGAATCTCATCAATTGTCTAAAATCTCTTCCCTTTCAAAGGTTATTTAAGTTTTGGGAAAAGCCAGAAGTAGCAGAGTGCCAAATCTGGGCTTTGGGGGATGGCAGGAGAGACAGAGTCACCTTGGTGATTTGATGTTTTATCAGAAAACTCTGCTTGAGATATGATGCATGAGCAGGTGTCCTGTCGTGATGAAGCTGCCAATTGCCAGTTGCGCTTAACAGCATCCATTTTTGTCTTACTGCATCTCTCAACCAACAAAGAACTTTGAGGTAGTACCCCTTATTAATTGTTTGGCCTAAAGGGGCATACCCAAGATGGACAACACCTTCCCAATGAGAAAACATAGTTTATACTGTCTTGATCTTTTTGTGACTTTGCCGCACCTTTTCAGCCAACTTCCATTGGGACCACTGGGCCTTCATTTCCAGATCATAGCCATAGACCCACGATTCACCTCCATTTATGACCTTCTCGAGGAAATCTGGTTCATTGGTAGCGTTTGAATGAAGTTATCAACTGCAGCACAACGTTCCTTCTGCTCTGGTTGTAGAAGCCATGTAACAGATTTTGCCACAACACATTTCATGCCAAGATCCTGTGTCAAAATCTCAGACACAACAGATTTTGGAATCCCCAGATCAGCTGCTAGTTCTCACACTGTTAGTCGCCCGTACACGGTCAACATTCTCAGGGGTTCTGCATGTTGCAGGCCTTCCAGAACGTGGATCACTTTCAACAGATTCTTGACCATCTTCAAAGCATTTGTGCCACGCTTTTATTTGTGCTGCACTCATTGCATTGTCCCTGAAAGCCTTCTGAATCATCGGAATGGTTTCCATAAAGGAATGTTCAAGTGTAACGCAAAATTTGGTCAGATTCGTTTCTCTACTCACTCAGTCATTTTGAATGTGACGTCCACACACTACACATGCTCACTGAATGGGTTCTTCCACCCCCACTGACTAGTACAGTGAAGTCATCATTATTCATGCATGCACCTTCCAGTCCACTCTCCTTGGCTGCCAGCTTTCATCAATGTTTCATAGACTGTTCTCATTATATTAACAATGGCTGGGCTTTTTCTAGACAGACCTCGTATATTAAATTAGCCTTTTTGAGTGGAATGTCTTAATGATAGGATTCTATTCCCTGTGAACTATCTTTTGTATTTATAGATGGCCACTTACTCATAATTTACATAAAATATATTTATGTGACTCTACATATAGTGTATGATCAAGTTCCAACTTACACAAAGCTTAGAAGAACAAGAAAAGTCTATACTCAAATTTGTCAGACCTCTCACAAAGATATTTCTTTAAAATACATTGAAATGAAAACATGCAAGGACAGCTTCAAGAAGTAAAGTGAAGTGTCTTTACTTGACCTGTATGTCATTCTTCTATTAGTGGCAGGATCCTGGCTGGAGTTCTTCATTGGTTTGTTGAAGCAAAGTACCTGCCCTTTAGCTGTTGTCATTTTATACGTGTATTTGCAAGTCTAACTCTGAGGCTGATTTCTCTTGGTTAGTCACGCAGGTGAATGGTGGTGCTTCAGTTATCTGGATTGTACTCTCACTTCTACTCTGTCCTGCTTTTTGTCAAAGTACAGAACTTAAGCAAAGTAGCACTAAACTATTACTGCTAAATACTCTCTTTAAAATATATTGTGTATTGAGAGCAAAACTTAAAAAATAAAACTTTTAGTTCAATTAAGTACTTTTTGCACTATTTTTATTTAATCTGGTTAGCTTTTACTGAGTACCTGCTTTATGCAAGACAATAAATGGTGTTGTAAGGGCCTATAAAAGTATGATAACATAATTCCTCTCTAGCCTCAAAAAAACCTAGAAAGGGATGGATGTGGTTTTCAGTGGTGAATATCATAAGCAATGTATCAAAAAGGCACTGCTTTAAAACTATGGCATGCTAAATTAGGACAGAGTAATTCCATGTGAGATATAATAAGGTAAGACTTCAAGAAAGAGGTGACATTTAAGCTGAACTATAAAGAATAATAAGGATTTATATTAGTGGTTCTCAGCTGAGGACCATTTTTGCCCCACAGGGGACATGTGGCAATGTTTGGACACATTTTTGATTTTCACAATTCAGATTGGGTGCTGCCAGCATCTAGTAGGTAGGAACTGGGGATGCTGAAAAACAGCTTACAATGCACAGGACAGCCCCACTCAACCAAGAGTGACCTAGTCCAAAGGTACTGTTGGCATTGGCTTATTTAATGCCAATAGTACCACCATTGAGAAGCCCTGATTTACATGTAGTAAAAGCTTGTTAAATATCAGTACAGTGGGAAGGTAGAGAGGGTGTTCAGGAAACAGTCAATAATTGAGTTAGACCAATAAAGAGAGAGTATAGATGGGAGACTAGGTTTGCAACAGATCATACTGTATTTATTCTTTATCTTAGAAAAAGAGTTACTTTGTTGCCTTGGTAATTAATAAATATTGAAGCTGTTTCTCCTACAACTTCTGCCCATTAATTTTACTATTTATTGGTGAATCTCACCTGCATCAGTTACTACTGTGGTTTTCTAACAGTGATTTTCTATTTCTCTTATTCCTGCTACATTTTTTCATTTGAATTCTCTGGAAAGAAAAATTTTCCCTGTCTCTCCTTTCCTCATTTATTTAGTCATTTATTTCTGTCAGTGTGGACTCATAGATATTTCAGATGTCATCTAATAAGTAAAGTTTTTGAACTTTATTTCTGACAAAAATACCTTTGTTCTCTTTGGGATTTTCGAGGTTGGGGGGACAGTTATTCTGTAAGTTTTTCCTCCTACATAAAATTGTTAACCTTAAGTCTTTTTTATACAGATTGCTTATGGGAGATGAACGTGTAAAGAATGGCCTTAACTTCATGTATGAGGCCCCACCAGGAGCTAAAAAAGGTACTTACCTTATTTCTTTTTTTTTTTTTAGTTTTGATGTTTGCAACTAAAGTTGAAGAAATGTTATGACATTTTTTTTAAAGCAAGTTAATTGGGATGACACTGGTTACCAAAATTATACAGGTTTTAGGTATACAGTTCTACAGCATATCATCTGTTCACTGTATTGTGTGTTCACCACCCAAGTCAAGTCTCTATTGCCATTTGTCTCCCCCACACCCTACTCCATCTCCCTTCCACTCCTCTTACCCCATCAGTCACCACACTGTTGTCGACATCCATGAGTTCTTTCTCATTTTTTTTCCTTTTTGCTCAGTCCCTCCAACCCCGCTACCCAGCCCAATTGTGCCCTGACCTTTCAGTCTGCTCTCCTAGGAGTCTGTCTCTGTTTTGCTTGTTAGTTCATTTTGTTCATTAGATTCCACTTGCAAGTGAAATCATATATTTGTCTTTCTCTGACTGGCTTATTTCACTTAGCATAATGTTCTCCAGGTCCATCCATGTTGTTGCAAAGGGTAAAATTTCCTTTTTTGCAACTGAGTAGTATTCCATTATGTAACTGTATCACAGCATCGCTATCCATTCATCAACTGATGGACATGTGGGCTATTTCCAAATCTTAGCTATTGTAAATAGTGCTGCAGTGAACGGAGGGGTGTATATATTCTTTCAAATTAGTGTTTTAAGTTTCTTCAGAGAAATTCCCAGAAGTGAAATTGCTGAATCATAAGGCAGTTCCATTTATAATTCTTTGAGGTAACTAAACATGACAGACATTTTTTTAAGTTTCTCTTTATCTTTTAAAATTGCTGTTATTTTTAAAAATTGCCATTGTTTTATAAAAATAACCTTCAAAAGTGCTACAATCACTAGAACAAATACTAAAAATATTTGTCCGACATAGTAATATTTTATAACTTGTCCTTTGGGGAGGAAAAGAATCTCAACATCAACAGAAATACATTACTTTTTTATAATTTTTGTATATATTTTACTCTTTACTGAATGAACTCGAAAATAGAAGGCATAATATTCACTGTCAATGGATAATATAAAAGTTTAAAAATTAGGAATTATAAGCTTATTGAATATGATCTCTTATTTAATATTGTATCTTATTCTTCAGTGATTTGAATTCTATCTTGTGAAAAAAAGTTAAACCAATAAATTCTTACATGTTACAATTAAATATTATTATATCATAGTGTATAGTATATAATTCATAGTTTATGAGGTTTTTAACTTGATCTTCCTTTTTTCCCCATATTTTTGATATGCAATCAAGAAAACAAAGAGGTAAAGCACTATATTCTATGTTTGAATTTACTTGCAGTAGATTGTAATTTTATGAAAAAATTGAAAGACTTTGTAATGAATGTTTTTAGAAAGAAGAAACAGAAGGGGAGACTGAATACAAATTTGAGTGGCAGAAAGGAGCCCCGCGAGAAAAGTAAGGACAGGTTTTTCTTTTAAGATAAAATATATGTGATTAATTTTATCTGCTGTCCTCCCTGGCCATGCGGCTCAGTTGGTTAGAACGTCATCTGTAGACCAGAAGGTTGCAGGATTTGATTCCTGGTCAGGACACCTGCCTGGGTTGTGGGTTCTATCCCTGGTCAGGGCACGTGTAAAAAAAGTTGTTCTCCCCCACCCTTCCCCTTTTTCTAAAATCAATAAGCATATCTGGGTGAAGAGTAAATTTTTTTAAAACTGATGTCCTATCTTATGTTGTCTTTTCATTCACTAGAGAAAGCATCTAGACTGCCAGTCAAGATGGAGGTGTAGGTAAACACCACTCACCTCCTTACACAACCACAGCAAAAATTACAACTAAACTATAAAACATCTATCACCCAGAATTGTCAAAAATCGAGCTGTATAGTAGTCTGACAACCAAGGAATTAAAGATGTTATGTTTATCCACTGGGTGGAAGGGGCAGACATGTGGAACGGGTGGTCCCACATCCATGTGTGGTACATAAGAATTGGGAGGGATACCTTGGGAATGAGGGATCCTAGCCCCACACTAGACCCCCCCCAGCCCAGGGTTCCAGTGCCAGGAATGTAAGTCCCCATAACTTCTGGCTGTAAAAGTCAGAAGAAACTGCAGATTCTCAGGGGTCTCTTCTAAGGAGCCCACAGTGGACATAGGCAGACTCCCTCAGAGCTCCAGCACCAGAGCAGCAGGTTGAAGGGCACCAGGAACATGTGGGGAGAAACCGAAGTGTCTGTCATCAGGGTGAGTGGAGGTAGACAGTTCCATCCCAGAAACAATTCCAGAGGCCAGGCAGCAGCCACTGTCCCTTTTCTGAGCCCGCCTGCACACAGGGCTGCAGAGCAGCAACACCATATCAGAGACTCCATCAACCTGGTTCCTGTGGGTTTCCATGCCCTGGCAGTTACCTAAGGCTCCACCCCGTCCAACTTACTGGTGGACTTTTCTACAATGGGCTGCTTTCCTAAGGGAGTCAAAGCAGCTCTACGTAATACATAAAAATGAACACAAGGGAGGCTGTCAACATGAGGAAACAAAGAAACATAGTCCAAATGAAAGAACAGAACAAAACTGCAGGAAAAAAAGTAAACCAAATGAAGATAAGCTATCAAATACAGAGTTCAAAACACTGGTTATTAGGATGCTCAAGGAACTCATGGGCACTTCAACAGCATAAAAATGACCCAGGCAGGAATGAAGGTTACACTAAGTGAAATAAAAATTTACAGGGAATCACAGTGGAGTGGATGAAGCTGAGAATCATATAGATGATTTGGAACAGAAGAAAGAAGAAAAACATTAAATCAGAAAAACAAACAAAAAAAAAGAGTCCAAAAACACGAGGATAGGCTAACGCACCTCTGGGACAACTTCAAACATACCAACATTCTAATCATAGGGATGCCAGAAGGAGAAGAGAAAGCAAGAAATGGAAAACTTATTTGAAAAATAATGAAAGAAAACTTCCCTAACTTGGTGAAAGAAATAAACATATAAGTGCAGGAAGCACACAGAGTCCCAAACTAGATGGACACAAAGAGGACCACACCAAGACACATCGTAATTAAAATGCCAAAGGTTAAAGATTAAGAATCTTAAAAGCAGCAAGAGAAAAGCAGAGAGTTACCTATAAAGGAATTCCCATAAGACTGTCAGCTGATTTCCTAAAAGAAACCTCCCAGGCAAGAAGGGGCTGGCAAGAAGTATTCAAAGTGATGAAAGGCAAGGACCTACATCCAAGATCACTCTGTCCAGCAAAGCTGTCATTTAGAATGGAAGGGCAGATAAAGTGCTTCTGAGACAATGTAAAACTAAAGTTCATCATCACCAAACAGTTATTATGGGAAATGTTAAAGGGACTTATTTAAGAAAAAGAAGATGAAAACTATGAATATTAAAATAGCAACAAATTCACAACTATCAACAACTGAATCTAAAAAACAAAACAACAGAAATAGAATCATAGATATGGAGATCATTTGGAGGGTTATCAGTTGGGGAGGGGGAAGGAGGAGAATGGGGGGAGAGGTGAAAGGATTAAGCAATATTAACTGATAGGCGTAGAATAGATGGCAATGTTAAGAACACTATTGGAAATGGGATTGTCAGAGGGAATGGGCATTACTGGGTTGAAGAGGGAAAAGGGAAAATTGGGACAAATAAAATATATTTTTACAAAAAGGCATCTAATATGAAAGTATTTTCAATGATTTAACAATTTGATATAGTATTAGTTTTATTTTTTCATTTTTTAAATTATAATAAACCGGACACTTAATAACTAAATGCTATTTGGAAATACTAAATAATTTTTAATTCTATATTATTTATTATAGTTACACATTTTGTAATGTACCTAGAACTATAAAACTTTTTCAGAATAACTGCTGTTTATTAAGTTATTCTTAATATTGTGTTTGTACATTTTTCTCTACTTAATAGATATGCCAAAGACGACATGAACATCCGAGATCAGCCCTTTGGTATTCAGGCAAGTGACACATATTTTACTCTGTAAGAATAATTGTTATTTAATAAGTACTTCTTTATATTATTGCCCAAAAGGTATTTAAGATGCAGAGGGCTCTGTGGTTTCTATTTGTATCAGATCATAGGAGAACTAGGGGAGAAAATGTTAAGTGTAATAAACACATTATTGAAAGATATCAAAGTTTTGTAGTAAAGTTTATAATGAAAATGTTTTCTGCAGTTGTCAGAATTTGGAGAATCAGCTCAAGGTCCAGAGAAGATGCAAGACTATTTGTTTTGAACTGGGACAAACTGTCTTCAGAGGGCTATATCCTCCTTACGTATAACACTTTTTGGAACACTGCCACACCCATTTTCTGATTGTGTTGTGGCTGTTGTCTTGCTACAGTGGCAGTTGAATTGTTGCAGCAGAGACCTCTAGCTCATAAAGCTTAAAATATTTACTACCTAGCCCTTTATGAAA
Source organism: Artibeus jamaicensis (assembly GCF_021234435.1). Classification (NCBI taxonomy): domain Eukaryota; kingdom Metazoa; phylum Chordata; class Mammalia; order Chiroptera; family Phyllostomidae; genus Artibeus; species Artibeus jamaicensis. The sequence goes on along the minus strand of NW_026521814.1, from coordinate 11,941,316 downwards.
AGTTTGCCAAACCCTGGTTCACGAAATTGAAATTTCAAAGGAAACTTATTTAAATTAGAGAATTTAAGATTAAGCCATAGGAGAATTCTTTTTTGGAATTTTACCATTTCTTTTTGGATATTATTTAGTTGCCATAAAATAAGAGTCAAAAAGAAATAGAATTTAGCTTAGCTTTTAGGCAGAACTTATAGTAAAAGATTTTTGTATTTGTATTAAATTATAAAATACAGTTATGAAGTCTCTTTCTCTGGAAATCTTTTAAAAGTTAGAATAATTTAACGTAAATTCTGTCAAGCAGTGGAGAATTGAACATTGGTTAGACTCTTAGTATTTTAATAACCAAAGTCATGTTCACTGTTTCTCAGGTTCGAAATGTGAGGTGCATTAAGTGTCACAAATGGGGTCATGTCAACACAGACCGAGAATGTCCTTTGTTTGGTCTTTCGGGAATCAATGCAAGTTCAGTTCCTACTGATGGCTCAGGTAGGCACTAGATGCAACTGTTTGTTTTAAAATATATATTGAGGACAAATAAGGAAAGATAAAATAACATTTTTCTCTAATCTCTCTGGGTATTGTTTTGTTTTAGTTGGGTTGGATTGGGTTTTTCGGACTAAGGCATATTCCCAAAATATAATCAATGGGAAACTCTGATCATATGTTTTGAATTTGAAAGGCAGTATCTCATAATTAAATTCAGTGTTTCTAGCCAAGGGCACCTATGCAAGATATATTAAACATAGTTTATCAAGCTACTAACCTAAGTATAGCAGGAAGAAATGGTTACCTCTCATTTTTATGTCCTCAGTTATAAAGGTAGGTTGATCTAGAAGCCTCAGAAATCACCTCTCTTTAGTTCAGATATAAAATAAAAATTGAGTTTTAAAAAGTGTTAACTAGCCCTGGGTGGTGTGGCTGAGTGGATTGGGCACCAGCCTGTGAACTGATAGGTAACTGGTTCGATTCCCAGTCAAGGATACATTCCTGGGTTGTGGGCCAGGTCCCCAGATGAAGGCAAGTGAGAGGCAACCAATCCATGTATCTCTTTCTTTCTCCCTTCCCGTCTCTAAAGTAAATAAATAAAATCTTTTTTTAAAAAGAATATATTTTAAAATAAATAAATAAAAGATGTTAACTATGTTAAAATTGGTATCTAGTTGAAAATTATTTACCTTCCTGCTTATTATTATCTACCTAAGAAAAGTTGGTTTAATTTGGTTTGTATTATTTGGGTTCTTTTTATAAAAAATATTAAAACTGTGAATTTTTAAGTTAAACTTATCAGTGCCTTGTTAGTATGTTAGTATGTGGCTGAGACAGCCACAGGAGTCCAACCATAACTCATGATGAAGTACAGCAGAGAGGACCTGCTTACCCTGAAACATGCACAAGCCATTTCACTTTTATCAGCTTCAACTCTTCATTGTAAAATAAGGATTGGAGCCCTAGCTGGGCATCTCAGTTGGTTACAGCATCGTCCCAGTATGCCAAGGTTATGGATTCGATCCCCGGTTGGGACACATATAAGAAGCAACCAGTGAATGCATGGATAGATGAAACAATAAATTGATGTTTCTCTGTTTCTCCCTTGCTTTCTCTCTAAAATCAATAAATAAATTTTAAATAAGGATTTGATAGTATAACTCTAGGGGTTTTCAGCATTTTTAAAGCAGCTATAAAACCTTTTTTTTCCTGTCTAATTTTTTTAAAGATATCTAATATGAAACCCAGTATATAGAACATATATAGAACATACAAAGGCAGAGCTGCTCTATTTAAGCAAATGCTCTGGGCATGAACCCAATCCTCAGTTCATCTAGGCCTCTGTTGCACCTCTTTAGACTCCTTATATCATCCACTGCCACCTCTGAGCTCAAGATTCACCCCCAGTCAGCGTACGACTTTCAGCCTCTCTCCTGTAGCTAGAGATCCTGCTTCCTTTGAGCAAGCCAAACGCAAGCTTCAGGATTCAAGTTCCTACAGCTTGCATAGTTTTCCTATAGCTGTAGGGTGCCAGTTCTCTTATTGGGAGTTTTAAAATTTTGATCCATTATCAAGTTTGACACTGTTTCTTTAATGGTGTTACAGATGTCAGAATAGGTAGAGGAAGTACACAAATAAAATATTACATTGAGTTTTTGAAATCCTTATTGCTCTAAAAAATAGAAGCCACATTTTAAGTAAGAGAAAACTATTTGCTCAGCGGTGAGAGAATGTTGATATAGACCTTGGTCTGACAACCTCTGAGAAAAAGAACATCCCATGGATGCTGCAATGCAGGTATCTTTAAGCCCACATACTATGCTCCTTGCTCCCCCGACCTTACCCAGTTGGTTAAAGAAGGGTGAGAGGCCTCAAAGAAATAAAGCCTCAAAAGAAATAGGGGTGGAGTAGGTCATATATGAAGAACCCATTGGCTCACATGTTTCTGACCACTAATTTTACTTACAGGGATCTGTTACTACATATGAAAGTTATATTCTTTTTTCTGGAAGGGGTTGTGTCTTTCTCATCTTTTCCTTCACTCCAGCGTTGTGGTGCCCTTTCAGTGACATGACCCCGTGTGGGCTAGGGATGGGCAGTGGTGGCAGCTGTCTTTGTTCCTTGGCCTCGCCTTTGATCCTGCTCTGAGAGAATGCGTAAGATAGACCCCAGACTTAGCTCTTTACTTAATAATTGACTAGACCTACTTTCTCTTGAGTCTATATTAGAAAGTCTCCTACGACAACCAAAACAACTTACACTATTTAGTTAACCTATTTTTAAACTTAGTATTGAAAACAGTGAATTCAGATATCATAAAGCTGGATTGGCTCTTTTTCAGCTCTCCATTTATACTTATTAACCTTACAGTAATTTAGTCATTCATTTTGTGCAGAGTTTTTGGACCCCACTTATGGTGGGGTTTTACTGTATTCTTCAATCAAAGGAACTTTTTCAAAATAAAGTAAGTGGAGTAGGAAAATGCTCAAGTTTTTGGCTGCTATCAATTTTTAACACATGTAACCACCCTTGAGAAATCTACAAATTAGTGACTCTCTCTGCATAAACTGAGCATTGGAGGGGTGGAGGGGGTGGAGGATGAAAAGTATCACCTTTATTGAAATACTATAATTAATATCCCTAATACATAAAATGTTCTTTCAAGTCAATCTGAAAGAGAGCAAAATAAAAAAGGACATAAATATTGGTGGTTTACAAAAGGAGGAATTCAAATAGCCATAAAAGCTATGACAATATTTTCAATATTAATAACCAAAGAAATGAAAACTAAAGTAATATATTATCTTTTAGCCCATCAAATTTGGTAAAGATTTAAAACATCTATATTTCCGATGTTAGAGCAAGTGTGGTAAAATTAACATTTTAATCTGCTGATGATAAATTGAAACAGCTTTTCTGAAGATCCATTTGATGGTATGTATCAAAAGCCTTAAAAACATGTATATTTTTACCTACAAATTCAACTTCCAGGAATTTATAATAAAGTGATAAAGCAGATGCTCAAAGGTTTATAGTGATGAACTATTAGAAACAACCCTAAATGTTCATCAGTAAAGGTAAAATAAACTCACTTGTTCAGCGGTTATGTATGGAGCACTTACTCTGTGCCAGGTATTTTTCCGGGCTCTAGGAATTCAGTCTCTAGACAGAGAAGGTCCTTCCTTTGATTGTATTGGAAATGACACAACAATTTTTTTTCTAAAATCCTAAGAAGGATTTTTTTAAAGATTTTATTTATTTTTAGAGAGGGGGGAAAGGAGGGAAGGAGGGAAAGAAACATTGATATGAGTGGGGGTGGAAATTCTGACAACTGTAATTGAACAATAAAATAATTTTTTTAAAAAAGAAGACTAAACATCAATGTGAGAGAGAAGCACCTATCTGTTGACTCTCATAAACACCCCAACCAGAGACCAAGCTCACAACCCAGGCGTGTGCCCTGACCAGGAACTGAACTGACAACCTTCCACTTTGTGGGACAGCGCCCAACCAACTTAGCCGTACCAGTCAGGGCACACAAAATAAATTAATAAGTAAGAAAGCAGTAGGTATTAATAAGTTCTATGATAAAATTAAATTGGATACTGTAATAACAACTCAATGGGGAGTAACTTTAAATTGTTTGTTTGTTTGTTTGTTTGTTTATTTATTTATTTATTTTTAGAGGGGAAAGAAGGGAGGGAGGAACCATAAATTCAGAGAAGCAGTGTACTTAGTGGCTAAGAGCACAGACTGTGGAGCGAAGGAGGTAGTAAATGCCTGATCTGGAGCTCCTGCCCTGCTGCTTAGTAGCCACGTAACTTGAAACACACTGACTAAGCACTCTGTGAGGTGTAAATGTGAGGACAAAGACTGGTAAATATCTGAGAATATCTCAAAGCACTGAACTCTATGATAAAATTATGATTAAAAACAAGTCAGTGACTTACCATCGCTGATACCACGCAAGGTGATGTACCATGTATTTCTGGTGTACCATAACAGCTGAGAGCATCAGCTTCAGCTATATGTAGGAACAATTGAAGATACAGGAAATAGTACTCTCATTTATTTGTTCTTTTATTTGTTTAGATTTGTTTTATTAACATTACCGTCATAAATTTATCCTAAAAGAATAATCATAGATATGTCCAAAGAGTTTATACAAAGTATGAGTCTAATAGTAAAAGAAAGAGAGAACCTGAATACCTAATAAAAGGATATTAGGTGAATAATTACAAGATGTTAACAAAGGAATGCTACTATGCAGCCATTAAAAGTGATGTGACGACTGCTTCCTATCATGGTATGGATGTTGTTTTTAACATATGGTCAAGTAAAAAAAGCAGATTTTAAAACAAAGTAGTTATCCATTGGAGTTTCTTTTTTATCTTTAGGTAAAAATATAGACAGATACTTTAGAAAAATGCCTGGAAGATGATTTCTCAAAATATTAGCCACAGTTGTACATTTATAATTTTTAAGTGAATATTATTTTAGAAGAATTTAAAATTATACATAGAAATAAATTATTTTAAATTGTATTGCTCAGTTAATACCTTTAAAGTTTGACCAGAATATAATAGGGCCACTTAACTAACTCCAGCAGAAACTCTTAAAGGTTTCTCAAAAACAAAATCAAGACTCTGCTATATCAAATAGGAAAGCAAATAATAACGATGTTGTATTCTGAGTTTGCAGTGAAAAACAAACTCCCAATTTTCTAATCCACTTGCTGATTCAAGCTAAAAAAAAATCTTTTCATTTAAAAAAAAATCACCTATTGAATAATGTCTCACCAGCGAGTAGAGATTATTTTTGCAATAAGGCAGTCTCAGTGGACGAGTCATCATGGGATAATCACACCCCTGGGGTATGCAGCCTTCTGCCTGTAATCTCCCAGGAGTGTAATTATTTCATGATAACCATACCCCCTGGTGTTGCATTATTTCTATTATGAAATTCTTAGTTTAGTGTACAAAGTAACGTACTTTGATCACTGGAAACTACAAGGTGCTGTTAGAATGTTCCAGCTGTGAGGTTTACAGAGACCAGCTATAAGATTTACTTCTCCTTTATAAAGTAAAATTAGGCAATCAAAATGCTTCTTTTGGCTAAGCCGGTTTAGAATCTCTTCTATTGATAAGATCATCTTAACTTTGTAAGTTTTCCTCCGTTCTAGATATATCCAAATTATATGCAAAACTTGCAAGCTTCAGTGGTGACTGAATTTTTATGAAATATTTTTATATTATAACATAATTAAATGACCTGCCCACGTGGCTTTTATCAATGGCCCTTATTCTTATCATAGACTGTTACTGTTGTCGTTCATGTTTTTAATGTATATCAAAGTTAAGCATTTTTAAATTTGCAATGGGGTTTTCAAAAAGCAAGTGGGTTTCTTTGGGCGGGGATTGTTTGTATTTCTGCTTTCTTCATAAATTTCATAGTTACATATATTCATATGCCTCTACTTAATCTTTTTGTTTTAATCTTACTTGTGTTTCTTCTCAGTACTTTTTTTTACAGCAGTTTTAGGTTCACAGTAATATTGAGAGGACAGTACAGAGATTTCCTATATGCCTCCACCCCCACAAATGCATAGCCTCCCTCATTATCAACATCCTCTACAAGAATGGTATCTTTGTTGCAGTTGATTAACCTACATTGACACATTATTGTCACCCAGAGTGCATAGTCTACCTAAGGGCTCACTTTTTGTGCTGTGCACTCCATGGGTTTGGACAAACATATGATGACATGTATCCACCATTATAGTACCATACAGAGTACCATACGGTTTCACTGCCCTAAAAATCCTCTGTGCTCTGCCTGTTTATCCTTCTCTCCCCTCCAACAATTGATTTTTTTCCTGTCTCCATAATTTTGTCTTTTCCTGAAGATCATATAGTTGGAATCATACAGTATGTGGCCTTTTCAGATTGGCTTCTTTCACTTAGCTATATGCATTTAAGTTTCCTCCATGTTTTTCATGGTTTCATAACTCATTTCTTCTCAGTGCTGAATTTCATTGTGTGGATATATCACAGTTTATTGATCCATTCACCTACTGAAGAGCATCTTAGTTACTGTACTTTCAAGTTTTGGCAATTATGAATAAAACTGCTATGTGCAGGTTTTCTTGTTTTCAGCTCCTTTGGGTCAATACCAATAAGTGTGATTGCTGGATTGTGTGGTAAGAGTATGTTTAGTTTTATAAGAAATTGCAAACTGTCTTCCAAAATGGCTATATAATTTTGCATGCCCACTGGCAATGAATGAGAGTTCCCATTTTGCATTGCCAGTGTTATGAATGTTCTAATAGATCTATAGTGGCATCCCATTTTGCATTTCCTTGATGACAGGATGAAGTGCATCTTTTTAAAATTTATTTTTCCATTACCATTTATCCCCCCATACCCTCTTCCACCTCCAGCCCCCCCACTGCAATCACCACACTGTTGTCAGTGTCCATGAGTTCTTTCTCTTTTTTTCACTCAATCCTCCCATCCCCCCTAACCTGCACCCCCTCAGCTGTCAGCCTGCTCTCTATCTATGAGCATGTCTCTATTATTTTTAGAGAGAGAGGAAGGGAGGGAGAAAGAGAGGTACAGGAACATTGATGTGTGAGAGAAACATCAATCCCATTGCCTATTCCACATGCCCCAACCTGGGACAAGGCCCACAACCCAGGCATGTACCATGACCAGGATTTGAACCAGTAACCGTTCACCTTGCAGAATGACACCCATCCCACTGAGCCACACCGATCAAGGCAAATCTGTCTCTATTTTGCTTGTTTGTTCAGTTTGTTCATTAGATTCCATGTATGAGTGAAATCATATGGTAATTGTCCTTGTCTGACTGGCATATTTCACTTAGCATAATGTTCTCCAGTTCCATTCATGCTGTTGCAAAGGGTAAAAGTATCTTCTTTTTTACAGCTGAGTAGTATGCCATTGACAGCTCATCTTTTCATATGCTTATTTGCCATCTGTATATCTTCTTGGTGAGGTGTCTGTTAAGACTGTTAGATCATTTTTCTTGAGCAAGTGTTTTTAAAGCAGTTTTATTGAGTTATAATTTATGCACCATACAGTTCACCTATTTAAAGTGTACAATTCAGTGGCTTTGAATTAAATGACTTTTAGTTTGTATATTCACAGAGTTGTACATTCATCACCGTAATTTTAGAACATTTTCATTACTCCAGTAGGAAACTTCACACTCCCTAGTCTCCCTATAAAATGCCCTACTGGGACATTTTATATAAAAGGAATCATAACAATATGTAGTAAAGAAAGTTATTTTAATATCTCTTTCTTTGCCTTTAAATTTTACACTTTAACACAATGAAAATTGCATTGCTTACCCTCCAACCCACACCCAAAGTACGTACTTTCCAGCATCCTCTTTCTCCCCATGGAATCTGGACATTGATGTACAACAATATGCATAGAGAATTTATTGTTAACCAGGGAACCTCATTCAAGCTGTCCAGAGTTTTTATTAAAGTTTAATTATATAGGCATGAATGATGGAGTGATTGGCCATGTGGTTGAACTCAGCCTCTAGTCCCTGTGCCTTTCCTGGAGGTCAGACTGATAATCATGTGGCTCAAAGGCCCAGCCCTCTAGAATCACATGGTTGGTCTTTCTGGTTTGGCCAGTCCCATCCTGAGTCATCTCCTTAATATAACCTATCTAAGAGCTCGCTATGAGTCACCTTGTTAATATAAACTAGTAGATTCCACCATGAATAACAAAGATACTCCTGTCACTCAAGTAATTTTGAGGATTTCGAGGCTCATTCCCAGAAACTGGGGACACAGGCCTGCCAAATTTTTTTATTACATAGCAGATGTATTTTCATTTTCACTTAGTTTAAATATTTTTTAATTTCTCTTGAGACTTCTTCAATCCATGTTATTTAGAAGTATGTTGTTTCATCTACAAATATTTTAGGATTGTTCCGGCTAACTTTCTGTTATTGATTTCTAGTTTAATTATATTATGGTCTGAGACCATCCTTTGTATGGTTTCTTTTACATTTGTTAAAGTGCATTATATAGCCCAGAATGTGGTCTGTCTTGGTGAATATGAGCTTGAGAAGAAAGTGTATTATGCTGTTGTTGGATAAAGTACCTTATAAATATCTGGTAGATCCAGTTGATGGATGGTGATGTTCAGTTTAACTATATCCTGTTGATTTTCTGCCTGCTGGATCTGTCCATTTCTGTTAGAGGGGCATTGAAGTCTCAGCCATAATACTGTATTTGTCTATTTCTAAAAACATTTCTATCAGTTTTCGCTTCACATATTTTGTTAGGTGCTTAGACATATGAGATTGTTGTGTCTTACTGGAGAATGGATCTCTTTTCTTTATGTAATTGGTTTTCTTTAAATCCTTGATAAAGGATTGATCGGAAATCTGCCTTGTCTGAAATTAATATAGATACTCCAGCTTTGTTTAGTTACTATTAGCATGGTATCTCTTTCTCCATCCTTTACTTTTACTTTATCTGTCTTCATATTAAAGTGGGTGTCTTCTGGCTGGTGTAGCTCAGTAGATTGAGCGCAGGCCTGCGAACCAGAGGATTGAGGTTTGATTCCCAGTCGGGGCACATGCCTGGGTTGCAGGCCAGTTCCCAGCAGGGGACACACGAAAGGCAACTATACATTGATGTTTCTCTCCCTCTCTCCTTCCCTTCCCCTCTAAAGATAAATACAATCTTAAAAAACTCTAACATTAATTATAAAAAATAAAAATAAATAAATTGGGTTTCTTATATACAACATGCAGTTGGATCTTGTTTTTTAATCTATTATTGATATAATTGGATTAAGATTTACCATATTTATAATTGCTTTTTATTTGTTGCCTTATTCTTTGCTTTTGGTCTTCCACTCTTCTGCTTTCTCTGATTTTAATTGAGCATTTTATGTGATTCCATTTTATTTTTCTCTTAGCATGTCTGTTATACCTATTTTTAATTTAGTGGTTAGCGTAGAAATTGCAGTAGAAATTTACAGTGAATCTAAGTCCACTTTCAAATAACACTCTGCCAGTATCTTAAAACGGAGTAAACCAGTCCTTTTATACAAACCAGTTCCTCCCTTCTGTCCCTTTACTGTCGTGCCTTTCGTTTACCATAAGCAACAGTCATCCGGTATGTTACTACTACTATTGTCATCTGGAACAAGATGTTATCTGTTAGATCAGTTAAGAGTAAGAAAAATAAACTATTTTATTCTACTTTCATTCATTCCTTCGCAAATGCTCTTTCTTTATGTAAATCTGAGTTTTGTTTTTGTTTTTTTTAATCCTCACTCAAGGGCATGCTTCTTGTAGAAAGAAGGAAAGGGAGGAGAGAAACATCACTCAGCTGCCTCTTACACATGCCCCAAATGGGGACCAAACACACAACCCAGGCGTATGCCCTGACCAGGAATTGAACCCCAGACCTTTCAGTTCATGGGACAGCATTCCAACTGAGCCATACCAGCTAGGGTGATCTGAGTTTTTGATCATCATTTTCCTTTTCTCTGAAGAACTTCTGTCAATGTTCCTTATAAGATAGATATATTGGTGACAGAGTCCTCAGTTTTTGTTTGAGAAAGTCTTTATTTCTCCTTCACTTTTGAAGGATAATTTCACTGGATACAAAATTCTATGTTGGTGATTTTTTCTTTAAATATTTCACTCCACTCTCTTCTTCCTTGCATGGTTTAAGAGAAGTCCAATTTAATTCTTATCCTTGTTCCTCTCTAGGTAATGGATTTCCCCACTTTCCTACCCTCAGCATCTTTCAAGATTTTGTCTTCATCTTTGATTTTCTGCTGTTTGAATATGATATCTCCATGGGTGTGTGTATGTTTTGTATTTTTCTGCTCGATGTTTTCTGAGCTTCCTGGATCTGTGGCTTGGTGTCTATCATTAATCTTGAGAAATCTCAGGCATTATTATTTCAAATATTTCTTCTGTTCTTTTCTCTTCTGGTATTCCTGTGGTACGTATGTTCCACCTTTTATATTGTCCAGTAGTTGTTGGATATTCTGATTTCCTTTTATTTTTTTCCATTTTCTTTCCCTTTGTTTTTCATTTGGGAATGTTATATTGACATATCTTAAAGCTCACTGGTTCTTTCTTCAGCCATGTCTAGGCTGTAATGAGCTTAGCTCATCAGAGGCATTCTTCATTTCCATTGGTGTTTCATATTTCTAGCATTTTTTTATATTCTCTCTTAGAGTTCCCATCTCTTTGCTTACATTATCCTTCTGTTCTTTCATGTTGTCCACTTTTTCTAGTAAAGCCCTTAGCATAGCAGTCTTAGTTATTTTAAATTCCCAATAATGATAATTCCAGAATCTCCATCATGCTGTCTGATTCTGATGTTTGCTTTGTCTCTCCAGACTGTGATTTTGCCTTTTAGTGTGCTTGCAAAATTTTGTTGAAAGCCAGACATCATGTATCAGGTAGACAGAACTGAGGTAAATATGCATTTAGTGTAAGGTCATATGTTTATTTGGCTATGTGTTAGGTTGGGTTTACTCTTTGTTGTAGCTAGATGTCAGAGGCTAAAATTTCTTCAAGTGCTCTTGTTTTTGTTTCCCTGAAGACTCCTTTAATAGAGTCTGAGCCTTTTTTCGATTGTAATCCCTTGATATTATACAGGAGCCCTATTGATGTGGTAAGATATGCAGCGAAGCAAAGCATTCCATAGCCCTATGCCCAGGTCTCACTCTTTTACTGAGCCTGTGACCCTGGGCTGTAATCTTCACAAGTGCTCCTCAGCTCTTTCTCCCCATGTAGGTTACGCTCTGGGAAAGTAGCTTCCCTTAAGGGTATTTGTTTAGGACAACAGAATGCTCTGGGTTTATTGTTAAATGGTTACTTTTTCCTTTCTTCTGTTGGAAGGGAAGTAGAAGGGGATTGTTCTTTGTTGTTCATGGCGCAAACCTGGTGGGACTCCTGGAGACAAAACTCACATAACAGTGGGAGTCCATTAAGGTTGGGCCCTCTCAGGAGTTTTCATTTCTTTTGGCAATTCTTGCCCACCTTCCGACAATAGTTATCTTTTCAGTAATCTTACCAGTTGCTGGCTTCATTGGTGGTTTGTGGTTCTGATATACTGTGATTCCCTGTCACTTGCCTTTCCCATTTTGGGGGTAGTAATTTGCCCTGTGAGCTCAATTCTGAATAGATCTAAGAGAATTTGTTGATTTTCAGGATTTTCAGCTTTTTTTCTTGTGAGGATAGAAGGACTTGCAAGTTCCATGTGTATTGATTGCATTGACAACCAAAAGTTGTAAAAGCAACATAAAAGTGAATAAACATTGAGTCAAATTTGTTAACATCAGTTTCACTTGGTGCTAATTATTTGACTAGGTTTTTCAGGCTTAAATTACTATATATTTAAAGTTATTTTTCTATTTTTTTTCAAATTTAGCTATAATTTTTAAAATATTTGGAATTGTCTCATCATGGTAATATGGAAAGTTTCACATTGTTAATATAAGTAAATTTCAAGTTCTGAATGACATTATTGGATATTCTTGACCATGTACAGTATTTCTTTTTCTTTATAATGCCTCAGTGTGAGATGCAGTAATACCACAGATGGCTCAAATGCTATCAATAGGTACTAAATATTTGAAGTGTCTCTATTCAGTCTTGTTTACAACTTATAGTTTTTAGTGTGTTTAAACAATGTGAAAATGAATAAATAGCTAAATTAAAGAAAGTATTATTCTACACTTCTTGAAATATTTGTCTGTATATCATTGTTCTTTCCCTTGTATAATCTTTTCTAACTCTTGGCTTAATTTTTCTTGAAGATTTTTGCACTAAGCTGTAAGACTGATAGAAGTATTCTGCAGCAGAGCTCCCACATGCTGCTTCTTTGTCTTTTCATCAGCCTTTCATGTTGAAGGCATTTTTGTTACTTGAGAACATGTTTGGGAAATTCAACAGAATAACTGTCAGATCACAAAGCGTTGCTAAAAAGACACATGAGCATACTGGAAGGACATTCTGTAGAAAGAAAGATGATAGACTTGGTTGCTCTTCTGACAGATACTTCTGAATCTGTCATGGATTTCCTTCTGCAAACCCTTGAAGAAGTTCAATTCTACCAGCATAGGTACTAGAAAGCCCTATATCTGATGGCAGAATTTTTTTTAAATCCTTCAACATTGGGGAAAAATGCAATAAAAAAAATAAAACTAAAAAAAAGTAAAAGGTAAAATTAAAATATAAATCTTCCTACTGCAGAAAAAGTGTTTGTGTTACCAGAATGTCCTTAAAGCTTAACTCCTAAAATAAGCAGATATGGCCCTGGTTGGTGTGTCTCAGTTGGTCACAAGTTCTATTCCCTGTTAGGGCACATGTAGGTTACAGGATTCAGTCCTCAGCTGGGGTGTGTACAGGAGACAACTGATCCATGTTGCACCTCTCTCTCTTTCTCTCATTAAATAAACACATACAGTGGGACCCCCCACAAAACCAGAATTATCTTCTGGAGTGTGGGTCCCTTGTAATGCAGACTTCCCCTGCAAGGTGAGTGTTCTAGAAACCCATCTGTATAAGAGTACTGTTGGCATTGTTCTGAAACTGCATTCAGCTTCAGTGAATTTTTTTTAAGACTCAACACATTTGCTCATTTCATGATGGGTGATCTATAAGCACACCTGCCCATTACCGTTCCCCTGTTTTGACCAAAAACAGCATGTCCCTCCCATGCCCCACCTTTCTATTCACCTGATCTCACCCTGAGCAACTTTTTTTATTTACCTACCCAGATGAAAAAAGTCCTCAAAGGGAAATAAATGCTTTGCCATTATCAAAGGAGTGAAACAAAAAATTACACAAGCACTAAAAGGCATCAAATTCAACAAGTTCAGAACTATTTTGAACAATGGAAATAACATCTCAGTAGGTGTATTGCATCCAAAGGAGAGTGCTTTGAAGGTGACTGAAGTTTAAACATGTAAGAATAAATACACAATTTTTATAAGTAAATTCTGGGTTTATTGGCTCCCCTTATAAGTAAATAAATAAAAATTTAAAATAAGCAGATATTAAAACTAATAAATAAAGTAACTAAGTGAGGTTAGGCTTCATTTCTGTCCTTTAACATGTAGTTGATCAGGAACCAAATTTTTTTTTTTAATGCATGAGGAAGCTAATTAGCTGAAAAGAAATTTTGACTTATAAAAGATATTTTTATTCAGTAAACTTATTAAGTCATAGTGCTTCAAAGGTCAAAGTGATGCTCTTGATCGGTATTTTATATTTTGGCTATTTTGTTTTAAGTGATTACCAATGATTAAGTCATTTCAAATGATAAGCACTATCATAATTCAGTGATTAAATTTGTTAGAGTGGCTATGCCTTGAAATGCCATTGACATTAACAAACTAATTGCAATCCTGTTCTATCAGTAAATGACTGCTCTGTGTTAAAGGTATGTGTGGGACTAGCAGAAGCTACACCTCCCATAATCTCAAAGGAGTATTACGATTCTCAGATCACAGCCATAATTCTCTTTTACATGACTCTCTTTTTTCGTATTAACATCATTCATCTACTCAAGGTCTGCCAGCTTCAAGTAAAGGAAATTAGGCAGTGATTAGCTAGGAAAAAGAGAATGAATGAAATGTAGTCTGTCTAGTAAATATTAATTCTTCTATTCAAATCAAACTAATGAAGTTAACATGAACCTCATCATGTCCCACTCACTTAGAATGCCCTACTTTTTACCTTTTCCTAAATCCTATAGGAGTTTGAAAATCAAATTCAGTTTCTAGTTCTTTCCTGGCATATATATAAGCTTTTCTGAAATAGGGACTGTATCTTATTTACCTTTGTATCTGCAACATCTTGTACATTCTACCATCAGGGGTGCCCACCTTTTGGTGTCTCTGGACCACACTGGAAGAAGAGTTGTCTTGGGCCATTCATTAAATACACAAACACTAATGAAAACCGACGAGCAAAAAATAGGCCCATGCATAATTTTTATGATATCTGCCACCACAAATAAGCAAAGCAGTCCTCACATAACAACCCTTATTATGCAGTGGCTCTTTCAATAATCTTTTAAAATCGTGCAGCAGATCTCAAGTTTGTTATCACTAATATAAAAAATGCACATATCTAAGTAATAAAACTTAATATAAAACTTAGTAATAAAATTAAATATAATATTTTAAGTAAATTTATGATTTTTGTCTTGGGCTGCATTCATAGCCATCCTGGGCCACACGCAGCCCATCCTGGTCTGCATGCTTAGTAAATAATTGTTTAAAAAGTGACAATAAAAAAGCTTTGCTAACTATTCTAAACATCACTGTTTACCAACTTTTCTGAATATATCTTACAACACAAATTTATTATTTATATTTTTTCTGTTCTTTCATATAAACTAATTTTCCCAAAAAAGCTTATCACCTTAAAGGCAGGAACAAAGATCTCTATTCATTATCTCTCAAGTACCTAGTGAGATATAATAGTAAACCCTCAGTAACACATACTGGTTTTTTAAATCACTTTCTGTGTTATGTACTAGGGGCAAATAAGTTAGAATTTCCTATGCAGGACCCTCTCCATAGTTACAGACATAATAGAAACGTCATGAGAGTCTATAGTAACATGGTCAGTAATTATTTTTTATTTAATATTTATTCTATTTTTTCCATTACCATTTAGTCCCCTTATGTTCCCTTCCTCCCAGCAACAACCACACTGTTCTCCATGTCCCTGAGTCCTTTTTCCTTTGCTCAATCCCTCCACCCCTTCTCCTCCCCACCACTGGCTGTCATTCTGCTTTCAATCTATGAGTCTGTACCCATTTTCTTGTTAGTTCAGTTCATTAGATTCCACATATAAGTGAAATCATATGGTATTTGTCTTTCTCTGACTGGCTTATTTCACTTAGTATATACTTTCTCAAAGGGTAAAACTTTCTTTTTTTATGGCCAAGTAGTATTCCATTGTGTAAATGTCCTGTGGTTGTTTTATCCATTCATCTACTGATGGACACTTGGGCTGCTTCCATATGTTGGTGATTGTAACAGTGCAGTGAACATAGGAGTGTTTATGTCCTTTCAAATTAGTGTTTTGGGATCCTTCAGATATATACCCAGCAATGGGATCACTGGGTCAGAAGGCAGATTCATTTTTAATTTTTTAAGGTATCTTCACACTGCTTTCCACAGTCGCTGTACCAATATACATTCCCACCAGCAGCTCAAAAGGGTTCCCCTTTCTCCACATGCTCACCAGCACTTGTTGTTTGTTGATTGATTTATTGATGATAGCCACTGTGACAGGTGGGAGATTATATCTCATTGTGGTTTTAATTTGCATTTCTCTGGTGATTAGTGATGTTGAACATCTTTTTATATATCTGTTAGCTATCTGTATGTCCACTTTGGAGAAGTGTCTATTCAGTTCCTTTGTCCATTTTTTATTGGGTTCTTTGGAGTTTTTTGTTGTTGAGTTTTGTAAGTTCATTATAAATTTTGGATATTAACCCCTTATCAGATGTATCAGTGTATATGTTCTCCCATTCTGCAGGTTGTCTTTTTATTTTGTTGATGGTCTCCTTTGCTGTGCAGAAGCTTTTTAGTTTGATGTAGTCCCATTTGTTTATTTTTTTCTTTTGTTTCCCTTGCCTGGGAAGATACATACAATAAAATATTGCTATGACCAATGTCCCAAGATTTGGCTGCCTATGTTTTATTCTAGGATTTTTACAGTTTCAGGTCTAACATTTAAGTCTTTGATCCATTTTGAATTTATTCTAGTGTGTGATGTAAGAAGGTAGTCTAGTTTCTACATGTATCTACATGTTTTTCTACATGTATCTGTCCAGTTTTCCCAACACCATTTATTGAATAGACTGTCTTTAGCCCATTGTATATGCTTGCTTTCTCTGTTGAATATTAATTGACTGTAAAGGTGTGGGTTTATTTCTGGGCTGTCTATTCTGCTCCATTGGTCTATGTGTCTGTTTTTATGCCAGTACCATGCTGTTTTGATTACCTTGGTTTTATAGTATAGTTTGATATTAGGTAGCATGATTCCTCCAACTTTGTTCTTCTTTCTTCTGTGGCTGTGCCAGGCTTTTTGTGGTTCCATATAAATTTTTGAAATATTTGTTCTAGTTCTGTGAAATATGTCATTGGAATCTTGAGAGGAATTGCATTGAATCTATAGATTACTTTGGGTAATATGGACATTTTAACGAGGTTGATTCTTTCTATCCATGAACATGGTATGGACTTCCACTTACTTGTATCTGCTTCAGTTTCTTTCTTCAGTGTCTTGTAATTTTCGGAGTAAAGGTCTTTTATATCCTTGGCTAGGTTTATTTGTAGATATTTTATTCTTTTTGTAGCAATTGTGAATGGGATTGTTTTCCTAAGTTCCCTGTCTTCCTTATTGGCATATAAAAATGCAACTGATTTCTGGATATTAGTTTTGTACCCTGCTACTTTGCTGAATTCATTTATCAGTTCTAGTAGTTTCTTGGTGGAATCTTTAGGTTTCTCTATGTACAGTATCATGTCATCTGCAAATAATGACAGTTTTACTTCTTCTTTTTAATTTGGATGTCTTTTATTTTTTCTTCTTGTTTGAATGCTGTGGCTAGGACTTCCAGTACTATGTTGAATAAGAGGTAAAAGCAGACATCTCTATCTTGTTCTTATGCTGGCAGTGGGTTTGTTATATATGGCCTTTATTATGTTTAAGTATATTCTCTCTAATCCCACTTTGCTGAGAGTTTTTATTATAAATGGGTGCTGGATTTTATGAAAGGCTTTTTCTGCATCTATTACTGTGATTGTGTGCTTTTTATCCTTTATTTTGTTTATGTGGTATGTCAATTTATTGATTTGCAAATGTTGTACCAACCTTACAGTCTCAGAGTAAATCCCACTTAATCATTGTGTATGATCTTTTTGATGCATTGCCGTATTCAGTTTGCTAATATTTTGTTCAGGATTTTAGCTTCTATGTTCATCAGGGACATTGGTCTGTAATTTTTTTTTCTTTGTAGTGTCTTCATCTGGTTTTGGAATTAGGATAATGCTGGCATCATAAAATGTGTGTGGGAACCTTCCTTCTTGGATTTTATGAAACAGTTTGAGGAGGAGAGGTGTTAGTTCTTCTTGGAATATTTGGTAAAATTCACCTGTGAAGCCATCTAGTCCAGCACTATTGTTGGGAGTTTTTGATTACGGCTTCAATTTCATTAGGTGTAATCTGTCTATTCAGAATTTCTTATTCTTCCTGATTTGGAGGATTGTCTATTTCTAGGAATTTATCCATTTCTTTCAGGTTGTCCATTTTGGTGGCATATCATTGTTCATAGTATTTTCTTACAATCCTTTACATTTCTTTGGTGTCAGTCGTTATTTCTCCTCTTTCATTTGTGATTTTATTTATTTGGGTCCTTTCTCATTTTTTCTGGATGAGTCTGGTTAAAGGTGTGTCAACCTTGTTTATCTTTTTAAAGAGCCAGCTCTTAGATTCATTAATCTTTTGTACCTTTCTTTAGACTCTATTTCATTGATTTCTGCTCATATCTTTATTATTTCCTTTCTTCTACTCACTTTGAGCTTTGGTGGGTTTTTTTTTTCCCAAATTCCTTTAAGTGTGAAGTTGGATTGTTTATTGGAGCTTTTTCTTGTTTGTTTGTTTGTTTGTTTGTTTTTTGAGATGGGCCTGTAATGCTGTGAATTTCCGTCTAAGGACTGCTTTCCCAGTGTCCCACAGGTTTTAGATTGTTGTGTCCTTGTTTTCATTTGTTTCAAGGGATCTTTTAATGTCTTCCTTGGTCTCATTGTTGACTCACTCATTGTTTAATAACGTGGCATTTAGTTTTCATGTCTTTGTGTGTTTTTCAGTGTTGTTCTTGTGAGTGATTTCTAGTTTAATGACTGTGGTCAGAGAAGATAGTTGATATGATTACAGTCTTCTTAAATTTATTGAGATTTGTTTTGTGTCCTAGCACGTGGTTTAGCCTAAAAAAACGTTCCATATGCACTTGAAAAATATGTATTTTCTGCTGCTTTGGGGCGAAATACTCTGAAGATATTAAGTCCATTTCATCTAGTATGTTGTTTAAGGCCACTGTATCATCATTGATTTTCTGTCTGGAAGATCTATCCATTGAAGTCAATGGGATGTTGAAATCCCCAACTGTGACTGAATTTCTGTCAATATTTCCCTTTATGTCCCTTTAAATATGTGAAGATCTGCTTCACATATTTAGGAGCTCCTATGTTGGGTGCATAAATGTTTGCTATGGTTATATCCTCTTGCTGGATTGTTCCCTTTATCATTATGTAGTGTCCTTCTTTGTCTCTTACTATAGCCTTGGTTTTAAAGTCTATCCTGTCAGATATAAGTACTGCTACCCCAGCTTTTTCTTCTTTTCCATTTGCAGGAAATATCTTTTTCCATTGTGTGTACGTTTCCATCTGAGATGGGTCTCTTGGAGGCAGATATATATGGTTCTTGTTTTCTTACCCATTCAGCTACCATATGTCTTTTACTTGGAGCATTTAAGCCATTTACATTTAAGGTGAGTATTGATGGATACATATTTAGTGCCATTTTATTGTAAGACTAGTTTCCTCTGTTGTTGTTTTTTTCTGTCTCGTTTTCTTCTTCTTCTTAAAGACAGTCTTTTAGCATTTGTTTCGGTACTGGTTTGGTGTTAACAAACTCCTTTAGCTTTTTCTTGTCTAGGAAGCTCTTCATTTCTCCTTCAATGTTAAATGATAGCCTTGCTGGGTAAAGTAGGCTTGGTTGTAGGTCACTGCTTTTCATCACCTTGACTATTTCACGCCACTCCCTTCTGGCCTGAAATGTTTCTGTTGAGAAATGAGATCACAGTCTAATTGCTGCTCCCTTGTATGTAACTTTTCTCTTGTGACTTTTAGGATTCTCTCCTTATTTTTAAGCTTTGTCATTTTAATTATGATGTGTCTTAATGTAGGCTTCTTTGAGTCTGACTTGTTTAGGATTCACTGAGCTTCCTTAATTTGTGTGTCTTTTTCCCTCACTAGATTTGGGAAGTTTTCAGTCATTATTTCTTCAAAAGTTCATGATTCCTTGCTCGCTCTCTTCTCTTTCTGGTCTTCCCATGATGCGGATATTGTTATGCTTCATGTTGTCCAAAATGTTTCTTAAGCTCTCCTCATTTTTTAAAATTCTTTTTTCTTTTTGCTCCTCTACCTGAGTGTTTTTTTTCCTACCTCATCTTCCAAATACCTAAGCAAGCCTCTTCTTCATCTAACCTACATTTTATTCCTTCCAGTGTATTCTGTCTTTCAGATATTGCATTCTTTATTTCTGACTGGTCTATTTTTATGACTTCTGTGTCCTTTTTCATGCTGTAGAGTATCCTTATAATCATTACTCTAAATTATCTATTTGATAAATTGCTTGCCTCCATTTCATCTAGTTCTTCTGGAGAATTCTCTTTTTCTTTCATATGGGGTCTGTTTCATTGTCTTCCCATTTTGGCTGCTTCTTTGTATTTTCCACCTTAATTGTCACACTGGACCGTGATACAGCCTCAAGCTGTAATCAGCAACTTGGCTTAAGCTCCACTGGGTGGGGCAGAGTAATTCCTGCAGGCAGGGCCATTGCTTCCCCTCAGGCTGATGCCAGTTGGAAGGAAGTGCTCTGCCTGAGAAAGATGGTCCCTGTAGTATGGGGAATGACTCAGCACAGGCGTCCTGGCAGCTGTTCCTTCAGTTCTCTCCCAGAGCCGCCAACTCTAGACTCTCCTCAAGCATCTCTAGTGCACTCTGCCCTCCCTCTGCCAGAACCCGGGGTAAATGGCTGCAAACAAAATTTTGAGACTCTCTGCATCTCCAGTAGTCGCTCCCTAGCAGACAGAAACCCTGCTACTTTTCACAGCTGGTTGTTACCCGGGTTCCTTTTTAGCTCTGGTGCCATAGGCTGGGGAGCCCAGCTTGGGGTTTAGACCTCATACTTCTCAGGGGGAACCCCTCAGGAGCTGATATATCCTTCCAGGATTTCAGCTGCCCCCCTTGGAGCCCAGCCAGCCCTCGCTCCTTCTTCATACTCCCTACTGGTCTGGGTGTATTGAAACGGTTTCTTCTGTCTGTCCTGGTTATAAGCCTTCTCTCCAGCTAGTGTTCAGTTGGTTATTCAAGATGATCACTGTGCAATTTAGTTGAAATTCCAGATTGGTCTCAGGAGCTTTTACTTCCTCCTCTGCCATCTTGGATTCTCTCTTATAATCAGTAATTATTGGTGACTGATTAAAATATCATGTGTAACTTTTTTTTTTTACGTAAAACATACTGGTCTTATGTAGAGTTTGAGTAAGACAAATGTATGCACCCATGTAACCAATGTCTCTGACAAGATAGACAGCACTACAGTCACCCTAGAAAACACCCATATCCCTTTCCAGTTGGTCTCCTGCACCCACAACCACTGTGCTAATTTTTGATCCCATGTATTAGTTTTACCTGTTCATGATCTTTGTGTAAATGGAGTCATGCAGTATATATTCTTTTGTGCCTGACTTCTGTAATTCAACATACTGTTTTTGAGGTCTGTAGATGCATAACTTTTCAAGAGCATTAATATTCTCATAAATATTTCTCATAACTTATTTAAAATATAAGCCCTGGCTGGTGTAGCTCAGTGGATTGAGCACGGGCCTGCAAACCAGACAATCGCGGTTCGATTCCCAGTCAGGGCACATTCCTGGGTTGCAGGCCAGTTCCCTGCAGGCCAATTCCCAGCAGGGGACGCACGAAAAGCAACCATACATTGATGTTTCTCTCCCTTTCTTCTTCCCTTTCCCTCTAAAAGATAAATAAATAAAATCTTTAAAAAAAAAAAAAACCTTAAAAAAATAAATAAATAAAATAAAATAAAATATAGTACTGTCTTGGCTGGTGTGGCTCAGTGGATTGAGCCACCAGCCTAAGAACCAAGAGGTTGCCAGTTCAATTCCCAGATGGGGCATGTGCCTGGGTTGTGGTCCAGGTCCCTGGTTGAGGGTCCTACAGGCAGTGGAGCCGGTGTTTCTCTCCCTCTCTCCCTTCCCCTCTCTATAAAAGTGGATAAATAAAAGTTTCATGTATATAATTCTATGATACATCATTTGTATGTTGCAGTGTTCGCTCACCACCCAAAGTCTAGTGTCCCTCTGTCATCATATAACAAATGATTTTTCCTAGTTTTCTAGGACTGTGAATTCGCTTTATTATAGCTAGATGTATTATCACTAAAATATCTGTATGTATATTAAGTTGAAAATGTGAGTTTAAAGACCTAATCAAATATAAGCCACATATCTTTAACTGTATTTATTCTGTAAAGCAAGATTGTTTTTAATAAAGGGTTTTCTATTAGCATACAGTAAGGGCAGTTTTATCATTTTTTGCTTTTGTGTATTTTGCAGACACATAGACTAAATAAAATGTTTGATTTTTCATTTAACATTTAATAATCAAATTAGATTATTAATAGAAATCTATTAGTGGTTTCTATTAATGGTTTTAATAGAAATCAAATTAGCTGTCTTCAGTGTGAACTTGGGATAAGGGCAATAAGAAACCCCATTGTTTCCAGCCTCCACTAAGATGAACTGGCAGTGTGTCAGGAAAATTCCCAGTATGGAGCAGTTTTATTACAATTCAGTACAATTGGTTCTTGCATAACCTTTACAAAATCATACATAAAACATTCTCATCTATATAAATAAAAATCACCCACACACTTTATTAATAGCTTTGTTCACTTTTTTCCTGGGACTTGTGCTGCATGTTCCTATTGTGCCCCCTTTTTAGTCTTTTTTGAAAGATAACTTTCTCTGAGCTTTCTTAAAAGCAAAAAGGTTAGGTAATATTAGGATATTATAAAATAATACAAGTGTAAGATAGTTCTCGATAATTCCTACTAGACACAGATCTCTTGCTTGATCATGTGCAAGAACTAGAACTAGTGTCTCTTAAGTGTTCTTTCCATTTAAGGGACAAGGAGTGGCTTTTTCACCAAATATAGTCAGTTTAACAGAAAGAAGGTTGCACTTTCATGGTAATAAGAATTATAGTATATTTTATTTGTGAATGCTGAGGGGTTTCTTTTAAAACTCATTTTTAAGGTTATACCACTGTTCTTATAACTATAGTAATAAACACATGGTGGAAGCCGGAACATAGCAGGTTGGAGTCTCAGCCTTTTTTCCATAGTCTGGTCTATTAGCCAAAAATGTGTGTATTTTCATGCATCATTTCCTGAATTCAAACTTCAGAAGACTTTCTATATATTCCCCCAAAATATGTGGTATAAATACCAAAATAATTTAGTAATAAGCCTCTAGATCTAACTATAAATTTACAGAAAATACAAGTGCTAGAAGAACATATTAAATGGCATTACTCCTGGCTGGTGTAGCTCAGTGGATTGAGCGCGCGGGCCTGCGAACCAGAGTATCGAGGTTCGATTCCCAGTCAGGGCACATGCCTGGGTTGCAGGCCAGTTCCCAGCAGGGGACTCATGAGAGGCAACCACACATTGATGTTTCTCGCCCACTCTTTCTCTTTCCCTTCCCCTCTCTTGAAAAATAAATAAATAAAATATTTAAAAATAAATAAATAAATGGCATTACTATTCAGAATTTTGGGAATTCTACAGGATAAATTAACAATGTTCTTCAACAAATAAATAGTACAATAGTAATGGGGGAGAGAGGGAAAGGTGGCTAAATTTTTTAAATTAATAGAGACCTATAGTGTGTGTAAGTTACACATCAATAAAAAAGAGAGAGAAACTTAAAAGATACATGAAACAAATGCAGCATGAGGACCTTGTTTGGATCCTAATCTGAACAGTTATTAAAAGATGCTTTTGATAGGTCATTTCAAAGAGAGCTTATGTGACCAAAACCAGGAGCTCTTAATGCTGTGACCTAAGATTGAAGTTCTCCATAGGATGTAATAGACACTTAATAGTGCTATGTTTTCTTGTGAGCCCAGGCCAGGTGGCTTGGTTGGTTGGAGCACCATCCCGTACACTGAAAGGTTGCAGGGTCGATCCCTGGTGCGTATGGGATTGGTGTTTTTCTCTCACATCAGTGTTTCTCTCTCTCTCTCTCTAAAAATCAATAAACATGTCCTTG
This sequence comes from Artibeus jamaicensis, assembly GCF_021234435.1. Classification (NCBI taxonomy): domain Eukaryota; kingdom Metazoa; phylum Chordata; class Mammalia; order Chiroptera; family Phyllostomidae; genus Artibeus; species Artibeus jamaicensis. The sequence continues at coordinate 11,917,645 of NW_026521814.1, read as the reverse complement.
GGTGAAGATTAAAAAAAAAGAAAAGATACTTTTGAGACTGCTAGGGGAATCTGAAGGTTGACTAGATATTTGATGGTATTTTAAAACTATCGATAGGTATATTAAAGATGTTGGGATTCTTTAAGACATATCTTTAAGACGTATCTTTAAGACATAATCCTTATTTGTTAGTGATTTATAAAACTGACATTTATTAAAAATACTCTATAAGAAAGGAAATAGAAAGTTGGGGTTAATAGATAAACTAAGAATGGCAAAATATTGATAATTGTTGACGATGTGTGATGAGTGCATAAGGCTCATTACATTATCTTCTCTAGGTTGGAAATTTTCCATAATACAAAGTTATTAAAATACATATACACACACATTGACAATGAGAAGGAAAAATTGATCACCACTGTGATAGCAAACAAAAGTATATTCATTTTAGGAATAGCCATTCACTAAACAGTACTCATCCATACTCTTTAGCAGACAGTACCCATCCTATAAATTAATGTCTTAAATTTGATGGAGAGAAAGGCATTTCTAATACAGCCTTGCCTAACCTAGAACTCAGTGCCCTCTCTTCTCCCACTGAATACTATAAAATTATAGAAGGTAATTCTTCATTTGAAAGGAGCGATAAACTTTGAGTGGAAGACACATCTGTCCTTGTGCTTGCAATGAAATACAGAAAGTATCTTGCCCTTAGCATTCATTAGTCTTCCTCCTGTGCTATTTTTGGGATTGACATTGGACTGTTATCCTCTTAATTGTGACGTCAGTGGTGTGGCCTAATGGCCAAAACCTCCCATATTATCCTTAGATAAAATACCTATTTTACTTCAGAACCTTTTTTACCCTCACTTGCTGTTGCTTAGTTCTATACAGATGAATGCTCTCGATGAATAGATTAAAGCCTTTACAAACATAATTTTGTACAACATAATTCACCTTTTGGGGATTTTTTGTTTCCCTGAAACACTGACTTCTTGGCATTTTTCTAGTAGAAAATAGTCGGATTAATCAGGAGACAGAACCGGACACCACAGGCACAGTCAGTACTTTGGTGCTTACCCAGCTCAAGCAAAGAAAGTTTGCAAAATTCATGAGCGTTGAAAACATTTTCTTTAGTGGGGCCTGATTCTGTAAGTTGAAACATTAGTTTTCGTGGTAGAGAGGCGTTAACGTGTCCTGGCCCACAGGATCTAGAAAGGAGCCCTCACAGTCAACATTCTCAAGTAAGTGCCCTTTTCCTGTGTTACTTAGTTATTCTGCCATAGCAGATTTAAGAGCAAACCAAATATGCCTAGGTTCGAACTCCAGCTGTAAAGTATGGAAATGCAGTACATAAAAGAGGTGGTTTTACATTTAAACATATATGTAAAGTGTTTTTTCAATATACTTATATAATCTATTATATCAAGCAATTTTTAGTTCTCTAAGTCATTTTTATCCAATTAACTCCAGCTACTGTGGCAATAACATAGAAATATAAAGACATCTTACTAAATATATTTTAATGAAATCTGACTTGTCCCATCTACTAAATTCAGAAATTTTGACGATGGGAGAAGTTTTAAGTACAAAAATAATGTATATGAATAAGACAGGATTTTGAAAAATGTTACTGCTGCCCTGACCAGTATGGCTCATTTGGTTGGGTGTCATCCCACAAAGAGCCGGTTTGATTCCCGTCCAGGTACATGCCTGCGTTGCAGCCTGGTCCCTGTCCGGGCACATGAAAGAGGCAAGAAGGTGGTGTTTCTCTCACATATCAGTGTTTCTCCCCTCAGTCTGTTCTTCCCGTCCCCTCTTGCTAAGAATAAATAAATTAAACCTTTTTAAAAAAATGTTACTACTAAGGATATTTTTTAATTATCAAGGATATATCATAAGGTAATCATAAAAGTTGTATAGCTACTGGCAAAAATAATGGTTACTATTTATTGAGTACTATTTGCCAGGTATAAAATACTAAGCACTGTATTTTATGGTCTTACAACGTGGAAGTCTATGCTAAGCATATGTACTACACAGAAATCAATTGAAGTTTTGAAGAAATATGAATGGTAGGAGACTAGTGTTTCTTTCGTACTCTGTATACTCTGTCAGATTGGGGAGAGAGATAATTTTCCTGAAGTAACTGAAAGCACTGTAATAAAAATGTAGAACAAATAGATTTAAAAAAAAACAAAAGTAAAAATGTAAAAAATGTAAAAAGCATGTTTTCTAAAACATCTTATTAAAATCACCCATCTTCTGATGAAATTAGTAACCTTTCTTCATAATGGCCAAGTTCTTTGGCCCTTTACTGGAGTGGTTGCTATCTTTATTCTTAGCATGTTTGTCTTCTGAATTCATCTAACGTCTAAAATAGTTGGTGACAATGAAATGTAGTTTTGATACTTCAGAAAAGACATTTTCTAATTTACAAAATTAGGTTTCTGTGTGTGAAATTTAAGAAGCCAACAAAGTGAACACTATCTAATTAATTTAATTTTTTCAGTATAGCTATATAATCTATTATATCAACTAAATTTTCAGTTCTCTGAGTCATTTATATTAATTGTATTAGGACTTGTATATCATTTGTAGACAGCTAGTATTAATATTTAAAATTCTAAATATTAGTTTTAAGGTTTAAAAGGTTTTATTATCAATATTATCAACCACATTGAATAATCAAAATGTTATTAAAGTAATCCCTCATGCATGTGAGTAAATGAACATGCATGAGGGACCTATGGATGGAGCGATAAGGGGGTGGGATTGAGTGGGAGGTGGGCGTGGGTAGGGCGGGGAAAGTGGTGGTGGGAAAATGGAGATAACTGTATTTGAACATCAATTAAAAAATAAAAATAAAGTAATCCATTGGAATTAAAGATCTTGTATAAAAGAAAAATATAAAATCCTACATTGTTTTAAAGTAAAATATTAAAATTAATGAAATATGATGCTGCTTCATGATGTTTTTGTTTGTTTTGTTTTTAACTAAGTAAGGCTTTTTCCCCAGTAAATTAAAGCATTGCGTTATTAGTAACTTCCCATCCTCCAATAATAGCCATCTTTTGCCCTCTTATCTGCCTGATACCTAGAGCCAGCTTTCAGTTGCTCTTTGGTAACATGAATAAAGTGGTAAAATCCCACAGAGTTCAGTAAAAGATACTTACTTACACCTGAGCTCTATGACCGAACTTTTACCAGAGATGCTACTGACCAAGTGAACACGTTGGAATTGGATTGCCTTTTGTCCTCTGTGGTAACATATAGGTAAACAGTCAATAAAGCAGTAAAAAAGAGTACTGAATTCAAACTAGAGAATCAGTGTCTGAATATTTGTCTATCCCCCACCTCCTTCATGAAGTTGTTTGCAGGAATTGTCTTATTCTTCCTTGTATTCCAGATATATCACCCAGTATCATTCATTTAAGCCAGTGTAGATAGATGATTTAGGCCAGAAACTTCAGTAGCTTCCATGTACTATTGTCATTATTTACAACCTGCAGGGAAAACAAAATGAAACTGGAAAGAGTGTTACCTACCTATGTAAACCTAATAATGTTTGAGGGAAGGTCTCAGATGTTTAAAAAATCTTTTATTATATCTACCTTTATTCCATATTATTTATCTTTAGTACATATTATGTGACCAAAAAGAAGCTCACTTTTCAGTTTGGGATTTTGCAATGGTGAAATAGCAGCTTGTGAAAAATGTAACACATACAAACCTATCGCCAGTTTAAAACTGCTGTTACCAACCCCACACCAATAACTAGGAATTATAAGCTGTGGGGGTATACACATGTGTGTGACACATACACACATGTGAGCACACACATGAGATTAACTGAAATAGAAACCATACCCATAGTGCTTGTGTGGGAGTGAGTGTGTGTTTTGTTGATAATTAGCAACGACAGGGCAATGTACTCAGTATTAATACTTGATAAATAATGGTGAGAAACTTTGAACTGGAAAGTAGAATAATAAATTGGTCGTGTACCTTTAAAGGTATCTCTTTTAAATTGAATTCTTACTAAAATAACTAGTAAAGTTTAATTGCAGTTTTTGTTACCACTTTGATTTATACTAACAGCTACCACACAGATAGCATCTAAATGTATCTTTTTCTCTCTGACAAAGTTACATAAGAGAATCCCCTAGCACGTAAAGAAAAATGCAATTATTTTCTATTCTGAATCTCCAGACTGCTGTTTTAGAAAATCATATCTGATTATTTGCTCAGCAGAAGATTATTGAGTTGATTTAGCCGTGATTTTACTTAACAAAGCTTCAACTGCATTCCTACTGTGGAGTCCGAAAAAGGTAGAGAGATATAAATGATACATTCAAACTGCGATTTTTGTGAACAGGGCCATCGATGCACCCCTCGGAGCTAATAGCGGAGATGAGAAACAGTGGGTTTGCACTGAAACGAAATGTGCTGGGGAGAAACTTGACCGCAAATGATCCATCACAGGTAATGATCTTTTTATCAGTAAGCTGAAAATGTCTATAAATCTAAATGTGATTGCTTGTGAATTGCTACTTAATGTTTTCCAATATGCATATATCCGTAGGAAAGCAAAATAGAGCAAAGAAAATGCCTAAAATGTATTTTGATTTTGCTTCTTTATTATTTTAACTTAAATGAGAAATTGTTTTTAAACCTATATTTTAATAAATGAAACTGCTCCTCTGGGTTTATGTGCATGAAATATCTAAACTGGTGATAAGGTTGTGTTTTCCTTCCTGCTAACTTATTCCTGAAGTGGCATTAAATAGAACCAATAGGAAGAAATGTATAAAAGAAAACTAAAAAATACAGAAAATATTTTAAATATTAATTTATTTAACTGTACATAGATCCAGAAAATGGTTGAGTTTAAAGGGTTGTAGATATCTTAATGCCAACCATTTAGTTTATTTAATGTGGAAACTGGAGCCCATAGAAATAAAGTGATTTCACTAAAGTCATGTGTCTATTTTGAGACAGATGAAACCAAATCCCAGCCTCCCACTGGCATAAACTTGTGCTGTTCTGAAAAGAGATCCATTACTTTTCCAACATTACTAGGGATTGTTCACATAACTCAAATAATTATATATTTTTTGTTTTTTAATTATACATTTGTATTGTTTGATATATTTGATATGAACTTGCTAATCATATATTTGATAATGTACTATCAAACTTATAAAGGCTAAAATTATGGATGTTTTCATCTTCCCCAAAAGTTAATGATCTTCTTCGTTGTAATAGTTCATTAAATTTAAAACAAGACATTTAAACTTGTAAATATTTACATTCAAACTCAAGAGATAGAAAGTAGAAGCTGTGCTACTCTCCCTGAGTAAAATCTGTTATTGCTGGTAAAGCTGTTGTCTTCACCTCTGCGTGTCTAATGGTCCTCCTCAGTTTACTTCCTCCCCACGTTCCAGTCCAGAAGGTCACACTCATCTACAGTAGGTCCCCAGTACAAAATTTCTTATTTATAAATGTTTTCTTTCCTATCCAATAACTTACTTGTCTTACAGTCTAGAATTTAATGATCTTTGTTGACTCAGGAATATGTTGCAAGTGAGGGTGAAGAAGATCCAGAAGTCGAATTTTTAAAGTCACTAACAACCAAACAAAAACAGAAACTTCTCAGGTAATAAAAAAGTATATATTCAATGGATTCAGTTACTTTTTTTTTTCACGTTTCATCTTAGTATCATATTTAACTCTGATCCTAAGAGCTCATGAAGGTACTGAAATCATGTATCACATTCAACTATAGTAACACAATTCTTTCTTTCTGTAATATGACAGTGAATCTAAGATTATATACTCAGATTGCACCACAGAAAAAACATACTTTTCAGAACATTTAATTTGGAAATAGATTAATTTGTAGGTTTTACTTGTTATAGTAGATTTGTATATGTCTGTAGGTTATTCTTAGAAAATGTTTTTTGGCCATGTATTTCTCTTTTTTCTATTTTATAAGATTTTATGAGGAATTCTGAAAAATGCTTCAATTTAAGTTAAAAATGAATTTTGTTAAACATTCTACCTCTGGATTAAAGAATCCAAGAAGTGTCTCCTGAGTCCAATAGAGGGAGCTCATGATGTTTCTCTGTGTGGAGTTTTAACAACGGCTGGACAGAACCCAATGAAAGACATTTTTATTTCAGAGTAATTCAGACAAATCATGTAAACGAGCTACTCTTCTGAGAATGTGAAGCACTCTCTACAAATTCAGAATGCCTTAATAAAATTATTCTAATTATTTATAAATCTAAACAATTATTGAAAACCAGTATGTGATTATTTAATTTTATATAACTAAACAACAGCATAAAAAATGTAAAGTGTGTCCTTATTCAGAATTTCTGGAAAATATGCTCTTGAATTTTGATCATGTAATATTGATTAGTATTTATATAGTTGAACATAGTACATATACAAGAAATTAATTTTTCATCTGATTATAGTTCTATACTTGAATCTGCAGTAGATACAATTAATGCGTGTTCCAAACCATCTTTAAGTCATGATGACCATTTATTTGAAGTGCTATGTAATTTAAATTCTGACTCAGTAAGAATTTTTTAATAGACGTTACTATTAAGCAAAGTATAGTGAGAGAACTGGTTTAATGCATTTAATTTTTTATTTAAATTTAATGTATATGTGACATGAATAGTTTAAAAGGAAGAAAGTTATTTGTCATTTATTAAAGTATATATATTTAGTACCATTTTAATAGCTGCTAAGAAAATACATTGTCTATTCAAAATTTTATACTAGTCTATGAAAGGACTATTTTTAGTCTGTTACTCTTTTTTCCCAATAACAGGAAATTGGATCGACTTGAGAAGAAAAAAAGGAAAAAGAAAAAAGATAGAAAAAAGAAAAAGCTTCAGAAGAGCAGAAGTAAACACAAAAAACATAAAAAATCCTCCTCCTCATCCTCCTTTTCCTCCTCTTCCTCTTCTTCCTCCTGTTGTAGTGAAACTTCAGAAAGCAGCAGTGAGAGTGATAACAAAGGGAAAAAAATGCAAAAGAAAAGAAAGAAAAACAAATGTTCAAGAAATAAAAACAGTGATATAGAAGAAAAGGACAAGCAGAGGAAAAGAAAAGTTTATGAAGAACTTTCTAGCAATCGCTGTAACAAGGAAAAAGCCAAGGAAGAGCCCAGATTTTTAAAACAAGAGCGTTCTAGGGAGACTAGCAGATGGAGTCATTCTGATTTTGACCGAAAGTTCAGAAGCCATAACCACAGCCCAGAGAAGAGAGGATCTGAAAGCATTGAGAGGAGCAGCAGGAGCCAGAACAGAGATGAGAGGAGCAGGAGAAGTCGGAGCAGAGATGAGAGGAGCAGGAGAAGCCGGAGCAGAAGTTATAGTAGTTACAAGCAAAGGGAAATAAGAAAATGGCCACAGCGAAGTCCCAGTGAAGAGCGGAATAGAAGAGATGACACCAGAAGCCATGGCACAGAAAAGGAAAAATGCAGAGAGAATGAAGCAGAAGTAGAGAGTAAAGAGAGGCTGCATGTGACAGTTACCTGGGAATAAAAATATCTCCACTTCCTTACTGAATACCTTTAGCAAGGGCTAATATGTACTGTTGTCTTCCAAGCTCTATTTTAATTCTCCATCTCTGTGAACTGTCATATCAAGTACAAAACTACATGAGTCTCATAAGAATGAACTTTGCAAATATTTGTAAGTACTCTATTTTGGAGTTATAAAAACATTTTCTGTTGATAAGTGTTTCTTGTGCCCTCTATACTAGATAAAAACCCCATATAACTCTGTGACATTTTCTTTGTTCTGAAACAGCATTAAAAGAATGATACTATAATGGAATGAGTATACTTTATTTCTTTAAAACTTTTTTAAAGTCTTAATTTTTTTAGTTACTGATTTTAGAGAAAAACATCTATTTGTTGTTCCACTTAATTATGCATTCATTGGTTGATTCTTGTATGTGCCCTGACTGCAGTTCAAACCTGCAGCCTTGGTGAATTGGAACTGGTGCTCCAGTCAACTGAATTCCTTTCAGGGGTTTTGTTCTACAGAGTAAGCTATTTACATTCAGGTGATACATTAATTTTCTATGCCGCCATAACAAATTACTTCAAACTTGATATAAAAAAAATATTCTACAGTGCCTAGAGATCAGAAGTCTAAAAGTGTTCTCACCAGGGTAAGATCAAGGTGTCAGCAGGGTTGGTTCTTTCTGGAAGCCCTAAAGAAAAACCATTTGCTCACCTATTCCAGCTTCCAGAGGCTGCCGGCTTTGCTTGGCTTCTGGCCCCTTCCATCTTCAAAGCTAACAAAGGCAATGACTGTGACACTGACATTCTGCATTCCTCTTCTACTTTTAAGGACCCTTTTTGATTATAATGGGCCCACCAGGAGAATCATCCTGTTTTAAAATCAACTGATTTGTAATCTTAATTCCCTTTTGCCATGTAATCTAACATATTCACAGGTTTCAAGGATCAGGATGTGTATATCTTTAAAGAATCATTATTCTACTTAACCACAGATGGCCTTTCTACTACTGCCATACTGCTATTAAAGAATTTACTTCTAAAGGTTAAGCATTTATGTAATGTCACAAATGGACCAATGTAAATTATTCAGATATATTTCATGAGTATAAGCGTAAAAGGTATATTTAAACTTTGCAAATTTTTCCCTTGTGTTTCAAAGGATCTGGTAATAGGAAACTCTAGAAAAAATCAGTACAAATTACAAGTAACATTCAAGGCCAAAATGTATGTACCAAACATCATGGATGTTTAGGGTTCCACATTTTTTAAACATCTGTTATGTTATACAGTACAAATATTTTTAAAGGCTATTTATTTATTTTTAGAAAGGCGGGGAAGAGGGAAACATCAATGTGTGGTTGCCTCTTAACGCACCCACTAGTGGAGACCTTGCCCGAAACCCAGGCATGTGGTCTGACTGGGAATCAGCCCTGAGACATGTTTGGTTTGCAGGCTGGAACTCAATCCACTGAGCCACACCAGCCAGGGCTACAGTACAAATATTGATTAGATTGTTTCGAGGGTTGGCAGTCATAATTTTGTAAATTCTGTAAAAAAGTAAAGTGTAAAAGAAGAGGTAAACAAAAGCACTCCACATAGGATTTATATGTTTTCGTCTTGTAAACGCACACACAGATGCCCTCTGACTTAGAAGGAAAGGTGTAAGCAACTCTATTTAGATTTTCAGAGAATTAGTGTGGAAGAATTTGAATTCCTTTTACAGTATTCCTTAATAACTTACAGTACACCTAGAAGATTCCTTCATTTAAAATAAAAAAAAGGAAGCATGCATTTGAAATTGATAAAGGCTGCTAATTTACACCTTGAGTTCATCAGTGTTGCATTAATTATTTTCTATCCTATTCCTTTTTAGACTTTATAATTTTTATAATGTCAAAACCTATGCCTGAAAGCATTTCTGGAGAGACTGGTGTGCCCAGTGGATTGAGCGAGGGCCTGCGAACGGAAAGGCTGCCGCTTCGCTTCCCAGTCAGGGCAGCGCGTGCCTGGGCTGGGGGGTGACCAGTGTTTCCCTCTCTGCCCCTCTCTCTAAAAACAAATCAGTAAAATATTTAAAATAAGATTTCTGAACCAACACAGGGTTAATGAAGAGCAGTGTTGAAATGCATCCTGTAATTTGAAATGAACTTTAAAAATACTATTTTTTACAGTTTTTTAAATTTGACTTTCACAAAAGCGTTGTCCCCTTTTATGTGGCCATAGGAATTTTTTTAACCTCTGGTTTAATTACCCTTCATTGTTAAGACTGAAAAAAATATAAAGTGCTACCAACTTATCCATCCAGTGGTAAGAAATATTCCCATGTATTTGTGGGAGATCAAATTGACTTGCTGTTTGACTTTTAGCCTTGGTCACCTAAGGGGCTAGTATATCAACCTTGCAAACTTAAAAAATGAAGGAAGGCAAATTCACACAGTCATAAGGTAAGAGCTTTAAAGAGGCTCACCTTACTTGTTCTGCATACTCTACTGATACCAGTAAAAGGAATTAAAGTGATTTTTTAAAAATAATGTCAGGCACCAATTCCTTTGCACTTGAAATATAAGGTAAAAACCATAGATAAACCTCATAATAAAAATGTCTAGCTGTATGTATAAAGAGTCTCCAAAGTACTACTGAAAACCAAAAAGGAATCCTTCAAATATAATGAAAGTGATTAAGAACAAAAGTCCTCAATGGTGACGTTTTTAAAAAACCACAAGAGAAGGCTGATGATATTTGTAATTCTTCTTACCCTTAATAGAAGTTCATTTAAAGAAACCTGGGTGTGCCCAGTGACACCTAGTGCCTGGGTGTCCCTATTTGACCAGGGGCCTGGAAACACTGGCAGTCTTAGTCATTTTGGGGGCACTCCCTTTTTCCCTGGCCTAATATTTAATATAATTTAACACTAGCAAATTAGTTCCTGTAGGAGGTGCTGTCGATTTACAAATGACCAAGAAGGATCAGGTTACTAGGTTAGGACTTGTTTACTGATCTGAATGCTATATGGTTAGTTATAATTTCATTTAATAAATGTGTCAAAATAAGCAGAGGTTGCTGCAGCAAAGCGTCAGGTCTGCTTACCTTGCAACGTGAAATGGAGATCTTGTTTTGCATCATACGGTTTTAATCTGAAAAAAAGCTGTTTATCTGAAAGGCTTGTGAGACCTGTCTTGCTGTTCTTCCTGGAGTCTGCTGGCTGGTAGTGAATCAGATCAGTCCACGCTGCTGGGAACACCGCGTTTTCCAGTTTTAATCACGAAATATTTAATATGCTTTAGCATCGAAGCTCAAAGATTTCCAAAATCCACCGGAGCCATTTCTCTCTCCTGCTTACCTAATGACCACTGAGCCCAGGTGCTGGTACAGGCCTCATCCTCCACACTCTGTGCTTAAAAAGAGGAAGAAAGCTGCATTTTAACTCACGTAGCTGAGGGATGTTAAGAAATATTTAAGTTTTCTGAAAAGGGAACTAGTAGTTACCACTGGGTTGAAGAAAGGCATGCAATAGCTGCAGGCCTTGGGAGTGTTTTCTGATCAAAAAGGAGAAATCCTTTTAAAGAGTTGTGAGGACCAAATAAGACCAAGGGAACTCGAAGGTTTGGGAAATGCGATGACAGCTGAGAGCTCTCCTGATGAAGCTCCTAAAACCCGGTCCTGCTGACAGAAAGGAAGCAGATACTCATCACCTTCCCCCCTTCTCCTCCCTTCACGCCACACTTACCACCACCCTCAGAATGTAACAGTAATAATGAAGCCAGCTGCGGGATGAAACGCAGGAGTTGCCGTTACAGTAACAGAAAGGCATGCACATTCGGGCCCAAACGGCCCGTGAGCCATCGTTGGCCCTTCGTAGGCACAGAAAAACCAGTCCCTTTGATGAAAGTCGTGGGCAGAGGGGGGGTGGTTCAGGGGCTTGGCTACTGGCCGAAGCGGGGCTTTCAAGGACCTCTCCCTAAACCCAAAGGAAGCCAGAGAGGGGCTGGAGCGGGTGCTCGAGAGAGCTCGGGGCAGCGGCTGTCCCCTTGGTTCCCCAGAGGCGCCGCAGTACTGGGGTGCTTGCCTTCCAGACCCGTCGCTGGGAACCCTCCGACCCACCTCAAACCCAAGTGCAAAGGCTGAGGATTCGGGGGCGCATCCTTCTGGAAAATGCGCTTCCGGTGCCAGGCGGCTGTTGGACTTTCCAGCCGCAAAGTGTCAAGGGAAAGGGTCGGGCCGGCTCTCAGCACCGCCGCCCCCACGCCCCACACCTGTGGCCCACCCAGAAGAAATTCCCGGGCCTCCCCGCCAGGCTGCTGGCCACAGGAGTCGCGTCCAGGGCACCGCGGTGCCCTGGCCGACACGAGCCCTCGCCTGCCAGTTTGCGCCTAAGCTCGCGGGGCATCCGTCGCGTTTCTCCCGCCGCGGGTCGGAGGGCGAGCGAGTTTCTCTGGTTTCTCCAGCGCCACAGGTGAAGAGGGCGCATTAGGGCGCCGCTGCTAATCTCACTCCTGGAGCAAAAAGGAAAATGTCAGCTCCCGCCAGCAGCCGGAAATAAGCTGGGAGAAGCACCCTATCACTTTACGTTTCTTTTATATCTGAATCGCCCAGAAATAGATGTTTGCAAAATAATGCAAAATCCCAGATACGAATTTCCAAAGGAAGAGAGGGCAAGGGTATTGGAAAACCTGAAACTTAGATTCTTTCCTTTCCGAGATCCCTAAGAACAGGCCCTGGAAGACTGGTCCCCACGGACTTTCTGGAACCTTCCCCTTAACGGGAGTTGCAAACACACTGTATATATTTATATCAGTTACATATAGGGTAGGCATGTCTGTATGTATTTACCTCATACATATTTCTATAAACTCTTGCGTCTGGAAAGGGTGGGGGGTAAATAACACTGAACGGTTAAAATTATGGAGAAAGGATAATAACTGATTACTAATTTGAAAGTAAATAAACAGGTGACTTTTTCAGATCAAATTCCTCCTTGGATCGTTACAATAAATATCTCTGAAGGAAGCTCTCTATTTATGTTGTCATTGATTAATTCTTCACTACCTCATTTGATTTCGATTTAGAACGATTTGATTCTAATTTAATTAGCATGTAATTTGGATGTACATAATTACTGTAATTATGACATTCAGGTAAGGCAGCTTTAGGCTGAAAGGCAATTTCAAATTTTCTAGCAACCTACTTTGTACTGGGAAATGGACAAGGACTCTGCGCCCTGCTATCCAAGTAGTAATTAGCACATCTTTGAAATAGGCAGTGCGGTGGGGTTTGTATTAAAACAGAAAATACAAATCCAGCCGAGTTATCCGCTGCAAGGTGGCTGTGAGCTCCCGGAAAAGCACAGCGTTTCCCCGGCGTGAGATCCTGGAGCCCGTAAGCCGGCGCCCCGGCGGGTTCCACCGGCCCTCGCTGCTGCGGTCGACGGCGCCTCCGCCGCCTCGGGCGCGGGACTTGGAGGTGTAGCTTTACAGATGGAAACACAATAAAAGCGCAGGGTGGTCGGGGGACAAGAAAGGAGAAGAAGCCACCGCACGACGTCTGAAGACTGGGGGTGGGGTCGTGGACTAGGAAGAGGAGGGAAGGGGGCGGTGGGGGGAGGGCGACGCTCAGAGAGGAGAGAAAATTGGTCAACGCCCCTGACTGTTACCCGATTTTAGATTTGAGTTTCAAAGGGAAAAGGTGGCGGGCCAAGGGGGTCAGCGTTCGCCGGCAGGAAGTGAGGACCCTTTGGGACGGGCCGCGGGGAGGGGTTTCGGGGCTTCTGGCTCTCGGGCCCCTGCGCGCCCCTCCGGGCCGGGGCCGCCCTACAGCCCCCGCGCTCAGCTCGGGCGGGACGGCCTCGGGGAGGAGGCGGGCGGGGCGGGAGGCTGCTCCGGCCATCCCGGCCCTGGCTGGGGAGGGCGGCAAGCCCCTCGCTTCCCAAGCCTTCACAGGGGAATCCGGGGACGTGGGACTGTCTGGTTGCCTGGTTTGACCAGCTGGGTTGCGGTCGGCCCGGACAGCGCCCGCGGGCCTCGCGGGCCGGGAGCCCTCGGATCCGGGGTCGCCGGGCGCAGAGCGCGGGGAGCCGCGGCGTCCACGCCCTGCCCGCATCCCGGGGTCCACGTCGCCGCCGACAGCACCCCGCATGCTCAACTCCGAGTCGGAAGACCGTGAACTTGCCTTGAAAGGAATGTTAAATGCAAATGATTCTAAGACTAGGGCCAAGGAAGGCAGTATTTTGTTTATTTTGTTTAGATTCTCACTTGGCGTCTTTCAGAAACCACCTCCTTCTCTAGGAGAAGTGAACAGGCCACTGCTAAGCAGTGCCCCCCATAAACGGGGCTTTCCCTTCCTTCATCCCCACCCTCACCCCAACCGCCAACACAAAAGCTCGCTTTGCTTTTCTAGCTTCGATGGGTTGTTGCAGCTGGCGGAAAGCGCCGGTCTCCCGGCACTACGGGCGGCGAACCGGGAGGACAGCGCGGCTGTGCGGGCGCGGAGCTCTAGATGGCGCCAGCGAGCCGCACTCGCCAAGCTCCTCTTAACGGAATCAAGAGCGACTGTCAAACATAAAAGCAAATCAGAGTTTTCAGTTTTTTAATGTGTTAAGAATGTTATTCCTTAAGAAAATTTGTAGCTAAATTATTCTCACTTAAAATAAACACTTAGTATACCAATTACACAAATGGGCGGGATTTATGTAAGATTTACTTCATCTGCATTTTTGTAGTGGAAGAGAGCCTTGGTGAATACAGATAATAGATGCAAATAAGATTAGAGTTAAAATAAATAGTTTCCATCTGAATAAAAAGAAATTCAATTTTACACGACTTGTAACGATTTGAAGGAATGTCCAGACACGCAGTTCAGGTGCACAATCTAATCTTGTCAAAATAATGTTTTCCTCCTTGAGGAAAGATTTTTTTTTTTTCTTTTTCCTCATCAGGTGGGATCCAATTCACTGCAAGGAGGGGAGGGGAAGTAAGGCCAGAAAAAGAAGAGGGGGAAAGCCGCCAGGGGAGAGTGTAGATTGGGGCCACAGGTAGCCATAGGCCCCGGGGAAACTTGGTCTTCATTTCTCTACGACGCAGGAAGGTACAGAGCAGGAAACGCTGGAAAGAAATCGGCTGAAACGAAATCTCATTTCCCCTCACCCGGGCCTGGGTGGAACTCGGGGGTCCTGTCTGCGCCCCCGTCCCCGCCGAACACTGGCCTCCAGGCAGCAGCCCCCGTCTGACCCGCGGCCGGGGCCCCCTGCTCCTCCCCGGCCCCAGAGGCAGAGCGGCTCAGGCCGCTGAAGTCTCGAGGTGGCCCCGGGGACCCTCGGCTCGGACGGAGGCTAAGTCTTCCCCGGCGGGCGCTTGCCTCCTACGCACGCTCTCTCCCAGCTGCTGAGCCTCAGCGGGTCTCGGGCCGCCCAGATCAAGGTTTCCCAGCGCCCCAGGGCCCCCTGGGGCTGGGATCTGGTTTTGCTTGTCGATTTCAGCCGGGGGCCTGGAAACCCACTCCCTCCAGGTCGGGTTCCGGGAGCGCGGGTCTCCGGCTGGACGCTTGGGTCCCGGCCGCCGCCCACCGTTCCCGGGAGCCGCGGTGATGGACATCCGCTGACCTGCGGGGCAGACACAGCGCGCACAGGCCTTGATCAGTGAGCTGCGGAGGGAGCCGCAAGGCCAGCGGGACCTGCACCACCAGGCCCTTTGATCTGCCTTTATTATCCACCAGAAACAAAGCTGCACGGGACAGACGCCCGGGCGCCCTCATTCCGCAGGAAAGCCCAGCATACCCTCACCTCCGCGCCGCTGGCCCGCTCCCCCAAACGCGCCGGGCACCCTCCCGGCGTCCAGGGCTTCCGCCCAAAGTCCCCAGAGCAGCCGCGCTCCTGCCAGCCTCTCCAGAAGGCTAGACCTGAACCACAGGACCGCTGGGGATAGGGTGGGGGGTGGCCTCCCTGTTATGAACTGTTTGATCTGGGAGAGAAAACAGCCAAAGGAAAGAAAATGTCGAGGAAGAAAGAAGAGCTGGGCATCCGAGGCTTCGAGAACCGCAAGGAGGAGAGGGAAGAAGGCACCGAACTTCACGAGGAAAACGCCCCTCTGAAGACCTTTGCTGTATGTTTTATCGCTTCTTTTGTTACTTGGCTTTTCTGAGGAGTTTCCAAGAAAACATTTTGTTGATTGTTAATAACAACAATTTATCTTTCTTCCCTAAAAATCAAAACCTTCATTCAAGTTCCCAAGATGGAAAAGGGATAAAAAAAATTTTTTTCCCATTGGGTCTCACTTTGCTTGTATTTCCTATTGTGTGGGGAACCTTTTAGAAATATTTTATTCTGTAAATACACACTTTATTTTCTAAATTAACATTTTTTTTCGAATTACGAAATTATCTCATTTACCAATTTTCTTTTCGTCTTTCCCTCTCTTTTAAACTGGGGCTGTTAAGTTGGTGGTCAGAAGACAAAGAGAGTGAAAATAATTTTCATTTCAATAATTGCCTTCTGGTCAATTTAACTGTGCCGTATTTTGAAAGAGACTGTCTAAATGAGATTCCTGTCCCAAATGTGTTCCCAGGCCTGATCCCAGCCTTTAATTATTCCTGAGTTTTTTTCTTCAGAATAAGACGCCGCACTGAGTAATCACAAAGAAGTCAGAGAGCATCCTTGAACCTTTTCAGAGGCAGCGCCACTGATATTCAAATAACCTGCGAGGGCCATTTGACGGCGCGGAGACCTAGGCATTTCCAATTCACTATTTGCATAGATCAGCCGTCTTTGAAAAGGAAAGGAGCAGTTGTCTTCCATAACATTAAAACGGCTAGTTATCAAATCAAGTGCTTAGTTTGGGGGCTTTTAAAACGTTTACATTTTATCTCAGGTTGCCCTTTACCGTTTGACATGCAAATTTGGAGCAGTTAATTTAGACAATTAAAAAGATCTTCAAGGGAGCTTTGTCACGGAGAATATTTGGAGTTTTCCCCGTGGACCAGCTGAGATAAAGTTGGCCAGAACAAATGATGTCTAGGAGATTAATTAGATATTTGATAAGACATGAATCCCTAATAAGGGAATACAAGGCACAGGGGGCTGCTGTGTGCTCTAAGTCAAAATTAATAACATTTAACAAGATTTTCATTTAGGCATGAAATGTCTTTTCCGGGGTATTGACTCTAGCGATTTATTCCCTGGAGTTGCCTCCCAACATAGAGAGCCTTGGAAACTAAAAGACTTCTTTCAAAAAGCTCTTTGCTTTCAAATTGTTTTTAAATCTCTTTTAAAAAACAAACAAACCCACTAGAGTTTTTGCTGACCCCCTGGAGGGAGATTTAAGCACCTCCTCAGTTAAAGCTGCGTAAGACCTTCGCTTTTTAAAGGCGCTCCAGAGTCTTAAAATGTCACCTTTTGAGAACTCTCCCATGAAGTAATACAACTACACATTCTTATAACCCAATTTAATTTATGCCGTTAATATACAAATAAATAATTTTGACTCCTCAAAAAACGTATATGTTTATGGCTTTCATAACTTACATGAACCTTACATTACCTAAAACTAACCAGAAGGGAATTTTATTCCCAACCAAAAAAAGTCGACCCACATAAAAGTTATTGAGGAACAGGATTAAAAAAAGAAAGTGTATTGTTCAGAGTCCTTTAATAATACCAAAATCAAAATATGTCAAGATTTTCTTCATACAGATAAACGCATTTAATTTCTTTAGATGACCTTAACTTACGTTTTTGTGAGTGAAATGATAACTCAACATTTTAAATATCTTTTACATATATACTGACTTTCACAAAGTGCATCAGAAAATTAAAGAAAAAAAACTCCCTGAATTTCAGGAATTCACCAAAAAAAACCCTCTATTTGAATGAACATTTACAAGAAAATAAAAGAGAACACAATCTTTTGAACCCTATTTATACAGAAGTTATGAAATACAGAGAAACTGTCACTAGACTTCCAGTTTAATTTCTCACCTTAAGCCTTTTTTTTTTTGATGCTTCCTTTTTTTAGGGAAAAAAGTCTCATTGTAAGTAGATATCAAGCAGGACTTGGAGCATTTTTATATATAATATAATCCACACAAAGGGTCTGTTTTTTAGGTCCCATTTGTTTTCAAATGTTCTGACAGTCCTTTGCAGGGTAGTGGCTTGTTTTTGGAGAGAAGGAAAGAGGAGGTTGGTGGAGGGGGTGGACGGTGGAGGAGGAGGGAGCGTTTCTGTGTATTGCTCTTCTCTCAAGAAGTTTGTGCGAGTGGTCTGTCTGTGCGCGAGTGTGCGTGCTTTTGGTCGTAGGTCTCCGCTGTGTATATGTATGTTTGTGTGTACAGTTTTTAAGTGCTGTTCATGTCGAAGGGTGGTTCGCTTTTGTTCCTGGACCATGCGTTCGATTCTCTTGTGGGCTCGGACAGCAGCAGGGAGCTCCAGACGTGGCCGGCAAAGAGCAGCTGGAGAGTCGGGTACTGCTCCATCTCGCGCCAGCCCAGCGCGTCACCAGAGCCCCCGCCCGTTCTCCCCTCGCTGGCCCTTCTAACTTCTCTGCTTGCTCTTGGTGCCTCTGCTTGCTCGCTCGCGCCTCATGCCAGACGTCTAAGAGTCGCTGGGGCCAGACGCTGCTTCCTTGCCTCCCGCCGAGGCTGCCGCTGCTGCTGCCGCAGCTGCAGCTGCAGCCGCCGCAGCCGCTGCCCGGGCGGCACTGACGCCGGAGTCGTGCAGGATGAGGTCGGGGGACTCGGATCGGGGCGTCTCCAGGTTGCTGGCGTCCGTGTCACTATCGCTGCCCTTTTTGCCCCCGCCACCCCCGTTGTGCGTCTTAATGTGTTTGCTCAAGTGATCGCTGCGCATGAAGCGCTTGTTGCATACTGGACAGGCGAAGCGCTTCTCACCGGTGTGAGTCCGCAGGTGCCGCTGCAGCTCGTCCGAGCGCGTGAAGCGCTTACCGCAGAAGAGCCAGTTGCACACGAAGGGCCGCTCGCCCGTGTGCCAGCGCAGGTGTGCCTTCAGGTGCGATGTCTTGCCGTATACCTTGCCGCAGCCGGGGATGTGGCAGCTGTGCAGGCCCTTGCGCCGCAGGCTCGCCCCAGCCGGGCCCAGCCTCTCTGCCTCCTGACAGTTGGGGCAGTCGCAGGTGGCACGGCCGGAGTAGCGGCGGGCGGAGCGCGCGGAGCTCCCCCCGGCGGCAGCGGCCGCGGCGCCCGAGATCATGGCGCTAGCGGCGGCAGCAGCCACAGCTGCACTGGAGTCCGAGTAGGAGGGAAGCACCGGCTTGAAGCCGTCCTGGGCCAGCAGGTGCTGGCTGGTGGAGAGCAAGTGCGAGGCGGCAGCGGAGGAGCCGAGGCCCGTGGAGCTGAAGGCCGAATGAGTAAGCGAGCTGAAGTCGGGGTTGTAGGTGCCGAGCTGCGAATGCAGCGAGGCCTGGGGGGCGCCCGAGTGCAGAGAGCTCTGGAGCCCCCCAGCGGGGTTCTGCACCTCCAGCCACGAGCCCGGGCTGCTGTGCACGTCCCACCACGACGACGCCGCGCCGTTGGTCACCTCGCCTGCTGCCAGTGTAGAGTGAAAGCCTGACTTGTACCACGACTCGTACGGGTGCGCCATGCCCACGCGCGGGTACAGGCCATCAGTCGCCGTGGTGTGCACTTTGGAGATGAAGGCTGACTGGCCACCTGCCTCCTGCGGGGACACACCGGCCGCCGCGGCTGCGGCCGCAGCCGAGTTGGAGAAGAGGCCTCCGTAGTCGCTGCTGAACGCGGACGACGTGGGCGATGTAGAGGCCAGGCAGAAGGCGCTGTTGGCTGCGCCCGAGCCGCCCGCCAGGCCGCCTGAGCCGCGGCCACCAGTGGCCACCGCAAAGCCCGAGAGGCTAGAGCCAAGGTTGCAGCTGGACGAGGAGCGCTTCCAGGGGTGGAAGCCGCCCTTGGCGAAGGCGCTGGACTCCGGCAGCGTAGTCAGCGGGCTCGTATTGCCAATCTTGTTGCAGGTCGCCGCCAGCATGGCCAACGGGGTTGTTCCGAAGCGCGGCTCTTCCTAGAATGGGGGTTGGGGGAAGGGAGCAAGGAGGAGGAGGAGGGCAGGAAGAAGTGGGAGGAAGACAAAGTGCACCGGTGAGCAGCCTCGTCGCCCCGCGGCGTGTCCGGAGGGTCGTGGCTCCCCGGCTTGTGCCTCTTACCCTCGGGCTCACCGAAGATGCGCCGCGCCCCTCACGGAGCACAGACGACCACAAGGCCGAGGGGCCCAGAGCTGGAAAGTTGTTTTTTGGAAGGGCTACAAATCAAAGATGTCTCGGTTCTCCCAGCATCAATCACTGCAACCCCTTCCCAGAACCAGACTCGGGGTTCTCTCCTTCCGCTCTCCGTAAGCCCGTTCCTTCACAGACGCCCCCAAACCGCCCTTCGGGGTGAAGCACTGAGGTTAATACGACCACAACCAACACCGGTGAGGAAGGAATGGCCAAAACAGCGGCCCAGGGGCGGAGAAAACTTGGGGCACTCCTCCAAGGGTGTCTACTACTAGACTCTTTGAAAAAAATAGAAAATGTTGTTTTAAGTGTTTATGCACCCAAACACCCGATTCTGAAAACAAGAATCCACAGAGAAGCAACCCAGGCATGGATTTGAGTCACAAGAGAACCGGGGAACCGCAGAAGTGTAAATGTTTGTTAACATGACTACACGAACTGCAAACCGATTAAGGCTGTTTTCTGGAAACACCACTGTCGCCTAATTGCAACAATCCCCGAAGCAAGGGGGAGGGGTAAAAATCACGAGGGGAAGAAACCTCTAGGTTTTCTTTAAAACCATATTTAAAAGGACTTACTTAAGAAATCTTTTTTTTTTTTTTAACAAAGGCACCTCCTAGGTGTCAATAACTTGGAAAGAATCAGTCCCTAAAATGTGGAAAGTGCTGAAAGAAGTTGAAGCTACAGTCCGGCAGCAACAGTTTCTCCGGAGCCCCAGACCCAGAGAGGCCATAACAAAAAATTACTCAGTGAAAACACGCAAAAGCGTTGCCGTGCTTCCGACTTACCCCGAGTATAGACGTGGCCATAGCAAGTCCCTGGGTTGCGCGGCGGGGCCAGGAGTGGGGCTGAGCCTGGCAGCTGCTCCGGAGAACCGCTCTGGTCCAGCGCAGCTCCCGCGTCCCCGCGCTCGCGCCGAGCAGACTCCGGGCTCCCGCCAGCTAAACTCAGCCTAAGTGCGAGGAGCACCCGCTTTGAAGTGCCGCTGGCTGCGCCTCTCGCCCAATGAGGGCGCAGGCAGAGCAGACGGGAGCTGTCCCACAGCCAATCAGACGCGCAGACTGGCCCAAGCCCGGGCTCCCGGCGCGTGCCAGTCAAGGCAGCTTGAGAGGTGGGGGGGGGGGGGGGGGGTCGCGCGCCAGGTCCTGAAGACATTACGGTGCAATTAAAAATGTACACACACGCAACAATCCAGGTTTAAGTACCGTGGAGACCGAGTCACAAGCCCCCCAGAGCACCCCGAGATGATGCAAGTTGGAACCAACAGTCTTACTCCACTCCCCACTTGTGGAGAAGGAAGAGGGAGGGGAGGGAGCGCCGAGGCGGAGACCGCACCACCAAGGCCCGAGTGGAGACGCAAATGTCAACGCTCACTTTGTGTGTCCAGGCTTTCGCCTCGGAGCACAACTGCAGCTGGAATCCATCATTATGGCCCGCGATTTTAGCTTTGTTTCATGGCTTCTACCCAGTTCCTTATTCCCAGTGGATGCAGTTTTACTCTGAGTCACACTGAGGAGGGAGCGCGAAGGGACAGTTCCTCCGAGGGGAGAGAAACAGGCCTCTCCGTCGAAGTCTACACCCACAGACTTGGGAGGGCCAGGAGCCTGCTGCATCCCACCGCTTCCCCCAGAGGTCTAAGTGACTTCCTAATTGTCGCTCTGGCCTCTGACCCGGTGGGCAATGCAAGTGCCACTCACACCAGAAGCTTCTGATGGTAATTGAGGGCACCCTTTGTACCGTTTCGCAAGCGCCTAGATACTAGGTTAACCCAGTTGTCAAATACAACTAAACAGTGGGACGTGCTGATTATCTGCCGTGTTTCGCTGGGGGGCTGGCATGGGGTGGGAGGCATCAGCCCGTACAACACGCTGCATGAAGCTGCTTATTTTCACGTTTCAACAACTTTGGGAACAGAGACCGGCGCGAGCCGCGTCCGCCCCCCACCTCCACCCCCGCTGAAGCTGCAGCTTGCTCGGCTGTTTGTTTAACCCGGTGAAGATTTGCGTGTCACGTTTCAGCCTAGAGTCGAGTTTTCTTGTCCCATCTCCAACCCACTCCCACTCCCACTCCAGACCCCCTGGGCCTACGGGATCCTCTGCAGGAGAAGGGCGCCCTGTTGAGAGGTGGGCTCGCTCCCACCCCCAGAGCCTGGCTTTGGTGAACGTGATTGAAGAACCTCTCTCCAGGACCTCCACCCGCGAGTGCAGAGGACAAGGCCAAACGTAGGCGCCTCCACATTTTGCAGGCTTAAGAAGCATCCTGAAGTCCTCTCTGGGCTTGTCTGTTTAAAAGGAGGGGTCCTCAAACAGAAAACTGCGCTTCCTGGAGTCCCTCAGCAACCGCTGAGTTTCTTCCTCCTGGGGCTTTCTTCTTCCTGGCTCTTGCTTTCTCTTATTTCTTCAGGGCCGCCAGGAGCTGCTTTTGAACCAGAAATACCAGCTCCCTCTGACAGACCTGAGTACTGGCGTTAGTGTACCACATTCCCCTCCAAAACCACATTCTGCTTTTTAAAAGACATTTTAAACCACGAACCTCGAGTGGCTGGGTGAAAAAGATGAGTTGTTGCAGCGGAAAATCAAGTGAGGAGGACAATCAAGTGAGGAGGACGTGGAATCGTGCTTTCTTTCCTCTTTTGCAATATCTCTTGGCCCAAAAATGCAACTAGCGTGGTTCTTCTCTCGGCCCTAAGATGGAGCCTGTTTGCCTCCTACTGCACTCTGTGGGTGGGGATGGCTAAATGGATTGTTTTCTTTGCTTTTCATTAGAATACCTTTGCTCAGAATGCTTTCTCCTCCCCTTTGGTTTAAGGTGGAGAAAGCGCCCAGGAAATTATGACGGAGAAAGAGAAGGGAGAGGAGAGAGTGAGAAGACTCGCGTGACCGTAATGAAGTGCAGTGCACTGGGCAATTGGGGTGGAAATCCTCGGGGGACAGGGGCAGGTGTGAAAAGCCCCTGGGACTCGGGGCGGAGGTTGAGGGGGAATCCAGGCAGTTTGGGAGAGCCGGAGAGCCGGCAGGGGTACTAGGGAGCCGTTCCCAACAGGTGACTTCTGCCCTGGAAGGGGAGACTGGTGCTCGGCTTCCTGTAGAGTCTCCGCGTGGATTTACTAATAGAGGGATTGTTAAGTGGCAGCGAGCCGTTTCAGACTCACCCAGTAAAGCTCCGGGAGGAGAAGGGCCAAGGTTTCCCCCTTCCACCTCCTCCCTCACTCCAACACACCCTCTTCTTATGGAAACCTGACAAAGTAATAAATAAGACAATCCGAAAGCCACTTAGCACTGGTGACATTTTCAAATCAACCGTTTAAAACCGTTCACGATGGCACCTCGAGCTCTGGGAGCCCGGTTCGCCTTCCTCTTCTCCTCCTCGTCCTCCCCTCCCCTCCGCCTCCTGCCGTTTTCCGTGTGGTTCCAGCTGTCAGACCCACGTCCGCCCTGGGATATGCCTTTAGATACGCGCGTCGGGACCACAAAAGTTAAGGAAATCTTCCAAACCGACACAGGCAAACACCCCAGCCACTTTAAATCTAAGGTGGGGCCCCGAGGAAATCTTTCTGAAGAAGTCCAGTTTTGTGTGTGACAGATTTTTTCATCCTCTAAAAATCTAGTTTTTAAACAAAGATCAATGTGTTATGCTAAAGTGTTGAGCTGACTGTTAAAACATTTGGGGAAATAATGACAATGTAACAAAGGCCTGGTTTGGAGTGAATCATCACCCTTTTTTAAAAGTTAAAGCAATTTTCAGGAGAATAGCTTTCAGCAAACGCTTTACATTATTCAAAACGGCCAAATAATGCTCTATTATAGCGCCTGAATGCTGCCAGTCAGCCCCTAAGTGCAATTTGTGCAAAGGCCCCGGTGCCTTATCTCCACTTCTTTATAAAGAG
The DNA here is from genome assembly GCF_021234435.1 of Artibeus jamaicensis. Classification (NCBI taxonomy): domain Eukaryota; kingdom Metazoa; phylum Chordata; class Mammalia; order Chiroptera; family Phyllostomidae; genus Artibeus; species Artibeus jamaicensis. The sequence goes on along the minus strand of NW_026521814.1, from coordinate 11,894,001 downwards.
GTGAATATAAAACAATTTCTTCCAAACCCAGACAGAGAGCACGAAAATTGCTTCCCTTTCTGCAATCAGGGCAATTTAACTGGAGTGCAATTAGCACTATTAAATGTCGATTCTGCATAAACAAATCTGACTGAGCAGCGAAAGTGGGGTGAGAACCTCATATACACTGAAACTGATTTTTAAAAATTATGTATCCGGGTCCTTTACAATTGATCCGTGATGTTTTCATCTTGGAATATATTTACAACGTAAATACACTATGGTTAAATCAACATAATTTTTTTTTGCAAAATTTTCAATAGAAATCCTAATAAAGAAGAACAGGGTAATTAAAGGGAAGAGTTCACTTCCTTTGAACAAATATTGTTTCCCCCATCTTGCCTCTACCGAGAGCTTTGATCTAGAGCAACTGCTCCAGTTGCTGAGTTTAGCAGGCAAAGCCGGGAAACAATTCGGTCATTAGCACTGATCCGAAGGATTGGAGCTCCTGCGCCACGGGGGTGGGCGCGACTGCGGGGGAGGCAGCGGGGCAGCTTCTCCCTAATGCACAAGTAACAGTGCAGTCGGGGAGGACCAGTTATTTTCTGAAAAACTCAAAATATTAGGTGGCTTGCCTAGTCTCCCGGGGGCTTTAGCCAGTAGCTGAGTTAGCAGCGGATATACCGCGCGGGGGTGTGCTGAGGGGAGAGTTGGGGAGACTTGACGCTGTGGGAGGGAGTGGAGGCGTCGGGGAAGGAGGAACCGAACGTCCTCGCCTGGGCCCTACTGTCCGGTGCCAAAACCTCAGCCGTCCCAGCACCCTGGGGGCGGAGAGAGGGAAGAGGCAAGACAGTGGAACCCTTAAAAAGCGTGTATCTGACCTGCCCTCCTCCTACCTGTCTTTATTTATTTATTTGCTAGCCCTCAGAACTGCCTTTTTGAATCAAAAGCGCAATTAATTATGCTTTTCATTTGTATGACCTACACTACAGCAATGATTATCAGGCTAACGCGGTGTGGGAGTTGGGGAAATACATGAATAAGTTGAGTTAAAATAAAAAAAATAATAAAAGCTGCCCTGTGTACCATAGTCACCTGCCATGAACAAGGGAGGAGGACGCCGTGCAGACCACAGCGCCCGGGGCGTGTAGGGTGACTCCTTCCCACAGTCGGAGTCTGTCAGTAGTGGGTGCAAAGGAAATGCAGCTTTTGATTAGAAGGGAATCTTTCATAGTTAACACATACTCAATTTTAAAAAGCACCAGCCTTGAGATGAAATGAATAGGGAAAATTAATTGAAAATTGAGAAACTCTCCCACAATTTCCGTTGAGCTTTCATTTAACATTTGTTCTAGAATGCCCTCATTCCAGCCCAACCCTTGCAAATAAAAGAGCCAGGAAGAATCAGCAGGCCAATGGAACTTTCATATTTTCTCCACCTCTGAAGTATCCATCTTGCCTGTAAGGTCCTACTGGAGAAACTGAAAACCCTTAGTCTGTTAAGTATACTCCAAACACTTGCTACAGAACTAATTTTCTGCTGCTAGATGTATCTGGGCCATATATTTTAAGCTTGCCTTGATCTGTTTATCTGAGCCAAAAATGCATTAACAATTAAATGAAAGACTCTGGTGTGTCAAAGGAAGGAAGGTGACTGTAGACTGTGTGATGATTTTAATGACTGCAATTATTGGAAGATTATTCAACAAGCATCATAGATTTGTTTACTGCATTACTTGGAAACTATGGGGGGCCTATTCAGCTTGGGGTTTACCTTCCTCCCTCCCTCATCAACTATCATACAGGGGTCATAGACCTAAGCAAACGTGGCAGTCAGTATTGGCTTGCTTCTGGTTTAGAGTATAGTTCTTGTCACAGCAAATTCTAATGGAACCATCTTTGGAGGCATTAAAGTAATATTTTCACAAAGACCCTGGAAATATATATATATATTATATATATATATATATATATATATATATATATATATATATCTTAAAGGCCAGAAGATTTTGGTCTCTAGTCAGCTTCTCCCAGCCAGAGTACCGGATTCCTCAGTTTTTCTCTTTCACAGGCAGGAGACCTCCAGCTCTTCCTCCCCCATCCGGGGCTTGGAGGAGGCACTGTGAGTGTAAGCTCTTAAACATGAGCTTAGGCATATCTCCAGGACTTCATCTTGGAGAAAGGTGGTTTTTTTTTTTTTCTTTCTTCCTTCCTCCCTTTTAACATGACTTCCCATATCATTCTCTGTCACAGGTCCTAATCTTGTTGCCCTGTTAGAAATCAGTAAATACATAGAAAAGGTATGGCTAGGAGCACACCGGTTTGTGGCTAAGGAAGTTTTTCCCTGTGCATACAGACACAAGGGACGCAAATAAGGAAGGTTTCTTGTCTGACATAAATGAAACCATCCTCAATCTACAATAGCAAGTAAATCAGTCTGTGCTTTGCTAATTAATGAAACGCTGATTTAGAAGTGAGGTTTTCAAAGAATAGCACATATCCACGGTAAGCCCCCCTTCCCCCTCCCCCGAGGCTCTAAGCCTGCTGAAGTGACCAGGCCGTCGTGGTTCTCTTCCTGGGTCTGGAATCCTCCAGGCTCAAGATTGAGGTGGACTTTGCTGGAATCGAGAACCTTTCCTGTTCAAACAGGAGCCTGCAGAACTCTGCAAATGGCAATTAGGAGCCTATTACAAGCCATTAGATTGATCAATGTACCTTAAACAATGCGAATGATTTATATGGCTGATTTACAGGGGGAAGGAAAAGAAGAGTGGGGGCGGGGGACGACTGCAGATCCTTAACGTCCCTCCCTCGCACTGTTGTGGAGAAAACCGGGGACCGCTATTACTTAGAACCACCACAGCGATTTATTTACAAAACTTTTCAAGCAAGGACACAGGCTCTCTTGGCTAGTCCGGTGGGTGGCAAGATGGGCATTCTTTGCCCCTTTCTTTTTTTCCCTAAGGAAGATCTTAGAAAGACCAAGGCCGGGAGGAGCAGGGGGTGGTGGGGGTGGTGGGGTTACAGCGAATCCACTCCTCTGAGAGAGGACAGCCACCTCCCAGGGGGGTCCCAGCTGTCTCCCTTCCCTGGTCTGTCTCTGGAGAGGAGGAGGATGACACATTTGTTCAACGGTGTGTTGGAGAGCTGTGTGGCCTCCTAATTGTGGAAGGAACGCAGAACCATTAGCCCTTTAAGTTTCCGGCGCTGCTTGGAGAGGAGCCGCGACCCAGCTCCCCGCGCGAGGATGACGCCGGGGGAGGGTTGGAGGTGGGGCGGAGGGGGAGGGGACTGCGAACGGAACTCCTCGCGAGGGCTGACTATTTCGGCTAATCTATCTGGCGAAGACAAAATTACAACAGAGCTGAAGCGATCAAAGCGGGCCCGCTCCCCGCTCCTCCCGCCCTCGTATCCCGTCCCAAAGTCTGTTTGTAGTTGTCTCCTTTGCTGCAGACACTCGTCGGTCTTCTCGGGACAAGGAGACTCCTGCCAGTTTTCCCAGAGCCTGCGAAGAGAGGACAGACGCACTTCACACTTCCCAGTGAGGGAGAATTCCCTTTGTCTTATCTCCCCCTCCCCCAGTCTGCCAGCAGCTCTAGGTGCGGAGCAGGCGGCTGGACCAGAGCCCTTGGGAACGCAGCCGGGGGTGGGGGTGGGTGGGGGCGGAGCCACCGTAAAGGCACCCCACGTCCGACTCTGCCCCTGCTGATTCCTCCCATTCCTCCTCCATCTTCTCTTTCCCAACCTTCTTTCTTTTCTCCCTCCTTCCTTCCAATCCTCTAGATCCTCTTACCACTCAGATCTCCCGGGCTCCCCGCGCCCAGAGCCTAGGCAGGCGCCCCTTATTTCCTGGCCTTGTACTTTGGCGGGAAAAGGCTGCGTCCTAGCTTGCTCGTGGGTGTCCGGGACAAATCCTTTTGTTGGTGTCTAAATGTGGAATGGGAAGCATTCCAGTGAATAATGGGGGCACAGAGGGAAGAGAGGGAAAGCCGAGAAACCACATGCACTGGGAGAGTTGCTACCTGCGTCCTCTGCAGCCAGAATGCAACTATGGAAACTCTTCTAGGTGGATCGCGCGTTCACACACACAACCCTCCCACCACCAGCAGCTGCTCTCACGGGTCCTATTTTACCCCACATCTCATTCTTCTGAGTTCTTTTCTGAGTTAGTGCCTTTCAACCCCTTTCTTCCTAATACTTCATTGCAGGGCCCTACAGCTCAGTGAGAGGCTGAGAACGTCGGTTATAAGATTCTCTCCAAGGATTTAGGCGCTTCTGCCACATCCCCAGCAACAGGCCTGTCCTGAGTGGACTCTACCGCGGTTTCTGGATTCCGGCCACTCTCGAGTCCAACCCTGTGCCGTCTAGCCTCTCTTGTCACACTCACCTCCATCTCGAGGCCAGACTGACAGCACCACCCTGACTCGCTCTTTGAAGTATAAAGAACCGGGTCTACACGAGGGCAGAGGGGGGGCTCAGCACTCACTAGACACGTGCGCCTCCTCTCGCTGCCCCGCCCGCTGCCACACGCAGAATGCACACTGAGGACCCAGACACACTTACTCGAGCTCGTGCAGCAACGTCCATCCTCCTTCCCAGCCAGGAAAGTGACATCGCTTCTGGGAGACGGACTTCGTGTTCCAGACGCCATCCTGGAAGCGGGGATGTTCAGGTCCCCCAAAGCCAGCCGGGGGCCTTCCCAGCCAGGTGGTCCGCTGCTTTGCAGCGGCAGGGCCTCCCCTCCGCCCCCCGCCGCGCTCAGGGCACCGCCTCCAGCTCTACGCCTCGCTCCGCACCTCTGCTGCTGTCTCAGCCTCCGGGCGCGGGTCTTGGAGAATTCTGCTGCCCACCCGCCTTCCACAGACTGGGTTCCATCTGGGATGCATTGCCCCTTAATTGCCAATCCCATTATTGTGATCAAGTGAACGTGGCCAATCTCTACATTTATTGTTTAGGTAAATAGAGGCTGCGTTTAATCATTACGCAGGGCCCCAACCCTCGCAGTGCCAAGTAACTTAAGTCAACGGTGAACATTTCAGTGTGTGCGTAATTACAAAGCACACGGAATATTCACTCCAGCCTAATCACACATCTCTTCTCCGACGCGGGAGAGCGGGAGGAGGGAACGTGAGGAATCTCCACCCTCCAAGGGATCGAGGGGCGGCTCTCTCCGGGGAAGAATAGGACTTCGTGGCTGTGGCACCGCGCGCCTGACAAGGGAGCCTGAGGCTGGACTGGGGATGCCCCGTTCTCCGACCGGTTCGAAATCGCGCCGGCGCAGCCTCCCAGTGGGCTTCTGGACCCTTCCCTTCCAAATCTGTCTCCTCGAAAAGAGAGCGGTCCCGCACGGGGCTGGTCAAGGCCCGGCGGGATAACTGAGGGCGGGGCCCGGGAGGCGGGTCGCCGCGTGCTCCGGAACCCGGACTGCGCAGGCTGACTCGCTCTTTTCCTCCCCGGCGGCTGGGAACTCCCGCGAATGTCTTGCTTGGATGCCCAGAGACCTGGCTATTTGCGCTTCTTCTGAAATAGCTATTGTTTCCTAAAAGAGGACCTCAGCTGAACCGGGAGGAGACCATCCGGGATTCGCCGCTACGGGCGGTCAGCTCGGACGAGGGGTGGTGTTGGCTCCTTACAACAGTTTGGCTGCTACTGTGGCCCTAGAGGAAAGGCCTCTGGGCCTCCTCAGAGGAAGGGTTAGTGGGGATTCTTCTTGGTGGCTGTTAAAAAAACTCGATCCACTCCCGACACGCCCTGGAGTGGGACGCAGGAGGCTGGCCCTCCAGTTTGAGGCACTAACACTTTCTCCTTGGGCACTTTGTCGCTAGGAGTTTGTCTCTCCCCTCCATTCCCAAGAATGTTCAGTGTAAACAACCAGTAACTCCAGTTGTAATCAGATACCCGCTTTGCATGCTGTTGTTCCATTTAAATGAGCTGGATTCTCAAGTTAACTCATCATTTGCAAGTTTGGGGTGCCGGCGCTACCACCGAACTAAATTACAGCTGGTGCTTGAATTTGATCCCACAGGATTGAATGGCAGCTGTCTGTTTTTAATTTTTGGAACTGAACGGTTCTGGTATCTCTGCTTTTTCCTTCCTTTAAAAGTTGAATAGCATTTCGAACAAGAGGAAAATTGAACACAAATGTCAGTGCAATCCTGAAAACCTTTTTCTAGTACTCCTTCCTGAGTTGTTCTTCTGCTACCTCCCAGGCCTGTGACCCTCCTTATCAGCTACACAGATCTCTCACGGCCCTGCTGCGAACTTTCTTGCCAGTAGGTCCAAGGGACAGATAAATACGGTTTCAGACTCTCCATTGGGGATGCCAATTTAACTTTTTCTGGGTTGTGGTTTTTTTAAGGTAGAACAAGAAAAAGAAAGGCAAGCGGGCTCATGGCCAGGGCTCCTGTCCTGGGTGGGCACAAACCCTTTGGGGCTCTCAGGAGCTGGGTGTGAGTTAGGGTCCACCATTAATGCTGTGATGTTGGGTGGGCCAAGATGCTTCTACATTTTCTCCTCCCTAACAGGAAGCCAATAATTTCAAACTTTCTAAGGGTTGTTATAAACGTTAAATAAAACTATATAGGGAAATTCGTAGTAATGTGCTCAAAACTTAATAGTTGAACTAAAAAAAAAAGTTCTTGCCTTTCATTTTCATGTTCCACCGAAATCGCATTCCCATCTAAAACTTATGTGGAACTAATGACAAAAATCAACAGCTACTGTAAAACAGAATGTTAGTGTGTGTGTGTGTGTGTGTGTGTGTGTGTAAAGCACAGCGACTAGAACAAAGTCGGGATGGATAAGATAAATGTCATGACAGCTGCCTGTTTGGGGAGGGTACAGTTAGCTGCTCCAGTCAGTAAGGTGTCGTGGTCTGGCTTTTGCTGATCTGCCCGTGGCAAGGAAGACATGTTTTCTCTGATGGGAGTAGCTAAATTTTATTGAGCACTTATTATATGGCAGGCCCTCTGCCCACTGATTCACACACATAGCGTGTCATTTAATCCACCCCATAATCTTATCAGATGACTGTTATTGCCATTTCTCTTTTTAAACTTTTATTATAGAATATCTCAAATATATATTTAAAAGTAGAGAATGCTATAATGAACCCCTCTATGTCCATCATCCAGCATCAATAGTTGTTAGCTGATAGCCAATCTTGTTTATTCTCCACCCCATCTGTTTCCTCACCCCCCCGTATTTTGAAGCAGATCTTGTACATTATATCATTTCACTTGTAAATGTTCTAGTATGTATCAAAATATCAAAAGACAATGAACTCTTAAAAAAAAACAACTGTAATACCATGTCACAATCATACCTAAACACATTGGAAATAATTCCTTATTGTTACCAAACATTTAATCAGTGTTTAAGTCTCCCCCGTTGTCTCATAGATGATTTTTTGACCATTGCATCCCACCCCCAATCATATCTAACCAATATCCACGCATTTAGACTCTCAAGTCTCTCTCTCTCTTTTTTAAAAAAGATTTTGCTTATTTTTAGAGGTTGGGGAAGGGTGAGAGAAAGAGAAGGAGAGAAACATCAATATGTGGTTGCCTCTTGTGTGCCCCTTACTGGGGACCTGGCCTACAATCCAGGCATGTGCCCTAACTGGGAATCGAACCAGCAACCCTTTGGTTCACAGGCCAGCACTCAGTCCACTGAGTCATACCAGCCAGGGCCTCTCAAGCCTCTTTTAATCCAGGGTTTCTCTCCCTTTTTTTTTTCTCCTTGCAAATTATTTATTGAAGTAACCAAGTCACTTGTCCTAATATCCTTTTTATGAATAAAGAAGCAGGCTCAAAGAGGTTAAAGGACTTCAGTAGAAGATAGAAAAGGAATTAAGCCCTAGCTATGTCGACTCCAGAATCCAAGTGCTTAATGGCTTTATTATATTCCCTTTAAATCAAGTGAGGATAAACACAATCACACATAAAAGATTTCAGAACATGACTCCTCTAAGTAACCGGTTCCTTTACCAAGTGCCTACAGAAAACCATTCACTTAAAATTCAGGCAGGAGTTGAAATGTGGGAAGAGAAATTCAAAACAGGATAACCCAGTATCCTTCTTATGTTTTGAATCTGACTAAATTTCTGCATGCAAATGTATTTGTAACATGGTTGAAGGGGGGTTTCTTTCCAACAAATATTTAGCAAAGCAAAAACATTTCTTAAACAAATCCACCAATTTCCTTTTCTCTGTTCTCCTCCTTCATTTTTCCTCCTATTTCCCCCTTTTCTCTGTTCTCTACAGCTAGATAAGGAGAAAACATCTCTTTTACGTACTTATTTTAAAATACCAGTCAAATTAACAATTTAGTAGTTGGATATGTGATATCTGGCTTTTGTTAGGGTAGTTTTGAAACCACAGTTACCCTAGCAACTGAATACATTTTTTCTTTTAAAAAATTTTAGCTGTCTGGAAGAGAAAAAAAAAAGAAAAAACTTCTTGCCAGAATTTTCCCATAATAGCTTCCATTAACTGCAGTGACTTCTATTGGAGAGGCCAGCACTGCTGTCTCCTGCTGTCACCAGTCATTCACTGATCTAGCAGATGTTTTGTTTGATAAGGCCAATTTGAGCTTTATAAAACATTTATTTTTTCACCTCCAAGGAGCAAATACCAGTAAGGACGGGACTCAGCCTCTGCTGCTGCATACCACACAAGGGCCTTCACCTGCCAGTGGAGCTTCTGGGTGAGGAGAAGCACTGAAATAAATCTGAAGGCTTCATTCATTTTAAAACAAAAAGAGGAGGGATGGCTAAAGAGCATTAGCTCAGTCCCCAGAGATTTTGCAAGGGGAGAAAAGTGACTAGAAGAGCCAGTCGTCTGCTACGGAATCTTTCTGGAAACACCTGATAGGTGTGCTGTTGTCAAGGAGGGCAATGGTGCTAGTTGGTGAGATAAGGGAATAAGGGGGTGGTGCCCACTGAGTTGAGTTTTACACATTTGACAAATCAGCTGTTAGTGTTTCACGGAGGTGAAGTGGAGACGAATCAGCAAGGGGGGAAGGTGTTCATTAAGGTTTCCAAATAAAATTTCCCTCACAGTCATGCTTCTAACGCACATAGTTCTAAACAAAACAAAACACAAAACAAAATCCAAAAACTGACTCTATAAAATTACAAATATCCAAATCCTTCCTTGTGGATGGAAGAAAGGTTCGTTTGAAGACCTGGAACGACGGTGCCCATAAATCGGAAGGTAGTAAAAGTGCCAGGTGTTTCTGCTGCTGTTGGTAAGGCGCTCCTTTTACGAGTCTCCTGGGAGGCTATTTTGTCATCATCCTTCAGAGGACCAAAAAAAAAAAACAAACCAAAACAAAAACCCAGTTCTGGTAAGGAAGTCTTCCTTTGCAATATACTGAAGTTCCAGTCCTTCCATTTTACTTTGGATTGCCCTACTTAGCTAAAATATTTTCTTTACTTTAAATACTTTTTATTTTTCAATTATAGTTGATATATTATATTAAATTTAAGTATAACCCAGGGATGAGACACGATATAACTTGCTAAGTGATCCCCATGATAAACCTAGTACCCATCTGACACCGTACAAGTAATACAATATTATCGACCATATTTCTCATGCTGTAGTTTAGGTCCCTTTGAATGTTCTGTACCTACCAATTTGTGCTTTTTAATCCTTTCACCTTTTCTACCCATCTTCCCAATACCCCTCCCTTCTGGTATCCATTGAAATGTTCTCTGAATCTATGAGTCTGCTTCTGTTCTGCTTATTCATTTATTTTGTTTGTTAGATTCTACGTATAAGTGGAAACACATGGGATTCGTCTTCCTCTGCCTGACTTGCTTCCGTCAGCACAATACCTTCTAGATCCACCCATGTTGTTGCAGATGACAAGACATTTCTTCTTTTGTGGGTGAGTCATTCCATTGTATATATGCACCACTTCTTTATCTACTCACATACTGAGGGACACTCAGGTTGCTTCCATGTCTTGGTTATTGTAAACAAAGCTGCAATGAACATATATGCATGTGTGTGTGTTTTTGATTTAGTGTTTTGGGTTTCTTTGGATAAATAACAAATGGAATTGCAGGGTCCTTCTTTGTCTCATGTTATATAGCCTTTGTTTCAAAGTCTATTTTGTCTGGTATAAGTATTTCTACCCCAGCTTTTGTTTATTTGTTTGCATTTTGATGAATATCTCTTTTCATCCCTTTACTTACTGTCTGTGTATGTCTTTCTATCTGAAGTCTCTTGAAGATAGCTTATGTAAGGGTCTCATTTGGTATCAGTTCAGCCGCACATATCTTTGGATTGGAGTATTTAGTCCATTTCCATTTAAATTAATTGTGGATAGATATGTACTTTTATTATTCATATTTTTATCTTTTTCTCCCTACTTCTTTTTAAAGAAGACCTTTTGACATTTGTTGTAATACTGATTTGGTGGTGATGAACTCTTTTAGCTTTTTCTTGTCTAGGAAGCTCTTTATTTGTCCTTCTACTTTCTTTTTTCTTTTCTTTTTTAAAATTATGTTTTATTGATTATGCTATTACAGTTGTCCCAATTTTCCCTCCCATGCCTCCTCCACTCAGCACCCCTCACTCCCTCAGGCAATCCCCACACCATTGTTCATGTCAAATATCCAGCCATGTAGTATGAAAAATAGAGACGTTTATTGAAGAAGATACAAGGTAGAAGAAACATCATACGTAGGACAGTGATGCCCCAGTCCCCTTCACAGTATGCACCTTGAGACCTCACACAGTTCTCCTAGTGTCTCTTCCACTATTCAAAACATCCTGCAAAATCCTTTGTTGGAATCGCCATCAGCCACCCTGTTATACGAGGTCTATCCAGAAAAGGTCCAGCCGTTGTTAATATAATGAGGACAGTTTGTGCAACATCAATGTAACACAGCAGCCAAGGAGAGTGAATTGGAATGCACATGTGTGAACAATGTTGATTTAACTAGTCAGCGGGGGCGGTAGACACCGTTGAGTGAGCATGTGTACTGTGTGGCCATGGTATTCAAAATGACTGAGTGAATAGAGCAACGAATCCACATTGAATTTTGCGTTAAGCTTGAACATTCCTCTGCAGAAAATATTTGGATGATTCAGAAGGCTGCAGCTATGGGCAACTGGTAATTGGCAGCTTTATCATGACAACAGGCCTGCTCATGCAGCATGTCTCTTGCAGAGTTTTTGGCAAAACATCAAGTCACTCAGGTGACTCAGCCCTGCTACAGCCCAGATTTGGCACTGTGTGACTTCTGGCCTTAACCAAAACTAAAATCACCTTTGAAAGGGAAGAGATTTCATATCCATGGTGAGATTCAGGAAAATACAATGGGGCAGCTGATGGCGACTGGGAGAACTATGTGAGGTCCTGAGGTCTAAAGGAGACTGAGATGCCATTGTCCTATGTACAATGTTTCTTATATTTTCTTTAATAAATGTCTGTATTTTTCACATTACATGGATGGAGACCTTCTGGACAGATCTCATATATTCTGATCTTTTGGTAATGACATCAATTGTGATAGCTCACTGTGGTCACCAGATTAGCTCTGAAATCAGCAATGTATTTTCTGAGATCTGAGACAGGTTATGGGCTTTCTTCATTTCAACATCCAAAGTTTGTCACACATTCTATGGTTCAGGACTTTCCTACCTTTCTCCAAGTCTTTTTTGCCAACTTTATGAACAAAACACCTTTTTTAGGAACCAAACAATTGGTACATTTGGGTAGCCTATCAATTAAGAAGGCAGAAGATATGTTGATTATATAGCAGGGGCATGCCCACAGGGAAGGAGTATTAAAGTTGACAATTTGTTATTTTAAAACGTTAAGTTAATGGAATATATCTCAGTTCATTGTTATATTAAATGGGGAGGCATTAGCTAACCCATTTTTTTCTGTGTGCCTAGCTCTACCATAATTGAGGAATAGTGGAAGAAGTATAGATAAATGTGTGTAAGTTCAGATTTGTTTGGCTACATTGTATCAAAACAATCAAGCCAAAGATAAATAACATTGGCTTGAAGTTTAGAAAATAGACGTTTACTTCTAAACTAATATAGTAGGTCCGTGATCCTGAATCTGACTCCTTCTCTTGTGCTGACTCACCCGCTTTATTTAGTACAGAGCATCATGGGTCAAGATGCTTACGTCAGTCCTAGCTATCGATTCTATAGACCAGTCAGTAGAATGGAAGAAGAGCAAAGAAAACATACTGTCTCCCCTGAAGAACACTTCCCATGCGCTACACTCAGCATTTAACTTCTCATCCAGTAGAATTCAGTCGTCCAGTCATCTCCAGATGCCAGAAAGTCAGGGGCCTAGCAGTCTTAATCCTTTGTGGCCATGTTTCTAGCTAAAAATTCTGTAACTAAGGAAAAAGGGGAAATGAGATGTTGTGGGCAAAAAGTATTTCCTACCTAATAGGGTAAACATTTTTATAATTTTAAATGTTGGGTTATGAGCATATAGGATTTGTCCTACTATTACTTACTAGTATTTTCGAAACATGCTATAATAATCTTATTTGTAAATCATCAAGTTCAAATTTCTAAATCCTAAGTAACAACATGAGTTGTAGCCTTGGCCAAGTTACTTAATATTTTTGAGTCTGTTTCTTCATATGTAAAATGTAGATGATAGTACTTGTCCTAAATAGTTCACAGCATCGCAGTGAAGGTCACATGTAAAAATACCTATGAAAGTGTTTCAGAACACACAATGCAGTACGGTATTGGTTATTGTTAATACTATGCTTGCCATCATTTTTGTTATTATTATTAACGTCAGGGCAAAGGCCAGTCTCACTATGCACTGCTGTATCTTCAGTGACTAGCAAAACCCCTGGCATATAATAGATCTAAAATAAATGTTTAATGAGTGAGAACAAAATTTTTAAGAAAAAAATCATGTGCAAAACTGACATAGAAGAGATTTCAGAAATCATTCAATATATCACAGAAGAAAACTGAGGGCCAGAGCAATGAAATAAGTAGCTTCAAATGACACAGGGTGGCAGAGTTTCAGTTCAGCGGAAAGGCAAAGGTCTTCCAAATCACAAGGAGACTCAGGGAAATGGCTATTTCCTTTTTAGTCACCTTGGGGAAATCCTTAATCCTTTGGGGAAGTCTTAATCCTTTGTGGCATGTTTCTAGCTAAAAATTCTGTAACTAAGGAAAAAGGGGAAATGAGATGTTGTGGGCAAAAAGTATTTCCTACCTTTACCCTAATAGGGTAAACATTTTTATAATTTTAAATGTTGGGTTATGAGCATATAGGATTTGTCATACTATTACTTACTAGTATTTTCGAAACATGCTATAATAATCTTATTTGTAAATCATCAAGTTCAAATTTCTAAATCCTAAGTAACAACATGAGTTGGGGAAATGTGCCATAGTATGACCACATCACCTGTTGTTACAGTCCCAAGGAACAGAGGACTCTCTGACAGTCCTGAGATTCTTTTCTATTAACGGTTTCCAAAGAGCAGGCTATCCCGTGGGGACTTGAAAATTCTGTCATGCATACATTTTTTTAAAAAAAGTATTCAAGCAAACATATATTGAGCTTCTGAGTAAGAATTCTGACATATTTAATACTGCTTCTAACTTATCTCTGGAGTTACCTCCTAAAAATGTTAATCATAGCTGAATTGAAAAAGTACTGGGGAAATGCAGCAACGCCGTTGCATGCATGAGTATACCACGTTACAAGTCCACTGGAGATACAAAGGGCTTTACCTTTGTGGAATTTGAAACAAAAGAACAAGCAGCAAAGTGTCTTAAAGAGTTAGAACACTTTTTGCTGTTTTTGTTTCAGTTTCCTACCACCCACCAGAGGAAGCACCAACAAAACCCAAGACAGTGAAAAACAAGCCCATTCTTGGCCTTGGAGTAGACCATGAGTTATAGAATATTAACATTTAAATAGATGTAGTTGAAATAAAATGAAAACTAATGATAGCACTGTCACAGAAAAAAAGAGAAAGAAGAAAGGCTGACTAAAGAAAGAAGACAATATCCAGACAAAATTGTCAAATATGGATACAAGTGAGGAGAGAGTCAGCAGAATGAAAAGATTCAGGGCTGCATCCGAGGCTCTGATACAGAGATGACAGAGCCCCAAAAGCCACTGCCAAGAAGGAGAATGGGATGGCACTGCAGTAGCCTGCTCACCGTCAGTGACTGCAGGGGACAGGGAGAGACGTGCTCTGGTGCAGAATGCCTAACTCCCAGGTCGGAGGTCAGCAAAGTGGCTCTGAAAACTGACATTAAACAAGAAGCTTCAGAAGTTTCCAAAGAAAATGAAGTTATTTATAACTTTGAGGTCAGGATTAGATACAAACTTTTTAAAATTGCATATGTCTTATTTTATAACTCGATATTTAATTTTAAGATTTAGAAGTCTCCTCTGAAGAGGACAAGGATACTGGAGATGTAAAAGATGGATCCATCTTAAAAGCAAGAAGGAAGTACTGTGAGAAAAAATGTAGAGACATAAATGGAAGAAGAGGTTATACCACTAAGAGGCCAGTCAAAGTGAGTTGATGGTGCAAATTCTGTTCTTGCCCATTTACGAACTCCACAAATATTTGAGTTCTATTGGTCCCCATTATAAGAATTGGCCTTATGGATGGAACAACTGCCTGTAATCTTTTACAAGTTCTCACAATATTGTTACATGATCTTTGTGGCCAATAGCTGTAAATTCTGTTGAAATCTGCCACGGGGAATTCTCCCCTGGAGTACACATCTGAATCAATCTCTGCAGCAAGGTCCTGACACAGCCGGGCCAAGTTCCGACCACATTTTCTGATCAACACTTAACTTTGATATCTATGGTATGTATGCTCAACGCTCCCCCACCAAATAATAGCAGATAGCCATAGTTCAGTATCCAGGATTACAATGATGGAAATCATCAGACATTAACTTACTTTGGCATATAGTAAATATGGATTTTTGTTCATGAGTCTTTGGGGTTAGGTAGTTCTGCTGATTTGAGCTGGGCTTGGTTGATCTCAGCTGGGTTCACTCCAGTCTGTGATCACCCGGAAAGTCAGCTGGGAGCTGACTGCACCAGGATGGCCACGGTTGATGTGACTCATCTCTGTACTTGGCCTCCAGCATTCCACCCCACACTCACTGCCACGGTGGAAGCAGGGTTTTCCGAGAGCAGGCAGAAGCATGTAAGGCTTCTCGAGGTCTCAGCTCAGAACCTGCACGTTCACTTCACTGTGTTCTGCTGGTTAAGCAAGCAACAAGCCCAGCAGAGATATGAAGGTAGTGGGGAGCGATTCCACCCCCAGCTGGGAGAAGTTGCAAATTACATCCTAAGAGGCAAGGACTCTGGAAAGAGAAGAATTGGGGCCATTTTAGTAACCTCTCTGTCACAATAAGGATGAGACTTTTCTAGGAATACCTTAGTGAGGTTTTCCCACCTTCAAAGGGCTTTGCCTTTTTGAGTTTGAAGAAGAGGAACACTTCGTTGGATCGAAGATAATGATGAGGTAATATTTTTTGGTCAGGAGTAATGGAACAAACAAACAAATAAACAGTGAAGTAACATCTTTAAAGTACGGAAAATCAAAAAGCTGTTATAAACATATTATACTAAAATATCTTTTAAAATAAAGGCAAAATGAAGACGCTTTCAGACATCATCATCAGACATCATTCAGAAGGAGTTCGTCATCAGCATCTCCACATTAAAAGTACCAAAGAAAATCTTTTTAGGCAGGAAAAAGGACTATCAGGGGGAAATGCGGACCTACCAACAGGAATAAAGAGCTTTGGAAATGGTAACTGTGTAGGTAAGTGTGTAAGTTTGTTTCTTATTATTTCAATCTTTTAAAAAGATCATTGGCGGTTTATACACAGGTAGAAGGAAAGTGTGTGACAACATGGGACACAGCACTGGCTCGCTTGGAGGGGAGGTGAGGCAGGCTGTCTGGCTGCTCTGCCTGCGACTGAATGCGATGTTGCACTTAGAAGTATTAGAAAACCTGTCTGGGAAGAGGCTGAGTCAAACTCCCTAATTCGGTAAGTGCAGAGCCAGCATTTTCTTTCCTAAAGAAAAGGAAAGTGATGAAGGTTTAAATGATTTGTGCAGGCATTCAGGTATGGATTTCATAAGAAATGGTGTGAGTTGCTGATTCTCCCTTTGCATGTCCCCTGCACTGGGCCCTGCAGCCCCCACTACAGCAGGCTTTGTAGGCAGGTGTGGCTTAGAGTAGGTTGAGGCTGAGGATCCGGCATTTAGGGACGTTCCCTTTGAGGGTACCTGGCAGAAAACAGACCCGCAAGCGGACCTCTTCCTCAAGCCAGGAGGTCGTGGCTGCTCTGATGGCAAAGCTCAGTCTGGCTTCGTGGTGCTGCTGCCCAAAATGAAGCTAATTGGCCTAGAGCCACCTTCTTAGGGTCTGGGTACCTTCCCAAAGTCCTTTTATTTGTCTCCCAATATGAGAACCTGGAAAAATGGTAAATATGTAATCACAGAGAGGCAAAGATGTTTCTAAATATAAGACCAAAGCTGTAAATAAGGAATGTTGTCTCTTTACCAGCCATCGGGATTCACTTTGTGCTAACATTGCATCAAACAGCTGATTTGCCTAATATTTTCATTGAGCTGACCAAACATTTTGACCCCGTGTAGATAGAGAATTTGAAATAATCTCTTCAGAAGTTGAAGCTGCAGTATTTGACCTTAAAAACGTCAAGCTTAGAAGTTGTAAATATTGGGTTCCCAAGATAAAATACAACTGAAGGAGGAAATAATTATAGTCTGGAGCTTCATTAGCTATAAAAACCCATAGAGCTGCCTGGTTCCTAGTGCTTTTGTGCTCTGTCCTAATATGTGATTCTGCTTCTATTACCATTAAAAATGCTGGAGATCAATTGAATTGTTTATTCAAACTCATAAATGCAAATTAACTTTCTACTCAATAAAATACTCTGGGAATTAGTAATGTTTGTCCAAAAAATGAAGATTCCTTTAAAAGTTAGTGCATGGTTTTTATTTGAAGAAATGTTAGAATGACAAGAGTCTTAATTTGACCAAATACAGTGAAAATCTTTTTTAAAAAAGATTTTATTTATTTTTAAAGAGAGAAGAATGGAGGAAGAAAGAGAGGGAAAGAAACATCAATGTGTGGTTGCCTCTTGCACTCCCTCTACTGGGGACCAGGCCCTCAACCCAGACATGTGCCCTGCCTGAGAATCCAACCAGCAACCCTTTTGTTTGCAGTCTGGCACTCAATCCCCTGAGCCGCACCAGCCAGGGCAAAATGTTTTCAAAGAACATGTCAGAAACTGGATATATTATACTCTACAATCTGTTACCAACCTTCCAAAAAAAAGCAAAAAGTCCAAGGTAGAAAATTAAGATTAACATCAATTACATTTCTTTGTGAGATGTGTTTTTATCTAAGATATTTAGACTCTAGCACTTCATCTGGAATATGTATATTGCATAGCAGATGAATACTGGTAGTGGATAACTATTGTACTAATTTCCATGGTTATTGTATGAATGAGCTTTTGCTAGTTTGTGTTGCAATAAGAAACATGCACAAATCTCAATGACTTAGAACAACAAAGGCTTATTTCTCATTTATGGAACACGTCAGCTGTGTCTCAGTTCAATATATGTTCATTTCAAGATCCAGGCTGGTCCTGGCCCGTGTGGCTCAGTTGGTTGGAGCATCATCCTATATACCAGGAGGTTGTGGGTTTCATCCCTAGTCAGCGTATATGTGGGAAGCAAGCAATTGATGTTTATCTCTCTCTCTCTTTTCTTCTTTTTGCTTCCCTTATCTCCTCTCCTCTTTCTCTTTCTCTCTCCAAAAACAAAGAAAAAATGTCCTTAGATGAGGAAAAAAAAAAAAAAAAAGATCCAGGCTGAAGAAGCAGCCTATTTAGGCCACTCATTATTGTGACACAGGGGAAAGAGTGTAATGACTGAATCATGCAAAGGCTCTTAAGCTTCTGTCGAAATGGTACATGTGGATCATACCTCACATTTCATTGACTAAGGCAAATCACACGATTAAACCTAATGTTAATGTAATGGGGAAGTATGCACTTCTCTAGGAAGGGACTGCAAATCACATGGAGATGTGTAGGATACATAATTTTTTTACAGAAGGTAAAAGTGAATAATTGAAAACAATAACATACATTCCACAGCTATTAAATGAGATGCATTTGATGAAGAAATAATTCTACAGACCGTTATGCTCTGATTATTCAAATTAGACCAACCTGGTTGTTTATGTAATATCCTTGCAAATTTTATCACTCCACTTCCAATTTAAGAATCATGAAACTTCTAGTGAAATACAAACCATTGCTGCTCAGTGCTGTTGTGCTTTTTGGGGTGGAAAGATCAGGGTGTGCGAGAGTCTACTTAACATGTCTAACTAGTTATACCAAAGGTAGTGATTCTTCTTTATAATAGCAGTGCTCCAAAGCATTTCTTACTTCATATAACTCACATGTTCCTTTAAAATATATGGCAGCCACCACCATTCAGAGTCCCTATTGCCATTTGTAACTCTGTCCTTTAAAATTTACCTCTATCTAAAATCTTTTCTTGAGAAGGACTGCTATTGATTTTCTTCAATATTTCATGGAGGTGCTACATATTTAAAGATGAATGTTGCCCTGGTTGGTGTGGCTCAGTGGATTGAGCACTGGCCTGTGAACCAAAGGGTTACAGGTTCAATTCCCAATCAGGACACATGCCTGGGTTGCAGGCCAGGTCCCCAGTAGGTGGCATGCAAGAGGCAACCACACATTAATGTTTCTCGCCCTCTCTTTCTCCCTCCCTTGCCCTCTCTGAATCGAACTGGTGACCCTTTTGTTCATAGGCTTGTGCTCAATCCAATGAGCCACACCAGCTAGATGAGGTTTTCAAAAGACACAAAAACAGCAAAGGAGTAGAAGATCCAACATAGGAGCATAACTTCTGAACCTGAAGAGCTGGAAATTCTTCTGCTTGACCCCAGTGGAATGTTGACATAAGCTGGAACTCATGCTATGAGCATTAAGATGAATGGAATTTCTGAGAAAGCAAATGTTCTTAAAAGCCTACACAATTCAGCTGCAAAGGGGCTTTAAAAGTCCCAAAAGGAACCCTTGTGCACTGTTGTGGGGATATAAATTGATGCAGCCACTATGAAAAACAGCATGAAGATTCCTAAAAAAATTAAGGATAGAACTTATCATCTGGAAATTCTATTTATGGGTATTTACCCTCAAAGAGATACATGCACCCCCATGTTCACCGCAGCATTATTTACAATAGTTAGTTGAGGGATGGAAACAGCTTAAGTGTCCATAGACAGATGAATGGAATACTAGTCAGCCATAAAAAGATAAAACATTGCCCTTTGTGATAGCATGGATGGGTCTTGAGTGTAAAATAAGTTAGGTGGAAAAGGACAAAAACTATATGGTTCCACTCACATGCAGAATATAAAATAAAAAGAAACAAATGAACACATAAAATAAAATAAACTCATAGAAACAGGCCAGAAGGACAGGTTCCAGGGAGAAGGGGGAGGGGTAGGAGGGCAAAATGAGTAAAGGGGATCAAATACATGGTGACGAAGGAAACGAGACTTCTGGTGCTGAGCACACTATAGTGTACACAGATATCGAATCGTGTTGTGAGGTGAAGCCTATATCATGTTATTAACCAATGTTATCTCAAAAAAATTCCTTAAAATGACTGAGAAAAGGGGTCAAGAGTAAAGCTCCATCCTCATCAATGTGAAGGAGATGACTGGCCAAAATTTCTCCAAGGAATTTTGAAACTCGAGAGGGAACTCTCTCCTTTCTGTCTCTAGGGGGTTAGGAAGAGGCAGAACTCGAGGAGCAAAGTGGCCGATGGCTAGGGCACTGGGCCCACAGCCAGCGGAGACAAAGAATTCTGTCAGTTCCGGTGGTGGTGCCTGCCCAGGTCTTGCTTAGGCAAGATTGATTGCTAAGTGTCTAACTCACCAAGAATCTGACTCAGGCTGGGCAGGAGCAAGGCATGGCAGTGGGGGCTGTGACAGCCAAAGCCGATCTGGGGCTGAAAGCCCAGAAAAGGGAAAGGGAAATCTCGTGCCCCTTTCTCCAGGGAGAAGGGTTGATACTCTTGTCAGGTTTTAAGAAACTTATTAGACTACAATTACCTGTGTGCAGGCTTACTGTGATTAAAGATATATTTTATTCTCTTTATTTGTGTACAATGAGCTGACATGGACCTGTATTTAAAGCACAGACATTTTACTCCTTTCTGGAACTTCTCATTCAGCAGAAGGAATAAAATGAGCTGGAGCCTACCTTCTGGTAGAAGGCTGGGTTATCTTTCTCTCTTATGCTTTTTCATTAGGTGCCTTACTTTCTGGGGTAAGTCCCTTGCAGGGAGAGGTAGTCTTCCTTGGTCCAGGTAAAACTATCTATATTTTTAAGCAGTTTTTAAAAATCTTTCTTGTGCCCTGGAAATTACTGTGAAGAACAGGATACACTTACCTGAGCATGTTCCCAATCTGGTTTCATTCTATTGGTTGGAGAGAATTAATTCATTCTCCAAGGGCAACATCAAAGAAAAAAAAGTCAAGATTTGCAGGGGCCACCAAATGTGTCCAAGGGTGTTCAGGTCTACAAATGGTAGACTTTCATTTATTATAAATGTTTGCTTGGACTTATGATGGGATAAGCAATATACCATGCAGTGGATTAACAGATAACCCATGCTCTACAGGTGTTTTACATATAGGATTCTTTCATGTGTAAAACTGGGGAGAAAACAGCTGTTCCACAGCCCTTCTTATCCCAGCAGCCCTTTTATTTTAAAGAATAATAAAAATATATTGCTCCCTGTACACTCCCTTTTTCTGCTGTCACAAAGATTGTGTCCAGAAGGCATGTGATTCCAGACGATCCATTTGATGAGGGGTGAATACTACAAATTAGTTTGGTTAAATTCTGAAAGTTGAACCCAACTATTCTGTCCCCTTTGAAAGGGGACAGAATGGTGATTTGCACAGAATGGTGATTCACTGCTGGCCCTCTGCAGCCTATTTTGTGATAGATGAAAGGACCAGCATCATGTAAATCACTGTGGTGGTCAGACTCTGCATACATTGCTCTCTAGAGAAACAAGTCTGTGTTGGCTGGAAGAGGATCCATCAGCCATAATGGAAACACAAACGGTGGTAAGGTTAAACAGTACAACACAGACTCACTTTCGGGCTCTCATATTCAGTGAGTGGTGGGACAGTAAGGAAGAGTCATGACGGGAAGCTAACTGCTAGGATCATTGGATGTGCCTCCATCAGGAATCTGTTACCTTGTGCCCAGAGCCATGAATCCAGGTGGTAACCCTAGAATTCAGCTGCTCACCAGGAATTGTTCTGCTAATTTGACGGCCTTGTCTATGGGGAGCAGAAAGAGAGGAATGCAGCAATGAGTTGAGAGCATTCCTGGGGACTTCAAAGAAGGATCAGGAACTGGGAGCATTTACCACTTTCCAATTCTTTATGTCTGATTTATGACATAATTTAGATCCAAGAAGTCTCAAAAATGAGTTATGGGTATGATTATTTCAGGTAAACATCTTTGTTCATATCCAATGAGAATTTAGTGATATTTTTTAGTTTCACTGAAATATATTTCAACATTCAATACTATTGTAGCTTCATTATATACTAAGTTATGTCTATTCTAGGAAGTGAAAGTTGTTTTTCTTCAGCAGGTTTTTATTAGATGGAGGATACCTAGGGTTGGCTCCAAG
Organism: Artibeus jamaicensis; assembly: GCF_021234435.1. Taxonomy (NCBI): domain Eukaryota; kingdom Metazoa; phylum Chordata; class Mammalia; order Chiroptera; family Phyllostomidae; genus Artibeus; species Artibeus jamaicensis. The sequence continues at coordinate 11,872,227 of NW_026521814.1, read as the reverse complement.
GAAGGTGGTGACAATCGGCAAGCACTCCTCTGTGGAGGAGACAAGGCATTCCTGGCTCAGGAGATTCATACTAATATCTAAGGGTCTGGGTCTCCCGCTTTACTTTGACCACCCACCAAGCTCTTCCCCTTGGGACCAACACCACCAGTGCTGGCACGAAAAAGTCTGTGATGAGCTAGTTCAACTTGGCTAACAGTTCTTCCAATTCTGGCCGAGCTTTGAACCTTCCCTTAAAGTCTTCTTTAGAGTGCTCCTTGACTGGCAATTTTGCCTCCTTCAGGAAGATTGCTTTGGATTATTTCCAAGAAAATCTCTGCGATTGTAGCACTCAAACCACATACCTGAACCACTGGCTCCTGGGTGGTAAGAGCTGCATCCAGGACCATGTTGCTGCCTTGGTCCTGCAGCCATAACACCTCCATGGTTTGGGTGGGTATCACATAACTTTCCTCCACTTTAATGGAGAGATGGTTGCAGAGGTGGTGAACATACTGGGCATAACGCTCTGCCAGTGCCGTGTTGTACGCAGGCAGGTGCATGTGCAAAACCCCATACTCCTAATCTGTCCCCGAATTAATGGGTCTCACTTCCACTTGTCTCTTCTTCTTCTTGGGTTCCTGTTCTTTAATTAGGTGCTTGTATCTTCCAATGCCATGGGTGGGTTTTGTCCTGTAGTGCCGACTGGTACTCAGCAAAATGCCACCTGGAAAACAAATGGGATTCTGTCCTGAAGTTTTGAATCTTAAGAGGGGAAGGGCTTGCTTAAAAATGACAGCATTCTTTAAACACAGCATATTTCCCAGAGCTCTGTTCATCCTTCGCTGCAGCGGCCCGTTACTGTGTAAGCTGCAGATCAGCGCAAGCAGCTGCGCTCCCCTGTCGGCTGACCGGAAGTGAGGATTTCTTTTCCCAGAATTTCTTGCTTTGAGTGATGGTTGGAGCTTAATATTATGTAGATGAGTCCATAACTGTGTCAATACTTAGAGTTCTACTAATGTTTATGGAATATATAGTACTTGAAAAGGGGGTTCCAAGGTGAACCAAGTTATGGATCCTGTCGGGAAAGAGGTTAGGGTCTACACACCAAAATATCCTAAGAAAATGTCAAAAAATGTAACGTTCACCTTAGAGATGTTTGAAAATTGAATTTTTCCAGAGTCTTTTTATTATGAGACAATATAAGTACAGCTTTCAAAAACTGACTTACATCCAGGGCCTGATTCTGTTCAATTTTCCAATGTATAAACAATAACCTCTATTCAAAAAGCTAAAAAACCATGTTATTAATATTAATAGAGTATTTCAGTTCTCATAATACTCTGCTTGATAAAGACACTTTCTACGTATTTTTTCCTCTTTCTCATCTTATTCTTCTTAAAAAGAAAATTCATGAAGAATTCAATAGGAAAACTCAAAAAGTCATAAAGTTTATTTTTCTAACATGTGCGATTCAGTGGGCCTTAGTACATCATCAGACTGTGTGGCCGTCACCACTAATGTACATTCTATCTCTGTGAATTTGTCTATTCTGGATGTTGTATAAATAAAACTGTATAATATGTGGTCTTTTGTATGTGGCTTCTATTAGCATAATGTTTTCCAGGTTTAGGAGTGTTTTAGCATAGATCGGTACTACATGTTTTTTTGTGGCTGAGTAATATTCCATTATGTGGATATACCACATTTGGTTTATACATTCATCAGCTGATGAACATTTGGGTTGTTTCTATTGTTTGGCTGTTACAAATAAAGCATTTGTGTACAAGTTTTTGTGTGAAAACATGTTTTCAATTCTCTTAGGCGTATGCCTAGTAGTGGAATTGCTGGGCCACATGGAAACTTTGTTTGACTGTTTGGGGAATTTCCAGACTGTTTTCCCAGGTGGCTGTACTATTTTACATTCTCATCATCAAGGTATGAGAGTTCCAATCCTCCACATCCTTGTTAACACTTGTTATTGCCCATCTTTTTCATCAGCCATCCTTGTGGGTATGACGTGATATCTCATTGTAGTTTGAATTTGCATTTCTCTAATGTTGAATGAGCATTGTCCATGTGCTTATTGGTCATTTGAATATCTTCTTTGGAGAAATGTTTATTCAGTCCTTTGTCCACTTTTAAAATTGGGTTGCCTTATTATTATTGAGCTATCAGAGTTCTTTATATAGTCTAGATACTAGACTTTTATTACATATATGACTTGCAAATATATTTTCTTCTTTCCTATGGGCTGTCTTTCTACTTTCTTGATAGTGTCCTCTGAAGCACACCCATTTTTAATTTTGATGATGTCTAATTTATCTATTTTTTGTTGCTTATGCCTCATGTGTCATATCTAAGAAACCATTACCTAACCAAAAGTCATGGAGACTTACCCCTAAGTTTTCTTCTAAGAATTTCATAGTTTTAGCTTTTGCATTTAGGTCTTTGAAGCATTTTTCATTAATTTTTTAATATCATGTGAGATGGGGTACGCCTTCATTTGTTTGAATGTCGACATCCATTCCATTTTCTAGAAACTTTTGCTTCTATGTGGAAAGCATTGATAAAGAAACTGATAAAATTCTAATGAAATACAGTATTAAAAATAAACTGAAAACTCAGAACTTCTGATTTGTAGGTTCACGTCCAAGTTATACTGATTTCGTCTAAGGGGAAACTACTAAATCTTCTTTGTTTTACTTTGAAATCATTTGAGGATCATAGATTTATAACACTTTCTGAAAGACCAGTTCTCTATAAGTTTTGGTAGTTCTTGTAGGGCATTTTTAAACAGTAAACTACTTGAGCTGACTTGGAAGCTTCAACTGGTACAGTCAATTCTCTGTATCCACAGGTTCCACATTTATGGATTCAACCAACTATGAATTGAAAAATGCATATTTATGGGTATGTTAGTGCTAATGTGTACTATGTAGTTAAGCTTATGATGGTTGTATCTGTGCTAAACAGGTATGGACTTTTTAAACATTATTGTTCCCTAAATAACACAGTAAAACAACTATTTACATATCACATTGTATTAGGTATTATAAGTAGTCTAGAGATGATTTAAAATGTATGGGAATATGTATGCAGGTTATATACAACTACTACACCATTTATTTATTTTATTAATTTATTTAGAGTTCCCTTTATTTTTTTTATTTTAATTGTTGTTCAAGTACAGTTTTCTGCCTTTTACTCCCATCCCAGCCCACCCCGCCAGCCCTCCCCACCTCCCTCACATTTCCACACCCCCCCTTGATTTTTTCCATGTGTCCTTTATACTACTACAGCATTTTATATAAGGGACTTGAGCACCCTTGGATTTTGGCATGGGGGTGGTCCCACTACCAGCCGCCTGTGGACACTGAGGTGTGACTATAATTGGTGTTCTGAGCATGATGAAGGAAGCACAGTGAGCGGCACATTTTCTGTGTCTCATTTAAGCATTACTGTTTCTCCACATTTCGACAGCAATAATTGGACAGCCAATATTTTAGTTTTACCCTCATTTCATGCATTTATTGTATTAGCTTTAATCGACTGTAGCTGTTAAATTTGAATCCTGTTCTTCTATCACCTTATAATGCTCTCTTCCCTGTTTGTAGCTAGAATATGTAGCCATTTTATTCAGAAATGGTCAATGAAAGTACTCATTCTAGCTGATAAAATATCTCGAATGAGTAAAGTTTGGCTTCATCTACCTCATTTTTGAAATTAGTGCAATTTCCCACTCAGCATTCCTGCTCGAGGGAATATTGGCTGCCTTTGAAAATATTATAGAAATAAAAGCAGATACAGCAAAAGAGGGGGGGAATGAAGACATCTGTAATAGTGCCAACAATAAAAAAAGTTTAAAAAATGACATAGCAATGCACTTATTTTTCACAAAGACATTCAGACCTAAGGCTCTTCTCCACTTGGCTGCTGTGGAACTGGCATTCTAACAAGCAGATGCTGTAAGCAAGAGTGTGAATTATTAATGCACCGAAGCATTGGCACCAAAAGACCACAAAATCAATTTTAAAAATTCTTTTACATACGTAGTACAGATTCTACTGTGGCACTGTGTGCTCTGAAAGCTGCGGACACATTTTAGAAAACACTGATGAAGCCATTACTGCTCTGCCCATTTGTTCATAGTATATATCATTATTCAAGAAACTTAAGAACCATAATGATGGAAAATCACACAGGAAGAAAAGAAAAGGACCATGGACTCTGTCAGAAACAAGGGCTACATTTTTATTCAAGAGGTCCCTAATGATGGAAAATCACAGTGAAAGGCAGAGGTGACACTGGATTCCGTAAAGGACCTGACACACACTGGTAGTACAACTAGGAGGACAGTCGTAGCAGACGTGTAAAAATAAAGAAAAACAAAATTAACGAGACAAGCCGGACTGGGACTGACACACACACACAGCAACAAATCACAGAGAATTCTAAAGATTAATTTCAAAGAACCTTCTGCAATAAGCAAGGAGACAGACAGCATCAATATTAATGAAGTTGAAATGGAACTCCAAAAGAGCCACAGAATAAAATGGCACATGAATGTTTTGTTTGTAAATGGATTGTAGATTGGATCACAGGACCATCATGAAAATGAAGGGACATTCATAAGAACATCATAACAGGGCCAGCTGTGTGATAAGCAATTACAACATCAGTGCTAAAATCTCCAATGTAAAAGAAAAATATATGTTGAAATAAAAGAAAATGTCAACAGTCTGCAGAGGAGAAGTAAAAGAAAGTGAAGAAAAGATTTTATTGAGGCTCAATAGCCAGCACTGTGTCCATATTGAATGTCTTTGATAAAACAGACAATAGGCATTTGAAGAAAGATCAGATTTGATTCCATCTTGTCCTGCATTCAGTTTCCCTTCAGAGCATCAGCTAAGGCATCCCTGGGATCAACCCAATGCTTCTACTGCTTTGGACTACTTGCTGGTTGTAAACTAGATGCTTTTCGAAGCTGTAGAACTTTGATAGGCTCCTAGAGTTCTGCAGATGTATCTCATGCATCTTTGCAAACAAAAATTTTTTAAAGATTTCATTTACTTTCAAAGACTGGGGAGGGGAAAGAGAAAAAAGAGGGAGAGAAACATTGATGTGGGACAGAAACATCAATTGGTTGCCTCTCGTACTCTCCCCAGTTGGGACTGAACCTGCAACCTAGGCATGGGTCCTGAGGATGAAACCTGGGGATGAAACCTGCAAACTTTTGCTTTGCAGGATGATGTCCAACCACTGAGCCACACTGGTTAGGGCAATAAAATTTTAAAATAAATATTTTAAGTGTGTTAATAGTACAGGCTACTTAGAGGAGTGTTACGGTCCAAATTTTTATAAAATGAAAGAATTTTTCTTTAAAAACATTTTTTTATGTTAGCGAGAGGGGGAGGGAAAAAGAAAGGGAGAGAAACACTGATGTGTGAGAGATACATCAATTGGTTGCCTCTCACACACCCCCAACTGGGGACCCGGCCCACAACCCAAGCATGTGCACTGACTGGGAATCAAACACATGATCCTTGGGTTTGCAGGATGACACTCAGCCACCTGAGCTGCACCTGCCAGGGTGAAGGATTTGTTCTTGAAAGGCACATGACCACTCCCCCCTTGGTTTGATGAAGTGCTGACCTCCGGGTGGACAGGTCCAGGGTGACAGGTGTAGCCATGTAGTTGTGGCAATCCCACTCGGCATTTCTATTGTGAAGTGGTACCACAGAGAGAGAATACAACACCGGCTTCAAGCCTATTCTCTTCCTATAGCTCTACAACATTTATGATGGCAGGCTGTTGGTTTTTTAAGCCAGTAGCTGAGCCAAAGTCTGTCTGCAGAAGAAGGAAGGGTAGGGAGAGGTTCAACTTCTACCCACAGTTAGAAAAGCAAATCATGCCTGGCACAGAACAGTCTTTAGGGGTGGTTCTTTGTCAGTCTCCTCCAAAAAGATGGGTCAGAAGTGAGCATTTCTGGGAAACTTAAACTAAGGGGCCCTTTCATTATACAAAGCTTTGCTTTCTGCATTAGCACAAGAAATAATATTAGTACTGTTGTAATTTTAAAATGTGTCCACACCCTGCCCTGGCTGGTGTAGCTCAGTGGATTGAGTGCAGGACTGCGAACCAAAGGATCATGGTTCGATTCCCAGTAAGGGCACATGCCTGGGTTGCAGGCCAATTCCCAGCAGGGGACAGACACACAAGAGGCAACCATACATTGACATTTCTCTCCCTCTCTCCTTCCCTTCCCCTCTAAAGATAAATAAATAAAATCTTAAAAAAAATAAAAACAATAAAAATGTGTCCACATCCTTGGCCTGTATGACTCAGTTGCTTGGAGCATCATCCCATAAACCAGAAGGTGGCAGGTTCAATCCCTGGTCAGGGCACATGTCTGGGTTATGGGTTCAGACCCTGTTTGGTGTGGGGGATGTATGGAGGGCAGCTGTTTGATGTTTTCTCTCACATCGATATTTCTCTCCCTCTCTCTCTCCTTCCTTTCCCCTCTCTCTAGAAATCAGTGAGCATGTCCTTGGGGTGAGGATAACAAAATATGTCCACAGATTCTTTGGTTTTCTTCCCTTCAAGAGCTGGCATTTAATTTAATTTCCCCTCTCCTTGATAGTGGGCTGGGTTTAGTGGCAAACAGAATATAATGGAAATGATGAAGCGTGCCATTGGTGACAGGGTGGGGCTGAGGAGTCTTCCGAGCTCCCTCTTGAATCACTCACTCTGGGGAAAGCAGTGGCTGTGTCTTGAAGCGGTCTCAGGAAGGCACTGCAGCAGTGTCATGGAGAGGCCCGCCCACCCAGGAACTGAGCCTCCAAACGTCAGCCAACAGGAGTGACTGAGGCCTTCAGTCAAGAACCAGGTGACGGAGCCATTCTCCAGTCCCAGTCAGTGTTCAGAGGGCTGTAGCCGGTGCCAACATCTGGAATACAACCTCATGAGAGTCCTGAGCTAGAATCCCTTAGCTGCACCTCTTCCAAAATCCTGACCTACAGAAACTGTGAGATAATTAATGCTGTTGTTTAAGCTGCTAAGTTTGAGGGTGATTTACTATGTGGCAATAGATAATGATACAATCCCTTACCCTTTATTTATGGTATGTGTGTGCCAGGCTATGTGTAAAACTTACAAGAGCATGAGCTTCTCTACAGAGGTCTAAGATCTCTAATTTCAATATATATTATGAGTCACCTACTAAAAATGCTGTTTTCTGTGGCTCATCCCCTGACACGGGGCCTAGGAAGCTGTGTTTTAACTGGCTTCCCAGATGATTCTGATGCAGTTGTCCAGGGCGCACTGAGAAACGTTACTTTAAGTCTTTACCCCTTGCCTTCAGAAAATGTATGTCTTTTAAGTAAGACCTTATGGGCATGTTGCTCCTTTTCAGAAAATAATTACATTATTTTATCTATCTATCTATCTATCTATCTATCTATCTATCTATCTATCTATCTATCTATCTTTAGAGGGGAAGGAGAGAGGGAGAGAAACATCAATGTATGGTTGCCTCTAGTGCGTCCCCTGCTGGGAACTGGGCTGCAGGGAACTGGCTTGCAACCCAGGCATGTGCCCAGACTGGGAATCGAACCTCGATCCTCTGGTTCACAGGCCTGCGTTCAATCCACTGAGCTACACCAGCCAGGGCACATTATTATTTTAAAAATATTACCCAAAGACTGCATTGAAGTTTCTGGAGAGAAAAGGAACCAGTGCATTCTGATGAGAAGATATATTGGGGACCAGAAACTCCTCAAACCAGACCATTTAAGCAATTGTCTTCTTGCTTTGGCGGACGTGGTGGGTGCGACCCCTGTGCCACTCAGGGGTTTTGGAGTTGTAGTTAGGATAATCCTGTGGGCAAAAACCTAGACTTCATTTTGTTCCCAAGTTTATCTTATTTTGGGGAGGTGAGGACAAGGCCATCTCAGAGGTGCAGAGAGTTGCCACCAGGGAAGATCTGAGGGCCCCCATAAGGGCCCATAGAAATGCCTTCTACGCTCACAGGATGGATTCACTCTCTATTTCAACCCTTTTAAAATATAAATACTTTTAGGATAAGTAAAATTCTTAACCATATTTCTCTAAAAGACAGTGAATGCATCAAAAAAGTTTATTTTTTCCCCTGTCATTCTTAGCCAGGAATTAGGGAAGTGGAGAGACAGAAGAGCTATTTATGACGCCTTCAATCATGGGAGTGTTTCTTTATGCGGTGTTTCTTTAAAAAGGAAATATGCTTCTAATTACAAGCAGAAGATGCCATCAATCGTAATATATTTTTAAATTTCTAAGGTATTACAATGTTAAAAAATACATCTTAGAATAAACAAAAAAAGTAATTTTATGGCCATCAACAGTGGTCATCAACCACTTACCACTGGCAGGGAAGAGTCTAGATAATGAAACTCTTTCTCGTCTTTGTGTTTCAAAGTAGTAAGGATTATGACAGAAAATAATATGGAAATTTTTAACTATTAATGGAATTATTATATTGGTTTGTGCTTAAAATCATAGCCCCCAAATAATTCCTAATACTTCTTAATTTTCGTGATCTCACAACTTAACTAGAAATCATCAAAATGATCACAGTGCTTATTACATGTAAATATATTTTTATAGATGCTTTTTGTTTAATTCATGGTCTCTGATATCAATGGACCCTCAACAATGCTAGCAGGGGTTTGGCAAAGGTTTGGAGTAGGGTTGTTGGGGAGTGGGAATGGGGGGAAGAAAACAATAATTTTGTAGCTAATTAATAGAATATGATCTAGTATGTGATTCTATCTTTATTTATTGGGCCCTCTCAACTAAACTTCCTGTTCCCCTTCCTTATCACTCTACCTCTGACTGTCGGAGAAAGTAGACACTATTAGGCCAGAGCTCCCTCGATGTCTTTGCAACACACCTACAGCTCATGCTGCATGTATAACCTCTATCCCTCAGTGAAAGAGACGTTCACCCTCCTCCTGGGTAGGACCAACCCTTCCATGTGTGCCCTGGATTTTCACTCTCTTCTGACTTCTCACAGAACTCATTTAAATTATTACTGCTTTTTCCTGTTTTTAACTTTAACAAACCCATCTCTACTGGCTCCTCCATCCACATTTAAACATCCTCAAGTGTGTCTCATTTGAACAGTTCTTTGAAACAAATACAAAGTAGTGAGCGCAAATAAACCGAGTGAAATTATAAAATTCAGGCAGAGCTTAGATGAAAGGTCCTGACTCCTTCCACTGCAAAAAGCATCTTCCCAGAGAGCCTCTGTGCCCCATATGTTAACTATTCATTCTTTCAAAACAAATATTTGTTAAGCACCTTCCAGGATTATAGAGGAAAGCTGGAAATGTTTTCATTCACCAGAAAAATAAAACTTGGCTCCAAATTTCCAACTGGAATGTATATTTTTCATGACCTTCCTAATTAGAAAGTTAGGGAGAAAAGCATGTTTTCTTTGTAGTCAGGAAAGAGTTACCATAAATAAGGAGTGAAACCCTTACCACTGGGACGAAGCCTTCCCACCAAGGCCTATTCTGCTCCTCATCAATAAGAAACAGAGCTAGAAGCATTACAACTTTTAGAGATTCCTGACATTAAAACATTTCTATACTCAAAACAGACAGCTGTATTCTGGTACACTTATTCTATAGTTAAAAGTGAATTGATGCAATTTAAAGATCCAATTTTCTTTAAAAAATGGCATCAACAATATGAAATGCTTTCTGGCTGAAGACATGTAAGACCTGTGCATGTACACGAAAAACTACATAACATTGCTGATAGAAATAAAAGAAGACCTAAACAAAAGGAGAGCTAAACTTTGTTCATGAAGTTGAAGATGTTAGTTCTCCTCAAAATGACATATAGATTTCAAGGCAATTCCAATTAGAAAAACCCTCAGCAGTCTGTTTTATAGAGATTGATAAACTGATGCTAAAGTTTATATGGAAAAGCAAAGAGCCTACAATAGCTAAAACAACCACAAAAATAAATAAAGTTGGAAGACTTATACTATTTATTTTTGAGATGTGGTAAAGCTGCACGAATCAAGATGGTGAGTAGTATTGGCATGAAGATAGACACACAGATGAATGAAATAGAATAGAGTCCAGAAATAGGCTCACATCTGTATGGACATTTGATTTTGGACAAATGTATAAAGGCAATTCAGTGGAAAAAGAATAATTTTCCCAATCAGCTGGAATGTATACAAGGTTTGTCTGGAAAAAAAGTCCAGCCATTGTTAATATTATGAGAACAGTTTGCACCTCAATGTAGCCTGGAAGCCAAGGAGAGTGGACTGGAATGCGCATGTGTGAACAATGAGGACTTCACTGCACTAGTCAGTGGGGGTGGTAGACACCATCGACCAAGCATGTGTACTGTGTGGCCATGGCATTCAAAATGGTTGAGTGAAGCAACAAATCTGCATCAGATTTTGTGTTAAGCTTGAACATTCCTCTGTGGAAACTATTTGGATGATTCAGAAAGCCGCAGCTATGGGCAACTGATGATTGGCAACCAATCACCACGACAGCATGTCCATTCATGCATCATGTCTCATGCAGACTTTTTTTGCAAAACAGCAAATCACCCAGGTGACTCAGGCCCCTGACAGCCCGGATTTGGTGCGCTGTGACATTCGGCTTTTCCCAAAACTAAAGTCACCTTTGAAAGGGAAGAGATTTCAGACCACTGATGAGATTCAGGAAAATATGAAGGGGCAGCTGATGGCGATTAGGAGAACCGTGTGAGGTCCCAAGGTGCCTATTCTGAAGAGGACTGAGGCATCATCATTGTCCTGTATGCAATGTTTCTTATATCTTGTATCTTCTTTAATCAATGTCTCTATTTCTTTTTTAAAAAAGATTTTACTTATTTATTTTTAGAGGGAAAGGGAGGGAGAAAGAGAAGGAGAGAAACATCCATGTGTGGTTGCCTCTTAGGCACCCCTCTCCTGGGGACCTGGGCAGGCATGTGCCCTGACCAGAAATCAAATTGGTGACCCTTTGGTTTGCAGGTTGGAACTCATTCCACTGAGCCACACCAGCCAGGGCTCTATTTTTCATATTATGTATGTGGCTGGATACCTTCTAGACAGACCTTGTGTATATGTCAAATATTGTGAAGTTGTATACATTTTAATATATGTAGTTAGTCCTATGTCACTATATCTCATTACAGCTGTTTAAAAAAAAAGTAAGGTTTATTTCTGAAAAAAATGTGTAATTTTTAGATGATGTCAGAAGTCTTCTAAATAAAAATTGTATTTTTTGCTAAAAGTTAAAAGAATCGATTTTTAACTTTGAAATGAGATAGTAATTCTCCAAAATAAACTCTAATTTTAGAATGACACAATTCATGTAGATATGTGTATTTTTCATCCCCGATAATCCAAATTGGCACTATTATATTAGGCAGGAAATCCTATTAAGTTTAATGCTAGGAAAATTAAATGATTCCTAGAATCATCCAGAGTGAAATTCTGAGGGCAACAGTTTAGCTTTTAATATATTTGACAGCATAATAATTATTAGAATAACAATTAGGTTTGGTTTAGTGCTTAAGAGGTTAAGAGTTTTGTCATTTAAAAGACCTGGGTAACTGTTCATCAAGGAATGAATGGATAATCAAAATGTGGTATATGTGCAATGGCATATTATTCAGTCTTTAAAAAGAATGAAATTCTGCTACATACTACAACATAGATGAATTTTAAAAACATGCTAATTTAAATAAGCCAGATATAAAAGTATAAGTATCATCTGATTCTACTATTCTACTTACATGAGGTACCTAGAATAGTCAGATTTATAGAGACAAAAACTAGAATAGTGGTTACCAAGGCCGGAGAGGAAAGGGAGAGGGGGAATTAGTGTTAGTTTAGCACAAATTTTAGTTTGGGATGATGAAACAAATCCTAGAGATACATGGTGGTCCTGGTTGCCAACCAGTGGGAATGCACTAAATGCCACAGAATTATACATTTAAAAATGGTAAAAGTGATAAATTTTATGTTATATATTTTACCATAGTAAAAATGAATATTTTAATTTTTAATAAACATATTTTATTGATTATACTATTATAGTTATTCCAATTTCCCCCCCTTTGCCTCCCAAACCCAGCACCACCTATTCCCTAGGCAATCCCCACACCTTCGTTTGTGTCCATAGATCATGTGTAGAAGTTCTTCAGCTACGCCATTTCCTATGCTGTGCTTTACATCCCCATGGCTAGTCTGTAACTGCCTATTTGTACTTCTTAATCCCCTTACCTCTTCACCCATTCCCCCACTCACCCTGTCTGTTTCACAGCCACCAAAATGGTCTTCATATTTATGATTCTCTCTGTTCCTTTTATGTGCTTAGTTTGTTTTTTAGATTCAATTGTTGATAAGTATTTATTGCCATTTTATTGTTCATAATATTGATCTTTTTTTAAGTCCCTTTAACATTTCATATAATAATGTTTTTTTTGTTTTGTTTTTTTGTTTTTGTTTTTTTGTCTGGGAAGCTCTTCATCTGCCCTTTGATTCTAAATTATAGCTTTTCTGGGTAGAGCAATCTTGGCTGTATATTCCCTGCTTTTTGTGACTTTGAATATTTCTTGACAATCCTTTCTAGACTGTGGAGTTTCTTTTAAGAAATCAGCCGACTGTCTTATGGGAACTCCCCTGTAGATAACTAACTGCTTTTCTCCTGCTGCTTTTAAGATTCTTTCTTTATCTTTAATCTTTGGCATTTTAATTATGATGTATCTTGGAGTGGGCCTCTTTGCATCCATTTTGTTTGGGATTCTGTGCTTCCTGGACTTGCATGTCTATTTCCTTCACCAAATTCACCAAATTAAGAAAGTTTTATTTCACTAATTTTTTCAAGTAGATTTCCAATTTTTGCCCTTTCTCTTCTCCTTCTGGAACCCCCATGATGTGAATGTTGGAAAAGCTTAAAGTTGTCCCAGAGGCTCCTTCCACTATCCTCATTTTTTTGAATCAATAATTTGGAACAAATTATTGATTTGATTCTCGGCTTTATCCACTCTACTGTTGCTTCGTATAAATTGTTCTATATTTCAGTTAGTGTATCATTCATTTCTGTCTGGATCTGTTTTATGCTGTTGAGGTCCTCTCTAAGTTCCTTGAATATCCTCATAATCAGTGTTTTGAACTCTGCATCTGATAGTTTTCTTCAGTTTTTTTTCTGGAGTTTTGAAAACTGCTCTTTCAGTTAGGCCATGTTTCTTTTTCTCTTCATTTGTCAGCCTCCCTGTGTTTGTTTCTGTGTATTAGGTGGAGCTGCTATGACCTTCTGTCTTGGTTGCATGGCCTAATGTAGTAGGTGTCTATAGGGTCCTGTGGCACAGACTCTATCACCCAAGCTGTGTACTCCATGTGCATCCTTTCTGTGGGCTGAGTACACTCTCCTCTTGTAATTGTCTTGATTGCTCTTGGCAGGTCAATGGGGGGGATTTACACAGGCCAGTCAGCTGCAAGCACTGGCTGTGACCACTGACCACCAACACCTGCCCTCTGTGGAGGATCACCTGTGCAAGGTCGGGATAGTGGTGCTCTAACATGGTCCATAGCTGTCCATGGACAGTGAAGGCTCTTGGATTTCTTAGGTGGTGCAGGCCAAGTCAGCCTTCACCTGTGTTTTGGCTGGGGTCACCCTGCCTGAGCTATAAAGCAATTTGAGATGATTGCTACTTGTGCTGGGCTTAGAGATTCTCAGGAGAAGCAGGCTATGAATCTAGGCTGGCTGCTGCCAGTGCTGGGCCTGGAGTCACTTAGCATGAGATATAGGCATTGGATCACTGAGGCCAGCTCTTCCTTGTCTGATAGGATTTGGGAGGTTGTGAAGCATGCACCAAGACTAGCCATTCAGATGGAAAAGCCACTGTTAACAGCTTGGGTGGGCTGGAAAGTTCTTTGGGGCAGAGCCCCAGGGCATCCAGGGTGGGGCAAACAGTATTAGCCAGGTTGATGGAGTCTCAGCTATGGCTCCTGCCTGCTGGCTCTGTGGCTCTGTGGGGTGAGGGTTCAGAAAAGGGATAATGGCCTCTGCCCACCTTGCTGTCGAAGAAAGCTGTCTCCCACCTCCCGCCTTGAAGCCAGAGACTTCTATTCCTTCCTGTATGTTAATGGAGCCTTTCAAGCTGCTACCGTGGTGCTGGTGATCAAAGGGAGTGAGTCTGAGTAAGTTTCTGTGTGGGCTCTTTAAGGGGAACTGCTTGGGACTCCACATGGTTTTTTCCACTGATTCAATCCCTGCTGCTTTTTGAAGCCAAAAGTTGTGGAGACTCATCTTCCTGGCACTGGAACCCTGAGCTGGAGAGGCCTTCTCTGGTGCTAGGACTCCTTGCTCCTGAGATATTCTCCCAGACTTTTATCTACTGTGTGTGGCTCTGGGACTAGCCTGTTCCATGTCTCTGCAGCTCTTACCAATCTGGATGGACACAGTTTCTTCAATTCTGTAGATGTCAGACTTCCATTTAGCTCAATTTCTGATGGGCCTGAGTGATGGTTGGTCTACAGTTTAGTTGTAACTTTGATGTGGATGTGAGAGGAGGTGAGCCATCACCTATGCTGGTATCTTGACTGAAAATCAATAAATATTTTTCAAAAGTGCTGGACTGAGAACCAGTTCTGCCATTTAAAAGAAGTAAGTTCTTGGTATATAAGAGCTGCAAGTTCCTCATATGCTAATAGGGGTAATAATAAATTCTACCTCACAGAATTTCTGTGACAAGGAGACAAATTCTGTAAAGATTTAAATAGGGTGGTTTTTAAAAAAAATAAAGTGAAAGTGTAGACATGGTAGGTGTTATTATATACAGGGTCTGGCAGAAGGCCTGGTTGAGTGTTGTTGGTGGGGCAATAATATGAGTGTAATAATTTATAGTTTTAATTTAAACATCTCACCTAAAATGTCATGTGGTGTGCTTGAGTGTGATATTGTTATGTCACAGTGTGAGGGCAACTTTGCCCGCAAAGTCCCCCAGTCTGCCACAGATGAAAATGAAACTACCAAGACATGATGTGCTTGGGGAGGAGAGGTGGTCAATCTCTCAGAGGAGAAAGACCAAGAGCCCCTTCCTCAATGGCTTTTATTGGGCTGTAATAGACAAGAATACAGGTAAAGCCCATCAATCAATGTCAGGTGGCAAGGATCAAACAGTAGATAACATTTCAAAGAAATCTGAGGGCTTAGTCTGAGTCAGTGTCTGTCAGGTAAGGGGGTTGCAAAAACTTTGGGAGACATACTCATTTCCTGCTTGGACCCTTATCTATGAATGAAAGCACTTTTAGCAAAGCAGGCTTCACAGGACTTTAGGAACTCTTTCTTATGCCCAATCACCCTGGAACCTGCTCTAGCCGGCAAAGGGCTGTACCACCTTCCCCATCATAGGTTTTTAGACATAAGTGGATTAGAGCCAGGAAGTGCTTCTCCCAGATGGAAATGGGGACTCGAGCTATGTCAGAATATCTGGGGTGTGAGAGTCCATCACTCCCTCTTTGTTGCAGCCCCCTGAGTCCTTCCTCGATGGCCTCCCAAGTGATCATGTCTGGCTTAGGTTGCCCCTCCTCTGAGGGGTCTTACCTGTCATGGACTATCCGACCAAGCACTGGGGGTTGGGGGGGAAGAAGCAGAAGTAGCATTGCTGCCAGAGACAAGCTTTGTCTACTTGTGGCTCAAATTCCAGAGGTCACTCACTCAGCCTTAGCCATGGGGGGCAGTTACAACTCCTGAAACCAGCCAGAGTGGTTCCCAACATCACAGAATTACATGCTTATGATTTTGTAATAAAAGATTTTGTAATAAACAGGGGTGCTACTTGTTCTGGACCCTATATTTACTTATTTATTTCTGTAGCTCCAAATTTATTGAATGAATAAATGAATGAAGAAACAGTGAATCTGGAATGTTAGAACAAGCCAATATAATCTCTATTAATATTTGCATAATTGTTTAGAGTTCATTAAGGACTTTCATATTCATCACCTCATTTGAACATCAGAATAAGGAAATAAGTAGGGAAAATGTGAGGCTGGTCTTCCTAACCACCAGGAACCTACAGCAGGCAGCAATTATAGGGGATGGTACAATGCAAGAGTGGAGTATAGCAAACTTAAATTTTAAATGTTGGTTTGAAGTCCAGGCTCTTTTTCATAGACACAACATAAAATGACCAACAGCACAGAAATATGTGCAGAACATAAGATCACATGGGGATTTGGTTGGGAGTACCAGTTGGTACCCTTGCCCCCCAATATACTCCCTTTTCTCACACCTAAAAATTAACTACTATGCCCCTGGAAATTAGGGGTTTAAGGGGAAATTCACAGAACCTGAGATGAGACATCTTGATGGTGAGCGAGAGACTCAGAGGGTGGGAAAGAGAACTCTAACACTCATAACCTCAGAGGAAGAAAGTGCTGTCCTACAACCTCATTTCCATTGCTGTAAGAATGTCCTGGAGCAATGAGGGTGGCTGTCCCATGTCCTGGCCCATGACTTCTCTTATTGTTCAAGTCACTGCCCACCTCTTAATTTGTATGACATTGCACTTTAAATAAGGTGGAAGATGGAGAATGCAAATCTGAACTAGACAAGGAAATAGGGCTAGTGCAAACTGAACCAGATTAGATCTAGACTGATTTTTGCTAGAGGTTAAGGGCAGTGACTTACACAATAAATAAGGAAGGCATTAGCCAAGAAATGGGACTGTCTTCCTTTATTGTTGCAGGGCTTTTTGCAACAATGAAATTGAGATTGGAGTCTCTCATGCATTATTATGTGGGTCAACTCTTACTCCATAATTCCCTGGGCTCTCTTTTTAATTTGTTGTTTCAGACTATGTTTTGGGAGGTGTTATTTTCTACCTACAAAATACTATTTCTGCCTTAAATTCTTGAGCTGAAGTGTGTACCAAATTCTCACTCATGTCCCTTAAAATGTTGGAATTGAGTCATATGAAAGCTGGGTGGCCATACAATCACCCTAACAATTGCTTGAAGCAAGATCATAGTGAGAGTTCTCCTATCTCAAACTGGATGGCAAGCATGTGGTTCTCCCAATGCCTTTGTCATGACAGAGGTGATCTTCCTGACATCTCTTTTGTTGTCTGCCAGCCTAAGATGCTCTTTTTGGCTCTGATGAGTGAGGCTACAGACTCATGTCATTGCTCCTTTCTCTCTACTCCTCTGACCTCAGATTGCATGCAGCCAGAGTCTCCTCCATCGTTACTGCAGAAAGTGCTACTTCTAAAGGACCATGCCTTTTGCAGTCTTATATGAAGTCTAGCTGGTCTGGCAAAGGTTGTAACCTATCTCACACCTTAAAGCACTACTCTTCATTTTGGGGTGTGTTCAAAAAGCAACACTCTACAATGACCTGTTTTCTGTGTAATTCCTCATGTCCTTTACTACTGTGCTTAAAAACACACTTGTAGTAATAAATACTAAGATCTGAAAAGCTCAGTGTTACAAACTATTAAAATGTTATTAATTGTTCATGGTAAGAATCTTTAAAGTAAACAGAAACTTCCTGAAGGAACATCTGTGTGCCACAGTGTATTTTCAGGTCACATCAGGTCATTGGTCTACTGGAAGATACCAAGAAACCCTCACATAGATATGAAACTGTGATGGTTTTTAAGGCTACTTGTGTCTCTATCAGGAAAAGAGATATCTGCTCCTAATATCTGATGTCCAGAGAGAATCTGATCACACAGTAATATAAATGCTACTTACACTGTTTCCGGGTTAAAGAAGCTGATAAGGTATATAGAACCATGATGACTGATGAGGGTGATAAAGTCATGGAGCCTCCACGTAATTCAAGACCCCCTGGAGAAATGCAACTAAGTGTAAAAGGAGCTGGGGTGCCAGTAGGAAAGGGGTCTGAGAGAGGACATGGGATTCACAAAGTTTGAAGGAGGCAGTACGCCGCCTAAATTGTAGGTATTCAGAAGGAGATTTTGGAGGAGTGACTGGGAAGTGTATTAGTTTTCTCAGGTTTCGATAACAAAAGACCATAGTTTGAGTGGCTTAAACAACAGGAATTTATTTGCTCACAGTCTGGAGGTTAGGAGTCCAAGATGAAGGTGTTGATAAGGTTGGTTTTTACGTAGGGCCTCTTTTCTTTGGTTGCAGATTGTCATCTTCCTTTGTCTTCATATGGTTTTTCTTCTATGTCTGTGTCCTAATCTCCTCTTCTTATGTGGACGCCAGTCACATTGGATGAGGGATATCCATATTTCATTTTACCTTATTGACCTCTTTAAAGGCCCTTTCTCCAAATACAGTCAGTTCTGAGGTACTAGGCAGGGGTATGAAGTCATGAAAATATATGATGATCCCTGAGTATTTGCCATGGTTAAGAGTAATGTGCTCCATGGGGAGTGGAGAGAGATGGGGTTGGGGAGGTAGACGGGGCTCACAGTGTTGATGGTCTTGTCTAGACAGCTGAGAAGTTTGGATTTTAACATGGAGACTATTGGAAGCCATGAAAGAAAACTTAAATTGTGGAACTAGCACAACCAAATTTGTGTTTTTGAATGTCCCTCTGCATTGGGGACTGAATTGTAGAGACAGAAAGTGTTCGAAGGCAGGGAAATTAATTAGAAAGTTAAGAATAAATCCAGAGAGATGGGACAAGCTAGAAGGAGCTAGAAGGAGTTTTAGGGTGTTGTGTAAAGACTATAAGGCAGGAGATAGTGTAAAAGAACCTGCACTTATAAGTGAGTAAGTTGATAGGATAAGGTCTTGAAGGAGGCAATAGAACAAAAGGCACAGAGAAGGAGATCGATGAAGAAAAGAGAAAGACATAAGGATAAGGAAAGATTCAGATAAGTTGACAGATGGAGGGGAATTAAAGGAATCCCTGCATGATACCTGTTTTTGTTTTTGTATTTGCTTCTGCCAAGAGAATAGTGAATAAAGCCTGGGACTGGGGGAGAATAGTAAAGGTTTAGAGTAGCCATTGTGAATAGTAAGGAATAAAACAATGTCCGGGCCACACTGAAACCCCGGTAAGGCAAGGCTCTCATAAGAGTGTAGAGAGGCCAGGGCAGAATAGTCCCAGAACAGAGAAAGTGAAGGAGGCTGATTCCTGTTTGGACAGCTGACAGGGTTGATGAAGCCAGGGTTCCAGGCTGAGGGAATGAGGGAGGCTGGTGAGAAAGTGCTGATGTCCAGGTGAGGGGGAGGACAAGGAGCCAGGAGGGGACTAGAAGTCTGACAAACTAAGATACTTGAGGTAAGGGTAAGGCTGAAGAGCAGGCTTAATGACCGGGAGAACATGAGAACTGCAGGGGCCTAGAAAACGGTGGGGAAACCACGAGGTTTCTGATGAAAGTTTTTGGAGGAAGAGCAGTGTCAGTAATGACCAAGTCCTAAAGTCAGTGTTAATATGTGGAGAAAATGAGCGGAGATCACGCAGGAGAGTCTGATACTAGACCCAAAGGCGAAATTTCCTAAAAATGATGTCAACATGGCTCTAGTATTTGATCTCTTTTCAACTTTGGGCTTAGGGAAATATTGGAAACCTCTGTTCCCTAAAGAAGATGAAAGTCAAAAAGATAGAGCTCTAAAAAGCAAGTACATCTGGGGACCATTAATTATATGTAAAAACAAAAACACCCTCAAAACAAGAAACAGGACAGGAGAGGTACGCATTCTGTGATGTTAAGTAGCTAGAAAGAACTCTTTTGCCTAAATCTTCATAATAAGGCATTTTATTTGATTATATTTCCTGTAAATCTTGAAACCAGAGAACTTTTAAGTTTTGTTATATAAATCCCCCCCCATCCCTGAAAAACAGCTTGAATTCTCTTTTATGTTCTTGTCACACTCCTGGGGTTGTGAGTTTGATTAGTAAAATGGACCTGTAATTTCTAAGTTCACACTCTGTACTGTATCTAACTATTCATTATTGCCCTAATTTCTCCCTCCAGGAATCAGTTTGCTTTTAGACAGCTTTCTTTTCCAAAAAACTGTCTATAACATTAAAATAAGAACTAAAAAAAAAGAAAAAACATTAACCTTGTTTATTTAGGGTATTCTATAAGAATCTTTAGTTTAAAGTGAATAAAGCTATATGCAAATGTTCATAGTATTATTCATAATAGCTAAGAAGTGAAAAAACCCAATTGTCTATTAAGTGATGAATGAATAAATAAAATGTGGTAGCATTCATATAACTGAATATCATTTGGCAAAAAGATGAAGTACTTATGCAGGCTACAGCATGAATGAACCTTCAAAGCATTATGCTAAGTGAAAGAAGGCAAACACAAAAAGCCACATGCAATGTAATTCAGCCTATTTGAAGTGTCCAGAATGGGTAAGGCTATAGAGACAGAGGAACACGGGTGGTTTCTAGGGCCTGGGAGGACGAGAGTGGGGAACGATTGCTAATGAGTATAGAGTTTCTTTGGGGGATAATAGAAATGTTCTAGAATTGGATACTAGTGATGGCTGCAAAAAACACTGAGTTGTACATCTTAAAGGGTGACTTTTATGGAATGTGAATTATATCTCAATAAAAAATAAAGTAAATAAAGCTACTTGAGTTTAAAGTAAAGTCTATATGACACACTGGACATGCCACGTAGAAATAAAGCATTTACTCCAAATTAATGCCCCCAAGGCTAGTTTATTTTGCCTTGTTATACTTGTCTATCATGGTGAGCTCTGAAGTTATCTGATTTAGGATTTTTTAAAATGGGGTCAAACTTATCTTTTAATCAGTTGGTCATATTTCCTTTTTTAAAAATGAATTTAAGATTGCTGCATACATTAAACATTTCTTATTTATGTCCATTGTTTGAAAAGCCTCAGTAAGCAGGCCAAATCTTCAATGGTGAGTCTGGGCCCAAACAGCCAGGAGTGGAATTGAGCAGTAATTAGTATTTTACAACATGACAAATTCTCTTTAGGAGAATACTGCTTTAGGAGAAACAGTCAAATGGTAATTGGTTGAGATATTTTATAATGCAACCAAAGTAGGTGATTGAGTTAAAGAAGATATCTTTAATTTGGCTTACAAGCAAGATTTTCTTTTTTATACCTGTCTATATTTCATATAATTTCTAAAAATATATATGTATTGCTTTTTTATTTTACTTTTAATTGATTTTAGAGAGATGGGAAGAGGGGAGGAAGAGAGGGAGAGGAACATCAGTGCCTCCTGCACAGGCCTGGAATCCATAACCCAGGCATGTGTCCTGATCAGAATCAATCCCTTAACCTTTTGGTCTGCGGGATGGCACCCAATGGACTGAGCCACACAGGCCAGGATGCTTTTTCTCTTTTTTTAAAAGCGTGTTATTGTTTCCTTTTTCTTGGTTTTATTTATAGCCTGCCTTTTCCAAAATGTATTTGACATGATTTTCAGAAAAAAAATATGCAATGAGGTTGATGAAAAAGAAAATCAAGACCAAGGGAAAACAAAGAAAGCAAATAAAGAAAGAGGAGAGGAGCTAAGGGGCTGCAGGGATGACCTGATTTTGTCATGAAATAGGTTCCTGCCATGCCCAGTTTGGAGGGGGCCTAGGTCCTGTTAGGGAAGTCAGTGGGATCCAGTTAAGAAAAGGGGAGTCATACAAGGGAATGAAGCAGAGACTGGCCCTTGAGTTGAGAGGTTATTTCCCCACATATCCCAGCAGGAAGTAGAATATGCAGCCATGTCATAAATAAAGCCTATACTTAGAGCCAGACCAGTCAATGCCATTAGGAAATATGTATGAGTGTGCTTACAGGGTGATTTAAACAAATGGCATTTGGAACATAAAATGAGACATTATAATTGAAAGCTAACATGAGAACAACTCAGAAATTAGTTAATTGTTCTCCTCTGCAGGAATAACACCTTTACATCACTGTTTGTAATGTTTGAGGTAGGTTATTATCTAGGCATGAGGGTTGGGCAGGCAACCCAGCTGACCCTCCCACCTGCACACACATCTAGACTGTTCTTTTGTTTGATGCTGCTTTATTTTTCCTAAACATGGCAGAGTCCATTTTGTCAACTCCCATCCACCCAGCCCAAATCCTAATGCCTCCTCATTGCCTACAAGATAAAAATTAACTTCCACAAAATAATATTCATAAAGCTCTCAACAATGTCACACCCCATTTATCTGAATTATGTCCAACTCAAATTAGCACAGATCTACTCAGCCTAATAGATGGGGTATATAACTGCATAAACTTCTCCCTAAAATCTAACTACCTAACAGGAAAGATAGATATACAAACAAGTACCAATAATAAAATGTAATAATAGAATAATTTATTCTGTGTAGGGTGAAGAGGCTGTTAGAAAAACTTAAGATGGCCAAGTGTCATCTGAGCTGGGTTTTGGAGTAGGAAGGGGAATTTTGCCAATGGTAAAACTAAAAAAGGAAGTTCTAGGTAGAATGAGAAAAGACTGTAAATGTATGAATGCACTTTTTTTTCGCTTTGTTCTTATTTTTTATTATTTTTAAATTTTTATTGAATTTATTAGGGTGACATCGGTTAATAAAATTATATCAATTTCGGGGATACGATTCTATAATACATCATCTGTATATTGTATTGTGTGTTCACCACTACAAATGAAGTCTCCTTTTATCTCCACTTATTCCCCCTTTACCCTCTTCTACCTCTTCTCACCCCCCCTTTCCCTCTGGTAATCAGCAGGTTACTGTGGATGAGTTTTTTTTTCTTTTTTTTTTTAAATCCTTTCATCTTTTTCAGCCTCCCAACTCCCTCCCCTTTGAACCTGTCAGTCTGTTCTCTGAATCTATGAGTCTGTTTCTATTTTGTTTGTTAGTTTATTTTGTTCAGTAGATTTTACATATAAGTGAAATCATATGGTGTTTTTCTTCCTCTGACTGGCATATTTTACTTAGCATAACGTTCTCCAGGTCCATCTATGCTGTCACAAAAAGTAAGATTTCCTTCTTTTTTAAAGGCCTCCTAGTATTCCACTGTGTGAATGTACCACAGCTTTTTTACCCACTCATCTACTGATGGACAATTGGGCTGCTTCCATATCTTGGCTATTGTAAGATTTTCTTCCTTACCAGGACCAATTAAATGCATTAATGGCATCTTTAAAAGAGAAAAAAAAAAAAAAAGATGGAAGAAAGGATTAAAGAAGAGGAAGAAGGAAAAGTGAACTTTGCCATCTCTTAATGCCTGGTCTAACATTCATCGATGACCTGAAACAGGGTTTGTGGTTGACCTCAACAGTGCTCAGTCTAGCCAGAGATCTGACCCCACGCTCAAGTGTACCAACACTTAAGAAGAGAGGAGTCAGTGCCCAGACTCACTGCAACTTACCCCAAACAAGGCAGATCTAGACTACACTGTTGCTGTAAAATTGAAGCTTAAAATTGGCTCCAACAATTTCTACCCTCCCTGAATGACAATTTATCCTTCTCATTTATTTATAAAAGATTTTATTTATTTATTTTTGGGGAGAGGGAAAGGGAGGGAGAAAGAGAAGGAGAGAAGCATCAATGTGTGAATTTGTCTAGCACGACGCTCACCAGGGACCTGGCCGACAACCCAGGCATGTAGACCAGGAATTAAACTAGTGACCCTTTGGTTCACAGTCTGGCACTCAACCCACTGAGCCACACCGGCCAGGGTTTATTCTTCATATTTAGAAGTGAAGTGTCTCAGTTTGAGCTGCTTTAACAAAACTATATAAACTGGGTGGCTTAACCAACAAAAATTTATTCTCACTGTTGTGGAGGCTGGATGTTCAAGATCAGGGTGCCAGCTTATTCAGGTTCTATTGGGAATCCTGTGGTTGTAGACAGCCTACTTCTTGTATCTTCACATGGTAGAAAGAGAGTAATCTAGCTCTCTGGCCTCTTTTCATAACGGCACTAAACCCATTCATAAAAGCTCCATGCTCATGACCTAGTTATCTCCCAAAGGCCCTATCCCCTAATGATATTGGGGATTAGATTTCAACACAAACATTCAGTCCTTAACATGGAGTTTATTTCTTCTCTCATTTAATTTGAGCTGGTCTTGTGACTTGCTTTGCTCCTCCCCCTTCCCTTCCCCCCATAAAAGAGAAACTTAATAGAAATAGCTTTCTGGAAATTCCAAGTTCAGGCCTTAAGAGGGCTGGCACTTCACTTCCTCCACCTTGAGCCATCATACAAGAAGTCTAGACTACCTTGCTGGAGAGAAGCTGTATGGAGAAGGAGGATGGAGTGTCATATTAAGAGAGAGATCACAAGGCGGAACACTGAGCCAGATATGTGAGTTAATAAGCATTTATATGTTCCAGACCCAACCACTATGCCTACAATCATTTTAAGTCACTACATTTTAGGATTTTTTTATATAACAATAGATAACCGAGTCAGAAATAGAAGTCTGGAATTGTGATGCATTGTAACAAAAATCTAAAAACATGTAGCGCTGGCTTTGGGACGAGCTGTAGGGCAGAGGCTGAAAGGGCCTTGAGGAATCTGTAAACAAAAGCAAGGCGGAAGGACCGTGATAAAATTGTTATTGAATACTGGAAAAAAGGCAACCCTTGTTACGTACTGGTGGAATGACTAGCCATCCTGCTGACTGAGGCAATACACAAGATAGAAAACATACTTAATGAACTTGTGAATAAGGCTAAGAAGATTTGCAGGCAGAATGTTGCAAGTACCGATTGGTTTCTTGTAGCTGAATATGATGAAACATGAATATAGAGAGTCCAAGCCAGGATGTTGCTGGCAAAGATCAAGTCCAAGGTGCTGCCAGCTCCATGAATTTTAAGTGTGCAACTCGCAATTTTTTTTTCCTCTAAGAAAAGGCCTTCTGAGAATCAAAAACATTGTGCCCTAGCACCTGACTCTAAATTCAAGACTGTCTCAGAGATTGGTGAGTGCAGCTTTTATCTACTGTAGATTATTATTTGGTATATATCGTTTAAAAAAAGAGAAATTATTAAAGCATGGCCAGAAGGGATAGAGTTTAAAACTGGCAGGGGCTTCTGAGACCCCAACATTCTCTGGGCAAGAAGCAACAGAGAAAGCTACTCAGTTGTAAACATACACCATTTCTATGGAAAAAGAATGAGTCAGAGGGCAGAGCCAAAGGTGTGAGAATCTGAGAGAACTACTCCCAGCAAGCAGAACTAGGCCCACATCAATAAACGTTCTCTGATTTCAGAGTTCCAGAATAGCAATAATACGTGCTTGGCCTAATTTGAGAATTACCATGTTCTGATGACTGTAATGAGTCTCCCATTACCACACCCTCAACTCCTGATCTTTTTGAATGGAGTGTCTATTGTGATAATCCTGTCCCCTTTTCACCATTGAGTTGTTGGATGCATGTGGGGCAGATACTGTGTCTTTTAGTTCAGAGGGCTTTGCAGCCAAGCTGCTGCACCCAAGAGACCACATCTGAAGTGCTTTGGACCACATCTACGCTTGGACATTATTTACTGGACAAGATCCTAGACTTTGACCTGATGCCATAAGAGTATGAGACTTTTAGGGGTTTTGAGGAGTAGGTACATTTTGCATGTGGGAAGAATGTGGATTGTGGCCAGATGGTGGATCTAGGAGCTAGTCTCCAAAAATTGTTCCCAAATGCTTCTACTTGTATATACTTGCCACTCTTCACATTAAGACATGGAGCTTATTTCCCTTTTTTTGACTCAAGACTAACTTTGACCCATAGAATGTGGGCAAAGTACTGTTGAGGTGCTCAAGCTCCTGAGGTGCCCTAACCAACAACCCCAGCTGACTAGCACCAAATGCCAGCCAAATGAGTGAGACCATTTGGGGTCTTCTAGTAATCCCAGGGCCTGACTGATACCACTTGAAGAATAGCCCAGGTAAACCACAGAAATGTGAGAAATGCTAAATTACTGTGTTGAGCCACTAAGTTTCGGTTGGATAGAAGACTGTAAGGGGAAGAGAACTAATAATATCTGTAGAATGTTCTCATCTTGTGCCAGGTAGCCTGCCTGCCACTGCGTATACCATCTTTGTTAATTCTTCCAAAACCTTTGTGAAGAAGATGATGGTAAGATCAGGAAACCAAGGCTGATATAAACAAACTAATCCAAATTATATTGCTGGTAAGTGGTAAAACCAGAACTAAAGTCTAGATTATCTGGCTTCAATGGCTGTGTTCTTCTCGATATATCAAGACACTCGCCAATATTTTATAACAGGAAAGCTTTAAGTGTAACACAGAGAACAATGTAATTTGTGATTTTAAAGGGTATTACTCCTGAAACGTTGTTTATATTAAGTCCCAACAAATTCTAATTTTACATACAATGCTAATATAGTGACAGACAAATTCTTGCTTTATCATTGTCTCAACAGACTTTTATTGAACTTAATTTCTTCTTTTAGCATGCATTATTCAAATAATAGAAAGACATGTTCATTGTTTATTTGGAGAATAATTTTCTATTATATTTCTATGGAAAAATCTTTTGTTCTTGCTCCTTATGAAATCTTTGGTTGGTTGAATGCTGTCAAACCAACTGACAAAAATCCATTCACTACATTACACTTTCTTTAAAGTTAATTTTTGTGTCGTAGACATAAAATGCAATAGAAGACAGTTACATATGAAAGGCACACAGTTCATGGCCACACCACCCTGAATGTGCCTGATCTCATCTGAAAGGCACAACATTTCTGAGATTTTGACTTAAAATAATAATGTGGATTAGGACACTAACATTAAAAAATTTTCAAGCAGCATGAAATATCTGCTTCAAAGCCCCATATCTAACACAGAATCTGTGGGTAAAGAATAGTGACATTTCCATACTTTCCCAAGATAGCTCATTTCAATTTATTCACAAATAACTGGGTAGTTATATTTAGCTTACAATTCTATATAAAAGGGTCTCGAAGCATTCTCTTTAGCAGTATAGTTTTATATAAACGT
Source organism: Artibeus jamaicensis (assembly GCF_021234435.1). Taxonomy (NCBI): domain Eukaryota; kingdom Metazoa; phylum Chordata; class Mammalia; order Chiroptera; family Phyllostomidae; genus Artibeus; species Artibeus jamaicensis. The sequence continues at coordinate 11,845,298 of NW_026521814.1, read as the reverse complement.
GAGCAATGGTTTTATTCAAAATTGTTCCATTTATTTGCTTGCTTTAGACTTACAATTTTATAATCTGGCTCTTCTTAGGGTTATTTTTCCAGTTGATAGGTCTTTTACTACACTTTCACTATGTACATTAACAAAAAAATTGATGGAGACGGCATCGGTGAGGAGTCTGGCAGGCAGGGCTCCACCACCATGAACCCCTTGCTCTACCCTAGCTGTTTGCAGCTATTACCACTGGTGATTTTGCGAGTTGTGTTTTTGATTTCTCTGACATTTTCTCCCCAACTCAGTTAACCTCGGTCTTTAAATTCAGCACAGTGTCCCCCACTCCAGTAAGCCCTCCAGGCGTCCTCAGTCTTGGTTGCATATTGCATTCACTCACCTCCAGTTCAGCCCTCACTTATTACACTGTGATCCCTTTGTCCCTTTCCCCCATTATGCTATGGCACTATCGCAGCAAGCAATTGCATTTTATCTACCCTCATTTCCCCATCCCTCAGCAGAATATGTGGCACAGCATTAGGTTCAGTGGATGCATGTTAAAGGACAGAATGAAAGGGAAAGAAGCCCCTCTGCCTTAGAGAAAAAAACCAAACAAACAAAAAACCAAGCCTTAGAAAGGCACCTTCGAGGAGAACCACAGATAAACACTACCCTACTTTTCATTTTAAACAGCTTGACTGAGAGTTCACATGCCATATAATGCACTTCTTAGGGTCATCTATGCTATGATGAACTGTTGGACACACCATATATACTCCAGACTACCACATATACTACAATTAGTTTTTTTAATCCTTTTAAAAAATAATTAGTTTTCAAACATACTAAAAAATATTGAACACTGTGGCCCTGGCTGGTATAGCTCAGTGGATTAAGCACAGGTCTGCGAACCACAGAATCGCAGTTCAATTCCCAGTCAGGGCACATACCTGGGTTGCAGGCTGGTTCCCTGCAGGCCAGTTCCCAGCAGGGGATGCATGAAAGGCAACCATACATTGATGTTTCTCTCCTTCTCTCCTTCCCCTCTAAAGATAAATAAATAAAATCTTTAAAAAAAATTTTACCCTTTCTATTCAATTTCTACATATTGATCCTGAGGACTTAAAAATGAGAGTTAATTAGCTCGTTATTCAGTAACGCATTATTTAGGGACTGAAAGATCAACGAATATTTGTGTTATAATGTAAATACATTAGCATGGGCTTAAATAAAGATCTGAAACTAAAAAAAAAATATTGAACACTGGACAGAATCCCTTTTGTTTAGCATAGTGGTTATCAAACTGTAGCTGCGTCAGAACCACCTGGAGGGTTTGTTAAAACATAGATTTGCTGGGTCCTGTTCTCAGAGTTTCTGACCCAGTGAGTCTGGGGTGGGCCCAAGAATTAGCATTTGTAACAAGTTCTTAAATAACACTGCTGTTGGTTGGGGTGGTGCATAGTTTGAGAACTACTGGTCTACCAGTTTCAATAATTATCAAACATTTTGCCATATCTATCATTTAGTCTTCCCTCCCTTCTTCCATTTTTTCTCCTGTTCTTTTCTAAAAGCAAATTTCTGGCATTTCTTTATTATTTCATGCCTAAATACTTCTATATCTAGAAAATGACTTAAAAACATAATATTATCACACCTAAAATTTAACAATACTTAAATATCATCTAGTTGACAATCAAATTCTTCAGTCTGACCAGTAAGAGGGGTGAAGCCAGCAGCTGGCGGAGTGGGGCTGCACAGGAAAACTTGGTCAGGTGCATGGATCCCAGGGGTGGGGTTGCAACGGGCGGACCCAGTGAGCAACCCAGTGAGCGACCCAGTGAGCGACCCAGTGAACGAACGGTGTACCCAGCGAGGGTGCAGGGCGGCGGGTTGACTGTGGTCCCACATTAATGCGCAGATAGACCAGCGAGAGAGTAGGCAGTGAGATGACGGGACCGAGCAGGCCCCAGCAAGCAAGAGGCAGCAGAGGGGGCCACCATTTCTCTGCTCTGACCCCGCCCCCAAATTCAGTGTCACAACCCAGCGACCTGGGCAGCGCCGCCCTGGTGAACACCTAAGGCTCCGCTCCTCATAATTAACAGGCGCGAACAGACCAAAAATGGCTCAAGAAGATCTCAAAGCCCCAGAGCCCATAAATCTAAGCAACGAAGAAATAGCAAAACTTTCAGATGCACAGTTCAAAACACTGGTGATCAGGATGCTCACAGAACTGGTTGATTATAGTCACAAATTAGAGGAACATATGAAGGCTAAACTAATTGAAATGAAGGGAATTGCCCAGGAAACCAATAGTGATGAAGAGGAAACTGGGACTCAAATCAAGGGAGTGAACCAGAAGGAAGAAAATAATGGCCAAACAGGAAAATATGAAGAAACAAGAATTCAAAAAAATGAGAAGAGACTTAGGAACCTCCAGGACATCTTTAAACGCTCCAACATCTGAATTATAAAGGTACCAGAAGGGGGAAAGGAACCGCCACCAGTGGAAAACTTATTTGAACAAATAATAAAGGAGAATTTCTCCAATCTAGCAAAGGAAATAGACTTCCAGGAAATCCAGGAAGCTCAGAGTCCCAAAGAAGTTAGATCCAAGAAGAAACACACCAAGGCACATCATAATTACATTAGCTAAGATTAAAATGAAGGAGAGAAGCCCTGGCTGGCGCAGCTCAGTGGATTGAGCGCGGGCCTGCGAACCAGAGTGTCGAGGTTCGATTCCCAGTCAGGGCACATGCCTGGGTTGCTGGCCAGTTCCCAGCAGGGGACTCACGAGAGGCAACCACACATTGATGTTTCTCTCCCAATCTTTCTCCTTCCCTTCCCCTCTCTCGAAAAATAAATAAAATATTAAAAAAATAAAATAAAATGAAGGAGAGAATCCTAGAAGCAGCAAGAGATAAGGGGACAGTCACCTACAGAGGAGTTCCCATCAGACTGTCAGTGGATTTCTCAAAAGAGACCCTACAGGCAAGAAGGGGCTGGAAAGAAGTATTTCAAGTCATGAAATCCAAAGACATACAACCAAGATTACTCTATCCAGCAAAGCTTTCATTTAGAATGGAAGGACAGATAAAGTACTTCTCAGATAAGATCAAATTCAAGAAGTTCATGATCACCAAGCCCTTATTATATGAAATGTTAAAGGGACTTACCTAAGAAAAAGAAGATAAAAAAGATGAACAGTGAAAGGACAGCAAACTCACAGTTATTAAGAACCACACCTAAAACAAAAGCAAACTAAGAGGACAGCTAGATCAGGAGCAGAACCATAGAAATGGAGATCACATGGAGGGTTAGCAACAGGGGAGTGGGAGAAGGAGAAGGGGGGAGAAGGTACAGAGAATAAGTAGCATAGATGGTAGATAGAAAATAGGGGGAGAGCAAGAATAGTATGGGAAATATAGAATCTAAAGAACTTGTGACACATGGACAGAAACTAAAGGGGGGAACGGTGGGGGAGGGGTGTGCAGGGTGGAGGGGAATGAAGGGGGGAATATAACAACTGTAATGGCATAATTAATAAAATATATTAAAAAATAAAAAATAAATAAAAAGTCTTGAAGATTTCCAGTCAAAAAAAAACCAAAACCAAGCATATTTACATAGAAACTACAGAGTCACATGCAGTTGATTTTGTATAGCCTGATAACTACTAACAATGACTGTAATAACATTACCTAACCTTTTATGAACTTCATGTCTTAGCGTAAAATGGGTGTGATACAAAAGAGAGTAAGTAAATTAGGTCCCAAATGGAAGGTGGCTAGCACAGTACCTGGCACACAATAGGGATTTAATAACAATTTTCATTCTCTTAACCTAAAAACCACTTAGGACAAGCAGAAGCAGAAGAAATCATTTGACCTTGAAATTGACTGTGAGCACGGTCCTACTTCCTCTCTTGATTCTTAGATCATTTTTTGTAATCTAGCTCTACTATAAAGGAGCACCAGCCTAAGCTGGTACTGCTTCTGTTGGCCAGGAAGCCAAAGTGTTAAGCAGTCGTTTTAGACCTGTTGATTTGTATAAAGCAGCAATTATCAACTGATAGGCCGCAAGCATTTTTAAAACATGCAATATCTGATTATTTAGTCAGGGGCACTGACCTCTTTTCCCTCAGATTGTCAAATCACAACAGCCAACATAGCTATAGCCATTTGATGTGAATGACTCGAAACTATACCTATTTTTTGTCAGATCAGCAAAAAAATATATTTTGGGGTATACTGCAGAATCTTAGTAATTATTTTATGTGTGCCATGAGATGAAAAGATTGAAAATTGATGGTATAAGGCACAGGAGTAATATTTTTAAAAAGTGGCTAACCTAATCGAGAGTTCTCCTACTATCTAGCAGACAGGATATCCCAAAGAGTTTCTGGAGGGAAGTTCCTTAATAATTTTTCAGGATCACTCAAGAAAAGCTACATACTTCATCCCACTCTTTAAAGATCTTTTATTCCACTCGAAAAGGCATTTTCTCATCCAGAGTAAAATGAAGCACGAGACTCAATTATAATTCTCAATTTCATCCTGATAGTGAGACATCCAGTGGGAGCAATGCCTTCCTTAGGGTTGGTACTCACTTTTTTTCTCTCCTTGTTAAATACTCATTTTTTGTCTTTTGGTAGTTGTTAACATAACTCGGGGAGAGAGTACTAATTTTCTCTTTAAAGATTTTATTTATTTATTTTTAGAGAGAGGGGAGGGGAGGGGAAAAGAGAGGGAGAGAAACATCCATCAGGTGCCTTGGCACCCTGAGCAGGGACTGAACCTGCAACCCAGACATGTGCTCTGACCAGGAATTGAACTGGCGACCTTTCATTTTGAGGGATGACGCCCAACCAACTGAGCTACACCAGTCAGGGCAGAAAGAGGGTACTCTTAACAGATTTATAATGCAACAAAAAATACTCCCAAATCACCATTTAATAGCAACTTTCAGTGGGGGATGTAGCACTTCTTAATCCTAGATCCTGTGTTTCATAGAGCAGCATGGAGGGTCATTGTTCCACTGAACGCATTTCAGGAAATAATGTCTTATAATTTAAAACCACGGGCTAGAGAAACATTGGACCAATGTGCCTCTAACATACATTTATAATTTTTAGGGTATGAAAAGTTCTTCTTTGCTTTGGCTATTGCAACCACTGTTTGTCTAAGAAAAAGAAACCCACTGCAAACCAGTGTAAACGGAAAATGGCAATTCTTGGTAAAACACAGGATTATCTCACAGATCCTGAAGTCAGAAAATATTCAGAGCTTTAGGACTTGACTGCAACTGGAAAGTTAGAGTTTGTGATTAAAGGAGCATATGGTTAATTTCATACCCTTTTTGCTACCTGCTTGTTTTGTTTTTCTTTCTTTGAAAGAGCTTTATTAGCCCAGGCTGGTGTAGCTCAGTGGATTGAGCATGGGCCTGTGAAGCAGACGATCGCAGTTCGATTCCCAGTCAGGGCACATGCCTGGGTTGCAGGCTGGTTCCCTGCAGGCCAGTTCCCAGCAGGGGATGCACAAAAGGCAACCATACATTGATGTTTCTCTCCCTCTCTCCTTCCCTTCCCCTCTAAAGATAAATAAAATATTTAAAAAAAAGAAAGAGCTTTATCTATACTTGTCAAGAAAGTGTCAGCCTAGTCCTGACTCCATGTGCCTTTTAAGTAGTCAATAGTATTTATCACCCTGGCCAAAGACCAACTTCTCAAGAGAAAGAGAATCTTCACTGTCCAGCTTGGGTCTGGTTTTCACCCACCCCCATTCACTCAGATGCAGCTAGAGTTCATGTACTATAAATAGAAAGATTTAGGCCTACCTCCTCAGTAGAACCAGGGGAATGGATCTATCTTAGAATGAAGGGGCTGTGGGATGAGTATGTACCACCAAAGTAACATCAGTCATGGCTTCTTAATAATAATCATACTAGAAGGGCAGCTTTGACTGTTTCATATATTGAAAATAGCAAATTGATTTAGGAAAGAATGTCCTTCATGGAATGTATTTGTGAATCTATTGTAAATATTGTGCCAGGTATTAGTACTCTATAATACCTCCTTCTACTTTTGGATACAGGATTCCCTGCCCCTTGAAATTAGCTGTGTCCATGTGAGTTGGCCAATGAAATGTGTGTGGGGGGCACTTCAATATGGAAGGACTGAGACCGAAGCAGCCCTAAAGTGCCAAGCCAGTTCACAGACAGCTGGCAGATGCCCAGTAGACTTGAGTAAGTACTTTTACTCCATGAATCTTTTGAAATTATGGAGTTGTCTGTTAGTGTATTGTAATTTAGTCTATCCTGACTAGCACAAATATCCTTTGAAATGAACATAGGTTCAAAGCTGCAATGAAGATGAAATGTTATGCTGAGCTGCTACTAATCTGAGAGGCCATGAGTTTGGTGACCTAGGCCTGTGTATGAGATCCCCCAATTTCCAGTTCAATTGACAGGACTCTTATAACATATTTTGGTTAGTAATCTTCCCTCTCCATGACTAAAGTTTTAAGTATCTTATAAAGATTAATATAAATATTATTTTCACATGCTTTCATTTTATAACACCATGAAATGTTATAAGATCATCAATTTTCTTCAGTGTTTTTTAAATGAATTTAAAAGGTGTGCCAACATTTATTATATTGCAATCATACCAGATGACCACCAATGACACCAATTTTCTTTATACTCACCTGAAGGCATTGTTCATTGCCTTTAGAGAGAGGGAAAAGAAAGAGATGCAGAGAGAGAGAGAGAGAGAAACATTGATGTGACAGATGAACACTGATGCCTTCATGTATGTGCCTCAACCAGGGATTGAACCCATAACCCAGCCATGCACCCCAAGTGGGAATCAAATCTGAGCCCACAGGATGATACTTTAAGCAACTGAGCCACACTGGCCAGGAAGACAATGACAACTTTAAGAATTATGACACTGTGCTCAAGTTGTTATCTTGAAAAAAATAGTTCAGTAGTAGCCCTGGCTGGTGTGGCTCAGTGGATTGAGTGCTAGCCTGTGAACTGAAAGGTCGCCAGTTAAATTCCCAGCCAGAGAACATGCCTGGGTTGCAGGTCATGTCACCAGCTGGGGGCGTGACAGAGGCAACAGATCAATGTATCTCTCACACATCCATGTTTCTCTCCCTCTCTTTCTCCCTCCCCTTCCCTCTTTCTAAAAATAAGTAAGTAAAATCTTAAGAAAATAGTTCAGGAGGTACAGTGGACACAGCTGGTGACCTTTTCTTATACAACCCTAATTTTGCTCAGACACACGTGTATCCCACATAGCCATGTGCTGCAGAGAAAGTTGATCTGTTCTCTAGCTGTAAGGGTGGGCTTAATGGTCTCAAAGCAACACCATTTTCCCTGCCAGTGTTTGGTTTAGGTATAAGCGTGAGAATCTTTTCTACAATGGAAGAAGTCCACTGTAGTGTTTGTAAAACATGTTTTCTTTTTTCTAAGAGTTACAGGAAGAGATGATTTCTTGCCCCTGCAAACCCATTACCTCTGAATATTGCCATTTCTGGATGTGTTGCATAGAACTGCTACAGCAGCCTGCTTGCTGTTAGCCTGAGGAGGAAACCAGAGGAAACTTGGAGAAGACAAAAGTCTTGATATGACAGAACCAGGATCCTTGAACACAGTGTTAAGCTACTGAATCTCTCAATCCTGAAGTTCTCCTTCTCTAGACTTTGTTACATAGCATAAATTTCCATTGAATTAGAATTTGTTACTTGCAGCTAAAAGCATCCTAGATGATACTTTAATAATACATTTACTTTTCTAGATTATCATATGTCTTTTCATGTTTCCTCTACAAAAATAGATGTAAAAATTTCTTTTAAGAATCTCTACATCTTTATGCATGAATTACAATAGATTTTAGATAACAAAACTCTAGTATTTTCTGTGATGATAAGTGACTCTTTAGTCAATCAGCCTTCTTTCAAATTCTGTGAGCAATTCTAGATCGAGAGCAGTTGATTAAACATGTTTTACTTCACAGGTAACTTATGGTCAAAATTCAATCATTATCTGTCAAGTAGAAGAGGGAAAATTAACAATCTGCTTTGCTGATGCCTGACAGGGTTTGAGTACTGCTGGTAATGGAACAGGGAAAGGAGGTGATTAAGCACTGCATGGGACATAATATAAGAAGTCTTGAGAGCAAGCGAAAATCAAGGTCATTTACTTTAGATCTTCAAATTGTAATCGGAGTACTTAGGTATCCTATAGATTTTTACCAGGTTCTCAGACAGTTATTTGTGTAATTACTTGTTTGTTCTTTCTCCTAGACTATAAGCTCCTTGAGGGCAAGGAGCCCTCCTTGTTCTTCACTGTTCCAAAGCCTAGAGCAATGCCTGGCATGGAGTAGGTACTCAAGAAAATAATTGTATATAAACAATACTAAAAAGTGATGAATAGGCTATTCTAAATATATGGAACTATTTTTTGGATACTGGATATGATATAAAGCTTAGTGTAGAGAAAGAAAAAATTTGACACAGGTAACAAAAAAATGTCATTTAATAACTATATAGGGTACTTACTTTAAATTTTTTTTCATTGATGTTTCAATACAGTTGTTTCCATTTTCCCACCACCACATTACCTCGCACTACCCACCCCCACCTCTCACCCTCAATCCTACCCCCTAGGGTACTTACTTTTTAAAAAAACTGAGATATCCTTAAAATATAACATTATGTATGTTTAAGGTATACAATGTGTTGATTTGATAAACTTGTATGTTGCAATGTGATTACTACTATGGTATTAGCTAACAGCTCCATCATCTCACACATTTATAATTTCTTTTTGGTGATGAGAACATTTGAGATCTAGTCCTTTAGCACTTTTCAAGTATATAATACAGTTGACCCTTGAACAACATGGGTTTGAATTGTGTGAGTTCATTTATGCAGATATTTCTAACTACTGTAAATGTATTTCCTCTTCCTTATGATTTTCTTAACTTTTTTCTAGCTTGCTCTATTATAAGAATACAGTATATAATACATATAACATACAATATATGTGTTAGTCGACTACTTATATTACTGGTAAGGCTTCTGGTCAACAGCAGGTTAGTAGTGGGTAAGTTTTTGGCTTCCGAGATCAGACGAGATCGGGTGCGTTCAGGGTGGTATGGCCGTAGACATGGGTAAGTTTTGGGGAAGTCAAAAGTTATATGTGGACTTTCAAATATACAGCAGGTCAGCGCCCCAACCCCATCATTGTTCAACTGTCAGCAGTTCAGTATTGTTAACTATAATCACAATGCTATGCGTTAGATCCTCAGAACTTACTTATCTCCCGTCCAAGTTTGTACCCTTTGACCAACATCTTTGCAATTCCACCAGCCCCCAGGATACATATTTTTCCCTTTCCTGAAAAATTATTATCGAGACTCAATTTCCCTTTTACTGTAGTTATAACTATTATTATCTGTTTAACCTGTAACAGATGTGGACAAGGCTGACCAACAGTTGTAGTCAAGCCCTGCAAACCCATGGTGAATGTGTCACTACTCCTATTTTCTGCCTTTCCTGCCTATCGCTCTGTTTCCTCTTGCTGTCTCCTGTCCTTTAGCTATAGAATCAGTAAATCTCTGGATTTCTAATGAGCTACTCTCTATGGGATAAATTACTGACTCCAAAACACTTCCTAGATACTTTGTGACCTCTGGTTACACTTGGTCCCTGGTATTGGCTGAAGCCTGTGAAGGAAAGAAAATTTCTGAAAGGCTAATAACCACAAAGAGTGAAAATGGGTTTGGGCTACTTTTTTTCAACTCAATCTTTCCTCAGCTCCACCTTATGTTGAGCTGACCTGTCTTATTCCCCCTGATAGAAATCTTTCAATCAATTTTTATTCTAGATCACTTCTGATTGTTTTTTCTAGTCTTCACTTAATCACTGAGTCCAACAGGTACTAGACTTACCTTTATGCAAAAGGCCCAAGGCTTGGCATTAGCATTAATTCTTAATATTCTATTTTTCTCACTAATTCTTTTTTTAGAATATTTTATTTATTAACTTTAGAGAGGGGGGAAGGGAGGGAGAAAGAGAGGTAGGGAGAAAGAGAGGTAGTGAAACATCATGTGAGAGAGATACATCATCCAGGTTCACACAGCTAATGAGTAGTGGAATCCAGACTGGAAATTACGCTTCCCAAATTCTAGAGGCCCCTTGCTCTTCACCATCCAAAGTAAAAGGGCGGGGGCGGAAGTGTGTGTGTGTGGGGGGATGAATTAGGTCTATTGCTCTATTAAATGCATTCTGGGGTCCAATCCCTGAAAATTGCCTGAAGGATAAGGTGATGAAGGAATCCTTAGATCATAAGCTTCCCTTACTCACCTTTTCCCTTAAGAAAGTTTATTTAGCTGCTTCTCACCATCCGGATTAACTGACGAAAGTCAGATAAAAGAGGAGGCCTAGGACTGTGGTGTCCAAGAAGTCGGTAGGAGTCCAAGCAGGGATGGAGCGGCAGTTCACCAGACCTCAGGTGACTTGTCTCTCAGCAGGCAGGTGATCAGGGAGAGGGTACTCCGATGTCCAGTGGGTAAAGTGTGGAAGTGCAAGCTGGCCAGCGAGCATGTGCGGGGAATATCGGGAGGGCTCCCGGAAAGAAGCGGAAAACCAAGGCTGATAAGTCGCACGTGCTGAGGACTCCGAGTCCCACCAGCGGAGGACACAAGTCCCAAGGAGCAGAGAAGGCCACCTTCGGCTCCTACTTTAGCTCCTGCCCCAGCTAGCGCGTGCGGCTCCTCCCACCCTACTCCCGCCTCCCCGCTGGTCGAACCAATGGGCTGAGTGAGCGGGGAGGGGCGGAGCGCGCCGCCTGCGCGCACGCGCGGCCGAGTGCCCGGCCGGCTAGATTTGCAGCTCCGCCGTCGTGCGTGCCCGCTTCGCGGAGGGGCTGGGCCTGCGCTCACTCCTCCTTCCTCCCCGCCTCCGGCTGTCGGTGCGACCCATCTGCTGGTGTTTCTGGGACCCCGTGTCACCCCCGGCCCCGAGCACGGTGAGACCCTTTGGGAGGCTGGGGACGCGCTCCCCGCCGCATCTACGGCACCCCGGGCTGTTGCTCTGAGGCCAGTGTCAGGCCAGGGCCGGGCGGCGGGGTGGAGGGAGGGCAGCAGGCGGCGTGGGGTGTGTGGATGAATGAGGCGCTCTCGGAGTAGGCCGCGAGTCCTCACAGCGGCCCACGCCTCATGCCGGCAGGTTCCGGGGAAAGCTTCCCTGGCCGGCCAGAGGCCCAGTCCAGCGGGGAAGATGTTGGGTAGGGGCCCGCTTTGGCTGGGCGGCCAGTCATTCTTCGTCAGGAGGCCAGAGGACTAGAGAGGCTCTGCTCTTGGCCGCCGTGCTTCGGAGGCCTGGGTTTTAGCCGCGAACAGGTGTGAGTTAGCTAAGACCCTGGGAAGGGAGATCCCTGGCCCTCGGTCAGGGATCAAAGGCTGGAATATCACTTAGCGAGCAGGGCCTCAGCGTGGCCCCAGGAGGTTCAGTGGATCCACAAGACAGGGACATTTTTAGTTCCCAGTCTATAAATCGTGAGGCTGACAGTCTTCATGAATTCAGGTTGCAGGGGTAAAGTGGGATTAATTCTGCATGGAGGAGCTTGGAGCCAGATGCACGGGGACTGGGAAAGTTCGACTTGTAAATAAAAAAGGGTTAATGGATTCATTTACAGCTAGAAATAAGAGTGTAGATTCCGGAGGTTGCTTATGAGTAGTATACCTACAGTGCCAAAGTTGGGAGAGACTTGGTTGGAAAGCCCTTAATATCAGCTGGTTCATCCATGTGAAAAGTGGTGCTTGTGGGGCAAATGAGAAACAAGTTCCCCCAAAAGAGGATGGTTTGGTGTAGGTGACTTGGTTACTGGTGGTACTAGGATAGATTGTCTTTGACTCTCATCTGTGCTCTTGTTTCCTAAGGTTTTCACTCGTAACTTTATGGCAGATTAAGAAATAAGGTGTTTTGTAAACAGTCTGGATGGAAGGTTGGCAGTTATTTTTTAAGTTTATTTTTGACGTAACGATGCCACATATTTTCAGATCAGGCTTTCCAGGACTTTTCAGGAGTGACTGCTTTGACAACTATCAGAATGGGATCTCTTTGTAGAACTTAAAAATTTTTTGTTTGTTGAAAAAATGTTTTGTCTGTTGAAAATTTTTTGTTTTTTGGATTTAGTTGTGTCAGTTTTCAATTGATATGCACAGTATGCTTTATTCTTAATCTATTATTCAATAATATATTTTATATGATGAAATACATTCTTGGTTGATGGGGATAATAAAATTTTCTTTATATGTGTTTGTTTTGACATTTCAGATGCCCCCCAAAAAGGGAGGTGATGGACTTAAACCACCCCCAATCATTGGAAGATTTGGAACCTCCTTGAAAATTGGTATTGTTGGATTGCCAAATGTTGGGTAGGTGAATGTTGGTTTTCCTCATTTTTCTTTTGCAAATATTTTGTCTCCTGTTGTAGATATGGGAACTCGTGAGGTAATTAAAATTTAAATGGAAAGAGTTTAGGAAGCTGGAATATTAATATGTTGCAAAACAAGGCTTTGTTTAGTTGCATTTTTGGTTTCCTATATGGTTACTATATTGAGACTGGAATTACTTATATTCTTTTTTTAAAGACTTTATTTACTTTTAGACAGATGTATCAAGGAGGAGAAAGAGAGGGAGAGAAACATCAGTGTGTGGTTGTCTCTCATATGGCCCCCTACTGGGGACCTGGCCCACAACCCAGGCATGTGCCCTGACTGGGAGTGGAACCACTGATCCTTTGGTTTGCAGGCTGGCGCTCAGTCCACTGAGCCACACCAGCCAGGGTGAGTTAGTTATATTCTTTGCTTTGCTTCAACTCAGAGGAAGAAGCAATAGAGTTAAAACATCAAATTGAATCTGATTAGCTGTTTGCTTAAAACACTGTTGGGAGATACACAGTATTGAATTTAAGTGGAAATGGACTAGTTTAAATTTGATTTTGGTGCTGACTGGCTATGTAGGCTACCTACCTAGGCTGGCTACCAGAGGCCGTGCAATAGGATACTTTAGGAAATAGTTTTAAAAGCCTCATTATAAATTTGATTATATATTTGGGAAATCAGGGATTGGAAGGTTAAATCTTTGTTGGAGAAGGAGTTGACAATTTTAAATTTAACACTGGAAGTTGCTAGATAAAGGGTATTTGTTATAAACTAGCTAAATCTGAAAAGATGTGAGAGCAAAAATTTGAGTTTCATAATGTTTAAAATAAAAGTGAATTATTGCAAATAAAACAGTGATAGGAAATATATGTGATGTTTATCATATAAATCTACACACTTGCAACTTGCATGTTCAGTCTACTTTTTTCCTTACTTGCCCTTCTACTTTAATACCTTTTATTAACTTTAAAATATAAAGCATTTCCAGAGTGATTAGGGTGTGCTAATGGGTAGTAGGTCCAATATGGATTTATTAAGGTGAGTGAAAGTATTTTGACATGTGCTTTAGGCTTTTAGATTGGTGGCAAGTAGGACACCATGTTCTTTCATGTGGAAAGAGCCCTTTGAAGCCCCTGTCATAGAGATTGGTTAGTGAATGGAGCATGGTATGACCAAGTAAGGCAGTTCTTAAATTTTTGTAGTGTAAGACATAAACAAGTGTGGCTGTCCTAATTTCTCTCCTGAAGCTGGAGAGGTTTGCATTTTGAAGGGGTTTCCTGCTGTGATATAGGATGCTTGCAAAGTAAAAAGAAATAGTGTGAAAATACAGTGTAAGCAAAAAATAATAATTAAGCAAAATACGGTAGGGTGCTGTCAGTAACCTTGAAAGCAAAATGCAGTCATTATGTGTGTAGTCAGCTCTATTGCACCTGTAAACAAGACATAGTTTTTAGATATGAGCATCTCTTAATTTAGAGTCACTGAAGTCAGTGCAGCTTCACTTTAAATGGGACTGTTTGGAAATGGGCCATCTTAAGAAGTATATATGGTTTTTAGTCGTAAAGCATAATAAAAATCAATGTATATGGGAATAACCTAATTCATTATCCAGTATAACTGTGCTGTTTATGCATTTAAATACTCCTCTCACCCATTCTTACCCCCCCATTTTATTGAGGTATACTTTACAAATAGTAGAATTCACTCATTTTAATAATGTACAGTTTGATGAATTTTGGCAATTGTGTTTGGTTGTGAATATACCCAGGGTATGAGTACTTGGTTTCTAGATGTGTTCTGCTTTTTCTTACCCAGGTGACCCTTTGTAAATTACCTCTTCTTGGGCCAGTGTGTTATTATAGGTGGGAGCCTTGGAGGCTGCTTTGTAAAATAACTACTTTTTAAAAAAAATTCGTTTTTTAGAGCAGTTTTAGTTTCACAGCAGAATTGAAGGGGTGGTGCAGAGATTTCCGGTGTCCTGCCTGCCCTTACACATGCATAGCCTTCCCTATTATAAACATCCCCTGGCGAAGTGGTACATTTGTTACAATTGATGAAACTGTGTTAACACATCATAGTCACCTAAAAGTCCATACTTTATCTTAGGGTGCACTCTTGGTGTTGTACCTTCTATGGGTTTGGACAAATGTATAATGCTACATGTACCCACCATTATAGTATCATACAGAGTAGTTTCACTGCCCTAAAAATCCTTTGTGTTCTGTTCACCCACCTTGCCCCAACCATTAATCTTTTGTTTCCATTGGTGTGTCTTTTCCAGAATGTCATGTGGTTGAAATCGTATAGTACGTAGCTTTTTCAGATTGGCTTCTTTCACTCAGTAATGTGCATTTGTTTCCTCTATGTCTTTTCATAGCTTAAATGCTTTTCATAGCTTTCATCGTTCATTTCTTTTTAGTGCTCAATAATATTCCACTGACTGGGTATGCTGTAGTTTATCCATTCACTGACTGTAGGACTTCTTGTTGCTTCCGAGTTTTGGTAATATGAATGTGAATAAAACTGCTGTAAACATCCATGTACAGGTTTTCACATGGACATACATTTTCATCTTGTTTGAGTAAATACCAAGGAGCAGGATTGCTGGATTGCATGGTAAAACTATGTTTAGTTTTGTAAGAAATTCCAGTGTCTACACCATTTTGCATTCCCAACAGCGGTGAATGGATCTGTTGCTCCAGATCCTTGTCAGCATTTGGTGTTTCCACTGTTCTGGATTTTGGCCACACTGAAAGTTGTGTGGTACTGCCCCGTTGTTGTTCTTGTATGCATTTCCCTGATGATATACGATGGGAAGCATCTTTTTACATGTTTATTTGCCATTTGTATTAATATATCTTCCTTGGTGAGGTGTCTGTTGAGGTATTGGCCCATTTTTTTTATTGTGTTGTTTGTCTTATTGTTGTATTTTAAGAGTCCATTGTATATTTTGGATAACAATTCTTTTTCAAGTAGGTGTTTGCAAATATTTTCTCCTAGTCTGTGGCTTGTTTTCTCAGTCTCTTGATTAGTCTTTCACAGAGCAGAAGTTTTTAATTTTAATGAGGTCTGGTTTATCTATTAGTTCTTTCATGGATGATTCCTTAGGTGTTGTATCTAAAAAGTCATTGCTATAGATTTTTCTCCTAGGTCTTATGGGTTGTAATTTTTGATTTGAGAGAGAGAGAGAGAGAATGAGAAACATAGATTTGTTTTTTCAACTTATTCATGCACTCATTGGTTGATTTTCATATGTGCCCTGACCGGAGATCAAACCTGCAACCTCGGCGTATCTGGATGCTCTAACCAACTGAACTACCCATCCAGGGCCCTTAACAGTTGTAGATTTGGATTTTATGTTTAGGTCTGATCCATTTTGAGTTAATTTTTGTGAAGTGTGAAAGGTCGATATCTAGATTCTTTTTTTTTTTGCGTGTGGATGTCCAGTTGTTCCCAGCACCATTTGTTTAAAAGACTATCTTTCTTTCATTATATTGCGTTTGGTCGAGAAACTAGATTTTGATATTTCAGACTTCTTTACTGTGTCACTGGACAGCTCTTCTTGTTGCTACCACCCATGAGATAGGATTAGGTTCAACTGAGAATGTTGGAAAACCCTAAGTAACCTTGGTTTAAACAGAAATTTCTTTTTTATGTAAAAGTGAATTTTATAGTCAGATTGGTGTGTTGACTCTACTGTATGAAGTCCTCAGGAATCCTAGCTGCTTTCAATTTACTTTAGAGATCTCAGAGGTATGGCCTTTATTCTCCTGGTTCAAGGTGTTATAAATTCCAATTCTAGACAACTGGGAATCCCAGCATCAAAAGGCCAAATGACTTGGCCTGCAGTCTCTTAGGGACTTTTTTCCCTGTAAGCTGAGTGCCACACCATCCCTTTGCTAACTTCTGCTAACATCCCTTTGTCTAGATTTAGTCACAGAATTTATTTGCAAGGAAGGCTAGGAAATGTCTTTATTTTGATGGCCATATGTTAAGAATTCTGAAAAGAAGGAAAGAATGGATACTGGGGAACAGCTGTGTACTCTGAACACTCAGGAACGGTTCCAGGGGAGTACTTGTTTTGCTTAATTAATATTTCTGGGAATGTGCTTTGGTTGTTCCTACAACTTGTCTTTTCCCAATTTGCCATAGACCAACCACAGATTTTTTAAAACATGTTGATGATATTTATTTGTTTATTTATTTATTTATTTATAACTGTGGCCACAGATTCTTTAAAAGCTATTTACTGTTGTTTAGGGAGAACATTGTAGGAAATGCTTTTAAAAAATCACAAGATAGTTATGTTCAGTGTTTCAGTTTTCTATTGTTGTGTAGCACACCACTCCAAAAGTTCATGGTCTAAACAATAACAATTTCTTATTTCATGATTCTTTCTCACTTTGGATGTCTCATGTGGCTGCATTCAGCTGGTGGCTAGTCAGTACTAGAAGGTCCAAGATGGCTTCACCCACAGGCCTGGGGTCTTATCAGGGTTGGCTGGAAGTGTGGGGGCATTTCTGTCCTTCTTTCCCTGGCCTCTTTCTCTCCAAGTGGTTTCCAGCCCAACTTCTTTGTAGTATGGTGGTTAGTTCCCAAGAGAGTGAAAGTGTGGCATTGGCACAACACACTTCTATTTCATTCTTTGCTCAAAACAAGTTGAGATACCAGCTCAGAGACAAGGAGGGAGGGGAGAATAGACTCTTTATGGAAGAAGTGGCAAAAATTTGTGGCTGTCTTTAATCCACTGCAGTTTACTAATTTCCTAATATGGTTTCTATGTTGCCCTGAGGAAGTCTTCCCGGCTGGTTCTTAGCTTGTGGTAGAGGCTCCATTCTTGATTGCTTAAAGAAACTCCCTGGAGTAAGATTATTCTCTAGGCTGCAAATACTGCTGATCACATTTTCATCCTGAAGCGCCAATAGAGTTAAATTGAGAGCCAGAGATTCCCATGTATGTTGAATGGATAGATTAGCAAGCTTTTAAAAACAACTTGAGTATATAGTAGTGCTCAATAAGTAACTGGCATATATTTATTTTTCATGCTGGCTAGATTTTTTAAAATGTTTGATTATAAAAATTTCACATACAGACAAGCCACTAATTTTTAATATGTAGTAATGTTTATTATATGTACATTATATACAAGAAACAATAAACAATTATGTTTATTCTATCCCTGGGATGAATCCTACTTTTCTTTTGTAGTTATACATTTTTAATTTTAATATCTTTCATCTACAATTGTTAATAACTTCTTTTTTGCAAAGCGTATGCACGAACTAGTTTGAAATTGATGTGGAAGTAAAGTTACAGGGTGGTGCAAATTGCATATTTTAACTTTTTTTTAGGTCATTTAAGGCCTTTTAAAAATGTTTGCTTTTGATAGAACTATAGCAAAAGGCAATAGTGACATGAATGCCAAAGCTGGTACTCATTTTTGTCTTTCCTTAACTTCACCTGTCTGCCCTATTTGACACTATCAGTTACTCCCCACCTGTCTTACTCTTCCTTCAGCCTTTTATGCTCGCTATTCTTCCTGTGTTTGCTCCCTAATGATAGGTTTCTGTTCTTGGCTGTCTCTTCTTTTATACTTTCTCCCTAGGCAGTCTCATCCTTTCCTGATTTTAATCATCTATTGACTTCTGTTTTCTGAATTTACACATTCTGCTCAGTTTGCATCTGAGTTCCAGGTTCATGTGTCTTCTGCCCTGAATATCTTCAGTTAAATGTCTCCACCCAACATGTCTAACGCTGAGCTCATTGCCTCTTGTATTCCCTATTTGGGTAATAATACTACTTTCCATCCAGATACTTGAGAGATTTATCTTTGTATCTTTCCCAAATTGTATTTTTCAGTAGGGTACCAAACCTATTTTTCTTTTCTGTTTTTTGAAAAAGTTTTTATTTATTTACTTTTAGAGAAAGGGGAAGGGAGGGAAAAAGAGAGTGAGAGAAACCTCAATGTGTGAGAGAGACATTTATCTGTTGCCTCTCTCACGCCCCCAACTGGGGACCTGGTCCAAAATCCAGGCATGTGCCCTGGCTGGGAATTGAACCAGCTACCTTTAGGTTCTCAGGTCAGCACTCAGTCCACTGAGTCACACCAGTGAGGGCTATTTTTTTAATCCTCATCTGAGGATATGTTTATTGATTTTTTAGAGAGTAAGGGGGGAGAGAGAGGGAGGGAGGGAAGGAAGAGGAGAGAGAAAAAGAGATGGAAGGAAGGAAGGAAACATTCATTTATGTGAAAGAGAATCATCAGTTGGTTGCCTCCCATATATGCCCCAGCATAGATCGAACCCACAACCTTTTGGTGTACCAGATGACACCAACTGAAGCATCTGGCCAGGGCACCCATCTGTTTTTTTCACATCTTCATTTATTTCTTACTGGAAGTATTGCAGAGGCCTTTTTCTTAACTGCTCTAGTCAATGAAAGGGGAACTTTATTGAGGCCCAGAGCGAAGGGGTTTTGGGCAAGAGACCACCTTGTTGGCCAAGCAGGTGGTGGAGGGGCCTTACTTTTGACCTTCTTGAGGCTCAAGTTGTTGGTGTGGCTGCATCAGTTGTCAGCTCGGGTGCAGCCAGGTGCTTGCAGCAGACCTTGTCACAGTTGTACTTCTGGGAAAACCAGAGGAGGGAGGGCTGGAAGATGACTTCCTGCAGGCGCAGCACCAAGCACATGGTGGACTCTTCCTGGATATTGTAGTCAGAGAGAGAGGCCATCTTTCAGCTGTTTGTCCACAAAAATCAGACATTCCTGGTCAGGTGGGATGCCCTCCTTGTCTTGAATTTTAGCTTTGACATTCTCAATGGGAGGGGAATTAAGCTCCATATCCTGAAGGAAGGGGTATCAGAGAATTTGTAGACATTTGTTAGCACCAGCAGAGTAAATTTATTAATATTATGGGAGAAAGATATTGTGAGGCTATTCAAATGTCCTATTTCTTTTTAAAGTTTCCCCTACCAAATTTTATCATTCCTCTGTAGGTTTTACCTGCAGCAATTATTAGTGGTGTTTTAACGGTGATTTTCTACTTTTCTTATTTATTTTACATTTATTATTTGTAATTCTTCTATAAGGAAGATTTGTCTTTCCCTCCACATTTTGTTATTTATTCAATTATTTATATAGTTCTATTTGGGCTCACTAAATTTTGTTTTATTCTTTGGGTTATAACCCAATATTATCAGTACTGTTTATTTTGTTGCTCAAATTGTTCTGGCTTTGGCCATCAGGAGCTTTATTAAGTTGCCTCTTATGTCCTTTTGACATATTCTGATGATTATTTTTCTTTTTTAAAGTACTTTCTTACTCTCTGACACTGCAAGATGTTTCAGACTAACTGTGTGTTTTCTGCCCCATCCTTGACTCCAGGGAGCCTAGGTTGCTTTTACCGGAGAATGGTGGTTAGAAACTAAGGTCCGGGCTCTAGGTAGGGTATGTGCTGCTGGTGTGCTATGCTCTTAGGCCCTCTCACTTGTCAGGACATATATGTGGTTATACTAACCCATGTATACACCCATTGGCATTTATTTCTGTCATCTGTATTTTATTTCTGTATCTGGTAGATAGATACATTTAAAAAAAAAACAATTCAGTTATATCTATATTCAAAACATTTTGAAAGAACATTCTACTTTTTATGTTTTGCACGTGTGTTTTATAAGTTGTTAATTTAGAGTGCTGTGGATTTGAATTGATATCCTGACTTCTCAATACATATTCTATACATAAAACACCTATTTGGTCAGATTTACTTATTACAGTAAAATATCAAGAATAGAGTATTTAGACTCTGAATGGTGGGGTCATACATTAAGTCTAGCCACTCTTTTTTTTAATGCTATCAATGCTGACATAATACTTATGTAAACCCATTCTTTTGGCAAAAGAGAGATTGCTACAATTTTGAACCTTCTACTTTCAAGCTTTAATAATAACTTTAAGGGATCTAAATGTATGTATGTATGTGTGTGTGTGTATGTAAAATCCTCATTTCACAAAAGCTTTATGGGCTTTTAACACTTATGGCTTAGGCCAAAACTTTCAAATTCTTTGCTTTTGCAAGGCTTTTCTTTAATAGATTTGAATAGATCAAAATGTTTTAACTTGCTACTAAGTCTATAGTAAAAATCCTTAGAAAAAATTTTATTCTTTATTTCTTTTTACTTTTTTGTACTTACAAAGTGATTGAAAGATACAGATGACTTTATGAAATTTAAAATCCAAGATAAGATCATCTGTGAAAATGGAGATTTGCCTTCCAAGTCTAGTTTGTATGTAAGAAGTTTTTTGGCCTAAGAGATAATGGGACTTTCTTTTACTATATTTCTACCATAAGATATGATTGAAGGGATCAACTTTTTTCTTTTTTATAAAACATATTTTTGTCCACTTAGATGGTAAAAAAATGCTATACTTAATAACAGCCATAAATTTGAAAATAACTCCATAAACTCCATGCAGTCTTTTTATATTGCAGTTACTATGACTGTGGTAATAGCAATGAGCAGGTCTTTTTTAGCTACAATATACAAAACTAGAATTGCAGTTGTTCTGTCCCCTCCCTCTTCCAAAAAGATAGAAGTGTTCTATAAGTGTTTGGGTGAGTTAATATATTTAAATTTTAAGTACTTTTATTGTAACATTATTTTGTAATATTTTCATTGCAGGTATACAATATTTTAGTTATATTTTAGATAAGTAAGGACATGCACTGTTCTGGCAACTTAAGTGTCACTTTTTATTTGTTTTTGTGGGAAGAGGAGTAAGGTATAAAGAGTAGCCAATTTATGTCACTGTTTACTTTTGTAGTTTTCCCTCTGGGGAGAAATATCCTGAGGGTTCTGTTTGTGTTCTTTAGGTCTTCCGAGTTTCCTCCAAATCCTCCCATGGGTTTTCTGCCCTCCAGCATTAGTTTCCCATGAATATAAAGCTTGGATTCTGGTCCTCTTTCTTCTGTCCCCAAGGGGCAGATGTATCCAGGGGTGAAAGTGGCTGTGGGGGTCAGATCACTTCTTTGAGGCTTCCCTCGCCCCCACCCCTGAATATTTCCAGGTTCCTAGCCCCTTCAGATGCTTTCTTAATTCTGCATGAATATGGCTTTTCTGTTTCTGGGTGAGAGTTGTAATCTCCTGTTAGCTTGTGCATCTTACCTGAAAGCAGAATTTCCTCCCTCCCCTAGTTGTTGAAGAAATCTGGTTGGTTGTCTATAGAATTTTCCAAAGTCTGAATTTTGTTGATTGCATACTTGTGGTATCATTTAGTATGTTCTTGTGTCCTCTTTTTCCTATAAAGTGGTAGTAATATCTAAAGGTTTGATCAGATTAATATCAGGTAATTTTTTATCTGATAATTTTTATGTTGAGAGTACATAAAAGATGATGTATATACGTGCACTGTTAGGTACTATTTTTTTTTTTGCCCCTTTTGCAGTGTTAACTATCATTGGTGATTGTTTCCCAGCTTCATTAATTCCTTAAGGGTTCCAGAATGGTAGTATTCTAAGTTTTTTGTTCTTTCCTCATTTATGCTCTGGAATATGTCTATAAAATAAATATTACTGTCAACTCTTTGATACTCTAATAATACTTTATATAGGAAAGATACAATAAGTGCTTTAGTTAATCTTCAAAAGAATCTATCACCTAGCATCCTTTAAAGGTGGCCAGAGAGAATTTTTTTGTTTTGTTTTGTTGAGGATTATTAACAACTCATGGATATAAAGTTACTGTTGACCCTTGAACAACTGGGGTCTGAGGGGGTGGTCATGGTTATTGATCGGCACCCACCCTGGCTGGCACAGTAGAAAATCTGCCTCTAAATTGGACCTCTGAATATGGAGATGCCTAACTTTGGGCTCAAAATTGATTTGTTACAATTTATTGTAGCTATTCTTATTGATACTCAGACTGATCCATTTCCTCCAGTGAGCCCATTCATGTTAACTCCAGAGTGCTTTTGGTAAGACTCTATGACCTTTAATAGCTTCCTTTTGTTACCTTGAGAAAATCACTTGAGAGTCATCTTGTCTATTTCTGGTCCCAGACCTGGAATTAGCCATTTCTCCAAGAAGTCCTGGCCATTTTTAATGGACATAGTATTTACAGGTCATAGTCTGAATGTGAGTTCTCCTTTTAAAAATTTTCTGCTCTATTGTATGTGTTAATTAAAAAAAAGATTTTATTTATTTATTTTTAGAGGGAGGAGGAAGGGAGGGAGAAAGAGGGGGAGGGGAACATCAATGTGTGGTTGCCTCTCATGTGCCCCCACCACTGGGGACCTGACCGAGGCATCGATCAAACTGACTGGGATCAAACTGGCGACCTTTTGTTTCACAGGCCAGCATTCAATCCTTTGAGCTACACCAGCCAGGGCATAATTTAAAAAACATTTTTTATAGAGTTTATTGTAGCCAAATTGACAACTAATGCCAGGGAGCAAGATCTCAAATACACCCCAAATTGGAGTATGTGTTAATTTTTTAAATTGTGTTAAGTAAGCTTCAGCATCTTTCTGGAAGTAGATGAACTACAATTTTATAAATGTACAGATTATCTTAAGTACTATGACATTTATATTAACAGGGTTGAAATTAAAATCACTAGAATTAGTGATTTCTTCTCATCATTCCTGAGAGGTTGCCAATAGAGATTTTACAACAGTCAGTATTATTCAGTGGGTTGTTAGCCGAGTCTGAATCTAGCCCAGTGGTTGTAAAAGCAGACTGTACATCTGTATTACCTGAGATATTTTAAAATTATTGGGACCTGCACCAGGTCTTGAAGAAGGTCTGGTAATGTATTCCTTTACATTCTCAGCTGATTCTTTATAGGCAGGCATTTGAAGCTACTGGTTTGACCAGTGGTGCTCTAAGCAACCAGTAATGATTTAAGTGCATATTTTATCACATTTCTACTTTTTAAAAAATGTTTACTCTGAATGTGATTTAAGAGCAATATTTAAAGACCTATAGGCAGGTATAGGTTTTAAGTGTCTTATTTCCAAAACTCATGGATATAAAGTAGTATATCCAGTACTCTCACCAGTAGTATTTAGATAAGCCCTGCTTGTTGCCTTTTACTCATTACTTTTAGAAGGTTCTTAGAATTAAAAAAGGGCTGGTTCTTTGGTTTAAAAGTTCAATAAGATGAGCTAACTATAGTAAGTATAAATTTCTCCTGATGAATGTAGGCTTAGATCTCATCTTAATAGACATTTTTACATTAAAAATATTTTGAAAAGAGAATAATAATCATCTATAATCCCACCATCCTGACATAACCATTATACTTTGAATATTCTTTTGTTATCAAACTTGGTCTATATGCAAATATTTTTACATAATCATGTCTAGCTAGAGTTAGCAAGCACCAGTCTCAAATTTTCTCATATGATTAACTACTTTCCCAAGTCCTCCAGTTTTAAAAAATTATATAAGAGTAATTTTCATTTTAAATTCTCATATGTATTACAGTTCTATTTCTGGAGCAAGGAAAAGTCAGATCAACAAAGCTTTAAATTTCATTTTGTTTTGCATTTTAATCTATGATTCTTGGCACTGTAATTATCATTTAAAAAATGTGACTGGTGTTAATATGAGTTGGCATTCTCTGAGCATGTATTACCTGATAAGAATCAAATAATTAGAAAGTTATTGATCAACTTATTCATTATTGATGGATTTTAAAATTTGTTATACCTTGGAAAAATTTCACATTTTGACTTTCATAATTTATAATTTCATGATTCTAGACTTAGCAGTAATGCTTATATACTAATAATTAGAAGGGAGTCTGATCTATAGCCTCCCATTTTCTGTTAGACAATTAGCATCTTCTAGTCCCCAATTCAGAATGCTTGGGAAGTGATTGACCTAACTAGGTCAAATAGATTTGTGGTGTGATATGGAACTAGCTATCATTTATAATAAAGATTCTTTGGGAAAATGCTTTTCAGGTTCCAAAGCCTGAGATAGGAACATAACCTGATTATAAATCATGAGCTGCATTGTTATTAATTTTATTCATTTCTGTTAGTAAAAATGTATTCTTCTTCCCTGCCTCCTGACTGATTTATAATTTTCGTGGATCTTATTTGAGCATTGACATGAGAGTGAGGTAAGTTTTTCTCAGTGTTAGCCTAAGAACTGATTCAATTGTTTTTATCCATTTTAGGAAATCTACCTTCTTCAATGTATTAACCAATAGTCAGGCTTCAGCAGAAAACTTCCCATTCTGCACTATTGATCCAAATGAGAGCAGAGTACCTGTACCAGACGAAAGGTTTGATTTTCTTTGCCAGTACCACAAACCAGCAAGGTAAGAAAATGTTTATGCCGCTGTTTATTTGGTGGCCCTGTATAAACTTAGTAAATATCTGTGAATGATATATTTAAAATCATGTAGAACATTTTATTTCCCAAAATTAATGTAGCATTATTGTTTGGGGTTGCAAGGTAAAGCAGTGCAAGGAGAAGGGTGAGGGCTACATCTGATTGTTAACATTGCAGTTATTTTTTTCCTGGAGAATATGAAGTAGAGGGAGTAATTGGTCTGTATTACATGATCTCATTTATGTAAAGTTATACATGTATGTATGTATTCATAAGAGAATGTATGGAATGAAGATCACAAATTAATTGCCAGTTATCCCTGGATAATAGAATTTTTGTTATTTTTACTTCATTTCTTAAATTCCTTTATTTTGAAATTTTTATAACAAGGAGATATTGTTACTTTAATTAGAAAAAATAAAATAGGCTTATTGTAGAAGGTTCAGACAATATAGAAATGTATAAAGAGAGTAAAAATTATCTATACTTCTATCTCGGTATAATAAATACTTTGGACGTGCATTTTTCAACATTTTCTTTTTTATTTTATTTTATTTTATTTATTTATCTTCAGAGGGGAAGAGAAGGAGAGAGGGAGAGAAATATCAATGTATGGTTGCTTCTCATGCATCCCCTGCTGGGAACTGGCCTGCAACCCAGGCATATGCCCTGACTGGGGATTGAACCGCGATCTTTTGGTTCGCAGGCCCATGCTGAATCCACTGAGCTACACCAGCCAGGGCCCACATTTTCCCTTGAGTATGTGCACATGTATGTACAGAAATAGGATACTTTTTATTTGTAGTATTATTAATATTGTTCTAGATTAAAAAGCACAAAGTTAATCAATTATTATATGCACTTGCCCTATTATTGAGAACTTAGTTTACTTTTAGTTTTTCACTATTTTGAATAAATCCCAAATTTCTGTCTCCAACCCTGAATTCCGTTGAACTTTAGACATATATCTAACTGCCTTCTTGATATCGACACTTGAATGACTAATCAGGAGCCTCAGACCTGACATATCCAAGTGGACTGCTTGATTTCACTCTGCCTTGTGTCACGTCAGTTCTTCCTCAAGACATTTGTATAGCACTGTTATTTTTCTGGCTGTTGAAGTCGGAGCCCAGGATTCAGCCTTGATTTTTCTTTTTTCCTCTTTCCTGTATTCAGTCTGTCAGTAGTTCCTATGAGTTCTAGCTACAAAATATATACAAAATTCATTCACTTCTCCAATTTTCATCCATTTTTTTTTTTTTTTTTTTTTTTTTTTTTTTTTTTTTTTCCCCCCCCCCTTTTTTTTTTCCACCTCCCCCTTGTTTTTTTTTTGTTTTTTTTTTTTTTTTTTTCTTTTTTTTTTTTTTTTTGTTTTTCTCTCTCTTTTCTTTTTCTTTTTTTTTTGAGCTTTTTTCTCTCGCTAGTTGTGTATATGTACCACAATTTTTTCCTTTTGTTTGGTTCTTTTGTTTTTTTTTTTTTTTGGTTGGCCTTTTTTTTATCCATTGTTTTTAGCATCTGTTGACTTTTAGTGTCCAGTGATTAATTATTACTATGATGATTGTCGCATGGTGATTTTGTGATTACATCATTTCTTCATCTACTAGTTGGCAATTCTACTATAAGGGAGTGCTTTCTTCATTTAGTTATTCATATATGTATTCATATCAGCACTACTCAATTGGTTATAATCTATCACAGTTATTGAGTATAGCTGAAATTATATTCCACAAATTAGTTCCTCAAGGTGACTTTGGTGTCCCTTTAAAGACCTTTTTATTTTTAAATGATTTCAAATTTATATAAAAGCTGCAAAATACCACACAGCATGCTTATATATCCTTTATGTAAATTTCTCCAAACCTCTGAGAATAAGTTACAGTCTTGATGCCACACTGCACTTCAGATCTTCAGTGTGTGTTTACTAAATACAGACACTCTCCTACATAACCGCAGTAAGCCCATCAAAACCAGGACATTAACATTGATCCAGCATTACCATCTAATTTACAAGTTCCATTTAGATTTTTCCTGTTGCCCCAATAACGTGCTGTTTGCTCCGTTCCCTTATATGTAGCCAGTATCTTATTTCAAAACTATCCTCATCCAAAGACAAGACCACTGCTTTTAGAGAGGGGAAGGGAGGGAGAGTGAGAGGTAGAGAAACGTTGATGTGAGAGGAAAACATTGATTGGTTCCCTCTCACGTGCATCTTGACCTGAGATCAAACCTGTAGACCTAGGCTTGTGCTCTGACCAGGAATCAAACTCATGACCTTTCGGTTCTTAGGACCACACTTCAACCACACTGCTCATACTGGCCAGGGCTATAGCCAATCTCTTGACCCTAATGGGTTGTCACCTGACTTGGACCCTTTATTGGGTCCTGGCTATTGTTCTGCTGCCTTTTCTCCCCGTTCTGTCTCTCCTTGTGTGGGTCCTTGCCATTGCCAGATTCTGTGGTCATGTGACATTGCTGAAATTTTTCAGAAACATGAAGAGAACAATATTAAAGTTCTTGGACTTCAAATTTGTTGAAATTTTAGGCAGTGAGGGAATTACATAATTTCTTAAAATTTCCCTTGCTTTTTTTTTTAAACTAGTGAACAGTGACTAAATGCCTTTATGGATTTTGGCCTCTGTGGTCAAGCAAATAAAAAATTGACAATAATTCATAGTGTTTTTAAAAATTTTTTAAAAGATTTTATTTACTTAGTTTTAGAGAGAGGGGAGGGAGGGAGAAAGAGAGGGGGAGAAACATCAGTGTGTGGTTACCTCTCATGTGCCTCCCACTGGGGACCTGGCCTGCAACCCAGGCATGTGCCCTGACTTGGAATCAAACTAGTGACCCTTTGGTTCACAGGCCATCACTCAATCCACTGAGCCATACCAGCCAAGGTGGTGTTTTTTTTTTCTCCATACCCAAAACTTCTCTGTTACATTAGGAGTTTTTAGATTATTTTTGATGAAAGGAATATCCTATTCATCATTTCAGTCTCTTCTGTTTAAGAAAAACGTAAATGTTTTTAGTATTCTCTGTTCATTATACTATAGTGATTAAAAAGATTTTTAACCTTACTGTTTTAGTCTCAAAGTTTCATTTGGTCTAAGAACATTATTTTGTTCACATGGTCATGAAATCATTGATACAGTCATGAACTATCCTTGAATTAGGGCTTAGGTAGTTATTTTTTGAGATGTGGTGTTACTAGTTTAAACCTTAAATCAAGAGTCAGAGTTCAGAAGCTCATTTTTATAGGGAAATAAAATCTTACGGCAATGGATTATCCTGTTTAGTTTCCTCATAAAGGGAAACTGAGGCCCCAAAAGGTGAAGTGATTTGCCCAAGTCAAGGACAACCAAGAATAGAACCCAAGTCTTCTCACTTCAAATGCAGTGACTTCCATTCATATCCCTGCTATTCATATCCCTACTTTATTTGTAACATGTGGGTGTATTTAGTTGTGAGAAATGATATCATTTAAGATGGTGTCCTTACTGAGTTAAAAAATTGGTTTACTGCCCTGGCCAGGTGGTGCAGTTGGTTGGAGTGTCATCCCATACACCACAGGTTACGAGTTCTGTTCCTGATTAGGTTGTGTGTTCAATTTCTGGTTGGGGTATGTATGGGAGGCAACAGATCAATGTCTTCTTTCTCTCTGTCTCTCCCCCCTCCCCCAGCTCTCTTTCTCCTCCCCCTTCCCCTGCCCTTTCTGAAATCAATAAACAGATCCTTGGGTGAGGATTAAGCTTTTTAAAAAAAATTTGGAGTATTGAGTTAATAACAGATAGCATGGTGTTCAGTGTTGATTTAGGCAACTCAACTGTGTAGAGTTGGTTTCTTTTCCCTTTTCATTTGACTTTATCAGCTTGATGTAAGGTTGTCTTTCTCTTGTGGTCACAGGATGTTTCTCGAATCTTGGAATTGTATACTTTCTCATCCATGTTCAGAATGAAGGAAAATGGGTTTGCTTCTAGATGCTCAGTCAGAAGACTGATGAGCTTCTATTCAAGAACCCTGCTAACCCCGCCTGTCAAACTTCTTAAGTCTTTCTCAGCAAATGAGGCAAGGTGAAGGTTTTAGAATCATTTTTCATGCCAAGGGGATGAGATTAAACTTGTATAGGCCTAAGATACCTGCCTCTCTTTTTAGAGTTAGGGGTAGATCCAGCTTCTCCAAAGCACTGGACTACCATGGTGAGGTATGGCTAACCAAAGGAAAATCAATGTAGTAACCAAGAAAGGGGCACAGGATGCTAGGGAGCAACCACAATAGCCAACAGAAACAAGCCGAACCCATTTTGTGTGTTTTCTGTAGATTTGCTGATAACAATTATCAAGTAATTTCTACCTGTATACAAGTTCTTTATAGAACAATTATTTTAAAAGGATGCAAAAAAATTAAATCCAATCACCAACTTATACCACACAGAAATAAACTCAAGGTGGATAAAAGACTTAATATGAGCTGCAATGCCATAAAAGTCATCATAGAGGACAACATAGGCAGGAAAATCTGAGATATCCTATGCGGCAAAATTTTCACTGATACGTCCCCTAGAGCAAAGGGCATAAAGGAAAGAATAAATAAATGGGACTTCATCAAAATAAAAAGCTTCTCCATGGCTAAAGAAAACATCAGCAAAGTGAACAGGGAACCAACTGTGTGGGAAAATATATTTGCCAGTGATACCTCGGACAAGGGTTTGATCTCCAAAATATATAAAGAACTCACACAGCTCCACTCCAGGAAGACAAACAATCCAATTAAAAAATGGGCAAAGGACCTGAACAGACACTTCTCCAAGGAGGCCATACAGAGGGGCCAGAGACCCTCTGTATGTCTCTGCACCCCCACCAGTCTTGAGGCTTTCTTTAATTTCATAGTTGTCAGACTTTCAGCTCGATTTCTGATGGTTCAGAGTGATGGTGGCTCTGTCAGTTTAATTGTAACTTTGATGTTGTTGTGCAGCAGGGGCAGCCGTGGTCACCTATGTTGCCATCTTGACCAGAAATCTCTTGTTTAGCTTTTATGTTGTACTTCATCTATCACGTGGTAAAAATGACATTCTGAAAAATGAATACTCTTTTATAAATTGACAAAGAATACATACATATGTATACCTTATGCAATACACCTTTGTCATATATTACATGGGCCGAAATAATTTTAGGATTGTATGAATGTGATTACTCCTTAACCGTTAAGAAGTTGATTACATTCAGCCCTTTGAAGGCAACCTGCCCCTGGGGAAAATGAGTTTGGCACCCCTGATCCATTTGGTGATTAAATGCAAACCCAGATATCTTGTGTTTGAATCTCAGTTTTGTCACTACTGGCTGAGTGATCCTGTATGCAACTGGTTTCTTAATTCTTTGAAGGCTTAATTTCCTCATCTGTGAAGTAGGTTTAATAAATAATACCTGCTGGAGAGAATTGTTTTGAACTTTGAAATGATAATGCATGCAGGGCATTTAGCCCAGTGCCTGGCACAAAGTATGTTGGCTTATTCTGTGATGATTACCTTGCATTGTATCAGTATACTCTTTTTTTTTTTTTTAGATTTTATTCATTTATCTTTAGAGGGGAAGGGAAGGAGAGAGGGAGAGAAATATCGATGTATGGTTGCCTCTCGTGTGTCTCCCACTGGGAACTGGCCTACAGTCCAGGCATGTGCCCTGACTGGGAATCTAACCTTGACCATGTGGTTTTCAGGCCCGCACTCAATCCACTGAGCTACACCAGCCAGGGCTGTATCAGTATACTCTTTAAATATTCTCCACTGCTTTTGTGTGTGTGCATGTGCCAGTAAAATAGGATTGTAAAAGTAATGATGAGTTTTACTATTTAGAGACAATAAAACCAGCTACTCTCCTTTACAACTTTTTCTTTCATTTTCTTAAATAAGAAAGTCCTAATATATTGAAGATTATTTCTTATTCATTTACTTATTTATTTTGATAGTTTTTGTCAAATCATTATTGAGAGTCTTCTAAACATTGTTTTAGAGAAGAAGGAACTAATTCATGTAAAATGTTGGGGAAATTTGTGTAGTAAGTAGATTTGTAGGACTGTTTTATGATAAAACCATCTTTTGTTTTTTTTTCAGCAAAATCCCTGCCTTTCTAAATGTAGTGGATATTGCTGGTCTTGTAAAAGGAGCTCACAATGGCCAAGGTCTGGGAAATGCCTTTTTATCTCATATTAGTGCCTGTGATGGAATCTTTCATCTAACACGTAAGTAGAGTTGTTTATTTAACTGATTAATTTCATTATGATCAATGTTTTTTTTCCTATTATTGCTAAAATAAAATTAGAAATGATCGATTCATAGAAAATTTGCTTTATTTCACAAGATGAATTATGGATTCATTTGTTAATTGTGACATTAATGTCATTTAGTATAATCTCTATATGAGAGGGCTTATTTTATAGCATTTGTATGCTGCGTTGACATTATATTCTAATTTAATTTTACTCCCTGTTCTGGATTACATTGATTAAGAAGTTTCTATGTGGAAGTAATTTTGTTAATTGTATACGTATTTTGAAATTTTCTTAACTTGTGGAACTCTTCTGCATTCTTGTTTTTCCATGTGTTGAGAAAGCAATTGATAGAGGATGGGATTCCATTATTTCAGAGGAATGAAGGGTGTCCAGGTGATTTATTAGATATGAAAAGATTAAAGAGAAACCATAATTCAGCCAATCTTTAATGGAGAGAGTGATATAAAGCAAAGAGAGCCCTGGCCAGTGTGACTCAGTTAGTTGCAGTGTTGTTCTGTACACCAAAAGGCTGGGAGTTCGATTCCCCCTCAGGGCACAAGCCTAGGTTACAGGTTTGATCCCTGGTTGGGGCGTGTATGGGAGGCAGCCAATCGATGTTTCTCTTTCGCATTGATGATTCTCTCTCTCTCTCTTCTTTCTTCTCTTAAATAAATAAACATTAAAAAATAAAAAATGAGCTTTACTAACTTTTAAAAAAAGCAAATAGAGAAAACAAAAAGAACTATATGTTGGTTTGTGTCCTTTTAACTGCAAAAGTGAACTGAAAACAGTAATTTTGTGAAAGACTAGAAAGGTTTAGGTGAAGGCTCAGGTTAAGACTGCACTTTATGGCAAAATTATGAGAAAATTAATGCAAACAAATTAAACAAATTAGAGGCTAGCTGTGGTCTGGTTTAGTGTTTTTGTTTGTTACTGGTCCTTGACTACATACCCATAGCAATTGAAGATGAGCATCTAGAAAATTTTATGTCAGTTTGACTAATTTTTTGTCGTTCGAATTTAATAAAATTGTGCTAGTTTTTGGTATATCTTTTAAAAATTCATTTGCCTAGTAATTCATTTTTGTTTTATTTTACAAAAAAGTCTGCCACAGACAGTGTGAGAAGCACTGATGTAGGTAAGTTCACTTTGGGTAAAGGTGTGGAAACATTTTCTGAAAGGGTTTGTGGTGCAGGTGAAGAATAAGGTTATGGGCAGGGGTGGAGGTAGTAGAAATTCAGTTATGTAAAGTAGCTTTACCTAAAGCCTGTACATCGGCGAGAACCTTTTATTTCCTGATAGTTTTTTTTTGATTGGTTCTGGTGCGTGATGTGTGAGTTGCAAAGAGTTGTAGGGCTCTAGCCCGTGTGGCTTAGTTGGTTGGCAGCTGTCCCACAAAGTGAGATGTCACTGGTTCGATTCCCTGTCAGTGTACATGCCCTGTCAGTGTACAGGGTTGCAGTTCCATCCCCATTTGGGGTGAGTCTGAGAGGCAACTGATTGATGTTTCTCTCCCTTTTTCCTTCCCTTCCCCTCTCTCAAAAATAAATAAATAAACAAATAAATAAATAAATAAATAAAATCTTAAAAAAATTAAAGGACTTGTAGAGATTAAATGGGTAAAGTGATTGCTATAAAGTTATGAAAATGGAAAATTCAATTTGAAATTATGATCTATTTTCATCTTCAGCAATTAGTTTATTAAACATGAGGATGAAATAAGATTTTTACCTTTTATATTCCTTTATTTTTATTTTATTTTTTTAAATTAATTTATTTTTTAAATTATTTTTCAACTACAGTATTCTTTCTTTTACTCCCTTCCCAGCCCGCCCCCCCAATATTCCTTTTTTAAAAAAGATTTTATTTATTTTTAGAGAGGGAGAGAAACATCAATGCGTGGTTGCTTCTCATGTACCCCCTACTGTGGACCTGGCCTGCAACCCAGGCATGTGTTCTGACCAAGAATTAAACCAGCAACCCTTTGGTTCACAGGCTGGTGCTCAATCTGCTGAGCCATACCAGCCAGGGCTACAGTTGGAGGTTTTGAGACTTTAGTTTCCCATGCTAGCACCTTGGGTTGCGAGGTCTGTCTTGAGTTGTTCTTCCCAGTTTATCTGCTTGTGAATGCGGGACCACCAAGTCCACCTTGCTGCATGTCCTCTGCACCCTGCTACCTGTTTCTGCCCCTCTTACTGCTCTAGATGAATGTTTCTTTAACTCCTTGGTTGTTGGACTTCCATACAGTTCAATTTTCTGGCAGTTCCGGTTGTTTTTTTGTTTTTAAAGTGGTTGTGTCCTTCTTTTGGTTGTGCAAGGAAGCATAGTATATCTACCCACACCTCTATCTTGGCTGGAAACCCCTTTAAGTCCCTATACTTGCAGTAATTTGTGATAACTGGTGTTATTTTGAAAAATGATTAATTTTTCCCTAGGATTTAATGGACCAATGTGACTTCTTTTTACCAATTTTTTAGAAGCAATATAACTTTCTGTTGTTGGACTTTAAAGCTTTGAACATGACAGGGCTATTGATTTCACTGAATCTTTAGTTTTTGAAAGCTGTCATTAGAAGTTTTGAAGTGGTTTTTCAACAAGAAGCTAAGGCATTTCTATGTTATCTGAAGGATAACACCTTGGCAGTTTCACTGCATGTACTGTC
The DNA here is from genome assembly GCF_021234435.1 of Artibeus jamaicensis. Lineage (NCBI taxonomy): Eukaryota > Metazoa > Chordata > Mammalia > Chiroptera > Phyllostomidae > Artibeus > Artibeus jamaicensis. The sequence goes on along the minus strand of NW_026521814.1, from coordinate 11,811,593 downwards.
AACCTATTTTAGATAAAACTTGATAAAGTTTTTCAACAGGTACATAGAGATATGACCTTGTAGTCTGGAAGTAAGAGTTCTGCTTTCTGAGCTTTGGGTCAATTTTATTAGCAATTTAGAAACATAGGAGGTTAAGATTTACAAAACTGTTCATTATCAAGTATATAATCATATAAAGTTCTAGTAAACAAAATTTCACATACAATTTGATTATTTTCAGCTATGTGTGTGCATGCACATATGTGTTTATGTGTGAGGGGTGTTGGTGGTAATGGTGGGATGTGGGATATACTGCCCTGTTCTTTCCTGAATTCTTTCCTCTAGTTGGCTTTTTAAAGTTAAATTTTCTACCCCTGTGGATTTATTTTGAACTTTTTGTGTGAACTTAAGTTGTGTTTATTATTTTGCTGTGCTTACTTCAAAAGGGAGTTTTAACTGTCTTAGAATAAAAAAAGACAAATTAAAGTAACAGCAAAATGACAAAAGGCAAATTAATGAAGAGTGAGAATTAAAGGGAGTGGGGTGGATGGATGGTCAGGAACCTGAGTGCGTGGTGACACATAACTCATACCAAATAAAATATTAAAATTGAGAGTAAATTTCACTACTAGTATCATGGCAGCCAAGGCAAAGAGAAAAACATTATGAGTTACCTGATTTTACATGTATTTGGTATACATGTATATCAGAAGATATAACCCTTCCTAGCTCTGAATTGAAACCTACTACATTTTTGTAGGAGAGACCTGAGGCACAGCTCAGTGTGTAGTATTTTCTGTTAGTTTGCATAAAATGCAGTAATTTGGAAATAATCTTTTCCCCTCTTATAACACTTAATAAAAACAGAGGGTATAGAGTTAGATTATTTTTTATCCTGAAATATTTTCTCGGGGACTTCCGCCAAGATGGACACGTAGGTGGAGGAACCACCTTGCCTCTGTGCACAGCCAAATCTAAGAACAACTATTTTTAACAACAATCACAACCAAGCCACATGGAAAATCGACAATACGGAGTCCAAAGACAACTAAATGCTCAGCTAAACCGGTAAGAGAAGCGAAACCAGCAGCGGAGCAGGTTAGCAAGAAAAAATTCCCAGGTGGTGCGCGGTGCGCAAGCAGCCGAAGGCGCTGATCGCGAGCGAGCTAGCTACGGGAGCGCACAGGGAAGAGGCGCGGTGGGCTGTCTCGGTCGGTCGGTCGTGCATCTGCGTAGGGAAGCCTGCGCGGGGCAGCAGGCTCGCACAATTCCGATGAGATAAACAAGTCCAGGGTGAGTGGTGTGACTGGACGGGCTGGGCTAGCAGAGAGGACCGCCATTGCTCCCTCTCTGACCATGCCCCCACGCACAGCGTCACAAACCAGCGACCTGGGTCCCCCCATCCTGGTAAACAACTAAGGCTTCGATCCGCTCACTTAACAGCACGAATAGACCAAAAATGGCTCTTGGACAACTCAGAGCCCCAGAACCGATAGATCTAAGCGATGAAGAAATAGCCAGTCTTTCAGATGCACAGTTCAAAACACTGGTTATCAGGATCCTTACAGAACTGGTTGATTTTAGTCACAAATTAGAGAAACATATGGAAGCTAAACTAATTGAAATGAATGGTAATACAAAGGAAACCAATAGTAATGGAAAGAAAATTGGGACTCAAATCAAGGGAGTGGACCAGAAGGAAGAAAAAAATGATCAAACAGAAAAGAATGAAGAAATAAGAATTCAGAAAAATGAGGAGAAGCTTAGGAACCTCCAGGACATCTTTAAACGCTCCAACATCCGAATTATAGGGGTACCAGAAGGGGGAAAGGCACAGCCACCAGTGGAAAACTTATTTGAACAAATAATAAAGGAGAATTTCCCCAATCTGGCAAAGGAAATAGACTTCCAGGAAATCCAGGAAGCTCAGAGAGTCCCAAAGAAGTTGGACCCAAGAAGGAACACACCAAGGCACATCATCATTACATTAGCCAAGATTAAAATGAAGGAGAGAATCCTAGAAGCAGCAAGAGCTAAGGGGACAGTCACCTACAAAGGGTTCCCATCAGACTGTCAGCTGATTTCTCAAAAGAGACCTTACATGCAAGAAGGGGCTGGAAAGAGGTATTCCAAGCATGAAATCCAAAGACCTACAACCAAGATTGCTCTACCCAGCAAAGTTTTCATTTAGAATGGAAGGACAGATAAAGTGCTTCTCAGATAAGACCAAATTCAAGAAGTTCATCATCACCAAGCCCTTATTATATGAAATGTTAAAGGGACTTACCTAAGAAAAAGAAGATAAAAAAGATGAACAGTGAAAGGACAGCAAACTCACAGTTATTAAGAACCACACCTAAAACAAAAGCAAACTAAGAGGACAGCTAGATCAGGAGCAGAACCATAGAAATGAAGATCTCATGGAGGGTTAGCAACAGGGGAGTGGGAGGAGGAGAAGGGGGGAGAAGGTACAGAAAATAAGTAGCATAGACAGTAGATAGAAAATAGATAGGGGGGAGGGTAAGAATAGTAGGGGGAAATACAGAATCTAAAGAATTTGAGACACGTGTGCATGAACTAAAGGGGGAAATGGTGGGGGAGGGGTATGCAGGGTGGAGGGGAATGGAGGGGGGGAAGAGAGCAAATGTAATGGCATAATCAATAAAACAAAAAGAAATATTTTCTCAAGTATTTACCTATATGGTTTTACAGTAGAGTAGATTTGCAGCTTCAATTTATACAAGGAATAAAATGTAGGAAATCTAGATGACTGTAGAGTTAGCACTTTTAAATTTATTTTTTAGAGAGAGAGAAAGAGACAGACATTGTTGTTCCACCTATTTATGCATTGATTGATTCTTCTGTGTGCCCTGACTGGGGATTGAACTCACAACCTTGGTGTATCAGGATGCTGCTTAAACCAGCTAGCTTGCCAACTAGGTTTTTAAAGCTCCGTTTTCTAGTTATGAACAGGTTTTGGCAGCTGTGGTGTGACCAAACCAAAGTTGGGGTTCGGTTGCCAGCTGCCACCAGTAGGCAAATTCTGGAGGCAGAGGTTGGTGAGAAAGGAAAGAGGTTTTATTCAAATGCTGCATCATCTCAGAGAATGGCAGATTTTTGTCTCAAAGCCCATCTCCTCCTTGAAACCCAGAAGAAAACCCAGTCACCCTTAGCCAGACCATTTGGTACTTCAAAGTACCATCCCTTGGGAACCACAGCTGGCCACTGGGTGGTCATCCAGTCAGCTCAGTTTTTCTCCTGACCACTCTTACGCCTCAGACCCTGTGTGGGGCCAATGATGCCATTGGTTATGTGGTTTCTGGGGCCAGGAGGTCCCCAAAATGCACAGGCCGGTGTTTGCGAGGTAGGTAAAAGGGCATCCCTTCCTTCCTTGGGGATTATATTAGTTTCGGGTGTGGGAGGGGCCAGGTTCTTCCTCAAAATGTCCAAATTACTTCACAAATTTGCATGCACTCTGGGAGGGTCCATCCCTTAACCAATCCCTTCTTTTCCCTAGGCTAAACTGACAGGTCTCTCCATCCTTGCACCTGCCCCTGTGGCAGTTCTGACCTCTACGGCCATGTGCCTGACTTCCCCTGATCCCACCCCCAATCAGGTACACGAAGGGGGCAGCAGAACTTTTACCCCATCCATTAGTTTGCTAGTCTTGCTCTTTCACCAGGAATAGGATGCTCTGCATGGGGTACATGCAGAGGGTTGGCAAGGCCTAGCTTGGTTACCTGGACACTGTGGTCCTACCTGCTGCCTCTGGCAGTTAGTGATCTCCTCTGGTAGCCTCTCCTGTTCCCCAAGGTTTGGCCAGGCTGCTGGTATCAGTGGCACAGCAATAATAATGTTAGCATGTGCCTGAATTGTTAGCATTTTATTTTGATTTCTAGAAGAGGAATGATTATTCAACAACTGGTAAATGTTAGGTGCTATGGTAGATTCTTTCTAATATGTCATTCTATTTAATCCTAACATTCTGCAGGATTGGTGTTACTCCAGTTGTACAGATGAGGATGTTGAGAGGGAAAGGTTAAGTAGTTTTCCTAGGATATAGCTAATAAATTGGTTGTAGAACTATCTTTCTTCTTTGAAATTCTTTCTCTTTCCACCACACCACACTGCTTTTGTACATTTTTAGATCTTATTTTGTTTAGCATGTTTAAAATTCATGTGTATGTATGCAGAAGTGTGTGTGTGAGAAAGAGAGAGAGAGAATTAAAATGCTTGGTGTGCATTGTTTTTCAGAGAATACCTGCTCTGCACATTAATGACCTATAGGCATATCAGGAGATGTTTCTGAAGAAATAGGTGCTATATAATGATTTTAAAGGAATTAGGATATAGTTTTTGTTCTTTTGTTGCCATCAAAGTTCCAGGCTGTGTGCTAAGTGCTTTATGTGAGAAATTTTATTTAATTTTCAGAACAAGCCAGAAGTGGGCAGAGAGAGGTTAGGAGATTTGTCCAAGGTTACACAGCTGGTAGATGGTATAGTCAGGAGTAGTACTCATATAGTCAGGAGTAGTACTCATTACAAACAAGCCTGACTCCAAAACCTGCGGGGTAAGCCTTTGTACTATGATGACCAACAAAAATTTAATGTGAGCCATAAATGTGAGCTAAGTATGTAATTCAAATTTTTCTAATAGCCATGTTAAAAACAAAAGTAAAAAGAGGTGAAATGAATTTAGTAACATTTAATCTAAGAAATACTATGGCAACATTTAGTCAATATGAAAAATTATTGATGTATTTTTGCTAACAAGTCTTCGAAATACGATGTATAATTTATGCTTAGAGCAGATCCCCAGTAGGACTAGCTGCATTTCAAGTACTATCAGCCACATGTGGCTAGTGGCAACTCAGCTCTACATTATACTTGTGGGAAGAAATTTTATATCAGATTGTTGAAGGATTTTTTTTAATGGAATTGGGGTAGAAGGAGAAATAGGTGACTTTTCTTTTTACATTAGACTATTGGCTTTTTTAAAAGTGAATAAGTAGCCTGATTTTTAAAACATGAGAAAATGTTTAAGTACCAGTGTAAGGTATGTAAATGATTCAAATAAAATTCTCAAGAGTTCTGTACTGAAACAATGGCAAGATGGCTTTGGCTTAGAATCTTGTGATTCAGCTGCCATCAGCATCTATTTCTAGCTCTGTAAAATGTTTGATTTTTAAACTATGATAATCAGGATGGTTCTGCCAGAATGATGTAGTGAAAGAGTTTAACTCTCACGTACGGCGGGGCGGGGGAACACAAAATAACATGGAATTATCTTCTGGAGGGCAGGTCCCTTGGCTTCCCCTGCTAGGTGAGTGTTCTAGGAACCCATTTGTGTCAGTGTACCACAGAGACTGCATTAGGCTTCAGTGAAATTTTAAAAAAATTTTATGAGTTTATTTTTAAATTATATTTTATGATTATGCTATTACAGTTGTCTCAATTTTCCCCCCTTTGACCCCTCCACCCAGCACCGCCCCTCAGGGAATCCCGACACCATTGTTCGTGTCTGTAGATCATGTGTGTGAGTTCTTTGGCTCCACCATTTCCTATACTGTACTTCACATCCCCATGGCTAGTCTGTACCTACCTATTTGTCCTTCTTAGTCCCCTCACCTCTTCACCCGTTCCCCCATACCCACCTCCCATCTGGCAACCATCAAAATGTTCTCTGTATCTCTGATTCTGTCTCTGTTCTTGTTTGCTTAGGTTTTTTTTTTTTTTTTGATACAATTGTTGACAGATATGTATTTATTGCAATTTTATTGTTCATAGCTTTGATCTTATTTTTCTTAAATAAGTCCCTTTATCATTTCATAGAATAGTGGTTTGGTGATGATGAGCTCCTTTCATTTTTTCTTGTCTGGGAAGATTTTTATCTTCCTTTGATTCTAAATGATAGGTTTGCTGGATAGAGCAATCTTGGTTATAGGTGCCTGCTTTTCATGAATATTTGAATATTTTGAATATTTCTTGTCAGTCCCTTCTAGCCTGCAAAGTTTCTTTTGAGAAATCAGCTGACAGTCTTGTGGGAACTCCCCTGTAGGTAACTAACTGCTTTTCTCTTGCTGCTTTTAAGAGTCTCTCTTTATCTTTAACCTTTGGCGTTTTAATTATGATGTGTCTTAGAGTGGGCCTATTTGCATCTATCTTATTTGGGACTCTCTGTGCTTCCTGGACTTGCATGTCTATTTCCTTCACCAAATTAGGTAAGTTTTCTTTCATTATTTTTTCAAACGGATTTCCAATTTCTTGCTCTTCCCTTTCTTTTTCCTGCACACGGATGATGAGAATGTTGGACAGCTTGAGGTTGTCTCAGAGGCTCCTTCCACTCTCCTTGTTTTTTTGGATTCTTTTTTCTTCTTGTTGTTCTGATTGGGTTGTATTTTCTTCCTTATGTTCCACATCATTGATTCGATTCTCGGTTTCATCCACTCTACTGTTGTTTCCCTGTAGATTATTTTTTATTTCAGTTAGTGTATCATTCATTTCTGTCTGGATCTGTTTTATGCTGTTGAGGTCCTCACTAAGTCCCCAAGCATCCTTATAACTACAGGTTTGAACTCTGCATCTGATAGTTTGTTTATCTTCCTTTTGTTTAGTTCTTTTTCTGGAGTTTCAATCTGTTCTTTCACTTGAGCCATGTTTCTTTGTTTCTTCATTCTGTTAGCCTCCCTGTGATTGTTTCTGTGTATTAGGTAGAGCTGCCATGACTCCCTATCTTGGTAGCGTGGCCTAATGTAGGAGGTGTCTGTAGGGTCCTGTGTCACAGCATACCCTGTCACCCAAAGCTGTGTACTTGAGGTGCGGCCTTCCTGTGGGCTGTGTAAACCTCCTCTTGTAATTAAGTCTTGATTGCTATTGGTAGGTCAATGGGAGGGATTTGTATAGGCCTGCTAGCTGCAAGGACTGGCTGTGACCACTGACCAACCTCATCCCTCTGTGGGGTACCATCTGTATGAGGGCAGAGAGGTGGTGCTCTGACATGGTCCATAGCTGTCCACTGGCAGTGCAGGCTCTAGGATTTCCCAGGTGGTACAGGCCAAGTCAGCCCCAACCTGTGTTTTACCTGGGGCTACCCTGCCTGCTCTGTAAGCAGTCTTAGGTGGCTGCTACTTGTGCTGGGCTTAGAGATTCTCAGGAGAAGCAGGCTGTGAATCTAGGCTGGCTGCTGCCAGTGCTGGGATGGGTGTCACCTAGCATGAGATACAGGGGTTGGGGGCTCACTGAGGCTGGCTCTTGCTTGTCTGATAGGATTTGGGAGGTTGTGAAGCATGCACCAAGACCAGCTATTCAGATGAAAAAGCTGCTGTTAAAAGCCGGCTGTTGCTTGGGTGGGCTGGGAAGTTGTTTTGGACAGAGTGCCAGGGGATCTCCAGGGTAGGGCAAACAGTGTTAGCCATGTAGATGGGGTTTCAGCCATGGCTTCTTCCTGCTGGCTCTGTGGGGTGAAGGTTCAGAAAAGGGCAATGGCGTCTGCCCACCTTTCTGTCTGGGAGAAAGCTGTCCCTTACTTCCCTCTTTGATGCCAAACATTTCACTGTCTCTTTATATGTCACTGGTGCCTTTCAAGGTACTACCCTGGTGCTAGAACTCAGAGGGAGTGAGTCCTAGTAAGTCACTATGTGGGTTCTTTAAGGAGAACTGCTTGGGTCTCCTGAAGTTTCTTCTACCAACTTAATCTCCGCTGGTTTTTGCAGCCAGAAATTATGGGGACTTAGTTTCTTGGCACTAGAACCCTGGGTTGGGGGGGTATGGTGTGGGTATGGGACTCCTCACTCTTGAGATATCTCTTCCGAATTTTTATCCACCACAGGTAGATGTGGGGCCAGCATATTTCGTATCTCTGCCCACCTACCAGTTTGGATGGAAGTGGTTTTTGTAATTAATGGAGGTTGTTAGACTTCCACTCAACTTGATTTCTAACAGTTCTGAGTGATGATTGTTTTGTATATTGTGATTTTGACGTTGTACAAGGAGATAAGCTGTGTTTACCTATGCTGCCATCTTGACTGAAAGTGCCAGAAATCTTTTATAAGAATTTATTTGAGCCAATCTGAGAGTGAATATTTTAAAGAGTTCTTTCAATATGTTTGCCCATTTCATGATGGGTGATTTATGAGCACAGCTGCCCACACTGCACTGAGTGTTCAGTAGTTTTTGACCAAAGAAATGGTGTGAGCCCCCCCTCGTGCTCTACCCCCTCTATTCACCCAATATTACCCTGAAGGACTTTGTTTTGTTCCCCCCACGAAGAGTCCTCAACCAGAAACATTTTGCGGAAGTGGAAGAGGTGAAACAAAAAAACAACAGAAGCACTAAAAGGCAACAAAATTGATGAGTTCAAAAACTGTTTCAAGCAGTGGAAAAAAGGTCTCTATAGGTGTATTGCATCAAATAGAGAGCACTTTAAAGGTGATTGATATCCAAACATGTAAGAATAAACACATAATTTCTTATAAACAGATTGTGGAGGGTTTTGGGGGTCCCTACTTGTACATAGTGGATTTTGTTGGTAAAGAAGTTACTTTTAGCTCCAGCTGGTGTGGCTCAGTGGATAGAGTGCTGGCCTGTAAACCAAAGGGTTGCCGGTTCTATTCCTAGTCAGGGCACATGCCTGGGTTGCAGACCAGGTCCCTAGTAAGGGGTGTGCAAGAGACAAACAGACACACTGATGTTTGTCTCCCTCTCTTTCTCCTTCCCTTCCCTGCCCTGCCCTGCCCTTCTCTCTAAATATAAATAAATAAAATATTTAAAAAAATAAAGAAGTTACTTCCTTGATTGTTCCCATGCATTGAGTTTTTGTGGTCTTATACTTGCATTTCTAAGGTATCCTAGCTCACATGCAAGTGTGTGTGTTGAGGGAAGAAGGGAAGGCTAAAGGGATGGCAGGAAGGCCCTTATACCTCTTTATGCTAATAACTAATTTCTTCATGTGAAATTCTGTCTTCCCCATTCTGTCCACTCTCTGTTAGGGGGTATTATCCAGCTTTCTCTTCTTACCCTGGTTGTCTGACTGAAGGAGCCTTATTTTTGTGCCAGAAGAAACCAGAATTTGGCCACCTAACCAAGTCCAGCTGGACTTTGAACGAAGAAAAGATTGAGGGACTTTCATTGAGAATTCAGTATTTCATTTCACCTGGATTTTCCTCTGGAGTAAGAATGATGATAGTGAAAGAAGCAGTGTTTTAGATTGTCCTTAGCTATTTTATTATCTTTACACCAATTGTTTTAATATGTGCAATGCAGAGTCACCTAAACAAAATTACTTTGTTGATTTGTCAAAGCAAAGGGAAACCCTTGCTAGTGATTACAGTCTTGTGTGGTTTGAAATATAATCAGTAGCCATGTACTTGATACAAAAAATTGTTCTCTTATACCAGATTGAATTATATGCAACTAGGGTACAAAACTTGTGCTTTAGAAAAAATGAGTGTCATTCCATAGTACATATAAAATTACAATTATTTGTTTAAATCCCTTCCCTTCATACCTTGTGAATAGACAGTTTAGGTTTTATCAGATTTCACTCTATCTTTTTTTAAATAAAGATTTTATTTATTTATTTTTAGAGAGAGGGGAAGGGAGGGAGAGAAACATCAATGTGTGGTTGCCTTTTGTGCTCCCTACTGGGGACCCAGGCATGTGCCCTAACTGGGAATCAAACCAGTGACCCTTTGGTTTGGAGGCTGGCACTCAATCCACTAAGCCACACCAGCCAGGGCTACCTTTTGATTATAAATGACCAAACAGATGTTGTTACTTAAAAAATATTTATTATATTGAAATATTTTAAATGATATTGGCTTATTACAAACAAAATAGGAAATAATTCAGGTGTTCATAATAAAATTTCATGTTTTCCTTTGTTCCCAGTCTCCAGAAGTAATGGTTTTTCCCCTTCCCCTTCCCTTTCCTTCTCTTCCTTTTTAAATTAGAAAGAATATATGCTTATTTTTTTCTCCTGATTACATGGACGAGTTTAGTTGCTATTTGAATTTGCTTTTTAATCTTTATTTTCCTCAAAAAAAAGTCTACTTCAGTAGATACAGCATTTCGGTTTTTGGAATAACTATTAATAGTACTGTTTGATTTTGATGTCATTTCTTTTTATTTTGAAAGATCTGTTTAGTTTTATAATTCTTAAAAATACTTCTCTCTCTCCTGGAGGCCCCCAATATGATTTTCAGCTGTTCACTGATTTTGCTTATATCTTGGCTTTCACCCTCCTTAATTAAACTGGGCAGACAAGTTCTTACCAAGATATAACTAAGACAATCTACGTAGAGAAGATGATTTGTGTGCAGATGGTTAGAATTTTTGGCCAGGACAATAAAAGACCTCATTTCTTCTCCTTTGTTATTAATGACAGATGTGTGTTCATTCTGTTTTATATTACTGTCCCCCTGTATCTGTTTGAATTTATGTATAAATTGTGTAGAGCTTTAACAGTAAGATTCCAGAGAGCTTCTTTAGTTTGTTGCCATGTTTGCTAAAAAGAAATGAAAGTAGCACTGGTGGAAGTAATGGGTTTTAAGTTGCCTTTCTAGTTTATATAGAATTGTAGCCCTCAAGGCTCTACAACTTTATTGAACTGCTAAATGAGAAGGTAAAAATACCTTCATTTAATTGCCACCCCCCTTAGGTTAAGTTGGGTGTTTATGTTTTGTAAATCACCTTTAATTACCACAAACATAAATTACTGTTTTCCAGAGCCCACCTCCTCCTCTCATAAGCCAGTCCTTTAAAAGTTTAAAATGAGTCACACATTTTTGCATAGACACAAATTGCCAATATAAAGCTGTCTTTGATTGTATCCTAAAATAACGGAGTTTTTTTTCTTTGGGTCCTGTAATTTTCTTTTTTAGCAGTATTTATTAAATTAATCTAGTATTGGATTGCAGTAAACAATCTGACCAAAAAACATATGTTTTCTTTGTTTCTTCGATACAAATTCAATGGGTTAAGTAATTATGCAGTGGGTCTCATCTACATATACAATGCAGTCTATTAACCAGCTCTGTTTACTGTGGAAAATGTTGTAGCAGTAGGAGACAGTTCCTTCTCTACTTTGCATTGCAATATTGTATGAAGCTATTTAATCTACTAGCCGTTTACAACTTAATTGTTTGAACATATTCTCATATTCATAGTGGTCTTATATGTACTTTAGGTGCATGCAGCATTCTCATTTTTTTCTTGAATGTCTTTTTTGACATGTTTTAGAGGTCTTGTTTCCTGTCTTTGCCTGAAATAGCAACTATATGGATTCTTTTTAAAACTCTTCTCAATAATGCGTTGAAATTACTCAGGGATGTTAGGCCAACTTCTAAGGTCCTGGAGAATCTCTTGATCTTTAGGCATCAAATTTTTAAACTGTATTCTTCTTAGTTGTCAAAACACTGTCATTATGTTAAGTTAAAAATGTAAGTATTGAGACTCATTTGGTTTTGAAAACCAGTGCATTCATTGTTATACTTAACTTGCATGAATGAAATCAGATGAGCACTTGTGTTTTATTACGATGAGCCTTCAATTTCTTTGTAACTTGTCCTTTTGCAAATTTTACACTGACACCCTTAAACCACCCATTGTATCCCAGATACAGTTTTCATACATCAGTGACTTGTCGTTTTGAGCTTATGGGTTGGTAGTGGCACCTGCCAACCTGGGCATTTGAAGGAAAGGCAGGGCTTCTTCTAAGGGTTACAAGCTGTGTTGCAGCACTGGTCTTTTAGAGCCATAGGTTTCCTCTTCTTTGCATTGGTGAAGTCCTAGTGTCCCCTCAGAATTCCTAGATTGGCCCTGAGCCTTGACTTTGCTCGTCCAGATTTGTAATGTCCTCTTCCTGGTCTATCTTCTCCACTCCAAGTCTGCCTTTGCTGTCCTTGCTCCCTCTGTGGGCTGGAAGGAGCACTGCCCACTGGCCTGGACTTGGGTGACTCAGCTCTTGCCATAGTACTTAAACCCGTTGTGCCACCAGACCTTTAGGTATTTTGCACTTCACATAGGTGAGGAGTTGGCTCAGGGGAAGGTGGTTTATTCCTCTTCCCTGGAACATGAGATGAAAGGGACAATTGTGTCCACCTTCTCTTCTGGCCAGTTGTTCTGAAGGTTTTCTCTCTCCTGTCAGGTTGTCAGATGGATAGAACTGAAACTATGGATTATACATTAATTAAGTGTCTGCCATGACAGACTAACCGCTTGACTTAAAGCCAACCAGTGGATAAACAGCTGTATATACAGCTGAATTCTGATTTGTGTGTTGTAGGTGACATGTTTGGAAAGAACTCAAATTAAAATAATTTTGAGGACCAGCACCAACACAAGGGGCCCAGAGTGCTGGATGTCAGGCCTGGGACGGCGCTGTGAGGTGGCCACGGGATCTCCTTAGAGCAGTCTCAGGTGTCTATGCCTTGGGCCTGGAGTGGTTAGTCAGGAGAGGGCAGAAACCTTTCTGCAAGTTCGAGCCAACCTGTAGACCCACTGGAATGCTGCAACTGGGAAAATGGAATGGACGAAGCAAGATGAAGGGCAGGTATGTCCCCTGTGCCACCAATGCCTGGCAGGATTGAAGCAGGAGATGAGTGGGTATGTGGAGCATTGCCTTTCCAAGAGGAAAGGCTCCTGCATGTCTGAGAATGATGCCGTGGACATTGAGCGTGAGCACAGCAACCACTCTGGGGAGTATGAGTGTGTGGGGCAGAACATGCAGCACCAAAGAGAATCCGGACAGTGATGCTGACTTGGATGTGGATGGGGATGACGCTTCTTATGTGTTATGGGAAGCCACAGTACGTGGAGGCTTATGTCATTCCCCTCCTCAGATGAGGAGTCTGGTGAAGGCAGGGAGAGAGAGAGGCATGTCCTAAATGCCTCTCTCTCATTCTTGGAGCAGTCCTAAATGGTGGCCCTCCCGGCACACACATCACACACTGGCTCTAAGTGGGCCAGTGATGAGATGCCATCTACCAGCAATGGGGAGAGCAACAAGCAGGAGCCCATGTAAAAGATCTGCAAGAATAGTGACATCGAGAAAATAACTGAAAATTCAGCTGTGACCACATTTAAGGCCCCAAAGGCTTAGGTCAGGGAACTTAAACAGTAGCCATCTGGTGGGAACTGTTACAAATGTGTCATCTGCATGAACTCATACTCGATAACCCTAATGTCTATCTGTTGTTGGCATGTGCACTGTGAGGAGTGCTGGCTGTGGAACCTGGGTCCCCAGAAGCTCTGCCCTCAGTTGTACACTATCATAGCACCTGGAGACCTGTGGAGAACCTACTTGTGATCTAGCCATTCCAGGCAGGCCTTGTCTCAGGCAGTCCCGCTTGCCTGCCTCTGTGATGTGACCCTATCCCTTGTATATACTTGCACAAGTTTCCCCATATCGTACACGCATGAGTATATGTGCGTGCATGCGCGCGTGCGCACACACAGACACACACACATGCGCGCACGTCTCTGGAGCCAGAGGCCTAGGCCCTGCTTGCTGGCTCCCACCAAATTTGGGGACCATACCTATTCCCAGTTCAATTCCCAAGGTGGGACGGGTAGGTGTAGTAGGTGAGGTGGGTAGCAGGACAAAGCTCCTGAGATCCTGTCCCCAGACCAACTAACAGACAGTCAGACATGCAGAAACCACACTGAAGCACGTGTAATATAGGCCATGTACTTTTACAGTGTTGTGTATAAATGGAATAACTCCTCACCCTCACTCCTCCCCTTCCCTCCCCTTTGGTTGTGTGATTCTCTTCTTTTTTTAAGACTATCTGGAAACAGTGCCTCCTTTAGGGCTGGCTTAGGGCTCAGCCCATCCACCTCTTAGGGTGCCTGCCTCTCTCTCTCCCATGGTGTCCCTTCCCTCTCTCATGTGCTCAGTGTTCAGTGGTGTATACAGTATTTCTTCTCCCAGACATGGGGCATATGCTCCAAGGGACATGATCCTGTCTTTGGTCTTAGCTCCTGGGGCTCTTCATGAGGATTTGGGGAAGGGGGAGGCACAGACATGGGAACTGAGCTGCAGCAGGGGTTGGGGTTGGAGCTGGATGAGGGTGCTCCTGGCTCCTTAGCCTTCTGCTAAGAACCATTCTTGGGATTAGAACTGCTATTCCCAAGGGAGAGGGTTGTCTCCCTTCCCCTCCCCTGCGCCCCATGGTGTGATGCTGTGTCTGTATATTCTATACAAAGGTACTTCTCCTTTGCTTTGTAAACTACATTTGACATGGATTAAACCAATATAAACAAAAAATAATAATTTTGAGTATGATTTTAAAAAACAATTGTAAATGTTGTATTAGGGGTTAAAATCTGATCAAGGTTTAGTGTTTTACTTTAAAGAACTGAGGAAGGCCCTGGCTGGCTGGCTCAGGTGGTTGGTGCACCATCCGCTATACCAAAAGGTGGTGGGGTTCAATCCTGGGTTGGGGCACCTATGGTATGGGAGGCAACTGATCACAAGGCAGCCAGCTGATCAATGTTTCTCTTTCACATTAATGTTTCTTTTTTTAATGTATAATTATTTTTGAGATGTTTTGTCTCTTTATTTTATTTTTTAAAAGATTGTATTTATTTTTAGAGAGAGGAGAAGGGAGTGAGAAAGAGAGGGAGAGAAATATCAGTGTGAGAGAGAAACATGGATCAGTTATCTCTAGTCTGGGGACCAAACCACAACACAGGTGTGTGCCCTGGCCAGGAATCAAAGTGGAGACATTTCGTTTTGCGAGATAATGCCCAACTCACTGAGCTACACTGGTCAGGGCTTCCTCTCCCTGTCTCCCCCTCTACTCCTTTGCTTCTCTCCTGGTCTTCCTCTCCCTCCATCCTTCTCTTTTCCTCCCTCCCTCCCTCCCTCCCTCCCTCCCTCCCTCCCTCCCTCCCTCTCCTCCCTCCCTCCCTCCCCCTTCTCTTCCCTCTCCCCCTCTCTCTGTGTCCCCTCTCCCCTGCTCCTCCCTCTCTCCCTCCTCTCTATCTCTCACTCACCAATAACACTTTATTGGACTAGTGATGCTATCTATTGACAGTTGGTAAAAGGAACTGTTCTGCCCAACATTTTCCTACCTTGTTTTCTTTTTCTTTACATAAAATCAATAATAATAAGTACTATTACCAGAAGCATTATTTCTTGAGCATTAACTTATTACAGGCAGTATGCGAAAGAATCTGCTACCTCATTTAATCTTTCACAAGATATACATGAAGTATGTACTACTGTTCTTGTTTTTCATACTACAGAAACAATTAGAGAGGTTAAGTATCTTACTCAAGTTAGTAAATGGCAGAACTGGGAGTTGAATCTGGGCTCTTTGATCTAAAGCCCTTCCTTTTAAGACCATTATCTGATATGTTGTGTGCATTTTTAGTTACTTGATTATAACATTCATGTCCTGTATTTTAAGTCTTTAGTCACCTTTACCTTAGAACCTAGTTACTTCAAAAAAATATTCGTATTCTTTGAACCTAAAGTATTCATGGTAATTACTTTGATATGCACTAGCATTTCTAGGGATACTGTTCAGAGGGGAAGAGAGATCACATTTAGAGAAGTGATTTTGTTTGGTTGTTAAAGGTAGGTGTTTTGTGTAGGCCTCTTTGAAAGTAACTTATGTGTGTGGTAAGGAAAATACATCTTACATTAGAAAGTGGATGCTTACTGTTAATTAGCATCAATATGCCAGTTTTTTTAATCTAGAATTTAAAAAATTGAATTTACAGAGTACAGAAACTTATTTTTACCAAATGAATATTACATTGAAATACTTTGGTGAATTAGGCTTCTTCCCTTCTCTTGGGTATGTGGATTGGATACAAAGAATGTGATTATATCGATATTTTCTTAGGATAAAGTTGGCACAATGAATTGATTCATTAGCATCCTCCAAAGGTGAGTAGTGATACTTTTTGATCATTAAAAAATCATAGGCTTAAGTACTTTTTATGTTTCAGTTCATCACAGTTTTCATCCTTACTGATGTTCAGGTTGTTCCATTTTTGGCTGAGGGAGCCTCTTTGAGTTGGTTCCTGAACTCTCGATACTATACTACTCTAGTGGTCTTTGAGAGCTTTTTGCTATCTGGTATGATGTGAAGGAATTTCCTGGCCTAGCTTTTCCATATCCTGCTGTAGATCTGGAGATAGCCAAATGTTCAAAGAGCACTGGTACCTTTTTGTAACTGCTGTAGTGTTTTTCACTCAGCTATCTTTATAGGCCTATACTGAAATCATTTTTATAAAAAAAGAATGCAACCTTTCAGTCCCCCACCCCCATGTGGAGAGTTGGAAAAATATCTTCAAAGGAACTGGGATTAAGAACCTCTAAAAACAGCAGTTCTTAAGCTATTTGGTCTCAACACTTTTATATTATTAAAATTTTTAAGAGCTCCCCCAAACTTGTGTTTATGTAGGTTAATATCAATTAATGTTTACCATATTAGAAATTAAAACTAAGAATTGTAGGATTGTTTTATATTTTATAAATTTCTTTAACAGCTGGCATAGGTAGCTAGATTATCATATTTGTGTATTTAATATTTTGCAATATTTCATTTTGGTTGAGGTATATGCAGAAATTCTGGCTTTACACAGCAATGAGATTCAAAAAAGGAAGAATATTTTAATAAACTTCCAATAATTGTGAATATTGTTTCATACTATATCAAAACTTGACAAATAGAAGTTTCTTAAATGTTAATGGAATTTAGTATCTACAACTTTAGCAATGGACCTTTTGAACTTTTACCTTAAAAATCTGCTGGTCTGTCTTGTACTTTGAATGGCTCTTCCTACCGCTGCGCACATTTAATCATTCGAAGAATACCGCTTCTCAGCGAGTGATGCAGATCTAAGTGTGTACGCGCTCCATTATGCAATATTCTAAAATCACATCTGTTAATAACAGCACAGCTCTTGTAAGAAAAATCTTTAAATATTGGGAGGCACTCAAGCTCCTGCTGGCAGATACAAGTTTTCAAAAATCAAAATTTTCAGTAAGCCTGAATTTTATCATTTCTAATAATATGGCTGCCAGATACCAAAGATTAAATAACTGTACTTTGAATGTCAGTCATTTTTTCAAGTAGAAATGGTATTCCACAAAAAGAGTGACTAGTTCACCTTGCAATTCAAATGCTTTTTCTCGACAACCATTATACTTTGGTATGCAGCAGAAGTGTTTTATGTGTACTTCTGTCTCCTCACCCAGCATGTAAAAAGATCTTTACCCTAAGGCTGAGATTTAATAAAATTAGTAATTTTGGTGTCTCATTGAGGACATTCTTAAGTGAAACGTGATTGTTGTTTTTTGTGTGTGTGTGTGTAGACACAGTAATGGTTAGTGTAGTTTGTTGTCACTGCCTTGATCCGTGCTAAGATTCTGACAGTTTTTTCCAGTGATTTTGTACCATGACTGCAAATGCCAGTTCAGTGAGAAAGGCCAATAGCATCTTAGAATTGTTATGAAATAATGTTTTGACCTTACAGACCCATCAGGGGTCCCATACTTCGAACCACTGTTTCAGATTCTTAGAAAATGCTCACTAGTCTTTGTTCGTCTTTATGAATCTGACTGCTTTCTCATCTTCTGTTAATACAACCTGGATTTCTTTAGGTTCTATGTTCCAGGTAAATGAAAATAATTTATTATTTAACCAGACCATTTTTGTTTTATAAACATTGCATACAGAATTTCACTGCAAATGTGCAGAGCCCTCAACTACAGTCATTTTGAAAGACTGAATAATAGATATTGTATTTTTTGAGCATCTTGCTTACAGATGAATATTTGGCTAGAGTATGTAAATAATTTGGATGTTACATATGGGGGTGGGCAAAAGTAGGTTTACAGTTCATATGGAAAATAATACAATAATTAATAAATAATGCAAGAATAAACGGTTTCACATGCAGCTATAAGCCTTTTTGTGCCAACCCTTTGTATACCTCTGAATTAAACCATTGTTATGTGAGTTGTAGAGATAATTTAATATTTCACAAAGATAGTTCAATATTCCTCACGTGTATTAATGCAACTGTAAGGGAAGCTGTAGATAGAACACCTGCCTATTCATTTTTCCTCATTATTTCATGGATTAAGTATACACTTCTTTATCCCCAGTTGTTGCCCTTTGAACTAGAACAGTTAAAATCATTTTAGGCAAAAAAGGATTCTTTTTGTATAGGAATATTTAGTAGTTATTTATTCCCAATCAAAGTTTTTTTTTTTCTGCGATCAGTTCATGGAGCCGGAGACAGGGTAGTGAGTGCCCGTGTCTCAATGTTTTGAAGTTTTATTTTATTCTGATTTTGCATTATTCTTTTAAAAATAACATCAAAAGCAACATACATTCTACTGCTTTATTAAAAGCTTAGATTGAGGTGTTGGTGGTAGTGGGAAGTGCCAGGCATTTTGGACACTGCCATCTGTTTCGCCTATTTGCATCAAGGAGAAAACACCTAATATAGCTAATACAGCTAATAAGGCCTAAAGAACTTGGGTGTTTGTTTCTTTGTTTGTTTTTATGGGAAGATATTGTTCCCCCAGCACTGGAACAGTACCCAGAAGTTAATTAATGAGGATATTTTTTAAATTTTCAAAGTATTTTAACCTAAATTATTAAACCATGGAATACACTGGTATTAACACATTGACATTATATTAGAACGTTGTCTCTTATAAACATTTTTAGCCCAGTGTTAATCCTAGTTGTCTAGTATGGCTTCTTTTTTGAATGTCAAGCATAGTATATTTCTATGTACAAGGGATGTTTTAGTAGTCGAAGATCAAAGTAGATATTCAGACAAGATGCTCTAAAATGTTGATTGTAAAAATTGTAAGAGCTTCTGTTTTTCAGTATTTTCTTTTAAAAACCACCTGTTGTCTTGTGTGCATAGTATATACATTTGAACAAAGTGCTCATCAGTTGTCAGCCGTCAGTGGCAGCATAGAAATTACTTGTGGTACTTGCTTTGCAAGAAGTTCTTTTGTATTTGTGACATCAGCTTTGTTTTATACAATTAAAGTATTACACGCTAGAATAATCTAAATTACAACCACTAAATGGAGATGTAGTTCTTTTTGCCTTGAACTGAATTTGTTCACTGATTGTATGCAGCTATTGACTACTATTTACATTGACAGTTTCATAAAAATTTTCTTTTTATTTTCATAGCAAATAATGAGGTGGTTATATTATTAAAGGTTTTTCTCAATTTTAAAATTTCCCTTTAATAAATAATGCTTTAAGAGGTAAAATGTAGGAAACCCTATATGTGTGGAAAATCCTTCAATTATATGATTTGATTTTCAAATGAAGTTTAATGCTTCTAATGTGATACATTCATGATAATGTTAATAGTATTGTTCTAATTTTTAAATTCACAGTTAAAAGGCTTGCAGTCATTTTTATTCATTTTCTTTTGTTAAAAATGAACAAAGTATAACTGATTAAGACTTAAGATTGATATTAGAATAAATATTTAGACTGTTAGGTAACTTTTATGCTTCCAGTAACATTAACTCTAAATGGCAACGTGAATTCTTAAAGAACCTTTATCAATGGATGCTAAGTAATCTGAATATTTTCCCTCCAATATCTTGTTAAATAATCCTGATTATAATTTACTGGAATAAGTTAATAGCACTAATATATTGACATTATTTAAATTGACAAGTATTTTCTTTAGATAATTTTTTAGTGAATATATTTCAGAACTAATGGAATAAAATTACTCACTTAAAGCAAATTATCTTGTACTTTGTAAAAAACTTTAGAAATGTCACTATTAGGTACTTATTTTAATAGTAAATAAAAGGTAAAGTATAGTAATGTATAAGTACATTTTCTAAGGTAGCCAGTGGTATATCTCTGCAATGGGCTTGCTATGCTTTGACAATTTTTTATATACACAAAATCTACATGAGTTCTGTGAGTTAAAAACAGAAAACTGGCAAATAGGACTTTCTGTCCTTTTCAGAAACAATTGAATCTAAATGGGAACTTTGTATGTGCAGGAGCAGAATTTGCAGGGTTTTTTTTTCTCACTACTTGGTTGCTGTGATGTGAGTGATATAAGATAGTGGACATTAGTATATAAATAAATGATTAGATGAGTCATAAGATGGAACATCTGCTTCAGAAAGCCTTTCAGACAGCATGAGCTATGCTGTTGCAATCCCTAATCAGTGCATCTGTCCCTGAGACTTCAGTCAGTGCAAGGATAGTTTCCTATTTTGGATATGTTACTATATGAAGACAGCATACTGAGAAGAACTTTTTCACGCGTGCCACTAGAAGATTCGTACCTGTGATATCTGAATAAATAGTTTTTTTTTAGCAAAATAGTAATTAGGGGATAGCAATAAATGTATACTTTTATTATATATACTTTTACTTTTGTGTGTGTATGTGTGTGTGTTTTAAGGTTTTATTTATTTATCTTTAGAGGGGAAGGGAAGGAGAGAAGGTGAGAAATATCAAGGTATGGTTGCCTCTCGTGCATCCCTTGCTGGGAACTGGCCTGCAACCCAGGCACGTGTCCTGACTGGGAATTGAACCGCGGCTGTTTGGTTTATAGGCCCGCGCTCAATCCACTGAGCTACACCAGTTGGGTTGTGTGTCTTAAAATGGTTATTTAAGGTAGGATTTTTACATTACAACTCATGGATGCTCAACAGAGGAAAATTTCTTGCAAATACTGATGTTACAACAGGAGAGACATCCAAATGGAACCTGAATCACAGCATGATTTAGATAGGATATTTAACTAAAACAGAAGCCTATATTTTGGGTCTTTTCTGAACTGGAACATTCCTGTAGTTTTAAAATTCTAACCAGAGGCAGAGAAGAGCAAAGGAAGAAAGATGTATATGCATATTTATCTGTTTTACACAAACTCCTAAACAAAAGGACATTGTAGTATACCATATGATGATAATGACATACAGAGATTTGTGGTACATGTATGTGTATATTATTTATAATCAACAAGCCACAGATGATAAATTCTTATGATCACATTTAATTCTTTCTAAAGGGTATGATCTAACTGCCAAGATGGAGGTGTAGGTGGAAGCACTGCACCTTCTAGCACAACTAAGTTTAAAAACAACAAAGTTTTAGCAACAAAAATGCAGCCAAACCACAGGAAATTGAACTACATGGAAGTCTAACAATAACGAACCCGTCAGCCAAACCGCATGCAGATAAACCAGTGAAGGAGCTAGCAGTGAGACAGACCTTACAGGCCCCAGTGGCAGAAAGTGGCAGAAAGTGGTAGAAGGTGGCAAAGGGGACCACCATTGTCCCTCTCTGACCGCACCCTCACATACAGCATCACAAACCAGTGACCCGGGTGGCCCCGCCCTGGTGAACAACTAAGGCTCCGCTCCTCATATGTAACAGGCACGGACAGATCAAAACATGGCTCAAGAATAACTCAGAGCCCCAGAGCCGATAAATCTAAGCAATGAAGAAATAGCCAAACTTTCAGATGCACAGTTTAAAACACTGGTGATCAGGATGCTCACAGAACTGGTTGATTTTAGTCACAAATTAGAGGAACAAATGAAGGCTAAACTAATTGCAATGAATGGAAATGCACAGGAAACCAATAGTAATGGAAAGGAAACTGGGACTCAGATCAAGGGAGTGGACCAGAAGGAAGAAAAAAATGACCAAACAAAAATATGAAGAAACAAGAATTCAAGAAAATGAGGAGAGGCTTAGGAACCTTCAGGACATCTTTAAACGTTCCAACATCCGAATTATAGGGGTACCAGAAGAGGAAGAGGAACAGCCACGAGTGGAAAACATTTGAACAAATAATAAAGGAGAACTTCCCCAATCTGGCAAAGGAAATAGACTTCCAGGAAATCTAGGAATCTTCAGAGAGTCCCAAGGAAGGTGGACCCAAGAAGGAACACACCAAGGCACATCATCATTACATTAGCCAAGATTAAAATGAAGGAGAGAATCCCAGAAGCAGCAAGAGCTAAGGGGACAGTCACCTACAAAGGAGTTCCCATCAGACTGTCAGCGGATTTCTCAAAAGAGACCCTACAGGCAAGAAGGGGCTGGAAAGAAGTATTCCAAGTCATGAAATCCAAAGACCTACATCCAAGATTGATCTATGCAGCAAAGCTTTCATTTAGAATGGAAGGACAGATAAAGTGCTTCTCAGATAAGTTCAAATTCAAGAAGTTCATCATCACCAAGCCCTTATTATATGAAATGTTAAAGGGACTTACCTAAGAAAAAGAAGATAAAAAAGATGAACAGTGAAAGGACAGCAAACTCACAGTTATTAAGAACCACACCTAAAACAAAAGCAAACTAAGAGGACAGCTAGATCAGGAGCAGAACTGATCACATGAAGGGTTAGAAATGAAGATCACATGGAGGGTTAGCCACAGGGGAGTGGGAGAAGGAGAAGTGGGGAGAAGGTACAGAAAATAAGTAGCATAGATGGTAGGTAGAAAATGGATAGGGGGGAGGGCAAAAATAGTATGGGAAATATAGAATCTAAAGAACTTGAGACATGTGGTCATAAACTAAAGGGGGGACTGGTGGGGGAGGGGGTGTGCAGGATGGAGGGGAATGAAGGGGGAAATAGAACAACTGTAATGGCAGAATCAATAAAATATATTTTTTAAAAATGAAAAAAATAAAGGGTATGATCTAGCATAGAAGAAGTCTTCCCCTTTTCCATAGAAAATTTATACTTAGCCAATGAAACAAATTTTTTAAATGAGAGAGCGTGTGATAGGGCAGGGGGTTGGATAAGAACTGGGCACATGTTAATTTACACATTGGGGTTTTTACGTCTTGGAAATATAGAACAGTCATCAGGATATATTTTTATTCCAAAAGAGTGTGGAAAAAAGTATTCAGGTCTTTCAGTTTCTGCTTTGGGATGCAGAGTTGGAAGGAGTGTCATTCCCACTCTTACAATGAGAAAGAACCTAACTCCAAAATGTAAGGACAGATGGTGCCTACAGGGAAAGAATAGGCACACTTACTCACCTGAGGCAGCCTCAGCTGGGCACCAGTAAGGTTCAGGTAGAACTGTGGACAAATTAGTGAAGGCTAGCAAGGACATGCAAAATCTATGAGGAAAATAGAAATTGGAGGGCCCTGCATCCTCTTACATGCTCTTTTCCCCACTAACCACAGTGCGTGGGGTAAGAACCCCAAGAGATGGGAAGTAGGGATAAACCATAAGAAATAGTCAGTGTGGCACATATCCTACAGAAGAGAACAGCAGTGTCTGAATCCTTCTCTCCTGATCTACTACACAGTAAAAGCCTTAATCTAAGTGGAAGTGGTGGAATAGGAGGCAGTGCATCAGGGACACTAATGAAATTCATTGCAGCTGAGGGAGGAAAGTGGGAGAGGGTTATATCTACTCTTCAGGAATATGCTGAGTGCACAACCATTTGGGTTGGGTCAGGGTTGGGGAACTGAAAAAACTACACCCCCAAGATCCAGAGACACAGTGCATGACTAAGGCTGGGCGTTGCTCAGAACAACAGAGGATGCTCCTTTCCCAGCCATTCCCTGTCATCAAACTAAGAAGTTTCTAATAACAAGTAACAGTGGAATACTGCTGGGTTAACTACAGGAAAGGAAAAAGAAAAGAGAAAGAGACATAGTGCAAAGGAAAGAACTTAACTCAAAAAAGACTAGATATTACTCTGATAAACCAGTTTCCCATCCTAAATACAGGATATCTCTACAGGAATTTGAAGTCTGTGGTACACTGAGAGTCACAATAGCACTAAACTCAAACCAGCCAAACTCCTAAACTAAATAGCTTCTCTCTACCCCCAAAGCCTAAGAGAAGGAACAAAACCTTGCCCTTTTCAGGCATAAAATGGTTAACCTCAGTCTTTGCTGTCCTACACAAGATGTTCAGTTTTCAACAAAAAAAATCACAAGGCTCACAAAAGGGCAAGAAAAAAAAATACCCAGGGAAAAAGCAATCATTGAAACTAACCTTACATATGACACAGTTGTTGGGACAGGACATTTAAAATAACCATGAACAATAGGTTAATAGCTGTATAAGAAGAGGTGGCAATATGCATGATCAGATGGGTAATTTCAACAGAGATGGATAAAAAGAATCAAGTGGAGTGTTGTAAATAAATAGCAATGACAGAGATAAATAATGCCTTCACTAATCTCATTAGTAGATTACAAACATCTGAGGAAGGAATCAGTGAACTTTAAGATAGGTCGGTAGAAATTACCAAAACTTAAATACAAAGAGAAGAAAACTTGAAAAAAATAAAAATAATACCCAAGACCAGTAGGAAAACATCAAAAGATCTAATATACACATAGTTGAAATATCAGAAGGTAAACAAAGAGAATGGGGTTAAAGAAGTAATGACTGAGAATTTGTCAAAGTTAATGAGATACAAAACTGTAGATCCAAGAAGCTCAGAGAATAACAACCTGCATACATAATTCTGTCTGTCTCTCTCTCTCTCACACACACACACATACACACACACACACACATACACAATATTCAGACTGCTGAAAACAGCAGTCAAGGAGTAAATCTCACAGGCATCCAGAGAAGAAAGAACCATTCCATATAAAGAACAAAGCTAGGAATTTTGCTTTGACTGACTTTTCATCCTAAACCATAGGAGTCCAAAGACAGTGGAATTACACTGTAAAAGTGCTGAATGAAAAAAACAAAAAACTTTCAGCCTAGATATATATACACAATGAAAAATATCAAAATATCCAAAAGAGAAATACTTTTTCTTACACAAAGGGCAACTAAGCATTTATTGCTAGCAGACCTGCTCTGTAAGACATGTTAAAGCAAGTTCTTCAGGCAGAAAGGATATGATCTACGTAAAGATGGATCCACAAAAAGGCTGCTGGAAATGGAAAAAAAATAATTTCTTATTTTTAGTTTCTCTGACATAAAAGTCAACAAAATTTTTATGCAAAGGGCCAAATAGTAAATGTTTTATGCTTTGAGAGCCACACAGTGTTTCGCATCTACTCAACTCTGTCATTGAAGTGTGAAGTAGGGAAATGGCTGTGTTCCAATCAAATTCTTTTTAAAAAGAGGGCAGTGGGCTTGATTTGGCCAAAGAGCTGTAGTTGGCACACCTCCGCTGTACAAGATAACTGTATAAAGCAAAAAGAGTAGTTACGTATTTTATGTGTAATTATGTGTGTATAGTGTCTTGACGAGTCCACCAGACTGACTTGGATACTTAAAATCTTCCGCTCTGATCCTGTGGACATCTGACTAGTTAGCATGGAACCAGGCTGGAATTTCCTTCTTTAGTTGCACTGAATATGGCCTACTAGTTGGGAACAAAAGGGGGGAAAATGGGATCAGAGAATATATCTGTGTCCCTCCCCAAATGCCTTAGTGTTTTCTATTTGTCATCTTGATCTGGAAATCAAAGTTAAATTCCCTCTCTCTGGAGACCTGAACATTTCTGGTATTATTATTGGGAAGAGTACCACTTATTATTGAGTTCCATTTGGGGTCGGGACTGTGCTAGGCCTTTCACATGTATCATATTTAATCTTTAGAACAATCCTATGAGAAACGTGCTACTATTATTTACATTTTACAGATGAGGAAAACTGAGGCTTAGAGGAAAGTGGCAAAATCAGGAAAACTGACTTTGCCACTGCCAGTTTATTCTGATGCCCGTGACCAGCTTTCTGCTAACCCAGAATCTTGGTGTGCTGAACCATTATAACTAATTACTTCCTCAGAACTGATGATGGTGAAAGAAACTTGCTACGATTTTCCTGATAATAAGTTATGTGCAGATGTAATACTCATATCAGCAAAGATTGATTTTTTGTTGTTGTTGAAGTAGTGTCCCATGTTATTAAAGAAATGTCACATGTTCTTTAATGGTATCTTTAGAGATTTGTTATAGACAATAGAATGTTTTAAGAGTAAAATATGTCATCGTATATTTGATGGTAATAGGTACTAAGAAAAACAAAGTAGGGAAAGAGGATTGTAAGTGTTGGGGTACAATTTTAAACATATAAGAGGAGACTTCACTGAGAAGTTAACAGTTGAATAAAGAACTGAAGGAGGTAAGGGGTCAAATCATGTAGGTATTTGGGCACAGAGTCAATAGCAAATTCAGGGGCCCCAAAGCCAGTGGGCCCTGTGTTTCTGAGTTCTTTCATCCAATCTCCACCTGTATCATATACTCTGCCTTTCCTCTTCATATGACAGGTGACTTGTCCCTGCCAAGGCAACCCCTTCACTTGCACATTAAACTTCCTCCCCACTCTCTTGTAGGACTGTCATCCTGCTGTCATGCCCTCTCATTTCTGTATCATGTTTCCTCTCTGTTGCTTTGTTCTCGTGGCCATGCAAACATAGTTAGATCCCCTTCGGCTACTGCTTGCTTTCTCTGTTTCTGAAATTGAGGAGACTGTTTATAGTGTCTCTACTCCTTCATATTCCGTTCTTCTTCTTTTTCTTTTTAACTCCAGTGAGGCTTTGCTACCAAAAGAACTTTTTAAGAGTGCTGTTGTCCAGTCCAGTGACCTGTCAGTTGCTCCTTTTTCACCATTTTTTTAGTTAAACATTAACTTACTATCTCTTTACTTATTATCAGTTTTTCCCTACTAAAATGCAAGTTCTAAGACAGTGGGCACATGAGTGCTCCTCAGTATTTGGGTGAGTGAAGCCCCAAACTTCCTCGTCCATACCTTCTACGCACTGTTGTCCCCCTGGCTGATCCCCCAACCCCAAGTCTAAATTTCTAAAAATTGAAATTAGTGAGTCAAAGGGTATGCATATTTTAAAAGCTTTTGTTACTTGTTACTAAGCTGCCTCCATAACCAAAACATACTGTAAATATTGTTTATTTTTAAGGCTTTAGCATTTATTTCAAACAGCTCCTAAATATTTTAGCTTTACCATTTTAGATATTTATTCTTTTCCCAGATTGCCAGGATCAAATTATGTATGCCAGAATTCTAGTGTAACTTGCGATTTCATACTCGAATGTTCTGTTAGAGCTGGCTATTCTAATAGAAAAGGGTCCACCTGAAGTTTTGTGTTCCCAGAGTATTGGAGACTTAGAATATCAGGGAAGCAGTATTACTGTCTTTAAGAAAGATTTTAGCCATTATGCTACATTGTGCTGTCTTATCTGAGGAGTAACACATTTACTAGAGGCCTTTTCTTTCAGATTGCTGCCCCAGTCACAGGTCAAGTACTGTGGTAACTACACTTTTGCTATTTGAAGAAACAGAACATGCACATACATCCACACATGTCTGTATTCTGATGATATGGCTAAAATTCTGATGCTGGACTTAAAGCTGAGTAGTCTGGTTTTACTTACACGTTCCCAGTGTTTTGTAGTCAAAATGTAGGCATAGCTATTGATAAGAATAAAAATGGGCACATTTAGTAATTCTGGTAGTGTTATACTGAATGTAGAGTTGTGTCCCATATGACTTACATTTAAAACAAAGTATATTTAATTATGTAATCTTAAGATTTTTTTTCCTTTGTTGAGAGATATGTTTCTACTATTTTAATTAGCTAGTAACTGCTGTTTTCAGTGTACTTCAATTAAAGTATGTTGGTTGATTATATGTTATAAAATAAACTTAAGTTTACCCTAGGCTGCTAAACTCAGTGGTTGTATATTTGCTTATTGTTAGAAACAGGTTTTTTGTACATTTTGGGAAGGAAGGGGGAAGATAAAAGTAAAAAATAAAAATACCAAGATATTTCCTCTTTTATTAAGCTTTCTCAGTAAATTAATCTTTTTCCATTTCTGGTTCTCACTGGCAAATAAAAGGGAAGCTTAGATAGTAATCCAGAATATTTCAGGAACATGGAGTTTTTTCATTATAGCCATCACTACTATCCAATAATTAATAGCAGACATTTATTAAGTACCTTCAATTTCAGATGTAAAGCCATAAGGGCTAGGTTAGTAAATGCATAATATATCTGTCCTTAAAAAGTCCACAGTCAAATGAGAGAATTGAGACAAATAATGGAATTCGTAACTCAGAATTAGTCAAGTGAATCTTCTTTGTATTATAAGGGGGGTGTCATTTTAGGATGCTTATTTTAATGTTAGCAATAGAAATGTCTGTATAGCCTTTATGTATTGTCAGGCCATCCTATATGAGTCTCGTTCTGTTTTACAGATAATTGAGCAAAAATATTTATAGGCTTCATAATTATTGATAGAGAAGAATTTTAAGTATTCCTAAGGTAAGATAGAGTACACATGAAATAGCCTTAAAGGCCAACAAAGATATTGTATATTTGAATATCCAGCATATGGGCATGAATTTTGGTGTATTTAATAAACTGAACTCAGATTTTATGAAAAATGTTTATACATAACTATTTGGAGAAGTTTTTGTTTAGTTAAACTTTGATGTTCTAGTAGCCAGCAGTTTTTTACATTGATGTTAAACTGAAGACATTAAATTGCACTTTGAGAATTTGGGGTATTACTGAGAATTCTGTTAGTTTTTTTTTTCTGATTACCTTCATTGTGTTTTAGCCCCCTGGATATGAGTAACATAAACTACTGTTAAATAACAAAATGTCAACCAAGTAAAATTTAAAGGTCTAATTATCTTTATTAAATGATTTATAAATTGGGCAGCATTCCATCTAGCAAATATAAAGGAGCTCCATTTATAATAAAAAAGGAAATGTGTTTAAAGGTGGAAAGGGGGCAGAAGAAAAGAAGTTATTAGCAAAGAATGTATTGTTTCAGGCACAGTTGCCTTCCTAAAGGAAACAGAAGGGCCTTTTGGACAGATTATCTCTCCAGCCCTGACCAGGTAACTCCATGTTGAATGGTAAGGTTGCATTCTTGGGAAGCTGAAACTGCAATTAGATCTTAAGTCTTGGTTTGCTAATGTGCATAAGTGACTCCATTTTGGGCCTGTTGTCTGTCTGTCTGTCTGTCTCCCTTTCTCTTTTTAATAGATTTTTTTGAGAGTGAAAGAGAGACATTGATTTGTTTTTCCACTTATTTATGCATTTTTTGGTTGCTTCTTTTATGTGCCCTGACTGGAGAATGAACCCGCAACCCTAGTGTATCAGGACACACTCTAAGCAACTGAGCTACCCCACTAGGGCCCTGTTATTTCTTTTTAAATACTATTGTACTTATGGTTTGGAAACTGTATGAATGAATATATACATATAATTTTTGTTATTTTTTTTGAAATGTAAGCATGATCCTTGGCTTAAATTTGTTATGTAGCTCAGATCATAAACTAAATGAATCCGAAAAGATAAATAGAGCTTAATGTTAAGGCTTCTTTCTTAGTCTACTCCTCTATACTTCCTGGTGGAAGTGGAAAATTTGAAAGTAAGAAATATTCCCAAGAAGGAAAGTTTAATAATGCTTTCTTTGAAATAATTGTTCAATTGCTTATTTTTTCTTTAAAAACTTGTACTAGTTTCCAAAAGTCAGGAGTTTATCTAGTTTGTACCAATTTGGGGGAACTGATTCTACAACATAATACTTTTGCTATCGTCTCTTTTTGTGATTAGATATTTAAACCAAACATGAATCTTACAGCTGTTCATTTTTAAGATTTTATTTATTTATTTTTAGACATAAGAGAAAGAGAGGGAGAGAGGGAGCAATGTGTGGTTGTCTCTCACATACGCCCTACTGGGGACCTGGGCTACAACCCAGGCATGTGCCCTGACTGGGAATCAAACCGGCAACCCTTTGGTTCACAGGCTGCTGCTCAATCCCCTGATCCACATCAGCCAGGGCAAAACCAAGCATGATTCTTAAATTAAAATATTAAGCAGGAAATAAAATATATGTATTTGACTGGGAATATACTTATTTTGTTCAGATAAGATAGTTTAAATTAGCAGACACAATTTATGCGGAAAGTAACAGTTTAAGCATATGAAGTGTGTATGTCTGTGTCTCTAATTTTGTCTTAAGGATGTTGAGGAAGTATTAAAATTTTTCTTGCTCATGAAATGATTAGATTTAGATCCTTTTCCAAATCACTGAGGCTTTGTACTGCTGTTTGTTTATAGTGTTTCTTTGTGGAAGGAGGTGGATTCATAAATTAAAATTGGCTTAGTTCAACAGTCATTAACTATGTAAAGACACTAGGTGGTCTTGTTTAGAAAACCATGTATATTTCCATGTTCCATTATGTATTTGAGGTTATGAAAAAATAGTTAGTGTTTATATTCTGATTTTTTAAAAAATCATCTGCTTTGAATTGATTTAGTGATTTATAGATTTTAGTTTCATTGTTTTACCAGTGTTTAATTTATTCTTAAAGTTAGTTTAGCTCTTTATTGGGAACTGTGTTTTGAGTTGATTTGTCATATGCCACTAAACATTTGTAAATACCGAAATAAATACCTATATTTGGTTTTCATGTGTAATTTTGAAAATTCATTATTTATTTAATGAATTATTGCATGTAGTTGAATTTTCAAGTATGAAAGGGTTTAGATAAAAAACTTCTTAAGTGCACTTTTTAGCAGTTTGAAATGTACAGCTTTTAATGTGATCGAATCCAATATTTAAAGGATTCAATTAGTTGAATTTGGGAATAGTCAGTGACTTTTTGTAAATTAAGTTTTTGTTTAAGGTCTGCCTTTCCCTCTTAATTGGTATTAACTTCTGAGCAATGTTATTTTCTGATTAAGCACGTCAGGGGTTGCCTAAAATTTAAGAGATCCAAATGTACTTGATTTTATTAAACTGACTGACTTTGTCAAAATCTATTGCCATTTGCTTATAGTTTCTGGCTTTTGCAAGCAGAGAATAATAGTGCACTTAAATGTGATATATGCTGACTTTTAAGAAACATATTTGTTCCAAACAGTCTAAGCACAGAGAGAGATCCATGTCAATATTCAGAATTCATATTTTCCTTGAACATAAGGTTGTGATAAAATGGTACATGGTGTGTTTTCATTGCCTGTTGAAAGACTTTTCATGCAGTTAAAATAAGCATTTTGATGGTGGTTGAATTAAGAGTTTTTGTCAGTCTCTTCTCATCATGGATGATTAGACTAAAACGTCTGCTTGTCTTGACTTGAGATCACCACAGCTTCAGATAACATGCTTTGTGATTGAAGGTCGAAATATTTTGAATTCTAATAGGCTGCCAGATGAATTACTTGAAATAGACTGTAAAATTTCAAGGCTTCCTTTTCCATCTGCTGTGAAAAGAACCATTGGGAATGGTTGAGCTTGATGATCATAGAATTACTGGATGGTGATTCTAAAACCCTCAAAGGGAAGTTGCTATGGAGATCTAGTTCCAAACTGTGAAATGATTCACCTTTGAAAGGCTGCAGGGTCTGAGAAGCTGAACACATCATTGTTCAGGTGGTCATTGGTTAGGAAATTGCTGGTGCCTGTGTAATCAGCACTCCTGTGGTAGTTAACGATCTAAAAAGGTTTGTTCTGAATGATGTGGGACAACAGCAATGTGCATAAGATGGCTTCTCTCAGTCATAGTTTGCTCAGCCTGGTGCTTGTAAAAATACAGTGAACTAAATAGCACAGAAATAAACTGCTTTATTGAAGAAAGCTTTTGAAAAACAAAATTTTGCATTGATGAGTTTGACATCTGAAACAAAATGGTTCCTTTTGAAAATAAGTTTGTTGCAAAAGCATGCTTTGTTTTCATTGTTTTAATACAATGAAGCTCTTTATCTCTCTATAGGTTTAGGGACTAACTTTGGTGAAATTTTCAGCTTTTAATATCTTAAGTACTGAGTGAAGAGCTTGTTTGCATAACCATGGAGCACAAGAGAAAATGTTTAGAAAAGCTCCAAAGTATAAGTAAAGGAATCTAGGAAAGTTAATAAGTCATTAGGAGTAGCATGCTTTTCCCCTTCTAGCAAATTGTTCCCCTCAAATTTTCATTATTCATTATTTGTGACAACATATTTTAAATTGATATTTTAAATAACTTTTTCTAATTTTACTAACTTAAATTATTATCACCTTTCACTTTCTCGTAGAAACCTGAGACCCAGAATGATTTTTGAAATTTTTTGATTATTTGATGATTTCATGTTCTTGTTTTGAAAATGAGATTTTATTTTTCAGTTACAGTTGACATAGAATATTACATTACTTTCAGGCATACAACCCAGTGATTAGACATTTATATAACTTATGAAGTGATCACTCCAATAAATCTAGTACCCATCTGACACAATATATAGTTATTATAATGCATTGTAGGGCCAAAGTAGGTTTACAGTTGTTGGTATGGAAAATAATACAATAATTAGTAGATAATAATATAATATAAACTGTTTTGTGTACTCAAAACTGTAAACCTACTTTTGCCTCACCCTGTATTATTGACTGTATTACCTGTACTGTACCTCATATCCCCATGACTATTCTGTAACTCCCAATTTGTGGTTCTTAATTCCTTCACCTGTTTCACCCATCCTCCTGACCCATTCCCACTAGCAGCCATCAAAATCTGTATCTGTGAATCTGTTTCTGTTCTGCTTTTTCATTTCTTTATTTGTTTTAGATTTCACATATAAATGAATTCATCTGGCTTCTTTTTTTTCCTCTATCTGAATTACTTCACTCAGTGCAGTACCCTCTAGATCTGTTTATGTTATTGCAGATGCAAAGATTTCATTCTTTTTTTGTGGCTGAGTCACATTCTGTTGTATATATGTACCACTCTTCTGACTCCATTCATCTACTGATGGACACTTATATTGCTTCCATATCTTGGCTGTTGTAAATAATGCTGCAATGAACATGTCTTTTTAATTTGGTGTTTTGGTTTTCTTTGGATAAATACCCAGAAGTGGAATTGCTAGGTCCTTCTTTGCCTCTTGTTATACTCTTTGTTTTAAAGTATGTTTTGCCTTGTATAAATAAGTATTGCTACCCCAGCTATTTTTTTCTCATTTAAATTTTCACAGAATATCTTTTTCTATTCCTTTACTTTCAGTCTGTATGTGTCTTTCAATCTGAAATGAGTCTCTTGTTGACAGAATATGTAGGGATCTTGTTTTGTTACCCACTCAACCTCTATATGTGTTTTGTTTGAAACATTTAGTCCATTTGCATTTAAAGTAATTATTGATAAATATGTATTTATTGCCATTTTATTAATCATTTCAGTATTTTTCTTTTTGTTGAAGAATATCCTTTAACATTTGTTGTATTACTGGTTTGGTGGTGATGAGTTCCCTGAGCTTTTTCTTGTCTGGCAAGCTCTTTACCTATCCTTCAATTCTAAGTGATAGCTTTGCTGAGTAGAGTAATCTTGATTCTAGATCCTTGTTTTTCATCACTTTGAATATTTCTTGCCAGCCCCTCTGGCCTGCAAAGTTTCTGTTGATAAATCAGCTGAGAGTCTTAAGGGAGCTTCCTGGTAGGTGACTAACTGCTTTTCTCTTGCTGCTTTTAAGATTCCTGGTAGGTGACTAACTGCTTTTAAGATTCCTGGTAGGTGACTAACTGCTTTTAAGATTCCTGGTAGGTGACTAACTGCTTTTAAGATTCCTGGTAGGTGACTTAACTGCTTTTCTCTTGCTTTGTCTTTAACCTTGGCATTTTAATAATGATGTTTTTTGGTTTTGGAGCTGTGTGAGTTTTCTGTGCTTATATGTCTGTTTCCTTCTCCAGGTTAGGGAAGTTTTCCATCATTTTTTTTTCACATAGGTTTTCAATTCTTTGTCCTCTCTTTTCTCCTTCTGGCACCCATTTAATATACATGTTGTTATGCTTGAAGTTGTCCCATAAACTCCTTAAACTGTCCTCATTTTCTTGGATTTTTTTTTTCCTTTTTGCTGCTCTGATTGTTTTCTGCTGTTTTATCTACCAAATCTCTGATTTGATCTTCTGTTTTATCTACTACTCCACTGTTGATTCTGTGCATTTTTCATTACAGTTATTGCATTCTTCATTTCTGACTGCTATTTTTCATGTTTTCTATCCCCATTTTTATGTTTACTGTCTCTTTGTTGAAGTTCTCACTAAGCTTATGTACTTTTCCTCTAGGTTCTTTGCATATCCTTATAACCAATGTTTTGTTTTTAATTGCATCTGGTAGATTGCTTCTCTCCATTTTGTTTAGTCCTTTTTTAAGGAGTTTTGTTGTGTTCTTTCATTTGGGACATGTTTTTTGTCTCCTCAGTTTGTCTCCCTGTGCTAGTTTTTATATATTAGGTAGAGCTGCTATGTCTCCTGGTCTTGGAAGAGAAGCTGTATGTAGCAGTTGTCTGGTAGGGTCCAGTGGCACAGCATCCTCAATTACCCTAGCCGGGCATTCCAGGTGTGCCACCACATTTTATGTGGGTTGTATATAGCTTCCTGTTGTAGTTGAGCCTTAATTGCTATTGGCAAGTCAATGGGAAGCATTTACCCCCAGACCTTTAGGAGGAGCTGTTGTTCTGGGGTTGATCCTGTAGAGCAGGACTATTTCAGCTGGGCCCTTGTGTCTACCAAGTCTGCCCCTTGAATCTGTTACTGATGGTGATGGTTGGGTGGTGCTCCAGCGTGGTCTGAACATATCCACTGGGTGCACTGGCTCTGGGACCTCCTGGGAGTTGTAAGACCAAGCATAGCTGCCACCTATGCTCTGCCTAGGGCCACTCAACATGAGCAACAGAGAGATCTCCAGGTGGCTGCTACTTTTGCTGGGCCTGCTGGTGCCAAGGAGAGGTCAACCGGCTAACCAAGGCTGACTGCCACTACTGCTGTGCCTGGGGCTATTTAGCAAGAGGTAAGGGGTACAAGGAGCTTGGATGGTGCTTGTTTGGGGTTTATGAATCTTTTTGTTTTAATTCTCACATGATGACATGCTTCTGATTTTAAAGATTTTTATTCATTCATTCATTCATTCATTCGTTCATTTTAGTGAGGAGGGGGAATGAAAAAGAGAGGGAGAGAAATGTCATGTGCATGAGAAACATCAGAGACAGAGGAAGTCAGGGATAAAGAGAGGGAGAAGAGCATCAATGGTTGCCTCTTACACATGCCCTGACCTGGGACCGAACCCGTAACCTAAGCATGTGCCCTTACTGGAATTGAACCTGTGACCTCTCGGTTTACAGGACAGTGTCCAACTAGCTGAGCCACATCAGCCAGGGCAGGTTTGTAAATCTTTGAGAGATTTTAGGAAAGTCTGCAGAATGAGCCAAGACAGGCCATTTTTATGGAAAGGACACTGGAAACAGCTAGGATGGGCCAACAAGGTGGATGGGGTGGTAGTCTCTTGATGATTTCTTAGGATTTAAAAAAAAATACTCACCTTGGTTTTTAAGTAGACTTCTTCACTTTTTCTTTTTTGGTTGCTGTAGTAATTACAGTGTAATTCTTTTAAAAGGTAGCATATAGATGTCTTTAATTTACTTATAGTTTATATACTTTATATTGTGTCACGTTCTATAAAATATAAAAACCTGAAGTATATAAGCCCGTATGTCCTTCCGGTCCTTTATGCTGTATTTGTGGTATGTCATACTGTATATATATAAAACCCAAAATTTTCAAAATTGAGATGTCACATAACATTAACCATTTTAAAGTATACATTTCATTGACAGGTAATAAATCCCAGAAAAAACCTTTTGATTTAAACAAATATTTGTATTATAAAGAAGTCAAGAGGCAAAAAGGAACACAGATAGTCTTGTGTTTACCCAGATTATTTGCCATTCCTGATGTTCCTTATTCTTTACTCTTTTCTGAGAACCTGAGGTTCTATCTAATAGTGTATCCCTTAAGTTTGAAGACTTTTCTTTAGCATTAATTATAGTGTAGGACTGTTGGCAGTGAATTCTCGTAGTTTTCTTTCATCTGAAAATATCTTTATGTCAGCTCTATTCTTTAGGAATATTTTTGCTGTATATAAAATTCTTGGTTGATGGGTTTTTGGTTTTTCTCTCTGCATTTTAAAAATGTTGCACTCTCCTCTGGCTTTCTTAGTTTCTTATGAGAAGTTGGACATTAACTGAAACATTTTTCTTTTGCTGCTTTTACAACTAGCTTTTCACTTTTTTTTTAATGGGAGAAAACCAAATTTTTAATACACGTGCATGGGAAATTTGCATAAGCATGAAAATTCCGAAGATAGCAAGGCAACACTAGGTATATATGACATTTTGGATAAAAGAGCAAAAGTGGGTGTGAATGCGGGTGTGTGTCTTAGATTTCAGAAGTAAGAACAAGGAATTCGCAGGTAGTTGAGGAAGAGTGGAGCACTCCTCAGGCAAATTCTTGCCAGGTGACTCAGGTACAGTGGGACACAGTGGAAAGGTAGTAAACATGCTTCAGCTTGCTTGGAGTCTTCCTGTCTAGTTCTTAGGTGATTATGTTAAGGTTCCCTTACTGAAGCAGGTTTTTTCCATATGAATCTTTTAGGCGGAAAAGGAGAAAGTCAAAAGTCCTTTCTGACTCTTTTGTTTCTTAATAACCAGCTAAAAATCAAAGGTAGCTTTAGGTTGGCAAAACTTTGGTTCCCTTAAGTATCCAGAAATTGAAAGTAGCTACCACTGTTCAGCTGGGTCCAAAGGTAGAAAGCCAGCACTTCCTAAAATGGTCATGTCCTTGCTGTGGCCAAGCCCATTTGACCCTGTTACCTGAGCATGTGACTGTTTATGCATAGGAATGTGTTTATATGTAATATGTGTTGGGCCTTTCTCTCTTGGTTTGGCTTCTTGAGGGTCCTGTCAATATAGTAATAGGTTCTGATAGTCCAAAAGCCTATGCTTTTACGTTTTTGGAGAGTGATCAGGAATGAAGTTCCCAAAAACCTGGACCAACTTCGATTCAGACTTGGGTGGAAGATCGGCTTGATTTTACATTCCTGAGTATTTACTGTTCACCATTTTCAGGGCATGACTTGCTTCTGGCTATAGACCCATCTGTATAGAGCAGAGGGATCAGCCAGCCATCTTCAGATCAACCCCAACATTATCTCTTTCTGTGTGTGTATAGCGGGGAGGGATCACAGAACAGTGTTTTTAGGACAGTGACAGAAATAAAAATCACGGTGGTCCTCAGATATCGAATGTAACAACTGTTTGACATTTGTGTCTGTCTTCTGCTATTGTGTCTGCCACTGAGTACATCTCTGCATGGGCTCCTTTGAATTTATTCTTGGTGTTTATTGAGCTTCTTCATTCTGTAAATTTCTCTTTCAGTAATTATGGTACCGTTTTATTCATTAATTCATCAAATATTTTTCCTCTCTCCATCCCTTTCCCCTCTTCTAGGATTCCAGTTACGTGCATGTTGGACCATTTTATATATTCCAGTAGGTTCCTCAGACTGTTCATTTGTGTCCAATCTTATTTTGGGGGGTTGTTCAAGCTAGATCATTTATATTGATTTATCTAGAGGCTAACTTATTCTTTAGTCACTTAAACATTTTCCTTAGCTACTTCTAACATCTGAGCATCTCAATTCTGTCTTGTTTTCTTTTCTGTTAATAATATGTTTGATTTTCCTCAGGTAATTTTGGATTGTATCCTAGACATTATGAATGTTAAATTGTGATTCTGGATTATCTTGTTTTTTTCTCATATGTATTGTTTCTTTTATATTAGCAGGCAGTTGGACTTCAACTGCAAACTACATTTCTTATTTGGCAGCTCTAGTTTCCCCTCAGGTATTTTGTCTAACTGGTCCGCTTTGAGTCTGCCCTGCCCATGCATGGTTCTGGCATCAGGCGAAGAGGTTTTTGAACTGAAGTTGGTAATTCCCTCTGTTTTTCCTTGCACTTCACTGTCCCTTTAAACTTTTTCATTGCCGCAGTTTCTCCGGCATTCGTTTTCTGGTTCCCTATTCCAGACAGTATATTTGGTTTTTGTGCTGTGCTGCCTGCAATTGGCCCCAGGCTGAAAGTTTTGAAAAGGGGAACTCACTTCTTCTAACTGCCTTCCTTTAAACAGTGTTCTCAACCAGTCTCCAGTGCCTTTAGACAGCTGCTTTTATTATCCTGTTCTTGTTCCACAGTGTTACATTTTACTTCTAGCTTGGGGAGTGGTAGTTTTCCAGTGGGATCTTACTATGCCTTTATTGAAAATGGAAGCTCCTGAGTAGAATTTTTATACACTACTCAGTAACTCAGTGGCACAACAAAACTGGAATACAATTTTTTTATCAGAGTTGTATTGTATACCACTATTGTACTTCCTGTAGTGATACAGTGCATATTAAGGCAGTGGGTTTTGAACCTTAAGAAAAAGGTATTTGAGATTTATAGTTAAATTCAACTTGTTACCAAAATATTTATAATCATAGTCTTAAATTGATTATTACATAGTATTTTATCCTTAGTATTGATGTATTAGGATCAGACCTTGATTGTTATATAATTTTGTTGAATGAATAATTGATCATTGTAAGGGTTACATTGCTAAAGATTCTGCCTTGACTTGTACTGTGCTATCTCTCATACAGCCTTCAGAGTGAATTAAAGAAGATGTAAAAGATTCAGTCAGTGTGTTAGTGACTAAATTGTTAGTAACAAGTTTATATTTACTGGTGGAGGAAATTGACCTCTGGGTATTTTTCTCCTTTTTAAAAACAATTGTGTCTTATTCTTTAATACATGATTGTTGATACTTTTTAATGTGAGTTAATCTTATCTTGCATAACAATTATTAGGACAGTATTATAAAAGGTGACATAATAAGTGAATTCTTAATATTTATGATAGGAGAAGAGAACTTTAAGATATTTTAAAGAAGGTCCAATTTATTAATATCTCTTAGCAGGGTAATTGGGGCCATAAATTGAAGTAGTAGATAGATAAATCAACAGTACAATACGTACATTTTACCACATCTTTTTCCGCCATTATTTTAAAAATAGTACTGATGATTATCACTAACAGAAATTTTGTAATAGACTTATTACAAAACAGAATTTTAAAGACATTTACAATTATATAAATGGAGATACTTAGCAAAATAGTAGATGATTCCTGTTATACCCTGCAATGGTAACAATAAAGACAACTTTCTTTTTGGGGACCAGAGCCCCATTCCAGTAAACTTTTTTTCTTTAAGATTTTTCACTTAATGTTCAGATTGAGTTTCTCAGGTATATGACTGGAACCACCACTCCCACAGTTGGGTTCCTGTGGAAGCTTCCTAATCCTCTTTTGTGTCTACAAATTCATACCTAATAGACTGATAGCTGTCTTTAGTCTGCCTAGGAAACTGCTTCTCAGACCCTTTTCTTAATCTCTCTGCTCTGCAAGAGGCAAATTTATGTTCCTCTTATAAGTTACATTGGCTTATTTTTAGTTTGTGACTTGAAATTCCAAAAAATTGGGTCAAAAGTAAAACATTCATTAGGTAGATAAAATTTATGGATATTGTCTCCTGATAAGTATTAAGAGGTAACATTTGAACTACGAGTGATAATTTGTTAGACAGTGAAAACAGGAAAGACATTCTCAGTAACTTACAAAGTACACTTCTTTTTTCTCTTTCACTGAAATTATTTAATTTGACAGACTAATACAATTTCTTTTTTTGAATATTTTTATTGTTTTTTTTCTATTTCTAAAATATGGATTATATTATATGCTATATTATATTGTCACTTACTTATTCTTTACCTATACCTAATAATATATTGTGGACATTTTTTCAGTATATAGTTCTTTCCCTTTCTCTTTTTATTTATTTAATGATTGATTTTTGTTTTTTTCTCACTTTCCCTTTCTCTTTTTTATATAGCCATGTAATATTCCAGAGAATGGAAGTAAAAAGACATTATTAACTTACTCAGCAATTGACGTTCAGTAACATGGTCTTTTAAAGTGTAAATTAGATCATGCCTCTTCTTCAAAGGCTTTCTCTTTCCTATGGAATATAAGGTCTACATTTCCTACCATGGTCTGCTTTTCTTTAAATTATACCACTTCTGCCCTCGCTTACCAGAGCCCACACTAGTTTCATTTATAGGTGGTACTTTTGCATATGATTGATAAGGGTTTAAACATCATTTAATGAGTCATTTATGTCCAAGGCAAAAATAAAACTTGAATTGAATAGACTATGGTTAGACTTAAGGAAGCAAGAATTTCCTTGGCATGGAGTCTTCAGAAAAGGGGATAGTGGCATCAACACTTATCCTGTACCGTCTCTTTATCAAAGATTTTGCTACACAATTTCTTCAGTAGATAATATTTTTGCTTGGAGGTGAAGAGTCTAGGAGTCAGAAAGATTGTTGTTAGCTAAAGACCTTAGGCAAGTTAATGGCAGAACTGATAATTTCTGAAGCCAGCACTGTTGGCCTGAATTTACCTTTTTCATGATACCTGATGCCAACTGGATGCATTAACTTTAAAATAAATGATTATGGATACTCATTATTACAATGTTTTACTTATGGCAGGAAGCATAATTTTTTTGAGTTGAAATATCTCCAATTTACAATAGATTCCTATTTCAAAATAGCTTAAAAACAATCTATCACCTTGTACTGTTGTGCAGATAAAATATATAGTTTCAGGTAGTACTTGATCCACTGATTCAGAACTGTCCCTAAGAACTTAATTTCTTTGGTTGTCTGCCCTCTGCCTTGATCGACTTTGTCCTAAGATGGCTTCCAGCCTCTCACTGGCCATGTGGTTTCTAGTTTACATCCATCAGGGAAGAAAGAGTGACTTTGGCCTAGCCTTTCAGTAAAAGGTTTTGAGATTACTTGGACCGTGCTTAATCTTGACCAGTTGCTGTGGGCAGATGGAATCATATAACCTGAAAGCATTTAAAGCCCTAAGAAGTAATTAGGAGGGGTGGGGG
Source organism: Artibeus jamaicensis (assembly GCF_021234435.1). Classification (NCBI taxonomy): domain Eukaryota; kingdom Metazoa; phylum Chordata; class Mammalia; order Chiroptera; family Phyllostomidae; genus Artibeus; species Artibeus jamaicensis. The sequence continues at coordinate 11,770,794 of NW_026521814.1, read as the reverse complement.
GTTTGAAGAGGGCGCAGATGTGGGTTGGGGAGCTGACAACAAATGTGTACGTTCCAGTGTCAAACTTGAACGTTATTTGCAATTCTGTTCATTTGGAGTGGAGAGAAAAATGACTTAAATTTTATATTTAAAAGTTTGTAGGGAACTACTTACTTCGATTTTTTTCAACCGAGAAGTACATTATTTTTTCATGGTAATACCTCATAATATTGTCTTAAAACATTCCATTATTGTGAATTAAAGCAGTATAATTCTGATGAAATTTCATAATTACAGTCATAATAAAAATGTTTTCTTTTGATTAAATATGTGGTGAAGTCTATTGCTGATGGAAGTGAAACTGATCTTTTACTTTGTAGGATTATCAAACATAAAGCAGAATGATTCTAGAGCCTCCTCATAGTGCTCTCTCTGTATTGGTTAGTGCAAATTTTAAGCATGTCTACCTGGGAGGGGAAAGGCATAGTATAAATCCAAAACTTTATTAAATGTCATTTTTACAAGTTTTATATAGTACTGTTTATTTTTAAACAGTCTTTGTTTATTTGGTTAAATGAAGTCTGTTCTCTAAATGTAAATCTTTTTTTTTCTGGGTAAAAAGTCTTCTGGTATTTAAATTTTTGATCAGCTTTCTAAGTAGGACTCCTACTTTTGTTTAGAGGTGATAATGATTTACTTTCTATATATAATTGCTATACTCAGTCATTAAATTCTGTTGGTCTTTTCTGCAAACATTCTTCTCTTTCTTTCCTACTCCATTCTCTTTACAGCTTCTTCGTTCTGGCTCTCATGCATTATCACTGACCTTAGTGAAATGTTCTTGCTGGGTCTTTCTGCTGATCACGTGTAAAGCTGGCATCACCTGCAACCCTGGGATCACCTGCATCAGACACATTTTGTTTAAAATGCAGAATTCCTAGTAGTACTCCAGTGAACTAGACTCAAGGACAAGGCTGAGAGTCATCTGCACCCTGGGAGATTTTTGAAAATCTGTACTCTACTCTCATTTTCCTCCATTTCCTCCTTTAACAACAGTGGTTCTCAATCATGTTTATGTCCCATAGTGACTATGTCCAAGCATTTGGGTCCCTTACTATAGAGGAAAAAATATGCCTATTTTCCCTACAGCAGAAAATAATTGGGTGCATTTTGTTAAATTTCCTACTTCAGTTTTAGTAACATTGCAGTATTATTTAGGAGTATTTTTGCTATGATTTAAAAATATGCACAAATATCAACTAGTAGCTGCATATTATAGAAAATATTACATTTTGTACTATGCTCACTCTAAAATAGAAAGATAATGAATACATAAGGATTCAGTTATTAAGGAAGAAGCAGTACCTTCATAGCCTGGTATGAGGCAAGAAAAGGAGAACCCCTAGGGTGTATGGATATTGCTAATATTCCAGAGGACCACATCTTTGGCTTATCAGCTTTACTGGTGATATATAGACATTGAGAAATCACCTGTGTCACTGCTTGTGAGTCATTGCATTTGCTTATTGTTACTACCTCTTGTAAAACATCATGCCTTCCTTGAAAATTTCATTTTCTGGCTAGTACTCAAGGCTTTTCATTGTCAAGCATTCATGTTTTTCAGTGTTCTCTTTTCTGTTCCAACTTTTCCTCAGATGGATTTGTTCTTTGTGCTCTAAATGTACTTTATGCATTTCTCCCTTGTCTTTGCTGAACCTCTAGCAAAGTGTTATTCTCTAAGATCCGTATCCTCTGTGACTTACTCCCTTACTTCCACCATTCTGCTCTTCCTGTCTTATGTTTGAGATCTGGAGCTCTGCTTTTTAGGTACCATTTTGTGTAGCCATGTGATTTAGTTACATATGCTTGTCTTATTGCTCCAACTAGACTATAAGCTCCTTGAAGGTGTGGGCCATATCATATAATTTCACCTTTTCCCAGATGTCAAACGAAGTATGCTTTCTACGTTGCATTTAATTAAAAGAATAATGTCAGTTTCATTGAGAAAAATTTTCTAGCTTTAGAGTAAGCGGGTTTAAATTGTGGTCTAGCAAAATGCAAATGTATATGTTTTTATTGTCTTTTTCCAAATCTGTGATCAAGCAGTAAGATTTTAGATAAATGAAAATAAAATTCTTATATTTTAATGTTTTATGTTAGTGCTAGGCCTCTATGTTTTTCTGTGTTCTAGTCACACATGCAGATTTCTCTATGACACACACACGTGAAGCCTAGATATAATACATTTGTTGTTTACATTTTTAATTTGCTTTTATTACTATAACTTCATTGTTATATTATCTCCAGTATTAATGCTTTTATTTAGGGTTAAATCTTAGTTAGCAAATTAATTTACAATGTGTGTACTATTGTGTTTGATATAGTTGGATGGACTCTTATGGGTAGAAAAGTATATGATGGAAAGAAAATCTTATTTAAGAAATGAACTGTACTATTTAAAATAGAAACCTGAGAGCTCTTTTTAACATTGCAGCTGAGTTAAACAAATAATCTTTCCACCATTACTAAGATGTGCATGTAGTTAAAAATACATTTATACATATTATTTTTTAAAAAACCTAGTTAACTTTAAAATATGTAAGTTTTCTCGTCGTTTAGGGTTCTGTGAAGCTGATCATCAAGAGGGTTGCAAATCATTGGTGGTTTCTATTTTCAGATTTTCACATCCCGGAGTAATTTGCTTTAATTTCACCCAATTTAACCTATACTTCACACCATCACCATTCAGCTTTAATAGCTATGTTCTATGCATAAGAAAAGCAGATAAATGTCCACAATTAGGCTGCAAATGATTACAACTAGTTAGGGCTTTATGAAGACAAAACTTAAAGGACTGTGGCGCCAAACAAAGCCACAAAAGACGGCTGGAAATGCTGTCTCAAGAAGTCAGGTCTACCATGGCATTTGATTTATCACTTTTGTAGTTGATTTTACTTATTTTAATATATTGGCAGGTGTGCCTATTCTGAGAAATATTCATCTTTAAAGAATATTAGTTCTCTGTTAATGTGTTTTTAGTTTTTAATTTACTTGCTTTTTAAAATTTCAGCATAGGTAACCAGACTTGATCTTTAAAAAAATTATTTAAATGGTAGCATATTTGTTTGGAAATTAAGCATAGTTGGTTTGAAATATACTAGCGTTTATATACCTTTTCACTGCATTTGTGAAATTAAGGCTTTTCTGAAATGTTTGTTTATGTCAAATGCTCCTATCAGATATTTGATGAAAGTACAGTTTTACAATTCTAAATAGAATTGTATTTTTAGATGGGTCTTGGCATGCAAAACATATGCCTGTAGAGTATTACTTATATAAAGTATGTGCACACAGATAAAAGATTCCAAAATTGTTTTGATCTTGCTTATATGTATTGTTATTCTTTCCGTAAGTTCTCACTGATGGCTAGTGACAGCATCATTTTAATGTATAAAGAATTTGGTTATATTTTAAGGTTTTTTAAAAGCCAAACTTTCCATTTTAATATAAAAGTACATATGTCTTCCTCCTGCAAAATGTGTCCTTTTTGTTAATGTATTTTCACATTTAACAAATTGAAAGACTGGATGTCATCTCCAAGGTTTTGACATAAATTCTTCATTTTTTAGCGATAAACAAAATTCAAAGTTTTAGTTTAGTGTTTAGATTTTAGTGTTTAGTCATCTTGTTAAATACTCTCTCACAAATTCTACATAGATAAGAGTAATTAATGCTGATGAATAATTATTTTATTTTACAGTTCATGTTTACCCAGGATTATTTTTGTAATTGAAATACTACCCATTTTAGAATGTAGTGCCCACTGTTCTATTACATGGGGGAGTTACACATTTATTTAAAACATGTACTCATTTGGGATAATCTTTATTTTCTTAAATAATAATCAAATAATTTAAATAATTTATTTTTAGTTTGTTGTTGCTTAGAACCCCCCAAAATATAGATTAAAAGCCTACTCCCTGACTAATGTGGCTCAGTGGATTGAGTGTTGCCCCACAAACCAAACGGTTGACGGTTCAGTTCCTGCTTAGGGCACAGGCCTGAGTTGCAGACCAGGTCCCCAGTTGGGGGCGTGTGAGAGGCAACCTATTGATGGTTTTCTTCCTTTGTCCCTCCCTTACCCTCTCTCTAAAAAATAAATAAAATTTTACGAAAAAACCCCAAGTACTAAGCAATTGTAGTTTTTATACACATTGAACAAACACATGTGTATGTGTGCGCACATTTGCTGACTTTAGAAATAATGCTTAGGCATTAATAGCTTCTTGCCTTTGCTTATAAAACCAATGTATGAGGGAAAGTGTACTGAAACTTATGTTTAACGTGTATTTATTTTAAATAAGTTAGTTAATTGTCTAACCTACAAAGCAGACCAATATAGTCATGGCAAGACAATACAGCTTCACAGCTTCACAGTTGTATTAAACTAGTTACATATGCTATATCATAAAACTTTCAGTCCAATCAGCAACTAAATTTAAATACTGCAAATTGTAGCAGCAAAACAATAATTCTGCTGATTAGCCCCTTTCCATTTCTTGTAAGTGAACTGTTTATGCTGTTGAGTACCTTTTGAAAAAAGAAAAAGCCAAAACAGCCTTGATTAGTCAAGGAGTAATTGGATGACTTGATTTTAGCAAGAGAATGAATTGGTTGATGATAGCCTGTAACTAAGTGTAGTGGTTCTGTTCAGATGAATACATAACATACAGTCATCAGATCTTGACAGGTATAACATACAAGCAGTGCTAAAATCTGGTGGTGGTGGGGATAGGATGGAGAAGGAGAGGGCTGAGTTATCTATGAAGTATTTTTTAAAGATTTTATTTATTATTTTTAGAGAGGGGGGAAGGGAGGGAGAAAGAGAGGGAGAGAAGCATCAATGTGTGGTTGCCTCTCGCACACCCCTACCAGGGACCTGGTACGCAGCCCAGGCTTGTGCCCTGACTGGGAATTGAACCAGTGACACTTTAGTTCACAGGCCAGCACTCAATCCACTGAGTCACACCAGTCAAGGCTCCATGAAGTCTTTTACTGAGAAATTTGAAGTTATTCTTACAGGAATTTAGAGAAATTTTCAAAAAACTTTTTTACATTGGGGGAAGGGCATGAAGATTTCTTTATTACTATAGTCCACATGTTTTATATTCTAAAGACAAAATAGGATTCTTTAACCTTATTTAAGGGGGTCATCGGTATTACATCCTTTTATTCTTGTTGAAGATCATGGTTCATTAGTAGACCATGTGGGAAAGCTAAGAAAAATTGTGTTTATATTTAATTATTTAAAGACTTGATTGGTCAGAACTTTTTGTACACTGCATTCTTGTTTATGATTACCTGATTATTTAAGACTTTATCCGAGTTTATATTAATGAAGTATGACACAAAGCAAAAACATTTTTTAAAAATTATTTTTTGACTAGTCTTAATAAACCTGTGTTCACTGCCCCTCCCCCCATTTGTAGTATAGTAACGTCCCCTCTGCTGTAATATGCTACATGGATCCACAAGTTTTAGCTGCATAAAGTATGAGGTCACTTTATTGCTATATGAATGAAATGAATGAAACAGTGGGTGAACCTGCACAGCTAGCTGCAGGGGGTAAAGGGTGTGGCAAGGTGCAGGCCTAGCCAAATCCATTTTGGGACTGGCTTTGATTTGGCACCACCTGGTGGTGATTTTTGCTCTGGCTTAACTATTTATGGTTATGACTAGATTGGGAAGACTTTAGGATAGTTGTAGAATTTTAGGAGTCTTTCAGGTAGTTGGTACCCACTTTGTTGAGCCAATTAGAGTAGATTGGGTTGGAAGACTACTGGGGATGTAGTGATCTACCTTAGACAACCTGCTCCCAAAGGTGTGGTTCCTTGCCTGTCCTTAATCTCTTTAGTCTTTATCCTTCCTTCTATGTTCCTGCTCTCTTTTTAGAACTGTGGATTATTGTATTTAAAGGTGTACTTATTTTGTGAGTCATGTTATCAGGTTTTAGTACATATATTCGCATAGTACTTTTCATTTGGACCCAAGAATATGATCCCTGTTGTGTAATGTGGATTTAGTCAAACCATCACTTTTCTAACACCAGCTGTTCTTGGTGAGTTTTCCATTTTCCATCCTTCTATCCACCCTCCCCCCCCCGATATTTTAGAAAAACAAGATAAAAAGTCATAATCCATTGATATTATAGAGAAAGCTATAAAAGTTATTAAAAAAATTAATAGCCAACCATTTACTTGACTGATTAGTACCTGTCACGTTTACATTTTTCAAGCATTTGAACACCAGTTTCAGACTTTAGCAGACACAATATTATCCCTTATCACAACATCAGTGCACTTAAATATGGGATTAAAAATAATTTATACTTATATCAAAACCTGCAAATGAATCTGAATCTAAATTTTAAATACCATCTACATAACATCAATGTTCCCATTTGAAACCTTGAGGATGTCTTTTTCCATCACCTGGTACTGAATACTGACCTCCCTTCATCCTAGATTTACTTCTTTGTATTTTTTATATGCTGATCTATTTCCCCTATTAGACTGAAAACATCTTTGAAGAAAGAAACTAATCTTACTCAGTATTTTCTCATGTCTGAAATTCTCTTCCAGCTCCTGGCACAACTCTCTTTGTGATTATTAACATTCAGTAAACACTTGTTAAATATGTCTCTAAAATGTGTATCTTTAACTATTATACACCTCCAATTATATGACTGACCACATTGCATTTCCTTTCAATTTGGTATCATTCATCCTACCTATTAGACAAATCTTTGTAAAGATTTTCTTGAAATTTTTGTTAGATTTGACCATTTTTAAAATTTATATAACTCGTACCCAGTAGACAATTGCTTTGTGACCATGGGTCTCTCTCCAAGCTGTTAGATCTGGTACATGACTGGGCAGGGCAAGATCACAAGAGCACCTCTCTGAAAATCTACATAGGAATTTTATAATCTAAGAGATTAAGTATTAAACTCCTCAGTTCAGTGTTAGAACCTTTGCATCTATTGACACCTGTACATTTGAACCTATGACAACATCTTTTGGTTGTGAACTATCTTTTAGTGTATACCAGTGGTTCTCACCAGTGGTGTAGCAAAGGCTGGATACATTTCTGTTCTTCACAACTGGGTGTTTGCCTGTATGCATACACATGCACATATGTGTTACTGGTATCTAGTCTGTAGAGGCCAGAGGTGCTGTCAAAAATCCTTCAAAACATAAGTCAGCACCTCTCAGCGGAGAATTATCTGGCCCAAAATATTAGTAGTGCCATGGTTGACAAATCCTGTTATGTACCTTGTCCTTAGATTTTTATTCATATGTATAGCTAACATTTTGAGTGCTTGCTATGTGCCAAGCATCATCCTAAGATGATTGCATATATTATCGCTTTTACTTTATTTTTTAAGATTTTATTTTTTATTTAGTTTTAAAGATGGGGGAGGGAGGGAGAAGGAAAGAGAAAAAAACATCGATGTGTGAGAGAAGCATCAGTGGGTTGCCTCTCACACAAACCCCTAACTGGGGACCTGGCCCTCAACCCCAGGCATGTGCCCCGATTGGGAGTCAGCCCAGCAATCTTTTGATTTCCAAGTCAGTGCTCAATCCACTGAACCACACCACCGAGGGCTATCACTTTTAATTTTCAGAATAATCTTAGGAGGTAGGTATTATTGTCTACATTTTACAGACAAGGAAAGTAAGCCACAGGAAATTTGGTAGTCACACAACTAATGAATCAAACGGTCTGAAATCCAAATTTGAACCAAATAGTCTGATTTCAGAGTTTGTGCCCTTGTTTTTTAAAAATAAAGGTTTTATTTATTATTTTTAGAGAGAGGGGAAGGGAGGGAGAAAGATGGAGAGAAACATTGATTGTGGTTGCCTTTCATAGGCCCCCAGCCTGGGGATGTAGCACAACTCAGGCATGCGACCAGAGCCAGAATCCAGCCGATGACCTTTCAGTTTGTGGGACGATGCCCAGCTTCCTGAGCCTCAGCACTCAGGGCACAGCATTACTCTTCAATGGAATTTCTCAGGAGCCATATTACAAGTAATATATTAAACCATCAATTTTAGCATACTTTATTCCAAACAAGTCTCTACAACTCCTCTTATGACTTAGGGAAGGTAGAGATCTCTTAGACCTACACTCATCCAGAATTGCCTTGTAGGTGAGGGGAAAGTAAACAATGCATTTTAGAGATGAATGTGACTTGTAATAGAAAGGATATTTACATTTGAGATCCAGGGAAGGGAGTGGGCAAAAACACAGTGACAGTTGAATTGAAGAACTTTCAGGGCTTACTGGTCAGTATAAGAATTTGACTTGAGCCGAGGATTTGTTGGAGTTTGAGGCAGGGCTGGGGTGGGGCAAGGCCAGTTTACAGAGGGCTTTTTTTTTTTTAAATTTTATTGATTATGCCGTTACAGTTCTATCCCCCCTTTCATTCCCCTCCAACCTACCCCCCTATCCCCACCATTACCCCCCCCTTTAGTTTATGACCACGTGTCTCAAGTCCTTTAGATTCTATATTTCCCATGCTATTCTTGCCCTCCCCTTCTATTTTCTACCTACCATCTATGCTACTTATTTTCTGTACCTTCTCCCCCTTTCTCCTCCTCCCACTCCCCTGTTGCTAACCCTCCTTGAGATCTTCATTTCTATGTTTCCACTCCTGATCTAGCTGTCCTTTTAGTTTGCTTTCGTTTTAGGTGTGGTTGTTAATAACTGTGAGTTTGCTGTCCTTTCACTGTTCATGTTTCTTTAACTTCTTTTTCTTAGATAAGTCCCTTTAACATTTCATATAATAAGGGCTTGGTGATGATGAACTTCTTGAATTTGATCTTATCTGAGAAGCACCTTATCTGTCCTTCCATTCTAAATGAAAGTTTTGCTGGATAGAGCAATCTTGGTTGTAGGTCTTTGGATTTCATGACTTGGAATACCTCTTTCCAGCCCCTTCGTGCCTGCAAAGTCTCTTTTGAGAAATCTGCTGACAGTCTGATGGGGACTCCTTTGTAGGTGACTGTCCCCTTAGCTCTTGCTGCTTCTAGGATTCTCTTGTTCATTTTAATTTTGGCTAATGTAATTCTGATGTGCCTTGGTGTGTTCCTTCTTGGGTCCAACTTCTTTGGGACTCTCTGAGCTTCCTGGATTTCCTGGAAGTCTATTTGCTTTGCCAGATTGGGGAAATTCTCCTTTATTATTTGTTCAAATAAGTTTTCCACTGGTGGCTGTGCCTTTCCCTCTTCTGGTACCCCTATAATTCGGATGTTGGAGCGTTTAAAGATGTCCTGGAGGTTCCTGAGACTCTCCTCATTTCTTTGAATTCTTGCTTCCTGACTCTTTTCTGTTTGGCCATTATTTGCTTTCTTCTGGTCCACTCCATTGATTTGAGTCCCAGTTTCCTTTTCATTGCTATTGGTGTCCTGTGCAATTCCATTCATTTCAGTTAGTTTTGCCTTCATATATTTGTCTAATTTGTGACTATAATCAACCAATTCTGTGAGGATCCTGATGACCAGTGTTTTAAACTGTGCGTCTGAGAGTTTTGCTATTTCTTCATCACTTAGATCTATGGGCTCTGGGGCTTTGAGATCTTCTTGCGACATTTTTGGTCTGTTCGCGCCCTTTAAGTGTGAGAAGCTGTGCCTTGGACTCCCAGGTCGCTGGGTTGTGATGCTATATGTGGGGGCATGGTCAGAGCGGGGAAATGGCGACCCCCTCTGCTGTTTCTCACAGCTGGGTGAGGATCAGTGTCTTAGGTGGTTCACCTGGGCCGGGCCACTCAGAGTCGCTGGGTTATGACGCTGCATGTGGAGGTGGGGTCAGAGCGGGGAAATGGCGGCGCCCTCCACTGCCGCTTGCCGCGGGGACCCGGCGGACCCGGTCCAACCGCCCACTCCCTCGCCTGTCCACCCGCGCACAAATGCTCGACCACAGTCAACACGCAGCACTGCTCCTCCGCTGTCTCCCCCGCGGTCGCTGGCCTGGTTGCTCGCTGGGTCGCTCACTAGGTCCAACCCTGCTCCTGGATTCCGCGCGTCTGGACTCCGAGCGCCTGAATCCGTCTGACCGAGTCCTCCTGTGCAATCCCGCTTCACCAGCCGCTGGTTTCGCCCCTTACCGGTCAGGCTGAAGAATTTGTTGTTAACGGACTTCCGAAAAGTTCAATTTTCCGTGTTCTGGCTGTGTTTTCTGTTGCTAATATTTAGTTGTCTCTAAACTTGGTTGTGTGAGAAGGCACGGCACATCCACCTATGCCTCCATCTTGGCGGAAGTCTACAGAGGGCTTTTTCTGCTGGCGGAAGGCTACTTGATGTTTTAGAAGTTGGGAAGATAGTGAGAGGTTATTTAGCACGCTAAATACAGCAAAAGCAGCTTGCTCGACATTGAAAGTAGATATTCAAAATATCATTGATTAAATTTTTCTTTATGCATTTAAAGTATCTATTAGGTAGAATAAAAAGTGAAAATCTTGTTGAAATAAATGTTAGTTCTTATTAAGTTATTTCTTTTCTGCCTTTTTCTTTGGAAGGAGTTGGTATATTGTGGCAAGTAAAAATGTGAAAGTCTTGAGAAGTTGGATATAACTAAGTACAGGTGTTGACTCTGATAATTCATAACTTTTCATTGACTTTAAGGATTCTTTAATGAAGTGGTTGTCTGAATATCTATAATATAATACCAGTAATTATTAGGCAGAGTTTTCTGTCTTGTATATTTAAAAGAATTTTATTGTATGATACTATAATGTGTTGCTTTTAACTCATTATGTGGTGTCAGTAATAACCAAAAGATTTTTTTGCTTACTACTACACTATTATAAGCTCTAATTTTAATGTTTTAATGTCTTTCTACCTTTATCTTTTCATCTTTGTTCATCTCTTCTTCCCTACTTAATGTATTGTTTTTGAGTCACTGCTTAAAAGCACATTATTTTTAAATTATATGATGGTTTAAAAGTAGGAGAAAATAATAAAAAAAGTTTTTACGTTTTCTTAGAATCTGACTGACCTACTTTATTATCTCTCATATATTAAATACCCATTTCTCTCAAGATTAGTAATGGTTTTTTTTTACTTCCAGCATTGCTTGATTGCTTCCATACAAGTTAACTACTTTGTGCAAATGTCTTGCATGAATCATAATTTCTTTAATTTTAGATTGGCTCCTCAAAGTCAGCCACATGTGCATTTTATTTTACTAAACTTTCTGAAAACCTTGATCAATTTTTGAATATGTCAGGAGGATGGTAATTTTTTCCCTCTTGGCCAGGGTTTGGTTTTAAGGCCTTTTCCTATATGAGAGAGGTGGAGGGAGAGCTCTGGAAGAGATGCAAAGTAAAAGCAAATCCTTTGACTACCCATAGTCCTATTTTCTGATCCAGCATTAAACAGTTAGCCTGTGGCATAGACTGGCTTATTTCAGGGCTTTTTCTATATGTCAAATAATAGGTTTTTCCCTGGAAAATGAAGGTTGAAGACTTTAAAGCCTACTTTTGATTGATTTGTTATTGTAAATAAGTATAACCAACCCACCAAGTCTAGTTACACTATTCCATTTATGCTATTGCATCAGGTAATTAACAGTTTACATTACTAGACCAATTATTTTCATTTTTATATGTTTACAAAATATTTTATTTTTCCAGAGGTCTATAAATATATCCACTTAAAATAATTAAAATTTGATTGATACAACCCTTTTCATTTGCTTCAAATTCTGAAAGCTTAGAGACTTAACCTACATCCTTTTAAGCAGAATTTTGTTAGCAGAATGATTTATTAGTTCTTTTCTGTGTTCCAGGATACATTGAGATGCCCTTTTCCCACTTTCTAACTTAAGAAAACTAATTAAAACTGCGCATTTTATTTAAAGAATTTTTTAAATTACACATACTTGAGGTCCAGCTATGAATTAGGTTCTGTTTTTACTTAAATCACTTTTCCTGTCAAGATGAGAAGGGGCTTAATTTAGATTAAAACTAGAGTTTTAAAGTACATCTGTAAATCTGGGCTTAAACTAAATCAGAGCATTTGGTGTGTGCAATAAACAGCTTTAACTCTCTTCAAACCACTCTTCCTTCCATTAATAAAGAATTTTCGTCATGTCATTTATGGAAAGTAGGTAGAAACTGTCATTTTCCAGTTTTATGAATAAAGCTATAAATGTTAAGTGAATTGCCAGTGCAAGTTTAGCTCTCTCCTGTCTCTTTAAATGAGCTATAGAAACAAGGGAGTTGGAAATCATTGTTCTGACACAAGATAGGACTTTCCTTTGAAGAATGAGTTAGAAATTTGAAAAGATCAAGATATTTTATTCTTGTTTTCTAACATTGTATTTAAGAATTCATCTTTTACTGGTTTAGGAATGTGACTCCTAACCTTTTAGCGATTTTAGTGGTATTCTGGATTAGAATATGGATGCTCAAAACGATTATTTGTTACATAGCACAAGCTGGAAAGAATGTGAAGTAATGTAGCATATAGGCTGTTTGGTGCCATGAATAAGATTCACTATATTTGTAGTAATATTTTAAATATTAAAAGTAATAATTTTAGTCTTGACCTGTGTGGCTTAGTTGGTTGAAACATTGGCCTATACATCAAAAGGTTGTGTGTTCAATTCCTGGGCAGGGCACATACCTAGGTTGCAGGTTCAATTCCCCCATAGGTTGCAGGGTACATATGGGAAGTAACCAATCAATATTTCTCTCTCACATCAGTATTTCTCTCCCTCTTCCTCTGTCTCTGCTTCTCTCTTTCTCTCTCTCACTCTCTCTCTTCCCCTTCCTCTTTCTAAAATAAATATATCCCTGGGTGAGGATTTTTTAAAGAGTAATAATTTTCTTTTTTTCTAGAATATTTACTTTGTTTATAGAATACCATTTGATTTCATACTTGATTTGGGCTTTGAATCCTACATGTGTTGATTTACCTTAGTTGCAGATAAAGATCTTTTTGCCAAAACCTCATCATGACATCTCTCTCTCTCTCTCTCTCATTGCTTTTACTAGTTGATATTGTTTTCTTTAGTTAGGTCTCACTATTCACCCCTCCTTCAAATCTCCCATCAAGACTCTAGTGTACTTCTTCTTCACTATATTTAAAGTACAGCAGTTCTTTTTTAGCTGGTTCTCTACTTCTGGTTTGTCTTTCTAAAACGATTCTTTCCATTTATTACTCACTAACATAAAAACCAATGCTGACTCTCTATTGACCAGAAGATGCGATCCATACTTGCCTTGTTATTTGGACTTCCCTATCCTTTACCTGATGTAACAAATTTTTAAATCTTCTACTATGCATCAGTGCAATTTCTCGAGGGTCAGCTCTCTAGTAAGCCTCATTTATTTCAGCCTTCCCCATCCCCCAGTGCTTTTCCCTGTTACTTGTCACGCCCTATTCATTATCTTCTTTTTTCCCCCTAGAATTTGGGGTAGGATTATGTTGAATTTATAGATCACTCTGGAAAGAACTAACATTTTATGTATTTTTAAAAAATATTTTTACTTATTTATTTTTAGAGAGAGGGGATGGGAGGGAGAAAGAGAGGGAGAGAAACATCAGTGTGTGGTTGACTCACATGTGGCCCCCACTGGGGACCTGCCTGCCACCAAGGCATGTGCCCTGACTGGGAATTGAACCGGCAACCCCTTGGTTCACAGCCCATGTTCAATCCACTGAGCTACACCAGCCAGGGCCTTTATTTATCTTCTTTACCTATACTATTCTTTTTTATATTTAAAGGCCTTGCTGATTAATTGTTATCAATGAAAGTTATATTTAAAGTCTTTGCTAGTGAATATTGTTCTTTGTTATTAGATTAGATTTGTTTTGCCAACCAGATTGTCCAATCATTGAGATCAAGGTCCTACTATTTTGCTTTTTGCTTTTAATTCTCACAAGACTTAGCATATTGTTAGATATGTAAGCAAGCTGTCTTTGAGTGGGGAATTTATATTTAGCAAGGCATATCATGGCTTGCATATGTTTCGTGAGGGGGTGGCAGTTTATGCATTGGTTTATATACCAAGGAATTCCTGATGTCTGCCTTGTATAGTGGTAGAGGGTGGTAAAACATGATTAGGTCCATCTTGACCACACACTCTCTTATTACCCCTCAAACTCTATAGACACGCTATTTGGAATATCAGAGTTTCCATGACAGGTGTTTTTTGAAGTATTGCTATGCAGCTTGTATGTTGCGTGTTTTAAAAGTATTTCTACCTCTAGCTAGGGATGTTTTGCTTCTGAAAATCGAAGACAGACTAAATTTAAGTAGCAAAGCAGTTCACTAAAGTCTTGAATTTCCAACGCATATTTTTGTTTCTAAAGTCCTTTGCAGTTTGTTTTAGCATCCTAAACAGTGTATAGATTTACCCATGTTACTCAGATCTTTATGGAACAAGATAAGTTTTGAATGTATGAATGAATGAATAAATGAATGAATGAGTCAATCTTCAGTCTACTTATAATAATTGAAAATAGCCAACTCATTTCTGCCACATCATACCAAGAAATAAATATCATACAGAGTCTCTAGTACATATGGATAGTCAAATGTGTCTCACCAAGTCAAACATTCATATTCTGACCGGCTTTTAGTGATGGAGGTACACAAATTTTAAGTCAAAAGTTAAGCATAAGCATTGATGTTTTGCACTTATTCAGTTAGTGAATAGGCTTTATAATGGAAACAATTTATATAATAACTAGAAAGATTTTTTGGCTCATTTTCTCAATTACTTCAAAGTATACTATAGCCACTCAGGGAAATTCTGGGCTAGAAATTCTGTTAATGAGTGTGTTATAGATGGATGAGAGAAGAGAACTAAGAGAGATATCAACATTTATGGGTTAGTTAGAGCAAGAAAAGAATGGCCTGAGAATAAGTGGTTAAGAAGATAGAAGAAAATCCATAGAATGCCATTAGGAAGAAGCAGTGAAGGAGACTATGTCAGTGCTCTCAAGTAAGATCCTACTGAGACATCATTCAAGATTTCTGAAGAATGGCTCTTTGATTTACCTTCATGAAGACAAATTATTGGTGTCCTTTTTGTAACCAATTTCTGATAGCATGGTGGAGGAATATTCCAAACTGCAGTGTGTTAAATTTTAAGTGGGAAGTAAAGAGGTGAAGAGAGCAGGTGTATATGAGTGGCTGAAAATAATATATATGTTACATGTAATATATATGTGAGAGAGAGAAGGAGAGGGAGAAAGATAAGAAATAAATTTCATGGCATAGTACTTTTCTCCTTTTGAATAGTCTCTGCAAAACTAAAATTTGAGCAAATTTTTCTGCAAGTTAAACTTGTTCATTATGTTTTAAAGGAATGACTTCTAAAAATGACTCTTTTGTATAAACAATGCATGTTCATTATAAAAGTGTAAGCAAGACAAAAACTAAAAGAAGATGATTTAAAAATTGCTCAAGAGCTTGCTGCTCAGGAATTATTTTCATTAACATTTAATCAGTTTTATTAAGAATGAGAAACAATTTTATATAAATATGATCCATAGTGTGTATGTTTTTTAAATAGAATACTAACTTTTATTTTGAGTTTGAAAAAAGAAAAAGCTAGAGTAATACAGAAGAAACTATTGAACTTCAAGTAGGTTTGTTTGTTTTAATAAAATGTACTTTTAAGTGATCCTACTATAGAACCATGAAAAAACACTAAAAGGTTGGAGAAATTAGTTTTAATTACATATATGGCATCCATTGTTTCCTTACTCTGAAAGACAAGGAAATGAGCACACTTATGTTTCTACTCCCCTTTCCCTGTCTTCAATTTTTATATTATTTTTTCTAACTTTTTATAGCTTATAATGTAGTACTTATGTTCTATTTTATTAACATAATTCCTGTGGTTGTTTAGTCTTAAACATTAAAATATATTAAGTTCAGAGTCTATTTGCCATTGATTTCTATTCCTGACAATGAAAAATGGGTTGGCTGGATATAAAATTCTTGAGTCACAATTTCTTTCCTTAGAACTTTGAAGACCAACCACTCCACTCTCGTTTGGCATAGAGCTACTACCTTGGAGAATTCTGAAGCTTTATGTGTGATTTGATTGTACTGCTTTTGGTATTGGTGACACATACGGTGTTGATGTTTCTCTGTCTGGGTCACCGATGGCAAGTTTTGTTTCTGTGTTCATTTATGCCAGCTTACCTGGGTGTAAAACTTTGAAGGTGGCTATGATTTCTTCTTAACTGATAACATCTCTTTCAAAGACTGTGAGAAATCGTGTGGTGTTTTTACCATATCACCAGTCCATTTGAAAGCAGGGGCCCCCAACTGCCAGGCCGTGGACCAGTACTGGTCCAGACCTGTTAGGAACCAGGCTGCACAGCAGGAGGTGAGCTTGAATGTAATGCTCTTGAGTCCTCTGAATCCATCCCCTCCACCCTGGTCTGTGGAAAAAACTGACTTCCATGAAACTGGTCCCTGGTGCAAAAAAGTTTGGGGACCTGACTTAGAGTATAGGTAGAGGAATATTCAAAACCTAAATGAACTCAGAAATGCTAAAATTCAGCTCTTTTGTACTCTTGAGTTATACAAAATAATGTGTCCCTGTTTATGTCCTTGAGTCATAATGTTTTCATCTGTAATATATGGAAGAAGTACATAGTAGTGAAAAGGGATATAACTATTAAAGTGTTTCTCTTAAGAGCCACATTTTTACCAAAATCAATGGTCACCTTTCTGTACTATTCTTTACCTCTAAACAGCATCAGACACAGTTAAAATACTTCTTCCTTCTTGAAACATTTTCTTTTCCTCACTCCCATAAGAGCATACTCCTACTTTTTATCTGACTTTGTCATACCTTCTAACTCTTTTGCCAAGTTCTCCTTCCCTATCAAACATTTAAGTGTTGGATGTCTATACATGATGTCATCTAGGCCAAATAACTTTAAACACATCTTGATAACTCTGAATTCTATGTCTCCAGTCATGACCTTCCTTCCTACATGTAATCCATCCCAGTACAAACACTTCTCATTTTCTCTACAGCTGCGTTTTTATATCAGGTTACCACTCATCTAGTCGTGTCTCATCTGTACCACTGCAGTCACTTCCTAACTTGGTCTTCCTGCCGTCACTCTTGTCCCATCCTTAGTGTGCTTTTAAAGTAGCCAAAGTGGCTTCTTTAATATAAATCTTACCTTATTACTCTACCTCCCCTTTATTTAAAGCTGTCCAATCAATGGCTCCCCATTACAGCTAGAACAAAATCCAAACTCCCATGTCTTACAAATAAACGTGTGTGAACCGCCTTACTTCTACAACTTAAACACAATTTATTGTCCTCTGCTGTGATTTAACCACACGTCAACATTCCCATTTTACACTTTTTATACCTTTTAGAACCCTCTTTCCTCAGGTCTTCACATTACTGCCGTGTTCTGGCCATGCTGGTGTCAGCTCCAATGTCATCTCCTCAGAGAAGCCTGCCTGTCTTGGCTAAATGAAGTATCACACATCACTGTGCCCTGCTCCCCAGCTGCCTACACACACAAGCTCTATCACATTACCCAGTTTTACACAGAATAATACCAAAAAGTTTTTAAAAATCAGTACTATGCCCACCATTCAGATGAACATAGTTAATATTTTCAGCATTTCTTGATTTTACTAAAAAATATAATCTTACACTTTTGACTAAATTTATTTAAAGAAGGAAACTTTGCCTTTAATATAAGTGGAAAATTAGTATCACGTGCCAGAATTGAAGATAACCGAAGTTGAATTCAATGAAAACTACATATTTATTAAAGATTTTAGTCTTTAGAAGCACAGAGGCTAAAGCCTGCTCTGTTGTTAAAAAGACAAATTTATAAATGTTAGCTATTAAAGACCAACAGTATCAAACTGAGATTTTCTTTGACATAGAAAGGCTAGCAGAGAATTGATATTGAAATAACTTTCTCACTAAGCAATTCATTATGATGCAGTGAAGTCATTAATATGACCAAAGCCATCTTTACCAGTATAGTGTTATCCCCACAAAAATGATTATTGTTTTAGTTAATGGGAAATTGAAATAAATAATTTTGGCCATAGCCTAGGGTAAAAATGTTCTAGTAAACTAGTAACAAATTGGGGACAGGGGGGCACTATAAACTCACTAGGTTTATTTTAACCTGTTCTAAAAAATTGGGTAACATGAAATGATAATGTTTGAGTGCGTTACTATGGAATTTCTTCTAAATTAATAATTACTACCTCTTTAAAAAATTTGAATATGGACAAGTTATTTGAAAGAATTCTATGTGTTGGGCTCTTCTTGGCACTTTACATGTATTATCTGATTTAATCATATCTGTTCTCTGAGAGGTAAAAACATTTTCATTTTAAAAATATGAAAAATGACATCCTTAGAAGATCAGTGATTTGGCTAGGATTTTATAATCAGTAAGCCTGCCAGACTTTAAAGCTTTTTTCTTAATCACTAAATCTTGTACTATAAAAGCTGAGATGTGAAGGAATACTATAATGTAAGTATATGGTAAAGTCTGTTAATGACCCAGGAGCATGTCCTGGGTCAGGAGAGTAATCTCTAATTTTTTAGAGATTACTCTAAATTTTTTGGAGAGTAATCTCTAATTTTTTAGTCCTAAGAAATGAGAAGTTGTCCAAATGACTATCACATTTTCTAAGTTTAGTTTTATATGTTTATGCCTATTTCATAAGAAAGCTATGCAATTTTAAAGGATGACTTTACTCTTCCTTTCATTTTTAATCTCAATTTTTGGTAATATTTATTATCAAAGATGAATTTAAGTTCTTATAGTATGTTAGCACCTCACACATAAATGAATATAATAATACTACTAAATTTCCAGGCATAGGAATATCAGTGTAATCTGAAGTGTAGGGTCTGTAGTCTGTGTTTTTATTCTTATAGTAGGGAGAGTGGGTTAGTGATCATCCTGTCATAGCTTCTTTCCTAGCCTACTCCTTGGCAGACTCCAGGCAAGGTACAATCTAGAAAATAATTTGAAGGTTGTAAAATAGACAAGCGATTCCCCTTATCCCCTTTTATTCTAGGTTTTCTATTTGGATTAGTTCAGATTATCAGAGAGCTTTATTTTCTTTGCTTCCAGAGGAATTGCAATTATTGTTTCTGTTACCCACTTGGTTAAAATTGAGGGTTGTCATTAAGAAATTGCTATTTAAAACCTACTAATGCATTGACTGTAGGGATTTGTTGAGGACACTGTAGTAGTTACTACATAAAGACAACTACAGAGGATATTTTTCATTCTGAGTGTGAGAAAAAGTTTAGTTATTTCTTTAACTGAACTGACCCTGTTTCCTTTGTTGCTGAGACTGCCAGGAAGCTAACTTTTATTTTTATTTTCTATTTATTGTGTCATTTTATTGTGTAAGACACCTCAAGTCTAAATTGTGACAAGAAATATGTAATGTTGTCCTTCCAGGGAGACTTCTTCCATACTTTTAAAATAATAAAACAATTTACCTAAACCAGTTTGTTTTTTGTGTTTATTAGTGAGCTATAATGTACTTCCTCATTTCTTGCTAATTTTGTTATAGGAATTTGGCACTATATAATAAAATATCAGTTGTATGCCAAGAATACCTTTTAGTATTATTTTAAATACATATGGGTTAATTGCAGTGATATACTTATGCTTTATTATTGTTATTACTGAATAATTCCACATTAAGATACAAACAGCTTAATTATTTTTAATTTTGGGATATTATATTTTAAAACTTTTTGTAATCTGTAATGAAAATATCTTGGTTTTTGGTATGAAGAATGAGCAATAGTCACTGTATTCTCCCATCAAACACAAACTGTCTCATGACTCTTATAGTACCTAAAGTAATTGATATATTATGTTTGAAAACATCTCATTTAATTGGTAATTTTAATTAAATTAATTAACAATTTGTTTATAAATGTGTTTATTGTTTGTAGGTATAGCATTGCTTCTATTTATAATACTTCTTAGAATTTGTTTATTTTTGTGATACTGTTCTTTATCGGGTAATTTGAGTAAATCCCAGTTGAATTATGTTGCCACATTATGTCTTCAAAAGGGCATAAAGTCAGTACACATGCTCCAGTAATATCTGGTTGTTTTACCCTTATGTTTCCAGTTGGCAATTTGAAATTATGGCTTCAACTGCACTTTAAATATGTGATAATAGCATGTGTTTCTAATAAGGGCCAGCACCATTTGGTTCAGATAGTGTGAATGGTTGTCACTCATATATGACAAATGCACCTTCATCTGCTTCTTTGATAGCCCCCTAAAAACCATACCCTCAAATCAGGCCGATGAAATTAGCTGCTGTGTAAATTGTGTGTCTGAGTGGTTCATTATCTAATCACCGTCAGAACCACAGTGATAAAGTAGATTGAAGCAAGGAAGAGGTCTGCCAGATGATTTCGCCCCCCTCCTCCAAATCCGGTTTCCCTTGGAAACCTTAATAGTGTTTAGAACTTCAGGCTCTCATGCCTGGAATTCAGTATCTTAATGTACCAAACCCGAAAATACCAGTAGTTCTGGAGCATAATTTTCTTTCTATAAGGATTATAATTTTATTTATTTCAATTGGTTTTTGAAATATTGAGGCTCTTGAATTACTTATTTGTTCCTAGTGCCTTAAATATTACTGAAGAGGAAAAAAATGCTTTGTCCTACTTGCAAGAATTCATAATAATTTGTATAACTGTTCACCTTATAGGGATCTTTAATAATGACCTTCTGGATTACTTTTTTCATTGAATTGCTTCCTTTTAATTCATTTTAGGTGCTTTTGAAGATGATGATATCACTCATGTTGAAGGAAGTGTAGATCCTATTCGAGATATAGAAATAATACATGAAGAGCTTCAGCTTAAAGATGAGGAAATGATTGGGCCTATTATAGATAAACTAGAAAAAGTGGCTGTGAGAGGAGGAGATAAGAAACTAAAACCCGAATATGTAAGTAAAAATTTACAGCTTCTTTAGATACTTAAGTTCATTTTTCTTGATTAAAATTTTAAAACAAACCACATAAAATATCTAATATTGTTACAGAATTTCATACTCCCAAGGATCTTTTTTTTGTTAAAAATTATTGAGAGATTTTATATTCTTTTGGCAACAAAGCATCATGGTGACAAGCTTTTTGTGTTCTTAAAAAGCCATATTTAACTATAATTTTGATTGTGTATATGGTTACTATGTATAGCTTCAAGTTTTAGTGTTAGAGAAGTGTGGTTTTGTGGTGAAAAACTTACTGGATTTAGAAAAATTGAATATATAAGCTTTGTGGATTTATACAAGGAATTGTCTTCAATAGGGGATGCACTATTAAAGTAGATGGATAATTTTAATCTTTTATGGAGTAAATATATGTCATTGTCTCGAATATTCAAACGTGTTTTCTATCATGTTATAATGAATAGTTATTAGTTATATTGTAACAAATATTTCCAAATTAGTTTTGAAGATTTTAGTTTAAATATGATCAAATTGTCTTTTACATTAAAAAAGTAATGCCTTGCCCTGGCTGGTGTGACTCAGTAGTTGAGTGCCATCCTGTGAATCAAAGGGTTGCTGGTTCAATTCCCTGTCAGGGTACATGCCTGGGTTGTGGGCCAGGTCCTTAGTAGGGTGCATGTGAAAGGCAACCACACATTGATGTTTCTCTGTTCCTTTCTTCCCCCTCTCTAAAAAATTAATAAATAAAGTCTTAAAAAAATATAATAGCAGTGTCTTAATTATATATTTTCTTATTTATTAACATCTTTCATAAACATGTCCTTGCTTTTATGATTCTTTGTCATAGGAAGGATTTTCTTTCTTTTTAACTTTTTGTTTTCTCATTTTTGGAAAGTAATTATCTTTTCCTTCCCTTCCATTCTTCACTTCTTCCTCTCTCCCTCCCTCCTCTCTCCCTCTTCCCTCTTTCTTATTTATTTTAAAAAGATGTTATTTATTTATTTTTAGAAACAGAGGAAGGGAGGGACAAAGAAAGGGAGAGAAACATTGATGTGAGAAACATCGATTGCTTGCCTCACGTGTACCCCAACAGGGGGCGAAGCCCACAGCCTAGGTATGTGCCATGACTGGGAATCGAACCAGCAGCCTTTCACTTTGTGGGAGAATGCCCAACCAACTGAACCACACTGAACCAACTGGGCCCCATCCGGGGCCCTCATTTATTTTAAATAATTTTGGAAAACTCAAGGTTGATTTGGGAGCTATACACTATCAAGAAAGAAATCAACTATAGAATTAATGTTTAAACTTAAGCGCACTATTAATAATTATGGTCAGAGGTGCTTGGTCTTAGAACCCAGAGACCTGTATTGTGCTACCGATTTTCTTAATAGTCTGGAGCAAACAAAAAGGAGTATAGTAGGAGATGTGAAGCTGGAAGAGATGCATACATGAGGAGTTACAGGTTTTAGGATCCATCCTGTCATCACTAACCTGAAAAATTGTTACGGCAGTGTAATTTAGAAATAAAAATGAAGAAGAAACGCCTTATGAATTTTGTCAAGACTGCCATTTTGAATGATATTTGAGATTCATTGCCTTTTAATCTAAGCTTAGGTGTAGGTCCTAGGTTGGGTTTCCTCAGAAGCAAGAATTGGAGCACAGGTTGTTTCCTTGGGAGCCATCTCAGGGAGCACAGTCAGGGGCTGGAGAATCAAGACCAGGAAGAAAACTCATACAAAGTATGTAAATGAGCAGGTGGAAAACCTGAGCATCTGGGGCTCAGTCCTGCTACCGGCCTCTGGAAAAAACGTGTAGAAAGTGTCTTGTAGTTCTTCTACCAGGAAGGGTGAGGAAGCTGAAGTAATTATCTATTAAAATTGTTATCAGTCACTGGTTATGGGCTACTGTTAGAGTGTGAATAACTCCCTGGCACCTGATATCTCTGTGGTCTGAACATAGCGCTTAAGAAGAGTTGCAGGTGCTTTTACAATAAGAAGCTTTCAGTATCTATTGGACTTGTGAGGACAAAGGAGGATATAGGCAGGCTCTGCTACTTGTGTGTTTACCCACTGTGCACTTAAATTTTTTTGTCATAATCATTCTGTATATTTTTGGTGGTTCTTTAGGATCCCAAGTTTAATTTGATGGTATTTTGTATTTTTCCTTGCTTCCAGTTTATTTTTACTTTTCCTAATACAAAGAGAAATCCTCTGCAATTATGATATCCAGTAGTTCTTATAGAGGAGGGTTGGTTTTTTTTTTTTTAAGTTTCCTTATAGTTTCTAACAATTGCTCTAAAGGTTTAAAATGTGATTGGCTTCTTTTCTTCTATTTAAGTTTGTAATTTTGGCTAACAGGATCAGGACTTTAAGTGGACATAGATCCTGGGCTATGAAAGAAATAGCTCCCTGAAAGTCACTTTAAAATAGGTGGATCATTTTGTTCACTAGGTATTTACTTGATTCTTCCTTAATATCCATTGCAATGTGTATTGTCTGTATAATCTTAGAAATTCAAAGGTCAAGCCTCTCTTTCCATGAACTTTTCATTTTTTAGATTTGGGTGTTGTATTTTAATGTGAATAAGCTAGAAAAACTTGGATTAGATATAGTCTAGCATAAAACATGAAACAACTTTTTTCAGTTTTAGGTTTTTGTGTTTTTTACTGTTAAATTCTCACCTGAGGATATGTTCATTGATTTTAAAGAGAAAGGAAAGGAGAGAGTGAATGAGAAAGGGAAACATTGATGTGAGAGAGAAACATAGATCAGTTGCCTCCCATACACACTCTGACTGGTGATTGAACCTGCAACCTAGATATATGCCCTGACCAGGAATCAAACCGCAACCTTTAGGTGCACAGGATGATGCTCCAACTAACTGAGCCACCTGACCAGGGCATGAACCAACTCCTTAATGCTAAGTCAGAGTCTTTCCTAAGAGTAAGTTTGATAAGTTCAGACATAAAGACCTTTTATAGTGGCTCTTGTGGTGTGATAAAACTGAGACACTAGAAGGCAAGAGCAGGGAGTAAACATTTCCTGTTGGTATTAATTAGCTGAGTTGCATTAGTTACATAGGGCTGCCATAACAAATACTAACTAGATGGCTCAGAGCAACAGTTCTTTCACTGTCCCAGAGGCTAGAAGTCTGACATCAGTGTGTTGGCAGGGACATACTCTCTCTGAAGCCTCTTGGGGAGAGTCTTTTCTTGGCTCTTAAGCTTCTGGTAATGTAGGTGTTTGTTGATCTCTGGTAGTATAACTCCAGTCTCTGCCTCTGTCTTCACATGGCCATCTTCCCTCTGAATCTCTGTCCACATCTTCCTATTCCAAGGACACCAGTCAATAATTGGATTAAGATTTTCCCTGCTTCAGTACAGTCTCATCTTAACCTTCTCCCAAATAAGGTCAGACTCTGAATACTGGGCATTAGGGCTTTACTGTGTCTTTTTGGAGGACACAGTTCAAACCAACAGTAACACCAAGGCTTAAAATCAAGTTCGTTTTTAAATCTATGTAAGTGTGTAAACATTTCATATGGAAAGACAAAATTTGGAAAATGAACATAGAAGTCTTTAAGGAACAATTTGTTTTGTATTGCTTAATTATTTGGAAATCATCATACTTTAAAATTATTCATAAAATTAAGTTATTTAATGAAAAAACTTAAGAAAGCAACCAGAAATTGTAATTAATGAGTCTTTTTTCCAATATCTCTAAGTTAATAATTAAGGTCCCCCAAAACATAGAGCTATTAGCAGATTTCTTCTCATTCTTTTTTTTAAAATATATTTTATTGATTATGCCATTACAGTTCTATTTCCCCCCTTCATTCCCCTCCACCCTGCACCCCTCCCCCACCATTCCTCCCCTTTAGTTTATGCCCATGTGTCTCAAGTTCTTTAGATTCTATATTTCCCCTACTATTCTTACCCTCCCCCTGTCTATTTTCTACCTGCCATCTATGCTAGTTATTCTCTGTACCTTCTCCCCCCTTCTCCTTCTCCCACTCCCCTGTTGCTAACCCTCCATATGATCTTCATTTCTATGGTTCTGCTCCTGATCTAGCTGTCCTCTTAGTTTGCTTTTGTTTTAGGTGTGGTTCTTAATAACTGTGAGTTTGCTGTCCTTTCCCAGTTCATCTTTTTTATCTTCTTTTTATTAGATAAGTCCCTTTAACATTTCATATAGTAAGGGCTTGGCGATGATGAACTCCTTGAATTTGACCTTATCTGGGAAGCACTTTATCTGTCCTTCCATTCTAAATGAAAGGTTTGCTGGATAGATCAGTCTTGGATGTAGGTCTTTGGATTTCATGACTTGGAATACCTCTTTCCAGCCCCTTCTTGCCTGTAAGGTCTCTTTTGAGAAATCAGCTGACAGTCTGATGGGAACTCCTTTGTAGGTGACTGTCCCCTTATCTCTTGCTGCTTCTAGAATTCTCTTGTTCATTTTAATCTTGGCTAATGTAATTATGATATGCCTTGGTGTGTTCCTTCTTGGGTCCAACTTCTTTGGGACTCTCTGAGCTTCCTGGACTTCCTGGAAGTCTATTTCCTTTGCCAGATTGGGGAAGTTCTCCTTTATTCTTTGTTCAAATAAGTTTTCCACTCATGGCTGTTCCTCTTCCCCTTCTGGCACCCCTATAATTCGAATGTTGGAATGTTTAAAAATGTCCTGGAGGTTCCTAAGCCTCTCCTCATTTTCTTGAATTCTTGTTTCTTCATATTTTTCTGTTTGGTCATTTTTTTCCTCTTTCTGGTCCACTCCTTTGATTTGAGTCCCAGTTTCCTTTCCATTACTGTTGGTTTCCTGTGCATTTCCATTCATTTCAATTAGTTTAGCTTCCATATGTTCCTCGAATTTGTGACTATAATCAACCAGTTCTGTGAGCATGCTGATCACCAGTGTTTTGAACTGTGCATCTGAAAGTTTGGCTATTTCTTTATTGCTTAGATTTATGGGCTCTGGGGCTCTGAGTTGTTCTTGAGCCATGTTTTGATCTGTCCGTGCCTGTTATGTATGAGGAGCAGATCCTTAGTTGTTCACCAGGGCGGGGCCATGCAGGTCGCTGGGTTGTGATGCTGTATGTGGGGGTGGGGTCAGAGAGGGAAAATGGCAGTTCCCTTTGCCGCTTCCCGCCACTAGGCCTGCATGGTCTGTCTCACTGCTAGGTCCTTCACCAGTTTATCTGCACATGAATGTGTGACCTTGATCAGTCCTCAGTGGGTCCATCGCCTTGTGCCCTCAGTGGGTCTGCCTGCTTCTCCACACTTGGGATCCGCCCATGGCTGCTGCGCACCTGGGTCGTGCGCCCTGGTCGGTCAGGTGGATCTTTCCTGCCCGACCCTGCTCTGCTGCTGGTGCTGCCCCTCTTATTGGTTTGGCTGAAGGTTTTGTTGTTGTCAGACTTCCGTGTAGTTCAATTTTCTGTGGTTTGGCTGTGTTTTTGTTGCTAAAACTTTGTTTTTTTAAACTTGGTTGTGTGAGAAGGTGCAGTGCTTCCACCTGTGCCTCCATATTGGTGGAAGTCGAGGGAGGGAACCATTGATGTGTAAGAGAGACATCCCATGGTTGTCTCTGGCATGCCACCAACTGGGGACCTGACCCACAACCCAGGCCTGTACCCTGACTGGAAATTGAATGGGCAACCTTTTTGTTCTCAGGCCAGCACTCAATCCACTGAACCACCTCAGCCAGGGCTGATACCTAGTTTTATACTATTATGGTCAAAGAAGATGCTTGATATGATTTCAGTCTTAAGTTTTTTGAGATTTGTTTTGAGTCCTAACATGTGATCTATCCTAGAAAATGTTCCATGTGCACTTGAAACGAATATATATTCTGCTGCTTTGGGGTGAAATTCTCTGAAGATACCAATTAAATCCATCTGATGTAGTGTGTCATTTCAGACCACTGTTTCCATGTTGACTTTCTGCCTGAAAGATCTATTCATTAATGTCAATGGGGTGTTAAAATCTCTACTCAGAATGTATTACTGTGAATCTCTCCCTTAATGTTCGTCAAGATTTGCTTTACATATTTAGGTGCTGTTATGTTGGGTGCATAAATGTTTAAAAGGGTTATATCCCTCTTGTTATATTGCTCCCCTTATCATTATGTAATGTCCTTCTTTGTCTTTTACTATAGCCTTTTTTTAAAGTCTATTTTATCAGGTGTAAGTATTACTACTACAGCTTTTAAAAAAATTTTCCATCCCTTTTTCATCCCTTTTAGTCTGTGTGTGTTTTTCATTCTGAGGTGGGTCTTTTGTAGACAGCATATACATGGGTCTTCGTTTCTTATCCATTCAACTACCCTATGTGTTTTGATTGAGCATTTAAGTCAATTATATTTAAAGTGATTATTGATAGGTACTTATTTGTCATTTTATTCTTTTAATTATGTTCCTCTGTTTTTCTCCTTCCCCTTCTCCTCCTCCTCCTCCAAGAAAGCCCTTTAACATTTCTTGTAAGACTGGTTTGGTGGTAACAAACTCCTTTAGTGTTTTCTGGGAAGCTTTTTCAATTTTAGTGTTTTCTGGGAAGCTCCTTCAATTTTAAATGATAGCCTTGCTGTGTAAACTAGTCTTGGTTGTAAGCCCTTGCTTTCCCTCACTTTGAATATTTCATGCCACTCCCTTCTGGTCTGAACTATTTCTATTGAGATACCAGACTTATGGAAGCTACCTTGTAGCTCATTGTCACTTGCAGCTTTGAAGATTCTCTCTTTGTCTTTAACCTTTGCCGTTTTAATTATGATGCGTCTTTGTGTGGGTCTCTTGGGTTCATCTTGTTTGGGACTCTGTTTCCTGGACTTGGGTGTTTTTTTCCTTCCCAGGTTAGGGAATTTTTTTGTCCATTATTTCTTTAAGTGGGTTCTTGGTCTCTTCCTTTCTCTTTTCTCTTTCTGGTATCCCTGTGATGTGGATGTAATTATGCTTTATGTTGTCCCAAAGGTTCTTTAAACTATCTTGGTTTTTTTTAATTCCTTTTTTCTTTTTGTTCTTTTTTCCTCTTAATTTATATACTTTTTATTGATTATGCCATTACAGTTGTTCTATTTCCCCCTTCATTACCCTCCACCATACCCCCCGTCCCCATCATTACCTCCCCTTTAGTTTATGCCCACATGTCTCAAGTTCTTTAGATTCTATATTTCCCATACTATTCTTGTCCCCCCATCTATTTTCTATCTACTGTCTATGCTACTTATTTTCTATACCTTCGCCCCCCCTTCTCCTCCCACTCCCCTGTTGCTAACCCTCCTTGAGATCTTCATTTCTATGTTTCCACTCCTGATCTAGCTGTCCTCTTAGTTTGCTTTTGTTTTAGGTGTGGTTCTTAATAACTGTGAGTTTGCTGTCCTTTCACTGTTCATGTTTTTTTAACTTCTTTTTCTTAGATAAGTCCCTTTAGCATTTCATATAATAAGGGCTTGGTGATGATGAACTCCTTGAATTTGATCTTATCTGAGAAGCACTTTATCTGTCCTTCCATTCTAAATGAAAGTTTTGCTGGATAGAGCAATCTTGGTTGTAGGTCTTTGTATTTCATGACTTGGAATACTTCTTTCCAGCCCCTTCGTGCCTGCAAAGTCTCTTTTGAGAAATCTGCTGACAGTCTGATGGGGACTCCTTTGTAGGTGACTGTCCCCTTATCTCTTGCTGCTTCTAGAATTCTCTTGTTCATTTTAATCTTGGCTAATGTAATTATGATGTGCCTTGGCGTGTTCCTTCTTGGGTCCAACTTCTTTGGGACTCTGAGCTTTCTGGATTTCCTGGAAGTCTATTTCCTTTGTTCTTTTGATTGGGTGTTTCTTTTACATTGTCTTCCAAATCACTGATTCTCTCCTCTGCTTCATCCAATTTATTGTTTATTCCTTCCAGGTTCGTCTTCATTTCAGACATTGTAGTCTTCATTTCTTTCTTTTCTTTTTTGTTTAAGATTTATTTATTTATTTTTAGGCAGAGGGGAAGGGAAGGAGAGAGACACACCCACACACATCAATGTGTGGTTGCGTCTTCTGTGCCCCTTCCTGGGGACCTAGCCCTGAACCCAGGCATGTGCCCTGTCTGGAAATTGAACTGGTGGCCCTTTAGTTCACAGGATGGTGCTCAATCCAGTGAGTGACAATAGCCAGGGCAAGTGTTCTTCATTTTTAACTATTCCTTTTTTATGATTTCTATGTCTTTTTATTCTGTTGAGCATTTTTATAACCGCTTCTTTTTTAAAGTTATGTATTATTCATTATGCTATTACAGTTATCCCAGTTTACCCTTAGCCCCCTTCTACCCAGCACCTCCTACTTTCTCAGACAATCCCCACACCATTGTTCATGTCCATGGGTCATACATATAAGTTCTTTGGCTCTTCCATTTCCTATATTGTACATTATATCCCCATGGCTATTCTGTACCTACCCATTTGTACTTCTTAATTGCCACACCTCTTCACCCATTATGCCAAATGCCCCTCCCGTCTGACAACCATCAATACCAATTATTGATAGATATGTATTCATTCACATTTTATTATTCATAGTTTTTATCTTTTTTTTTCTTTTGGCTGGGTTCAGTGAACTTTATTGATGGTGCATGACAAGGCAGGGCTCCCTACGCCCCTCTTCTCTTCAGAGGGTCTAGGATGGAAACTGGAGGTCAGGAGATTCTCAGTGTGTTGAGGAATCAATATGGGGCAAGGATTCCCCAGCAGCTGAGGGTCTCTCTTCCTGTCACTGGGGCTGGTGGTCCAGGGGTCTCTTACTCCTTGGAGGCTATGTACCACAAGCTCCATTACTCTGTTGCTGTACCTAAGTCATTGTCATACCAGGAAATAAGCTTGACAAAATGGTCATTGAGAGCAGTGCCAGTCCCGGCATCACAGGTCGAGGAGTGGGTGTCACTGTTAAAGTTGAGAGGAGACAACGTGGTCCTTGGTATAGTCCAGGATGCCCTTGAGGGGGCCCTATGATGCCTGCTTCACTACTTGATGTCATCATATTTGGCAGCTTTCTCTAGGCAGCAGGTCAGATCCACAACCAACACACTGTGGGTGGAGACATGGAAGGCTATGCCAGTGAGCTTCCCGTTCAGCTCAGGGATGACCTTGCTTACAGCCTTGGCAGTGCCAGTAGAAGCAGGGATGATGTTCTGGGCAGCCCCTCAGCCATCACACCACCGCTTGCCAGAGGCCCATCCACGGTCTTCTGAGTGGCAGTGATGGCGTGGACTGTAGTCATGAGTCCCTCCACAATGCTAAAGTTGTCATGGATGACCTTGGCCAGGGGGACCAAGCAGTTGGTGGTGCAGGAGGCATTGCTGACAATCTTCAGGAAGTTGTCATACTTGTTATAGTTCACACCCATCACAAACACAGGGGTATCTACAAAAGGGGCAGAGATGATGACCCTTTTGGCTCCACCCTTCAAGTGAGCTTAAGTCTTCTCCATGGTGGTGAGGACACCAGTGGACTCCACAACATATTCAGCTCCACCATCACCCCATTTGATGTTGGTGGGATCTCACTCCTGTAAGATGGAGATGGACTTTCCATTGATGACAAGCTTCCTGTTTTTAGCCTTGACTGTGCCCTGAGCATGCCATGAGTAGAATCATACTGGAACATATAGACCATGTAGTTGAGGTCAATGAAAGGGTCATTGATGGCAACAGCATCCACTTTGCCAGAGTAAAAGGCAGCCCTGGTGACCAGGCACCCAATACGGCCAAATTCATTCACTCCAGTCTTCACCATCATGTCTCAGGGTTGAGGCTGACATTGCGCAGGAAGACACAGCTATCTGTTGAGCAGGAGGAGCAGAGAGCCTCATCTTTTTTTTCTTAAATAAGTTCCTTTAACATTTCATAGAATAATGGTTTGGTAATGATGAACTCCTTTAGTTTTTTCTTGTCTGAAACATATTTATTTGCCAGTGATTCTAAATTATTGCTTTGCTGGGTAGAGCAGTCTTGGCTCTACATCCCTGCTTTTTGTGGCTTTAAATATTTCTGGCCAATCCCTTCTAGGCCTGTGAAGTTTCTTTTGAGAAATCAGCTGACAGACTTATGGGTTCTCTCTTGTAGGTAACTAAGTACTTTCTCTTGCTGCTTTTAAGAGTCTCTCTTTATTCTTAACCTTTGGCATTCTAATTATTACGTGTCTTGGAGTGGGCCTGTTGACATCCATCTTTTTGGGACCCTGAGCTTCCTGAAATTGCATTTCTATTTCCTTCACCAAATTAGGGAAGTTTTCTTTCACTCATATTTCAAATAGATTTCCAGTTTCTTGCTCTTTCTCTTCTCTGCTAGCATTTCTATATGCGAATGTTAGAACACTTGAAGTAGTCCCAGAGGCTGCTTATACTATCCTTGGGTTTTTTTAATTCTTTTTGTTGTTCTGATTGGTTGTTTTTTATTTCCTTCTGTTCCAAATCATTGATTTGATTGATTCTCAGCTTCATCCACTTTATTGTTGTTTTCCTGTGATTGTTCTTTATTTCAGTTAGTGAATTCTTTGTTTTTGACTGGATCTGTTTTATGCTGTTGAGGTCCTCATTAAGTTCCTTGAGCATCCTTATAACTAGTGTTTTGAACACTGCATCCGATTGATTGCTTTATCTTCATCTTGTTTAGTTCTTTTTCTGGAGTTTTGATCTGTTCTTTCATTTGGGCAATGTTTTCTCATTTTGGCAGCCTCCCTGTGGCCTTCCTGTGTTTGTTTCTATATATTAGGTAGAGCTGCTGTGACTCCCTGTCATGGTAGCATGGCCTAATGTAGTAGGTGTCCTGTAGGGTCCAGTGGCACAGGTATACCCTTCATGTGCCGAGTTCCACCCTCCTCCTGTAGTTGAGCCTTGGTTGCTGTTGGCAGGTCAATGGGAGGGATTTACCCAGGCTAGTCAACTGCAAGGACTGGCTGTGACCACTGACCCCCCAGCCTTTGCTTTCCATGGAGGATCAGCTGTGTGGGGGTGGGGTGGGAGTGCTCTGATATAGTCTGTAGCTTTCCACTTGGAAAAGCGGGCTCTGCAGTTTCCCTGATGGTGCAAGCCAAAGTAAGTCCCCACCTGTGTTTTCCTGGTGCCACCCTGCCTAGTCCTAACAGTGTAGTTGGTGAGTCAAAAGGCAGATCCATTTTTAGTTTTCTTAGAAAATTCCATACTGTTTTCTATAGTGGTTGTACCAGTCTGCAATCCCACCAACAGTGCACTAGGGTCCCCTTTTCCCCACAATCTCTCCAATACTTGTTTGTTGCTTTGTTTATGATGGCCATTCTGACTCGTGTGAAGTGATGTCTCACTGTGGCTTTAATTTGCATCTCTCTGATAGCTAGTGATACTGAGCATCTTTTCATGTGTCTCTGGATCCTCTGTATGTCCTCCTTGGAGAAGTGTCTGTTCAAGTCCTTTGCCCATTTTTTAATTGGGTGGCTTGTCTTCTTAGAGTGGAGTCATGTAAGTTCTTTCTATATTTTGGAGATTAAACCTTTGTCTGAGGTATTATTGTCAAATATGTTTTCCCATACAGTTGGTTCTCTTAAAAATATGGAACGCTTCATGAATTTGCATGTCATCCTTGCGCAGGGGCCATGCTAATCTTCTCTATATCATTCCAATTTTAGTATATGTGCTGCCGAAGCGAGCACTGGATGTGGTTTCTTTAATTCCGTATTTGTGAGGCTTTCATTCAACTCTATTTCTGTCAGTTCTGAGTGATGGTTGTTCTGCAATTTAGTTATAATGTGGAAGTGGTTGTTCAAGGAGTTGAACTGTGTTTACCTATGTCACCATCTTGACTGGAAGTCCCTAACCATTACTTTGAACTGTATGTCTTATAAATTATTTGCCTCCATTTCATTTAGCTCTTTTTCTGGAGATTTCTCCTGTTATTTCATCTGGAGCCTCTTTCTTTGTCTCCCCATTTTTGCTGCTTCTTTGTTTTTATTTCTGTATATTAGGTAGAGCTGCTGTGATTCTCTGTCTTGGTAGTGTGACCAAATATAGTACGTATCCTATAGGGTCCATTGGTGCAGTCTCCTTGATCAACTAAGATGGATGCTCCCAGAATGTCCTTTGGGGTACGTGTGTCCTCCTGTTGTAATTGAGTGATTGTCGTTGGCCTGTTCATGCATGGGATTCATCCTCGGCTGGCTTACTGTGAGCCCCAACCCAATCCACAGTGTATGAGCTGCTGTTCAGGTGCTAACCACATGAATTGGAATTCACCTCAGCTGAGTTTGGTGCCAGGTGAGATTTCCCTTTAGATATGCTGCTGGTGAAGCTCATTGGGTCCTGCTATGGTGGTGTCTGAAGCTGGCCACTGGGTATGTTGGTTCTGAGCCTCTTTGGAGGAACTCTGGTACAGACCAATATCAGATGCTGCCTGTGGCTGACCCTGGGCAGTCAGTCATTTGGGGCTACAAAGGAATCCACCATTTGTAGCTGCCTCTGCTGGCACAGGTATGCACAGGAAAGACCAAGCTGCATTCCAAGGCCAGCTTTCACTAGCACTGGGCCCAAGGTTAGGTCAGCAAAAGTCCAAAGGCACCCAAGATCCTCCTTCGCCTGCCTCTGCCCACCAGCTTCCTGCTAGTTGCCTGTTAGCCTCATTCATAAAAAAAAACGTCTGGATATACTCAAGCTGCATGAGATAGGTTCACAGTGAATCGCAGGTAGGGGCAAATTGTGTTTACCATATTGATATAGGTTCAAACTTTGTGCCAGTGCTGGGTCTGAAGCCACTCAGCAAATGTCCCCAGGTACATCAAGTCTAGCTGCCATCTTCTGGGTGCTCACAAACCTTTGTGTAGTGGCAGGTCTCAGGGAATTGTCATGGTGAGGCCAGCATATTTTGTCATGCCCAAACAGACCAAGATTTGACCATGTGAGGGAAGGGCTCTGCCCTGTTTTAGCATACGAGAGATAAATGGCCCCTGTTCTAGAGCTACACAGCTCAGGCTGTCCCAGATTTAGCTGGGCAGAGACGGAGCACACCAGGGTGGGGCAGCCAGGTGTTGGGAGGATGGGGCTAGTGGATCTCCGATGAGGGGGAGGTGCTGGTCAGGCTTTGGGGCTGTGCAGGTATGGCCCCCACTCTAGAGCCACACTCCTCAGTCTGTTTTGGATTTTACCCTTACCACAGTAGGGTGGAGCCACTAGGAGTCAAGGAGGTGTGGCCGCTGAAGCTGGAGTCTGGAGTTGTGGTTTGAAGCCTGAATGGTAGTTCTAGTGGATCTCCCATGGTGAGGAAGTGCCAGTCAGGTCTACTGGAAAGTAGGGTAAATGGCCCCTGTGCCAAAGCCACAGAGCTCAGTCATTGATACCCCTGAGTCTACCCAGACCTTTACACTCTTGCCAAGGCAGCTGACTTCTCAGTTGGGCATAAACTCCACAGGGTGGGGCAAGAGGGAGTCCAGAGGGTGGGGCTCTTTCTTTTCCCTAGGGTGTCATATAGAGGTGAGTACTCCACCCAAGAAGGATGGTGTCTGTAGTGTGGGAGAATGAAAGCACAGGGATCCTGGCAGCTGTACCTTCAGCTCTCCCCAGAGCCATAAACCCCAGACTTTCCTCATACAACTCTAGTCTACTCTGCCTCTTTCCACTGGAGCCCAGGGTGAGTGGCTGCAAACTACATTTTATCCACTGGCCTTTTAAGAGGTGCCTGTCTCTGGCAGACTCCTTTCTCTCTATCAGACAGAAACCTCACTGCTTTTCATGACCAGATGTTAAGTGGGCACCTCTTCCTGGCTCTGGTGCTCATTGTTAGGGAACCCAGCTTAGGATTTAGACTCTACACTTCCCTGGGGGAACCCCCACAGCTGAGATATCCCTCTGGAACCTCAACCCTTTCCTGTAGGAGCGGGGGCAGCTCTTTCAGCATCTCTGCCGTTCCTGCCAGTGTCGATATGGCTTCTGTAAATTCTTGGTTATAAGGCTTCTCTCTAGCTAGTCTTCAGTTGGTTTTTCAGTGTGATTGTTCTATATTTTAGTTATACTTCCAGTTTGGTCCTGGGAGGAGGTAAGTAGCTTCCACCTCCTCCTACCATCTTGGCTCTTCCAAGTGACTGTATTTTATAATTGGGTGTGTGGTGGTTTGTTTTGTTTCCTTTTGTTCGAGGAACAGAGACTCAACTTAAGCTATATCAAGAAATGGATTTTTATTTTTAAAATACAACTTGTGAGGGGAAATGAAATCCAAAAATATTCAAGAGCAGGAAGTGTAGTATAGTCAGACCTTTGGAGTTGAATTGTAAATCATTCCAGGATAGCACTGTGTGTGCATCTTCTCTGGTGGTGCTCTGCCATTTATGTAACTCAGATATTCTTCATATCTCCTTCACTAGAATTCTACTGAACTCTACTAGAATTCACTAGAATTATTTTTAGTTCTGCTGCCACTAGACTTCATTTGCTATTTTATATATTGCTTTTGTTCCTGATTTCTGCTGCTTCATACTTTCTGCATACTTACAGTTGGCTTATCACTTCATGTAATTTACTCCGTCTTGAGTTCTTTCATTGTAGCGTTACAATAGTGTAGTTCTATTATCTTGACATTTTCTAACTGTAGTTTCTAGAATAAGTATCTAATTGCCTCGATTTATTCCCATTTTAGCAGAGTTTTTTGTTTTTGCTTTTGTTTGTTTGTTTGCTTTTTTAATGAGACGGTTTCATAGGTGGAGTGCCCACCAGTTCTGGCCAGGGGACTACTTGGACTGAGTTAGATTCCCTTAGTGGAGTACTGGGAGTAAAGTATCATGTTGGATAATGTGTTTAGTATATGCTGTAAAATGTTATGAGTATCAGCACATTATAGGCCCTCAATGCCCACTGTTATTCGAGGGCAGTATTTATGAAATGCAAAACTGTTTAAGACTTCCAGAATAATACAAAAGAATGTATTGTGTTTGGGGCAAAGGTCATGAGAACTAGGCTCATTTGAGGCCAGACTACATCCTAAGGGGAATGAACTCATAAGAACTGATGTTATGGTACATATGCTGTAGGCATACTTTTCTGGATATTCCCACTGGTCCACTTTCTTTTTGCCTATAGCCAACCAAACACAGATGAAGAAAATTAAAACTAGGATGTTAATATCTCCATAAACTCATTATTATCCACCTTCAGAGGACCATCAGCTGTATCCAGCTTTCCTATTTGCCTTCCTACTCTCTGTTGGAACTGCTCCTCTACTTCCTCAAACCTCTTTTCTATGCCCACTCCCTGCTGTCATCCCTCCTGGCCCTCAGTGCGTGACCTTGCCTGAGATCAAAATAAAAGCCATCAGACAGGAATCCTTTGTTCTCCACTGGCCAAAGCTTATTCACTCCACTTATCTGTGGCTAGTTATTCCAGTTCTTTGGATATTATCACTTCCTAACTTTTCAGAAATCTTGCACTATTAGATTAGTCATTCCTTCTTTTTTTCATCCTTTGTTGCTTTTTAAGTGACTTTATTGAGATAAATTCACATATAACAAAGTTCAGTCTTTTAAAGTATTCAGTTCAGTTGTTTTTACTCTGTTTACAAAGTTGTTTTGAGCACCAATAATCCCTTCTTTCTTGTATAGACAACTTATGCTCTCAAAGTAGCTTATTTTCATCAAATATGTAGAGATAGCTTTTTTATTTTTTATTGATGTTTGAATGTAGTTGTCTCCATTTTCACACCACCATTTCTGCCCTGCCTCCCTGCCCATCTCCCACCCTCAATGCCACCCCCCTTGGCTCTGTCCATGGGTCCCTCATGCATGTTCATTTATGACCCTTTCCCTTTTTTCCCACATTATTCCCCTCTCTCCTCCCCTCCCCTCCGGTTACTGTCACTTTGTTGTCAATTTCAATGTCTCTGGCTATATTTTCCTTGTCAGTTTGTTTTGTTAATTAGGTTCCACTTATAAGTGAGATCATGTGGTATTTGTCTTTCACCACCTGGCTTATTTCGCTTAGCATAATGCTTTCCAGTTCCATCCATGTTGTTGTGAAGCATAGCAGCTCCTTCTTTCTTTCTGCTGCATAGTATTCCACTGTGTAAATGTACCATAGTTTATTGACCCACTCATTTACCAATGGGCACCTAGGCTGCTTCCAGCACTTAGCTATTGTAAACTGTGCTGCTGTGAACATGGGGATGCATAGGTTCTTTTGAATTAGTGATTCAGGATTCTTAGGGTAAACCCAACAGTGAAAGTGCTGGGTCAAAAGACAATTCCATTTTTAGTTTCTTGAGGAAATTCCATACCGTTTTCCCCAGATGCTGCACCAGTCTGCATTCCCACCAATAGTGCACTAGGGTTCCCTTTTCTCCACAACTGTGCCAGCACTTAATTGTTTGTTGATTTGTTTATGATGGCCATTCTGCCCAGTGTGAAGTGGTATTTCATTGTGGTTTTAATTTATATCTCTGATGGCTAATGATGCTGAGCATCCTTTCCTATGTCTCTGGGCCCTCTGTATGTCCTTCTTACAGAAGTGTCTGTTCAGGTCCTTTGCCCATTTTTTTAGTTGGATTGTTGTTCTTTATGATGTGGAGTTTTGTGAGTTCTTTATATATTTTGGAGCTCAAACGCTTGTCTGAGATATCAGACAAAAGTTCTCCAAGGAAAACATTGGCAAATATGTTTTCCCATACAGTTGGTTCCCTTTTCATTTTGTTAACGTTTTCTTTAGCCATGTAGAAGCTCTTTATTTTGATGAAGTTCCATTTGTTTATAAAGATAGCTTTTTTAATCTTAAAAAAAAAAACCCTTCCTGTATACCACATTCTTCAGGTCCAACTTTGGCAGAATGAGCCCCACAGATGGGAAAGTAAGATATGGCCCTGGCTCTGGAGATCAGGGAGTTAAAGGCAACAGCTAGGACCAAATTCTGAAGGATAAGGAATGTAATTTATAACCCCTATCCTGAGAGCTGAGAAAGGGTCTTGAAAGCAATAGAAGGGACAACTTGGAAGATAAGCTCACTGCCTCCTCAACCCCCCAAAAGATATAATCACCTCACATTATACACAAAAAGTAAAGTTTACATAGACTAAAAAGTGAAACTCGTACAAAATAAAACATCTATATTACACAACATAGAGTATGTTCATGACCTTGGAATAGATAAGTATTTTTAAAATAGAACACAAAAAAACAGTAGTTATAAAGGAAGAGATTAAAAAATTGGATGGCAAAAGACTTGAACAAGTACTTCATGAAAAAGGAAATGCCTCATTAATCATTAGAGAAGTATAAATTCAGACTACAGTGAGATACCACACACCATAAAGAAGACTGACAATGTCAGGTGTTGGGAGGAATGCGAAGTAAGTAAAATTCTCAGGCAGTGTTGATGGGAGTGTGAATTAGTATATCTGCTTTTGAAAACTGATTAGGAATATATACTGTTTTGATAAATGCATGACTTATGCTCGAGCAGTTCTGATCTTAGGCATATACCCAAGAGAAATGCATACATAAATTTACCAAAATACATGTATAAGAATAGCAGCTTTATATAGCAGCTTTTTATATAGCAGATTTATTCATAATAGTTTCAA
The DNA here is from genome assembly GCF_021234435.1 of Artibeus jamaicensis. Classification (NCBI taxonomy): domain Eukaryota; kingdom Metazoa; phylum Chordata; class Mammalia; order Chiroptera; family Phyllostomidae; genus Artibeus; species Artibeus jamaicensis. The sequence goes on along the minus strand of NW_026521814.1, from coordinate 11,732,242 downwards.
TAACATAAATAACTTTAAAGAATAAACAAATTATGGAATATTCCTTTAGTGGACTATTATATGACAAAGAAAAAACAAATTACTACTGCATCTAACAATATGGATAAATTTCATAATTTTGAACAAAGAAGCTGGGCATAAAGTAATGCTACTGTCTGATTTCATGTCTATAAATTCCAATAGTGGATTAATTTGTGATACAAAGAAGCCAGGATAGTGATTATCTCTGGAGAGGAGTAGAACATTATAACTACATTGCTAATAATATTCTATATTATTATTGGGGTTATTAGGGTTGTAGTTACAGGCATGTGTTCATTCTGTGATACTTCATCAAGTTATAGGTAACTGACGAATGTTACACTGGGTGTTATATTTCAGTATAAGCCCTTCCAAGTTTGACCTCCAAACTACTAATTATCTTCTGTCTTAGTAGTTGAATTTCCAATTTGGATTTTTATTTACCTTCTTTAATTTTGGTTTTCTTAAAAGTTTTTCTTAGTTGTCAACCATTTTGACATTTCATTCATTTTTTCTAACCTCGCCTCTTTTTATGACTTCATGCTCCTGTTTCATAACTACTCGATCTTTTTGCGTTTTGCCAAGTTATGCCAGATAATTCATTAAGAAGGTTGTGTGTGCGTGTGTGATCATTTTCTTTTTTCCCCTTCTGACTCTTCTTATTCAGTAGCATTTTTATTAAAATCAGATTTTCCCCCATTCCTCCCTACCCCCAACCACCTTGTCTTTCTTGGAACAGGGCAAAATCCATTCTGGCTTATTTACAGGAATCAAAGGGGCAATTGCCTTCTTCTCCTCCTTAGTAATGATCAGATCTTTTGCTAAAAGATCTGTATCTTAAGAATGAATTGGTGTTCGTTCCTGTTGCTAACATTATAGCCAGGAGTACTGCTATGTAAGTTCACACTTTTAACTGTAATGAATCACATAGCTGAAAACCCACAACTCCTGATCTATATTCTGCCCAGGTTATTATAAGAATTAAGCTATTGTTTTAATTCTTGGAGGACATCTCCCTTACACACATATACACAGTCATGCAGCCCATGGCTGCCAGTTGTCTCAGTTTGCTTTTTTTGTTGCCTGATTCTTTCCTGGGAGTTTTAGTCACTGTCTACATGATTACATTATGTAGAAAGATGATGGTCAGGGGTCAGTACTCAGGTCTCCATAAAGAGCAACATTCATCTAGTAGAGCAACAAGTGCTGAATATTCTGATTCAGGCAGATTCTTAATCTCAATTTAGAATATACAGTGGGAGTCTGTTTTGTGAGAGAAACCCAGATTGGTCTTGTCTCATTTGGAGTATTTAAAGAGGACAATCTGTGCTGGAGCAGGAGGAAGCTGTGTTAGTGGACTCCTAACCAGACTATTTTGAGCTGGAGGCCTTGCCTCCATTCTTCTAGTCTGGGTGCATTGTTGGCTGTGCTGTGTTAAAGCCACCCAGCTGGCATAGGTCAGCACATCAGAGTGTCAGCATCAAGTTGTAGGGTAGTGGTTTTGGCTAGAGGGTGGCTATAATTATTAAAGAATAAGAGTGAGTCACCTTGATAACCTGTCAACTCTATCCAGTTAGCCATTAAATTTTAGGGTTACAGATGGTAGGCAGAGAACAGATGAAGTCCTTTCTTTACCCTCACCCTGTGAATATACTCTTATTTTTCCCCTATTCTAAAGATAATATACTGGTCAAAAATAAATAAAAACAGCATTGCAGTTTTTTTTTTTTAAGGCAGAAAAGGAGAGTCCTCTGGAATACAATCTTCTAGAGAATTCTGTTGTAATTTGATGTGACACCTATCCAGTTTCATTATTTGAGTACATTTACTTATATTTATTATACGAGGTCTATTCAAAGAAAGTCCAGCTATTGTTAACATAATGAGAACAGTTTACATGACATTGATATAGTGAGGCAGCCAAGGAGAGTGGACTGGAATGCACATGCTTAAACAATGATGACTTCACTGTACCAGTTAATGAAGGTGGTAGGCATCATTGAGGGAGCATGTATACTGTGTGTCTGTTAATAGTAAGAATATTAACTTTCTCTGATGACCTTGGAATGAGAATGAGGGCTTTGAATAACAACCTTAGGAATGCCTAGGCAAAGAAGGAGCAATTAGGTGATAAGACAAATAGGCCAGGGTGATAGAACATGAACTTTGCATTGCTTAGACCTAAATTTTAATCTCAGCCATGCTACTTACCAGCTATGCGAATTTATGCAAATCACACATCCTCTCTGAGTGTAAATACGTTACAGATGCTATTAACAACAATAATAAAATATCTTAAAAATAGAGCATTTCTAAAGTGAAATGCTCTCAATAAGAAGAGTCAAAGTAGAAGAGCAAGGTTTTCAAGGTGAGTTTGTATTAAGCTAGTTCTTGTAGAATGTTAAGACTAGAAGCCTGAATTGAGTTTTCACTAAGAAGGCTGGTATTGTTGGTAACCTTCAGAAATTTGAAGAAAAGGACTACTAAACAATTGTTCAGTTGTGGAAGATGTATACATATTTGCTTTAAAGGCAAACCCAAGGGAATATATTATCATTTTGTAGATCACTGGCATTTAGTCTTTCAACAATCATAATAACCATGGTAACAACTCATTGACTGAGAACTTATTCTGTGCCAAGAACTGCACTGAAACACCTTATATGCATTATCTCGTTTGATATTCACAGTGACCCCCAGGAGGCAGATAGTATCCTCATCTGAATTTTGTCAATGAAGTAGTAGGTCATAGACCTGGTGAGCTGTTGACCCAAGATTTATTCCCACACTAAAATAACTTCTGAGTTGTCAAGCATTAGAGTGTTTTTATTTTATGTTTTTATTGTATCTTTTAACTTAATAAGTTAAAAGATAGTATCTTTTAACTTCTTGCTAAAATTAAAATTAATTTTTACTTAAATTAAGAAAAACAACACATCACAACTATACATATAATGATCATTTATAGAAGATAATATTATTTGATCAATGTATTTTTTTGTCTTCAGTGAACTGACATCTTTTAGTAATCTAAGATTTATTTTCTTGGCTATTAAATATTCTGCAGGGATAATAAAGAGAGTACTGGGTACAAAATAAAAAATTTTCAATTTCAAGTATTTTTATTTTCAACTCTTGAAAGACTTGGTGATAATCTATAAATTTTTCTAAAAAAGACTGGCTTTATTGGATACACTGCTTGGGAATGTTAATTATGAGTTAATTCTCTTTAAAGTTTGAGGCTCCTAACTTATAATATAGTATTTTAGTATAGGGTGGGGTAAAAAAAGAATGCCAAAAGCATGTGTGATAGCCAAAAGTCTGTGGTGATGGTCTAGTTAATTTAAAATGAGAGACAGGTACTGAAATTCCTTCACTAGTGGTCAGTACTTATCGAAGCCCTTTCATTTTGTAAAAATGTGTATAGTTACAAAAGTATTTTATACTTTTTATATGATTAAAATTTAATTTTCTTCCTTATTTTTGGTTTGGCTTTCTTTTTTTTTCTTTCTTTCTTTAATTGAAAAAAACTAATGGAACCAAATATAAGATGGTACCACTGTTTTCTCCTTCTTTTGTATAATCTTGTTGCGTATCTCTACATAAGCTGTTCTGGCCACTCATCATAGTAACCAGCTGGGCCATTTCACCTGCTGGAACCATTAAAGAGGACTCTCTCCCCCTAGATTAATCCCCTCCGACATTAGTTTTTTGCACTGACAACTGGAGCAGGCATTCAGAATTTGCAGGTGGCCAGTGTGACGCACATAATTGCCTACAATTTTAGGCAATGAATAAAAATGGTCTACATTACTTGTCAAAGGTTGTATATGCAGTGCCAAGTGAGATCTATGGGAAGCCTTTTAGGGTTTAAAGAACAGTTAATAGCAAGGCTGCACAGGGCTTTTTTAATCATAATGCATTTGTAATATAGCACTTTGATCTTCTCCTCGTAGGAAATGGTGTTACATTAGCCACTTTTAAACATTTATGAGTGAAATTCAGTTATAGAAGAGTAAAAGTGATTATTCTTAAGCAGAACATGTTAGATTTCATTAAAAGTTTTTAGCTTGCCCCTTCCTTGTTAAAATCTGTGGGAAGTCCTTTTCCTGGAGTTTCAAATCAGGATCTAAGGATATAGGGCTTTTTCCTTATTTTTCCTGTTGGTAACAGCAAGATTTGGAAGGAAGGTATACTAAATATTGAAGTAATTTATACAAGTGGATATTTACAGAAGAACAACTGATTTATGGTAAAGGGAAATACATTGAAAACCCAAGAAACCTATTACTAATAATTGTGTACTACAATAAATTTTAAAAATTGCATATTTTAAACATCCATAAATTATCTTTAACAACAACAAAAAACAGATGACTCTCAAATGCACTTATTTTGGAAGAGCTAAGTTTGACCTTTCAGACCCTAGAGCCTTTTATTAACACCTGCCTGTAAGGAGAACCTTGCCACACGCAGCTTTTAGATTCAGAACCACAAAACTGATGAGGAAAGGCTTGAAGGGTTCAGTTTGTGTCACTTGCTGTTTGCCGTTTCCATTTCACAGATGATTAATCTTTCTGTGAAGAAAGGCCAGAGAAACAAAGCACATTGGGCTTTTCCTGCAGTTACTCCTTCTGAATGCACACTAGCTTGCTAACTAAAAGGCCTTTAGATTTCCAGCAGAGAGAGATGTTCTGAAAGTGAATGCAGCTGGTTGGAGGTCACCAGTGCAGGGCTCTTGCCATTGTGTAATGGAGGCTTTGGCAGGTTGGAGGGGGATTGTTGGAGTGGGGACAGGAGAAGTGGTCTGAGAGAAGGCGTTGGCAAAAATTAATTCATAATAAAAAGGGATTTGGTCAGTTGATATAATATTTTGGAGGTTAGATTATCAATAACAGATTCAATGTCATCTATTTGTTTGGTTTTCTTTTTAAGGAAAAAATTATAATCCCTTCTCTGTCTAGTATCTCCCCCCCCTCCATTTCCTAATAGCATCTTTGCAAGTGGCACCACTAGGTAATGTTGAAATATTACTGTCTTTTGTCATCTTTAGTGTAGTTGAATTTTATTTAAAATTTTTAAGACTTTTACTGAATTTGCTAGTATTCCACATTTTATATGTTAATATTTTAATGCCACAACACTGTTTCATTAGTATTTGGTTTCTTAAATGAGACGATGAAAATTATTATCTGTGACTTAGTTCCTCTTTTAATTTTTGTATTTAGTATCTAAATGCATAATATTCATCTTGTATTTACATTTCTCAATTGTGTACAGGACATCATGTGCAAAGTCAAATCCTGGGTTATAGATCAAAAGAAACCTGTTCGCTTCTATCATGATTGGAATGACAAAGAGGTAGGTTATGGGTATGTGCCATTTGTGATTGCCTTTGTTTTGACTTTTTATAGAACAAATTAGAGTTGTCATTATTTTATACTAATTATTATATCTAGTTAAACTGTGGTTCTATCAATGATTGCTTATTCCCAGGCCTGTTATTTCTTACCTCTACTCTTCATATTTTATAACAATGAATGTTTTAGAAACAAGAAATACAAAAATGAAAATGGCTAGTTGTTTAAACAGTTTACTTTCAAGTTATTTAGTGATTTACTCAATAGTTAACTCAAGTTTTAAAAAGGATTCTTTTTCTGTCTCCCACTTTAGATTGAAGTGCTGAATAAACACTTATTTTTGACTTCAAAACCAATGGTCTACTTGGTTAATCTTTCTGAAAAAGACTACATTAGAAAAAAAAACAAATGGTGAGTTTTTCCTCTCCAGATATAGTCAGACATATCATATCTGTACACACATGAACACCTACATATGTATTTATTGCTACGTTGGATTTTAATTTTTTCCCTCTTATTATTAAAAAGTTTAAAATGTATGAGAAAGCTGTGCTTGGTATTTAAATTCTTAGATGAGTCTCTTAATTGATTTACATTGAGAGAACTTAAGAAAAAAAACAAACAAATTAGGTAATATTGAATCTTACATATTTATTTACCAAATTTAAATTTAAGACATCATTTTTTTCTTTGCAAAATGAGAATGAATGTAGTTGGAACAGTAAAATTTTTTAAACTAGGAATTTCTAGCTGTGTTGATATTATATGTGACTTAAAAATATCCAAAGGGATTACAGTTGGGCATAAATTAAAAAATCCAAATTGAATGCTTCAAAAAAAGTACTTTTTTTAATTAAAAAAAAAACAAACTGTGGGGCAAGGGGGGTTTGTTTCAAATACTCTAAAAGTGTACAAAGGTAAAAACTATGCATTCATGTATTGATTGATTATCATTTTTGACATGTAACCAGAATATACAAGGTTTTCTTTCATTCACTGATAACTTTCAAAAATTTATATGTTCATATAGCATGCAGATATGCACACATTTGGCATAGTGCTCGCTTGCTTTGACTTGCCTCACTGGACCCTCAGTATTTTGTACTATTAAGTTATATTAACAAATCAAGACTATCCAAAGCAGAATATCTGAATTCTCCTAAAATATATTGTTGGGTTTTTTCTGTACTTCATTAAGTACTTAGATGCACATGGTTTCAATTTTCCATTAAAAATTCTCATTTCCATACGATATCAAAGAGTGAGAAGCTTTAAACTGAAAAATAAACATTCATAGACTGGAAGCCAAAACAATAATTAATGTCAGATGGTTAACTCCAGTAAATCATTAGAATAAATTCTGTGAAATTACTGCAACTTAAAATGCCCTGTTGATATTGCCATAAGACATTTTGTGTTCCTGATAGGAAGTTGAATTTGGCCTCTTTATGGGTAATATTATAGAAAGCATAAACTTAACATGAAAGTTTAGTTCCGCCTAGTCAGTGTCTTCCAATAGATAAGTTTAAAATAATCAGTTTTGTCCTGTTTCAAATTCTTATAAATTTGATGATTAATGTGTTAAAAATTGTTACTTTTGGGAAGGAATTTTAAGATTTATTGCTTGCCCTCAGTAAATCTTCTCATTGTAGTATAAATGGTAAGGTTTCCTGAGGCTCTGTGAAACAATACAGACATCAAAGTTCACATGAAAAGGGATGAGTCAGTTTCCTTGCCCAAAGGGGCTTCTCACACCTGTATTTGGATGATTACAGGTAGAACTCCCTGGCTCTAATTGTATAGTAAATACCATTTCCCAGACCCTAATGGTAGACAGACTGTTTGGGAGACGCCAGTCTGTGATTTTGCTGTCGCCAGACACCCCATGTTTTTTGTGAGACCAGTTGTGATGATGATATGGTTATAGCCAATTGAAAGTAAACTCTTGTCTAAATAGCAAATTTTAATTTGTAAAAATGTAGTGGTATGGATGATCCTAAGTATAAAACCGAATTTTGGACTTTATGTGTAGCTAATGGTCTGGTTTGGGTTGTGTGTATGTTTGGTGGGTTGGGGGGTCAGTTCTTGTGGAAGTTAGTGTAATTGCAGCTGAAAGATCAAAGACTGGGTAACTGAGTGATGTTCCAGAAGAGAATTTACCACATAGCCATTTTCTGTACAGTTTCTGCCGCCTGCTGTTCCTATTTTCCCCGAAGCTAGCCATTGACTACCCCCTGTGCATCCCTGCTCGTAAAAAATGATTGAGGAAGTATTTGTCATGTATTTATGAGTGGCAAACATTGTGTGGTAGGGAATGGCATCTACTGGAGCCAGGAAGATTGCCACTTGCCTTTCATTCAGCCACTCTGCTACAGCTTTAAATCCTCTGTTTATGCAACATAGTCTTTGTATTAAAGTGCAGAATAAATTTTTATTATGAAGGATATGAATACTAGGTTTTCATCATTTATAACACTGCAAGCAGATGTAAATAGTTAAAAGACATTTTCACTACTAAATCCTTTAAATTTGTGCTAGCATCTTATTTTTTGGTGATGTTTATATCTAAGTTCCATTTGCATTAGTTGCTCCTTTAGCAAAAGAAAAAGGTGGTTTTTTAAGGTTATTATGTAATGCTACTGTAGCAAATTAAGACTGATGCAGGAAGCAGTAATAAATTTTTTCTAAGTCTTTTAGATCTAGAAAACTATATTAAATGATCAAGAAAGAGGAGGAGGGTTTATGATTTTGGCCACAAGAGAAAGACTAAAACTATTTTAGTTGGTCACCATTTCAGAAATAATGAACAATTTAATCACTAAAGTTCACTTTAAATTTAAATGGTAATGTTTTTCAATTCTAGAGAAGAGGGAAGCATCTTGAAAGATAAAGCCTGTTATATCACTGAGTAGGTAGGTGTATTGACCTTTTGAAAGATGTAAAACTGGAATTGCTCCAAGCATGTATTCTCTGGTTTTAACAAGGTTGAGTTAGTCATCCTGTTGATTCAGGACTAATACCTAGCCCATAAAGAGAAGCTGACATGGTAGCAGAGTTAGTAGCAGATGTGTTATGATCAGATGACACCAATCAAGATGTAAGGGAGTCCATAGGACCTTTTGTATATTATCACAAGTTACTGTTCTTTGGATGAATAAAATTGCACAGAAGTAAGTGTTTTTGTCTTTAGTGGGTGCCAATGATTTTTGAACACTTGAGGATTCAATTTTTAAACATGATCAGTTGTTGCTATATAATTAAGATTGTATTATATGCAGTATTAATTTTAATTTGAGATTGCCCACTGAGTCACGGTGTTGAGCAGGTCCAGGACATTTGAACTCTCAAACCATTGCTTAATTAGGGGTTTAAATTTCAGTCTTTGCATCCTTGCTGTTCTGTTAGTGATATATTCCATCCAATAATGAAATCAGTGAAAGAAATTAATTTCAGATGTAGTAGTCCCCCGCCTCAACCTGTGGAGGTTGCATTCCAAGTAGAGGTGCCTCCACTGGATGCCTGAAGCCATAGACAATCCCGAATCCTGCATGTGCTGGTTTTTTCCTATACGTACCCCAGGATAAAGTTTAATTTATAAGTTAGGCACAGTAAGAGATTAACAACAGTAACTAATAATAAAATAGAATAATTATAATAATACACTGCAATAAAGTTATGTCAGTGTGGTCTCTCTCCAAATATTTTGTACTGTACTCACCTTTTCACTTAAAGGAAGCACTTCATGGCTTCTCTTTGGTATATCTGAATTGACAGCATCATGACTCTCCAGCTTTGGGGCTATTATTAGGTTAAATAAGGGTTACTGGAACACAAGCTTTTTGATACTTGTGACAGTCGATCTGATAACTGAGATGGCTACTAAGTGACAGTGGGTGGGGTAGTGTATACAGCATGGATATGCTGGACAAAAGGATGATTCATGTCCCGGGCAGGCAGACTGGGACAGTGGGAGATTTTATCACACTACTCAGAATGGTATATACTTTAAAACTTATGAGTGTTTTTTTTCTAGAATTTTCAATGTAATATTTTTGCATGGAGGTTGACTGCTGCCAACTAAACCTGTGGATAAGGGGAACTGTATTTTGTACACCTGCACGGCTTCCAATTGTATTTCATTATTGTGTTCTCTAACCCTAGCCCATCTTTCTTAAAACTATTGATAAAAGATCATTATATTTTATTTATTTTACTATATTGTTCAACTGGAAAACAACTAAAATTTAAGACAGACTTCATGTGTGTGTGTGTGTGTGTAACACACATTTTTACATATGTCCTGGTGGGTTTGTGGTCACTGAACATCACCCTTTGGCTAATATTACATGGAGTCAATTAATCTGAGTGTTGAAATTGATTCAAGATAGGTAGACAAATATTAGCAGTCTTTTAAGTTGTATAATCAGGGGCAATGTGTCAGGTTCACCAAATGAATTTTAAATAGAAAAAGACTTTATTAATTCTTATTATACTGTACTTCAGTCTCCCGACTCCCACTTTCCTGTTTTTGTACACAATAACTAAAAATACTTTGGCAGTGCTATATACATCAAGTGCCTGGCTAGGGCAAGAATTATAGGATAAATCCAATTATTTTCTTCATTTCTTGAACCTTCATAAGAATTACAGGTACTGTATCTCAGCAACTACATGTGAAAGGGGAAATTGTTAATTTTTAATATAATTCTATATGTACATATATCTATAGGTACACATGTATATCTATAAATATAAAACTTTTGTAAAATGATTTTTTAAGAAGTCGTGAATTTCTGACAAGATTATTCACTGAAGCTAGAAATTTAACACAGATGCTGTTTTAGAAAAATCACACTGTCAGACATTTGATTTACTTAAAACACATAAAATGAAAATGATGAATTATTCTTAAGTAATTTATTTTAGTTCAGGAGGCTTCTCAAATAGATATGAAATTAGGTTCAATTTCATGTAAGGTTTTCAGGAACATATCCTATTATGTAAAGCAAGATTCACAGGTATAAGGTTTTTTAAAGTGTTTCACATTATCATCCACTATTCTGGCATAGTAAAGTTCTGAAATGTTTGTGCAGTTTTTGTTTGGGGTTATAATTTCTATTTTTTATCACTTGGTGGCTCTTAAAGTTTGGGGGGTTGTTGTTTCAGCCTCATCTTGAAGTGCTTAACATTATAAAAGCTATGAGAATACATTATTAATTCTGAGTGTGTTCCTACCTAACGGAAATGACAAGATAATATTGGTAGGTTTTATTTTACCATGTGAGGAGGGTTTTTATTTGTTTTTTTAGTGGAGTTACAATTTAAAAGCTATCTTTTGTAATTTTTTTCATAATTTCAATACTTTTTAGTGATGATTTCTTTATGAGGACAAATGCTGTTGCACCTTTGACAGATACAGGAGAGTGATGGGTCAGGGCAGGGTACTTGGGAAGTCTAAGTGGAATGCTTACCTTCTTTAAAATACGGGATTGATTAAATCAGTGAACTCCAGTGCAAAACACTCTTAATTTTACTGAAGTAAGTTGTAAATGAATCTAAAAAGAAAATATTTTTAAGACCCTTTCTCCATTTCATCATTTCTTATTTTTGCTGCTGGATATTTTTCAACTGTTTGCTTTTTAATTTGTATTATAATAAGACTTTGAAATGGTATTCTATGTACTATGAATTAGGATTTTAAATAATTTCTGTTAAATGGATTTTGTGGAATTGATTATTTCCCAGGTTCTCTGATCAGAATCTTGAGAGTTAAAAAAAATACATTGAAGCAAAACAACTTTTTCTTACAAGAGATAGAAGGCTGAAAGAAGCAAGAGGACCTCTTTGCTCATTTGAGAATATTTTTACTCGAAATGTTCTTTTGTGTTTGTGTATATATATGTATAAGTAATAATACTTGTGAATTTCTGGTTTTCATTACATAGTTTTTGGTATTTTCAGCAATTTCATATTATCAAGAGGTACTGGTACTCTACAGTACTTAGTCATAATGAAACTAAATTATACTTCTAATTCCATATTATGAAAAAGATAATTACAGAAAAAAGGACATCTTTTTATATGACCATAATGTTGTTGACATACCATGTTATGTGTATTAGGAATTTCCCTTGGCCTATTTGCGCTTGTGCCCAATATTATTTATAAACAATAATTTCTTTTTGTAAGATGGCTTACTGAGTTTGAGAAAGTGATACTTTTCGGCTCGGCGGGGGTCAGTTGTTATCTTTATTAGTTCCATCTGTTGACTTACTGATTGAGTGATATAATTTATCAAATATGTAAGAACTTTCATCTTTTTTTTATTGTCACCTGAGAATATGTTTATTGATTTTGGAGGGGGGTTGGTTGAAGAAAGAGAAGAGAAGGGGAAAGGAAAAGAGAAAGAGAAACATTGATGTAAGAGGGGAACATTGATGGTTGCCTCCTGTGTGCACCTCAGCTGGGGACCAAACCTGCAACCTTAGGTATGTGCCCTGACTGGGGACCAAGCCTGCAACCTTAGGTATGTGCCCTGACTGGGGACCAAACCTGCAACCTTTTGGTGTACAGGACCACATTCTAACCAGCTCAGCCACTAGCCAGGGCTGATGTTCATATTTTTAAATAAAAAGATATTTATATTTTTAAAGTAGGTAAGGAATTTCACTCCATGTAATACTGAAAAGTTTTACAATATTTTTTCTAGCTTCAGAGACTAAACCTCTTTTTTAAAAAATAAGTATTCCCTAGGATTCTCTTACGTGAAATTAAAATGTATGTTCTTCGTATATGCACACATATATTTAATCTAGAAAATGAAAGTCAAAGTTTGGCTTATAGCTATAGAGTCTTCAATTTGCAAATGATTCATGTACACAAAGAATTTCTTTGCTTTTTACCCCATTCACTTTGGTGAATAATTCAAGGACTATTAATATTGTTAAAAATATTTGCCCAAGAGACTAAGGACCTCTGAGCCAGATTTTATTACTAAAAGATTAGTTAAGATGAGCTACACTCATAAAATGGAAGTTTTGACTGGTAGATGAGGTAGAGGAGAATTTTGAAGCAGAGAAGTTGTAGGGCTGTTGGGGATAGGAGATATAAATAAGGCTGGGTCTTGTGAAGGGTTTAAAAGGAGCCTTAATGTTGTATATGGGACCTGAATAACAGTTTTTTTCTGGGAGAAGGATGTAGAAAAGGAAAGGAGAGGGTGCCACTTTGGGCAATTTCAATGTTTTCCCTAGTATGTCCTGCTAATGCAGGATAGGAAGAAAGTATTGTTTTTCCTGCCTTTCTCTCCTGTGTTCCCCAGTCACGAGATTTTCTTTTGGACTTAACATTGTAGTTCAACTAAATTATGAGTTAAATGGACTTTTGAAGGCTAGATCAAAATGCTGTCTATCATTAATAACATGGGTTCTATAAGGAAAATGAATTCTAAGAAACTTGAGCATAGTCTGTTTGTAAATTAGTATATATTATCAGCGAGTTTGGTGTATTAAGAACACTGCTAATTTACAATTTGAAATACTAGTGTTGTAGGCCTTATTTGTTGCTAACCAACTCTTTGGCTGAAGGTAAATTGCTTAACCTTTCACATATTGAAAACCATGCTGCAGAATGTTCGCATAAAATGTGTTCTGTGTAAACACTATTTACCAAATTAAGTAACATAATTTTAAAAGAATACAATAGGAAAAGGACTTATTTGTCTTTGGGATGTACTTCCTTGTTTTTTCTTTCTAATATATGGATAAAGGAGCAAAATGTATCACATATACACAAACACACATACATACATATACATACATACATACATACATACAGTTGACCCTTTAACAGTGTAGGCGTTAGGGATGCCAACCTCCCTACCATCACACAGTGAAAATTTGCCTAGAGCTTTTGACTACCCAAAACCCTAACTGTAGTCATCCTTTGATATTCATAGGGGATTGTTTCCAGGACCCCCACCGATACCATAATCCATAGATACTTCATATAAAATGGAACAGAACCCTCCACATCCATGGATTCCCAACCTCAAATTGGAAATACTATTTTCAATCCATAGTTTGTAAAATCTGTGAATGGGAAACCCACAGATATGGAGGGCTGACTATATATTTATTGAAAATAACCTGCCTATAAGTGGACCTGTGTGGTTCAAACCCATGTTGTTCTAGGGTAAATTGTATGAGGAGGGATCCCCCAAAACTGGAATTAATTTATAAAAATATTGTGTCTTCATTCTTACATGTTTAAACTTGAGTCACATTCAACGTACCCCCATCTGATGCACTCACTACACCTGTCGAGGCACTTTTTTCCACTGCTGACCACTGTTTTTGAGCTTGTCAATTTTGGCACCTTTTAGCACTTCTGCCGTTTTTGTTTCACCTCTTCCACATTGGAAAAACATCTGCCTTTGAGGACTTTTTTTTGTCTGCGGGAAACCAGAAAAAGTTGTTTGGGGCAAGATCGGTAGAATAGGGAGGGTGGGTCATGGGGTTCATGCCATTTTTGGTAATAAACTGCTGAATACTCAGCACGGTGTGGGGAGATGCCTTCGTAAATCACCCGTCACAAAATGGGTAAATGCATTGAAAGAGTCATCAAAAAAAACTTGCTGAAACCAAATGCAGCTTCTCAAAATGCCAGTTTGCAGCTTCTCAGAATGCCAGTTCGTACACTGATACTGATGGGTTCCTAGAACACTCACCTAGTGGGGGAAGCCTATACCATGAGAAGCCTGCCCTCCAGAAGATAATTCCGGTGGTTGAGGGGTCCCCCACTCAAAATCGTGTAATTCCATGCTTTGAAACACTTACTTGTCTGCCCAAATAGAAACAAACGACTGAGAACCATTTCTGTCCTGCGGTAGCAGTAGCAGTAAGATCCCCTAGGGTGCACCATGTTCCATATGACTCTTTCTCACCTTGATCTCACATCAGGCCCCATGACTTCACCATTTGCAGTTAAAGGATTTTGTCATCACTCTTCAGCTTCCATTAGACTACATTGTTATTTAATTGTTACAGTAGCATAATTTAAAAACAGATAGGTGTATATTTTTTTAAAAGTCTTTTAAAACAGTTACATTGTGATCTTTTGTATCTCAGTTTCTGTATTTTTTTAATTTATTTATCTTTAGAGGGGAAGGGAAGGAGAGAGGGAGAGAAATATCAATGTGTGGTTGCCTCTTGTGCATCCCCTGCTGGGAACTGGCCTGCAACCCAGACATGTGCCCTGACTGGGAATTGAACCTCGATCCTTTGGTTCGCAGGCCCTCATTCATTCCACTGAGCTACATCAGCCAGGTCTGTATTTTTTGAGTTTATATATGTATGTTGAAGGTGAGGCAGTGAAGGTGAGTAAAGAATTAAAAATCATCTCTAAGGTTTCGTTCCAGTGTTTGAATTTTACCATTTTAATAGATTGGATAATAGCAAAATCACAAAGAAAATATGTGCACTGAAATATTTAATATTTTCTCAATGGCCGTCAGTAGGCTTTTTTTTTTTTTTTTCTGACTCTGGAGCTATACAGAGTATTCCCAAGGTTGAAATACCCAATTTATGAGCAACTTCTTTAGACTGCATTGGAGTTAAGACCTGGTCTCTCATACTCCTATCCCTTGAAAATAAGTTTTTTTCTGGATCTCACCATGATTTCTTATTTCCTTGCAGTGGACAGCTATTGTTCTGGCTGGAATGAAAACAAAATGGAAATAATGCCTCTTTGTAGAATTGGCATATCTATATTTCAGACTAGTTACATTATCTAAGCTATTGCATTTCCTTATTCTGAACTGACCTAGAAAGCATTTTCCCATCAAAAACATTAGATTATGAAACACTCTCAAAAGCCTACTAAATTCATGATGTAAGAGAAATAGTGCACTTTGGGTGAGACATATTTTGGTATCTGTGACCATTTTTATCACCAGTTTTTAAATTCAGCTTAAAAATATGTTCCAAAATAACTGACTTAGGAGCTTTGAATCCCCCACCTGTAAGTTCAGGGCTGCACACTGGTTTCCGTTCAGTCTTTTTAATGTTTCATCAAGAGAAAATTAACTTCATAAAAACTGTCATTATGAATATAAATTTCAAATTTATGTTCCTTGTGAAGATATGAATTCATTGAGGAGGTATGTACCATGCTTTCTTTTTCCTTTTTTAAGCAAATAATCATTGACCTCTCTGTGTGTCGTATATCATTCTAGGTGGTGAACAGGCCCTTGTTCCATCTGCCCCCCCACCCCCAGCCCGGCCCAGGCTCTATAAGGTGTAAAGTCTCATGGAATTATAGACAACCAAAAAATAAATATTTAATATGAGTCCAGGAAGTGATTAGGGTGATGAGTAAAAATAAAGCAGGTTAAGTAGGTGCTATTTTAGTTAGAGTGCTCAGGAATCAGAAAATATGTGCCCAGGTGGCAAGGAATCCCAACCCCACAACAGGCCTCCCAGCCCAGGGTGCCAGTGGCATGAAGATAAGTCCCCATAAGTTTTGGCTACAAAAACCAGCAGAGATTGTCAGTAGAAGAAAGTTCTGGAGTCCCAAGCATTGCCTCTTAAAGAACCCCCACACAGACATACTCACACTCACCCGAGGGAAGCTGCTTGAAAGGCACCAGTGGCACACAGGGAGGAACTGGAGTGTCTGGCATCATGGTGAGAGCTGGGAGACAGCTTTCTCCCAGACAGCAAGGTGGGCAGAAGCCATTGTCGCTTTACCGAACCCTCCCCCAACAGCCAGAGTCAACAGGCAGGTGTCATATTTGGGACTCTTATCAGCCTTGCTAACACTGTTTGCCCCACCCTGTAGATCCCCAGAGACTCTGTCCCAGGCCAACTCAGACCCACCCAAACTGCTTTTCCATCTGAATGATTGGTCGTGACTGATACTTCACAACTTCTTAAGTCTTCTCAAATAAGCGACAGCCAACCTAGCCCCAATACCTCTTTAGTGGTCCCAGGACCAGCACTAGCAGCAACCAGCCTAAATTCACAGCTCAGTTTCACTTTGGAATCTCCAAGGCCAGCACAAGTAGCAGCCATCTCAGATTGTGTTATAGCTCAGGCAGGGTGGCCCCAGGCAAAACACAGGTGGGGGCTAACCTTGGCCTGTACCACTCAGGATACCCCAGAGCCAACACACCCAGTGGACAGCTACAGATCATGTCAGAGCACCACCACTCTGCCCCTGCACAGTGGATCCTCCAGACAGGACAGAGGTTGGGGGTCAGTGGTCACAGCCAGTCCTTGCAGCTGACTGGCCTGGGTAAATCCCTCCCACTGACCTGCCAATAGCAACCAAGGCTCAACTACAAGAAGAAGGTGAACTCAGCACAAAGGGGAAAAATTGGGACAACTGTAATAGCATACTCAATAAAATATAATTTTTAGAAAAAGATACAAAGGTACCTTTTTAGTACTTTAAATATTTGTCATTAAAATAAAGAGGGGAGCTTCCAAGTTGGTGAACATGTGGAGATCCAGGGAGCACAGAGTGCCTGCAGAGGACAAGAAAGCTCTGTACCCTCTCCCCATACCTTGCCCTGTCCGTCTCTCCCATCTGGCTTTTCCTGAGTCATATCCTGTTATAATAAACCATGATCTAGTGGAGGGGAGAAGATTAAGGGGTAGTCATCAATAATCCTGGATGATTATTAACATTTTCTTTAGAAATTCTTTAAGAAGAACAGTAGAGTCAATAGAAAATGTCTTAGGTTTTACGCCGACATTTGTCTGTTACTAATTTTTTTTCAGCTTTTTAAAAATGATTTTTCAGAAGAGTTTCTCAGCCTATCTGGATGTTTGAAACATGCATGTCACTGGTACTTTTTATACATAATTTATATTTAAAATTTTTACTTTTTAAATTGTGCAATATTTTTTATTGCCTTTTTCATTCTCCGTGTGGTCATGTGGATTCTTCCACTCGTATGTGGTTATAAGGCTTCTCTGTAGCCAGTGTTCGGTAAGTTACTCAGGACAATTACTCTGTGATTTAGTTGTAATTCCAGTTTGGTCCTGGGAAGGGGCTTGTGCAGCTTCCAGCTACTCCTGTGCCATCCTTTTTTCCATATATCTTTTGTCTGTCTACCCCCATCCTCTTATTAAATGGTGTTGATTTAGCTTTTCCTGTGCCAGTCCAAGAGAGACGTGTGTAGCAAACTGTTGTGTACTATTGAGTTCCTGCTATGTGGCAGGCACCCTTTTGAGCTTACAAATTGGTGAGATATTGATAGACTAGATAAAACTTATATGAACATTTTACAAATATTTTTTGAAACAGATATTATGCCCATTTTACAGATGGGGCAGTTGGAGAGATTATGGAATATGTCCAAATTCTTTAACAGGCAAGTCATAGAAATAGACACATTTGACTTAAGTAGTTGTGCCTATTTCACATATGACTGTACAAGCTGTATTTGTGAATCTTTAGAAATCTTTGAAAATATTGCTTTAATTGATTTTAACATTCTACTACATTTTATCTCAGAAAATATTATCTCCATCAAATTGTTGTAGTTAATAAGTGGAAACAGTTCTCAAGATGACAACTGTGTGCTTTTCTTAGGCTAAAAAACTTCAGCTGCTGTTGTTTTTGTCTTGCCTTGTAATTTTATTAACTATATAGTACTGTTAGAGCAATAAATTTTAGCAGCCACTTTAGCATCTATTTTTAAAATATATATAAAGATTTTAGTGGAGAAAGTACAATGGCTTTTACTGAAACCAAAACTAAAAATTGCATCAGGTTGCCAAGTCTAAAGTAGTACTACAGAATAGACCCCAGAAAGCATAGCTCTAATAATCACAGATCAGTTTTTATATGTTAACATAATACATAGAATTTGCTTTTTTTTTCCTTCTAGTATACCATAAAATTTGTTAAGATTATTTCTTCACAGCTGGGGTGAGGGAGTTGATGAATAAAGGAAAAGAGAAATGAGAGAATATCATGAAATAGGACTGGCAGAAAATTCATATGCCTAAAGTGTTGTTATTAGTAATAGTCAGCATCACTCAACACTTACTGAACACTTAACTACATGCCAGTTACATTTTAGACTCCCAGTCACCTTTAAAGTAGGTACCATTATTATTTTAAGGAAGGCAAAGCAATTACAGAGAGATTGAGGAACCCGGCCAAGGTTACATAGCCAGTCAGTGGTGCCAAGATTCAAACCTGAGCAGTTTAAATCCAGACTCATGTTCTTTACTACAATGCCATAAACAGGGGTCTCCAACCTCCTTTCCATCACCCCTCCCCATGGAAATATAGTCTTCCATGAAACGAGTCCCTGGTGCCAAAAAGATTGGGGACCACTGTATATAGTACATTAGCATTGGGTCATTGATGATGCAAAGCCTGAGAACTAGGTTATATACTAGCCATATTTCCTAGCACCATAAATTTCATTTAGATAAAGTTTTGTTGTTAAATAGTTCATGCACTATAAAATTTGAGATTAAAAATTCATTATAACCTGATTATGGAATGCCACTGAGGTAATATAAAAATTGTATCTAAAACTGTGCTTTTAGCCCTGACCACTGTGGCTCAGTTGGATGGGCATCATTGTGCCAGGTGGCAGGTTGCCAGTTGGATTTCCTGTGAGGAACATGCCTTGTTTGGGGGTTTGGACCCTAGTTGGTACATGCGCAACAGGCAACCTATTGATGTTTCTCTATCACATTGATGTTTCTCTCCGTCCCTCCTTTTCTGAAGTAAAATAAAAATAAATAAAACTGTACCTTTATTTTCATGGACTTATCTCTGAAAACTATTTTCCAAACATGTTTCAATTTAATAGCCATTGTAGGGACAACAATTAAATAGTTTCTATATTTTCCAATTGAAAATACATGTTATCAGTCCTTTTTAAAAATAAGTTCTTTCTTCTACCACTTGGTTGTTTTGTTTGTGTGTTTGTTTTTTTATTGTGTTAATTTATTTTTAGAGAAGGGAGGGAAAAAGAGAGGGAGAGACACATTTATGTGCTGTTGCCTCTCGTGTGCCCCTTACTGTGGCCCACAACCCAGGCGTGTGCCTAGGCTGGGAATCCGATCGGCGACCCCTTGGTTCGCAGGCTGGCACTCAGTCCACTGAGCCACACCAGCCAGGGCTGTTTGTGTGTTTGTTTTTAACCACATAGTGGTTAAAAAAATCACTTCCTTGCATTTTCAGTAACTTGCATTTGTTTTTGATACCTTCTTAGGAGTAAGGAATTGGGCATGTGTGTGCATGTGTGCATATCTCTTTTTATTAGCTGAAGTGCAAACAGATAATTTGTGTGTATAATATTGTGTTTAAATGCTTTATTAGTACATAGCAATATAATTATATTGCTAGAACATATATCCATACATATGTTTATATGTGTATGTACACATACATCCAAATCTTGGGCAAAATAATGGCTACCGTTTGCTGAGCATCTATTATATGCTGGAATTTGGGGCACTTATTATGTTTTTAATTTGGTTTAAGCCTCATCACAATGTTGGATGGCAAATATCTACTCATTTACTCGGAAATATGAAGAAACTTAAACATTTTAGACTTTTTAAAACTTGAGCTCAATAAAATAACATTTTGTTGCATTTATAGCATGCTTTCCATGCAACAAAAAGTGCACACAGAGTTTTATATGTTAGTTGTATCCTGGTGAAAATGACACAGGAACCTATACCAGCTAGAAAACAAACATATTTGTAATGTTTTATTATATATAAGCAGGACTCAAGGTAGCTTGGGTGGTTTCCTTATAGTCCTTGTTTCTTCCCCTGTCAAATAGAATAATAATTTTCTTATAGAATAATAAGAATTAAATATTTTAATTATGCTAAATGAAATTATTCTGTGGTAGAAATAGATCTATATATCTTGGAATTTAATTTTTCTAATACAATGGGGAAAAAGCATGTGTGTCTGGCAGTTGTAATGACACAATAAATTCTCTTAACCAACCCAAGTCCTGCTTCTATAAACACTGCAAATTATGTTTGCTCTTCAGCAACTATGGGTTTCTGTGTAATTTTCACTAGGACACAACCAATATAGACAACTCTTGGTGAAATTTTTTGTTGCATGAAAAGCATGCTACAAAATGCAATAAAATGTTTCATACTTTTTCTCATTGGCTCAAGTTGAAAGTCTTCAAAATTTTTATTTTAACCTGATCTCAAGAAATAAAGATTAGCATTTTCAGTTGTCTTCTCTCTCTCCTAAATATACATATTTTTCTCTCTTATAATATTGTTATGTTCTCTTCTGAAATTTGCAAGGATATGGTCATTTACATTTTCTCTGCCTTTCACTGTATTTTTGTTTCCTTTCTTTACCTACCAAAAAAAAGTTGTTTTTTTTTTTTTAAGCTTGGGATCCAGTTAGAATTTTTTTTAGAAATATAATTACCAAACTTTTTGGAGAGATTTTACCATTTCATGAATGAACAAGACTTTCAAATGGAATAGCAGCACTTAGAAAATCTTGTATGTTGCTCTTTTCATCAATCGAGATTAATTCCAATACCTTTCCAGCACTATCCAGACGGGTTTTTCCCTAGCCCTCTATAAGCAGCTACATTGTAACACTCACTGTGTAAGAAAATCAGTGGGTATAAACAGTTCATAGGTGTAGATTGGAAAACAAAAATTCATACTAATGTTTTTATTATTTAAAAGAATTTTTCTGAGTCTTATTTTGATATTGTATAGAATAATTTATATAGAATATGAGTCACATTATAGAACTTCACATCAAGCCAAATCTGAGATAGATATGGAAGAGGAAGAAGGAGACTGAGAGAATGTGGAGAATATTGACCATTGGTGTCCTTTCATATGATCAGTTAGTTGTAAACATCTTAGTTTTCTAGAGCTCTTGAAATTAGTACTCTTAAAAGCTTTTAAATGTTACTAGAATACATTGTTGAACTCATACGTGGTTAAAGGTTTCTGATTAAGTATGATTAAATAATTATGTTTCAGTGATTACACATTTCATGATTATAACGTATGCTAGGACATTATATTAAATCTATTATTAAGTGAAATTTGTTTGAATGGCCAGTGGATGTTTTAATGTGGCTTGGTATTACTTAGACATTTTGGATATATAGTTTAAAGACTACCAGATTAGATTGGAAATTCTGTCAGCTTCACAGTCTGGAAAAACCAAAACAAAAGACAAAGCCACAGCTACGAAACATTCTTAGCCACATGCAGGGGAAGGTATGTGAGTGTGGCTCAGCTAATGACAACTTGCTTATCGTATATCACTTGTAGAATTGTTTCCTATGAAATACTCAATAGTTACACATTTTCTGTTTTATAGTTATTTCAGTGCCCCGTTGACAGGAAGGGTTAGTGATTGTTGTATTGGTACTTCCTGACAAATAGAAATTGTTTGATATGCTAAGTCATTTCTGACAGAAGATACAAAGTTTTGACAAACATGTATGGCACAGCAAGTGTCCAATTCTAAAGAGCAGAATAAATGCAAACCACCATTATGGTGAACACAAACAGCCTGAAAGCAAGTTATCAGTAAGCAAATAATTGTTGAACTGTTATGAATGGAATAGGATGTTGAAATAGGGCATGATTGGCTGATGTTACATATGTCCTTGATTACCTTCCTTGTGCTTTTATCCTAAAAGTGACATTCTTTGTATTCCCTTGGATGGCTAGACAGTCTGACACTGAAGAAGAATAAATATTGCATGTGGTACACATTAAGCTGTCATCCAAGACAGCATTTATAAAAAGTAACTGGAGAAATTCATAAGAAATTCTGCACTGCTACAGTTTCCTGGCTCCAGTCATAATTGTCAAAGTTCTTGACATATTCAGGTCTTCAGAAATTATTTAGGTTTACAGTGGCTTGGTATTTGAATAATTATTGTGGATTTGTGTTTTCATATTGCCTTAGGATGTTAATGTTAGTTACCAAAATGTTATATTTTATGATGGTTTTTATTTTAAGAAATCTTTCTACATTAGTTATAGTGACATCTTCAATCCTTTCATAAAAGGATTTTAGATAATCCATGCATTTGGAAGGAAGACTGGAAATTTTTAACTGCTTAGTTTATCTTTAATGTATTGGAAAATACTGCTTCCTTGTGTGTATTGCATGAGCATACAACTTTTAGCATAAGTACTGTGTTTTGTTTTTCTTCTCCAGCAGCATTGGAAAGCCATCAAATGGTGGCCCAAATGAATTCCATTTTGAAACAACTTCCAAAAAACCCAAATACTACTTGATGTTTTACTTTAGAATATTATATGCTTTTAGTTACATGCTTTTGTAATTTTAA
The DNA here is from genome assembly GCF_021234435.1 of Artibeus jamaicensis. Taxonomy (NCBI): domain Eukaryota; kingdom Metazoa; phylum Chordata; class Mammalia; order Chiroptera; family Phyllostomidae; genus Artibeus; species Artibeus jamaicensis. Next base: position 11,709,514 of record NW_026521814.1, on the reverse strand, counting down.
TATTGTTCTTTGAGGCAAGGTGTCTTTTATTTGTTCCAGTACTATTATCTCTTAAAATTTCATTTTGGAGGAAGATGGGTAGGAGGCATAATATTATACTAAAATAAACATACCTTTAAATGGAGGTAAATTATGAATGCAAATTTGCAAATATATATAAGCCTCTCTTTCACTAAACTAACACTTCTTTCCAGTCTTTCTATATGGCATACCACATAATAACTGAGGAATGCAAAAAAAACCTTTTTTCTTTTACATTTCTGTAACTTGACAGTTATTCTAAGCTATTTCAAAGTAAGTAATCAGTATTCCCATTCTATAATCTAATCAAGAATATAACATTCTATCAGCTGATTGCTAGGGAAATGTGATTAAGTATCATAATGATCTGGGATCCAATACAAATACGAAATTAAAGCACAGTGTTGAGTTCTCAGTGATGAGCGCTGTTTGAGGGAGGACAAGAGGTCAGTCAGGATTTCTAGGACAACTATGTCTTGTATTAGTTTTTAAATTATATAACATTAATTGGGGAGCATGTTTTTAGGAGACTCTTTACTTTGAAATCTGAACCATCCACTTGGATGGAAGAAACTTTTCTCCAGGTATAACACTTCTCGAATGTTACCTATAGCTTTTAACTCTCTAGGCCACTACAGAGCACAAAATATTTGCCCAACTGGTAAATTGAACTGTAAGTCCCACTGCGGGAAATTGCTTTGCTGTGTTCCAAACAGCAGTTATCTTAGTAATTGTACTTGAATTCTTTGTGGCTAATAGAGCATAGACGTCCATTTTACAAGCAGAAAATTATTTCTCTTAAATACCTTTAATTATAAAGCTCCCAAAGAAAATATGAGTCAATATACTATCATGAGGCATTAAACTGCATCATTTTTAATTGTAAGTGTTGAAAAAATAAAATTCTTTTTTCCTTTTAGTATAAAGCTGTACATATCCGACATTTCACATTCTAAACTGGAGCTCCCAACAAGGAGCTTATCAGAGCAAATTGTCTAGTCCATCCCCTTCCTCACTCAAAACCTAATGACCCTTTATCATCATGGTTTAGATTGCTGGACACAGATGTGAGAAAATACAAGTAATCTACAGGTAACTACAGTAGCTGCACTGATGTTCTCAGAGAACTGACTGCTGGGAAGATAAAGAGCTTCCCACAGAGTCTGTGACTTTCCGGCAGCAAAGCACATCATGAGCTCATACATGAAGTTTTATTTGCTGAAGATTCACAATAAAATGCATTAGAACATTCAGCAGGGACTCTTTTAGATGAGCACAGAAATTCTGGAGGGTTATTAGTTGAGGCACCAGTGCATAGCATCACAGTAAAAAATTTTTAAAGTTCAACAATATTAATTCTTTCTCTGGGCATCAAAGATTACAGCTACAGTGCAGCATTAGTGTTGAATTTCTTGATATTTATATAATCTACAGATTCTCCTTTTCTTCACAAAAGTCTGAGCTTCGTAGTAAAAAGTAGTTGGGTTATTACTTTTAATATGAAACAGGAACAGTAATTTCTCAAAGTTTAGTACAAAATTGTATTTCAAAAGACTTGTTTATGGCCAGGCGCTCTGCTTTTGTCAGCTGCTTAGATTGTGATCAGTGAGGTAAATTCATTTATTTATCTGCATGCAATTGAGTAATTTACCATGAAAAGGATGATCATGGGTTGTTTTTGGATAGAGATACTGCACCTGTAGCTTACTAATCGTTAGTTTGACAATTGTTTGCAGTGATCATAGTTTCATAAAGCTTTAGAAAAATATACAATGCAAAAAATATTTGTTTAATCTTTTTTATATCTGAAATGTTTTGTTTTTAGTCATTGAATTTGATTTGAGTTATTAGATTGGGGTGAATCAATATGAATTATACTGCCTGAACTTCAGGTGTGTATCTCCTTTCAAAAATCATTTGCCCATTATATTTTTCTGAAAGCTAATTAATTTTGTTTCTGTAAAAACTACAACTATGGGATTAGGAAAGGTCACATTACCTTTATATGTCAAAATGAATTACAGTCCTCAAATCATTTTTAGAAATTACCATTTTAGTAGCTGAAAGATAAAGATTTTCAACAACCAGCATTGGTTAAGCAGTTGACAGCCAACAAAAAGGTATTTCATTCATTTGTATGTAATTTTATGGGTTATATACCTAGCTTAACTGTTTTTCTTTATAGAAAATACTGAAATGCTCAGAAAATTAGAGGAGATACTAGCTAAGTTTTTTTTGGCTAGGTTCCTACACATTTTTGCTTCAAGAATATTATAATGTACTTTTAAAAACAATTCTTTGCAATTAGAGCACAAAAATTACATCAAATATTACTGCAACCTAAAATAATTAATTGAAGTTTTAAGTATAAATGACCACTGAACAAACTATATTTTATTTCAGAAAAAGGAGAAGACAAATTATCTGTAAGTACTGCTAACCATTAGAATTCCTATTATTCTGATAGCAATTATCACTCCTGGAGATTATTTTATCAGTAAAGATTTTTAGTTTACATTAATATATTTGAAATAATTGTTGCATGGCATAGATTAATCTAAAAAACAGAACTCTGAAGAATTGAAGCAGTAGTATGCATTAATTCTGTTTTTAGTTTGCTATAAGATCTAAAGAAAAAAACTATTTGTTTCCATTTAGCAGCAAACAGGAAATACAGAACTCAAAATTCTAAAAAGCACATTTTCTTACTCTCTTTATGTTTAAAAGGAAAGAAACCAGAGGAGCATGTGCAGTGTAAAATTGTTTTGCATTTTTGTTTTTACATCACCAGATTAAGGATAATGAGACCCATCTGCAAATTGTAGGAACTGCTCATTGGTTTTTGTCAAGGACTGTAGTGTGTCTTTTCCCCTTCTTTTTCTTCTATGGTTTTTTTTAAAAATTCAACAAGATATACAGAAAATTAAAAACCTTGTCTGTTATAAAGTTTTGTTTGAGCTTTTTAAACTGAGTGATTAGCAGAAATAATGACCCTGTCAGGCTTAATCACATTAAAATGTGGTTAACATCATTTAATTTTTTCCACTTAATATGCAAAAATTTCCAGTAGATTTGCAGTGAAGGCCATTGAAATTCCATTAGAACAAGAATAAAAATTTCAGGCATCATTTATTCAGAGAAGGAATAAAGGCCTCGATTGAGAACTGCTGAATCTTTCTGTTAGAGATACTATGAATCATTGCATTGAATGTACCGTATGTTTCGATAGAGCTGTGTCTGGCTTTTCAAATGGTTGAAAATTATGTTTTATCATTTTTTTATAAAGGGAAAGAATCTAGAATTGCATAATTTTATAGCTGTCTAAAAATTACTGAACATATTATTTTGTACTCCTTTAACCTGCTTAAATTTTAAGTAGAAAGATGTTCATTTTTGCCCCAAAATCAAGAAAATGGAAGAATTGACTATTTTAACATGCAATGAACTGTATAGTAAACCCACAAAATGTCCAGATTTTGTTTTAAGTAGCTATGTTAGTATGTGCCAAGTAAGAAATTTAGAATTAAGAACCAAATGACACTAACTCTTTCCCAAAGTTCATAGTTTATCATTTGTCAAGCTTCAACTGGTATGTTATATTGCATTAACTATGTCTGTATTATAACTAAAGAACATTATGATTTCTGACATTGTTTATTCTTTTATGATCTTTTAAAATATTTGTTGTGATATATTCATAGAATAGAAAAGTAGGAAAAGCTTTATTTTGTTTTAAGCAATTAAGAAAATGCCTACCATTTATACTTTTCTTGGTATGTTTGTATTTGCCAGTACCCTGTGAAACTTACATTGTGTAGCATGTTTCTTTCCCATTTTAAAAGAAAAAAGACTGTTACTGTATATACCTGATAAGCAGAAACGAGTTTCTGGGGCCATTCCTAACTCTCAGTTAATTACGTAATTATACATTTAAAAAAAATTGTATTCTATTCCCAAATTATTTGAATCCATTATATAATTACACTGTGTGTACTTTCTAGTAAAAATACAATTGGAAAATTCACCAGGCAAAGTGTTCCATGCATGTGGTACTCACTGTGGATACATTTCTCCATTCTTGCATATCCGCTCTGTTTGCCACACCCCTTCTTCCCGCCACGGTTGGCTCATGTGACCTCCCTCCTCAGAAACACCTTCCCTGACTGCCCTGTCTAAAGTAACTTCCCAGACTCCCTAGTGTTCACAGCGTCATACGCATTTACTGCAGAACACTTACCACAAGTTATATAATCTCACTTATTTGTCTTTCTGTCTCATAAGAATTTAAATTCTTTGAGAAGAAGGGCCATGCCTGTTTAGTTCATTTTATGTCTTGTTCTTGGCACTGGACTCAGTAAATATTGTTGATTGATTGAATAACTGACTAGATGATATTAGTTGAATTTATCCCTTATGTTTCAACAGTGACTTTTAGTCATCATTAATAGAAATATTGAGATATTTGAAGTCAGTCTGTTCTGGTTAGATGCATCTAAGATTTAGAGCACAGGTAGATGGACTCTCTATGCCAGGGGTCAGGGAATGTTTTCTATAATGGGTCAGATAGTAAATATTTTTGGCTTGGAGGACCATACAGTCTCTGTTGTAGCTACTGCTTCAAAGGCAGCCATAGACCATATATAGACCAATGGGCCTGGCATGTGCCAGTCACGTTTCATGTATAGACACCAAAATTTGAATTTCATATAATTTCACTGTTGTAAAATAGTCTTGCTTTTTTTGAAAAGTCATTTTAAAATATAAAAACCTGCAAAAAAATTTCTCATAGTGGAAGCTTTGCTCAGGGTGATGGCACAGTCTTTATTTGGGACATTGGATAGAAAGCATATCTCCTCAGGAGGAAAAGGACCCAAGAAGATCTTGCAATGCTCAAACTAACCCACATATTTTTTGTCTACCAACTTTCTGAAAATCATAATGATTCACTTATTTTTTTTTAGTATAAAAATAGTTCTCACCCTGTGGGCCACACAAACATGTGCAGTGATTGACTGACCCCAGTTTTTTTTGCATTTAACCAAAGACAGCCTTTCAGCTGTGCACACGATCTCGTCTCCATTCACTGCAGTAGTTCCTTCTGTCTCCCGCATCATCAGCTGCTCCTTCCTAGTAGAAAGAAGCATCCTAGTAGATGGTTCCCGTTGGTGTGTAAGCATGCTGGGAATTCTCCAGTCTTTAGAACAATTAATTTTGATCCTGCTTGCCTTTTGCAGTACCACCCATCTTCTACTTTCTCCTGGAAAGAGTTATCTAAGTATTATATGAAATTACATATGTAAGATGCCTATAAATTTCTCCTTTTCTTCGGAAAGAAATGTGGTCGTATAGTAGGATTTTTATTGCTTTGTTTGCAGATTTTTCTTATTTAAAGGAAAAGTGGTATGGAAAATATATCCTGAGAAAAATTTTTTCTCAAAACAATTTTACCCCCAGGGGGAGGAGGAGAGGAAAGGTCTAAAAGAGATGAAAGAACACTCCATTCTCTATACTTGTTTCTGTTTTTCTGTCCCTACCTGTGCTTAGAAACTTGATGACATTCTCTTCTGCTTGGCCTTCAAAGAACCAGGTATATTAGTCTTTCTTTCACTTGTAATCTCTTCTCTTTGCTGATTTTTTTCCCTACTTGCCACGACTGTTCCCTGGGAATCAGTAATTGAGTGACTGTTAAGTTTTTTCACTTGCCCCTGTGCTTAATGCCTTCAACTCTAATGTATATGCTGTGGTTCTCAAACTTTAACATCCATCAAAATGATTTGGATGGTTTCCTAAAACCCAGATTGCTGGCCCCACTTCCAGAATCTCTGATTCAGCAGGTCTGTAGGATGGGGTGAGGGGCAGAGAATTGTCATGTTCAGCAAGTTTCTGGGTGCTGCTGGTATACGGATGTTGCTTTGAGAAGCACTGCTGTCTGCTAATGATTTGCAAATCTATAGTCTCAGTTTTATCCCTTAGCCCTTTTCAAGTTTATTTATTCCTAACTGTTAACAAGAAAATTCTATTTGTTTATCCATTATCATTATGAAGCTTAATATGCATAAAACTAAAAACTTCTAATTTTTCCCTATAACACATCCATAGTGGAATCTACTTTCAGATTCCTATCTTACTTTTCCTCTCTTTGTCAGTAGTACTAGTACTCTGTGACTCATTTACATTTAAGTTCTTAATCCTTTTAACAATCTTCTTTCATAACCATAGTTAATCATCAAGTTCCATCTATTTTCTTCTAAACCTGGACCTTATTTGTCTCTTCCTCTTCAGTTATACTGCTTAGCAACTAAGACTAAAACCTCATCTCTTCATTTTTGAGTTAGGTAGCAGTCTCCTAGCTTATTACCCTTGACTCTAGCTTCTTCTCATCTGCAGAGCATTCTGATGTGCTTTAAACATGTTCACTCTGCCGTTTTTTTCAGTCCACGGTCCTTCATTGAAACACAGGAGAGTATTTTCACAACTTGGGATGGGCAGAGGTCTCTTGGATGAGAAACAAAAAGCATTAAACATAAAAGAAAAAAAGTTGGGCTTCATTATAATGAATATCTTCTGTTTATCAAAAAAACAGCTTTAAGAAAATGAATAGACTTTTCAAGTGAATTTATTTGAAACAGTAGATAAATGTAGCAGGCAGTGACCTACCTGTAGCAGGTCAGGGTAGTGGAGAAAAACCTTTAAACTGGGAATGGGAGCAAAGGAATAAATGTTTAATCAGTTTTGTGTCTCCAGTGGAAGATACAGAACCGCCAGGGAGCAGGCTGTGAGAAGCTGCTGTTTACACCCAGAGCCAAGGAGCAAGTGATTCCTGGACAGACTACTTTGAGTAATATTGGCTTAGAAATTATAACAAAGTCAAATATGCTTCCTACTGGTTTACCTGAAATCTATTTCATATGGGTTATCTGCAACCCTAAATAATTTTTTTTTCCTTCTTAGAAACTATGAGAATATCATTCAGCAATGGCTTTAATGGGTAGCAAAACTTGACATTTTTCTATATAGCAGACAGGGCAGTTTAAGGAACAAAATAAAGAAATGCCTTTAAATAAATTTTTTAGTGGTTAGTGCTTAGACCTGCCTTCTCAGGATACATCTGATTTAATAGCCAGATTATACACAATTCTATTTAAGAAATTGTGGTGTGAGCATTGAACCTTAAAAGAAACAAAGCCATACTTCATTTTATAAATAATAATAACTAATAGGCTGTGGCAAAGTAGGTTTACAGTTGTGCATGTGGAAAATAATACAATAATTAATGAATAATAATGCAAGAATAAACTGGGTTTCACGGACTCACAACTGTAAACTTACCTTTGACCCACCTGGTACATACGTTGATCACTTACCTTGTGTTACATATTATGCTAAGCATTTTACATGCATTTTCTCATTGAATCTTCACAACCACCGTCTGAAGTAGATGGCTTACAGTTGAGAAAACCGCAACTTTAGGAGGGGTCCATGACATAACCAGGATCCTTGTACTGTCTGGTGCTGGTTCTCTGTAACCACATTCTATTCTGTCTCCCTTTGCAAAGGCAGTGCCTATGGGAATCCTTAAGTATAGGATTTCCTTCATTCAAATTAATTAACTTTAGTTTTTTAAAAGTCAATTTTTGTGTATCGCGTCTTTTCAATAAAATAATGGACTCTGGCTTATTATTGCTTGCTAAGAGAAAGTATAAATTACAAAACCAACTACAAATTTTGGTAGACGTGATTCTATTTGTACATGTTTCCCAATTATTCTTATTCTTGTGTAAAAAAATTCATTAAGCCAATTTGCATTTTAAGACTATGCAGACCAAATTTTGTTAAAGTAAACATTCCTATAATGGAAAATAAGTTCTTCTCAGAAGCAGCTGAAAGTTTTGCCACAGATTGCGTACACTGGTAGGGAAAAGATACTTTAATCCTCTTCTGATATGAGTCCATTTAGCACCCCTGAAAATATGTGTTAATAAGAATAGTTTCATGTGCCTATGTGCAACTATTGGAGTTTGCATAAGAGTGTTTCTCTTTTTTAGTGTTTCTTATTTCTTCCCTGTCCCCAAATTCTTTTTCTCCAAAGTTACAGAAGCAGTGACTTTCCATTTTTCACAATGACTATTTGCTTTGGGATTGTACCCTTCTGCATCTGTCCTTTATGACATTCACGTGTACCCTATATGGTAATAGATAGAGGGTTTGGATGAACAACATCATGAGGGAATGGACTCCTGTGTTAGAATATGGAAGCACCCTCCAGAGGCTGAATTAAGAACAACTTCAGGAGGAAGGATCGTTTGAGAAAGGAGGTCTATGTAAATGGATTCTGACATACACACCCATATTTAGCTTTCCCTTGGGGGTTTATTACGTTTTTACTGGCCCCACAAAATTTCAGCTCTGCCATGAAGAAAAGTCCTTTCCTTTTCCGCTTTTCCTGTGTAACTTAATTAAATGGGAAAATGTTATAATTATATAGCAAAAAAGAAACATTAAATGTCTTGGTTTCTTTTTTCCAAAATTCCCAGTTTTAATGAGGTTGGATCTTCCTTCATTGAAATTGTGCACTCCTCTTCTCATTACGTCCGTGGCACATTACTTCCATAACACTTGGGCTCTTTATAATTATGTCTGTTTTTCCTCCCCTCCCACACCTCCTTTTTCAAAGTTGTATTCCCAAGATCTAGCATAATGCTTATTAGTACACATAGTTATATATGTAACTATGTAGTTGTGTGTGTGTGTGTGTTTGCAGTCACTGTGCTTGAATTCTTTATCTTCTAATCACCTCCCTATCTATCTATATAGAGTCAGTTAGACAAGACTTCTCCCAGAAACACGGGCCTGACTTTTAAAAAGAGCTCTCATTCTTTATTCCTCACAGGCAATCTAACAGTGTTTTTAACTCTACAGTAACTATTGAGAATGAATGACCCCACTCACTGATAGGAGACAGTTAAGGTTGGGGGCTTTAGATACTTTAATACTACATTGACCTGTGAGGATAGCTATTTTTATTTGTGTTACAGGTGATTAAACGAAGGTTCAGGAAGCTTAAATGGTTTTCCCAAAATATTATAGCCTGGGAATTTGAATTAATATTTGCCTTGCTCCAAAATCTCTTTTTCTTTTTTTAATTTTATTTTATTGGTTACACTATTACAGTTGTGCTGAATAGTACAACTTTGCCCCCGGCACCCCACCACTCCCTCAGGCAATTTCTCCACCATTGTTTATGTCTATGGGTCATAAACATAAGCTCTTTCACTCCTGGATTTCCTATGCTGTACTTTACATCCCCATGGCAATTCTGTAACTACCTATTTGTACTTCTTAATCCCCTGACCTCTTCACCCATTTTCCCCCTCCCGCCTCCCATCTGGCAACCTTCCTGTAACTAACTTCTTTTTTCTTGCTTTTAAGAGTCTCCCTTTATCTTTAACATTTGGTCTTTTAATTATAATGTGTCTTGGAGTAGGCCTCTTTGCATCCATCATAATTAGGGCTCTGTACTTCCTGGACTTGCATGTCTATTTCCTTCATCAAATTAGGGAAGTTTTCTTTCACTATTTTTCAGATAGATTTCCAATTTCTTGCTTTTTCTCTTCTTCTGTCACTCCTGTGAGGTGAATGTTGATCCTCTAAAAGTTGTCCCAGAGGCTGTTTAAACTATCTTTATTTTCTCTTTGGAATCTTTTTTCTTCCTGTTGTTCTGATTGGTTGTTTTTTGCTTCCATATGTTCCAAATCATTGATTTGATTCTTGTCTTCATTCACTCTACTGTTTCCCTGTAAATTTTTCTTTATTTCAATAAGTATATTCTTCATTTCTTTTTTTTTTTAAAGATATTTATTTATTTATTTATTTTTAGAGAGGGCAAAGGAGGGAGAAAGAGCGGGAGAAAGAGAGGGAGAGAAACATCAATATGTGGTTGTCTCTTGCGCACCCCCTACTGGGGACCTGGTTTGCATCCCAGGCATGTGCTCTGACTGGGAATTAAACCAGGGAGCCTTTGGTTTGTAGGCCAGCATTTAATCAACTGAGTCATACCACCCAGGACTGTAACCTTTTCTGACTGGGTCTTTTTCATGCTGTGGAGGTCCTCACTAAGTTCCTTGAGTGTCCTTATAAACAGTATTTTGAACTGTGCATCTCATAGATTGCTTACCTCCATTTCATTTAGCTCTTTTTCTGGAGTTCAGATCTGTTCTTTCATATGGGCTGTGTTTCTTTATCTCCTTGTTTTGGCAGTTACCTCCCCCCCCCCATTTGTTTCTATGTATTGGGTAGAGCTACTTTGATTCAATGTCTTAATAGTATGGCCTCATGTAGTAGATGTCCTGCAGGGTCCAGTAGCACAGCCTTCCATTATTACCCAAGCTGGGTACTTGAGTTGCGCCCTTTGTGTGAGCTGAATACACCCTCCTCTTGTAGTTGAGCCTTGGTTGCTATTGGCAGGTCAGTGGCAGGGATTTACCCAGGCCAGTCAGCTGCAAGGACTGGCTGTGACCACTGACCACCAACCTTCATCCTCTGTGGAGGATTTGCTATGCAGGGGCAGGGTGGTGGTGCTCCAGTGTGGTCTGTAGCTGTCCACTGGGTTCAGTGACCCTGGGGTATCCTGGGTGGTGCAGGCCAAGGTCAACCCCCACCTGTGTTTTACCCAGGGCACCCTGCCTGAGCTATAAGGCTATCTGAGATGGCTGCTGCAAGAGCCCATGAAGCCAACTGTTGCTTGTTTGATAGAATTTAGGAGCTAAGACTAGTCTTTCTTATGGAAAAGCAGGGTGGGTAGGCCAGTAAGTTAGGTGGGGTAGAGCCTGTGTGGATCTCCAAGGCGGGTCACACAGTATTAGCCATGTTGATGAAGTCTCAGATGTAGCAACAGCCTACCGGCTCTGTGTGGGGAGGGCTCAGTAAAGGGACCTTGGCCTCTGCTTGCCCAGATGCCAGACACTTCTGCCTCTCCCTATATACCACTGGTGACCTTCAAGCTGCCATCCCAGTGCTGGAGCTCAGAGAGAATGAGTGAGTAGGTGACTATGTGTGTGGGTTACCCAAGAGGAACAGTTTAGGGCTCCAGCAGTCTCCTCCACCAACTCATCTCTGCTGGTTTTCACAACCAGAAGTTGTGAGGACTGAAATTCCTGGCACTGGAATCCTGGGCTGGGCGGCCTGCTGTGGACTTGGGACTTCTTCTCCTAAGATATCCCTCCCTAATTTTTATCCATGTAGGTGTGGGGCCAGCTGGGTTGCATCTGAGTCCCTCTCACCAGTCTGGATGGGTGTGGTTTCTTTAATGTCATAGTTGTCAGACTTCCATTCAGCTCGATTTCTGACATTCCCCAGCATTGGTGGTTCTATATTTTAGTTGTAATTTTGATGTGGTTGTGCAAAGAGACGGGCCATGTCTGCCTTCATTGCTCTCTTGACTGGAAGCCTCAAACTCTTTTTTTCTATTGATCACTGCTACCTCTGCAGGAAGGTCAGACATTATAGGAATGTAATGTACAGAATGCTAGCATTTAGTTTTTTATTTTTAAATACTCAGTTTAGCTTTGGGTTTTTTAATTAGATAATTAACATACACAAAATTTTTCCCATTAAAGAACAGCAAATGCTCAAATAATGTCATTTCATTTAACGTCATTTCATCAAAAGAACTAAACTCTTGTTTATGTCAGTTAGCTTCTGGTAAAATTGGTTTCATTACACACTGTTTCACCACAGTTCCAAGAACCCATCAACTACATTAAGTGAGGACTTACTGTACACTGTTTCAGTGGGTTCCAGTATATTTATAATGTTGTGCCAGCATCACTACTAATGTCAGAGTATATTCGCCACCCCATAAAGAAACCCCGTGCCAATTCATAGTCACTTCCCATTGCCTCCTCCACCTAGCCCCTGGCAACCACTAATCTACTTCTGTCCCTTTGGATTTGTCCAGTGAAGATATTTCATAAATTGAATTATACAATAGTGGCTTTTTGTTTATGGCTACTCTTACTTAGTATAATGTTTTCAAGATTTATCCATGTTGTAGCAGGTATCAGTACAGTTGACCCTTGAGCAATGTGGGGTTTAAGGGCACTGACCCCCATGCAGTCAAAAGTATGTGTATAACTTTTGAATTCCTAAAGCTTAACTGCTAATAGCCTACTGTTGGCCTTACTGATAACATAAAGTTGATTAACACATGTTTTGTATGTTGTGTGTATTATTTTCTATATTCTTATAATAAATAAGCTAGAGAAAAGAAATTGTTGTTAAGAAAATTATAAGGAAGAGAAAATACATGTATAATGTTACATTAAAAAATCTTGTATAAGTCAGCCCACACAGTTCAAATCCGTGTTATTTAAGGGTCATCTGGATTTCATTTCTTTTCATGGCCGAATTATATTCCCTTATGTGGATATACCACTTGCTGTCTTTCATTCTTCATTATAATCACCCTAATGGGTAAGGAATGGTACCTCATCATGGTCTTGGTTTACATTTCTCTAATGATTAGTGATATTGAGCATATTTTCATATGCTTGTTGGCCATTTGTGTATCTTCCTGGGAGAAATGTCTGTTCAAGTTCTTTACCCATTTTAAATTGGTTTTCTTTTTGTCTTTTTATTATTGAGTTATAAATAAGTTGTAATTATTATTGAGGTTTTAATATATTCTGGCTACTAGGACCTTTCAAATAGATGATTTCCAAATATTTTTTCTTGATAGTGTCTTTGGTACAAAGATGTACAAAATTTTTAACTTTGATAAAGCCTAATTTACTTTCTCTTTGGTTGTTTGTACTTAGGTGTCATGTCTAAGAAACTTGTCCAATCCAAGATCATGCAGATGTTCACCTCTTTTTTTCTAAGAGTTTTTATAGTTTTAACTTTACACTTAGGTCTTTGGCCCATTTTCATTTTTGTTTATGGCTGTCCAATTGTCTAAGTACTATTTCTTGACTATTCTTTCCCCACTTAATTGCTTTGGTACCCTTATAAAAAATTGATTGACTATAACATAAACTCTATAACAACAACCCCCAAATAACCCAATTTTAAAAGTGGGTAAAGGACTTGAATAAACATTTCCCCAAAGAAGACATACAAGTGACCAAGAAGCATATGAAAAGATGCTCAATATCACTAATTCTTAGAGAAATGCAAATCAAAACCATGAAATATGAATCATTTCACACCCATTAAAATGGTCGCTATAAAAGAAAATAAGTGTTGGCAAGGAAGTGGAGAAAGTGGAACCCTGGTGCAGTGTTGGTAGGAATGAAAAATGGTGTAACCACTATGAAAAACCATATGGAGGTTTCATTTAAAATTAAAAATAGAATTACTGTATAATCCAGCAATCCTATTTTTGGGTATATATCCAAAAAAATTAGAAAATGGGATCTTGAGGTGATACCTGCATGCCCATGTTCATTGCAGCATATTTGCAATAGATGACAGATAAAGCAACCCAAATGTCCACCAGTGAGTGAATGGATAGATAAAATGTGATATATACGTACAGTGGAACATTACTCAGCGTAAAAAGAAGGAAATTCAGCCTGAAAAAAGAAGGTCATATTCCACAACATAGGTGAATCTTGAGGATATTATGCTAAGTGAAATAAGCCTAAGTGAAATAAGCTATCTCAGTTCAGTTTCTACCAGTTATATATGCTCAGTACTGGAGTTTTCATCATTTTTATGGGACTGCGTTTCTTCTGCACACTGTTGCTGTGTACAGGGCACCCCCTCCCTCCCACCCTTCCCCTTCGCTGCCTGCTCCCTTGCATCTTCACCCCATTTCTCTCAAGATATCAAAGGGAGTCTTTTGACTTTCTTCATATTCAGAAGGAATTTGGATATGGAAATCCTATTTGAGATACCATCTGCATTCTCTAAAAAATTATATCTGTGGTAGTTAAACCAAGATATGGTTTATCTCCCTATAAGTTTATGTTTTGAATATGGATTGTATCAATCTGGTGTCTTTCTCTTCGCACAAAAGTGGAAGGAAAGATCGTTTGTGGGTACCATGGCCAAAAAATATTTCATCTCATCTATAGGATCATAACTTAGTTGGAAAGTATTCTTGCAGCTAATAGAGTTTTATAGTCTCAAGCTATAAATATTGGTTTCACACCTCATGACAACTTTAATTACAGAATATTTCTATATGAAATGCTTAAGACTAAAATATAGAACTGCAAAGAAATGGCAGAGATTCAAAATTAGTACCTCTCAGCCACCACAGTGCAAAGTGCTGTGAAGATTGGGTCCCACTTCAGAGATTATAAACCTAGGTTTTCTTGTAGAGTCCTGGATTCATAGGTGGTCCAGAAAAACACTGTTGAAAAACACTGTTCTAAAGTATCAAAAATGTACTCAGCTTGGGGCAACTTAGTATGAACACAAATCATAATTTAGTAGCCTTGAAGGGGTAAGAAGCCTGAGATTCAGGGAACATCTTAACAATTGAGATGCTCATTTTGGTACATTCATCATGAACCTTGGTATTCAGACTTGAATTACAAGTAGTTCAAGCCACGAATTTAACTTGGCAATCAAAATAACCCCACTATACTATGAATTTTTATTTGTATAACTGTACTTGAATTAGGTATACTTCCTCCATGTTCTGTTGGTATGAGTTTTTCACTTTACCATTCTAGCTAATAGACATGCATATCTCCAATGGTCAGGTCAACTATGGCTTATTAATGTCTAATGGTTGCCTCTGACAGAAGAGATGGGTAGCTAGGGTCTGTAAGAGTCATATGTATGTATTTTCGACTGTCCCTTTACCTAATCTTTTTTAGATTAACTTTCAATTTAATTCATTCGTATTTATTGATCACTCAGCATTCACTGAGCAGCTGCTTGTGCCAGGCACTGGTATAAATGGTGCTGGAGATACTGCAGTGAAGAAAGCATTTGAAAAGTTCCTTGCCCTAATGACTGGGTAAAGTGGGTTCACCAATGCTGGGGGGAAGACAATAACATTAAGATCATATGGGGGGCCCTGGCTGGTGTAGCTCAGTGAATTGAGCGCGGGCCTGCGAACAAGACATTCGCGGTTCAATTCCCAGTCAGGGCACATGCCTGGGTTGCAGGCCAGTTCCCAGCAGGGGATGCATGAAAGGCAACCATACATTGATGTTTCTCTCCCTCTCGCCTTCCCTTCCCCTCTAAAGATAAATAAATAAAATCTTTTAAAAAAATGTGTAAAGAAAAAAAAGATATGGGGGGACCCCAGAAAAACAGATTTATTAAAATAAAAAATTGTATATTTATTCTTACTTGTTTGAACTTCAGTCACCTTCAAAGTACTCTCCATTTGATGTAATACATTTATCAAGGCATTTTTTCCACTGCTCAAAACAGTTTTGAACTCATCAACTTTGATGCCTTTTAGTGTGTCTGCTGTTTTTTGTCTCACCTCTTCCACATTGGCAAAATGTTTCCCTTTAAGGACTTTTTTCATCCAGGGAAACAAAAAAAAGAAGTCACTCAGGATGAGATCAGGTTAATAGGGAGGGTTTGGCACAGGGGTCATGATGTTTTTGATCAAAAACTGCTGAACACTCAGCGTGATGTGAGCAGGTGCTCTTGTAAATCACCCATCATGAATGGGCAAATGCGTTGAAAGTCTTCAAAAATATTTACTGAAGCCAAAAGCGGCTTCTCACAACAACGCCAACTGGTACACTGATACAGATGGGTTCTTAGAACACACGCCTAACAGGGGAGCCTGTTCTGCAAGGGGCCTGCCCTCCAGAAGGTACTGGATTTTTCGGACCATAAGACGCACCTAGGTTTTAGAGGAGGAAAACAGGAAAAAGGTTTTGATGCAAAAAATGTGGTAAAATATTTAATAACGTAACATAATATTTCACCAATGTAAATGTAAACGGAACTCAACAGCAGCATTAACAACCATTATTCCTCCCAAATTGGGGGGTGTGTGTCTTAGACCCTGAAAAATGCAGTGATTCTGGCTTTTTGGGGGTCCCTCCTCATAAGTACTACAGAGAAGAGTCAAGGTGAGGGAGTAGAGTGACAAAAATAAGGAGAGAGGGGCTTTTTTTTAAATACGGGGAAAAGTAGTAGCATTTGAGCAGAAATAGGAAGTGCCTAAAGATTTTAGCACTTGTTTTTGTTCAATTTGTAGCATATCCCATAAAATGATAGCGTTTGCCATCTGAAAAAGGATCATTCCATCATTAAACTTTAGAGTTGTTAAAAACAATGGAACTCTTTCTTTCGATGAAATGCGATGCAGAGACCCAACATCTGAGAGGGATGCAGCTCTGGCTGAAATGCCTAATGGAGGGTACAGAAGCTTTTTGTTTCTTCCTCCCTTGCTTTCTCCATCCTTTTTTCCTCCTAGCATCTTACAAGTGTCTTTGGGGAACCTACCAGAGGTTGAAAACTACTTATTAGTTTGCAGATGAGTAAGTGAATTTTTTATCCTTACCCAAGGACATTCTATCATTGCTTTTTTTAGAAAGAGAGGAAGGGGTAGGGGAGATGGAAACATTGATTGGTTGTCTCTTGTAGGTTCCCCAACTGGGGATTGAACCCACAACCTAGATATGTGTCCTGACTGGTAATTAAACCCTTGACCTTTGGTGTATGGGATGACACTTTAACCAACTGAGTCACAACACTGGCCAGGGCTGCAGATGAATAAATTAAAGCTAAGAGGCCTTAAAATAACTATTAAGCTAGTTACTAGCTAAAGTTCTTTCCACCTTCTTATTCTTTCAGAAAATGTTTGAGCTTCCATCATGTGCCAAGTGCTGTGCTAGGAGAGTTCTGTGGATATATCAGGGAACAAAGACAAGTTCCCCACCTCAAGAAGTTTTTAGTTTTAGTGTATAGTGAGAGGAGATAGGCAATTTCTAGTATAGGGTGTAGTGTGGTAATAGCATCTGTCTGTATAGGATGCTCAGGGAAAGCTCTGCAGGGACTAGCTTCTTAAAGAGTAAATTGGAGTTAAACCAGTTAACAGGAACTGCAGTCATATACTTAAATGAGGATTATCAGAACCCTTTCCACTGCAAATAACAAAGATAATCTCTGTACATAATAATAAGACCCAAGGTAATTTGTCTCCAGGGTTGGTTAATTCAATGTCCTGTAATATTACCGAGAAAAAGGGGTTTTCTCATCTTTCCCACGTCTACTCTTTAGGTCACAAAATGCCTGCTAGAATTTCAGGGTTAAGATCCAGACGTAGTGGACATTTTCTCTTTTCAGGAGTCTGAGGGAGCATTTTAGTTTCTTTTCCTAGGCTTCTCCTCTGGCCCCATTGACCAGAACTGGTTCATATGCCCACTCAAACCAGTTGCCAGGTGGAGTACGGGATTCATGTGATTTACTCCAGCTAATTAGGACTCACCCTAATGTTTCTTCCTGTTTATTCATTGCAAGACATTTTTTAAGGGAGCCTTGTTGCTGAACATAGAAAATATTGTCATACACTGATTACATGTTACATAGATTAATTATATGTATTATCTTTGCATTATCTTTTTGTAAGCATATTAAGAGTTAAAGAAGTCCCAGAGTCATGGTGAGCCCAAAGTGTTGGGATAAATATATTTCAGTTTTTCTAATTTGCTTTTAAGGTTGTCTGCTTGTCACAACACCTATCATTTCAATTTCCTCATAACCTTGCAGTTCCCACTAGAGTCAGAGAGCTTGTTAATCCTTGAAACAGAAAGCCGGAAGCCCAGTGTGTATTTGCTGCAGAAGGAATGCCCATTTCTTTAGAATTTTTTATGTACACACACGTTATATGTATCGATACATTTATTTACGTGTGTATACAAATGCCATTTTATTATAGTAGCAACAAAATGAATGGGGTTTTTCAGACAGTGGTTCTGTGAGGTCCTCAGAGGAAACAATTTGTGGTAATATCTCTTTTACTTGTTATGAATTCAGATTTCATGAAAGTCCTCTCTGCTGGAATCACTTCTTATAATTTGAATCTAGTCTTCAAAGCTAACTTAGTACAGATGTTTTTCCAGGTATCAAGGCTTATTAGAATGAGAGAGGGATAATTATGTCTTATAAAGTAAGAAACAGTTGACTGTGGTTATTCTCTCTAAATTAATTCTTTCTACTGTGAATCTGAAACTTCTTTGACACAACAGGGGATTCAGATCAGATATTTTCCATAGACTTCCTGAAATTCTAGTCACTTTTTCCTCTTCTGGGTTTTGAACCTGGAAGACGGAAGCAGGAATTTTTCTATTATTCTCATTCCTCTCACCAGTGGGATAGGTAGTTAGCATCTGCTTAGCTATCAGTTGGCCTTCAGAGTTATTCTAGACATTTTCATGCTTTCCGTTAATGTGCTTTTATTTTGAAGGTCCTTTATTAGTTCAGTGTTTCCAAAAGTTTAACATGCATAGAAATACCTAGGAATCTTATTAAAATGCAAATTATGAAATTCTGCATTTCTAACAAGCACCCAAGTGATGTGCCCATACTTTGAGAAGCCAAGTTGTAATTGTTGTTCTATATAACTCCATGAAGTGGACAAGAATATTGAAACTTGACGTTTATTACATACATCAAAGATGAGAATCTCTTTGTGAAAAGGGATTAGATTTCCAGACACTAATCAATTATACTAGATTTTTTTTTTTTTTTGGTATTTCTTCTTTCTCTCTCCTGCTCCACCAACTGACTTCCTTAGTCAACCCATTCTAATAACTTTATTCAAACAAAGAATTTCTAAGAGTTGGTAATTTGGATTGTCTAGATCCAGTTTTTGAGTTTGAGTGAATATTGTTTATATTACATAATTCAGTTGGTATATTGTTTGTGCTGTTACTTTTAGTGTAGGTTTCCAGTATTTTTTATTGGTATTTGTAAATGAAGTAGATTGATTAAATAATGTTTATGTCATCTTTAAGAAGATAACCTTACCTTCCATAAGCCTCACTCTATTTCTTTTTCTTTTGTGTGTGTGTGTTATTTCAGAACACTGTAAATTTACATTAATTTGCAGTGAGCATGTTTGGAAATTACAAAAGAGGAATGTAATATATTTAAGTCATTCTTTGGGACACTAAACAGTTGTTTGGGGGGTTTTTTAAGATTTTTTTATTTTTTTTGCCCTGGCTGGTGTGGCTCAGTGGATTGAGTGCCAGCCTGCAAACCAAGGGGTTGTCAGTTCGGTTCCCAGCCAGGGCACATGGCAGGTGAGGGGCACACAGGAGGCAACCACACATTGATGTTTCTCTCCTCCCTTCCCCTCTCTCTAAAAATAAATAAATAAAACATTTTTAAAGGGATTTTTTAAGGATTTTATTTTTATGTATTTTTAGAGAGAGGGGAAGGGAGAGAGAGATGGAGAGAAGCATCAATCAGTTGCCTCTCGCACACCCCCAACTGGGGACCTGACCCCTAACCCAGGTATGTGCCCCGACTGAAATTGAATAGGCAGCCTTTTGAGTCACAGACCGGAGCTCATCCACTGAGCCACACCAGCCAAGACAGGGCACTGAACAGTTTTAATAGAATTAAGAGTAAACATCATTTCTAGGAAGGGAGGCAACCAGAAACGACTGCAGTGTTTATCAGTGCCCCCAGATTTATGGTACATTCATACCATGAACAACATGAGGGGAACTAGCTTAGTAAAGGTCAGGTCCTTAATAACATTGACTGAATGATATCAAGTCACTGAATAGACCAGCTCTGGATCCTCCTTTGTATACGTTGCATCAGTTTCTGAATATTGACATATGGTTCTTGCCAGCAGTCATATTCAGTCAAAAGCAAGATATCACTGCTAATTTTTTTTTAAGTCAAAACTATATAAGGTGTGTATAAGGACCTAATAGGCCATATGTAACAACTTCAAAGATTTTAAATATACTTTGATGTTGCAAAGAAGAATTTGGAAGAGTTCTAATGTTCAACAAAGATATCAGAAATGATAGTGTAACTTGGCTTTACTGCTGGATTGAGCCATCTTTAAAGGATTTTTAGAGCAATCAGAATTTGAGTAGCTAAAGGTAGTTGAATGGCTAGATGGACATGAAGTGTAGAAAAGAATAAATTAAATTAGAGAAAACTATTTCAGGGGCTTATTTTAAGTTGCAAGAATTTAGTTTTATGCAAAATATCAAATAGTACCATTGAGATTATTTTATTTCCCATTATAAAGGTAAGTATTGTTTTGTGAAACCTGTATCAGTTTGGGTATGTGTATCAAAGTAATGTCTGTGCACCATATGTTTGAGTCAAGTATAAAATCAATTTCTTACTGCGGGTGATGGTCAGAAAATGTTGAAAGCTATTGTATCAGAACACAATAAAATGAAGGATTTAACTTTATGATGGAGGGCTTTGAGTTAAGATGTTGGACTGAGCCAAAATAAGAAACTCCCTTCTTGTTCCTGATATATAAGAACACCAGAGAAGATAACCAGAAATGGGTGGCATTGATGGTGGTATTTTTTAGAACACACAGCAGGACTTGAGAGCAAGAAAAAGGATTCTCTAGATGCCCCAAATGAAGAGGACTCAGTGACAGTAGAGAATCAACAGTGTGTGGCCCTCAGGGAAAACTGAGCTTACTTATATGGCTTAGATGCCTTCATGTCCATGTAGGAGTGAGTCAGGGCACAGGGACCATGCTGCAGCTGCTGCTGGAACAAGGCTCACTCAGAAAGCCTAGAAAAAGCTGTTCTTTCCATGGTTAGATACTGGAAAAATGCCCCCACTTCCACCCCTTGGGGGTAAGGGAGGAAACTGTTAATCTCAGAAAATTAGAGACTGGAACTCAACTCTAAGAGCTAGGGAGCCTTAATTTGCATTACCAATAACCTAGTGCTGAAACACTAAGCCTTAAAATGACCCAGAGCCCAAGATCATCCTCCATTAGTCTTTTCTAGAAGAAACAAGCATAAAACTATTCAATAGGTACATCTCAACAAACCAGCAGACCACAGACTCCATTGGAATGTAACTGCTGCTCCCAGATGACCACACATCCGAAACAACACAGCGTGTACACAGGAATCAGCCCTTGTGAGAGGTTAGCAGATGACGAACGGTGGGCCAGAGTTCTATTGTGAAACCAGAGTAATTAGAGAAAGAAACTTTTAAATTAACCAGATTAAAAGACTGAAGGGAACTAAGAATTCATTAAACGAGAGTAAAATTTTACTCAGCAAAGAGCAGTTAGATTTGAAAGTGAAACACATAGAATTTTTAGAAATAAAAATAGTGTCTGGGAAGAAAACCACAATGTAAACTAACCCTAAGAAAATCAAATTATAGATTCTGGAATTTCAAGACTGGCTAAGAAGGTCAGATGATAAAACCAAAGATAAATTTGAGATACAATCTTTTCTTTAAAAATATATTTACTAATTATGCCATTACAGTTCTATTTCCCCCCTTCATTCCCCTCCATCCTGCACACCCCCTCCCCCACCATTCCCCCTCTTTAGTTTATGACCACGTGTCTCAAGTTCTTTAGATTCTATATTTCCCATACTATTCTTGCCCTCCCCTCTATCTATTTTCTACGTACCATCTATGCTACTTATTCTCTGTACCTTCTCTCCCCTTCTCCTTCTCCCACTCCCCTGTTGCTAACCCTCCATGTGATCTTCATTTCTATGGTTCTGCTTCTGATCCAGCTGTCCTCTGAGTTTGCTTTTGTTTTAGGTGTGGTTCTTAATAACTGTGAGTTTGCTGTCCTTTCACTGTTCATCTTTTTTATCTTCTTTTTCTTAGGTAAGTCCCTTTAACATTTCATATAATAAGGGCTTGGTGATGATGAACTTCTTGAATTTGATCTTATCTGAGAAGCACTTTATCTGTCCTTTCATTCTAAATGAAAGCTTTGCTGGATAGATCAATCTTGGATGTAGGTCTTTGGATTTCATGACTTGGAATACTTCTTTCCAGCCCCTTCTTACCTGTAGGGTCTCTTTTGAGAAATCCACTGACAGTCTGATGGGAACTCCTTTGTAGGTGACTGTCCCCTTATCTCTTGCTGCTTCTAGGATTCTCTCTTTCATTTTAATCTTGGCTAATGTAATGATGATGTGCCTTGGTGTGTTTCTTCTTGGATCCAACTTCTTTGGGACTCTCTGAGCTTCCTGGATTTCCTGGAAGTCTATTTCTTTTGCCAGATTGGGGGAAATTCTCCTTTATTATTTGTTCAAATAAGTTTTCCACTGGTGGCTGTTCCTTTCCCTCTTCTGGTACCCCTATAATTCAGATGTTGGAGTGTTTAAAGATGTCCTGGAGGTTCCTAAGTCTCTTGTCATTTTTTTGAATTCTTGTTTCTTCATATTTTCCTGTTTGGCCATTATTTTCTTCCTTCTGGTTCACTCCCTTGATTTGAGTCCCAGTTTCCTCTTCATCACTATTGGTTTCCTAGGCAATTCCCTTCATTTCAATTAGTTTAGCCTTCATATGTTCCTCTAATTTGTGACTATAATCAACCAGTTCTGTGAGCATCCTGATCACCAGTGTTTTGAACTGTGCATCTGAAAGTTTTGCTATTTCTTCGTTGCTTAGATTTATGGGCTCTGGGGCTTTGAGATCTTCTTGAATCATTTTTGGTCTGTTCGTGCCTGTTAATTATGAGGAGTGAAGCCTTAGGTGTTCACCAGGGCGGGGCTGCCCAGGTCGCTGGGTTGTGACACTGTATGTGGGGGCAGGGTCAGAGCGGGGAACTGGCGGCCCTCTCTGCTGCCTCTCACTGCTGGGGCCTGCTCAATCCCGTCGTCTCACTGCCTACTCTCTTGCTGGTCTATCTGCACACGAATGCGGGACCACAGTCAACCCCCCGCCCTGCGCCCTCACTGGGTACACCAGTCGCTCACTGGGTCCGCCCTTGCAACCCCACCCCTGGGATCCTCACACCTGAGTCCGTCCGACTGAGTTTTCCTGTGCAACCCTGCTCCGCCAGCTGCTGGCTTTGCCCCTTTTACCAGTCAGGCTGAAGAATTTGTTGTTATTGGACTTCCGAAAAGTTCAATTTTCTCTGTTCTGGCTGTGTTTTCTGTTGCTAACATTTTGTTGTCTCTCAACTTGGTTGTGGGAGAAAGGATGGCGTCTCCACCTATGCCTCCATCTTGGCGGAAGTCTCGAGATACAATCTTTCAGAAATCTAGTACTGACTTAATATTAAAGCTCTCACTCTGCCAAAGATCTAACAGATCACAAGCAGTGTATCTCCAGTCTCTACTAAAAGACTGTACCTTTTAGTCTTTAAACTGATTGTTCCGCTTTGTTCCTTTGCGTCATTACCAGGGAGAAAATGTACTAATGGCAGTTCCTCTTTCCATTTGTCACTCAAAAAACTTTTGGAGCGATCAGTGTGGCTCCAGCTCCTTAGGAGGAGGATGGAGCCCTTGCAATAATGCGTTCATGTACATCTGTAAATGGATACTTCTGATGAAAGTCTTTTACAGTTGAACTCTTTGGGAATGTATTGTCTTTACTGTTTCTTCTCCACTCATAATTTGATATTCTGTGACAGTATTATCATTAGCATTATTGTTTGATCACTAACAGTTGCATAGTTTCCTTTACATATTTGCTAACATTTGTATATGGAAATTATTTTCAGTCACTTTGAAAGACTGTGTTTGAGATTGTTTTACTAGTAGTGATACTGAGCTCAACTTTGATTTTTTTCATGTCCCTCATGTGCGGTAGCACACATTTTTGAGATGAGTAACTATAGTTTGGGGTATGGTTTGTAGCAATAGAATAGACATTTTTCTGCAAACGGTAACTGGTCCCAATGGGGTTCAAACTTGTGATCTTGGCCTCATTATCACACTTTTGTAACCATCAGACTTAACAGATATATTATACATATTTCAGTCAGTAATCTTGAAATTGAGTCCTATTTTTAAAATTACCCATGGCTTATTTCAAATATGTAATTAAAAATCACTTTGGGACATTTCTCACTTTTGTTTAATAGTGAAAGTAACAAAAGTAAAGCAGACAGCCAAAGAACCTAACTGACTTTTCATCTTCCCTGTGTTTTCTATGACAGTGAAAGTCACAAAAGTGAAGCTTGCAGGCAAAGAACCTAACTCACTTTGCGGAGAGTGCTACGGTACCTTTTTCTTTTAGTGAGGCTGTAGCAGGTCTGATGTCAGTCACTTTAGAGACCTTTAGACCTCAGTGCTCATTTATTGCTAAAATGTACCAGCTCTGCTTCTGCATTATGAAGATCATCTGTCAACACTTTGAGATATTCTCCTTTGTTATTAAGCTTGTGATGCTCTACACTGTCAGGTTTTTTGCCAATTATAGTTAAGGTACAATGGTGTATTCACCAGATCAAAGTCTCACATTGGCGGTAGAAGGATGATTTGTAAGTCTTTATTCATCTGAATTGTACAATAGAACACCTGAGGAATGCAAATAATCCCTCTGAGCAGCCTCTGCAGGCAAGGCTGTTAAAGTGACAGGGTAGAACTATTGTTATTCTGAATTGATCTTTTAGCCAAAGTAATTATTTCTTAGCTTGTTGTTTCCTAACAGTTCTGGTTTTATTAGTTATGTTGACCATATTTATGAAATAAGATGTATACGTTATTTTTATTATTTTTTTACATGGGCTTGTTTTATTTCACTTCTAATGACTGTATTTGGTATGTAATTTTTTAAATTGCATACTTGATTGTATCTGACTTGTATAATAAATGTGTGGTACATTTTAATGTACAGTTTGGTCTGAGTAGTATAAGTCTGTGAAGTAACTTAGAATCTCATAATTTTATAGGCAGAAGCATCAATTTAAATTTGCCCCTTTTTTTTGTTGCGTTGGTCTGGTTTTTCTAGGATGTGACCAAAAGGAAAAAACAATTATGAAAAGCAACAACCACTGATAACATTAAATAAACTGTATGTTAGCCTTGTATAACAAACATGTATAAACTTGTGAATTTTTCATTCCTTTATCCTATTCTAAATCCTATTTAGTAGGCCATATATATTTTTAATCTTCTAATAATACTGATTCTCTACCATTTTCTTTGATAGGTGAGTATTAATGAATTTGTGGCTTAATTCTAGTGGTTTTTTTTTTCCTAAATTAACATTAACATTGATTATTTAACTCAGGCAGGGGTGTCCCACCCACAGCCCATAGGCTGTGTGCTGTCCAACGTAAAATCATAAATTCACTTGAAACTTTTTTTTGCTCATCAGTTTTCATTAGTGTTTATATATTTAATATGTGGCCCAAGACAGTTCTTCTTCTTCCAATGTGGCCCAGAGACGCTGAAAGGTTGGACAGCCCTGCAAGAATTCCTGCCACAGTTTTTTGCCATAGTAGCTATTAAAACCTTGGTCTAAATATGGGAGACTAGTGGAACTAGTATACATAGTAATGTATACTATGTATGATACACATTAATATAAATTTCTATGAATCTATATACAGTTCTACACTAAACTCTATTCCAGAATTATAGGCATACATACTATGATTATCTGAGAATAAAAATTAATAATAGTAATTATTGTTAATATTTGTTTACTATATGCCAGGCATTCCTTTATTGGGTCCTTTACAATATAGTATGTACTGTTATCATCTCCATTTTTATAGATGAGGAAACTGAGGCTTAGAAAGGTTCAGTAACCTGCCCAAGGATTAAAAAGCCAGCAAATTGGTAGGATCAGAATTTGGTTAATATATTCACTACACTTAATTCATTTGTGTTCTAACTACTACATTGTCAGAATACCCCATGCTTTGCAGGAAAAAAAATTAAGTCATCTTTTTAAGTAACACTTGGTATCAATTTCCTAACTGATTTGGCTTTTCAAACCCTTTTCAATTCAAAGGACTTTATTTCCTTAGCAGTTCT
Organism: Artibeus jamaicensis; assembly: GCF_021234435.1. Classification (NCBI taxonomy): domain Eukaryota; kingdom Metazoa; phylum Chordata; class Mammalia; order Chiroptera; family Phyllostomidae; genus Artibeus; species Artibeus jamaicensis. Next base: position 11,683,598 of record NW_026521814.1, on the reverse strand, counting down.
ATTACTCATGATCCTACAGAAGTGAGGTTTATAAGAGCAGTGTGTATGTACATAATCAACTGGGTTTGTAAATCTGTATTTCTGGACACGTTTGTTTTGATTAGCAGAAATCTCCCTCAGAACCAGTACAAATGTAAACTCTTGTTAGTCTGAGAAGGAACTGAACTAGGCATGTAGATATCTGGGTGGAACAAATTGTATATTTATCAAAGACTCTTCAAAATGAGCTGGTACTTTTAGGTCTGATACCTACACAAATGGAACTTAGCTTTTGTTTTTTAAAAATTTGCTTTGTTCAGTAAGGAAAATAATTCAACATTGAGGTTTTCAAGGGCACAGGTGTTAATGCTGAACAAATTTATTGTAACTTAAAAGTTTAAAAATATTTGTATAATAGTTCCTATAGATAATGTACTAAAGTAGAACTGGATTACAGTAAAATATTATGGCGTATACCTGAAGCAATTGCTGCCTGTTAATGCCTTGACCTTGGAAAGCTATACACAAAAAGATGGCATCATAAAACCGTGCAATTCTTATGAATATGTATGTGCTACTTGATAATAATGAATGTGGTACAGTCATGCATGCACTACAAGATAATGTTGTGCCCTTTTTTGTCTACAGGTTGATAAAAATTAAAGAGTGGGTGGACAGGTATGACCCAGGTGCCTTGGTCATTCCTTTTAGTGGGGCCTTGGAACTCAAGTTGCAAGAATTGAGTGCTGAGGAGAGACAGAAGTATCTGGAAGCGAACGTGACACAAAGGTTAATTTAGCATTCATTTTCCCTACACTTTATTATCAACTATTTCCTTGCAGTAATTTAATTGCTTGCGCTGATAGAATAATAAATGACAGAGTAATTACCATTATAAAGAGGGAATCTTCTCCTTTCTTTACCATGAGACAGAGTGAAAAGATTTATTTTAAATTAAGTTTTTAACTGTCATCTGTCATCTCTGTACAGTGTTTTAATTATAACATAGGTATTAGTTATGTATATTTTTGAGAAGCAACGATCGCCAAAACTCTTTCGTCATGTTCAGTGGGGGAGGGGAAAGGGTGAATCAGTTGCCTGAATTTTTTCTGAGTAACGTAATATATTGTTTAAACATTGGATTTCTATCAAATAATTTTGCTTTCATGACCTACAACCTGGACATGATTCATATTGGAGGGAATAGCCATAGAATGGGTAGATCAAATATTTCTTTTTTTTATAGTAAACAATTCTAAACAGTATATTCACATTAATACAATTAGAACCATTTTAAAGGGTTTTTTAAGAAATAGTTATATGCTTTCTCATCTCTTCAAGTGCATTAGGAAGGTGAATGGTCATTTACTAATATCTTAACATTTTCTGCTTGAAATGAATAATTTTAGCTCTATACAAATCTCTGGCACTATCAACTTGTGTGTTGAGTGAATTTGTTTCATTTTATTTCAGTGCTTTGCCAAAGATCATTAAGGCTGGGTTTGCAGCACTCCAACTAGAATACTTTTTCACTGCAGGCCCAGATGAAGTGCGTGCATGGACCATCAGGGTAAGATTCATACTTATTCATCAGCTATATCCAGTTCCACACTATTGAATTCAGATTGATATCACTGACTTTGAAGTTTGTCATGGTGGCGGTTAGCTAGTCATTACAGATGAGGTTTTTGTCCAGGATAACTTTAATTATTTGTGAGCTGCTGAACAGTGAAAGTGGAGCGGCATTGATTGAGGCAGGTAACAATTGATTCTGCCTATTACATAGTATGAATTTCTTCATCCTGTAGAATCTGTCTACCCTCCTCCTGTGGTCAGAGATAAGACACACCAGTATTGTGCTTGCTTAATCTGTGTGACTGGGTTTGTCTGCAGTGAAATTGATGTTGCTTTTCATTTTGTATTCGCTAAGTTTGTTTGGGATGCGGGTGGTTCTTTCCTCCTTTGGTTTGCTCGGATTACATTTTCAGCAATAAAAGCAATATGACATCATTATGCTCTTCATAGATACAAAGTTGGGCTCAAAGAGCTAAACTCAATGTGTAATAATTCATGTCTTTCGTACTTTGAATTCATACTAGTAGTGTTTATTGTTTTCAGTGTTATATATTCAATCATTCCTTTTTAAAAATGTAATTTGTATTTTAAATATTGATGTATACTGATTAGGACCAGAGAGAATGACTAATTTATTCCCAGAGGACAATAGAAACTGAACTGTAATGGCTTGCTTTTAAATGTAAATATATCGTAATATATTGCTGAAAAATATTTTGAAATATATGTGGTCCTAAATAGTGTTATCAAACATAAAAACTATGTCAGAACTTTTAGAAATTCTCAATGTCTTACTCATTCTTTTACTAAGCTTTTAAAATACATGCTACAAGATTAATTTAGCGCTGCTTTGATTTCTGTTTTCTCTGACTGCTACAATTTATTGTAACATTTATTTTGATTTAATATGGATAGGAGCATGGAGATAGTTCAACATAGTGTTAAATGTGTTGTGTGAATGTGAAATTCACTCTTCTCTTACCTCCTCTCCCCTTTGTAAAAAACAAAAATGTTTGGTTTCTAACCAGGGTTCTTTATGTAGACTTACAGAATAATGTCAAAGCAAATCTGAGTTGGTAAACAAATCGCCAGGGTTTATTTGTACTATATATTTTAAAGCTTTAAAACTTCTGAACTTAAGTATGTGTAACAGGACAGATAACGTGTTCTGGGCTTGAAAATGTGAAAGCTGGTTTATCTTAAGACTGATTGTAAGTATCCGTGATTTAATGTGCTGAGATACTTAGTCAGGTAAGCATCAGTGAGTAGCCATATTAACCCAATACATCTTTTATTGTAAAAACTGTGCTTTATAGTGTCAGACTTCTTATCACTTTAACATGCTTTATTAAGCAGTGTTTAGGTCACCATTACTTCTCAAATTTCTTTCCATGGTTGTGTGTGTCTGGGATGTATGTCCTTGTAATTTAACATATCGGATAATTATAAGACATTTCTCTTCCTACATCAACTTGAATTTTTCTACATGATGGTTAGGAGCAGGGTATATAATGTAAAATGCTCAAAAATTATATTAGGAAAATTTCAAAATTATTTGCCAAACGTAGATTATATGATTTGTTGGAAATATCTTTAAAATGTCCCTTTATGTATTGATTTTTATATGATCTTTAGATGAGCTGAAAATTTCAAGGCTTTTTATCTTTTTAAAATCTTTGATAATTCATCTTGAAAGTTACTTTAAAATCCTTATTTTTTTTCCCCACTGTGAAGAGTAGAAAATCGAAATGAAACCCAGGCCAAAACCAGAACTGCATCTAAATCAATAAAGCTGGAAGGCTGTTAGGAAAACAAAGCTGCGCTTCGTTAATATCTACTGATCTGTCTGTGCTGAATCTGCTACACAGATAGTGCCCCGAGCTGCAAATGCACCGATTGTGTGTCTGACATCTTAACTGATGTTAAACTAAGTTTAAGTTGACCCCAACTGCAGATGAGAAAAAAGAAACTCTCTGCTTACAGTCAGTCATCTTAAATGCAGTTCGTTTCTCTGGTCTGTCTTTTCACAGAAAGGGACGAAGGCTCCTCAGGCTGCAGGGAAGATTCACACAGATTTTGAAAAAGGATTCATTATGGCTGAAGTAATGAAATATGAAGATTTTAAAGAGGAAGGTTCTGAAAATGCAGTCAAGGTAAGGAACTATTTTTCAGTTTCATATTTTGTAACTTTTACTAATGGGAAGCTACTCATGATCAAAATGAATAATCATCTTTTAAACTGTGTATCAGGGTTTGGTGGTACTATCAACTGATTGAAGAGCTATAGGTGTCCGCTTGTTCTTTGATCATTTTAAAATGGGTGAACTGTGTTTTTCTGAAACTGAAACTAGTTTTAAGAAATTACAAATAATATCAAAGAATTTGTTCACTGATGGCCAGTGGAAACTGATACTTATTACACTTGAATATCTTCAATAGAAGTAGCATTATATGCTTATGATCAGTACAAAGATGGGGACAGAAAATCTGTTGTTACAGAAACTTCATGGCTATACTTTTTTTTAAAAAAAGATCTTTGGGAATTTGATTTGCTTTTCCAACACTAGAGGGCAGGTCCAAAATTGTGCTTTATTTTACCTAATAAGTATAATTTGATTTGCAGCCACAATAGTAAAGCAATGTTATAGGTGAGTGATGAATGGTTTTTTATATTGTAAATTATTTTTCAGGCTTAATTTTGTTCGGATTCATTAGGTTTTACTTAGCTGAATCTGGTAGGTATATCATTCCTAATCAATAGGTCAAGTGACTAAACTGACATTGTAGTAAGGTTTCTTTAAGTTAATTTTATATTTGAAAACTACCATAGAAAATGTTCAAGAATTTAAAGAGGCCTCTTTGTGTTTACTATTTCATAATTTGAAAGGAGTGCAGAAGAGTTTATTTCAAGTTTAGTTTATTCTCACTGGTACCATCGGAAAGATCACACTAAGCAGCAGGACTTTAACAGAACTTTTGAAACCCGGGAAGAGGAGGGGGAACATCTTGGTATAATTGGTTCAATGTGGAATGAGAGCCATTTTGTTTCCTAAAAATGAGTGAGAGAAGTTACAGTTTCTGACTAAACAGCGTCATTACCTTTGCTGTGTTGTCATCTGCATATCAGTAGATAGTATGCAAATGTTGAGATTGAACTCTGTCAGGAATACTAATTAGACTTGAAAATATCAGTTTATTTTTCAACATGCAACATCCTGTTGGCATATGTACTTTCTATACAGTGAAGATGATTAAAGTAAGGATTTTTTTCTTTTACTAGAATTTAGAAATCAGTTGCTGCTTTTTTAAAATCTCGTGTGATAAGCCTGTTCCACCAGTCCTTACTAGATGTCTATGTTGTGATAGACTTGAAAGATACAGAAATTGTGAATACTTCTTTTGACAACACAGGGAAACTTTATAATATATATAATGAAATACTTCCTGCTTGTAGAAATGCTTAACACAAATTGGGTGCTTTTATACTATAAATTGGAAATGATTGACATGTAGATTTTCAGATTAGAATATCATTAATTGTTTTTATGTGATTTTTAATCTCTAAAACATTTCAGAATTTGAACTCCAATTAAATAAAGCATTTGTGGGATGTTTTATGCTGTTATTCAACAAATACTTGCATATTATCAAGTAGGTTTTAGGTTTCAGAGCAAAATTGTACATATATGTGTGTGTGTGTGTATATATATATGTATCTCTAATACCAAGGCAACATAACTAATTTAATGCCAGTGCTGTGAACTATATACCGAATAGCTCTGTGTGGGCTTTGTAGTCTACAGGGATATCACATTATTAGCAATCATATCTGCTTAGGCAAAGCTGGCTTCTACAGATGGCTGCTTTCAAGTGCAAATGAACTGGTTAGACGTGTCTTGTTTAATACATACTCAAGATTCACAAATGGGTATTGATTTTTTTTTCAACCAGTGTTTCTGATAGCAGTGGAAAATGGATTAAATGGTCTCCAGAGAATTTAAAGGAACACTGTCACCTTTAATTAATAGTAAACTTGAGTGGTAACAACATATATAAACTTACATTAATGTGTCATGTCAATGTGTATTTGATTTAACTTGTCTGTATAGTTTTATAACAGTGAGCTTTATATTCTCAAAATAAGTAGCATATGGACTCCAATATATCACTTGTCTTTGTAAAAATCATGTGAGAAAGAGAGTGTGTGTGCCTTTTAGAATGTTAGAGGACCATGGCTTTTTAGAAATGAGCTTTGTTTCAATAGCACACATTATTAGTAGGTGATTTTTTTCATTTGTAGTCTAGATATTTGAAAATATGCTTACTACAGCTCTGTGATATGGTTTGTTGATTTTTAACCTCAGATGTAAGATCTTCATTAGTGATTTGTCTTATTAGTATAACTGCACTTGACTTTGAACATTCTTATCAGTATGTTCAAAGGGAAGTTGTTGGGCAAAGGTTTTGTGTTCTCAATAAATTCTAACAGAAGGAGAATACTTTTGAGATGTTTTTCCAAAAGATCCTCGAGCCCTTGTCATCGATGGTAGGATTGCATGGACTGTGGGTTTGTGCAGTAGTAAGCGTGGATGCCGAAGAGCCTGTTGTGCTTAGGATGACGTCATGTGTGCACTGTGCCATGGGGTGAACCTGGGTCTCTGGAACTGGCGTGTGTTTGCATTAGAATTACTGGCTGGTTGCATGTCTAAATCTGCATACCAGCAGGTGGAATCAGTTGCTTTGCCAACTGATATTCAAGTGGAAAAAATGTCTGCGATTCCAACCTGTTAGAAAGTCTGCCTGTAACTAGGGCCATTTGTACAGGCATACCTCGTTGTATTGCACTTTGCTTCATTGTGCTTCACAATGTTGCATTTTTTACAATTTCAAGGCCAGACCCTCCACCAGCAAAAAGATTATAAACTCACTTTATTGCAATACTCACTTTGTTATGGTGTTCTGGAACCAAATCCGTGGTATCTCCAAGATTCTTCATGATGAATTCTAGTACACACCACTATGTATGGTCATTGTCAAGATTAAATCAACCACAAGGAAATAATTCGAAAACTGTGCAGTACAATGGATAGTAGTTTTTCTTGTCACAGACCACATTTTTGACATCACCAATATCACCACAGAATTTCTTTGAGAAAATAAAGAAGCCTTGCCCTGGCCAGGTAGGTCATTTAGTTAGAGCATCGTCCCAATACGCCAAGGTCATGGGTTCAATCCTGGATCAGGGCACATACAAGAATCAGTGAATAAATGCATGGATAGGTGTAATAAATCAATGTCTATCTACCTGTCTCTCTTTCTTTCTTCCTCTTTCTAAAATCAATAAATAAAAAAAATTTAAGAAAATAAAGAAGTCTTAAACTAGTTATGTAGTCTTTTTTCCCTACCTGGTTTCATCTGTTTTGTTGCAGTGACTTGCTGGATGTTTGCAGACACATCAGAAATGTACCATAAACAGCATGTAATGAAACTTAATGATATTGGTATAATTACATTTATGTACCAACAATTTAGTGGAGAATACATTATGATTATGTATGTATGGGAAATCTAATTCTGCCCAAATCAGGAATACCTTGCTTCCCTCCAAGTCTAGTTTTAAATTTGTATGTATCCCTATTTTTTTAATATGACCCAATAAGTATAATAATACTTTGTGCCTTATGCATTTAGTTGTCCAATAATTCCTTTCTTCTGTATTTCCTATTTGCAGGCTGCTGGAAAGTACAGGCAACAAGGCAGAAATTATGTTGTCGAAGATGGAGATATTATCTTCTTCAAATTTAATACACCTCAGCAACCGAAGAAGAAATAAATTCCAGTTATTACTCAGATAAAATTTCCAAAAGGTGTATGATTTTTTTTAATTAAAATTTCTGAAACTGAAGGGACAAACAGATTTGGGGGGTGGGAATCTTCTACAGACAGAATTATTTTTATTTGTTCTAAAATTAAAATGCTGTGTACCTCCGATGAAAAAGCAAGTTCTCTAACGTGAGCAGCTCTGCTTCCCACGTGACCGAGGCCCCACTCCGGGCTGCAGGCGCTTTCCGGGAGCCGCATCACTCTCCTGGTACTTCATTAATCTCCATCACGTCCGCCAGGCCTGACACGACTGACAGTGAGGACAATGTGGCTCGCTCCTTTCTGAATCTACAGATAATGCATGTTTTACAGTACTCCAGATGTCTACACCCAATAAAACATTGGACAAAACCAGCCTCGGTGTGTTTGGGGATGTCTGTATTGACTGGCTGTGGTGTGCTGAGTGCGATACGGCACCTGGTGGTTGCTGATTACGGAATTTAAGGCACACGCGTGACACAGTAACTGGCAGTGTGGGGCAGCTGCAATTGTATCTAAAAAGTGGGTCTTTCATGGGAATCCGAAGAATAGTATACCAGGGATTTGTTTCAAGAAAGTTAATTAATTTGTAGATGGGATTTATTGAAGGATGATAGCAGTGATGCTACAAAGGATGTGACATGAGTGACTGGGACCAGAAGCAAAATAATGTAAAAAAAGTCTGCTTCAGAAATTAAGGGATCATTGTTGTTCTTCTGACCATATGGAAGAGAGTGTTTATTTTTATCTTTCCTTTGAAATTAGGAAGTTATTGTGAAAAGTAACCCATTCATATCTGGTGGTTGTTCTTGTTTAAATTCAGTAGTGAGTGTAAATGTTTATCACTAAAAAGATTAGACCTTGAAAATAAACAACTTTTTTATACTTGCTATCAAAATATTTTAGACCAGTTGAAATTTTAGTGTGTGTAAGTTAAGCACTTTCAAAAATTATAATAGGAAATTCTGAAAGAAAATAGTGATGAGTTAGTCATGTGGAGACCAATGGGCTCTTAGCCTTCTTCTCTTACACCATAGTCTTCGGGCTCGGTCCTCTCTGCGCGCGCCCTTTCTCTCCCCGTAACACTCCTGCAAGCCCTCCCTTGTCCCCGTCCGTGGTCCTTTTGTCCTCCTCTGTGATTATAGGGCCATTTCAGTGGAATGCAGATTCATACCTGGGTTAGCCCTTTATTCTGTTGTTTTATTTTGTCACATTAAAGATAAGGAAATATTAAAACACACACAAACTTAACATGGAAGCTTAATGTGGCACAGAAGGCAAGAAAAAAGTGATTTTAAAGGAGCTCTGGCTACATATAGGAAAGGGTGTTTAAAGAGGATTCGGTTGAGTAATTAATGTAATTTGGAAGCTTTTAAGTGAGTGTGCTCTTCTTGAGAATCAGATGCAGTAGCCCCCCTCCTGTCCTCAGGGACATGTTCCAGAACCCCAGTGGGTGCCCGGAACTGAGGGCACCACCGGATGCTGGGTATGCTGTGGTTTTTCATACCTGTGATAAAGTTCAGTTAATAAATTAACTTTATCAGAGGCACAGTGAGAGATTAACAACAATAATAAAATAGGACCTTGTAATGTACTGTAACAAAGGTTACGTAAATGTGGTCTCTCCTAGCCAATCCGATAACAGACAGCTTCTAAGTGACCAGCAGGCAGGTAGCATATACAGTATGGAGATGCTGGATGACAGCGTCACTCCTGTCCTGGGCAGTGCAGAGCGAAGCAGCATGGGAATTCATCATGCTGTTCAGAACAGTGTGTGATTTAGAACTCAGTTGTCTCTGGGATTTTTGACTTAATAGTTTTGGACTTCAGTTGACCGCAGGTAACTGAAACTGTGGAAAGCAAAACCACGGATAAGGAGGACTAGCTAGAGTAAGACACTCTGTTGCAAATATAAAAATTAGTAAACTGCAGCAGAGAAATAAAACTAAGTGAAAAAAATTTTTAAAGCTAAATAAAACGTGAAACTCAGGCACAATGGTAGTTGACCAAGTTTGCTGTGAAAATTCTTGTTATTTCTATATTGGAGGAACATATAGATTAGTAGATCGTTAGGGATTTTACTAGTATAAGAAGTCAAATACTTTGCTTTTGAGTCTTCTCCAAAGTAAATTGCAGACTTCTTAAATAAGTTTGAAATCTCATTTAAAAGCCTTTAAGATTGTGATTTTACATTGTGAAACAGAACTATTAATAAGAGACAGAAGTTAGTTTTGAGGTGACCACATACATTAGGGGCTGAAATTAAATGCTAAAAATGTTTAATTTGAGTACAGGCTCTGCAACATTCTAAATATGTGTACAAAATTTTCTGCAAATGTTGAGGATTCTAAGAACTCTTACATTTTGATAACAGAGTATGCCTATATCTTCATATTTAATATTGGTGATAATCATATGTATTTTTAGGATAATAAGTATTTTTTTCACCTGTCTGTAGGTGAAATATCTTAACCACATTTATAGTTAAGGGATTTATTTTTGCCCAAATTTGAAAGAAGTTTGTGATGACACTTAGACATTTCGTTTAGTTTTATCATATTACCTTCGTAACTTGCTCTTTGAGCATGGCTCACATCAGAGCCAGAACCCCCTTCTTTATCCCCCCAAAAACTACAGATGCCTTTCATCATTAACATAGTTCTATGTGAAGCTTCTGTTCACTTATAATTTGCCAGGTCCATTTGAAAAGTAAGTCTTCTTACTCATGATCAATCAGTTTTTCTGCATTTAAGTCCAGATTGATGTTTTATCCTAGTTGTATCTTTTTATTTTCAAAACTCCTTTGTAACAACTCTGTCCCCCTCAAAGAGTCAGAGAAAGAAAATTCCTTCTTTTCCTGTCTTACATTTTTTTGATTAGTCTACTTAAATGCACATAATGCTCTTTTTTATTTTGCCAGATATTTCAAAAATGTTGATTATTCCAAATGGCACACTCCTTTAGCTGGGAAAATTGATCTCATCTATTTTAAGCTAGTAAAAATACACAGGCAATAAGATAAAAGAGCTAGGTTTGACCTTCAGGTGACTTTTTTGTATCCTAGCTGATGTGGGGCCCCTTATAAAAAATGACAGTTCTTGAATTGCCCTCATGCTTTATGAATATCTGAACCACTTATAAATTACTATCTCACTGAAAAGCTCGCATCGCAATCAGGAAATATAAATACAAGGGGACTCACTGATCACACTTTAAAAACCCTGAAGGCTACACTTCAGGATTTTTAAAGCACCTACCTGATCTGGTCCTTGGCTTTGCCATCTAGGGACTTGATTTGTTTCAGGTCAGCTGATGCTGTGTGTAATACTTCCCAAACTTTAAAAAGTCTAATTTAAATGCAAGTGCTTTCACTTCCAGTAGAATGTGTTTGTGATACATAACGAAGGCCCACAGTCAGGAGTCAGGAAGCCAGGATTCAAATCCTGACCGTACCACACCCTAATTGTGTGACCCTGGTTAGGCAGGCAAGTCACTTAACTAGTCTGCGACTCTCCTCGGCTATAATATGGGGACAAGACAATACAATCTCCTTCACAGGGCTGTTATGAGGGTTGAATGAATTATATATATATATATATATATATATATAAATGCTAAAGCTGCTTAGCACCTACTAAGTGTTTAGTACATGTTGGCAGTTCTCATTTAAATTTGGAGTGTTACAGCATCTATACCCACTCAAGAGACCAAAGCATAGAAGGGAAAGTTTCTTGGTGAATGTAAAATTAGGCAGAAATGTAAAGGTTCTTTAGGAAATCACTTGTGAGATTTCTCATGGACATTCCCAATTGAGGATACTTCTGTTTACTTGATGAATAAGCCAGTTTATTAGTCATTCTTCTGTATGGTTGCAGTAAAATGATAAATAATTACGGCATTTCTTCTAAGGGCAGATGAGAGTGGGAGATAATAGGGGGATCTGCCTATTTAGCATCGCAGACCTTGAAGCTCTAGAGTGTGCAACAGAATTCTTAATGAAATAGGAAAAACCTGTCACATGAGTTGGGATTTTCAGAGCCAACTCTTCCTTTCATTCTGGATTTACGCTGCCCGCACCAGACATTGGCTTATTTTGATGCCCTTCCAGTGGATCACTTCTCTGCCTGCTTTCTTACTCTGGACAATAGCCTTGCTTTCGCATTTTGACTAAGACACTAAGGAGGTAAGAAGCCTTCACAGGGGCCTGAAGGCCCGCAGAGCCCGTTGGGTAAGGGCAGTGCATCCATCCTCCTGCCGCAGGAGTGTGGGAAAGTTGAATAAAAAGCGCTTTGACTCTCCTGAGCTTCACGAAAATTGCCTATTTTTTTTTCTGGTAAAATAAACCCCTTTGGTTTGCCTTAGAGTACAAAGGATAGATCACATCTTCATTTAATTACATTCAATCACATTTTCTAGTCCTCAATAGTTTTATAATATAATCTTCAGATCATAACTATCTCTGAAGAAGGTTATTTGCAGATTGTCATTTCAATATTGATTTTACTCAGAAAATGGCATATGAGGGTCTGCCAGTTGTCTACCAGAATGCATTTGTCTTTTCATAATTTAGACTACGGGTGGGTACTTGGCCATCCTGCTATGGACTGGTTCATTCCCAGTCTCCTTCCAGGTAGGTTCAGGTCGAGTGACTAAGTTCTTATCAGTGGAAAGTGAATGAAGGCCGTCCCAGGTGTAGGCCTTAAATGATGGTTGTGTGCTCCCCTCAGGAGCTTTTGTTTTTCTAGAGAATCCATTAATAATCCACATAAGGACAGTACCCCAGGGGACCGTGGAGCGACAGTAGGGCAGAAACGTGCGTCTCTGAAGGACTTGGGAAGACAGCACCCAGTAACCCAGCTGCTTACCTTTGGGCTGGTACGTGAGAGAAATAAACCTTCAGATGTTCTTGAAGCTACCGTACTTGAGCTGCCATGTTTCTGTCCCAGCGGCTTAGTTTCTACCTTAGCAAATACAGATGTTTTCTGTTCTTATCTCCTTTATACCGTATTTGGAGCCCCTACTTTCTGTTCTGTGTTATGAGCACAGCTTTTAGGGTGAAAAGAGCTTAATCAGATCTAGATTGAGATACCACTTCCACCACTTAGATGTCACTACTTTAGGTTCTTCATATGTATAGTGAAGATCATTAATGTCCTAGGTCTGTCCAGAAAGTATCCAGTTTTCAGTAATATGAAAAATAGAGACATGTATTGAAGAAGATACAAGAAACAGTGTACACAGGACAATGGTATCTCAGTCCCCTTCAAAGTAGGCACCTCGGGACCTCACACTGTTCTCCCCATATTTTCCTGAATCTTATTGACAGTCTGAAATCTCTTCCCTTTCAAAGGTGATTTTAGTTTTGGGAAAAACCAGATGTCACGGCACCAAATCTGGGCTTTATAGGGGAGCTAAGTCATTTGGGCAGTTTGATGTTTTACCAAAAAAGTCTGCACAAGACATGATGCATGGGCACATTGTTGTGAAGAAGCTGCCAATCACCAGTTGCCCATAAGCTGCGGCCTCCTGAATCATCCAAATAGTTTCCATGGAGGAATGTTCAAGCTTAACCTGCTGCTACTCAGTCATTTTGAATGCGATGGTCACACAGTGCACATGCTCACTCAGCAGAGTCTACCACCCCCCACTGACTAGTACAGTGAAGTCGTCATTGTTCACACATGCACATTCCAGTCCACTCTCCTTGGCTGCCAGGTTACACTGATGTCGTGCAAACTATTCTCATTATATTAACAGTGGCTGGACTTTTTCTGTACAGACCTTAATATAAACTGCATACAAAAAAATTGTTAATGCAATGACTACAATTGAATAGTATGTATTATTTCAGAAACTGATAAAACATTGGTTCCCATAGATGGGAAGGTAAAAAAGTTTCTGTGATCTGAGGAATTGAAATCTATATCTGCTATCATAGGTTTCAACTGTAATGGCAAAAATAATTTGAAATGATTTAAATGTCTATCAGTATAGGATAATGGAATAAATTATACATCCATACAAAAGAATATCTTCATGGTGGGGAGAAAATGCAGACAACTGTAATTGAACAACAATAAAGTAATTTAAAAAAAGAATAGACATTCATTTGTAGCTGAGACTTAATGAGAAAAAAAGTACCTTCAGACTTTAAAAAGAATAAAGTACGTTTATGTGATCTGGCATACAAACATTTCGTATTTTGCTTTGTGAAAAGTAAGTGGCAGGACAAAATGTGTAGTATGGTCACAAACGTAACCTCAACTGGCGTGTTTCCTTTTAAATAGTTGTATTTGTGTATATGTACACATCTACACATATGTTTACATAAATGGGGTTATAATTAATTGTTGTGAAATTTTTCACTTAAATGCCTGAATTAAAGCTTTGAAGGCAATGTAAAATTGCAACTAGAATTACATCACGTCTGAGAACTTTTAAATATTCATTAAAGCCAAGATAGAAGGAGTGAAAAGGGTCCAGCTACCAAAAGAAGTAGGATCTCGGGCAGAAGGAACAGCAAATGCAGAGACGGAGGCAGGAAAGAGCCTGGTGTTCTGGGAAAAGGCAGGAGGCTGGAGTGGCTCAAGTGCATTGAGTACAAGGTTCTCAATTACACAGGGCTTCGTATGTATGATGTAGTAGTGCTGGGATTTTATTCTAACTTAAATGGTTAGCCACTGGAGGGTTTTACACAAGCCAGGCACATGATTCTATTTATATTTTTAAGGATCACCTGGAATCTTGCCCCATCTGCCATGTTACCCAGCCCTCCCAGCTGTGAGAACGAAGCAAAGTGCTGGTGGATGTGCAGAGGGCAGATGGAGCAGAGACCCCGGGAGCAGCACACGGCAACGTCAGAGGCCGCCGAAGTGCACTGGATGTGCATTACTGCCCGGGGCAGCCCGGCCCCACAGAAACACAATGCGAGCCATGTACAAAAGTTCATTTTTATCTAGCAGCCACATTTTTTTTAATATTAAATTTTATTTAGTTACTTTTCAAGTACATTTTTTTTTATCTATTTCTCCCATCCCACCCCCCCGCCCGGTCTCTCCCCTCCCTCCCATCCCCCCCCAGTCCTCATCTCTGTGTCTTTCATACTTGTTCCTCAAAATCCCTCCCCCTTTTTCCCCTTAGCAGCCACAAATTTCAAAGAAATCATCCTAATAATGCATTTTATTTAGCCCTATAAATCCAAATACTAATATTTTAACATGTAATCAACCTAAACTTATTAAGATATTTTAGATATTTCTCTTACATACCAAGTCTTCAAAATCTGGAGTGTATTTCACACCTACAACACATCTCGATTCGAACTAGCCGCGTTTCCAGTGCTCAGGAGCCACGTGTGGCTCAGCGGCCACTGTAGTGAACAACGCAGGGCTAGGGCTTTCCCCCCAAGGAAGTTCGCCTGAAATCTCATCCCCATGTGATTTCAACAAATCTCAAAAAAAGCCACTTTGCTCAGACTGGTTGTGTTTTCATTTAAAGCTGCATGTTAAAAATGTATAATAAATCCTAATTTACATTATTTTTTAAAGAAAAAGTTTAGGTGGCTTATTGACTAGAGGATAACAAGGAGAGACTAGTAATAGCAGTACCAGTAAGACTGACTCTTGACCTGGCCAGGTAGCTCAATTGGTTAGACTAAGCAAGGTACTGATACACCAAGGTTGTGGGTTTGATCCCTGGTCAGGGCAAATAGAAGAATCAACCAATGAATGCATAAATAAGTTGAACAACAACTCTCTCTCAATTCAATCAATAAGAAGACTGACTCTGAACATGGGCTAAGTACCAATGGAAAGATGCAGCTTGGTTTGATCTGCTTGCTAGAGAAAGACACTGAGAAGAGGGAAGGGAGAAATTCAGAATGACCCATATTCTGGGAGTATATCCAAAGAAATCCAAAACATTAAATCAAAAGAATGTATGCACCCCCGTGTTCATGTCAGCATTGTTTACCATAGCCAAGTTATGGAAGCAAACAGATGAGCAAATAGAAAAGCTGTGGTACAGATACATGGTGGAATATTACTCAGCGATAAAAAGGATGAAACCTTAAACAGCATGAATGGACCTAGAGGGTACTGTCCTAAATGAAATAAGAGAGAGAAAGACAAGTACCATATGATTTCATTTAGATGTGAAATCTAAACAACAAAATACACAAAACTGAAATAGACTCAATACAGAGAACAGATGGTTGCCAGGGGGAAGGAGGATTGTGGGGCCGGGCAAAGAAGTTGAAGGAATTAAGAACTACAAATTGGCAGTTACAGAATATTCACAATGATGTAAATTACAGCATAGAGAATAAAAAAGTCAGTAATATCATGATGACCTACCTGTATGGGGCCAAGTGGATACTTGACATAACTGTGGGACCGCTTTGTAAAGCATATAGTTGTCTAATCACTATGCTATACACCTAAAACTAATATGAAATAATATTGAATGTAAACTGTAATTGAAAAAAAAACCTATGTCAAAAAAAAATAAAGAATGATTCATAGGTTTGTAGGGTAAGCTACTGAATGCGTGATGGTATCATTTACTGAGATGGGGAAGCAGCAGGTATAAATGTGTGTGGAGGTGGAAATCAAGAATCTATTTTGAATGTAGGTGACACCACCTGACTTCAAGACTTAATATAAAGCTACTGTAATCAAGAAAGCATGGCATTGGTGAAAGAATAGACAAATAGATCAATGGAACGGAACAGAGAGCCCAGAAATAGCCACCTACGTATAGTCAACTGATCTTTGACAAAGGACAAATGCAATACAATGAAGCAAAGAGAGTCTTTTCAACAAATGGCACTGGAACAACTTGACGTCCACATGCAAAAAAAAAAAAAATGAATCTAGACATAGACCTTACACCCGTCACTAAAAGTAACTTAAAATGGATCAGAGACCTAAATGTAAAACACAAAACTGTCAAACTCCTAGAAGATAACAAAGGAGAGAATCCAGACGACCCTGGGCATGGTGATGACATTGTAGATAGAATACTAAAGACGACAATCCACAGGAGAGAGAACTGACAAGCTGGACTGCCTTAAAAGTAAAAGCTTCTGTTCTGCAAAAGATACTGTCAAGACAATGAGACAAACCACAGACTGGGAGCAAATATTTGCAAAACACATATCTGATAAAGAACTGTTACCCAAAATACAAAACGAATTCTAAAAACTCAACAATAAGAAAACAACCCAATTTTAAAATGTTTAAAATGTAGGTTCAAGATGCCCTTTAAAACACCTTTGGGTAGATATTAAGACGACCAGTAGCTGCATGTGTCTGAAGTGCAGAAGAAGGTTTGAGGCAGCAGGTAATATAAATTTAGAATCATCACTCTGTAGTGCTACTCAAAACCTGGTGACTGGAATATACCACCCAGACTAGAGAGAGAGCATAGAAACAGAAAAGGAGGAGGCCCAGGAGTGAGCCTGATGCCGGTGGCAAGGAAAGGAGCAGGGTCAGCACAACAGGCTGAGAGAAGCAGCTGATGAGGTAGGAACATAGACTATGGTGTCGTAGCAGCTGAAGTCAATTTCCAAAAGAAAGCAAAGGCTGCCAAGCTGTTGAAAAATGAAGACAAAGATGTGATGGTTGACAAGTTTTGTTTCATTTAAAAGCAAGTAGAGATTACTCTTTTGAGAAGCTTTGCTATAAAGGAGACAAGAAAAATGGGGTGGAGGCTGGAGGGAGGTGTTCAGGCAATAGTGTGGGTGGGTTGGCCGGCTGGTTGGTTGGGGGTTTTTAGCGATGGGAGATGAGAGAGCGCGTCTTGATGCTGATAGAAATGCTCGTGGAGAGGAGAGTCTGAGGCTGATGACGCAAGAGAGAAAAGAGGGAACAGAAGAAGTGGGACCCTTGAGAAGTTATGTGGAGAGGGGGTAAGATGTGGAACAGAGGTGTGGGGACTGGCCTTCGGTAGATGCCTCTTTCATGGGAAGAGAAGAGAGGGAAGACTTGAGTGGGTGTGTAGTTTGCAGTCTCTGAGTTGGAGTCGAAGCCATCAGCAGAGGAGTGTGGAGAGAGTAGGTTTGAAGGGACTGTGGAAGCTTTTACACAGCCCTCTTCAACTTGCACTTCCGCTTTTGTGTTTCTTCAAACCTTGGACTAGCACAGAATCCTGGAAGCCTCTGTTTAGTAACTGTTAGGGTGGTTGGTGACGTGGGCTGTGAAAGAATTCACAAAGGGAAGACAGTGCAGAGAAGAGAGGGTTTTTATCTTTACTTTCCCAAGGAAGGGAAAGGGCTAGGTGTGGAGATAGGCGCCAGCCCTGAGGGGTTAGAGCTTCGGGCTTCCATGGGGAACGGGGCAGCTGCAGAGCCGGATGTCTCAGCTGGCCTGCAGCTTGTTTCAATGTTATCTTTGGGAGCAGGGTCCGAGCATCAGGTGTCAGGTCGTTGTGGCCTGGTCTGTCCTGTTCTGTGGGTTCCAGAGCCTCTGTGCCTGCAGGGCGCTTCCAGTAATTTTCTAGTCCTGAGGATAAAGGGTCCTAAACAAACAGTGTCAGTCATGCTTGGGGGCCTAGCCAGCTCTGGGAAAGGGGGCCTGAGAAAGTGGCTTTTGTCCTATTATTTTCCCCTCTGTTTTTTTAGATGAATTTATTCTTAATGACCTGGACCTGTTCTGGTTCTCGGGAGTAGGGGCCACTGGAACTACTTCATGTGGATTATGGATGTAGAGTTGTCCCTGCTTGTAGACCTGGGTCTGGGTCATTAAGAGGGAGAGGGTGGAACTGGACAGCCGGAAAGGCGAGCGCTGTAGCAAGGAGTTGTTTGCTAAAGGAGTCCCCTAGAACTTGGATGCTTTCCTGGATGAAAGACATAAGAGATCTCAGGAGACGTGGCCTGATAGCAACAATAAAGAGATGCACAGCGATACCACCTAGGAAAGGAGTCAGCCAAGAAAACCAGGACCAGGTGTTGGTTTTTAAATCCCACCAGTCAAATTCTCCTGTGGCCCCTTCTTTATAGAACTTATTGGCCTTGTCAGTGATATTTCTTAGATTATTTTGTATTTTCCCAGGTTGGTTAATAATAACAAAAAAAAAACAACAATCCTCATTAAGCATAGCACAGGTCCCTCCCTGGTTAACTGTTTGTAAGTCTAGGGCTCACCTATTCTGTAGGATTATTCTGCTATAGAAGTAATTTTTTTTGTAGGGTATTAATTTGGTTGGCTATGTCAATAATCTGTTTTCTTTTTTAAGTATATTTTATTGATTATACTATTATAGTTGTCCCATTTTTTTTCCTTCCCTGTATTCCCCTCTGTCCTGAAACCCCCTCCGACCGGCATTCCTCTCCACCCATAGTTCATGTCCATGGGTCATACACATAAGTTCTTTGGCTCCTACGTTTCCTATACTGTTCTTAACCTCCCACAGTCTATTTTGCACCTACCATTTATGCTTCTTATTCCTTGTACCTTTTCCCCCATTCTCTCCTGTCCCCCTCCCCAATGACAACCCTGCACGTGATCTCCATTTCTGTGATTTTCTTCCTGTTCTAGTTGCTTGCTTAGTTTGTTTCTGTTTTGGGTTTTTTGTTTTTTTTTTAGGTTCAGTTGTTGATAGTTCTGAGTTTGTTGTCATTTTACTATTCATATTTTTGATCATCTTCTTTTTCTTAGGTAAGTCCCTTTAACATTTTATGAAATAAGAGCTTGGCGATGATGAACTCCTTTAACTTGACCATATCTGAGAAGCGCTTTATCTGCCCTTCCATCCTAAATGATAGCTTTGCTGGATAGAGTAATCTTGGATGTAGGTCCTCCCCTTTCATGACTTGGAATACTTCTTTCCAGCCCCTTCTTGCCTGGAAGGTCTCTTTTGGGAAACCAGCTGATAGGCTTATGGGAACTCCCTTGTAGGTAACTGTCTCCTTTTCTCTTGTTGCTTTTAAGATTCTTTCCTTATCTTTAACCTTGGGTAATGTAATTATGATGTGCCTTGGTGTGTGCTTCCTTGAGTGCAACTTCTTTGGGACTCTCTGAGCTTCCTGGACTTCCTGAAAGTCTAGTTCCTTTGCCAGATTGGGGAAGTCCTCCTTCATTATTTTTCCAATAAATTTTCAATTTCTCATACTTCCTCTTCTCTTTCTGGCACCCCTATGATTCGGATGTTGGAACATTTAAAGTTGTTTCAAAGGTTCCTCAGCCTCTCACCATTTTTTTTGAACTCTTGTTTCTTCATTCTCTTCTCTTGAATGTCTATTTCTCCCTTCTGCTCCAAATTGTTGATTTGAGTCCTGGTTTCCTTCCTGTCACTGTTGGTTCCCTATACATTTTTCTTTATTTCATTTTTCATAGCCTTCACTTTTTCCTCTATTTTGCCACCATACTCAAACATTTCTGTGAGCATCCTGATTACCAGTGCTTTAAACTGTGCATCTGATAGGTTGGCTATCTCTTCATGGCTTAGTTCTATTTTTGGAGCTTTGATCTGTTCTTTCATTTGGGCCATATTTCTTTGTCTCAGTGCACCTGTTACATAGTAAGGGATGGAGCCTCAGGTTTTTGCCTGTGCAGGGCAACCCACTTGACTGCATTGTGGCGCTATATGTATTGGAGGGGTCCAAGAGGGAACAGTGCTGCTTGCTCAAACCTCCGCCGGTTTTTAGTCACTTCTCCACTACCCACAAGCAAATTGGACCCTTCTGATTCACAGGTGGGTAGATTTCTGACTCAGCCTACCAGGAGAGTCTCTCCAACGAACTCTCCTGTTAGGCTGGGAGTTTCTCCTGCTGCCACAATTCCCACAGGTTTATATAGCCAGAGGTTTTAAGGCTTTAATTTCCCACTCTGGAACTCTGGGTTGTGTGGTCTGTCTCAGTCCACAGTTGTTCCTTCCAGTTTATCCACACACAGATGTGGGATGGCCAGCCACCACTTGCCTGCCCAGTCCTCCTGCCACTGCCTGGCCACGTGTCCTCTCCAGTCTGGCTGCCCATCTCTGCCCCTCCTACCACCCTGAATGAATGTTTCTTCTTTAACTCCTTGGTTGTTGTATTTCCATACAGTTTGACTTTTTGTCAGTTCTGGTTGTTTTTTGTTTTTAAATTTGTTGTTGTCCTTCTTTTGGTTATATGAGGAGGAAAAGTGTATTTACCTACACATCCATCTTGGCTGGAAGTCTCTGTTGAGTTATTTCTAAGGATAGTCTCTGGGCTGTAAAAATGGAGTTAAAAGGCCTTCGATGCTAGTTCCTATGTTGGCTGGAATGCCTGTTATGATGATTATAGCTGAGCCCCCATCTTTAACGCTTGTGGGTTGGGAGTATAAAAGAAGAGGTACGCTGTCATCAACAAGGGTGACTTTGGGAATAATATAAGTGAGAGTACAGTGCCAGTCCAATTAGCAGGTAAGTAGAGCCTTATCCCCACAAAAGAATTGGGTGCAGTTTTTTTAGTTTAGGCAAATATCAATCATAATATTGAAGTGGGGCCTGGACAGTATTTTCCTAGATGCCTCAATGCCCTTGTAGGTGGTAGCTGGCTCCATTCCCATCAGTGGAGGTGAGCGTGCAGTGTGAGCTGGCATAGAGGGGAAACTGACAGCCCAGTTGATGGGAAGAATAGTAGATTCCTAGGCAATATCATAATTTGGGGTAGTGAAAAACTTTAGAGTTATTGGTTGCTCCTTTGTTTTGTGGCTGGAACCAGAAGTTATGGTATTTGTAGAGGCCGTTGTTCTGGGGGCCCTGGGAAATGGAAGTCCCAAAATAACTAGCTTGGCTCCATGGGGGCAAGCTACATTGGGAGCAGTTTGGGATATAGATTCTGTAAAAGGGAGAGGCAGAGTAGTAGTTAGGGCCCGCTGAGGAAGTAGCATCTAAGAAGACGCAGGTCCACGAAGAAGATAGGGTGAAGGAGCAACCGCAGCTCTTACATATGTTAGGAAAAGATCCAACTGGCGGTCCCAGTCCAGTCTCAGCCGTTAGGCAGGGGGGTGCTTGGCTAAAGAGGTGGAGGAGAATATTGGTCCTCGGAGGTTATAATGGGCTTGTTGGTGCAGGTGACTGAGAAGCATGTGGTCATCTGTGGGCTTGACCTTTTCATTAACAGCCAGTCCAGTGGACTGAAATAGCTGGGGGCCGGCAGGTGTCTAATTCGCTCCATTCTGAAGGAGGGCAGGGGACTGCTACTAGGCCCGCTGTAGGACGGGCATTGGCGCAGATCAACAGTTCTCGTAGGGTTCAGTGGCCTTACTGTTTACAAAAATTAAGGGCTTCCTGGACTGTAGGAAGGTAAGGGTGTTGCAAGAGAGCATTTCCCGATGGAAAAATAATTAGGAGGAGTACACCCAGGGTTCCCAGTGAGGACACAGGGGCTCTCTTACCAGGACCGGCTCGGAGTTGTAAAAGAAGGGAATTACCCAGTCGAGCACGCCAGACTCTTCCCGCAGCCCACACGTCCACCCGCGGGACTTCAGTGAGTCGGGGCTTGGTGCTGGAATGGGCGGCCAGGCGAGGAGGGCAGGGCGGAGTGCTCGGGCAGTGCCTCCTGTGGCGAGTTCTTGGGCGGTTTGAGTCTGGAGAGACGTATCCACCAGGATGGAAGTCCTGAGCACTTTGCTGCAATGGAGAGAGCGTTTCCCGAGCCTCAGCCAATGTGACGGTGCGAAGTGGAACCTAGTCCGACGCCAGCCGGCGGATACCTGGAGGAGGCCCGGGAGTCGGGGTGTGGAGGGAAGGACCCCCAGGAGTGCCTGCGGATTCCGGAAGGGGGTCCGTCCCCTCCCTCGAGGAGGGGGCAGTCCTCCTTCCAGCGCCCCGATGTTTTGCAACATGGGCTCGTCCCGGCAGCCGCCCCTTCTCCTTAGGGCACCCTTTTGCTCTAGTGACCCTTTTGTTCGCAGTTGGAGCAGGTGCGGGGCCGGGCCACTGATGGCCGGCCTTGCTGCTGCTGCGGCGGGTCCTTGGGTAGGACCCTCCGTGCGGCGCCCCCTCCGTTGCTGAGGCCACGCTCTGGAAAACCTCTCTCTGCTCCTGGCATCGTTGTCAGTCCCGCTCCCTTTTCTCCCTTTACCTGCATCACGATTGTTAAAGACTTTGAAAGCCAGATCAGCTAGCTCGGATTGTGGGGTGTAAGGGCCGTTTTCTGGCGTTTGGAGTTTGCGCGGAGCGCCTGGGGCTGACGGGGAGACGGAGCGCAGCGCCGGACGGGCGCCCCCTGGGCTCCGGGCCCGGGTTAGTGTGGGCGGAAAGGCCTCCGAGCCTCCTCTGGCCCTCAGCGGTTTCCTTACGCTCGTCGAAGTAGTTAACAGGCCAGGGTGGGCCGCTCCACTCCCTCTGCGAGGCGGGAGGGCGATCCCGTGTTCCGTGGTCAGGGGAATGAGTTCGGGGGCCGGACGGCCGTGGTGCCAGGGGCAGTAGTATCAGGCTGCCTCCGGTTTAGGTCGTCCCCATACTCCGTGCCTTGGCTCGAATACAGCCTCTCTTCACCGAGTTGGTATCCATAGAAAAAAGAATACGAATGTCTCTCCAGGAGAGGTCATAGGAGAGACCGGATATTCAAACTCCTTTGCACACTTAGCTGGGTGTGCCCGAAACCGCCAAGCCTGGCCTCACTTTGGGAGAGGGCTGACACTGAAGATGTCGGGGTCTGGACCCCACTAATGCCCTCGAGTCCAGCAGCCTCGTGGAGAGGGAGCTGGACGGCAGGCTTAGGAGGCTCCTGAAAGAGACGGCCTGGCCGGGCACGGCCGGAGAAGCCCCGTCCGAAGGGGGCAGGGGGAGAGGACCGAGGAGGAGGAGGGGTGGGGAGAAGGCACGGAAGGGGAGCTGAAGAGTCAGGCGAGGGGGGACATGGAGGAGGAGGTGCAGAGAGGGGGAGGCCATCCGAATCTTGGGGTCCCAAGAGAATTTGAAAAAAGCCTGAATGTGAGGAACCTCAGGCCGTGTATGAGAGTGACAACAGTGCAGGCCGAGTTGGAGGAGGTGTTATGGTTAAGAGGCCCCTCACCCAGTTCGCATCGAGGCCAGGCTGTCACGATGGAAAATCAAGCGCTTGGGCTTGAGGTTGGCAACTCCAGAGCCTTCCAGTTCTTTCGTAGACAACCCAGTGTGGAGTCCGGGGGGCTCGGGGGCAGGGTCAACTGGGTATCACCCATGGTGAGAACTACGAAAAAGAAGAAGGGAGGATGTCTCAGGGAGGAGAACAACCCAGCGGTGGGGGAAGGTTTGGGGAGGGCGTCCCCAGCTCCAACGGCCTCGAGGTCTGTGGCCAGCGTGAGCCCCGCAGCCTGAGGGTGGACCGAGCCCAGAGTCTTGCCTCAGAGCCAGGCGGCCGGGCCGAGAGCAGACCGAACCCTCAGGGAGAGGCCGAAGGCGTCCTCTCTGCCCAGACCCTGTGAAAGTGAGAGACCCAGGACCCGGGTTTTTGACAGCGAGAGGAGGGGATGAGCTCTCACTGTCGACGGGGTGTTTTCATCCCGAGATTCGGGGAGACTCGCGATTGCTGGCGGGGAAAATGGTGAGGAGGAGGCTGTCGCAGAGTCGGAGAGAGACGAAGGAGGATCGGAATCCTCTCTCCAGACCTCACAGGGACAGGGTCAGGGTCAGGGGGTCAGTCCGGGTCAAGCTTCTGCTGCCCGCTGCTGCCCTAGTCGAAAGTCTCAGGATGCCGAAGAACAGGGAGAATGTCCCTGTATCAAAATGCAACCACACCTAAAACAAAAGCAAACTAAAAGGACAGCTAGATCAGGAGTGGAAACATAGAAATGAAGATCTCAAGGAGGGTTAGCAACAGGGGAGTGGGAGGAGGAGAAGGGGGGAGAAGGTACAGAAAATAAGTAGCATAGACAGTAGATAGAAAATAGATGGGGGGGCAAGAATAGCATGGGAAATATAGAATCTAAAGGACTTGAGACACATGGACATAAACTAAAGGGGGGGTAATGGTGGGGACGGGGGGTAGGGTGAAGGGGAATGAAGGGGGGAATAGAACAACTGTAACAGCATAATCAATAAAAAATTAAAAAAAAATGTTAGGGTGGTTGGTGACGTGGGCTGTGAAAGAATTCACAAAGGGAAGACAGTGCAGAGAAGAAAGGGTTTTTATCTTTACTTTCCCAAGGAAGGGAAAGGGCTAGGTGTGGAGATAGGCGCCAGCCCTGAGGGGTTAGAGCTTCGGGCTTCTATGGGGAATGGGGCAGCTGCAGAGCCGGATGTCTCAGCTGGCCTGCAGCTTGTTTCAATGTTATCTTTGGGAGCAGGGTCCGAGCATCAGGTGTCAGGTCGTTGTGGCCTGGTCTGTCCTGTTCTGTGGGTTCCAGAGCCTCTGTGCCTGCAGGGCGCTTCCAGTAATTTTCTAGTCCTGAGGATAAAGGGTCCTAAACAAATAGTGTCAGTCATGCTTGGGGGCCTAGCCAGCTCTGGGAAAGGGGGCCTGAGAAAGTGGCTTTTGTCCTGTTGGTAACCCTTTGCTTCCCGGGTCGTGGGCAGGGGCAGCAGCACTTGGGTTCTGCGCCAGCGGTTACTTCAGAAGGATTCCAGCCTGTGCTCCACGTGGGCAGTGAGCTGCGTCAGTGCTGGGCACCAGCACCTGTGCTCCTGCTCTTTACCACGTCCCAGGGACTAGGAAGTACTGGCGCCTTGGGTCACCTCGGATGAGCGCTGCCTTACAGTCTGCTACTGTTGTGCGTGGTTCCTCAGCCCTTGCTCTCAGGCCGGCCAGGTCAGAGCGGTTTCTGTTCAGATCAGCTAACCACCCTTCTTCAGAAAAGTTTCACTTGCCGTAGAGAGTAGCAGGCATGGCTGCTGCTAACAAATGCTATCAATAACGGGCAGGGGTGATATGTAGGGTTCAAGGCCTTTCATTTCCGTCCTTTGAAAGCCCATGAAAGTGTAGACAGGAGAGCACATGTGGAACTGTTGAGGCTCTGGCCCGTGTGGGTGAACTAACCCTGTTTCTCCACACCCGTCTGCCCGCTCTGAGGAGCCTTGTCTTCCTAATGCAGTGTTCGCTTTGGCCGAAGTTTGTGTGTCAGTGATTTCAGCCATTTGGTTTATTATATTTGCGTCATTTGGGAGCGAATTCCAGGGACCTCACAATTCCGCTTCTTTTCTACTTGAAAATGGCTTTAATTAAAACAACTGTAAGGTCTGGCCAAGTGTTATTTCTAAGGAAGGAGCCTTCCCTGTGGCCTAACTCTTACAAAGCCACATATTACACCGTATAAAGTTGGAGGTCTTTACCCAATCTAAGCAATGTAACAAATAACGAGCACTTCTTTTTTTTTTTTCTGCATCCTTGGAATAGCAATGACCAGTGCAGGCACTGGGGACCAATGTCTTACCTTTCACTGGCTAAGGCCTCCAGATGCCACAGACATTGCTGCTTGTTTACCACAACCATCCCACTACCCCGCTCACCCGCTTCTCCTTGCTCGCAAAATCCCAGCTCTGTTCCACAGAGAGTGAGTGTGCCCAGTTCCAGGAAATGAGTCATTATTGGTTTAAACTCATCCTGTAATCTCTCTTCCCCACCAGGGACAAGGGGTAGGCAGGTGACCCAGCTATGACCTGTGACAAGCGAAGAGGCCTGGGGAGAGGGCTTGGCAGAGGTGTGGGGGGAAACAGTCCTCCCCGATTAAAAAGAGGGAGACAAGAAGAGATAGCTCCTCTCTTCTTCCTCCTGCTGTGAGAACTTGAGGTGAATTCCAGAGCTCCCTGGACATCATTCTTTTTTATTTGAAATGGATTTAAATACTATGTGGAGTTATGGAAAAGGGAAGCCAAGAAATGGGCAAAGAAGCATCCCCGTTGCTAGCCAGTCCTGGAGCAGCCTCCTTCCAGACTTGCTTTGTGCAAGAATTAAATGCCCTCATTGTTTAAGCCGCTTTTAGTTAAGTATTCCATTACTTGCAGCCAAACGCCCCCAGACACATGTGACTTCACAGAACTGACTACGCTCAGGAACATTTATAAGCAACACTCTACCCCAGCTCTACAGAAACACCCTCACCTCTGCCTGCTGGTTAAGCCATGGCTCCGTTGTTAAATACAGTTGAAGATCCAAGAATGTTGTAAAAGCAAAGTGTTTTAATTCTTTTGGTTTTCTAGCACCCTGGCAAAGTGAAATAATATAAATAAAATGGTTTTTAAATAACTAATCTGTGAAAAAGAGAATGGTGGTATTCACGAATAGTCATTTTAACATTTTCTTCCTTAAATTATTTTTCACCCTTTCTGGCTCAGCATTCCAGGTCTTAACTGGGTCAGCCGTGGGGAATTATTGGAGCCCGACCATAAACAGTCTCTACTAGTGGCTAAGGCAGTCCCCGTGTTGTTTTTATATTGCTGTCAAAGCTCACCTGCAATTAGGAAAATCCCAAATATTCTTCACTCTTTAGGGCTTGGCATTTTTTAATCTTATTTGCCTATCACTTTGGTGTCTTATCCATTTTTATTACTAGAAGCTTAAATTTCTTCTGCTTTTAATACATTCATCACAGTTTTTCTTTTTCTCAACCCATTCATATATTTATAGCCTGTGTCCCTGAAAATGCAGGAATTTGGCTAAACCTCATTTTAGCCAAATGGGGGGACTGCTAGGTCAAATGGGTAGATGACAACACTGTCATTTAAGGAACCAACTACCAAGTGGACACCTTCAGTCCCCCAGGTTTTCTGTTTTTCATATTTTTGCCTGAGAGTACAATTACAGTGTTTGGGTTCAAACCAGCTCCAACATTTTGTAATAAGCAAACTCCTGACATTTTGTAATAAGCAAAAAAAGTCATAAACTACCATTTGCTCAGAGCCTAAAACAAGTCATGCAGCCAGCCTAAGTGGAATAAGCACACCATTCTCTCCATTCTGAGTTTTAGGTTTTAAGTCGGCCAAGGCAGGTGTAGTCGCTGACAGTCAATACGGCCTTATTTGCTAACCACATGAATCGGGGATGGGCTTGGGGTTGGGGGTGGGAGAGAGGATCAGAGTGAAGGAAAAAGAGCAGGGACCAAGTTAGGAAATAAGTACTTGCAGTGAATTCAGTCAGTGCAGAATTTGTAGGCCGACAACCATTTCCACAAGTGGTTTATTGAACTGATTTTCAGATTCCCCGTAGAGCACTGAGTGCAGCAAGAAAGATGAATAATTTATCTCCTGCATCACTGGAGCAAAACCACCAGTGTGAACCATGTTTATGAAATTCAGCAAGCACATCCGAGTCAGGCCTGTGCCAGCCCATATCTGCCGCCCTCTTGAAACCTAGCCTGTGAGGAGGGGCTTCGAAGTCATCTCGATTGTGCCCCATGGGATTTTAATTTTTGGAGGTGACTGGGTGGTAACACAAAGAAGTTGCTGCCATTGAGAGAATACTGGTGTTACATTTGCCAAGAGAGGGGGGCGTGCCACACCTGGCAGAGCTACATGGGGAAACAGCAGGTGTGATTCGCAGACAGCAGCAGTGAGGGGCAAGCCTGGCCCAGAACCTCTCTTGTTTGCCACAAGAGAGGCAAGGCATGGGGGGGAGGCTTAGGCTTGACTAGTTTGAGTAATGTCGCAGGCTCCGGACTATGGGGGTGGTCCCCGCCGTGTGCTACCCAGCCCTGGGTGGGTAGGGCGGAGGAATATTGGCCTGGTGTGTGAGAATTAGGCAAAGGAGGTGGTTGTGGGTATGGACTCGTGATTGTTTGGAGGATTTGTAACATGATTTGCCTGCACCCACTGAAGCTGGTTCACAGAGGAGATGTGAAACACCTTGTCCATTACTTTGGCCCTGTGAATGACTAATGGGTGTCAAATAGACAAATATAGAATCTAAGAAGACACAGAATGAAAATCCACATGACTAGGCCAGTTCACTGCAAATCAACACTCTTACATGAAAGTACCACCTAGAAACTATACTGCATACCAACGAGCAGGTGGAAAACCAACCACTTAGCTATTCTGGGTTTTAGTTATAAAAATGTGTAGTAAAGAATTTGGCCTTGCTGAAAGAGAGGGCTGTTCTGCCTTCACCCACAGCCTCTGGGATTAGTGTGTCACACCTGGTAGGACTGTCCTTGTTTAGGGCACAGGATGGCCACGCTGGATCTTAGAGTGGGGACTGGCCTCTCCAGAAAGACCAGCTGCAATTGAGGGTGGGGCTTGGTGTCACGTAGTGTCTGGCCTGTTTCAGGCTTCAAACCACACAGGCAACCAGTGAGTCATGGCTACCTCACAAAGCCGGATTAAAAACTCTGGACACTGACACTCAGGGGAGCTGCCCCTGTGGGCAGCGCTCCACGGACTGTCACACACAAAGGCCAGGAGGACGGCGCGTCCGAACTCTGCAGGAGAGGACACTGGAAGCCCCGAATCCAGAGCCCTCCCCGACTCTGCCCACGCATCTCTTCCTTTGGCTGATTTTAATCCATACAGTTTCCCTGCGGCCAATCAGAGCCATGAATATAAAAGCTCTCGGTGAGCCTTCCCAGCCCTTCTGGTGACTTTATCAAGCCTGGTGGTGATTTTAGGGACTCCCCCAAACATGTACTTGGTGTTAGAAGTAAAGACAGTCTTGGCAACTGAACCTGAACCTTTGCATTTTCTGACTCCAGGCAAAAAGTATATACACATGCATTGCACATAGACAAAATTTATAAGATATTAAGTAAAAAATGGAAAGTTCTCCTGTCCTCTCTGGCTTCACCCGTCCCAATCATCTACAGGATCTCACTGTTAACTATTTTTTCCTGGCTTATCATCTAGATGTTTTCTTTCTTTCTTTCTTTTTTTTTTTTAAGGTTTACTTTATTCTCACTCAGAGCACAGGGGAAGGGGAAGAGAGAGGGACACCAGTCGGCTGCCTCCTGCCTGTGCTCCCCTCCGCAGGGGATGGAGCCTGGACCCAGGGCAAGTGCCCTGACTGGGAATCGAACTGGCAACCTTTTGGTTACTGGACGACATTCCAACCAACTGAGCCATCCGGGTCAGACCTCATCTAGACATTTTCTGCACAAATGTAAACACATGTTTACATATATACACATGTTTTTATGATAAATGAGATTGTCCTCTAGAGCCAGTTCTGAAACTTCCTGTTACCCCTTGAACCTGAGGAGCAGTCCTGCGTCAGCACCACTGGGCCCACCCCTGTGCTTTTGGGTGGCCGCACCGTCGTGAGCAGAGAATCAAGTCTCAGGGTTCTTGTCAGGTTACATACTCTCACACACATGCAGCTCTTGGGGCATTGCTGACACAAAATAGCCACAAAGCACGCCACGCTTACCAGTATCTCTTTGTTTACTTGCCAGCCCTCTATTGTATACGTTGCTATTTCTAATTGTTCCATTATTCTAGCAAGGTTGTAATGAATATCCTTGAACTTGCATTGACACATTTACATCTAGGATAAATCCTTAGGAGTGGAACTGCTTTGTCAAAGAGTATGTACATTTACCATTTTGCTAGACGATGTTGAATTGCTCTCTGAAATTGTTGTGCCAATTTAGACCCCTTGGCCCTGTGTGCTATGCCTGACTCCCCTTACTTGCAAATACTGAGCATTATCATACTTTTTAGCCTTTGTCAGTCCGTTGGGGTTTTTTAATTACATCTCATAGTAGTTTGGTTTGTATTTATTTAATTATTGTGAGGATGAGTATTTTGTAATACATTTACTCATTTACTTTATATTTATAGTACTTTTTCTTCCAGCTGCTTAATGCACGGGCTTTGATTTCATTTGGTTTAAGCAAACTTTCTGTGCCCTTTGAAACTGATGTCTTGAATGAGAATCAGGCAAAATGAAAGGACACCTGCGTGCTCCCCGCCAGCGCCAGCACTTCCGCACCATCGGGACTTCCCCTGTGGCTCTAAACTTGCTTTAAAAAAAAGGGCAAAGCAAAATGAAAACAATAGGCTGGAAAGAGGTACTAATTTTCTCTGGTTGATTGAGGGCTCTTGTTTGTTTATTTCTTTCACCTAAATAGAAATCCCTCCCTTTATTTCAGCTTATATGCATTTCTCCTGAATGGAAACCAGCCCACTAAGAACTGAATCTTTTTTATTCTTTAATGTAAACCAATCAAATGAGTAAATATTCTGTTACATCTCACCCAGCATAAGCAGTGGTTGATAGCAAACTGGTAACAACTTTTGTCGCTATTGGTATGTTTTTGGATTACTTTACTGAAAGCAGGTTGACTTGTGTGTTGTTCCAAAGATATATTCTCACCGTCAATAGTATAATTGCCAGAGGGAAAGGAGGGGTTGGGGTGGAGCAGAAGAGGGGAAAGGAGGGAAAGTGGTGATGGAGGGAGACTTGACTTGGGGTGGTGAACACAACTGGATATACAGAAGAGGTATTATAGAACTGTACACTGCAACATATATCATTTTCTTAACCAATGTCACCCCAATAAATTCAATTTTTAAAAGGTATATATTTTTTAAGGGTTTTATTTATTTTCGGAGAGAAGAGAGGGAGAGAAACATTGATTGGTTGCTTACTGTTTACCCCCAAATGGGGACCCAGCCGGCAACCCAGGCATGTGCCCCGACAGGGAATCCAACCGAGACCCTTTGGCCCTCAGGCCAGCGCTCAATCCAATGAGCCACAAGAGCCAGGGAAAAAGATACATCCTTGATTTTCAAGTGAATTTCACATTTTGCAAAGAACACTTGGTTAAACTCCTCAGAAATTTGATTTCTCCAAAAAGGAGAGACTCTAATACATGGCCCTGCCTTTCTTTAAATCTCCTTTTCTTTCAAAACTGACCCCTGGTAAGCACCCCAAATGGGTCTTGTTTTCAACTGTACACCGTCTTCCTTCCCTCCTTCCCATTTCTCAAAACTTGTAACACTCAGTATCTGATTATACACATACTGGCTCATTTAACATATTTGTGTACATCTATAGCCATCCTTTTTTCCTGCTAAGTTGTAAAACTCCTAAAGATTAGGTGCTCTATTAGTTATGAATTTTTACATAATGAATTACCGCTAAATTTAGCAACTTAAAACAGCAGTAAACATTTATTATCTAGCATAGTTTCTATAGGCCAGAAATTTTTTGACATCCGCTTAGCTGGGCTGCCGTCATCTAAACAAAGGCCTGTGTGGAGCTGGCGGACACGCCTCTAAGACAGGGCACTCTCGTCACTGCCCAGTCGATACTCTGTGGGTTCTCACCAAGGGGACTTCTCCATAGACCTACTCAAGAATCTTCATGCCAAGTCGTCTGGCTTCCCCCAAAGTGAGCTATCCAAGAATAGGCAAGGTGAAAGCCAAGGTATCTTTTATGAACTAGCCTCAGAAGTCAGACATTTATCCCTGTATTTCTTATTGACCGGCCCTGTACAAGCCAGGAATCACATGTGGCCGCCCTGGAGGCTGGCTGCCATGGAGACCCTGTCTTTTATTCATTCTTTACATAAATCATAGATCTTGGCATGGGTATAATCATTTAAAGATTCCAACTATGCAGAAATGCTGCAATAAATCAGGAAACTGGTTATTTTAATTATAATTGATGACATGTGTAAACGGACAAGTCTTAGGTCAGTGTACAGGGAAGTGTCTCCATGACAGAGATTTGCATGCGAGAAGTTCATGGTGAGGAGCCCTGTGAGTCACCCATTCAGGGTGTGAAGGCAGACGGATGGGGTCAGAGAGGTGGAGAACGACTTGAAGCAAAGGCCCTGGCTCAGGCCCCGGGGGGCTCCAGAGTCTGACGCCCTTCACAGTGTTAACAGCGTGGAGATTAGCAAATGTGCCTAACCAGGGTTTGTTATTTTTATTTTTTAAGCATATTAGGATTTAAATTTTATGTACTTATTCATTTTTAGAGAGAGGAGAAAGGAGGGAGAAGGAGTGGGAGAGACACATTGATGGGTTGCCTCTGGCATGCACCCCAGCTGGGGACACCCCAGGTATGTGCTCTGACTGGGAATCAAAAGGGAGACCTTCAGGACGCAGGACGGACCAACCAACTGAGCCACACCAGCCAGGGCCCGGTGACACTTTTGAGAAGAATTCTACTGTGGCTGGGTCCCTGTATGCCAAGGTTTTGGGTTCCATCCCTGGTCAGGGCACATACAAGAATCGGCCAATGAATGCATCAGTAACTGGGACAACAAATCAGTGTTTCTCTCTCTCTCTACCTATCTCACTATCTCTCTATCTCTCTCCCTCCTTCCCTCTCTCTCTCTCTAAAATCTATAAATAAAATTGAAATAATCCTGATCTCCACTGTGATAGCGTAGGCTCTGGAGCATGTTAAATCCTTTGGAAATGTAATATATTGATCTAGAAGTGACACCAAGATGCCAAGATTCCACCAGACTAAAATAAATTCAAACCCAGTTAAATAAACATGATTTCATAGCAGGCTATTTCTAAATTGTTTATTTTACATAGCCTTTATATTGGTGGCAGCTAAAATAACTAATCCTAGGGCCTGATAAGATCAACAAATTACCAAGTGCTAATTGTTTCTGCCAGGTGTAAGGCAGGAGATAAATAGCTTATAAATTAAACAGCAGCATCTGAGGGTGCCATTCCCAGACTCATGGCTGTTCTGCGCTCTCCTGCAAAATAATTTCCTCTTATCCCATAATTAGACACTTGTACCTTAAAAAAAATGCACACATTAATGAATGTAATCCTTCCATTGCCAAATTTAGAAGAGAAGAAAAAAGATAAGAGGGTCAGTAGTCCAATAAAATAAATGTTAATGACATTTCATCCTTTGGTCGTCATTGACACACCGACTGCCTGTCTTGGAACATACTTGGTCACCTGCGTACTTTTCCAAGGGACCTGCTCTCCCAGCACGGCAGTGTGTGGTCATCACAACCGGCCCTGTGCAGCCTGGCACCTTCTGGTGCCTGCTCACAGGCCCCCGCTCTCTGTTGTCATTTAGGGTCCTGCTCGGATTTACTTAGTGTTATTGTACCATTAAATGTATTCAGTGCCAGTTACTATGTCCTAACTTCACCGTGAATGTCAGTGTTTCCTCATCAGCCTCCTATCTCAAGTAAGAACTGCAGGGTTGAATATCAAACCCATTACCACAAATGCAGACAGAGTGCAATGCAGGGCAGAGGGCTGTTTTCTCTGCTTTCTTCTTCAGCCTCTGAACATCTGGTTAGAAGAGTTATCTGGATAATGTTATTTTTCACTCTGCTTGAGTCACAGTATGTCAAACGCATTAGAAATTTAAGGGGAAAATGTGTTCATTCCTTGTTATTCCATCCATTCATCCATCTACCCACCCACTTATTTATGCATGCATACATTTACTTCATCACTGATTCTTCTCATGTTTACCAAACTCTTGGTTCATACCCTGCACAGGATGGGAGATGAAAGACAAATGTGAGTCCAGCACATTTCTTTCTGTTGAGCTCAGAGGGAGAGGCCAAAGTTGTAAAATATGTACTGATTACAATAAAAAGCTGTGGGCAGGCCCCACCCGCCTTGGGCTTAGAAAGGAAGGGTCCAGAAAAGAGATGACAGGTCAAAGAGGAGCAGCAGAGAGCAGAGGTTTGCAGGCCCCATCAGAAGCAAGTAAGTGCCTGCCAGGTCTGCCCGGGGTGCCGAGTGCGGCCTGGCCAGGAGCAGCCTGCGAAGCTGAGGCGTAGCACTTGACCGGGGCTTTCCCATTTTATTCCCCGTCCCCCCGTTCCCCCCCCCCCCCAACCGGTGATGTAGGTATTTCCCCAGCTGCTCTATACAGAGGAGCAAAAATAATAGCGGAAGAAAGCCCAGCTACCCCTGTCCACTGTGACCTTGGGAAAGGAACTTGGCCTCTCTGGGCCTCAGTTTTTCCCTATGTTAAATAGAGATCAAAACAGTTTTTACCTCTTAGGCTTGTGAGGATGAAATTAATTTAAACATGTAAATACATACTTAGACTAGTGCATGAGTTCAATAAAGAACAGCTATTGCCCTGGCGGAATGGCTCGGTTGGTTGGAATGTCGTCCTGTGTACCCCAAGTTTGCAAGTTTAATTGCCAATAAGGGCTCACACCCAGACTGTGGGTTCAATCCCTGGCAGGGGTGTGTACTGGAGGTGACCAGTTGATGTTTCTCTTTCACGTGGATATTTCTCTCTCTCTCTGTCTCCCCTCCTTTCTCTCTCTCTCTCTAAAATAAATAAACATGTCCTCAGATGAGGGTTTATAAAAAATAACAACTAAAAACATACATACATACATACATACATACACACATAAAATCTATCATTACTAATCCCACTTACGAAGCTTGGTGAGTATAATTAAGTGACGCAAATCACCCAGCTACCAGGAGCAAAGCGAAGGCTCTCACTGCTTCCTTACGGTGTTTAGTGTGCCACTGAGCCACACGGGGTGACCGCCTAATCAAGACTGCGTGTAACCGTTAGTGGCACAAGGACACCAGAATGGTACTGGTGATTGGACCTTGGTTCAACAGCCTTGGTAGCAATACTTGAATTCTAGCCAAGAAAGAATTCAGAGCCAAGACTCAAATACAAGCAAAAGTTAATTTAGAAAGTCACAGTGGTAGAAGAAATGAGCCGTGGAAGAAGTGGACCAGCTGGGTTGTATGGGGCTCAGGAAACAAGTAACAGAGGGAAGAAGGGCCCTTGGAACTGAGGAGAAGGGGCCCTTGTACTGGAGGGAAGGGGAGGGGAAAGGCTTGGCCACCTTCTGGAGAGTTCGGGAAAGAATAAGGCAGTGAGGAAAGGAATGGGCGTGCTCAGAAGTGCAGAGAGCCATTCTTCATCTTGCAGGCTTTTATCTGCTTTCAAAAGGCAGGGATTTTAGGGGAGGTCCCAGGGGAGGATCTCAACAGAATATTCATCAGCTTTCCGGCTGTGTCCCCTCAGGGTCAAGGTCTCCACCAATTGATCAGCGCCTGGGCAGGGGGTCATTAGTCATAGGAGCTGGTCCTGATGTCACTCATGGAGTCACCCGGCCTGACCTTGCTGCTTCTCTGGTCCTGGAGCTGAAACACCACTGACGCCTTGATGTTATCTTTAGTTTGACCCAAACTCTGTCTCTGTGGTCAACAGACCCAAGGCTTTGTTCTAAGATGATTTGGTGTGGGTCAGAACCTCATCGTTTTGAGGGCTTACTGTTTAAGGGTCATGCAAGGGCTTGTACAGGAGTCACATGAGGCTTGTCTCGCACCCTCCTTGTTCCTCCTCTAAGGGGTCCTACCACACGGGGGAGGGTCCGAACCACACATTTTATGGTAGGAGGGGTCAGGGAGGATCCACACCACATCATGACCAGCGATATGAGAGGCTGGGGGGTCTGAACTGCATGACCAGCAATATGCTAGGGGAGGAAAGGTCGCCCTGGAGGTGAGGTCACATCTTACAATTGTCCTTTGCTAGCACACACAGCTTTCCTCCCTGGTGACCTTCAGTGCCTGACCTTGCTGTGCTCAGGCCTGTCTAACTGCCTGCTGCAGGACTAGGAAAGACTTCCTGGTCCTGGAGGAAGTAGCAGCTGAGCTGAGTTTGGGAGAAGGGCCAGGAGGTTGCCAGAGAAGCAAGTCTGTGTGTCCGAGGGCTGGGTGCAGCTGGGGCACGGAGGGGTGAGTGGGGGTGAGTGGGGCCAGCAACAGAGGGACACCCGCCGAGGGACATGGGGGCCTGGGCTGGGTCCTGAAGGCCTTGCAGATTCTTTTTTTTTTTTTTTGAGATTTTATTTATTTACTTTTAGAGAAGGGAAGGGAGGGAGAGAAATATGGATGTTAGAGAGGAACACTGATTACTTGCCTCTAGCCTGTGCCCTGACTGGGGTCTAAACCTGCAACCCAGGCACGTGCCCTGACCAGGAATCGAACCCACAACCTCTTGGCGTATGGGACAACACTCCAACCAACTAAGCCACACCAGTCAGGGCTCTTTGTTTTGGTTTTGGTGCTAGTTATGTGTTTATAAGAATGGTAAGGAAAAGTGAAACAAAAAACTTAAAAATTAGGTCATGTGTACTTACAATTTACTTACAGTTTCTCTTTAAATGACTTGCTATTTTTATTTAAATTTATTTTTAAAGGAAATTATGTATCACAACTATAAATGGTAAGCTCACAGTATCACATGGTTTTGGAACAGATTTTTTTTCTGATTTCCAAAGGCAATAAAACATGTAACCCACATTAGTTAACACCCCTAGAGGGCAAAAGAATCAATGGGCACTTCTGAAGGGAAATGTATGAACACTTACACAAGGGAAGATAAAGACCAAACTTACGAAACAACTTTTCTTTTTCTGAGCTTGGTGGGGTTCAGAATATGGATGAGTAGTATCACTTGCTTGAAATAGAAGGTGCTGGAAAACACATTCACTGAAAAAGAAGCAACGTGGTTCCAGTGCGGCCGCTGACCGTCTGTGGCTGCGGCGAGGCTCTCGGGGCGGGGCCCTCGGGCTCTCGCTGGGTAGGCGCGTCCCCGGCAGGGTGGTCACAACCTCCACGGCGGTGTCTGGGATATTCTTGCAACTTTTCTATAAATCTAAAACTATTCTGAAGTAAAAGCTTCATTAAAAAGAAAAAAGAGTTGTAGCCACAAGTTTTGTCCTTGACATTGAGAAATCAAAGAGAGTTAAAAGCAGAATCACTTTCTCATTCCACTTTCTAATGCCCCCTCCTCATCCCACTGAAAATCATCCCAGGGACCCCCCCCTCCCCTGGCACCCAGGGCAGGCTCCTGTGGCGCACGAAGCCTTGGCTGGAGCTGGGCTGAGCCATACTGTCTCTGAGCGTCAGGCCAAAGGCTTGGGCTTTTTCTGTGGACAATGAGGTTTCGATAAAGGTGCTTTAAGCAAATTTGGGGAGCGCCTTTGAGAGTTTCACCTGGGAGTAGGGGTGAGCAGTTTGACGGGAGTGGAAGAAGTCGGGTGGGGATGAGGGAGGGAAAGGCATGTGGTCAGGAAGGGACAGATGCGCAACAGACCTGCGTGGACCAGAGGGTTCAAAGCGGCAGGAGTCCAGGCCGTAGGAGCTGCTTGGGCAGGGTGGGGTGTGCAGCAGGGCGTGTTAGCGGGCCAGCTGGGGTAGGACACTGACCTTCAGAAAGTCAAGGGCACCTTATGGAAAATGCCCCTTGTGGGGGCGGAGGCCAGAACTCAGAACCAGAGACGCAGGTTTGGGTCCACCCTTTTGCAGATCACAGGGTTAGCGCTGGGAAAATGGCACCAGGGTCAGTTAGACTTGGTTCAGCGGCCTCAGTTCTTGAGTTCTGACTAAGAGAAGGATTCAGAGCCAAGACTCAAATTATAAGGAAAAATTTGTTTAGAAAGTCACAGAGCTGGTAGAAGGGCCCTTGGAGCTTAGGAGAAAGAAAGAGAGAGACATGTGCCGTGAGGCAAAAAAGTGAGGGAGGAGAGGCTCTGGAAAAGGGAGAGAGAGCGGGCCCTGGGGAGGGAGGAAGGGGTGGGGAAGGCGCAGGCGGGCTCCACTCACACAGCCTCGTTGGGTCCTCCCTCCAGGGGGCTCTTATCTGAGGTCTCAGGGGTGGATCTCCATAGGATTTTCATGTGTGTCTTCTCAGGGTCCTGATCTCCACTGATCGGTCACCCCCCCAGAGTAAGGGGTCATTAGTCACTGCAGCTAGTCCTGATGTCAGCCATGGAATTGGTTGTTTGATTTTACTGCTTTTCTAGGCCTGGAGCTCAAATACAACTGAGTCCTAGATGTCATCTCCAGTGCTTTAGAGAGTGGCTGGACAAAGGCTCGTAGTTTTCCCTGTTGCTAGGTGCCTGGGGCTCTCCATCCTGGTGACCCTCTGCCCCTGACCCATCCTTCCTGCTCTGCTGCTGCCTGTCTGCCTGCCCACTACAATGGTGGGGCGCCGGAGTGGGAGGACATCTCCAGGTGAGAGAAAAGACCACTGCTGTTCTCCAACGTCCTACATCCCCCACCCCTGCCCCTCTTTGCTTTAAACTGGAGCGGAGGAGACCCAGACTGGCTACAGACTGGGCAAGTGGAAGAGGAAGCTTGATTCCTGGTAGTTAACCGTGAAGCCTGTGGAACTGAGATCTAATTGGCGAAGGTGGAGACCCTCCCCCAGAGGACCCATGCCCAGGGCTTCTTAAGCAGGGAGCTATTTTAACAAAGGCAAAACAACCAATACAAAAAAAAAAAGAAAAAAGGAAGGAAGAAAGGATGGGGGGAAAGGAGGGAGGGAGGGAGAAAGGAAGGAAGACGCACGGGGAGACATCCTGGGAGGGCGAAGAAAGAGCGTTGTCCCCCGGAGAGTCCGCAGGCCCGTTCGCATGTGAGGGAAGCATCCTGCCCACAGGCCTATTTTGCCCCCAAACTCTTTCTGGCCCAGCCGCCCCTCGCCTGAACCACTGCCACTGGGCTTCAGCGCCACTCGGGGCCTTAACCCAGCTGCTGGGAACAGGAGAGAAACTGGGGTCCCCGGGCCCGGTGGCTCGACCTGGGTCCTGGCTGATGGGAGAGTAGCCCGGAACAGAGGCCCCCTGGTCCTGGCCTGCGGGTAGGGCCCTGGCCCATTCGGGGTCGGTCCCTGCCCCCCGGGGTGGGGGGACTGGCAGCTGGCTGTGGGCACGCCCGGGAAGGCGGTCAGCCTGACGTCCCCAGCAGATGTCAGTCTGGGAACAGGAAGCAGCTTGTTTGGGGCTTCCAAAAATAAATAAATAAATAATAACCACAACCACAAGAACCGTCTTTTATTCCAAAGTAAAAAATGCTTTAATGACTAGAGCATTTAACACATCGGGGGTTTTCATTGTTTTCAATTACGTGCAATTCTGAAAGGAGAGCACAAATTCTGAGCCTGAATGGAGAATTGTGGGGCTGTGGGTTTGGGCTGTTTTAAACATTTGCTTTACTACTTTAAGAAGAGAACTGTAAAATAGAAATAATGATATATTATTACAAGTAAATTACACTGTGGAGTAGCATTAATATTGCAGTTGAAACCTAGAATTTGAAATAAAGATGGAAATATTCATTTGTACATAGTTTTTGTTCTGAGAAAAATGATTTGGAATTAGCCAAGAAGCTCCCTTCCGCGTGTGCCACCCAGCTGGGGGCTCAGCACCCCTGGGCATATACCAGCCCCAGGCACCCTGCTGGGATCGGCAGCCAGGCGTTCTCAGGCACAGGGGCAGGGGTGCTGGCCTGCGGTGGAGCCCCCGTGCCCCCCCAGCAAGAAGGGAAATTAAGCATTACTGAAATGTGTGACTTAGGAATGGGAAGTCTTGCAGTCTGGGGGTGGAAGGACCTAACAGTCTTCAGTGTCTGGGGACAGAGCCCCGATAAGGAGATAGTGGCCACAGGTGACAGAAAAGCTTCACTGTCTCTCCGCTTGGAAGCAAGCCCTATTTCCACATCTGGTCCCCCATCCAGGCCTCTTCTTCCCTTCTGGGAAGAGGGTTGGGAGAACAGTGACGGGAAAAAGTTTAAGGCCTGTAACTTCCTTCTGTTCGCCAGTTCGAGTGTTCTTTAAATCAGTACAACATAGCTGAGCTCCACTAACTGGGTTCTGAACCGAACATCAAGGTCTGCTCACTAATAAGTGATCTTGGGAGGTGCATCCTTTAGAGGCACCCCTCATCCTAAACCAGAGCCTCCCACCCATTTCCTGACCTGCCCTGCCCGCTGTGCCAGCTCTCGTCCCCTCTTCTCCGCATGTGCCCCGATGTCCCTCAGTGCAGGTCACTGTCCTCCGTCATCACCAGTGCAGGCCACCAAGCTCGTTGTTCCAGATGCACAGCTTGTGTGGAGTCTCCTGGGACACCTGCTCACCCCTCCCCACACCCGTGCTCACAGGACACTCAGTGCAGATCTTTTAGTTTAACATTTACCATAGTGTGTTCCCCTCATTGATCGTGAGTTCCCTGAAGTAACTGGACTCATATTTGCATTTCTTCCCTTTCGCAGGGAACAGTAAGTGCTTATTGAATGAACAATCTGGCGGTGGGAGGCCAGACCTACTGAGCATATTATGACAACCTACAGGGTAGACATGGCCTCTCTTTTTACAAATGAGGAAACTGAGGGTCAGAGATGTTCAGTAACTTACCCCAAGTC
Source organism: Artibeus jamaicensis (assembly GCF_021234435.1). NCBI lineage: Eukaryota > Metazoa > Chordata > Mammalia > Chiroptera > Phyllostomidae > Artibeus > Artibeus jamaicensis. Next base: position 11,643,164 of record NW_026521814.1, on the reverse strand, counting down.
ACACAGCCAGGAAGGGACTGAGCAAGGATTAGGGTCCAAGTTTGTCTGATTTCCCAAACCACCTCCTTACCCTTCACAATGGAGTGACCCAAAGCACCCCCAACTTGTGCACTGCCCACCACAAAGAAAACTGCATGGCACTTTTGGGTTCCTTGGAACCTTCAGGACAGCCTCGCAAATGCCAAGGGTCCCCCTCCCTCACAGAAATTTGCACTGAGCTCCTGACAACAACCAAAACTCACACCTTCATCACCTTTTATTTGGAAAACCAGAAACCTAGAGAAAAGTCAAGAGAGTGAAACAATGAACATGAGTGTATCCTTCATATTTGCAAACACATATACATATTTATATATGTTTTACATGTCAGAAGTTTGGAGTTCTCTGATTTTGTTTTTTTACTGTTTTGTTAAGCTATTTGAATAGCTTGCAGATATCATGACACTTGACTCCTACGTATTTCAGCATTGCCTCTGTTAAGAACAAAGATTCTCCTGTGTAATCACAATACCATTATCACACCCAACAAATTTAACACATACTGACTAGTTAATATATTGTCTGTGTTCGACTTTTCTCACTGGTTCAGGAATGTTATTTTTATTTGTCTACCCAGGACCCAAATAATAATCAATCACACTGAGTTATCGTTTCTCTTTGGTGCCCTGTAACTTCCAACACTTTGACTTTTTTATGTTTTGATGATACTGACATTTTTTAGTCCAAACTAGTTTTTCTGTAGAGTGTCCCACGTTCTGGATACCTCTGTTCCCTCACGTTCTCCTCTCTAAACCCCCGACAACGCTGCACTGTGTGAGGAGGCACATACTGTCCGTTTATCTCAGTGTCGATCATACGGTGTTCAGTTACTCGGTGTGGCGGGCAACCGCGAAGATGGCCCCTAATGGTTGCTGCCTCCTGGCAGTCACATCCTGTGTGTTCCTCTCCCTTTGAGTGAAGGCTGGCCTTAGTGACTCACTTCGAAAGACTAGAATATGACAGAAGACATAAAATGCCGATTCTGAAACTAGGTTATAAAAAGACTGTGGTTCTCACCTGGAGAGCTCTCTGCGACTCTCTGTTTGCACTGCTTGCGGCGGGGGTGGGGCGGGGAGCCAGCTGCCCTGCGGGGAGGCAGCCGGGAGGAGGACCTTCTGAGGCCTGCCAACAGCCGCCTGTGACGTCGTCCCCTAGAACAACCGATTTCCGATAGTCAGATTGTCCCAAATGGGTTAGTAGAAGTTCCTTCAAGCCGAGGCCTGTGTCCTTTTGACACATTTCCACCCGTCGTTGAGCGTGTTCTTGCACGTTCTTGCTTTCTGGCTCGCTTTGTATTCCCTGCCCCAGAGCTGGAGTCGGTCACCTCTCTACCCTCTGGTCCCTGGGTTTGCTCCCCGCTCCTGGGGTATCACTGCTTATAGACCTGTTCAGGGGGCAGAGCTAAGAAATGCTTAAAAATGTTTTTTCTTCAATTCAAATTCAATTCCATGGAGTTCTTTGTCCCCTTTCCCATTCCAAGTTTGTATATCTCTTCCTCTACAGTGAGAACTCCGATTCCCAAAACATCAATGTACTTAATCACGTGCTCTATCCTACAACACCCTCAAAAGAGTTTCAGAATTACTGCTCCCACACCATTTCCAACAAGACACCTTCGAAGAAAAACCCAAGACTTCTTTGCCGTTCTATTTGTTTTCAGAACGCATCCCACTAACTGTGCACAGAGCACAGTACTTGCAAATCACGTGAGTTACTGTGCGGTGCGGGTTCGTGTCTCCATTATCGGTCTGATGCGCACTCGGGTTTTTTGTTTCTATTTGCATTTAGTTTTAGGGCTTGCTTCTTTCAAATCTGTCAAAATTTAATTATTGTTTTTAATATATTCAACTTTCACATGGTCCAAAAGTTAAAACTATAGATTAAAAAGTATACTCAGAGGTCTTACTCTCATCCTTATTCTTTCCACTCCATTCCTACCCACCCACTATGGGCAAACAGTTTTCTTAGTGTCTGGTTCACTCATCCTGTGTTTCTTCTTTTATACAAAAAGTAGCATATACCTCTACTCTTTAGCACCTTGATTTTTTTCACTTAATATACTTCAAAATTACCAAATGTTAATTCATAGAAATATCACACAGTCTTTTTGGGCTTTATGTTACTTCATTGTGTGAAATCACCATGGTTAAACCAGTTAGTATCCTAATGGGTAAGCATGTAAGTTGTTCCTAATATTTTGTCATTTGTAAATATTGTCTTAGTGAATAACCTTATAAACATATTGTTTTGTATTTGTGGAAGTGTCCTTTCAGGGTGAATTTCTGGAATTAGAGTAAATGCATGTGTAGTTTTGCTAGATATTCCAAATTCCTTCCACAGGAGTTCTACATTTTGCACTCCCACCAAGGATTATGAGACTGCAAGGAAGACCAATATTTTAGTGTCGTTCTTTTTTTTTAAATTTTTAATTTATTTTAGAGAGAGGGAGAGAAACATCGTGCCTGGATTGGGAACCAAACTTGCAACCTAGGCATGTGCTCTGCCCCAGCATCAAACTGGGGAATATTTTTATTCACAGGGCAACACCCAACCACTTGGGCCAAACCAGCCAGGGCTCTCAGAGTGGTGCTAATGTACACCCATATCATTCTGAGTGAAGCTCAACATCTTTTTATGTATTTGACATCCATCTACACATGTTGTTCATGTATGTTTGAACTGTTCATTCTTTTGCCAAGCTTTCTATCAAATTTTGGCTTTTCCCCCTCAATATTGAAATATCCCTTATATCCCTGGCTGATGTGGCTCAGTGGACTGAGCACTGGCCTGTGAACCAAAGGGTCACTGATTCGATTCCCAGTCGAGGCACATGCCTGGGTTGCAGGCCAGGTCCCTGGTTGGGGGTGTGCGAGAGGCAACTGACATATCGATGTTTCTCTTTTTCTTCTTCGCTTCCCCTCTCTCTAAAAATAAATAAATAAAATCTTTAAGAAAATGTTTGTTCTATTACTAATATTACAGATTAGCGTGTATCAGTAATATTACAAAGATTTTCTCAGTTTACTCTTTTTTTTTTTGCCATGCAGCAGGTTTTTTAAAGTGTTGTTAAATTTATTAATGTTCTCTTTTATTGCATTTGGATGTTTTATTTTTCATTAGAAAGCACATATTTGGGAGTTGGGCTGGGCTCGTACTGGATATTCCTCCCTTTCGCGAGGCACAAGAGTGAGGCTTCTCTTTTCCTTCTGCCAAGGCAGAGTTGGGGCAGTGAACTGAGCCGGTCTGACTGGCTTTCCGTCTCTCTCTCGGGAGTTCCACATGCCTGTCCTTCACCCAGGGAACCCTGGCTGGGGGTCGTCACCCAGCTCGTATCGGGAGGGTAGGTGCTGCATGAGGGAGAAAGCTGCTCCACATCCTTCCTCTGGGCTGGAGCGGCAGGTACCAGCGCTGCTGTGGGTTTGCACGTGGTTTGAGTGATAGAAACTTTTCCCACACCCAGGAAAATCCACCCATGTTTTCTTCTAATACTCGTGTGGTGGTTGCATTTGCACAGTTGGAGTTCTGATCCATTTGGCATTTACCTGGCGAGTGGTAAAAGGTTTGGGTCCAATTTTCCCGCAGGCAAGTGGCCCCGTGGAGTGGGGTGGGGCAGCATGGGGAAATAACTAGGATACTTATGGTTTGGGCCACTAGGTGGCGCTCCGTTAGATTCATTTCCGCAGGACTGTTCGTCTTGAGAGGAAAAAGGAAATGACTTGTTAGTTTTAATTGGCCGAGAGGAAACCCTAGTGGGAAGTGTCCTTCGTTCCACACGACCTTGACTTCTGTAGGCAGACTTGGTGCTTCTTTCCCCACGTTAGAAAATATCACTTCCTCCTTGTCTCTGTGTCCCACCTAGAAGGCGGTGTGTGCCAGGAGTGTGTGTGCACGAAGATGGCCTTCGTGGTGCTTCCAGGCCCTGGGGAAAGGCAACGGGGAGAGAAGTCAAAGAGAAATCAGGACGGCCACTGCCCTGACCTGTGCTTCTTGGGGAGCCTGGGCCTGGGAGTGACAAGACCTTGGTTCCTGTCCCAGAGCTGCTGCTGAATGGCCGCTGTTGCAGATATGCCTCCTAGCCTTCTGTTCCTCCGTGTCCTCTCCTGTAAAACGGGACAGCCGTGCCTTCCCTGCCCACGTGCCAAGGACGTCAATGGGATAACATGAGATGAGTGAGATGTGTGTACAGTGGAAAAAACACGGTGCAAATGTATTTTTACTATATTATGGTTACAGTTTGCTATGTACAAAGATTATTATATCTCTCCAGAAGATATAATAATTATGAGAACTTGTATTTACAGGCTAATTTGCTGTTAATAAGGACACATGGATTTTCCCCCATGTATCCTCTCTCTTGTGGAAGCGACACAGCTTCAATGAGAAAATAGGCTAGCTTAGAAAGGGCTCCCTAGTTAGACCCTAGAAGGGGGTCGATGATGAGCTTTCCTAAGGGTCACCAAACTCTCTGAAATTGTGTGCAGAATTACATAGGTGTGTTTTTCACAGCTCATTACAGATTGCTACAGGCGTTCGTAGTTTAAGAGTGGTTAGCAGTCCCACAAAAAGGAGCCGGGCTGGCTCCAAGGCTTCTAGAAGGACTGAACTGGTCCTAGTCTCTCCCCAAGTCCCAGATGGGGTCTGATGACTACCGATCTAATTTTTTAACCTAGTTTGTCTGGAGAAAATGGTAAAAAGAAATGCAGGAAGGGTCTAGAAGGGGTCCATAGAGTCTGGAAACCAAAGATGAAACCCTTAGGCAGTATAACTCCAGCAACCACAGCTCAGCAAATAGGTCCAAAAACAATTTCATCTTGAAAAACTTTTTGTCATGCCACAGTGGTCTTCTTTCTTGTCCTCAAATGTGCCAGGGGGGCTCCTACCTTGGGGCCTTCTGCAGGGGGATTTACCCGGAGTGTTCTTGCCCTGGCTCTTCCCTGGGCTGGCTCCTTCTTATCATTCGGGTCTCAGTTCAAATGCATGTCTTCAGACAATGCCCCAGCCTGAATCATCTTGCAAGAGCACTTAGCACCATGGGAAATCATCTTTTTTATTTGCTTCCCAGTTTGTTTTCTGCGCCGCTATCACTCATGCCCAGCAGAATGCAAGCAGCCTTTGTACCACGTGTTATTCCCAGGTTCTATGACAGTATCTAACACAAGGTAAGCATGCAACACATGCTTACTGAATGAATATGTGCGTAGAAGAGAAACTGTGTTCTGGTCCAAAAGTGCTGTGTCAGCATCTTTGATTTTTTTTTCTCTCTTGGTGCAATGTCAAAGTCATCAGGTGCCACCTGTGTGTTGTTGACATAAGAAATGTCCAAACCTACAGAGAATTTTAATAAAAGTTTAAACAAAAACTGATGATAAATGCCAAGAAGCAAGATCTTGGATGCTTCGCAGAATGATAGTTTCACAGTTTCTTTTATGCATTGGAAATTAGGGAGAGAACACAAGGAAGATTAGGTAAAATGTGGCAGAAAGCAAGGCAGGAACTGGAATGCAGGAGAGTTAACTCGATTGCGTGCTCTTTTGAGGGTGGTTATGTATTTCAAAGGTCAGTTAAACAAGATGCTCAAGAACAACGGCCAGGACTTGTTTAAGGCAAAAATAAACCTTTTACTAAAGAAGTACATGCCTGGGGCCTGACTACTGAGCATGACCTGCTCAGTTAGGAATTTATGATGAGATCACCTGTGTGTCTATTTCCCATCAGACTTGTCAGTTTTATTACAGAATCCCTTTTTTGTCTACAATGTTCTATCTCTGAGAAATGCCTCACGCCTTTGCATCTCTCCCCTGCTGTTCCGCCCTCTGCCCCACCCACCTCACCCACCCCCACCCAGCAGCACTATCAGCCCTGTATCTGCCTCCCTGCTACCAGACCTTAAAACACAGGTCTCCCTGCATCAGCTCTGCATTCTCCTCCTTCACTTCCAACCCCTCTCCCTCCTCCCCCCACCCCACTCCTGGGACTGCCAAGCCCTACAGGTGTCTTCTTGCCATTCTTCGGACTGAATTGAAGTATCTTCCTAGCAAATGCAGGCTTAGCCAACAGACCTTACCTCTCTCATTAGTGGCCCAAGCACAGAGTGTACGCAGTTCCTCAGGAATCCCTTGAGAAGACGGTAGTGACTACCCATGAGGTGCATAGGGTTTCGAAGGCAGTTGGGTGTATAGGAATATGAGGAGAGGCCAGGGCAATAGCTAGAGAGTTTTCTGAGGGTGACTCAGGAACAAGCTGAAAAGGGCCTCCCACGGAGCAGGCCTGGGGACCCTAGATGGCTTGTGGGGAACCCGCAGGCAAAGATGCTGCGGCTGGCCTGCCACAAACCAGTCAAGTTTGGGGGGGCTGCAATGGACCTACACCCAGGTGGTGAGACTATCCCACCCCTGCCTGTGACACAGCTGTGGGGATCCATCCATGGGCGAGCCTGTGGACTGTATAACCACTTAGGAGGGGAGAAAGAAAAGCCAGTGAACGGGAGATCCTGGCTTTGGTGAGGGTACAAGTACTGACCACGGCCATGATGTGACCCTTCTCTTTCCATCAACAGCTATTGCCAAGAGCTAGCAACCTACTGCTTATACCTCAGAAGAACCTACGTTAGAACTGAGCGGGAAAACCTTACATAGGCTGTGCAGGTAACAATGTTTAAAGACCTTTCTTATGAAAGACAGTATATTTCCTGTGAGTTATGACAATCAAGCATATTTATTTTTGATACCAAATGTCTAAACTCATCTGTCCTTTATAGATCATTTCATCTTGTACTATGTGCCATCTCAGCAGAAAAAAATGCTTTCTCCAAATGTGTCAGTTCTATTTTTGAAAAGGTTCAGCGACCTATTTCTGTAATTCTCGCAGACACTGAAAGAACAGCAGAGTCTATTCAGGCTCAGCTCTGTCACCGAAGAGCTACCCCTGCCAGGTGTTGCCTAGAGAGGCGCCATCTTGCTTTGCAGGGAAGAGGCATAAATAAGTCGGAGGGGAGCACTTTCAGGGTGAGGCCAGGAGAGCATAAACACGCACACAGACACACTTCTCCATTTTTGAACCTTGTCATGATGACTACTGTCCATCTTGGCTAAACTCAACATTAGGAGATGGCTTACTAATCAACCACTTCCTGGACAAAGAACTTGAAAGACACAGTTCACGAAAGGAGAACTAAAGTTTATCAACTGATATATGGAGAAATGGTTGGCTCATCTGGCAATCAAGGAAATGAAGATTAACAATGCCACTTTCTAAAGCTAACCTATGGTGTGGAAGAGTCAGGGTAGTGATCATCCTTGGGTGGGGGGAAGGGGGGAAAGGGGGGCATGACAGGGGTTTTCTGGGGTCTTGGGAATGTTCAGTTTCATGATCTGGGTGCTGGTTACTTACTCTGTGAAAACTCGTATGTGTACTTCTCTAAACATATGATGAACCTCATTATACAGGTTATGTAAGAAAATAAACTTACTGTCTACCTATTATCAAAAAAAATTTTTTTAGTAATAATACTCAGTGCAGTTGAAGCCACCACAAAGCTGAAATTTTTGCATATTGCTAGTCACGGTGTACATTGTATAGCTCTCTTCAGGGAGGAACTTGGCAATATGAATTTAAAAGTCTTAGAAGCATTCACATTTGTTAACTCAATAATTCCACTTCTGAGGCTCTATCTTAAGAAATAGTGCAAAATGTCAAAAAAGGCTTATGTGAACATAGGCATTGCAATAATTTATAACAAAAAAATTATAATAGCAAAACATTGAAAGCAATTTTTAAAATATTTTATTTATTTTATTTTTAAAGCAAGGGGAAGGGAGAAAGAAAGAGAGGGAGAGAAATGTCCATGTGTGAGAGACACATCAATTGGTTGCTTCTAGCATGAGCCCTCACCAGGGACCAGCCTGCAACCCAGGCATGTGCCCTGACTGGGAATTGAACCAGCGACTCTTTGCTCTGCAGGATGCCTCTCAGGGCTGAAAGCAGTTTAAATGTCCCACTGCAGAACCATGTGAAGATAAACCCCACTTTCCAGAGAGTCAATGAGGAACAGATTGCCTGAGTTCCATGTCCAAGGACATGCAGGCAGAAAAGAGGCGGAAGTGCAGGGACTCCACTCCACACTCCATCACACCACCGGGGTACTTCCAACCATGAAAGCGGCGGGAAGAGCATCCTTAGGAGATGATCGTTGGAAAGCTTCAGTGAGGTGTCAGTGATGAGGCCCAAGTCAGAATGCAGGGCATTGGTGAGTCAGCCAGAGGTGAAGACAGGAGACAGGCAGGGGCCATTTTATGAAGCAAAGGGATGTTTGCAATTTCACAAGTGTATTTGTTATTTCCCCCATATAAAAGTGCAATTGCCAGTTAATGCTTTTAAATTTTTTTAAATTTTTTATTTTTTAAAAAAATATTATTTATTTATTTATCTTTAGAGGGAAAGGGAAGGAAAGCGGGAGAGAAATATCAATGTATGGTTGCCTCTCATGCGTTCCCTGCTGGGAACTGGCCTGCAACCCAGGCATGTGCTCTGACTGGGAATCGAACCGCTCAATCCTTTGGTTCGCAGGTCCGCACTCAATCCACTGAGCTATACCAGCCAGGGCTCCTTTTAAAATTTTAATGTCTTTAAAAAATTACCTTAGCTGTTTCTGGGTGGCACGCGGGGCTTGAGGCCAAGAGCTGCCCTTGTGGTCAGCAAGAGGAAGGCTTTGTAAGGAGCCCCATTCTTTATGCTCCAACGTCCCCACCTGACACTGAAGAAGCTGTCCTGGGAGCGCAGTCACAATGGCAGGCGCTCTGGTGGTGGTGTCTTGCTGCCTCGATGCAGGAGGTGAACTTTATGTCACTGCCAAACCGGTGCTGGCTCTGCGACTGATGAGCGTGGGCATCAGAGGCCAGTAGCCTCCTCGGCCTACAGAGTGAATGGACACCGTACAGGGTGGGGCAAAGTAGGTTTACAGTGGTTCGTACTGAAAATACTACAATAATTAATACATAATAATACAAGCATAAACTCTGTGTTCCTTGTACTCAAAACTGTAGAGCTACTTTTGCCCACCCTGTATTATGGAAGGACTCACATCCAGCTTCCTGTTTGTGGTGGGAGGTGTAGGTTTCACAATTCTGCACCAAACCTTCCAGAACTCAGTAGGTTTCCTGAGCTATTCGGTGAATTTGTGTCCTAGTGAGGGTTTTCACTGGCTAGAGTGTTTATGAGAACGAAACTGCCATGCCACCTCAATGGTTAGAGTGCTGTTTGAGAAGAAATCAGTGGCTAACGGCTGCGCCCTTTCATAAAGTTTTAAAGTTCATAGCAAACCTCTAAGGTTGAAGAGCAGATAAGGAAGCCTTTGTGAAATCATAGGAAGCATGTTCAAGCTTGGACTAGAATGTCTTCTTGGTAGCGAAGAGGAAGTTTGTCATAGTGTTTTTTCCTGCTGACACACCAATGATGTAAAGTGGTATTTTCTTAGTTTTTCATTTATTAAAGAAAATACCCTCCATTTCTCCAACTATGACGTTAAAGAAAGTAACTATTTTTTTTTTACAACCCCCTTACCAGTTCTTGGAGATGACGATTCTGGTTTCCAGAAATCAATATGAAGTCAGAGAGCAAAGTCCCACAGGCTGAGAACTCTGGATGGCTGGCTACTTCTACCTGCAGTGTTTGCCCTGAGATAGAGTGTGTCATAGTCCATTACCTCAGATACATGCTTACAATTATTTCCTGAACAGTAAGATATAGGAAAGGAACAGAAATAAATAATTTTTTAGTTAAAAAGATTACCTTTGAACATAGCAATGAAAACCCAAGCCCTGCTCCATTACTTGTCTAACTTCTTTCTTAAGGCAGAACTGGATGTCGCAAACACTGGAGGCCTTCCTCTGTGTTATTCAACATTCCTTTTATGTTTTCTTCGTCCACAGACACTCTTCCAGAGCTATGCTGTATGCAGAGACCCCTGGAAAGGTGAGGAGGAAGGCGGGTGGGTGCTTCATTCCCCCCGAAGACTAGGGCAGCTCTGACTGGAGGCCTGTGCCCTGATCCTCCTTTGCCTAGAATGCTCTTCGCTCAGGTATTTCTGCCCAGCTGACGCCCTCACCTCCCTCTACTCTTGCAGCATCTCAACAAGATCTTCCCTGACTGTCCTGTGATACTGCAGCCTGTCCCTGCCCCCCAGACTGCTGGAGCTCCTCATTTCCCCTTCCCTGCTTTCTTTCGCTCCTTTTTTTTGGTAGAGCAATGGTCAGCTATTGAGCAATACTGCTTATTCCTTATCTTCAGTGTTTACCACATCCCTCCCTGGCCCCCACTACTACAGTGTAAGCTTGTTGAAAGCAGACATCTTTATCTGTTTTGTTTTCTGACCCATCTCAGGTGCCTAGAGCTAGTCTGGGCACTTAGTAGGCTCTTCTTTCACATATTTGGATTTAAAAAAAGAAATATCCCAGAGGCCCGTGACTCCTGTGGCTGTAGCCAATCCTCGGAAGACGGGTGGCCTTTCCATAAGAGAGAAGCAGAGACAGCAGTCGGATAGGGCAGCGACGTGAACAAACGCCGGGAGAGAGGAGCAAGTCAGTCCTTTGGGAGGCAGTAAGTAGGCGAATTTGATGGTGCCTAGAGTGTATGGCATCAATAGAAGTATAAAGACTGTGGATTTTTATTCTTAGACCATGAGAGTGAAGGACTAGGCCAGGGAAGGGTTCTGAGCAGGGAGGAGCCTGTTGATGCCAGTTTTAGGAAGGTTAACCTGGAGATGGGGTGTGCCCTGGGTGACTCTGGACCCTGCCAGATGTTTTCCTCGATCCCCACCCATCATCTTCCTGTTCCTCGTGAGCATTCAGAGCAGTTGGGCTTTCCCGTGCCCGCAGCTCCTCTGTGCTCTCACTGCCAGGCTCAGCCAGACTCAGAACTTGCAGGTGTGCTGCACACCTTTGATTTGGAGGGAGGGGCCTTCAGCTGTGCCTACGCTCCTTTCTCCAGGTGCAGGCAGGGGAGGCCTTGCCATGGCCTCTGGTTAGAAATGGCATGAAAGAAAGGCTCGGAATGCTTCCTCCTGCTTCTCCATCTTCAAATTCATGCCATGGTCCCCAAGAGGGATGAATGGGTGCTTTGAGATTTCCCTAAGCAACACTGAAATTCCAAAGAAAGAAAGGGCACAGAGACCTTTGCCCGCAGCGTGAAGAACGTGGATAGATTTAGCACTGGAGCCTTGTATTACAATTGCTAGGCAAACTCCAAGAGGGGGATCCAGCCCATTAGCGCAGGCGTCTGGAAACTGACTTTTCTGCCATCTCCCCAAACACACGCACACATACACGTGTGCGCACTCTCACATACATGCATTCGTTGGGCCCTGGGAAGATCAAGGCCAACTGCAAAGCACCCATTCCCCAAGACTCCTAATTTATATTGGGAACTAGCTATAAAGCTCCCCCTGGCCCGCGATCTTCCCTTGCAATGATAAAGAGCGTGTCACATCACACTAAACGTGACACTTAATCAAAACCCATCTTCTTTAACAAACCCTTAACCTCCAAGCACATAAGCGTCACCAAGGCCAAGGGACGAGACAGGGAGCCGACTCAGGTGGCACATGCTTTGATTAAGATGATACAGATTTCCTTTCATTTCACTTTCATCAGAGTTGTGAGATTCCAGATCTGTCCCCTTTTTGATTTGATAACAGCACATTTCAGTAGAGGTTGACACCGAAAAGAGACCGGGACTTGTTCTCTCTTCAGCCGGAGTAGGCGATCATTTTTCTGAATCCTCTTCTGTCCAGGTCGGCAGAGCTTCTGATCTTCCGTCAACAAGTTTCACAGGGAACGAACGTGGTTCCGCTGAAGCACAAACCTGGCCGGCATCTGGTTCTTTTCTTAAGTGGTATCTAAATCCCCTTAATCTATAGGCCCCGGGAAAGACCTCCCCTTCTCTGCCTCCTTCTTTGGTTCTTTTTTTCCCTGAGACTTAAATCCTTAAGTGAATTCTTTTGCCAGATTTCTGGGGCAGGAAATGTACTTCCCTGCTACACAGTACTTTAGAAACTTCTGGGGGCTCCAGCAATTGTCCATTTCTATAGCCTGGGCCATCGCTTGCCTCATGAACTATGTGGGATTTTGTTTTAAAATGATTTAGTCACTAGCTAGTTCAATCTGTTCACGATACACTTATCAAATCCCAATTACAGAGGACAAATATTTACGTCTGCTTTCAAGAAACTTTCAGTACGTGGTAGAATGTGACGAGTGGCTCCAAGAATCCCGAAGCACCGACGGTTCATGCGTTCAGCACTCAGCGCCCGCCGTGGGGCAGACCCTGGTCCAGGCACCGGGAAGCAGCTGTGCACGAACGGACGGCATTCCTGCCTGCGAGGCACTTCCACTCTAGCTGGGGCTGGGTGACATTTTCGACTTTTGTGTATTGATTGGGCTTTTAAATGATGCCCACTTTCAAACTTCATGCATTGGCCTTCTTTGCCTTTTGTGGACTGGATTTGGATTTGCACATATACCCACTGGGGAGAAAAACGGCTGAGCTATCACGCACGTGGTGTCACGCCGGTGGGACCCCAGCCCAATTCCTGCAGGGCTGGTGCCCTTCTTATTCACTGAGAAGGAACAGAAATACAAAAAATGTGTAAGACTTGTAGCTCTCTTATAACTGAGACAAAGGTGGCAACCATTTGGAGGGGAAAAATATATAATTAGAGAATCTATTTAAAATGCTGCAGAAATATCAAATATTGAGTCTGACAAAGTATAATTAGGCTTTTTAAAGTTGACTTTTTGTTTCCGGGAAAGTGGTCTTTCTTATAACATGTGGTGGCAATAACAGCTCAGGCGGCCTTTCCCCATCAGGAGGGCTGGGGCTGCCGTGGGCACTCGGGAAGGACGAGGCCTAGCCCAGCACCAGTGAAAGACACCAACTCTCACTCAAGGACTCAGAGGGAAATAGAATAACCAGCATATTTCAAAGCAGAAAGAAAAAAGTGGTTTGGGGGAAAGGCCTGTGTTTCAGCCAGAAGGAAGAAATAAGAAAACAGCGAAGAATCTTCTTCTCAAACCAGGTTTCAGCTCAAGATTTTAGAAGGAGAAGGTAGAGGGTTAGTGCCAAGAAGAGAGTAAGTGCCGGGCCTGTGGGGCCTTTTCTAACTGGAGGCCGCCTCCGCTGCCCCTGAAGACAGCCCGGGTCCTGCCCTGGGCCTCACCAGGGGACCGGCCTGGCATCGTTCCTGGAGCCAAGCCTGTGCCCGAGTCAGTACAGGGTGGGCCGCCACACCAACAGGACAGTGGTGGTGAGGGCGGCGAGAGCAACCGGAAGCTGTGACAACAGGAACTTTTACTTGGTGGTTACTCAGGGGCATGTGGTCTGTGTCCTACTTTCCCTCCGCGGGCCCCTGACCTGCTCAGGCAACGTGGCGTGCGCAGCAGGGGACCACAGCCCCGAAAGCCAGCGAGAGCTGGGACGAGGAAGGCTGCCCTTGCTCCCCTGGGAGGGGAGCTCCTTCCACTGTTTGCCAGGCAGAGCCCCTGAGTGTGGGGCCGCAGCCGCTGGCCAGAGCTTGCCAAGGTCATCTCCACCGGCCCCTCTGCTGTCGCTTCCTTACCGCTGTGTTCTGCAGAGCCGGTCCCACTGGGTACGTCTGATCAGCAGGGTTACGGACCTCAGTACGGAGTCCAGCAACCACCGAGGTGGGGCAAGAGGTGCGTTTGGTTCCTCTCTATGACTTTTCCTGATAAAATAGTCTATATTTTTAACTTTTTATTGTAAGGATTTTCCCCACAGACATACAAGTAGCAAGAATAGTGTAAAAATCCTTTGTTATGTACTTAAATGTACACAATGTTATATGTTTATAGTATCTTAATTTTTAAAATCCATTTAAAAACTCAATTTTAAAAACTTTTGCTAAATCATATGATGAACTACAATGCAGTCATTAAATTTTTTTCAGTCATTTTACTAAACCCCCCCCATATGCCCATCGTCTAGATTTAACCATGAACTCTGCGCCACGTGCTGCAGACAGAACGTTTGCTCACCCAGTTCACACGAGGAAACCCAAGCCCTCCTGTGGTGCCGTCGGGAGGGGCCTTTGAGCCCCGATCGGGTCTGCAGGGTGGAGCCCTCCTGAAGGAGATTCACGCCCTTAGGAAGGAGACCCCCTGAGGGCTATTGCAGCCCCTCCGCCAGGCGAGGGCACAGTGAGGAGACAGCTGTCTGTGAACCAGGAAGGGGGCTCCCATCCGACACCGAGCCTGCCGCACCTTGGTCATGGGCTCCCAGCCTCGGGAACTGGGAGGCGTAGGTGCTTGCTGTTCTCTGTGAGCCCCGACCCCGTCTGCGGTGTCTGCCGCCACAGCCCAAAGGGACTGAGGCACCGCATTTGCCGCAGCAGCTTTTCCCCTACACCTGTTAGAACAGATCACTCACCCCCAAATGTTTCAGTGTGCATGTTTTAAAACATGAGGACAAACAGGGTGGTGATGGCCAGAGGGAAGGGGGGTGCTGGGTAGGGGTGGGCAGAGGGTGAGGGGAAATGGGACAACTGTGATAGTGTCAACAATAATAATAAAGGAAAAAACGGAGGACATTTTCTCATGCAACTGTGACACCGTTATCACACACGTCAAATGAACAATTCTGAAATATCTTGTAATAGTCCAAATTCGAACTTTCCTGATTATCCCACGATGTCTTCTTGCAGTCAGTGTGTCTGCGTAGGACGCACACCAGGTGCGTGTACTGCATTTGGTCGTTAGGCCTCTGGAGTTGCTTGAATCTCGAGGGCCATTTGGCAGCACGAACCGATGGGTCGCTCTCACCCGCCCGGCCAGCCCGTTCTCTGTCTGGGCCAGTCCCCCTCAGTGTGCCTCAACGCCCTTCCCAGAGGTCCCGGCGACCGGACCAGAGTGACCAGGGCCTGAGGGAACCAGTCTTGGCGTGGAACCAGAAAGCAGATTTCCAAAATTCCAGATATTTGGGGGAAAAGCATGATGTGATTTCTGTCTCCTGACCCCAGACAAGACAGTTCCTTCTGGAGGAGGGAGAAAGAAGTGGGACCACAGTATAGAAGCAGAACTGAGATGGACAGCACCCCACTTGCCCTGGGCCCAGGCAGAGAAGCTCCATTTGCAGCTTGTGCTGTAGAGCTGGGCAGCCACGCTCCTCTGGGGAGACAGCCCCTGGCAGTCTCTTTTTGTCTGTGCAGTGGGAGGGACACCCATTTCCACCGGGATAACCTGGCAGTCAAGGGCCCCCAGCAAGGGGAAGCCCCTTCAGTTGGAGTGGGCCCTGGCTACCTGGAGACTTGGCGATGCTTGGAAGAAAGCCCCTCCCACTCCTACCCTTGCCCTCTGGCCTGGCCAGCATCGTGTGGAGAGGTCATCCCTGCAGCTGGGCTGGGTGCCCTTTCCTACGTCTTCCCAGGGCTGCCTGGTCACAGGCATGCGCCTGTGCTCCCTCTGAGAGTTCAGCCATGTAACTAACTGGGCTTCTCTCCCCCAAATCTGAAACTTGGACTGAAAGAGTATCATTGCTTACATGGGAGTAGGGCGTGCCTGAGCCTGAGCTTTGTCCCCTGGACCGTGTTCCAGCTGAAACTGTGCCCTGGATCCCTGGGGCCAGAGCTGACCATCTTGGTGAACAGAAGGGAGAGAGTGTGAGCCAACACCCAGAAGACAGCTGTGCTCTTGGCCTTGGCCATTCCAAGAGCGCTGGCCGCTGCTCCGTGTGTGTCTGTGTGAAAACTTCCTGAGGAGCACGTTTGCGGGACATTCATCTTCTCTGATGACCCAGTTAGTGCTCTTCGGGCTCTTGTTGTCGCCTTGTTGGCTACGGCGGCAGCGGCACCAGGCAGGCTTTGCTCTCAGAGAGGCTTCCCATGAGACACCCCAAAGTCCTGACTGTACCAGGATGGTGGGAACTTGGGGAAGATGCCGCTCTGCTGGCCTCCACATGTGGCCCGGAGATCTTGGCAGCAGGCAGTCTGGTCTGCATCTGGTCAATTTTATCTGCAAAGCCTTCAGAAAATTTCTCCCCCGAAAGAACATGTTGACCCTCCGAAGGAGGGATTGCAGTGTGGGTCGCTTGTTTAAAGACATTCTCGGTTTTGAGGAGGCTTGTGCAGAGGCCCAAGATCAGCCTCAGAACGCGAGCCAAGCGGGCGGGGAGGGGGCTCTCTGGTGACATTGGCCTCTCCCCTGCCTTCCACTTATGTGTTTACCAATCGGGAAAGCAAAGCCAGCTGTTGGGAGGGATTGCTTCCAGATGACATTATGGGAAAGGAAAACACACTTTATTACAAAGCTGCAGAATAAAAAGCAGACCATGTACGCTCTGTGGACCAGGATTGCATATGGACGATTTCCTGATATTGTGCAATAAGCCAGTTCCTGGGGTAATAATAACAGAGCAAATGTTCCCTGTGCCGGAGTCAGGAGACCAGAGCTGCACTGGACGTGGCAGGACTTGGGGAAAACCGCTCGACCTCGCTGGCCACTATATTCCCTCCCTGCCAAGAACCCTCTCCCCCTCATGGGCACCCCTGGGAGAGCCTCGGGGAACACCTTCTGTGGGCTGAGCGCCTTGAGAGAAACCATGAAACACTGAGGGCATTCTGCTTTTGAAAACAGGATGCGTTTCTGGGCCCCCCCCAGCACAGAAATTTGCTGCGTTGGCTTTCTCAAAGATTCCAGAAGCTCTCTATCGAGGGGGAATTAGAGTGTCCCTTTAATAATTTGGTTTTACAGATCACGGGATAAAGCCTGCTTAGGGTGGTTTGGAAGAGGATTAGGACACTTGCGTCTCTTCCGAGCTGACTTTCCAGGCAGGGTCAGTCAGCAGCTGGAGGCTCCCTCGGCTCGCGGCCAGAGCTCTTCTGTAAGCTGCGAGTTTGTGAGGGCCTAGTGAGCGCTCAGTGACTCTATTATCCAAGAAACAGAAAGTTTGCAGGGAAATAAACATGTAAACGTATAAAAGCAAGGCACACATTGCCAAGTTGGCCTGCAAGAGAGAGTGACAGGGAGACCAGCGTTACCATCCCCCAGAGCAAGGGAAACAGCCGCGTTACTCTCTTAACCCCTGCTGGGGCAGAGGGCGTCAGCAGCTGGAGAACATGCCTTACACTCAGGGAGTCTTAGACGGGCACTGCCGCCACTAGCCACGCGTCCCGTGGGAGACAGTCCGGATAAAGTGGGCATTCACACATTTACTCCACAGACATTTATCAAGTGCCACAGCATGAAGGAAGCATACAAGATCTCTGCCCTCATGGAGTTTGTATTCTAAAAGGAAGGCTAAACAATAGACAATAAAACAGAATGAGTAACTCTTTCTATCAGCTGTGGTCCCAGCAGGAAACAGGTGATGTGCCCCATTGGGTAATGGAGAGGAGTTTGATAGTGGGAGGATCTACCAAGACCTGGGCAGGGAAGCTGACAAGGAATGGTGTGGCCCCCAGAATTACCCACTGTGGGGAACTGCTACCCATGCCTAGGCCTGATGGGGGGAAAGGGGGGTGACTGCCAGAACCCAGTGAGGGGACCTGTGGGGACGGGGCTGTGGCCTCTGCTACAGGGACCTGGCTAGCCCACTGAGGCACACGGATGGGGAAGGAGAACACAGATTTCAACCCCACCCCCTTTCTTCTCAGAGCTGGCCCACACCTGGCACTGGCCAGCCCCCCCCCCCCACCCCCGGAAGCTACTGGCAGGAAGTGCCCTGGGGCACACAGCAGGGTGGAAAAGAGTGGAAGGGGAATTCAGAGGGACAGGTAGAACATCTAGCAAAATCGACAGTCTGTTGGAAGGCAATGGTGCGGAAGGAAGAGGAGAGGTGAGGGGGTGGGTGGCAGGGCAGAGCAGTCGAATTTAACAAATTGCCTGAAGTGCAGGGTCTCCTTCATTTGCTCTGCCACCGTCCTCCTTCTCCTGTTTTCTTAGGACTGACCACGTCCTGTCCTCCAGGTCCTTCTACCACCTCCCAGCGTCTGCCCCTCGCCGGCCCCACCCTCTCTCTCTGGGCCTTGCCACAAGTCCCTCGCCCCGGGCAGCTCTGCTGAGCCTCTGGTGAGTCTCTGTGCTCTGTTTACATTAGGAGAACAAGTGGGATGGTATTTTATTTTAAATCGTACATAGACTTTATCGTTTGGAATAGTTCTAATTTTACAGAAAATTGAGAAAGACAGTTTCCATATACTTCATACTCAGCTTCCCTATTAGCGCGGTACATCCGTTATAATTAACGGACCAATAATGACGTATTATTTACCGAAGTCCATGTTGTTTTCTGATTTTCTCAGGTTTTCCATCAACTGGAGCTGCATCCATCCACTCCCTACTCCGGCTACTTGTTTTTTCAAATCCCTTTCCAGGCTTTCAGAAGCTAACAGAGGACAATCGTAAAACTGAGGTGAGTTTCGAGGGGAGAACACATGGAAGCGCTGGCTACAAAGCCATCCGCGCATCGCAGGTGTCGCCCGAGCCTCCTACCCAGCCCCTCCTTTCTCAGCCCTCCACTCTTTAAAGCTGTCACACAGAGCTCCCCGCCGACCCTTCGCCCAGCTGCCCTAGATGCTGATGTATTACCATGCACAGTTATTCAAGCCAAGACACCCACAGTGACGGGAGACCGTTCACTGCAGACTTCGTGCCGATTTCACCACGTTTCCCACTACCATCATTTTTCTGTTCTAGAGTCCAGTCCAGGACACCACCTTGGATCCACTCGTCACGCCTCCTTAGTCTTCTCCAGCCTCTGACAGTCCCTTAGGAATTCCTCCTCTTCCCTGACCTTGACGCTCCTCAGAAGTGTTGGTCCTGTATTTTGTAGACTGTTGTCCCTCCATCTGAGTTTGGGGCTGACGTTTCCTCATGACTGGACTGGAGTTAGGGATTTGAAGGAAGCAGACCCCGGAGGAGAAGCGCCTTTCTCATGAGGTCAGATAAGGAGGTTCATCTGTGAACATGACCTTACCTTACACGTGATGTTAATCTTTTTTTTATCCTCACCTGGGGACATTTTTTCACTGCGTTTTTTTTTTTTTAGAGAGAGAGAGAGGAAGAAAGAAATACCGATGAGAGACAGAAGCTCTGATTGGTTGCCTCCTGCAACCTAAGTATGTGCCCTGAGCAAGACTTGAACCCACAACCTTTTGGTTACAGGACAATGCTCCAGCCAGGGCAAATGATACGAGTTCGAATCACGTAGTTCAGGTGGCATCTGCCAGGTTTCACTGCTGTGAAGTTGCCAGTCTTTTTCTTCCACACTGTCTGTTGTCAGTGAGTCACTCTGTCCAGCCCACACTCAGTGGATAAGGAATTACACTCCTGCGGAGGAAGGAATATCACAGAATTTGTGGACATACGTTAAAAAAGACGAAACTCCAGTGTAATTAGTTAAGATTTAGGGGTAGATGCACAGATCCTGTTTCTCCTCGATGTTTCTCCCGTAACATCCACACTCCTCAGGGGACTTGCCTGCAGCAGTTGTGACTGCGAGGCTCCAGTGGCGATTCCCTGCTCCTCTCCTCCCTCCTTCGCTTGCGATCTGGAACCTTCTGTCAGGACAGTTCATTGCTTCTGCTTATGTGTTTACGTGTTCAGTCATTTATTTCTATGGACACGGACTCGGGGGTCTTCACTCTTCCTTTGAGTTCTAACCTAACACGGTTGGTATTAATCTTGTTGCAGGTTGCTCTGGTTTGGACATTCGGGAGCCCTTTCGGGTTGCTTCTGTCCTCCGACACGTGCATCCTCTCCGTGTTTCATTTGGTCTGGGCACTACTCTGATGCCGCTATAAAACGCCCCAGGCTCGTCCTGTGTTTTCAACCCAGCTGCCCCCGCCCCAGAATCTGCATTTCGCCCGAGGGCCTCCCGGGGCATTTGAATTCCTCCGCGGATGGCTTTACTTAGGGCCTGCGGCCCTGCCAGGTCGACCCGCACAGAGGTCGGGTCGGGCAGGTGCGCGGTCCCGTTCGGCACTTCGCGGTAAGGTGGGTGACTCGGTGCTTTCTTCCGTACGATGGCGTCCATTGTCCTTCTTACAGGGGTTGTGTGAGAATTAAGGGAGAGGTGACTGAGAAGCAGTTCACGCGCTACTCAGTACACATCTTTTGGTGATGATGAAACCCTGCTTCTTCTGGTGGGGACATGGTGTTGAGGGCGTGGCCTCGAGGCGGACTCCCTGGCTATGTGACCTTAATAAAACCCTGTGCTTCAATTTCTCGTCTGTGAAACGGGGAACGTAACAGTAACTATCTCACAGAGTGTTTGCTCCATTAGATGAGCCAATACACACAAAGCCCTCAGAACAGGGCCCAGCATGGAGCAGCGTTTGTATGCTGTTCGCCATCGTTGTTTTGTGATCATTGCTGTGGTCTGAATGCTGGGTTCCTTCGCTGTTAACCTACTCGTGGTTGGTAGGCCAAGAATTGTGGTGGAAAAATTAAACTATCTAGTTTTTTTTAAATATGAAATTTAAAGGTGATACGTGGTTAACATCATGCAGTTAAAATCCTTCAACAAGTACAGCCAAATCCAAATTCGTAACTACTTCAATCATTGCCCTGTGCTCCTGACATTTTCTCTTCTTGTGCTGATGAACGGCTAAGATAGAATTATTCAGCTCACATTTGTCTTGCACGGAGGCCTGAGGCCCAAGCGGCCAGCAGCTTTGGGGAAACTCTTCGTGAAGCCATTGGACTTGGCCATTAAAGAGTGATAACCCCAGTCCGTAGGTGCTCAGGGACCCATTCCGTAAAAAAAGAAGTGGACCCAACACAGTGACGCAATAATTGGGATGCAGGGGAGACTGCTGGCAGTTTGGAGATGTTTTCTTGGAGAAAATGTCAAATAACTTAGAGTCTGCAGGACACGAATAGATACTTAAGTGGGCAATTTGCTGCTGCAGTGACAGGGCACCCTCTCTGTGTGCACGGAGTCCGGCGCCCGAAGCGGACCCTGCCCTGTCTTCACTGTAGGACACGGTGTCATGGAGACTGCCTCTGTCTCGCTGGAGACCCCAGTGAGTTTTCTTGGCAAAAATGTTGGGCTTTTCTTACTATTATGTTAAAGTGCAGCCAAGTTACACTCACGGAAGTGAGTGGTTACACCACTCACTGTGGTGACGCGAGGGAAGGCGCACCTGGCTCAGGCCAGTCCTCACAGGGCCCCCTTCCCCTTTCTCTGACTGTCCACAGACCCCTGCCTCCCTCAGCCCCTCAGTGCACTTCTGGACACATGCCTAAGTTAGTCACTGCGGGATATTTCCTCAATAACAGACATTTGTGAACAGCCTTCGTGATTTTGCCTTATCCACAAACCAGTGGGGTTATTATTTTAAAAATATATTTAATTTTTATACATTCACTTTTGAAAAACATGAACGCACAAGCTAGCCTCATCCTAGCCAACAATATCCATGGAGCCACCGGCTTTGGTGATGATGAGGCCAGTCGCCCTCAGCCCATGGTGGCCAGGCAGGGTCCTCCCTCTCTGCGAGGAAAAATCCGCCGTACCCTGGCTGGGACAGAAGCAGAATGGACAAGAGCCTGTGGGAGAAAGCAGACCGTCTTCACGGAGGCAGTTTTCTCCCAAATAAGATGGCACTGGCTGTAAGCCCTCCTGATACTAAGGGACACCTATCTTTTCACTATTGACAAATATTAGGGTTCCTGAGGTCTAAGGATGAAAGGCAAGGTGGCCCGGAAAGTGAGGGCGAATGCTGTCAAATGAGGAAGAGTCTGCAGGGTGGAGGCAGGCAGTGGGCGGTCTGGAGGACACTGTGGTAAGTGGCTCACTGTACTGGGAGGCACCCCCTAGAGTAAGGAAGATAGAAGAAGTCTGTCTAGGTAAAGGCTTCATGCTCACAAAGACGCTGAGCTGCAAACATGTGGATCCCACCATTTGCACAACGGGAATAGTTTTCACTGGAGCGTGACATGCAAAGAGTGAAGCAGTGAGAAGTAAGGCCAGAGAGAACTTTGCTCACAACGTAAAGTCGTTTTGACTTTATCCCAGTGACGGTGGGAAGCCCTAAAGGGTTTTAAGCAGGAAGTGATATAAATAGTTGTGTCTTCAGTCATTCTGGTGGTCATGTTCAAGTTGTTAGAAGACAAGGAAAGAGGTAAGTGATGGTAGGACCGTAAGGATGCTACTGCTCAATGCACGGTCCCGATGAGAGAGGAGCTAAATAAGCCAACGCTGTGTATGGAAGTGAAGAGGAGACAGTCAGCTGAGAACACACTTGAGGGCTGACCCAGTGTGGGGGACACGGGAAGAAGAGGAGCTGACTCCTGGGTTTCTAGCACAGATAACAGACATCACAGCCACGGACAGGAGTAAGCAAGGACATACAGTATTTGGGGGAAAGGGGATGCACTCAGCTCTTCACATGATGAGTCTGAGGACATGACAAATCTGTGGGATCCCTTTTGGAGACCTCTTGTCGTTGGACATATTGTGGATGCACTGACCGAGAATTCAGGGTAGAGGCATGGGCTTGAGAAACAGACCTGAGGGTTCCAGTGTCCATGTGGCAACAGAGACTGTGGGCATGGATAACCTCGTCCAGGAAGAGTAGAAGGAAAGCAAGGGTTAGTTTTTACAATACAAGGAAGGAAAGCAGCCCCAGAGGAGACCGAGAGGGCAGGCAGGGAAACAGGAGAGACACGCAGAATCGAGGACAGGATACTTCTGAAAAGGAGGGATGGGTAAGCAGTGTCAGATGGGTCCAGCCAAAGAAAAGGTATTGGCGACTTTCATAGGAGCTTTTTCTGTAGAGAGACGAGGGCAGAAGCTGGACCGTGAACGGGAAATGTGGCTTGGGGTAGGAATGCTCCGCTTTGGTAATGAAGGCAAGGTAAAGGCAGAGAGCAGACTTTACATTAACTTTATCCATGAAGTGGGCAGAGAGCTTGGTTATCTGCAGAGAGATGTGGGGGAGGAGGTAGTAAATCTCATGTCTATTTCATATCCTGGGTCTTCGATAACACTTCCTCACAGGAGGCACATAGTAGGCGCTGTTAGTTCTCACTCTTCCTCCTTCTCTTAGTTTTTCCCTTCATTCCTCACAGATCCAGCACGCCCTCCCAACAATGGGAAAAAGAAAGTAATTTACCTTTGGTCTTAATCAAATTAACCAACTGCCTGTTTGTTTCTCCCTGAAGTTATCTCAGCCACACTGGCTGGAGGGAATTTGGGCCCCTCTTCAGTAACTCCTCAGCATCTTTGCCCAGAACTCTATTCCTTAACAAACCTAAAAACTACAGTTGGGTGACATGCTTGGCAAAACAAATGTAAACTGTATTGGGCAGCAGCTTTAAAACAGAATCGGCAGCTACGTAAATATAGTTTGTGCGCACACCAGGATTCCTCGGCAAACTCAAGTATTCTACGATCCTAAAGGGATTCGGGATATCCTTGACTCATCACAAGCAATATTTCGACTTCAGCAACCATGTCAGTTCCCTTCATTGTTCCTTTTACTTGCTTGAGAAAATTTAGAGTTTTTTGCTACTCAGGTGGAGTCAAGAGTCTTGTTTTTGTTTTTTGGTGGATAAGCTGAAATACAGTATCCTGACGACTTATTCACATAGTTTTAAAAATCAAAACAATGAGGCCAGCGCATATTATGCCTGTAATAAATATTTATGGATAGTCGTGAAGATTAAATAATATTTACCTGGCACTCACTCCTCCTTTTGCAGTAGTAGCTACAAGAGTGTTTCTCACTCTTCTTGTGTTGCTGACACACTGTTGAATAGTTTTGGGTGATGTGGTTAGTTAGTTGGAGGCCCACAGAATGAGTTTTGATGGTCCTGCAGGTGTTTTTCTAGAAGTTTGAATTAGCTGACCACATTTAGAAATCAGGTGACTTCACGTAAAATTCAGATTTCTGGCTTATCTCGAAAGACTGGCAGTAACTTGGCTCTGCAGGTCTGTGACATGTTTCGAGGTGATTCCCCCTTCAAACCACGGTGTTGCAGGCCCAGCCTGTCACCTTTAGACCCCCTGTCTCCACCCTGGTAGTCATTTGAGTTGGAGACCTGACCCTCGCTCTACGTGACAGGTGTTCCAGGTGAACAGCCGATATCAGTGAATATTTGTGCTTGTCTTCCCCTGTGATTGGAAACTCCTCGAGCAGTGGAGTATTACGTGTTTTATATGCTTATGTACCTGTAGCCCTGTGCTATGCCTGGCACGTAGGCATGTGATAAGTTTGGTTAAGAATCTGTGAGGTTTGCCCTGGCCGGTGTGGCTCAGTTGATTGGGCGCCATCCTGCAAAGTGAAAGGTTACAGGTTCTACTCCTGCTTTGGGCACATTCATAAGCCTAGGTTGCAGGCCCTCGGGGCTTGTGGGTCAGATTCAAGAGGTGGCTGGCTGATCGGTGTTTCTCCCTCATTTCCCCTCTCTGTAAAAAAAAAAAAATCACTTGCAAGCATTTGGCTACGGAAGAGGAATGCGAAATGCCCATGACTTGTCTCATGTCCAAAAGTTTAGAAATCCGAGTATAAGATTAGTCCAAGTTGCCTGTGAAGATGTGAGTAAAAGGTAGGCTTGGTGTTGAAGTACATTTCTTGACAGACCATCAGCCCCAAAACACTGATTCCTGGGAACTTCCTTTGAGTCACAATACACATACTGAAGACTCTGAGGAATTCTGTAGAAAAACAGCAACCTGTTTTATTTGGTTTAACTGAATGCTTTCTAATCTTCATCTATCTTTTCACTATTTCCACACAATCTCTAATTTATAACATTTCCTCTTCTCAGATATAATAAATGGCAAGCTATGTTTTAGTGATGGTGAAATACAAATATCCTGCTTAAGACAGTTTTGCAAGAATTTTGTGACAGTCACACAGGTCCCTTGGGTCTCCTTTGGGGTATTGCTCAAACAGTGTTGGGAAATACGACTTTCACTGTGGTCTCCTTGGAAGTCAGGGTGAAGCTAGTCTGTGTGCTGCCCCCCCCCCCCACGCGCAGGCTGGACCATGAATCTGTTAAGAACAAGTTTACATTTGTGTGGCATTTTACAGCTTACATTTATCCCAGGCATTACTACAGTTTCTCCTCATAGCCATTAGAGAAGAGATTGTGATTCTGTATTACAAATGAAGAAATGGTTTCAAAGAGCTTCAGTGACTTATTCCAGGCCTAAAACTGACTGGGGAGGCAAACGCCAGATTTAAATCTTTTTACTCTAGATCCCACCATCGACCTGTAGTCGCAACTGATATCTTTTTTTCCTGGAGCACATCATTTTGCTTTTTCGTCAAATCATAATGTTGGTTCTACATTCTTGAGATTCAGGGTTGTAATCCCCTCCCCCCAATGTAAAATACTGGCTCTACTACTCTCTACTGAAGCCTTGAGGACGGGGCAGGGGGGGGGGGACACGCTAAAGATGTTTCCGGCACCTCGAGGGCCTGGAGAGCATCTGCAGGGTCTTTGCGGGGGTTGCGGCGTGGGGGGGGGGGGTGCTCCCGATCCCTTTGAAGAGGCCCAGGGCTTCTGGGTCTGACCTGGGACTTTTGCTCCTTGCCCTAAATTCTCTCCACTTTCCATTGTGCCTCAGGGCCCCATCTGCGTCCAGATATTTTCTCCCTGGAGTTGCAGTCTTGCCTCTTAGTTTTCCCGCGTCCAAGGAGCCACTGACACGAAAAGCTTAACTTGTGCCTTTAACCCGCTTGGCGGGTGTCCTGGGCTCAGTGTTTGCATATTCTGGGTCCGGAAGCACCGGGACTCAGGCGCCCGCACCCCGGGGAGGCCAGGGGACTTCACCTGCGCGCCGCACGCCTCCGCCTCCCTGCGGGGCGCACTCCGGGGGGAGGGAAGCCACGGGGACTCCCCTCCCCCCGCAAGATAGAGGGGGAGGGGGAGGCGAGCTGGGGAAGGAGAGTGGGGAGGGGGTCGGGGGACGAGTGGAGGACGAGGAGGAAAAGCGGGGGAATCGGGGGCGGGCGGAGGGAAGGGGCTGGGGACCCGGGAGGGGGGCGCCCGGGGGGTGGGGGTCCAGGCCCTGCGGCGGTGCCGCCCGGAGCCCGGCCTGGCCCTCGGAAGTCCCGGGGGCGCGTGGAAGGAGCGTCGCGTGGAAGGAGCGTCGCCGTGGGTTTCCCGCACGGACTCTGCTCCCGAAGCCCGGCGCTCGGCCCCCGCCCCCGCGAGCTCCGGGGACTCAGGGGGCGTTGGCGGCCGGGGAAGTGAGCGGAAGCCTGGACAAACCACGGAAGGAGGGGTCCCTGGCGGAGGGCGCTGCCGCCTCCCGGGCCAGTTCCCGTTTGCTCGGGCCTCATGAACGTGGGTGGGAGCCTGGCGCGCGGCCACGCGGCGCTTTCCGTGGGAAGGATTGGCCTGGGTGCGTCCGGGGCTCCCGCCCGAAGCGCGAGCTGGAGGGGCGGGGGCTTCAGTGCGCCGCACACCCCAGCCCCCAAGCAGCCCCTCCAAGG
Source organism: Artibeus jamaicensis (assembly GCF_021234435.1). Taxonomy (NCBI): domain Eukaryota; kingdom Metazoa; phylum Chordata; class Mammalia; order Chiroptera; family Phyllostomidae; genus Artibeus; species Artibeus jamaicensis. Next base: position 11,616,670 of record NW_026521814.1, on the reverse strand, counting down.
GGCCGTGGCTCTGCAAGCGGGGTCTTCCTGTCTGTGTGCCCCGTGTCGGGAACTCGAGGACGAAGGGCAGGGTGGAGTTTGTCATTCTTCCAGGTTGAAGTGTTTGCCAGCCGGAGGTGTGGGAGCAGGAAGGAGTAAGTGTCCATGAAGGAGGAAGGCCTTCGTTCCAGTGACCAGCCCTTCCCTCCAGAAACAAAACCAAAAACTCTAGTAAGTGGTGGAGTGAAGCGTTAGGGTTACCAGTAGGCTACGAAACTTGTCCCAATTCATAAGGGCAGTAGGTCCCCAGGGAAGCCACGGTTTCCAGTGTGACCCAAGTGCTATGAATCTCAAATATGGTCCCGAAACTTGGCCTTCGATCCTGTCCTGCTCACAGCGATCTGCTGGGAAGCTTATCACTACGAGTGCCGCGTACTGAGTTTGTTCTCCATTCTTGCCTATCATTCTCTTCCACTCCCAGGTTACCTGTGCACATGCCAGGCGTTAGAGTTGATGTCCTGGTATAGTAGGATTGTGGGTGGGGTTTTTTTCTGCTGTTTAGTAATTTTTAGTCCTTTCCAACTTTTTCATGGTCAGTATGCATTACTCTGTAACTTGGGGAAAGTGCTTTAATTATATATATAACATAGCTGATAAAAATGATCATATTTTGGATATTTAGAGATAGAGAAGAAAATATCCTGAGAATAAAGCAATAGTTTTTCTCTGTCTCCCCTCTCCCCCCACCAGCCAATCTTTTCTGACTTGTGCTAAAATATCAACTCATCTGTTTGAGTGTAAAGACAGTCCCTTTTGTCTTGTCCATTTAGGGGACACTTTGTAGTGTCAAGGTCCCAGGCAGGGAACCAAAACCAGAGAAGGGCTCACATTCTATCCAGAAAGACAAAGCGAGTGGAAAGGTCTTCATGGTGATTTTGGCCAAGCTGTAACAGTCTGGTGAACTTTGACCTTTCCAGTGCAGGCCAGTGCCTCCCACCTCTATTACTAAACACTTCTTTAAAATTTCCAGATTGCTTCAGTTACCTTCCATTTTTAGGACAAGACCTTAATTTGTCTGTATAAATTGGGACAGGACTTTAATTTATCTGTATACAGAGTCATTCACCTAAAAAATATTTAGTAAGTCCCTGTCTACCAAGTGCCGGGCCCCAGGCTGAGGCCAAGAATACTGGCAAGACTTAGTTCTTACCCTTTACGGGGTTTGGGACGTGCATAGACAAACAGTGCTGTGTATAGAATTGTTTCAGGGGCTTTGCTAGGTCCTCAGTAGACAAACAGCAGCCAGAGGGACACGAAGGAGTAGCCAGTTCTAGTGGGTCAAGTGGACAGTGCAAAGGAAGAGGCGGGAAAAACTTCGTAGAAAATTAGTGATCTGGGCTGGTCATGAATTTTTAGCTTTCATGTCCTTCCTGGTGTGAAACTGTTTAAAAAAGATTTTATTATTTATTTTTAGAGAGAAGGGAGGTTGGTTGGGGACCCACAACCCAGACATGTGCCCCGACTGGGAACTGAACCACTGACCTTTCTCCTTGTGGATGACGCCCACCCCACTGAGCCACACCAGTCAGGGCCTGATATAAAACTTTTATTTTTTACTTTTGTGCCCTTTGCTCTAAACAGGTCATTCTCTGACACATTGAGGGGTTGCTTTGTGATTTTTAAACTCATTGATAAGTGCAGTGAGTTCATAATACTTCAAGGACTGGCTAAAATTTTAAAATATATGTCCTTTTATTAGGTATCGTTGATATGATAAAATGCTTTAAAATTTAAACTTTAAACTTTTTGTTTTTACTTAAAGCATATAATTGTGCATTAATTCCCCAGTCCTTAGGTTGGGTTGACTGAGCGGGTACTCTGACTGAAATTGCTCATTGTTTTTCTGACATTTACCCAACTCTTGATATAGTGGGTTTAGGATTTCCCTGAACCTTTGTTTTTCTACAGCAAAGAGAGATTTAAAGAAAGTTGTAAAACAGTATCAGTGTGGAGTTCTTTTAGGGTTTACAATTTCTCCCTCATCTTTTATAGTTTTCTAACTCGCAACTAATTTAACATCAGTTTTTATTATTTATTTTTAAGTGACTTGCCTTTGTGGAGTCTTTTCAAAGCACTTCACTTCATTTGTACATCATTTCTCATGTCTTGTGTTTGTTTGGGTTTTTCCCACGTGCATTTCATTGTTTTATGAGGCAATAAACACATTTTAGAAGAAATACATAATTCTAAGCGTACAATTCAGCCATTCTGTACTGTTTCATTTTAAAAATGGCAGTCAATACCTAGTGAGTTTATTTTTACCCAGAAAATTGATACAAAGACTGAGAGTTTGAAAATACTATGCTGAAGAGTAGCCTCCCCGCGTTCCGTACACTGGCTCCGTGTTCCGTACACTGGCTCCGTGGGGGTTAGAGCGACAGGGAGTGAAGATTAATCTCGTGAGTTGGCTAAGCTGGTTAAGCAGTGTGTCTGGTAAAAGGGCTTGTAACTGTAGCGAAATTTCGTTGGATTAAATTCTGGGTCAACCACCAGGGTTTGGAAACCTTGTACTCAAGTTTTGGCTGTTGTGGTTTGAATTTTAAAGAAACCTGGCCTGGATTCCAAACTCCCAAGCTTAGAATTGGTGCTGATGGCCCACAGAGTTCATGTTACAGATTTAACCAACCATAACTGAGCATTTTAAGGCCATTTGATTATATCCGTCTTTATGGATAGGACAAGGAGATTAATTGACAGAAATGTCTCAGCTAATCTAAGGAAACATTTCCCCCAGTTTATAACAATGTCTGAGGCTTCTAAGAACCTCCACTAAGTCCTGCATCCTTTTTAGGGACACGGACCTGAACATCACTGGATGGAGCCAAGAAAGGACGGTGAAAAGCAAGGATACTTGTTTAAGTTGAAATCAAGACCTTCCTCTTGGTGGAGGCACCGAGATACACTGGGTGTGTGGCTGTGTTGTCAGAGAGCTTCGTAAGGGCAGGAGGGTATTTTTGTGGGCTGACAGCTTTATTCACTCTGATCCATAGGATGAGCTCTCAGAAGTTTACCACTTTTCAAAATGCCTATTGTCCAGGGAAGATGGACCAGTGAAAGGATGGACTGTCCGTGGCAAAATATCTGGGAATCCCAACCTGCGACTCCAGCACCTCTGTCCCCCTTGTAATGAGGGTGCACCGTATGACATCCGTCATCTTTGAGGGTGTTGAACCTGGAGCCTGAGAAGTAGGTTTGGTGTGGAGACTGTTGGGAAGCGGAGTTGGCGGGGGATGTGCACTAGGGACACCTCCTGGCTTCACTCGCTGTTTTTGTGACTCTCCTAAGATGGAGCTCGCTCTGTAGTTGTAGAGGAGACACCATGATGGCAGAGAGTGAAGTCAACTGATTCTGCAAACAGGCCTAATGAGGGGTCATCACAGTTCTGTCGTCCCAAAAACTCACATTGTCAATGCAGGCCCCGCGGCCAGGCTCTCAGGAACTGAGTCATGCTAGCCACACTCCCTGAAGACTCTTAAAAGAACAGAATGTCCATTCACAGTGGGAGCATTCATCTCCAGTGACCGAAAGACTCATGGACATGCTCTCCAGGCCCTTTCCTGCTAAATCCTGTCCCAGACAGAGGGGACAGCCAATAGAGAGTCCCCGATCGTACACTGAGCACACCTGGCAGGTTAACAAAACAGGAAAGCAGTGAGGCTGGAGTGGAGTGGAGTGAGGGAGGCGGTGTCAGGGGCTGAGGTCAGAAAGGTTACCGGGAGCCAGATCACAGGTCATGCCCTCCACATGCCCTCATAGGTCATTGGCTTTTACTCGGGAGATGGGGAGCCATTGGAAGGTTCTGGGCAGAGACGTGACCTGACTTTTATTTGTAAAATATCACTCAGGCTGCTGTAGTGGGGACAGGAGACCAGTCAGAAGGTGACCCCAGTAATCCAGGTGAAATGCCGGTGGGTAGCAGGGGGGTGGTAGCAGCAGGGATGGTGAGAGGTGGTTGGTGCAGAGTTTATTTTGAAGGCAGACCCAACAATTTTCTGGTAGATTGGATGTGGAGTGCTGGGGAAGAGAGATGTCAAGGAGGACTCTGATCGGGGTAAATCTTGGAATTCTTGCTTGAAAAGCTGAGCAGAAACACCCCTGAGATAAGAAAGCACGTAGCCAGCCCACTGCTGGCAGTGATCTCATGCCCTGAGGAGGGTGAACCTGAGGGTGGAGCCAGCAACCAGTCGGGCAGGGCAGAAGGGCAGGCAGGAATTCTCCGGAGGGCAGGGCGGAGCCACTGGGTCCACACGCCGACCTGACCCAACTCTGCACTTCTAATCGCAAGAGCCAGTGAGTCCCCTTTGTTACTTTGATACTTGGATCCGAAACCTGCTCACTGCTGCTCTTAACAAGACTCAAGATGCAAACTAAAAGGACAGCTAGATCAGGAGTGGAAACATAGAAATGAAGATCTCAAGGAGGGTTAGCAACAGGGGAGTGGGAGGAGGAGAAGGGGGGAGAAGGTACAGAAAATAAGTAGCATAGACAGTAGATAGAAAATAGATGGGGGGGCAAGAATAGCATGGGAAATATAGAATCTAAAGGACTTGAGACACATGGTCATAAACTAAAGGGGGGGGTAATGGTGGGGATGGGGGGCAGGGTGGAGGGGGATGAAAGGGGGAATAGAACAACTGTAACAGCATAATCAATAAAAAAAATTAAAAAAAAAAGACTCAAGATGTGTCTTAGATGCACTATTAGCTTAAAGAAGCTTTTCACAGTTCCATCAGAGCTAGTCTCCAGACTTCAGGGACGATTTTGCCAAAATACTGTTCTTTCTCATGCTTCTCTCACCTCATTGGTCTCTTGGCAAATTGTAAGCCCCTAGAGTACTGTGTTGGGAGCAGGGCCAGACAGACTGAGCATGACAGAAAGCCAGAAATTACTGGCACACAGCATCCCTGGTGGCGGTGGTGGTGGCAGTAGAGGTGGTAGTGGTAGTATCACCTACAGTTTACAAATTTGAGAGCAGAGATTAAAGGACTCAGGACCAGAAGTCTTTTTTTTCAAATCTAAGATTGGTTCATCTGATTAACCAATGACAATCCATGCAGCACACAAAAGAGAGTAGAACTTTTCCGGAGGACATCTCTGGCTGACTGCTTTTCCAATCGGCCATATATTGGTACAAACACCACAGATCTGATCCTCGGCTTTACAGATTCAATAACTTCTGGGCCTCTTCACTCAGAGCAATTAAGCTGGAAAGGATCGATTCATCATAGGCAAACTTCCATGAAACTGATGTATAAACTAGGTTGCTAGATTATTTAGAATAGGACCTCTTTCTTAAAATTAAAAACTTGTAGACTCTTGACTACATCCCAGTTTGAGAAACATTAAATTCACACATTATGAGACTTTAAAAACAGTCATACATGCAAACCCATGCATCGCTATTACATGGCATCACTCCGTAAAAAACGGTGCTGATCCCAGTAAGGCCTGTGTTCAAACTTTTACGTATCTTTAAAACGAAAAGACGAAATTTAAAATTATTCTAAAGAATTTATGGACTTCCGCGAATATGATGATTAAAGACTCCAAGCTGGAAAATGATGTAATAGGAGAAAGGCTTTGTTTGAGAACTGCAGGACGCCCTGAAGCAAGTCCACTCAGGAAACTGGACGGCAGAGCAGAGGCAGATTGAAAGAGAGGGGGTGGGCCGTTCTCAAGGAGCACAGCCCTCGGACCAGGGGAGCTAGTTATCCTGCATGCATGGTCTTCTGTGTAGGACCCCACCAGTCGTGGAAAACAGAGCCTTGGCTTCCTGCATTTTGATAGAGAAGCACAAATTATTAGTCACTGATTTCCCTTTTCCTAGACTGCATCTCGAATCCATGCATCCTCCTGGCCAGTGCTTCACTTCCAGGGAAAGAGGAATTGTGCAATCCCGACAAGAGAGGGACTTGGACCAGACTGCTGGGACTCCAGAGCCCTTGTTCTTTCATTTAGCACATTGCTAGTGACCTTCAATAGGCTAAAATTATGAGGGACCCATATACTATAGAGGGTGGTAAAAACAACTTTTTAATCTTTCCCAGTTTTGTTTACATTAGACTCTGAGAATCAATCATTCTCCTCAGATGACCTCCCAGCGTTCTCTGCCTCCTCCTAGTTCACGTCTTGACCAACCCTCCCCTCTCCCACTTCCAGCCTAAACTGAGTTTGTGCTAGGAACTAGGGAGCACCCACCGCCCATAGCCACGTACTCCCTTCTGGCTCCGGAACCAGATTGGATCAGGGCCAGACTCAGCGCTGGGCTGCCTCCCAGCTGCTGAGAGAGCGCATCCTGTTCCCAGGCAGCGATTCCAGGCGCAGCATTCAATTGCCAATACTTCCCTGGCTTTGTCAAAGCCAGGCAAGGGTATGTAATCCCTTAGGCCACTTGGCAAATGCCTGCTTGTTCTTTAGTATGGTCAGAACGAAGGGAGGGGGACGCCTGGCCAATTTAGCAATGAGAGGGCTCCCGGGGGGCCTGCCTGGAACTGCAGGGACCCTAGTCGCCAGCAGGCGATGGTCATCTGCCACCTCCACTGGGTGCTGATGCTTTCACCTGTGCCTCTAGCCAGGCCGGACCACGGCTGTGGCCTTTATGTACCTGACCATTTCTTACCCACATGTGCTGCTTCTCCTCTTGCTGCAGCCTGGAATGCTGGTCCCCTTTAGCTCTTCCTCATGAAATCTGCTTCACCCTTTCAAAGCCACAGCTGAAATGAGCCCTCCAGAAAGCCCCCTCTGATCCACGCCCAGAAAGGACCTCCCTGTTTTTGTCTGCCATGCCCATTTTCCTGGACCTATCTTAAAACACAGATGACTCTCTGGCATCTAGTGTAGCTACTGAGCAGCATTTTGTATCTATTGTGTCAGGAAATGGGGTAAGACAGGAGGGCGTGTCTGACCGCCTTTGTTTTTCCACGCAGTTCTGCACATTGCAGGTGTTTAAATTTGTTGAGTGAATAATAAACCAAGAGCACTGTACATGCACACAAATTACCGGAGACTGGATCCTTTGCAAGTGTCTCTTCTGAAACCGCCCCTAAGCAGAGCTTTCTTGGGATCCCTCTGATTCCTGTCCCTCTCCCCCCAGATCAGGTGGCCTACTGCAGGGGGAGTGGAGCCCCCAGGTCCTTGACCCCGCACTAGGTCGGTGTGCCTCACTGATCTGTCAGTGAGACCTTTTGAAGCCCTGCGTCTCAGACAGGCAGCACCTAACCCAAAGACTTAGAAGAGGCACTGGATACAAATGCGTGTTTCCAGACACAAGATGCTCCCACCGTGCTGAGGCACAGGCTAGGTGTGTTGAGGGGGTGAGAGAGGGAGAGAAGTGGATGTTGTGGAAGCTGGAAAGCAGGGACGCGCTTCACCTTCTGTTAATGACATGTGTAACCTTGGGCCATGAGCACTGGCTGGGCAGGCAGGGTCCCTGGGCTGTGGTGCTGGTGCTGTCGCTGCCCTTGAACCTCGGAGTGTTGCTTCACCTTGTCACAGTTCACTCCTTGACACGATGGGGCTGGGGGGGGGGGTGGTTGAGGTTATAGTGAAAGACAGGTTTGCTCTGTGGATGTGGAAGGTCATGAGTGGAGCCTCAAAGTCGGATAGGTCAAAGGGAAAATGTTCATATGCTGAGCCTTCCTGTGGCAGAAAACATCCATTTTCTTCCTGTGCTTTAACAGTTTATATTGTGGGTTCTACACCAAGCCTAGGAATTGAGTGTTTGGCAAAGGATGGAGAAAATAAACAGGTGCATTCAACAGCACCCTGACACTGTGGCCAATGGTCTGAAGTACTTTTGCTTGAAGCAGGAAGTGTTCCTTGTCAGGTCAAGTCACAGCGAAGCCATGCTTTTTGCTTTTGGTAAAAAATATTTGTCATTTAAGTTCTTTGCTATTTCTCCCTGAAAGGGCTCACGACACATTGGCAGACGTGCCCAGGGAGCATGGTACGTTATGTAAATGTCTGGCATTGTTTAATTTCTTATCTTTACTTTTAGTACTTGTTTTTTAAAAAATCATTTGTTGGTTATATGTTTTCTGTGCAAGTAGAATTGCTTAACAGAAGAAAAGGAAATAGAGCAACTGTTACTAAATGACCCCAAAGCAGAAGTTGGGCTCCTTTCACATGAATATTCAACAGTGCCTCAGCCACACCCTCTGGTCTTGACAGTCAGAACCGGAAAAGGCCTGTGCTGTGTGGAGCAACGTGGGAAGTGAAGGGATGTGAGCTGCCGGAGGAGGGCGGGCAGGAGGTAGACACCTGGAGGTGGCGGCACGGGGATGAATCTGTGGAGAGAGCCACTCAGGAGCCACGAACTCCACTCACAAGCCCAGCTATAACCATGTAACGCAGACGCAGGTCATGGGCTTGCTGATTTCCCGGACGAGCATCCTGCTTCGCAACTGTGAGAGCTCCCCACAGGAGCGGTCTCTAAACCCGTTCTCTTCCAGACCAAGCCCCTGAGCAGTAAGATCATTTTCTACATTTGGGAGCCATTTGGAATCTGAAAGTCTTGAGAATAAGCATATTACAATAGCTTACAATCTGGAACAGAAGTTACAGTTTTAGCAACATGCACTTTAACATGAATTGGTATCCTTTGTTGGACAGATACCAGACTTATCTAACACGTAACTCCCAACCTCTTTTCCCCCCATAAATGCCAGGAGTGTAGTACAGCACCAAGTGGGAAATAAAGGCAGCTTGGTGAGCGGTAAGACAGCTGATTGTTTCTCTGATAAAGGGGATTTTCATAGCTTTTCATATATCACTGAATGAATGGTAAGACTCGCTCTTGGCTATTAATTATCTCCTGCAAATGTTAGTTTCTGTTTTTAATGTTGATAAGATAGTGGTTGTTATTGTAGCCTTCAGAGACAGACTGAACCCTCGGAGAGCGGCGCAGATAGGTAGGACCAGAATTTCAACACGGGAGCTTTCCTACCCAACAGGGGTATGGAGATGGTATTTTAACACATTACGCCTCAGAAAATTACATTTTCTGTTGGCTTTTGTTGTTAAAATGGAAGTGTGTAAGACATGTGATTGATGAGTTTCAGAACAAGAGGGCCAGTCCCCAATTTGAGGTGTACTGTATAGGCTGATGCTGCTATTTTTACCGTAACTTTGATGTTTGAAGAAAGGCGTTCCGTGTAAGGATTGTAATTAAGAACAACAGAGTTCTCTCCTTTAGTTCTCTGGTCAATGCCACAGTCTCGGTGAGGCCCGCTCTGCCCATTTTAACGACCACTGTGACCCCGCCCCCATCCTCACCCTCTTGCTTTTCTCCGTGCACTTCTCACTCGCCAACCCACCGATGTACTCGTTTATTATATTTGTTGGTTACTCTCTGTCTTCTTCTCCTAGAAGGAAACCTTCACAAAGGCAGGCTCGCCTGTGCTGTTCACTGATGCAGTTTTAGTGCCATGAACAGGCCTCTGTATAGTAGACACAGCAAATATTTTGTTGAATGGCTGAATGGGCATCTGTGTGTCTGCACTTCCAAATCCCCTTCTGTTCGTAGAATGCGACCAACATCTAAGAGCCCTAAGTTGCATTTCTTAAAGGCAAAACCTCTGTGGGTGTCTGCGATCAAAGCGTAGTCAGAGAGCTGAGGTTGGGCACAAATGTTTGAAGCTCCAGCAGCTCTTTGAGCGTTTACTGGAATCAGCTAAGTGCCAACTCTGTGTAGAACTTAGAGGAAGCTCCTCAGTTCCTGGGAAGTCAAGGCCGCACGCATGTGTGAGGCACTCATTTTATGTGTACCCTGTGCTGAGCCCACTGCGAGGTTCCCTCAAAAGGAGCAGAGCCGGCCTTGTTCTCCACACGTCAGCCCTCTGGCTGGGGAAGTTTCTGTAGTAATGGACACCTATGGTTCATGACTCTGATTAGCAAGAAGATCCTCCTGAATTTCACCAACTTAAAAAAAAAGCGAGAGCGAATCTAAACCCTGCCCAGGTAGCTCATTTGGTTAGAGCACCATCCCAATACACCACGGCTGCAGGTTTGACCCCCAGTCAGGGCACATACAAGAGTCAACCAATGAATGCATAATAAGGGGAAGAACAAATCAATGTTTCTCTCTATATATCTCAAATTAATTTTTAAAAAATATCTCAAGTCAGTGAAAATCACTAACAGTACTTACAACCACTTGCTCAGACCAGTAGCCCATTCCTTTGACCTGGGGATCAAAGATTTTACAATGTAATTATTTGTGCAGTGAGGCTGTGTGGGATGGTTTCAAAATATCTCCATATCTGAGTGTGGAGTGGATGAAGGGGTGGTGGGTTACCCTACTGTCTTCTCGTTGCTGTAAACAATTCACTCACGATAGGACGCCTACCTCTGTCTAACCGAGACAGGTCTGTGCCTGCATCTGACCCTGGCTCACCAATCAGAGCCCCCCCAGCCCGCCGCCCAGCCCGCCCACCCCAGCTAGTTCCCCGGGGTGCTTGCATGCCGGAAGCAGTCGTTTGCTGCTCTGCCTGTCTCTGGTCCCTCCACCTCCAGCCCCTTCTGCTCACTGGTTCAGATTTATCCTTGTAAATCATAGCTTTCACCTTGTCAGGCCCCTCTTTAGGAATTTGTTTTACCACGACGCATAGAGCTAAATCCAAATTCCTCACCCTGGGATGTTGCGCCCCGCCCAGTCGCTTCCGCCTGAGTGAGATGAGTTCAGGCCCTGCCCTTTGCCACAGTGGACGCTGTGCTCCAACTGGATCTCCCCACTCTTTCCTCTTCCACTTTCTCAATTTCCCGTTCCCAGCCCCTGCTCTCCATCCTTTACCCATCTTCTTGCTTTTGTGTGTATGGTTTCTCATCCATCCATCTATCCATCCATTCAATCGTTAAATAGGAATTGAGCTTCTATCATATACAGTTGACCCTTGAACAGGACTCCCACCCTCCATGCAGTCAAAAATCTCTGTGTAACTTCTGAATAGCCTACTATTGACCAAAGCCTTACTAATAACATAAACAGTTGACGAACACTTATTTTGTATGTTATATGTATTATTGTATTTTTACAATAAGGCTAAAGAAGAGAAAATGTAATTAAGAAAATCATAAGGAAGAGAAAATACATTGGCAGTATTGTATGTATTTGTTGAAAAAATCCACATATAAGTTGACCTGTGCAGTTTCAGATGTGTATTGTTCAAGGGTCAACTGTAGTAGGCAGTGTTGTAAGCCCTGGGGATATAAACTCAGCAATTTGGAATGTGCCCTCTCACCTTTGCCCTCTCACCTTCCCCCTCCACCTGAGGCAGCCAAAACCATACGCTGTCCACAAGAGCAATCACACCTCATCTTCCAGAGGGTTTCCAAATGACCCCCCCAGACAGTGGAAGGCAGCTGAGTGCCATTATAAAAAGCAAAGGCTTGGGAATCAAATAAATCTGGGTTAAAAAAAATTTAAAGATTTTATTTATTTATTTACCTTTAGAAAGGAAGGAAAGGAGAGAGGGAGAGAAATATCAATGTATGGTTGCCTCTTGTGGGTCCCCTGCTGGGAACCGGCCTGCAACCCAGGCATGCGCCCTGACTGGGAATCAAACCATGATCCTCTGGTTTGCAGGCCCGCACTCAACCCACTGAGCTACAGCCAGGGCCCTGGGTTACAATTTTTGCTACCAATATTGATGGACTATTAAGCGAGTTACTCAGCCTTTCTAAGCCTCATATTGTCTCATCTATAAAATGGGGATCATAGTACTTCATGAGTTTATTGTGAGAATAGAGAGAGATAACAGTCAGTGGTGATATTGCTATTATTATCTTTTTCCACTCTGAAACTGTATAGCAGATAAACGATGCCTGGTCACTTGAGAAGCTGAAATGCTTCTAATGCTTTGTGTATTTCACAAAACTCCTTCCTCGCTCAGCATGACTGGACGATGTGCAGTGAGGGGCTGTCTCATTGTCTGTCTCTGATTGGAACCCCAGTTTCTCCGGGATGTTGCTGTCTGGCTGTTCTTCCTCCACCAACTCCCCATCAAGGTGAACCCTTCCTGTGGACTGAAAGCCACCAAGGTGGAAGGGGGGATACTGCTTCCAACCTGGGGCTGATGAATGAGGGAAACTTCTACAAACTGGAGATGCCTGGATTTCCAACTAGTGTTAAGTGGCCATAGCAAAGTATAACCCATGGCTTCAATTTGGTCTGTCAAAGATGAAATTAAAAGTAAATTTGAAGTTTCACAACATAGTTTTCTCTATTACCCGTGCTGCTGTGCATTAAAACCGTCTGTGTGAGGCTCATTGGGGTGGGTAGAGATTCAATCACTGCTAATGGCTCAAGGAAATGGGGTGGTGAGAATTAGGGTCATCCATCCCAATTGGGGCAAGAGAGGGAACCAAGAAATGTGCTTTTCAATCTTGACATCTTGCCAGCTGGAGCTAGAGGGAAATGTTTTTTGAACTCATCGAGCAGCCTATTCACAAATCATAGAGATAGTGGCATTCAGCGAGGAGAAATGTAATTTTTACGTGGTCTAGTTAAAGACTTGCACCACCCAGTCAGAGATGTGCAGAACGTCCCTTTGGGGCCCTTGACTCTATGCCATGTCACTAGCTAGAAGTGACTTTAGCAGATGCCGTGAAGTCTGGTTTTATGCAGCACAGCTATTTGTACATCCCCAGTAACAGTTTGCAATATACAAAAAATGGAATATAGCAGATGGGCCCATCCAACACTGCGTATATAGCCATCAATAGATAACTGAGATATTATTTGCTAGGTATAATATTTAGGTGTGGCATCTGGTTTTGAATATCTATGGGTGTTACATAGCCTTAAAAAGAATGAACAATCTAAACAGGTTAAAAATCAACTCTATAGTCTTCAAAAAATCTGACACATAGTCTCTTTTGGTTCTTGTGACAACCCTAGCACCAGGGCAGGGGAGATGATTATCAAGATTTTGTAGGTGAAGGAAGAGAGGTTAAATGATTTGCCCAAGGCCACGAAGCCTCTGAGCAGAACTGGGTAAGAATCTGTGCAGCCATTATCATTCTTATTGTTATTACAATGATAAAAATCTCTACTTTTTCTGCTCTTCTGTCCTGTACACAGGATATACAATTTCTAGAATGCATGTGCCCCCGAGCAGCTCCTGTCCACCCTGGGCCAGGGAACAGGGTGTCCCTGGCTTTCAGAGGGCAGAAGGGGGCTGGAAGCCTGGCCTGGCTTTCCTGGCCCACTTTCTAGTTTTGCCTGGAACTGATTAAAGTGGGATGGTTAGAACTGGAGCCGTTTTTACATTTCGTGTTTTTCTGGTTTCTAAAAATGAAACAGGGCAAGAACCCCCTTCCAGCAGGAGTGTTAGTGTCAGGCAGGGCGCTCCCTGCCAGCCTCCTCCGGTGGGGGAATCTGCCTGCGGGCATTCCTGCTCCCCTGCCTGGGTACGGGACCACGCGGACACGTTTTAAAGATAAACCACAGTGTCCAGGTCTGACTACTGGATCAGAATGCAAGTATCATAGGTGACCAGGTTTCATTGTATTTGACAAACTGTTCTTGAAGTTGGAAGGTGCACATATTTACTGATATCATGCTGACTCTCCAAGAAGGGACCGTCCCCGGCCCCTGAAGGTCAGTGTTGGGCTGGATGGCCTGAGTTTGGCTGACATGGACTGGTGTGGTGGTGGAGGGCTCAGCGCAAGCCGGGGCCCTGGTGGTTCACCACCTGAGAGACAGATCATTTACTCTCATTTGGCCTTTGCTTGAATATCTTTTGAAAAAAAAACACACCCAAAATTCCAAGTAATGGAACTTCCTAAGTTGGAAGCACCAACACTGTGTTCACACAACGTTGTGGGAGGGTCTTTGTTGAACAAGGAAATATAAACCTCTTGCTCCTTCATAGCTGGAACTCACTTGTGCGGCACATTTGCATGAGCCCTGCTGCCCCTGCTTTTCACGGTTGTTGGTGAGGGCAAGGACCTGGGTTTTGGATGCTCACGAATCAGAACTGTGCCAGGGGAAACCCAGTTTAGCAGCTCTGCCCAGGGAATGCAAAATAGTCACATGTTCTCAGCGAGTCCCTTCACACACCGCCTGGAGACCGGGGACTCTGAAGGCTGCGGGGGAAGGCAGGACTTTGCAAGTCTCTTTAATAGGCTGTAAGGACATGCTTTCCCACAAACTCTGAGACATCTGGGGAGAGAGAGATTGCAAGAAAGGTGGGTGGAGGCAGGGAGACCTTCGCTTCATGAAATAAGCCAAGAGCACAACAGCAGCCATGAACGTGCCAGGGGAAGACAGGCGGGGAGCCAAGAATCCCTAAGCGAGAGCTAAGCTGCAGGGCAGGCCCCTCTTCCAGCATAGTCACTAGCCAAGAAGAATTACATGGTGACCACCAGTTGCCTAAGCAACCAGGGGGTGTTTGAAACTGCTGTGCGTTGGTTAGAACTCAGGGTTCCAAGGAGAGGTCTCCTCCTTCTTTCCAGACTGTGGGGTGAACAGCTGAAGGGTTTGAAGGGACTTTTGGTGGATTGGGGGTGCAGGAGCCACTTTGCCCCTCGCCAGCTGAGTCCCTGCTCTTCGTGGGACTAGGAATGGGCTGTGTCATGGCAGTTGCTGTGAGTCTCTTCACCACGATGTGCATGTACAGTCCTACTTGTTACTGTATCCTAACCGTTTCAAGCACAGATGTCACTGAATTTTTAAATTGCCCTTTGCTGGCTGAGAATTGTCTTCATCTCCCCAGGGTCTCTGCATCCCAGTTCTTGAGTCTCTGGTGTCCTCTATGACTTAGTTTTTCCCCTCCCCCATCCCAGCAAGAAAGAAACTGAGCATCATGATGCTTAAAGTGTCTCACCCAAGTTCCAGGAGGGTCAGGCCCTCGGGAGCGGAGGTGGCCTTGTGTGCACAGGCTGCGTGCTGTCACCGGGATGGGGTTGGGGGGTGACCAGCAAGGCCAGCCTCCTCCGTGCCTCAGTGCCACCTCTCTTTTCAACTGTCTTCCCTCCCCAAACTGAAGTGCGTTCCCTAGGCTGCTGTACTCAGTTTCCTGGCTCCCAGAAATCTTCAGTGTGAGAACAGGGGGAGGAATCTCCTGGGGTGTATTTGGAAGGAAGGGAGTAAGCTCAGGGTTGGATAACATCCATGAGTGGAATCTAAGTAAGTGGTTCTTAACCCTGCTGCACAATAGAATCATCTGGGAGCTGTTAAAAAAAGAGAAAAAAAATGACGCCCAGGCCCTGAGATTCGGTTCAACGGGCCTGAACAAAAGGTTTTTTGTTTTCTTTTTTTGACAAAAGGTATAGTGTCTGGGAACCATTCCCAGGTGATTCGGAGATGCAACCAGGGTAGAGAACATCTGAGGTAGAGGTGAGCAGGGGGGGCCCCCGCCCTTACTCATCTGCAGGAAGACCTTCAGTTTGGGTCTGTGCTGGGTGGTGGGGGCCTCTTTTTTCCTCTCTTTATCCACCAGATATACCCTCTAACTTGTACTGAACTTGAGAAAGGTGGCCTGGGGTAAACGGAACCCAGTTCTGTGGCACTGTTATAGTCAGCAGAGGAGAAATACAACTTTGGAGTACTGGGAGACAGGGAGCAGTTGGTTGATTTTTTTTTCTTTACATCTAAAATAAAACCCAGAGGAGGGGTGGGGCCAAGACAAAAGGAGGGAAGAAACAGAAGTGAAACAGCAGATTGAGTTATGAACGAAAATGAGAGACTCCGGGAGGATCAAACCCTCTCGCACACCTGTTCTTTGAGAATCTCAGAAGGAGGGGCTTTTGACTCAAACAAATTCAGATTACGAGTGGCCGTTCTTGGAAGTCTGTCCCAAACCTGTGAATAGCTGTAGGTCTAGCAGCTGCGTCGGGACAGTTATTTCAGTGTCCCAGAGGAAAGATATTTTTGGGTTTAGTCCTTGCCAGAAATAAGAAGTGAAGGGAAAAGCAGAAACATCATAGAATTTCCAAAAATATTTTGATAGCAATGCAACACTTTGTAGAGGCTTAGAGAAAAATCAGAGTACACCCTTATTTTACAGATGCCTGGTGGACTGGCTTTGTATTTGGTTAGTACACTAATCGTGTTATCCGGTGTCATCATTTGTGGAGTGTCTGTGTGTGCACGTGTGTGCATGTGTATGCTTAGTAAATTTTTACTCAGTGTTATGATTTGAATCTATGGAATAGATAAGTATCCTTTAAGTTTGAAAATAACACAGAACTTTTCTTACTTGGGAAAATATGGAAGATGATATCAGGTCTAAGTCTGATCAGAAAACGAAGCAGGGAAGGCTTTGGTTATTGCCTTAAAGTTGGACTATACATCTCAAGAAAATGCCCCTGTTTGTCTGTGGTCGTCAGGATAGTACTGGCCCATTCTCATAATGCAGGGACCGTTTGTGGGCCTGCTGGAAACGAATGCATTCCTAGTGAACTGATAAAGCTTGTTTTCCTCCTCCAGTTCTTTCTCTGCCGACCCCTGCTCCCACCGTATGGCTGAGGGAAAGTCTCTTCTTCCTGCTGTGTCCCGGTCGAAGTGGTTAAAGGACTTGGCTCCTCCCCAGGGGCCCAGCAATAAGACTATTTTGTGGGCTCTTATTTTTAATTACTTTGAGCTATTAGTTGTTGTTCTATAACATTTTTTTTTGTTATAAAGGAGCTCATTGTCTCTGTAAGCAGCACCCAAGAGCTGTGCTGAACAGGGTGTAATTTTAAAAATAAAATAAAATGATTATGTCCTGCAGGTCAGTAGTTGTAGACTTGAGAACTATTACATTGTAAGAGTATCCTTCCATCCTGCATGTATTTGTAATGTCTGCCCATCAGTGAACTTGTCTGGGAGGCCGAGTCTGCAGAATCAGTTTGGGACCAGAGGTGTGAAAGTGGCAACGCTTTCCCTATTTCAGCAAAGCAGGTCTTCTTTCAACTTGGGACCAAGTGACAGGCATTTCCGTGGTGGGAAATGAACGTAGAGGATCTGGAAGGACGGATTTTCCCAGATTTTCCTTTGAAGGATGGGCAGCTGATGCCGGTTCTCTCTGTACGCCAGCGCTCAGCCATCGAGGGGACAGTGTCCATCTGCTGCATGGAGTGTAGATTAACGAGCTCACCCCAGGGGCTCTTTCTTTATAAACTTTTCCTTGATAAGGGAAAAAAGTGTATTTAAAAAAAAAAGAAAAAGTATTTTTAATCACATGATTATACCTGTAGGAATTTTTGTCTTTGAATTTTAAAAGATTTATGCTTAACATGTACACCCCAACACAGTTTCAAGTTCATATTGTTACTAAATGTAAGATTGAGTTTAAGAAAGTCTTCGACTTGAATGTTAATTGACAACAATGATTCAGATTTTGTAGTTCTTTATAGTTTATAAAAAGTGCTCACGAGCTTGCTTATTTGACTTTCTCAATGGAGGGAGGAAGACGAGGCAGATTCTCTCTCCATTTTTATGGGTGGCGAGGCCCAGGCTCACGAAGTTAGAGATTTCACTCCAGTTCATGAAACTGGTACAAGAAGAAGCTAAGTCTTCTGACCCCAAACCCATGCTCTTACTTAACTGCTAACTGATGAGGTGGTAAGGGTTGTTGAAAACTAATGAACTATGGATCTGTGCCCTGGGCCGTATGGTTTCTTAGTAAAGTTTAAAGTTCTGTGGGCAATTCTTTAACACGGTGAGCGAGCCCAAGCTTCCTGTACTTTCACTCTCTCTGTCCCGGGTTCGTCAGCCTGGCTGGCTCAGGCAGCTGTGTTCCTAATCCCACGACTGAATAAGACCTAGAAAAATTCTCTTTCCTCTTCGAGTAGTTCAGCCCAGCTGTGACAACAGTGGACCCTTTCAAAATTGGCTCATCTTAGTAAACAGAAAATAATTATTAAAAAGCCATATAAGTGGATTAGTTGATAGAACGCAGATTTTTAAATTCTAACTTTAGTCTGGCCTACAGCCACGATAGCTTTCGGGACAACCAGTGCCAGTTCCGATGCCTCGCTTTAATCCTGTTTGGGCTGACAGAGAGGATGTGACCCCAGGGTGCTCAAATGCTGTAGCCTACGGTGGATGTCACATCTAACGAGATATTTAATCCTCCCCAGTACTGTTCTCAAGTGTGAGCTCTCTCTGCCCACGTGTCCTGCTGCACCTCTCTTCAGAGGCCATTTTTAGCTTTTTTATCCCATTAGGTCTCGCAGGGTGTGTCAGTTAGATGATAGAACAGCACTGGCCCAGGAGGAAGGGGTCAGGGGAGAGGCCCGGGCCTCCCTGGCTGACGCTGGCCAAGCGTAGTGCTGTTCTGGGTCTCTGTCTGCACATCTGGGAAGTAAACAGGTCAAACCAGATGATCTCATATTTTTTCCAATGGCTAGAACTTAAGACAATACAGGCTGAGGAGTTGAGGAAAATGCACTATTTAACCAGTGTGTGTTGCCTATGGGAGAAGTTCAGATTGGATTTAGGACTCGGAAATGCAGAGACCCTGCTTCTCCAAAGACTCAGAGAGCTGAAAACAAACTCATCTGGGGCCCAGAGATGCAAATAACTGAGCAGGAAGTTAGTGACCTCCGGGACTTCGGAAGGAGAGAAGATGCAGAACTACCACAGGACGGACAGACGATGCCTAGATGGGACTTTTTTTTTTTTTTTTTTTTGCTAGAATGTAAACTGTGCCAGGGCAGGAATTTTTGTTCTGTTTGGTGATGGATCCCACACATCGGCACTCAATAAATGCTGATGAATGAATACTTTACACTTCTGTTAAGCAATGTGACCTTGTCTAGATTATCTAACTGCATTCACCTTCACATTATTCCTGTGTCCAAGGGCTGGTCTCTGGGTAGTGGGGGCTCATTTAGAATCACCAGTCAAGCTACTAGCCATGTAGCCACTCATTAGCTTCACCTTTACTTCTACCACCAGCACTTTCCTGAGTTTGACCCTTGCCCGTGGAATATTGGGTCTGACATTTGTGACTGTGCACATCATCAGTTAGTAAACATCCCCAGGATACTGTGCAGTAACCATTCAGTCACTAAGCCGAAATGGTCAGCAAGAAAATGCAAGCCTCTAGACACTTTGACTGTGGAGAACTAAGGGTGTGTTAATGTACAGGTGAATATGTAAGTAAATATTAAACTGAGAAGAAAAGAAAAAGGGGAGAAAGCTGTCTCTCTCTGATAATCAGGTACATGCTCAAATCTGTTTTAAAATACTTCGCTTTGGCCAGTGTGGCTCAGTTGGTTGGAGCGTCATTCCATAACCACAGGGTTGTGGGTTTGATTCCTGGTCAGAAACATTGATGTTTCTCTCTCTCCCTTCCTCTTTTCCTTCCTCTCTCCCTAAAAGCAATGAAAAAAAAAATGCCCTTGGTGAGCATAAAAAGAAAATGCTCTGCTTTGCCTCTGTTCTAATTCTGAAGAACAGACTTATTTTGTAAAACAATTCCATTAGCCCTGGCTGGTATAGCTCAGCGGATTGTGTGTGGGCCTGCGAATCAAAGGGTTGTTGGTTCAATTCCCGGTGAGGCACATCCTGGGGTTGTGGGCCAGGTCCTCAGTGGGGGATGCTCAAGAGGCAACCACACATTGATGTTTCTCTCCCTTCCTTTCTCCTTCCCTTCCTCTCTTTCTAAAAATAAATAGATAAAATTTTTAAAAAATAACCCCAAACAATTTCATTAACATCATTTTACATGTAATAGTGCAGTCAGGGTTTTTTGAACACCAGAAAAACCTGAAACAAATAGGAAGCAAACTGCATATGGGACTACAGCTGGGAAAAACCTGGCAGCTTGTGCAAACCTGTGTGGAGCCAATGCCAAATCTCTCTGCGGCGGCCCGCCACACCCTCCAGAGGCTGCGCTCCTTCCTGTTGGCACTCTCCCTCTTCAGACAGGTTCAGGCTGCTCTCTCTTTGCTTTATCTGCTCTTCAGAATTCAGAATCTGTTGATTTTGCTCTTCTACTTAGCTCCTACTAATAGTTCCTTTTTTTCTTTCCTACCAACCTCTGTTCATCCGGGTCTGTGTCTTCTTACGAAAGATTTCCTCGTGGGTGTGCTGGCCAGGGCACTGAACACATTGGTTAGGGCTGTTTGTTCCTGCCAAGAGGCATGCAGGTTTGCATGGTTTCAATTGTATGTGACCCTTGCCCTCTAAGTGGTTTACAGCCAAGTACACAGATAAGGCAGGTGAATATTGGATGATGTATAAAGAAGTAAATCGATTGACTACAACAATACAAATTATAAGGAATTCATTTCAAATGCATAATTTGTAAGGGAATAAGGCTAGTTGCTTTTAGTAGTGAGATAAAAAGGTCTAGCAGATAGGATGGATTTATGACTTGTTCCTTCCCTCATCCAATGATAACTAAGTAAGTACGCTGTGCTGGACATGGTAAGAGAGAATAGGGGCAAGACACAATTCCTACTCTCAAAGCTTATAGTTTGTAGAAGAGATAGGTGGTGTTTGTGCACAGGTCCAAAGTACAAGGTATAAAGTTGTGTTATGAGAGGCACACAGACACAGACGGCTTCGGCAAGGGAGCAATAATTTTCGGCCAGGGAGGAGATGAAAGCATTTGAGGTGGGCTTGAAGCATTAGGTAGGATTTCATATTTTCACATAACTAGTGTTTTACCAGGTCACTGGTGCTGTGAGGTAAAGCATGTCACATTAATTGAAAAAACAGTAGTATTTTTCTGGCTTTGGCCCATATCTACCACAGTGGCATTCTCAGAATCTTACAAAATCTGCTTGCCCTGATACTTTTTTTGGCAGTTGCCAGTTCTTAATCTTTGAAGATCACATCCTCTTTTGAGAATCCAAGAAACATATAGAACCTATTTCCAGAAAAATAAACACACACACACAAACTAAGTTGCATGCAGTTTTCAGAAGGAGCCTATTTTCAGCCTCCCAGGGGTCCATGGTACCTAGTTGCACAATTCCTGATGCAGGCAGTCCCTGAAATGCAGAAGCCACTGGTGTGCAGAGCTGCAGAGTACGGCCACACTGCCACAGCCTGGGGGACTCTCACACACAGAAGCCAACCTGTGTTCTCTGGAGTCCACCGTGTCCTGGTGTGGGCTGATCTGTATGACTCCGGGGGCCAATTTTGGTGCCAAAGCAGTGCTCCTTGCTAGCATGCACTCACACCCACACATTCACACATGATCAAAATGGGGAATGCATTTGCAGAGCGTGTAAATATTTTTAAAGTTTCTCTGATGATTCTGATTACCTGTGATGTGTCCCCTTACCCACACTGCCTTAGGAGGTTATTTTCTGTGTGCCTCCTGAGTCCCTCATGCTGAGAGACTCCTGGCAAGCCCATCAGACTTGCCCAGACAAATCTGAATCCTGGCTCTGAGCCCAGCCCAGGCTCAAGCTGGGACATCCCTCCACTCCACTTCCAAGCTGAATTAATATTGAAACTGGATGGCAAAATAAGGTCACCAACAAGGAAACTCTACAAATCAGGCAGTTTACAAGTGTTTAAGAAAATATTTCTATACACAGCTTTATCGAGCAGTTGCTAGGCTGGAGCCCTTGAGAGTCAGGGATTTGACCTGGGGTTGCTGACTGGAAGTTGAATTGTTGGCATCTGCAGCTTCAGAATTGGACCAGCTGCTGGGAGTAGTGATTGAGGGTGATACCACATCCCTTTTCCTATTTTTTATACCATTTAACAGCAGTATGGTATTCCCTCAAGATCAAGGCTGGATTACCCATCCAGCAGAGTAAGGACTTGCTTCAGATACCAGCACACCCCCTCCCACTTCCTGTACCTACCTTACCAAGGCCATGTGGCCTCTTGTCTCCCTCAGGTCCCCCTCCTCAACAGAAAAGTGCAAATCAGGCAGAAGTACAGGTACCTTTTTATTTCTAAGGTGCAGAGGGCAATCTGCATCTTTGAAGACTTGAGGACAAACACCTAGTTCATAGACCCCTATACTTGCCAATAACTACTACATTTCTAACAGTTACTAACAAATATCCCCTCTATGTGGGGACTGGGTCATGCACTTCAGAAAGGAACCGTTTATGGTGAGGTTGTGGCAGGGAGTGTCCTGGGGAAAGTGCGAAGGAGCCTTCCAGAGGCTCCTGATTTGCCACACAAAGCCCCTGTGTTTACCGTCCATGAACCAGCCCTTCTGCTTGCCTTCCGTTTTCTTTATTTTTTTCTGGGCTTAAATTTAATGTAAAACTTTTGCTGTCTAAATGTTTTCATTTAAGAGAGAGAGAAGAAGGCTTTTTAAATCTTTGTGGTTCTAGTAATTTTCAGTCCCAGCACGGGCCCTGAAATTGTCAGGGCTCCAGAGGTCCCACGATAGAGGTCAGGAGAAGAGAAAATAGGCAATCCCGGAGTCTGACTCGTCACCAAGCCCTTTACTATGTGAACTGTGAAAGGGGCTTAGCTAAGGAAAAGGAGATAAAAAGACGAACTGTGAAAGGACAGCAAACTCACAGTTATCAACAACCACACCTAAAACAAAAGCAAACTAAGAGGACAGCTAGATCAGGAGTGGGAACATAGAAATGGAGATCGCATGGAGAGTTAGCAACAGGGGAGTGGGAGGACGAGAATGGGGAGAAGGTACAGAGATTAAGTAGCATAGACGGTAGGTAGAAAATAGACAGGGGGGAGGGCAAGAATAGTATGGGAAATATAGAATCTAAAGAACTTGAGACACGTGGTCATACACTAAAGGGGGGGAATGGTGGGGGAGGGCTGTGCAGGTGGAGGGGAATGAAGGGGGGAATAGAACAACTGTAATGGCAAAATCAATAAAATTTTTAAAAAATTAAAAAAAGAAACAGTTTTGTTAGATTGTATTATAACAGCTGACATATCAGCTTGCACTTTTAAAAACTTACCAAAATTCATTAATTTTTGCATAGCCATTTTAATTTTGAAGATGGAAGAAAATAAGCAACATTTTGGCATATTATGCTTTATTATTTCAAGAAAGGAAAAAATATGACACTGAAATAGAGAACAGGCTGACATTGACCAGAGGGGAGAGGGGAGGGAATTTCAGGGGAAAAGGGAAGGGTTTATAGGAACAAGTATAAAGGACACATGGACAAAAACTAAGGGGGGTGGAAATGTGAGGGAGGTAGGGAGGGCTGGTGGGGGCTGGGATGGGAGTAAAAGAAAACTGTACATGAACAACAATTAAAATAAAGGTAAAAATGCAACTGAAAAAAAAAAAAGAACCCAGCTCTCTTCTCTGCTCAGAGGGAGCCAGGAGCCCCAGGGCAGCACCTGCGGGCAGCGGGGCTCACAAACGGTGGGCTGGGGCTTCCTCCTCTGCACCGTACAAACTGTTAAAACAGATGAATCTGAGGTTTGGGACCTGAATTCTGTTAAAAGACAGGCTTTTCTTCCTTTTCTTTTCTTTTTTCTGAGTTATTACTATCTTTGGAATTTATTTCCTTGGAGGTTGGGCGGCAGCCTGAATTTGGCAGCTTTCAGGGCAGTGTGCTATTCTATATGCTTTCATTTCTTTTTTTTTTTTTTTTCTCCTAAAGCTTGGGATTGCGAGGACTCAGGGTATCGCCTCACGAGGAAGGGAAGTTAAACCTGTGCTGAAACCTCTGGGTGACGGGATTGCGCGATTCAACTAGGAGCTGCCCCGCATAGGACCAATCAGGCTTCAGGACTGAGTTCAATATTCAAGGCAAATCAGACCCAAACAGAAGACCGCTACCAAAGGCAGAGAGAGAACAAAGGGGAAGGACTCACACCGCTGATTATCAAAGTATCATTAAAAGGCAAGTGAAAAACTGGAAAAAATATTTGACTCATCTACAAGAGAAAGCGTTTAATGTCGTTAACGCGCGCTTTCAAATACATAAGAAAATGATGAATGCTTCGATAGAAAATGAGATAAAAGGTCTAAACAAGTAATGCAGTGTAAGAAATACAAGTGGCACTAATCATACAACAATGCTCACCTTCATTGTAATAAAAATGTAACTTAAAACAAAAAATGCTATGTTTTTATCGAGTTGGCAAATTAAAAAAAAATAAACATGTGGGTGAATATGTGGAGAAATGGGTATTTCTACAAGTTGCTAGTGAGCGTATCCATGGATAGAACCTTTGGGGGGGCAGTTTGGCCATGCGCATGAGAAGCCTTAAAGTTGTGTACACCCCTTGATGCAGGAAGTCCACTTAAAGAAATTTAACGTGTGGCCATTATCATGGATTTGTGTAAATATTTAGCTACAGGATGTTAAATAACACATCTATACTCTGAAATATTAGGCAGAGTTTTAAAATGTCATAGGTGTTTAATTATTTCAAAGGGTATTCATGATATATCAAAATTTTAAAGTTAGTTAAAATTAACATGTAACAGTATAATCCAATTTTCATGTGAGAAAATGTGCAAGAAAAAAAAGTAAAAAAATATAAAAAAGAAAGGTTAAGAATCATAACCAGTGGGTTTTCTAGGGTGAAGGAATACAGGTAATTTAATGTTCTTTTTAAAAAATTATCTCTATTTTCTAAATATTCTACAAAGAATAGATTTTCTTTTCAAAACTAGAAAAATAACCCTTCAAATAGTTTTATTCATTTAGCCAAACGGTGGTGTGTTCTCACCCTGTGAGGGTACCAGTGGAGAACACTTATGGCTTCAAAGGGAACCTGGGCAGTGAGCTCTGTCATTTTTAACATTTAAATAAGGAGTTTTTGAATTGGAGCAATTTGATTTTGCCCTTTGTGGGCCCTAATGTAAAACTGTATCTAGAGTCAAAAATTGACTGTGACTCTTGGACAAGTGATTTAATCTCCTTTAAAAGTTAAAATGATATTATGAGGAATTTAAAGTGCACACTGGCTATGTAAACATAAACATAAGAACTGACATTTGCAAAGTTTAAAAATAACTGAGGACCCCAAAGCCCACACCACCAGTCCAAACATGAGAAACACAAATTGAGGGACATTCTACAAAATACCGTATAATTACACTTTAAAAAATTATTTTTATTTTTATTTTTATTTTATTTATTTATCTTTAGATGAGAAGGGAAGGAGAGAGGGAGAGAAACATCAATGTATGGCTGCCTTTCGTGGGTCCCCTGCTGGGAACTGGCCTGCAGGGAACCAGCCTGCAAACCCCATCATGTGCCCTGACTGGGAATAGAACAGCGATTGTCTGGTTCTCAGGCCCGTGCTCAATCCACTGAGCTACACCAGCCAGGGCTGAAAAAAATTTTTTTTAACCCTCACCCAAGGACATTTTTTTTTCATTGCTTTTAGAGAGAGAGGGAGAGAAATATTCACTGGCTGTCTCCCATATGCACCCCAGCTGGGGACTGTGCCCTGGGGACTGTAGCCACAATTTAGGCATGTGCCCTGAGGGGAGTCAAACTCGCAACCTTCCCATTAGAGAACAACGCTTGCTCCAACTGAGCCACACCAGCCAGAGCTATAATTACTCTGTATTACAAAAATTCAAGAGTTAAGGCCATGAGAGGCAAGGAAAGACTGTTCTCACAAGCTACAAGATGCTGAAACCTGGCAACTAAACACAATGTGGTGTCCTGAATTAAATCCTGGAACAGAAGGAAAATAAGAATGTGGCGAAATCCACATGAAGTCTGCAGTTTAGTTGGTAGTAACGCACCAATGTTGGTTGGTTTCTTAGTTTTGATTAATGTACAATGGTAATGTAAGATATTAACATTGTACTGTGATTAACCATCCTTGTTTGCCTGGGAGAAGGGTTTCTTAGGATGTGGAACTTTGGTGCTAAAACCGTGACAGTTCCTGGAAAACTGGGATGACTGGTTAGCCCACCTTAGGGAGAACTAGGCTAGAGGTATAGGAACTCTATTATCTTTGTAATCTTTTCTTTCTAAGTCTATATTCTAAAAAAAAAGTTTATTAAAAATAACAAAATAAATTAAAAATAAAACACAAAATAAATTAGGGACAGCTGACTAATAATGCATAATAGCCTAAAGAAGTTAAATATCATGTATTCAATAAATTCATCGAAGTCCTACTATATGGTCAGTTTTCTGCCAGTCCCTGCTTTTGAGTGGACAAAGCATATACATCCAAATACACACTGCTCTTGCCCTGACCGGTATGGCTCAGTTGGTTGGGTGTGGTCCCACAAAGCTGATGTCCCCTGGTTCGATTCCTGGTCAGGGCACAGTCTGGGTTGCAGGCAGGGTCAGGGGACACGGGACAGGCAACTGATTGATGTTTCTCTCCCTCTCGAAAGATCTCTCTGTCTAAAAGTAAATCATTAAAAATTTAAAAATATATATACACTGCTCTTCTTTCTATTATCTTGCTGTTATATTTTCAGAGATATGTCTTTGTGGGGAACTCTGTGGGTTTATTAATTTGCCTTTTATATGCACTCACTTTTAACATACATTAAGTACATTTTATAAAGTTGTACTTCTTTCCATTCTGTTGCTTTACCATAGATTTTACCTACCTTCATAATATTCTTTTCTAATCTTTTCTTTATATGCTCTGATTTCCTCCTCAAAAATTTCCATGATTAAACTCTGCTCAACCCTACCTTGTACAGACCTCATGCTATTTTCATAGTCTTTCACCATCAGTATCCTACGATTCCACCCATTCAGAAGGTAAGCTATAATTTGCACATGGGAAAACTTACCTACTCGTTAGTTGCCACTCTATGAATTTTTGACTACTGTACTAGATTTTGACTATGTAGTTCAGATAGTTTTTTGTTCATTCTTAGTAGATGTTGAATTCATCAATAAACATAAAGATGACTTAAAATACGTTATCTTTGACTATGTCTACATCAGTTATAATCAATAAAATCCATATTAAATTATTGCTAATTCCCTAAATATCCCTTTTCGCCCAAATCCAAGATTCAGAATGATTAAGTTTAGCTCCAGTGGATGACAGGACACTGACATATTTCGTAGACATTTAACCACTGGAAATTCCAGAATGTTATGATTTAATTTAAAGAGCCGGACTCACATTTTATCTGCCTCAGTGATGTGTGAACTTAAATATTAATATTTTAAATTTAAAAATTATATATTTAATACACTAGACTAAGAAAATAACTCACTGGAGTATATATAATTAGAGCAAAAATAATAACACACAGTTGAGGATGATAGAACCCTAAATAATGGGTAATAAAAATAAATAAATTATGGCTAGTTATTAGTACCAGAAATATTTTAAATTAGATGATAGGGTCACCTAATTTATTATTAGGCTTTATAATTTACATATACATTATATATATTTTATTTGTATCAAATGGCTTATAAAACATTTAAAGATTTCCTTATAAGTTTTTGATCATTTGTTCAGCTGGTGAATACTAGTTTTCTGGCCTCTTTACAATGAACAGGTCATATTTCTAACAGTTTCTCCATTAAAATAAAGTCTGAAACTTCAGTCCTAATGGAACCCAAACTTGTGGCTTACTGAGATCAATGAATATTCAATAGATATTTATTGATTATCTTCTATTTGCTCAACACTGTAGAACTGTTTCTCGAACTCTTTCGATAAACAATATGTCTCCTTTGATAAAGCATAGAAATCTAACATTTTCTTTTAATATTTGAAATTCAAATAAGTTAATGTCATAGCTTAAAAAAAAAGCCCCAGTGGGACAAATGAAGAGCTGTTTTGTTCGTAAACCATACCACTCCCCTTCTTTGAGAACCACTGCCTGTGAGCCATGCAAGGGTGAGATGTGCTGTGCACAGAATGCTTACGACTGAAACAGTAGGGACAAGGCTGCCATGAATTAAATGCAATATTAAGGGTGCCTACTCTTGAGTATAATGGAAAGTTAAAGGCAAGGGAGTTGTGGATTGCTGGAAGCAATGGCTTTATGGAAAGAGGTTAAGAATTGAAGTTTAAAGGCTTGTTAGAAGAATACAATGGTTAGAATTTGCATCAGCACTGTGGGTGTGGAGGGTGGGGTGGGGGAGAGGAATGGACAATTCTGGTGTGAGGGTGAGTTAACTTGCTCAGAGGTAAGCGTGATTAAGTATCAGGCAGAGGACTTGCCAGAGAGCCTCTTGCTTTGGTAGATCATGGGAATCACTAATGTTTTTTGAGCAAGGAAGAGGAAGATTAATTTGATGGCAGGTGCAGAACAGAAAGGAGCAGAAAAGTCTGGAGTACCAAGTAGAGCTGCAGAAGTCCAGCCAAGGGCAAAGCATGCTTTGATCTCTTTCAGAAGGAGCTGACTGATGCCTGGCATTCCTGAATTTGGAGGGAACTTTTAAATGCATCTAGGGTACTTTAAACTTCGTTATTTCTCTTCTATATTTCCTGAATCTGTGTATGTTTCCATTATATCTCTTAATTGGTTTATTGGCTTCTTTTGGGTAGGAGCCATACAGAGTGGGGTTCAATAAATTTTGTGATTTCAATGCACGGGTGGCTGAGAGGGATTCTGCAGGAAAATGTGTTAGCACCTGGTAACCAGCTGTCAATGGAGAAAAAAAAAGAGGGATGTATGAAAGGTAATTTCAAGTCTGGGAGTCTGAGAAAACAATGAAGACATCAGAGACAAGAATGTCTTAAGGGAGAGGGGAACTGGTTCTGTAGAAAAAGTTATGGGTTCAGCTTTGAACATTCTGAGTTTGAAGTAAAAGTGAGACATTCAAGAGGGATTTACAGTGCTTGAGGATATGGAACTGGAACTCTGGTGACAAACTGAAGATAAGATTTGGGGTTGAATTTAGAGATAGGGCTGAAGTTGCAGGGATGGTTGTGCTTTTAGGGGATGAACTTACAAAGAAAAGCTCAGGGAATCAAAAACTGAGTCTGGAGTATGGTTCATATTTAGGGGCTGGAAGGAGGCAAAGAATCCCTAAAGCTTCACTGTCCAATAAGTTAGTGACTAGCTACATGTGGCCCTTTAAATGTAAATTAATTAAAATTAAATAATTGAAAATTCATGGGGAGAGGGGATATAAGGGAACTAAACGGTAATGGAAAAAGAATATAATAATGATTGAATTAAAAATTCAGTTCCCTGGTCACACTAGCGAGCCACACGTGGTCAGTGGCTACTGTAATGGACAACACAAACAAACTGTTCCCACCATCACAGGCAGTTTTATTGGACGGTATGGCAAAGATACAGAGAAATGCCCTCTGAGAAGAAACCAGAAAGCAGATGACCTTTCAAGGGAGGACAGAGCTTTAGAGAGGAAATGTTTATAGTGTCAAATGCTGAGAACTGAAAAGGAATGAAAATTAGGGTGGGGGAATCCATAGATTTGGCAATAAGAAGTCATTGGAAACCATTAAGATAGTAATTTTGAGTAGCTTGGCAGGACAGAAACTGGGTGTAGCATTAAGTTAGAAAGGTGGTAGGTAGCCTGTTACTGAGAACTTGGACAAGGAAAGGAAAGAAAGAAGACTATAGAGGAAACTTCAGAGTCACATGGAGGGCTTTTAAAGATGGAAAGACTTTTTCCTGTTTGAAGAGAAACGAACAGAGGCCTGTGAAGATGGTAAGGGCTCTGTCTAGGAGCAACTCCATTTCCCTCTGTACTTGCATACTCAACAAGAATCAAAACATTTCACTTCTGGTCAACAATTGTGTGTGCTTATTCCTACACCAAACAATTCTTCAACACTAGCTGGGTGTCCTATAATTCAATTAAGTTCTGACACTCTACCCGAATCTACCTGGAATTACTGTCGGCTCTCGAAGGTTAAGGCAGGGGTGTCAAACTCATTTTCACTGGGGGCCATATCAGCCTCATGGTTGCCTTCAAAGGGCCGGATGTAAGTTTAGGGCTGTATAAATGTAACTACTCCTTAACAGTTAAGCGAGAGCTTGGCACTGCCACCAGGTAGAAACAAGGTGCTGGGCAGATAAAACAAGGTGGAGGGCTGGATTCAGCCTGCACGCCTTGTGTTTGCCACCTGTGGGTTAAGGGCTCAGTCCTAGAAGACTGCCTCCAATTCAGACACCAATCGCAAATCCTAGATTGTCACCACTACTTCTGATGTTCCAGCTATAAATTGGGTTCCCACAAACCCAACCCTGGGGTTGGGTAATTTCCTGGAATAGCTCAGAGAACTCAGGAGAACATGTTTACCAGTTTAGCATAAAGGATGTAGAAGAACAGCCTGGTGAAGGGAAACATATGGTGAAGTATGGGGATGGGGTGCAGAGTTTCCGCATGCTCTCTGGGTATGCCACCTTCCTATCACCTTCATGTGTTCAGTAACCTGGGAGCATTCCAAACTCCATACTTTAGGGCCTGTTGTTTTTTTTTTTTTGGAGACTCTATCATGTAGGCATGACTGATTATTAACACATTTTCCAGGCCCTCTCCAGAGGATGAGGGGTCGGACTGAAAGTTCTAACTTTCTAATCATGGTTTAGTCTTTCTAGAGGCAAGCCCCCATCCAGGAACTCACGCAAAGTCACCTCATTAGTACAAAAGATGCTCCTATCATCCAGGAAATTCCAAGGGATTTAGGAGCTCTGTGTCAAGATCCAGGGTCAAAGACCAAATATTTGAACAAAAGCTGCACCTAGTGCTCCGATCACTTAGGCAGTCACAAGAGTTTTAGATTTGTGCTGGGAACCAGGGGCAGAGACCAATATGCATTTCCTATTATTTCACAGGCTCCCAAATCCATGCCCTGCATTCGCTTCTCGTTTGAGCTCTGGGTTCAAATTTAGAGTAGTCTGTTGGCTATATCATGGATATCTTGCTGGTACCTCCAAATGAACACATCTAAAACCGTGCTGGTGAATGTCCATCTCATACCCATTTGCATTTTTTACATTCTTTATTCTAGCTCATCTCTCCAGTTACTAAAACTGAAAAACGTAGTCATATGTGAGTCATTCTTTCCCTACCCTCCACTCCTGAGGTCAACCAGTTTCCTGAACATGCTTATTTTGCTGCCTCTGCCATGGACTCATTTATTAACTTACGCACTTTATTTTTTTTAAGTAATAATTATCAAGTATTTCAGGCAGAGTAGTAATAGAAAATGATATCATAATAATATACTTAATCCAGTTTAAGAAAACCTTTCGAATACAAAGCCCCTGGGATACTCATTCAAATCTCATTCTCCCGTCCATACCAAGAGTAATCACCATTTAAAATTTAGCATTTATCATCCCCGTGCAAGAATTTATAGCTTTACTCTACATATATGTATCTGTGTATAGTATAGGTTATAAATTTGTATGTTTTAAAACTTTTTTCACTCATTATTTTTGAGATTTATCCATGATAAATCATCTCTTTCTATCTTATATGTTTAATAGAACATAATTTATTAATCATTGTGCATTACACTATATGTTAATTATATTATATATGTATCACACTCACCTGTGTGTACAATTGCATTTAGTTTTTACTCCTCTTGTGTTGAAATGGAGTGATATCATGGTGTAGCATTTCAGCCATTTTAGGGATAATTGGAAAAATTCTGTTCCTTCCAAGGCAGATAAAAAGTTTTCAATATTTTCTACAGTTCTACCCAGCTTTCTCCTTGCCACCTCGTTTTTCAATTTTTTCCCTTCCTCTTATCTTCTCTAACTAGGCCTTGGGTATGGCTGGCTCTTTTGGAGCTAGTTGATGGATATGTCTGATTTATAGGATTAAAGGATAGAAACAAATTCTATTATAAGACAGAGATTGACTCATGAAGTATAAATACACTTCATGCTGAAGGTGGTTTCTCATCATTTAAGGACACCACACCTTTGTGGCATCTAAGGTTGTCTATTAAAGAACTGTAGGTCATTTATTAGAATTGTTAAGTAAACCTCCTTGGTA
This sequence comes from Artibeus jamaicensis, assembly GCF_021234435.1. Lineage (NCBI taxonomy): Eukaryota > Metazoa > Chordata > Mammalia > Chiroptera > Phyllostomidae > Artibeus > Artibeus jamaicensis. Next base: position 11,584,846 of record NW_026521814.1, on the reverse strand, counting down.
AGTTTGCTAACCAAGATAATTTCTAGCATTCTATACTATTCTAAGAAAGGTAATTAACATGACACTTTCTAGCATTCTATATCCTTCTAAGATAGATTAACAAAGTAGAATTATGTAAACTATCTTTTCCAGAAAACTGCACCAACTCGGAAATCTGTCAGTGGACTAAGCTTATTGACTGATATGAAGATGAGTTCATGTGTGTTATGGATAATTAGAAAATCTGGAATACCTAGAGATGTCGATAGCCTGGATAAGAGAATGGGATTCCTTGAACTATAAAAACATCGGTCCTTTTGTACCATGATGATATCACTGGTATGAAGCTTGAATGAATATGACAGTCTAACTCATTTGGGAAATGTGATGTTGAAAGGGGTGAACTATTATGAGGTCAAAGAAATTTTATCACACAGTATTTATTGGTTAATTGTAATTTTCTAGCCATCCTTTATTTTCCCACAAGATAACCGCTGATAATCTCTCTGCTTAATATTAAACATCTTCAACATATTAGGTATTGGTTAGAGCATTCAAAATACATGATCCCTAATACAAGGAGCTCACATTGTAAAAGACTTGCTTTAAAAACTACCTAACTTATCCATATGTGCCAATTTAATCTACTTTTTCTTTATCTTTTTATTTTTTACATAGTGGGTAGGTGAATTTCTTAAGTGGACCACTGAAGCACACTTGATATGTTGACTAGTGAGACTGGCACACGTGGGTTTGAATCTGCCACATATTTGAAAATAACAACAAACAAATCCCATAATCTTGCTGAGCCTCAGTTTCCTCACCTGTAAAATGATAAACCTATGATACTTAACCCCTAGGGCTCTATGGGGTAAATATGTAAAAGAGCTCACAAATAGTAAACGTTCAAAATGTTACCCCTCCCTTACAGTAGATTAGGAAAAAAAATAAGCCCTGGCTGGTGTGGCTCAGGCAATTGAGTACCAGCCTGTGAACCACAGGGTTGTCGGTTTGATTCCCAGTCAGGGGACATGCCTGCGTTGTGGGCCAGGTCCCCTGTTGGTAGCATGGGAGAAGCAACTGGTCAATGTATCTCTCACACATTAATGTTTCTATCCCTCTTTCTTCCTCCCTTCCTACTTCTCTAAAAATAGATACAATCTTTAAAAAAAAAGACAAGATATGGCTTTTGAGATATACTTTTGAGAAAGTAAGGAAGATAAAGAATTTAAAGGGGGTTAAGTCATTAAGTACACCTAGTCAGAGTCAGAATGCTTCTAAAATACAGTAGTGATTATTTAAACAGAACAAACTTGAAGATTCCTGAAATCCAGTGTGAATGGGTTAGAGACCCAGGGTGGGCAGGTCAAAGGAGGATGACAGTCACAGAAACAAGAGGTTATCTTAAAAGAGACATTGATTTAGGTAGAGCTATACAAAACTGCCACCTTTCTAGGTAAAAGATAGTTGAATATCGGCAATTTCATGGGGCCCACTTACTAAATCCTCAGGAGTGAAGAAGAGCAGTAGGGACCGACTGGGCAGGAACAGCAGCCCTTCAGGTGTGGTGCAGATAATGAGGGCTCTGGTCATTTTTAATACAGAATGGGTAGGCTCTTGCAGATGTGAACCAAGCATTATTTAGTGGTCTCTTGTCTTTGTAGAGAAGAGGGAGGTTGAAGATGAGTGGGAGTTCATATGGGTCTATAGAAGTCTTTAAGGCCCTTTGATATTCATCAGTTTCCAAAAGATTGGAAATTTTTGTAAATTTTCTTTTTTAAGAAAATTTACAAAAACACATGTAAGATAAAAAAAAGTGAGGAAATTGAGGATAAGGGAAAATAACATGACACTCAAATCTACTGTGATGTAAGCAGTGGCCAGCACAGAGCTTTCTCAAACCGTCTTTGGAAAGGAGAAAGTATAAGTAATTTCCAGCACAGTGCTTTTCTGATTAGCAAGTGCAATTCTGGATTCCTATGTAGCAGCAGGTGCCATTAACAGGCTGACTTCTGCTGACAAAACAGGTAGCTTTTAATTAATATAAACTGTATTTCAAGATTTGACTATAGTACTGGAATAGCTAAGAAAAGGTATTTTTCCAGAAACTGTTTCCAGCCTTCTTAATATTCCATGGCAATCCTTTTAAGTGTGGTCTGAGAGGGTCCTATGAACCTGATTTTGATACTTTTGGCACATGTATCTCTTTAAAACACTGCACTAAAAGCAGAATCGTTAACTTTGGTAAGTTACTTTCTCTTCAGAAAGATTACATGAAATATTTTTACCTTTTGTCAGAATGGTCTATAGACCAAAAAGGTCTGAAAATGACTTCATTTTTCAAGTAGCATCAATGAGGAAATGAATTGACTTCTTGTGGCCAGGTACTTTGCTTCCTATGGGTGGCTGGACTAACACTTTGTAAAAGGGGCATGGAAGTAGTGTGCTTAGACCCATCAAAACACATGCCTGTTCCTGGAAAAACACCTGAGAAAAACTCTCCTTTGAGACCTGTCCTCTAATGAACACATCCATATACGAAGAGTGACAATACTGAGTTCTCTCCTTCTCTCCAACTTGTTTTCACTAGTCCTCTTCAGCCTCCTATCTCTTTTTCTATCCACCGCCCCCAATCAGCTTATTCTTTAAAATTTTCCTTTAATTTAAAAGTGTAAAACAGCACAGATTTTTTCCTACTTACCTTTTAAAGTGATCTGTCAACTTAAATATGACACTAAAAGGCCTTACTTTTTTGAAAGAGATCAACCCAATTCTTGGAGTCATTATTTCAAGTCTTGTTTTTGCTTTTTTTGTGATTTTTAGGTCACTTCCCTGGAATTTCTATCTTTTGTACAATTAAGTGCCAAGTAACCAAGCAATTTTTCTGACCCTATGAGTACAGGTTGAAAATTTAAGTGCTTTAGAACTGAGACGCAAACTCACAAATGGATTAGGAGTTCTATTTTAGTTCGCACATGTAAATGTAATTCAAGTGCTAGACTTTACAACCCCATCCCCCCTTCACAACTCTGTCCACAAAATATAATAATCACAGTAACTGGAACACTACTAACTCTTGAGTTAGATTTCTATGAAAAGGCTATCATGGACAGCGTTTCCATCTCTTGAATTTAACCTTTCTTGGCAATTAGATCTAAAGGTAATAGGCAGACATCAATTTCTCTGAGCTGGCAAAACTTACTCCTAAAACATGACCATTTTCCTCCCGAGGATGACAGCAAGATACCAGGGGTGCCAAAGAGAAAAGGAGCCTCTAACCAAGTAAGTGAAACGAGATTCTAAAGTATAACTAAAATGTTCCAAGCAAAACAGTACTCGCTGATTCACTATTTTAAAAATGTTGGCAAATGTTGATGTTTTTTTTTCATGTTTGACTTGCTACCAAGACGGTTAAGAAGCAGGGAATATGATTATGTGACTGAATTTTTATGAAAAGGATTCTGCACCCTTGACTATATATATATATACACACACCACGTAGTAAATGAAATATACTTAAGTGCCTGTTTTGGTGCCACTGGCAAGAAGGAAAGCTCTGCTGAGGTGAATTATCCTTTTTGTTTTTAAATGCTGGCCTCCAGGCTATGTAGAAGTGGGAGATGAAATAGAAACTTGGGGCTAAAGTGGATGGGACCGAGATTGCTGGGACTGTGAATCTCTGTGCTGAATGTGAGAGAAAATCCTCCTCCAACCTCGGAGGGGGTGTCTCCCCCAATACCAGCTCCCTCCCCCCGGGCTCGCGGGGCGGGTCTGGTTTGCTCAGTAGCAGCAGCGGCAGCAGCACCAGCCCCGGGCCTGAGCGGCGGTGGCGGCCTTCTGGCCATGCAGGGAAGCGGCGGTTCCGAGAGCGCGAGGCCCAGGGGAGATCCGGCTGAGGCTGCCGCGGGGATGGAGGAAGCGTCGAGTGGAGCTGAGCCACCTGGGACAGATTTGCTCCCCAGCTTATCGAGGCCTGGTTCGAGTGCCTGCGTGGTGGAAGAGGCCTACGTCTCGGGCCTGGCAACAGCGGCCGGCGTGCGAGCCGGGCACAGCGGGGTAACTGGCCAGCCGTAGCTGCTTTCGGAAGCCTGCGCCGCCAAGGCCGCTCATTGTCTCTCCCCTTCCACCCTGGGGCAAACAGGAAGCGCGCCGCCAAGCCGAACGACGGACGGGCGTCCAGACCAATGAGCACTGACGACAGACAGCGTAACGGCGAATGAACACGGAGAAGAGGGGCGGGACTTCCGGGCAGGCTGTCACCCTCTTCCCCCCTTTTGGGCTGGAGGCTCCACCTTTTGTGTTTCCCGCACAGTCAATCAAAATAGGAAAAAAAAATCCCCGGACCGCTCCGGCCGTGTCCGCCGCCGCTTCCCGCATCCTCTCCCGCCGCCGCCGCCTTCGCTCCTCACCATGTGTAAGGCGGCGGGGAGCCCCGCCTGAGGTGCCCTAAACACACTATGACCGGTACGTAAAGCCAAGAGCAACCCTTGCTGCTGCCGCCGCCGCCGCCGCCGCCGACCACAGCCAGCCCCGGGCCGTCGCTGCCGGGTCCGGCTCCGTGTGTGCGACCGAGTGTCTGTGAGAGGCAGAAAGCCGCACTTCCCTTCGTCTCCCTCCCCTCCCCGCCAGCTACGGTCCACCCCTCAAGCCCCAGCAACGCCGTGTCCCCGCTGGGCCCCGGGACGGGCGGCGGGGTCCGCCGGGAGCGCATCCCCCTGTGTGCGGGCGCGGGCGGCGGGCGAGCGTGTGAGTGACTGACGGTGCGAGAGGAGCGAGCGCGAGTGAGAGCGAGAGCGAGCGGCGCGAAGGGAAAGGGGAGGAGAGGAGAGGAGAGGGGGCAGGGGCAGCGCGGGGAGGAGGAGGAGGGAAAGAGGAGGAGGAGGAGGGTTACAGGCAGCGGCGGGCGGGGGCAGCAGCAGGAGGGGAGGAGGGAGCCGCCGCCGCCGCCGCCGCGGGGCGGGTGGGGGAGGGGAAGGGGATTCGGTCCGGGCTTTCGGAATAATTTCGACTCGGCCCGCGGGCCCCCTCCCTCTCCTCCACCCGCCTTCCTCCCCCCCCCCCCCCGCGCTGTGCCTGCAGCTCCCGAAAAGCCCGTGAAACAAGAGGAAATGGCTGCCTTGGACGTGGACAGCGGCGGCGGCGGTAGCGGCGGCGGCCACGGCGAGTATCTGCAGCAACAGCAGCAGCACGGAAACGGCGCGGTGGCGGCGGCGGCGGCAGCAGCGGCCCAGGTGAGGAGCGACTGAGCCCCGGGCCGGCTCCCCCCTCGCGCCGCTTTCTCCTCCCCTCGCTCTCCCCTCCCTCCGCGCCTCTCTCCTCCCCTCCCCCCGCCCCGGGAGCTGCCCGCCCGAGGCGCCAACGCTCCGACCCCGCCCGCTCTCCCCCTCCCGCAGCCTTTTTGTGTGTGTGTGTGAGTGCGTGCGTGTGCGTGTCCGTGTGTACTCTCTCCCGGAGGTGGGTTCCGGGCAGAGGGTGCAGGCCCGGCGCGCAGCCTGCCGCCCACCTCGGTGGAGCGGGTGTGCGTGCAAGCAGGAGGACGGGAGCAGGAGTCCAGGAGGAGGAGGAGGAGGAGGAGGAGGAGGAGAGCGCGGGCTGGCGCTCGTCCGGGCGCAGCTCGCGAGGCCCGAGTCGCACTTCCTGTGTCAGCGGCGGCCCGGCCCTAACCGCCACCCCCTCCCCCTGTCTCTCTCTGAACCCGCCCATCGGGGGTAGGACACTCAGCCGTCACCGCTCGCTCTGCTGGCCGCTACCTGCAGCAAGATTGGGCCGCCATCGCCGGGCGACGACGAGGAGGAGGCGCCCGCCGCAGCCGGGGTCCCCGCTGCAGTGGCCGGAGCGGTAAGTCTCTCCCGCGCGCCACCCGCCCCCGCCGAGGCCCAGCGCCCGCCATCCCGGGCCTGCGGCGCTCCCGCCGCCCACAAGGCCTGCCGGGCGCCCGCGCCTTCCCGGGTACGGACGGATCGTGCAGCCTGGGCTTCCTTTCCTGCTCATTCACAGCCTGTTTGGATCAGAAGCCAACCCAGGCTTTCTCTAAATTGTCACTGCGGAACCTCGTTCCAAAATCACTACAAAATGAAGTCTGAGTGGGTGGGGGTGGAGGACTCCAAAATGGATGTTTGAGCAATTCATATCACTGCTGAAAACTCCTTCGCTGAACACTACAAAATTTTTAAGCACAGCCTATCGGCCATAGATAGTATCAACTACAGAGGCAGCAGTGTCTTTAGCTTTTAGTATTTTTGAACCCGGAGGTTTTCTTCCTGGGAGTTACTAGATATTACTGATTTAAACCCTAAATCGTTTAAAAAAAAGAGGAATGAAGGGTTTACTCTTTGAATTATTTTTTGTATGCAGGAGCGGACACTGGTTTTTCAATGGGCATTACATCGTTGAATTTTAGTTTTGGAAACACTAATTTTGCAGTAATTTTTCACAAGTGGAATAAGTGAAACACTCAGTGACTGTTGAAGTCGGTGAAGTGAGTTAGATAACACTTAGGCTTTTGAAATTGAAAATGAATACCAATGTTAAGAATAAAAGTACATGTAAGAAATTGTATTTACATACATGTTAATGCACACCATACTTAAACAGTTGAATTTGGCAGCCATTATTTTCCTTTTATTGTGATTGGTAGCCTGATAGGAGGTGGTTGGGGTCTTTTTTGTAGTGTTTTTAGTGTGTCTGGGGCAGGGGGAGGAGCTGACCAGGGTTTATGAGGGCTTAATTCATATGATCTAGAAAACAGTTTTTAGGAGTGTTACTTGTGTTGAATCATTGCTGTTGCATTAGTGTAACATATAAATGTTCACTTATTAAAGTAATTGAAATCTTTCTCAATCTTTTGACACGATTATAGAATTGATTTTGAATTAGTCACTGTAGACAGTAAAGTTTGGTATTTGATATTGTCTGCAGGTAATTCTTAATATTTTTAGGCATTAAAAGTGAAGCTAAAGTTAAGCTATATTGTTAAGTGTATTTGTAATTTTAGTACTTCAAGTTATATTCTAGAGGATGTGAATGGTTTTAGTGTCTTAAAAGTACGACTTTAAGTCTTGTGCTTTTGTAAGCAGATTGAAATGTTAAAAGCATAGAATTAGCTTTATATGAGGCATTGTTACTGTTAACAATTATGGATTGGTAAACCTTTTTTATTATATTTCTCTAGTTCTACAGTGCCAAGAAAATTGAAAGCACTGTATAAGTAAAATTGCAAATCAGATTGCTTCTACTTTTTAATATTTCTAATTGGAACAGAGCACTTCTTGTAATGGCAACTTACCAAGTTTAGGTATCAGCTCACTGATGGGGGAGGGGAGAAGTTAGGAGGAAGTTATGTGTGAAAAATATGTATGTGTACATGTATGTGTGAATCTCAGCCTTGGGAATTGAATATTATCTCCAGTGTAGCCTACTGTGGCCATATATCACATGTAGGAAAGTTGTTTACATGCTTTTTCAGCTCCTCTTCCTCTGAACTACCAGATCTCTGTTGATACATATTTTCCCCTAGATGAACATGAAGTAGAATTCAGTTCGACCATTTTTTTCCTTTGTATGTTTGGTACCTGTGCATAAAATTTTTCACTGAGTAAAATTGGTGAGACTGGCTTGAATGTTTGCCTTAGCAAATGGGAATGTTTTTCCCTGTTCAAATGAATTTCAGATATGTACATCTCAGAAAATGACATAATTGAGATGATCTCATGGGCATTTTTTCCACTTAAAAATATACTTAGATAATCTTACTTTACTCAAATTACTGGGAATCTTGAGAGGTCGGTAGAGTCTTTTTTTGTAGCTGTGATTTTAAAAAATTTTATTTTGGGAGAATTTTAAATTTACAGAAAAGTTGTAAAGGTCAAACTGAGGGTTACCTTACACCCTTCATCCAGCTTCTCCTAATGTTAATACAGCCACCGTATATTTGTCAAAACTAGGAAGTTAACAGCAATACAGTATTAACTACAGACTTCATTTTTATTTCACCAGTTTTTCCACTAATGCCCATTTCTGTTCCAGGATCCAGTCCAGGATACACCACATTGCATATAGCATTGTTGTGTTTAAAATCGAGTATAATGTATACATATATTTCAATTTTATGCCAGTTTAGGATTTGATACATTAAGAGGTCACTGAAAAGCCAATCACATGCACTGGAGATTTGCTTTACATATTTTGAATTTAGAGTTTGTTATAATATGGTGTGGGTTTATCCTGGGTCCTGGCCAAGAATGGATACCCTCAGTACAGTACTGAATAGGTCTAATCACAAGGCAATCTCAGCTGTATTGCCCTGTTAAACATGGACTCCCAAGGTTGTTTTGATGGCGAGACTCCTTTGTACTTTATTATTACAAGTTGTGTAGTTAATTTTTGTAATACATCAGGGAATGGAATAAAGTAGACCTTTATGCTTTATTAGCTTGTCCATTTTGCATTTGTGTGTACTTGTGGATAATTATTTCATTTGTACTATAGTGTAGTAAACTGCACAAGGAAACATCGAAGTTGTTGCCTCATCTTCAGTTTAGGTAGTAAATTTAGTGTTCATTAATATAGTATATAAATGTTGGTGAGCTAAAAAGATAAGAGTTTATTTTAAAAAGGTTATTTTTATTGTTACTTAAAATAAGACCTACATTGTCTTTGTAAAGAATTGATTGGGTAATTGTTTTTATTTGAAGTCTGTTGAGTTCTTATAGTATTTCTTGAAGATTTTAAGAAACTTGAGTATTTGCCTAAGAATGGTTTTCCTGCTTGTTTCCACTTTAGCTTTGCACTTATTCTTGTTTCTGGTTACACTCCTTCCTTGCCTGTTTTGTCTTTCATAAAGCCGTTTGAAAGATAAAGCAGGCAAAGTGATCATACTTTTATGAATAATTTCATAAAAGTATTATTAACTGAGAAGTTAGTATTTCTCAAATGCTATGCAGTAAGTAGTATGAAATTTTTCCCTATCTACAGGTATTATCTGAAAAGGTAACCTCTTTTTTTTTCTTTTTCGTTTTTCATTCCCGACTTGCCCTGACTCCCCATTTTTATGCCTGATTGTACTAGAGAATGCCTTTATAATGAATTGCTTTGGCAATGTCCCAGTGCTAATCTTGGTTGTCCTTTTCACTGGATGATTATGTATTTATATGCAGAGGGAGTACCTTCAGTTAACAACTTTTTACAATAATGCCAGCTTCCATGTTATACAGTATTTTGTTTGTTAGTTGTCCAGTGGGAACATTAGAGTTACTGAGAGAAACTCTGGTGGGTTGTTTTTTTGTTTTGTTTTGTTTTTTTTTTATCGTGAAGCTTATGTAGAGGGTTGTCTTGAACCTAAACCAAGTACTAGTTCTTGCCTGAGTTATGTGATTTTTTTTTGTCTCTCTTCCTTTGTACACTGTATAGCGTTTCCAAATAGCCTGACAGCAAACATTTTTATGGCTGTCTTTGGTCTCAGATGATTTTATAATTTCTCCCTTTCCCTTCTAATATTTAGTGTAGTTTATATATCTTCTAGTGGTGTGCTGCTGATGAAATTTTTCTTACAAATGAATAATCTTAGTAGGCTTTGTAGTATGATATAGTGGGTCTTTTCATTATGGAATTATGGAAATAAATAGTTTTAAAATCGATGTAGGTTTATTTTTTATAGAAGACAAATATCTCAAAGTCAGTTTTATTGATTCATTTTTTTCCCGTCATTTTCTTTGCAGTCATTTTAAAGTAAGATAGCTTTGACTATCCATTCAACAAATACTTACTAATCTTTGTACCAGGAATTATGCTAGGCATCTAATGGATATTTTTCAAATCTATTCTTAAAATCTTAGTAATCATAATGATACCTTAGGATTGCATAGTGCTTTGTAGTATAGTATTTTTATAGTTTGTAAAGCACTATAATGTATAGTCCTACAAAGTAATATTTTTCCCATTTTTAACATAAGAAAATTCAGTCCTGCTCTAATTCACACACAATTCTACAGGTCTAGCTAGGACTGAACTCATTTCTGAGTTTTTTTCCTCTGGTGTAGTATACTTCTCTTCCCCAAGTATAACCTTAGCTTAAATCATGAAAGTCTAGTTTTCTAGTTCAGTGTTTTCTGCCATTCCATTAAACCCCCCCCCAAAATACTAAGTAAGGCTTTTCAAACTATAAGTTAGTTATTTCATTAAAGAAAAATCTTACTGTTCTTTCTTCCTTCAATTATCTCTTGCTGTGCCTAGGTCCTCCCTACCCCCAACCCCCAGGCTTGTGCTTCATCAATATATTTTTTAAATTTATTTATTTTTTAGGGAGAGGGTAAAGGATGGAGAAAAGGAGAGAAACATGGATCAGTTGCCCCTCGCTATCTCCAGATCTAGCCTGCAACCTAGGCATGTGCTCTAACTGGGAATTGAACTGGTGATCTTTCAGTTCATAGGCTGGCACTTTACCCAGTGAGCCACATCAGCTAGGGCAATTGTTTTTTATATATGTTTTTCACTCTAGGTTTACTCAAAAGAGTTTAAATATATCCTTTTGTCCTAAAATTTGGGGATTTCCCCTTTTTAAACATTTTTTGGGGGGTTTCCTTTAGTTAGTGACCCAAATTGTTGGAAAAAGTGGTATTACAGTTTATTTTTATTTAGCTTCTCCAGAGGGAGGGGTGGTACTCAGGTGCTATTTACTCAGAACTGTCATTTGAGGAGTTGTATTTTCAAAGACTTTCTTGACTAGAAAGCTATTCAATAATGGTTGAATACCTGCCCTTTATATTGTAAAAAGAATACTTTCTAGCTGTCATAAAGTAACCTTTTTTAAAGATGAAAAAGGGTCTAAATGCCAGTATTATGAAATTAATTTGTATATGACACACTATATTCTTTCATTTAAGTTGAATAATTGTAAATTTAATGCTGGACAGAAAAAATTCAGCAACCTTTAAAGGTGATTGATAATCTTAAGGTAAGGATTAGATTTTGGATATACTTTACTGCAGATTTCAGTATAAAGTATAGGTTTACTTTATTTAAAATATCAAGAGATTGACATGAAATGTGAATTGTTAACTTGAATATAGGGAAAGATGACTTAAGCTTGTAATTTCTGTTTCAGATATAAGTTGAATGACATTACTTTAATGTCTGGTACTTCATTTTAATAACATAAGTTTGATAAGTTTAAAAGATTATATTTAAATGAGTATTTCAGTTCAGGGTTAGATGCTTTTACTGGTCCCACAGTTTCTCTGCCTTAGTTTATCTTTATAAAACAGATCTGATTACACCACTAACTTTCTTAAAAACCTTTTATAGCTTTGATTCACTCTCTGTAGGATAAAGTCCAAACTCTTTAGCAGGATCTACAAAGCCATTTATTACAGGCCCTGATAAAAATCGAGTTCTGTTTTCCATTGCTTTTCTCTGCATCTGAGCCTTTTTTGAATCCTCTCTTGAACACAAAACTACATATTTCTTTTTTGACTGTGAATTTATTGGTTTTATTTCTTTATTTATGCTTCTGTCTCTATTTACTAATTGTCCAGAATGGACTCTTAAATTTTATTCTAAGATTACTTTAAATATCTCTTATGTAAATATCTCTTCAATCTTCTGTGTTCTGAAATAGCATTTTGATCTTGTGGCTAGTGTACACCACTGTTCACATATACAGTAATCCCTCACCTGTTGTGGGAGTTACATTCCAGAGACCCCCGCGATAAGTGAAAATCTGTGAAGTAACAGCGTTATATTTACTTTATTATTTATATATATTTTAAGGCTTTATAAACCCTTCCCACACTCCTATAAACCTTTCCCACACTCCTATAAACACTTCATATGCTCTTAAACACTTTCTACACTCTTAAACCTGCATAATTTTAACAACTTATAAAATTCTATATGGGTACTCACCAGTGAAGTATATAGTCATCCTTCACTGTATCTGTTCACTTATTGTGGATTCACTGTTTCGTTTTTTTTAACTTCGATACAGGGAAGCAGCAACAAGTGATCCACAATATATTGAGGGATGACTGTAGTAGCATGTATGTGTATGGCTGCTTGGCTAGATTGTGAACCATTTGACAAGTAAGATTGTATCTCTTGATTACTCAAAGTTTATTTCACCTTAATAGATAAGAACAAATATCTTGAATTGAGTCATTAATACTGTGGTTTATCCATTGAAACATATCCTTTTAACTGTGTATCTGGATGAAAATTAGGTAGTTTCTTTAATAAACTTTTTATGGTCACAGACCCCCCTTTGAAAATACGATGAAACTCTAGGTTATCTTGCCTCCCTCCCCATTCCCACTCCTCTCCTCAGTTGCACTTTGCACTTTCTCAAGAAGTTGGTATGCTACTTTAGAGGGTTCAGAGCTCTTTGAAACTCAGGTGTGGATCCTAGGTTGAGCATGCTGGGCTAGATATGCTTGTGTTCTCATTGTCTACTAATATGTGGCATTTTAGGGGAGATCACATGTAGATCTAGAAGGAAAGTGGGGTAGGGATGGTTTTATTTTGATGGTGAGTAATTAATATAGGGTAGGGTCTCATTCCCCATGTCTTTACCCCTGGTCTTAGTGAGAGACAGTGTCGTATAGTATTTGAGAGCCTAGTTTCTGGGGTTAGACTTGGCCCAGTTATATATCTTGTTTTTGCATTAGATAGTTACATGATTTTTTTTTGTCCCTCGATTTTCTCATCTGTAAAATGGGAATAATGCTAGTACTTTCCTGTTAGGATTGTTGTAAGGAGTAAATGGTAGAATTTTATAGGTCCCAATTATAGTACTTGCCATGTAAAAGAACAGCTCAAATATTAGATATTACTGTTACTATATCCTGAAAAAGAAAATCTGTCCTTTAATATTGAGATGTAGGATTTTATTGCTTTTTTCCTTTCCTACATTGGTTTTTTTTTTTTTTTGAATTGCTTAATCTGTGAAATAAGGGGATGACCCCTGAGATTCCACCAGGTCACTGAATGTAAAATGTCTATGCCTGGCACTTTACTGCAAACTTAAATAGAGTAGTAGGTAATGCCACAGTCATCCTTCAGCTCTTAGATTCTAGAAGAACTTTTTGGATGGGGTGACTTTGTCATGTGGTCAGTCACAGGGCAGTAACCTTTCCTTACTAAATTTTAAAGGTGTTATATATTTTTTAAGTAGTTCATGGGAAAAGTAAAGTAATAGAATATCCCTAACCATGAGTTTACACTGGAGTACATTAATACATGCCATAAAAGAGTTAATTTAATTGATTGATTTAAGGTTTATAGTAATAATATATGAATCTCAACTTTTCTAATTAAGGTAATTTGATAACACTGCATTGTTTCTTTTTTCTTATTTATAATGCATCTGATTAAGTGATAATTTTTAGTGCATTGTGTAATTTTTGAACTCTTCAGTGTTTGAGGTGTGTCTGGTTTGAGCTGTTTATAATTTTTTCTAGCCACTTATATTTACTTATTTCTAACTGTATAACATTGGAGAACATAGATGAGTGATTAAAAGATTAGTTTGTGACCCTGACTAGTGTGTCTCAGTTGACTGGGCATCATCCTGCAAAGAGAAAATTGCGGGTCCAATTCCTGGTCAGGACACGTTCCTGGGTTGTGGGTTTGGTCCCCACGTGGGGTGTGGGGCATATGTATGAGGTGGTCAGTCCATGTTCCTCTGCCTCCATCCCCATCCCCCCGCCACCCAAAAAAAGCTTTAGTGTGTGGTCATAAAGCAAAGACTATATTACAAAGCGTTTTTTGTTTTCTTCATTCAGACAGGTGATTTGGCTGCTGCACAGTTAGGAGGAGCACCAAACCGATGGGAGGTTTTATCAGCCACACCTACAACTATAAAAGATGAAGCGGGTAATCTAGTACAGATTCCAAGTGCTGCTACTTCTAGTGGGCAGTATGTTCTTCCCCTTCAGAATTTGCAGAATCAACAAATATTTTCAGTTGCACCAGGATCAGAGTCATCGAATGGCACAGTGTCCAATGTTCAATATCAAGTAATACCACAGATTCAGTCCACAGACGGTCAGCAGGTTCAGATTGGTTTCACAGGAACTTCAGATAATGGAGGTATAAATCAAGAAAGTGGTCAAATTCAGATCATTCCTGGCTCTAATCAGACCTTGCTTGCCTCTGGAACACCTCCTGCTAATATCCAGAATCTCATACCACAGACTGGTCAAGTCCAGGTTCAGGGAGTTGCAATTGGTGGTTCATCTTTTCCTGGCCAAACCCAAGTAGTTGCTAATGTGCCTCTTGGTCTGCCAGGAAATATTACCTTTGTACCAATTAATAGTGTCGATCTAGATTCTTTGGGACTCTCGAGCAGTTCTCAGACAATGACTGCAGGCATTAATGCCGATGGACATTTGATAAACACAGGACAAGCTATGGATAGTTCAGACAATTCAGAAAGGACTGGTGAGCGGGTTTCTCCTGATATTAATGAAACTAATACTGATACAGATTTATTTGTGCCAACGTCCTCTTCATCACAGTTGCCTGTCACTATAGATAGTACAGGTATATTGCAACAAAACACAAATAGCTTGACTACTTCTAGTGGGCAAGTTCATTCTTCAGATCTTCAGGGAAATTATATCCAGTCGCCTGTTTCTGAAGAGGCACAGGCTCAGAATATTCAGGTTTCTACGGCACAGCCTGTTGTACAACATCTACAACTTCAAGAGACTCAGCAGCCAACCAGTCAAGCCCAGATTGTGCAAGGTATTGCACCACAGACAATCCATGGTGTGCAAGCCAGTGGTCAGAATATATCACAGCAGGCTTTGCAAAATCTTCAGTTGCAGCTGAATCCTGGAACCTTTTTAATTCAGGCACAGACAGTGACCCCTTCTGGACAAATAACTTGGCAAACATTTCAAGTACAAGGGGTCCAGAACTTGCAGAATTTGCAAATACAGAATACTGCTGCCCAACAAATAACTTTGACGCCTGTTCAGACACTCACGCTTGGTCAAGTTGCAGCAGGTGGAGCCTTGACTTCAACTCCAGTTAGTCTAAGCACTGGTCAGTTGCCAAATCTACAGACAGTTACAGTAAACTCTATAGATTCTACAGGTATACAGCTACACCCAGGAGAGAATGCTGACAGTCCTGCAGGTAAGTCTTAAGTCATGTCATAACATAGATAGGTACAGTGATCTGTTAATACATCTGGAAATTTTTTGCTTTGGGTATTTATTAGTATCTTTTTATCTTTAAAGGTGATGATAAATTGCCCTGTTTGTATGAAAAGTAGACATCCAGGTGCTTTCCAAATTGTTCTTCATTGAAAGTTTGTGGTTTTTGAAGTCAAGGATTTATTTCTCCATCATGTCAATATATTTGTAGTTTTTCTTTACTCAATTTTGTATTTGTTTTCTCATTTGATTGACATTGCAAATCATTACAAAAATTTTATTTGGCAGGTAAAGTGTCTTGGTTGTCCTTGGTGTGGTGTAAGTTAAAGTGTTTTCTGCACTATACTGTATTTGGTTGAGGAATCTGGTTGGCGTAGTAAAAATGTGGTACTGGGAATAAAGATTATTCATGCTGTCTCAGCCAGTAGCTAGCTGTGTGATTTTGGGCAAGTTACTTTTTCTCTTGCAAACTCTGTTCCTCATCGTGTAAAATTGGGCTGTTGGGCTAGGTAATTGTATCAAGGGTCACTTCCAAGCTTAAAATTCTTTGATTCTGTGATAGTTTATTCTTCTAAGTGTGTAGTGGGCATTAAACTTAGCCATGCTAGATATGTTGTTATTGATAGCATGGGTAGAAATTTCAGAAGTCTACCCTTTGAATAGAAACAAAGAGTTGTGCAGGAATTAAATAGTATAGTTTCAGAAGACATACTGTCATCATTACCTTATTTATTTAGGTAACATTTTATGAATGTTTTGTGTGCTAAATCATTTCTTTCACTCTTCTATTTTATTTATTTATTTATTTATTTATTTATTTATTTATTTGATTTTTAACCTTCCAGTAAGTCAGTGATTCTAAACTCTTAAATTGGGACATTTGAAATAATTTATTGATAATAAGATTTGTTACAGTAAAGACTACTGTTTTTTCCTTGAGAAATTTGTGGTACATGTTTAGAAAACTGGAATTGTCTTGAAGCCTTAGGTCTGTCCTTGAAAAACCTTTAATTGAATTTGAGTCTAGTAAAGCTGTGGTTTAGAGCAGCATTTCTCAGAGTATGGTCTTTGGACCCTTGGGGGGATCTCTGAGACTCTTAGTGGTTGTTAATGTCAAACTGCTTTTCATAATAATATTACACAAGTTATTTGCCTTTTTTATTGTGTTGACACTTTCATTGATGGTGGCTATAACTGCTTGTATCTTAGCACAAATCAAAATAGTGGCACAGAACTATCCTAGTTGTATTTTTATGACATTGCACTTACAGTTAAAGAAAAATGTGTTTGGCCCTGGCTGGGTGACTCAGTTGGTTGGAGTGTTGTCCCATGCACCAAAGGATTGTGGGTTCAATTCCAGCCAGGGTACATACCTAGGGTACAGAGTTCAGTCCCTGGTGGGGATGCCTTTGAGTAAAGGCAACTGATTGATGTTTCTGTCTCAAATCACTGTGTCTCTCCCTCCCTCTCTCTAACATCAGTAAACATTTCCTCTGGTGAGGATTAAAAAAAATAAGAGAGAAGCGTGTTTCACTGAAGAATGACCTTGTTAAACCAGTCAAAATAGTTATTTTTAGTAAATTTTGACCCTTGAATGCTGCATGTTTTTTTAAAAAAATAATAGCTTAATTATGGAAAGTCACATACCATAAAATTCACCCTTTAAAGTTTTCAGCTTAGTTCTTTTTAATATAGTTATAGACTTGTGCAACCATCACCACTGTCTAATTTTAGAGCATTTTCATCACAGCTCCCCCCAACCCTGTACCGATTAGCAGTCACTTTTTTTTTAATTGTTTTTCAGTATTAGCAGTCACTCTTCATCCCCCCACCCACCTTAGCCTTTGGCAACCTCTAATCTATTTTCTCTGCATTTGCTCTTCATATTAATGGAGTTCCATTTCATATTAATGAAATCATGTAATAAATGGCTTTTTGTGTCTGGCTTTTTTCATTTAGCATATTTTCAAGATTCTTTTTGTGGTTGAATAATATTCCATTGTATGAATATACTACATTTTATTTATCTGTTGGTGGACAAAGTTTCCATGTTTTGGCTATTATGACAAATGCTGCTATGCACATCATGTGTGTACAGTTTTTTTTTTTGGTGGACTGTTCAATTTCTTTTGGATATATGCTTAGCAGTGGAATTGCTAGATCAAATGGTAACTCCATGTTTAACATTTTGAAGAACTTCCAAAATGGTTTTCCAAAGTGACTGTACCTTGTACATTCTCACCAGAAATATATGAGGGTTTCTCTAAGTCCTTACCAATACTTATCATTGTCCTTTTTGATTATAGCCATCTGAATGGATGTTTTTGACTTGCATTTCCTGCTGGCATGTCTTTGTAATTTTTTTTGTGTGTGTGACGAAGAGTATGCTCTAGTAAAGTACTTTACAAAGATTATATTACCAAGAAAATACTTTTTTCCAATTGTGTAGCTGTGTGAGTTGAAAGCTGAACTAGATGATATTTTCATTAAACTTTACTTGAAAGAATGGCTGACAAGCTGTGGTTATTGGGAGACTCCTGTATTGAAGTGACATATTTTCTTTAAAATAATGAATTGATTATTACTTAATAATTGTGTATTTAAAAGAAAAAACCTGACAGTATTTGTTGTCAATGGTAAAATTTGGGTTTTATAGTGAAAGTTTGAACTTTGGAAAACTTGAATCTATGACTATGAACTTGATAGTGTGTTAATGAATACAGTACTTTTCTGATGAGGAGGATAATATTAAATAGTAAGATTTGTTTGGATACTGTAGTGTAATGGAATGTGCTAATAACATTTGGAAGATGTATATGATTTACTCGGTGAACCAGTAGTTTTCAAATGATCAGCTCATGTTACAAAATTATGCATGGGTAAAAGATCCATTTAAAATTAGAGGTAGATCAAGTAACAAGCATATGGAACGTTTACCAATATGGTTTCAGATTCTGCATTGCAATAGACCTTTATGAAACTGCTACTTGTCAAGTTTGGGCAAGTATAAAAGAATACCTACAATTCCTTTTCCAGCCACGTAATCTTTGTGAGACTAGATACTTTGCATATGCTTCAACCCAAACCACACATTGCAACAGATTGAATGTAGAAGCAAATACAAGACTTTAGTTGTCTTCTTTTAATCTAGACATTAAAGAGATCTTCAAAAGTGTAAAAAACATGGTCTCCTAATCAACCTTTTATTTTATTTTTGGAAAATAGTTGTTTTTCATAAAATGTTACTTTGTGTTAACATGGAATTTACTCTTTTTAAGTCAATTAAAATGTAAATTTCTCCTATAATTTAGAATACAGTAAGTGCCACAATGTATATTCTACATGCACAAAAGCTTTTTGGGGACCTCAGTAGTTAAACTCTTTCTAAGAGTTTAGAAAAAAGTCCTGAAACTGGAAAGTTTGAGAACTACAGGTAGAATGACAGATTTCTGAAGACCTAGCAGAAAGTTTTTAGAAACCAGTTTTTAAAGCTTCTACAAAGTTAAGGTTATGGAGTTCTATATATTGGGTTGGCCAGAAGTTTGTTTAGTTTTTTTCATAATTAAAAGACACATTTTTTTTTCATTTTCACCAATAACTTACATGACTTGGATATTTTGAGTATGTCAGCTGTCTCCCACTATTCTATTGGCTTCTGGTGGATAGAGGCCAGCGGTGCTGCTAAGCATCTTGCAATGCGTAAGACAGCCCCATAGTAAAGAATTACTTGGCCAAAATGTCAGTAGTGTCAAGAAACACTACTTTCTGCATACACTACACAAATCCTTTTTTGCCCTTCAGTTGGGCTTTACCTTTCTTGAAATAATAAAACAAAATATGGCAGGAATATTTTGTATTTTCTTCCATATTCAATATTAAAATGGCTGCACAAAAAATTCACCAGTTTTGTTAAGTATTTAGTTATTTAGTTAGCTATTTGTAGAGAGAGGGGAAGGGAGGGAGAAAGAAAGGTAGAGAAACGTCAGTGTGTGGTTGCCTCTCATGCACCCCCCCTACTGGGTACCTGGCCCATATCCCAGCATGTGTCCTGATTGGAATGGAACCAGCAACCTTTTGGTTTTCAGGCTGGCACTCAATCAACTGAGCCACACCAGCCAGGGCTGTTAAGGTTTTTTCTTAAAATGCAAACTGATGTGACAGCTGTAACAGTACAATCTAACAAAATTGTTTCTAATGAAGTTTAAAACAACTAAGTGTGACTAGAGCCATCCTATTGAAAAAACTAAACATACTTTTTGGTTAAAACCATTGTATTTGTGATTTTGTGGATTCATGTTGGTCATGAAATTAGACTGGTATAAAGCACCAAGTGTTTCAGTACACTAATTTATTTCTAAAATACTATCGAAATAGCAATACTGTATGAATTAAATGCAAAAAGGAATTTAAAAAGGGGTAATTTAGTTTATTGAATGTGGCAAGGAAAGGTAAAATAAAGAAGCATTTCAGAAGACCATTAAATTTGAATTTTGTTCCAATTTAAAGGAATGAGGAAAACGAGAAAAGTTAAAATGCTGCAATGTACACAGCAGCATATTTAGTAATAAAAACCAAGAAATTTTAATTTGGGGGATATTTGGTAATAGGAAAACCAGTCCTTTGATGTAGTCTTTTTGATTGACAGGAAGGAAGATAAATTATTTTGGGATTTTTTTCACCTGAAAAGCTGGTAAAAATTTAATCTATTATGGCATTGTATGCCCAGATGGTATACTTAAAACTTTCACATCATTGGTTTGCATTTTTATTTTTAGTTAATATGGAATTAATGTAACAATTTTCCAAGATACATGAGAATTCACATTTTGGGGCCATGGAATTTCTTTGACTTTTAGATTCTCTCTTAACAAATATGACCTTTCCTCTAACCTGTTTTAAGTAGTGAATCTGACTCTGCACCCCTCATGAGAAGGATATGTCACAAGCCTTTTATCCCTTAGAAATCAAACCCACATCTTTCTTAGAACGTACATAGAGCTCATCAGGCCCCAAACTTCAGCCCCACTCATTGATTACATTTCTATTAATTTCATGCCCTTTGAGAATGGTTGTTATTTTAGAGAACTTGTTTTTTATTTTTAATTTGCCATTGTTGTATATTTGAAATTGGGTGGGAGGAGACAAAGTATGAATTTACATATCTTTCCAGTGTCTTTTCTAGTTAGGAAACTTCCCTAAAATTGAAGCCAAGACTTAGTCTCAAATTTTAGCCCCCTACTACAGAGCTTCCCAACCTCTGCCTGAGGACTGGAAATGGCCTGGACTGTTAGGAACTGGGCCACACCGAAGGAGGTGAGCCTGAATGTAATGTGTTTGAATCACGTCGACTCCATTCCCCCCACCCTGGTCCTTGGAAAAATTGTTTTCCACGAACTGGTCCCTGGTGCCAAAAAGGTTGGGGACCACTGCTGTACCTGATTTTGTTTTGTCTAAATGCAGAATTATCCTTTAAGACTGGCCATATTTAAAATGCAGTTAGGTATTTGAGGTAGGAAGAGAGGTCTATAGAAATCTATACTGATTTAAAAGCAAAAAAACCCTAATGTTTAGAATTCTCATTATCCATTGAAATCTGCAAAGTTGTGGACTAATGGGTAGCTGTACATTTTAAAATTAGTAGTGACAGAATGGAAGCACTACAAAAAAATTGAATTTTTAAAATTGTATACTTAATTGCTTAAGTATTGAGAGGCAAAAGGGAGAGATCTTTTATGTACTCCTTTTGTGTACTATTTAGGTATTTTTATAAATAATTATTTTACATAATTTTTTCTTGTAGTAATCTTGTTACTGTTTCAATATTTGGGTAGGGAAGGAAATTATCCCAAGGCTTCACAACTAGTCTTTGTTTTTTTTTTTTTTCCTTTACTGTACTACAGTGACTTGGTATTTTGTTTAATTTACTTAAGTAGTGTGATTTTTCTTCTCTTTTTTTGTAGTTATTTTTGCCTCAGTATTTTTCATTTTTTGGGGGGGAAATACTAGCCTTACGTTCTTTTTTTATGGTGAATGGAGGAAAAGTCCTCTGAAACATTTTTATTAGCAATTCTAACAGAAAACATAAAGTCTTTATTGGTTTTACCTAAGGCCAGAACAAGTAATACAAAAAGGCCAGACCTACTGCATGAAAAGCAGAAGTATATGGTGGAAAGTGCAGTCTTAGAACTAAAGAGTGGGGGGCAGTGTATGAATATGATCTATGCCGATTTAAAGTAATTGGTAGATCTTTTAGCCCTCTCATACAATTGGAGAAACAGCTTAGCTAGTTTTTATATAGATTTACAGTTTTATCATTAAACATAACTGGAGGATATTTTATGAGACTGACGCGCTGCCTACTGCGCTAAGAGGGCACCTTCGGAGGATATTTTAGATAGCGTACTGTGTACTCAGCTTTGTTTCTAATTCTGAACTCATTTGGGAATCTGTATATATGCATGCCACCTCATAGGAATTTCGGTAAGAGTAAGCGAATGGCAAAAAACAACCAACACAATATTTGCTGAGATAATGGCTGAGAATTTTCTCCTGTTGAAGAAATAGAGTTCCCAGATGAAAATTTTACTTCAGTATTAGAATAAAACAAGTGCACCCTTGACTTATAATGAAATTACAGAGAAAGAGATAATCTTAAATTTTAATGCACAGAAAAAACAGATTACTTACAAACTCTGTCAGCCACACAGATACCAGGAGATTGTGTAGTAGTATTTTCATAGTAATGTGAGAAAATAACCAGCAGCCCCAAATTCTATATGCATGTAAACCCCCTACTCAAGAATTAAGGTATAATGAAGATATTTAAAATATTCAAGGACTGAGAGTTTATTATACAAAAACCTTTCCTAAAGTAACTACTGAGGGTTAATTAGAAAAGTAGATCCAGAGGAAATGAGTGGGAAATGAGCATTTAATAGTGATCAGAGAAGTCAGTAAAAAATTAATGATTTAACTGACTGTAAAATACCAGTAACTTCAAAAATTACAGAAAATTTGAAAAATAAACAAGAGAAATATGTAATGAGCTGTAATATAACTACCTCACAGCTTCAGCAGTTACTGCCATCCTACCATTCTTGTTTCCTCTGTTTCCACCATTTAAAATGTTATTTTTGCTAGAATACTTTAAAGTAGATCTCAGACATTATATAATTTTACCCCCAAATTGTAATGGATTGGTTTCCGGGGTGTGGTCTGGGAGTCCCTGAAACCCTTTTATGGGGAGGTCACTGAGGTCATAATAATAATAATAATAACTAACAATAACAACAATGTATTAAACATACATAAAGTATAATAACACTAAGATGTTATTTGTTGCAGTCTTACCTCAGAATTAGTGTACAGAGGAATTTTCCACAGGTTACATGATGTGTCATAACATAACAGATTGAATAATGGCAAAGCCAGATATTAGATTTGCAAAAATGTCAAATGTTCTTAATACATTTTTTGAAAATACATTTTTCATAAAAAGTTGCCACTTATATTAACACTTAAGTTTATTTTAAAATTAATGCATCTTTAAAATGATCTCAGTTTTGATTTCTAATACTGTGAATATTAATAGATATGTGTGCTTATGTACACAAAGGCCCTTTGAGGTCCTCAAATTTAAAATTTTTTTCATTTTTTTAATAAAGACATAATTGATGTGTAGTAAAATTCACCCCTTTTAGTGTACAGTTCAGCACATTTTGATAGCTGTACGCAGTTGTGTACTCACCATAATCAAAATACAGTATCATTTTATCACTCTCCATTGCCATGTGCCAGTCGGTCTCCCTCATGCCCCTTCTCTAGTACATAGGTATAACTCTTATAGACAAAACTTCTTGAAGTTCTCAGTAATTTTTTTTTAACTCCTTGCCTGAAGATATGTTTACTGATTTTAGCGAGAGATGGGGGGCAGGGAGACAGACAGGCAGGCACACATTGATGCGAGAGAGAAACATTGATCCATGATAGATGGGTTGCCTCCTGTATGTGCCCCAATTGGGGATCAAACCTGTAACCTAGGTATGTGTCCTGCTTGGGGATTGAACCTGCAACCCTTTGGTGCATGGGGTGATACTCCAATAAATTATTCCACCTGGCCAGGGCCTCAGTAATTTTTAAAAGATAAAGTGATCCTGGTATCAAATTAAGTTTTAGAGCTGCTGCTCTGATAAATATGGGGTTTTATTTATTTTTAAAAATTTTTTATTTAGTTTTAGAAAGGCCAGTAAATCCCTCAGCCAGTAATTTCTCTGATGATAATTCTGCCATATAATCTTCCGTCTTTTTTTTACCATATATATAATGTATGTTTATGAAATTAGGGTTGTATACACAGCAGCTTTATAACTTTTTTAAAAACAGTATATTGTGTGTGTTTTCCCACACCAGTAATTTTCTACAATATGATTATTTGGTTTTATTACTAAGTATTTTTGTATGGCTATTCCATGGTTTAACTAATCCTATATTTTATGTTTAGGTCATTTCTTATTATTCCTGTTATATACAAATCTTTGCTCATATTTCTAATTATTTCTTTACCCAGAAGTACTAGAAGTGGAATTGTTGAATAAAAAATGTTACTATTCAAGGTTTTAAAATATATTGTAAAATGTTCTTTAGCATTGTATGACAGTATAGGGAGGGCATCAAATAGCAAAATTTTGGGGGGGGTAAAAAGAATAATCCAATGCATTTATTTATTTATTTATTAAATTTATTTTTTTAAATTGATTATGCTGTTACAGTTGTTCTATTCCCCCCTTCATTCCCCTCCACCCTGCCCCCCCAACCCCACCATTACCCCCCTTTAGTTTATGTCCATGTGTCTCAAGTCCTTTAGGTTCTATATTTCCCATGCTATTCTTGCCCCCCCCATCTATTTTCTATCTACTGTCTATGCTACTTGTTTTCTGTACCTTCTCCCCCCATCTCCTCCTCCCACTCCCCTGTTGCTAACCCTCCTTGAGATCTTCATTTCTATGTTTCCACTCCTGATCTAGCTGTCCTTTTAGTTTGCTTTCGTTTTAGGTGTGGTTGTTAATAACTGTGAGTTTGTTGTCCTTTCACTGTTCATGTTTCTTTAACTTCTTTTTTCTTAGACAAGTCCCTTTAACATTTCATATAATAAGGGCTTGGTGATGATGAACTCCTTGAATTTGGTCTTATCTGAGAAGCACCTTATCTGTCCTTCCATTCTAAATGAAAGTTTTGCTGGATAGAGCAATCTTGGTTGTAGGTCTTTAGATTTCATGACTTGGAATATTTCTTTCCAGCCCCTTCTTGCCTGTAAGGTCTCTTTTGAGAAATCTGCTGACAGTCTGATGGGGACTCCTTTGTAGGTGATTGTCCCCTTAGCTCTTGCTGCTTCTAGGATTCTCTCCTTCATTTTAATTTTGGCTAATGTAATTATGATATGCCTTGGTGTGTTTCTTCTTGAGTCCAACTTTTTTGGTACTCTCTGGGCTTCTTGGATTTCTTGGAAGTCTATTTCCTTTGCCAGATTGGGGAAATTTTCTTTTATTATTTGTTCAAATAGTTTTTCCACTGGTGGTTGTGTCTTTCCCCCTTCTGGTACCCCTATAATTCGGATATTGGAGCGTTTAAAGATGTCCTGGAGGTTCCTAAGACTCTCCTCATTTCTTTGAATTCTTGCTCCTTGACTCTTTTCTGTTTGGCCATTATTTGGTTTCTTCTGGTCCACTCCATTGATTTGAGTCCCAGTTTCCTTTTCATCTCTATGGGTTTCCTGTGGAATTCCATTCATTTCCCTTAATTTAGCCTTCATATGTTTCTCTAATTTGTGGCTATAATCCACCAGATCTGTGAGGAAGCTGATGACCAGTGTTTTAAACTGTGCGTCTGAGAGTTTTGCTATTTCTTCGTCGCTTAGATTTATCTGTGGGGCTTTGAGGTCTTCCTGCGACATTTTTGGTCTGTTCTGGCCCTTTAAGTGGGAGAAGCGGCGCCTTGGAGTCCCAGGTCGCTTGGTTGTGACGTTGTATGTGGGGGCGTGGTCAGTGACGTTGTATGTGTGACGTTGTATGTGGGGGAAATGGCGGCGCCCTCTATCGCCTTGGTCGCCGTCTATCGCCGCCGCGGCCGGTCCAACCGCCCACTCCTTCGCTCGCGCGCAATTAGGCAACCGCAGTCAACACGCTGCACCGCCTCCCCATTGTCTCCTCAGCAGTCGCTCACCCGGTGGGTTGCTCGGTCGCTCGTGCGTCTGGATTCGCGCGTCTGGATTCCGCGCCCGGGTCCGACCGAGCCCTCCTTTGTAACTCCTCACCAGACGCCGGTTTCACCCCTTACCGGTCGGGCTGAAGAATTTGTTGTTAGCAGACTTCCGAAAAGTTCAGTTTTCCGTGTTCTGGTTGTGTTTTCTGATGCTAATATTTAGTTGTCTCTAAACTTGGTTGTGTGAGGAGGCACGGTACATCCACCTAAACCTCCATCTTGGTGGAAGTCCCGCATTCATTTATTATTAAGGAACTTGAACTTTGTTTGTTTATTGGCTGTTTCTGTTTCTTTGGTCAGTTGCCTTGTATGTTTTTTGCTTGTTTTCCCCCTACAACTAATTTGTAAGACATTGAAAAAAATAACATTTTATATGTTAAGAGCATTAATTAGTGTTGTCTCACACACTGTAAAATATTCTTCATTTACATTCTTTTAAGTTTGGTCCTGGTGAGTTTTTAGTTCATTTAAGTTCTTACTAGCCTTTTTTTTTCTTATTTTTTTGAGCAAAACTGAATTTAGAAACTTTCAAGCATAGTTTTTGAGTTTAATTTGTATGATTTACAGATCACCTGATACAGTTTAACAGTTTGTGGGGAAAATTGGAGATTTAAAATTATTTGTGTGATTGAAAAAATACCTAGCATACATTATGTACCTTAAAGTCATTTTAACTATAGGTTATTGGTCACCCTTGTTATTTCTTAGTATTCTGTGGAAAAATAGTGCTCACAGACCCCAGAGTAATTTCTTGAAGATAATAACTTACAGCAGTCTCAAATATCTATTTAGTTTAACATTGGTAAATAACTATTAGTTTGATGTAGCAATATGATTTAAAAACCATGGAATCTTAAAGAGGTTAACTGATTAACAGATGTATTTTCAACAAATTGCTGTTCAGTTTTTGTTTTTAAATCCTTTTTTTCTTCCCCCTCACCTTTTGCTGACTTTTAATTTTATGAATTAGTATATTTAATTTGTGATTAAACACGTTTACATAATGTAGTCAGTAATAATGCAAATTAGAATTCACAGTGGACACAACAGAATGGAAATCACCTAATGTGTGACTTCATTAGAAATTCTCTTCCTTTGATACCCTGTTTTATCATGCCATATTACTTTTAATCTAAGTAACTTTATTTGCCCTAACCAGGGTGGCTCAGTGGATTGAACACCAGCCTGGGAAACAAAAGGTCACTGGTTTGATTCCCTGTCAGGGCACAGGCCTGGGTTGTGGGCCAGGCTCCCAGTCAAGGGCGTGTGAGAGTTGGCCAATTGATGTTTCTCTCCCTCTCTTTCTGCTTCCCTTCCTCTCTCAAAAGAAATAAATCTTTAGAAAAATAATAACTTTATTAAAGCTAATCTCTGAATTACATGGCCATTTTAGTGGTTTATGAGGACAGTTTTTGCATTCAACTTTATGACAGTACTTGACATGTGACACTTTTCATAAATCTTACTAAGTTTTCCTCTAATGTGTAGTGCCATCCTCCCCACAACTTGGATTAGAGAAGTCAGTTATTCTTAGCAACAGTGAAAGACAGAGTCCCCCACCCACTCTCATGAATTTGGTGTTTTAGTGAATGAAGACATATAAACAGTAATTTTAGAGTGTTATGAAAAAAATAAAGTTATGTTACGGAATACTAGGTAATATGGAAAAACCACAGAAGATGGTGGTTATTTTCAGTAGGATGGTTAACAAATATACCGCCTTATAAAGAGATAAAATTGAAGTACAGATCTGAACGTTGAGAAAGGAGCCTGTCTGTCATGTTGAGATCTAAAGGAAAACAGTATTTTAAGAAGAGAGAATGAACCACGATGGCTGGCCTTAGAGGTGGTAGAACTTGAGATTGAAATAGGCTGGGGACCATATAATATAGGCCACAGTAAGGAATTTGGATTCTATTTTATTTTTAAAAAGACTTTATTTATTTATTAGTTCTAGAGAGAGGGAAGAAGAGAGAGAGAGAAACACATCAATGTGTGAGAAGCATCAATTGGCTGCTTCTTGCATGCCTGCTACTGGGTGACCTGGCCTGCAACATAGGCATCTGACTGGGAAGTCAAGCGGTGGATGATATTTCAGTTTGCAGTCTGGTGTTCAAACCACTGGGCCACACCTGCCAGGGCTGGGTTTTATTTTTTAATATGAAAACATTGGAGGGTTTTGAATAGGGAAATGACATAGTTTTATTTACATTTTTAAAAGATCCCTGCAGCAGATAGGGATGAAGGCATGGCGGTTGCAATGGTGCAAGTTGGAAAGGATGTAGTAATACTGGCAAAAGAGGATAGTAAGATTGGCTAGGCTGGTAGAAGGGTGGGGTAAAGGGAGAATTAAGACTTCTGTTTTGGCTTTGTTAATTTGAAATGCCTGTTAGAAATCCAAGCGGATGGTTCAAGAAAACATTTGGATATCACAATCTGGAGCTCAGGTTGGGCTACAGATAAAATTTTTGGACTTGTTAATATGGATGGCTGTAACCAGATGAAATCATTTGGGTAATAGCCTTGCAATATTTGGCTGCATGGTTGAATCTCACAGGGAACTTTTTTAAATAACCCTCACCTGAGGATATAATCCTCACCTGAGTTCTGTCTGAAAAAATTCCAGCCATTGTTAATATAACGAGAATGGTTTGTATTATATCAGTGTAACGTGGCCACCAAGGAGAGTAGACTAGTATGTACATGCGTGAACATTGACAACTTCACTGTATTGCTGTACTTAATGGGGGCAGTAGACGCCATTGAATGAGCATGTGTACTATGTGGCCCTGGTATTCAAAATGACTGAGTGAGTAGAGCAACAAATCTGCATCATATTTTGCATTAAGCTTGAACATTTCCTCTGTGGAAACTAGTCGGATGATTAAGAATGCCACAGCTATGGGCAGCTGGTGATTGGCAGGTTCAGCATGACAGTGTGCCTGCTCATGCATCGTGTTTTGTGTAGAGTTTCCTGGTGAAACATCAAATCACTCAGGTGACTTAATCCCCCTGCAACCCAGATTTGGCACCCTGCGACTTCTGGCTTTTCCCCAAACTAAAATCACCTTTGAAAGGGAAGAGAGTTCAGGCTATTAGTGAGATTCAAGAAAATAGGATGGGGCAGCTGATGGAGATTGGGAGAACTTTGTGAGGTCCCAAGGTGCCTGCTTTGAAGGGGACTGAGATGTCATTGCCCTATGTCCATTGTTTTTGTGTCTCGTATCTTCAGTAAATGTCTATTTTTCATATTACGTGGATGGATACCTTCTGGACAGAGAGAGAGTGTGTGTGTGTGTATCATACACACAGATATATACATGTGTATGTTTTGTATTATATATACATACGTGTGTGTGTGTGTGTGTGTGTATATATATATTGCTCTTAGAAAGAGAAGCATTGATCCGTTGCCTCTTGTGGGTACCTGGACCAGGAAGGGGACCCACAACCTAGGTATGTGCCCTGACTGGAAAACAAGCATGCAACTTTTTGATTTATAGGATGGTGCTTCAACCAACTGAACCACCTGGTCAGGAAGACTCTCACAGGGAACTTACCAAAAATGTCAGCAGCACTCTGGCTGGGTAGCTCTGTTGGTTTGAGCATTGTCCTAATAGGCCAAGTTTGCAGCTTTGATGTCTGGTCGGGGCACGTACAAGAATGAACCAATGAATGCATAAATAAGTGGAATGACAAATAGATGTTTCTTTAATGGCTCTGCATGAGGCTTAGGAAAAATATATTTTAAAAGTTCCCAAGTGATTTTGAAGTGAAGCTGGTGTGGATATTAGTAATTTAATAAGGAAAGAATATAGAGAGAAGATTAGAAAGTAGTATCATTTTGAGCTTCAAATTATTTTTCTAGGTTTTCTAAATATAGTGTCCACAGATTCAAGAAGGACCAGGCATTTGAGGCATTGAGACACCATGAGTGAGAACTGAGAGAAACAACAGGGAATAGAAATAGACTTACTGTAACTCCAGATACTAGATTGTTTATTATGGTCTTATGGTTTATTGTGAACGATTTTCAACCAGTGCGCCACAAGAATTTTTTAAAAATGCAATAACTGACTATGTTGTCCGGGGCACTGACCTCTTTTTCTTTAGTTTTCAAAGAAAAAAAATGACAACAGCCAACACAACAATAGCCATCTAGTGTAAATGAATCAAAGTACCTGTTTTTCTCTCAGATCAGCAAAAAAATAGATTTTTTGGTGTGTTGAAACATTTTTATAATTAGTTTATATGTGCCTTGTGATGAAAAAGGTTGAAAATTTCTGATCTAGGTGATAAAAGCGAAGCTTGAGAAATTTTTAAGTGAGAATTGGAGGCTGTAACAAAAATTACATAGCAGATTTGTACAAGGACCAAATAGAAATTTGGGAACTGAAACTTAACCAAATTGAGGGAGGGAAATCTTTAGTATTGAATCCTAAAACAATTTTAACGTTTTCGGGGGGAGAAGTAGAGAAGAAGCCAGCAAAAGAAACAAGAAGGACCTCTCAGGAGAGAGGGATATCTGGAAGCCAAGTGAATATACTAAACCTTTCAGGTACTGTGGAGGTTATATAAACATAGAATAGGGTTCTGGTTGTTGGTGACAAGTGGCTTCAGTGGAGTGCTGGGGAGTAAAGCCCAACTAGAAAAGGAGATTAAAGGAAGAGAGGAAGTATCGACAATAATTAGGGACATATTTTAAGTTTCTTTTCTTATTAAGAAAAGGGTCATTGAAATAGGAGATGGTAGCTGAAGGTGGACTTAAGGTTGTGGGAGGGTTTTTCTCTTGAGTGTCTCAATAAAGAGTGAGAAACTGATGAGGCGGGAAGAAGATATAATCGAGGAAGTTTTTAAGAAGGCAAGCAAGGTGAAATAATTAGACACAGGTATAGAGACTGGCCACATAAGGTAGTGGATAATCATATTTTAATGGGAATGGCATAGATAGGTTAGAGCTTTGCAGGTGCAGGTATGTCGGTAGGAAGATAAGGTAATTCTTGTCAGATTGCTTCTAATTTCCTTTTGTAATAAGAAGCTGAGATGATGAGGAGGGCAGGTGTTAGAAATATAAGAAGGAAGAAGGTATGAAGCAGTCATCTGAGAGACTTGGAAAGTGAAGTTACTGGTGAGATGTAGAATCGCAGGGATTATTTATTACTGGGTGCCCACCAGAGTGGTTAGCGGAATTGTGTTTTTTCTACACTTTTAGTTGCTCAGATGCAGGTACAGGATTAACTTCCCTGTTTTCTGTTATGAAGTTCTAAGTCTTTTTTATTTTTATTTTTTAAAATGTATATTTACTGATTTTAGAGAGAGGGGAAGGGAGAAAAGGAGAGGGAGAGAAATGTCGATGTGGGAGAGAAACACTGATCAGTTGTTTTCCTGTGTGACCTTTCAGTGTAGTGGATGTTCTAACCAACTGACACCAGCTAGAGCACCAAGTCTTTTTGGTTTTATCTATTTTTCTTTCTCTTCATTCTCATTTTGTTAGGACCATTGTAGTAACATTTAATTTGTTTTTCATGCTTATCCTCTTTCTGGTGCATTTAAAATTATTTAAAAAAAATTTATAGTAGTCCCCATCTTATTGGGGAATGGAGGGGATATGTTTCAAGACTCCCAGGCAATGCCTGAAACCATGGATAATACCAAACCCTCTGTGTACTGTGTTATTTCCTGTATGTACATACCTGTGATAAAGTTGAATTTATAAACTGGATACAGCTAACGACAGTAAAATAGAACAGTGATAACAATATACTGTAATAAGTTAAATGAATGTGGTCCCAAAATATCTTAACTGTACTCACCTTCTTGGGATGATATGAGATGATACAACCCCCGCGTGATCAGATGAAGTAAGGTGAATGACATAGGCATTGTGACTAGTGTTATGCTACCATTGAGAACCAATAGTCAGCGCGAACCAGCAGAAGCAACTGATGACACGTCAGTAGGAAGATCATCTGTTTCGGGTGACCCTAGATTATCAAGCCATGGCTGTATAGATGGTTTGGGAAATTTAATATTTTCAGACTGCAGTTGACCTCGGGGTAACTGAAACCTGAGAAAGTGAAACCTCAGGTAATGGGGGACTACTGTGTTTCTTGAATAAGCAATACCTGCACAAGGCACAAATTCAGAAACTTTAGAAAGTCTTTTCCCCTTGTCTTAACCCCTAGTTTCTCTCGTAGCCGGTAACCATTGTTACCAGTTTTTTTCTTTTAACGTATAGAATGTCTGGTAGAATGATACACTTACTAACATTACCATACCTGTATATTCTCTGCCATTCCCTGAAACTATACCATTGCATACTCATTCTTCTGCTTTGGTTTTCTTTTGTTGGATCTCTGTAATATTACAAGTATAGAGCTGTCTTATTTTTAGCAGTGGCAATAATAGTTCTTGAACAAATATCTTTTCATTTATTTAATAAGATCCTTGTTGATGGGTATTTATTTGCAGTCTTACATTAAATAATACAGCAGTGAGTGTCCTTATAAACATTTTTACCCCTTAGAGAAAGTATGTGTGTCTGAACGACATATTTATAAGTAAAATTCTTGAGTTATAGATTACATACATTTATTTATTTAGAGAGAGAGGGGAAAGGAGGGAGAAAGAAAGGGAGAGAAACACTGATGTGTGAGAGACACATTGATTGGTTGTCTCTTGCAGGCCCCCATATGGGGGGCTTGGCCTGCAACCCAGGCATGTGTTCTGACCCTAAATTGAACCTGTGACCTTTTGGTTCACAGGCTGGCACTCAGTCCACAGAGCCACACCATCCAGTGCAGATTATATACATTTTCAATTTTGGAAGACATTAGAAGTTGTTCATATGTTGTCTCCTTTCAAATTTTCATTGGCTCTTAAAATTGCCTTTGTTTATTTATTTTTATCAAAGCATTATCGAGGTTTAATTGAAATACGAAGTTGTATTCCATTGCTTTTAAATTGTGGTCTAGTGCATGTATATGTATATATAGTTTCTGTTGTGGCAGATGCTGGGGATACAAAGATAAATATGACACTTGCATTAAAGTTATTCATGACCTAACAAGATGTTCAGCAGCACCTCTCACCTATTAGATGCCATTAGTACCCCCTACCCTCCAGTCTTAACGATACAAAATGGCTTCAGATATTGCCAAATATAACCTGGATGGCAGATTCCCCTCTTCCCTTTGAGAACCATTGGGTTAGACAGACTTATACAAAGATTGATATAATGTGGTAAGTGGTACACTAATACTAAACTTCAGGAACAGGAAGGAGTAGAGGATTAGTCTTCCAGTTAACATATTTCAAGACTTAGCTCAGATACTGTCTTGTTCCATAGCCTTTCCTGACTGCTCGTGCTTTAAATTACCACTTCTTTAATATCACATATATTTTTTGTTTTATATTTTACATAAGCTGTTTGTGTCCTTTTGGAATTCAGCAATAATTTCTTAATTCATCTTTCTACTTTTTTTTTAATGAAGAAGTGTCAGTAATAGATACAGAATAAACACAGACTTGTATGGTAAACATAAAATGTACATTTTGCCTGTTTGCTTCTGAAATAATTAACTTTGTTCAGGTGTGTGAGATGCGTGGTACCTGTTTATTACAAACCACTACCAGTTGTGTAACTGTATTAAATTTGTAGCTTTTTTTTTAATGCAAATATTTTTAAATTTGTAGCTTTTTATAGACTCCTGGCATTGAGAATTGTTTCAGAAACCATACCATAAATCGGGTGAGGGGAGGCAAGAGAAGTAAAAGGGGTTTTATTTTTAGGCTTGCCTGCATATGAGGGAATTTAGAAGACTTAAATGACTTCCCCCAAAGTCTTTTAACACTGCAAGTTCCATGTGTTTATTCTAAGAATAATGTGAGAGATTTTTAAAATGTAAGTTGTCTTTTGAGTAGTATATACTGAAATATTTGTGGATGAAAAGTTATGTCTGCTATTTGTTTCAAAATAACATAGAAGCAGTGTGGGATATAGCCAAAAAAATGATCAAGAGTTGATTGTCGAAGCTGGGTGACAGATATGTTGGGGTTTGTTGTATTCTGCTCTTGTGTATATTGGGTTGGCCAAAAATGTTGGTTTGGTTTTTTCCTGTGAGATGGCTCATGCTTAGTTGACTTTTAACTTCATTCGGAACAATTTTGTTAGAGTATATTGTGACAGCTGTCATATCAGAGTACATTAAAAAAAATCAAAACTGGTGAATTTTTGTTCAACCATTTTAATATTGAAGATGGAAGAAAATACGCAACATTTTTGGCATATTATGCTTTACCATTTCAAGAAAGATAAAATTGCAACTGAAACACAGCAGAAGATTTGTGCAGTGTATGGAGAAGGTGGTGTGACTGATTGCACATGTCAGAAATGGTTTGTGAAGTTTTGTGCTAGAGATTTCTTGCTGGAAGATGCTCCGTAGTTGGGTAGACTGGTTGAAGTTGATAGTGGTCAAATTGAGAACAATCATTTTATACCATGTGGGAAATGGATGACATATTCAAAGTGTCCAAATCAGTAAAGTTATTGGTGAAAAAGAAAAATGTGTCTTTTATTTTACAGGAAAAAACTAAATGAGGTTTTTAGGCAACCCATTATTTGGGGTTTTCTATAATAGGTTTTATTCTCCCCTGTTTTTGATTAATAAACATTTTGGATTGTAATTTTTATTTATTATTTATTATTTTATTTTATTTTTTAAAGATTTTATTTATTTCTTTAGAGGGGAAGGGAAGGAGAGAGGGAGAGAAATATCAGTGTATGGTTGCCTCTCGTGAGTCCCCTGCTGGGAACTGGCCTGCAGGGGATCAGCCTGCAACCCAGACATGTACCCTGACTGGGAATCGAACCGCGATCATGTGGTTCGCAGGCCCGCACTCAATCCACTGAGCTACACCAGCCAGGGCCGTAATTTTTATTTATTTTTAAAATATTTTGTTTATTTATTTTTAGAGGGGAAGGGAATGAGAGAGAAAGGGAGGGAGAGAAACATCAGTGTGTGGCCACCTCCCATGTGCCTCCTACTGGGGACCTGGCCCACAACCCAGGCACATGCCCTAGACTGGGAATCCAACTAGCAACCCTTTGGTTTTCAGACTCAAGCTCAATCCACTGAGCTATGCCAGCCAGGGCTGGATTATAAATTTTTAAAAATCAATTTAATGTACTAGTAAGATTGGGCTTTAATTTTGGTGTCAGAATCTCTTGTGAGCGGGTTAGTGAGCCTTGTTCATAGTAACAGCTTGGTTAGGGCGTGAACACTTAGTTGTTTTAGAAGTATCAAGAGCATTTTATGGTTCTGTGAAACCTTGAAGATGGATGTTGACTGTTTAGACTATTTCCCTGCTTTATGTCCTATAGTATGAAGAAGGTAGTTAATAAATTTCAGAGGACAGCCAGTCACATTAAACTATTTTAGTTTTTTCTTGCATATGAAGGGCAAAGCCAGAAACCTTTTTTAATTCTCTTGGTGCTTAAATTTTGGCATCCTACTTGGGGGCTAGTGAAAGCTCAAGAACTTGAGAGAAGGGAGGAGTTGAACAAGTTTCTTAAAGTGGAACTGCATTTAGTCAAATCAAATAATTAGCACTTTTTAAAAATTTTTATGTGGTTTATAAGAGAAGTACGTACATGTTCATATCTCCTAGAGACTGACAGATGCTGAGGTCATTTAAAGCAGACACATGGATTAATAATCAACATAAACCAATGTGTAATTAATATAAGTCAATGTAATTTTACTAATTGTATTTTACAGATAATTGTGTAGAAGTTCAGAGAAGTGGAAAATCAAAGAGGGCTCCAACGATCAGGGAAAGACTACAGAGAAGGGAGAACTTCAGTGGAGGAATTTAGATTTGTATAGAGAGGTAAGGGGAGGATGTTTACTAACAAGTCAAAAAACAATATAAGTGAGAATAGAGGCATCCTATCCAGGAGACAGTTTAATAGCTTAGCATTTCCCCCCAAAATGGTTAAGATTAATAGGCATTATTAAATAAGTTATAAAAAATCTCTGAGAAACCACTGTTTAAGGAAAGGAAGCAGCAGTCTTTCTTATTTTTAGATCATATATCTCTAGAGATTGGTATTTTATTGGTTAATTTTGAGGAACATTTTGGGAAATGCTGTAATAACACATGAGTAGAGGGCTGGGATGTTGTTTGGGGACTAGTGGCCGACAGGACACATTTCGTAAGGGAGTGGAGAGCACTGAGTACTACTAGTTTGAATTTTAATATTTTTAGCTGAAGGAGCCCTGAAAGGTTTTTGAGTAGATGACTTACACGAATAAATCAGTGTTTGGGAGATGTATTCCAGGAATAGATTGTGAATGGGAAGAAACTAGCACTGAAGAAGATAGGAGGCTATTTCAGTTAAATAGGGATAAAGGAAGAAAGAAAGAATGCTACTCATTTAAAAATAAGAATCTTTACAAATTGGTGATTAGCTGTTGGGAATAAAAGATGAGTCTTTTGTTTTAAAAAAAGGTTATATCATTGGCAGAATTGGGAAGGGAAGCTGATCAGGAGTAGGGAAAGAGATACTACTTGTAGTGGACTGAATTTTTGGAGCTAGGTTGAAATGACTTGGTAGTAGAGCGAGCAGACTAATCTCCAGACAAAGGACTGACATTCAGTAGAATGGAGTAATAACATAATTGAAATCATGAGAATAGATAAACTGAACAAGGAAATTATAAAAAGGAAGATTTTTGAGAATGGGCACTAACTACCCCATTAGCATCAGTAAAACACATGGCAAGAACAAAAGTGTATTGTAAATTTGAGAGACATCTAGAAAAAAAGCTGTGGTTGTAGATACTGGCACTTGGAACTGGCAAGAATGAAACAGATAAGTAACCTAAGTTTTTTAGGGAGTCAGAGATTTAATATTCTCGGTCTTCACTTCCCTGGAGGATAGAGCCAAGAGGCATAGAGAACACTGTACGGATAACCTCCTCCCACTGATCAGAGCACCTCCACCCCCAGAGGAGAGAGCCTCTCGCATTATCTGTTCAGCTGGGTTTATGAGTTGCTGTGAACTACTGACAAAACTGTCTCCTCTTTCTCCTCTTTTGAAAGGGAGTGTTTTTTATGGCTGTACTTAATGTGGTCATCATTGGGTATTATGTGTGTACAAGTCATAGATAACTTGTTGTTTTACTATTGGGTTGGCCAAAAAGTCCATCTGGTTTTTTTCCCATAAAATACACATTTTTTATTTTCACCAATAACTGTTGATTTGGATATTTGAGTATGTCAGCCGACTCCTGCTATTGGCTTCTAGTGGGTGAGGCCAGGGGTACTGCTAAACATCTTCCAATGCATAAGGCAGCCCCACAGCAAAGAATTACTTAGCCAAAATGTCAGTAGCACCAAAAAACTTCACAAACCACTTTGGAAATGTGTGATCAGTCACAGCACCTTCTCCATACGTTGCACAAATCTTTTGTTGCACTTCAGTTGTGTTTTTACCTTTCTTGAAATAATAACGCATAATAAGCCTAAAATGTTGTGTATTTTCTTCCATCTTCAGTATTAAAATGTCTGCACAAAGGTTCACCAATTTTGATTTTTTTAAATGCATGCTGATGTGGCAGCTGTCACAATACAATCTAACAAAATTGTTTCGAATGAAGTTCAAGACAACTAAGTATGACTAGAGCCATGGTATGGAAATAAAACAAACTTTTTGCCAACCCAGTAAATAGGTGTCTGTGAAGAGGGGCCACATCTGGACCTGATAGTTTATTTCTACATTATCCACAGATCCCTTGCCTTTGAGTTTGATGCTGTTAACTAGATGGGATTTTCTGGTTATTTTCTGCTTGGAGGGGACAGGTGTATTTTTCTAGGAAAAAAGAGTGAACTCAGTATTTTACCAGCAAAGGAATTTGGGAGTCATGAGACTTCATAAATTGTTGGATCTTCTAAGCATGTGATATGATTGTCCTTTCTGTCACTTGTGAAGTCAGGACTGCCATGTGACTTAAGTAGGTACAGATTGTGAGTGGAGGTTGAAGAGCAGGATGTGATTTACCACATTTCCTTTTACTGCTTTGAAGAATGTGTCAAGTGGACTCTAGGTTCCTGAGGAACTGATGAGCAGATCTTTCCTACCAATCCAGATTGGACATAGAAAATTAGAAAAAAGCTTGTGTTGTGTGAAGCCATTGAGATTTTGAGGTGGTTGCTGTAGCACAGCCTCGCTAGTCCTGATTGACATGTTATAGGTTATAATTTTAGTAATAGTAGGTGCTCAGAAAGTGTTTGAATTGAATATGTTGAATTATAAGGGCAAAAGAAAATGTACAAATTCTAAAACTGCCAAGATACAACATGCCTTATATTTCTTAATATAACTGTCAGTCCATACAATGACTAAGTGTCCTTTTATGTAGATAATATGGCAGAAAGGTTATGTAGGTAGAATACACTGGAAAAATTAGAACACAGTGTAACTTGTACATTAGAAATAACTGCTCAAAGCTATACATAGGTGTGGTATACTGGATCACTTAAGGTATTGTTTCTTATTTCTGGTGTTAGCAACTCAAAGTAGGATAGTTGAGAATTCACCGAAAATGTTGTGAATAATCCTTAGAAAATAATATGCATTTCTAACATAGGATGAGGAAAGGGAATCTTTGTTTTTAAAGGGAGCATTTATTTTAAAATAGGGAGTAAGGGAAAACCATAGCAGAAGTGGCAGCGATAATCAGTTTTATTTTAGTCCAGTGCTAGAGTAGAACCTTTTCCTTAAATGAAGTCTTAGAACCCCAGTGTATAGAACTGATCTTACGGGGCTTCTCTGATTTATGTTGAGGACTTGTGACCCCATCCATGTATTTATTATTTCTGCTGGCACCATGGATAATACCATGGATTATTATACCCATGGTATATAATCATTATTCCTACATATAATGTGCACCCTTATTTTCTCCTCAAATATGGGCCCAAAAGTATGTATTATACACAGCAAAAATATGGTATATCCTCACCATTGAGCAATAGATCTCTAGAACTTTGCATCTTGCAAAACGGAAACTTCATACCCATTCCCCCTTTTCCTCTACTTAGCCCCTAGCAACCACTTTTTAACTTTTTGTTTCTGTTATTTGATTTTGGTTACTTTCAGTACTTCACATTGGTAGAATATGGCATATGTTCTTTTGTGACTGGCCTGTTTCACTTAGCCTAATGTTCTCAAGGTTCTTCCGTGTTGCAGCATGGGGCAGGATTTCCTTTTTAAAGGCCACACACTATTCCATTGTATGTATTGCAACATTTTCTTTGTCCTCCCCAGACTTTTTAAATATATATTTAATTTTTAGAGAGAGGGGAAGGGAGGAAGGAGGAGGAGAGGGTGAGAAACGATGATGTGGGAGAGGAATGTCAGTCAGTTGCCTCTCACACCCCCCAGCTGTGGACCTGGCTGGCAACCCAGGCATGCTCCCTGACTGGGAATCGAGTAGGCGCCCTTTTTGTTCACAGGTCAGCGTTCAATCCACTGAGCCACCAGCTAAGGCCTCCCCAGATTTTTAAAGTTAAGTTAATTTGATTTGATCAAACTAGAATTAAAATCACATTCATATGTAGGGAGGCTAATTTAAACCTACTATATCTGGAAACTAGCAATATGGTTTTGCATACTTCTTGGTCTTATGTCTGAGCTCTATTCATTTTCAGCTGTGTGACTTCCAGGCAAAGTGCTTAACCTCTTTGTTTTCCTATCTAGAAAGTGGGGAAGAATTTTACTAATCTCAGGGTAGTGGGAACATGAAGTAAGTTAATATATGTCATGCTTACAGTAGTATCTGACAAGTAGTGAATCTTATGTGTAAGTTATCACTATAGGACACTGTTCCCTTAACAAGGACTTACCTAGTTTAAGTACTAGATAAGTCCTTGTTAAGGGAACAGTACTTAAGAGTTAATAAAGCGAAGTTAATATTTCACTATTTACAGTGTATTATAAGTCACATACTCTTTTTCTCTTTGTGGTATGACTATAAAATGAGGTCTTCTGTAAGCCATATTAGAAAATCAGTTGTATGTTTATATCTGTGTGTGTATCCTATAAGAAATTTGTATTTCTGTATGTAACAGGAACAATCTTGTTAATGTATAATCTTCAATTGGGTAGAAAAGCTTTGAATACAATTTGGAAAACTATGAAAAATGGGAGGGGGGATTTGAAAAAGATTAGTAGAGATGAAATTAGAGATTACTTTTAAATGGGGGCAAGGGGGTAGTTACAGAATAGTAGTAATGATCCAAATCTAAGGAAATGGGGTTTGTGGGAAAGAGACTGCTTAATGTTAAAGCAGGTAAGAGACAGACGGATGGATGGATGGATGGATGCATAGGTAGATAATTTTCAAAAAGAAGTAAACTTTGGTTTTACAGTCTTCCCCTAAAGTGTTACCTTATTTTGATTAGAGTAGCAAAGTTATATTTTTAGGGATCCATGTCTGTAATTAACAAATATGCCTTTGAAAGGACAATTGGAAATAAAGACTTTTTTGGAAGCTCTGAGATGATCATAGGAATCTGAATAATTATGAATGTGAAAATCTAATTAAAATAATATGAGATCTTGTAGGTTTATTCTGTAATTCTGTCAGGTGATTATTATGGTAGGTGAAACTGATTAAAGGAGACATGTAAATAAAACAATTTTTTAAAATCAAATGAAGTAAATTTTATCAGTGCTTAAAGTTGCAGCAGGACAGCAAAATCCTAATGAAAGCTATTGATAAAGGAGAGTATCTCATTTTTATCAATAGTACTATAATTCATATTTATCTAGTGTTATTTAAATTAAGTGTGTATGTTCTAGACTTAAACTGGTTAAGAGTTTATCTTAAATATTCTATTAGCTTTATTGATAAATAATTAGGAATTAGTTTTGGGAGAAAACATTTAACATTTTCTTCTGGTAGTATTTTTAATAGAAATTTTTAATAGAATTTTAGTCATGCCCAGAATTATCAGTGCTTATTATAAATGATTATACGTATTGCTGTTGGCACCTTCATTAATTCTGTGTCAGTGGTTTGTGTTTCCTATGACATACCATTTACTCCTGGGTTTTTGTGTGTGCTTTGAACATGCTGTTGCATATTGCTATTTATATATCCTTGGATTAAATTGATTTATATTTTCTGGTTTTAACTGAGTAACCTTTAGAGTGGACAAGTGGCTTTAATATTTATATAAAGAAACTGTGGATTGAATAGAAAAAAACAGTGGAAGTATCACTGAAGCAACAAGAAAATGTAGACACTTTTCCATTTGCTATGGATAACATCAAAACTCAGCCTGAATGTTTTGTTGTGACATATCTAAAACCGAGTTATCACAATTAACAGTACAATTACAACCAAACCTCGGTTCTCGAATGTCTCCCATCTTGAACAATTTGGTTCTTGACCAAGTTGTTCATGGAAAAAAATGTCTCTCGTCAAACAAACCTTCAGTTCTTGACCTGACAGCTCTGTTGTGCTGATACCTGTATGATCAGTCATGCATCTCAAAGTGACAGAGGAAGTTCGGTTTTTGAACAAGTCACTTCTCAAACAGCCTCCTGGAACAAATGAAGTTTGAGAACTTAAGATCCCCTGTAAAATGATTTCTCTTATATATGTATTCATGTTTTATAATATTTCATAATCAGAATATTATTACATATATATGTTTAATTAATAAACACTTGAGGTCCATGTTGAAAACTTTACTACTCTTGTTGAGTAGTCAGGAACATTTCAAGATCAGTGGCTTCATCACCCTCTTCCTAATCTACAAAAGCAGCCAAACTTTTTGTTGGTTTATAAATTCTTAAATATGTGTGCAAATCTCTGAGGATTTCTGTTTCCATTGCTTACATTTTTTTCCATTAATCTGGTTTTTCCTTAAGAATCAAAAATCAAATTTATTTTTTTCTGGGTTTTGCTTTTCTCTTGATGCATTGTTTTTAATTTAATTAATTAATTAATTAAAGTTAATTGTTGAAGTACAGTTTTCTGTCTTTTACTCCCAGCCCACCCCAAAAGTCAAGTTTAAATAAGCATATTATTTTTTCATATTGCTAGTCTATATTGCACAGGAATTGCTACTGAATACAAAGATTAATTTACACAATTTCAGTTATTCTTTTATGTTAAATGTATCTTTGTGGTCTAGTTTAGGAATGCCAATGCCAGTTTTATAATACTTGCTTTCCCAGCTAAACTCTTGAAAGAGTTGTATATACTTGTTTCCAATTTATCTTCTTCCATTCTCTTGAATATATTCTGGCAAGGTTGTGTCCTCACTTCTCTACTTGAAACAACTCTTTCCAAGATCTCCAGTGATTAAATTACCTCATTGTCACATCCAAAGTCATTTCTCAGTCCTCATTTTACTTGACTTCATCAAGCATTTGACCCCTATAATTGTGCTTTCCTTGAAATAACTTCTTTACTTGGCTTCTGGACACCAGTTTCCTCTTACCTCGTTGGTTGGTTCTTTGTTAACTTGGAAGTGCCTCAGCATTTCTTCCTGTCTACACCCCATTCCAGGGAACCAACCATGTATGATGACAGTTCCCAAATTTGTATTCGCAGGCCATAATACTTCTACCTGAGCTGCAGACCCATCAACTAACTGCCTGAACAACATCCTCGTTTGGATATTTAATTAATAAGTACCTCAAAACTTTCATATTTAAAAATGGGCCCCTGATTGGCACTCCTCTTCCACAATCTTTTCTATTTCCAGCCTATTCTGTTTCCATCAATAGCAACTTCATCTTTGTAGTTACTCAGGAGAAAAACCTTAGAATCATCTTTAAGGCCTTTCTTGTTCTGTCACCTCACATAAAACCCTGTTATCAAATCTGTTTGCAAATGTCTTTACTTTTATCTACAAAATATTTCCTGAATTTGACCATTCCTTAACATTTCCTCAGCAACACCCTAGTTTTAGCCCATCATCTTTTGCTTTAACAATTACAGTAGTCACCTAATATAATTAGTTACCTTACCTCTCCCCTGGACTCCCCACAATTTTTTATTTTCCCACCCTGTTGTCCACTTTTGCTTGATCCCTTCACCTCCAGCCTTCCCCCCAAAGCTGCTGTCATCCTGCTCTTTATGAGTCTGTTTCTATTTTGCTTGTTAGTTCAGTTTTTTCTTTGGATTACACACATGTGTGAAATCACATAGTACTTGTTTCTCTCTGACTGACTTATTTCACTTAGTATAATGTTCTCCAGGTCCACCCATGCTGTCACAAATTTTTTATGACCAGTAGTATTCCATTGTGTAAATGTCCCATAGTTGTTTTAGCCGTTCATCTATTAATGGACCCTTGGGCTGCTTCCATATCTTGGCGATTGTAAATAATGCTGTAGTGAACATAGGGTTGCCTATCTTCTTTTGAATCTAACAGTTTCTTTAATACAGCATTCGGAGTAATCCTGCATTTTTTTAAACAAAATGTAATTGAAATTATATTACCCCTCTACTCTTAATTTTTCATTAGCTTCTCTCACTCTGAATAAAATGTAAAGCCCTTACAGTGGCTTGTGAGGTAATTTACTATACAGTGGGTAATATCATATGTGATTCTGATATTATCCTTCCCCCCTCCTTAATTTTATAACTTATTTCTTGTCCTCCACATTCATTTCATTCTAGCCACACAGGCGGCCTTGCTTTTCCCTGAACCTATCAAGCATACATTCAACTTGGTTTTTCTTCTGCCTGTAATACTTTCCCCCTTGCTTTCTCCTTTGCCTTAGTAAGGATCAAATGTCACTGTATTGGCAAAGCTTTCCTTGACCACTGTATTACGATATCAGGTACTTCCCAGCTTTCACTTCCTGTCTCTCCTTACCCTACTTTATAGCATAACACTTAACCACCACCTAAAATACTACATATGTACTTGTTTACTTGTTCTTATCCCCCCCATCCCCAAACAGCCCCCCCCCCCCCAATTTGGGAGGAATAATGGTTGTTAATGCTGCTGTTGAGTTCTGTTTACATTTACATTGGTGAAATACTATGTTATTAAATATTTTACCACATTTTGGGCTTCAAAATTTTTTGCATTTTTCTCTAAAACCTAGGTGCATCTTATGGTCTGAAAATATGGGTATATAGGGACTAGAAATAAAGCCACAACAAAAGATGTTAGTTAACTGACTGTCTTTAATATGTTTCCTAAGTAATGTCTTATAGATTACTTAAAAATTTTATTTAGAATTATCTATATGTTGAAGTAGAATATACATTCAGAAAAATGTACAAATTATAGATGTATAACTTGATGAATTTTTATGAAATGATTATGTAGGAAAAATTACCACCCAGATCAAGAAGTTGTATGTTTCCAGTAACCCACAAATCTCCTTGTACCCAGTCATTACCTCTGTTAAAGGTAGACAGCCACTGTGGCATCGTTTTTTGCCCATTTTGAGCTTTACATAAATGGAATTTATATTTATGTATCTGTGTGCGTGTGTGTAGAGAGAATGCCTTCTTTTGTTCATTATGTTTGTGACATTCATTCCTGTTCTTGACTATAACTTAATTTTCATTGTTTTAACATACTCCATTGTATCAGTGAATATATCATGATATATTTTCTCTTTCAATACTAGTAGATATATGAGTTGATTCCTGTTTAGGGTGAATTTTTGTACTTCTAGTATTATGTGTATGCATTTCTGTTAGAATAAAATTGCTTGGGTTATAGGGTATATATCTAGAAGATATGGTCACAAGAGTTTCCAGAGTTGTTGCACTGATTTACCATATACAGCCACCCACAATGTGGGAGAGTTCCAGTTGTTCCACTACTTTGTCAACAATTGGCCTGGTCTCTTTTTAAAGTTGTAGCCATTTTGGTGGGTGTGTAGAGCATCACATTGTGTTTTTAATTTAATTTTTTTGATATCTAATAATGAGTAGCTTTTAATACTTTTATGAGCCATTTTGATGGGTTATTATTTTCTCTTCTCCCTAGTCTTATAAATAGATATCTAAGAATAACTAGGGACCACAGTAGACATTAATACAACACAGAAAAAAATATTTTCCTATTACCTATACTACGATACTGAGGAAGAAATAAGCTTGGCTGCCTAGTACTAGAGACTTATTTTTAAGGTGTTTATTAAATTGGTATGCAGTTGAATTATTTAGGACTTACTAGATTGATTAATTAATTTTGTGATTACGGTTCTAAAATATCCCAGATGTATATGAACACGTGAAATGATTAAAAATTGTTTGGGCAGATTATTTATT
Source organism: Artibeus jamaicensis (assembly GCF_021234435.1). Classification (NCBI taxonomy): domain Eukaryota; kingdom Metazoa; phylum Chordata; class Mammalia; order Chiroptera; family Phyllostomidae; genus Artibeus; species Artibeus jamaicensis. The sequence continues at coordinate 11,540,130 of NW_026521814.1, read as the reverse complement.
TACTGAGCACTTTGTGATCCTGTGCATATGGGTTGATTCTTAAAATTATAAAAAATTTCTCTTTATGTACTATTTGCATATAGAAAGAGCATAGAAAAGTAGAGGGCAAAGTCTTCACAAGAACTTCTATATTGGAAGGTTTGTTCATTTAGTCAGATTTTATTTTCTGAGTACTTTGGAATGAAGCAGTCATTATCTACAGAAATATATGAGTCAATAAATCTAATTAATTTTACTAGATGCATGTATAATGGAGATAACACTTAAAACTAGTCTTTTTTTTTCTTGGTAGACTCTTGATTTAAAAAAAAACACAACCACTTTTATTGTTGTGCAAATACAGTTGTCTCCATTCCCACCCCACCCATTTTTGCCTTCCACTCTCCATCCTACCCCGTTTGGCTTTGTCTGTGTGTCATTTAAACATGTTCCTTGATGTTCCCCCTATTTTCCCCCTTCCCCCCTCCCCTCTGGTTACTGTTAATTTGTTCTTTATTTCAATGTCTCTGGCTATATTTTGCTTGCTTATTTGTTTTGTTGATCAGGTTACATTTATAGGTGAGATCATATGGTATTTGTCTTTCACTGCCTGACTTATTTCACTTAGCATAATGCTTTCTAGATCCATCTATGCTGTTGTGAATGGTAGGAGTTCCTTCTTTCTTTCTTTCTGTTGTGTAGTATTCCCATCAGTAAATGAGTGGGTCAAAGAATTATGGTACATTTACATAATGGAATACTACACATTTGAACTACTTTTAAAAGATGAGTAGAGGTTAGTTAAATGAAAAAGGAAAGAGCCAGAAAACAGGCCAGGCAAAATGTACATACAAGGGCATGGCGTTGAGAAAGGACGTGTTCTAAAAATGATGAGAATTTCAGTGTTTTAATATTCAAGTTGGAAAAGCAGGTTGGGGCCAGATTGAGAACATTCTTAAATACCAAGTTAATGAGTTTGGACTTTATACTGTAGGAAATAGCAAATTAGTTCAAGTTTTGAATCAGGAAAGTGATGCCATTGAATTTTTATTTAGGAAGAAAATTTTGGAGACCATTAGAAGATGGATTGGCAAGAGAGAGGTGAGAGGCTGGGAGTGGACTGACAGGACTCACCTGAAGTTGGTAGTTTGAGCAATTAGGTGACTTATATTAACGTTGTTACGAAAGGAGAAAGTTTTGGTGGATAGAAAAGATGTGTTTAATTTGTACATGTTAAGTTCTCTGTGTCTGTGTTCAGATTCAGTAAGAAAGAAAATTAAGTTGTAAGTATCCGTGTCCATGACACGTTCTTTAAACATATTTTATAGATTCCAGTAAGAGAATTAGCAACAGAAGCATATCTTCATCCCCTTAGTAAAGGGCCCTCTCTCACCAGTTGCTTTTTTTGTTCTCAGTGTTTTTCTTAAATCTTCTGTCTTTAGACTTCTTTATTCATTCTTGATATTAGTATTTTGTCCTCCTTTTTTCCTGCTGTCTTGTCACAAATGTAAGATGAGCAGCTTTAAAGACACTTGATAAAACCCCTCATTTTATGCACTTCAACCAAAGCTGCCTATGTGATATCCATATGCTTGGATATGCTATGTGTTTTATTTAGCTTTGTAAAATCTAATGCTGTATAGTATTAGCTTTTTGTGCAAGTACTTAACTACATATTAGTTTACATTTTTTAGATTTTTATGTAAATAGAATCATGCCTGTATATGTCCTTTTATCTGGTTTCTTTCAATTAACATAATTATTTTGAGCTTTATTTATGTTGTAGCATGTATCAGTAGTTCATTCCTTTTTATTCTGAGCGGTATTCCATTGTGTGGATATACAGCAAGTCCTTGAATAATCTTTCATTCACTGTCATTTCCTTATAAAGATAATCAGATACCATAGCCTGTGGTAAGAAGACTGGTTTTGCTCTATATAGTCTTAAAGTCACAGAACCTATTGATGATGTTAAGTGAGGACTTCTGTACCACAGTGTGTTATCAATTCACCTGTTGAGAGATGTGTAGGTTGTTTCCAAGTTTTAGCTGTTACCAGTCAACTGCTATAAACATTTGTATACAATTAAAATGTATGGACATATGCTTTCATTTCTTTCGGGTAAATACCTAGGAGTGGAAGTGTTCGACCACAGTATGGGCATCTGTTTAACTTTTTTCAAAGATAACTGTACCATTACTGTACTAGTTTGTGTTTGTTTCTACTTCCAGTTCCTCCACATCTTTGCCAATGCTTGGTAAGGTCAGACTTTTACATTTTAGTCCCTCTTATAGGTGTGTAGTAATAGCTCATTGTGTTTTTAATTTGCATCTTATTGACTATTTTCATGTTCCTATTTGTCATCCACAGCTTTGGTGTGTCTTTGGTGACATACCTATTGAAAGCTTTTGCCTATTTTTTACAGGTTTTTCTTTTATTGAGTTTTGAGAGTTCTTTGTATATGCTGGAAACAAGCTCTTTTTTAGCTATATCTTTGTAAATGGTTTCTCCCAGTTGGTGGCTTGTCTTTTCATTCACTTAACTGTCTTTCAAAGAGCAAAAATTCTTAGTTGTTATCATGTCCAGTGTATCAATTTGTTCTTTTATGAATTGTGCTTCTGGTGTAATACCTAAGAATTCTTTTCCTAACTCAAGGTCATGAGATTTCTTCCTTTTTTCTTCTAAAATTATAGTTTTAGGATTTACATTAATTTTTTTTTTACGTTTTTATTGGGGTTAGGTTTTACATTGGATCTTAAATCCATTTTGTTCTATTTAAAAAAATATGTTGCAAGACATGGAACTAATTTAAATTTTTACATGTGGGTATCCAGTTGTTCCAGCACCATTTGTATGCTCTCTCCACTGAATTGCCTTTACCTTTATTTGGAAACTCAGTTGACCTATGTGTGAATTGATTTCTAGATTACATTCTGTTCTATTAATCTGTGTATATCTATCCTTTCACTAATACCACACTGTCTTGATCACCATAGCTTCCTGGGAAGATTTGAAATGAGAAAGTGTGAATCCTTCAACTTTGATCTTCCTTTTCAAAACTATTGACTATTATAATTGTTGACTATTGCAGTTTCATGTGAATTTTGGAATCAGTCTGTTGTCTTCTTTTTTTCTTAAGCCTTGGAATTGAATTGGGATTATAAGGAATTTATGATGGGTTTGAAGAGAACTAAGTTACCAATTGCAATGGTTCATTTTCTGTGTCTGCTTGACTAGGCTGTGGTGCCCAGCTGTTTGGTAAAACTTCAGTCTGGATGTTGCTGTAAAGGCATTTTTAGATGTGATTGACATCAAAAACAGTTGACTTTGAGTAAAACAGATCACTCTCAGGAATGTGGGTGGGCCTCATCCAATCAAGTTGAAAAGGAAAGACTGAGGTTCCACAAGTAGAAAGGAATTCTGTTTCAGATTGCCTTCTGACTACAACGTTAACTCTTGCTGGAATTGTTAGTTTTTCCTATGGATTTCAGACTTTTCTGGCCTCCATAACCCTCTTCATACACACATCCTACTGGTTCTATTTCTTGGGAGAATACTAACACACCAATATCGAGTCCTGAAATCCATGCCTGTGGCTGGAGAGGAGGCAGCACCTTTTATACAGGGGCCTGTAGCCCATAGTAAGTCATATGTATTGCATGGGGGAGCTCTGCTGCCAGGGGCCACCCAGCTCATCTTCCCAGTGGTCTAGCAGCCTCGGAAGGAAGTTGGGGAGCACTTCCCTGCGGGATACAGGGCAGCCACAAGATTTGTGGCTTGCACGGGGGTGGGGGAGGTGGGGGTGGTGGTGGTGGCGGCGGCGTGTGTGCTTGAGCGTGGTTGCAGGTATTTAATTCTTAAGTCATTATTTCACTGGGGAAGTAGAAACCAATTTCCCCTTTAATTTCCAGCCATCACTTTCTCTCTGCATCTGAGGTCTGGCACATTTTGTGGTACATAGTAATTATTTGTTGGATGAATTTTGTGCCTGTATCCTTTTCTTCCTTTGTGTAATAGAGGAAGAGGTGGCTGTGCTTCACCACCTTAAACTTCTAAGTGCTCTGGATCATCATTCTCTCCTGACTCCTTAGGGAATTCAGTGTTTTCAACCTCTCCCTCTGTAAATAGATCTTTCTCATAAGCATTTAAATATATTTAAGTCTTTTTTATCTTTAAAAGCAAAACAAAACTCTATCTTTCTTCCTAGGTCCCCTTTAGTTTCTACTGCTATGTTTGTCTCTGAAGCCAGACTTCTTGAAAAACAAAGTATACTTGTTACTAAACATTTTCTTGCTTCTTGTTTAAGTCAGTTTATTTCCTTTTTTATATGCAGTATTTGATGTTGACCACTTCCTCTATTTCTTGAAACACGTTTTTCCTTTCCCTTTCTTTTTTAAAAATTTATTTATTTTTATCGATTATGCCATTACAGTTGTTCTCTTCCCCCCTTCATTCCCCTCCACCCTACCCCCCATCCCCACCATTACCCCCTTTAGTTTATGACCATGTGTCTCAAGTTCTTTAGATTCTATATTTCCCATACTATTCTTGCCCCCCCATCTATTTTCTATCTACTGTCTATGCTTATCTACTTATTTTCTATACCTTCTCCGCCCTTCTCCTCCTCCCATTCCCCTGTTGCTGACCCTCCTTGAGATCTTCATTTCTATGTTTTCACTCCTGATCTAGCTGTCATTTTAGTTTGCTTTTGTTTTAGGTGTGGTTGTTAATAACTGTGAGTTTGCTGTCCTTTCACTGTTCATGTTTTTTTAACTTCTTTTTCTTAGATAAGTCCCTTTAACATTTCATATAATAAGGGCTTGGTGATGATGAACTCCTTGAATTTGATCTTATCTGAGAAGCACTTTTTTTATCTGTCCTTCCATTCTAAATGAAAGTTTTGCTGGATAGAGCAATCTTGGATGTAGGTCTTTGGATTTCATGACTTGGAATACCTCTTTTTTTGCTGGATAGAGCAATCTTGGTTGTAGGTCTTTGGATTTCATGACTTGGAATACCTCTTTTTTTGCTGGATAGAGCAATCTTGGTTGTAGGTCTTTGGATTTCATGACTCGGAATACCTCTTTCCAGCCCCTTCTTGCCTGTAAGGTCTCTTGAGAAATCAGCTGACGGTCTGATGGGAAATCCTTTATAGGTGACTGTCCCCTTATCTCTTGCTGCTTCTAGGATTCTCTCCTTCATTTTAATCTTGGCTAATGTAATGATGATGTGCCTTGGTGTGTTTCTTCTTGGGTCCAACTTCTTTGGGACTCTCTGAGCTTCCTGGACTTCCTGGAAGTCTATTTTCTTTGCCAGATTGGGGAAATTCTCCTTTATTATTTGTTCCAATAAGTTTTCCACTGGTGGCTGTTCCTTTCCCCCTTCTGGTACCCCTATAATTCGGATGTTGGAGCGTTTAAAGATGTCCTGGAGGTTCCTGAGACTCTCCTCATTTTTTTGAATTCTTGCTTCTTCACTCTTTTCTGTTTGGCCATTATTTGCTTTTTCTGGTCCACTCCTTTGATTTGAGTCCCAGTTTCCTTTTCATTGCTATTGGTTTCCTGTGTAATTCCATTCATTTCAATTAGTTTCGCCTTCATATGTTTGTCTAATTTGTGGCTATAATCAACCAGTTCTGTGAGGATCCTGATGACCAGTGTTTTAAACTGTGCGTCTGAGAGTTTTGCTATTTCTTCATCGCTTAGATTTATAGGCTGTGGGGCTTTGAGATCTTCTTGAGCCATTTTTGGTCTGTTTGCGCCCGTTAAGTACGAGGAGCGGAGCCTTGGACTCCCAGGTCGCTGGGTTGTGACACTGTATGTGGGGGCGTGGTCAGAGAGGGGGAAATGGTGGCCCCCTCTGCTGTTTCGAGCCGCTGGGTGAGGAGCAGCGCCTTAGGTGGTTCACCAGGGCAGGGCCCCTTAGGTCACTGGATTATGACACTGTATGTGGAGGCAGGGTCAGAGCGGGGAAATGGCAGCGCCCTCTGCTGCCGCTAGCTGTTGGGGCCTGCTGGGTCCCGTCCAGTTGCCCACTCCCTCGCTTGTCTATCTGTGCAGGAACGCGTGACCACAGTCAACTTGCTGTTTCCCCGCGGTCACTCGCTGGGTCACTCACTAGGTCCAGCCCTGTGCCTGGGTTCCGTGCACCGAGTGTCTGACTGAGTTTTCCTGTGCTACCCCGCTCTGCCAGCTGCTGGTTTCGCCCCTCTTACCAGTCATGCTGAAGAATTTGTTGTTATAGACTTCCAAAAAGTTCAATTTTCCGTGTTCTGGCTGTGTTTTCCGTTGCTAACATTTAGTTGTCTCTAAACATGGTTGTGTGAGAAAGCACGGTGCCTCCACCTATGACTCCATCTTAGCCGAAGTCCTCTCTCCCTTTCCTCTCCCTTTAAGTACCTTTTCCTGGTTGCTTCTTTCCTTTTCAGGTTCCTCGTCTTCTACTTGTACTTAAAAATAGGTATTCTTCATAAGCCACTTTATCTTCTCATTCTACTCACAGTCCTTGAGCAATTTAACCTACTTCCTTGGATGAACCCCCATCACTGTATACTTGTATACTTGGCAACCTCTGTATGTCTAGCATGCACTTCTTTCCGAGTTCCAGCTTCCTTTTTCATATGTTATAAACAGTTTAGACTTCATGACCTTCAATCTTGAGCTCATTAACTGCCCTTCTACGTTTCTACCTGCACCTTCCCCATGGTTTCCTATATCAGGAGTCCATACTACCATCTGTGTGCTTTGTTGCGCAGGCCTGCGTCCCCTCTCTTTCTATATTTCCCCCAGTTCTTAGTTGTGGTTATTCTGTTAAACTAGTTTTAAACTGTTTGAGCCATTTTTCTTGGTTGTTGGTTATACATTCTAGTTTTCATTGATACAAATTTAGGAGGTTTGGGGTACATTTGATTTTTTTAGGCTCTTTTGCCAAATTATTAGTGACTAGCCGATCTAAAATAAATTTTCATTGAGATTCTTTAGTTTGTATAAATCAAAATAAAAATTTGTAGGAATTTATTTTACTGAGAATGATTGTATTCAGTGTTTGTTATAAATTATATAGTTTATTTAAAAATCAGTTTTCTAAGGTGAAAAAAAACCCTTAGTTGCTAGTAGAAAATGATGTTGTATCATTATTGATAAAAATAAAGATGTTTAGCTCTGCTGAGAGGATGACATAACTTCTTGCCATATTCACTCTTTCTCACTATTGCTCAGTTTGTTTCCCAGTCTGGTTTATAAAAAACTCACTGAAAGTAGAAACTGTCTCTGATACTTTTATACCTCCTCTCACAGTGATGTTGTGGCCATTCAGGATATTTTAGTAATGACTGATGTTTAATGCTTAAGTGTGAGTACCAGTTTCAAGTGCATGCCACCTTCTTTTTGCATTCACATAGTACCTACAGACTAGATTGTGAAAGAGAGGTTTAGGGTATTAGAGTTTGTTTCAGACTGAATTGACATTGGATTTATTGCCTAATTGGACAGTTATAATTGAAGTTTCAGGTTGTTTATGACTGAGCTTGCTTTAAAAAACTACTTGTTTTTCTTAATGAATCTTTTGAAACAGTAAGCAGATGCCAATTTTATTCCCTTTCTGGTGTAATATTTGACATTTGGAATAAAAGAGATTGTTTTGAAAGAATAAGCCACAACAGGCTGCGGTGATTATGCTCCATAAACAGTTGCTTTTTGACTTTTATGTAGTATTCACTTTACCTTAGTGTGGCTCAGGACTCATGCTGTGTTTTTGGGCCAATGGGCTGCTTCTCACTGGTTTTTGTTTTCTTCTTTAGATATTAGGATCAAGGAAGAAGAACCTGATCCTGAAGAGTGGCAGCTCAGTGGTGATTCTACATTGAACACCAATGATCTAACACACTTAAGAGTACAAGTGGTAGATGAAGAAGGGGACCAACAACATCAAGAAGGAAAAAGACTTCGGAGGGTAGCTTGCACCTGTCCCAACTGTAAAGAAGGTGGTGGGAGGTATGCACACATGAAACATACATTTTTTAAGACTGCTAATATCATCACCCTAATTTTTGAAGTACTGCATGCCATATCACTTACTTGTGGGATATTATTCATGACAATCATTTTGTGTGTATGTGTATGAGTGTGGCAGAAAAAATTAAGGGAACAAAATATATGAAATTAAAACTTCCAGATCTAAACACCTTTTTCAAAACAAAAATTGCTTGGTTGTCTATTGAAAAACAAAACTAGTATAACAGATGCCATTTAACAGGCCCATGTCAGAAATCAGCATATTTGCAAATTGGCCTTGGGATTTGTCCAAGATGAAAAGTTGATTCTTAGCTTGAGAATAGCAGTTGTATAAACATAAGAAGTTCAGAAGTAGTTGATAACCATAAGTATTTCCATTTCCAACAGAAATAAATAATAAGCCTTAGTGATGGAATTTTTAAAAAAGTAAAACTGTAATATTTCAATTTAGTGTTTTTAAAAATAAATATTAAGACAATAATGTGATGGGAATAAACTCAAAACAGATCAGTAACTATATGAAATGTGGAAGGATTAAGCTTAATAATAGGGATGGAGATTTAGATCATGTTTTAAAAACAAAATCTAGCTTTATTTTGTTTATAAGGAACACCTCAAATAAATTGGTATAGGGATTTTGAGGCTAAAAAGATGGGAAAAGATTTATTAGGGAAATTTAAAAAGGGAACTTGGATAACAATGTTAATATTAAGCAAGGTAGGATTAAGGTAGAAATCATTAAATAAATAGATAGGGATATTTTAATAATATGAAGTTTTCACTAAGAAGATTAGTAGTCATGGTATATTTTCCCACATCTTTGAAATATACAGAGCAAAAACTGAGAACTGTAAAGACATACTAACCAAATCCCCAGCCATAGTGAAAGGCCTTAATGTACTTCTCTTGGAAATGCACTGTTTAAATAAGACCCAAATGCTATTGATACAGTTAATGAATTTGATACAACACTTTATCTGCCTTTGAATTGGTCTTACTAATTGATTTGTACATTGGTTAGCCAATTAGAAATAATAGTAATGATAACTTTTAACATTGAGAGCTTACTGTGTTCTAAATAGTCTTAGAAGGGGAACATAGAGAAGTGACTGACTAGCATGAGCACATCAGAACTTTACTACTCTACTGCCTCTTAAGTGCATTTGCTTCTATAGTTGATGCTTAGATATTTGTATTCGTTGGTAATTATTCAGTTGTTTGAAATTTTATGTATTTGAAATAGTTTGGTCAATTTAAATAAGTAAATGTAATTCTAGTTAGGCAAACACCTCTGAAATTGACACATTTTTTTAGAGGAACTTTCAAGATAATTGCTTATGAAAGTCGAATTTGAGGATCAAGGTTGGACCTGTGTCTTATTCTTTAAAATGAAAATCTTTAGAATATATGTTTGTTAAACTAATGCATGCTCATAAAAACTCAGAAGTATAGAAGAATATTAAAACAGTATCAAAACCCTATCTTACTTCAGGATAACCACTGTGATGTATATATATATCCATCCTTCCAGACTTTATATATATTTTAAAGCACGGTCATTTTATTCTAACTGCTTTATCTGTCTGTCCTTATTTTGGAAGTTTTTGTGACCACATTTCCAAGTCTATATTTTACATAAATTTTTTATGGCTGTATATTAAGTAGTCTATCAAATGGATGCATAAGAATTTAACATCTTTTTTTGGAGTTTATTGTCATTCTCATCCTCACATATCCATCTTGGCATTTTGTCTGATTATTTCATCAGTGTAAATTGGCAGAAGTGGAATTTTGGATCACAGAGAGTTAGTTGTGTGCTAGAAAGGCTGTATCAGTGTCTGTATACTTCCACTAGTGTGTATGATGAGATAGTACCTGCTTTTCCACACCTTTGCCAGTAATGGATTTTACTATTTTTTCAAACCTTTTTAAAGTCTGATAGATGAAAAGTAATACCTCAATATTGTTTTATTTAGTATATTTTTATTACTTTGTGAGATTGAACATTTTTGATATGTTTATTTTATCATTTTAAAATTTATTTTGTGAATTATTTTTCTATGTCTTTTGTGAATTTGTTAATTTATGTGTTTAATTCTGTCATATGCAGATATTTTGAAGCACAAAATTTTTAGCTGGTCAGTCTTTATGAGATACCTTGTTACCATACTTTTTAAAATCTTTTCAATCCTGAGGATTGTGAAAGTGCTTATTTTTTCCTAAAAGTTTTGTGAGTTCATTTTAAAATAACTTATTCTAAGCATTCAAAAATTGATGTTCTTGAGAAAAACACTATATCATTTCTTAGAGCTCTATAAACAAAATTCAGCATTATGTGGTAGGCACAATTGTATCATTGACAGTTGTTGCAATGAAGTAATAAAAGCATAAAATATATAGTAAATCCACAATATTTCAGTGTGTTCTGCAAAGGTGAGGTAGGTGGTACTTAAACAACATTGAGAATATTAGCCTTTTTTCTCAGTCATGTTCTTTGAAAAAGAATATGTGAAAGGTGGCATTAATTTAGAAAACTAAATTTCATTTGTTTTACGCTTTCAGCAAGGTGTAAAATAAAATTAAATACAAAAAATACTATTTACTTGGCCATTTAGCCAATGTTTATTAAGCAAAACCACCCTTCAGAAATTTTTTACTCCAGTGGAAGAGACAAATGATTTTAATAAAGTAAAATACATTCCAAATGCATTGTTATTTTTAGGTTTTGTGTAATTAAACCTTAATTTATATCTTAAAAATGAAGTTATTTTGCAAAATCTGTTTTTGTTTTTGGTCATTTCAGTTCGTGTCCCCTTTCTCCCATCCCAAGCAAAAGGAAGACTTGATTTATTTAGCTTTTATTAACCCCTCTACCTTTAGTTTATTTATTTAGTGTCACTCTGTCCTGGCATTAATAAATTATTTGGAGCATGTTTAGGCACTCAAGAATGGTAGAAACTTAAAACTGTCTTTTCAGGTTATGTAAAGGTATTAGCAGAATGATTATGAAAAGCAAGAAAACTTTGGGCTGAATCTTTTGTTTACTAAAGTTTGTTAAGAAATTTACTTTAATTCTTCTCCTGCCTTTACATCACATGCTATAAATCCATATCTAGGATATTTAGATTGTATTTGGAATACAATTTCCTTTTTAAAGGGAAACTTGAACCTGGGTTTTAAGCTTTTCCCTTAAATTATATATTTGTGTGTGCCCGTCTCCATTTTTATTTTCTTTCTTAGATGCCTGTCCCATTTCCAAACAGTGAATACTTTTTATTTTCTTATAATGAAGAATACTTTTAATATCTTTAAGAATAAGGAATATCTTTATCTTTCCCTGGCTTCTTGGTTCTTTGAGAACCCAGATTTGTTGTAATATGTTAACAATTTTGTGCTTTCTCATTGTTCTCAAGCTAAATTTTGCTAAGTAAGTAAAATGGCACTTTTGAGTTTAAAAAAGCACAATAATTTACCTGAGCTGTAGGCTTAGAGGAGAGGCAAGAGGTCATGAGTACAACAGTGAACTGAATTGGGTTCTCTGTGAAATTGCTATGGTGAACACAATATATAAAATTGGTTTGTGTGCTAGCAGCCACAGGCTTTGCTCTTTTTCTTAGGGCTATTTAAGAAAAAATAAATTAAAAAAGCTAAACTAAATGGAAACCATATTGGCTTTGGTTAAGACTTTGGCATTAACAGATGAGCCAGAACAACATGTTTCACTCAACTCAGCTCTTTTAATAGAGTTGTAGAAATTGGGGGTGGACTGGAGCAGAAACTAGAATTGTGTTAGATTATGACATCCTTGCCCTTGAGACAACAGCATGACTCCTCCTTGTCTTTACTTATGCTATTCCTCTGCCTGGAATGCCTTCCCTCCTTTCTATCTAAATCCTACCCACCTCCTCCACGAAGCCTTCTCTAACTACTGGAGCCCACATTGATGTCTCCCTGTTCAGAACACCTATGGCATCTAACAGCCAGCACTGCACCGTTTAGCACTGTTTGTCCTATGGCAATTTCACATGCTACTGAGTGTGAGTACATTAAAATATAAATGTGGGGAAATACGCATTTTCCAGTAAACTTTGAAAAATGATAGGTGTGTTATATACAGGAGGATTTTCAGGCTTATGGAAGTTTTACAGGCTATAGCTTAGACTGAGATTGGGGGAGGAGGGAAAGTTGGGTTCTTAAATGTACCTTTGTTAATCTTAGAGAAGCATTGCAAAGTTTATGTAATATGATTATGACAATTGGGATTCTAAAATGTCATGTTTTTTATGAACTCAATTTTATTCGGTAACAAGCTTATTCTTTTTTAAAGCTTGAGTAATAACATTTTCAGCAGTCTTTAGTATTATTTGAATATCAGTTCTGGAATCAAAATTTTTCCTTCTTACTTAGGCTAAAAGATCTGTTCACCCATGTAAGCATATATCTCCTAAACCCTGTTCTTAAGATCAATACTGAAATACAACAAATGTCAAATTTTGCGATGTACTTAATTATATATGTGATGTATAATTTTTGATATCTTTACATGGTTAATATGAAGGGAATTTTAACTGTAAAGATAATTTTTATTTATATTTATTTCATATAGTGCTAAGGGAGTAAGACAAAATTTTTCCAGATTTTTGAGAAAACTTTCTCCAGGGTATATTCAGGGTGTGGCCATACAAATATATGAATAAATATACTTAAATCATGTTAAAGTCTGCTTAAGGTTCCTATCTACCTTTTAATTGTACCTGTGATTAGTTATGCATTCATGCTTGGTTTATTTTCTTTTTAAATTAGCTGACAGCATGACTTTTGAGTATACCTCTTAGTTTCCCATACAACTAAATTGGAGTTGGGCCTATGCCATAGAATTTGTGAATGGTTCTGATAGATTATAAGTAGCTTTATTGTACATTTTTATATGTGGAATATTTAAATTCTATAATACCTTAGCACATTTACATTTGGACAGCAATTGCATTAATTTTGGAGTAAAATTAATATGTAAAACTTATATGTTTGAGATATATGTTTTTATTTAAATTGATTTTAATTCGTCTTGGTTGCTGATTGACCTCATGATGATAATGTCTTTTTGAAATTCAGTATGGGGATATATGGTGTAAGTGGTCCATTTGAATATTTTCATGTAAGTCTATATTATTCTGTGTGTGTTTTTTAGAGGTACCAATCTTGGGAAAAAGAAGCAACACATTTGTCACATACCAGGATGTGGTAAAGTCTATGGGAAGACCTCACACCTGAGAGCTCACCTGCGTTGGCATTCTGGGGAGCGCCCTTTTGTTTGTAACTGGATGTTCTGTGGTAAAAGATTTACTCGAAGTGATGAATTACAGAGGCACAGAAGAACACATACAGGTTACTAATATTTACTTTTAACAGACAAAAATGAATTATAGGGCTATATCTACTATGTTGGAAGTTTTTTTTAGCATATGTCACTGAGCTGGATTTTAAAAATGTGACTAATCACACCAAATTTTTACCTTCAGTAGTAATACCAATTTAAACCCACAGATTCCAACCAAGGCAGTGTTACTTATCTTGTAAAATAACATTTTATTTTATGCTGACTTTGGTTAGTTTTTTTAATAGTATTTTTTGACAGCATTATGCCACATTTATGCTGTTATTGTTCATGTTAATGTTTTAGTTGTCTGCTTTTATTCTTGATCTTTTTTTCATCCTCAACACTTTAGTAGAGAATAATTCCTTTTTTCAGATGAATTTAAGTATTTCACCTTTTCTCTTATTTTAATATTTGTGAAGTAAGCAAAAGACATTTCATTGAGGAATAATCAAGGCATTGTTTATATCAAGGTGCTTTCATTTAATTGTTTTTATATAGTGTGTGGTTGTTAATATTGAATGGACTTAGGAATGACCCAGACTAAATCCTAGTTTTCTATAACTTAGAGATAGTTTTCTCCTGCTACCATGTAATAAATAAGGTATTCATCAGTCTGTGCACAACACTGAAACATTGAAAACTATGTAATGTATTTACAGTCCCCAGAGAACTTAGAAGAAAGATACATGATGACACAGATGACGTTACGGATTCTGGAGTCTCCTAGATCTGTATGCAAATCCATGTACTCTTTAGGTTAAGCAAAGAAGTTGTCTCTGACTCTGCTTTCACATCTCTTGTATTTTAAATATTACATAAAATAACCTGTGAAATATTTGTAGTACACATATTAGATGCTCTACTTGTTTAAGTTTCTGTCTCACCCATGAGGTAGGTAGACATATGAACTGTTTGTAACTGAAATGAACAATATAAGAAAGATAACATGTTCAGAGCCAGAGATCATTATTGCTTGGGATAGTAAGGCATTCATTTTTGGGCAGTTGGCTGCGATAGTAGACCTATAGATGGCCCGATAAACACACTTTTCCTCAGTGGAATTTCATCAGCAGAATACAAAAAGCAATGTAAAGGGGGAGGAAAGATCTTTGATCAAATGTGTGGGAAACCCGGGTTAAAGAGGGTTATCGAATGTACCTTCGAGGCAACACCATTAGGACCGTTGATTGAATGTTAATGAGTACCTTGCATCTCTGTGTGTGTGAGGGGGGTGGGTTGTAGTGTGTGTAGCCTTTCCCAACTGTCTTTGATCATTGTACCATTTGCCATGGAACATCTCTTAGGACTAATGTTCCAAGAGAAACTTTGGGAAATGCCTTTAAGAAGAAGAATATGTGAATTAAAGAGCTGAGAGACCATTTGACATGAGTGAAGATGATATTTTATATGACACGTTTTTGTTAAGTACAGTTGAGCCATAATCCTAGCTTATCTGCAAGTTAGTCCTGCATTCCCATACCATTTATTAGAGTGGTGAAGTTCTGTGCTGTAGTAAAATTTGGTATTTAAGGTAGATTTGTCTGGCATTGATTTGTTGGATTAGAGAGGGAAAGACAAGGGTGTCATCACAGTATAATTCAGACATGAGTTCTGATGAGGGCCCACCTAGAGGAGAGGTGCTTAACTACCAGATTGAGAAAATAACGAGTCCTGTTGATGGGCGTCTCACTGGATTCCTTTTAGGCTGGCCTTTGCCTTATCTTCTAATCATCTTACATAGTGGGTCTTCAACTTGGCCATTAAGTCTGTCTTTTATATTAAAAATATTTTATTCACGTTGGGAGATAAAATTAGGTTTCAGGGCCTTATTAACTTTTAACACATGGTATTTTAGGCTTGTTCTTAATTATTCCAGCTGAAATCAAGTCAGCTAGCCATCTCTTGGGGTTAGTCAATCTTGGTGCACTTCAGGCTTGCATCATTGCTTTAATCTAGAAGTATTCTGTAGTTACTTGAATTCAGATAAAAGAGTTGGAGGTTTAATATGGATATAACATGTTAACAATACCTTAAATATAGCTTAAAACTATACTTTAAAGAAATACAGGGAGTCCTCACATAAATGTGGTTGGTAGGTTCTTGGAAACTAACACTTGAAGTGAAATTTTTTTTTTTTACCATGGGCTAATTGATGTAAACAAGAGTTCATTCCTATGGCATATTTTGGTCACAACACATCACTGCACTTCTAGGTAAAGACCCCAAACACTTGTAATATTAAACATTGAAGTATATGTGAGATCTATATATTTTTTCTTTTTTCTTTTAAAAGAAAGATGAATAAAAACAAAGTATTTTCCAACCTGCCTATTCTAAGTTCTGGGTTGTGGGTGGCTGGAGCCTCTTAGCAGCCCTGGGCATGAGGAGGGAACCCACCTAGACAAAATGCCCTTCCAGAGCAAGGTGCACGCACACCCACAACCACCACTCACTCAGGCTGGGACAGTGTGGACACACCAGTCTGCCTCACGTGCGTGTTTTTGGGATGTGGGAGGAAAGCAGAGTAGGAGCAGACCCTCGCAGACATGAGGGTACTGTGCATGCTTGACACAGACGCAGTCCCTGCTAAGTAGGAGTCAGACTTTTTCTTTCTCATTGTTACATAAAAAAGAACAAAAGTTTATTCAAGGACCTCTTATATGTTACAGGTGATCATTTTTAGTTGGTATCTTATATATAACATGTTTCAAAACTATCAGCATAGTCGAAGTGTTAAAATATCTGAATGACGGTCTATAATAAGTTTGAAGATTGTTTTTCATCAAAAAGTAAAGATGACATTGATTTTGAGGAGAACTACTTTATGAAAGAAATTTGCAGGGGCAGCTCATTAAATTAATACAATTTTAAGTGAACTCTGTTCCTTGTCCTTACCTGTCAGTGTTGGCTTATTTTCTTTCTCAGGGAATTAGCAACCTGTTAATGTTGAATTTTGAAAACTAAGTAACTTAATTTTATTTCTAACAGGTGAGAAGAAATTTGTTTGTCCAGAATGTTCAAAACGCTTTATGAGAAGTGATCACCTTGCCAAACATATTAAAACACATCAGAATAAAAAAGGTATTCACTCTAGCAGTACAGTGCTGGCATCTGTGGAAGCTGCACGAGATGATACTTTGATTACTGCAGGAGGAACAACACTTATCCTTGCAAATATTCAACAAGGGTCTGTTTCAGGGATAGGAACTGTTAATACTTCCACCACCAGCAATCAAGATATCCTTACCAACACTGAAATACCTTTACAGCTTGTCACAGTTTCTGGAAATGAGACAATGGAGTAAATATTACACAAATACTTATTCATTGTGGTTATTTTTATACAGTAGTGAGAAGAATATTGTTCCTAAGTTCTTAGATATCTTTTTATTGATGTGCAAAAATTTTTGGATTGACAGTAACTTGGTTATACATGACACTGAAATGCCTTACTTTGTATGATATTCCATAGTATATTAAAAATGGTAAAATTGCATGGGTTTTGTAGGTACTTTTGGAATCTAGAAGAAATGAAATTTTACCAAGTTATATAAAGAGAAAATTGAATTTAACAATGAGAATGGTAGTCTAACCAAATGCATCAATCCTGTGTGGTTTAGTGTAAAAATGAGAACATGTTGGTATTTATCTATTGTAAGATAAAAAAAAAAGTTGGTGGGTAAAAGAAATCATGTTATGATAAAAAAATTTTTTTGTAATTTTCTTGATGACTGGAATTTTTATTATGCATAACTGACAAATCAAGTTTCCAAGCAAATGTTACATAGTGTAGGCTTTACTTAGCTTATCAATTTGTCATTTTGAAGCTAATTATTTTAATTAGGTTAACTATGTACAATATTTTAAGCATTACTCTTGTAAGATTTTGAAAACTACATTTTAACATGGAACTCTAGGGATAGTCACCTTTTAAATCCTGTTGAAAAGCCATGTTTAAAATTTAATTTGCCAAAATAATGTCTTGTTAATATTCTTTCAATAATGAAGTTGGGCAATATAACCAATGTTTAAAAAAGTTTAAAATGTATAGGTTGAGGCATTTGGGTGGTAAGAAAATGTTATAGTGAAATACCCCTTTTCTTGCATATTGGAGGACCAAAAAATAAGGTGTATTGCGTCTTAGCAGCGACTTTTTTATCCAATCTTGTTTCCAAAAACCATATGTCTGCCAGGGCCTTAAAAGCCATCATGTAAATTACCAGTAAAGTATAACATATGCAAACATAACAAAATCACTTCCATAGTGACGATACTCCAACCATATGGATATTAGTCATAGAAAACTAGTGGTTTTATGATATTTTTTTAAGTCTTTTTTTTTTGTCTAGGTAGTCAGTCTGCACTTAAATATCAACCATTTTCCTTTTTTGCTTCTTCCCTTAAAATTTATATGTATCAGTACATTTAATTGAGAAACATATGTTTTTTATTATGCTGTATTTTCTTTTTATTTTTTAATTGTTTATATTTTCAATTATTAAAAAATGTACAAAATAAAGTTTCATTGCTGGTCTTGTAAGAGCTATACAATTTTCCTAAATGTATACTTATAACTGCAGCAGTTCACCTATTTCAAAAATTTGGAATTCTGTTCATTTGTTATTAAGACCACCTCAAATTTAAAGGCTACCTTATTGTACGTTTAAAGTGTATTATAACAGTGTGGTAGTTAATAAAACACTATTTTTTTTCTTTTGAGTTTGTTGTATTCCTATGCATTTAAAATATTGCAGCGGTATGGGGTAAGAAAGTCTGTGTGGTTTTTCTTCAACTTAGCGTTTTATTTGCCATTGTTGATTTCAGACACCAAAATTTTCTTGGGTATATTTAATTAAAGAGGGACGAATACAGGCATCAGCAGAATTCTAATTTTTCACCTAAGAATAAGCTTAAGTAAAACTTTTGAAAAAATTCTTTGCCCATATTGAGTAATACCAATTTCATCAACACCACTTTGCAAGCCTTGCTTTTTATTTACTTCTTCCTGTTAAAGCAATGCAGGATATATTGATTTATCAAAAACTTGAGTTTACATAAAGGTTCTTTTAAATGAAATCATAAGACAAGCTTTGGTAACAATAGCATGTCATTTGAAAAGGTTATGTTTTGAATCTGTGTATCTTAATTTTGACAAAAGCAGGGTAGGAAGAAGGGAAAATTTAACAATATTGCATGACTATATTTTAGACACTTTTGAAACAAAAATCCAGTTCTCTCCCCCTGTGTACAGTGGGGGTAGAGATTTACATTGTTTTTCAGGATCAATCTGACACTGTCCATAATATTTTTTAACTGTATAGGACAACTCTAGAAATACATATAAACACAAAGTTTTTCTGAGTGAAAGTTAAGCTTGTGGTTTGAAATAGGACTTGGAATTACAGAAATTAATCAGTTGGTTGTACAGTTATTTTGAAGTTATAGGCATTAGACTTTGAATCTTTAAACTTATTTAGATAATTTTTTATTATTATTGAGGGTGTGTGAAGAGGATTACATTAGAAGGTTGTTCACTAAACAAAATACCCATAAGTCAGGAGATTTAAAAACTTCTTAGTGATAGTTGAGGTGTTTTCAAATAATACTGAAATTTTACATTAAGTTTATAGAGTGTTTTTGATCCATGAGTTTCCAAGCCTATTTTCTCAGTTCTTAGAGCATGAATGCAATAAAGAAAGTAGTATTTAAAATCATTTAAATAAGTTTTTTTTTTTTTTAGATTTTATTTTAGAGAGATGGGCAAGAGAGGGAGAAAGAGAAGTAAAACATCAGTGTATGGTTGCCTCTAGCACACCCCACACTGGGGACATGGCCTGCAACCCAGGCATGTGTCCTGACTGGGAATCAAACCGGCGATGCTTTGGTTTGCAGGCCTGCGCTCAATCCACTGAGCTACACCAGCTAGGGCCAGTTTTTGGATTTTTTTGAGTGCTCATTAGATTCATCGGTGAACTTTGAATCTTTACCTAACAAAGAAATCAAAGTTAGTATTCACTAATACAGGTGATTTTTAAATATTTCTATTTTTGTATTAAAAGAAGTTGGATATACTTTGGAAATAAGTATTTGAAGAATTACCTAAAGTCATTTTCTAGTTTTAGGTATTGTTTATGAGTGTAATATTATAAATACAGAGGTTGGCAAAAGTAGGTTTATAGTTCATATAACAATGACCTTATAACAATAAGGTTATCGGTAAATAAACAATAATAAACTTGCATATTCACAACTATAAATCTTTTTGTCCACCACTGTATATTCTTTAATAGTTAGTTTTGTTAATTGCTTTATTTTTAGAAAAGCTAGAGTTAGTGCATATTCAGCGTATTTATATAGAAATCTATATCAGAACATAATCATCTAGTGGACTAGATGTGTCTGTACTTTAAAGAAAATATTACTTAAGCAAATTTTATTTCCTATATATTGAGAGTTATGGACTTAACTAGTGAAGTTACTCGTTAAGTGACTAGTGAAGTCACTTAAATACTAAGCATACATGTATGTGTAAACTGAAGGCATGTCAAATAATTCTTAGCCACTAGTCAACAGAAAATGCTAGGAGCATTTTACAGTAACCATAGGCCCATCTTCATCCTCGACCTACTTACTGAATCTACGTCCCTGGGGATGGCAAGACTATATGTATTGTGTAACAGCTTCTCAAATGTCTTTGATAAACACTTCCGGACTAGAAATCATTTCAATAGAGCGAGCATCCCTTAGCATCTTAATACTGACTCTTTAATCCCTAAGTTTTTGTTTTATTAAAATTTTTATTGTAGTCAATATGGTTAGAAATTTGGGGATATTACAATTAACATTTGATTTTAAAATATATGTTGACATGTTCATACTACCTATTAGTAGGTGCTGTGGTTTTCAGTTTTAATGATACTAACTTGGTAAAAATTGTTCTCAGTGTAAAAGAACTATTTTGTTTCACAAAACAGTACATTCAAAACTTTTTGCCATGAGTTGAGTAGTAATTTTTTTTTTCTGATAGCACAAAACAAATTGGTCAATGTCTTGTGAACAAGATTTGATATTTTAGTGGGATCACCTTTATTTAGTGCTGGAGACACAAAAAAGACACATCGGTTTGGCCCCTTTCCCTTCGTTCAGTTAGATTTGCAGTCATCAAATGTGTTGTAATGAATTTATACTAGTGGCAGATGAAAAGTGCCGTAGAACTTGCAGAATTCTCCATGGAGAAGTTTGGGAAACTCGGGCAGAAGAAATGGCATTAGCAAAGGTACAATGTGATTTGTTACAGCTGAACGGGGAGTTTCTGAGATGAAGGACAGAGTGGCAGAGTTCTGGAGTAGGGGCTGTGAAATTGCAAAGGAATTCAGAGTTTAGCCTACCAGCGGTTCTTGATCTTTTGGGGGATCACAGGTCTTAGAAAAATGTGCCTTAAATTCATTCAGGTTCATGGTGTTAAAATACTGCCTGGGCATCTTTGAGCTAAGGTCTGGACATTTGAAAATAGTCACACTCAAGGAACTGGTGAGGAAGAGGATTCTTTAAGGACACTCAGACCATGGAAATTGTCAAGGTGGTGACAAACACCAAATGCAGTACAGAAAGTTTGAGTCAGATGAAAAGTGAGAAGTGACTTGATTTTGGCAGTGAGTTGCCTGCTGGTTTTGTAAGCAGTTGAGAGTCTTGGTGAGAGAGTAAGGTGATTGAGGCACAGAAGAGGCTCTGGAGACAGCAAGCATACAATATTGATGAGTATTAACAAAATAAGAGAATAGAAGAATTTAAATGACCACTAAGCTACCCAGGAATAAATGCATAACAAAACAAGTTGGTTTTTTAAAAAGTGCACGATATGCTGCTGTGTAACATGATTCATACCATTTCATTATTATATATTTAAGGTATAATTTTTTAATGTTAAAAATGATGTGCCAAAATGGGGGACTTTATTTTTTTTCAGCCTTTCCTCCCCACCTCCCCACCTCCCAGCTTTTAACTTTCTTGCCTCTAATTCCATTTTAAACTACATACTGGATGTGTGATATTGGGTAGATTTCTTACCTAGAAACCTAATTTCCATCATTATAAAAGGGATCGCTAACAATAGTGCCCATCAGGATTGTGAGGATTAAAATGTAAGTACTTAGCATAGTGTCTGACTCATAGTACAGACTCTGTAAATGGTGTGTGTATTTTTTCACATCCGTTAACTTGGGAGATCTTATTTTTTTGCAGTGAAAGTAGTATTTTGGAGTTTCTGTTGTTTGGTTCATGTGTTGATTTTCAGAAGAAAGGGTAGTTTTGTTTTTAATGTAGAAATGTGGAAAGTCAACAGTAGGATCTAAATTAATAATGGACAGCGTGCCTGAAGTGACTCTTAGGATGGAATAAGAAGAAAAGAATGAAGCACAAAAAAAGTGTCTTAAAATTACACTGTGGTGTAGAATTCTATCGTATTTTAAACATTTCTGGAAGCCAGCCAAAGAATTTTTAGGTTCAATTCATTTCAGTTGAAAGATAAAATTTAGCTTTTGGTGGTTCCAGCCTTAAGCTGGAAAAGGCCATCAAAGAAATGCAGCTTATTTCTTCAAAAAATGTGTAAGCCTCCAATTACTAGACAACGGGGAAATGAAGTGTTAAGAGTGGGTAACTTATGGAGTAGATGGGGTATCTGCCCAACTTATGTCCAGTGTTTTGAATATTCCTGCCACCTTCTGGGATGAGCTGTTCAGGTGATTGGATAAGGAATGGACAGCTGGTCAGATCAGAGCCAGTCAGATGATTTCTGAGAATTTGAAGTTGGAAAGCTGATGTCTTGGGAGGTTGCATTTGGAACACGCTTGGGAAGCAGAAGGAATAAAGCAAAGATGAGAGAGATCCAACCCCAGAAGAAAAAGATGAAAACGGCTGCCTGGATTCCTGATAAGTAGTTTTTATTCCAGTGTTTTGTACCTGTTTGCATTTCTTACTCCCAGGATCCTTAAGGCACCCTTAAAACCTTACAGGGAGACTGCCCCACTTCCACCGTTAGTTTTTTTTTCCTTGAATTTGGGAGCCTGTTATTTGCTACCTAATAATTATGACGGAAACATCCGAGCTACGGTTCTTTCTTGCATGAAATACAGCGGTTTGAAATAGTTGATGACTTGGTCCTGTAGAATATACCACAAAGAGTCATGGTGAGTGCCAGGTGACTCAGAACAGGCAAGGGTGAATTTGGTATGGAGCCTGCATGAGCAGGGTGGACCTTGAAGAGCCTGTGAAACGTTCCTAAGAGAACTGATTAAAAGGCTTAGAAGTCCATCTGCAGGTCAGCACACTCTTATCCAAGGACTGTGTCCGTTTCTGTCAGTGTTTGGTCTTTATGAAATGACTTTCTGCCAACATCAGCTTTATAGTTAATATCTCACTCACATCCCAGGGTCTTCCCTTTATATTTTTGTTAGGTATTTGGGCTCAGGTTTTGTTTGGGTCTCACTTATAATTGTGTAAAGCCACTTTCTTAGTCTACCTCACACCCCAGTCCAAAAAATTCTTAATTGGCTCTCTCACTTTTACTCTTGCTAACTTTCTGTGGCTTTTTCATCTTGAGTCATTTAGTGATTTTCACAGTATAATGTAGTACGTAGGTTTTAGACTTAGCACACCTGTGTTGGTGTCCTGGCCCTGCTGCTTAACTAGCTCTGTGATCTTGACCGCTTTTCTGCTCCAGGCCTCAGTGTTCTAATGTGTAAAATGGAGTTAATTAATAGTAACATCTTAGGGTGATAGAGAAGATTAAATAGGTTCATGCATGTAAACCACTTCCCACAGTGCCTGACACATAGTTAAGTACTAGTAAATAAACCTTGGAGAGATCAACATTCCTTTTACACTTGGAAATAATCATCCCCACTTCGTATTAATGTGTTTCCTCACTTTGATCCACACAGTTGTCAGCAAACATGTATTAACAAAATTGCTAGCATTTATATTGTGCCTTTTTTATTATGAAGCATTTCAAAGGTACAGAAAAGAATACGGGAAATGCAGCAAACACCTGTGTGTCTACCATCCAGCTTTTGCAGTTGTTTTATATATATTTGTTTTCTTTAAAAAGGAAAGGATTATAGTTACAGTTAAAATCTATCTCTCCCTTCACTCACAGAGATTATTGCTGCTCTTATTTGGTGTTTACCAGAATGATGCCATGAATGGATTTATATTCTTATATGTGTACATATATAGGAGTGTTTTCATGTTTTTGAAACTTCATATAAATGGTATCATATTCTGTACGTAACCTTTTGGCATTTTTTTCCTCGGTTTTCAGATGTATCCATGTTAACACATCTCTTTAGATCACTCATTTTAAATGCTGTAGTTCACTGGATTAGTGTATCACAATTTATCTGTTTTCTTGGTGCACATTTAAGCTGTTTCCAATTCTTGGCTATTATACATAGTGCTACAGTGAAATACTTGTTTTCTTGTGCACATGTGTGTTTCTCTGAGGTATGTATCTGGAACTTCAATCATTGGCCTATTGAATACTCTTACCTTTCAATTCACCAGATATTGTCAAATTGATCTCCACAGTGTACGTCCCAAATTGCGCTCCTACCACCGGTGTATAGGAGTTCACGTATTCCTGCACCCTCCCTAATCCTTGGCTTTGGCCGATGTTTCTTTCCAATGGAAAAACAATATAATTTTATTTTGGAATTTGACAAAATGGTATAAAATTCATCTGGGAGAAAAGCCAGTGTAACTAAGAAGTTAAAAAGGAGTCAGAAACACTGAGCCCTGTGTATATATAGAGAGAGACTGGTACCAGTAGGCACACCAAACAGTTGCTAGCTGAACACAAACATGTTTTTCTTACTGGTTCCACCTTTTTTTAAAAAAGCTTTCCTTATTTTCCTTTTTTTTTAATTTTAAGATTTTATGTATATATTCTTAGAGCGAAAGGAAGGAGGAGAGAAACATCAGTTGGTTGCCTCTCCCATGCCCCCAACGGGGGACCTGGCACGTACCCTGACCAGGGATGGGAGCGGCAAACTTCCCGTTGGCAGGCTTGTGCTCAATCCACAGCCACACCAGCCCGGGCTCTCCTTTTGACTCCTTCAACCCCTGCCCTAGTATGGTGCTCCCCCAGCCTCTCACTGCAAGGGTCTCTTCACGCAGTAGACAGTCCTCTTGGGTGAACTGTAAAGAAGGCTCAAGCCAGCTAGCTACCTTCCCTGGTGTTCACCTCATCGGAGGGCTGGGAGTGTACGGTGCTGCACTGTGGCCTGTTGTGTCCCAGCCCTCTTCTCTCCAGTCCTCCCTTCCCACCCGACCCCACCCCACCCCCAACTCAAGCAGTCATTGATTAGCCAGTCAGCTGCATAAGCAGACTTCAAACAAAAGGCTTTCTCGAAGAGGCCTCAGTATTACCACTTACGTGTGCGTGCATGTGTGTGTGTGTGTGTGTGTGTGTGTGTGTGTGTAGTGTAAGAGAGACCACACGATGGAGGTGAAGTGGTAACTCCTGATTTTGATTCTTGTTTCCCTGCGTGCTGGTGAAGTTGAGCATCTTTTCACTAAGTGCACAACCCATTAGTTTCCTCTGAAGGGTATTGCTCATTTGAATCCATTGTCTCTTGCCTCTTGGGCTTATTTACACTTCTGCATTGATTTTTAAACATTTTAAATAAATTCTGGGTACATGTTTTAGAGATATATGGGCTGTTAATATTCCAGTCTTACCCTTTAGCTTTGGTGTTTTGTGTGTGTGTGTTATAGAAGTTTTATTGAATCTCTGAGTTGAAACTTTTTCTTAATAAAATTGTTGTCATAAAAATATTTCTCTTTAAAAATTATATGACTTTTTTCTTTCTAATTTAGCTTATTAACCCACTTTGAAATAATGTTTGCTTGCAGTGTGATATCTCCGCCCTCCACGTGGATAGTCAGCTGTCGTGGTGCTCTGCTGAGCGGCCCAGCCCTCCCCCCCGGGCTGTGATGCCTGCTCCGTCACGTGTGGAGTTTCCATGTGGTGTCAGTCTGCTCTTTCCTGTCTTCCCTGTACTGAGACTGTAAATAACTGCCATCGCCGTGTGTCCGCTTTTGACATTTGGTAGGGCAAGTCTCCTCCACCCACCCCTTAACCTGTCCTTCAAAATGGTTTTGAGCTCTGGCTCTTTCTATGAGTTTTAGGATGAAATTGTCAAGTACCTTTGAAAAGTCATGTTTAGACTTGTGTTTGCATTACATTGGGATTATAGATTGATTTGGAGGCAAAATGTTATCTTCCTACCTGTGGATATTCTTTATCTTCATTTACTCGTCTGCTTTAATATCTTTTAAAGAATTATTGTCTTCCCTTTGAAAAGTCTTGCATGTCTCTTACATTTCTGTGTAGCTTTTTCAAAGTTGTTGCTCTGGGGAATAGGTGTTTTTGGTAGTTAAGTGTGTGCTTTGGTCAGTGCTGGTTTGTGTAAATGCCATTGACTCTTGTAAATTGATTTTGTCTTTTGCTAGTTCAAGTAGTTTGCCTGCAAGTTCCACACAGTTTTCCATGGAGTCAGTCATGTTGTTTCAGATAGGAAAATGTTTCTCTCTTCATTTCCAATTCTGCTGTCCCCTTTAAAGGAGTGTTGCATCAGCAGCCTGATGTGAAATAGAAGTGGTGGTAACAGACATCTCTGTCTTCTTCCTCACCCCCCTTTACTTCTCTTTCCTGCGTACAGTCTTCTTTGGTCTTTCTGGTGTTATGAAAGAGGCAGAGTAGGCACTGTCTCCATTTAAAGTTCAGGCTTAGATAAAGTATCAGGCAAAGTTATGGCTAGAGAATGTGGACTCAAATCCAGATCTTCTGACTTCAAATCCTTTGTGATTATCTGAGGGACCACATCTGTCTTCATAGAATGTACAGGATCAATGACATTTTTCTCCTTTCTTCAACAAACATTTGGAATAAAACGATAATTCTTAGTTTCTATCATGGAGAATATAATGAAAGGCTGATGCCATTCTCACTACAATTACCTTTCAGACTTTAAAAATTTAAAAAAAAAGGTTTATCTCACTTCCTGTACTCTTTTTATTAGAGCAACATACTCCCTTTTGTTTCAAAGTTTGGGAAAGAGTCACTTTTTTTTTTCTTAAACATGATGCTCTTAAGATCTACAGCATACCCCTGCTAAGTGTCCACAGATGCAACATCTGGAACATGGCATTCCGACCACGCAAGAGCTGAGCAAAGTCTCTGCTTGGCACAAGGTTATACTCATAGGACAACTCGTAAACCTTTTATGAAGTCCAAAGAGAGAACGTAGGGACTCATTTGCTCAGGTTCTAGTGTGATGCTCAAGGAGAATTGATAGGCCAAGTTCACGGTAGGAAAAAGCAAACATAAGGAAAGTTGCTTATGGGGTCTGTCTTTCAGGCCAAGTCTCCTCAGATCTACTCTTGTACTGGAGACAGTGAGTCAACCCCGAAATGGAAACTAGAGACTACACGGCAGTAACATGCCTTTGACCAACTTTCTAATCATAGGTGGCGAAGAAGGAAAACGTACTACTTTGCCCTGTAAGATCATTGTGTGACTGATGACACACAGCAGAAGCGGCAGTGGATGTAAATTCCGCCCACCTCCAGGGGCCGCTTATTATCTGGGTTTCTTTCTACTGGGCTGCTTCCCTTTTCATTTGGTAAAGGATAAAGGGACAGTTTTTGAGATATCCTTCTGTCCCAGAGTTTAAACTTAGGACATAGGAGAGTTTTGGAAGAAGTGAGCAGTGAAGAGCAGCTGGGGTGGAGGAATGCGCAGGAGGACTGGGCCAGCTCAGCCTGTAGCACTGAGTGCTGGGTGTCCTCTTAACTACATACAGAACCGCTGGTGTTCGTGAGAGCCAACTTCTTGCTTCCTGAGTCAGCATTATTGGAAGGTGGCATTTTTGACTCCGACCCAATGTGATCGTACCTCCTCTGTTCTTGAGGCTTTGCCATAAAACGAGAGCGGCTGGGAGCAAGCTGCAAACTTGAAATTCCCTTTTGGTGTTGCTCTGCAAGGGCAGAGAACTAGCCCTTTGCAAACAGTCATAAAATGAACAGGATCACACTGTGGCTTCTTTCAAGTTGCTAGACAGGCTTCCTTTCAGCTGCAGAAAGGCCCAGGTCATGCTCGTCATTGATCTCTAAGAATCAACAGCACTAGGTCGCTAACTTCTTTGTTTTCAGCAACGTTTCTTCTGCCTTAGTTTCCCTCTTGGGAGACAGGCAGCCAGGTTGAGTGAGGTCGAGTTGGCTTGTCTCACTTCCACCCACTCCTCCCCTTCACAGTCAGCTTCTCGAGAGTTGGCCGCACTCCGCTTCCCCTTGTACTTCAGTTTACTCTCACCCAGTCTGCTCCACGGTAACTGGAAAGTCATGGCTTCCACCCCATCACTCCAATGAAGATGCTCTTGAAAAGGTCAAGGATGACCTCTGTGTCACTAAACCTTGTGACATGAGGACATTCACATTCTGCTTGACCTCACCAGTGTCCTGGTCAGCTGGCTGTTCCCTCCTTGAAGCACTGACTTCCCATGACCTCCATGACCCCTCTGACTTCCCTTCTGCCTCTTTCCACTTCTCTTCTCTCTCCTTTGCCAGCTTTTCTTCTCATACCTGACACTTAAATGTCGCATTTTCTCAAGGCTTGATCCTGAGCTGATTTCTCACTTTTTTTTTTAATGTAAAGAAGGGATGACCTCATTCATTCTGGGAATTTGCCTTTCACTCCAGACATGGAAAGCTTCTGAGTTCCCTCCCTCCGTTCCTCACTTGAGTGGCAGCCGAGATACTGAGCTACCTATTTGGCCCCCTCTATTGGGTGTTTCACAGGTGCTTCAGATTTTACATATTCAAAGCCTAATTTCTGAATGTCTGCTTCCAAACCAGTATTTACGGTAATGAATGATGGTAGATCATCATCATATGATCTCAATACTCATGCCAGGAAAGTGGAAATTACCCTTGATGGCCTTCTCCTTCCCATCCCCTATATGGATGCTGTTGGCAGGCCGTGTCTCAAAGGCCACGGCTCCCGCTACACCTCCGCCAGCAGCCTCACCAGCACTGTCCTCTAGGCTGGGCTGCCCTTAACCCCTTGTACTGACCCCCACTAGTCCACTTTCCACAGAGCAGCCCAGAGTGGTCTTTTAAAAATCTTCAATTTAGACAGCTTCCTGAGACTTTGCTGAGGTCTGGCCGGTCCCTGGCTGACTGTCAGCCCCTCGGCTGAGTCGGCCGCACGTGCTGTCCCCCGGCCACGCTGCCTCTCCCACCCTCGGTGTCTCCTGTTCCTTTCACCTGCCTCTGGGCTTGCTGTGTCCTGCTGTGGCTGCAGTGTGACTTTCACGGGCTCTGGAGCTTTGGCCTTATGGGCCCCTTCCTACATTTAAAAAAATTCTATTTTATGACTATATTGGTACAAATGTTAATATAATTTAAGTTTGATTCATTTTTTCCCTTTTTTTTCTATCAAGATAGCATCCACGTACATAGAATTGCCCATTTAAAAATTTATTTTCTTTAATTGTTTCCAGAGACAGGGGAAGGGAGGTTAGAAATAGAGGGAGAGAAACATTGATCGGTTGCCTCCTGCATGTGCCCCAACCGGGGACTGAACCCATAACCCAGGCATGGGCCCCAACCAGGAATTGAACCTGTGACCCTTTGGTTTGTGGGATGGCACCCAACTAACTGAGCCACACCAGCCGTGGCAAAATGGACCATTTTAAAGTACACAGTTCAGAGGCATAATGCAGTCATGTGTTGTACAACCACCACTTCTGTCTATTCAATAGTTAAAGAGCGTCACCGAAAGGAAACCCTGTACCGGGTAAGCAGGTGCTCTCCATCGCCCCCTTCTGGTCTCTGGGAGCCACCGATCTGCTTTCTGTCTTGGCAAATTTACTTATTGTGGACATTTTACATAAGTGGAATCATACACTAGATGGTCTCTTATGACTGGCTTCTTTCACTTACCATAATGTCTTGAGGCTCATCATACTGTAGCTTGTATCAGTACTTTATTCCTTTTTATGGCTGAATAATATGGTATTACATGGATATAACACATTTTGTGTATATATTCAGCCACTAATGGGCATTTTTGCTATCATCAAGAGTGCTGTTGTAAATGTCTGTGTACAAGGATGTATTTGAATGCCTGTTTCAATGATCTTGGATAATACACACACACCCACACGCCTAGGAATGGAATTGCTGCATTAATTATCCATCTGATTTTAAGAGAAAGTAAAAACAGTTTCATGGATCCCTAAACCTGTTGCAAACCTAGGCACTGTAGCTGATGATTCAGTGGGCCCTGCATTCTGTTCTTCCTGAGGTGCTTCTGTTTCATTTTCACTGCACCAGGCAAGGGGCAGCCCAGCGAGCAAAATGTCCATTGGGAAGGCTCACTGTGCCTCGGAGAGCAGATGGGGCCCACCGAGTAGGATTTGTTCTCACTTCCCACCCCACAGAGATAGACGAATCGATGGCAATAGCGAGCCTGAGCTCAAAGCAAAGAACTGCTCTGCGCATGTGCACGATCCAATTGCTACCTGGCTCCACCAGCCCACCGCGCGTCCCCAGCTCCTGGCGCCACGGCCCTCTCGGTTCTCGCGCTTTCACCCCACCTCAGCTACCTCTCCCTTGGGAGCCTGACCTTAACGAAAGAAAAATAACCGATTCTTGTATGTCTGAGTGAGCACCATTGGTGGTATGTGATAGTAAAATATGACCTAGTTATACCAACCTTACTGTTTCAAGACCTTGGGATGAGGTTCTGGGGTGACTGCAAAGGCTTGGGTGGAACCCGCTGTGCCGCCGTCTGCTGTTCTTGTGTCACTGTACTTCTTTACGCTGACGCTCGTGACGAGAGAAGATTACTGTCGGCCAGGAAAAGTCCCGACCCAGTCTCTTTCAGTTAAACCCACAGTCTTTTCCATTCCCCTTTTTAATTGTATGTGCTCTGTGGTTTGGGTGAGTAGACCACATTGCTTGCTGCCTAAATTATTTTCCAGCTACCACATTGCTACGTCCCCAAACTCGTTCTCAAGTCGGCATTTTCCTCCATGTTTTTAGGGAAGCTGTCTTTTAGGACGTTGAATTACATCCTTTATTGCGAAATATAGTTACAGCATCAATATCTATACACCTTCTGTTACAAATCTATGCTAATTATCTTTCCTGTTTCAAGATTATTAAAACAGTTCTTAAAGGGCACTGCCAACAGAGTAAATACAGAACCAAAGATTGGGGAAGGAAAATCCAGGGAAAACAGTGTCCGTAGATTAACCTAACTTCACACGTGCCATGATGCCTCTTAATATGCTTTTGACGGTAATTGGGGGATTTTCCTACCTTCCTTTGAATTATTTTGTGAAATCAAGTGGGTCATTATGAAGCCCAGATACTCAGTAATAGTGATGTTACTCTGTTTTATTGCATCAACATTAGCTCCATTGGGGGATGTGCAAGAGGTATTTGTCAGTACTTAGCAAATGTGCTGGGAAGTTGCCTCTACTTTTGTCGGGAGCTCAAGTTGATACTAAATACCACGGTCATACAAAGTGGCTAATGGGCCTGGGAAAGCTGAGAATAATCATGGGTTTAAAACAGGGCAAGGCGGAGAAAGAGTAAAAAGGGCTTTGTGAATCCGAGGTACTGTGCATTTCAACACTTGAGATAAGCTAGACAGAAAAGCGTTTTCTTGGCCTGTTTGATCGTTTTTCTCCCCTTGGGTTTCACTTTCTTGTTACATCTTTCACTATGATTTGTAGGCCTGGTTTGGATTTCAGATTTTGAACACGGGACTTGGACCCTTGAACAGTCTCGATTATCAATTATAAGCTCTATTTATCGAAATCCTTCTATTCGGTAATCCCAAAACATGCAGGAAGACAGAAGAAGGTACATTGTGGAACTCAGAACATAAATTCTGGGCTGTGTCAGTCTGGTGGCGGCAAGGCCTGTCCTCCCGCTCACCGGCACTGGGAACCGGGTGGAGAAGGCGTGTGTCTGGGGCGCAGTGTTCGCGACACGCCTAATTACGGTAATAGCGCGGCGCCTCTCAAGTCGCTGCCAGAGTTAATTAGCTCTCCCCATTATCTGATGTTTCATTACCTTCTAAAGTTTCTCATGCAGAGTCTCGCAAGAGGTGTTTTATGAACAAGCTGTAACTACTTTTATGGATTTTAGTGATTTAGACCGGATTCATGACCCACAACCACACTTGCCATTATGAGCAATATAGACTGTGTTTTCCAGATTTTGTGCAATGAATATCAATTTCTCCCTCCTTTGACTAGTGCTTAAGAATGATGTTTTAAGAGTTTTGTGTGTGTGTGTTTGATTTTTTACAACAAATGAAAATGAAAGGGGATTTTGAGATATAAGCCAACCTTTTCCCTTATTTTAGGTCCTGGGAACTGGGAGTTTCCTTCTGGTGTCAGGTGCCCTGAACATTACAGAGGAACAGGAGAGGGTCATTTCAACCAGAGGCGGGCCTCATGGAAGGCTTCCTGGAGGAGTGTTGAGAGCTGAAGATGAAAAAGAATCCGATAGACACAAGAAAGGCCAATTAGGAGGCTTCACTGTTTTCTCTGGGCCCGGAGGAGACTTGACTGAGTGTAACAGGCAGTCACTAACTATTCATTGCCTGACTGAGGAAAGGGCTACTAATGTTCTGTCCTTCCGAAGTATCCTGCTTGCATTTAGCAGGGCCATTTGGAGACACCATACCTTGACCCTATGCAAATATTTGGGCAGGAGCCGACTTTGGGGAGGGAAAACTTAGTGGCAGACAGTGTTCCAGCTCCAGTGTTCCAGCTCCTGGGTGGCTGCCTCCTCTACATTCAGTACCTGCATCATGTCATTGACTGGGAGACTGAAAGGAAAGCCCAAGGAAATGCGTGCTAGTGACAATCTCCCGTCACAAGTGGAATTTGGGCTCTGATCTGGGCTCATCAAAGGTGTGCAGTGCTCTGTGGAGGCGGCAGCAATCTTGGCAGCTCACTGGTCCAAAGTGAGCCTCAGCTTTGCCCAATGGCCAGAGAAAAAGCTGCAGAAAAGAGTTTGGGCAAAACCCAAAAGAGCATTTGCTCATTACTTTCACCAGGTATGATACTCTAAGGCCAGACGGGATTTTCTCTGAACCTCTCCATAGTCTCTAAAGAGAGAGGGAATGTACTGATCTGTCACTTTCTCTTGACAAAATATGGCAGAAGCCATCCTGCAAAGTCACCAGTCTGAATGCAGTCGGGAGGAGTAACTTGCAGGGCACAGTGATTTCTCACACTTTGACTCCAGCATTCTGTGCAGTAAATAATGTAGCAGAAAATAGGATAAAGGTGTTCTGTTTTTTATTTTCATTGACTAGGATTGTGGTGGAAGGGAAGCCTCCCCCCTGCCCCTCTCTTCTAACTGCCTGGGACAGCAGGTCGGCACACACCCGGCTTCCAGTGGAGGCTTCGCTCCGGTAGCCCTGTCACTGAAAATAATTTGATAACTGCTTTAAAGTTCTTTCTTCAGTGACAGCCTCCTGTCCTCGCCCTTCTGCCTCCTCCAAAACAAGCCTGAGTGTCAGGAGGGTGACTGGGGTGACAGTGGCCTGGGTGCATAGTTGAGGTAGAAGCCAACAAGGTCCCTTGCCACATTCCGCCAAGTGGAAGATTGTGTCACCAGGAAGTATCCGCATGCTCTTGTCCTTCCATAGGCGAAACAGGCTTGAAAATTACTTTGATGCAGGGCTGTCGCTGCAAAACATTTGCAACAGTCAGAGAAGGCATGGCTCTGGGAGAGGCAGCCCCCTCTGGGACACAGGGTTTGGCAAGGGGAGCTTGGGCTGGATTTCAGTTGGAGGATGATATTTAGAACCCATGATCTGGGTGGCAGGTGTGCTCACTACCGCTGGGGCGTTGTTAGGTCAAGGCCTCCTCAGAAGACAAGGCAAGGAAATATACCAACCTGTGCACGCACACACAACTATATTTATTTCTGTGTCTGTCTATCTGGGTGTATATTTAAAAAACCGGAATTCATACTATTACCTCCGATTCCAATCCAAAATCCCAGGATTGTTTAGTTAGCCTCCCCTCTTTCCTTATTTTCCTTATTTTTAACTTCTTTCTCTGACAGCAAGCTGCCTTTCTTTATCTACAATGTATTTATATATTTGCTCAACCCTAGTGAAAATATATAGTCTCCAAATCACTAACCTATGCCTCTGTAAGAGTACCCCTTCTTTCTCGACTCTGCTTTGTGCTGTAGAAGCCTCTCTCGGTCAGGCTCTCTCTGTGTGGCGGCCCAGCATCTTTGAGCTTACATTCTCCAATAACCCTTGAAGAAAGCACTGTTTTCTCTTTCCTACAAGTTCCAGAAAAAGTTCCAAGATGTGCTCTTACTGGACCGACTGGGCTCAGAGCTCATCCTCCATCCATCTGCTGTGGCCGGAGGGCTGGGGCAGTTTGGCTGGTCAAGCCCAAGAAATGGGCCCGCCCCCGAGCCTGGGAGGGGTGACTGTCCTACTCCATCCACAGGGAATGGTGTATGTAAGGGGTGTTTCTCCAAAGGAAAATTAGAGTGCAGGTATCAGAAGAAAGGAAGACAACTCTGGGCATGTTAAATGCACTCACGTCCACTGGTCCCATCGGATGGGACAGCAATATCTGTGCTGAGAGGCATAGGGGTGGAGAGGGGTGTTCGTGTACTGCACAGGTGTGAATGACCACAAAAGGGGAATTTCTTAAAGTGTGTGTATAGTTGATAGGAAAAGGAATATCACTCCAATTTAACAAGAGTTATTGCCAGGCTTGTTAGCTTGACCTAACAAGCTAACCAGAAGAAATAAATAGAAGCTTGACAACTTGAATTTTTGGGGTCCAAATTCATGTGTACACTATGATATGGCTTTTAAACTCTGTTTCACTTCAACAAGCCACACAACCCAAGATTTGGGCAGCCGCCACCTTGTGGCCAGGAATGCCCACGAGACCAAAGGGGACCGTGGAGCCTTGAGTTGCTGCCCACAGATTTTGAGGTCAGTTCTTTTGATGTTACTAATCAAATGGCTATAGCTTAAAACTTTTATACAGTAGGAAAACTTTGAAATTCAATCTGTTTCTGTTCTTGCAAGGTTGGAAAGCCACAGAAAATTTAAATATGAGGTAGAGGTTTCTTTGTCGTTGTTGTTATTAAGATGTACAGTTAACAATCCCTGTTTACTCTTGGGCTGTAAATTTATTCTACATCTTTCAGGACATACTTCTTTGGGATTGTACTTGCTCTGATCTCTAGCCCTAAAAAGAAACCAGCTCTGAGTTTGAGAGAGAGAGTTCCAGGGACAAGTGTCGGGCTCTGTGAGCCTTTTTTGAGGCAGGGCTAATATTTTACTTGGTTTACTCAATAACCGTGCTGCTAACTGTCTCCCCCTCTTTTATTGCCTTCCGTCTAATTAATATTTCACTTCACAGACAGAGGAACTTCTTTGGTTAAACATTGAATTTCCTTAATCTAGCATTCTGCTAAAAATCACATTTTAACAAGACTTTGCACCTCCTAGCCCCTTTTAAAAGTCCTCTGTATCTTTAAAGGGGTCTGTCCCATCTCTCCTCTGGTACTTCGAATGTATCTGCCGTAGAACACAGCAGTTTTCGTGCAGCTCCTCGGCGGTTTAATCATCATGCAAAAACAACATTGCTAATCTGAACAATCTACATGGATGACAACTCATTGAAATAACTATCAATTAACAACATAATTGTCACTTATACGTTGCCAACATTAAAATAGGCAATTGTTACTTCTATGAGGCTTTGTGCTTTTTTTTCCTCCTTCTCTTCACAGGGTTTAACTACAGGGCAGGGGCCTGGATTGAAACGTTTAAACTGATGACCAAGTTCATTGTTGTTTTAATCATTGGATCATCTTTCTGATGGGTTGTTCGGAAGTGAAAACAGTGGTGCTAGTCATAAAATTTCGCGGCAGGCTTGGCGGGTCAACTGTGCTCTGGCTCTGAAATCTCTGTAGCATCAGATGTGTTGCCAGGTCTATATTCTCTTTAATAGGGACCATTGTAGACAGATCATGACATGCGAGTTCTCTCCTATTTTGTTCCATCAAGATCGTGCCCAAGAAAAATCAGCCTCTGTATGAAGGCAAACTCCACTTTCGCTAAAGCAAGCTGAAAAGAATTGTTTAGCACCATCAAGATAATAGCCTCAGTGTCCTCTCTGCACTGTTTCCACACGGAGCACCACCCCCCAGCTTCTGTGAGTGGGTGCAAAAATCACAGAAGGAAAATAATCAGATTCGGTGGAGGAAGGGCACTGTGAAGGCAAAGAGTGCCGTGGCCACCTGATGTCGCGTACCTCTCACTGGGCCGAGACAGGCGTCGGGTGGAAGCATCTCCAGCTGTGCAGGAACAGTGGCAGGAAGAACGGCCTAAGGCTTCGACTCCAGCTCATGCTTGGGCCCACCTCGCTTCATGGTGCACATTCACGTTCCCCAGGCCAGGCCCCAGGACTCACTAAAATAGGAGCCAGGTCATAAGTCCACTGGCCCTTTTGCACTGGGCCTGTTCATCTGCAGTTCATCAGCTGGGAGTCCTCCATTTGAAGACACAAGTTGGCCTTGGAATATGTGAGGAGCCCACTCCCTCTTGAGGGTCACTGCCATGCAGAAGAGAGAATACAGGCTTTTTGGCCGGACCCTGAGGACAGGATGAGCCGTGCTTTGAGTTACTGCAGGAGTTGGCCATGTTTCTTTCTCAGCTCTTTAATCTCTTACCTCTAAAGTGACGAGAGCAATTCCATTTTGCAGCGTTATTTAGAGGGTTAGGCATAGTGACACATACAAAGTAAGAGGTGCATTGCTGGTGCTCACAGGTGTCTGGTTACTATTAATTTAAAAGAGACAGCAACAAAGACACTTTTACCTAAAAGTATTTAAGTTAACAAAGTAGCTTGGCTTCTTTGACCTTAATGAAAAGGATTTAAAATTCTTAAAAAGTTTTAAAAGGTCATTATTAGTGCTTACATTTTAAAACTCACTTTTAATATTCTGTGGACTATGATTATTACTGTGCATAGTAACTTCATTAATTATCAACTTCTGAATCAGGCTTTCTGTGCAACTCAGTAGGTGCTCTTTGTGAGAGAGCCAGCTCTGCAAGCAGACTGGGACTTGTACAGGTGGCATTTAATAATAGTAGAGCGACCACCCTTTGTCTTCCCTTTGTGGTTACACCATTGGACTGTTTATAGCAGAGTCAGCGTTCCAAAGACAGCAAAAATTTCCTATTGTACTAATTTAACAATCATGTCTTACTTGGAGAAGAGAGGGTTCTATTCTTCGTGCCCATTGGCTCACGGTTGTGGGGGGGCGCTTTTTAGTTGCCAAAGAACAAGGTTGCTAATTATTTAATGTTTTGCATATTTTTCTTCTTTAAGTGCCTCCCACCGCTGTGCTCGTCACACTCACTGCTTCTCTGCCTCTAGATGTGCGTGTGCTCCTGCAGCTGTGCGGAGGCGCACTTCACCTTGGGGCCCCGCCCTGCAAAGGTTACGTCTGCTGCAGGGAAGAGCGGTGGACTCTGCTGATAGGGAACGTCTCATTGCACCCCTTTTCCACACCATCTGTCTGACCTGGACCCATTCCAAACACTATGGCTTTGCTGGCAGAACGATCTTCCTGCTACAGAAGTTTTGTAATCTACTAATTGACAGGGTAAGGAAAATTTATATTTGGGTTACAGCTGAAAAGTTGGATGTTTCTTTGATGGGGATTTAAATACTGACATATGCTGCATTGGTTTTTGATTTTAGGCATCCCCGTTTGTGCACGGTCACGCACTCTCCCCTGTGTTCTCTGCCTCATTGAGAACACGGCATCCTTTGGAGAAGAACGTCAATGTGATCTACCCGAGAATTATCCTCTACTTAGTTTACTCATTAAGCAACGATTTTATTATTATTATCTCTTTGTAGTGTGAGACAGATGGCAAAGAAAGAGTTTGCTTTATTGAACAAGATGCAGTATTAGGCATGGCAGGTCTCCCTGAATGGTTAATGTCTTCAGTAATCATTCTGTCTATTAAGTATCCTCGCTTTTGTACAGGCCCCGGCCCTACACTCAGCTCTTAATTTACGTGCAACATTGTTATCAATCCTCTTTGTACACACGAGCCGAGGGCGGGAGAACCCCAGAGAAGGAAGGGCCATTAACATCGTGCTGTTTAAGTTGACATCTGTGGTTGTCCTTACCTTGAAACTGTGCTTTAAAACTCAGTGTGGTCTGACCCCATGGCAGTGAGGGTGGTTATGCGCATTGATCCGACCCCTGTCCCTACATCACGGTCCTCTCTGCGCAGAAGCTACACGCATGTGCCAGGGGCATTTGCGTGTGGTATGATGTTGTTCCTCTGGTCTCCGCAGGCCCTGCTCCCCACCATGGCCCCCTCAACTTTCCCCGAACGACGCACGGCACGAGGAAAGACGAGAATAAAAGAGGATTTCTTCCTTACCTTTGAAAACTTCAAAGAAATGGTTCCCAATCTGGTTCTGATGATCCAGGTCTCAGTGCAAAGCACACACAAATATCTGAAACCCGCACACTGATCGGAAATAGTCTTTGGAAAGTCGGATTTAATCCCACGAGCCAAATGATCACTACCAACAGTGATCAGGAAAAACCAAAGTCCACAGCAAATTTTAATTTAGCAAATGCATAAAATGTTCAAAAGAGCAGAGGTCTCATTTACATTCCTCCCTCTTATATGGGATTTTCTTCTATATTAGTAATTAAAGGATGCAGGCTCTAGAGCGCAACTGTATCACATAATAGCCATCGGGGACACGCTAACAACTCCCTTGAAGTAACGCACACTAGGGTGTTTATGGTTCAGTGTCACATAGACTCCCTTTGATCTAAATTAGGATTCATTGGCAAACTCACAATAGGCTCCACATGTACCCCTCTCAACCTCTTTCTTTTAATCATGGAAATTAGAGATGGAAAATACCCATTTAGTCACTTAGTCCACTTCCCTGCCAGGGTGAAATTGTTGCCTGTGATACACGGGTAAGGCTTGGTCCAGCTGACGTTTAGTTTAAATATCTCAGGGGGTATGGAAGCCCCTGATTTTATAATTTTCCCCTTTCCCTGAAAACTCAAAGGGCAAAAAATATAAAACACAGGAAGAGATTTTCTTTGCTCCCTGTGGGTTGGAGGTCAGTGTCGGTGGGTGGAGTGAACGTGGTCAGCTGGTGTTGACTTTCAGGAAACCACACCCCTTCCTATGGCAGTGTTGTTACTGGGGGGGGGGGGCGCACACCGTTGGAGTCCACCCCTGTCCCCAGTGCGTTTTACTCTTCAGCTCAGTGGAAGCCTTCCAAATTCCTGGGCGGTTCCTGTCAACTCAGGCGAGCAAACCCTCCAGATCTGGTGAGGGAGGCGAGGCCCCGCGGAGGAGAAGCTGTCTCTTTTAAGAGTCCTGGTGGATGGGTTAGAAACTGCACAGGCCCTCATGGTTGGAGTGTGATGTCACTTCTGCGGTGTGAGCTCATGAGTGGAACGCTGCCAACCTCACCCTGGTGAGTGACCAGCTGAGGTATTTTTCTGCTTTGAACATTTGGCACCCGAAAGATGAGAAATGTGTGCTGTTGTATAATGAATTCTCTCCCTGACTCATGTTCGGCAACAGAAAACTGTCCCCCAGCGTCTGCCCACATCTCCAGCTGTTGAAGTCAGTTAATGGGGAAGCAGCATCACCCCCCGTGACCATTTCCCCAACGGGGTCTCCACGAGACACACAGCAGTGGCTGGGATGAGGCTTCAAATGGGAAATGAGGGCTCAGCAGGAGATTTGTAGTTTGGGTTTGTTTCAGAGGCTTCCTTTTAGTCCCTTACGATCAGTGGTGAGATTGCAGTAACCTAGGGAAATCTGGTAAGTGGACATTGTGAATTCTGATGCCGATGTTGGAGTGTGATTACTCACATTGTAAAGTGGAAGTCCTCCCCCACCCACTGTGGACTTCGTTAAATAGCAAACTTTCCTAATGTATTTGAAGGAGGATCAAATTTGCAAGCTCTGATGTATGACAACATCTTAGGAAGATACCTATCCTGGATCCTGCCAGACAGAGGAAGTCTTTGGGACCATCTGCATTAACTATGCATTCACACGGACATTTCCAGGGCTTTATGATGTGCAGTGCATTTCTGAGATGATTCTTATTTCAAATACCCCTGGGTGGTAATAGGTAATGGATCTTAAGGTGGGGGGGGGGGAAGACTAGAATCAGTTATAAGTCGATAGTCTAGAATAGAATTCTACTGAATGTAGTTCTAATATTGAGGCCCGTACTTTGCTCATGGAAATCTCACATTGAAGATGCGGCAGAGACTGTTGCTAACCCAACATCCCTCCTCCTTGATTGTAAGAATAAAATCTAGTGTGTTCAAGTCACTCACTGTGTGCTGTCACCAAACCTATCCTGATTTGGTAGATACTTAACATCTGAAAGCCTAAATACTTTCGTTGCAGTCAGTCCTCATTGCCAGCTCACATTTACTCCTCTGAACATGACCTTTAAGTGTTGGAGGAATGGGTCCATGGAATAATCCAAAACGTACAGATTCCCAAATACACCATTAGCCGAAGTGACAAAAAAGACATTGAGAAAGAGTTCTTGGTCAGTTTTTTATATGGTCCATCCACACGTACAGGACTGTACACCCTCCCTCCCGAAGGGTGTAGGACACAGGCCGAACGTGACGGTGGGATGAGTGAAAGTAGAGCGAGGGCAGGGAATAGAGAGAGGAGGAGGCCGGGCCCCGAGAGGGTGGGAGTGGGCGGAGGCGCAGGACGGCGGGCTCCAGGAGTGTGGACGCACGAGGCCAGTGTGGCCTGGGGAGAAAGTTCACGGGGATGCTCAGTGGGAGACGTTTTTATCCTGAAACGAGAGGTTACGAATTAGAGCTATTTCCCACACATTTGTCCCTTCTTCCCTCAGCTGGCCCATGACACTTTGAAAGATGTTTGGAGGAGCCCT
The DNA here is from genome assembly GCF_021234435.1 of Artibeus jamaicensis. Taxonomy (NCBI): domain Eukaryota; kingdom Metazoa; phylum Chordata; class Mammalia; order Chiroptera; family Phyllostomidae; genus Artibeus; species Artibeus jamaicensis. Next base: position 11,499,688 of record NW_026521814.1, on the reverse strand, counting down.
GGGCGGCTATCCGCCCTAGAGAGGCACAGGACCTCCTCGTTTGCTTGGTGCTCTTGGCAGGCTGTGACATCTTGCTTCTCACGTGGGACCAGTGCCTGGACTTCTGCTTATATCACCCATTTCTGTACAGCCTCATTAAAGGACAGTGGCTTCAAAATACCCCTGCAAAGAAACGGCTGATTTGGCTTGTCAACCTGGCATTACCTTCAAGCCAAGGAGGAAACGGCAGGGCTGGTCCTCTGACGAGCTCCTTGTCAGCTCATTAACAGTAAATCTGAAGGCAGGTCAGGCCATCAGGGGCTGCGAGGAGCTAAGACAGTTCTGGAAGTATTAGGAGGCACTAGTCCAAAGTACTGGATTTGCATGCTCAGGCCACGGACAGTGACCTTTGGCCTTTGAGTACATGGTGCTTTAAAATATCAGGTAATAACATAGAATCAGGTATGTGCATATAATTTATAAATAAATAGATGGATAAGTAACCATTTTAGGGGGTTGTCCTTAATTTTTTTTTTCCCATGGAGCTGGTGAGGAAAAAAAGCTTGAGGCCCTTGGGATAAGCTGTAAAGCCCCTGGGCTGTGTTTGAGTTTCAAGTGTGACTCCAGGCTTCCAGGCTGCTTTAAAAATTGAGAATGAGATGGGGGATGGGGGTCATTAGGACCTAATTTGCATTCTTAAAAAGTGACAAAACATTATTTCCCCAAGGTATAACAAAGCTTTTCTCAGCTTAAAAAAAAGGTGTGTTTTTTTTAAAATGTGGTCTTTCCTATGGGGACTGGGTGTCCCAGTGGAAAATATCTCCCCAATTTTCCCCATTGCAAATACTGTAAGAGTTTCATTTGACTGTGTCACAAAGGGTTTTTTTTTTATTTATCTTTAGAGGGGAAGGGAAGGAGAGAGGGAGAGAAACATCAATGTATGGTTGCCTTTCGTATGTTCCCTGCTGGGAACTGGCCTGCAGGGAACTGGTCTGCAACTCAGGCATGTGCCCTGACTGGGAATGGAACTGCAATTGTCTGGTTCGCAGGCCTGTGCTCAATCCACTGAGCTACACCAGCCAGGGCCCACAAAGGATTTTTGATAAATGTTCACGGCAGAAGTGTCTAAACGCAAATGAAGGGAAGAAATTCTGCCAGGGACCAGGACAACGCCGCCCAGGCACTTCCCTTTCCAGTGGTCCGTCCAAGTCCAAGGCCAGGTTGTAGAGTAAGTACATCCTCCTGTACCCATCCGTCACTTCCTCCAGCAGGGGCTTGGGCTGGGGCCGCTGGCAGTCAGCCTGAGCCTCGGTTCTCCGGTGAGGGTGGCAGTGCTCGGAACCTGAGGTGCTGGGGAAACCACACGGAGAGGCTAACTTTTTGAGACCACGAACGGAATGCCTTGACCCGCAGGGAGAGCCGTCCCACCTGTGCCGAGAGGTGGGTACTCGGAGCAAAACCACACCTGATACACTGGGGCCCCAGCTCACACAGCAGTAACCCCAACGGGTGTGCTTATCAAATGTCCCTGTGACTCCCGTGTCCCTAATGTAGGCAGCCAGATGGAAGTGCGCCCCGCTCATGACCTTGATCGGATTTCAGGCAGAGGAATTCCCTGACCGCTTTCAGATCTAAGGGACTGCTTTTCCTCCGCCCTGATGGGTGTGTTTCTTAGGCTGTCACTGGCCGGTCATGGTCATGTGTCCTAGAGCCAGGCCACCAAGTTTTGAATGCTGGCTCCACCATGTCCGACATGTGAAATCTTGGGAAATTTACCTCTCTTCTCTGTGCCCTAGTTTTCCCGTTTGGCAGAAAATAATAATAAGTAAAATAAATAAAAATAGGTTGAAAAGAGTATTTCATAACAATGAGAATTAGATGAATTAACACCCTCAACCCCCTTAGCACAGTGTCTGGAACATAGCAAGTGCCCAGTACACGTTAGTGATTAATATTAGAAGCAAAAAGGCCCATAAATATAAGAAAATCATGGGCTCTAGAAGCTGGCTCTTTGGAGCCAAACCTTGACTCTGCCACAGACTGCCATGTGGGCTCCTTGCTTCCTTCTTTGTAACACGGGACTAGGGCTGGCACCTTGCACTTGGCGTTGCCCTGCGGGTTAGGATGGGCTGCAGGAGGTGGCATCCAGACGGCAGGGCAGGTGCCCTTCAGTGAGTGCTGAGTGTGCTGGCCGTTCAGACCGTAAACGCTGGTCAGTAACCAGAATCTCTGTCGTGCTAACCTTCAGCTTTCAGGTGGGTTTTACATCAAAGAGCTCGGTTCTACTGTTGCCCTGTAACTACTGACTGATGGGCGAGGCTTGGCTCAGGTTCAGACCAGGGCCCCTTACCCGTTTGCCTGACATGGGCACTGGCACTGGAGGCCCCTTTTCTTGTGCTCTGAGCTCCTTCAGTCTGTGTAAAGTGGTTGCCAGAGCACTGCCCAGACGAGGTATGTCAGCCCATGTTTTCTTTACAGTTTTCCTTCCAGAATTTGCTGAGTGTCTCTGCAGCAGCAAACTCGTGATTTGTTTTCACCGTACCCTGCTGACACCCAGCTCTGCTGCAATCCTCTGACATTCCTGTGGGCTTCCTTCCTCCTCCCTGCGCCCTCCTTTCTTCTCCCTCCTCCCCCACCCCCTCTAAGCTGGGTGACATTTTCTCAGAAATTGTCAAAACTGTGATACTCTTGTCTAACAGACTGAAAACTTTCAGCACTGAAGCAGAGCAATGGTCTGCTCCCGTTCGCGACACACTGGGTGTGTTTTTCCAGCTCAAATGGGAAATCTGAGATAAATTTGGGTGATGTTTTAGGAGCTTCTTCCCCTCTCTCCCTACCACTCTACCTGCCAGGTTCTTCACGTGCAACAATTGTTGACCTCAGCTTCCAGACAGAGCTCCAGGATGGCGTTGGGTGGAGGGAGGGGAGCCATGTGCTCGGATGCAGGTAGAGGTGCTTATGCTGGTGGTCCAGTTGAGGCTTCTGGGACCTCATTGAATGTGGGTTAAGGAGGGTGCCAGAGGGCTTTTTAAAATTTTAAATCTCCTTCTGGCCAGGTAGCTCAGTTGGTTGGAGCATCATCCCCAATATGCCAAGGTTGTGGGTTCGATCCCTGGTCAGGGCACATACAGGATGCAACCAATGAATGCATCAATAACTGAACAACAAAACATTGATGTTTCTCTCTCAAATCAATAAATAAAATTTTTAAAAAAATGTTAAATCTCCTAAACCACAAAAACTTTATGCTGTGTATCTGTAGCAAGTTAAACTAGGACTCATATTTTGTTGGTACACACCATTGTGCACCCTGGTTGTGTGAAGGTGGAAATCTGCTCGTGCCCACCGGTACACTGCACCCCATGACCCAGAACACCATACCTGGACTGGACCAGATGGTGAAGCTGACTTTTGAAGTGCTTCTCCAGGCTACAGATCTGGCCCCGCCCAGCCCCTGGAACCTTCATCTGCCCTCTCGGGGTCTCTTTCTCGCTCCTTAGCATCCTTGCTCCTTGGGTAGCCTTCACATCTGGAGGCTTTCAGCTTCTCAGCCATCCCGTCCTAGGCTGTTTACCATTGCCTTGGGCAACCTCCTCCTGCAGCCCCTTCCTGCTCCTCCCCAGGGATCTGAGCAGATCTCTCTGTAACAAGACTGTCCACTGCCCACTGTGAAATGCAGTTGCTTTGTGTGCTTGGTTAGATAAGAAAATGACTGAGGCCCTGAGTATATAGGAAACTCTCAAGGAGGTTAGCTCTCCTCCTCCTCCTCTTCCCCACCCCCTGCTTCCCCTCCCCCTTCTCTTCACCATCATTCTGCACCCCAGGATCCAGACTACCCAGCAGCTATTCACCCAACCTTGTTAGGGGTCAGGTGATAATCACAGGATGCTAACAGTACTCAAGCGTGTTCAGAAAGGGCCTGCAATGTGGGGGAGAACCTTCATTCTTCCCGTTTTGAACTATCTGCTTCTTGCTGATCCTTGAAGAACATCCAAATGGTGTGTGTTCTCTATCCTCCAGCGACTTCTGGGAAGAAGCTGCTTCTTGTCATTTCATCCCCTAATGGATCTTCGTGTCCTGCTGGGCCTGCCCTCTGCTGTCCCAACCTATTTTCTGTATTTCATAGTTCTTACCTTCTCTGGCAACTCTGACCTCAGCGGCTTTGTTGGGTGATATGAGAGTGGTCCCTGAACTTCTCTACACACCGTAATTGTTGCTAGCACTGCAGACGGCAAAACAGCACCAGTTGTTACTGGCAAAGTTGGACTTTGGTTCCTGAGTTGGCGGAGAAAGAATTCAGAGCCAAGGACTCAAATTACAAGAAAAAGTTTATTTAGAAAGTTCAGAGGTAGTAAAAGTCAGCTGTAGAAGTGGGCTGAGGAAACAAGTTACAGAGGAAAAAGAAGGGCCCTTGGAGCTGAGGGGAGGAGCTCCTGGGAGGAAGAAGAGGGGGTGGGAAGGGCGTGGGTGCTCCCCAGAGAGGGAGAGCACGGGTGGGTCCTCCATCCGGAGGGTTTTACAGGCTGGGAGTTTGGGGAAGGTCTTAGGGGGGATCTCCGTAGAATATCCATCAGCTTAATGGCATGCACCAAGATGAGATTTATTCCCCTGACTTCATCCATCCTTGGGTGTGGTTGCTGCTGAAAAGTACAAATGGGATTTTTGTTATCTGTCTCCCTGAGTAGGGTGATTTAAGCTATTTACCCTCTGGTTGGAGAGAAGTGCAAACCGTTTACTCTTTTTAAAAATTTTTAATTGTTGTTCAAGTACAGTTTTCTGTCTTTTACTCCCATCCCAGCCCACCCCCCCAGTGCTCCCCACCTCCCTCCTGTTTCCACCCCCCTTAGTTTTCGTCCATGTGTCCTTTATACTAGTTCCTGTGAATCCTTCCCCTTTTCCCCTGAAATTCCCTCCCCTCTCCCCTCTGGTCCCTGTCTGCCTATTCTGTATTTCAGTGTCATTGGTTATATTTTGCTCGCTTGTTTGTTTTGTTGTTTAGGTTCCTGTTAAAGGTGAGATCATATGGTATTTGTCTTTCACCGCCTGGCTTATTTCACTCAGCATAATGCTCTCCAGTTCCATCCATGCTGTTTCAAACGGTAGGAGCTCCTTCTTTCTTTCTGCTGCATAGAATTCCATCGTGTAAATGTACCACAGTTTTTGGATCCATTCATTTACTGATGGGCACCTAGGTTGCTTCCAACTGTTGGCTATTGTAAATTGTGCTGCTATGAACATTGGTGTGCATAGGTTCTTTTGGATTGGTGTTTCAGGGTTCTTAGGATATAGTCCTAACAGTGGAATTGCTGGGTCAAAAGGCATATTTATTTATTTATTTATTTTTTTAAAAAAAGATTTATTTATTTATTTATCTTTAGAGGGGAAGGGAGGGAGAGAGGGAGAGAAACATCAATGTATGGTTGCCTTTTGTGCATCCCCTGCTGGGAACTGGCCTGCAGGGAACTGGCCTGCAACCCCAGTATGTGCCCTGACTGGGAATCGAACCGCGATTGTCTGGTTTGCAGGCCCGCGCTCAATCCACTGAGCTACACCAGCCAGGGCTCAGGGCATATTTATTTTTAGTTTTCTTTGAAAATTCCATACTGTTTTCCATAGTGGTTGTACCAGTCTGCAATCCCACCAACAGTGAACTAGGGTCCCCTTTTCCCCACAACCTCTCCAACATTTGTTGTTTGTTGCTTTGTTTATGATGGCCATTCTGACCGGTGTAAAGAGGTATCTCATTGTGGTTTTAATTTGTGTCTCTCTGATAGCAAACCGTTTACTCTTACATGTCCTTGGTTTAGGGAGGATTGGATTTTTCAATTTACTAAATGGCAGTAAACTGCTTGGCTGGTTAACTATCTGTCTCAGTTTCCCTGTTCCACTTGTCGTGGCTCCCACCCCAGGACATCTGGGGATGTTCTGATTTGAACTGGAAGGGGTGCTACTTGATCAGCCAGAGCTGTACGATCCCCCCAGATCTGGCGCTGCCCCTCTGGGAGCGCACCGGCGCCTTTCCTTTCCCAGCTCTTCTTCCTCTCGGGGGATGCTTGGGCTCCCACTGAGTCCAGGGAGAAGGGCTCACTGGTCTCTAGTTCTGAGGGTCGCCTGTCAGTGGTTTTGATGGCTCTGCCCACATGGTCATGATTATCCCAGCAGCCGCTAGGCCTGCAGGTGGTTTTCTCCTGGGGAGGCCAATCTTGTGTTAGGTTGACAGTGGACCCACTGACTTAGACCTTCAAATGGATGCTTGTTTAGCCCTGTAGGAATTTGCTCTGTTGCTGCCCAGGGGGAATCCGTATATACATTGGTAGATGTCTATATATTTTTTTGGGCTCAGAAAGATTCAATGACTTGTCCTAGATCACAGAACCTGCTTTTTGGTGATTGATCAGAATGCAGGTCATTCAGTCCCTGGACCAGGATTTGGGATGCTTGCCCATCTCCTGGCCACAACTCCATGCCATCCCTGGTGGAACCTTGTTTCCTTCTATCTCCATATGCTTTATTCCAGACCCACAGGACAACTCGTTAGAAGAGTAACTGACGGGTTTGAGTCAAAGTTTGCTGTCTTTGGACTGAAGTCTGACATTGACCTCAATTCCTAAAGACTAACAATGCCAAGCTGTGGAGAAAAACATTTGATTCACTTATTCGTTCGTTTGTGAATGCATTCATGCATCGTCATCAGGTATTTATGGAACCTCTACGATGTATGGGCATTATGCTGGGTGCCAGGGAACAAATACGCAGCAAGACCTCAGGCACAGGCAAGTAAAAATTAGTTTGTAATACCAAGCAACACTTTGATTAAGATCAAAGTACTGATGCTATAAGTAACAGCCTAGGGGAGAACATGCTTCTGTGTAGGAATAGTGGAAGAATTCATTGAGGGGGTGGGTCTTGGATCTAGGATCTGGGCTGAGTAAAAGCTCAAGGGGCTGGGACGAACCTGGCAGGTATTACGGTGCAAGATGCTATATAAAATGCCACACACCTCAGAAGATGTCATTAGTAGCCCTCATGCATCCAGGGAAATGGGGACCTGAGGCAGCTGAGTTCTAGTGAGTTGTCAGACATAGTTATTTACCAGTTGGAGGGACAGAGGACATGGGTGAGGACCATCGAGAAAAGGGATGAGAAACAAGGAGAGGGGGTGAAGTTTGATTCTGTGCCATCATGCAGACATTGTACTTCATGTTATTTTACAAGAACAGATGTTGGTGTGAGTCAAATTGATTAAAATACAAAAAAAAAAAAAAAAAAAAAAAAGGAAAGCCAAAACTTGGATGTACTAAATTCTCTAAGCTTTGAAAAAACTGGAAATTTTATGATCTATTGATTTCGGTGCTCCACTGGTGTAGTAATATTACTTAAGAAGTGTATAATATGAGGTCTATTTTCTCTGATAAAACTTAAGGATGAGCCTGGCTAGTGTAGCTCAGTGGATTGAGTGCTGGCCTGCAAACCAAAAGGTTGCCAGTTCAATTCCCAGTCGGGGTACATCCTTGGGTTGCAGACTAGGTCCCCAGCTGGGGACGTGTGAGAGGCAACCAATCAGTATGTCTTTTTCACATTGCTGTTTCTCTCCCTCTCTTTCTCCCTCCCTTCTCCTTTCTCTGAAAGTAAATAAATTAAATTAAAAAAATTTTAAAAATCTTAAGGATGAGATGTATGAGAAGACAACATGGGGGATATTTTTGTAGAACTACTAGTAATCAATTCAATTTATCCTTGCACAGCTAGGCATGTTCACTGGCCTAACTCCAAAAAGACAAAGAGGGAACACCTGCAAACCAGTGTCTGTCCCTCAGGGTTCATCAGCGTCAAATCTCTCACAGCGCTCTTTACCTGGGCACTAACGTGTTACTTGACTGAAATAGTCTTTCCCTCGAGAGCAAAGAGTGTCTCACAAGCTGAAGATTAATTGGTCATCTTGACAATATAGGTTCCCAATAGCTAACTCTGGCCCCCCTTTTTCCAGAATATAGATCTCGTGGGTGATTTATGAGTGGGAATGATTGAAGGCTCAATTACTGTCCTTTTAACAACTCCTGTAGTGCCTCTTACTCTGAATTGTATAGCAGTTCCCATGTAGTGTCCTGTGCTCCAAATCATTTTCCTCTCTATTTGAACTTGCAGACTTCTTCCTTGACTTCAACACTCGCCTTGAAATAAAAAATGAATGTTACTGATGTTTCATATATACCAGACACTGCACTAGCCTTTGACATGGGTTATCTACATAAAATGACCAACGGCTCTTTGAAGAAGGTATTATTTTGCTATGTTCCAACTTTTTCATTTCATGAGGCTCAGAGAAGTGCAGGCAGCTGCCTGTTGCTGCACAGGTTGGTAGACAAGAATTAAGTCCACTGTGGAGGCCTTAACAACTTTCCCTCTTCTGAGAAAGACCTCCGATGCCTGGGGGTAGGAGGAGGCACGTGGCCCTCGTCAGGCCAAACACATCATTCACTGGAGCTTTTTTGCAACTGGAACTGGGGAGAGGAGGCTAATCTGTCCTTGACGGTTACACTGGAGATGAGGGAGAGCTCATGGCTTCACTGTGTAGACACGGCTGGCCTGGGAGAAATAATACTGACTCAGAGAAAGCTGCGGAGAAAAGGGCACTCTGGGGGCTTGTCCCTGGTCCCAGCCGGGTCCCAGCTGTCTCTGATGCCCAGTAGCATCTCTGCTCTTCCCAGATGAGGATATCAACCTTCTAATAATATTTTCCTTTTTTCTCAAGCTACTTTATTTTGCCATGTATAATGCACACCTACAGTTTTGGCTCAAAGTTTTGAATAAAAAACCCTGAATGTTTCAATTTCTTAATTTGTTTATATTTAGATACTTGTTTTTTTTGTATTCTAAAGGAATTTTAGCATTTATTTTTGAACACATTATAATATGAGAAATTTTATGTAACAAATAATTACAAAACACAAGAACAGGTACAAGGTACAAGAAATTTTGAAAAGAATTAAAAGCATTTTATATAGATACAGAATTAGTACTGCCCATGTATAATGTGCATCCTTATTATTTTCCCACAAAAGTCTGGGCAAAAAGTGCACATTGTATGTGGGAAAATACAGGTGGTTAGGGTTCCCATCTTTGACGACGAGAGTCCTTATTTTCCTCGTGGGCAGGACGGGGTTCCGGAGCATGCGCTTTTGCTGTGCCGTATGGCACAGGTGTAACCACACCTGTGTGTCTTCAAGGCCATCCTTGGCTTCGTCTCGTGGATGACCTACCTGTAAATGCTTTTACCTGGTCACTCTCACCCCCTGGCCTTCTTATATTTGAAGAAACAAGGAAGAAAGGCAAGAGTCTGACAATACAAAACCCAATCCCATGCCACGGCCCCAGCGAGTGCTGTGTTCTGTTCCATGTGAGTTACCTGCACACAGACAGTGGGACTTTTCAATTACTGTGTGTAATACTAGAATGTCTTCACTGTAAATGCATTGAATAATGCAACTTTGAAGGCTGAATTTACCTGTAAATAAAGTATTGGCAGAAAATCTGGAATTAAACTGTCTTTGAGTTAACAAACAGGCGAGCACACAAACATCCAAGTTCATAGAGTGTGCACAAGACTAGATTTGGCTGACAGAGAGAAAAAATTAGAAAGGAGGTAAACTAAAAAAAGAGTATGTGGAAGACTGAGTGAAAGCCGTTGCTTCACCATGAGCAGTTGTCTGTCCTGCAAGTTCCTGAGAACTTGGGGAACAGAACATACAAGGCAGGGGCCTCATCTGAAGGAGCTCTTGGTCTATTTTGACTATCAGGGCAGCTGAGAAACATGGATTCAATAGACAGGCCCAGTGATGGAGAGGTAAGAATGGAGAGTAGGTTGGATCTTCCCAGTCACCCCCCCACTTGACTGCCCTTGGCCTTGGGCCCCTCCCTTTAGAACACACAGTCAGGCGTCCTTCCAGCTCCAAAATACAACCCTTCTGTGAATGGGACTGGAAAGGCAAGAATAGCATGTGCAGTTTTCTAATGGAATCCTGGTAGCCATCTGCTTAGACAATGTGTACCTTCTAGAAAAGGCAGAGAAGACTCAATTAGCGTTGTTGCTTCTCTTCTCAGTTGTGGCTGATGGAGGAAATACACAAATGGGAGCCAGCAAGACATTATGACTCTTATTATTTTCCATGACTGAGTTGTCTTTGTCGTCTGCTTCTAATTAAAAAGAAAAAAAAATTCTCCCCATCCTCACCCCTGGCCCTTGATATTCTTAAAGTAAAATCAAATCTAAAAATAACAGGAGGGGGCAGGCTTCCGCCGACAAGGAAACCCTGGAAAATCAGAAGTGGAGCCTGGAAGAGGGTGAGTTGTCAGCATCTGCATGGGACTCGCCTGCGCCGGAAGAGATGGCACAGCTACGAGATCGTCCTGGTGACCTCAGGACCGCATTTCAGCCTTCAGCTTCGGCTCTCAGTGGGAAGTGGTTGATTCCTTTATGGTAGAAGAGAGAGAAATGCAGAAATACCAGTGTTTCCTTAAGAAGAGAGGCAGAAAGTGGCACCTCTAGTAGGCACTGAGGTGAGTCTCAGTCTGCTGTTTGGAAAAACTGGCTGTGCATTGAACTCACTGAATGGGCTGGAGAGCCGCCAGGAGGCCAGCTGAGGATACTGTCCTGAGGGAGCCGGTGTCTGGGCAGACGCTTCCTGGGAGGAGGCTCCTGGAAGTGAGTCCTGGCTGCACTGCGATTACCTGCGATTGTCTTCCCAGAATGCCCCTGAGCGCGTTGTGGTAAAGCAGGACAGGTGTGTGAGGCGGGCCAGCAGAAGCGGGTATTTCTTGAGGTAGAAGGCATGTCCTGGAGGAGTTCTGGGTCTTTGCGACTAAATTCATGTGTCTTTCCCCAGGGCTGGAAAGTGGGGCTTGCTGAGAGTGTGCAGAACATTTATAGGGAGAATACCTGCTCCAAGTGGCTTCGAAACAATGCCAGCTACAGTCATGGGATTCCTTAGAATACGGTAGAAACAAGCAACCCCCAAGCTCAGTGTTCTCACACAGTAACCTTCATTTCTAGCTCTGGTTATATGTCCCACCCACATTGGCAGGAGGCTCTGCTCCACACAGTCACCTAGAAACCCATGATACGGAGCTGCACCGTCTCACAGCTGCACCATCTGGAGTAGGCTGCCCCCTCGTCACCCTGGAAGATGCCCCCTGGGCTTTTTGGAGCTTCATCCCAGAAATGATATTCCCTCCTTCCCACAGCCCATTGGTCATGTGGCTTTGCCCAACAGTGAAGGGGGCCGAGGCATGAGAAGTCTCCTGTGTGCCCCAGTCAAGGAATGGCGAGGTTTCATACGCCATGCAGCATTGGTCTCTGGGAGTTGCTGCAGGGCGACGTAGTAAAGGATGGCTTAGCAGTCTCTGACAATGCAGAAGAAGATAGAGGGATGGGTAAGCAGCACAAATGAGTACTTATAAGTATAGTAGAGTATTCCCACAAGTTCACTGACAGGCGTACAGCTGTTGTGTTTGTGTGTTAAAGGGGTAGGAATCCAGGCTAGAATAATTCTTATGGTATTGTTTTGGTGAATATTCCTGGAAATGCACATAGTTAATTTGTAGGGGACTTGCGTTTGTTTGTGTGTGAATGCTCATTCAGAGTACAAAAAGTAACAAAGGCCCATTTTTATGGAAAACATATTGTTTATTTTGTGTAAATATCAATTGCATATCCACATGACATGATGAAAGGTCTGTGGACCTTTCGTTCCCTGACTCCCCAAAAGGAAGAAGTAGAGGAGCTTACATATAAGAGCAGAGAGGAAACTTCGAACTAAATAACTCTAAAGAAATCAAGTATGTCGTGCACAACTGAAATCCCATTAGAACGCACAGTGAGTCCAAGTGTGTAAGCGCATCTCATGTACAGTTGCACATTTCTAGCTGGAAGGCTTTGCCAGTGCTTCAAATGTTCCAGTAATTTCTAGGTGGTTTACATCATCCTTGGATACAATAATGAAGCAGTGATTCTTCTTTCTTCTCTCTTTTTTTTCTCTTTTTCTTTCTATTTGTCTGAAGGAGATTGGCAGCATTACTATACAGTTATACTGCTAGTTCACTTTCAACTACTTGTATAGCACATAAGAAATAACACTGATTCTTCTTTAAATAAAGCAGTGAGGCATTCTACCATTTGGTTGTTTTGTGGATTTAGTAAAAACATATTCTCCATATCATATCACACCATTTTAGTGCTAATGCATTGATGGTACCGGCTGAATTTTGTCTCAATGAATCTATTTTTTTATTTTATTGTATTTTGTCTGTTACCATTTGTTTCTTCTATTTTGTTGAATGAACCTATTTACTATTCTTCTTACAACTTAGAAAACTCCTCTGTACCACTCAGTTAAAGCTGATAACGACCAGGATCCCATCGTACTTTGTCTTGTAACGTACAGACTTTGACCACAATAATTCTTTCATCACACATTGATTGGACATACTTTTCATGGCAGCTCACACACACCTCATCCCTGAGATTAACAACATTGAATCTAGGGGACTTAAAGAACTGGACCTAGACTGAGGAAAGAAAGAGTCCGAGAAACCCTACAAGTATAGTACTGCAGGGCTTGGGAGCAATTTTAAACATTTAATATGAGGAAACCAATCACAGTCTAAGGGTGTTAGATTTCTTCCTGGAGCCTGAGTACACCTGACAGGGTCATGTTTCCGCAAGGCCGACGCCTGTGTTGGCACATTCTCCTTCCCCCGACAGCAGGCCCCACTGGGCGTCTTTCATGGGCACCGGAGTGGAGGCTGGGTCTCAGATGACTCTCAGCCATGCTCTCTGAGAAACATGCAATATCGTTCAGGGGCTTCTGGGCTGGAAAGTAGAGGTATCAGCACTGATATATTTTAAGATTATTATAAAAAATAAAATATTAAAAAAACGGGAAAGTTATTGACCCTTCTCTTATCATGGTGCCAACACAAACTCACAGTATTTGAGAAGCCCAGCAGGGAGGTGCTGTGTGGTGTGATCACTCTAGATGACGCCCTGGAGGCGCTGTGTGGTGTGATCACTCTAGATGACGCCCTGGAGGTGCTGTGTGGTGTGATCACTCTAGATGACGCCCTGGAGGTGCTGTGTGGTGTGATCACTGTAGATGACGCCCTGGAGGTGCTGTGTGGTGTGATCACTGTAGATGACGCCCTGGAGGCGCTGTGTGGTGTGATCACTGTAGATGACGCCCTGGAGGTGCTGTGTGGTGTGATCACTGTAGATGACGCCCTGGAGGCGCTGTGTGGTGTGATCACTCTAGGTCATGCCCTGGAGGTGCCGTGTGGTGCGATCGCTCCAGAGCACAGGTGGCAAACACAAGGCCTGCAGGCTGAATCTGGCCCTCCACCCTGTTTTATCTGGCCCAACACCTTGTTTCTACCTGGCAGCATCACTGAGCTCTCTTAAGGAGTAGTTACATTTATTCAGTCTTAAAATTACATCTGGCCCTTTGAAGGCAACTGTGAGGCTGGTGAAAGTGAGTTTGACACCCCAGCTCTAGAGCATGCTCTGGAGGCAGCTGCTTCACTGAAATCTCACACAGGTCAAAGTAATAATTAGCAATTTAGGATGTTTCCAGAGAGAGCTATGCAAGTCCTACTCAAACATAGTTTTGACTAGATACATAAGAAGCAGGTTCAACGTGTTCTCTCTGCAAGAGCTTGTGGGGGCTGCCATTTCTTGGCCTGCCTGTGGCCCTCAGTGCGCTGCCCAGCCTGGTCCCGGAAGTCGGCTGTGATGGAGTTGGGGTGGGAGGTATCTTTGTTTTGGCTCTGCTTCTAACTAACTGTGTAGCTCTGACTAGTCTGTAGACTCTTTTCACCATCTGTAAACTCATTAAACTGATGAATTTTGAAAAAGATCCCAGTGCTGAAAACGTATAATATAAGCCAGATTTTCTTCAGAGGGTAGTGTATAAATTGTGATTTTTTTAAAATGACAACCAGATTTGAATGTCAGGTGGTCTTGGCATTATCGATTTTCATAAAGGTTCAATCGAGAGGTCTCCAACTGCCAGGAGTGCTCAGTGGGGAAGGGACAGTCTCTTCAACTTGCCCAATGGTGTTGGGCGGACTGGGTATCTGCAGGCAAGGGATGGTATTGGACCCTATATTATTATACCACTCATAAAAATGAACTAAAAATGGACTGAAGACTTAAACATAAGAACTGAAACTATAAAACTAGAAGAAAACATAGGGAAAAAACTTCTTAACACCAGTCTTAGCAATGATTTTCTTTTGGATACAACACCAAAACCACAAGCAACAAAAGCAAAAATCAGTAAGTGTGACTACATCAAACTAAAAAGCTTCTGCACAGCAAAAACTCTTTTTTTTATGGCTGAGTAGTAGTCCAGAAAATTATGCTATGTGAAATAAGCCAGAGAAAGACAAATACCACATGATTTCACTCATATGTGGAATCTAATGGACAAACTGAACAAACAAGCAAGACAGACTCACAGAGAGCAGGCTGACAGCTAAGCTTGGGGAGGGTACGGGGTGGGGGGATTAAGCAAAGAGGAAAAAGGACTCATGGGCATGGACATCAGTGTGGTTATTGTGGCTGGGAGCAGGGTGGAAGGGGACTAAATAGTAATGGAAAAAATACAACAGAATTATTTTAAAAAGATGAGTAGGCAACCTATGGAGTAGAAGAAAGTATTTGCAAACCATATACCTGATAAAGTTAATATCCAAAATATGTAAGACATTCGTACACCTCAATAGCAAAAAAGTTGAAACAGTCCAATTAAAAAATGGAAGAGTACTTGAATAGATAATTTTCCAACAAAGACATACAAATGGTTAACATGTACATGAGAAGGCACTCACTGTCACTAACTATTGGGCAAATACACAGCAAAGCCACACTAACATTTCACCTCACACCTGGCAGGATGACTATTGCCGAACAGACAAGAGATTAAAAATGCTGGTGAGGATGTGCAGAAAAGGGATTCCTAGTGCACTGTTGGTAGATGTAAATTGGTGCAGTCATTGTGAAAAACAGTATAGAGGTTCCTGAAAAACTTAAAAAAAGAACTACCTTATGATTCAGTAATTCCATCTTATGGGTACATATCCAAAGGAGATGAAATCACTACCTTGAAGAGATATCTGCATTTCTATATTCATTGCAGCATTATTCACAATAGCCAAAACATGGAAATGACCTAAGTGTCCATCAAGAGATGAGTGGATAAAGAAATGTATCATAGCTACGTAATGGAGTATTACTCAGCCACAGCAAAGAAGGAAACCCTACAACAATTTGCAACAATATGGATGGACATTGAGGGCATTATGTTAAGTGAAGTAAGTCAGGCAGAGAAATATCACAAATATCACAAGATCTCGCTTTATGTGGCATCGTTGAGCTCATAGAAACAGAGAGTAGAATGGTGGTAGCCAGGGCTGATGGGTGGGAACATGGGAAGAAGGTGTTAGTGATAGGGTGTAATCTTACAGTTGTTAGTGAATCAGTTTCAGGAATGCGATGCACCACACAGTGACCATATTTAACAGTTCTATGATGTAAACTTGCAAGTTGCTGTGAAAGCAGAGCTTTAATGTTCTCACTGTAGCAACAACCACAACAAAATGGTACTTACATGATGTGTTAACTAACCTTACTGTGGTAAACAGTTTGAAATGCATACATTTCTCAAATCATGACATTGTACTCCTTATACTTACTCGATGTGGTATGTCAGTTATAAGCTGGAAAAAAAGAGTTCTCCAACTGCCAATCAGCCTGGCCACACTGTGCCTGGGCAGGTCTTTTGCTGGTCCTGGTAGCGGCCCTGTAGGCAGAGAAGGGCTCTTCTCGGTTGTGACTGAAGAAGCCAAGCACCAAGCAGCATTAACTAAAGGTTTGTTCTGAGAGAATCAAGACGTCGCAGGAGTGCCAGGAAGCGTGACTCACAGCGCTTAGCCGGTTTCTTGTTTCGATCCAGCCTATGGTTTCCATCGCAGTGAGCAGGATCCTCACTGTTTGTGCCCAGGGCGATGTACCAGCTCAGATGCATTTGGTGCCAGCTCACTGCTGACATTTGGCAAGGATTTGGTAATTGGATATTCTCATTCATCCTTTAAAGTAAGGGAGGAGCAAACACCTAACTTCACTTTTCTGACTAAAACTAAAAACTACTTGCTCCCAGAACAGATGAAATAAAAACATGACTCGTTTTTTTTTTTTTTTTTTCCAGTGCTTTGCACCATGCTCTGCTGTTCCAGAATCTTTTGTTTGGCTTGACCTGCCTGCGGTCTTCCTTATTTCAGATGATGGCAAACTTCATCTTCCCAGGGATTCAATCCAAAAATCCTGGGGTCACTCCACATTCAACAACAGGCCAGGAAACCCTCTTGGCTCTACCTTCACTCAATATCCAGAATCCAGCCTCTCCTCATCACAGCCACCACTATCACCCAGCTCCAAGCCCCCTGGCTGGACTCTTCCAGCAGCCTGCTTACGGCTCTCCCTGCTTCTGTCTATCCTTGACCAGCAGCTAGAGAGACGCTGTTACAACGTAAGTCAGACCACATCATGCCGCTGCTCAAAACCCTCTTTGCTTGGCCAGCTCACTCTTGGTAGAAGGGAAGATTCTAACTGTGCTGTGTAAGGCCCAACAGGCCTGGCCTAGTGCTGACTCTGACCAACTGTGCTACTCATCTTGTTCGTTCCTCTGCAGCCATACAGAAATCCTTGCCCTTCCAGCAAGCCAGCCACGCTCTGGACCCAGGGCCCTTGCACTGGCTGTTTATGGTGCCTGCAGCGCTCTTCCCTCCAGATTGCTGTTACAATATTATAAGGTATTTGGGCCTTATGTAAGGTCACCTTCTCTGGGAGGCCTGCAGGGCTCGAAAACTACCTCGGTGAACGTGGCGCTCCCTGTGGCATGGAGCATGGAGCCATGTCCTGCAGCCTGTGCTTGGCTGTGGGGCCTGAGGGCTGGCGCTGTCTGAGCACCGCGGACCTGCCCCATTCTGCTCTCTGTGTGTAAATTCACAGAGAAACACGAAAGGACAGAAACAGAGTATGGTGTTGGGACACTGGGAATGAGCCATTTTGCATAGCAAGCTTTGGGAGATGTTGTTTACTGTAGTCTGCCTGAAGATGAGACAAAGTTGAACACACAAGATGAGTCTGGTGCTCTGGAAAGGGTGAAAGCTGCTAGCAGACTCTGTTCTCCTCTATCAGGAAACACGACTGAAATTAATGAAGCTCTTGCAGCAAATCCAGGACCTGTCCACAAATTTTTTTCTTTTTTACTTAATTTTCTTGTACTTTTTTCATTACCATTTAGTCCCCTTGTACTCCCTCCCTGCCGGAATCCCCACACGGATCTTGTTATAAAGAGGGTTGGCTTATCAAGACGACACTGAGTAACCCTGCAGAACTGAATGAACTAATGAATGAAGAAGCGTATGAAAGTGAAACCCCCCTAAATAAAGTATGAAACAATTTAATAATCCAGTATGGGTGTCTTAGATTAATGGTAGATAAAAGGTTTAAAATAGCAACTTCTAGTAATACCAGTGAGAAGAAACTACAACAATGCTACTGGAATAAAATAATGATCCCAGATAAGCATGATACGCACCTTTGTCACAATGCCCTGTGATTTTTAGGCTAGGCTCCAGTTATAATATCAGAATTCCTGGAATTATCTGTGGTAAAATCTAGTTACAAAATAACATAATTCAAGGATAACATTGTTATCTTAAGGCTTACATAATATTGTAACTAGCTTACATCTGTCTCTGATTTGGGTCAAAATAATCTTTCCATTGGAAATAGCTGGCAGTGGAGATGGTTTTTGTTCATTGTTAGTGTCAGATGACAAATAATACTATCCTAATTTTGCAACACGCTGACTTTGCTGGAGCTATTTTTATACAGCAAAGCAGCAGCCTTCCAGGTAACAAGGAAGTTTAATAGCAAAACAGCCAACTTCCTCATTAAATAGGTAAATTAAAAAGTGCAAACTACCACTGATATTGTCTATACCTTTTCCTGCTTTGTATTCCTCCATAGTACTTAAACTATCTAGCAAACAATATTTTTTAATAGAGGTTCTACATTATTTTAAAAAATATTTTACTTACTTATTTTTAGAGAGAGGGGAAGGGAAGGAGAAAGAGAGGAAGAGAAACATCAATGTGTGGTTACCTCTTGTGTGCCCCCTACTGGGGACCTGGCCCACAACCCAGGCCTGTGCCCTGGCTGGGAATCGAACCAGCAACCCTTTGGTTCACAGCCCGCGCTCAGTGCACTGAGCTACACCAGCCAGGGCCAAACTGAATATTTTTGACTGATTTGAATTATTTTCTTTCTTAGAACGCTAGCATCTCGAAGGCAGGGATTTTTGCATGATTCATTTGCTGTGGTTTCCCCAGCAGCTAGGAGAGCGCCTGGCACAGGGAAGTGCAGGGACCGGATGATGAGGGAAACGCTGCCCCGGGGCTGTAGGACACGGGTGGGAACGCTCTGCTGTGGAGGCTACCCATGCAGATCCGCTTCCTGCTCCGTTCAGAGATCATTATGGAGTCGTACATTCCATCTTCCATCTGGACTTCGGTACCAAGGCTGTGGGAGAGTTGCTGACTCAAGCTGGAGCACCTGTCATTCTCCAGAGGGTTACGTCATGGGAATCCGGGTAACGAGACTGTGGACTTTGTGACTTGGAGGCTTCAACAGCTGCTTTGGGGTTGGGCGTTCCGTCTTCCACCGCAGTACTTCTAACCCCATCCCCACCCCCATGCAAACACGAATCGCCCGAGGTCTGGTTAAAATGCAGATTCTAACTCAGTAAAATCTGAGGGGTGGGGCAGAGTCTGCTTTCCTAACAAGCTTCCAGGGGATGCTGCCACTGCTGAATTGGGGTCCCGTCATAAATATTAAGGTTCACCCTTTCTATAGGCAAACATCAGAATGGGGCCCCCTGAATATTGTGCTGAAATCCCCAAATCATCATTTAGAAAGACCAGAACTCTGGCGCCGGGGCTTGTTAAAGGCCCCTGGGGCTTCCTAACTCCATGAGCAGCGTCTGTCCCAGGGAGGCCCGCCCCCACTAGGGCAGCACCCACCACTAGCCCCCCTTGCAGCCTCTCACGGTCTCGGGCACCTTCCCGGAAAGCCTTGGCCTCATGCCTTCCCACCGTTACCCACTTCCAACTTTTTCGCATAAACCAAGCTTGGGTTTTACAAGAAAATATCGACTGTCAAGTCTCCACAACCTCTACTTCCTTCCTCTCCCAGGAACTCGGAGGTATTTACCCTTGTCCATGCTCCCTCTGCTCTCAGAGGGAGCAGTCCGGACTTCCCTCTCCTCTCCTCCGGCTTCCCCGGCATCTTGGCCCGGCATGAGGCAGTAGAGCAGAGTGGTTCAGGGCGGCCCTGATGTCGGGGAGCCAGGGCCTTGCTGCTCGCCCAGGTGCCTCGCCCTCTCTGAGCCTCACCTTACTCATCTCCTAAGCAGAGGTGATGAGCGCATATACTTTGTAGGCCTGTGAGGGTGAAGGGATTGATTTGGGAAAACCGTTTCGAACAGGGCTTGGTAAGTCAGTTGAAAGTTATTTTGTTCAATGATCTCATCCCTCAGGTCTTCAATCTTGGATGGGAAGAATGGGAAGGGTGAATGCTGTCCCCGTTGCTGTGAGGGTTGGTGGAAGGCTTCACATTCTCTCGTTCTTGGAAGTGGAGAGATTCTTCACAACACGGCTCTTCAGTCTTTTGTTGGGAGGTGTCTTCAAGGTCACTGGAGTAGTCAGCAGTGTCTGCTTGGTCCAGCTGGACTTTTAATCCACGTTGACCAAAGGGCCACCCACACCCTGGGCTCCTTAGTCCTGTCCACAGAAGCAACTGTTCTGGGACCTTCTTTCCTCTCTCAAAACCTCGTTCTGGGTTCCCACTTAGTCCCTGAGACTTTGTGACCTTCTTGTCTTCATTTCCTATTGTAGCCTTTAACCTAAAGGACATACTAGTCCTTTAACCTCAGGGACAGATTCTGGCTTTATAGCTTTTACCCTTGACACCCAAAGGCCATTTTGTCCCTCATTTTCCAGCTCTCTCTGCCCCTGGTCACTCTGGGTTTGCTTGCCCGCTGAGCCCCAGCCTGCATGAACCCCAGGCTGATGTTGTGCAGCCTGGGCGGCTCTGCTTGGGCCTGTGCCCTTGGGGAGGACTGGATAGTGCTGCATGGTAACAAAAATGATGGTTTATATTGGCAGACACTTACTATTGTCTTGAGTGGTTTAAATGGATTGTGTCACTATGTTTTCATTGCAAATCTGTCAAGTTTTATTCTCATTTTAGAGGTGAAAAAGTGAGGCTCAATGAGGTCAAACTCAAAACCACATCTGTGGTTGGAGGGGATCAGAATGTGGCGCCCACGATATGCCAGTTCGGCACAAGGAGTAGTGTGACCGGAAGGTGACTGAGAAAGAACAGACGTCGGAAGGGTTCTCTGCCCACCCTCATCTGCCTAAAAGGAGGACATCAATTTCTGTTCATAAAGGTACCTGCCCCACCACCAGGAAGGGAAGAGCAAGACAGTCAACACTGAGATGAGCTTGCACGACAGCATTTACTAAACTAACTTACCTTCCATTAGTCCCCCTTGTATTTCCTAGTCACGCCCCCATGATTTATCCTCCCTCAAAGCCCAAACCCCCTTTCCTTAGTTAAAATGGTGTGTAAGCCTCTGAGTCTGACGGCTTTTTTTCTGTGAACTCCTACGCATGTAAATATTAACAAAAGCTGGGTGCCTTTTCTCCTGTTAATGTTCCTTTTGTTAGTTTAATGATTCACCCCTGGGTGCTAAACATAAGAGGGTACAATAAAAGTCTTTCCTCCCCCACAGGGTAAATGGGAGTCAGTTCACAGGCCCTGGGGGTGGGGGGGCCCTTCCCCTCCCTCAGCAGCGCCTGTCTTCTCTCTCCCTTGCCCCTGCCGTTGCCTAAATGCAACCATTAATGCAGGAGCTTCCCAACGGCTCAGCGCCCCTGCCCTCAGGCCCTTTCCCCTTGATCCACCCTCTTTTCTGCTACCAGGGAGCTTCTGGAAGGCAGGTCTGAGCGTGCTTAACTCCTGTGGAAAGCCCTGCAGTGTTGAACTCACCTTTCCAGGCTCCTCTTGAACAGTAGCTCTTCTGTGAGGCTTCTCTCAGGTGAGTTAGTCACTTCCTCCCCCTGCTCCTTGTCTGCTCCTCTCCCGGAGTGTTTGCAACACTGTGTTTTAATGATCTTTATACACGCCTGTCTCCCCGCTGCCCGCCCAGCCTGTGCACTCCTTGAGGACAAGGACTGAAATGTGCTCATCCTGTTCCTCCGAAGCCCGGCCCAGAGGGCGGGAAGAGGCTGTGCAAATGTGCAATAAATGAGAGGCTGACAACTGACTTTACTCTGAGTGATAAAACAAATGGCTCTTTTATGTCCCAGTTATGTCAACTAATTTTCTGTTAGAATTATATTATTTTGGAACTGGAAAACACCTTTAAGTTTTTCTGCCCTGATCCCATCATTTTTATGACCAAGGAGAGGGTGGTCCAGAGCAGTGGAGCCCCTTGCCTGCGGGGTTGGCAAGCCACCAGCCCCTCTGGTTCTGAGTCCTGTGTGTCCGTTGGTCGTGGCCCCAACACTGAGTGGGAAAGACACCTTTACGCTGGCTCCTAGAATTGCTCAGTTAGGTCTGTGTGAGAAGGGAACGGCCATTCCCACTAACAGCCTGTGTTTCGGTTCTTTCCTTTAGTGGCGTGGGCACTGCTGGCCTAGCTGACGTAGGATGATTCTAGAGCATTTATTTTCCCGTGGAAAGATTGTTAATGCACTCTAAAATTATTACTGTAGCCTATGCAGCCTATTATAGATGACGAGAAAAAAGAATCTTCCAATGTTTTGCTTTCCTTCCAGGACTGTCCACTTGAATATCAGAGAATGGTTGAAATGGGAGGAGGGAAGTTCACCTAATGTTGCTATAGAATTAGTCTTTTTTGTGAAAATCTGAAAATGAGCTACATCAATTTATTTTTTCCATGTTTATTGCAGCATGATTGTCAAATAAAATGTGTATATTTAAGACGTACAACATGATGTTTTGATTACACATATACGTTGTGAAATGGTTACCACAATCAAGCTAATGACCATGTCTTTCACCTCACATAGTTAGTTACCTTTTGTGGTGAGAATATTTAAGGTCTACACTCTCAGCAAATTCCAAATACCCAATACAGTTTACTAACTAGCTAGCATGCTGTACATCAGGTTTCCAGAACTCACTCCTAATTGAAATTGCGTGGTTGAAATTTTGTGACAGTGACCATCGCCCCACTCCCCCACCCTCTAGAATTATTTCTTCTCATGTTGCATCATATTAACGACTTACCTAATTGTAATTTCATTTGCGGGGGGAACAAGGCCTTTTGTATAAAGTACTTCTCATTGACCTCTGGCATCTTAAATGTCAAACCAGGGCAGTATCTCATCTGGGAAAGAGGGAAGAATCATGATTGCCACACGAATTGGTGACCATTTATTATTTTGTTTGCTTAGCATTTCCTCTTCCTTCTGAGACTGCCTTTTTGGACACAGCTGGTCTAATATATGATTCAAAATGGAGGCGTGCTTGTCACTGGGCAGGGAGCTGGCAGCAGCCGGGTCTATGGGAGCACTGTATTCCCCGACAACTGTGATTTATCTGAGAATGAGCATGTGTCGGAGACAAGACCAGTCAGAGTCCTTCCTTGTTATTTTTTTAAATCCTCACCTGAGGACATGCTTATTAGTTTTAGAGAGGAGAAAGGAGGGAGGAGAGAGGGAGAGAAACATCAATGCAAGAGAAGCATTGATTAGTTGCCTCTCAAACGCTTCTGACCAAGGACTGAACCTGCAACCCAGGCATGTGCCCGGACCAGGAGTCGAACTGCAACCTTTCAGTTTACAGGATGTTGCTGCAACCAACTGAGCTACATGGTTCCTTGTCATTTTAAAAAAACAGAAGCTAGTAGAAGGGAAAAAGAGTTTCTTTAACTTTCTCGCCTTGATGCTGAGAAGATGCAAACATCTGAATTGTAAGTGGCTCTGGTTCTAGCAGGGTAGGTAAAGGTCGTTGAGAGAGAGTGGCCAGTGGAGGCTCCAGGGAGAAGGTGGGAGGAGGAGGTCTCTGGCTGTGTCCGAGGCCTGCTCCAGCTGTTCCCGAGGCACTGTTCTTCCTGGTATCAGACAATGATGGATACTTTTTCTTTCTTTTTTTTTTTTGCTGGTTTGTGTTTTGAAGCTTTGCAAATGACTATTCAAAAAAATTCTAACACATGCAGATTATGTTATGCTTTGTTAGAGCAATGAGCAAATACGCCTTCTCTTCCCTAGAAAGGAGATCACGTTGTGTGAGGCAGGTATATTTACGAGTACTCTGTGTTGTTTTTTTCTAAGTTCTTTACTTGAACATTTATTCTGTATCATTTATGTAGTAGGTAAATAAAAAAATACAAGGGGGGACCCCAGGAATTTATTTATTAAAAATTGTGTATTTATTCTTACATGTTTAAGCTTCAGTCACCTTCAAAGTACTCTCATTTGATGCAATACTCCTATGGAGACTTTTTCCCACTGCTCAAAATGGTTTTTGACCTCATCAATTTTTTATGCCTTTTAGTGCATCTGCCATTTTTTGTTTCACCTCTTCCACATCAGCAAATACATTTCCTTTTCAGGACTTTTTCCCTGGGAAAACAAATAAGCAAAAATGTCATTCGAGGTAGATCAGGTGAATTGGGAGGGTGGGGCATGGGGTTCATGTCATTTTTGGTCAAAAACTGCTGAACACTGTCTGTGTGGTGTGGCCAGGTGCACTTGTAAATCACCTATCATGAAATTGGCAAATATGTTCAAATAAGCACTAAAGCTGAGCACAGCCTCTCACAACCACGCCAGCTGGTGCCCTGATACAGGTGGGTTCCTAGAACACTCACCTAGCAGGGGGAGCCTGTACTACAAGGGGCCTGCCCTCCAGAAGATAATTCTGGGTTTCTTTGGGTCTCCCCTTCATAAAGTTTGAGAAATGTGTCTAGCCACTGGGCTGAGGTACTCCAACTGTCAGGCAGTTCAGTTAGCCAGACAGACTTTAATCTGGAAAATTAGGAAAACAAAACAAAATAGAAGTAACCAATTTGATGCAAAGAATTTTTGTTAAAATGCTATATACTATGAAGAAGAAATTACTCAAGAACCAGCCTATTTATAACAGTTATAACATTGATGCCTTTGAAAATTTTTTTTTGTCTTGAGTGTATTCTCAAAAGCAATAATAGGTACATAAATCAAATAAAATATTTATATTTTGTATTACATTCTGGAAATTTGAAGGCAGGGCAACTGGAATCGATTTCACTGAGCATAGCATAAATCATAGTTCTTGATGCTGAGAGACTTAAAAATAAAATTCCTATGGCTTTGATTTCTTTGGTTTTTTTTTCCACAAGGAGTTGGGGCTTGGTGAGCAGACAAAAATGAAAAGGAACAAGTCATTGCAATGGTCTCATGCCGGCACAATGTTCATGGACACCTGAGAAAGGTAAGGGCAAGGAAAACCACTTTTTCTCAGATAATGTGTACCAGCGTTTGAATTTATTTTGCCCAAAGTGTTCTTTTCACAGGAGAAAGAAAAAATAGCAGAAAATGTGAACATTTCTATCCAGTTCCTGCGTAGCCAAGAACAAACCACCACTTAGATACCCTGACTCTCTTATTTATTTATTTACCTATTTAAAATTTTTATTACCATCCCCTCCTCCCCTTTGGCAACCTTCAGCTTCTTCTTTATATCTATGAGTGCTTCTGTTTTTGTTTTTGTTTGTTTAGATTTTACATATAAGTGAAATCATACGGTATTTGTCTCTATCTGACTTATTTCACTTAGCATAATACTCTCATATTGAAAACTGTACTACAGATGCATTAGTGTTAGAAGGTCGATACAGTTTTGAAGGTAAATGGAAGAGGAAACATAACAACGAATTTAAACTCCCCTGTTAGTGGCCCTGCCCTGGCCGGATGCCAGATGCGAGAGCTGGCAGGAGGCTGGGAGGAAGTGAGCAAAGGAACTCTGGCTAGTGACTCATGATTCCTTTGTTTAATTACTTTGGCAAAGTCAGTAGGTTGCTCATGTGTAGCAATAGAATTAATGAGGGTATTTGGGTTGGTGCTGTCCTGACTTTTTCAGGAGAAGCAGTAGGACTTTCTGGTCTTAAATGAATAGGAGAGAACTGGGCCCCGGGGAGACGCTGGGTGAGGACACCACTGCCTCACTGAAGGTATAAGTGGAAACTGGAATCCTCTGGGAAAAGAAATTCACTCCCCTGGAAAATAATCTGACCATGTAGAGGAAATGGCAGACTTTTTGATAAGTGTTTCATAACTGGGAATTGTTTTATGAATAGAAACTTGTAATTTTCTTGATAACAATCCTTATTTGTGTGTGTGCATGTGTGTGTGTGTTCATGATGACACTGAACTTACTAATATTTCTCAATTATCTGCAACTTAGCTGAGAGCCAAAAAGTGAAAAAAATGTCTGAACGGATGTCCCTGTCTATTAACTAAAGCCCTTACACTTTATCCATAGGTGTTCTTGTGATCTTCTTCCAGTATTTTCTGCCTTGAATAAAACACCAGAGCTCTACTGCCCATCCGCTCCCATGAGCCACACCCCAGGGGTGACCCCAGATGCCTTCCTCCCCTCACTCTACCCCAGCCAGGTCAGGCCTTCTAAATGGCTCTCCAACTGCCCACTGCCCTTGACCCCGGGGGGGGGGGGCTCTTTACTTGTGGGACATAAGGGCTTTTTTTCAGAATAAGACTTAAATTCATTAAATAAAATACATACAATTCCTAAAGAAAGCAATTATATTAAAGTACAGTTAGCAAAATATGTTAAAAATTGAGTTACAATAATGTGTGCTTCTTTATTAATGCAATGTATAATATCCTATAGTGACAGGCCTAACAGCTACTGTGATTTTCAAGCAGTGATGAGCATAATTGACACCTTCATGTATCTGCAACAATGTGACGTGACCGGAGCACTCCTGTGATTCCCCGTGGTTGCAAAGGAGAAGTGCTGCTGGTGCTGCTGTGGTCCACTGCCCTCATTCATCATGGGAGGAGACACTAACTCTCAATCAGAAGTTGGTGAAAGGAAAGATGGGGTTTTTTCCTACCCAAGTTTGCCAATTTCTGTGGAGCCTGGACAGATAACACCTGCCTTTGTCTAAGCCACCGTCATTTCTCACTGGGTTCATTGCCACACTTTCCTGATGGGTGTAGCACACTTGCCCTCATCTGAACTGTCCTCCACTCTGCAGCCAACGGGGTGTTTTCAAAATGCAAAATTTGTTGTCACCTGTGCTCCACTCGGTTATACCTCAACCGCCTTCTATTGCTCTTAGGATAGAGACCGGCCACAGGGGTCCCTTCTTGTAGATTTTCCTCATTCTTTTTCACCACAGGGCACTGCGCAGGAGTTTCCCCCTGCTAGGAATGCTAGCATTTCCTGCTAGGAATGCTCTCCATGGCCTCATGCACCCAGTTCACTCTTCAGGAAATCGGCTCACCCATCACTTGCTCAAGGAGGTCTCCCACGGTTCCCTGACTAGTTCTGGGTTCTCTCCTGCACCACTGCCCTCTCATACCTCAGAGGTGATGTTGCATTTACATGTGTGATTCTTTGCCTAATATCTGTCTGCACCCACCAGCTGTGGGTTTCATGAGAATGAGTTTATGCTATCCCCCAAACGGTGACTGGCACATAGTAGAGGCTCATTAAATACTTGTAGAATGAAGAATGGAGTGACTGAACTGTTCCAACAAGCATTTTAGAAGCAGAAAATATAGTGAGGTGTGGGGTTGGGGTGAGGAGGAAAGAAGAACATTAGAGTCACGCACATGATGGCAGAGAAAAGTGATAATCTCTTGTTCGAGGACACAAATCCTCAAAAAACAGAAAAGTAACCCAAAACAGGCACTGTTCCCCCCCAAATTAAAGCTTTTCTGTGTAACTATAAAAGGGAGTTCTATGTACATTAATAGTCCCGGAGATCATCACCCCTGTATTCTAGGTGAGAACATTAACTTATATTTCTAAGGTTAACCCTAAATATTAAACAAAGATTTAATTACATTATTATAGCCCTATATTGAAAAGGAAATGTCATAAAAAATAATGGAAATCCAGATTTTCTCTTGAAAAATTCATTTGGAAAATAACCCAATATGCGAGGTCAGATAACTGCACAGCGTATGTCTGGTGTAACACACATTCATGTGTGTCTCTTGTGCCGTATGTGTGTGTGCTACCTGGAAATACATTCTCTGATGCTGACACTTGGGTATTTAATTTTCTTATGGAACATTTAGTGGGTTGATGGTGCCAGTTGAGATGATTTAATGAGGCCAAATTATGGATAATTTTCTCATAAACTGAGTGAAGATCATTGTGTTCTGTGACACAGGTTTCACCCCCACCTCCATCTGGACATGGGCAGATGCAGCCGAGGGCATGGGACTGAAGTGGGTGGATGGATGGTATAAATCACTCCTCGATAATCAGTAACCCAAGGTTGACTTGTATAACATAACATTGAGTACTACTACGTTCAAGGCTTGGTAGAAGGTGCTGGGGCCTGTGGGGACCCCACAGTAGCTTTAGGCCTACTTTCCTATTTGATGGATACATTATTCCTGAAGTTGGACTATTGTACAGGGACTCCTTTTACAGGCAAGGATGTGCAAATGTTAGTCCTTGGTTGGCCAAAGGCAGAGTGTTTTTAATCTAACCCCCTGTGGAGAAGACAATCATTTGACATTCACCCTGCAGACCTTTAAGGTCTGAGGCAAAGCCAGGAGCTGTGGTTCTGTGCTGCGGCTCTGTGCTGCCTCAGGGAGCACTTCTAGTCCTTTTGGGGAGCATCTCCAGAACATTGCCCCCGGGATTCAAACACAAAGTCAACTGATTGGCTTATTTCCATATCAGTCACTCAGCATTTACTTAAGGAATAACCACAGGCAATCTTCCCTCCTGGGCACCAGGTTGGTGAGCCCGGTCTGGAAAAGTGACCAGCTGCGCCCTCTGGGGCGAGGGGCCCAGGCTGCAGCCATCGGTGACCCCTGGTCCTATTTTCATTCCCCCTTTTTCACTGAGTTTGGACTCCGCTGCCTGAACAATGCTGTCACACTCTGGTGTTCAAAGCGACCCAGGCGCTTTGCTCTGGGACCATTGAAATGATGGACTGTCATGGTTTCCCCTCTTAATGCTCATTGAATGCCTATTTGGGGAGCACTTCATTTGCACATCATTTACGAGCTAGACAGTTTTGGGTGAGAATTCAGTGTTGCTCTTGCACGGGAGCCATGTTTTATTTAAATAAGATGAGCCGCTGTTACCCTAAGTACAGGCCTGCACATGTACTTCTAACTATTTGCACTAAGACTTATCGTGGAATTATATTACAGTTCTTAACCAAAATAACATTCAGGTTGCAAAGGAGGAAAATAGGTTGAAACAAGAGAATGCATTTTATTTATGGTAATTTTAAGAAGAATGCATGAGAATTACAGTCTCATGTAATAAGCATTAGCTTAGAGATTTATTGCCTTATCTATGTCTTAAATTTAATAGATAGTAAGAATACAAATGCTAATATAATACAAACCTTGGAGCAGTCAGTCAAATCATTATATATTGTATTAACTGGGCAGATGCGGATATTGTTTATAAATATTATTTCTGATTTCTGTGTCAGAGACGTCAAAAGCATAGAAGGTAGCTTTATGTATAAACAGAAATAAATCAAAATGTAAGGTATAAAAAAGACTATAATGGTCCCTAGAGATCATACCTAGGTATAGAAACAGAAGAAAATTCTTTTTTTTTTTTTAGAAAATTATTGTTTAAGTCAGAGTTTTATTATGTTGAAGAAATTACTGGAGAGCAAATGAGGCCCCTTTCCTTAGAAGTTAAATAAACAGACACATACATTTCACTTATTCATGGTGATTATAAATGACTAGGGTGAGAACTTTAATGTCATTACTGTAAGGATAATATCAACCACTTTTAGTCCCTTTTTGTTTTTTAATGATCATGGAAAGCAACAGAACATAAAATTCTTAGACAGTTTCTTTAATTAAAATTGGAAATGAAAGAGTTATTTGGGGGCTGTTTCTCTGAATGAAGAATATTGATATTTTTAATTGAATTCTGAATTGAGTTTCCAATAAATTGAAATGCAGGGATTTCTCTCCAACTACATGGAATATTTTAGCAGATTAATGACTGATCATTTCAAGAGTCAAAAGGCCTGGAACCAGCTTTTGATGTGAGAAAATGAGCTCCTGTATTTTCATTTGAAGAGTTTATTCAGCTGTGGTTAAGGTACATTAACAACAAATAGATTTCAAAGTTTGAGTGTTGCTATTACTAGTTTATAATGTCTGGTGTGGTTGGCAATTATTTAACCTGTGTAACAGCACCTCTGTCCTCTGCCGGCCTCAGTTCCACACCTATGGTTTTGAAATGACATTTTCCCTCTGCAATTATGAAGCTGGCAATGACTCTTTGCACCTGGCTCACAGTTCTTTGTCTTCCATGGAAATAAAACCATGTGGTTTGGGTGATTTGGGTGAGTGTTTGGTCTACACATCTTGGGATAGCCTTGGTGAATGGGCCTCCATTTTATAAAGATGACCAAGACTGTGAGGGGTTTGCAGTCCCTGTAGAAAAGCTATTATAAAGCAGCAGCAGAAACATGGAAAACATACAACAAAAAGAAAATTCTCAAAATGCTACAACAAAAAGACTTCCTGCGGCCATGGTGGGGGGCCCTTCAGCACCCCAGATCCCGCCGGAATGAGGTGTTCACAGGCCTCGTGAACGAGTGCGGAGCTGGCTCTGGATAAAATACCTAGACCCATCTCTGATTTGTTGTCTGCTGGCTTAGCTTCCCAGGTCGCACCCGGTTTCCTTCCAGGAGCTTCACTTCCACCTTCTTCTACTTCAGATTCTCAGCCTCCCTTGTGCTCTTTTTATCCTCAGGTAGACAGAAGAGCTTGTTCTGCCCGCAGCCTGGTCCCCTCACACACCCAGGATCACAGGACCCAGAGCTGCTATTGCTTGGCCAGGAGAGGCAGGGGTGTCTGGAGAACTGCCACAGACTCCACGGGGTTGCCTAATCAGTTGTGCACTTTGCTCATTTAGGATATAATTTCAAGCACACCCTTTTAGCTGACCTAAAGCAAAAGAAATGACAGCTGGAGGCTGGGCATTTGGGAACTGAGGCCACATGGAAGGAAACGGAGATGAAACATTAATTTGTGGATTCTTGCTTGAGCATCTATTTTAAAAGTTGATTTTATAAGAAGTTCATTTTTCTTTTTGTAGAACCAGCACTTGGCTTTGTTGTTGTCTCTGTTTTATTTTTGTTTTCCATTTCATTCATTTCTCCATTTATATTTTATCTTTCTCTTTGTTTTTACCTAATGTCCTGAGCTGGATGCTTAGTGCTTTAAATGAATGCTTAGTGCTTATAAATGAAAGTGCTTTCATTTATAGCTGTGCTATAAATGAAAACTGATGAAGATAAAAACATTTATTTATTAATTCATTAACAATAATAGCAATAAACTTATATGTTAAAATAAATAGCATTAAAATTTTTTTCTATTTTTATTTTTTGTTAAATTTATTTTTTATTGATTATGCCATTACAGTTGTTCTATTCCCCCTTTAATTCCCCTCCACCCTACCCCCCCATCCCCACCATTATCCTCCCTTTAGTTTATGACCATGTGTCTCAAGTTCTTTAGATTCTATATTTCCCATACCATTCTTGCCCCCCCATCTATTTTCTATCTACTGTCTATGCTACTTATTTTCTGTACCTTCTCTCCCCTTCTCCTCCTCCCCCTCCCCTGTTGCTAACCCTCCTTGAGATCTTCATTTCTATGTTTCCACTCCTGATCTAGCTGTCCTTTTAGTTTGCTTTTGTTTTAGGTGTGGTTGTTAATAACTGTGAGTTTGTTGTCCTTTCACTGTTCATGTTTCTTTAACTTCTTTTTCTTAGATAAGTCCCTTTAACATTTCATATAATAAGGGCTTGGTGATGATGAACTCCTTGAATTTGATCTTATCTGAGAAGCACTTTTTTTTTATCTGTCCTTCCATTCTAAATGAAAGTTTTGCTGGATAGATCAATCTTGGATGTAGGTCTTTGGATTTCATGACTTGGAATACCTCTTTCCAGCCCCTTCTTGCATGTAAGGTCTCTTTTGAGAAATCAGCTGACAGTCTGATAGAAAGTCCTTTGTAGGTGACTGTCCCCTTATCTCTTGCTGCTTCTAGGATTCTCTCCTTCATTTTAATCTTGGCTAATGTAATGATGATGTGCCTTGGTGTGTTTCTTCTTGGGTCCGACTTCTTTGGGACTCTCTGAGCTTCCTGGATTTCCTGGAAGTCTATTTCCTTTGCCAGATTGGGGAAATTCTCCTTTATTATTTGTTCCAATAAGTTTTCCACTGGTGGCTGTTCCTTTCCCCCTTCTGGTACCCCTATAATTTGGATGTTGGAGCATTTAAAGATGTCCTGGAGGATCCTAAGACTCTCCTCATTTTTTTGAATTCTTGTTTCTTTACTCTTTTCTGTTTGGCCATTATTTGCTTTCTTCTGGTCCACTCCATTGATTTGAGTCCCAGTTTCCTTTTCATTGCTATTGGTTTCCTGTGCAATTCCATTCATTACAATTAGTTTCGCCTTCATATGTTTCTCTAATTTGTGGCTATAATCAACCAGTTCTGTGAGGATCCTGATCACCAGTGTTTTAAACTGTGCGTCTGAGAGTTTTGCTATTTCTTCATCGCTTAGATTTATAGGCTCTGGGGCTTTGAGATCTTCTTGAGCCATTTTTGATCTGTTCTCGCCGGTTAAGTATGAGTAGCGGAGCCATGGACTCTCAGGTCACTGGGTTGTGACACTGTATGTGGGTGCGTGGTCAGAGTGGGGAAATGGTGGCCCCCTCTGCTGTTTCTCGCTGCTGGGTGAGGAGCAGCGCCTTAGGTGGTTCACCAGGGTGGGGCCACTCAGAGTCACGGGGTTATGACGTGGAGGTGGGGTCTGAGCGGGGAAATGGCGGCGCCCTCTGCTGCCCCTCGCCGTGGGGCCTGCTCAGTCCTGTAGTCTCACCGCCCACTCCCTCGCTTGTCTATCTGGGCACGAAAGCGCGACCACAGTCAACCTGCAGCCCTGCTCCCTCGCTATTTCCTGGGGTTGCTCGCTGAGTCGCTTACTAGGTCCAACCCTGCGCCTGGGTTCCGCACTCCGAGTCCGTCTGACCGAGTTTTTCTGTGCAACCCCACTCCTACAGCTGCTGGTTTCGTCCCTCTTACCGGTCAGGCTGAAGAATTTGTTGTTATGAGACTTCCGAAAAGTTCAATTTTCTGTGTTCTGGCTATGTTTTCTGTTGCTAATATTTAGTTGTCTCTAAACTTGGTTGTGAGAGAAAGCATGGCTTCTCCACCTATGCCTCCATCTTGGCAGAAGTCTTAAAAAATTTTTAAGTTATTATTTTCTGAAACAAAAAGTCAGTGAGAAAAGTGGCATTGCTTTGCATGCTTGTAAATCTCTTTAATGTCTGGCTTATTCAAAGGTACCTGGACTCTCATAATTATTTCTGCTACTAATCTGTTTGGATATGTTGTTTTGGTTGAGGTTGAAAAAAAACCCCAGCTTCACACAGATACGGGGTTGCAAAGAAAGCAGCCTTGTTTGGCCTTCAGGTGATCATGGATCTTTACCTTTGACACTGCTCTGCAACTTCACAGATGCTTCCTTAAAGGCTAGTTAGAATATGAAATCTGAACACAGATAAATGCGCTTTTTATATTGTAGTGTTAAAGTCTGTTGACCTACCTTGTTGTACTGTGCATGGAGTAGAAGGTACCCCGGCATGATTTTATGTTATTCATTGGTCATTTAGAAAATATTGGTTCACTGAGCTATGCAAATCTTCTGTATGCTGGCACGTTTTGTTATACAATATAAAAAATCATGTTTGTACTGTGCATCGTATGTAATGAACTAATTCCAGCTTCTGCTTCTGCTTTGCTGTCAACTCACTGTCTTTAAAAAGTCATTTCTAGCCTTTCTGACCTCTGGTTCTTCCTTGTGTAAAGTGGGGATGATAAGTTCACTTTTCTGTCAGGGTGTTTTGGACAAAAAAATGAATGAATGGCGATGGGTGCACTTCGTGAATGTTCAGATGCTATTGAAGCAGGTGTAAGGATGGAAAGACTACAAAATTGTGTTATTGTCTCTTCTCAAAAATGTCCAGATAATCATACTTTAATAGAGTAAAAGCAACGATTGTTATCATTAATATCTTCTATTTATATACAAAATAGTTGATACAATATTTGCTTTTTGTCGTGGAGATCAATAAAACAATTTACATTTTTAGTGAGCAAAGGAGCACACTTGGCCCATTGACGTGTTTATTTTTCTTGCTCTGGCCTCTGCTGAGACAGGGCGTGCTCCTGGCTGGTGCAACGTGTTCACCGTGTGGGCGAGGCTGCTGAGAATCAGAGCTCTGTGACTGGCCCAAGGCCAGGTACCATGTGAAAGTCAGACTTTGGTCAAAGCCTTTATTTTCTGAAGCCAATGTTTGCTTCATTCTATTGTCTCTCAAAGTGCCATTGGGTACATTTTAGTTTTTTCAGAGGGAGGAAGAGAATGTCTAATTATTATCTTGGTTTTTTAACTTGTAAGTTTCAAAAAAAAAAATCATGCCATCCATTCCTCTGATTCTTTCTGAATTCATGGAGACCTTTTCGATACTTGAATTTTGAGGGCAGCATACATGAAGGCTAACACCCTTTCAGAGGAAAACAAAAATTGAAAAAAATTTTGATGGCACATTATTTACCAACTCTTTCAGCGCCAAATGCCATTTGCATAGAGCTGTTAACCGGCAGGGCTACACTATGTTGAACTATGCTGTAAATAAGGGCAAAGGTCTAGTGAGCTACGCTGGACGTGGGCTCTCTCTTCCAGGCTATTTGACATCTCACCACACTGGTAGGAACTTGTACTGGTTTGCAGGCTGCAACCCATGCAGCTTAAGAGTTGATCTGGAAGACAGTGCAAGTATGTGCTCTCAATTACAGCAAAAAATACAGTTTACACATTGGTCAGACTTTGATGGCCCCCCGGCAGGGTTCAAGGTTCATCGGGCCACCATGCACACAGAGGAGAAGGGGGATGTGAGCAGCTGCCATAGGGTTCCAGACCCTACTCACTGGCCCTGCCTCCCCCAACTCATTTCTGAGGATTCAACATGAACTCCTTGTAGAATTTGTTCTGCCCTATCTCCTGAACCAATCAGGAAATAGACCCAAGGTTTGATATTGCTCCAGCCTTATTCCTTGCCTATTCAGTGGAATTTAGAATTAAATTGTTCCCTCCTGTCCCAAGATCCAATGGCTCAGACACAATCCATTTGTTCTTAAGGCACATTCACTATCAGGGCCCAAAGAAAGGACTCCCAGGTATCTGGGTTGCTTCTGGACTATCTTCTTCCTCATTTCTCCCCCCCCTCATTCCTAGTCTTTTTTGGGCCTCCTGTACTGGCCTCCTCTGAACCCCAATGTGGTATGGAATGGCCTGATTTCTACCTTAATTTTGTTGGTGTTACTCTGTAGGGCTAGAATTATAACCTGGAGATAGGTCAGGGCAAGGCAATAGAGTTGGGTGGGGTAATGGGTGAGAAATTGAGAATGTATCCTCAACTGTTAACCTATTTATAGACAAGATGTTGAAACCCACATGTCAGCCACAGTGAAATATTCTCCAGAATCATTCTCAGAAAAAAACACCCATACACAGAGTTTTCTCTAAGAGGCAAGCTCTTTAATGTATAAAGAAAATAAATTGGAGCAAAAGAGCACATTTGGAACTTTAGCCCTAAGATAGGACCCAAAATTAACATCCTTTCCCCCCAAAGGTGAACAGACAAACAGTGCCACCCCAAAAACAATTCATAAAAACTCTCAAAGAACCTGGCAATCAGCAGGTTCACAGACTCATCCTGCAGCTAATGACAGAAACACCAACCAGATCTGAACCTTGAGCCATGTATTTGGATGCAGGAGATTAGGTCCAGTGGGAGAAGAACTGAAGACAAAATAGCCACCAAATTATCTGGAGAGAAAATGAGCCAAGTGCCCAATCAACCAAACAAACAAATATATGGATGGAAAAGACATGGCTGAACATGCTGAGTTACGTAAGAGTCTGAGAAAGAATTCATAGGGTTTCCGGAAACGCAGTTTCATCAAGAACTAAAGGAAAATGAAAAGGAAGACAGCGGGCGTAATTGCTGTGAGCAATGGTTTCCTGCTGAGACAGAAGAGTTTCACCATCAGCCCCGTTAGAATACAGCCAGGCAAATGCAGAAAACATGGAAATAAATACTTCTCATACAGTCAGGATGGGAGAACAAAAGGGCACCCAGAGACATGCCACGGGTAGCAGAGGAGAGAGTGGGCAAAGGCCAGGTAAGGTGATAATAGAAAAAGAGAAGCGAGAAAATTACATCCCTGTGGGCATCATTAGGGTGCAGGAAAGCAGGCAGATGGAAGATGCTGAAAATGTAACAGAGCAAAGCATCTGGAACACCCCAGGTCAAATCCTGTTAGAGCACCTAGTGTCACGAAGGAAATCTCTTTATAAGAAAAAAGGGAGAAGTGTAAGTAGAAGAGGAAAAGTGGCAGCTAGAAGTCAGGAGAACTGGGCCATAATTCAGGTTCTTTTACCACCTGGCTCTATTTCCTTGGGTACACTGCTAACCTTTCTCAGTCAGAGCTTTCCGTAACATTAAGGACTTACCCCAGAGCAGTGATCTGTAACTTTTTTGCAGTACGACTCCTTTAAAAATCTGATAAAATTAGTAAAGCTTCATCCCAGAGGAAGTTTACATGGTTTTATACTAGATTTTTCAAACCATTTCCAGAGGGTTGTATATATTTTAAAAGGAGACATTGGACTTTTGGTTGAGAATTGTCACCTTGACTGGTTTCTTAAATCGTTCCCAGCTTGGACAGCCTGTGGTTCTATGGTTTGCAGGTGGTAATGCGTCTACTTAGTTCAAGTGGTATTTAATTCAACACAGCTCCAGTGTAAGGCACGTGGTTGGAGCTTCTGTAAAAAGGGTTCCACCATTCAGCAGTAAAATGTACACAAGAAAGGCAGGGAGGGGGGTTGTTACACTGGTTCATGGAAGTTCGCTCCTTCTCTTTCAGCAGCCCTGGGTGCTTTATCCACTCAGTATTGCAGTGGGATTGAACCTAACCTATTACCAGGGCTTGTCTTGGCTCAGTTCTTTTTATTTTGATTATCTCATGTTCCTTGCTTTGCCCCATCCTCTCTTTCTCTTTTTTTTTCTGAACTTATTGCCTCATCTTCCTTTATCTGACTTTTTTTTATGAAGTGATGAAGTGATTAAGGCTAGCGCTTTGAAGGTGGATGACTTTAGAAAGAACTTTCATGTGTCAGAGGCAGTACTGGGACAGAGAGAACTATAAAGACATATGAGATACAATCTCTGCTCAAGGAATTTATAATGTAGTTGGGAAGATAAGATATGAACCCATGAAATATGAAATAATCATAAAGAATTAGATTGCAAGATAGAAGATTACAGTATAAGAGGTATCTTCAAAGAGTTTGTCTGTCACATGGACAAACCTCATGGGTCATTAATGCTACAGGTTTAAAGGATGACAGAATCAGCAGGCCCGGAGAGGCTTTGTGTAAGAGATACATTTTGGTACTGGGCAGGGGCCAGGCCTGGAAGGATATGTATGGTATGAATGGTTGGGGAAATTCAACAGAGAAAAAGGTGAGAAGACATTTGTATTTGTCAATTTGTGCTGCTATAACATAATGCCACAGCCTGGGTATAAACAGTTATTTATTACGTTTCTCACAGTGATGAAGACTAGAAAGTCCAAGGTCAAGGTGCTGGCAGATTGGTGTCTGCTGAATTGGCTTCCTGGTTCATAGACACTGTCTTCTCATGTGTCCTCACAAAGTAGAAGGGGGGAGGAAGTTCTCTGAGGCCTCTCTTATAAAGGCACTAATTCTATTCTTTTTGAAATTTATATTTTATTGATTATCTTATACAGTTGTCCCAATTTTTCCCCTTCTGCCCCCCTCCACCCAGTGCCCCCTGCTCCCTCAAGCAATCCCCACACCATTGTTCTTGTCCATGGGTCATGCATATAAGTTCTTTACCTACTCCATTTTCTATACTATACAGTACATCCCCATGGCTATACTGTAACTACCTGTTTGTACTTCTTATCCCCTCACCTCCTCACCCATTTCCTCATACCCACCTCCCATCTGGCAACCATCAAAATGCTCTCCATATCTATGATTCCCTCTCTGTTCTTTGCTGAGTTTGTTTTTTAGATTCGATTGTTGAGAGATTTATATTTTTTGCCATTTTATTGTTCATAGTTTTGATCTTCTTTTTCTTAAGTCTGTTTAACATTTCATAGAATAATGGTTTAGTGACAATGAACTCATTTAGTTTTTTTCTTGACTGGGAAGCTCATTATCTGCCCTTCCATTCTAAACGATGTCTTTGCTGGGTAGAGTAATCTCGGCTGTAGGTCTCTGCTTTTCATGACTTTGAATATTTATTGCCAATCTCTTCTAGCCTGCAAAGTTTCTTTTGAGAAATCAGCTGAGAGTCTGATGAGGACACTGGCCGGTAGTGTCCAAGGCTTTATGCATGAGACATGAGACAAATTCACACGGACTACAGAGTCCTGTGGAGGAAAAGGAATGGCATGGCTTTTCTCTCGACAGGAGAGTGCCCCAACCCTGGTCTTGACAAGCTTTTATTGGGTTCAATTTGTACAGGATACAGGGTGTATATGTAAAGCTCATCAGTCATTGTCAGGCACAAATGATTATTAAATGATAGATAACATTCAAAGAACTCTGAGGGCTTATTCTGAGTCAGGGTCAGATAGTTCAAGGGCCATAAAACTTTGGGGAACAAACTCACTTCATGCTCGAACCTTTATCATTTCAATTGAGGGTATTAGCAAAGCAGGTTTCATAGGATTTTATGCATTCTTTCTTAGGCCTGACTGCCTCAGGAAACCCACCCTTTCCAGAACAGGGTTGCACCCACCTCCAGCATTATTTCAGGCTTAAATCATGCAGGGGGAGTAAAGCAGCCAAGAGTTTAGGAGACTTCTTGCAGACAGAATGAGCACTCAGGCTATGTCAAAGTTGAGGTGTGAGGGTCTATCACCCCCTTTTTCTATAGCCCCCCAAACCTTCTCTAAGGGCCCCTTCAAGACTATGCTTGTCTTAGGTCATCCCTCCCTTGAGGAATCTTACCCATCATTGGCTAACTGATCAAGCACTGGAGGCCAGGCAGGGTGAAGTAAAAGGAGCAGAGGTGGCGCCTCTGCCAGGGAGATAAGCTTTGTCTCCTTAGTGGCTTATGGTCTGAAGGTTGCTCACTCAGCCTTAGCCATGTGGGGGTTACAGCTCCTGAAACTAGTCAGGACAGTTCCCAACAAGAGCCTTCTCGGAATTCCCCTGTAGGTAATTAACTCCGTTTGTCTTGCTGCTTTTAGGGTTTTGTCTTTATCTTTAACCTTTGGCATTTCAATTATGATGTATCTTGGAGTGGGCCTCTTTGCATTCATCTTGTTTGGGACTCTCTATGTTTTCTGGACTTGCATGTCTATTTCCTTTACTAAATTAGGGACATTTTCTTTCATTTTTTTCAAATAGATTTCCAACTTCTTGCTCTTTCTCTTCTCCTTCTGGCGCCCCTATGATGTGAATGTTGGAATGCTTGAAATTGTCCTACAGACTGCTTACACTATTCTCATTTTTTTGAATTCTTTTTCCTCTTGTTCTGATTGATTATTTTTTTCTTCCTTTTGTTACAAATGATTTGATTCTCATTCTTCCGCTCTATTGTTCTTTCCCTGTAAACTGTTCTTTATTTCAATCAGCGTATGTATCCTTCATTTCTGACTGGGTCTTTTTTGTGTTGCTGAGATCCTCACTAAATTCCTTGAGCATTCTAATAACCAGTGTTTTGAACTCTGCGTCTGATAGATTGCTTATCTCCATTTTGTTTAGATCTGTTTCCAGAGTTTTGATCTGTTTTATCATTGGGGCCATATTTTTTTTTGTCTCCTTGTTCTGGCAGCTTCCCTGTGTTTGTTTCTATGTATTAATCAGAGCTGCTTTGACTCTATGTCTTGGCAGTGTGGTCTAATGTAGTAGGTGTCCTGTAGGGTCCAGTGGCACAGCCTTCCCTATTACCCAAGTTGGGCACTTGAGGTGATCCCGTCATGTGGGCTGAGTACACCTTTCTCTTGTAGTTGAGTCGTGGTTGCTGTTGGCAGGCCTAAAAAGCCAATTTATCCAGGCCAGTCAGCTTTAAGGACTGGCTATGACCACTGACCACCGACCTCTTTCCTCTATGGAGGATCAACTATAGGAGCAGGGTGGTATTGTTCTGATGTGGTTTGTAGCCAACCACTGGGTAACCTGGCTCTAGGGTTTCCAAGGGGGTGCAGGCCAAGGTCAACCCCCCACCCGTATTCTGCCTGGGGCCAGCCTGCCTGAGCTATAAAGCAATCTGCAGATGGCTGCTACTTGTGCTGAGCTTAGTTTCTGAGGCAAAGCCAAGCTACCAATCTAGACTGGCTGCTGTTAGTGTCAGGCCTGGGGTCACTTAGCAAGCAGTAGGAGGGCTAAAGGCTCACTGAAGCTGGCTGTTGTTTGTTTGAGAGGATTTAGGAAGTTGTGAAGCATGAGCCAAGACCAGCCATTCATACATAAAAGTAGCTTGGGTGGGCCTGAAGGTTGGGTGAGATGAACCTCAGGGGATCTCCAGAGAGGGTCAAACAGTGTTAGCCAGGTTGATGGAATCTCAGATATGGCACCAGCCTGCCAGCTCTGTGGCTCTGTTGGGGGAGGGTTCAAGAAAAGAGACAATGGCCTCTGCCCACTTTTCTGTCTGGTAGGAATTGTTTTCCATCTTTGGCCTGGATAGCAGACACTTCAGTTTCTACCTGTGTGCCACTGATGCTTTCAAACTGCTACCTGGTGTTGGAGCTTAGAGGGAGTTAAGTTTGAGTAAGTCAGTGTGTTGGTTCTTTAAGCGGAACTGCTTGGGACTCCAGAGGTTTCTTCCACTGACTCAATTCCCACTGGTTTTTGCAGCCAGAAATCATGGGGATTTATCTTCCTGGCACTGGACCCCTGGGCTGGGGGGCCTGGTGTTGGGCCAGGGCTCCTTGTTTCCAAAATTCCCTCCAAACTTTTATCTACCACACATGGATGTGGTGCCAGCCCATTCTGTGTCTCTGCCCCTCCTACCAGTCCGGATGGATGTGCTTTCTTTAGTTTCATAATTGTCAGACTTTCATTTAACTTGGTCCTGAGTGATGGTTGTTCTGTAATTTAGTTATAATTTCGATTTGGTTGTGTAAGCAGGTGAGCCTGCTTTTTTACCTTTGCTGCCATCTTGATTGGAAGTATACTACTCCCATCCCTGAGGGTTTTATCCTCATGACCTTATCACCTCTTAAAGGCCCCATCTCCAAATATCATCACACTGGGGGATGGGTTTCAGCATA
The DNA here is from genome assembly GCF_021234435.1 of Artibeus jamaicensis. NCBI lineage: Eukaryota > Metazoa > Chordata > Mammalia > Chiroptera > Phyllostomidae > Artibeus > Artibeus jamaicensis. The sequence continues at coordinate 11,458,927 of NW_026521814.1, read as the reverse complement.
CAAACACTGAGGGGACACAAGCATGCAGTCTATAGCAACATTCTTATTCAAATTCATCTTCTCTTTTTTCCCTTCCATGGCCTGAATGCGAAGCACTCCTCCCAATCTCTAACTCATATCACCATTTAGAACACCATTAACGTGATGGGCCATATAAGATGGGACTAATCTTTGAACAAAGGCAAAAGGATCTCTTCTGAATCTACCAGGAAATGAAAGAAGAGTCAATGTACTTACATTCTGGGTAAATCCATTCATTTGTTTATTCAACAAATACTTAGTGAGCACCTACTATGTGTCAGGTATTATGCTACACTGAGGGAATAAGCAGTCAACAAGACATAGGTATTCCTGACCTCTTGGAGCTTAGTGAAAAAAAGCCAAATGCCAACTTACACTGTGTACTGGGGGCTTCATGCTCTGAGGACCACTGACTATAGCACTCTTGCCCTTCCTGATTTCAGGTCAATTCTATCAAGAGCTCATTCTATCAAGAACTATTCTATTATTCAGTTGATGGTTGGTTGGTGGGAGCCACTATGAGCAGCCACTTGTCTAGGAAAAGAATCTCTGATCCCAGAAAATGCAAACCTACTGATAGAACAACAACAACAAAATCAAAATAGTAAGTGGAATTTCAGCACCCAGTTCAGGTTAATGAAGCTACCAGTATGGCAAAAATACAGTGTAGAAATCTTCCTGAAGGTTGGAAGAGGTACTTTATAGTGACTGGTGGTTTTACCAAGAATATAAATAGCAGGGAGGAATGAGTAGGGTTTTTGAAAAAATGCCAAAAACTACACAGCACAACAGAGGTAAATAAAATACACAGTAAAGAAGCAACATAATAAAACACTGTAATTTGGCATCCCAGCATGAAGGAGGGAAGCTGAGACTAGAAGAATGGATTAGAATTTATGAGTCATTTGTTTGGTTTTGAACTGATGGAGCCTGGCTGGTTGGAGAGACTGGAGCCAGCCAGTCATGCTCCTTTCAATCCAGAGATCCTTCTAGAATGGACCCACTTTCTCATTCTTTCTCCTACAAGGCTCACCATTTTTTTTAAAGCAATAGTTTTGGGACCGGCACTGTGCTCTGTAGTCACCTGCATTATCTTTCATCTTCACAAAGCCCTGCAAGGAAACCAGGGCTCAGGATGTACCGTGACCCGATCTAAGGTAACTCAGCTAGTTCAGAGGATACCACTACTCCCAGTATTTCTGGCTGTGTTTTTGGTGCCCCTCCTACTATACATAGTCTAGCACTTCTCATGTCCTGTGGCTTCCTGTGCCCTTTGACCTCTGTTTGAAAGGCAAAGCAAACACCTCATAAAAATGAGCATCAGGGAGCCAAACAGCCTAGAAATATTCCTTTCTTTGGGTAAATGGCAAGGACATATTTTAAATTACCTACTCATGAGTCTGCCTCGAATCAGGGTCTGCTAAGGGTGTTATTTAAGAAACAGGGTCGCATCTCGCAGTGTCAGGAAGTAGGACCGTGCTTCAGACCAAACCAAGCCAAACCGTATGTTGATTGGGAGTACGTCAGAGGGAGATAGGAGTCAGCTGAAAGAGCGCTCAGTGGTCAAAACTGAAATAACCTGAGCCACAAAATAAAACACTATCGGATTATAACGCAAAGTATTACATAAATATCTAAGAGTTACACTGGTGTTAAGTAAATAAGTAAATGGGGAAGAAGAAAGAAATGTCCCATGCAGAAAAGTTCTAAAAAAATTGAGTAGATCTTCACTTTCAAGGAGGCAGGGCATAACTCTCGACTCCTTAAATGTGGCAGTGCATAGTGACCGTTTTTTATGGAGTACAGTGTGGAAACAAAGGGAAAAAACAGTAACCTTACAGTAGAGAAATCTGACAGATACCACCTCAGCCAGATAATCAAGGTCACCGTCAGTAGTTGTGAGTCATGTTGATAGTATGTGCTTTTGACATCATGGGACGAAAAGGACACTTTACTTCTGCGCCTTCCTCCCAAAGCCCCCATAGATCCCAATAGGAGGGCATTCCACAACATAACTGCCCAGAGCTCCTCCAAACTGTGCAGGTCATCAAGCAGAGAAAGTCTGAGAAACTGTCAGAGCCTAGAGGAGCCTAAGGAGATACGATGAGTGAATTAATGTGTCCTAGATGGGATCCTGGAACAGAAAAAGGACATCACGTTAAAAAAAAAGAAACCTGAGTAAAATATGGATTTTTGTTAAAAATAATGTATCAATACTGGTTCATTAATTGTAGCAAAAGTCCCATATTAATACAAGATAACAATAGGGAAAACTAAGTATGGGTTGTATAGAAACTCACTGTACTTGTCAGTTTTCTCTAAATATGAAACTGCTAGAAATAGTAAAGTTTATTTAAAAATAAAACAGGCGAAATTCTATTAGCAAGGTATTTTTAGCCTGAACTTAAAGTGCCCAGTGCAGACAGGGAACGTTACCTATTGTGATGCTGTTTTTGTCGCTCCAGTCCTGTTCTTATCCTTGGGCCATCGCAAGGGTTCGGAAAGATTTTGTGCAGGAGGTGGCCCCCAGGAAAGCCAGTGGCACAGGAAAGAAAGTCTTGTACCTTCTTTATCCCCGAGACTCTTGCATGTGAGCAGCATGTGTTGTATGTAGAGGTGAAGGGTTTCGGGGCTTGAGACGAACTGCGTGGGCCAGGGCTAGGCTGGGAGAGGGGGTATGGAGAGCAGCCGCAGAAACCAGGCCCAGTTCCCGGCCTTCACACCCTCAGGGGCCCACTTTCATGCCTACACTGCTTCTCCTACAAAAGTCCTTATTTTTGCCAATTCAAATATCTTTTGGTTTTCCCCCTATTATTATTCTTTTTAAATCTCTACCCTAAGATACATGTTTTATTGACTTTAGAGACAGAGGAAGGGAAGGAGGGAAGAGAGAGAGACAGAGAGAGACAGAGAGAGGGAGAGAGAGAAACTCTGGTTGCTTCTCGAACGTGCACTGACTGGGAATCAAACCCATGACCTTTTAGTGTACGAGACCCCACTCCAACCAACTGAGCCACCCAGCTAGGGCTTCTCTCCATTATTTTAACCACATTTTCATTGAACAATGATTATGTGCCTTGCATTGTGCTAGGTGCTGATTTATAACACATTCTGGGAGGAAAGATAGATGATAAAAGTAAACTAATGGGTGATTACAGATTATGCTAAGCCTCTTGAAGGAAAAAGAGTACAATAAAGGGAAGGTCCTAATTCCAATGAGATAGTTAGCCAAGGCCTTACTGAAGGGAGCACATTTAGGCTGAGGCCTGAAGGAAGTAAAAGAGAAGTCGTGCGAAGTGTGAGTTCCTGCAGAAGGAACGGCATGGCTGGGGCTCAGAGGGGAATGGGTTTTGCATGTTAGAAGAACTGAAGAAAGGCCAGAGTGGCCGAATGTGGTGATGGAGGGAGAGAGGCACAAGAAGAGAATGTGGAAATAAATTCAGCAATTTCTCCATGGCCAAGAAACACCTCACACTTAACCCGCCTAGATGGATTTGTTCTCGCCCCTAGCATGACCCATCTGGGTAAGTGGCACCGCCATCCACAAACGTAGGAGTCATCACCGATTCTTCTCTTCCTCTCACCTCTACATCCACTCCTTCAGTTTTTCCTGTTGGCTCCACCCCAAGAAGCATCCTTGTTACCATCTCCACTGCCACAGCCATCCATGGCCCGAGCCACTGTCTTATCTCAGACCTTCCCTCCTACCCTTTCTCATTAGGCTCTAGCTTTCGTCTTTCCCCGGAATGTACCAATCCAGTTTCCACATAAGGGCTTTGCAGTGCTTCCCCCAAGTCTTCCATGGGGGAAGATTCCATTCTCTCCACCCCCCCCCCAAGAGGCTTCTTCCTCATGTCTTCAACCCCAATTACTCCCCGCTACATTTGCTTATGTTATCCTTCAGAGAGCTGGTCGGGAATGATAATTATCTGACTTCTTTACAAGTTTATTGTCTCCTGCACGAGAACGTTAGTTGCTGGAGGGCGGACACCTGTCTGGTTTGGCACCCAGTGGGTTCTGTGGCCTCTCTCTCCGGTGGACTGAGGCTGTAAGGGGGACCAACTCCCACCAGGCAGTGACAGGCCTGCGTGGCTAGAGAGGCCAAATGGCCATGATGGTCTGTGGAAGCTTGGACCACTTTGCCTTGTGCCTTCATTTTCTCCTTTGTAAGACAGTGGCTTCCAAGTGCAAAGATTCTGTGATTGATCATTACTCATGGACCTCAGATTAAATAAAAGATTTGGAAGAAGAATTTTAAACTATAAAAAAAACCCACCTGAATCATGTTGCTTTTGTTGGTTTATGCCTGTGGCTCACGTGAAGGAAAAAGCTCAGAAGGACATTGATTCCTTTAGGCTTAGCAAAGGCTTTCTCAACGAGCCTGTCCCTCCGAAAAACTCTAAACTGGGAAGGTTCTGAATTTGAGTTCTTGACCAAGTAAATACCACCTACACCTAGTATATGCCCCTCTTCTGAAATCAGGTGTTCTTAATAGAAAACAATTTTCACATTTTATAAATATATTCACACCTGGCATTTCCAGTTGTCACAGTAGTAAATAATGCTAGCCTTTATGTCTTATTCCACCAAAACTCAGATTAAAGGAAATAGAAACATAATTTTTTTGAGCAGCAGCCTAAGTTGAAACCTCACCGTTTTCAGTTCTTTGACTCTTCAGGGGGAAAAAAAGATGCTTTATATACTCTGGTGAATATTTGAAGGCACACCTTTTCCTCTAATACAATTAAGTTTATTTATTTTCTCATTCAAATGTTTGTGGAGAACATGCTATGCAAGAGCCATTGGGTTAAAGGCCAGGGACGGCTCTTCATGTAAATGCAGGAGACACAGCAACCAAGAAATCACGTAATTTATAAATTACGGTAGTAAGTGCTGTGAAGGAAAGGAAGCATCATAAAAGAATGACAAGAAATAGTAATAGGAGGTCCTGTTTCAGCTACGAGATCCAGCCTCTTGCTGGAGAGCTGACAATGAATTGGAGCCAGCATGTGGTGGTCAAGGTGGAGGGACAGCAATAGAAAGGACAGGGAGCTGACTTGCTCCTTGTGTCACAGTAAGTGGGTCAGGTAGGGGAAGGAGTGCGGGATGAGGAGTGAAGGAGTTTCTGAGCAGTGGACCTAAGAAAAGGTATCTTCACGTGGAGCAGCCATTGGGGTGGGGCATGGTAATGAAAATAAGCATAACAATAGCTACTAATTACAGAACATTTATTATACTTTCTACTGTTTTCTTTAAAAAAAGAAATACTTTAAAAAAAGTATTCTGTTCTTGTACATTTATGGCTACAATATCTCCTATCTTTTTTTTTTGGTCCCTGGTTTGTTTCTCCCTCTAGTTCTTTCCCCCCATTTGTCTGTTTTGTTCCCTGTTGTTCCTGCTGGAGGTGACATATTCCTGGGCATTTCTGGAGATCCTTGGGAATCAAGTCAAAGGCGGGGCACTAACGAGTTCAGAGGGACCTCTGAGTAGATCCACATGCCTGGCAGGGTATTTTGTGGGTTTTTGTTTTGTTTTATTTTGTTTTACCACTTCAGGATGATTTTTTGTTGGGGGGGGCTTAAGTGTAGAATTATTCTTTGAAGCTGTTCAGTTTCTCTAAAAGTGAGTCTTTCAATCTTTTGTTAAGGACATGATTGGGGTTGGAAGAAGGACGGTACAGAAGCATGTGCCTGGATATCAGCATCTGGGAGCAGAACAGTGGAGTGAGCCAGCAGTCTCGCCATTCAGTAGGCAGACTTCCACGGAATCCTCATTTTTGGTCCTATATTTACTCCCATTGTCCTGCAGGTCTCTCTGTCTTAACTGCTCCAGAAAATATAGCTTCGGTGGCTGTTGGGAACCGCTCAGCCTGGTTTCAGAAACTGTAACCCCCTGTGGCTAAGGCAGAGTAAAAAGACCTGGGGACCATAAGTCACTAAGGAGACAAAGCTTATCTTCCTTGTAGGGGCACCGCCTCTGCCACCCTTTCACCTCACCCTGCTTGGCTCCAGGCAGATGACTGGTTAGCCAGTGATGTGTAAGATTCCTTAAGGGAGGGACGACCTAAGACAAGCATGGTCTTGAAGGGGCCCTTAGTTCTCTAAGGTTTGGGGGGCTATAGAAAAAGGGGGTGATGGACCCTCACACCTCAGCTTTGACATAGCCTGAGTGCTCATTCTGTCTGCAAGAAGTCTCCTAATCTCTTGGCTGCTTTACTCCCCCTGCATGATTTAAGCCTGAAATAATGCTGGAGGTGGGTGCAACCCTGTTCTGGAAAGGGTGGGTTTCCTGAGGCAGTCAGGCCTAAGAAAGAATGCATGAAATCCTATGAAACCTGCTTTGCTAATACCCTCAATTGAAATGATAAAGGTCCGAGCATGAAGTGAGTTTGTTTCCCAAAGTTTCATGGCCCTTGAACTATCTGACCGTGACTCAGAATAAGCCCTCAGAGTTCTTTGAATATTATCTATCATTTAATAATCATTTCTGCCTGACAATGACTGATGAGCTTTACATATACACCCTGTATCCTGTACAAATTGAACCCAGTAAAAGCTTATCAAGGCAAGGGTTGGGGTGCTCTCCCCTTGAGAGAGTGGCCATGCCATCCCTTCTCCACAGGACTTTGGTGGTCTGTGTGAACTAGTCTTGTCTCATCCACAACACTGCAGGTGGGTGTCCGCATCAGATGGCCCCTGGAGACGGGAAACTGGTCGTTGGCTGCTGCTTGGGGTCAGGGGGGATCCGGGGGTCCACCCACTCTGCCTCTGCCCTCCTCTCAGTCCCTGTTTCCCCCTCATGCTCCACCCACACATCCTAGAACCTGGGGGCTTTAACTTGAAGTCTTCCTGAGGTTCTGTGGGAGCAGCTCAATATGCTTCTTGTTATCACCCCTCTCTGAAGGGAATCTGTTGAATCAGTTACCTTCTTCCATCTACTTTCTATCTGTCCCTCAAGTTAGTTAACATTTTTAGTCTAGTATTGTCTCCTCACTCGTACCCCTTGTCCTCATAATTTTATATCTGTTTCATTTCTTTCAGATAAGAAATGAGATAAATGCATGTGTTCAGTCTGAGTATCTCACTGAGAATCTCTAAGCATTAGCTCCAAGACCTCTCATTTCTCACAGTGATTCCATACAGCAGATCCCGTTATAGGTGAGGAATCTGGTGAAAAGAGCAGCAGGCCTAAGTCTGCTGTCCAGGATGGAGAACTGGGCTCCACAGGCAGTTAGTTCTCTGACTCCAAAAGACCAGATCCTTGAATTTCATACTACATTGCTTTTTGTTAAAGTAGAGTCCAATTTGCTTTCAGCTTGGCCCAATATCTTATGCTGTTATATAGAAAACAATATCTTTCTCCCCTGAGTCAGGGTAAGCTTTGTGTGTGGCTCAGGGGAGAAATATTGTTAATCTCAAAATTTATTTCCTATAGAACATGTAAAAAGTTTTTTCCTATTTGATCCACACTATTAATACAGACTCTTACAGAAATTTTCTGGACAGAGCACTGAACGTTTTCCTTTTACCCCAATAGAGACAGTCCCTGTTCAGGGGATGTTTTTCACTTGGCCCGGAGTTGCCACCCGATGTTGATTTGCTGTTTTGTGTTTCCTATTTCTGAGTCTCAGTGTTGATGCTCCATCTTACAGAGCTGCCTTGGGTTGGTTCTGCGAAGCCTTATCCAGCTCTCCTGGAACTCTGTGCTTGAGATGCTTTCGATATTCAATCAGGAAATTGGTCTCAAGCAAGTCATGGTTAACAGACGGAAACAGGTTGATTCCCTATTGCACTTAAACATTTGGAAGTGTGGGTTCACTTAAAGTCATCTCTAAGTGACTGGTGTTTGTTACACAGAAACAATCACTTTAGATGCTAAACACGACACAGCGTATTTTGTTTTATTTCATTTAGTTCTTTTCTTTGCACCTCATTTCAGAAATAGGAAAATATAACTTTGGTGTAACTGTCATTTCTTGTAAAAATGTTGTTTTTTGATCTTTGGTAAATAAGCAGAAGACAAGAGGCTGTGACGTATTGTTTAGATGCCGCAGGACAGGTTTTTCTCTCCCCTCCTCTTCCTTCCTCTCTTCCTCTCTGCTAGGATCCTCCACACCTGGTGGGATCGGAGCCTTTTCATGACCCGTGCTGCAGTGACACGGTGAGAGGTGATTGACATTGGGAAAGAGAAATTGGCCTGTTACACTGCCCTGAAGATCAGCACTGTCCTAGGCCTGCTTCTACCGCTGCAAGTACAGATGGCAGGTGGGGTCTCTAACCTTAACCTCCAGGTCTCGAACCGGTTTGTTCCATCTACCCTCAGTGGAGATGTCCTTTCTCTCCACCTTTTCTTTAACTAACAGGTACCCCTGTTCACGTGGAGGAGGCCAATGGGTCTGCACAAAGACTTGGGCTCTGTGTCCCTCCCGATGGAGGATCAGAGGGTGGTGAGTCGATGCTGGCTGAGTCATGCTCACTGGGCACCCAAGAAGAACTGGTCGCTGTGGGCTCCTGTGTAGGAGACAGAGGTCCTTGCCTCGCCTGGAGGGTGGTGGGGGTGACCCAGCCTCTGTCAGCTCCCCTCCGTAGCTTTCCCAGGGTCAGCTCGCAGGCCCCCAGGCCGTCCCCTTACTTTTTAGCAGGCTCCAGTTCTGATCTTTTCTTAGTCTTGAAGAGATCCAGAAATCCTCCCTTGTCCTTCACGTCCCCCTCAGAGACGAGGAAGGGTAAAGCCTTTTCTGGGGTCGACTGTGTGTAGACTCCAGGGTGACTTGGGGGAGGAAATAAAGGGTGGATTTGGACCCTTCCCTGGACGTTGTGGGCTGTGGTCAGCCAGTAGCACTCTGTTCCTGTGTCCTTTCTGGTGCTAAGCTCTGTCCGCAAACCCTCCCAGGCCTTTGCAAAGTCACTGAGGGGTTAATGAGCCAAGAACACAAGCCCTCCTTCCAGCTACCTTGCATCCATCTCTGCAGCCCCACAAAAACCCATAAGCCCTTGGGATTTGGCCCACTTGTCTCTCGTTTCCAAATTCTCCCTCTCCTGGAGCTGTCTTCAGAGCAGGCTGCAGCTTTTCCGTCAACCCTGCTTCCACGTTCTCACTAACATATGTGTACAACGTTTTTCATTTTTAAAGGCTTTTTACTGTTAGTCTTTCTGGAAGGATGACACAAGTTAACATATAATCAGAAAGGACCTCAGACACAATAAATAATGGTTAGACATTGTTCTGAGTTTTGCCCTGAGACTCAAATGGCCCGGTTGCATTTTAACCCTCCCTTCCTAAACCCTCCGCTGGGCAGCGCTGTGACAGATAATCCTCTGGGTTTCCCAGTGCTGATCGTTCCATCCAGTCTTCTCCAGGGTGGGCGCTGAATCCAACTTCTTAGATTTAGCTACTTTTAAATTGGTGTCCCTTCTGGGCTTGCCAGTCCCATTTCCTGGAGATAACAGGGCTCCCCGTGGGAGATTCTTCCTGTTGTCTACCTTCAGGCCAGCTTTCCTGGATCCAGAAGCCTCATTGGAGTCTCCTGGTGGTCCCTGTGTCATCGGCTTCAGGACATCCTCTCCTGGGCCCCAGCCCTCTCCTCCCTTCTCAGTTTGGTTTGTGTCTAACAAAGCCACAGACAAGTTGTTCACGCTTTTCCAAATCTTAGGTGAATGAGGCCTGCTCCTTCAGCTATTGCTTTATAACATTTTTCAGAGGCCCTGAAGGGCTTACGACTAATCATTGTTGCAAGTGAACTGAAAACAGACAGAAGGGAACCTAATTAATGAACGCGTAGGCTTGGGAGTCTGATTGCCTGGCTTGTGGCCGGGCTCTGCCACCTAGCAGCTATTGGACTTTCAGAAATGTAATTAGCTCCCTAATGTGGGGAAAGTAGCATATCAACATATATGGTTGTTGAGAAGATTAATTATCAAGTTCTCAGAATAGGACCTGGTTTGTGGAAGGTGCTCGATTAATATTGACTGTGATTATCCCCATTTTAGAGGTGGGGAAGCTGAGACCTGCAGAATTCGGATTACTGACTCAAGGTCACCCAGCTGGGAAGTGAAGGATCTGAGTTCCAAACTCAGGGAGGGCTGACTCGGAGCCCTCTCTCTTAGCCCCATGCAGCACCAGCTGATGCTGTGTGCCATTATCTCCCAAGGTCTGACCTATATTAGCCCCCTGTGATAGCTCCCACGTGGCCTTCTGCGTTTTTTGCATGTCCCCTTAGCATCATGCTGAGCAGGCCTTGGGATGACTGTGTCCAGCTCACCCTAATGGCAAAGCCCACTGGTCTTGCAGTACCCACTGGACCATCCAGTTCCTTCTGGCTGATCACTCCCTCTGCACACTTCCTTTGTTCTCTGTGATCCATCATCCAGGTCCATCTCTTGCCCTCAGGGGATGCTCTACCATAAAACCAAGATGCTTAAAACACATAGAACAATAATGATATTATTTCAGCCAAGAGAAGGGTAGTTCCCTTGCACAGGTATGGGCAAACCAGTTCAGGTGCAAAAGACAGTCATTTTGGGCTTTCGTCCAAAACTCAAACAGAACACACAGGCACTCATTTATTTTTAGATTTCAGAGAGGCCAGGAAACAACGTTCCAGTTTTCCATAGCCCTGATTGTTCAGGTTTTATCCAGGTTCATAAGGAAATGTTTTGAAAGACCACAAGAAAGTCCTAGTTGGAGGACAGAGTGCTGAGAAGAGGGCGTTGGGGAGAGGGATCTCCTCTTTTCTGTGACGAGCAGGAAGGACAGAAGACCTTGGAACCTAGCCGGCCTTGTCATGTTTCTGGCCGTGTTGTACAGCTTCCGGTGGTTTGGCTGAACGTCAGAATGCGGGGGCATTTCTTTCAATCCAGCTTTATTGTGTAGAAAATGTATCGGAGAAATTCCATTTTAATGAATTTCAGAACTATAGTTTTGGGGTGGGCAGTTGGAGAGTTCATGTTGCTAGAAAGGCAGGTGGAAACCAGTAGGAGCAGTGAGTCTGGAGGCAAGAACCCTGGGTTCCGGTGTGGGCGGGGCCCCGACTCCCGGCTGTGGGTGCGGGTGTGGGCCTGCACCCCGTCAGCCAGCACCACACCCACTCCCACACCCACAGCAGCAGCCTCCTTACCATCTTGTTTCAGGGACACCTGTGTCAAGAACCAGAGTCAGGTACGATTTAATACCTTGAATTCTTACTAATGCTTTAGGAGAAATTCTTTCAGAGTGCGAACAGGGCCTTCCCCATTTCCAATACAACTTGAGTCAAACGAATTTGTTGGGAGAGCACAATCTGATCTTTTAGGAGGGGGCCCATCACCATAGTGTGCATAAGAAGTAAAATGTATTGTTTTGTAAGTATATAGCAAAGTCAAAACCTGCGTACTCAGCCGCCTAGATTCCACTGTTAATGTGTTGCTACCCTTGCTTTGTCACATATCTGTCCATCTATCTCTCCATCAAGCCATTTGTTCTATTGTTGATGCATCTCAAGGTAACTTGTAGACACCTATACTCTTCCCTTTACACGCTTAAACAGGCATGTCATTAGCTAGAATTTAATATCCGTTTATAGTTTTTAACCCATTGGATATAACATCACATCAGTGAAATATACAAAACTGAAGTGTACATTTGTGGCATTTGACAAATGTAATCCAACGCCCCATCAAGATATAGAAAATTACTATATAACAATCCTTGATGGAAAATAACTATGAAGACTACAGATATAGATGTGCAAAATCCCCACCAACCCTCCTCCATCCCATTCTCACGTTTTTCCACCATAGATTAGTCAAAACAGTATTTTTTAGGATTTATCTTGTCTGTTGTAACAGAAAATTAACATAATATTTACTTTCCTAAGAAAGATTGATTTGTTTTTTCCTCCAAATGTCTTGGGTATTAGAGTGCTTCACAGGTCTGGAAAGGGGGCTTCTGGTTTCCAGGCTCATTCTCCTAAGTGGTCTTTGTAAGATTTTGTTTGAGCAAAAGGATCTATTGTTAAAGGAAGTTTTGGAACCACTGCTCTGGTCCTCCCATCTCCAAGTTTATGGGTATTTGCAAACACATTTGGTCAGCGTTTCCTGAGGAGCTGTGCACTTTAGCAAGGCCTAGAATTAGCCTGCTCATGGGAGCCGTCTGCCCAATCTTTCCCTTGCAAAGAAGTCCCAGGGCTTCGAAGGGTCTTTGGAAGCGTAGCCAGGAGGCAGTCAACTATTTTCTTATCTCCATCTCCAGCCAATAAAACTCTAAGCTGAAAAATTTTCCTCAAATAACAATCAAAAGGTGTTTTAGACCCTGCCTTTCTTCAAAATACCAAAGTACTTTGTCACCTAGATAACAGTGGACACTCCTTGTCCCCGGAAATTCAAATGAAACGGGATTGGATGCCAATGCCACCTCACGTGCTGGAGTCCCCTCTGCCCCCCGGAGGCCCCCCGGGGTGTCCTGGGGCCAGGTTTGTTTTCCTGGTGGCTCTGGCCTGAGCTCCCACACCTGCGGTGTCTGAGTCGCCCCCTATCTAATGCACCTTTTCCTTCAGTTTCCACATCTCCCCTATACTTACATCCCCACTAAAACTCACTGTCACAGTGATTTTTTGGTATATAGCAGGCATTGCTAAGGGTTGAAGGACTTTAAGGTTTACATCAAATGAATGCAAAAATCTCTTAAAATGTTAATTCCAGTGATTCCCATTTCTAAAGAATGTTTTATCTCCTCGCTCAGCTGAGCACTCTCTTCTTTCTTTTCTTCCTGATACTCCTGTGTGTTTCTCACGCAGCTTTAGTTTCCCTTGCCGCGTTTCAAGTGGCTCTCACCCTGCAGTCTTCTCAAGACTATTGCATTTTCCTCATTCCTCCTGGAAGGGAAGGTGTACTGCCCGTTGTAGGCAAGACACTTAACCTTGCTGACTGTACAGTCTCGTTTGTAAAATGGAAACGGAGACAATGGCAGCCTTAGTGAGGACCAAATGTGGTAATGTATATGAAAGCATGAGGTATACTAAGAAGTGTTTGTACGAACAACCTAAATGTCCATCAGTGCAGGAGAGGATAAAGAACGAGTAGTACATACATATAATGCAATATTAGTCAACCATAAAATCAGTGGCAGAGCTGGAATTTGAACAAAGCCTTGGGTCTAAGACCCCATGTCAACAATTTAGGGTGGTGTTAGCCGATCTGTGTTAAAGTCCTAAAGCCTCTTTCCCACTTTCAGATCCCTGTGCTGTGCACCATTGATTTGGGGGGTGATGTCCTGACTCATATGTTTTAACCTCATTGTTGTACATCCCCAATTCATACCTGTGGGTGGCTGTTCCAAATGGTGTTTAACTTTAAGCCTTCTTATCCTGTGGAGCAGGGTAGGTGGTACTGAGAGGGGTAGCTGAAGGTGAGATTTTTCAGCTGAAAATTCCCGAGGTTGAGTCAGGACCCAGGAGGCCATGTGAAAACTAGCGCTGTGAGGTGAAAGCAATGGTGGGTAATCTGAGAAGCTGGGTGTTAACAGCAGGGCTTCTGCCAAAGCAGGCAGAGAGAGAGAGAGAGACAGAGACAGAGAGAGAGAGAGGGAGATGTTGCTTCAAGTGCTGTTCTGGTCCAGCCCGGTCCCACAGCAGATGTACTGGGTGTCCGTGTCTCTCATCAGAAGATTGTAGCTGAAAGAAAGGAGAGACTTTGTATTAAAGGGCAGACACAGATGAGGGGCTGGTAGCAAGTGCTCAGGAATGTTAGTTATATTCTCTTATCTCATTCCAGGTTTTTCTTTGATCCCTACTTGTCAGGACAGGGCCAGGGGCCACAGAAGTACAAGGGGAAATAAGGCAACTAAAAATAGATGAGCTGCTGGGAGAGGGTTGAGGATGAACTACAGTGGGTGGCCTCCCTTTTCCCTCCCCCTCATTCTCCTTCCCTTCTTCCCTTTGTCCCCATCTTCCTGCAAATTGAATGCCTACTATGTGCCCAGCACAGATGCTGGAGACAGAGTGCTGAGTAAGATAGACAAGATCTATTCTAGATAGAATAGATCCTCACAAAGCCTCACATTCTAATGGGAAAGACAGATGGTAAACCAGTAAACGGAGGAATAAACATGAAAAATGAAAACAGAGGACATTACAGAGACAGACTGAAATGGGCTTGCAAGTGCACATCTACCCGTAGTCTTCCCTGAGGTCAGTCAAACAGGAACCTGCTCTTGGTTTAATGCTTTGCTGTCACCATCTCAAAATTCTTAGTAATGTTTTTAACAAGGGGCCTTGCATTTTCATTTTGTGTCGGGCCTGTTCCTGCCTAAGGGGGCAGGGGCAATGGGGCAGAACAACCAGGGTACTCTGAGGTGTGAGTGAGTCACTCTGTACATGCAATTGTTTTTTAATGCAGAGGTTGATAAATGATGAAACAGAGGGGGTTGTGGAATTTCTTTCTTTGAGGAGTTGTAAAAATGGCATAAGCCTTGCTCTTCTGCAATGTGTAGCTGTGTTGTTTTGCTTAATAGCAAGAACACGGGCGTTGTTCTTGAGGGACCTGTCTACAGATCCTTTCTAAGTATGGAGAACTTCAAGGAGGATCAGGGAATCCATGTGACATTGGGTTTTTTTTCTAGTTATTACATAAAAGTTTTATGAAGAAATCATTTTTCACCCTTTCAATAGCATGCACTGAACTTCACAAAAACTTGTCAGCGAGAGGCTAAAATGATCTCAAGAGCTGCGAGGAAGTCTCCCCGCCCCCGTGCACTTTGTCTGGTTCTTTAGGGCGCACACACCCGCCAGGGCTGCCACAAGCTGCGGACCAGGAAAGGAGGAAAGTTTCTGAAGACAGGCCCATATTGAAAAATAAATTCATCATGGAGTCGATTCTGTCCTTCAAGAAGTGTCTGGGTAAAAGGAAACCATCTGGTTTGAAATGGTTGTTTGTTTGCCATGATGAGGGATATAATATATTCCTTCTGGAAACAGAAGTTCTAGTTGCTTTTGCAGATTGCATTTCAAGTAAGCAATTCCAGGAGTAATGGGTGTGGGTTATTAAATATTAACTTGAATCTGAGGTAGGTCAGATCAGTGTTACAGTACGATGCTCTTACCATTTTAGAAACTTCCCTCTCCCTGTTGAGAAGGGTTGGGGGGGATGCAGAAGAGCAAAGAGACTTTTTGTAAGTGCATGCTCGTACTCGGTTAGGTGTTTTGTTGGCCAATGAAACAAGTGTTTCCTGACATTCTTACCTTTAGAAATATTTTCTTCCACGTTGTTTTATGTGCACTAGGTGTGCAGGTACTTCTTATTTTTCCACCAGTTGTTTTCTTGGGGGGGGGGATGTTGTTTTTATTTCTCTTCATCTAGGTAGATTTGAAGCACATACCATGATGGAAGAAAAATTACCAGACAGAGGTTGAGGGGAAGCAGCTACAGACAATTATAGAAATCATGTTAGGAAAAAAAATTACGTCTTCAAGAAACTCCACCTCTTATCTGGGTGGAGAAACAATTAGAGAACAATACAAGACAGTATATAATCAAGTGCTAAATTGTGCGGTACGATAATGAGTGCTATAGGGATTCAGAGAAAGGGAGCCTAAGACTATAGAACAATTCACAGCGTTTTGTGCTGACAGACAATCCCACTGCCAGGGAGAGATGTCTGCCTTTTCTTTGAGAGTTGATTGTGACGCTCATAGGGCCCACTTTGTGAATCTATCATTAATGGCCAAGATCAGGTCTTTTGTATGTTCGATTGCCTGTTGGTTATGGTGGAGCCTGGACAAATGGGAGGTAGAAACCAATAACTTAGAGTGAGTCCGCCCATCCTGGCGAGCATGCCACCAGGATGGTCTCTGCATGACAAGCACCCGCTCCAGTCTCCCTGACAACAATTTCTGCAGAGTTGAAAGCCATTAAGGGGTGGATCTCTCCAGTGATAGCCTACATTTTCCAAGGGATAAATCTTTTCTGCTACAGAGGTTGGCAGCTGAATTTTGGTCCTTCTTGCCTCTAATCTTCACACTTTTCACCGAGCAGCTCCAAGGCTGGGAGCAGCTGGTGGGGATGGTAAATGTTTCTGGTAGAGTGTGAGGCAGGGGGTGGAAATCTCTCCCAATTTATAATGAAACATCACCTTCTCGGTGTGAAGGGTTAAAACCAGTCAGGCTGTGAATGTTTGTAGCTTTCAGCTATTCCCCAGGAAGCGTGATACCTGGAGAATTTGAAAGCTCCTGACATACCCGTGGGTCCTAAAAGGGAAATTCTCCACCAGGTAAATATGGTGGAGAATCATCTTCCCTGATGGGTGGAGGTGAGAACAAAAAGCTGTAGGAGAGTCAAACCAGCCCAAGTAATCAGCTTGACTCGATATGCGATTCCAGCTCCAATCAAAGAGTGTTGGTGAATGAAGACCTGTTTAGCCTCTGTGTCAGCAGCATGTTAAACTTCCTCATCACCTGTCATTGACACCAATTCAGTCGAACATGTTTGTCAAGCATGGTTTGTAATGCATGTGACCTCACAAGAGGCCACCCTCCTTTCTGCCTTGGGTTGGTCCTTTCCTTTACCAAGTGTGGAGCAAGCACATGGATGCCCAGCAGGCATTACTACCACCAGATTTTAATTCACTTTTTAAGAAATAATAAGTTCTTTTTTGAAAGGAATTCTTTTTTTACCTCAATGGGTAAAAAATGTGATTGGAGAAAGAATATTTCATGTTTATGGCAAAAAACAACATTTCTGTTTTTTTTTGTTTTTTTTTTTTTTTTTTTTTAAGTCAGGGCCTGATAGTCATTGAGTAGAACTAGGCTTTGGAAAAGCATCTTGCAGTCTGGACCTTCCTGTCCCAGCCCTTTTGGCAATGAACATGAAAATCATTGATGATAATAATAATAGCTATTATTTCTTGAGCCCTTACTTTCATGTACAGATACCATGGGTTCTCATAATCCTCACAACAATTATACTCCTCATTTTATTGGTATAGAAGTAAGTCATAAAGGATAGAAACTTTCCAAGTCACAGTAGCTAGAGAAAGTAGTAGAAGTGGGCTCCATTCCATGCAATTTAAAGACAAACTCACGCACTCGACTGTCATGCTATTCTATGCAACATGGTTTGGTTTGGCAGGTTTTGATGTACTATAGAAAAATCTCTTGTAAACTTGAATATAGTTGGGAGTACCCAGGCCCAGAAATCCATGGGCAGTGGAAGCTGGTTCTGTGTGAGCGATGTTGATTACGCAATGCCCTGTTTTTCTTAGGTGGATGTATTAGGTGGTCTGCTTGCCTTTGTAGTGAATACATGGTCTAAAGTCTCCAACCTCTAAGAATGTAGCAGCTCATAGCTGGTTAAGGTGACAGTCCCCTACGTTTTGCATGTACCATATGACAGAACTTAGATCAAGGAAATTCTCTATGAACAAAAAAGACAAAGTTGAAAATCTTTCCAAAGGAGTCGATTAAATATAAATGTAGGCTAGATAACTACTTCTAATCACTTATTTGGGGTCAGTGAAGTCACTGGTTTGATCCTGTTTACACAGTGAAAGAAGGTTATTCCCAGGTCAGCCAATCAAAGCCCACCACATACTTAAACAACACCACCATTATGGTGAAAGTCAGATTTGCCCAGTTATTAGCTGACTTGCTAAATTTGCATCAGTTCTTCCCACATATGCCTGTAACACCTCATCTTCCCTGTAAACATATACAGAGACTTTTCATACTCAATGAGCAAAAACCATTAAGTACTGACTTTCTTTCAGTTGGATGATGTATCACAGAGATTTTCCTTAAGGCTTCAAGTAGAAACAGATATTATTCAACATATCATATTTCTGGAAGGATTACTACATATTTTTATTAGATACATAAGTTGAATTCCTCTAAGCCTGTTTTTATTATTCTTACAGGATTGGATCTGCCAAGTGTTTACTTTCACAACTTTTAACAACCAGTGCCTTGCATGGTATGGCAGGAATGGGTGTGAAACTCATTTCTAAGGAACTTAACGCTGGTGTGTTCTAGCCGTGACCTGAGAGATTTAGGGTCTAGGCGGTCTTGTAACAGCCGAAGTGGAAAACTAGCTAAAAAGAGAGCTGAAGCTCCCTTACAAATGAAATGGCCAATTAGCTGGGGTGAAAAGGAAAAGTCTAAGTGCTTATTTCACTAACTCACCATTTTCACGTCATTATCAGGACAAGCAGAACTTACTCCAGTCTGATTTTTTATGAATGAGAGTTGTCATTGTAATTACTTGGTTTTATGTGGGTTGTCCAGGACACCTGAGGGTTTGTATCAGTATCAGTTAGAACCAGCATCTGACAGCATCAAGACCAGCTCTAAATCCATTCCTTTATTTGGGGCTCCTCTTGTCCTGAATAATAATGAGATGACTTTCCAAACTTGTTGGGACTATGCTGTCAATAAAAATGTTACTAGTAGGAAAGAATATCTCATGAAGACCTCAGTGTTGTCTCACTTGTAAAGAAAGTTGCTAAACACCTTGGAAAAAATACCTGTCAGGTAGTGGTTCTCTTACAACAAATGAGAGCTCTTCCTGGGGCATTGTCGACTAGCTGCCTTTTACCTCCTTCACCTAAGACTTGCCAAAGAAGCTTGTATTTGGCCAATGACTCACTCTTGTATGGCTGTGTTTTCTTGTCTCTGGGACTGAAGAGAGTAATCACCTTGAATCTTGGAGGAATTCCCAGTTAATGCCAAAAAGCAAGCAACCAATTCAAACTGTTGGTAAAGTATAGGACATGAGGGAGAATGATGGTTAGCTTTCTTACCTCATGCTTTGGATTAAACTCCACTTTTATTTGCCAAATGTAAAATGAGATCCCATGCCCCAAATTTATGCATTTGTTAAAAATTTTTTTAATGTATTGGTCTTAGAGAGAGAGAAACATCAATTTGCTGTTCTACTTATTTATGCACTCATTGTTTGATTCTTGTATGTGGTGCGATCAGGGAATGATCCCGCAACCTTGGTGAATCACGACGACGCTCCACCCAACTGAATACCTGGCCAGGGCCCAAGTTTTCATTTTTTAATTTATCATACACTCAGTATCTCTTATTCTTATGTTATTTTTCTGGGTCTAACCTGAACCAAATCTGTGAACCATTCGATAAACATTTATTGGATACCGATTAGGTGCAACCCACTATGGAGGGTCAAAGATGGCTGGCAAAAACTTCTACATGCCTCCCATTGTGAAGCGGGATCTTTGCCCCCTCCCCTTGAATCTGGGCAGGCTTTGGGACTGATTGACCAACAGAATATGGCAGAAGTGCTGCTGTGCCTGTTTCAGAGCCCAGCCCTCAAGAAAGTGGCAACTTTCACTTTCTGTGTCTTGGAGCTCTCTCTCTTTCTCTCTCTCTTTCTCAGAGCTGAGCTGCTGTGCAGGAAGTCCTACTGCTCTGAGGTTGCCGTTGTGGAGAGACCACAAGTAGGCACTCTAGCCACAGTCTCAGCTAAGCCCACGTTCCAGACGTGAGTACAGCTGTTTTGAACATTTCAGACAAGCCCACCTGACAGCTGAATACATCACTATGTGGAGAGAAAGCTCACCTTCCTGAGCCCAGCCCAAATTCCCAATCCACCAAATAATAAGATATAATGATTGCTATATTAAGCCACCCAACAAACTGATGTCAGAATAAATGTTTTGCTAAAATTTGAACTCTAACACTGCTTTGAAAAATTGAAGTGACAAATAAGCTAATATGGGTAAAGAGCTGGCACCTAGAAAACACTCAGCAAGAGGGAGCTTTAGTAAGTATTACTGTGTTATTCCAACTATTCTTCTTGTTCTTTGTGTTTCCCCTTGGTTCCATGGTCAACATCACTGCCAGAATCAACTTCCCAAAGCACAGTCATATGTTTAACATGGCAGATTCTGCTAGTGGTCTCTTCAATAACAAATCCTCTCCTTCCTCAGTAATAGGACCTTTGAATATTATTTGGGTATATGGAAGCATGAACTACATTTCCCAGCCAGCCATGCATGTGAGTGGGGCCACACAACTAGGCTTTGGCCAATGGTAGGTAAGCAGAAGTGGCTGTGCTCCTTCCAGGAGGTATCCACCAAGAGAAAGCCATGCCCTTATTCTTTGTGCTGCCTGGAGTATAAATATGGTGCCTGGAGCCCATTCAGCCTCTTGACAAAGCCAGCAAGGGTCACATCCTTGGTGTGTCAGGAATAAACCTAGGAGTGTGGGATCCTGACTCAACTGTGGACCTTCCTCAGCAGCCTGGATTCTTATGTCTAGATCTTTACATGAAAGAAAAAAACCTTGTAGATGTAATTTCATCTTTAAAAATTTTTGGCGAATGTAACTCTACCTAAGTTTGACTAAAAAGCCTACTACATATTAGATGCATACTATAAGATGACTCGAATGAGGCTTCTGCTCTTGTGGGGTTCAGTCTTTAGGGAAGATGTGAATGAATAGAATAATAAAGGGCTATAGAGTAGATAGGACAAATATTTATTTCACAATTTCTGTGTACCTGGGACACATTTCATTCATCATCTCACCTTGTTTTCACATGGTCCTGTAAAAACAATAAATGATGATGCATTTTAAAGAGGAGGAAGACTCAGAAAGTTTAAGTCTCTCATTTGGGATCATGCTAGTAAGAGGTGAACCCCCAGCACACTTCACCATTTCTGCCACATCACATTGCAATAAGGAGGCTGTTACTGAGGTTCAGTCAGTGAGGTGACTGTACATTGCACTTTGAAAAATGAGTAGATATATGAAAAACACCAAAGAGAAGGGACTTCCATAAAGGAAGGACAGAATAAGCAAAAGGGTTACAGCACAGGCATGACATTTTGGGGACATGGCAAATCCTATGGGACAGCTAGAAAACTGGGTGGGATCTGATGATGAAGTACTTTGAACTTGAGCTTTCTCAGCTTTTGTATCATGCTGTTCGACTTTCTCTTCTTGTGCATGCTTTGATATTTTTTCTCCCATATACGATGACGATTGTAGTACTCTTGGTATCAACCAGGAACTTGGAGCTAGCTGCTGTCACAATACTCTCCAAATCTAGATTGCTTAACACAGTGAAGGTTGGTTTCCTGCTCTTGCAAAGCCTGAAACAGTCATCAGAGCAACAAGGGGGTATGTGTGTGTGTCACAGAGGGGAGGAGGATTCTAGTATAAGCAGTGACTCAGTTTACTTCGGCTACATTTCATTTATGGCACCACAATAATCCAAGGCCTCCTTGGAGTTCTTGTTAGCTTCTTTGCATTCACCTGGCTGCCAAGCGATGAGAAAGTGTGGAGGACTATGTGGTGCTTCATGACTCATCCTGAAAAGTGGTATCTGTCACCTTTGTCCACATCCCATAGACAAGGCTGAGTAACATGGTCCCAACTCAACTGTATAGAAATAAAAAATAGGAGTAGGAACCTCCAGCCAGTCTCAGTCACACTGGTTGAACTTCTTCATGGAGGTGAGATAGGTGTTTATGAAATAATATGTATAAAATCACTCTATAAAATTCTTGGTTTATACTTTACATCTGGTTTATATTCCTTCATATTCACATATCCAAATCTTACTTATTTTCAAATGTCACTTTCTCCGTGAAGACATTTTGCAATTTACCCACCTCTCTTCTCACACAACACTAGCTGATTATCTCTGTCTTCTAACACTTCATTGCACTATTTGAGTTTTTTAATTTGCTGTATACATCTTTTATCTCTTAAGGAGTCTGGCACAGTTTCTTGCATACACAGGGTGAGGCAAAAGTAGGTTTATAGTTGTGAGTATGCAGAACAGTTTATACTTGTGTTATTGTCTATTAATCATTGTATTATTTTCCATATGAACAACTGTAAACCTACTTTTGCTCCAATCTGTATAATGTGCAAGTTTTGATTGATATGTTAGATAAATATATTAGATAAATTGTTGATATATTAGAATTAAAAGAGCAATGAAAAAATTCAACCTCTAGGGTAACTGGCATATTCCCCTCCTGGCCCCCCACCAACATGCTTAAGTCTCTCGTTATTTTTCTCCCAACATGCTTTATAAAAATGTCATAATGTTGAACCAAGCATGAAAATGAATATCAAAATTATACAAATTGATCATAAACATTGGTTGGTTTATTAGGTATCTAGCCAAGAGACAAAATAGGGACTGTAGGTAATGATACCCATAGTAAACTGCACAGCATCTCTCACTGGCTTTGTCTTTCTCTTACTACCAGTCTCTTGGCTCCTTGAGGGACTGAGAAGGAGAGTCTAGGTTGCTTATAGTAAAGACATCATAAGGGGCTTTGGAAATAGTGGTAACTGGGGTTCTCTTGACTGCCTTGATGGAGCTCCTGAGGTGGCAAGGAGATGATGCTGCCAGAAGGAGGCCTTTGCTTCTCTACTTACCACTCCTTTGGGGTCAGTTAGGGTGGTTTTTGAATGTTCACGGTGAAAAATAACTCACCTCCCACTATACAGCATTAAATGTATTTTCTGGTCTTAAGAAATCCAACATAGATTCTGGTGTACCCCAATTATTCTAATTCCATGTAAAGGATAAATTAAGTGAAAAAACATTCACTTTCAAAAAATTACTTTACTAAATAATTTACAATACAGTTTTTTTAAATAACAAGATCATTTTTTTGTACTCAGACTGTGATTCTCTTTACAAATATTCAGTTCAAAATACAGCATTTTGAGAACTCTTGTATCACATCAACCCTTGCACTTACTTGGGGTAGGTACCCGTTGGGCTTTGGAAGGTAGCAAGTCTGACTTCTAGTTCCTCTCTAATTCTTCCTGCTTTTAAATAAAATCACTGGCCTCACTTACTCTTTTCAATTTTATTTGCCCATTAGGTAAGAGCACGGCTCAGATGGATGTGCTGGAGGAAATGCACCAGGAAATCCTGATCGGGGTGCAATCAGTCACTGTTAATGCTCATAAGTATCAAAGCTACTTGAAGAAATACAGCTACTTATAAATGGGCAATAAAGTTGAATTCATGAAGCAGTTCCTTCTCCATGGGCAATTTCTTGGTGCTGAAGAACTGGAATTGCATGCAGACTATGAGTGTCAGAACTCCACACGGCAGTTAACACACTTTAAAGAACAGGTATTGAATTTTAGTTGAGTCGAGCATCATCTTTTTCAATTCCAGGGACAGCTTGTTAAATCATAAAATACTTTGAGATATGAAGCTCTTATCTCTGAGAGATCTTTTTTCTTTAAAATCAACACTATGAAATACTATTTGAAGGAGCTGACAATTTTAAAAAGCAGAGGATATTTAGTGACTAGCTTCAAGTTGATATTAAACCTTTTAAAAATCAATGATAAATGTTATAAAAAATAGAATTTGATATTTGGGGAGTATCTGCTTAACCATGTAACCTGCAGATAGAGTAATTTGAATCTGGTTGATTATGAGAAGAAATTAAAATAACACAAATCATTTGATGAAACCATCCTCATAGAATTCTAATTTAACTCAAATAATAAGTATTTTAATGGTTCTCTTGTGTGCTTATTTTTAGTCTCTTATTCTCTAAGTTACAAGAGAGTTGCTTTCATGCATGTGAAATGCAATTCTCTTCTAAAAACTTGACACAATGCTTATCCATTCGATTTGATTGCATTTGCGTGTTCATTAATATAATTGAAACATGTAGCTTCCCCCAAGTTTTCACAGGCTTATTCCTAATTAACTGTTGGCATTTTCTCATATTACATGTTAGTATAACTGAGTTAGGTCAATTTTTTTGTGAAATAAGAGAAAGTTGAGCAGAGGAAGGGAAGGGAGGTTTCTGCCCATTCAGCACTGATTTATAGGACTCAAGTGATATGGACTCAACGAGGGGTCCTCCAACCGGTAGTAGATAAGACTCTTTATCAGCTGGGCCCCAAACCGCAAATCAAAGGAGGTTCATGATGTCCTAAGTATGTTCTGTGTATTTCCAATGTATTTTTATTGATTCATAGTAATGATGTAGTAGAAAGACCTATGAACTTGGAAGGAGAAAATAGAGGTTCCAGTCCCTATGTAGCCACTTTTGAGTGCTGTGATCTTACACGAGTGAGTTAATCTGAGTGTATTTCTTCATAGGGCTATGGTAGAGATACAAATGCAATAATTATACAGTTAATTAGTACATGTTTGTTGCACGAATACATGATTTTTGGGGGGGAGGCATCAAAGACAGGAAATAAAATGCATGAAGGAGATGGTCAATGAAATAGACACAGGAGGCTCTGGCCGAGCAGCTCAGTTCTGTGGAGTGTCATCCCGATATGCCAAGGTTGTGGATTTGATACCTAGTTTGGGCACATACAAGAATTAACCAAAGGAGATTTAAATAGAGACAACTTCAAGTCAAATAAAATATTTAAAGTCATATTTTTTATCTGTAAAGATTAATGTGAGGATATCTGACTAAAAAGAATATGAGAACCCCCTACTTTCATTTTTGCTTCCTGCATATTATACTTGTTTTTCCATATGATAGAAAATTGTTATTGACAAAATAACAACAACTCCAGTTGTTATTTTGATGACACTAAGTGAAGATAATTTGGTTGACAAATTAGGCAGGCACCCATTTCTCATAATAGCTGTATTCTTTTTTTATTTTACGTTGCCGTCCCATTATATATGTATATGCTTTTGAGAGGGGTCGACTCAAACAAGTGGTGAGAGGGAAGCTCTGTCCTCACTCATCTGTGCAGAAGGATGGATCTATGGGGCTTGCTGTGAGAGGAGCAGTAATAGGTCACAGGGATCCCAGGTCGAGGTAGAAATGGTGCCACATGTTGGAACTGGGCCTGTCCAAGGAAACCTCATGTCACAAAGACAGTTCACCCTGCGAACTAGTTTTTCCTGAACGGTAAGTAACCGCATCCTTATGTGTATCTGAAGTTGTTGAAAATCTTTATTGGAATCAGCCGATACCCTTGGAGGAGCTGCACTTGCCAAGGAGAGGCTGTGAAATGTCAAGGGTAAAAAGCTGAGCTTTCTGTTGGGTGGTTTCACCTCTAGCAAGCTTCACGAGACTGACATCTTTTTCACACAGATAAGTTACAGATTAAACAGGGTTGAATTTAGTTAAGTAATCTGTTTGGAGTCTCAAAATACTAAACAATCTGTTTCATATTTTATCTATTTCAGTACCTCACAGGCACAGTGTATAAATTAGATAATTCCTCACTATATGTATTTCACAAACAAGGAAATTCCTCCTTTTGTTTAAGCTCAATTAGAATATACAATTAAAAATGTGTTTTGTGATCTGCCTGTGAACTGTGGTGAAGAGCATTTAAAGGGGATTTGAGAAGGAGGCTTGCTGAAAGTTGTAGGGAAAAACTAGTATTTACACAAGTATCTTTTAAAACTATTCTAGATATAATGAATTAATAATTGATTATATTTATATTTGTAAATAGTTTTTGTTAATAATTAATAGAAAACCAATCACTTCACATTGTTGGCCCCTCTAAGTACTACCATATCTTTTTCACTTCATTTTTTTCAAATAACTGTCCCACATACAGTTCATTGAATTAAATGTTATCCTGGAGAAAAATGCCCAGAGGAAGGTGGAGGTTAATAGTAGACAAACAATAATAAATTAAGTGGCAAGATGATCGTGGATTCTTCAGAAATTCAAACTCTGTTCTTGAATCCGGGAATTGTTTGTAGGAGCAGTTTTTTTCTTTTTTCTAATTTTCATTTTATTTGCTAAGTTTGTTTGCCTCAGATATACAGAAGCAGAAGCTGTTGAATCCTAAAGCTGGTAGCTCTCAATTATTGTTTCACAACAGATGAGGAATGTGAATGGGTGCAGGTCATCAGGAACAGGGACTATAATAAAGACTTGGGGTGGAGAGAAAAGGGAAAAATGAAAACTATCGGCACTTGATTATCAGGAATTTTAAAAAGCTGAAGTGGAGCATAGAAAAGAAGGATTAGAAAGGCCTGCTTAAAAATGAAAAATAGGACTGCCCACTCAAGAAATAGCCATGTTAATTGTTTCAAGGAATTCCCACATGGAAACTTGAGTGAGAGAAGACATCATCAGAGCAACATTGAGATAAATGGAGTGAAATTATCTTCATCTACAGATTTTAATCTCTGTGCAGGCTCCCCCCGCCTCCTGTGGGTAAGTGGGAATGAAGGTGTGTGGAGATCCCCTTCATTGTAAATGGAACTCTGCATTCAAATGGGAGCTGCAGCTGAGCCAGTTTGGAGGTAACTGAAATGTTTACATCTCAGACCAGTTGTGTTAGTCGGGGTTCTCCAGAGAAACAGAGCCCTTAATATATATGTATGTGTGTATACACACACATAATTACACATACAGCCATGAAGAGATTTATTAAAGGAATCGGCCCACACAGGTATGGAGGAAGGCCATCGGTGTAAGTCTTGGAGTTCAGAGGCCTAAACAAGAAGCTTTGATGTCTAAGGGCAGAAGATGGATGTCCCAGCTCAAGAAAAGAGAGAAGAAAATTCACTCATTCTCTGTCTGCCTTTTTGTTCTGTTCAGACCTGCAGCTTTTGAATGATGCCTATCCACATTGGTGAGGGTGAATCTTCCTTAATCTACTGATTCAAATGCTAATCACTTCCAAAAACACACTCACGGACACACCCAGAAATAATGTTTTATCAATCATTTAGGCACCCCTTAGCCCAATCAAGTTGACACATAAAAGAATCATCACAACAGTGAAGTTTGATGAAATAATGTAAAATACTTTGAAAACTAAGGGGGCTGATGGTGTAACAAGAGCTAAGCAGTCTCCTTCAGAAGAAAGAGCTCGTGAACCCTTGTGTCCTGAGCTGGGAGTGCCAAAGACAGACTCCAAAGGTAAAGAAACTACTATTTTTTCATGAGCCTGAGAGCTGGTATTCCAGCCATCTGTTTTTGAAGGGTCGGAAATGAAAAAAATTCTTTTGGGAGCATAGATGTTGGAGTTGGAAAGATCTGATATTAAGACTTGGTTAACTATAAACTTAAGTAAATTTCTTTCTGTGATTTTTGAGTTTCTGCCTTGGAAAGTGGGAGGATTAATAACTTCATTGTAAGGTTATTGAGTGGCTTCAAAGAGAAAATGTATGTAAAGCACATAGTTCTTAATTGTCACTATTGGTATAAAAGTAAAAACTTCATTCTTGCTCTGGTGTGACTCTGCTAACCACCAGCTTTGGGGCCTCAGGCCAGAGAGGTCAGCTCTTTCATCATTCATCATGATGTCTCATTCATCATTTAATCCCCAACACTATACAGTGAACTAAACAAAAATATTCACTGGTGCTTTCTCATGGAGAAGAATTCATAATTACCTCTATTTCACAGATGAAGAAATTGAGGTCAGCTCTTTGGGTCTCATCAGGAAAGAAGACCAGGTTGGTCTACTCTAGTTTTTTTGAGTGGGGAATCTGAAGCTTGCAGGTTCAGGGGAATTACCCGGGCACATTGTTTAAAGGCAGACCCTGATTCAATAGGTCTGTGATGGGGTCAGAGCTTATATTTCCAAAGAGCTCCCAGGTGCTGCTGGTGCATGGCCTTCGCTTTGCCTGGCCAGGGCCATCTATCATCTGTAGCATTGAACCTGCAATGAGTCCATAGAACAACAAACCAAAGTTAGACCCCCGAGGCTCTGAGAAAATTAGATGATGTACTTTTTAATGAACATTGAGCATGGCAGAGAAAAGTTGAGGCTGCCTGAGGGGGTGAAGGGGATTAGGCCCAGGGAGACTAGAGTAAGTGACTGACTCCTATCTGAAGGGAAGACGCTAGGAATAGCGTTGGGAGTGGGAGTGGAACAAAACCAAAGAGGGTTGAGCAAGGCAAATTGCATCTAATTCCCTATTGTGTTTTGTCCCTAATTGGGACTCAGCAAAACAATGCAAACCCCATATTCTTTAATAATTTCCAAGGGGAGCCACTGTAAAACTTCACTGTTTCTGAATTTAATCCATTATAGAGTCCTATACTTAGTGAAATTATAACAATTCAACAAATGATATAATTGCCCTAAATACTGCTTTTAATATAATTATGTGTAACTCATTGGAACATACTGTTACATTC
This sequence comes from Artibeus jamaicensis, assembly GCF_021234435.1. NCBI lineage: Eukaryota > Metazoa > Chordata > Mammalia > Chiroptera > Phyllostomidae > Artibeus > Artibeus jamaicensis. Next base: position 11,430,826 of record NW_026521814.1, on the reverse strand, counting down.
TATAATTATGACATATAATGTTATCATAAATCTCCTTATCAAATGCATATAAGAAATGCAGTTTATATGTTACTCAGGTATCAGTATTTTCACCTGACAACATTCAGATTTTTGAAACTAATAGGAATGCAAATGTATTTTTCAGACAGCTAAGGGTAGTGGATGAAATATAAGTGAGAGAAGATGAAGGTCATTGTTTCTTAAAGTGAGGCCTGCAGATCACCTTCATCAGAATTCCCTGGCACTAGGTGAAATGCAGATTCATGTACTCCCTGCAGCTCTTACTGGATTAGAATCAACATGGCAGGAAATCTGGATTTTTATCAAGCATCCCTGGGACAGTCTTATGTATCCTAAACTTTGAGACTTTCTGATCTAGATTTTGTCCCTTTGCAGACATCATCTAGACACCAAGCAAGGGTAAGTCTGGTGGAAGAGAGGGACCCTTATGATCTCTGTACCCAGCTGTCTGCAAGATGCCTGAGTTTCTACACCCTCTAGGGCCCTCTCGCTCAGGATGTCTTACATCTCACACCCGCCCCATCGCCTCCCTCGCTCACTGCAATCCCATCCAGGTTCCCATGTGAGAGACCTGAGCATTGACCTGACCCCGCATTCTACACATTTCATCAATTACTGAATCTGGTCAATTTCATTTCCAAAGTCATTCTCAGAATATCTCCTCCCCACTGTTTCTGTCTTCTACTGCCATAAATCATGACTTTCATTATTTAATTATTATCCAGTATTTATCTACTTAGCACTACTATGTTGTTAGAAGGTGAAAGTTCTCAGGAGAAAAAGAAGTGGGGAGGAGGTAAGGGAAGTGTTGGGGGTTTGGGGTAGCAGAAAAGGGTCACATGACTGCCAGGCTCAAATGATTGCTCTGGCTGCTGTACTGAAGGTAGACTGAAGAAGGCAGAGGCAGAAGCAGTGAGAATGGTTAGGATTCTGTTGAAATATTCCAGGCAAAAGATGATACTGGCTTCTACCAGACCAGTCACAGGGTTGAGAAGTCATTGGACTCTGGCCATAACCTGGAGGTAGAACCAAGAAGAGCATTTGCTCATGGAAGGGATGTAGAGTGTGGGAGAAAGTGAGTAGTCAAGGGTGATGGGAAGGTCATTGAGAGAAAAGTGGATTTGTGGTGCAGGTAGGTGGGGAGAAGATTAGAAGTTCAATTTTGGAATTGTTTGGTCCATCATCTGTCACTGGTCCATCCAGTGGTCCCTTGATTTTCATGCCTTAAGCCTTATCCTTTCATCACAGGTCTGACAGAGTATGCTATATAAAATGCAAAAAAAAAATTCTATTCCCCTGCATGAGACCCACTAGTGGTTCTCTGTTATATGCAGGACAAAGTAAAAGGGTATGGGATGCAACAGCCTGCCTGTCTCTCTAGTTTTCTAGCTCTGCCCTGACACTGATATGCTAGTAATTGTCCAGCACAGAATAACACTCTGCTCCACCTTCGTTCATGCCACGCCCACAGCTCAAAGTTCTCTTGCCCATATGTTCCTCGATTGCAAGCCTGGTGTCTCATTCATCATTTAATCCCCAACACTATACAGTGAACTAAACAAAAATACTCACATGGAGGAGAATCATAATTACCTCTATTTCACAAATGAAGAAATTGAAGTTCAGAAAAGCGAAGGAACTTGAACTTCACCTAAATTGATTAGCCCAAGGCCACAAAGTTGAGCACAGATCCCAAAGCACTCTGTTTTTTCTACACTGTGCAAATCTGACTACATTTTTGCCTCAAGCCAGATCCGCCAGGCTCCCCCTTTTCCAGGGGCCAAGCTGGCTATAATTTAACTGCCACATCTATACTTATATGTCTCTCACAACTGAAATACTTCTTCTGATAACCAAATTCTCTTTGGTTATCAGGCAAACTCTGGCATGGCCATTCACTTCTCCACCCCCACTCCCTGGCTGAAAGATGAAGCAAAAGTCTACAAAACTATAGCACACACATACCATGTAAGTGCACATGCACGACTTTCTTTCTTACAGGAGAGCTGGACTGACTATGTGATCTCTCTTAAAGCTATCTGGAAGGCCAGATATCCTTTTTATAATAAAAATATAATAATAAATATTATAGGAAACCTGAAAAAGTATCATCTAATCTATTAACATAAAAATAATTTTCGTCTTGCATATTTCTATCTTTCCTCATATTAATTTTATGAGGTTAGATTATGCAAGATCTGTCAAGAAAAAGTCCATCCATTGTTAATATAATGAGACTGGTTTGCATGACATCAGTGTAGCCTGGGAGCCAAAGAGGTGGACTGGAGTGTGCATGAATGAACAATGACTTCACTGTACTAGTCAGTGGGTATGGTAGACGCTGTTGAGTGAGCATGTGTACTGTGTGGCCATTGCATTCAAAATGACTGAGCAAGTAGAGCAATGAATCTGCATTAAGTTTTGCACTGAGCTTGAACATTCCTCCATGGAAACTATTTGGATGATTCAGAAGGCTTTCAGGGATGATGCAAGGAATGCAGTGCAAATAAAAGTGTGGCACAAATGCTTCAAAGGTGGTCGAGAATCTGTTGAAAGTGATCCAAGTTCTGGAAGGCCTGCAACATGCACAACACCTGAGAATGCTGAACATGCACAGGCTGCAATCCACAAAGATTGGAGACTGACTGTACGAGAACCAGCAGCTGATCTGGGGCTTTCCAAAGTACTGTGTCTGAGATTTCGACACAGGATCTTGGCATGAAATGTGTCATGGCAAAACTTGTTCTGTGATTAAGGAAAATATGACAGGGAAGTTGATGGTGTTTCTAACAAAGGATTTTGCAGAGTGTTTTGAACAGTGGAAGAGACACTGGGAGAACTGTGTGAGGTCCCAAGGTGCCTACTTTGAAGGGACTGAAGTGTCATTTTCCTAGGTACAATGTTTCTTGTATCTTGTATCTTCTATAAATGTCTTTATTTTTTAGGGTGCATGGCCAGATACTTTTTGGACACACCTCAAATGTGTAATAATAAAGGTACATTTTTACTTAATATTTCAACAGAACAGTTTTTTATTCTATATATTCTTTATAATTTTAAATTTCTGCATTATATCCAAGCCCATAGATTTGCCAAAATTTAGCTATTGCATTACATTTTTGAGAATTTTTCACTATTAGCATCATTGTTGGGTACACCCTCTATGTATTTTTTTCAAAATTGTTTCTCTCTTTGGACGATTTCCTTAGGACAAGCTCCCAGAACTAAAGTGCACAATTTTTCATGATTATGATATACAATGTAAAAAAGCACTTCAAGGGAACTTTTCCAACTGAGAGGCTAGCCTGTGTTTTCAGGGCTGTCTGCAGGAGACATGCCCCCAAAGGACCTACTTCAGATTTAGAAACCTCCTCTAGGGCCCTGCAAGAGAACCTAGTACCCAGAACATGGGGAGCTTCCAGGGGAGGGTGGGGCCTGTTCTGTCCTCAAGAAGCTGAGCGTTTGGAGGCATTTCCTGCTGGCAGATGAGTGTCACTGTCTTTACTCCCTAACTTTAAATGGGGCTAAAAGGGGAAGAGCTTGAGCTCAATTCAGGGGAGCTCAGGAGAGCAGCTCACCTCTTGGCCTTGGGCAGGTACCCAGGTTCCCCCTTCGGAAGACGGCTGGCTCCACTAAAGATTGATGGCTGATGGATACAGACATTGGTAAGAGTTGCTTTACAGTTAGTTGTGAGTGTAGGAAACACAGTTTATTCTTGTATTGTTATTTATTAATTATTGCATTATTTTCCATATGAACAACCTAGAACTCACTTTTGCCCACCCCTGCATTGCCTCCATTCTGTCAGCAACACTGAAATGTGAGGTTTTACCTCTTACTTCTAGCTTACAGCATGATTAGAAAAGGCAATATATGTGTAGTAATAGCAGCTAACAATAACCGAGTGTCTGTTCTGTTATCTCCTCCCCATGGAAACGCTGCAATTGTCATGCATCCCATTTTATAGGGAAGGAAGCTGAGTCTTGGAGAGGTTAGATGTCTCACCCCAGGGCCAGTAAGCCTCACAGCCAGTAAGCAGCAGGGCCAGGAGGTGGGGACTCCAGTTGAGGCAGAGACCATAGAGAAGAAAAACCATTGCATCATCATTTTAATAGTTTTATTGACATTATTTTATCTGGAATGTTAAGATTTTTATCAAATAGGTCTTAAATAACATTTTGTTAGAGACCAGTTATAAAATGTGGTCCTTCAAAATAAAACCCAAAGGTGGGGGTTTCACCTCATTGCCGACTCTGAGACGGGGGGAACCTACAATACTCATGTCAGGAATCTCTTGTTTTTTTCTCAAGTCTAGCTTCTGAGAACTTCGCAGGCATGTGAGAGATGAAAACCAGGGACCTTTCAAAGTGTGATTGCTTACTTCTCAATTTCCATTTTTCAAGTAGTCTTAATGCCTCCTGGGACAAATAGAGTTTACTGTGGAAGTGTCTTTTATGGTGCAATTTAAAGATGGGTATCTTGTATCTTCATTTACAAATGCATTGTCAACAGTTGCGTGTATTCATTCAACTTGCCCAAATAAAGGCCAGAAAAGGCTCAGAAATAGATTCTTGGCAATTTTTCTTTTTGAGGCAGGAAGTTTAAAAGCTTGTGGATACATCCTCCTGGATTAAAAATTGAATCAAACAAAAGAGCATGAGGCAATTTTGGGGGCAAGGGACATGTTAATTATCTTGATTGTGGCAATGGTTTCATGGGTATATACATAAATTAAATCTTATTAAATTGTACATTTTAAATAGCTACAGTTTAATGTATGTCCCTTATACCTCAGTAAAGCTGTAAAACCAATAAACAAAACATCAGATCATGCTATGTGTTCATTTATCAAACTCATTACGTAAGTTGACATTTTTTACCCCTGAACTTCACAAAGCTCATCCAAAAGTGGGCCAAGGATAAATTAACTTGAAAATCATAAATCATAAATTAAATGGACCTAATATTATATTGGGGTAAAGACTACAGAACTTGAGAATTATACAAAATTTTGTTAAACTGAGACAATGTAAGGGGAGCTAGATATATCTGTGCTCCTAGAACTGAAGCCTTATTTCAAGTAAATTTTGTTTCTGGCTGCTCTTGACTCACACCTGACCTAGTATTCACTGTATAAAATCAGAGTTAAGCAGAGATGCTGTAAAATCAGCAATAGATTCACTGAGTTGTGGAAAAGAGAGGAATATTAAAAGGCTATTGCTCATATATCCCTGTCTTTGGGAAAATATATAGGTGTTGGGGTTAAACATTCTCTTTGTATTTTCATCCTCAAGCTAAACATTACACTTAGCTCTTCTATACTGATGAAAGTTAGTGGTACAAAAAATATTTGGTGAATCTGGCTTTCTACTGGGAAAAACAAGATCTGTAAAAAGACAGTGTTCTATGACCTACTAATCTACCTTCTTCTGTGAGTGGCTACACTCAAGGCAAAAGCACTTAATTTTCAGAAATTACAAATGCCAATGAATACATAAATCATAAATTTTCTTTAAAATTTTTTATTTGTTTATTTTTAGAGAGACGGGAAGGGAGGAAGAAGAAGAGGGAGAGAAACATCAATGTGTGGTTGCTTCTCAGGTGCCCCTAATGGGGACCTGGCCTGCAAACCAGGCATGTGCCCTAACTAGAAATTGAACACTGGCAACCATTTGGTTCACAGGTGGCACTCAATCCATTGAGCCACCCCAGCCAGAGCTATATCATAAATTTTCTAATACATGCACTAGGCTATTATTAATTCCTTATCTTGATATAACTATTTATATTTCTTTGGATAGAGGCCTTTGGTTCTACTTCAAAATCTCAGAAAAGGAGATGTGTCTGAATTTAGAGAGAAAGCATAAATATTTCTTCTATAACTTTTATAAGTGAACTCCTGATTTTAGTGAGAAACCCAGAGTAATAATGAGAACTTAACCCATATGTCTACTCCTTGACAATTTTGAGACAAATCAAATAACCTGTCCTTTTTATATGAGCTTAAGGTGGGCTGCTGATCACAGCTTGATTAGTTTAACCAGTGATCATCTCAGAGACTGATTAGTTTAACAACTAAGGTGGAAAACGCAAAGAAGCAGCCCAAATGGGGAGACAAAGAAACAAACCCCAAAATGAAAGAACAAGAGAATTAATTCTCCAGAAGAAGAACTAGATGAAATGGAGGCACATAATTTATGAGATAGAGAGTTTAGAGTAGTGATTATAAGGATACTAAGAACATGAACAAAGACATAGAAACTATAAAAAGGACCAGTTAGAAATAAAGAATGCAATATCTGAAATAAATAATACATTAGAAGGAATAAACAGTATGTTAGATGAAGCAGAGGGTTGCATCAGTGATTTGGAATATAAGGTGGAAAAAAGAAAACCACCCAGGCAGAGCAAAAAAAAAAAGAAGAGTCTAAAAAATGATATAAAAGATCAGTGAATCCAAGAGCTGGTCCTTTGAAAAGATAAATAAAATTGACAAATCTTTAACCAGACTCATCAAGAAAAAAAGGGAAAGGACATGAATAAATAAAATCTGATATGAAAGAGGAGAAATAACAACTGACACCAAAGAAATACAAAAGATTGTTAGAAAATATTATGAACAATTATACACCAAAAAAACTGGACAACCCGGATGAAATGGATAAATTCCTAGAAACATAGAATCTTCCAAAAATAATCAAGGAGAATCAGAGAATCTGAATAGACAGATAACACCTAATGAAATTGAAGCAGTAATAAAAAACTACCAACAAACATACACTCAGGGTTTGATGGCTTCACAGGTGAATTTTACCAAACATTCCAAGAAGAACTAACACCTCTTCTTCTCAAACTTTTTCATAAAATTCAACAGAAGGGCCGGCTCCCAGATTCCTTTTATGAGGTCAGCATTATCTTAATTCCAAAACCAGATGAAGACACTACAAAGAAAGAGAATCAGAGGCCAATATCACTGGTGAACACAGATACTAAAATCCTCAACAAAATATTTGCAAACTGAATACAATGATGCATCAAAAATATCATACACCACGATCAAGTGAGATTTATTCTGGGAATGCAAAGGTGGTACATTTGAAAATCACTGAATGTGATTCACCACATAAACAAAATGAATGATAAAAACTACACAATCATATCAATAGATGCAGAAAAAGCATTTGATGAAATCCAGCACCTATTTATAATAAAAACTCTAAGCAAAATGGGAATAGAGGGAACATACCTAAACATAATAAAGGGCATATATGACAAATCCATTGCTAGCATCATACTCAATAGGCGTTCTGTAAGTGTTCCCCTTAAGATCAGGAACAAGACAGAAATGCCTGCTTTCACCTCTCTCATTCAACATAGTACTGGAAGTCCTAGCCACAGCAATTGGACAAGAAGAAGAAATAAAAGGCATCCAAATGGAAAGGAAGGAGTAAAATGGTCATTATTTGCAGATGACATGAATCTGTATGTAGAGAACCCCAAAGATTCCACCATGAAACTGCTAGAACTGATAAATGAATTCAACAAAGTAGCAGGATACAATTTTTTGCATTATTAATATATTTTATTGATTATGCTATTACAGTTGTCTCATTGTCCCCACTTTATTTCTCTCTGCCCTGCACACCCCCTCCTACCTGCATTTCCCCCCGCCCCTGCTTTAGTTCATTAAATATATAAATTCTTTGGCTTCTACATTTCTTATACTATTCTTGACCTCCCCCTGTCTATCTTCTGTCTACCATTTATAGTACTTGTTCTCTGTACCTTTTCCCCCTCTCTCCCCACCCCCTTCCCCACTGATAACCCTCCATGTGATCTCCATTTCTATGATTCTGTTCCTGTTCTAGTTGTTTGCTTAGTTTCTTTTTGTTTTTGTTTTAGGTTCAGCTGTAATTAACTGTGAGTTTGTTGTCATTTTACTGTTCATTTTTTAAATCTTTTTTTAGATAAGTCCCTTTAACATTTCATATAATAAGGGCTTGATGATGATGATGATGATGATGATGACGTCCTTGAACTTGACCTTATCTGGGGAGCACTTTATCTGCCCTTCCATTCTAAATGATACCTTTGCTGGATAGAGTAATCTTGGATATAGGTCCTTGCCTTTCATGATTTCAAATACTTCTTTCCAGCCCCTTCTTGCCTGCAAGGTTTCTTTTGAGAAATCAGCTGTTAGGCTTCTGGGAACTCCTCTGTAAGTAACTGTTTCCTTTTCTCTTGCTGCTTTTAAGATTCTCTCCTTATCTTTAATCTTGGGTAACGTAATTATGATGTGCCTTGGTGTGTTCCTCCTTGGGTTCAACTTCTTTGGGACTCTCTGAGCTTCCTGTACTTTCTGGAAGTCTATTTTCTTTGCCAGATTGGGGAAGTTCTCCTTCATTATTTGTTCAAATGAGTTTTTAATTTCTTGCTCATCCTCTTCTCCTTCTGGTACCTCTATTTGGATATTGGAACATTAAAGCTATCCTGGAGGCTCCTAAGCCTCTCCTCATTTTTTTTTTTTTTGAAATCTCGTTTCCTCATTCTGTTCTGGTTGAATGTTTCTTTTTTCTGGTCCAAATTGTTGATTTGAGTCCTGGTTTCCTTCCCATTATTGTTGGTTCCCTGTATATTTTCCTTTATTTCACTCAGCATAGTCTTAATTTTTTCATCTAATTTGAGACCATATTCAACCAATTCTGTGAGCATTCTCATTACCAGTGTTTTAAACTCTGCATCTGGTAGGTTGGCCATCTCTTTGTTGTTTAGTTGTATTTTTTCTGGAGCTTTGATCTGTTCTTTTATTTGGGCCATTTTTTTTGTCTCAGTGTGCCTGTTACATAGTAAAGGATGAAGCCTTAGTTATTCTCCAGGGTGAGGCAACCCACATAGCTGCATTGTGACGCTGTATGTGGGGAAGGGGTCTGAGAAGGAACAAAGTTGTTTGTTCCACTCCCCACGGGCTTTCAGTTACTTCCTCTGCTACCCACAAGCAAACTGGGCTCTTCTGGTGCTGATTCCCAGGTGGGTGAGTTTGTGTACATTCTAGGACCCTGTGGGTCTCTCTAATGAACTCTATTGTGAGGCTTGGAGTTTCTCTTACTGCCACCTCAACCCCCACAGGTGTTTTCAGTCAGAGGTTTGAGGCTTTATTTACCCACACTGCAACTCTGGGTTACATGGTTTTTCTCACTCTCCAGTTGTTCCTCCCAGTTTATCTGTACGTGACTGTGGGACCACCCAGTCTGCAACCTGTCACCTCACCTGGGCCACCAGCCACTGCCTTGCTTCGAGTCCTCTCTGCTCTGGCTGCCTGTCTCCACCCCTCCTACTGGTCTGGATGAATGTTTCTTCTTTAACTCCTTGGTTGTTGGACTTCCATATAGTTTAATTTTTTATCAGTTCTAATTGTTTTTCTTTTTAAATTTGTTGTTGTCCTTCTTTTGGTTGTGGGAGGAGGCACAGTGTGTCTACCTATGCTATTATCTTCAGGATACAAAATTAATGCTCAGAAATCTGTTGCATTTTTATATGCCAATAACTAACAGAAAGGGAAATTCAGAAAACAATCCCATTCACAATTGCTTAAAAAATACCTAGGAATAACTAATTAACCAAGGATGTAAAAGGCTTATACTCAGAAAATTTTAAGACACTGAAGAAAGAAATTGAAGAAGATACAAATAAATGGAAGCACATACTGTGTTCAGGAATAGGAAGAATTAACATCATTAAAATGTCCATACTACCCAAGGAAATCTATAAATTCAATGGAATTCTTGTCAAGATTCAAATGACATCTTTTGCAGAATTATAACAAATATTTCAAAAATTTATATGGAACTACAAAGGCTCCACATAGCAACAGTGATTCTGAGAAAGAAGAACGAGTAATTATGCCACCTGACATCAAATGATACTACAAAGCCACAGTCATTAAAATGACATGGTACTGGCATAAAAACAGACATATAAATCAATGGAATAGAATAGAAAGCCCAGAAATAAACCCATGCCTTTATATTTTATTAATATTTGACAGAGGAAGCAAGCACATACAATGGACTAAAGATAGTCTATTCAGTAAATGGTGCTGGGAAAACTGGACAGATACATGCAGAAATATGAAACTAGACCACCTTCTTACACCACACACAAGAATAAATTCAAAATGGATCAAAGACTTAAATGTTAGACTTGAAACCATAAAAATCCTAGAAGAAGACATAAGCGGCAAAATCTCAGACATTGCTCGTAACAATTTTTTAAATCAGATATATTCCCCAGGCAAAAGAAACAAATAAAAATAAATAAACAGATGTGACCATATCAAACTAAAAAGTTCTTTCACAGTAAAGGAAATCATCAACAAAATAAAAAGAGAGTCCACAGAATGGGAGAACATATTCACCAATACATCTTATAAAGGGTTAATATCCAAAGTTATAAAGTACTTATAAAACTCAACATCAAAAAGACAAACAATCTGATTAAAAAATGGGCAAAAGACCTGAATAAACAGTTCTCCAAAGAGGACATACAGATGGCCAATACATATATGAAAAGATGTTAAACATCACTAATCATCAGAGAAATGCAAATTAAAGCCACAATGAGATACCATCTCACACCTGTCAGAATGACTATAATCAAAAAATCAATAAACAACAAGTACTGGCAAGGATGTAGAGAAAGGGGAACCCTTTTACACTGTTGGTGGAAATACAGATTGGTGGAACCACTGTGGAAAGTGATATAGAGATACCTCAAAAAGTTAAAAATAGCCCTGGCTGGTGTGGCTCAATGGATTGAGTGCTGGCCTGTGCATCAAAGGGTCACTGGTTCCATTCCCAGTCATAGCACATGCCTGGGTTGCAGGCCAGGTCTTCAGTTGGGGGCATTTGAGAGGCAACCACATATTGATGTTTCTCTCCCTTTCTTTATCTCTTCCTTTCCCTCTCTCTAAAATTAAATACATAAAATCTTTTAAAAAGTTAAAAATAGATCTGCTATTTGACCCAGTGACCCCACTTCTGGGAATATATCCAAAGGAACCCAAAACACTAATTTGAAAAAGATAAGCACCTCTATGTTCATTGCAGTGTTATTTAAAATTGCCAAGATATAGAAGCAGCCCAAGTATTCATCAATAGATGAGTGGATAAAACAACTATGGAACATTTACACAATGGAATACTATTTGGCCACAAGAAAGATTTTATACTTTGTGATAGTATTGATGGACCTGGAGGACATTAGGCTGAGTGTAGTAAGCCAGTCAGAGTAAGACAAATACCATGTGATTTCACTTATATGTGGAATCTGATGAACAAACTGAACTAACAAGAAAATGGGGGCAGAATGATAGATATAGAGAAGGATGATAGCTAAGAGGGGAGCAGAGGATGTGGAGGGATTGAGCAAAAAGGAAAAAGGACTCATGGACGTGGACAACAGTGTGGTGATTGCTGGAGTGTGGTGTGTATAAGGGGACTAAAGGGTAATTAAAAATACAATAAAGAATAAATAAATAAATAAATAAAATAGAGTGATATTTTAATCAATGCAAATTGGTTGTGAAAGCATGTGGGCTAGCCTGCAATTTTAAATTGTTGCATTGCTTGAAAGTGCAATTTTGAAGGGCAGGAAACACATTGAAGGAAGTGAGGAGTGCTTAGGTTGATGTGATCAGTAATAAGGAAAACCTGAGGGGATGGCTTTCGAAGTGAAAAAGGTTTTGCTTTCAGAAAACATGACTGAATAAAACACATGTGCATGTCTAAAGAACCAAGTACCAGATTTGGCAAAAGCATTATTATTTTTCCTATGCTGAAGAGCAGACTCCCAGGGATATCAGTGGGTTGTGTTGTCAGGGAGAACAAAGGATATTGGGCTTCCTCCAGGAAAAGAACTTGGCATAACTTCAGCATTCTGCAGAAGAGAAGTGGATAGAATCAGTGGTGTAGCAATGAGACTCTACTGAAGTAGACGAGTACAGAGATCCTTTAAGAATATGAATTTGCCAAGGACACTGTTCTCCCGGAATTTACCACCATTTGCCAAAGATTTTATAATCAGTCATGCATATATGGTAGGTTAAGACAGAATTTCAGACAAATGACCATAATTTAATTGATGATCCCGAGTCATCAGAGCCGTTGAGAATCCTCCAACAGCCAGAAGATTTACTAGGAATGGAGGAAGCTGGCTGCGAATTCATTGTATTATAGAAAGTCCCCCTTGATTCAGGTCTCCTAGAAAACTCTCTGAAAAGAAGGAGCCATCTGTGACAGACATTTTACATCTGAGTTTGTTTTTATATTTAACACACGTTTGTAAAAATCATTTGTTATGCAAACATGTATTGTAAAATGTTTGCATTTTATCTTTGTTTCATTATAGCTTTGATATTTTTATTATTCAATGTGCATTTGTGAAACACAACTTGTCTTTAACATGATGTGTGCAGGAGATGAAGTTTTAAGTTCTAAAAGAGTTTGTTCAGCACAAAGCTTCTAAACAGATGGGACCTCACTTAACTCTCAGGCAAGCCCTGGAATCGTATTTTCTGCAGGCGAGGAGGAAACCAGGCCAGGTTATTTGCCTATGGTTGATCACTCAGCTTTAGTATTTAATGCAGGTTTGTCTGACTCCCAAACCTGTGTTCTTTCCTAAATTAGAAGGCTGCCTTCTAGGAATTATGTGGTTAAAATATACTTTATGACTTTCAGCCTGACTGACATTCCTAATAACACATGCACGCCCATATGAGCACACTCCAAGCTCACACACACACACATTCTAAATCTTACGTCTTGGGGACTCTCCCTGATTTAAACCTCAATGATCTAATTTAAATTATTTGGAAATTACAAAGCACTTCAAGGTTATTCTAATGGAAAAATGCTCCCAAGATTCAAAGTAACATGGAAGACAAAAGAATGTTCTTTTGGAGAAAGAGCTGAGGCACATTGAAGTACAGATAGGAGGTGGCAAAATCAAAGACAGATAATCATTAAATTAGTCTTTAATTCCACCAATACTTATTAAATACCTACTGTGTGCCAGGTCTAATGCTTGTCTCAAATCAGATTTCCAAAAATCCTTAGCTCCTTTTAAAAACTTGGCGGAATGAAAACAAATGAGACAGAGAGAGTATTTCAAGTTGTTTGTAAAAATTATTGCTTTCCTCCACTGAAAACTTTTTCATTAAAAACTAAAGTTCAGGGGGGTGGGCTGGGGTGGGCATAAAAGGCAAAACAACAACAACAACAACAAAAACTGAAGTTCAAGTTTTGGCTTAAACAAAAGGGTTCTGAGCTTTTCATGATCTAGTTGGACTAGAAAATTTCCCCCAATAATGTAGAATTTCCTCTCCTTTCCCTATTTTTATTTTTGTCTTTTGAGCAACTTAAGATTTGATGCTTTGTAAGAGTTTTTATATGTCTTAAATAGAAAATGAGTAAAAATGACTTCCAGTCCAGATGGAGGCATAGGTAAACATGGCTCGCCTCCTTGCGCAACCACGTCAGAACTACAACTAAAATTTAGAACAACCATTAACCAGAGCTGTCAGAAACTGAGTTGAATGGAAGTCCAATAATGATGGAGTTAAAGAAACAACAACCATCCAGACTGGTTGGAGGGGCGAAGATATGGAATGGACTCATTCCATATCCAACTGGAGTGGATAAAAATTTGAAAGGGCTATCTCAGGAGCAAGGAGTCCTATCCCCCAAACAGGTCCCCCAGCCCAGGGTTCCAGTTCCATGAAAGTAAGTCTCCATAAGTTCTGGCTGCAAAAACCAGCAGGGATTGAGTCAGTGAAAGAAACCTCTAGAGTCCCATACAGTTCCTCTTAAAGAATCTACAGGGTCTTACTCAGACTCACTCCCTCTGACCTCCAGCACCAGGGCAGCAGTTTGAAAGGGACCTGTGGCATACAGGGAAGTGCTGAAGTGTCTGGCATCAAGGTGAGAGCTGAAGGACAGCTTTCTCCCACCCAGAGGCAGGCAGAGGCCATTTTCTCTTTTCTGAACCCTCCCCTCATGGAGCCACAGAACTGGCAGGCGGGTACCATATCTGAGACTTCATCAACCTGGCTAACACTGTTTGTCCCAACCTGGAAATTCCCAGAGGCTCTGTCTCACCCAATGACAGGTCCACCCAAGCTACTTTTATGTATGAATTGCTGGTCTTGCCTCATACTTTATAACTGCCTAAATCCTCTCAAACAAATAACAACCAGCCTCAGTATGCCCTCAGCCCCTAAACCTCTTGCTAAGTGGCCCCAGGCCCAACACTAGTAGCAGCCAGCCTAGACTCGCAGCTTGGCTTTGCCTGAGAAACTCTAAGCCCAGTGCGAGTAGCAGCCATCTCAGATTGCTTTATAGTTCAGGGAGGGTAGCCACAGGGCAAAACACAGGCAGGGGATGACTTTGGTCTGCACCACCCAGGAAACCCCAGAGCCTGAGTACCCAGTAGAAGGCTACAGACTGTCAGAACACCTCCATCTGCCCCTACACAGCTGATCTTTCATGGAGGATAGAGGTCGGTGGTCAGTGGTCACAGCTAGCGCTTACACCTGACTGGCCTGGGTAAATCTCACCCATTGACCTACCAACGGCAATCAAGACTCAAATATAAAAGGAGGGTACTCAGCACACACAAAGGACATACTTTGAGTACTCAGCTTGGGTAATAGGGGAGGAAGTCCACTGGACCCAACAGGACACCTACTACATTAGGCCATGTTGCCAAGACAGGGAGTCATAGCAGCTCTACCTAATACAAAGAAACAAACACAAGGAGGCTGTCAACATGAGGAGAAAAAGAAACATGGCCCAAATGAAAGAAGAAATCAAAACTCTAGAAAAGGTGAGAGATAACTAAACAGAATGTATATAAGCAATCTATCAGATGCAGAGTTTAAAATACTGTTTATAAGGATGTTCTAGGAACTTTGGACCTCAACAGCATAAAAAAAGATCCAGTTGAAAATAAAGGATTCACTAGTTGAAATAAAAACAATTAACAGGGAAACAACAGTAGAGTGGATGAAGCTGAGAATCAAATCAATTATTTGGAACATAAGGAAGCAAAAAATAACCAATCAGAACAAAAAGAAAGAGTAATTAAAAACAAAACAAGGATAGTGTAAGCGGCCTCAGGGACAACTTCCAATATTCCAACATTTGCATCATAGGGGTGCCAGAAAGAGAAGAGAAAGAGCAAGAAATTGGAAATCTATTTGAAAAAATAATGAAAGAAAATGACCCTAATTTGGTGAAGGAAATAGACATGCAAGTCCAGGAAGCACAGAGAGTCCCAAACAAGATGGATGCAAAGAGGCCCACTCCAAGACACATCATGCCAAAGATTAAAGATAAAGAGAGAACCTTAAAAGCAGTTAGTTACCTACCAGGGAATTCCCATAAGGTTGTGAGCTGATTTCTCAAAAGAAACTTTGCAGGCTAGAAGAGATTGGCAAGAAATATTCAAAGTTATAAAAAGCAGGGACCTAGAGCTAAGATTGCTCTATCCAGCAAACCTATCGTCTGGAATCAAAGGGCAGATAAAGAGCTCCCCATACAAGAAAAAACTAAAGGAGTTCATCATCACCAAGCCATTGTTATGTGAAATGTTAAAGGGACTTATTTGAGAAAAAGAAGAGCAAAACTATGAACAAGAAAATGGCAATAAATACATACCTGTCAACAATTGAATCTAAAAATCAAACTAAGCAAACAAGAAGAATAGAGACACAATCATGGATATGAAGAGTGTTTTGATGGTTTTCAGATGGGAGAAGTGTTTGGGGGAATGGGTGAAGAAGTGAGGAGTTTAAGAAGTACAAATAGGTAACCTTTAAAACAATAGGTAACTACAGAATAGCCAGGGGGATGTAAAGTACAGTATAGGAAATGAAGTAGCCAAAGACCTATACACATGACCCATGGACATGAACAGTGGTGGGGGGACTGACTGAGGGAGTGGGGGTACTGGGCTGAGGGGAGCAAAGAAGGAAAAATGTGGACAACATAGTAGCATAATCAATAAAATATAATTTAAAAAGAAAATGAATAAAAAGTATATTTAATGAGGATACTATAACCTAGATAAATTCATGCTCTGTTATTCACTTCCTGATGGAATTATTTTTCTGATCTTGTTAAAGTCTAACTTTTATTGAAAATTCTGATTGTGTATGAAAAAACCAACAATCCCCACCCCAAACATAACATGTTATTATTACACCCATGCTTAACTTATTTAACTTTCATTAATTAAATTTAGTACATTTGCTTTGCATAATGAGTTCAGCTCCATTACTGAGGAGAATGGTGGAAGGACCTCGGCCAAGCCTGGATGTGTGTGTGTGGATCTGTGTGTGCACACATGTGGGTGTGACTGGGTGCGTGTGAGTGTGTGCAGGTGGCTGTGGGATGTTTAATTAAAGATGGAGGCGGGGCCTGGTTCGGACCCCTATTAGTGAACAATGCCAGTCTGTAGCCTACTCAGGAATTCCCTGGGAAGTAGAAAGACCTGAAAAGATTGTGCATGAGGTAGCCGCTTAGCTGTCCGATGAAGTGTCTGTTATCAGAGGGAAATGTGTACTTTTTGACATCAGTTCTGTGCTCTGAACCGAGTGATTTTTCGTTTTTTGTTCTGATAACAAGCTGGTGGTAAGCTTCACTGAGCTGAGAAATTGTAAACTCTTAGAAAAGGCTGTCTAAAGATAACAATTCAATGTTTCTCAGTAATGTATTCTGGATGAATCCGATAATTTAAAGCCCACTTCACCAAAATGGGAGTGGTGCTTGCGTCCTCTTTATCTTCAATTATGTCTAATCTGTTCCTAATTCAAAC
Source organism: Artibeus jamaicensis (assembly GCF_021234435.1). NCBI lineage: Eukaryota > Metazoa > Chordata > Mammalia > Chiroptera > Phyllostomidae > Artibeus > Artibeus jamaicensis. Next base: position 11,413,933 of record NW_026521814.1, on the reverse strand, counting down.
ACTGCGCTGATGTTGTCAGATCAAATATAGATTTTAAATGTTTTATGCTTCTCCGCTGGGAAGGTTTAAAATGTATGTGAGCTGTCTGTCAGGCCTGTGCCAGTTGAAACTAATAAAGTTTTAGATAAATTTAAAGGAAATAAAAGAGTACTTAAAAATGAAATGATTCATGGTTCATGAGATGGAACCTGTTTAATGAATGGCAGTTGAGGAAAAGTTATGGTAGAATCTCCGTGGATCACCTGCTTCACCTCCACAGAGCTCTCCTTGAATAAATACACTGTGTCTTTCAGCTTACGAGGCAGAAGTTCAGAAACCAATTTAAAAATCAAGTCATCTTTGAGCCTGATGCAAACAGGGCCCCATAAGTGTATGGGCACAGGGACTATAATCCATGGTTTTTCATTCCACATGATGACACTCCATCATTGCATGCAGATTGCAAAACATAGTTGCAGTTTTCAATCACTGAATAGGATGCAGTTGTTACTGTTATTACAGTTTTCCCCCCACTGATTTATGTAGATGCATTCCGGGTACCCGAGTGCTGTGGAATATCAAAGTGGAAACATGAATATAATACTGGGCATTGTTAGACCTGGGACCTGAGGGGTCAGTGCCAAGGTTATGTTTGTAGAAATACTGCCCTGATAAAACTTCTGAGATCTCTTCTTAACTTAGGATAAACCAAGAAGACGTGTTTCATTAGAGCTCAGTCCATGTTTCTATCTTCTGAAATTGCCATTTCATTGTTGGGAGTGTTTAACTGGGCTTAAGGGTGGGGGCGTTGGAGCAATTTGTCACCACACAGATGTCCTTGGGTTTCAGTCTAATCCCTTTGGGATTGCCAAAGGGTATATCTTTGCTGCCTTGGATATCTTTCCTGGTCTGGTTTTGGAAAGGTTCTTCTGAGTATCCTTTAAACGTTAATTAGAATTTGTGCTTAAGAGCAAAAGGCTTTGAAATTTTAACACCATAATCCTTTTAGGTCCCCATCCTCTATCTCCCCTAAGTTTATCTTAAGAGCAATAGAAATATTTTTATCTAGAATAAGACTCTAGCACAGTAAAGAATAGTGGGACTAAGCTGATTCCTAGGAGGAAAAAAAATCAATTTACTGATCTCTTAGCTCACTTTGGCTTGACCCATTTACAAAACTGATATTAAAAATCTAGGAAAAAGGCATTTCCTTCACCTAGACCCCTACTGCATCTTCCTTTTCTTTAAAGCCTTAAGGTCAAATCCCTATAAACAAGCAATATTTTTTTACTCACACACACTCTTTAAGGAAAATCTCCCCATGCATTTGTGGTGGCATTTTTATTTGATTTCTTTCCGACTGGTTTGTGTTTTCTGTCCATCTCAAAATGTGTAGCAGAGCACTATGAGGGAACAATTCTGCCTTCCAAAGGGTGTGCTAGGTTTTCCCACTGGGCATCCGTTATGCCTTTGTAACTAAAGTTGCCTCTGACATCCCACATAGAGAGAAAAAGGGGTGCAGGATGAGAGTGGAGCCCACGCATACACGAGTGGGGGGCTCTCTAAGGAGCTTCAGAATACCTGGGTTTGGTGGAGGCCTTACAGCAAGAAATGCTGCCTGCGGCCCTGGAGGAGTCTCCCTGCCACGGCTTCTCTGTGACTCGGCTCTGAACTCCTTTCGCAGCTTCGCCCGCAGTGCAGTTTCTGCCTGTGCAACACAGGAAAGGAAGTTCTGTTCCCTATGTGCCACCCACCCTATCTAACTGACCAGAGCAGGCCAGGGTCCCGTCTCGTATTTACATGTGTTTCCGTGGAAATACAAGAGTACCCCATGTATTTCCTTTAAAATAGAAGTACTTTTCCATAAGTACTTATTTATTTGATAATTAATTAAAAAGCACTGATGAAAGTCTTGGCCTTTAATTCTGAATCTGTCATCATGGGAAGCTTAGTGGCTGGAGGCTTTCTTTAAAACCTAAGCATCGTATAAATAAAAATATAGAAGAAAGGGTTAAAATAGCATCATTTTACTACTTTTCAGGTTTGAGTAATTTTCTTTTAAGAAAGGGTGAGAGAGCCCTGGCTGGTGTAGCTCAGCGGATTGAGCAGGGGCCTGTGAAGCAAAGGGTCACGGGTTCGATTCCCAGTCAGGGCACATGCCTGGCTTGCAAACCAGGTCCCCGATAGGGGACACATGAGAGGCAACCACACATTGATGTTTCTCTCCCACTCTTTCTCCTTCCCTTCCCCTCTATCTAAAAATAAATAAATAAAGTATTAGAAGAAAAAAGAAAGGGTGAGAGAAAGAAAAAAAGAAGAGGAAAAAGACATGCCAGGGGTTTATAGCTCACTAAGAACCCACTCCTGTTACGCTCTGTCCCCAGGCAGGAGATGGGAAGCAGGAAACAAGTATGAGAATGTCATGAAATCAAGGGCAAGAGGATTGAGCCTTGCATGGAAAACAGCGCCCACACGTCAGGACACATCACGCCAGCATGTAGTCAAAGGGACGTGTCCTAGGAATTGTCAGGCTCCTGACGGTAATTGATGCCCCCAGGCACACCGAGGAGGAAATATACATTACGGTGAGGACTTTTTTCTGACAACTGCATTACGCCCTGATAAGCCATTTACACTTCCAGCCAGACAAGAGTTAATATGGGGATGTGGGATGGCTGCTTTAGAAATGTAATGAAATGACACTCAAAAGTGAAAATATTGCCGTTCAGCAGAGAAAAGGCAAAACAGGAGGGAAGCCTAAATTGGCCAGAAGACTGAGAGCAGGAGAGAGAGAGAGAATTGGAGTCCTGGTAGAAAAATTAATTGTTTCAATGTTTCCCCACTAAGGCAAGTAGAAGAAATACACGCATACACACAAGCACACACAAACACAACACATACATGCAAACAGAACACACAGATACACACAAACCTATAACAATACCCACCAACATATACACATAAACACAAAACACGAATGCCCACACACACAAATACATACATTGCAAAAGGACAATGAGATATATTATTTGTACAGAGATGCAGAAAAGGATTTTCCAGAATATTATAAAGAATCCAGACTACAAGAGAGCATCTATATTCTTTGGTGTTGCTGACAAGCTATTTCAGAACGTCAGTGCGGAAATGTAGAGACAGAGCAGCTGTTATGGAAGAGGCTCTGTGATGACTGCACACCGGACTCGAGGTACACGTGAAGGGGAAATGTTAATGATTCAACATCAGCCTCTTGCGTGGTGTTTCCACAGCGTCACTCCAGGCCAGTATTCCTCTGACTCTGCGTGCAGGGAGTTTGGCCAGTCCCCGGGTCCTCAGTGGCCCACCAGGCATCGGGCAGGAGTCTAGCGTGGTGCTGGCATCTGTGACCAACACAGAACAAGTCTATGATGTTAATCCTTTTCTTTAAAGAATTCTCAACCAAAGCTGACTACCAAACAGATACACATAAAACAAGTATAGATCTGTGAGGCGGGTTCTATTCTTAAACAGGGACAAGGGGCCCCAGGCCTGTGCCCCAGGCCTGTGCCCCAGACTTAGGGGGCTTTGTGTTTTGGGAGCCTTCCCCGCAAATTTCAAATCCCTCTCACGGAGATCAGTCTGTCTGGACTGACAGGACACCATGAGGTGGGACCAGGACTTGGACACCCCGTTTCTCCCTGCTCCTCTTCTCCTGTGGGGTTGGCCCATGGAGCTCCGGGCCCCGCAGCTGGGGGTCCTGCACTGGGCTCTGGTTTCAGGAGGGTGTCCTGGCAAGCAGGTTGCTCCTGCTGGTTAGTGCAGCTTTTCTTTCATTGGATCAGGTGAGATTTGACGGCGAGAGTGGTGCTGACATGCTAATCCGAGGTGACTAACTCACATTGATGAGAATGAGTTTTGTGCCTGGATTACTTGTGGTTCACTGTTGATTCCTCCGGACTTGGCTGAATGTGTTGGCTTCAACTGTGGTGCAACTTCTGGCCTATGGCACCTGAAGGTGGGGTGGCAGGGGCTTGTGGTACCTGAGGTATGGTGGGCATCCTTTACCCTGTGTTACCTGCTCTGCTGACTCCCAGGGTCATCACCCCACATCTTCCAAAGGCTCTGTGCCAAAAGTCAGGTAGTCCTTGGGTTGCTGTGTTTATATCCAAGGATCTTTTTCCCTAATATGGGTGAATCCTTCCAAATGATGTTGTCTCTTTCCTTGGATGGTTGTGGTGATGCCATGCTCTCCTTGGCCTATCTTCAGCCATGCTGGCTGGGGTACGAATATTCCCTGAACTATCTGGGCAGCTCTTCTTTCCCCATGCTCCCACTTCTCATTTCCCCTTCCTGCTGGCAGCCCTGTGTGGAAGGTAGAGATTCTGTTAACTCCGAAAGAGAACATGTTCTAGGCATGCAGTGATTTGGCCTGAAGAGTTCAAGAAGAGATGAGGCTGGAAGATGTTCTACTTTATGTTATAAAACTCGAAGTAGTAAATACAGTGCAACCAGAAAATGAATAATTGTTTGCCTTTTCCTGGGTAAGACTTACATTTTTGGTCATCATCAGTGAAATAGAGAAACAACATCAGGTTGTTGAAGTCTATATTCATGGGCTCCGTGGTGAGAGATGCGGCATTCTGAATGATGCTGTAACCTGAATTAAATCACTGGTGTTTGGCAACTGCAAACCACGAGCAGGTTCTGAAGAGTCAGGCATTGTGGGTAAGAACGCCGTTGCCATCCTTCTTCCTGCACGGGATGCGTGAAGTCATCTAGGAACAGCGCAGCCAACACGGAGGAGCATGAGACCACGGTGCCGGAGCACTGTGATAATCTTCCCGTGTTATTGATCGGACAACAGCAAATACACACATAGCTCTTCTGTACCTATTATTCTAAATTTTCAGTGACAAATCACTTTGCTATTTTTTTATAAAACATTAAAAAAATCAAAATGCAAAAAAAGAAAATAGTTGCCTGGAGCCTCAAACACCATAGAGGTGGCTCTGGCTGGGTCTAATGAATGTGGAACCATGTCCTAACTATTTTATCATGTGTTCACCAAGAATTTACTTAACATTTTTTTTTATTTTTTAAAGATTTCATTTATTTATTTTTAGAGAGAGGGGAAGGAAAGGAGAAGTGTCGATGTGTGGTTGCCTCTCATGTGGCCTCCCCTAGGGACCTGGCCCACAGCCCAGGCATGTGCCCCGACTTCAGTTCACAGCCCACACTCAATCCACTCAGCTATACCAGCCAGGGCCTCCTTAAAATGTTTTTATTCTTAAATACAAAATATCTAACATCCACAAAGTATGCAAAATAAAATAGCATGTATGAGCCCACCACTCTAAGGTTTTGCTATTATTTGCTTCAGATTTCTTTTTTTTTAAGTAAGTAAAACGTGATGGACATAATGAAAATATACCCCCAATTTCTTCCCCTTGCTTCTTTCCCAGAGGTAGAAATCCTGTCCTTTCCCTCTCCTGATGTTGGTAACTGTTCAAGTGTGGGATCCTCCAGGGGCAGATCCGAGGCAAGGATTTGAGTGCATGTAGTGTATGTGAGAACCGACCCCGGGGACACGCGTAGTCCAGTGGGGAAGTGATGACTGGGAAGGAAAGGGAGCCAGCAAAGTTATGAGATGAGCAGGCAGGTCATCCTAGTGGACAGCTGGGGCTCAGTGCCCAAGAGACTTTGGGGACCTGTGTAAGAGGACCCCCAGGGTTATTCCACCTGAGGAATGAGGAGGTTGGAGTGTTTGTCTGCTGACTCCCTTCTGTCATTGAGTGTAAGCTTGGCATTAGGGCCTACCCAGTGAGGGGCTGAGTGGTCTCCTGCAGGCTTCAGGTAGACTGGAAGGTGTCCGCTCAAACAGCCAGGGGGTCGGGAACCCTGAGTGCCAGGGGAGGATGGGCGGGGCCTCCCCAGCATCTGCAGCAGCCAGTGTTGCTCCCCGCAGGGTACATTGTCCTGTGGGGTTTTAAGTTTCAAAGAAGTGACATAACATTGGACATTGTCCTGCAACTTGCCTGTAATTTTTAAACTCAAAATTGTTTACTTGAGATTTATACATTTTAAAATATGTGGATGTAAATGATTTATTTAACAGCTCTGTGGTGTTCAAGTACTTTGAATAAATCAGTTTATTCATCCATATCCTCATCGATAGATTGTTTTCATCTCCCCCTCACTGTTACGGCAGTGCTAAATAATAGGCACTTCACAGCCACGTGAGTGCCTGCTTTCTCTGAGGTCCCCCTGCAAAGTGGATTGCTGGTCACAGGGTCGTCACGGTTTCATTTTCCTGGCAATGACAAGTTGTTTTTCAAAACATTTTATGTCAATTTATACTTCCAAAAACAACGTAGAAGAATTTCATTGTCTCCACATCTATACCAACATACCTGATGTAAGATTAATGAATTTTTGTTAATCTGATGAATTGAAATGATATTTTATCATTGTGTTTAAAATTTTCATGTCCTGCCCTGGCTGGTGTAGCTCAGTGTATTGAATGCCAGCCTGTGAACCAAAGGGTCGTTGGTTCAATTCCCAGTCAGGGCACATGCCTGGGTTGCGGGACAGGTCCCCAGTTGTGGTGGGGTGGTGAGCACTGGTGAGTGAGAGGGGCAACCACACATTGATGTTTCTCTCCCTGTCCTCCCCTATCTCTGAAAATAAATAAATAAAATCTAAAAATTTTTTCATGTCCCTTATTTCAGGTGAGGTTGGGCATATTTTCTTATGTGTTTACTGGGCATGTGGACATTCTCTTTTGTGCATTTCTTGTTCATTTCCTGCTTATTTTTTATTGGATTGTATGTATTTATCTTCGCAATTTGTACGAGTTCTGTACATATTCTTTACATTAATACTTAGTCAGTTACATATGGTAAACAGACGTCTTTTTCTATTCTGTGGCTTATCTTTTCACATTGTTTATGGTAATTTTTTGTCATCAAATTTTTAACTCTAATGTAGTCAAATCTGACAGTACCTTCCTTAGTGGACTTTGCTTTGGCTTTACATTTAAGAAATCTTTCTCTATTCTAATGTTTTAAACATATCCTGTGTTTACATCTAAAAGTTCCAGCTTTGTTCTTCACCTATGGGCCTTTAGCCCATCTGTGGGATGAGGCAGGAATCTAATTTCATAGTCGGTGGTCTATAAATTCTAATATGATAAGCCCATTTATTGAGTAATCCACCCTGTTCCCATTGACTTGTAGCATCGCTGGACTTATACTGAGTTCTTTTATACATAGGATCTGTTTGGAACTCTTTTCATTTGTCTTTATTTATACTGATGTAAATATTATACTTTTCCAATAATCTTTCTTTAAAAAAACATTTTTAATCATATTTTTTCCATTGTCATTTACCTCTTACACTTCCCCCCCAAAACAGTCACCACATAGTTGTCCATGAACATGAGTCCTTTTTCCTTTTTGCTTAATCCCTGCACCCTAACCCCCCCACCCAGCTGTCAGCCTGCTCTCTATGAGTTTGTCTGTATTTTGCTTGTTAGTTCAGTTTGTTCATTAGATTCCATACATGAGTGAAATCACATGGCATTTGTCTTTCTCTGACTGGCATATTCATTTAGCATAATGTTCTCCAGGTCCATCTATACTGTCACAAAGGGTAAAATCTTATTTTTTATAGCCGAGTAGAATCCTGTCGTGTAAATGTCCCATAGTTGTTTTATCCACTCATCTACTGATGGGCACTTGGGCTGCTTCCATATCTTAGCTATTGTAAATAATGCTGCAATGAACACAGGGGTGCTTATGTTCTTTCAAATTAGTGTTTTGGATATATTCCCAGAAATGGAATTGCTAGGTCAGAAGGCAGATCTATTTTTAATTTCTTGAGGTATCTCCATACTGCTTTCCAATCTGCATTCCCATCAACAAATCAAAAGTGTTACCCTTTCTCCACATCCTCGCCAGCACTTGTTGTTTGTTGATTTATTGATGATAGCCATTCTGGCAGGTGTGAGATGGTATCTCATTGTGGTTTTAATTTGAATTTTTCTGATGGTTTGTGACACTGAGCATCTTTTCATATGTCTATTGGCCATCTGTATATCCTTTTTGGAAAAAAATCTTTTCAGGTCTTTTGCCCACTTTTTAATTGGGTTGCTTGTTTTTTGGTGATGAGTTTTGTAAGTTCTCTATAAATTTTGCATATTAACCTCTTATCAGATATATCAGCATATATGTTCTCATTCTGTGGGTTGCCTTTTTATTTTTGTCAATGTTTTCCTTTTGCTTTGCAAAATCTTTTTAGTTTGATGTAGCCCCATATGCCTACACTTAAGGCCACAGTAATCAAAACAGCCTGGTACTGGCATAAAAACAGACACACAGATCAGTGGAACAGAATAGAGAGCCCAGAAATAAACCTACACCTTTATAATAAATTAATATTTGACAAAGAAAGCAAGTGCATACGATGGGCTAAAGATAGATTATTCAATAGATGGTGTTGGGAAAATTGGACAGATACGTGCAGAGAAATGAAAGTAGATTACCTTGTTACACCACATATAAGAATAAATTCAAAATGCATCAAAGACTTAACTGTTAGACTCAAACCCATAAAAATCATAGAAGAAAACATACACAGCAAAATGTCGGACATTGCTGGTAGCAATATGTTATCTATTATATCTCCCCAGGCACAGGAAGCAAAAGAAAAAATATAATAATCTTTCTTATAAGTTGAATCTACCCTTGGATTTAAATTTTTCTTGGCAATCTTTGTTCTTTATTCTTGTACTGGAACTTCAAGATCACCAACTCATTAGAAATACTTTTAGGATTTTGAAAAAAAGTACATGGAATTTATGGAATAATTTGGGAAGAATTGTCATCATTATGTATTAAGGTTAATTTTGTTAACTGGGTATTCATTGCATAGCTTTTCTTTATATCCTTCTTAAACAGGCTCTATTTATATTTTAGAGAGATGGGGAGGGAGGGAGAAAGAGAGGAAGAGAAACATTGATGTGTGAGAGAAACATTGACCAGTTGCCTCTTTCAAGTCCCTAGTCAGAGACCTGGCCTGCAACCCAGGCATGTGCCTTGACTGGGAATTGAAGCAGCAACCTTTTGGTTTTCAGGCCCACTGAGCCACACCAGCCAGGGCTTCTTTACATCCTTTGTTAAAGTTTCATAACTCCCTTCATATATCCTTTATTAGATTTTTCCCAGATATCTTAAATACTTTGTTGCCATTATAATATATCTTTCAAAAATTACTTTATCTAATTGATGGTGATGTAGAGGAATAGTATTTGTGTATGTAATTGTTCTAGGTCTATTCATATTTTTCTTTCTTTTTTGGTCCATTCATAAGAAATTTTTTTCAGGGAAACCATTCATTTTGTCTAATTTTTCAGTGTTACTGGTATAAAGTTCTTATTTTCAAATCGCTGTATACAGTTTTACTTTTTTAAATATTCCTTGTACAAGCCTTCTTGTAATATATTTATTTGTGTCAGGATTCTTTTCTTTTTCATGTTAAAAGAAATTTGTCTATTTTATTATTCTCTTTTGAATAATCCATATTTTTCTTTGATTGCTCTTTGCTTTGTTTTATTAATTTTTGCTATTATGTTTTTTATTCTTCTACTTTCTCTGAGTTGATTTGTTTTATTTTATTTTTTCTTCTGACTTGTTGATTTGTATTCTTCACTCAGTTAACTTTTACTCTTTCTTCTTTTCTAATATATTCATTTACTGCTATATATTTCTCTCCAAATATTGCTTTAACATTATCTCATAACTGTTGATACATAGTATTTTATTATCTTTCACTTATAATATCATCTTTGGCCTGAATGTATCAACTTCTACCTGAATGTATCACAAACCCTTCATACTCAGAAATACAGAAGTGGATATTTTTTAAAATTTATTTTTCAATTACAGCTGACATACAATATTATGTTAGTTTTAGATGTACAACATCGTGATTAAATGTTATATAACTTACAAAGTGATCACCCCAGTAAGTCTAATATCCATCTGACACCTTATATGATTATTACAATTCTACCGACTATATTTTCTATGCTCTACTTTATGTCGTTTGACTATTTCAATAAGGCTCTGAGAAGTTAATTTCCTATAGCTTTTCCCTCCCTTCTGCCCCCGAAACACTATTTCTCTTGGGTTCCTTACCTTGGCACAGGGTACCACTATCTTCCCAGTCAGCCAAAGCAGGCACTTCAGAACTCCCTCTACATGCGTATCAAAAGACAGAACGGGTTCCATCCATTCCCCTCCTTCCTATTTCCTTATCTATCCTGTCTTCAGCCCTATTGCTGCAGGCGTCTTCAGGCCCTTTCCATCCCTCTCCTGGATGCTCGTGCTCTCCCTTTACCCTCCCTGTCTGTACGCTGGTGCCATCAAATCTGTTCTCCACATGACACTCCATTAATTGTTCTGCATGCAAAACTTACTTTGTCTCCATCTGCTTTACACTCTTGGATGGCTCCCTATTGTTTACAGGATAAAGTTGAATCCCTGCGTGATGTGGCCCCACCTGACTCTCACCATCACCACTCCCCCACTGCCCCCCGCAACGCGCTCTGTGCCCCAGCCATAGAAACAACATATTGTTCTCAAATAGTGCCAGGCTGCTGTACGTTTATGGAGATTTCTCAGGTTGTGCCTTTTCTCATGAATGCATTTGCTTTACTTTATCTACCACACAAACACTGCAAGATTCAGCCCAAGTTTCACCTCCCCAAAGAAGCTCTCTGGGCAACCGCACACAGTAAAACTGACCATTCTCCTTTATGTACCCTCTCTTCCCTAGTTGGGCTCACCTGGCTAGACTCTAAGATCCTTGAGGACAGGGACCATTTCCAAGTCACTTGTCTTGTTTGTCAGATGAATGAAAAATGAGTGCTTAATGTGAAGACATACCGAGCTTCAGAGCCAGTTGGATGTTGAGACTCTTCAGAGCTCGTCTACCTCTTTCCAGACTGGGTTGCGCTGCCTCTGGAATTCCAGCAGCAGTGAAGTGAGAAGAGCTGAGTGTTAGCTCCTCTCTGGTGATGAGACTGGGAGTGCAATGTGTAAACGCTGAAAGATAGCACAGGAAAGGAGAGCTTGATTAAATGATGCCTTGTAACAATTTATAGGACATTCAGGTTTTTTTAAAAGACTGTTCATTAGTTGTTCAAATGTACTTAGTAGTGTTTAAAATCATTTTATTATCATTTTTTCTAATAAGCTAAGTTCTAAAAAAGGAGGAAAGGCTCATAAATGCTTTGTTAAATAAAGTGTTACCGCCCTGGCCGGACAGCTGAGTTGGTGAGAACACTGTCCCAATATGTCAAAAGTGCCAGTTCGATTACCACTCAGGGCCCCTATAAGAAGCAACTAATGAGTGCATGGATAGGTGGCACAACAAATCAATGTTTCTTTCTCTCTCTCTCTCTCTCTCAAAAAATCAGTAAATTAAAAGAAATTTTAAAGTATTACTTATGACACTAGTCTAGCTTTCCACATCATTTTTAACATCAAAGGAACTTTGGTTGGAACATTTTCTCATATTTACTCTTTCTTTAAAAAAAATTTTAATTCCCCATATTCCTACCTCTCTCCATAGATTTAATTCCAATAGACTTAAGGAAAAAGCAGCACTTAGAAGAAGCATCTGGAGGCAGGTCAGGCTGGGAATCTAACTGCAAATCAGGCAAAGAAAGGCAAGCAAAAAAATCTAAAAATATATCCTGTGTTTTCCTCTGTTAGTTTTAATCCAGGTCTAGATTGGGACACGAAGTCTGTATCAGGTGAGCATGGGGCAGCCTTCCCCAAACTACAGCTCACTGAGCAGCACCTCACCAGGTGCTGAGTAGGTGTGTGAGAAATCACGGCCTGTAAACGTTCAGTCCAAGGCACAATGAAGGCTCTGAAAAGTCCTGCAGGAAAAACCTGTTTACCTGTGTGTATTTGACCCAGCCTTTCCCAACATTTATTTGATTATAAAATCATTTTAACTCTTGTATGGAACACCTATTTACATGCTGCCAAAACCAATCATTTGGATAAAAAAAGGATAAAAATAATTTGATTTGAGGGCAGATTTTCACTTAGTAAGATTATTCTGAAGTGGTAGAGAGTTAATAAACATCTTAAACAACTTGAAAAGCAGTGTCAGAAGATTTTTAAAATGCTGTCAAAAAACTCATAAAATATACATTATATTGTGTAGCAACGTTGTAAAATGCGGTATGATACATTAAAATCACTAGATTATTATACCCCATTACCCTATAATCTTCTAATCAGATATTTATACATTTTACATTGTATTTTCAAAATGACTCCTGTTATAAATATTATGCTTAAATTGTACAAGTATGCTATAACTCTAACTATGGAGTATTCTGCAAAATAAGTAACAGCTTCAGATAATGAGAGTATCAGAGCAAAAGGATGATGAAAAATTATAGCATCGCAGCACTTTAGAGGTAAAAGAAATCTTAGGGATAGTTTTAATTCAATCCCCTCATTTCAGATATAAGAGAACTGGTAGTAATTTCTGAGGTGCTTAAGAAGAGGAAAAGGTGGTCAAAGTGGAGAAAACATAGGGGGCCACTGAGGATAGCATTTTTTGTTGTTGTTTTTTAATGCAAGAGGTAGCAAAAAGCAGTCAAGTGCCCTGGAAGATGAGGCCAGAATTTCCTGAGAGAGAAGTCTGAACACTTGGTTGTAAAGAGGGTTGGCATCCTTCTCTGGGTCAGTGAGAGGTGTGAGGAGTTCCGCAGGCAAGCAAGGTGACCAGCACGAGAGAGCCACTTCAGCAGACCAACAGGGTAGGGAAAGGCAAAGTCCTGAAGCCGAGAAGCAGTAAGAAAGTGACTTGTATTTAGCCAATGGCTCATTATAATAACTCCCTAAAGTCAGTGGAACCCTCATCTTCTCTGCAAAGAGTACTGTTTACCTGGAACCCCACCAGGATCTGAGTCAGCCACATTAATGCTCCACAGAGTGTCTTCTAGGGCCAGGGGTGACTGGATGAGAAGCTCACCATGGGGTCAGACTTCAGGCAGACGGTGTGGTCAATTCGTCACTCACTGTAAGTGACTTAAACGTCTCTATCAGAGAGCAAGCTTTGAGCGTCTGTTAAGTTCAGTGATTTACTTTTTGACTCCATATCCAGACAAGTTTCATGCAATTGGTTTATGATTTTGCAAGTCTCTTTTGAGTTGTAGGTCCCTCTCCATTTTTTTTTTCAGTTTTTGTTATTGTTGAAGAAACAAAGCTGCTTGTCCTTCAGAGTTTTCAAAGCTGGGATTTTACTGCTTGCGTCTGTAAGGCGTACTTTAACATGTTCCCTGACATGCGTGTTGGTGATTGGAGCACACTTTGTCCTTTGCAGGAGTCCAAACTATGCCGTGGGTTGTCTTGGTGGGTTCCTCTGTCAGGAGGCACATGGTGTATGACTGTCTGTCTTTTTGTGATGTGAGCATCCACTGAAGATTATTGCCTTAATTTTGTTTGTCAATGAGAAGTTGCAAAGATAATTTTCTTAGCCTAGTAGTTAGCTTTTTTTAGCTCAACTACTTTCATAAACAAAAAATTTTCCTCATCTACTATTTGTTTATTGTTTATTTGGGAGAAGTGACGTAAGTGCTCAATTCTGTCCTTTTATCAGTTTTCAAAATAATGAGTTCTCTAGAACCCTCCAACTGTGACTAAGAAGTTATGATATATTTTTACTAGCATTATCACTTATGGATTTAAGTACATTAAAAAAATTAAAACTAAGAAAATTAATCTGTGGCTGCTATCACTCCCTTTTAAACTTCCGCTGTGCCTACTTTGATCAGTATTCAGGTTAGCATCCAAGTCCTTTGGACATGCTCAGTGGTCTCTGACAGCTTCTCAGTTTGGAGATGTGGTCAGATGTTTGGTTTACTGTTAGCACAGGCCTGGGCCCAGTTGGATGATGCTTCATATTAGTAGGCACTTGACTTATCCTTGGAAGGCATAGTTTGACAAAGTAAATGGCTATAACTTCTAGCTCAGGCTCTAGGAGGAACTGTGGATTCAGCAAATTTCCAAGTGCTCTTCTCATTGGCTAAGGGAAAACAAGCACCCTCAATTAAGGGAAGTGAGATTACCCATCAGCCTGGAGCTGCTCTAAGGCAATATACTGCATGGCAAATTACACATGTCGGGCAGGGGGTCAAGTACAATTACAGACGCAGGCACAGAAGGCATCGATCATCGATGTGAATGAAGCGGGCAGCTCAGGTCTGCTCCCCTATCCCAAATCTGAAGGTCTAATTCCGAAGTAGTCCATGATACAATCACGGATGACTCCACCTGTGAACTGTATGCATTACGGAACTGTTATATTACATATGAAGAGTTCAGACTTGATTGACCCCTTGACAACCTTGCAAAGGAAGCACACACTCATTACATTAACTGTGTTTAGGCTGTGGGCGAGAGCGGGGGCGGCTGGACCAGCAGCAAGGACGAATGAGAACTCAAACACGCACTGTCAGAGCCTGTGCTGCCACTGTGCTCTCTGACCGTATTGGGAGTGACAGGGATCCTCTTCCCAAATCTGCAGAGGCAAGTTCCAGGGGATCTGGACTCTTGGGCAGTTTTTCAGGGCCAGCAGATGTCTTTTATGCCTTCTTTATTTTAGTAAAGGGGTAAAAAAGTCAGGTTGCTGTCACAATTTTTTGTTCTCCTAATTTATCATTTTCATTTAAATGAGTTTTTTAAAATTAAAAGTGAATGTGAAACCCACTGAGTGCAAATGTTAGCAGTCCTTAGGTGAGGTGGAGACAGGGCGGAGCTGTGGACAGGCAGCCCCTTTGAATCTCTGAAGCACAGCAATGTCCCAGCCTTCTCATTCTCTCCCTGTAATTTCTTCCTAATGAGGAGGCCTTTCTCCAACCAACAGCTATTCTTCAGCAGAGCTCCCAGGGTGACTTCTTCTGCATTAGTCAAATGGTTCACATCTGAAGGGCATATGAGTCTGGCCATCCAGGATCACAGGGGACCATGTGAAACAGACACTTCCCTGTGGTGACACCCCCTGTGGGAGCCATCAGGGAGATGGCAAAGGCCTGACGCTCCCACTTCATCCTTCTCTGTGGGCAGGTCCTTGACCAAGTCAATGGGATGCCCTGACTTGGACTTGGACCTGGATCAGGATCTGATGAGGTGGAGAAGCAGGGACAGTGGCAGCATCGAGGGCTGGATCTGTGACAGTGGTGGCAGTGGCCTTTAAAGACAGAGGCAGTGGGTTTTAGCTGCAGCCCTGGCAACTTCGCTTTCCCTATTGTTTTGTCAATGCAATTCTCTGGTTTTCCTGGAGAATCAGAGCTACTCAGAAATCCTTTTATCTTGCTTAATTCTGCCAGAATTGGTTGCTGTGGTTTGAAACCAAGAACCTGGACTGAGCCTGGAACAAATTGGTTTCCATGAAAGCATTAATATTATGCCTTCCAAACACCTACCCTATAAATAAATCCTGAACTAGACCTCATCATGAACAGAATTGCTCTCAAAGCCTGTGTTTTGCAGAGCACATGGTGCTGCTGCTGCATTGCAGTGGGGTGTTCAAAGCTGTCCCACAGGAACTGTCATGTGTCTTTAATTTCTGAGGAATGACTGTGCTTCAGTCTTTGGCTCTTTTCAGAAAGGCACTCTTCCTGCCAGGGGCCCAAGGAGCACCTCCTGTCAACTCAGCACAAGAGAAGGAAGATCCACAAAGAGAACAGCAACTCAGAGGGCTCACGTGAGACTGACAAGAAGCTCAGCCTCAGAGCAACAGCCAGCGTCTTGGAGGGAAACGAAGGTTTCCACAGGCAGCAGATAAAAAGGACTCAGTGCTTGACGTCTACTCCTTGAGGGCCTGCATAAGGATGAACCAAGATCTGGTGAAATTCCCTGTCATAGAGTGGTCATCTGTAACCAGTTGGTATGGAGCCAGAGCGGAGAACATCAGAAAGTACCTTCCGAGTTTGGGTGGAGGGCCATCACCAGCTCCTTGGCACTCTAAATGCTCTACAGGGTGAAGCCTGGGGCAATGAACAAGAAGATGACTTCTCAACTTTCTTTCAGCTTTGCAGCTCAGATTTCATTCTAGGACCTCTGGTAGGACTTGTCCCATAACTTCACCCCCCCCCCCCCAAGTTCTCCTGATCAGCTAAGATTTTTACTTATGTATTTATATATGTATGTATGTATGTATGTATTTTAAATATTGTATTAGGGAATTTTTGAACATCCACAAAAGCAAATAGAAGAGTGCCATGAACAGCCCCCAGCTCCTATATGCCCACCGCACAACTTCAACAATCGTTAACCCCTAGCCAGTTCTGCCTTGTCTGTTTACATTCTTGTCCACCCCCTCTTGCCTCTATTATTTTGAAACAAATTCTGGACAATGTGTCTTTTCAAAGCAGTTAAGGCACTTTTTTCCTCCTATTTATTTTTAACATAACCAAAGGAACCGTTAACATGCTTAAAAATATTAATTTTTTAGTGTCATTAAGAATCAAAAACCTCTAATATCATCAACTATCCAGTCAAGTTTTACGTTTCTAATTAATTCTATTTAAATCTTTAAGACCAAGTCCTTGTAGATCTTATAGCCTGAAACAAATTTTAAGCTTTGATATTTTTCAGATGTCATGCATACATTTTAAAAACTGGTGCATCCAAGTTTTAATGGTGTTTTAAACTGGATTTTACTCATAATTTTCTGTCTTTGGAGGCATTTTGGAATGCCCAGAAGGAACCGCCATGGAATGGTAAGTTAGCAGATCAAAGGACAGACAAAAATTCTAAGTGAGATTGCTGATGGAGAAAGCCAAGACATCAAAAGAAGAGGCAGTCAGGGATGGGCTGCAGGGGAGGGTCAAAGGGTACTGAAGAGATATGGCAGCTTCAAGAAAGTGAGTATGTGATTGGGAAAAACTTAGACTTTGCCTACTCACCTGCTGCTGGTACGATGTTAGCTATTTCTTATAGACAGTGTCATTGACCACAATCAGGACTTTCTGCATCATAATGTAATATGCAAATAGCAATTTTGATAGGATATGTAGGTATCAGAAATAGTTTAGAAACCTTTGAAAGGATGCTCAACATCACTAGCTGTCAGAGAGATACAAATTAAAATCACAATGAGATACTGCTTCGCACGGGTCAGAATGGCCATCATTAACACATCAACAAACAATAAAGGCTGGTGAGACTGTGGAGAAAAGGGAACCCTCATGCACTGTTGGTAGGAATGCAGACTGGTGCATTCCCTGTAGAAAACAGTATGAAATGTCCTCAAAAATCTGAAAATGGAACTGCCTTTTGATCCAGTGATCTACTACTGGGATTATATCCCATGAACCCTGGAACACCAATTCAAAAGAACCTGTGCACCCCAATGCTCATGGCAGTGTTATTTACAATAGCCAAGTGCTGAAAACAGCTCAAGTGCTCATCAGTAAATGAATGGATCAAAAAAATGTGGTACATTTATACAGTGGATTACGATGAAGCAGAAAGAAAGAAGGGACTCCTACTCTTTGTGACAGCATGATGGAACTGGAGAGTATTATGCTAAGTGAAATAATCCAGGCAGTGAAAGAAAAATACCATATGATCTCACCTGTAAGTGGAACCTAATCAACAAAACAAATGAGTAAAACAGAACCAGAGACATGAAAATAAAGAACAGACAGTCACCAGAAGAGAGGGGGAGGGGAATAAAGGGAAAAGAAAGGGAAGGGTCTAGTCAAGGAACTTGTATAAAGGACCCATGGACATGGACAACGGGGTGAGGATTGGCTGTGGGAACAGGTGTGGGCAGGGTGAGGGAGAACAAAGTTGGGGGGGTGGAATTTGGACAACTGCAATAGAACAACAATTAAAAAAAGAAAAGAAAAAGAGGAAATAGTTTAGAAGCCTTATGAAAAGTGGGCTGAAATGGCCTCAATAAAATAACCAAACAGCTGTAAAAGTTGGGGTAAGTTCGAGTGTATTGTGACGATAATGGGTGTACAGTGGAGAAATGATCAGGGCTGGGACTCACAAATGCAGGCTCAAAGCCATAACGTGTATTTGGTCAGCAAAGCACACTTCCCCTGGGCTACCTCCAGAATAGTTGGGGTCTCTGATGTGACTGAACATCAAGGTGTCATATAGGTGGTTGCTGATTAGAAAAATTTATCTTCCTTGATACATTTGCTTTAAATTAGCATTTCTCAAATTGGTTTCTCAATAACATTAAGCATTTGCTGATTTTCCTGTGGTCAGATAAGTTTGGGGAACACTGTCCATTCCACTTTCCTTCTTGAAGAGTCACAGTGCTCAGTGTTGTATCAAAAATTCTAAGAAATCCTCTGTTGAATTTTGGGCCTGGCTCCAGCAGGCACCAATTTTAATATTCAGTGAATGGATAGATGTTACCCAGTGTTCTCCAAACCCTTCTCATTATGGAAACTTTTTCTATGGAATATCTATTAGTATCTCATGGAATACTATTGTCCTGCACAGAATATACTTGCACTAAAATTATTTATTATTTATGTACTTTCAAATTTAACTGGGTATCCTATATTATTATTTTCTAAAGCTGTCAACTCCATTCCTTCTTTATGTCCTTTTATCCCATTGTTTCAGTGGGAGCAGCTATGTTGGAATAAATACCCCCTTGTCTCAGTCACAAGTGGTTGCTTGGTGGGCATCTTATTCAAGCTAAATCAATCAGATTCCTCTCTTGGGAAATGGAATTAGGGGCGAGAACCCATAGGTCAGTCTGGGTGCTGTCCTGAATAGAGAACACACCAATGATAGAAGTGATGGTAATGGGTACGTTCCACTATAACGACTGGGCAACAGAGAGAAGAATGAAAAGATGCCGAGAGATGGAAAGAAGACTTTCAGGGTTTTCCACACTGTGCTAGTTCTTACTTCTTGCCCTTTCTGAAGCTTGGCTGTTTAACAAACTCTTGAATTCCTTAAGATCCCCCAGGATTCTTATCATACACATTTTCTTTACTTAAGCTAGCTCAAATGGATTTCTGTTTCTTGCAACCAAAAAGTATCCTAATAAAGTGTGATTCTTCTCAGAGGGGAATTGATCTGCTCTATCACTCATGATTTGCTGTAATAGGTCTGGCATAGAGTGCTGACATGCATTTTGAGAATGAGGTAGCTTATCTTTAAGAAGAATATTTAGAAATTTGAGTGACACTGGGGACAGAGACTTGGCAATTTTCCCAGTTAGCTCCATCTCTGGCCTGGAGATCTCTAGCTTCTAGCAGAAAAAGGAATCTCAGGAAAATCACAAAACCACTACAGCAGTTTCTTTCTCCAGGTAAGTTCATTCTGCATGTCAGATTGAGATGCTGTACTTTAAAATCCCGAAGTTCCCAAGACTGGAGTCCTAGGTGGAAAATTGGACCTCCCAAGGCCCATGGCTGTTGGCCTTGAGTTAAGTGTCACCCTTTGTTCTTACCATGGGAAGTTCAATTTAGAGCAATTTGGAATCATTCCCTCCAGTCTCAGGGCATCATTAGGTATTTCAAGGCTGGTGGTTAGCTTGGTAAAAACCACTTCCCCATATTAGAAGATCACAGGGACTATTGAAAAGACATCACAGAGTGTATGATTTTAAACAAGTCATAGTTTTCAGATTACCAGTATTTTCAGACAGTTAAAAAAAAGTGCTTATATGTTATATATAAACACAATCTATGTAGTAAAGCTCACACTGACCTTGAAAAAAAGCCTCTTTAATACAACACGGAAGTGTTGTGGTCTTCTTGGGTATTACGAACTGGTAAAGGACATTTTATTTGATTTTACTTTATTTTATATTAGTTTATTTTTCTTAAAGCCTTTCTGTTCATTTATTTTCCTGGCTTTAAGGAAAATATGAACAGATATGGACAAATACGGACCCAGATTAGGGGGCTCATAGCTCCTTAACTGGTCTTCTCTTAAATCCTGGGCGTGATTTCTATTGCTGTAAGGTTATTTTTTTACATGAGTTTATTGCTCATTGGCTCTGGAATGCGATTTTCATTTTAATCCTGTAAGATCAGTATTTTTTAGCTAGACAACTTCAGTGTATCTAGAGTTTTCAGCTAGTAAACTCTTAACCTGATGAATGGGATATAAAGCCATACCCAGAAGACATTAATGGATCCATGCACATAATAGAGTCATCATCGCCAGTAGGCCACATCAGCATTGAAATGTCAACCTGCATTGAAATGACAAGCTGAGATATACATTTATTTTTTACAGGTAATTCCTTCATCTAAAAATGGACCCAAATGAGATTTCCCTGTACTTCTTAAATTGTAGCTAAGAAGTAAGAGACACTCGCTTCGAAGTATTCATATGTTGGAACCTGTGTTTGGGTCACAAAGGAAGAATTTTGTTGGAATACTGTGGTCAGAACCCTTAGCACATCCTTCTAAATCTGATTTGTAAGTTCACAGTTTCTCAGTAAAAGGCGATTTATAGCAAAAAAGAAGTCTGATAATGATATGATTTTAGAGGAGGAAAAAAGTCTGATCTCTGAAGATTGTACACACACAACATTTGAAAACAGCTGTGTTTTAATATTTTCTTAGACTGTTCTTAGCTTTGTATTTATTTCTTTCAGGCTCTGCTCTATGTTGGAAATGACATTCCTTGATAAGGTAACACAAACAAGAGAGGCTTCTGTTAGTTTATTAGTGGTAGCCAGGGTTTGCTGCTGTTTGCTGAACTCCAGCGTTCTGCAGAGAGAAGCTGACTCTGTTAGCTACTTGTATGCGCTTTGCCATGTTTGCTTTGGACTTGGCATAAGCTTGGAAGGAGTTTAAGTTGGTCTTCTTTTCTCCCCCCTGTATTATTGTCATTATTTTTTTGTGTGTCACAAGATACAGATTTATGGAATTTATTAGTATCTTACTAACTGTGTGATCTTGGGCAGCTCACTTAAGCTTCCTGAGTTTGTTTCTTCATTTGCAAGAGATAGGTATGCTGATTTCACAGGGTTGTTGTATTTATCACATAAGAAGATACATACAGAAATACTATAAACACAGTGCTTAGCATATAAATATGTGTAGAATAAATGTTCATTTTCTTTCCTTCAGCCCAACTAATTGGAGATGAACTAAAAAATATTGTGCCAAGTAAGACAAAAAAAAACAACACTGAAAACAACCACCCATGTGTCCCTGGTATCATTTTTAATTTAGCTGGGTGGGGTTTTATTGTCATTATTTTAGGGAGAAGAGAGTTATCATGACTCTCTTATTTTATTTCATAGGTTCCGATGAGAGAATCGTGGGCTGGGGATTCCCAGTCTGATCAAGTGAAAAGCAGCCCAAAACAGTTCTGAAACTTCATCACAGCCTGAGGGTTGTGAAAGGACTAGATAGTAGTTATAGGAAGGGTCACATTGAGTCTATTCATCACTCAGTGTTTAGAAATTTATCTTCCTTTGGCAAGTTTTTCGAAATTTTGTAATGAATATAGTTTCTGTTCTTTTAACAGAGAAAATTTCCCCTTAGTTGACGTGGGCCCAATTTTTTTAGCCAAGCTGTCATTACTCAGAGGGCCCGTCACCACCTGGCTGTGTGCGCGTCTGCGCCGTGACAGGAGACAGGGTGCCTGAGTCCTTGGGACTCCCATCGCTCAGGTGCCGCACCTCCCCTGCATCTGCACTAATGAGTTGATTCTCCTTTTCAGAGCATGCGCACTCTCACCTCTGTGCTCAATCTCATGTTACTCCCCTCACTTTAGAGCACAAGGGAGCCCTGTTGCGAGCAGCCTGCAAGGGAGTTGGATGGGGGAAAATGAAGTCTTCATGGAGGAGGTGACACCTGAGCGGGGCTCTTGAGAGGTAAGCAGGACTTGGCCACTCCAAGAAATGGGGACAAGAATTGGGCAAAAATCCAGGGGCAAGGAATGGCTTGGGGTATTTGGAAACATGTTACTGACTCCAGCGGTGCTGGAGCCCAGAGACGGGGAGGTCAGGAGGTGAAGCTGGAGGTGTGGGGGTGCGATAACCCATGGAGGGCCCAGGTTCCAGGTTAAGGGACTTGGAATTTATCAAGGAGGCAATGGTGAGCCTTTGATGGGTTTTAAGGAGGGGCGGGGCATGACCTGATTTCTTTTTCCCCTAGGTAAATCACTGGGTTGGGGGAGTGGTGTAGCTAGAGGAGAAAATGGGCAATGTAGAATGTGAGGATACCAGATTAGAAGTGTGGGACCAGTGAGCAGGCTGCTGTCCTAGTTTGTATCAGAGAGGACGAGGGTCCGAGTGAAGATAGTGGATGGGGATATGTCAGTCTCGATGACTACCCACACTCCACTCCCACCAAAGCTAGCTGGGGGTATAAATTATGAACACTAGCTATTTCTTTTTTTATGTTTTTATTGTTCAATTTTAACATGTTGTAATTGAATGTTGTCCTCATTTTTTGCCCATTACCCCTGCCTGACCCACCGTCTGCCTTCCACATTCCCCCATTGCCTTTGTCCATGGGACCTTTACACATGATGAATCCACTGTATAACTGTCAAACAACTCCTTCAGTTTAACTTGTGTTGGTCTTTGGTCCCCAAATGTGGCTTCATGTTGTGGTCATGTAAGACTTTTAAAAACTACTGGTGCCTGGACCCCAACCGACAGATTCTGACTTAATCGGTGTGGGGTGCAGCCTGGCATGGTGTTACCCCAGCTCTCTCTGAAATGTCCAGCAAGCAGAGAACCACTGGTGCAGCCGACACCCAGACAGCACAGAAGAAAAACATCCATTGAGACATCGTGTTCCTTCCTATCTTCCTGATCTTGTCCATGGGTTTAGGACGTGTTCACAATTATTAGTCAGTCAGTTGGGATTATTAGAAAAACTGTGAGACCTACACAATGGTTGGCCAGCACAATTTGGGAGCTACATGCTGAGTCCTCACTGTGTTTCCACTGAATCAATTAAGTCTCAGAGCCACTCTGAAAAGTCTTCTGCCCTCTCTGGATTAAAACTGATACTCATTGCCAAGGATTTACTTTGTTTCTACTGTGGATTTATTTACTTACTTTTTGACTCTAAATAATTCATCCTAAGTGGCTTATTTCTACTTAATTGTCTTCGGTTAAATTGCTATCCAGTATCATTGCAGGCCTCTTCAACTGTGCCCTGAATGAGTACTTCTCAAATTTTAATGCCTTTAAGAATCACCTAAGGATATTGTTAAAGTGCAGATTTCAGTCCTCAGGTCTGGGGACCAGCCTGAGATTCTGCATTTCTAATGGCCCCAGGGAATATTCTAAAGTCACTGGTTAGTTTCCTCTTTTTAAGGTTATAATCATATAAGGGGACATATAAAGAAAAGAAACAATAACCAGATTTAATTTGGGAAAAACCTCTGGGTCAAGATTTACTGTGGCTTTTGATAAAATAAAACAAATAAAATTGTTTTTTCACCTGCGCATGATATTTCTACCAATTTCAAACCTCTCTATTGTGCCTTCAAGGACAATAGAGAAATTACTCAGGTCCATGCAAGTATAAGATGAGATTCTGGATTCCATTGTTTTTAAGTGGAAAACACTATTTTTAACAAAATAGATGAAATGTTTCATGCATGTCAGCAGTTGAAAAGGCATCCTCTCAAAATATCTGGCAATGTTATTAAACTCAAATTTTGAGAAATTGAGATCATCAAAGTCAGGCCTATAAGTACTGGGACAAGTTTCTGAACTTACAGCTGAGTTTATAATCTTTACACAGCTTTGTAGCTAAGGGCGGCAGGTACATTTTTTTTTTTTTGCCTCAAAGTTCAAAGTTCAACAAAATTGATTCAAAATTCATAGGAACCAAAAAATTTTATTTTTTGAACTCAGAAAGTTTGATGTTTCTAGTAACTCATTTAAATACAGACTATCTAGCAAGGTTTTCTTATTTGTTTCCCTTGTAGGCAAATAATTCATAAGGAATCTTGATTCTCTTTCTAGAAGAAGTGAAATGTAAGTTTGGGTTTATAACTAGTGTACTGGGCAAGTGCAACCAGAAAAAGGTAATTGAGATGAAAGGTAATTTTTGACTTTCACCGTTCTTTAAATTTCTCTAATGAAGTTTTTCTTTTTTGTTGGATGAAAGCTCTGACATCCTCCAGGAACATTCTAGTCACTTGAAGAGTAGAAAGTCCTGCAGTCAACCTGAGCCCAAAGACACCGTCTTGGTTTTGAAACGGAATCCAGGTCTAATGCTTTGAGATACATTTAAAAGTGAGGCTTCTCCTCTTATTCCAGCTGTGGCCGGTTCCTCACAGGCTGCCTGCCTTTGGGGAAGGAAGTATGGAAGGCTTTTTTCTCCCTTTCTCCACTGTCTAACTTTCAGGCTTCTCTGGCATCAGAGCAGAGTGAGGCTGCAAGGAACAAGGTACGGGAAGGTTCTTAACATGAGGAATATGGTTGCAAGACAGCTTTGCACCACCAGGGTCTGGCAGAGGCTGAAAGACGAATCTTTTTCTTATAAGGGTGTCTGTCTGTCTGTCATGGGCTCCTTTGAGCAGCCTCTGCAGGGTCCCTCTACCAGCAGGGGTCCCAGGAGGCGGGCCATGCATATTATCCCTCCAGCTCAGTGATTTTCAGCCTTTTCCATCTCATGGCACATATAAATGGATTACTGGAATTCGGTGGCATGCCAAAAATATATTTTTTGCTGATTGACAAAAAATAGGTATAATTTTGATTCATTCACACCGGAAGGCTACTGTTGTGTTGGCTGTTGTCATATTTTAATTTGACAATCTAAGGGAAAGGAGGTCAGTGCCCCTGACTAAATAGCTAGATATTCAGTGTTTTAAAATTCTTGCGGCTCACCGTTGAAAACCGCTGCTATAGCTGCACTCACTCTTCATCGCTGTTCTCTTGAATTTGGAGCCCATTGTTCCCAGGGGGCCAAATTCAAAATAGTCTTATCCGACTGCCCTGCAAGGGTGGGATTAGGAGTCGCACAGGACAGCAGCTCTCTAAAAAGAGTTTCTCCCACAAAACCTTCCCAGTATCCATGCTTGCAGCCCTTTAATAGTCTCCCCACAGTGGTTAGGGCCGCCTACCTGATGTTTCATGACACTCTGAAATTGCCACGTGGTGATGTGGTACCTCATTTTGGAATTTCATATTCATAGAATCTTTGATGCTTCTTTAGTAAGTGCCAATTTAATATTCTATTATCCTATAATTTAAACATCTGTTCCTCTTCCAAAATAGGGTGATTTCTACACAACCGATCTACGTCGAAAGCCCTTTCTTGGTATTGGGGTGTTCTCAACCTCAGCACTATCACTATTTTGGACCAGACCATTGTTTGCAGTTGAGGGTTCCCCTGGGCATTCTGGAGTGTTTAGCCACATCCCTGGCTTTTTACCCACTAGACGCCAGTGTCATCCCTTTCCTCCCCAGAGTCATGACTATGAAAATGTTTCCAGACATTGCCAAATGTCCCCCAGGGGACAAAACTGCCCCGGCTGAGGGTCACTGTCATAAACTGATGAGCACAGGTCTGGGAAAACATGTTAAAAACAAGGTAGGCAGCGTCGGTACAACCTGGACTAGAATGGTGGCCCTAGAAGACGACCTCAGGCATCCGCCTCATCCAACCCCACTTCATAAATGAGGGCACAGCTCAGGGGGGGGAATTTGACTGCCCGGTGTCACAGAGTTCCTGTCACAGGGAGGACGGGGAAGAATCTTGCTCTCTTGACCCTCGTACAGTGCTCATTGTGAGGTTGGGGATAAATAATCACTAAATTTTAACACGACTGCTAATTTTAAAGTACCTATGCTTAGAAATTTCTGTGCTAAAAATAGAACACAGAAAAACCTTATCTAATTAGTTAGTGAATAGCATTGAATGAAAATTGGACACTATAATTAATCAATGCTAAATTGTGGTCAAATCCATTACCCTTGAGCGGATTATCTGTGTGACCCACTGTCTCCTTGTGACACCGCTCATGGGGAATCTGCAGGGGCTGATGGGGCGGGGGCTGGGGAGGAAGGGGACCTGTGAGTGGCGGTAAATCATTTTTGTGTTATCTCCAGTTTGTTTTTAATCTGTGGCACTGCTCCTCTCCATTAAAAAAGCTAATTGAGAATTGACTATTGCAAACTTTTATTATAGAATGCCAGAGATGGAAAGCACATGTAGAAAAATATAGAAATTATTCAATTGTCTATTAACTATGCTCAGTGTTATGACCAAACAACCAAATTTCAGAAGCTTTTTTCCCTCGTTCCCTTTTTTCTTTCTTTTCTTCCTTCCTTGCTTTCTATTTAATTTTCAAAGAATTAAATTTATTGCAGTGACATTGGTTAATAAAATCATATAGGTTTCAAGTATGCATTTCTGTTTTCTTAACTGTAGGGCTCTTTAAAATAACCATTGAACAGCCCTGGTTCAGTGGATTGAGCACTGGCCTGTGAACCAAAGTGTCTGTGATTCGATTCCCAGTCAGGGCACAGGCCTGGGTTGTGGGCCAGGTCCCCAGTAGGGGAACGGGAGGAGGCAACCACACATTGATGTTTCTCTCCCTCTCTTTCTCCTTTCCTTCCTCTCTCTCTAAAAATAAATAAAAATCTTAAAGGAAAAGCAAAATTAAAAAATAAAGATAAAATAATCACTGAACAGAATGTATACTCTCCACAGAATTATTTTTTTTCAGTAGTGTTTTAAAAGAAACAGGCTATGGAAGTAAAGCTTAGCAATTTTTCTAGTATTTTGTTTCCTGAAGAGTAAATTTTATTTCTGACTTCTGTTTGGGTGCCTAGAGCTGAACTGTGGTGTTTCAGCTGTAGAGACGTCCACCTGAATGCTTGCCGCCCACCTAAACTCAGCTCGTTTAACTCCCAGGTTGTTGGAACCCACTACCCATGTCCCTAAGGAGTCTTTTCTCTCCCAGCCCTCTGTGGTACCCCAGGCTCCTTGGCTAGAAATGTGGAGATTATCAGTGTCCTCTCCTAATAATAATTTTTATTTTATTTTATTTTTTATTGATTATGCCATTACAGTTGTTCTATTTCCCCCTTCATTCCCCTCCACCCTATCGCCCCATCCCCACCATTATCCCCCCTTTAGTTTATGATCATGTGTCTCAAGTTCTTTAGATTTTATATTTCCCATACTATTCTTGCCCCCCCATCTATTTTCTACCTACCATCTATGCTACTTATTTTCTGTACCTTCTCCCCCCTTCTCCTCCTCCCACTCCCCTCCATGTGATCTTCATTTCTATGGTTCTGCTCCTGATCTAGCTGTCCTCTTAGTTTGTTTTTGTTTTAGGTGTGGTTCTTAGTAACTGTGAGTTTGCTGTCCTTCCACTGTTCATCTTTTTTATCTTCTTTTTCTTAGATAAGTCCCTTCTAATAATAATTTTTAAAGTTTAAACAATCAAGATACGATCCATTTATTGAACACTTACTATGGACCAGACACAGTGTTAACATGTTTCCATGGTTACCATCTTCACGGCACTCTCTGGAAGGCAGGTATCACTGTTCCACAGGGAAGAACTGATCAGCATGCCCAAGGTCACTCAGCTGTGAATCCTGGGTCTTCTGAAACCCATGGCTCATGCCCTTCACTACTACAAGGCGATGGTTATTTATTGTTATTAATTTGAGAGAAGTCTCTGTTCTGGTTCTAAAATGGATACTTCTAATGTTATTCATAAAATAAAATTCTATCTGTTTCCAAAGAGCAGCTTATTTTGGAACTTTTACGTTTTCTTGCTTTTTACAGTATAGCTTCTGAGTCTTTTGAGTGGCGGGAGTACATCTGTTTTCATTAAAAAAGGCTTTAGAGATATGAGTTATAAGAGATTTTGATTTGTCAGTGACATTGAATATTTTTTAAAGATTATTTTTGGAGCTGCCAGAAATCAGTACATTGCACAAAGCACGTTTTAAAGACCCCTCCAGGGTCTAACTCTGGAGTCTGTTGGTGACTCAGCCTCTCCTTCTTAGCTTGCGGTATCTGGCTTTTGGCTGAGTAAAGGAAAGGCCTGTGAATATTATTGACAGTGTTCTAACTGTGTTTTCTTGGATTCTGTATTTGTTTAGTTCACATTGAACTGACAGCCACAGTTGTTTAGCTTTTCTGCAATCCAGAGCCTGTTTTTGGAACTACCTCCTTATCTAACCCTCACACACCAAGCCAATATTTCCCCTGCCCTCAATCATGCAGGGCCAGGTGCTGGATAACTGGAGACCACCCCTGTAGCTCGGGGCCCATCAACATTATTCACAATAGCCAATTTCTTAAGCTGTTTTCCCTGCTTTGCCTTGCCTGTGTTAAACACAATAAAAGCTCTGGCCTGGGCTTTCCTCTCACTCCTCCTCCTGCCTCCTGACCACATCTTGTCACTCTCCCATGTGTGGCATGGTGTGTCCCTTTTCCTCAGGAAGTATAAGTGATATAAATCTTTCAGTGGCATTGGCCTCTCTGTGTGGCCACTCAGTTACTTCCACAAATTAAAATCCGGCTAGTGCAAATGAGACACACAGCAGTGCAATTTCCTGGGGGTCTCTCTCGGTCAAGTGCATCTACAGTCTTTATTATGTCACCCCAGTGGCTGTCCTTGACCTGTGCTCTTGGAAACCTCACGTTCAGGGGTTAAAAATTTATTAGACTATGCAAAATATGTTCTGGAACCTATCAACAGAAGAAGCTCAAAGTGGATTTCTTCCTGAAAGACGCAGACTCGCAGGTAGAAGAAAAATGGAAAGGTAGGAAGGGAAAGAGATGCGAATGGCAGTGAGCATGTGCGGAAATGGTGTGTGTTTAACAAGCGTAGAAGCATCTGTCACTCGACACCCACTCTGGGCCCCAGATGACGCCAGCGCCTCTGGCGCTGGAATCAGCTGGAATGTGAGCTGCAGGGCAGGTTCCTGGGGCCTGATTCGAGCAAGAGGAACCCAAATCACCAGGATATAGCCAAGAATCAGTATTTTTAAAGCTCCCCAAAGGATTTTTTTGCTCACTGACATCTGAGAATCTCTGGCCAAGACTCTGTGCTATTGTGGAAATGGGTGTGAGCATTTGAATCTAGGGCTAAAAATGGGGTGATTAGCACACAACAGTGTCTTTTATTTTAGGAGTGAGATGAACTATTATCATCAAGTTTAGAGCACCAGTTTTGTCTTCGCACTGCACGATTTTACTCATGGTTCACCATTTATGAGCTGTGGGACACTGAGGAAATGACCTAACCTCTCTGAATCCTAGTTTCCTCACCTGCAAAACGGAGGTAATAGTAAATATTCCACAGGTGCATGTTGGTGTTCATGTGACATGCTTGGCACAGGCTCCAGTGGTCAACGGTACAGTTATAAGAGACCCAACTTTCATGATCCTGAGAAAAAAGTTCTGGATCTAAACTTTAGTGATTTCTCCAGCAAAAGAGGGCGTGTTCTGTTTCACACAGTGTGATCTCCCCCTCATTTTTCCTTAGAACAGCGGGGCTGGATTATAGGTCACAATCTCTGAATACTTTTGTACCTGACTTCACAGTTGTGTGCGCTCATATACGATTTATGCGTGTATGTGCTCACACACACACCCATGCACAATGCTCTGTCACACACACAAGCCTCACACACCTCTCTGCAATTCCCTAGATGAGAGGACTTTCTTCTTGAGGGCCTAGCATCTGTTTGACTTTCTTTGTTCTGGAAAAGCCTTTTGTCAGCATTGTCTTCCCTAATATCTGCCCTGAACAGTGGCCTATAGTCTGTAATAATTAGTCCCTTTTAGATGGTACAGGTTTAATGATAACAAGTGGGCAGGGTTGGATGGCTGGAGGGTGGAGTGGGAAGTGGAGAAGGTCGAACACACAGCAGAGTCAGCGGCTTTATCATGGGGTGGCCAGAATCTGGAACGAACATGCTGTGCCATCTTTTTTCTTTCTCCCTGAGGCCTGCGGTGCCATGTTTGGGTGAAGTGGAGATGAGCGCCCACCCTCCTGGCAGCCACTGGCTTTCTGGGCTGGTGTTGAAGGAGCGCAGAGTGTAATGAGAGCCAGGCTGAGAGCCCTCCATGGGCTTCTCCAATCACAGTGTTGTGTTAGCCACGCCTGTTGCTTGGAAAACAGGCAGACACCAGGCCAGGAAATCTTACCATGAGGTTTGGATGGGATTGCACACGGATCTCTTTCTGCAAATAAGACAGAAGGTAGGAGAAGGAGGAAAGAGAGCCACCCTAAACTTTCCCTGGGGCTAGGGCTTGCTGAGTCGTGGAAGGGGCTGGAAGACCCTGGGCCTCAGTGCCTTACTTCTTCCTTATGCATCTAAGTGACTTTGACCAGCATTCAGATTTGGTGGGCTGTTGAGACGTGGCTGAGGACTAGAAATGGTTCTGAGGCTTAAGCAGGTTTAGTGCTATCTGTCATCATCTGCTGAGCGTGGACAGGGGACATCTGGGAAAATTGGCTGGAACTAGGCAAGTTACTTACTCTCTCTAGCCTTGGTTTCCTCATCTGCAAATTGGGCTAATCATCAGCTTTATTTCATAGAATTTTTGTGAGTATCACAGGAGAGGATGCTTATAGAGAAATTAAACTAGGACCAGGCACGCAGTGAGCCTTCAGAAAATGTGAGCTCCTAGTCTCAGGAGAAATTGTCCAGCACTCCACATCACAGTGTTCGTGTTCAGGCTTGCTGAGGTATGGTGAAAGTCTATGGCTTTACATTAAATTTTAAGGTTTAGAAGAGTGATTTCTATACATACTCAAAATGTTCTGGAACTATCAGTGTATGGTTTGAATTTTGTGCTGAGAGGTAAGCTTGGGGCTCTTGTTCTGGTAGTGATGACTGGCATCTTGAAATAACATGGGTGCACATTCAACTTGAAGCTTACAAGAAGTCTTCTTTACTTTGAACTTCCAGCTTTACAAAGGGACAGGTAAAGTGCATTAGAGCAAAAGTTCTTCAACTCTCCTGCCACCAACAGGTAAGGTTAAGCTTCCCCTGTCTCTCTTTGGAATAAGAAAAACGCAGACTTCTGGATACCCTCTATACAGAGACTAACTTCTGCACACTTTTTTGCCACAGGGCATTAGGAAACAGATTCCGATCACACGGAGAAGGTAAACTGGGACTGTTAAAAAAAAAATCTGGTATTTTCTTCAGTCAGAAGTAAAGTGACAACTGCTGGTTGGAAAGTATATTCTTTTTATTGAAGAAGCAAATTAAAATAGCAAGAAAACAATGAAATGTTCAGCTTATGAAGTTATTTGCTTTGATTAAAAGCACCAATAAATGTGTCTTGGTTCTTTAACTGCTTCATTTAGCACTTGACACATAATAGATTTTTTCACAGCATAATATCTTTATTGAAATATAATTATTTTGCAGATTGCTCAACTGAATACTCGTATAAACACGCTGTGGGGGGACTCACCCAGGGCAATCGTCAGGAGATCATGGCAATGTGCACAATTGATGGACACGTAAGCGCGGTGGCAGCCGAGCTCAGAGCAGAGAAGGTGATCTGTTGCAGAGCAATTACCCTAATGCATTTTTTAAAGCATAAAATAAAGAATCATTTCATTTGCTGAAAATATCTTTTAGGTGCATGGGTAAAGCAGTGACAGAATATTTTGATTGTCATGTTCTTTTCCCCCCCCCTTTAAAGTTAGATAATTACATTTACCAGTTTAAGAATTGCCATTTAAAAATAATATTTTGTCCAAATGTTTAAAGATGTCTATTAAAATGTAAAGTGAACATGACAGTGGCCTTTTCATGCTGTAATTCCAGTCAGTGGTCTGAAAACAATTAGGAGGAAGAAATGTGCATTTATTTAGTACTCACGGGAGAGTCAAGATCTGAAGGCAATGGTGAGATGTGCTTTACGAGTTCTAAGATAGTTCTATTTTTGCTCGGGTAACAGTTCTAAGAAAGGTTCTGCTGCTATGTGTGCAGTTTCTTTAGTCCTCTCTCCAGGGGACAAAGCCCCCCAGGGGGCTGTGGTCTGGCACCCTGTCATGCATACAAAATGAGGAGAAACTTTCACGAAACAACCAAATGGTACCCATCCACTTGGTCCCTCCTTTCAACTGGTATACAGCAGAATAGCTGCACTGGTTGTTACAGTGTTAACATATGTGCTCACCTGTTGGTAAAGAGTCCTCCCCTGAGCCTCTGTGTGGCCCCCCAAACCATCCCTCCCTGAAACCTTCCAGATGGCCCCACCACCCAGCAGCCAAAGGACTGATGCCTGCCTTATCAACAGAGGGTTGCCAGGCCCTGCCCCAGGCAGGCATCCGATCCATTTGGTGTGTGTCTGGAACTTCCTGCTTATCGCCCCTGTTTAGATCAATCTTTGCCTTTTAGCTTAGGATTGTTCAGAATAGTCAGAAGCAGTCTGTGGAAGCTGGAGTGTGGGATGGGGCGGGAAATGGGTAAGAAACACAGTTCCCTGGTTCTCTTAATCTCAATGATGAGAATGCTTTCATTCTCAAATAATAGTGGTAATTTTACAATTTTCTTTCCACACCCCAGTGCTCTGTTTTGTGCCCATCACTTCGGGTGCCAGTGGCCCAGAACCATGCTACTCCACTTACATCACATGCCCACGAATCCCCTGGGGAGCTTGTTAAGATGCAGATTCTGATTTGGTAGGTCTGCTCTGGGGCTCGAACTTCTGCAGTTCTAACAAGCTGTCATATGATGCTGTTGTTACTGGTCAGGAACACACAATTAGTAGCAAGAACCTAGAGCATACTGTCCACACTCATTAGGATGTGATTAGAAGGCACTTCCGGTCAAGATGGAGGCATAGGTAAATACGACTTGCCTCCTCGCACAACCACATCAAAATTACAACTAAACTATAGAACAACCATCATTCAGAATGGTCAGAAATTGAGCTGAATGGAAATCCTACAACCACAGAATTCAAGAAAAATCCAACTACAGAATTACAGAAGAAACCACATCAAGACTGGTAGGAGGGACAGAGATGTGGAACAGTTTGGCCCAGATAAAAATCTGAAGAGATACCTGAGGAGTGAGGGGCTCAGCCTCATACCAGACCCCCAGCCCAGGGCACCAGTGCCAGGAAGGGAGGTCCGCATAACTGCTGGCTGTAAATACCAGCAGGATTGAGGCTGTAGGAGACAAAAACTTTTCTGGAGTTCCTGGCAGTTTCTGTTAAAGGGCCCATGCACAGACTTACTTGGACTCACTCCCTCTGAGCTTCAGGATGAGAGCGGCAGATTGAAAGGAACCAGAGGCATATGAGGGGGACTGAAATTTTCAGCATCAGGGCAAAAACTGGAGGGTAGCTTTCTCCCAGAAGTGCTGGCAGAGGCCATTATTCCTTTTCTGAGCCCTCCCCCAACAGAACCACAGAGCAGGTGGGAACCATATCTGAGATTCCATCAACTTGGCTCACACTGTTTGCCCCACATTAGTGATTCCCTGAAGCCCTGCCCCACCCAACTTTTGGGCCCACCTAAGCCATTTCCAGTGACTTTTCCAGATGAATGGCTTGTCTTGGCTCATACTTCAGATTTTCTTATATTCCATCAAACAAGTAGCCTCTGGCTTCAGTGAGCCCTGTACTTCTTGCTAAGTTGCCTCAGGCTACTAGCAGTAGCCAGCCTTGGTTCACAGCTGACCTCACCTGGACACCTCCAAGCCCAGCACAAGCAACAGCCATCTGCACATTGCTTTGTAGCTTATGCTGTGGGACCTGGATGCTGTGTGACTGACCTTGGACATGCCAACAGCTATCAAGGATCAAGTACAACAGGAGGGTATACACAGCCCACATGGTAGGTGCACCTTAATTACCCAGCTTGGATAATAGGGAAGTCTGATCCACTGGCCTCTACCTCAAATAGAGGTACACACAAATAGACCGAAGTACCCTGGGCCAATGTGGGCACCATTTTATCTGTGCCCTCTCTGAATTCTGACAGATTGCACTTGAAAGAAATATTTCATTTTACTTGTTGCAGAATGTCTGTCATAGGTTTTGTCCCCTTGGCATCCGCACCTGTGAAAGGAAGTAGAAAGGAAGCAGGAATGGGCAGAGGGAGAGGTCAAGGGGCAAGGCAGGCCAGTGACAGCCTTGCTGCCCCCATGGGAAGTTCTGGAGCCAGAATGGTGCAAGATGACTTTCATCAGTCATTGGATATCAGTGTGACCTTGGGCAGGGGCTCTCCACGGCTGAGCACTCTCCAGGGAGCTGGCTGTCATCTGCCCACAGCACTTGTAACATTTGGGGCAACCATCCTCAAGGCGAATCTGGACAAGGCACCACAGTGTCCATTAGAACATCTCTCCCCTTCTTCTAGGACTCCTGTGGGCATGGCTGTGGTTTAGTTGTTGTATCTGAGGGCCAGGCATAATGTTGGCACACGGTGGTGCTCAAAATACAACATCTGCAATTGGCAGCCAGAGACCAGTGTGGTTGTTCCTATGTGCTGTATACAAGTCAGTCACTTGGGGCATGGGAAGAAATTATGAGGAAGTTCTACTTACATATTTTAATTTCTGTTTTGTGAGAGACTTCAGCTCTGTGTATAACGTGTTAGTACAGTGTTACACATATATGTTTTATAAACAAAGTAAATGGGAAGTATGCTCAAACATTTCTTGGTAGTGGTACATGAATAATATCTGCAAGGAGACCAGTGGTCTGGGGCGACTGTTGGCACTTTGGTAAAGTGTGATCGAAGCACAGCAGCACTGATTAGTTTACCCATTATCTGTGGCTGCCTTTGTGCTATAAGGGCAGAGCTGAGTAGTTGAAGCAGAGAGAGTATGGCCTCCAGAGCCTTACTATCCAGGCTTACTATCCACTGCTCCCTGGGCTGGCAGATGCGGCAGTTAGTATGTTGACTGCAGGTGGCCCGCACCCTTCAAGTTCTGCTGGACCACGTGTCTGACAATAAGAACAAAACCTGAAGTTATTGCAGGCCTGGACCTCACAGTTAATAGCTGTTTGCTTCTCAGATGCTGTGAAAGGGCAGCTATTTGTTTCCCGGTGTTTATTCTCCTTTTCTCAGTAATAGCTAGGCACGTGGATGCTTACAATAAATACAGCACTTTCCAGCCCCTCTGGCAGTTAGTAGGGCCATAAGTCTTGCCAGTGGGATGTAGCAGATTTTTTGTGTGCAGCTTCTAGGAGGTATTTGGAAAGGAAGTGGTCATGTTCTTCCTTTGTTCCGCCTTTGGCTGGCTGGGCTGTAGATAAGATGGGTGGAGTTTGAGCAGCCATCTCGAGCTACAAAGTGGGACACGCTGAGGATATTGTAACAATCTAAATGGAGGAGGCTGCTTCCCAGCCAATGACATGATGCCATCAAACAAGTTCTGGAATTCCACTTCCACATTTTTTTACATGTAGGAGAAATAAGCTTCTATCTTGTTTAAGCCATTGTTAGCTATAAATCCTAAAGGGCTTCTTTTCACTAATAATTCAACATACTTGAATTATTAGTGATTCAACATACTTGAATTATTAGTGATTCTAACAGATACAGGTAGATTTGTAATAGAGTAAGGCCCTAAAAGTTTCCAGTTTTGGATAATGTGCCATATCTTCCAGGAATCACTTTGCCCCTCAAAATCTAAATTATTTTAACTAGAGTATTTAAGTCCACAACTGTGTGAACAGGACTGAAGCAGCTGAACATTTATGAAATCGTGGGGTGATCAGGAGCAGCGCACCTGAGCTTGGGCAGCTGAGCAAGGTCTGTGCAGGGGGTGGGGGACCCAAGTGTTGGAAGATCTTAGTTTTAGGTAATAGCTAATAAGTTCAGTAATCACTGCGTGTAAAGAGCTGTTGTTTCAGGAACTGAAGGTGTGACCCTTGGTCCGGGCGACCATAAGCAGTTCCACCTTTGTGCCTGAGTCGGACTACAGGCAATCAAGGTGGTGTCTGAGCCGTTGCACTCCAGGGTGAGGTGCCCACCACCCAGGACCCAGATGAAAGAATGCTGCAGCCTTTATCTGATTAACTTTTCCCCTGAATTCTAAATCCCATACCTACACTTTTCTTCTCCTTATAAAAAGGGTCAGTTTAAAACGGAATTGAAGACCGTCCATTAGGGTACAAACCCGCTGTCCTCTCAAATGGCCGACCATCTGAATAAAGTGCCTATAAAGATTCAATCCCTGTCTCTGCTTATTGGGTCTGGTAGGTGATGGACAGCACCAACTATGGCTTTTCTGGTTTCACAGGGACCCAAATCAGTTTCATTGAAAATATGGGTGTTTTTCCTTAAAAGAAAAATATTCCTCATGGATATATTGTGTGTATTTTTCCTCTCCTTCAGAGACTTGACTTGTATAGATAATTCTTGAGGTTTTTTTTTTAACTTTTAGGACTCTAAGTAAATAATTACTTAGTAAGTGATAAATGTTTTCCTGGCACAGCCTAACTTTATTATGTGACACCCAAGAATAATCACTTAGATTTTACAACATCCTTAATAAAGAATTGAGTAGATCTTTTCTGACTAGAGTAATTTATTTAGAGTTAGAATTTTTGAAGAAAGTAATTTTTATTTGTGCTCACAGTAAAGTAATTAGTGGCAGTCATTTTACTTAAGAGAAGTTTTTGTGTGTTTTTTTGAAGGTATCATTTACTGTGCTAGAACATATGAGAGGAACTCTGTCCAGGACAATAGTCTTTTAGTCTTGTTAGTGTCTTATTCTGTATAAATGTGCCTAATTGTTGCAGTTGCTAAACAGAACCCATCCTACTGAGTGTGATCATTTAGCTGTGAGGAGACATAATAACAGTTGCATCCAAAATTTGCAGCAATTTTACATATTCTTTTTGCAGACATTTTTTTTTCTTGTTGCCAAAGGCGCCGGGGAAGCGCTGCTGTTTTCCCCATTGTCAGGGGCAGCTGTCTGTCTGTGCTGAGACTGTGCAGCCACCAACCAGGCAGATGGTGGATGGGGGCTGAGGCATGTCTTCTGTGCCCAGGATCCACTTTGCTGGCTCTGGGGAGCGCAGCTGCCGCGCTCCTAGGACGGTGACAGCAAGGCGGCGTCTGCATTTCAGGAGCCCTTGTATAGAGCCATGTGCTTTGAAAGGGTGCTGTGTCTTTGGAGCATTGAATAGGCACTTGCATATTCAAACTGTCAGAGCTGTGTGAAAATATGGATTGCTATTAATTAGAATTTTGGATAGGAATCTGGCAGGAGGTGTGTTGCAAGGACAAGGGGAAACTGTTATGCCGATCTGCATATTAATGTGTTCCTGCTGCGGAGGCCAGCCAGCGCTCTGTAGCCTGCCTTATACCACCACATTGCTCACACGTGATTCACTCCTCTTCCTCCACCTTACGATTCTTTGTGCTATCAAATCCTTCCTAAGTGAGGCTTTGAGAAAACACTCAGTTGTCTGGGGGATGGTGGGGAGGGGGGCAGGGTTGTTGTGGGGTGGGGGTAGGGAAGGAATCCCCTTTTACTGTTTGTAAGGGGGAAGGAAGAACCTTCCCTGCTCCTGATACTGTGACCTGGCTGGCCCTCCAAAGAGGGTGGCTCACTGGGGAAACGGACCCAAGGACTATGATTCCGTGTTTCCTTATTGTCAAGTCTAGGCCGCGAGACATGACTGCAGCTCTGTCATTCCTGTCATACCCTCCCTTCTGTTCTGCCACTCTCCTCAAAGTGAGCATTGGCAGTTAACTTAGTGAAGCTGTTTTGATTCAGAACAATTGACTTGTAATCGTATGTCCTATAAGTTACTCATTTATAGTATATAATTTGATGGTTTTTAGTCAAGTCACAGGTATGTGAAACCATTGCCGGAGTCGGCATTAGAAAAGTTCATCAATTCAAAGAGAAACACTCTCTACCCTTTAGCTCTTATCCCCAAGTCCCCTCGTCCCTACCCCTGCTCTACGCAATCACTACCCTGCTTTCTGTTTCCGTAGACCCAGATATCTTGATGTGGGAATGGTTTTGGGGTGTGAGGGGGATGTATGTGTGAGGGTCTCTACACAGGGTGAGGCCAAGAGGTGAGGGTAGGGGAAACTTCCAGAACAGACAGAAAACTAGCCCTCACGTGTAATGACATTAAGCTCAATTGCTATCTATTAAAATCAAATGGATTCACTTTTGCTCATCATGCCCAGCTGAGGTTGTATATTGGCCTATTACTAACTCTTTGTCAGTCTTAATAGCTTACCAAATCAGAACTGTAACTTACACATGTGTGAGAAAAGTTAATTTTATATTTCACATCATACCATGAAGCAGTTTACATGATTTTTTTGCTTTATCAATATTTCACATTTAGGTGCCGCTCATGTTCCAGGACCAAAGCATCAAAGGTTGTCCCGTCAGAAAAGGGTAAAGGTGATCACTCACATTTGAGGAGGTCAAGACAGAATTTGCATCTGGTAATTCTTAAGACAGGGTTTTACTGCCCTTGGGGAGTTTTGATAATTTGCCATTTATTTCACACTTTTTTGAATCTCTGACCCTAACAATTTCACTCCCCATCCTTAGTAACTCTCATCCATCAACTCCCCACACCAGCATGATCATATTTTTATAAATGACATATAAATTCAAAGAATTTGGAGCTGGAAAGGATTTTAGGGACAATTTAATCAAAGCCACTTGTATTTAGCCAGCTTGGGCTGCTGTCACAAAACACCATAGCCTGGGTGGCTGAAACAATGGGAGTTTACTTTGTCACTGTTCTGGGGGCTGGAAGTCTGAAATCAGGGCGCCAGCGTGGCTGAGTTCCTGGTGTACAGATGTCACCTTCTTGCTGTGTCCTCCCGTGATGGTGGGGATGATGGGAGGAGGAAGAAGAATGGGGAGAGAGGGAGAGATCTCTGGTATCTTCTAATGAAGGCATTCGTCCCATCCTGAGGGCCCCTTCCTCTTGACCTCATCTAACCCTGACTGCCTCCAGAAGGCCCCATGTCCAAATCCCAGCGCGCTGGGCGTTAATGTTCGCACCCATGAATTTGGGGGGGATGCAGTTCAGCCCACAGCACCACTCACTAAATTTTTCTTTATGTTAACATGAAAGAAAAGTTATCTGCTTTAGAGAATTCCATTAAACTATTGGAGTTAGTTGTAGATCTAATGGGTATCAAAAATATGTTTGCAGATCCCTGCTTTGGAGCATTGCCAGTTCTTGAAAGTTCCTGATTGCTTAGAACTGTGGATCGGAGGGAAGATTCTGAGAAATGCAGAGCAGAAGTAGAAAATCAAGATACAGTAAAAGTCTTGGAGGTGGAGGTGGTGGGGGCGAATCTTAAAGCTACGGCCCAGAGGGAACGGAGGAGATGGGAACACTGAAGAGATTATCACCTTCCTGGGGCATGGGGTGAAATAATAAAGTAAGATTTCGGGTGGAATAACCTGAAAGTGGCTGAGGAGGGAGAACCTTTAGGTGAAATTTAAGGAAGTGACTGCCTGCAGAAGGCCCACTTTGCAGTGGGTCAGTGAACGCCTGTCTCACTGCCTCCAGCTGGGTTCCGCGGCCCGCAGGTGAAAGGTGCGGGCGTCCTCTGCCAGCTGAGCAGCAAGTCGGTCCTGACTGCAGTGGTAGTCCTCCCCTTATCTGTGGGTTTACTTTCCATGGTTTCAGTTCCCTGGGTCAACTACCATCTAAAAAGATAAAATGGAAAACTGCAGAAAGAATTTATAAGTTTCAAATTTTGTGCTGTTCTGAGTAGCATGATGAAATCTCGCGAGACCTGCCCCCTCTGCCTGAGATGTGAACCAGCTGCAGGCCATGTGCGCTCCCTGAGCTGTCTGTCTGCCTGAGCTCTGCTCCCATCCGTAGTGGTCTAGGTTACTATTGTAGCTACTGATGTAGTTACTGGGTTACTACTGTAGTGATTGTGTTCAAGTAAGCCTTATTTTACTTAATAATGTCTCATTCACCTTGCTTCATCTCATCAAGCAGGCGTCTTATCATCTATCATCATCCCAAGAAGAAGTAAGGTGAGTACAAAATATTTTGAGAGACACCACATTCACATAAGTTTTATCACAATATATTGTTATAACTGTTCTATTTCATTATTAGTTATTGTTGTTAATCTCTTGCTGTGCCTAATTTATAAATTAACCTTGATCATAGGCGTGGATGTATAGGAAATATAGTATTCTTGGGTCCTGTACTATCCGTAGTTTTGGGCGTCCCCTGGAACATGCCCTGAGGACAAGAGGGGAATGCTGAGTTTGGGAATTGTTTCTACCTTAGAGTGACGCCTCAAAGGCTTTGTCTCAGTGTGTTTTGTCTATGAGGAGACTCTACTATTAAAGGAATAACACCAATGAAGGTAAGACGCAAACCTAATCTTGATGATTATGAGTTAGCAAACTGGGATATTTGACCCACAGTTTACCCTTTCATCTGCAAATTAGATACAGCCAAGATTTACAGTGAGACAGTTCTCAGGTTATATGCGTTAGGAGTCAAATTTAATTTTTTTTTTGCTTTAGGATAATTTGATACCTCAATTCTCTATTTCTATAAAAATATAGTAAGCAAGCAATGATTATTCAGCAGAGAATATGTTTAAATACAGTATCACGTTCTCTTGATGTGCTTAAATATGGTTTACTCAGCCAGGATTAAGTTAGCACATAGGCTCTTGGACCTTGTTCAGCTGAACTCTGAAACCCACGAGGCATGGTGTCAACTTTTCATTTGGTGCATTTCAGTTTCTCGGGATTTCTGATTTGTTACCAGCATGTGTAATATATTTTTAAAAATAGATCATAAGCATTTGGTTTTGAAAGCGTCTACTTCAGTGGCACCATGGAACTGTCAAGAAAGGCAGAGGTCATTTACTTTGTGGAGACTGCGTAGTTGTTGATTAATAATCTTTTATTCTCATTGATACTTAACACGTGGGAAATATAACATTAGAGATTCTTAACAGTTATTTGCATAGATGGCAATGATGTACACACAGCATTCTTTAAATATTGGTTTTTATATTGAACATGAAAATTAGTTGCTTGTTAAGTGTAGGACTGAAACACACAGTTAACTGAACCAGGAATTCAGACTTCTTCTTGGCTCAGGAAATGGGTCCCGCCTCTCACAGTTTCGTGTACCTGTTTTGGAAGGGGCTGTTTTCACTGAGCTCGCACTGACCTAAACCATGTGCTCCACACTGTCTTCTTGTTTCCTGTCGGGTGGAAGTGGGGTGTGTGTGGGTGTGCACCCACTGGCATGCATGTGTGCACATGTATGTTCATGTCTGAGTATATGTGAGAGAAGCAAAGGCAGAGACAAAGAAGAGAGAAACTGAGGTAGAGTCTTTCCCCGAGTGAGAGAGTTTTTGAATCATTTTCAGGGGATTTGTGTCATTGTCCCATTTTTTTTTAATCATTTTTTACTGCTATGGATGGCTGTGTCATTCTTGTTGTTGTTATTGAGCCACAAGAAAAAACATTGGCAGTTCCGATGAGGTTATGAAGCCAGAAGAATTTCTGGAGGAAGATATCCTCATGTGTTACATAGAGCTTTCTCATTTTGTTTTCTTCATAAAAGGTCTCAACTCAACCAGTTATGAAGCACCTACAGACACTGTTTTGTGAAGAAAAATACATAATGAAGACTTTCTACTGAAAAATGATGATCAGCCAATATTTGTTGAGTGTCTGTCTACT
This sequence comes from Artibeus jamaicensis, assembly GCF_021234435.1. Lineage (NCBI taxonomy): Eukaryota > Metazoa > Chordata > Mammalia > Chiroptera > Phyllostomidae > Artibeus > Artibeus jamaicensis. The sequence continues at coordinate 11,372,287 of NW_026521814.1, read as the reverse complement.
ATGGGCATTTTATTGAGTTAAGTGTTCTGAGGCACAAGATGAATAACATAAATAAGTCACAGAAACATGCACATGCTGTTTTCTTTGCATTGTTTCCAAAAAGCTTTACAGTAAGAATTTCATGGAACAATTTGACTGTCTTTATTATTCTTTAATTTATTTTTTAGAGAGAGCAGGGAGGGAAACATCAATGTGCAAGAGAAACATCAGTCAGTTACTGGGGACCTGGCCCACAAGCCAAGCATGTGCTCTGACTGGGAATTGAACCAGCAATGCTTTGGCTTGCAGGCCGGCACTCAATCCACTGAGCTACACTGGCCAGGACAACAATTTACCCATTTTATAAATGAGTTCTACAGTATATACATAGAGCAATAAAAATAGTCTCAAATTTAGGATGGATTGGGTCCCAAAAATTTATTTGAAAATTATTATAGTTGTCTGGTAATCAGAAAGCATTTCCCTGCTCTGACTAATGTGGCTCAATGGATTGAGTGCTGGCCTGTGAACCAAAGGGTCACCAGTTCAATTCCTAGTCTAAGCCACATACCTGGGTTGTGGGCCAGGTCCCTGGTAGGAGGCACGTGAGAGGTAGCCACACATTGATGTTTCTCTCCCACTTTTTCTCCTTCCTTTCCCCTCTCTCTAAAAATAAATAATATCTTAAAAAAGAAAGCATTTCCCTATCCTAAAAATTATAAATAAGGTAGGTTCCTAGGCTTGTTGATGACTTATATCCTTAGCTTATAAATTTAACCCTCAACTAAGATGTAAATTAAAATTATAACGCATTTTTAAGGACACCTAACCTATTATTATAACAATTAGGTGATTCGGTGCACAGACCTATGGTGTGACAGAGTCCCAGGTTTTTTTGTGGGGCACCTGTCTGTATAAGCAGCGCGAGTTATACAAACCAGAGTGTCAGCATGATTCTACTGTCCAGTCTCATCTGATCATCACAGTAGAATAAAAACCCCACACTGGCCAGAAGATACTGTGCATTTGGCATTCCACCCTCTAAGAACCAGAGCCCACGTGCGACATTCTGACCCCATAGGAGTGAGCTCTGGAGTCACGGGTGCCTCTGGTCAACACCATAATGTGGAAGCAATAGAAGTGTGGAGAGCCCCAAGAAGAAAAGGGGACTTAGGCTCATACAGTTGCAGGTCCGGGCTCAGGGTGCCTGCCCAGTGGGTGCTGCCGGCTTTGGCCAGTCATAGGTATCAGAAGGGACTCTAATGCCCAGGAACCTGAGTCTTGAATTCTGGGCAGAGCCCCCTACCTGTGTGTGTCTAAGAGTAACAATGTCAGTGACAATATTTCTATGGGAAAGTGCAATGTCAGTTTCAATTCAGAGCACAAATAACATATTTCTGATATGCCTGGCACGTGGTAGGTGCTCATTATATTTACTGAATAACTAAATAGATGGTTTGAAGATGGTGCTTCTTTTTAAAAGGATACATTAAGCACTAATTGCTGCTCAAGTTTGCCTACAAAAAGGCACCTGTGTGGGTGGGTTCTGGCTGTAGGAAGTCAAGGTTAATTACAATAAGTGGGACAGAACTGGGGCTATCAGAATTGGATGGCATCTTTCAGTCTTTGGTAGACATGAATGAAAGGCTAACAAATCATAAACTGTCTTTGTTGTTTTACTTCTGAGGAGATGGAAAATATTACAGTTTTTGGAGAAGAGGAAAATAACTTACATGAATTCATTCAACATAGTTGCAATGAGACGAGACTTAGAATTTCTGATATTAGTTGGACACCAACTAGTTTAGGTCCAAAGCGAAAATGTGGACAACAAGTAAGTTTTTTGAATAATAATTTATAAAAAGGTAATTCAAACCCTCTTCGCTGACCTGCAGAGAAAGTCCTGGCATTGCTGAATAATTCCAAGATCAACTAGGAGTCAATAAAACAGTTGTCTCTCAAAGACTTTTCTTCATAGAGTAGAAAGTACTTACATTCTGCACATACTAATTTTAATGACACCTTTCTGGGTGCTCAAGATGCTGTACTGTAGCTGTGGCATTGCATTCTTCCCGAAGGGGTAACCTGTGACATCTGCATTGTGAGAAGAAAGTTTAGCAATTCATTACGCCTCTATTGCTTCTACTGAGACAACCACCTGTATGTCTAGTTTGTCAAATGGGCAAGGGGTAGACAGCAACTTTATATGACAGAAAGATATTTTTCTTTGTTGCTTCCATGATATTCAATGGCAGAAATAACCACTCAACATAATTAGTCATTGTAAGGTACTTTGTACAGTAAATGCTTTATTGGAATAATAATAGCAAACAGTTTCATCACAACTCCACAAAAGGAACTCAGTGAGTAAATTTAGGATTAATGGGGGCTTATCCCAGGGTGGGATCAGAAGACCGTTAGACCCTGCATTCATATTTATGAAGGGTCTGGAAACGTACATTTAGACATTATCCTCAAATGAGGTTATGCATAGTCACAAGGCTTCATTGCCAGGACTAAACCTTTAAAATGTGCTGTTATTTTTGTAACCCTGTTTTGGCATTTATTCATATTTTACTGTATTGAGAGCCTCAAAAAATGGAAGCGGTCCAGGGGTCTTACACTCACTGGGAGGCTCTGATACACTTCCCCAGTCTTATGCATTCCACATGCGTAACCTTCCTCTCTGTGCTGGAGGAGTGAGAGGAGCCACAGGCTTTGTTTTTCTAATCTAGACACTTATGAAGTGGCAAAGCTAACATGGGGTAAGTGCAGGTGGCCAACACTGAGCTGCCTCCCTCATTCACTCACTGAACTCACACTGACTGAGCAGCCAGACAGAACGGAAAAGGAGTCTAGGCTCTGCCAGTCCCTCAGCACGCTGCCCTGTTGAGCTTCTATTTCACATTTGGTTAAGCAGAATCAACAATAGTATTTACCTCCAAGGACACTGTGGGGACCAAATGAGGTCATGCACTAAGGAGGCAGCAGAGGCCTGACGTGAACTAGGGGCTCAGTAGAAGTTAGCTGCAATTATAAGAAGCATTACTTTATACTACAGCGTGTTAGGTGTTATGGTAAGAGCTGATATCAAAAGATGGATAAAACTTGACGCAGTCTTTTATAGGCTTTAAATCTAGGGAGACGGGGGAAAATACAATTTTAGCATGGCAGGAACTGTAACTGCTTTTGTGTGAGGAGTAGGGACCACGGAAAGAGGTGACCTTCAGCTCCACCTTGGACATTCACTTGTTCAGAGGGTTCAGGGAAAACCCAGTTTCTTGTCTCACCAAACTGCTAATTAGCTGGGTGGTGATATCCGGCATATTGTTTGGCCACTCTGAGTTGCAGTCCCTTATATACAGAAAGAAGGGGTGGACTAAACTCAAAAATTTGCTGAACCGACCAGGTCGTGGGACCGAAGTGGGCTCGGGTTCTTTCCATGACATAAGTCAAGATTCTGATTTCATTGTTGATTCATCACCGTACCTTGGAAAAAAAGCTACTGTGCTTAACTTCACTTCCTCAATGCTTTCTAGTTAGTTAATTTCCAATTTTAATAAATTCGGAAAGCAAAATGCCTTATGCCACATGGGAGGAAATTTGTCTTGCAGAGTCCCTTGTCCGCACACTGGGTCTTGCTCAGCGGCACTCTGGCTGTCAAGGGGGTAGAGCAAGGCCTTCCATAGGGCTCTCATTCATAACTGCAGTTTCTCCTATGGGAAACTTCTCAGCCTTTTTTTTTCTCTTGAATCTAAAAATATCAGGCAGGATGATGAATTGAGTGTGTTTGTGTGTTTCTGTCATCCTTCAGAGCCAGGGAATGTTAATAACTGGATAAATGTCTATTCCCTCAGCCACATGCTAGAAAGGGTTTTGTTTTTAGCATGTTCCAGAAATCCCCTGGCAGATACTGAAACAAAAGTTGCAATAAAACAGAGTTACTAATCTATTTTCCACGCCAAATGTCTGAAAACCCCCATGCCTACTGATTTATGCGTCCCTCGTGCAGGGCCTTCGTGCAACCACAAGTAAGCAGTTTACTCACGTGCATTCTGGGGCAGAGAGGCTGGACACCAAGAACTTCGGGCTTCCTCTGATGAGTTATGTGTCCACCCGAGCTGTCAAGACCAAATATATATCAGAAATGGTCAGGTATTAGCTCTTCAAAAAGAACAAAAACTATAAAATGGGCCCTATAAAACTTTTGTATTGCACTACAGAGAAAAGTCCTTCTTCATAGCTTGACAAAACTATCTGGTAAAATAATGCAGTATTAAAAACTTATACAACACCCTTAAGAGAATAATCTGGAAGACTATGCATAATAATGAACCAAAAAATTAAATCTGTCTTGATTTAAGCCAGAGAGTTGCACAAACACAGCAGCTACTGCCTTCCACCCTGCCCTCTTCCCCAAGTGGGCTAGAGCAGAGCTGTTGTGAAAAAACGTAGAAACACATCTTTATATGATGAGGGTTTCCTGGAAGTGACAGGGAGCTGAGCCTCTCTCACCCACAGAAAGTTCTAGGAAAGAAACATTCTAGCCGATGGTTCTACCATTTTTAGAACATTATAATAATTATATAAAATTATTTTTAAGCACAGGTATGTAGGGTATCTGTGAAGATAACCTTTTATATTGTCAAAGGGACTGGCTTCTGTTACTGCCGCTTCCTCCCTTTTTCTTTTGTTTTTGTGTATGTGGGGAACCAACTTTTTCCATCAGAATTGAGTAAGGAGTTCCATAAATACATTAAAGAAATGTAGTAAGTGATTAGTAAAATCTTCTATTCTGGCTCATTTCTCCATTGAGAGAAATGGATAACTCCTGTAGCCACCTTTCACATACCTGTTATTTTATGACTTAATAAAAAATGCAGTTGTTCAATGCAAAGGTCTAAATTGTGAAGTAAATCTATCCTGAAATTTTTATTACACCTTTGTTAGAAAATCCAGAATTTTACATAACCCATAAAATTGGCTAAGTCACTCTTATTAAACACAAAGCAAGCCCTCTGCAGTGAATATTCATTTTGAAGTTTTAGCGTCTTGGAGTGTTAAAGCTAGAAATACTACTTAATTGGAGAATTTCTATGTTGAATAAATATTTTCTGATACTTAAACTTTCCAACTAATGCTGAGGTATTTCTAGTAATTATATTTTGTTTTGGCTGTGAAGAATTTAACTGAATTGAGAAGAGGCTAAGTTCATTGGTTCCTTTTCTAATAGCTTTTAAATACAGCTGACCACAGTGACAAAACTATAGCTTCTTGCTTTGCAAATTGATTCTCTTTAAACTTGATTGTTCATTCATTCACTCATTGACTCTTGGAATGACCTTAAATCGAAACCAGAGTACATTATTTAGTTGAGTGTAGTGATTTTTCTCAGAGCTGTATTCACAAGGTCCAAATAGTTATTCTTATAGCTGTGTAATCCCATCCAAGGGTCAAATCTGAGAGTTCTTGATGAGCTGTAGATTCTTATATCTACACATTCTTATATAGTCTTTTCTAAATATCATTAGTAGCATCCAACCTTTGGTAGGCATTGAAGAAGAGACTAGACTGTCTCATGAAAACTTATAATGCTGAAGCTCTACATTGCTGAATGAGGGCAGATCTTGAGATTTGGGCAATTAAGAACAGGGGGTGGCAGGTGAAGTCCAGTTAGCAGGCTGAGGAACACTGCAGGTTGTAGACCATGAACCTCTGCAAGGAAATGGGTCCCAGGGGTGTCTGTAGGCCCTGCCAGCAGTGTCTTTAGTAGGCAGTCTTGAATTTCTTCCAAATTGCCCCTTTGTCTCCAGTGTTTCCTACTATAATGATTAGAAAATCATCTACTACAATGGTTTTCAAAAAAAATTTTTAACAGGGGAGTTTGCTTTCACATGAAATGGATATAGAACCCTTGTGTATGAAATAGGAGAAGCATTGCTGCTTTGGTTGGGAAAAGGTAGCAAGCCCAGTACAGAAGAGGTCTAGGGTGGGAAGTTTCTTGAAGCAGGTCTGCCAGTCACTCAACACAGTCAAGAAAACTTAGTAATGTTCTTATGCTGTTTACAGACCAAATGAATTCAAAATGTAGATCCAGGAAACAGAACAGCACAATCTATACAAATTTAATGGTGATTGAGTAAATTTTGGAAACTATCTAGCAAAAATAATAATTTTATTGTATTGTGGTTGGGTAGTAGTTAACTGGCAAAGAGCAAAGTCATATCAGATGTAAATATGTGCCCAGCCAAAAAGCAAAAACAAAAACTTAGAAGTTCAACTAGAACTATGTAAGATTTCTATTAAGTAAGCTATAAAACTTAACTAAATGACAGAAAAGAGACTCTAAATAAATCCTAATGGGGTTTTCTTGAGAAACTTTTCAAGTTGATTTTGAAAGTCATCTGGAAAAAAATATACAAAACATCAATATTGCCCTGTTAGACATTAAACATAATATGAAGCTTTAGTAATTAAAACAATTCCTATTATAGTAATAGATCAGTGGAAGCAAATAGGGAATTCTGCAGTTGACCCGTGATAAGTGAAAATTTATATAGATTTTAGATGGCAGTTTAAATCACTGTGGAAAAAAGAAACCTTCAATAAATGATGGGCAGATTATTGACTTCCTATTTGGAAAAAAAATTAGGGTTTTTCTTTATAACAAAATATGCAGTTAAAATAAACTTCAGATGGACCATGGATTTAATTGGGAAAAAGCAAAACCATCTAATAGAATAAAATATAGGAAAGACTTCAGCCAAGATAGAGGCATGGGTAGAGACGCTTTGCCTCCTTGCACAACCAAAAGCATGACAATAAATTTAAAGACAAAAAATAACCAGAACTGCCAGAAAATCGAACTGAAGAGAAGTCTGGCAACCAAGAAGTTAAAGAAGAAACATTCATCCAGACTGGTAGGAGGGGTGGAGACTGGCAGCCAGGGTGGAGAGGGTGAGAGTCGAGCAAGTAACATTGTTCCCTCTTGGACTCCTTCCCCACATACGGTGCCACAATGAAGTAATGGGGGTTGCCCCACTCTGGTTAATATCTATGTCTGCGCCCCTTACTATGTAAAAGGCATGTGAAGATGAATATATATATATATTTTTTGAATAAATACGGTATCCCAGGCTAGGCAGGCTAGGCATCCTGGTGATCAGGATGCTCACAGGAAAGGTTGAGTTGGTTGCAAAAATAGAGGAAGAAGTAAAGGCTATGCAAAGTGAAATAAAGAAAAATGTACAGGGAACCAACAGTTAAGGGAAGGAAACCAGGACTCAAATCAACAATTTGGACTAGAAGGAAGAAATAAACAGTCAACCAGAACAGAATGAAGAAACAAGAATTCAGAAAAAATGAGGAGAGGCTTACAAACCTCCAGGACAACTTTAAATGGTCCAACATCTGAATCCTAGTGGTGTCAGAAGGAGAAGAAGAGCAAGAAATTGAAAATTTATTCGAATGAATAATGAAGGAGAACTTCCCCAATCTGACAAAGGAAATAGACTTCAAGGGGGTCCAGGAAGCTCAAAGAGTCCCAAAGAGGTTGCACACCAAAGCATATCATAATTACATTACTCAAGATTAAAGACAAAAAGAGACTCTTAGAAGCAGCAAGAGAAAAGGAGACAGTTACCTACAAAGGAGTTCCCATGAGACTATCAGCTGATTTCTCAAAAGAGACCTTATGGGCAAGAGAGGGCTGGAAAGAAGTATTCCAAGTCATGAAAGGCAAGGACCTACATCCAAGGTTACTCTATCTAGCAAAGCTATCATTTAGAATGGAAGGGCAGATAAAGTGCTTCCCAGATAAGGTCAAGTTAAAGGAGTTCATTATGACCAAGCCCTTATTATATTAAATGTTAAAGGGACTTTCTAAGAAAAAGGGGATAAAAAATAAGAGCAGTAAAATGACAACAGATTCACACTATCAATAACTCAACCTAAAAAAAAACCAACCCACTAAGCAAACAACTAGAACAGGAACAGAATCACAGAAATGGAGATCACATAGAAGGCTATCAGCAGGGATGGGGAGGGGGGAATGGGGGAAAGGTATGGGGAATAAGAAGCATAACTGGTAGGTACAAAATAGGCAGGGGGAGATTAAGAATAATGTGGGAATGGAGAAGCCAAAGAACTTATACGTACGACCCATGGACATGAACTAAGATGAGGAAATGCTTTTGGGAGGGTGGGTGCAGGGTGGAGGGGAATAAAGGCTAGAAAAAAAGTAGGACAACTATAATAGCATACTCAATAAAATATATTAAAAAACAAAAGAATAAAATACAGGAAACCCCAAAACAAAATAAAACTAAGACATTTAAAAATTACCTCTTACCCTCATTAGTACCCAGGGAAATTAAAACTGAAAGTGGGAAACACTATTTTTGCCCATGGGGTCCCTGGAAACCCAAAAATGCCCAGTGATGGTGAAGACTGGGAGAAACACACACTGTCATGATTGGTGAGGGTGTGAATTGGTTTTGCCTTGGGGGGAAGATAATTTTGTTGAAGATGTTATAATTTATAGCAGTTGCACTTAAGACATTTGTCCCAAAGAAAGACTTGAACACATGCCCGAATTTTTACACACGAGGACACTCATTACTGCATCATTTGTGATAGTAAAGACGGAAGCAGTGGGGGAGTGACTGAACAAACACGGTACCGCAGGCCAGGCCGCCGTTTTAAGTATACAGCAGTTACCAGGAATGAAGTAGATCGGTGTGCGCTGCCAGTGAGACTCCCAAGACAGATGCGCGAAGTCAGGGTGTCAAACTCATGTTCACCGGGGGCCGCATCAGCCTCACAGATGCCTTTAAAGGGCTGAATGTTCTTTCAACTCCTTGATGGTTAAGGAGTTGTTACATTTATACAGTCCTAAAATTATTTCAGCCCTTTGAAGGCAGCCATGAGGCTGATGTGGCCCCTGGTGAAAATGAGTTTGACACCCCTGTTTTAGTGACTAAAGGAAGCTGGAGAACAATAGGCATGGCATGACACTATTTGTGTAAATGACATCACCATATAAGTATGTATTTATGGTTACATATATCTTTTAAATACATTGAAAAAGGTCCAGAAAGGACCAAACTTTATACCAGATTGATGACAGTGTCCGACCTTGGAGAGGGGAATGGAACTGGGCGGTGATGCTGGTGGTGGTAAGACGGGGCTCGTAGTCAAGGAAGGCCCTGTATTTTTGGCATTATTATTATGTACTTATTACTTAGGCAATTAACTATCATTTACTTTGAAAAACACAGAAACTATCAACTAAAAATCATTATCCCTTGATTAACTCAGAAAGCTACAAGACAGGGAAATAAAGCCAACGCAGGGGGAAGTGTTAAAAGTCAGGCAGTGACACAGGTCCGGGAACCGACTGTGCTGTGTGGAGGACGGTGGCATTTTGGGACTGAGACATGAATGTCCCACCATCCTCCCCTACCATGGTCCCCCTGTGAGGAGAACCCTTGCAGGCGTCTGAGAGTAGACGTCCTGGCCATTTGTCCTCGATGCGGGACCTCCTGTCAGCTCTGGGCTTCCTTTGATGCCTCGAGGAAAGCAGCCTGCAAGGACTTTGGGCACTTCCCTATGTTGGCAGCAAACTCAGAGTACCTTCCCTTTTCCAGCAGGTACCCTGACAAGAGAAGTTATGCCATCCCTTTCTTTTCTATTTCTCTTACCTGCATGTTGCATGGTTTACTCTAAGCAGATATTTGAGAAATAATCTGTGATATACTCTTGCAGAGTTTCAGCTTATTTGCACATTTGTAAGGCTGTGTGTTGTGCAACCTTAGAGGACATTAACACACAATGACCGAGCTCCACCCCCCTGCCCCCACCCACACCACGTGCATGGAGGCCCCTCTGTTCTTGAGAGCAGAGTCTTAAAACATGACACTGATCATCCCAATTATACATCCTAACACTGCCTTGGTTTTCCTTCTTTCTTACCTCTTGTTTTTACAGACACCTGGTTGGGAGATTGTTCAGTCATGTTTTCTCCTGGGATTTTTCGGATGGTGGGAGAGGAATGCTGAGACACCTGTGATCCCTCCGGTGTCCCGGTGGGGGACATCCTGCTCACCCTCTGTTTCCTGGGAGGTGTTTGGGCCATAAGGAGATCACAGGCTTTGTTCAGATCTCAGCTCAATTATTTACCAACTGTGGACTTTGGGCAGATTTCACAACTTCCTCTAAATTGGCTCTTAGCAGTTTGTGGTTCTGTATTTAAAACCCCCATGTATTCCCTAGTGAGGAACAGGATTCAGTTTGTTTCCTGGCGTTCCCATATTTTCCTTGCCTTCCCTACTTGCTTCAGCTTCTGGGCAGAAAGCATTTCCTTTACTCCTCTTTCCCCAGATCATCCCCTTAGACACTTCCGTTCACTGAGTCCTCAAACTAACTCTGCTCCTCCCCATGTGCAGTTCTGGTACCAAGGTCCTGATAGAAAATGCTGTAACTGTGGGCTGAGGCCAGGCACCTCGCAGTGGGGTCACAACCTGGAGTGAAACTGGGTTACCCACTTTTCATGAACACTTTTTTTTCTGCCATAGAATGTGATTTCTCTGTATAAATTTGCCAAATTCTGATGTTGTCCCCTACATTACTTGCCCCTGGATGATGAGAACATAGATATTTTGTTCTATCTTTATAATGAAATGTGGATTTCCTTTGGAAAATGTACTACTTAAAGAATGATTCTTGCTGATTAAACAATTGGAAAATGCCTGTATAGATTGGTTTCCTAACCTGAATACTGAGCTGTTCCCTGGGACTTGGTCATGTGTTCATCCACCAGTAAGTCCTTGTCTCTGATTTTTTCTTATCAGAATAATCCCACACAGTTTGAGGTCAGTAAAATTGTTACTTTTAAAATAGGGGGATCGCCTTAGTCTATTTAGGCTGGGTGGCTCAAAACAACAAACATTTCTCTCTCAGGGTTCTGGAGGCTGGGAAGTCCAAGATCAAGGCACTAGCGCTGTTGCCTTCTGGTAAGGGCCCGCGTCTTTCCTCCCAGCCAGTGCCTTCCTGCTGTGTCCCCAGGTGGTGGCGAGGCCAGGAGTTCTCCGGAGCCTCCTCCGTGGGCACTGATCCTATTCAGCAGGACTCCGCCCTCATGACCTAAGAACCTCCCAAAAGCTCCCCCTACTAATACCATCACATTGGACATTAGGACTTCAACATATGAATGTGGGTGTGGGAGGACTGCACAAACATTCCAACCATAGAGGAATTACATATCATTTTCAGTGAAAGTAAAAATAATATATGCCAATGTAAGGAGAATTGGAAATACAGAAAAGCAGAGAGAATAAAAATTATCCACACCTGTCACACAGAGATAGCCACTATTAATATTTTGGTGATTATCTGTTTTTATTTCTATGTATATAACATAATACAAATATATTTTAAAAATTAAATTAATGAGGGTACATTTTTATAATTAGTATTTCACAACATTGCATCAAAAGTTCTTTTGCCACTAATGACTTTTAGAGTATAATTTTCCAGGTTTTTATTTTTAATTTTTGGTTTTTTTTCTTCTCTATCATGTCACCTACACCAGGTTCATGAAGATTTTCTGCTATGCTGTCTCCTAGATTAAACCTTACTGTTTAATTTTCATATTTAGCTGTACAACCTATTTGAAGTTTATTTTTGTGAATGTCAGGTATGAGGAAGAAGTCAATGTTAATTCATTTTTCATATAGGTTTTCAGTAGATTATGTACCATTATTAAAAAGACCATCTTTCTCCAATGCATTGGGGCATCTTTGGTATAAATCGAGTGGTTGCTTCTATGTAGGTCTGTTTCTAGACTCAGTTATGTCCCAGGGGTCTAGTCATCCTTCCTTGTACAAAATTCACTTGACTTGATAATTCTTGCATTAGAATGAGTTGCAATATAATTCTTCCTGGAAGTATGCTTTAAATGCATCTCAAAATTTTTTATATAACATTTTTGCTCTCATTCAATTCAAAATGTTTTCTAATTCCATTGTGATTTCCCCTTCAATTCTTACTAATTTTAGAAGGGTATTAAATTCTAAATACTTGAGGATCTTCATATTTACCTTTTTTGTGATTGATTCCTAGGTTAATTCTATTGTGATTAGAGAACATGGTGTGTATAATTTCAATCTTCTAAAAATTATTTTGATATGCTCATATAGCCAGGCAAATTTAAATTTTAGTGAGTAGTCCATGTGTCCTTGAAAAGTATATGAATTCTGCAGTTGTTGGCCGCACTGTTTTCTATATAGTAAGTCAGATTGTTTCATGTTGTTTTAATCTTCTATATCCCTACAGTTTGTCTGTTTCTTCTGCTAGCTTCTAAGAGAGAATTACTAAAGCCTCTCAGTATTATTGTGAATTTGCTATTTACCTGTAGTGTTGCCCATTCTTGTTTTACATAATTTGAGACTATAGTGGTAAATACATAAAATTTTAAATTCTTACATCTTTCCAATGAATTAATTCTTTTTATAATTATGAAGCCACTCTTTGTTGCTATTAACACTTATTGTATTAATGTTTACTTTGATATTATTATAGCTACACCAGTTCTTTTTGGTTATTGTTCGTCTAGTATATACTGTTCCATTTTTTTCTTATAGCCATAATGTGTCCTTATTTTTAAAATATATTTTCTATAAGCAGCAAAGGATTTTGAAAAGTTGAGTCTTACCAACTTTGTCCTTTTGTTGAAGTGTTTGGTTATTTTTAAAATAAATATCGATATATTTGGTCTCTGTCTACCATTTTATTATTTGTTTTCTATTTAACTCAGTTGTTTTAGATTCTTTCTTCCCTTTCTTACTTTCATTGGGACTAATTGAGAAGATTTATTATTATTCAGTTTGTCCGACTACACCACCCAGCTAATTTATGTATCTTCCATTACTCTGTTAGTGCTTACCCTAGAAATTACAATACAGATTTCTGACTTATTTGATTCTACTGTGAATTTTACTCTCACCGCTTGGCTATGCAAAGACCTAAGAACACCAACTTCATTTACTACCTTCTATCTTGTGCTAATGTTGTCATACATTTCAATTCCATGTATTTTTCTGACATTATATTTTGAAATTTTTCAAACATAGAAAAGTAGAATTTTATAGTGAACATTCATATACTCATAGATTCCACTCCTGACATTTTAGTTCTTCTTTATCATTATACAGTGTTCCTCTCTAGTTTTAGAAATACTCCTTGTCTTAAAATCTGAGCCTCAACATAACTGAATTGCTGCTTCTGGTGGAGAAACACACTTAACCCTGTTTCTATGCATAGTTCCATTGGCAGCAGTTGATCGGACCCATGAGCATTGTTAGAAACATAGCTTTGCCAGGCAGAGAACAAAACAAATAATTCTCAGATGAAGTAAAAAAGACAAGTAACCTCTTAGAGTGCGAATTTATGAGATACTGAAGTGGTGGCTACTAATGTAAGAATTTTGGAAAAGGTGATCTGAGATGTGTCCTAATCACTAATATCATATGGGAAAGATATATAATAATTTATGGTATTGTCTAATCTTGTATATTATATAACATTGCACGCAATAGTATAATATATAGATTATAGATACAATTATATATGGTGTTTTATATAATACATACAATATATTTTATATCTACTTATATAACATTATATAAAATATAGCAACGATATAACCCTGTGATTTATGTGGATAACTAGATAAAAAATAATGAAAAGGATTGCTGAAAGTGGGAAGTCTGTTGTTGGATGTAGTCCTGTCCTTGCTTGCTGATTTTCTGTGCCTAATTAATTAATTCAGGAACTGTCTGATTGACTAATTGTATATCCTTAATTCTATAGTTGGCATTGCTGATGAGATGATGTATGTTGAATTACTGTAAGCAAAAAGTTGCTTTGCTTTTGATTCTGATTCATCCTAATGATACGTGTTCGTGTTGTACTGGGCTTGAGCGAAATCATTGCATTAGTGGAACCGCCATCAGAGATTGCTGTAAACATTTCCGTTACACTAATTGCTGTGATTTAGTCCAATCTGTGAAAAAAACAGGAGAGCAACATGACCCTCTTACAAACATTCTTTTTGTTGTTATTTTCCTTAGAATACAAAAATATACCCATAATTGCCTGGTAGACACAGTGTTTAATCTATAAAAATGGAATTTTTAAATAAAATGATGGCAATAGTGTAACATGAAGGCAGCATATCTGATTTTAACAATGTTATTGCTTATGTCCCTATGGTCACAAATTACAATTATTGTTTGTTATTGTTGCTCTTTAACTTGTGCAACTACTTGGGAGCCCACCTAAGATCCAAAGACTAGTATTTGTATTGTGAAGCACACACAGACTTGCAGGAATTCCTCCCTAAATAGTTAGAACATTTTCATGGACATAGGGGAAGGAGACCATCAGGGAATATAAAAAGGTCAGTTACAATACCTTTGGAGGCACTGCAGAGATTGGTAGAATATCAGTCTTAGTTAATTATCTATAAAGCCTGGCAAGGTAAGCTTGGGTATCAGGCACTAACTGAAATATTGAGAGATGTATTGAACATGGTTCAGATTTTGCAACTATCAGAGATTATCTACACTTACAATACATTTGATTAGATATGTGTATGTGATATTAGCAAAGGACTCCTTGCATAAATAGGAAAGGGAAAAGGATATCCTTTTAATCCTTAGAAACTTCTTGATTCTTTTCTCCTCCCCCTCCCTCTCTCCCTCTCTCCCTCTCTCTCCCTTCCTCCTTTCCTCCCTTCCATCCTTTTGTTCCTGAGGTTTCTTCCCAGGTAGACTCCCTGTGTGTTTTGTGTGTGTGCTTTCTTATCTCTGTATTTCATGTTAGGGACTTTCATCCAGTGTCTGATATTCTCAGTTATCTGCTGATTAGAAGCTTATTAGAGGCTCTGAACAGTGAGATGGGCAGGCCAACTGAACTGAGAACTTCCCTCTAGGGTAGGATTCCCAAATTTTCTTGGTTTTGGCTCCCCTAGAATCTCAATCATTTAATCATGGCACTTCTAGGCCCAAAGAAATGCCCGATACTTTCTTTATTAGGTAGCTGGGTCCAAGGAACTTAATAGTAGTTTGCATGGTGAGCAACAGAAATGGCTGTTTCCTTTTTAAGTTCAAAATGTCTCACAGTGAGACATGGTGCCGCAGTGAGTCTTAGTGCACTGGTTGGGAAGTGCACTGTAGGATGACTTGGCTGGGAGGCTTGTCAATACAGAGGTTCCATGCAAAGTCATTTGACTGGGCTTGTGTCTGAATGATGGAGGTCTAAGACCCTTCAACACTCCATGGGCTTTCTGCATTAATGTGGAAATCAATCAGAGATAGCCTTTCAAAAAGATGATCTAATATGGAATTATTTAATCTACTCAAACTAGACCTTCTTTATTTGTACGTGGCAATACCACACACATATTTCTTTGGGGTTGGGGTGGACGACCACACATAGTACCTTACCTTCTTGGTGGTGTCTTCCATGTCTCATCAGTCACCTTGTAAGTGTGGATTCTCTCTCTTTCCCTAGCAACAACCTAAACCGTCACTGTGGCCTGGAGGTGGTATGAAGGAACTCATGGAAATGAGGCCCACAGCTTCTGGCCAGAGTCTTGGCCTTCCAGGGTTAGGAAAGTGAAGGGATAGTACTCCCTGCACTGGGAACCAGTGTCACTGAGCCATGAAAGCTCAGGGCTTTAACTGAATGAATCCTAATATGTCGGTCCGAGATATGATTGATGCACTTATGTTCTATGCTACTCCAATACTTCTGATTGTAGGTATAACATACATGCAAAGTGGGCTAAACTAACATATTTTCAGAAGAAGTAGAACCTTCCAGGGACATAGGCCACTCTTATGGACTGGCATGCTAAAGTGCTGTGGCCAGAACGAGGACTGAAAATCATGATTCCTACACACAAGCACTACACAGGTTAAGACTATGTCTTGATCTACCAGATCCAGAGAAGTTTTTCTGTCTCCTCTCAGCGAGTGTATACCTCGCTCCCAGCCATTTGGAAACCGTGTGGGGGAAGCAGACTGAGGTCTCTACATTCATGATGCTTTCATTCAATTTTCCTGTTTGCTACACTCCCCACCACTGTGCCTGGGGGTCTCCAAGTTTGAGGGAGATGACTGCACAGAAGCCTATAGAAAAGAAGGGGCACAGAGACTGACTGCTCCTCAAACAGCTCTTCACTAATCTGTCTCTTCACTCCACTTCCAAGGGTATCTGATGCCATTCATTTATGAGCCTTTGTAATGCTGTGTGGATAAGATTCATTCTTGGCTTTCACCACTGCTGCCTTAGGATTCAGCTTTCCAGTTCTGTTAAGTTAGACACCACTTATCCATCTGTTTTCCAGCTTCCCACATTTAAAAAATGGTCTCCCCTTTATTTTCCCCGTTCTTATAGGTTTATCTCTTTATTTGTTTTGAATCTCTTCACTGTAGTTTTAGTAGAATTTAGGGAGAGAGTTAAATTAGATATGCCTGTGCTACCTATCACATTTCCATTTGTTCATTCATTCTTGAGAATCTTCACATGCCAGATTTTGAGTGCTAGGTTTTAAAATATGGGAAGACCAACACTTGGGTACCAAGTGGCTCACGGCTGGAGGGCGGAGAGAACCAATGGGGTTAATAAAGATTGTAAATGAACACAATGATAACAGCACATCAGAAGTTAGTGTCAGGTTCAGTGGTAGTGTGAGATTAACTACCAGAGTTAGGTACTGTTGGATGTGAACTCTTGGATGGACAAGGCTATAAGTTGGGTATCTGCAAAGTTTATGGCTGAAAAAGCAAGGGAAAGGCAGGGACTCACAAGTACTATCCCAGTTGTTTTGGGTACAATGGAATTCCCTGTCCCCCTCTTCATTTGTCCCTGCCCTTGCCAGGGTAAGGATGGGACTCTCTGTCCCTCCCCATCCTTCCCTACATGGGATGTAGGGGGTAATTTTTTTGTCTGTGTGTGTGTGTGTTTTTAGCAAAATAGCCTATTGAGTTATGCCACATAAGATGGTCAGTGTTAAGAAGAGAGATGTTTGCTCTGCAGGTGTCCCACTCAGGAGACTTTGAGATTCCAGGACAGAAGACATTGCACTTGAACCACAAAGGTATTTGGGACCCAGAGATGAGAGGTAGGAGACAAGCAGGAAGGGAGGCAGAGGGAAAAGAACTCCTGGCACCTGTGTCAGGAGGACTTGGGGCCAGACTGAAAGACAACGGAGCTGTGAAGAATTGTTTGTGCTGGTTTATTGACTTTGAATCCTTCTGGATTCTTCCTGTTGATGGACTGAGATTTCTGAACTTTAGTGTGAGTTAAAGGCAGCTTTAATTTTTTTCATTTATAAGAGAGTTCTTTTAAAAAACCTGAGCCTTCCTTTTTCTAACTTCCTCTTTCTTTATATTTCTCCTTCCCTTTATCTAACCTTCAGGGTTACCTCCCAGTCTCAGATGGGAAAGTATATGAGTCTTCAATAGCACTTAGAGTACTTAATGAGCAATGAGAGTACTTAATGATTTCATCTACACATAATCCAAACGTCTTGGTTCTCACCAGCTGAAGACAATTCATCTCAGTCCCATTGATATACCCTGCCCACCTGGATTCAGGGATGCTAGTGTTTTGCAAGTCTTAGGGACTCTCCAAGTGTCCATAAAAAATCAGTACTTGATTGTTAACTCAGTGTAATGGCTCCAGATCCCAGTGCTTTGGGTTCGTCTTGGTCACTGTTACTCCTGCTACTTCAAAACTGTGAGAAAGAGAATGTTCTGTGTTGTACCCTATTGGGAGTTCCAGTTCAGGTTGATTGAACCCTGGAATGTTACAGCTCTAGAAGCTAAGCATCTGCAGAGTGAGAAATTGAAAAAGCAATTGATGTACAACTACTTTCTCTCCAGCTCAAACACAAGCCTGAGTAAGTGTCTGGACAAGACCTGGGGCCATGGAGGGCCTCTAGGAAGTGCTCAGGGACCACTAGGTGTCTCCAGTCTCAGGACACTGGCTGCATCTTACTCACCATGAAGACACCTTCTTTGCATTTTCCAGGGGCAATGTTTTTCTCCTTGCACTATGGCTGCTCCACCCTCCACCCCTGGGCCAGGTGCCCAGCATGGGGCAGGCCATCAGATGTCACTATTTTCCTGAACTCCCTAGTCCATCAGTCCATATGTGAGTGAATGAGTGCACAGGCATGTACTGGAAGGAACCCAGAATGTTGCTTGACTCACGTTTAATAAAACAGACAAGTTAGACTCACCCTATTGTGCAAATATTTTCAATTTAAGTTTGAGTTTCTATTGTAATGGTCTGTTTCCCTCCATAGTAAAAGAATCCAAAAACATTCAGTAGATTACATTTTGGGGGTACAAGCCCTTGAAATCATGTCCCAGTCTAATGGAGAATTTTATACTAGTACAACTCTCTCACCTTTGTGTCCTTTCCCTCTCAGATTCTGGCATGCCAAACCACAGAGGGCATAGTCAGGTTCAACTTCCTTGTTTTCTCTGCTTCAGGTCCAACTGAGAGAAAAGGATCTTGCATACTGAGTGCATGTTCCATTTTCCCTCTCAGAAGCAGAGCCAAAACCTAGCAGCGGAAGGCAGTCGATTTATTCTAACATATGCTTCATGTAACGTGAGATGTTGGAAAATTCTGATAGCTGCACCGAATTGAATGCAGTCAGCAAATCCCATGGTCATGCGTAATTTAAACAAGTGGGTTAGCCAACCTGGAACTAGACACCTTCATGTATGAATGTAAGGGTGAGTTGCCAAGGCACCCTCAAGAATGTCCTATATGCCTATTGAAGCAGGAATCCAAAATGAGAAAAATGCAAATGGCTGTAGTACATGTGCATGTTAGAAAGATGAGCCCTTGCCAATTCAGTGAGCTCCTCTCTAAAAGCCCAAGTCTGTGGCTTTCATGAAGTAAGAAAGCGCTGGGCCCAACTACTGATTAGGAGAGGAAAAAGGATTCTAGCTGTATAGAGCTACTGTAAGTCCTTTGGAAGGAACTGGTGTACAGTCTATAATGGGTAATAAATTGATAAAGGGATGTGCATGATGGATAAGAAAGAACAGTCCTGACATGACTCATACCCTCTAAGTAGTCAAAATCATTTGACCTGCAAATGTTTCATTGGTTTGAACCTACACTAAATGACACCATTTAATGCTTTCTTTCTCTAGCTCCCAAACTCACAGAACATGGGTACTCACCCAGAACAGATATTCTCAGAGTCCCAAGTGAATATAAAACTCTATTCAATCCCATCCCTAAACATACATACAGGCTACAAAGGAGAGTTCTATTTAGGATTCTACCTACTTTTAAAAAATTCTTTTGCTACAGCTTTTTAAGTACACGTAGTAGGATCTTTTCTACCCTAACTCCAGGATTAAACCAGCACACCAAAGCAAAAGAGATGCCTTGACATGCTTTTAAGTCATACATTGGGCAAATTTGATATCAAAAATCACCACAAGTCAGTGGTGTTTTCATTTGGGGAGAGAATTTAATTTCAGTATTATGAACCCTGGATACCAGCAGGTGTTTCCCTTCATTCTCTCTTTTCTTCAGTCTACGTCCATGGATGGGAAAGTTCTACAGAGACCATGGTGTTGTGCAGACGAATCCTACT
Source organism: Artibeus jamaicensis (assembly GCF_021234435.1). Lineage (NCBI taxonomy): Eukaryota > Metazoa > Chordata > Mammalia > Chiroptera > Phyllostomidae > Artibeus > Artibeus jamaicensis. The sequence goes on along the minus strand of NW_026521814.1, from coordinate 11,352,615 downwards.
TTTTCTGTGGGGGTGTTTTCTATGGAGGGTAGTTAATGCCATCATTAAAGGGACTCTGCAAAACAAGCTGGAGAAATGAAGGGGATAAAAGAAAAGTAATTCGTGTCAGAAATCTGTCTTCAAAATGTAATATTTTAGGAAGGAGAATGGCCTCATGGTCAAACCGTGTTCTATGGGAGTCCTGAATTTCCGAGTTCTTTATCCCCTACTTCATGTAAAGGCCTTCAAATGGGTGGCCTTTTTCTATGCACATTTGTACATGGTTTAACTGAATGTGGATTATTGTTGTAACTTAAAGGAGCTTCCACCCCCCTCAAAAAATACAGACAAAAATATTTACCACATGAGTCCTATTCTTCAAGAAGTCTTGCCTGACTTATGCTAGCTAAGTGTCCCAGGAGAAGTCCAATATGAGCATTTTGATTCAATTAGTGCCTTATAAACTGCAATTATAATAAATATCAGCAGATTACTAGTAGGGACTAATCAATTATTTTGTGAATTATGAGGCTCACATATGGAGATATTTACTCAAAATTTTTACTATGTCATTCACTTACATGTGTTGTTACCATTTTGTTATGCAAATTGGTGCCAAGACTGGCCAATAATAAAAGGTATTTTTTCTTCTCTTGACAGCAATTGTTGAGATTAATATAACAGACTCTTGGTGGAATTCTGCTAGCATCAGACACTGTGCAAGGACCTAGAGATTCAAGCCATTAAAAAGTCATGGTCCCTGTCTACTTAAGAACTGACAGTTTGGAGGAAGACATGTATTCAGATGATTTTCAGTCACGTGGCAAATGCAGCTCTAGATGTACACCAGGGCCTGTGGGACACTTTGCTGATCAGCATGAGTCAGGCAAGACTTCTTGAAGAGTAAGACCCAGCTGCTAAATATTTTTGTCTGAACATTTTTGGGGGAAAGCTTTTCTAAGACAGAAAAGTAATCCGTGTCCAATTGAATGGTATAGAAATGTGTAAAGAGAAAGTGAAATGAGTTGAGTCTTACAGAGTAGCTATGAGAGTCCTCCCAGTCCAGTGTAGATTTGGGTTGGGAGAGATCTGAATGTGTTTCATAGAAATCAGGGTAGAGAAGGGAAAGGGAGGGCGGTAGGAGGAGGAGGGGGAGGGGGAAAAGAGGGAGGAGGGGCAAGAGGAAGAAGAGGAAGAGAGAGGAAGAGAGAGAAAGAGGGAATAAACAATAAACAGTGGGCCAAGGCCTAGGACAGCAGGAGACTGGGGTTAAGAGGACAGGTGGTGAATTGGCCTTGACCAAGTGCAGGATCAACTCTGCAGGAACTGTCCTTTTGAGATTGGAGGGAAAGTGATTGTGGCTGTCAATGAGGAGTGTGTGCGTGTGTGCATGTGTGTGTCAGTGTATATGTATCAGCACACAGAGTAGAAAGTTAAGGTAGCTTATTTCTGATTGTGTCCCTTCCAAACTCATGCTGAAATCCCAATCCCCATGTTATGTTATGGTATTAGAGGGTAGGGCCTTTGGGAGGTAGGTAATGAGGGTGGAGCCCTCGTGAATGGGATTAGTGCCCTTATAAGAAGAGACTAGAGTTTACTTCTCTCTCTTTCTCTGCTCACCTCCATGTGAGGATACAGGGAGAAAATGTCCATCCATAAACCAGATACTGGATCTGCCAGTTCTTTGATCTTGGACTTCCTAGCCTCCAGAATTGTGAGAAATGCATGTTGGTTGCTTCAGCCACTCGGCCTATGGTAATATGTTATAGCTGCTCTAACCAACTAGGACACTATGCAACATTCATTAAACACCTATCAAGTGCCTACTATGTACCTACCAAGCACTGGGAATAAGTAATAAACAAATCAGCTGAAGTCCCTCCTTGTGAGGGTGCAGATGAAAATATGCCCTATGGAAATGGGAAACCCAGTAATGGCTGTAGCACAATTGCTGGTAAATTGTAGCAATAATTAGAGAGGAGTTAGCATCTTGTGATCTCTAATATCCACTAATTTGATGTAATATCCAACTGGGAATATTTCTTCCTTGACCATTTGGACAAGAGTGAGGTGGATTACAGTAGATACTACTGTACTTGGGATACTTGTCCAGGCCATGGCCTCTCTTTCTAAGGACTGCCTTCACCCACCCATGAGGATAGATCCAGAAGACATGTTTATATCATGTTGACCTTGACCATGCAAGTCAATTCAAACAGGAATGGGCACCTGGCTAAAGCTGATTCATTCGATTTTTACCCTGGAAATTTGGAATTGGTCCTGAGAGAGCTACTCTGTTTCTGCAATTGCTTTAATTAAAGATATGTAAATTGAGGGACTGTGAGCATGACCATGCTTGGCTCTTTTTATTGAAAAGCAATCTAGGGAAAAAAGAGAATTAATTGTGACAGGAGTGTAGGGAGAGGCAGGGTTGAAAGGCCGTTTAGTGAGAGAGAGAGGAAGATTTTTTGTTTGTTTAAAACTGTTTTGTATGGAAGTTTTGGATTGTATCTCTGAACTGTATATTGGGTTAGATACTTTTACTGGTGTTTTAGAGACAAGCTAAGGCAAAGCAAGGTCACTGTCAATCACATTGTTCTTGCACTAAAGGGGTCTAGCTCCTGTGTTTTCTAACATCAAGACCAAGGCTTAGCTTGATAGTGTCTAGGTTCAGGGAGGTCTGTTAAGGACAATCACAAGTAGATTTAGCTTGAAATATGTAGTTAATACTTGAGCATGTGATGAAATCTGTTATCATTTTTATAACTTTAATTATTAAAACATATTCCATGAAATAAAGTTTTTTGCAACTTCTTCCATGCACATCTTTTCAAAAACAGAAAAAAATTAACCGATCAGTTAGCTAACAAAGCATTCTTGTTCCCGGTTTAAAACTTTGAAGAGAAACAATAGTGTCGAAAGCTACAGTGAGCATATTCATGACCATTAATCCCTAGTATACGGGAAGCATTAGACTTTTAGAGAATCTTAATGCTCTTTTCTTTTTTTTTGGTAAGAATTGAATATAATTTTTAGATTTTTCTAATGGCCAATTAAGTGCATTTTCATTTTATTGGTGATTACCTAGTTAACTACAGAGGACAATTCTTTTTAAAAACTCTGAGTCAAAAAAGTATGCCTATTTCAGGAATATCTATAAATTTTATTACTTCATTTTTGTAGTATTCATATCATTAACAAACTTCAAAGGCAGAAAAGGTTCTGTGCAAGTAGAATTTTGGGGTCAGTAGGAAAGCTGGCTCTAAGAATTAGCTTTTCCATTTTTATATCAAAGGTTTTATTCTAGCATTATTTATTCCTTCAACCTCAAGAAATGAATGTGAAATTTAGTCTAATTTAAGATATGTTTTATTATGTAAAAGTTCAAAATACATAAAAGGGGAATGAGTAGTAATGAATTCTTCTATACCCATCACTTGACAGTTGTTCCTATTTGCCATATTTGTCTGCTGAAATATTCTAAAGTAAATTCCAAACATTGTGAGGTCACCCTCAAATAGTTCAGTATACATCTCTATACACAAAGGCATTTTCTTATACAATCACTATGTTTCTATGGCACCCATCAACAATCTTTCGTTGTCATTAAATATCCTGTCCATATTCAATTTACTCCAATTGTCCTCTCAATTTTTTTAGTTGCTTTGTTCAAACCCAAAAAGGTCCAAGTCGTGTGTTTGGTTGTATGTGTTTTAAGTCTTTAAATCTAGAGCAATTCTCCCCTGACCCCTTTTTAAGTCATACCATTGACTTAAAAAGACTGGTTATCCTATAGAATGACCCACATTTTGGATTTGTCTCATTTCTTCCTCATTATACCTTTGGGTTTTTTCCTTTTTCTCCCACGTTTCTTTTAATTCTACAGGCTTTCATATATTTGGGTTTTGCTTCATATTGCATCATATAAGGAGACAAAAAATATCTGGGTATTTCAAGATTGATCAATGAGTTCCCTTGGCAAGCACCGAATCTTCCCATTATAATGTTGTGGGTTTCCTTTTACAACGAGAAGTAATCTACTGTCCCAAACTGAGCCCTTCATCCACCCTTCACTTAGCATCCTTTGATGTTCATTGCCTGAATCCATCATTACATTAAGGGTTCCATAATAATGATTTTATAGTTCTGTCTTTTCTTTATTATGTATTAACTAGAATTCTTTAAAAAATGTTTCTTCATCAACGAGCACTAGTCAATTACTCTGAAATATAACAGAGACGAAATTAAGGCCTAAGTGTTTCCTTTAGTTATAAATTTTCATAGTAATAGTCCATTGTTTTTAAGTATTGGCCACTAAAATTGCTTAAACAATACCACTTGTGATATCATTAAGGTAATGGCAAAATCCTTAATCCCTGAGCCAGAATGCTACATGTCAGGAATGGGCTTCTCATGAAGACTACATCTCTGTGTAATAATAGGTAAGATGGCTACTTTAAGGTACCTGCATAGAAAGGGCTGCTTATTCTTAAAAGTTTTAGAAGTAAAATTTATTTTTACCTTTAAGCTCATAGATTTCTTCCTCTTTCAATCACAGAACATAAATAAACCCATTTAAGCTATTCATAGTGTATACAACATCTATACAGAAACTCAGAGACACATAGTTAAGATAGAATAGTGGAATAGCGGGTGTGGAAATGAAGATCCTTGGAAACTTTTCTGGGTTCCAAAGGAGGAACCCAGTTAAAAGGAGGGTCTCTAAGCAATGGTATTGAAGTATTGTAGTATCTAAGCACTAATTGAAGTATTTTACTTAGAGAGTTTAAATTAGAACATTTCTTCATTTATTAAGCATGGGTCAATATTAAATAACAAAATAGTCTAATCTAGTTATTTACACTTCTGTTGGCATCCACAGAGCTTTGAGTTATTTATTTATTTATTTGTTTGTTTTTATTGAATTTATTGGGGTGATATTCATTAATAAGATTATGCAAGTTTCAGGTATATACTTTTACAATACATCCTCTGTATATTGTACTGTGTGTTCACCACCCAAAGTCAAGTCTTCCGCCACCATTTATCTTCTTTTTACCCTCTTCTACCTCCACTCACCACCCTTTCTCTCTGGTAATCACCATACTATTGTCTGTGTCTATGAATTTGTTTGTTTTCTTTTGCTTAATCCTTTCACCTTTTCCACTTAGCTCTGCAAATCTTCTCTCCTCCAAGAGCTGTGCATCTGTTCTTTGAATCTATACATCTGTTCCTATGTTGTTAGTTCATTTTGTTCATTAGATTCCACACATTAGTGAAATCATATAGCACTTGTCTTTCTCTGGCTGACTCATTTCACTTAGCAAATACTCTCCAGGTCTACCATGGTATAGCAAAAGGTGGATTTTCTCCTTTTTATGGCCACGTAGTATTCCACTATGGAAATGTACCACAGTTAATTGTATCCATTCATTTGCTGGTGGGTACTTGGACTGCTTCCAAACCTTGGCTATTGTAAATAATGCTCCAGTGAACATAAGAGTGCATATATTCTTTCAAATTAGTGTTTTGGGTTTCTTCAGCTATATTTCCAGAAGTGAAATTGCTGGGTCATAAGGAAGTTTGATTTGTAATATTTTGAGGTAACTCCATACTGCTTTCCACAGTAACTGCACCAATCTGCATTCCATCAACAGTGCACAGGAGTTCCCTTTTCTTTACATCTTTACCAGCACTTGTTGTTTGTTTACTTATTGATGATGGCCATTCTGACAGGTGCGAGGTGTTACCTCATTGTGGTTTTAATTTGCATTTCTCTAATGATTAGTGACACTGAGCATCTTTTCATATGTCTATTGGCTATCTGTATGTGTTTTGGGATAAGTGTCTATTCAGGTCATTTGTTCATTTTTTAATTGGATTGTTTCTTTGGTGTTGGGTTTTATAAGTTCTTTATGAATTTTGAATATTAACTCTTTATCAGATGTATCATTGACAACTATGTTCTCTCATTCAGTAGCTTGTCTTTTCATTTTGTTGATGGCTTTCTTTTGCTATGCAAAAACATTTACTTATTTTTCTTTTATTTCCCTTGCCCAAGGAGATATATCAGGAAAAGACTGCTATGAGAAATATATGAGATTTTACCATCTCTTTTCTTCTAGGATTTTTATGGTTTTGAGTCTAACATTTAAGTTTCTTATCCATTTTGAGTTTATTCTTGTGTATGGTGTACGAAGGCAGTCTACTTTCATTTTTTTGCACATATCTGTCCAACTTTGCCATCACCATTTATCCAATAGACTATCTTTACCTCATTGTATGTTCTTGCCCCTTTGTCAAATATTAGTTGACCAAAAAGGCTTGGGCTTATTTCTGGGCTCTCTATTCTGTTCCATTGAGCTATATGTCTGTTTTTATGCCAGTACTGTTTGGCTTTGTTGTATCGTTTGACATCAGGTGGCATGATTCCTCAAACTTTGTTCTTCTGTTTCAAGATTGCTGTAGCTATGTGAGGTCTTCTGTGGTTCCACATAAATTTTTGGAATATTTGTTCTAGTTCTGTAAAATATACTATTGGTATCTTAATAGGAATTGCATTAAATCTATAGATTACTTTAGGTAGTATGGACATTTTAATAATGTTAATTCTTTCTTTTAATTAACACAATACATGCTTCCACTTGTTTGTATTTTTTTTTATTTCTTTCTTCAAGGTCTTATAGTATTTTGAGTATAGTTCTTTTACATCCTTGGTTAAATTTTTGTATGTATTTTATTTTATGAAGCAATTGTAAATGAGATTGTTTTCTTAGTTTCCCTTTCTGATAGTTCATTATTGGTGTGTAAAAATATAACTGACTTCAGAATATTTATTTTATATTCTGTTTCTTGACTGAATTCATTTATCCATTCTAGCAGTTTTGGTGGAATCTTGAGGGTTCTCTATATACAGTATCATGTCATCTGCAAATAACAACTTTACTTCTTTCTTTCCAGTTTGGTTTTCTTTTATGTCTTCATCTTGTCTGATTGCTGGGGTTAGGACTTCCAGCACTATGTTGAGTAAGAGTGGGGAAAAGCAACATCCCTATCTTGTTCCTAATCTTAAGGGACATGCTTTTAGTTTTGGCCATTGAGTATAATGGTGGGATGTTGGCTGTGGTTTTGTCATACGTGGCCTTGATTGCACTGAAGTATGTTTTCTCCACTCCCATTCTGCTCAGTTTTTAACTATAAGTGGGTGCTAGATTTTATCAAATGCCTTTTCTGCATCTATTCATATAATCATGTGATTTTTATCCTTCATTTTGTTTATGTGGTGCATCAATTGTTTTGTTGAGGATGCTGTATCAACCTTGCACCCCTGGAATACATTTTACTTGGTCATGGTATATGATCTTTTTAATGTGTTACTGAATTCACTTTTCTAAAATTTTGTTGAGGATTTAAGCATCTGTGTTCATCAGGGATATTGGCCCATGATTTTCTTTCTTTGTAGTGTCTTTATCTGGTCTTCTAAGTCACACCACTGATTTTATGATAGAAAAAGCAAGGCTTTCTCCAGGGCACTGTTGTCTTTGGATTGTGGTGTCATATTACACAGGAGAAATGCATTCTTCCTTCATGGTTAAGGAACACAGAAAGCCCACTCCCCCCAACTTCCTGCTGCTGTAGTTAACTTGGAGTAGAGAATCAGGAAAGGACAGAATCGGTGGGAGGAGGAAGAAGGACATTTATTTCTAAAGGAACCAGTGTCTATAAGGAGAGGAATTCAAAAGTCTCTGAGCTGTGAGTGGCAGGCAAACCTTTGACCCAATAAGGGAGACTTGAGACGATACCAAATGGTGAACACATTGCCTTTTGCATCTCATTTTTTCATTCACAAAATTAAGTAATGACATTCTGGGAAGGGGGCAGAAAATGCTATAGTGCCGAATATACAGTACGAAGTCTATGTCATTACAGGTAGCAGATTGCATTTAACAAGCCATATGGGTTGTAATTGTCTAAGTATGATTAATTCATAATGTTGGTTCACTTTATGCTTTATATTATGACTTGTTATTATTTCATTTAATTACAGCGTAAGTCCTTTTTCTCGGTGTGATTGGGACCCTGTAGTAATTTTGACATCCCTCTGATAATAACAAGTAACTGCCCAATGTTTCTGAAATTTACCTGGGACCTTTTTCTACTGGTGGAAGTTCTGTGAAAGAGCTAAGTAAACTTGGAGCTGATGGTGCATCCTTCCGTTGGAGAACTTCACTTGCAGCCTGAGGAAAACTTTATACTGAAGGTGGGAATAATGGCTTTCTGCTCAGTTTGTTGTAAATTGCAAATGGGTGAGTGAAGGCTGTAATGATCACTGTTGTTCAGCATCTGGTGAATGTCTTTACTAGCTGACAGCTGTTAGCCATGGGAATGTGGTATGCTACCCAGAGCTTTTTTTGTTTTAAGTAGGTGGGGATTGTTCTAGAAGCAAGTATCACCAGTTGATGTATCAAAACAAAACAAAAAAAAAGAACAATTTTATTTTCAGGATTAACTTCCCCATGGTACATTTAGTAAAAACAGAGCCTTTTGCATATTATCATGGAAATGCTACAGCCTCTTATGCTCAAAATTCAAGATTTTTATTACATTTTTAGCACAAGAATTTAAATTAGTATTCTGAACCCTATTTAGCCTCTGTCAGAGACAAATCCAAATTGCTAACAAGCACAAGATAAATTTAGGAGAATTGGCTAATGTCCTGAGATTGGGTTCAAGATGAGTCAGTAAAACTCAACAAAAAAGGAAACAATTTCTGAAGGTAACAGCTTGAAGGGGTAACATTGGAAAGTATAGTACTTTGCATTGGGATAAGTAGTTTGACTATATTTTGAAAGTGTGGAATTTAAGAAATAATAATATAGGCAAGTTTGGAGTAAATATTTCGATCACTAAGATTATGCTAAGACACTTTAAAGCTAGGCTTTGGGTGACTAATACAACTTAAATAAGAATAAGTATATCATTTGAAAAGAAAATTATTACTTGAAGGTTTTAAAATTTTAGAATAGTATTCTTTCTCTTTTTTTCAATAATTAAAAAGTCCTTTTTCATTGCTTTATCCAGATTTTTTTCTTTCACATTTCAAAAACATCATTACTGGATTTAAGGGCCGTGGAATTTTGGCCTCCCTTCATTTCTTCCTCCCTTCCTTTCTTCCTTCCTTTCTTTCTTTTATTGATAGAAGCAAAAACTATTTTGATAAGAATCAGAGAGGGAGAGAGAGATTAAGACAGACATGGAAAAAGAGTCTTAGCTCACAGGCTTGGGTCTGCATGCTGTGAATCTGCTATTTTAAGAACTGAGGTGTTGGCAGAGTTATGGTCTGAGATGATCCAGCCTATAACTGCATACTTTCCATGTGAAAATACGAGAGAGAAGTTTTGAGGTAAAGGAAAAGGAGGTGGTAATGTCTCCTCTGGGAAGTTTTTAGAGAAAGAGGGCTTTTTTTTCAGTCCTCACCCGAGGACATTATTTTTTCATTGCTTTTAGAGAGAGAGAAATGGAGAAAGAGAGAGAGAGAGAGAGGGAAACATCAGTGTGAGACGGAAACATTGACTGGTTGCCTCCCATACACATCCAGACTGGGGATGGAACCCACAACCCAGGTATTCCTAACCTGGAATCGAACCTGCAAACTTTTGATGCGTGGGACAACTGAGCCACACCAGGCAGGGCAAGAAGACCTAAGTTTTAGAGTTAACAAGTAGAGCCTCCTGGGAGAATAGAAGGAGGGACAATTCTAATGCCTGGAAATTTTTCCTCTTTGCTGACTCAGAAGATGAAACACTCATTCCTCTGATCTTTGGTCCTTGCCTTATCTAATACCAGAACCTGTATAGCTGTGTGTCTTTCTTCTCTGTGAAAATGCCAAAACTTGTCATCAGAGGTGGTTTCCTTTAGATGGTTGTTGGTCACCCTGTTGGCTGAGGATGATGTTGAAGATGATGAGAGTGATATTGGTAATCCTGAGGAGTGTAGCTAACCTTAACTGAAGTAGTAAGAGAACTACTTTTTTTCCTTATAGTTTGGAATTATTTATTTTCTTTCCTTTTTTTAACAGTTCATTTTTAATTGTATTTTTTCATTACCATTTATCCCCCCATATCCTCTACTACCTCCACCCTCAACCCTACAATCACCACACAGTTGCCCATGTTCACGCGTCCTTTTTCTTTTTTGCTCAATCCCTCCATCTCCCAGTCCCCCTTCCCAAAGCTGTCAGCCTGCTCTCTATCTGTGAGTGTCTCTATTTTACTCGTTATTTCAGCTTGTTCATTAGTTCTACATAAGAGTGAAATCATATGGTATTTGCCTTTCTCTGACTAGCTTATGTCACTCAGCACAATGTTCTCCAGGTACATCCATACTGTCACAAAGGGTAAAGTTTTCTTGTTTTTTACAGCCACATAGTATTCTATTGTGTAAATGTACCACAGTTTTTTTTATCCACTCATCTACTGATGGACACTTGGGCTTCTTCCAAATCTTGGCTATTATAAATAACACTGCAGTGAACTTGGGGATGCATATATTCTTTCAAATCAGTGTTTTGGGTTTCTTCAGATAAATCCCCCAAAGTGGAATCACTGGGTCATAAGGCAGTTCCACTTTAAATTTTTTGAGCTAACTCCACACTGCCTTCCACAGTGGCTGTACCAGTTCGCATTCCCAACATGTACAAGGGTTCCCTTTCCTCCACATCTTTGCCAGCACCTGTTGTTTCTTGATTTACTGATGGTGGCCATTTTGACAAGCGTGAGATTATATCTCATTGTGGTTTTACTCTGTGTTTCTCTGATGAATAGTAATGTTGAGCATTATTTCACATGTCTGTTGGCCATCTGTGTGTCCTCTTTGGAGAATTGTCTATTCTCCAAAAAAAATGGTCCTTTGCCCATTTTTTAAATTGAATTATTTGTTTTTGGTGTTGAGTTTTGTAAATTCATCATAAATTTTGGTTTTTTTAAGAATCCAGTGTTTTAGATGTCCTTATAAGCATCAATACAGATTTTAGAAACTCCACTGGTAACGCTGATATTTCAAATCAGCCACTTCCAAAATGTAACTTCTGTAGTGTCTAGAGTTGATAACTTCATGAATGATGAATCTAGTTCTATTACTGTGTTAGAAACCAGAGTCAAAGAAAAAAAAGGGTTAAATTTGTTAGGTAAATAAGAGCAAATTGGCATGTGCTAAGAATCTTTAGTGTGTCATCTCACTTAATCCTTATAAAAACTCAGTGAGGAAAGTGTTATTTTTTTCTCTGTTTTACAGATAGAGGCTGAGATATAAAATAATTAAGGAACCTGCCTAAGGTCACTCCGCTATTCAGTGGTGAACCCAGGTCTTAAACCCAACCTTCCCAACTACAAAGTCATCAGCTTTTAACCACTGTCGGTAGAGACTTACTGGTTGGTTGATTTTCAGCAAAAGGAAGTGACTAAGGAAGTCATTGCTGTCTCGTCTCCTGATCACTCAAGTCATCACTGGGTCTCCCCGTCGCCCATCCTCCTCCCACCCTGCCCCAGCACTGCCCCACCCTCCTGCCCCAGGCCATCTTTGTGCATCTTACAGTGGGGGGCAGAACATGCAACTGTGTTTGTGAGAAAACAGCACATTGATTTACCTGTAACTGCAACATTGTAAACTCTTTGTTTGGGTAATGGTCTTTTAGGGAGCTATCAGTCGATGTGAAATAAATTACAAGGGCAACAGGCAGAGAATAAAGAATGCTACCTGCAACTCAGGGCAAGCACTCTGCCACTAACTGGCAGTCAAGTCATATAACTTCTCAAACTCACTTTCCTCAGCTGTACAGGGGAGCATTAGAGTAATTACGTCCAAGGTCTCTTTAAGTTGTAACATATAAAAAAATGAGCCATACTACTTTCATGCCACTGTTCTTATTAGGGTTGAAAACACATTTCATTTTGAGACCTAGCCTGCAAGTATATATAACATGATATAGCTTGAAAATAGTCAGAAGCAAATGGCTATACCCATTACGTTTTCCTTTTCCTTAGGGAGTCTAGGATTTGCCATTTGGGGAACGGGTACGGAGGCCTGGCAGTTTGCCAGTTCTTGTGAAAAAGGGTTGCAATGTGATTATGCCAAGAACGCTGCTTGTCAATCTGGACCCAATACTGTGTTTCTTGTCGTTGTCTGCCCCTGCCAACTGCTGCTTTCTGCCCCAGCTGTTTGGAATCCAGACCTGGCACTCTGAGGTCTGCCTTGGCATGCTGTGTATGTATGTGGATTTCTGTGTGATCTGATGGAAAGGAGCAAAGACGGCGTCATATGTGGAACTTTACCTTCTTTACCTACACATCGCCAAGTCAAATTCCAAGTTTACTGCTTCCCAGGAGACCCCCTGTCTGAGTCCCTGCTCAGCACCTTTGGCTGTATTGAGACTGCAAAGGAACTGATGCTAACCAAGCAGAAAGTAGTCAGTGGTCTAACCCAGCTGGTGGCCCAGCATAAGTAATAATGACGAATTTCTGCATATCCATAGAACTCTATGTGCATCTCGCACCTTCTGCTCTTTTGTGTTTGGTCTCCTGGGTGAACCGCAGGGATTGTTGTGACACTTATGGTTTTTCCGGCACACCTGTGGCTCCATCTCAGGTTGGGAGGCGTCTAGGTGTTTCTGTGGGAAGTGCTTCTATGCCTGTGGGCAGAGCCCAGAAACAAGGCCACCTGGCAGGGACAGTTGCGAAGCTGCAGTCATTTATTTATAGGTCAGCCTGGGTGTTGCAGTTGCTGCTGTTGCAGAATGGAGATGTTCTTTTTGGCCCATGGCTTTTCAGGTGGCAGTTAAAACAAGGACAGCCTCAGGTGCTCCAAAGAAAAGTATGTATGGTCAACAATATTACCTGTAAAATTGTGAGGTGTGTGAGAACTTTTTTCTGTCTTCTTATAATTTCCAATTTGTTCCCTTTATTTCTTTTTATTATAATTCTGCATGCATCTTGTTACTATTTATAAACCCTCAGATTTTTTAGTTACTTTGTTGTTTGAACAAAGTTGTAATAACCATTGATTCTTTCAGTAAGGATACCCAGCTGGTTGCTGGTGATACACAGATAAGAAAGACCCAACTTCTGCCATAGTACAGCTTACATTTTAATAGGGACAGGACTAAATGACCACAGTGAAGTGTGTTCAGCTCTGTGGGAGGGGACACCAAGAAGTAATTAAGAGTTTTACCTGGTAGGAGTAGAGGCTGGGACAACTGGCCCTTCAACAAAGGGCTGGGGGTTGAGCAGTCTGCGGGATATGAGGAGGTCTGACTGCGAAGACCAAAGAACACATAAGAAACTGAACCATGGAGGGTCAAAGCAGGAGGCACCCCCTCAGTGTAGGGTTTCTGAGAGGAGGTACTTGGGGCTCCAACAGTAGTCAACTCCTAATATATAGAATTTGTTCCCATTTGATTCTAAATTATTAAACAAAACATGCGAGGCTATGTGATTAGTTAGGACTTGCATCATTTTATAACTTAAACTTTCAAGGGTTTGTAGGTTTTCTTAATCAGCTCTTAAGTTTATTGAAAGTGGAGTTCATAAATTTTACTGTTTAGCATTCCCTATAATATCTAGCCCATCGCTGCCTATATGGGAGCTACTCCCTAAACATTTGTGAAGTAAGTGCAGCACAAAATAATTTCTTATTGTTTTTCTCCAAGTAATTCTAGGGCATAAGAAAGATGAGAAACCACAATTACCCAGAGTTCAACATTCTAGATTCATTACTTGCTCTTCTGGTGACCTTTTCTTCTTCCTCCTCTTCCTCTTCCTCTTCTTTAACAAATGCGCCATCTATTATTCAGGACCTTCCTTCACCCCATTTGAAATACGGATGAGTGAGTGTAACTCCTTGTAACATTTTCAGTAGCATGGTAATCTCTTCAGCATTTGAGGGGATGGAGAATGACAGCAGACAGATGGGCCCATTGACAAGTATGTCCCCTTGTGGTACTCCTGTCACAACTGAATTATTCTGTCACTTGTGCTGTCACCGGATCAAGGCTGATCCAAGAAGCACAAAGAAGAGCATATCTTCTGATTCTTAATCACAGAGGGAGGTAGCTCTGTGACATGTGAGCGTTCTGTGGAAAGGACTGACTGTATTATCTTCTAGGAGTGGTGACAGGGGGCACGGTGCAGCAGGATATACATAAGTGACCTGCTTGTGATAGTACAATATTTTGAATTGCCTCCTGATTTCGGTTTCACTTCATTCAACTGTGATCTCTTTCCCGCATTTGCCCGCCTAAATTTAAGGAGCCCCCCTTGGGACCTCAGGAGTTGTGCTGGACCACAGGCCTCACCAGCCAATCACGCTGTCTTCAAGTTAAGGGCGCTTGGTTCTCCCCCCCCCACTAGGACCCTCACCTGTCATTTCCAACGAGCTCCATGAGTGGGGCAATGTCCTGCCCATGCCCGTGTGTCTCCGCCCCATTTGTTGGGTAACTGTTTGAGGACAGGACCCCAGGGCACTCATGAGCTCAAGGAGCCTTCTGGAGGGAGGAGCTCCCATAGTTGTGCCTCTGGCACCGGACTTCCTTGCTGTGTAAGTCTCTGGGACTTGACTGGAAAGTTGTCTATTGTGATTCCAATCCCAGAAAGTACGATGGCCTTGGAAACTAAGGCAGTCAACTGTGGTAAGTCCATTTGATGTCACTTCTAGGAAAACTTATTTACTAAATATAGTTAGAATCACATTTTTTAAAACAAAAGAACTAGAATTTTTCCACTGCTCATCACACTTCCTATTTCACTAAAGTTTTTCTGAATTACTCTAGTAGCTTCATTTTACTCACTTTCTACACAAGACTTTCTATGATTTGTCAAGACGAAGCTCCCAGTGCACAAAGGCTCTTTGGTAATGAATTCAACAAGTATTTATTAAGTACTATGTTTCAGGAGTGTGGAGATTAATAAGGCCTGATACTGACTTCTGGGATTTCAACTGTCATCGAAGGGGATGGTAAAATGATGTCTGGCTAATAAGGAGTAATTCACTCACTGTCCGAAGCATCTCAGCATCTGCTTAGCACTGCCAAATAAGTGATGGAGGGGGTGTGTGTCTGGAGGTATCTAAATATTACATTTTAGGGCTCATTCCTCATACTTTGAATTTGATATATAATTATAAATACATACTAGAAACAGTCCCTTCCATTCACATTGCCTTTTACCAACCTACCCTCACGGCCATTCCCTACCTGTTCCCTGCTAACATTTGGGTATGCAACCTCTAAATTCCCTATTTTCTTATCTGTTTCTATAGTTGTTTTTGTTACTACTTTCTCAATGCATAGTTTGTGCTGCTGCCTATAAATATCAAAGCCATATTGGTAAGTGTATCCCAATAGTAAATTGCATAATTCAATGTTAGCTTAATTTTTATCCTTCGAGAAGTTTACATTTAGTTTTCCAGAGTATGTTTGCATTCCTTACTGGATTTGAACATGCTGGCTCACTTTGTATAGGAAAATAAAGCAGAGTTTACAATAATTTGAAGCAAATGCTTTGATCTAAAACACTATAGCTATAACTACTACTATTACCAAACTCCATTGCAATAAATCCCTATATCATCCAGAACAAAATCCTTTATAATTAATTGACTTTCCTGGTACTTGCAAAACACAGGTCTATTTGCTATTGGCAACCTACCTTCCTTAGAGAGAAATATACATGAAAATTACACTGGAGAAACGATGACTCGGGAATGCTGACGTTCCTTTGCATGAGGATATAATTAAATAACAAGATAACTTAATTATAAATAGAATATCCGTATGTATGTAAACATGTAGATAATACATTTATTACATTTAATATTATATACTATATCTATAATACAGATACTTATAATATTATATAGTATACTTTCAAATAGAATCATGTTTTCATAACTATTCTACTACTCAATCACAGAGTAATTTTGTCATGTCAATAAAAAATCTAGAACTGGTAAAAAATTGCTTTTAAGTAGTCTACTATTTTAGTGCTTCATAAGTACTAATGAACATTTCAGAAGCTTCACAAACCTGATTCATATTTCCAATTAGCTCCTGTGAGAAAGCAACTTTGATGGTGCCCTGAGTTGATTTCTACGTGAATAATGGGTCTAGTAATGTGAGAGTGGTAAAAACCGAAGTTAGAGAAAAATACCTATTGTGCTCCTTGATGAGTAACAGAGACTGGCATGTGTTAGTGTAGTTCGCTTGGATGGCAGGGCTGTGCCCCTTTCAGGATTATGTTATTAGCTTGATCAAGGATTCAGTTGCTTTTCATTTTCTTCCCTTCAAAATATAATACATAACTGCTTTCCAGTTTTGTCTGGCCTGCTTTTGTGACCTGTGAGCCTAGGGAAAATGTCATAGGGAAAAGGGCTGTGAGTTGAGGCAAGTCTTTAGAAATACTGATTAAGTAGAGAAATGCTGAAATCAGAGAGAACTCTGGAGGTTTTGTGATTTTTGTTTTCAGTCTTGAACCAGGAGTAAAACTTTGTGATTCCTTGAATTTGAGGTAGGGTATGCGGTGAAACGGCTGTAACTAATAACAGTTCCAAGGACTATCATGGAGATAGTAAGCCCGAACCCCGGTGAATTTACAGTTTAGAACTGGCAGAAGACCAGATCTATCAGACTCTGAGACAATTTCACCTTGCTGTAAACCTTAGCCTCATTATAATACATTAGCTTATTGAACGGCACACTGCACCTTGCCAGGATTGGACATGGAAAGCCCGTGTAAGAACACGACATGGCTCTTACTACTCAGTTGTGATATTTGATGTTGAAAACCATAGCTGATGTCTCAGAGAGAATGAGAGGAGTAAGTCTTGTCTCTGTT
Source organism: Artibeus jamaicensis (assembly GCF_021234435.1). Classification (NCBI taxonomy): domain Eukaryota; kingdom Metazoa; phylum Chordata; class Mammalia; order Chiroptera; family Phyllostomidae; genus Artibeus; species Artibeus jamaicensis. The sequence goes on along the minus strand of NW_026521814.1, from coordinate 11,335,753 downwards.
CCCTCCCCTCAATCCCCTCCCCTCGCCCCTCACTCTTATCAATTGACTGTGAAACTAGACAGTAGCAGGTACTTAGATATTGCTGTGCATTCCCACAGCAGGAAGAGGGACCTCCACAGGACCCACAGCATGCCCAGTCCTTGGGCCACCTTAGACAGTCTTAGTGGGACCCTTAGGCCCCCCGGGGGGGGCTTCCTGGTCCAATCTCCTCTAGGTGGCTCCCCTTTCTGGTCACAGTAGACTTTGTTACCTGACTGAATCCAAATCTGGTCTCAGGATACTTGCTTGTGCCTGTGGATGTGAGGATGGGTGTGTTTTTTTCATTTCAGATTTCTTTCTGAAGCACACACACATTCCATTGCTCTGCACTAATGCTTTTGATTATGTGTGTGAGAGAAGTATTGAAGACAAGTACCTAATTATTTCTTAAATAAAAACAAGACTCAAACCTTTCTCTTGCCTAATTTAACTGTTAATCTGCCTGAGACCTGCTTCCATTTATATGCAAATAAAATGTACTGCCTGCCTTATTGCTTTTATTTCAAGTGCTTGCTTGACTTCTGAAGGTCAGCCGCCTTCCTAACCCAGGCTTGGCTCTGCAGTGTTTCATTTCTCGTATTTTATTTATTTATTTGAAAAAAATTTAATTATTGTTCATTTCTTGTATTTTAAAGTGTAGTTATGGTAAAAGATTTTTACATCAAAATCTAAGCCCAAGATGCATTCAAACAAAGGATATTTTTTATAGCTACTTATTTTATAGATGATGCCATTGCAGTACCGAAGGCTGAGTCCAACTGTGTTGTGTTTGCTGACAGGTGAGCTGCTGGGCTTCTGAAGACTGGTTGCTGACATCAGGGGTCCAAGTAACACACAGACACGTGTTGAGGACATCTTGGCTGTTTTGTTCCTCTTGATGCATGATGTATACGGTCTATGTTCTGGTGGGAAACAGCTATTCTGCACTGTGCAAATGCTCGCTATAGAACTCATTCTTGAATCTATATAATGAAAAATACCTCTGGGATTTGAATGGAATCTTTTTTTGATTATGCTGTTTCTGATGTAAGCTCTTTAAATTTTGGAAATACTTTGATTTGGAAACGTTCTTGTTTCTGAATTAGTGAGATTCTGGATACACCTGGGAAAATGGTCTAACAGTTTTAAGTTGTAAAGTCTGAGGTAATAAAAAGAGGGTCTTAGATAGAGCACATCTACATCTTAGGTCTAAAATAAATGAAATTGGGACCTTAAGAAGGCAGTTAATCAGTTAAAAGAAAATGGAGCCCCTAATGTCAAAGAAATTTAATAATCTGCAAGTTTCTTTTCCAAATAGAGACAGATTTTTGTCAACATTTTGTTCATGGATTGACTATATAGTTGTTGTGGACATTTGCATCTTCCAAAGAATTTGGGTACTGGGCTGAGAAGTTGCAGTGAACACAGCCAGCCAGAATTACACGACTGAAAAAGAGAGACAGAGCCGAGAAATGGTCACAAGTGGACGGGGTGGGTGGGGAGAATTCTGGTAGGTAACGTGGCAGATACTGGTGAAATCAGGCCCCAGATGGAAGGTTGCTGCAAAGCCAGCGAGGCTACTGTAGAAAGTCCCGGGCCTAGAGAAGCTTCTCTGTGGGCCATAATCTTTTAGCACCTCCTTCTCCCCTCCCTAGCATTTTACCGAGAATAGGTAGGAGAAGGAGAATATTTGGGTCAGTAAGTGAAAAATGACTCACTTGATGCTCCCGCTCATTACGAGCAGAGGTTCTCAGCCCCGACAGACCTTGTGCTTTCCGTCCAAAACATTTCGTGAGCGATGTTTGCTGTCCAGAAATGACATTTGTTGGTAAAATAATCTGCTTACACAGACTACACACAGTGCTCAATCATAATATAAAAGTTAAAGTTATTTAAAATAAAATTTCCTTTATTTCAATATGTAACCATGCCTGTGAGACAATAGCTGGCCTGGAGAGGCAGGCTGACACCGGAGTGCGGTGTCAGAGTCTCAGACACCTGGAGCAACATTACTGTCATGAAGTGACATTCTGAAATGATGACAAGTCTTGGTGAAGTCTCCAACAAAGCAAGGAATAACCTTCAGCAACTGGAAAATTGAGAGTGTAATAAAATCATGCAAATTGCAAAAGAATCTTCTGTCTTCATATGTAAAGTGGAAGAAGGTTCTAGGTTAAAAACAAGGCGATATTCGTGAAATGAATGTACAGCAGCTCATTTGAAAGTCATGAAGGATGAGGCTGGAGGATGATGCTTTGTTGTTTGGGAATGCCTTGCATTGCAGGACATCTAGAGGCCTTGGCTCTGCCTACTAAATGTATGTAGTAACCCCCTCTTTTAATTATTTTGACAATCAAAAACACCCCCACAAATTTTTAAGTATCTCCTATGGGGCAGTTCTGACCTCATGAGAATCATTGCACCAGATCTTTCTATATGTTCAATGAAGGCCCAGGAGATGGTGGGCTAGGAGGACACCAAAAAGCCACTAATGAGGCCAGTGCTGGCCATGTGATTGGCAGCCCAGAAGCCCCAACAACAATGGGGTTGATACAGTCAAGTCTGGGTGCCTTGCCAGGGTGGCTGGGTGCTCTGTCACCATCTCCTACTCTCAGGTTTCATTATTTGCACCCTACAAAGAATCCTTGCTAATTCTGTCTTTGCTCCTTTTTGCTCATCAGCTAGTTATTATTGGATATGAGGGGATACCCAAAAATAGAATTTATTTATAAAAACTTGTACATTTGTTCTTACATGTTTAAACTTTAGTCACCTTCAAAGTACTTTACACCTGATGCAATATAGCAATTGAGATGTTTTCTCCACTGCTTAAAACAGTTTCTGAACTTATAGATTTGTATGCTTTTTAGTGCTTCTGCCATTTTTTGTTTTACCTCTTCCACATCAGCGAAACATTTCCCTTTGAGGACTTTTTTTTTTCATCCAGAAAAACAAACAAACAAAAAAGTTGCTGGGGGGGGCAGATCAAGTGAATAGGGAGGGTGGAGCACTGAGGTCATGCTGTTTTTGGTCAAAAAACTGCTGAACACTCAGTGTGGTGCAGGTAGGTGTGCTCATAAATCACCTACCATGAAATGGGCAAAGTGTTGAGTTTTCAAAAATATTTCACTAAAGCCACTGACACAGATGGGTTCCTAGAACACTCACCCGGGGGGAAGCCTGTACTACAAGGGACCCACCCTCCAGAAGGTAATTCCAGTTTTTGGGGGGGTCTGCCCTTGTATATTTGGGCAGGGCTCATCCAGCGCCTCCCTTTGAAGTTTTAAACAGGATCGCTTACAGAAGTAGAGTGGTGCCAGGGAATTCTCACTGTAAGCTCATTGTAGGACTAGCTTTCTCCTCTTAGATGAACATAAATGGTAAACACTGAGTCTCTCTGTATTTTTTCATTAAAATTATTGGGGTGTCACTTGTTAATAAAATTATATAGATTTCAGGTGTACAATTCTAGAATACATCATCAGCATATTGCATTGTGGGTTCACCAACACAAGTCTCCTTCCATCACCATTTATCCCCCTTTACCCGCGTCTACCTCTCCCAACCCCCTTTTCCCTCTGGTAATCACCACACTGTTATCTGTGTCCACAGGCTTTTTTTCCCTTGCTTAATACCCTTAACTTTTTCACTCAGCCCACCGACCCCCTTCCCCTCTGACAGCTCTGAGTCTAATTCTCTGTATTTATAAATCTGTTTCCATTTTATTGGTTAGTTTATTTTGTTCATTAGATCCCACAAATAAGGGAAATTATATGGTACTTGTTCTTCTCTGATTGGCTCATTTCACTTAGCAAACACTCTCCAGATCTGTCCATACTATTGCAAAGGGTAAGATTTCCTTCTTTTTATGGCCAAATAATATTCCATTGTGTAAATGTACTACAGGATTTTTTATCTACCCGTCTACTGATGTACAAAATTTTGACTATTGTAAATAACACTCAAATGAACATAGGGGTGCATATATTCTTTCGTATTAGTGTTTTGGGTTTCTTCAGATAAATTCCCAGAAGTGGAATCATTGGGTCATAAGGCAGTTCCACTTTTAATTTTTAAAGGTAACTCCATACTGCTTTCCACATTGGAGGCACCAGTCTGCATTCCCATCAATAGTATATGGGAGTTACCTTTTCTCCACATCCTCACCAACACTGGTTGTTCGTTTATTTATTGATAATATCCTTTCTGACAGGTTTGAGGTGATATCTCATTGTGATTTTACTTTGCATTTCTCTGATGAATAGTGGCATTGAACATCTTTTCATATGTCTATTGGCCATCTGTCCTCTTTGGAGAAGTGTCTATTCATGCTCTTAATGTATTTTTTAATTAGATCATTAGAGGTTTTTTGATGTTGAGTTGTATAAATTCTTATAAATTTTGGATATTAATCCCTCACCAGATATATAATTGGCAAACACGTTCTCCTGTTCAGTGGGTTGTCTTTTCATTTGTTTTTGTTTCCTTTGCTGTGTAAAACCTTTTCAGTTTGGTGTGGTGCCATTGTTTATTTTTTTCTTTTGTTTCCCTACCCCTAGGAGATATATCAGAAAAAAATATTGACATGAGATATGTCTGAGATCTTACTGCTTATGTTTTCTTCTGAGATTTTTAGTTTCAAGTCTAACATTTAGATCTTTAATTCATTTTGAGTTTGTTCTTGTGTATGGTGTAAGACAGTAGTCTAGTTTTATTTTTTTCATATTTCTTTCCAATTTTCCCAATGCCATTTATTGAGTAGAGTATCTTTATCCCATTGTATGATTTTGGTTCCTTTATCAAATGTTAGTTGATCATAAAGTGGGGGTTTATTTCTGGGCCCTTTATTCTGTTCCATTGATCTATACTATCAGAACCACACTATTTTGATTATTATGGCCTTGTAGGGTAGTTTGATAGCAGGTAGCATGATTTCCTCAACTTTGTTCTTCTTTCTCAAAATTGCTGTGGCTATTCAGGGTCTTTAGTGGTTCCATATAAATTTTTGAAATATTTTTTCTAGGTCTGTGAAATATGCCATTGGGTATCTTGATAAAAATAGTATTGAATCTATAGATTGCTTTAGGTAGTATGGATATTTAATGATATTAATTCCCCCATCCATGAACATGGTATATGGTTCTACCCATTTGTATCATCTTCATTTTCTTTCCTCAGTGTTTTATAATTTTCTGAGTACAGCAATTTTAAATCCTTGGTTAAATTTATTCCTAGGTATCTTATTTTTTGATGCAATTTAAATGGGAGTCATTTCCTAGTTTTCCTTTCTGATAGTTCATTATTGGTGCATAATAATGTAACTGATTTCTGGATATTTATTTTATATTGTTACTTGACTGAATTCACTTATCAGTTCTAGCAGTTTTGGGTAGAATCTTTAGGGTTCTCTGTATACAGTATCATGTCTTCTGCAAATAATGACAGTTTTACATCTTCCTATCCAATTTGGTTGCCTTTTATTTCTTTTTCTTGTTTGATTGATGTGGCTAGGACTTCCATGCTATGCTGAATAAGAAAGGTGAAGGTGGACATTCCTGTGCTGCTCACAATCTTAAGTGAAACACTTAGTTTTTGCTCATTGAGTAAAAACTCAACAACATTGAGATGTTGGGTTGGGTTTGTCATATATGACTTTATTACATTGAGGTATGTTTCCTCTATTTCCACTTTACTGAGAGTTTTATCATAAATGGGTATTGGATTTTATTAAGTACTTTTTCTGCATCTATTGATATGATCATATGATTTTTTATCCTTCATTTTGTTTATATGTTGTATAACTTTTATTAATTTGTGGGTATTGTACCAATCTTGCATCCCTAGAATAAAGCCCACTTGATCATGGTGTATGATCTTTTTAATGTATTGCTGGATCCAGTTTGCTAATATTGTGTTGAGTGTTTTAGTGTCTATGTTCATCAAGAATATTGGTGTCTTTACTTGGTTTTGAATTAGGATAATGCTGGCCTTATAAAAGGAGCTTGAGAGTCTTCCCTTTTCTTGAACTTTTTAGAATAGTTTGAGAGGGATAGGTGATAGTTCTTTGAATGTTTGGTAAAATTCACCTGTGAAACCATGCAGTCCAAGGGTTTCGTTTTTTGGGAGGTTTTTGATTATTGCTTCAATTTCATTATTTGTAATCTATCCACTCAGATTATCTGATTCTTCCTGAATAAGTTTTGGAAGACTTTATGTTTCCAGAAATGTATCCATTTTGTCTGGATTGTCTAATTTGTTGGCATGTAATTGTTGATAATATTCCCTTACAATACTTTGTATATCTTTTGTGTCAGTTGTTACTTCTTTTTCATTTTTGACTTTATTTATTTGGGTTCTCTCTCTCTCTCTCTCTTTGATGAGTCAGGTTAAAAGTTTGTCAATTTTGTTTATCTTTTCAAAGAACCAGCTCTTTGTTCCACTGATCTTTTGTATTGTTTTTATAGACTCTAGTTAGTTTATTTTTGCTCTGATTTTTATTATTTACTTCTACTCACTTTTGGCTTTGTTTGTTGTTCTTTTTCAAATTCCTGTAAATGTAAAGTCAGATTGCTTATTTGAGATTTTTTAATTTCATGAGGTAGGCCTGTAATACTACAATTTTTCCTTTTGGGACAACTTTCACTATGTCCCATAGATTTGGGGTTGTTGTGTTCTCATTTTCATTTGTTTTAAGGCATCTTTTAATTTTTTTCCCTTGATTTCATTGTTAGCCCATTCACTGTTTAGTAACATGTTATTTACTCTCCATGTCTTTGTGTGCGTTTCAGTTTTTTTCTTGTTATTGATACCTAGTTTCATACTATTATGGTCAGAGAAGATGCTTGATATGATTTCAATCTTCTTAAATTTATTGAGACTTGTTTTCTGTCCTAACGTGTGGTCTAGCCTAGAAAATATTCTATGTGTACTTGAAAAGAATGTATATTCTGCTACCTAGAGGCGAAATGTTCTGAAGGTATCAATTAAATCCATCTGTTGTAGTGTGTCATTTAAGGCAACCATTTCCTGTTTATTTTCTCTTGGGAAAATCTATCCATTGAAGTTAATGGAGTGTTAAAATTCACTTCTACGAACATATTTCTGTCATTCTCTCCCTTTATATCCATCAAGATCGACTTTACATATTTAGGTGCTCCTATGTTGGGTGCAATAATGTTTACAAGGTGTACAATCTTGTTGGATTGTTCCCCTTACTGTTGTGTCATTCCTTTTTTGTCTCTTACTATAATCTTGGTTTTAGTTTATTTTGTCAATATAAGTATTGCTACCATAGTTTTTTCTTTTCCATTTGCATGAAATATCTCTTTCCATCCCTTACTTTTAGTCTTTGTGTATATTTTATTCTAAGTGGGTCTCTTGGAGACAGCACATATATGGGTCCTGTTTTCTTATTCATCAGCTACCCCATGTCTTTTGATTGAAGCATTTAAGCCTTTTACATTTAAAGTGATTATTGCTATTTTAATTCTTTTAACTACATTTCTTCTTTTTCTCCTTCCCCTTCTTCTTGTCCTCATCCTTTAAGACTGCTCTTTCTGCTCAATATTTCCTCTAATCCTGGTTAGGTGGTAGCAAATTCTTTTACCATTTTCTTGTCTGGTAAGCTCTTTATTTCTCCTTCAATTTTAAATGATAGCATTGCTCTGTAAAGTAGTCTTGTTGTAGGTCCTTGCCTTTCATCACTTTGAATATTTCAGGCCAGTGTCTTCTGACCTGAAATGTTTCTGTTGAGAAATCAGCTGACAGTATTATGGGAACTCCCTTGTAGGTAACTAACTTTCTTTTTCTTGCTGCTCAAAAGATTATCTCTTTGTGTTTAACCATTGCCATTTCAATTATGATGTGTCTTGGTGTGGTCCTTTTTCTGTTCATCTTGTTTGGGACTCTCTGTGCTTTCAGGAATTGTTTGTCTTTTTCCTTCATCAGATTGGTAAAGTTTTGGGCCATTATTTCTTTAAATAGATTTGATCCCTTGCTCTCTCTCTTCTCCTTCTGGTACCTCTATGATGTGGATGTTGTTATGCTTCATGTTGTCCCAAAGGTCCCTTGTACTATCCTCATTTTTTTTCAAAAAAATTTTTTTTTGCTTCTCTGATTTGGTGTTTTCTAATACCTTGCCTTCCAAATCAATGATTCAATCTTCTGCTTCATCCAACCTACCATTTATTCTTTCTAGTGTATTCTCATTTCTTACTGGTTATTTTTTATGATTTCTATATCCTTTTTTTATGCTTTTATAGTTCTCACTAATTTTTTGAGCATCCTTCTAACCATTTTTTTTAAACTTTGTATCTGGTAAATTGCTTGCTTCCATTTTCATTTGGCTATTTTTCTGAAGATTTCTCCTGTTCTTTCATTTGGGGTTTATTTATTTGTCTCCTTGCTTTTGCTTCCTCTTTGTATGTATGTACTAGGTAGATCTGCTATGACTCCCAGTGGCAGGGTGGCCTTATGTAGTACATTTCCTGTGGCTGCAGTCTTCTTAATCACCTGAACTATGTGCTGCAGGAATGAATGTCTCTTGTGTGGGTTAGGTGGGCCTCCTGTTATAATTAAATTTTTATTGCTATTGGCCCATTCATATTAGGGGTCAACTTTCAGGCTGGCTGACTGCAAGGGTCAACTCCAACCACAGTGTACAAGCTGCTGTGCAAGTGCCAACGACCTGAAGTACAATTCATCTCAGCAGGTTCTGGTACCTGTTGAGATCTTTCTTTGGATATGCCACTTGTGAAGCCAATTGAATCGTGCTCTGATGTCTGAAGCTAAGCATTGGGTTGGTTCTGGGGTCTCTTGGGAGGGTCTCTTGTGCAGGTCAATTCACATGCTCCCTATAACTGGCCCTGGGCAACTTGTTTAGAGCTACAGAATGATCCAGTTTGTGGCTGCCTTTTCTGGGCCTGGTTGTGAGTGGAAGGTCCAAGCTGTGCACCAAGGCTAGCTTTACCAACACCAACAGGCCTGGGAGTAGGTCAGCAAAAGTCCCAAGGGACCCTGAGATCTGCCTCTGCCTACCTCCACTTGCTGGCTACCTGTTAGGCCCAATCACTAAAAGAGCCTCTGGCTATACTCAAGTTGCCTGAGGTAGGTTCTCAGTAAGTCACCAGGTAGAGGTGAGTCATGTTTACCAGACTGATAAAGGTTCAAATGGTGCTAGGTCTGGGCCTGGGGCCACTTAACAAATGTTCCATGGTGTACCACATCTAGCTGCCAACTGCTGGGTGTTCCCACATCTTTGTATGGGACCAGAGTCTTGGGGTCATCAGGGTGAAGCCAACAGAGTTTATCAGGCCCAAAGAGACCAAGATTTAGCCATGTGCAGGGATGGATCTGTACTGGTCTAGCATGTGAGGGAAAAAATTTCCCCCCTCCTAGAGCCACACAACTCAGTCTGTTCAGATTCAAACCCAGAGCTTGATCTCAGCAGAGTAGGGATGCAGGGAGTCCAGAGGGTGGGGCTAGTGGATTTTCTGTGAGGGGGATATGCTAGTCAGGCTTGGAGAAAATGGGGGGAGTAGCCCCTGCCTCAAAGCCACACAACTCACTCTGTTCTGGATTCTGCCCAGACCATGGCAGGAGGTTAGAGCCATTTGAAGTCAAAGTCAGGAGAATGGGGCCACCAAGAGGCCTGGAGAGTAGAGCTAGAAGGTCTTGTGAGGAGAGCACCAGTCAGATTAATGGGATAGTGGGGTGAATCGTATTTCAAAGCCATGCAACTCAGTCACTGACAGCCTGTGTGTCTAGCCAGACCTCTACACCCCAGCTAAGGCAGCTGACTTTTCAGCAGCGCACAAGCTTTGCAGGGTGGTGTGATGCAGAGCCCAGAGGGTGGGGCTATTGCATTCCCCCAACTGATGCTGTATGGAGGGAGTGGGCCACCCAATAAAGATGGCATCTACAGTGTGGGAGAGGGATTCAGCACAGGGATCCTGGCAGCTGTCCTCCAGCTCTCTACCTGGAGACACAAACCCCAGTTTCTCCTTATATAACTAGTCTGGACTACCCTCCCTGTGCCAGAGCCCATGGTGACTGGCTGCAAATGAGATTTTGTTTATTGGCCTTTTAAGAGGGTGTTTTTGTCTCTAACAGTCTGCCTTTTCTCTCGGGTGGACACAATCCCCACTGATTTTCACAGACAGCTTTTATGTGGGTGCCTCTTCCTGGCTCTGGTATTCTGGGCTGGGGAGCCCAGCTTGGTGTTATGACCCCACATTCCCAAGAGGAGCCTTTGCAGCTGAAATATCCCTCTGAGCTCTCAGTACCTCCTGTGGAAGTGGGCCCAGATCTTTTTATGTCTTTGCCCTTCTTACCAGTCTCGATGTGGCTTCTTCTGTAAATCCTTAGTTATAAGTCTTCTCTTCAGCTAGCCTTCAGTTGGTTATTCAGGTTGAATGTTCTATATTTTAGTTGTAATTCCAGGTTGGTCCTGGGAGGCAGCAAGTGTAACATCCACTGTCTTTGCCACAATCTTGGATCTTTAAATCTCTTTCTTTAGAAGAGGTATATGAATTCCACAACCAAGACATTTAGCCACATTGTCTCATTATCTGTATATATAACAGGTGAAGGATTTTCCAAGTCTTTCCATGGTCATTGATATGTAGCATTGTATCATGAAGTACTGTGTCTTCTTCCTCCCTGACAATATGTCTACATGCTCTTTCTCATAGCATGAGACCAAGAAGAGGTGTTTTTTTTTTCAGAGTCAAATCAATAAGGAAGCTGAAAGATGAGCCACTGAGATTAAGAATAGTCAGTTTTGTTTGAATCTGTGCCTTTTCTTTCTTTCTCTCTTCCCCGTGACTGACAGGACCCAAGTTTCTGCCTGCTTCTGGTCAAGAGCCATTAATTTTGCAGTGATTTCTAAAAGGTTACAAAATATGAAAATGGCCAGTGAAATTAGTATATGATGAATGGTTTCAGAAGACAAGAGTTATTTCTGCAAATCAGGAGTCTGAGGTTATTGACATAGCCAAGACAAGTTTCCCTACAATGAATGAGTCCTGTTGCTAAGTGCTGGGAGTGGCTGACAGCCCACTGGCCTCTGGACCTTCTCTAGACCGTTTTCCACAAGAGTCGAGATGAAAAACTGCCAAACCCACACCTTGCCCCATTATGATCAGTGTTTCATACTTCTAAGCAAGATAATAAATCCTCCCATTTTTAAAAGAAAAATTTGTCCTGCTCTCAAAAGATTTATTTTGACTCCCAGATGGCCCTTCCTAAGGGAATGCAGTGACAGGGTATTTTTACTTTGGGTTATGTGAGCCCAGCTAGAGAAGAATTTTTGCTCATTGGTTACAGGGATTTTTCAGAACAATCAGAACTTTCTAATTGACACTTTAATTTCTGGAAACTTATCTTTTTCCTCCATACAATAGAATAAATAGTGTCTCATTTCTTTGGTTCTTTAAAAAGGGAAGTGGAGAAAGGGTCTGATATCATTTGCAAGTATTTATTTTTCTCTTCCTTCAATGATTTGCTTCCCTACTTTCATATTGAACTGATACGCTAGCTCTAAGGCATTGGAAAACAGTAAATGGGTATAGATTATTCTTCTAAAAACTCATACTATCAAACTTACCATCTCTGGGCATCATCTGTGAAAACTTGGGCTTTAAAAAAAATATGTTTATTGATTTTAGAAAGAAAGAGAGAGTAAAAGAGAAAAACGCTGAGTTGAGAGAAAAATACCAACTGGTTGCCTCCCATACATGCCCCAACCAGGGTTTGAACCCGCAGCCTAAGTACCTGCCCTGTCCAGAAGTGAACCCCCAACCTTCTGGGGTACCGGATGAAGTGCCAATCAATTGAGCCACACTGGCAAGGCCTCAGGCCTCTTTTTTGACATGAAACTTTTCTTTATCCTATGTGCATGATGCCTGAGAGCATTTACTTATTTTATTTTTAAATTGTACCTTTGATTCATAATTTTACTAATGAGATAATTAGCCATCCTATTATTTTAAGTACTTTTGATTACAATCTCTAAATTCTTATTGAAGAGCTTTACTTTTTTTTTTTTTGTCTTGGAAATCTCCTTACCCTCCATCAAGTAGTTTGTTTGGAAATCTATGGTCTTTACCACAAAGAAACAAGACATTTTTATAAATCTTTTCCTGAGTTCTTACAGCTATTGGTCATGTTTTCACCATCAGAACAGGAAATCAGGGCAAAAAAAAGACTCAGACATTTTATTAACATTAGACATTAGACATTTTATTCAAAATGGTTAAAAAGTCATTTTATCCTTTAAAAATTAATCCATAAACTTCCATAACAGTGTCAATAAAAAAGATCATTAAGTGGAAATAGTGCTAAGTTTGGCTTTCTTTAGGATCTATACTAAGGTAGTGTTCCTATTATCTATTGCTGTGTAATAAATTACCCCAAAATTTAGCACCATCAGAAAACCACTTTAGGGGGGGGGGGGGGGGGGGTTTTAAAAAAAAAAAAAAAAAAAGAAAACCACTTTATTGTGTTCATAATTCTCTAGATTAGGAATTCCCAAGGGGCTTGGCTGCGCAGTTGCTTCTGAGGGGGCTGTCGTTCAGTTGCTGTGAGGCGTCATTTGGAGCCCCTGGCTGGGAGCTCAGCGGGCCATTGACCAGGGTGCCTGCACATGGTTTTTCTGTGTGGTGGACTTCCCACAGCACGACAGCTGGATTCTGAGGGGGGACATCCAGAGAGAGATGTCCAGAAAGACACATCAAGAGGTCAAGGCACAGGCTGCAATCCATCTTCACTCCAGTCTTGTAAGAGAAGTTTGCATATATCATAAAGCATAAATCATCACGTTTTAACCACATAGTATTTTAATTTGCTCTAGGTGAAATATATAAAAGTACTGAATTTAATTTGTTTTGTACATAAAAGACTCCAAGTACATTTTCCTTTCAAATGGCCACAATGTGATTCAACATTAAGAGTAATTATCAAATCTAAAGTCTTGTGAGTGTTCACTTTTGATGAATCTTTTTGCCAATTGGACCATATATGAATTCAGCCAATGGTAATTCAGCAATATCCTGATTAAAAAAAAAACTAATTCTATGTCTCCAAACTTTGAAATTGAACTGTAGTAATTCATATGGCCTTTTGTGAACAACATAAAGTAATTGTAGAAGTAGATTTTTCATAGGTTGTGACTAATAATAAAATAATGTTGTACCACTACAAAAGAAAAAGTCTAGGCGGCAAAGAACATGACAGGAACAAAAAATCAGAATTAAGTTTGGCAAAAAGACAAAAGTAAGTAACTTCAGAAAAAAATAAGCTTGCTTCATTTATGGCTTTTCCTTGAGCCTTGCTAGGTTTAGCTCTGCTGCCATAGAGAGGCATTGCAAATTTAACACGTCTCGGTTCAAGCTAATGAGTTCTCCACTCTCACCATCTGCACCTCCCTCTGCACTAGTGGACGCTCAAACCATCCAGCTAGTCAACCAGGCACGAAATGTTGGATTCATTCCAGATAATAAAGTACAAACATTCAGTCTGCCATATGGCTCCCTTTGCTATTTGGTCCTTTTCCATACTTCCAGCTTTAGCTTCTGCTAGTCCCCTTTGTGTACCTGTGTCCGTGAGAAGCACTTTTGGCTGCAAGTAACAGCAAACAAATTAATGTTTATTTTTCTCAGGTAATAAAAAATTTGGAGTTCATTGGCTCTCCCAGCATAAGTCCAATGATTCAGCTATTCTAGAAACAATGTCCTATCCTGAGATCCTCCCAAAATCAGAGTCCGATGGCTGGCATGCAGGTGACTTATCTGGGAAGTGACCCCAGGGAGCAAGAGTGAAGAACCCAGGGGGCTAAAACAGGGAAGGAGGGAAATCCCCAAACAGATACATTACTGAACTGGTCACTTCTGTTGGTGATTAGTGCTTGATTTCACAAAGTCTTCTGAGTAGTGTAAAATATCTGCCTTAGAGTTGTCTGCCTAAAGGGACAAAGGAAAGGCATTTATCTATTTGCTCCTATCCCTGTTGGTTGAGAATTACTTGCAGGGGTGTCCAGGCCAATGGGCTGCATAGAGCTCAGGATGGCTGTGAATGTGGTCCAACACAAGATTGTAAATTTACTTAAAACATCATGAGATTTTTTTGTGATTATGTGTCCCAATGTATTTAATGTAAGGCCAAAGACAACTCTTCTATTGTGGTGCAGAGACACCAAAAGGTTGGACACCCCTGATGTGGGTTGGGGTGACTCACCCAGTATTCTGAATTACAGTGTGTGTGTACCATGTGGGCTCCCACACGTATGCCATGCAATAGCAGAAAATAAGCTCAGGCAGGAAGTTAGGGGCAGGTGGTGCACACTTGTGGTGAAATGTCAGTTTGCACTGGTTTGAGGGTTGGCCGCAGTCATCACACAGCTGTGGCTGGACCATTAATGAGGTTAAAAATGTATGTGGCAGATAGCTGCCTTCTCCTGATCACATGAATGTAATAATTTACCAGCTCTATCCTATGATAAAAATGAAATCATCTCAGACTTAATACACTGATGTGATTGATAAGAATATATTGTACGAAAGATGTATAGCCAAAGTGCTAGGTTCACAAATTACTTCAATTATTTTTTCCTACATAGTCATGTGATCCAGCTTATTTACTGTTAAAATTATTTGTTTCTCTTTATAATAATCAAAAGAAAACATAGATAAAATAGACTATATCCCTAGAGAAGAAAAGCTTTTGTCCAGGTGGAAAATACAGTAAGCAAAGTCAAAAGACAAAAGAAAAACTGGCAGACCTTATTTCCAACAAACCTCCTAGAGAAAGGATGAGTTTCTCTAATATACAAAGAATTGTTAAAACTAAAAGAAATTAAAATTTGGAGACAGCAATAGAAAAATGGCAAAAGACTAGCAGACCTTTCACAAAAAAACCATATAAATTTTCCTTGTTCATAAAGTTATTAAAATTAACATTATACTGAGATACTATTTCTTAATTGTCAGATTGACAAAAAAAATCAAAAGCTTGACAACAAATGACAATTTATAAAAGATCAATTGAGTTAACTCTAGTACAAGCATACAATGGAATACTATACAACCATAAATAGACAATGGGAAGATCTTGATGAAGGATTGTGTAGCAAGTACAAGGATATATATATAATATCTTTGTTACATATATATACTCACACACACACATATATATATTATATATTGTCTTCTGAGTAATAAAGAATTGGCAATAAGAATGTGTGGTATGTATGTGTATATGTATGTAATTTAAAACAGCAATTGGAAGGATAAACTAAACACTAATTTAAAAGTTACCTAAAGGGATAGAAATAGGAATGAAACCTCTTTGAGTATACCTTTTTATACAGTGTTGACTTCTGAACCATAGAAACATTTTAAATATTCAAAAAATATAACTACATTAAAAGAAATGTGTAACAGATTGTATTTTTAAAAAACAGCCACAACACTAATATGCTCGCCAGACCCTTAGCACACCCGCTCTGAGGGTAGAATCCAGAGCTAAAGCAAACTTTACATGGGTGGTAGAATGGGACTTTAGAACTGCTGTGGAGCAACGACCTCTCTGTGCCTCCATTTCTCTCCTTTTGAACAAGAGTGTTTATTGAAGTTGTCATATGTCTATCCTACCATTCACTTGTATGTTGGGTGTATGGGGGGTAAATAACTTTCTTTGTAATTCATGGGTTTTAAGATCAAGAGAAATTTCACGTGGGGATCTATCTGTACTTGAGCAACCTCATCCATGGAAACTTTATCTCTTTGTGTGGCCATCTGTGTTTATTTCTCTTAGGAGTGGAATGGCTGGATCATGTAGTATTTGTCTTTCTTTGGAAGATTTAACTTCATAAGGAATTGTTTTCCACTGGTTTTGCTTTAAATGATATGATCCTGAACCTCAAGTCTGAGCCCAGTACCATCAAGGTATAAGACTTTGGGGGTCTTGGAAATGACAGTGTATTTTGCATGTGGGTGGAATGTGAATTATTGAGCCAGAGAGTGGACTGTGTTAAATAATATTTTCCATAAAATAGCTTCAACAATAATTTCTATTCTGTACGTTCTTCCAGAATTTTGTGCTCCTCTCAAGAGTCTATTTCCCCTTTCCTTGAACCTGGGTGTGCCTTTGTGACTGCCTCAATTACTAAGATTTGATTAAAGTGATGCTTTGTGATTTCCAAAGCCAAGCTCTCATTTCAGGACACTTGCTTTTTGAATCCAGTTAGCAGGAAGCTCATGTCATCTGTAGGAGTTCATTTGCAATAGACTGAGCTCCCAGCTTACAGTCAGTACCAACTTGTCACCATGTGAGTGAGCCAACTTGGAATCTGATCTTCCAGCCCTCAACTGAGCTGTCACAGCTGGTGCCACATTAAGCAGAGATGAGCCTTCCCCATCAAGCCCTGCTTACTGTGCAGAACTATGAGCAAATTAAATGATTTTATTTAGCTTTATTTGTTTTAAGCCACTAAATTTCCTTCTGGCATTGCTTTTTAATTTTTTACTTAAAATTTTAAAAATTGAGGCAGAACTGATATGCAATATATTTAAAGTGTCCAGTTTGGTGATTTTTAACATATTGTATACCTGTAAAACAATCACTACATTTACAATAATGAACATATTATTCCTGAGTTTCCTTGTGCCCTTTCATAACCTCTCTTTGCCCTCCTCTCCCAGCCATGCAGTCAGTGGATCTGCTTCCTGTCACTGAAGACTAGTTTACATTTTCTGGAATTTTATAGCCGAACTCTTACAGTATAATTTTTTTATTTTTTGGTCTGTCTTCTTTCACTCAGTGTTACTGTGATTCATTCATGTATTGGGAGTATTAGTAGTTCATTCACTTTTATTTTTATTACTTGAGTAGTAATCTAGTGTATGAATATACCACAATTTGATTATTCTTTCATCCATGGTTGGACATTTCCATTGTTTCCAGCTTTTGCTGATAAAAAAAAAGCTGCTATAAACGCTCACAGTTCTTTGTATGGCTGAATGCTTTCATTTCTCTTAAGTAAATATTTAGAAGTAGAATAGTTGGATCACATGGTAGTGCATGTTTAATATTTCAAGTAACTGCCAGTTGTTTTTTACTGTTTTTCAAACTGGTTACACTACCTTACATTCCCACTAGCAGTGAATGACAGTTTCAGTTGCACCAATTCCTTGTCAACACTTGGTATAGTCAGCCTTTTTATTTTAGACATTTCAATGTTTATGTAGTCTAAACCACTAAATTTTGGAGTGATTTTTTATACAATAGGTAACTGTCATAGGATGAAAAATAATTACACTCCAAATTTAATATAAACACAAATCATTTTAAGTACATTGAGAATTGTACTTGTTGAGGTCCTTTCATAGTTAGGCATATCAAAATACATAGTAGGGAAAGAAAGCTTAATGCCACAAATTTTAAAAGCGTATAATGCCATTAAACAGTGTTTATAGTCTGAGTTTCTAACCAGCAATGAATGAGTCATTGAAAGCTTTGAGATTTAGCAAGATTTTAGAATGATGGCACCACTTAACTCACCTAAACATCAGAGTCAACCAAAAAGGGAGCCTGGAGTACATAATGAATTTGTAATTGCTTTCCTTCTCTTAGTCTGTCCTTCAGTCTCCTGCAAATGATTTACCCACCAGGTATTTTGGGGAGCTCTCAGGGGGTGTCTTCATAAACACTCTGTAGCAAGTCTGGACAGATGATGGGTTCTTCCTCCACTGGGTGCCTCCAGGCAATGAATCTCCACCCCAATGGGAACTCCAGTTCCCCCTAGAGTACCAAAGGCTCTTGGTGTTCAGGTAGCAAGGTGGGAAAGAAAGCTCTCTCTTCTTGTGTTTGCTATCAGAGGGATCTCCAAGCAGAGTTGCTTTTGCCACATGAGCTTACACAGATTTTCCTAGAGGTTCTTTGAAAGCAACTCATAGTCCCTTCTGCCCAATGCCCTATTAGCACCAAGCCATGAATCAAGTTTGGGGCTGCAGTAAAGGAATAATCCAACTAACAGTCATAGGGCTGTGTTCATTTGCGTGTCCCATTGCTCTTTGCCATGGGGTCAGGCTCAATGTGTCTGCATCCTTCTTTCCTAAGGCCAAAATGCACCTGCTCACTCCTTAGGCAAAGAAATGTCAGGCAGGCCTGCCCCGCTGTCTGTCACGTAGGCCCAACCATGTCTGACTTTTAGCAGGTCTTCACCAGGAATTAAGCCGAGATAAACCCTACCCCCGAACAGTGATAAATCAGAATTATTCTACTGCATTATATTTCTCTGTTCTGTGACTGTTAAATGTTCTTGTTTTATTTTTTAATTGAGGTTTATTTTATTTATTTTTTTTAACTCAGAGCAAACCACCACAAAAAAACCTCCCTTTCTCCAAATAATTCTTTTCTCTCGTGGTTTTTATTTTCCCAGTTTTCTCTTTATTTGGATGGTTTTCTTCTTCATTCTTCATTTTAGCAGTAGGCAATAAATATGTGAAAATTTGGAGACACTGAGTAAATATTCGGAGTCCATGTGAAAGAATAAAAATTGTGGCTTCTGCATGTGTTTTGCAATTTGGTCTCTCAATTCCAGGGCTTAAACTGAAAATGTAAATATCCTGGTCAAAAACTTTTCAGTTGGTTGTCCTTAGTCCTTCATGATTAAAACTGTAAATTCAACACTTGCTTTCTCAAGTGCCCTTGGGAAGAGAACGGCTCCATGACACCCCTCTCCAGGGCCCCTCCCCACCCTCCTCACATCACGCAAACAAAAGCCTGAAAGGAGAGAGTTCGCACTGACTTCCAGGAGCCTGTGATTACTTCTCTGAAATTAAAAAAAGACTCTCACATTTGACAAATTGCTAAGAGTCTCTAATTAACAAATAGATATGGCATTAGTGTTTTTCTAATCAAAATCTATTGTTCTGCGGAAGCTCCCTGCTGTTGTGTTAACTGACAGTGGACTGCCCTTCCAGGGGCAGGAGAGGGAGTGGCAGCCCGAGCCGAGTGTGCCCTCCCCGTCAGACCACCCAGAGCAGCGCACGCAATTCGCAGTTTCGATCCTGGCCACTCTGATGATGTACCAATTTTGTCTCTGGTGTTGCACAATCAGCCTTTCTTTCCTGAAGTCTTCAAAAAAAATGTCGGAGTAACTAACTAAATAACCAACTAACTAACTAACTAAATAAAACTGAATGGAGCTCCTGAACAGATCTGCTGCAGCTGGAAGCCCCTTGCTGGTGGTGCCCCTTCCAGTCCAATCCCCAGAGATCATGGCAAACTACATAGGAATTACTGGAGAAGTCTTCTGCAACTTAGCCAATTAATCTGGTAATATAATTCGTTTAATGAAATAGTGACCTTAGATGTTTTTGAGTGAAATATGGTGATGACGAAGTTTATGAGCAGAGATATTTTCATAGCAAGTAACCTACTACATTTTTTTAAAAAGTACTTGCTGCAAATGAAAAATAGCCAGAAAAGGGAAATATTCAAATGTCTTATGTAAATACATATATAATTAAAAAAACAGATCCAGATCATTGGTATCCTAATTTTCATGTCCTGGGGTGTTTTACAAACCTTACAATGTTGCTGAGATGTTTATTATTTTTTAAGATTTTACTTATTTATTTTTTGAGAGGGGAAGAGAGAAAGGGCCTCTCACAGGCGCCCCACTTGGGACCTGGTCCACAACCAGGAATCAAACTGGTGACCCTTTGGCTTGCAGGCCAGCACTCAGTCCACTGAGCCACACCAGCCAGGGCAAGACGTTTAGCTGCCTCCGTTCAGAACTTGATACTAAAGGACATAGGTCAGTTCCATAGACCAGCCCTGGACATGCAGTCTGGCTCTCCCTTGCCACCCTGACTCCGTGGCCTCCCTGCCAGTGCCTGCTTAGCTCACATAACTGGTGATGGAGTGTGGAGGGGACTAGAAGGTTTAATTTCTTTGGGCAAAGGCTGTTCCTCATTATGCTTGAAACCCCCCTGGAGGGATTCCATCATGTGGATGAGTGGCGGACGGAAGATGGCTGAGCACACCACCTGGGGACCTGACTGTATCCCAGGCCTGTCTAAGTCCAGCTGAATCCCAGTTCCCTGGCTTTACTGGAGGAAGAGAAGGAAGAGGAGGAGGAAGAGAAGGAAATAAGCTATTGCATTTTTTGCACATGTAACTCTAAATAATATTACTTACTGTTTACAATCAAAAGTCCCAGTTAAATCAGAGTGATTAACTCTGTTTTAGAGATGAAAAGACGTCCTTAAAGAGGCAGTATTTGCAGGTTGGATTCTGGAGGCTGAATAGGAGTTCACCAGGCAGACACCAAGAGGCAGGGCAGGAAAGCAGGTCTGACCCCAGTGGTTACCGCAGGGCCCAGAACAGGGGTACAAACAGAGGCCCAAATGCTATATATCTAAGTATTTAAAAGTTACAAATCAAAATAATAAACTATTAAACAAAATATCTATTTTACTACATTGGTAAGTTTACTTTTACAATGACCTGGAAGACCAAATTAAAATTTTGAATTCTAGCCTTCTTAGAAGTTCCATGCTGGGATGTAAAGGCATGGCAGGCAAGATCTAGGGGTCTCTTCCTAGGGGCTTCTTTCCTGCTCTTCCCATCTCCCAGTTCCAAACCTGTACAACCAGCTACCTTGTGTGCCAGGTGTGGACACTGGGTTTACTCAGGCCATCCGCACACAGCTGTCTCTTGGCCACCCTCAGGCCTAGAAGGATCAGGCTGGTGGTGTGGGCTGCCCTCTGGAGGATGGACGTGGGAAGAAGGCCACACCAGCCCTGGACGTAGGCTTGAGTTCTTCAGAGGGAAGACTCAGGAGCCCTGGGCACTGCAAACGTGGTCTAGGGGGCACGTGCGACCTCTGGGCAGGTGCATAACCTGGGTCCACAGACGGCCTGCCTGGTGGAGAAGGGTGGCCAGAGGAGGGTTACAGCAGGAACCCCCTAAAGCGTAAGGACCCAGGCAAGGGTCCTTCCTGCACAGCCAAAGGATAATTTTACCGAAAAACTTACACAACGATTGAAGTTGTGAAAGAACATGGTGGACGTGAGAAATATTAAGAAATTCAATGTGTCCCAAACATGGGTTATTTATAGTAAGAACAGGAGATAAAAGTAGGGCAAGACTGTGAAGGGCATGGTGAGTAGTATGACTTTTGTTTGGAGGGCAGTGGAAATTTTTAAGCATGAGAAGTTTGTTAATTATTTCTTAGCAGGAGAAGACTGAAGATAAATAGAATGAGGGCAGTGGAAAGACCTTTTAAGATTATTGGAATTCTTCAAGTAAGAGAAGAGCCTGAACCGAGGGATAGAGGAGAAAGACAAGATTCAAGAGACATTTCTCAAGTAGAACTGATTTTGTGAGAGAGAGTCTTTGAGACTCAAGGCCACGGGCAGCTATAGTGCATTACCCAAGGGAAGGAGTTTAGGGCAAGGTGCGGTGTCCCGGGGGTTGGATGTGTTCAGGTTCCAGCTCTGTGACCGGAACTCTCGCTACCATGCGACTGTCAGTGACAATAGAAATTATGCCCATTGAGCTTTGACATCTGCATCCTAAGTGTGAATGTGGGGGAAATGGTGTGGGGCACTTTGGAGAATTTCTTCAAAAAGAAGTTTGCTTTTTCATCGCCTGCATTTTGTAAGTGCTTGATTGCTAGTGAAAAATTTAAGGCAATCAATTTCTTATGTTGAGGTCCGTTCTGTCACTCATACAATAAACCCAGGCCCTCTTCCCTTGGGAAAACATAGCTCATGTAATGGATAAAAATAACTACTTCTTATGAGCAGCAGTAGGGAACTTGGCATGGCTCCGTTTCTTTGGCCAGGACCTTTCTGGTCCAGTCAGTCCCCTTGGTGTCCTCATTGTGTGTGCCCATTACTTTGATATTTCAGGAGACATGGCAGACGGCTGAGGCTTGTTGTTGCTGGCTCATTGGATTTCCCAATTATTGGAATAAGGACTAATATTTTCAGAATATAAATTCTGGATGACTGAAAATTTTATTTAATGTATTTAACTGGTGAAATCAGAGTATTGAATATAACTGGATTCTGAGGAATTCAAGGGCAGACACTTCAGAATGTAACAATCCATTTTAAGTTGACCACTTAGAAGTGGGTATACTAGATTTTCTAGCTAGTGCTCTGAATTGCTAACTTTTCAAAGGGCTTATTTCCCCAGATAACACTTACTTGTTTTTTTTTTCTCTCATCTTTTTGCTTGTGGCAATAGGATGGCATGTTGTTATTTTCCAAGTTACTGGGATTAATGCTCGTTTTCTGGTTAATTAAAAATTTTTAAATAAAAACACTCCAAGTTCAGAGCACTGTTGTGCTCATTACCATTGCCATGGTGTCTTTGCAGCTCAGCTATTATGTATGGCTGCAGTGATTTTAACACGGCCCCCTCATTCTGTTTGTCTTTATTGAAGATTTTGTTCTCATTACTGGATTGTCTCCTGATAGCCCAGAATACTCCCCCAGACTTTTCCCCTGTACTGTGTGGAATCTATTTTGCATTTGTAAGTGTCTGGTCCTTCCAGGATCAGGTAAGTGACTGCATTCAATGATAATTAAAAATTGTGGGGTACAGTCTCTTAACATGAAGCTCTTTCCACTTGGTCTTCAAATCTCCCACATACTTTATCTTTTTGGCATCAGAAAACTTCAAGGGATAGAATTGGCTTAACATGCATCAATGGTACTTACATATTCATCCTAAAAACACAATCCGTGATACATGTTTGAGAAATTTATCACTTGCTTTTGAAGGTGTGCCCTGGTTGGTGTGCCTGCTCCATTATGTACTGAGGGCAGTTTTCATTCTGTAAACACTCGCTCTGTGAAGGGAGTTCCAACTCCTCTCATCCCTGTCCATTTTCTGCTGGACAAACCACCTCTCTATCATATTTTAATAAGTGGTTGCTGTTCTTCAGGGCATCTTCCTAGGCTTGCTCAGTAGGGGTGGGAGGATTCAGTTTGACATGTTCGCAACCCACTCCAACTTTGGTGATTCACAGAAGCAGCTTAAACTAGACAGTAAAACCATTTCATGCTCAGATTATTCTTAGCAAGAAGCTACATTTACTTTTGAAGAATGATGAATTTAGAGTAGCTCTATGGGTTTGCAAGTAGCAGATAGTTCTAAGTACACACATGGAAGAGAGCTGTAGCAGAGTTGAAATGAGTCAGGGCATCTGCTCTTGAATTTGGATTCCACCCATGTCAATGGCAGAGGAGGGGCTTCTACACGGACCCTTTTTGTGCCTTGTTGTACTGGACCGTAAGCCCCTGCACCTGCACACATGTGAGGCTGCTGCTGGTCAGGGCTCACCAGGGGCCTGGTGACTCCTGCAGGGCCCTCTCAGGTTCACTTCCAAACAGTGCTCGCTCCCATGGCAGCTGTGGCCTGGCTTAAAGGCACAGAGATGGTCGGTCAGGATAAGGAAGAGCACGTATTTCTAAACTTCTTTCACTTCTCTTCAGTGTGCCTCAGGTGCATCACCAGGTTGTCTCTGCTTCAGCTTCTGCTCCCTCTCACCAGCCAACATAGTGACTTTATGATCATACATGCAAAAAAAAATTAATGTGCCTTTTTCTGTCTCCTCATTTCAGGAGTAGTATGTGTCACATCTATTCCACACCTGTCACACTAGCTTAGATATATTTTCCCTTGAATTCTACAGATCCATTTAATAACTCAACATCTCTTAGCACCTACCGTGTGCCAGGGACTGAGCTGGGCCCTGGGCCTGCAGCAGTATGCAAATGGACACAGTCCCTGCCCTCCTGGATCAGAGTCCCTGCTACAGATCAGAGTCCGTGTGCTAACAGGAGCGTGCCGTGTGGTTTTGAATCACGCACTGTGGTCAGGCATGTTGTGTCCCCAGGAGAACTCTGGAAAGAAAGCCCCTCCCTCTGACTGCTGTCTTCATGCCATTTGCGGGTCCTGGTGGGGAAGCAAAGGCATAAGGATTCCTTAGGTGGTGACTACTTCTATGGACCTGCAAAGCATTTTTAGAGCCCCTGGTCACACAATTGTCCAAGAACCTGTTGACCTTTGTTCCACTCATTTTAAATTCATGTTCAACTTGGAGTGCAGATGCTTCACATGTCTCCTAGAGAACTTGTAGACATCAGAGCTCTCTGGAAGCCCAGTGACAGTCCTCATCAAAGGCTAGTTCCCTCTGTCCAAGGGCGAGTTCTATGAGAAAGAGAATAATGCGTAACTAACCACATTTTATTCTTTGACATTCCAATTACATTAACCAAGGCAGGCGTTAGAGATCAATGGATGGGCCAGTCCAGTGATGTGAAGGCTGAGAGGGGTGGGTCACCGAGGAGATGGCCCTGGGTGGTCACGGGGCAGTGGTGGGTGCCTCTGAACAGATGCCTTCTCTCTATGAACCTTGGCCTGTTGCTTCTAAAGTGCTGTCCCTTCATTACCTACCTGCTGTTCTTTTCTGACAATCTGAGCCTGTCAATCTCGACCATTGCCTGAGTTGGAAATCTGGTTAACTAGAATTCATCTCCACATTTCAAAAGGCAGTTTCTGTTTGTCAGAAAAATAAATGAGTGAGCTCCCAACTACTGGGCATTTTCAGTGAAGCCCTGTGGGCCCCTAACTTAGGTTTAATCAATCTATTTCTAACCCAACCATCCCAGGACCCAGTAGATTTTACCTTTTCTAGAGCAAAGTAGCTGTGCTCTCTTTTATTTTGCAACTGATTGACTATGGCATGGAGTTTAGTAGATTGTGGATCAAATGAATTAGAACCATAAAATTCCCTCTCCAGGGACAAAGTTTTGATTATTTCATTGACCCTAGAACAAGAAATGTGCCCTCTGGACCAAAAAAACTCCACATGGCAGCCCAAGGCCAGCTGCTCCCGCCCAGGACTGATTCAATTACATTTATTAAAAATAGAAAGGTAGGGGAAGCCTAGTTTTGGGGAATTATCACGTGCCTTCATGGGAGAGAAACTGAGAGTAATATTCAATGCCTGAAAAAAAATCTAATGATTCCTAGAAAGTGAGTGTCAATTTGGCACTCTCTTTGGGTTTCAGAAAGAATTCCAGGAATTATGATAGGATAATTATGTAAAAATTATAGTGATGGTGAAGATATGCTTTTATTTGGAAGGATCTAAAAGCCTTATAATTATATTAGTACTGAAATCTAGTGCTTTCTAAATGGATGAATATCTTTTTAGAGAATGCAGAATTTAGCAGCCTGTCTATGAATGTTTGGTCAAGTTTTATTGCTCTGGAAATTCCTGTGTGCTGAGTGCCCATTCTGTGCCAAGCCACGGGAAACGGAATGTGGCAAAATTACAAGGGTCCGTTTACGGTGTAGCAGATCTAGGTCTGAAGACTACTTGCTACCTGTACAGCCCCAGGCATGTCCCTTAGTCACAATAAACCTGTACAAAGGGCAAAACAATAGCACTTGTATATAACCGAGACCTTTGGGACTGCTTGCCTACCTGTGTTCTCACTTCTCAGATACCTACCTTCCATGTCCTGCTGGTTTCATAGACATGCAGTCTCTCTGGCCCCACTGGGCCCTGGGCTTAGAAGGACCCTACTTGGACAGTGCTGCCGTTACCATCTCGAAATTCTTAATAATCATTAAGCAAGGGGTCTCGCATCCTCATTTAGCACTGGGCCTCACACATTATGTGACTGGTTCCTCTCCATGCACAGGGGTGCCCCATGACCCAAGAGATGCCCATGCCTCTCCCTTGTGATTCCCCCTTTTCTTTCAAGGTTTTCTGAATGCTTTCTGTAACTCACAGTCAAACTTGCAGGAAGCTGCCCTTGTTAATGTAATTTAAATGTCAAAGAATAAAATTTGGTTAGTAGTGTTATTCTCCTATCTCATGTTGGACTCAGATAGACATCTGCCCCAAGATATACCGATCAGAATGTCTCCACGGGCATTGAGACCGAGAGACTCTGGTTAATCTTTGTAACTGTCTGAAGGTGGAAGCTGAGGAAATTCAGAGGCTGTAGGGAAGCCAACTTCTGTATATAGGGAAAGGCAAAGAAAGCCCCGCTTCAGGCAGAGAAGAGGTGGGGAACAGATGTGCAGCGAGGAGCTGAAGACAAGAGACCGCGGTCTCACTGAGGGGCAAGTGGAGCAAACGCCTCATTTCCTGAGGACTTGGTAGTTTCACTTCCTGTTTCTGTTGGAATGCAGCCAGACTTCATGCCCTCGAGTTGTGAGGAACCTGTGTCTCTCCCCCAACAACTGCCCCTTTTAGTTTGAGATAGTGTGGACGGGTTTCTGTAGCTCGACCAGACCACCTCCAGCATGCCGACCCACTCCCTCGTGGGCTGCGGCAAATGAGCCAGTGTGACATGAGGCAAGCACTGCGTACACTTTAAAGCGTCGTGCAACCGTGGCATCTCATTGGTTACATAAAAAACCAAGCTGGAAAATAACAGTGAATTGGTAAATTCTTTGGTGTTTATTTTACAATGGTATTTATCGGGGCACATTCTTTATCTTCTGAATTTTCTATAATGGACCTGGCGTTCATCATAGGAAATTGTCACAAAGTCATGTGTTTAAAGTCATTTAAATGTTCACAGGAAAAATGTCACATTAATCATATAATTTGGACTAATGTGAATATTTTTATAGGGTTATTAACATTTCAGAGATGTTAGAGCTGTTTTGGAATTTAAAATTAGATTTATGGCTTTGGAGAACACAAAAAATTAATCTGATTTCTTCTGGTTCAAAACCATGAAATTGAAACAATTAAAAGCCACAAAAAGAGTTAGTGGGCAGAATAGAAAAGGGAATTCTAAAGAGAAGGAATAGGAGGTAAATACGAAAGGACTTGGGAAGAACGTTCACATAAGTGACGAGTGGAAGAGTGTGAATTGGGCCAGTAAGTGGAATAGTATGAAAAATGAATGGAAGCAAGAAAGCCTCCAGAAACAGGTCTATAGCTGAGGTGTGTAAGTCCTAGGACAGTTTATTTCTTGATGTTTTCTTGCTTTCTTTTACACTTTCATTACTTACTCTTTCTACATGCCCTGTGCTCTTTGAGGTGATGGGATATGGTGTTAAATAAAATAAGTCTGTATCTTCTTGGAATTTACTTTCTGGTGAGTATTGAGGGGCTGAAGAGCCAGGCATTCAGAGACCCAAAGAAGGGGAAGGAGAATAGAAGGGAATAATTTTTTTTAAAACAAACATCATTTTCCTGTGAGGTTCCCCCTGATCTCAGGGTGCCAAGTACTGTGCTGGGTGCTTTGTCTTCAGTTAATCCTGACCATAATTCATGGTAGATAGGACTTCAAGTGCCTTCCGGGGCCAGGCGGGCCATACAAAAGTACACGAAGGAGAGAGCGTGCTGGGGAGCTCCTACGTCCTCCGAAGAGGCGCCCACGGCTCAGCTCTCACTGCCTGTCGGCGTGTGGCAGTGTGAGTTCACCATGCACTTGATCCTGCACTTTTCTAGAGAAGTTTTAGATCCATTTTGTAATGTGAAATCTGATTATTTAAAATGTTGGATCAATTTCTTAAAAAATTATTATGCAGCATTTGTGAAACAACATGCATAAAATCATTAGTGTAATAGCAAGAGATTGGAAATAATCTGAATGTTCATCAATGGTGGACTAATTCAGTAAATTGTGGCCTATCGTATATAACTAACCTGCAGCCTCAAAGAGCAGCAAGGAGGCTTCTTATATGCTTCATGGCATCTTTGTTAAGTGAAAAAAGCTAGGTGCACTGAAGCGTGTATGGTTTCCTACTACTTGTGTATATCAGGGGCAGAATACATATATTCATGTTTATGCATTCATCTGTATATGAAATAGAATATTTCTGAAAGCACATATATACACACACAATAGATAGATAGGTAGGTAGACAGACAAATAGCATTAGTTTGCTCTGGGAGACAAAACTGGATGGCTGAGGATGGGGTGAGAAGGAAACATTTTACCTTATCCTCTTTTGCCACTTTCAATTTTGAGCCATGAGAATACATCATACTTCTACCAAACAGAAACTTTGAAAAGCCTGGGAATCATCAGTTTGCCACCTCTTCAAAAGCCTAGGTTAATTTGTGAATATCAGAAATCACCCAGTGGGTTTGTAGCATGACTCTAATAGACTGAAGGGTGCTCAGTCCCTT
The DNA here is from genome assembly GCF_021234435.1 of Artibeus jamaicensis. Lineage (NCBI taxonomy): Eukaryota > Metazoa > Chordata > Mammalia > Chiroptera > Phyllostomidae > Artibeus > Artibeus jamaicensis. The sequence continues at coordinate 11,307,546 of NW_026521814.1, read as the reverse complement.
CCGGGTAGAAACCACCAAGTCCAGAACCCACACATGACAGGTGGTGCAGGTGTAAATCTCTGCTCCTCCAGCTCTCGTGCATTTTGATCAAGTCAAGAATGATCCCAGCAATCTTGTTCATGCTGGACCTGAATTCTACTGGAGTAGGTTGAACCCAGAATGGCTTTGCCCAGCTCTCAGGGATGTCCTGACCTCTGGGAAAGTCACTCAACACTTTTATCTCCTAAGATTGTTGGTAGGTTGGAGAAATTGGTATACTCAATTCCAGGAGTCCTTGGTCACTTTGGCAGAGGAGGGTGGTTGTTTGGTGGACCCCCTTTAACTCACTTCTGGGTGCAGTGCATGCCCTTTACAATGTCCAGGTTCAGGTATTTGCCAAAACACAGTTGGCATTTCTTGATCTGTATGTGGTGTAGGTTTACCGCAGGATTTATTTTTCACCATTTAGAGGGTATAGTATGTCTGGCTGTTGCTGCATAGTTGGGCTGCTGTCAGCTTTCTCTCTGGAGTGTTTTAAGAGCTTCCCAGTGCCCTGTCTGTATCAGTTAAGATTCCAGCAGGAAGTGGAATCCCACTGAGACGATCAACTGAAGAGACTTTAATGGAGGAGCTATTTACAGAGTTGTGGACAGGGAATGGCACCATTAAGGGATGCTGAAGCTCTGGAGAGATGCAACTAGTAGAAGGCTTTACTAATCCCAGGCCTGAGGGGCAGAGGGAGGGAAGAGTGTCTGTGGATCTCTGTGAAAGCTTGAGCTAAGGAGGAGATACCCCCTCCTTACCACACACACACACACACACACACAGGAGCTGTAGTCAGAGAGGGGTGCTACCCCTGCCAAACCCTGGCATCAAAGCAGGGAGAGAGCAGGGAACTAATACTACAAAAAATCTCCCACCCTACTTTTTGCCATTCTGCTGGTCCCTCCCATCAGCCAAACTCAACCAGCAGCCAGACAGCAAGGGGGCACCCTGGAGCACAGGGAGGACGACAGGGCAACAGATGCATCAGAAATCAGCATGGCAGATGGGTTGATCACACCTTCCTCAGGACTGTCAGTGCCTCCTACGATACCATCACTGTAGCCAGAGGTGTCCTAAGTGGAATGTGGAGCACATGGGTTCATTTGGACATAATGCACAGCATAGGGGGACATGCCATCCCTGTCTTGCCTTTTAAAATATCTGGTCCTGACAGTCACTTCCATTGAGGAACCATTCCAGCATCGCTTCTTGTGAATAATCTACCTACCTTCGACTTTAACATTTTTTAATTCTTTTTGTTTTACATTTTAAAATTTAAATGAATAATTTTTTAAAAGCCTTCAAGGTTGACAAGGACTAGGATTGACAGTGCTATGGCTTTTAGAAATCCCTGTTGTCCATTTAAATTTTAATGTTTCTATCATTTGTTCCTCAGTGTAAATTAACAGCTATGGCAGTGTGTTGGGTTTCTTTTCTGAAGTCGGGACTTTAAATTTAATTCAATAGCCGAGATTTACGGCGCTTCTATATTTCACACGGCAGAATCAATAATGTGACTGAAGTGAAGAAGATAAAAATTTATGGTATCTTGCAATTTAATGGTTGAAAAGATGCAATTGGAGAGATCATAAATTGTGAAGGAGTTTATGCTTCATTGCTCCTGATTCAGTGCTTGCTGTTAGCACTTGATTTGTGGCCATTCACAAGGTGTGATTAATGATGTGATCGATGCTTGCTTCAGTGCCGTAAAGCGGTTGTAATGCTCTTCATTAGAATAAATAAAATAAATTGACTGAAGCTTTATAAAAACTGTGTAACATTTAAAACCTAAAATGTCAATTTTTTTTCCTGTTACAATTTAGGTTTCTTCAGGCAGTTTCCACCTACATCACATCACTCATTGTCATTCTTTCTGGATATTCTAGAAATCCATGTGGGTTTGGGTAAGCTTTATGCAAAGCTCACTGAAGAGGAAAAAAATTGTTGAATAGGACTGACAGAGCTGGGATATTGAGGTGGCTTGCTTTGCCATTCTCCTAATGTGCATTTTATCCTTCTTAAACACATGAAGTTTAAAGAAATCAAGGCAGAAATGACCCTTCTACTCACAGATTTGATAAAATACAATACAAGGGAATAGTTTTCCTTTTTTGAGTGGGGTGGAATGCATACAACTTTATTGCAAGAGCCTGAGTGGGCTTCAGATGACTTTGTTTTAATGTTGGGATTTTGCTTGACGTGTTTCTATTGTCAGTTCAGGCTATAATTCAAAAAAGTGAGCAAGCACAGAGGGAAGCAATAGCCTCAGTCTGATTAGAAAGAGTGCAGTCTAGGTAATGCCTCCAGGGCCTTGGTGAATCACTTAGGCTGGGAAAAGTGGCCTTGGCACTTGCACAGAAGTTCTTGCCAGTTTGGGAACTTATTTGTCACTGTTGGAAACTAGTGGCCTTTGTTTCAGTATCATTCCCTACTATTACTGCCAGTGAAGGGAAACTTTTGGCCCGTCTTGGAGAGAGGTATGTGTCTACAGAGGGTGCCTGTGCTTGGTTCATCTTCTGTGTTTACCTCATCTTTTCTTAATGCCCAAAGTCACAAGCAGGTGATGTGGCTAATCTTAGAGATGTAGTTGTACCTGACTTATGGGTGCCCTGGTCCCAATACTATTTGCAGTTGTAGATTTATACCAGGCCCTGGAGCAGGCAAGCCTTTGTAACAGGTTTCCAAGACACAGGTAGATTCAACTAGGATGAATCTGGAAAGGTTCAATGTGGTGGCAGCTTTTGTCTTCTCTTCATGCCAAGGCCTGAAAAGGGAAAAGAAAACGGGGTAGGCATCCCTGGTTTTTGCCTTTTCACTACATCAGTGTATCTCCCTGTCACCCCGAGGTTCTGCAGGAGTTGAGGATGGGGCCCATGCATGGTACTCAACTCAAAGGTGGCAATTCAACTGGCTTCCCGATTTTCCTTTTTTCCCTTAATAGATCACTAACTCACCCCGTATTTTGAGAATGAAGCACTTCAGGGTAGTAGAGCCCTAACTTCCAAAAGCATTTCCAGTTATCTGCTTTGGCACTCCATTTGAGTGAATTTCCTCTTGAGTTGGCTTCCGGATGCTACACAGGAAAGAGAGTTGCATGCAAATTTCTCCAAGGTTTATAATAGTATGTGCATTTTAAGGCTACTTCTTGAATTACTAAAGGGTGTAGGAGCTGGAGGATGCAGAAGAGGAATGTACTTGTTAAAAATGACAAAATGAAGGCAAGAGGATAAAGAATCAACACAGCTGAAGTAGGGCGATGCAGCGAACCTCTAGTGTGCACCCGAAGGGTGGGGTCTTCCTTCCTGGCGTGTCCATCACCACACAGCCAGTATCTGGAACAAGGCCTGGCACCTGTAGCGAGCCCTCCATTAATGTTTGCTAAATGAAGTGAGGCAGTGACTACGTCTTCCTAAAGACTGCAGGCAGAGTAAGCAACTAAGGAAATGTCAGGGGCCATCACTAAGAGCAGTAAAAGCCAAACAACCTGTTCAAATAAAGAAGAATCTGAGTAAAATAGGAGAAAAAACCCAGCACAGTATTAACTGAGTCCCCCTAGTTTCAGTGAGCCACTGTACTTGTTTGGATGCTTATGGCTTCTATCTGGCTTCCAGTCAATGTATCTTAGTTTGAGGAGGAAACAGCAGGAGAAATCCCAACTTGTGTGTGTGTGTGTGTGCGCGCGTGCATGGAGAGAAGGGAAGCAGTGGGGGTGGGCAGGGAAGTTCCAGCCCAAATATATGAACAATGGATGAGAACTTTTTCATCAAGCGTTGAGAAGTAAATAAACTTCTCTGGGCCTCTTTTCTTATCTGTAGTGTAGGGGAGGGGTCAGATGTTCCCTGGGGTCTCACTCCACTCAGCTTCCTTAGTTCCATGCTTCTAATGTTTCCTACCCTCTTTCTGGGTCCTAAGCCCCAACCTGCTGCACAAAGATACGGGGTTATTTTCTTCTGAGGCTTTTCCCTGGACTTCCCAAAGCACTGCCAATACTTGACCATGTCCTTACCTGCCATGATACCTGCTCCATGATAAAATTGACTAGTTCACAGATGGGATTTATAATGAGAAAAGAAAACCTTAAAATTCAGTATTAGCCAGGACTCCTTCCCAGGGGATACGAGTCCCAGCCCCTCCATAAGGAGGCCCCACTGCCTCTCTGGCTCCCTGACATCCTCCTGTCGTTCCTCCCTGGCACCTTGGCCAGCAGTAATTGTGAGGTCCTTTGCCCCTCTCCTCCCTACCCTAGGACTATACCCCGGCTTTAAACTCAGGACCCAGCTAAGCAGAAGGCAAAAAGGCAAAACCAGATTAACTAATCTTGGTGTGAGGTAGCCCAAGCCAAAACCAAACTTTCGACACGGGGCCCCAGATCTCCCCATTTAGAATAGGTTTTTGGCCCAACATTTGCCTAAACTAGTGAAATGTTTCCTTTTGTCTGTGTCTTAATCCCTGAAAATAAGTGCACCCTGACCCTCAGTTTAAGCCGTGTCTCCAGCAACAGAAAGACCACTAAAGCTTTGCTGGTTTTTAAGATATTAGTGATTGCAGGGTGAGTTTACTGTAAGAAATCAGAGGTTACAGAACCAGTGTGTGACTTGCAGCCCTTTGTCCAGCCAGCCTCAAGCATGTAGCTCTAATTAGGGCCAAAGATGGGGCTTCAGAGGCCTGTCTTGCCTTTTTAGAGGAAAGTTCAAGAATCCATTTTTTTTGTATGGTTTAGGAAAATCAGGACTTTTACGGTAGGTTTTATTAAAAGTCTTGAGTTAAGTTCCTAGGCTAATTTTGTGATCAAGAAAAAAAGAGATACACTGTATTTTTCAGATTCTAAGACACACCCACCCACCCACCCCCAAAAATTGGGAGGAATAATGATTGCTAATGCTGCTGCTGAATTCTGTTTAGATTTACATTGGTGAAATATTATGTTATGTATGTTACTAAATATTTTACCACATTTTTTGCTTCAAAATTTTTTTCCTATTTTCCCTCTGAAACCTTGGTGCGTCTTATGGTCTGAAAAATACAGTATATAGTTTGTAGCTAAAGTTTGGCCTTGGACTCTATTTTATGTTGTTTCTAGTTCAGATACGGGGTGAGGGGGAGGTGTGGGGTGAAGGGAGCAATTTCTCAATGGCAGACGATGATGTCCATGTGTATCCAAAAGGAACATGGCTGCGCCGCTGCTTTTCTGACCTTTTTCCCTTCCTGCCGTGTTTTGATGCCAGTAATTATTGCAAGGTCAGTAAGAGAAATGTTAGCTTGTTGAAGTAACTCAAGAAAAAGGATTGTTATGCTCTTTGAAAATATAAAGTGCTATATAAATGCCTAATAATAAAAACACCTTAGTCACCAGATCATCTCCATTTTCCCTTTCTCCTGATTGAATTTTGCTTAGGGCTCTCCAAAATGCCACAAAAATATTATTGTTAGAAAGCACTTCAGAGTTCCTGGAGTTACTTTCCCCTGTGTGGTCTCATTTCAGACCTTATTCATAACAGCCGGATGGGCTAACCTCGGTTCATTAGATCCATTTTGCAGATGAGAAGACTGAGAGATAGTAGATTGCCCCGGGACCAGGTTCTCCAAACGATCCTTCGGTGCTTGGCCCCCTGGCACAAATATAGCATTCTGCATTGGAAAGTACAGTCTGGTTCTGTGGAGAGCCTTTGTGTGGCATTTCAGAGGAGAAATTTGTTCTGCTACCTTTTATAAATCAAAGTGATTCTTTTAAACTTCTTTTCCCAGGTCTGAGCTAGTTCTCACACAAACAACTGCTTTGTGGAGTGCTTTCTGAAGAATATGTCAGGTCCTCTGCAGCCCGAGGTACTAGTCCACCATGATTGCTGTCCTGCTTCCTCAGAAAGTTGTCATGATTTAGGGGCCTGGTCAGGGAGGAAGAAAGGACCTTCTCCTCTCAACGATCCCCAGACCATTCCTACATCGGTTGTTTGAGCTTACCAGATTTCAAACCCACTGCAATGCCCAAGAGTCATTTGGGTCAATCCGATAGGTCTTCATCTGCCTTCTAAGGATGGTATACCTTCCCTTTAAACAGCCCCTGCTTTCGACTGCCATGGTGTTTTGGGGACTGATGAAATAGAAGCTTTATTTTTAGTTTTGTCCTCACCCTCCCTTTCTCTTAGAAACAAAGTCACAAATTTATGTTCTTAGCACCCTTTATTACCTACATTTCAGTGACCCCATTATACAAAGCAAACTATATATATGACTATAAACTAACAGCTTGGTGGAGACTGAGAACAGTCATTGAGAGTCCCTCCTGTCCTGCTTTTCCGGAGTGGCCAGCTGATGTTGGGCAGGCCAAGGCCCCAGGGAAACCAGCCTCCCAGCAGCTGTACACAGCTCACGCATGGGGAGCTGCTCTCATTAAGCCTTCCTGGGCTCTGCTGAATGGCTGGAGGCCTTCTCAGGAAGCTGCTTAGAAGATTGCTGGAGGGACTCCTGCTGTTCCACTTAGTTGAGTTTCTTTCCCTTTTCTCCAAGTTATCCCCTTATTAGAGAATCCTGTAAAACCAGGAGGAAGGAGAGGCGAATTTTCTGGCTAGCTTAGAGTCCTTCTGTCTCTCATTAAGGCCTCTTTCTCGGCGTATTCTGTGATGTGAACTTGTGAACTCAGCACTGCTTACTTCACCATCCTTGCAAAATCAGCACTTAAAGATATCAAGGACCCAACAGCAACTCAGCTCTCAGGAGGCAGGAACAAAAGCACAGCCCCATTGTACTCTCCTGTCTACTTGTCACTTTCTGCTGCTCCTAGTTGAAGGCATTTCAAGGAATAGGAATTGGACTATGGGATGCATTCTTACCCATCCTTGAGCCCCATGTATCATGGGTGAAGAGCACCCTTTGGGTTTCTGAAATGAATTCTGAGCACTTAGTAAAAGGGAACTGGGTTTCACAAATCGGTTTTGCTTTGAGCCAGAAGGAAAACCCTCAGGATTACAGTGTTGAGCACAGTCAATATGGGGCAATTAAGAATAAAGTAAAATTGAAGGTAGGAGGAGGAAAGATTTCAGTTTAGGAGAGTTCTGAGGGCATAACTCTCGTGATGGTAGAAATGGGTGGCCTTATTCAGTGGGTGCGGGTGGAGGGTGGGAAATAAGTCATCCCAGACCTTGTGTTCATTCTGGCTCACGTGACATAGTCTTGGACATGGGTACTATGTACTGTCCCCGTCTTCCTGATGCAGCTCACAGAACCAGCCTTGGAGAACTATGATTATGAGACCTATTGCTAATGATCCGCTAAGGGTAGGGTGAGGGGGAATCATCAAACTAGACCCCCAGGCCAAATTCAGTCTGAGCCCTGTTTTTGTAAATTGAGTTTTACTGGAACACAGGTTCATTTAGGTGTGATCTCAGGCTGCTTTCACACAACAGTGGCAGAGGATGTGCAAAGCCTAAACTGTTTACTTTCTGGTTCCTTATAGAAAACCCGGTGGCTGCTGCAATAGAAAGACAAGGTGTGCTTCTATTGGGTTTATACAGTAATGAAGAGATGGGGTCTTCCAGGTACTATGGCTTTGGTTCAAATTACCCTGAAACCAAAGGAGTGGCATAAAGTGACCATTTCTTATGCCCACGGAGTCTATGGGTCAGGACAGAGAACAGAGTCTTGTCCCTGATTCTTGATGTGCTGGGTCTCACCTAGAAAAGTCAAAGGTTATGGGCTTGGAAGGCCGGAGCTCCTCAGGCATGTCTGTCTGTGCTCTCCCTGTGTGATCTCTACAACATTCTTGCCTGTTGTCTTAGGGCTCCCAAGGTGTGTGTGTGTGTGTGTGTGTGTGTGTTTGTGTATGTGTGTTTGTGTATGTGTGTGTGTGTCAGAGAGAGAGAGAAAGAGAGAGGGAAGGAGGGAAGTAGGGAGATGTGAGGAAGACACGAATCCTCATTGTCTTTTATGACCTGGTCTCAGCATCATTTCCACCTCACCTTCCAGTTGCAGCTGTTACAAAGTCCTGCCCAGGTTCAAGGGGGACAACATAGACCCCACTTCTCAATGCAGGAGTGCCAATGTCTCATTTTAAAGAGAGAACACGAGAGTTACACAGATGGGTATATTTCCACCTTTGTTGAATCTGCTGCATAGGGTAAGACCCTCCCCCAGAGATCCTCCGCTTCCACTTGTCCTCATCGCTCTTTCCTTTGTTACCCACAGTGCTGCCGTATTGGAATATCCTCCTCCTGGACTCTCTGCTTGTAGGCACTCTCCCCTTACAGCCCACCCTCCCTACCCGGCCAGATTCACCTGTCTCTGCAGGAGCCACTGAAGCCCTTGACTCTTCCCATACTTAGCCACTTCCGTGGTGCTCAGCCTCTCATGTCACTGCGTTCCCCTCCCTGTACTGTTCCCACAGCCTTAGCGGGGCTCCTCCACAGGCCCCAGGCACGTGCTGCCCTTTCTCAGCGGGGCCTCAACTGGGGCCTGCCCCAGTGTCCTTTGCCCTACTCTGGATTTATTTTTTGCCAGTCACATTTTAAAAAAAGATTTTATTCATATATTTTTAGAGAGAGGGAAAGGGAGGAAGAAAGAAAGAGAAAAATGTTGATGTGAGAAAGAAACATTGATCGGTGGCCTCTTGCAATGCCTGACTAAACCCACAATCTAGGCACATACTCTGACTGGGAATTGAACTGGTGACCTTTTTGCTTTGAGGACAATGACAGACCAACTAAGCCACAATGGTCAAGGCTGCTGAGTCACATATTGTAAAGCTAAGCTCAAGTTTCATCTCTTCTGTGAGCCTTTCCTTCATCATCTTATCTCTAAGGAAGTTTCCTTGCTTCTGTGTATTGCCCGCGGCACGCATGTGGCACTGAGAAAGTGGTACCTTGTTCATGACGAGGAGCCCTGGCTCAAGTTGTATTCCTCTTGTGCTTACTCAGTGCCCTATAAACATTTGTTGATGTTGATCTGCATAGTTCTTAAATTTCTTGTTGGTGAGTCTATTGCCCAGTACATATATAAACTCTTCAAACTCATTTAAATTTAACTGGATTTTATGATACATGAGTAATAAATAGAGGCACATTGCCTCATTTATCTGAAAATATTTAGATTCCAATCAGAAGTATAAGGTGCCAAACTTCTAGTTTTAAACTGTATGAACAGACTGCTTAGCCAGTGTCTTTTTTCTATTCTAACACTAAAAGATATATATTTAGTAAGAAAAAGACAGGAAAAAATGAGAATAGAGAGAGGCAGGCCAGAATTTGTCCTATATGACCGAGAAAATCTGACATCCTAAGTTGGCTCTACCCTACCTTGAAGAAAACAGTGCGAAGGCCCTTTCAGGAGGTTGCTCCACACACCCTTCTGAACTTGCTCTTTTAGGTGTGGCAGGTCAGCCAACAGGTGGTGCTCACTTAGGTTTGGCTACTAAATGAGCTACTGTATTTTTCAGACTATAAGATGCACTTTCCCTCCAAATTTGGGAGGAAAAGGGGGGTGCATCTTATAGTCCTAAGGTACCTTACCTGGCTTGCTGTGGGGTGGGGGGCAGTGGCCTATGTTATTTATATTATTAAATATTTTACCACATTTTTTGCTTCAAAAAATTTTTTCCTATTTCCCGCCTCTAAAACTTTGGTGCGTCTTATGGTCTGGTGTGTCTTGCAGTCTGAAAAATTTGGTAATTTCTCTGGTTGCCTTGAATTCCCCTAGTACAAAGTTAGCAATTGGTGTATCATGGAAGATGGAGAAAGATCATCTTCTCTTCCTCCGTGTGTGCGCACATGCATGTGCACACACATACAACATATTTTCGTCTGGTTTGCCATTTCTTTGACTGACATGTAATAGTGCCTCTCTCATCCAAGTACTAACCAGGCCTCACACTGCTTACTTTCCAAGATCAGACGAGATTGGTGCATTCAGGGTGCTATAGCCATAGAGTAATAGTTCCTCTTTGGGTGACTCACAGTTCATTAATGGCCTGCTCAATCTATTAGGAGCCAAGCATACACTATACATTTTTTTCTGTGAAGTGCACTTTTTTTAAAATATATTTTATTGATTATGCTATTACAGTTGTCCTAATTTCCCCCCCTTTGCCCCCCTTCTCCTGGTCCCCCCCTTCCCTCCAGCAATCCCTCCTCTCAATTCATGTCCATGGGTTGTGCATATAAGTTCTTTGGCTTCTCTGTTTCCTACACTATTCTTAACACCCCCCTGTCTATTTTGTACCTGTGAATTATGCTTCTTAATCTCTGCATATTTTCCCCCATTATCCCCCTTCCCCCTCACAGCTGATAACCCTCCAAATGATCTCCATATCTATGATTCTGTTCCTGTTCTGGTTGTTGGCTTAGTTTGTTTTTTTAGATTCAGTTGTTGATAGTTGTGAATTTGTTGCCATTTTAATGTTATAGTTTTGATTTTCTGCTTTTTCTTAAATCCCTTCAACACTTCATGTAATAATGGTTTGCTTGGTGATGATGAACTCCTTTAACTTGACCTTATCTGGGAAGCACTTTATCTGCCCTTCCAGTCTAAATGACAGCTTTGCTGGATAGAGTAATCTTGGATGTAGGTCCTTGCTTTTCATGACTTGGAATACTTCTTTCCAGGCCCTTCTTGCCTGCAAGGTTTCTTTTGAGAAATCAGCTGATGGCCTTATGGGAACTCCTTTGTAGATAACTCTCTGCCTTTCTTTTGCTGCTTTTAAGATTCTCTCTTTATCTTTAACCTTTGACATTTTAATTAGGGATATTTTCTTTCATTATTTTTTCAAATAAGTTTTCAATTTCTTGCTCTTCCTCTTTTCTTTCTGGTACCCCTACAATTTGGGTGTTGGTACATTTGGAGATGTCCCAGAGGCTTCTTATACTAACCTCATTTTTTTGAATTCTTGTTTCTTCTTGCTGTTTGGTTGTATCCTTATTTCTTTATGTTCCAAATTGTTGATTTGAACCCTGGCTTCCTTCCCTTCACTGTTGGTTCTTTGTAGATTTTTCTTTATTTCACTTAGTGTAACCTTCATTTCTTCCTTTATGTTTGTTGCCACAACCAATGAGTTCTTTGAACATCCTGATCACTGGTGTTTTGAACTCTGCATCTGATGGGTTGGTTATCTCCATTTTGTTTAGTTCTTTTTCTGGAGATTTGTTCTGTTCTGTTCTTTTATTTGGGCATTTTTCTTTGTCTCCTCAAATTGGCAGCTTCCCTGTGTATTAGGTAGAGTTGCTTTGATTTCCTGTCATAGTAGCATGGCCTATTGTAGAAAAAGCACCTATAAATTGTGTGAGGCGGAGCCTTAGGTAATAGCCAAAGTGAGGCAACCTGCTTTACCGCTTTGTTGCTCTGTGTAGGGGAGGGCTCAGAGAAGAGATGATGCCACTGCCTGGCTTCTGGAGGCTTGTCCGGCACTCACCCCATTTCCAGTCACTTCGACCCACTTCCCATATGCAACTGGTACTTTCAGCTATTGCCCTGGTGGTGAATCCCAGAGTGGGTGGGTCTGCATACATTCTAAGACCACGCAGGCCCTTTAAGCCAAGTCTGAAAATTTGGCAGCTTCCTCTGCTGCTCCACCTCCCACTGGTTTTTACAACCAGAATTTATAGGGACTTATCTTCCCAGTGCTGGAACCCTGGGCTGTGTGGCCTGCCAGGGCCTGGAATTGCTCACTCCCAAGGTAGCCCTCCTGAGTTTTAGCCCACACGTGAATGTGGGATCATCCCTTCTACCAACACTGCCACCTTTCTGTGCCATACCATGTCACCATGGCTCTCTTTCTGCCTCTTCTACACATCTGGATGAATGTGGCTTCTTTAAATCCTTGGTAGTTGAACTTCCATACAGCTCGATTTTTGGACAGTTCTAGGTGTTATTTTTTTTCCTGACATCTAGTTGTAATTTTCTCTGTGGTGTCACAAGGAGGTGAAAATGTCTAACTATACCTTTATCCTGATCAGAAGTCCCTGAAATGCCTTTTAAATGTTTGACCATACACTAATCAAGTTGAACATGATAATGAGAGCACACTCACTTTGTTAAGATAAATGACCCAATACATTTAGAGTGAAGACATATTTGAGCTACCATTTGCACTTTCCATAGCAATACTGAAGACTCCCAGCAAGGTCTAGGAAGCTGTTGGCAACTGACTTGGGAGTATTTGATTAGCTTCACACATAGTGCCAGACCGTCCTCACTTTGCTGTCACTTTGTTTTCTGTTATCTGTGAAAAAACAGCAGGAAGAGAAGACACATTTAGAATACACAAAGGAGAATATTTTAGAATAGCAAAGAGTTGACTTTTTATAACTTTTAAGTCTAGCGGGGAGAGGAGTAAATGTATGGGTGACCTCAAATAGTTGAGAGTTGGAAAATAATGTATATTTATGTTTGGAGCACATTTTAGTTCATGGTTTCAAATTAAACAGAATTTTCTTTTAAGACAATGATGATGGAATCCCCACTATAATGACAGCACTTGGGAGAAGCTGGAAAAGTATGAGCTTCACCATTTTTGCTGGGATTGAATGCATTGAATCTCAGATCCAAGCTGAATAGGAATTTGAACTAAGCTGCCATGGAAGCGGGGAGGAGTAGTTTAGGACTTGATTTCTCTTCTCGTCTGATAAACACTGTGCTAAGCAAGTATTTTAGAATAAGTAGAGATGGTCAGTAAGTCTGCAATAATGTAACCTTACATGGAAGTTTGAGGGTAAATTTTATTTCTGGACATTTTGGTTTGAGAAGGAGTTGGTTTTGCTGCATAAATTCTTATTGATCCAGGCAAAGAAAACAAAGAGAAGTTGACTGTGTGTGTGTAAGAGAGAGAGAAGCGAGAAGGAAAACGGAATCATTTTCACACTGGGGAGCTTCTGGAACTAGTGTCTTGCCTTGTCTTTACATCATCATGTAATTACCATCACCACGTAACTCTTCTTGAGCACCCTGGTGAGCTCGGCTCTGGTGACCATTTTATACTTAACACATTCTAGTCATTGCTCATAGACGCTTAGAGCTGATGAAGAGCTGATGAAGAGCTGATGGAGTGAATCCAGATGCGCAATGTCAAGCAACTGTGGTGTGTAATAGGATACACTTTAAACACGGAAAGCTATCAGGCTCTGTCTTGGTTTAAATTCCCCAGGCCTCAGTTTGGAGAACTGGACTGTAGTCTCGGAGGCCCCTTCAATGCTAACATTCTATGATTCTAATTCATTCTTTCAGTTTTCATTTAGGAATGAGCCAAACAATTCTAAAATTTATCAACAATATTATTGTCAGTATGACGTTTTAAACCTAAGTGCCTTTCATGTATTATCTCATCCCATCCTCATAACAACCCACACTTAACTGCTGAATTCTTACTGGGCTGATGAGGAAAATTAAGTGCCTGTGGCTCCATAGAGAATGGTGGGTTGAGATCTCAACCTGTGTGGTCTGTCTCCCAAGACTGTGGAGTTGACCATGGAGCTATACTTAGCCCCTTCTTTCCCCAATCAACAGTGTCATCTATTGTGTATTTTACAAAACAACAGACAGTTGACGTATCCTGCCCTCAAGTGCTGCTCTTATCTCATGGCTTTGGGACTTAGTAAAGCATTTGGTCTTCTAGTACCTCCTTGTCACAGTTTCACCAGCCATCAGCTCTAACACGAAAACATCACTTATGTAATATTTTTTATTCCAGAAAATTATTTAGGTCACTAAGTATGTCAGCTATAATAAAGCAGCAGCCAATTCTTCCAAAAACAGAAAACTGGTTGTTGGTTTTTTTTTTCCCCAGAATTGCCACTAGCAATAATTCTGACCTAGACCATCCATCTTCTCTGAGCTAGAAACTCATTACTACGTAGAAAATGGTTTTGTTCTTTCCAAACCTTCAGCTGCCAGTTGGGCTTGTTTTACTTATGCATATTGCATTGAAGTTGCTGCTTGGAAAATAACCTACCATAATTATTTTTAATATACATATTTCTGAAACTGTAGTCAAAATCTAGTCAGACTGCTTTGGAAGTTTCTGTCAAGTTGGTTTGCATAAAAGTTGTCAATTTGATCATAGAATTTTTTTTGTTCCTGATGGATTTCTTTAAAAATCTTTGCTCTAACATAAGAGACATTCTTTGTAATTTCTCCAGACTGTATCTCCTGTTCTGATTTTGTTAACAAAATCACTGGCTTTCCTCTTCATTTCTTTGGTTCTTTTGTTCCACATTGTTCTCCTATTTTTCTTTGTTACATGCACAATAAATACCATATTTGGAAAGTAAGAAATTGTAAATAAGAAAAAGAAGAAGAGAAAGATAAGGAAAAGAAGGTTTAAAAGGAGAGAAAGGAAGAACAAGCTGTGTTTCAACCTCTTAGTGTATATGCCCTTTCCCAGCTGTATAAATATGCACAGACAGGTATTTTTACCAAAATAAGGCTAGACTACTTTCACAGCTTTATTGGTGAATAATTGGCATATAATAAATAGCTATTTTAATAGTACACAATTTGATGTATTGACCTGTGTACACACCTGTGAAGCCATCACCATAGTTGAGGTAGCGGGCATCTCCATCTTCCCCCAAGTTTGTTCATGATCATTTGTAATCCCTCCATTCTGCCTCTCCCACCATCCCATTTTCAGGCAATTTCAGGTCAGCTTTCTGTCACCATGGATAATTAAAATTTCAAGGTTTTTATATAATGATATCATCCATCATGTACTCTTTCTTATCTAGCTTATTTCACTCAGCATAATTATCTTGAGATTCTCCCAAACTCTAGCATAATCAATAGTTTATTTCTTTTCTCTATTGAATAGAATTCTATCATATGGCTGTGCTATACTTCACTTATCCTTTCACCTGTTGAGCACATCTACTTTATTTCTTCTTTTGGCTATTATAAATAAACATAATAAAGCATTTCCATGAGCACCTACCTGAATACAACTCTTTGTATGAATACACATTTTATTTCTCTTGGGTAAACACCTAGGAATGAAATGACTGCATCCTGTGGTGGCTGTTTAACTTTTTGAGAAACTGCCAAACTGTTTCCAAGTGGCTTTACCACTTTTTATTCCTCCCAGCAGGATATGAGGGTTTGGTTCCTCCATGCATTTGCCAGCATTTAACATGATCAGTTTTTTAAATTTTGCTGTTCTAATAGATGTGTAATGGAATGTGGTTGCATTTTTAATTTGTGTTTCCTAATGACTAATGATGTCTTTTTGTGTGTGTGCTTATTTGTCATTGTATATCCTCTTTACTCATTTTAAAAAATTGTGTTATATTCTTATTGAGTTTTGAGGGTTCTTGTTATATTCCAGATGCGAGTCATTTATCAGATATATAACTTGCAACTATTTTCTCCAAGTCTATGGCTTATCTTTTCATTCCCTTAACACTGTCTTTTGTAGAGCAGAAGTTTTTCATTTTGCCAAGTCAGTTTATTAATTTTTGTATGCTGTTGTTGTCATATATAAAAAACCTTTGCCTCACCCAAGGCCATAAGTGTTTTCTCCTATATTTTTTCTAGAACTTTTATAGTTTAAAGTCTTTAGGTCTATAATCTGGTATAAATTAATTTTTTATGTGGTACAAGGTATAACATTAAACTTGTTGTCTTTGTCCTTCTCTTTGTCCTCCTCTTTCCTCTCTCTTTCTCTCATGGACATTCAACTGTTCCATCATTTGTTAAAAATACTATTCTCTCTCTACATATTTGTAGAAAATCCATTGTTCATATATGTATTAGTCTGTTTATTTATATCTCTACTCTGCTGTATTTGTCTTCACATTAGTACTACACTGCCTTTATTACTGTATCTTTGTAATAAATTTTGAAACCCAGCAATGTTAGACCTCCAGCTTGTTCTTTTTCAGAACTGTTTTTGATGATTCTAGGTCCTTTGCATTTCATTCCATATGAACTTTATAATCAGGTTGTCAAATCCTCTTAGTAAATCCACTGGGATTTTGACCAAAAATACTTAAATCTTTACACAAATTGGAAGAGAATTAACATCTTAATAATATTCAGTCTTCTGATCCATGAACATGGTATTTGGACTTTATTTAGGTTTTTAAAAATCTCTTTTAGCAGTGTTTTGCAGTTTTTAGCATGCAGATCTTTGATGCATTTTTTGTAGGATTTACTTTTAAGCTTTCATAGATGGTGGGTTTTTTAATCTTAATGTCTAATTGTTCTTTGTTAGTATATAAATATTAATGTTTAAATATATCCATCATGTGTCTTGCAGGTATGCTAAACTCAGTTATCAGTTCTTGTAGATTTATATGTTTTAAATTTTATTTTGTAATTACAGTTGGTATTCAATATTATTTTATATCAGTTTCAGGTATAGAGCACAATGGTTACATAATTATAAAATTTATGGAGTGATCCCCCAATAATTCAAGCACCCACCTGGCACCGTACATAGTTATTACACTATTATTGACTGTATTCCCTGTGATGTACATCCTCATAACTATTTTGTAACTGCCAATTTGTACTTCTTAATCTTGTCACCTTTTCACCCAGCCCTCCGGCCCCCTCCCATCTGGCAAACATCAGTTTGTTCTCCGCATCTATGAGATTGTTTCTGTTTTCTCTGTTTGTCTTTATTTTTTAGATTCTACATATAAGTGAAATCATATGGTATTTGTCTTTGACATTTCATTTAGCATAATACCCTCTTAGTTCATCCACACTGTCACAGATCTGAGGTTTAATTCTTTTTTATGGCCAAGTAATATTCCATTTAAACAAAGATATCTTAACTTCTGTCTTTCTCACACAGATACCTTTTGTTACTTAGTCTTGACACACTGCACTGGTTACAGTCTCCAGTAAGCACTGAATAGAAGTAGTGAGGGTAGGTACACTTGTCTTGTTCCTGATGGTAAGAGAACACCAGGCAGTCTTTTACCATTACGTGTGACATTAGTTGCAGGTTCTTCACAGGTGCCCTTAGGTTAAAAAAGTTCACTTTTATTCCCCATTTGATGAGAGTTTTTTTCAGGAATGACTGGATGGTAGATTTTTTCAAGTGCTTTGTCTACATTATTGAGATGATATTATGGCTTTTATTCTATAGTTTGTTTATGCTGTAAATTACATTGGTTTTCATGCCTTGGTCATGATTTATCATGTTTATGTATTGCCATATTTGACTCGCTAAAATTTTGTTTAGAATTTTTGTGTTTATATTAATTAGGGCTATTTGTCTGTAATTTTCTTGTAATGTTTTTGTGTTATTGCTGGGTAATCAGGGTAATGCTAGTCTCATAGGATATGTTTGAAAGTTGTACCTTCTTTTCAGCTATCTGGAAATCTGTGTAGAATTTGGTATTCTCTATTTCTTCCTTAAGTATTTAGTACAATTAACCAGTAATGCAATTTGGACCTAGAGTTTTCACTGTTAGAACATTTTAATCTCCAGACTTAGTGTCTTTAATAGATATAGGGTGATTCAGGTTATGTATTTCTTTGTGAGTAAACTTTGTTGTTTTTGTACCTTCTAAGGAATTTGTCCATTTTTTCTAGATTGTTAAATTTATTGGCATGAAGTAATTCACAATATTCCCTTTTTATCCTTTTAGTAGGATCTATAGTGAAGTCTTCCCTCTAATCTCTGACTTTGGTAATTTGTGTCTTTACCCCTTTTGCCCCTGCTCAATCTGGCTATAGAGGTTTATCAACTTTGTTGATATTTTCAAAGAACCAGATTTTGGTTTCATTGTTTTTTGCTGGTGATTTTGTTTTCTATTGCTCTAACCTTTATTTTTTCTTCTCCTAATTTTGGGTTCAATTTGCTTTTCTTTTTATAGTCTCTTAAGCTAAAAGCTGAAGTCATTGATTTGAGGCCTTTTTTTTTCTAACATAAACATTTAATTCTATAATCCCCCCCAACTACGACTTTAGCAGTATGTTATAAATTCTTATGTGTTGTATTTTCATTTTCACTTACCCAAAATATTTTATCATTTTTTATTGCTTCTTTTGTCTATGGATTATTTAAAAGTGTGTCATTAATTTCCAAATATTTGGAGATTTTTATCAGGAATCTTTTCATTATTGATTTCTACTTTAATTTCACTGTAGTCAGAAAACAAAATTGTGTGACTCATATCCCTTTAAATTTACTAAGCAAGGCTTATTTTGTAGCCCAGAATATTGTCTGTCTTTATTGATGTTACATATATATATATGTATGTTTGAAAATAATGTATATCTGTTGCTGTTGTGTGCAATGTTCTCTAAATGTCAATTAGGTCAAATTGGTTTATAGTGTTCAAATATTCTATATCCGTATTCATTTTCTGTCTACTTCTATTAAGTGTTGAGAGAAGGCAGTTGAATTCTCCTACTATAATTGCAGATTTTTCTATTTTTCCTTGAAGATCTTTTAGTTTTTTCTTCATATATTTTACAAATGTGTAAATAAGACATAAACATTTAGAATTACTGTATCTCTTTAACAAATTTTTTATCACAGTGAAATTCCCTTTATTTCTGGTAATATTCTTTGCTCTGAAATCTGTATTGTTTAATATTACATATATAGCCACTTCAGCTTTCATTTGAATGATGTTAGCATGATATATTTTTTCCATTCTTTAACTTTAAACCCACTTGTATTTTTATATTTAAAATGCATTTTCTGAGGACAGCATATAGTTGAGTCTGGCTTTTTGAAAATATATTTTATTGACTATGCTATTACAGTTGTCCCAATTTTTCCTCCTTTGTCCCCCTCTACATGGTACCACTATTTCCTCTGTCAGTCCCTTCCTTAGTTCATGTCCATGGGTCATGCATATAAGTTCTTTGTCTTCTCCATTCCTGTATTTTTCTTAAATCCCCTGCCTGTTCTGTACCTATCAATTTGTGCTTCTTAATCTCTGCACATTTTCTCTCATTCTCCCCCTTCCCCTTCCCAACTGGTAACCCTCCAAATGACTTCCATATCTGTGACTCTGTTTCTGTGTTGCTTGTTTGTTTGCTTTGTTTTTTAGATTCAATTATTGATAGTTTTGAAGTTATTGTCATTTTAATGTTCATAGTTTTGATCTTCTGCTTTTTCTTAAATAAACCCATTTAACATTTTATATAACAATGGCTTGGTGATGCTGAACTCCTTTAGTTTAACCTTGCCTGGGAAGCGCTTTATCTGCCCTTTCATTCTAAATTATAGTTTTGCTGGATAGAGTAATCTTGGATATAGGTCCTTGCTTTTCATCACTTTGAATACTTCTTGCCAGTCCCTTTTTGCCTGCAAAATTTCTTTTGAGAATCAGCTGACAGTCTTATATGAACTCTTTTGTCGGTAACTCTCTGCTTTTCTTTTGCTGCTTTTAAAATTCTCTTTTTATTGTTACTTTGGGCATTTTAATTGTAATGTGTCTCAGTGTGGTCCTGTTTGGGTCAAGTTTGTTTGGGACTCTCTGTGCTTCCTGGACTCATATGTTTATTTCCTTCACTAAATTAGGGAAGTTATCTTTTATTATATTTTCAAATAAGTTTTCAATTTCTTACTTTTACCCCTCTTTTCTGGTACCCCTATGATTCAAATGTTGGTACATTTGAAGTTGTCCCAGAGGCTCCTTACTCTATCCTCATCTTCCTGGCACTGGAACCCTGTGCTGGGGGGTCCAGTGTGGGGCTTGGATTCCTCACTTCCAAGATCCTGCTCCCTGTTCTTATCTACCACACTTAAGTGTGGGACCACCAATTCTGCATCTCCAAGTCTCCTCATCTCTTCCCCTCCTACCCATCTAAATGAACTTGACTTCTATGATTCTTAGGTGGTAGGACTTCCATACAGCTCAATTTTCTGATGATTCTGAGTGACAGTTTTGCAGTTTAGTTGTAATTTTTGCTGTGGTTGTGTGAGGAAGCAAGCCTTGTTTACCTGTGCCTCCATCTCTGAGTCTTGCTTTTTAAATACAATCTGATAATCTCTGCCTTTTAACTGGGAGTTCAGACCATTTGCATTTAATGTGATTATTTATAAGGTTTGGTTTAAATTTGTCATCTTGCTGTTTTTCTTTTATTTGTTTCATGTTTTCTTTGTTCCCCCATTTTTTATCCTTCTTGTTGATTAATTGATATTTTATGATTACATTTTATCACCTCGTTGGCTTATTAGCTATAACTTTTTAAATTTTAGTGTTTGCTTTACTGTTTATAGTATACGCCTTTAACTTATCACAGTCTACCTTTAAGTGATATTAAATTATTTCATGTACAATCATGTACTTCTATTTCCCTCTCCTGATTTTTGTGCTATTGTTAGTATACATTTTACTGTTACATGTATTCTATCCCCCAACTACATTGCTATTATTTTTAAAGAGTCGATTATCTTTTAAATTTTTTTAAAAAGATTTAAGTATTAAGAAAAATATCTAAAAATTCCACTCACCACATCTGGCTCTTTTCATTGCTTTTTGTAGATTTATATTTCCGTCTGGAATCATTTTTCTTCTTCCTAAAGGAAAAAATTTTTAAAATATTTCTTATCATGTAGTCTGCTAGTAATGAAATCTTTCAGGGTTTTATATGTCTAAAATATTTTATTTTGTTTCATTTTTGAAAGTTATTATCACTGCATATAGAATATAAATGGACAGTTTTTTCTTTCAATACTTCAAAGATCCTACTCCACTGCCTTTTTTGCTTTCATTGCTTCTACAGGAAGTCATCTGTCATCTCTATCTTTATTCCCTGTGTGTAACATTTTTTTTTCTGGCTTCCTTTAAGAGTTTCTTATTATCCCTGATTTTGAACAATGTGATTATGATGTGCCTTGATATAGTTTTCTTTTTGTTTCTTTGAGGGCTTGGGTTTGTTGAGTTTCTTGCATTCCTGTGTATATAGCTTTTATCAAAGTTGAAACATTTTTGGCAATTATTTTCGCAAGATTTTTTTTGTATCTATTTGTCTCTCCTCTCCTTTAGAGCTTTTAATTCCATGTATATGCACATGTATATGGGGTTTTTACACAGCTCACCAATGCTCTGTTCACATTTTTAAAATTTACTTTCACTATTTTATAGTTGATAGTTTCTATTGCTTGAAGTTCACTATTCTTTTCTTCTGCAATGTGTAACCTGCCATTAATCCTATCTGATAAATTTTTTTAAATTTTATACATTGTATATTTAATTCCCCAAATCTTGACTGATATCTTTTTATATTTTTCATGTCTCTATTTAACTTTGTGAACACACAGAACACAGTTATAACAACTCTTTTAGTGTCTTTTTCTACCAGTTCTAACATCTGTGTTCATGTTGGGTTAGTTTTGATTGATTTTTTTCCTCATTATGAGTTTTATTTTCTTTCCATCCTTGGTAATTTTGACTGTATGGCAGACATGATAAATTTTACTTGCTGTATGCTGGGTGATTTTGTATTCCCATAGATTTATTGAACTTTGTGACATAGTTAGCTTAATTGCAACAGTTGGACCCTCTGGGGTCTTGTTTTTAAAGGTTACCAGGCAGGCTTGGGGTAGTGGTGTGCCTAGAACTAATTTCTTTTTATTACTAAAGCAAAGCCATTTTGTATACTTTACTCAAGTCCCTATGAATTATGAGATCTTCTAGTCTGTCTACTGGGAACAGGCACTCTTCCTGGCCCTGTTTGTGTGGTAGGCTGTTCTCTTCAATTCTTTTGAGTGTTTCTTTCCATGGCCTCAAGTACTTTCTTCATATGCATGTACCAGTGAGTACTTAGCTGAAAACTCAAGACCTACCCTCTGTATATTCCAGTGTGTGAAGCTCTCTCCTTCCAGATCCTCTTTCCTGCAAACTCTAGCCACCTTATTTCCCTTGTGGTCTCTCCTCCATCTCTGTAATCCAGGGAATTCACTGGTCTCTGCCTGTGGTCTGAAACTCTCTGAAGGCAGTAAGCTAGGATGGTAGTAGAGCTCACCTAACTTATTTTTCATTTCTGCGAAATCACTTTCCTTGGTTGACTAATGTACAGTGTCTCAAAAATCACCTAGGTGATAGTTTGTTCATTTTTTGGTTGTTTTTGGAAGGAGGATAAATCTGGTTCCTGTTACTTCTTGGCCAGAAGCAGAATTTCCCCCATATTATCTTTTAACCTGATTTTTTCACTCTAAAATATTTTAAAAACTTATTTTAACATCAATAAGTAACTTCCACAGCATTATTTTACCACATTTTTATTGTATTTTTCCATTACTATGTAGTCCCCCTTTATTGACCTTGCCACCCACTATCACAACACTATTGTCCATGTCCATGAGTCCTTTTTCACTTTTGCTAAATGTACCCACCCCTCCCCTCCCTACCTTAGCTGTCATTCTGCTCTCTGTGAGTCTGTCTGTATATTGCCTGTTAGTTCCCTTTTTACATTATGTTCCACATGTGAATGAAATCACATGGTATTTGTCTTTCTCTGACTGGCTTATTTTACTTAGCATAATGTTCTCCAGGTCAATCCATACCTTCCACAGCGTTATTCTAAATGGCCACATAGTATTCCACCATTTGAACAGACCAGGGGTTTCTGAACTAATCATCTATTATTGAATATATTGTATCTAATTTTTGTCATTACCAATAATGTTAAGATTAACATTTCTGAAGCTAAATATTCACAGACTTCCTTAATTACTTCCATATGAAAAATTCCTAGAGGTGGATATCCAGCATCAAAATTATATACCCCTTTGATGAATTTTGTATTTTATCAAACTGCTCTCCCAAAAGTTTGTGTATTTTTTTGTTTTACTCATTTCTTTGCTCATTTGTTAATAAAACTAGTTTTTTCCCTTTTTTTTGTTTTATTCTTTCCTTGACTTTTCATTGTCTACATAATTTTCTTACAAAATCCTACAATTTATGGTTTCTCAGAAAAGGAAGGGAAAGCCATATAAATTGAAAATATGACTTTAATCAGACTTCTTTCATGATCCTCAGAACTGTAGCAGACTTGTTTCAAGATCCTGCTGTCCCCAGCTGGTGTTTGCTCACTGGTATCTACGCTCCCACGATTCTCCTTTCCAAGTACAAGCTTTATGGCACAACTAAAGAAAAATGTCATCACTATGGGCAAACAGCAGGGCAAGTGGTATTTGTAAAGTGAGGAAGGTACTGGAGCATGAAAGAGATGGTTTGGCGCATCAGAAGCAGACTAGCTTGAAGTGATGTTTTTCTCCCGTGTCTCTTTCCTGTCTGCAAAATGTGCTATGACTGAACTTAACATTATAACTCTCTGAGTATGACAGAGAAACCTTCAAGGGGTTTGTGCTTCCCTCCCAGCTAGCAGAAAAGTGGATGTTTGGCAGCTGTTACAAAAAGAGGAAATCAAGAGTCGCCAAGGGAAGAAACATGTGGACCTCAAATGAAAGATTGATGATGGTGCCTCACTCACAGGCTACTCTGATTAAAACTGATTTTGAAGTCCACAAGCCAACAATGATGTGGCAACACAAGGCTAATTGCTGATTTGTTTTGAAAAATTACAAAAATATTCTCTACTTATGGGAGATACTGTGTAAGATTTTAAAAATGCTTTAGTGTTTATAATTAAAGGTGAGTCCTTTTTAAATTACTAGTATAATAATTGATGAAAAATATTGGATGTATGTTCTTATTCTTAATTGCAAGGCCTGTGTACCGTGTGGCAGGGTTGGTTGAGGGGAGGGGAGAGAGGTTCTGGAACAGTCAGTACAGTGTGCAGTGGGGCTGTAGCAGGAAGTGGGCTGGAAGTTGGGAAGGGCAGGTAAGAGCTGCCTTTGGAGTCGGACAGTCGTGATTCTGAATCCCGGCTCTGCTTTTAGACTGTGAAGCCTGGTACAAGTCTCTGTATCTATTTAAATCTCAGTTTCCTTATCTGTAATACACAGATAATACTGCCGTCAGAGGTTGTTGTGGGGGGTGAAAGGGCTAATGCTGGGTATCAGTAAAAGCCAGAAATAGAGATGATACTATTTTTGCTAATTGAAGATGCCCTTGATGACATTATTTGCCCAGGACTATGGCTACCAGGTATATGTGAGCACTTATCACTGGACACAGAGCAATCCCTTGATAAAATACTACCTATTATAAGTCAGGTGGTAAAACAGTTGCATTGGTATAGGCCTCTTTTTAGTAAAAGGAATATAATTTATTTGGGGGGGATCTCTGACATAATTGTTGGTAAATCATTTGTATGTTAATGGAAGAGAGAGGGAAAGTATGCTGTAAACCTGACTGTGCTCTAGGAAGGAGAATGCTCATTATGGCCCTGCTGTGGATGGAGAGGAGGGCCCTTTTGTTTAACCAGGCCTTGCAGTGGGTCTAGACTTGAATTTGAAGGCAGGACAAGAGAACACTAAAATCCTCTTGTCTTGACTGGTGTGGCTCAGTGGATTGAGTTTCAGCCTATGAACCGAAAGGTCACTGGTTTAATTCCGGATCAGGTCACAGGCCTGGGTTGCAGGCCAGGCCCCAGTTGAGGCGCACAAGAGTCAACCACTTGGCCCTGGCTGGTGTAGCTCAGTGGATTGAGCGCGGGCCTTCCCAGTCAGGGCACATACCCGGGTTGGAGGCCGGTTCCCTGCAGGCCAGTTCCCAGCAGGGGATGCATGAAAGGCAACCATACATTGATGTTTCTCTCCCTCTCTCCTTCCCTTCCCCTCTAAAGATAAATAAAATCAAAGATAAATAAATTTAAAAGAAACTTGATTAAAAAAAAAAAAGAGTCAACCACTCAATGTTTCTCTCCCTTACTTTCTCCCTCCCTCCCTCCCCTCTGTCTAAAGAAGAAGTGGGAGGAGAGGGGGAAAGAGGAGTCAGTACAAGGTGCCTACCTAGCTCTGCCTTCTGCCTTCTGTGTAGTGAGGCAGCCTGTGGTAAATCCAGTTAACAAGTGGCCAAGAGGTTTTTCAAGAACAGAGGTACCTGATACTCCACATCACGTTGTTGTGTGGTTCCTCCTTCAGCCAACACCTTTCAGGAAACTCTGTGTACACAGTGGCCCGTGATGCTTCCCAGCTCAAACCCTTCCCAACCTTCCCAAACCCTTCCCTGGACCTTCCCTGGACCTGCATCTGAGCCCATCTCTTCTACTCTCTCCTCTCCCGCTCAGATCAAGTCACACCAGCCTCCTGCCTGTTCTGTGGCGCGCCGCCTCTCTGATGGCAGGCCTTTGCAGATGCCGCTCCCCCTGCCTGGATGCCCACAGAGCTCGCCCCTCACTTGCTTCAGGTCTGAGTTCAAATGCCACTTTCTAAGGTCACTCTGTGTGAAATAAAGACTACCTCCCCGCTTTACCTTAGCCCATTTGTATCCTGAACTGGCTTGTATGGGTAAGAACTGATTGCTAAATTTTTAGAAATTATTAAAAATGAAGTTACATAATTATATATTCTAAATTATACTAATAAAGAAATTATACTAAAGGCAAAGGTAGTAAATACTTAAAATGCATCATTTCCTAGTTATTTTGGTATATTTTACTACTACCTATTCTCCTGATATACTTGGCATTGTTGACCTTTTGGGTCAAATAATTCTCTTTGGCAGATGTTTAGTAGCATCCCTGGCCTCCACCTGCGAGATGCCAGTAGCACCTCCTCTCTCAGTGGTGACAACCAAAAAGGTCTCCGCACATTGCCCAGCATGCTGCTGAGCACCACTAATCCGTATGTGAAAATACTATACAACTATGTGCCACTGGGTTTCTTTCCATCTCTGGTTTGTAGCCATCATGTTGGTGGCTTGAAATCAGCCGTAGTCGAAATAGTTACACCACAGGACTCTGCAAATACAAAGTAGAGTTTATTCGTTGTTTTATTTATTGCCTAGATTTAACCTTAATAACACCTTGTAAACTTAAAAGTGTGTGTCTGGAACTATTGTTACACTGTGGGAAGCACCAAAAAATTGGAAAAATATTCTTCCAGCATTCAAAATATATTTTTCAATTCACGCATATCATTGAAAAAGGAGTGAAGTTTTGATGTATATCTTTATTATTTTACTCTGTCTTCCTCTTAATTGTAAACAAAATCATCAGTCAACGTTCATGTCAGAGCTACATTAACTTATTCATTGGAAGCAGAGGGTAGCTATGAAAATATAAGTTAAGCAAAAATCAGAGAATCAGTAAGTTATATGGAATTTATAATGAAAAGCATTACATATCTTATTATTATTTGTAAATTGTGTGCTACAAATCCTTTCTATAGTAACATTTTTAGCAAATATAAAATATATGTTATATAATCAATATATATTATAAAATACATATTTAAATAAAATATAAAATTTATAATGTACGTACATATGCATACCCTTTTACCCAGCTAGCCAATTGCTAAGCATTTGCTAGTACACCACCGCCTTACTCCCTTTACCCTTTCATTCATCCAGTAAACATTTATTCAACACCACATGCCAGGCCTATTCTCTTGGAAATAGGTCAATGAACCAAACAACAAGGCACAGAAAATCCTCTGCCCTTGCGGAGCTGACGTTTCCACGCAGTGCTCCATCGGCCTCCACAGCACTAATCGCTCTCTGACAGGCCATGCATTTACTTGTTTATCATGTTATTGCACATCTCCCTCCACTAAAATGCAAACCTCTTTATAAAGGAGCTTTATAGGAGGACATGCACATTTTGTAAATGAAAGGATCAATAAATGAACATGTGCACATGTGTGTGTCAAGGAAAGGAGCTGGGTTTCATGCCTGGGAGGGGCAACCCCTATGTGGTGATAGAGCAAGCCATAAATTGAATTAATTTAGCATTAGTCTATGCACACAGACAGAACTGAGTATGAGAATTTACAAACCTCTAGGACTTTCAGAAATTTCAAAAAAAAAAAAAAGCCCTTGTACTTTCTGCATGGGGTTTATACTGATCCTTGTATTGGAAAGGGACAGGGTGACTTCAGCTGACACGGAGATTATGCCTGATGTCCTCCAGGAGTGTCTGGGCGAGGGACAGTACCCATGTGTGTCTCAGTTATAGACCGCTTGCCTTAGAACTCATCGCGTGCTCCCAGTGAGTAGCAACTTCTAGATGCATGAGACAGGCAGACCCAATACAGGCTGAGGTAAACCTTGAAAACCATCTAAAGTGAGAAGGAATTTGTGGAAACCTTTTTGAAATCAACTTCACTGTGATAGAGGGTAGCAGGATGTTTGAGCCTGGTATTTGAGATAGAAATCCAGACAGAAAATGGGGCAAAAACATTGGTGGGCAAGCCAGCATCTGTAAACAGACAATTTACTTAAATACCAAAAGTTTTTCCTGACAGGGCAGCATAGGATGTCGGCAGGTATGCTCAGTCTAATCAAAGATCCTCTTCTCTGTTCCATCTGGCCAGACAGCAGCGCCTAAAAGCTAAGCTCGTTCTGGGCACCAAAAATCACTTGTTGGAGCTCCTGGTGGAGGCCAAAAGCCCCCAGAACCTTAGGTTTTCTCAGAAATGGTGGCTAAGGCCATGCAAACATCACAAGAGAGGCCTCCCCCAAAAGGAAAAGTAATGGAGAGCGATAGAATCAGTGGGCCCCAATTAGAGGCTGAATATCATCTTAGGCATCATGGGTCTGTGGCCAGAAGCCTCACAGAACTGAGATGGGTTCTTAGTAATGGGTCCCATTTTTTACCATGCTCCAAAAGAAGAGAACAAATGGGAAGATTTTTGCAGAGAGACACAAAATGATTGTCACTGAATAGAGAAGGAAGCTCAGTAGAAGTAAAAGGTTCCTGGGTTTAACTGGAGGGAAATTATGCTTGGGAGACCTGGCCTGCATGGGGGATATGGAGGACCACTGCATTCCCACTGTTGGAATGGTGGTAACTCAGGAGAGAAAGGAAAAGATGAGGGAGAAGCAATCAAATACTCACTCATGCAGAATAGCCCAGAATGGATATGGGGAGACAAGAGTTAGTAGGGTTTTGCCTTGGTGCTAGGAGTGTGGCCAAGCAGGTCACATCCCCCACCGTCACCTGCCCAGGAACTTGTCCCGTGACTGATCCCACTCATTTGCTACTGGTGTGGACTTGCCAGCCAGCCAGCCCCCATCACCAAATTGTGCTCGGCGGAAAAAGACACCGAGCTTGCCCCTGAGAAGGCCAGGCAGGCCTCAAGCTCTGGACAGGGTCCTGCCCAGCTCTGGAATGAAAAGCTTATGCGAAGTGTTCATGGGGAGCTCATTGGAATGCCTTTGGACTCATTGACCTAAGAACCCTGTCCTTTTGTTCTTTGCATGTAAAAAAGATTAGTATTATTATTTTGTAAACTCTACCTTTACTGAGAATCTGACACTGTTCATGAGGAAGTAAAGATTTCCCTGACAGGATGAAGAAATGAGAACAGTGTCAGAGAGGAACCACCCTGACTCCCTGGTGAAACAGGCCACACTAAAAATCTTCTCTTCCTCTGCCGTGAGCAGAGTGCTCTGAGGGAAAGGTGGCCCAGGGCATGGCATCTGATCTTTCTTTCTCACTACACCTCAACCATGACAGAATCAGACAGGGAGAACAGACTGGAATTGGGGGACAGAGAGGGTATTGGATTCTTATAAACAAGATTGTCCATGACATCATCTGAGTCTTGCCATGGCCACACAGTCCCAAGGTGACCTGGATGGTTTAGGAAGCACAATCTTGCATGGCTTTTTACACGCATTCTTGACTCTATTAAATTAAGGAGAGAAACTCAGATATGCCTGAGACTTCTCCATTCTACCTTCCCAACTCACAGGGCTGTGGAGATGGAAATTCCACCCCAAGCTCAGCAAATTCCTGCATGACATTCCACAGGGTCCCTCAGCCCCTTTTTTACCCCAGCCTCAAAGTCTCTGAATTTGGGGCTCCCCATTCTACTTAGTTTCTATTCCTCCTCTGAAATTTCAGAACTCCTTTCTCCAAAACCAGGAAAACATAGATTTAGTTTGGTAAGGAGAATGTGATCCCATCTAAGTAAAAGCCAGAGCTTTGATTCATCTAAATCAGTAGTGTTTTGGAAAGTCATGGGGACAAATGAATTGTTAAAATGATGGGAGAGATGGGGGACACAGCTGATATTCAGAGAGAGTGAGAGGGTGGCACAGGGTGTTTAGCCCCGTACAGTGAAAATTCGTCACACCTCCTACTACACTCTCAGATATCCCGCACTGGACAGTCACACCAGTGAAAAATGAACTCGTGACCACCTGAGACTAGAAGATGCACTCTTCAGAAAAAAACTTATACCCATCTGATAAGGGGCTGATATCTAAAATCTATAAAGAACTTAACAAAACTCAACACCAAAAAACCCAAAAAATCCAATTTTAAAATGGGCAAAGGATCTGAATAGATATACTTCTCCAGAGAGGACATAGATGGACAATAGACATATGACGAGATGCTCAATGTCACTAATCATTAGAGAAATGCACATTAAAACCACAATGAGATATCACCTCATACCTGATCAGAATGGCTATCACCAATAAATCAATAAACAAGTTCTGGTGAGGATGTGGAGAAAGGGGGACCCTTTTGCAATGTTGGTGGGAATGCAGCCTCTCTGAAAAGCAGTATAGAGATACCCCCCAAATTAAAAATGGACTGCCTTATGACCCGGCCATTCCACTTCTCAGAATTTATGCAAAGAAACCCAAAACACAAATTTGAAAGAACATAAGCACCCCTATATTCATTGCAGCATTACTTACAATCACCAAGATACGGAAGCAGCCCCAGTGTCCATCAGTAGATGAGTGGATAAAACAACTATGGTACATTCACATAATGGAATACTATTTGGCTATAAAAAAAGAATAAAATTTTACCCTTTGCTACAGCATGTATTGCCATGGAGAGTATTATATTGAATGAAATAAGCCAGTCAGAGTAAGACAAAAACCATATGATTTCACTCATATGTAAAATTTAATGAACAAAGTGAACTAACAAGCAAAATGGAGACAGACTCATAGAGAGCAGGCTGACAATTCTGGGGCTGGGGTTTGAGGGCAGAGGGATCAAGCAAAAAGGAGCAAGGGCTCGTGGACATGGACAACAGTGTGGTGATTTCAGGGTGGAGAGGGAGGTTTAAGGAGCATAAACAGTAATGGAAAAAAATACAATTAAAAAAGCTATACCCAGAGGCCGCAAGATGGCTGCAGGGTAGCTGGAGGTTCCTTCCACTCGCTCCCAGCCCTGGACTGCTCTTGCAGCTAAACCACAGAGCGATCAATTCCAAAACCCAGCTGAGCATGAGTGAGAGTGTGTGTGTGAGTGGGCGTGTACAAGGACGAGTGCACGGATATGCGAGTAAGTGGGCGAGAGCCTGCCTGCCTGTGGGGCGCTCGGGAGCAGGCATCCCTGGCTGTCTCAGTGGAGCAGCTGTCACTGCTGCTGCCCAGCCTGGCACTTCTGGCTGCACCGGTATGGGGTGGGAGCCATTGCGAGGAATTTAAAATATCCCCCTGAGGAAGAAACCTCCAGAGTACCCACACCTTGGTACTCAGATGTGTCTCTCTGTGCCCTCCACCCCTGGCAAGGCTGTGCACCCTGCCAGTGCCAGGAGTCAGGGTCCGGGGACTGCTGTAGTACTTCCTGGGGAAGGGGCTGTCCCCTCCCAGATACCATGGGAACTGCAAGCAAGACAGAGTCTGACTGAGGAGGCTGCAGTTCCTGGTGCCATCCTGAAAGAGCCCGGAAAAAACTCAGTGTAAAATTGTCAGAGGCACCGGCAGGCTTTCTGGGGAGGTGGAACATGAGGAGAATGAGCCCCCCATGGCCCAGTGCTGCAGTTTGGGGGACACTTAGAAACTTTTAAAAGAGAAGTGCTTGGGTGCCTGTGTGTGCATGCACAGCTGCTCTGCCCACGAAGAGGTCAGAGTGGTAGAGTCATGCTGAAGGGACTATGGGACCCCAGCCAGCATGGCTGGTGACCAGGGCTCAGTGCAGAGCGGAGAGTTCGGGCCCAAGTCTCCCATGAAAAACAGCAGGACAGTTGAACATCTGAGTTTCCTTGTGGCCGGGCAAGTCCCCGCATGGGCAGGCATACCCAACCTCCACCTGTGGGGTTATAGGATCTGCAGATCAGTGAAAGGCCAGGTTCAGGAGCACACACGGAAAAGAAGGAAAATCTCTGAAAAGGCCCCTTCGGAACTGCTACCAGATGCTCTAAGCTACGTTGTTCCTTGGTCTCGTATCCACTGAAACCAGCAGAGCAGAGATTGTAGACAGGCTCAACAAGGGGTGTTCAGGGTCCTGCCCAGCCTCAGCTCTTAGAGCTGCCACCTGAGCCAAGTAGGAAAGAGCTGCTCCTTTTACACAGACCGGCCCCTCACAGGAAATCGACGGCTAATTCACAAGAAACCATACCGTATTGGAAATAATCTGGCACAAACCAAGATGTGTGGCAAGGGGGCGGGGAAACACTCCCACCATCTTCCCTGAAGACTGAACAGTGGCCCCTGGGATTCCACTCTCCCAATTGCACCAGATAATCCCCTCTGGAGGCAGGTGGCGGTGGTACTGGCAGTGCTCTTGGACTTTAGATGAGCCACTCCTGGGCCTGGTACTGGTGGAAAGCTGGTAAGGCAGAACAGTGGGGACCAGCCAAGCCTGAGGGAGACATCCACAGACTGGATCACTGGTCGTTGAACAGGCTGTTGAACAGGCTGCGTGAGGCCAGCCTAGGACACCATCTGACGTCACCAGGGGCAGATCCAGAAAGAGAAGACAGTGCAACATGATAGACTCTACAGAGGCAAACTCCACTGAGGCCTTCTTCATTATTTGCATTGTTTTCTGCCTGCATAGCTTTTTGACATCCATTTCTTTTTCTTCAAGTTTGTTGTTATTATTTCATTAGTTTCTTTATTTTAGTTTATTACAAATCTCATACTTTACTCCTCCCTTCTCTTACTCCATTTTGCCTTCTTCCTTCCTCTCCTTATTTTTGTTTTAAATTTTCTAAAACTTGATATGACTTGTTTCTATTCTCCACTCTTACTATTCCCCCTGTTCCAGCCTCTCAACACCATTTTTCTTGACATTAGTCATCTCACATTCTTTTTCCTCTTCTTAAAATGCCCTTATTCTCTCTCCACCTTTATTAATCTTTGCTCGTTGGTTGTTGCTATGGTGGTTGTTGTTGCACTTCTTCAATTTTATTTCTAGATCTTCACTATTTTTATATTTCAGATCTCAAATTTACTGCTTCCCTCTCCTACTCCATTTTGCCTTCCTCCTGCACTTTCTTTTTTCATTTTAAAATTCATTTTTCCCTCTCTCAGTCGGGTTTTCATTACTCACTCATTATTTTTCTCCCTCTGTCCTCTCCAAATTACTTTTCTGTACTTTAGACAACTCATAAGTTCTTTTATTTCTTTTTTCCTGCTCTTTCTCTCTCCACCTGTATTAGTCTTTGGTAATTTGTCATTGATATTGCTGTGGTAAATCTTCGTTTTCAATTTGGCTCCTATTTTTTCATCTTTAAAAAAAATTTAAACCTCATACTATACTCTTCCCTTTTCTTACTCCATTTGCCTTTTCCCTCCCTTTTTTTATTTATGACATAAATATTATTTTCTTTCTTCCTGCCCCTTGTTTCTATTCTCTACGCTTATATTTCTCCTCCCACTACCCTCTCAAAATCATTTTTCTTTCAGTTATTCATCTCATTTTCATTTTTCCTTTCTTATAATAGTCTGAAGCTCTTTACACCTTTGTTAACATTGCCCATTTGCTGTTGATAGTGCGGGTGTAGGTGGGCGTTATCTTTGTGGGTATGGGTTTTGTTCCAGCAGCAGCTATACAATGGCATACAAGGTAGGGTGGGTTGTATGACTCCTCGTCAGCCCACCTGCAGGAAGAACCCACCAAAGATCAACCCCAAAACAACCAAAACCCAATTACAGTAAGAGAGGCCACAAAAGTGGCGTAAAGGACATTCCAAGAGCATCCGTTCAGGGGACCGAAGAACCTACACCACGGAGTCCTACAGGTACCTTCCCACAGAAGACCATTCCACAAAGACATGGAGTCAAAACAGACTGAGTTAATACACAGAAACGAACAGGAAAAGTCACCTAAAATGGAGATTCAAAAAAAGGGGAGGCTACACTCTGTTTCATTTGGGACTTAATTAAAATTTGCTCCTACTTTTGGAAAATCACACTGCCAATAGCAGCACAACCCACGGTATTGCATGTGCCGGTACAGCATTCACCAACCACTCAAGGTCTGTGTTTACGGCTCTCATGTCCTCGGTGGTTGCATATATGGAGGACAGAGCATTCAGGCCTGAGCATCTGTATACTTAAATACATACGTCTTATGTCGTTATCAATTACTTGCCTTTTATTGTGCTTCAGTCATTTTATGGGCTGTAAAAAATTCTGTTTCCAGGTAGGTTGAATTTCATTTCAAGATAGTAAAGAGGCATCACAAGAGATTCATCATAAGGGGCACTGGCGTTTGTTTTGATAGATTTGAGACTGACTAGTCTAAAAATTCTGGAGGGCTCATCAGGGTTCTTTATGGCTATCAATGGTTTGCTTTACCAGTGAGGACAAGAGAGTTGCAGACTGTTTTTACTCCTTTCTTTTTTCTTTTTCTTTTTTCTTCAGTCTCTTCTCTCCCCTTTCCTCCCCCATCATGACTTTTCATCGCTGCCCACTGTCGCAAACTGGGACAACAGCCTCGGAGCCCCTGCCAATGGTCTCGGGCTCAATAGACAAGTCGTGCTAGTTTCCTGCCCCAGCCCCTTCACAACAAGAAGCAATTTTCATGCTTTCCTTGTCTGTGTTTCACTTGCTTGCACTGGGGCACCCATGTGAGGTCAGACAGCTGGACTGCAGCTGAGGGTACAAAGCTTACTCATTTTGAAAAATGTGGAAAATCTGTATATTTGATATGTAAGCTACCAGTGCCTCCTGATTTCCTGGGCACTGCTGTAGATGATGAGACGTTACCAGGCCACTGTATTTTGCCTCTTACTTGGAGCCTTTCAAACAAAACCATGGCTTCATTTTAGTTTTAACCTCCTTGCCAGATTTAAATTTTATCTCCAATTTATGCTAACATCCTGCCTCATTTCTGCTACTGATGTGACTATTTTGTGCAGTGAGAGGAGGCACCTGGTGACATAGGTAGGAACATACATCCACAGTTTCAGTTTCAAAGGAACTGGTGCTTTTCTCAGGTTAAAACTATTGCCACCGTATTTACCCAGTTTTTCTATTATAGTTCTGATCTTCTTGGTAGAATTTTAACTCTTGTAGCTGGCAAGGCAGCTCAATATCATTTCTCTGCATTTATGTCCATGCTGTATTATTTCAACATAACCACACCATAGTTGGATGATTTATGTTGATAGTATGCCATTTATACTTGAAAGTGTGTGTAAAAATATTGTAATAATTATAATAACTGCACTTCACTTTATTTTCAGTGGCAGGAAAATGCAATATTCCACCACATTGAGTTACAAAAGCTACATAATGTAATCTTACTAGAATTTATTCAGTGTCTAATCTGTGCACTGTCAAAAATTTTTCATTGTTATTGGAAAATTAAAACTGTAACAAGCTTCACATTGGTGTATATGTAATAGTTTTACATTTCTAGTAGTTAAAGCAAATATAATAAATAATTCATATTTTCTGTGTTTGTGAGAGAAAGGATTAAAAACTAATCTAGGTGACTTACATTGGTATTTGAGTTCTGCTAATTGCATAGACATGTATCATTTAGTAGAAGTTTAACCCGTGTTCTTATATCTATATTCACAAGTAAAATGCCATTGTTATAGGCAGCTCAAACTATGTGAAATATTCTAAGCACTTGATCTTTGAAGCAGAAGAAGTCAAGTATGCTTAGTGAGGGTCCATTCTAGAATTGGCAAAATAGATTTGGGGTCTGGCAAATTCTCTAGGACATCGGATGACTCAGTAATAGCTAAAAATCCCATCCTATGACTCCATAACTGTTCTGGTCATTATTGCTGAGTAACAAATTACCCCATGGTTTCTGTGCACCAGGAATTCAGAAAGGGCTTGACCAGGCAGTTTTCTCCTACAGTAGCAGTCAGACAGAGGCTGGAGTCACTCACTTCCAACTGTGGTGTCTGGAGCGCCCAAGGGCTGGGCATTTCTCTTTCTATTCTTGTGGTCTTTCACGTGCTGCCTCCCTGTGGACCAGCTGAGCTTCCTCCAGCATGGCGGCCTTGGGGCAGTGAGACAGCTTCCACAGCTGCTCTGGTCCAGTGTCAGTGTTTCAGGAATGAGGCAGAGACTGCGTGACTTTTACAACCTAGCCTCAGAAATCGTGCAGACGTATACTCACCTTGTTCTCTTGGTTACGACCAAATGAAAAGGCTGCCCAGGTTCAAGGAGAAGAGATATAAACCATACTTCTTCTGGGAGTAGTGTCAATGCCACACTGTAAAAGAAGATGCGTCATGTGTGCTTTGGTGCTGTGACAGCAACCCTGCTCAGCCTGTGCAGGCTTCTGACCGAGTCCAGCTTTTTTGAACGCATCCCAAAAATGAAAGCAAACTTCTGAAAAAGAGGCCCTTGGGCAGTTTACTGTATTTGGCAAAATACTAGAACATTGTGCTAATATAAGTAATCACGAATTACATGATACCCTGCCATCTTTTAATGGAGCTGAAATAAATTTTCAGTTCTTTTCTAGGGCTGTAAAATGAAGACAAGCTGTATTTTAGCCAGGGACCTTTCACACACCCCTCATCTTCTCCCTCTGTTCTTTCTTTTACTGTTGGAAGTTTTTTTTTTCTTCTATGAGTATTGGTACCAATTTCATAGCAGTGGGTCAATGTAATTTTATGGTGTGGGTCAGACAGAAATTTACTTGTAAAAATATCTACTTTTAAAAATAAAATGGGCCTGGCTGAGCAGCTCAGTTGGTTAGAGTGTCCTCCTGATACTCCAAGGTTGTGCTTTGACTCCTGCATATACAACAATCAACCAGTGAGTGCACAGATTTTCTGCAAGAGTATTTGTCCCATGTTATGGTATTTAATAAAACTAATAATTAGCCCTGGCTGGTGTAGCTCAGTGGATTGAACATGGGCCTGCGAATCAAACAACTGTGGTTCGATTCCCAGTCAGGGCACATGCCTGGGTTGCAGGCCAGTTCCCAGCAGGGAACGTATGAGAGGCAACCACACACTGATATTTCTCTCCCTCTCTTCTTCTCTTACCCTCTAAAAATAAATAAATAAAATCTTTTGAAAAAAGTTATTAATTAAGTGAGCTTACGAGATGGCACGAGAGATGAAACATAGCAGTCATCCATTCTAAAGCAGAAACAGTACTCTCAGGCTCTAGCCTGGGTGATTCTGAAAGGCTCGAGTAAATTACATGGATGGGCTCTACAATCCCATATCACATACATTGCCCTGCCCTCAACTGGCCTCTGTGTGCTCTTGGGAACTCACTTTGGCTGAATGAAGGGAGAGAAGAGAACTCGGGCCAGGTTTACTGATGAGCTGGCATCATACGTCTGTGCTGGCCGTCAGCAGACGTCTGCTGCACGGCAGCCTTACTCATAGATGGTTCTGAAAGACAGAGGTGAGCAGATATTCTTCAAGTATAAATACTTCTTACACAGGAAGGTTATAAAGGGGCTCACGGTCAGTGGCAAATGACTGGGCTGGTGGCCAGGAACTAGCAGTGAATGACTACAATATCAGAGGCAGGGAATACTGGGGAAAGGGTGTTTGGTGTTCTATGATATCTTCGTATTCACCAGAAAGAACCTATCACGGAGGAGGTTCTCAACCAGGTAGGCAGTATGACTCTTCTCATGAACATCAGCCAGGTCCGTTCTCCAACACTCTGGTGGCAGGGAGTAGGGGTCCAGGGACCTAGGCATTATGACTTCCACTGTGTTACTTTGGGCTCCTCGGGCCAGAAAGCTGTAGGCAAAGAAAGGAGCTACTGTTCTGAAGGGATATTCAACCCTGACCAACACGTTTTCCTCACCTTAGACCCTGCTTGCCTCTCAGCCGTGGGCCAGGCCTGAACTGGGAGAAGAAAGAAAGTTTAAACCAGACTTGATTGAAGTATACAAGTAGGTCTAGACAGACTTATCCCTGAAAATTATGTCTAAATTGTAATTAAAAAGTAGGGAATATGCCTGAGATGGCATTAAGGTTGGGCACAATCAAAGGTTGTGGTTGGAGAAAAGTAAAAACATTTTCTGTTTATACATCATCCAGTTGAGCCTCTTCAATAAACCATCTATAACTATATTATTCAGAAATATAGAGGAAAATCTCAGAAGAAACAGCTTAAAGATGAAGAGTTTGCTTCTGGGGAGCATGATTTAGAGTTGGAGTAGAATTTATTTTTTCCATTATCGAGCTTTGCTCACAAAATTTTAAAAAACTTTATACATAGGAGACTTTGATAAAAAAAAACACAATTTTATTTAAATAAAGCAAACATTCTAGTGTGAAAGGAGTAGGGGGGAAAAGGTTGACATGGAGAGCTTAGAAACCCAGAATGGCCCTGAACCTCACTGTATAGCACATCAGTTTTGAATCAGAGGTCCCTTGGAACCTTCTGGTTCAGCCTTCTTAACTCAGAAGGCAGAGATGAGGGGACCCATGGATGAGGCTCAAGGGGCTCCATGAATATCCTTGAAGACTTTCTATTCAAAATGTTGTGACTGTGTACATTTTCAGGGAGGGAAGGAGATACTTGAGGTTCATTATATTCTTAGAATTCCCCTGCCCCCCAAAGTGAACTGAGAAGTGCCGATCTGCTATCATTTATATAAAATAACAAGGATCCATATATTAGTGAAAGAATGGCATGTTTGGCCGAAGAGACTATTGCCCCACGTTCTTTTCAGCAGTGACCAACCACTCAAGGGATCGGTGGGACTGAGTCGGGACAACGAGAACTTTCACCTCACCCACATTGTTCAGATTTTTTCAACAACGGGATTACATTAGATATTATTTATTGAGTTAAAAAATTGAACGACTGATTTGATTGGTTTTTCTCATTTTTTCAATTGAGGAAATGAATTTCGGAGGTGTGGTGTAAGTGTCCGAGTGACACACCTTGGCAGAGGTGAGACCAGCAGCAAGTCTCCGGCATCTCACTCTCGGGCCCACTGCAGTGCCCTGGTGGCAGCTCCACTCGTGTGAAGGGGTCTCTGCTGCCCTCGAGAGGGTCCCCGGTTTTCAACTACGCTGCAGTGTGTTTGCACATGCAAGTACAGCTTTACAAGCCAAACAGTTTTACAAATATCATAATAATACCACCACCACTTCTTACACATAGTGGTAAGAAGGTAGTAAAAAAATGGATTTACACAGGATTTCAGAGTCAGAGGAATTCCAGAGCTTTTGGTTTTCGGAACTCTCCTTCTTTTGCTAGATCACACTGCCTGATCGGTATGAGCAGTCATTCTAAACGCACCTGGTGAGGACCAGCAACAACTGCTCGGAGCACGCCCTGAGACCTGAAGAGCAGGGACTCTGGAGGTAGACTGCCAGGTTCAAATCCTTTTTCCACTTATCTGCTGTGTGACTTGGGGCAAGTTGCTCAACCTCGGTTTTCTCACCTATAACATGGGAACAATAACAATACCACCTCTTAGGATTCTAGTTATATATGTAAAAGCACTTACCACTGTGCCAGGCATAATTCAATGTTAGCTGATCTTCTTCTTAGTGGAAGATTCTCAAAAGGGAGTCTCCTGTTTCAGGTACAGCACAGCTCGGGAAAAACAGGGACTCTGCATGTGGGAGAGTGTCAGGGAACACCTGCTGGCATGAGGTTTCAAGCTGTGTGTCCCCAGTGAAAGGCCAGGCATCAAAGAGGGCCATTCAGGGAAAAGTCCCTCCGTGCTCTTCTTTTCCCATTGTAGCCGGTTCCCCTTAAGGATGCGTTTCCTGTCACTCATTTTATAATTTTGTGGGGTGGGGATAAAACGAATGCTGACCCCCCAAAGAGTAGCTGCAGGGAAGAAAACTTTAAAGACTCTTTGAAACACCAACAATTCTAAATGTATTGGGAAAAAATCCTCCCAACTCCCTAAGAGTTGGCGTACCTCCTTAGCACTGGAGTTCTTCTCAGAGTGCATGAGAATGAGCCAGAGTGTTTATGAAAATAAAGATTCCTGGGCATGTCCCATGACATTTTGATCTAGTGACCCAGCATGGTTTTTGCGAGCTGAGTTTCCCAGTGTGCCTTCTGACCACCTGCTTTGAAATCACCTGTAGATTTGTTTAAAAGTGTAGCTTCCCAGATAATCCTGATCAGCATTAAAGTGTGAGGACCATCAGAAAAGATCTTTACCTAGATCTTTACCAGTGGCCTCTTCCAAGGCAGATCAAATAACAACGAGGTTCCAAGGGGGTCATTGTGCTGTGATAACTTAGGTGCAGAGGGAACCTGTTTGTGGCGATTTATCTGTGCCTTTGACCAGTGGCCACCAACTCTCAGAAGGCTCAAAGTGCCTATTTCTTCAGTGTTGGAGTTGAACTTGGTATCTCAGAGTTGAAATCTCCCTTCTCTCCTTGAACACTCATGCCACTGACTCAAGAATTTCTTTATGGTGTTGATTTATCAAATAAGTCACATCAATCTGGGATTAGCCCAGTCAAGAATTGTGTGTTATTTATAACTTGGGTTAAGAAGAGCTCATAAAAATTTCACTACTTGCCTCACACAAGCAGGGGGTAATGCTTCTATGATGCAGTAAACTCTCATTCCTCAGCTTGACAGACCAGGGTGCAGGAGTGCTAACAGATTCGTACAGTGGTCAGATGCGTACTGTTCAGCGTTTTGAATACAATTACTGTAGTGAAAACCTTTTTGCACAGACTAATGAGACTTTAAATGAGATCAACCAGGAGGCAGATCCAATCACTCACATAAGGGCTCTCTGGTTTCAAAAACAGACTGTTCTGTTCAATGAGAAAAAGACCAACAACCCAATAGGAAAATGGTGTAGCACTTGAAAAAGTGCTCAGCTTCACTCATAATGAAAGACATGCAAACTCCACGAGATGATTTTTTTCACCTCTTAGACTGGCAAAGATCGAGAAGTGTAACAGGCAAGAGTGCTGTGTATTGCTGCTGAGAACGTGAGTTAAAAGAAAGGTTTTGGAGGGAAGTTTGGCAATGTCTGTAAAAAATTCAAATGTGATGAAATAGACTCAGAAATTTTATTTAATTATTGATTCCAGAGAGAGAGGAAGGGGGAGAGAGAGAGAGACATCAATTTGTGGTTCTATTCATTCATTCATTCATTCATTCATTCATTCATTGGTATTGAGACAATGCTCCAACCAACGGAGCCACCAGCCCTCCCCTAAGAAAAAGCAAAATGACCAGATGGCAACAGTAACAATAGATCACAGCCTGTACCGTGTGGGTCACAGAAATCAGGGTTTCTCTGTGGTGGGCTGTGAGTGAGCAGGGGGAGTCTGCAGGGGCTGAAGGACTGAGTATTGACATATTTACAGTCCTGCTTTTTTAAAAATAAGGAATTTTACAGAGTTAAAATTGTGTTTGTCATAGATCGTGGGCAGTTTGAGGACCCTGGTTTTTCCCCCCAGGGAATGATTAAATCTTCCTTGAGACTGTTAATGTCCATGCAGAGAGCATTTTCCTA
This sequence comes from Artibeus jamaicensis, assembly GCF_021234435.1. Taxonomy (NCBI): domain Eukaryota; kingdom Metazoa; phylum Chordata; class Mammalia; order Chiroptera; family Phyllostomidae; genus Artibeus; species Artibeus jamaicensis. The sequence goes on along the minus strand of NW_026521814.1, from coordinate 11,266,905 downwards.
GTAGTCTTCCTCAGGCAGAGCCAGATCCAGTATGAAAACCCCAGAAAGTGAGGTACTGCGGGTCCAGGGACATTTAAGGGGAGTATTAGAGGCTGATGTGGGGTGGTTTTAAAAGCTCTGATTTTGTCCATTGTCTGTTTCACCCATTTTAAGTTTGGGTACCTGTATAAGCAGAAATGTTAGGTAGCCAAGATGTTAGATCAAGCAAGCCATTTATGACAACAAATGCAAGTCCATACAGAGTTTCCATAGCTATTCAAAGGAAATTGTAGGGTAAGCTAGGTGATTCAATAGTTATTGGGAAAGAAGGGCTGCTATTTCAAACCCACTGAGTAGTGAAGAATAACAGCTCTCTTTGAGAGCTAACACCGAACACCGAAGCTGTCAGCTTCCTCAAGGGTGTGCAGGTAGCTCCCCAGGTGTTTTAACTTTAGCCGCAGCCCAGGAAGAAAAACAGCCTTGGTTGTTCTCCCTTGAGGTCTGAGACGATCAGCAGGATGGCCCCTACCTTATCCTGAAACTCAAGGCTCTGCCTGGAGCGTCTCATTAGCTAAAAGAAGAAAACCCAAAAACCCACAAGAGGCCTTGGCTGGTTCTGAATTTGGTTTCAACAGAGAAAGAGTGACATATTCTGGGAGCTTCACTTCTCTATAAGATGCTCTCTGTGACCTTTTCAGAGCAAGCTCTCAAACAGAAACAGAAATTCATGACTCTGGAACTCGGCCATCCCACGGGGAGTCCCCTAGAGACAGGTCCACTGGATTTGCCCTGTTGGAACCCACTCTGGACTACAGCCAGTGTCCACTCTGGGGGCACTAACTGTAAATACCCAAGAGACGAGCATATTGGAAACCTTCCACCACCTGCCCACCTGTAAGTGAATCTGTGGATATTTGTGTGGGCAATCTACCAGCCATTGCTCTAGCATTTTCCACCAGCCAAATATTCACATAGACTTAATCCAATTTCTACCTCATACATTTTTGCCTGGTTCAATTTCTCTGGGCCTTCCTTGGTGCATTGTTGGTAATCTCATTTGCAACTGACCATATCTGAGAATGCCACATAGTATCTTCTGGTGGTGAGATGAATATAGGTTCAGATGCCTGAGTTTAAATCGTGGGTCTACCACACATCAGCTGGGCGACCCAGGGCCAGTTTCTTCACCGCTCTCTGCCCGAGTTTCTTTCTCTGTAAAATGGGATATAATAGTACCTATCCCATAGGGTTGCTTTCAGCATGTAAATAAGATCATCTATGTAGTGGACAGCACTTTTTCATTTTGGGTTTACATGAAGAGGAAGTAAAGCATACGCGAAACATTTAAAACAGGAGGAAGACATTCTTGATAATAAGAATTAGTGCTGGCTTGGATTACTGGAAGGGGGCATGGAATTAACTTAAAACAGAATAGAATTCTTCTCTTGAGATAATTGAGGTGTTCTCACTTGGTGATAGTTAATGGAGTAAATGACCTCTCACTACCCCTTCTAGATTCTCATCTAACTGCACACTCAGGGGCTGAATCGCAGGGTTAAACGTACCCCCAGGCCTAGCTCTCTTGGCAGTGGGAAGCCAGAAGTTCTAAGAGTTAATCTCCCAAATGTGCCGCTTAACTGTTGGCTGAAGGGTAGGTACAAGAAGACAGCTTGAGAGCCGCACTCCTCTTCTGCTCCATCCTTATGTTTCTGTTGCACAAATGCAGCAAAATGAGTAGCAATATTTTCATTGAAAATATGCCTCATGCAAATCAGTTTGGTAAATATGGAATTTAGCCTTTATAAAAGAGCACCTGTTCCCCTCCCTCCCATTCCTCCATTTAATTTTTGCATTCAGATGTGCTCTGCTTTTGCGTAAGCCTAGCCCCACACACTATTACAGGAACAGACTTGCTGGTTTTGAATCTGGCCATACACACTCCTATTTTCCAAGAAAAATCTTCTCTAAAAATTAGAGGCACCTGCGTGTTGCTTATTGAGTAGGCCTGAAGACTACTTCCATAGAAGTGAAATATATTGACGTTTTTAAAACTTGAGAACTATTCAGAGTTGGTCTGGACTCTTTCTGGGTTAAAACAGACAACGGGGCACATCTGAGGGTTGTTCCCGGTCTGCCCAAGGCCTCAGTGTGGACGGCAGCTTCATCCCCTCCGGGTGCGGTGAGGCTTGGGTTAACTGTTCTTCTCTGCAGAGGAGCTGGGGGGTTAGCTCAGCTGTGGTTTGGTCTGGGTGGTTTCCTTTTTCTCTTGCCTTCAGAGTGATATTTTAAAATCACAAACAGAACCTAGGGAGAGGAGGCCCAATTTGATACCTTTGAACCTTGATGGCCACTTTATAGATTCAGATTTAGAGGGATTGTTGGGTGGGGATTTGCAACCCAGGAGAGCCTTTCAGAGACTTTCATAGAGGGACACAGAATCTGAGTTTCCTGAAATGTGTGTGTTTTTGTGTAAGGCCTGTCAATAGAAATATCAAACTGTGAATATACAATTGAACTTTATTATTTCTTTTGATTTTGTAACTACATAGGTATGACAGACAGAGGCCGGTTTGAAAGGAAACGCACAATTGCCAGCGTGTCCCTTGTATGAATCCCACGGCTGGAAGTTTTTCTGTAAATCGGCATCTTCAGGTAGGGGCTGCACGGGTGCCTCCCACTGACTCTTGAGGTATGTTTTAATTAAGGAACATGAAATCTCTTAACTGTCTGTCACAGAGTGGAAGTGGCCTTGTGTCCTGAAATGTGACTCTGGAGATGGCATTGTGGGGCTCCATATTTACTCTGCACAACTTTCATTTCAAAGAATCTTACCTTGTGAGCCAAAGAGCTTTTTCTTTTCTTTTTTTCTTTTTTCCCCCTTTCTGCTTATCCCTGAAATGAACTAAACCAGAAATTCAAGAGTCAAGCTGTGCTCTTTCTGCCTCTGATGCTGTTAGAAAGCTGGAAGGTGGGAGCTGGTCTTCAAACAATTGTCCTCAAAATGAAAATCTTGCCCGACTGAGGGATGCAGAGAGTTGAGGCTAAGGCCACCTCTCACCTGCAGTAGCAGGAGTCAAACTGAAGGGCCACACTCTTCCTGGTGTTCTCAGTTGCTTAAAGTAACAGGAAGTGTGGCTTGACATTACTTCTTTAATTCTTTCCTCCCAAAACCTAGAGCTTAGTAAAATGGAGAAATGCATAGACTCTTTGTGAATAAAGTCACTACTAAGGATGCTTTCCATCTAAACCATTTAAGCAGAAGTTGCTAGAGGTAATGTAGGTTGGTAAAGTATTATTTATATGTTTATATAAAGTGTTATATAAAGTAACACAGATTGGTAAAGCACACTAGCTGAAGGTATTAAAAGCCAAGGCCAAGGTAATTAGTGTGATCTGAGACGAGGCATTTGATCCATTTCTGCATTTATATCATAAGAGCCTGGCCCAGATAGTCTATAAAATATTATTTTGGTTCCAAGATTCTATGACTGCAGCAACTGCAGTGATATGTTGAGGACGTAATGGAGACACAGGGAAGTTATAAACGATAGTCATTGCCAAGGACGCCCTTCAAAACCATGACAGAACGGCCTCTGGAAAGGAGAAGGGGGGCACAAGTTTGAGGTGACAGGCAAAGAAGATTTTAGCTATGTCTATAATTTCTTTTTCCTATTTAGAAGGAGACTGGACTCTCATATTAATTGTGCAGCTAAAAATTTATTTGAAATCCAGAAAACTCAAAAGTAAATTCTGTTACAATGAGCCAAAATGCTGTTTCCCTCCCCTGCCCAGCAAGTTGTAAAACAATGCATATAGTACGGTATCATTTATATAAAATGTGCTCACACTTACAACTATTCTATGTATTTTATACAGATGTATATGAATGTAAGTGTGCAGAGGTAGGTGTGGAAGTATATGTATAAGTAACCAAGCTGATAGCAATGGTTACTTCAGGAGCTGGAAGGTCTGTGTTGGATAGTGATGGCTGAAGATCATTTTAGACTCAGCTGTAGTGCTTTAAGGTTTTATAGGACTAATGGATTCATGAATTTCTTGTCTAATGGAGCCATACAATTTATACATATGAGATTTTGGGGTAAAGTGTATATGTGCACGCACACACACAAAACTTTTGCCCAAAATAAGAATTCACAGTGTCATTGAAGAAATTTCAAAGACTGTGAACATGCAACAACTGGAGAATAATCCTGAGGCAAGCTGTCGGCAAGCTCAGCTCACCTCCTTAGGGGAAGCCTTCCCTACCTATTATGCCCACGTTGGCCTTGCCCTTTTTGAATGCCCACCTTCAACATCACCTCTCTCCTCACCACACCTCTTTTCCCTCCCAGCATCTCCTTGGGTCCAGCCCAATAGATCCCTGAAACAGACATCATTTGCAACAGTTCATTCAAAGTTTCTACCTCAGAGGCACGAGCCTAGCGTCTTACTCCATTTGCTGTTTCTCTTCCCACTCTATGTACCTCAGCTGTCAAGGAGCACCTGTCCCTTGTCTCTGCTGGAAGCACGCCTCAGGGAGCCTCCGAACCATGCTGACCCTGAGCCCCCCAGAGGCCGGTCCACAGCCACGGTCTCAGAATCTCTAGATGAGGGCACCAGATGCCCTTCCTGGTAACTGGCACTGCAGAGGGTGTTTATGTCAGGCAGCATCCCCGAACATTGCTCCGCAGCCTCGCACAGCAGCGGCAAGACACCGAGGAGAGGAAGAAACACTTCTTTCTTGTGTGGGATGAACTACAAATGCCTTGGACTTTCCTACTCTTAGAGACCCGAAAGGAAGGCAATTTGGGATTGTGCATCCAAAACTTTATCCAGTAATGCCTTTTCCAGGATCCTTATAAAAAGAATAAGAAATGAAGATAAAGATTTATGTATAGATATTCACCATGCAGTTGTTTGTGGTTAAGTATGAAAATGGTTAAATGAAGTATGATTCTTCCCTGCAGTGGTACTATATAGTCACCCAAAAAAAGAAGGAGAATTTTTAAGTGCATAGTTCTATGTATGGCTACATATTAGGGAAGTAATCAGGAATCAAAACTGTATCATTAACATGATTATTTTATACCTAAACAAAAGGGCAGAGGAAAAAAGGCTGAAGGAATATAGGGAAAAAGAAAGATTAGCAAAAAGAGAGGTCCTAAAGAGATACGTACCTGAAAAAGAGTTCACTGACATAAATCAGCCCTCAGCCCCTGGCGCTCTTATCCTATCAGTACCAGTAATAAAGAAACACTGAGCAGACAATTTGGTTGACGATGTGGGAGGCAGAATATCACACAGCTGCTTTACCCGCAGCTGTATGGCTTCACAGTGTTGACAGTGTGAAAAAGAGGAAGACAAATAGGAAATAAAACCTTGTCTCGGGCTGGGAAAGAAGCAGATGGGATGTGAGCCTTGGTTTGATTGGTAGAAGTTACTGATCTGACTTGAATTTCAGACCTGTAATTTGTATCTTTTGATGAAGTTTCCATTATTTGTAGTTTTTCTTCCTCCCAGGGCTTCTATGTGGTTTTTTAACCAATATTTATTTCTATATGTTCTGTTTTATGCTTTAAAGAAACCTCTATATACAAAATCACTATAATATACATTTTTCTTTGAACCACCCCCCTCCCCACAGCACACACACACACACACACACACACACACACCCCATTCTCTCACCACCTCCAAGTGGTAAGTAAATTCCTCATATTATTGAAAATCCAAATTGAAGCTGGCATACTCGGGAAGAGTGAAGTGGTGGATTAAGTCATTTTTTAGTGAACTTCAGCTGGATAGACAATCTGCCTAACTATATCATGCTATTTTTCCCCTCAATAGCTGTCCTTTTTTTTTTCTTTTTTATGGCCAAAAATATATGAATGACATCCCGTCTCTCCCTTTCCCTTTGGCCAGAATCATCTTGTCCCTGCTCCTTAGGTCAGATGTCAAGTAATTAAGAGAATGATATTAACACATCAATTCTGAGAATTTTCTGTTTTATGAAAGCATCTATTTTAGAACTCTTGCAGGTGGCTGCGGCTCACAAAGCCTGTCAGATGTACTGGACTCTAAAAGGTTCAAGGGCTGCTCGTGTTTTTCAAATGCTATCCAAGGAATCTTTTCACAAGTCCCCGCTATTGTTCGACATAATTTTTGTGGCTCTTAGGGACTTAAATGCAACTGGACAATTTTAAAGAAACCAAAATATGACAAAGGAAATAATAGCCCTTTATTATAAAGCATTCTCTTCTTTCTCTTACCCTCCCTCCTCCACTTTTTGAGCCACTGCCCCAAGCTGGCTGATGCAACTTGTGTCTGAGAATGCTTGAAATTTTAGGGTTTTGACTGCACGGGTTTTGTAGAATATCTGAAGCATTGTGCACATATTAGATTACCATAAATTAGCAAGCTCTTTATTTTTATTTAGACCATGAGGACATTGAAAAGCAATGTACGGCTTTCAGGACAGGCTCATTTGATTGATTTAATACCAACTTGATAGTAATTATAATCTCCATAGAGTGAGATGCTCAGTGAATGAGACAGCGCTCTACGCTTGGCCAGGAAGGAAAACTACTTAAAATCATTTTAGTCTTTGAAATTATTTGTGAATTTTCAAAAGCAAATAGAAATACATCTATTTCTTCCATTTTACTTTGTCATTTTCCTCTTCTTAATCTCCCCAAAACTTCTCATTATCTTGAAAAACCTTTTTCAGAAATTCTATTCCATTTTCCTGTTCACCCTGTATGTAATAAAAATGTTGATGATAGTTGATATTTATGAAGTAATTACTATATGCAGGGCATGGAACTAAGCACTTTTTTACATATTAATTTATTTAAAACTCACAATAGTCCTCTGAGGTCAGTGCTACTATTATTTCCATTTTCCAGACAAGGACATTTGCTAATGCCCATATAGAAAAAGCCAATTTAAAACTCATTAGGATCAATAAATAAAACTGAAGTATAGCAGATTTATGAAATCTTCATGGGGTTAAAAAAGACAATTCCTCCAGCTCCTAAGTCTCATCTGAGAAGTTCACTCCAGGGAGAGTCAGCCCAGGAAACCAACACCCAGTATTTTCCTTCCAATATTGCCTACTACCACTACACCACCAGTCAAGATTTGAGAAGGAAAAGTTATCAACAGAGAGAAAAATGGGGACTCTCTCCTGTTCTAGCAACTAGAATACCATAAGGCAGGCAGGTAGTGAGTGAATTCCAGACTAGTAATGGGCCAGGCTTGGAGACTGGTGATGAGGGCTGGGGCTAAAATTTAGTTTATAACTGAAAAATGGAGTTAGGAAGAGATGTCAATATGAAACAGGGGTGAGTGAAAGAGAGTTTGTGGACAAGACCAAGAATAAAGGCTGCAGGGGGCTGACAGTGAGTCTTGGTCAGGAAATAGACAGGAGAAAGCTCTGACTCTCCATCAAGCCCTGCAGACCCTGGAGCCTGCCCGAGGGCCTTGTCAGGGGCACCACGGTCTTTCTCTTTCTGGCGTCCCCTTCTAATTGTGAAGCTCAATATGCTAATTCTGGTGGATGGTCCAGCTCCTGTTTTGTTTTGTTTTTTAAAAGAAAGAAATGTTTGGGAATGTGAAAAAGCTTAAGTAGGACAAACTGAAATTCTGCCAGTCTATTTTTCCAATGAGCAGAATCATTAGAAAAGGATAATAAAAGCGGAGAGCTTCATATTTATACGTTTCTGTGAGTAGAGTTTGCAAGGACTCTGAAACTGGTCATTCTGTCAGCTCTGGGTAACATCTGCTCAACCACAATGGAAACCACAGCTGGGTCAAGGCAGGGCTATGCATATACAAGAAAGAGACAGGGTGGCTTCCAGACAAATGGGGCGCATCTCCATTCAGCAAGTTATGACCCCAGGGCAAAGCCAAATCCAAGAACTATGACAAACACGGCTCAGGCGTGAGGCTGGGGGAAGCACATACTGCTTGTCTGAAGCTTTCTTTGCAGTCCTGGAACAAAGACCAGTGCCTCAGGCAGGGTGGGGGGTGGGAGGACCAATTCAACTTCTGAGTCAGAGGTATCCTTCCTACCTCCAGGCTGTTTCCTTCTCGTTTTGACTATAAATGGGATAATTACTAATTAGCTGATTATACAAATTATTTTTCAATCTAGACCTGTTTTTCCGCCCTCACCAGAGCACATCAGAAAAATGGTCTAAAAATTTCATTATTTTGTTTCCCATAGGCACCAACAGAATCCCTAATACAGCTGATATTTGACCAAAATCACTATAATTACCTCACTTCCTGTGGAAATTATAATTAATGGTCTCTAGTCTCCCAAGAGGTAAGAAAGCATCATAGTAAGTATAAATACTTATTGTATAAAATATTGCTTATATATTTAAGTTGGAAGACCAGGTTCACAGTTTTGCATTGTTTGTCCCTGTAGAACCTCACAAATTATAGACAAAATGTCATCAGTTCGAGTCGGGTTGTGGCCGGAGAGAGCACAGCTTCAGAACTTTCAGCACACAGTCCTACCAGTCATGCCTTTCATCTTAAAGAAGCCCTTATTAAAGCAGCGGTGTGGATGTTTATGTCTAACTTCAGTGGCACAATGTGCCATTTAGAGTAAGACTTAAATGAATATAAACATTTATATTCAGTGCGACACATTTAAATATTAGGCTTTTAGAAATGAACCCGTCTCCTTAGAGAACTGGTCATTTAATCCCCTCAATTAAGTTAAGAAAACAGAAGCTTGGAAAAGTAGGGGGCTTGCCCAAGGTTCCACAACTACTTAGAAAGAAAGCTAGGAATAGGTAGAGATCAGGTTTCCTCTCACATTAAACCTAAGTCTTGGTTTGCTGTATATAACGTCAAAGAGCTGAGCTAGATAGTCCTGAGGGGTGGGGGTGGGGGGCGGACAGTCCACCTCAGCTCTCAAATGTGCTGATTCTCCTGGGCCTGAGCAAGCCTTCACACCAGCACAGGTGTGGCGCTGACTTCCTTCCATTCAGCTCTGACCCAGGGAGGCACAGCAGCTTCGCTGTCAGAGGTTTTTCACCCCTAAAATTATACAGGGTTCAAGTGCACAGTTCCACAATATCATGTCTACGTTGCATTGTGTGCTAACCACCCCAGGTCAAGTCTCTGCCATCACCACTTATTTCCCTTTACCGTCTTCTACCCTCTGGCAATCACCATCCTGCTGTCTGTATCCGTGAGTCTTTTTTTTCTTTGCTTAATTTCTTCACCCTTCTCACCCAGACCCCAACTCCATCTCCTCTGGCAGCTGTCAGTCTGTTCTCTGTATCTGTGAGGCTGTCTCTACTGTGTTAGTTTATTTTTTCATTAGGCTCCACGTATAAGTGAAATTATACTGTACTTGTCTTTCTCTGACTGTCATTCACACGTCTTTGAATCCCTCACCCTGCTCATTTTTGACATTGGGTGAAGATCTCCAAGTCTCTAACCCATTCATTCTGTCAAGATCCCCGTCTTGTTCAATTCTTTCTTGGTCAGACAGGCTTGCCCTTTTGACTGGGGTCTGTGTTTATTTTCTTCTGACCCCAGCTCACAGTGCCCTGGCATGCCAGCCCGTCCCCCAGCACCGGTACTCATGGGCCTTCCAACACGATTGAGGGGAACTGGGGAAGAGATGGGTACATAATTTGCAGGTCCCTGTGCAAAATGATAATGCATGCTACTTACTCATGATTCGTGGAATCTAGTTCAAAATGAAAGTGTGAGTCAAGATACTAAAAATATAAAGCTTTTTCTTTTCTTTATGGTCTCTTTCTCTTGACTTGTGTTTTTTTTATTTTTACTGTACATTTTTATATCATGCAATCCCACTTTTAAATTCAAATATAACCTGTCAGTAGAATCAATGAAATGATACAGTTTGTATTTCCTAGCTCATTCATGCGTATATACTTTGTTCTTACAAGAACAATGGAAATGCTGGGTAAAACTACCATGGTTCTTTTTATTGTGCTTCCTTCTTGACACACACACATATCAAAACTGTCTATCTTCCACTTATTGATGAGTAAGGAAAGACTTCAAGGAAAGGAATTGTATTTTGCTCTTTCTCTGTCCTTCCATGTCATCTTTTTCAGCATAGGTGATTGGCTAACACAGGGAAGTAACATGGATAAGAAAGAATATGATAGTGTTTCTTAGAACACCATTTCCTTCCTTCTGTGTTGGAAGCAAGTTCTGATGTCAGCACCCCCGTTTACTCAGTCATAGATATAACACTCTTACCTGGTACTATGTTTGAGTCTCCCAGAACTCCTTAGCATCGTGGGTTCATGGGAATTCTGTGCTCATGGAACTTTGTGAATGGTATGTGTGAATGGGGCATCAAGGATAATAGACATGCATATAGTGTCGTCTCCTCTGCTCACACGCATGACCCATTGTCCCATTAGACTTCATGTTCAAAACACAAGTTCAAAGATAAAACTCTTAAGAATTCCAAGGTGGCAGCAGCAGAGCATTGAACTAGCATGGGACCCTTCTGAGTTGGGGATCCTATCCAACAGCACAGGTGACACATTCACAAAGCTGGGGGTACATGCTATTGTGCAACTAGAAAATTATCCTGGTGCATCATGAAATGTAGACACCTACACTCCAGTAACTGAAAGGGGAATACATAAAGATGCTGCAGTATAGGGACAGCAAGAATCCTACCCACACACTGGGACAGTATTCCTGGAGCTCCTGTGCTGGGCTGGGTCCACTGGTCCGACCAGTGCTCCAGGAGACTTGCTCAATGCCCTCTCAGAAATCCTTTCCTGGTCCGTGAGCACCAGCACATCCTAGACCATGTCCAAGCCTAGAAATGATCCAATGTGACTTAGGAAGCCGGCAGACCCAGAGCCTTTCTCTTTACCTTCCTCCTCCTCCTCCTTTCCCCCTTCTTATTTTCTGGAGTAAATCCAAGTTCTGCTATTCCTTTCTACACTAATAGAATAGGAGCCAGCTCACAAGCTGGCTTTGATGTTAGAAACAGAAAGTCCTGTTTACGTTTTTTAGTTGGAGAAGGGGAAGGGCAGACAGTGGGAAATACTTCCATTCCTCCTCATAAGTTATACACCAAAAGTTGAGCAGAAGCTACTTTCTAGTAGTTTCTTCTTGTAAAATGTCAAGTAGTAAATTACAAATCAGGTTTTTAGCAGGTTACCCCACCCATAAGTGTTTGCTGGGTCACCCAGCTAGGTGTAAGACCAGCGTTGAGGAGTATCGCTTTAGAGGGAAGAGGGGCCACCCAAATCAAGAGAGGATATGAGACAGAGCTGAAGGTGAAGGAGGGAGCCCATACGTTGCTGTCACCTTGTACATAGGGAGGTGTTCTTATCCTTATTTACACACAGGATTTGGAGTACAGGGATTGTGACTACCAAAGTTAAAGCGACACTGATTCTCTGGAACAAATTTATGATTATATACCCATTTTTATGTAAATAAAACCCAAGATTCTCATCACTAAGTATCAGAATTTATACATAAAAATTGTTCATTGTACATATCTATATATGGATATGCAGTATTGCCTATATGAGAAAGTGGCCTTACAAATACTACTCACCTATATACCTACATATGCAGATGGTCTATATCTGTACATCTATAAGAGAAAGTGGTCTTACAGTCCTACGAACAACTTTGGCCGCTCAATGAGCTTCTTTGATTGGATAAGAAATCGTATGTAACCTGATTTAAGTTGCCAATTTCAATCAGAGCTTCACTCTGTGAGACAGGCAGACATATAAACTGAGCTAGTGTGACTGATAGCTAACAGTTCCAGAAATCCAACACAGGGAGTGTTTTTTTGAAATAAAAATGTATACAGGATTGGAATGTTGATAAGACATTTGCAAATGTATATAGAAATATGATAATTTATACTATTTTGTGAAAAGATTCCTGGTTGGCATTAGTGATGTGTCATATGATTGCATTAATTGCAAAGAAGAAACTCAAAATGGCATAATTGTGCCTGATGTTCAAGTAATAGAAATGGAATTTAAAGTGTTGTAGAAGATGGAAAATGTTACTGAGGTGAAAAGGTTTTAAAAACATGAATGTGAAACCAAACCATTAGCTCATGTAACCCTTTCGAGGTGGTGTTCAGTACACAGCAGAGCCCCTGCAAACCACCGTGACCCGGACGAGGACGAAAGAAAAGTGGTGGGTGAGCACCAGCCTACAGTGGGTTGTATCTGAAGGTGCCAAAGGGGATGGTCACGTGTTGAAATAATCTCACATCGTTAGATCCTAAATAAATACCCTGCCTCTGTGATCTGAGAGGCAAGCAGCCTTGCACAGTGGCACTTGGCTGTCTTAGTAAGAGCTGCGGCACCACATGGTGGCCTGGAGCATGGACTCTGCACATCAGACTGCCTGAGTTCAAATCCTGGCTCAGCTGCCAGCTAGCTGTGTGTATCCTCTGGCAAATCACTGTGCTTCTCTGGGCCTTTTATAAAATGTATAAAATGCCAGTGTCGTTCATTGGACCTTTCTTCAGCCAGTGGTAAGATTGAATGAGTTAATATTTGTAGAACTTTTGAGACAGTACCTGGCAAGGAATAAATGATACAAAAGTGTTTTTTAAGTAAAAAAAAAAATTAGTTGATTATTTAATGTATACATAGTGTGTGTTTGTAGTCAGTATGCGCTCTGCAGACTCATCCCGTCAGATGTCTCCTTGGTTATAGAGCCAATAATGAAACTCACTCAATCACCATGAGCTCAGCAGAGATGAGTGTTCTACCCTGGTGAGCCACTCCCTGGGCTAAGGCAGTGTCCGCTCACTCACAGCCTAGCCGAGGAGGTGGGCCCAGGTGGCCGTATTTGCAGCTCTGACCACAGCTGGTTGGGCCAGAAAATATAGGGCCAGCCAAGGGATCCTGACTAAATCTGAACAAAAAGAGTCCTTCGCTAAGAAAACTAAAATGGGAGAAATGAAACACTGAATGTGCTAACTTTGTGGAGCTGAAAGGCACGGTCACATAGAACCAAGCAGGAGTAAGCATCATCTCAAGGCAGTCACATACCAGCATTGGGTGTGGGAGGGCCGGTCCGTGAGATCTCCCCATGTCCTTACAATAAATCCCCTTTCCTCTTGAGCAAGTTGGAATGGGTTATTGTGCCTGGCAGCCCTGAGACAGTGCTAGAAGTCATGCTGGAAAATAATTATGGAACACCTTCTCTTGTCCCCACCATTGGGCCTGGTGCTGACTATGAGGACTAGAAAGACCACCCATTTATTGAGGTGCTAAGGGTGGCAGGCACTGCTAGCACTTTGATATTATCTGACATAAGCATCTAGTGATTTTATTACGTGACTTTTATCAGCCTTTGTTCATGGGTGAAGACACCAAGGTTCAAAGAAATTAACTGTTTTTTTTCCCAGGCAATGGCAGAGTTAGAATTCTATTTCAAATCTGTCCAATTCTAAGTCTTAATCTCCTTTCAAAAACTTTTTAAGTGTGTTAAAGGTATGCACATGAAAATAGGCACCCCGTACGTAGCTCTAATTCTTTATATTATCCCAGGTGAATCCAGTGAATGTTCACAGGCAGCATGATAACAACAGAGCCAAAGGGAGTCAGCCTCTGCCCTCTTCCATTCGAACTAGCAGACTAAGGCCAGTAAATGTAAGGTCTTAGTCTTCAATGCAGGAAGTGTCTTTTAGGGGTAATTTCAAAACGGGGTTGAACTTGGGGGAGGAAGCTGAGGAATTTCCCTTCTACAACGATCAAAGTAAGAGGAAGCTGTCAGTTCATCTGGGCTCAATCTGGCAACTTCCCTATTGTCAGGAGAGCCCACGGGAGTCTCCATGTGGAAGTCATCTCTCCCTCCTCTCCATTTCTGAGGCACTTGGTTAGTAACGTGTTTTCGCATCTCGTAGCAGATATCTGTATTAGATGCATTCTGGAAACTCTTTTGCAGAATTGTGCAAGCCAGAGCAGCATTCTGAAGTATCATTTTCAACAGATGTCTGTGTGAACAGTTTATTGAGAAATCTCACCTCTTTGGCATGTAAAAATTAAATAATTTTATTTTATAAGAATTGACACCAACTATACTGTGTCCATCAACCCCTTTTATTCTTGCGTAGTAGTTTCCTTATTGACTACTTGGCTGAATTGCATGCATTTTTAGCCATTTTTAGTTATTAATAACAAAACAGTATTCTTCCCATCCTGTTCTTATAGAACTTCAACCCCAAATTTGGTTTAAAATCATGACCTTTCCCTTTCTAAGTCAGGATGGAATTGTATGGAGTCGGGGGAGGGACAGATTCTCAGCCTCCTTTGTTCTGCTTCTTTTAGATGCTACTGGGCCCCTTCTGCTTTTGGCTCTGGGTAAGGAAGGAAGTAGCCCTTCTTCCCCTGTTGCTATACAAAGACCGAAATCCCCACACATCTCTCTTTGTGGATGGTGTTACTCATTCTCTGTAAGAGGCGGCAAGTCCCACAGAGGAGCAGTCCTCCATCCTTAGAGTGAACAAAAGGAAAATCCCACTGGACATCTGGTTAAAATGAGTCAGTCCCCAGCATACATGATATACATTCATGTTTACGTCAAACAATATGTTTATTTGTACAATTTTAACCTCTCTAAGAAATTTTTGAAAATCTTGTTTTTATCAGATAATATTTTTTTTGCTTGGGGCAACTACCTATGATTTCTCCAGTGAGCCGGGCCACTGGGGATATTGCTGGAAAGGGGAAGGGGAGGGGAAGCAGTAAGTTAAGTGTCTGTCGTTCTATGATGTTAGATAGATAAGTGGTCACTCTGTCGTGCCATCCCTTGACTAACACTAGTGTGCACGCACACACACTCACACATGCCTCCTAATTCAGGAGGAGGAGGAGGAGGCTAGTTCTGCTGCATTACTTCTCAGCCTCATTTCTTTTGTACATGACACTTGAGTCTCTGAACTCATAGCTTTTAGCATTACCTAGAAATAGCAACAAATACAGTTATCTATATGTACACATGCACAAGTAGAACACATTTCGTAGCTCTGCCCACTGAGGGGCTAAGATTCAAGGAGCATACCCAGTTCCCAGGTTCCTAAATCCCATTCTCCACCCACAGGAATCAGGGCTCTGTGCAGAACTGACTGAAGCAGGCAAAGTACAAGATGAGATTGGAACATCTTTTGGTTTCAGAAAACAAGAAAATCTCAAAAACTTAAGGGGACCTGTCAAAAGTCACATAGGAACCAGCTGGAAGGTGTTCCCACTAGCCAGATACGGGAAAATTTGTGCAGCAAAATAAATATTGATGTAATAGTATTGATGTAATATTGATGTAATAATATTGATGTAGATTTTGACCAACTATGTAAAATGGAAATCCATGGATCTCACTGATAGGAATGAATGAATGAATCACTTCCTCTCAGTAGAAAGCCAACTCATAAATGTAGAAGCCATGATAA
This sequence comes from Artibeus jamaicensis, assembly GCF_021234435.1. Classification (NCBI taxonomy): domain Eukaryota; kingdom Metazoa; phylum Chordata; class Mammalia; order Chiroptera; family Phyllostomidae; genus Artibeus; species Artibeus jamaicensis. The sequence continues at coordinate 11,251,472 of NW_026521814.1, read as the reverse complement.
AATTAGGAAAATCAATATTTGACAGCTATTATAGTAATGTTTCATTCAGGCAAGAATCATCCAAGGATGATAAGCTACGAGTTTGTTGAGGAATAAAATTTAACATGATTCCAAGGCAGTACCCCAACCGACACTCATTAATTACAGAGGAAAAGTAACTTTTCAGTGGACAAATCCAGCAAACACCACCTTACCCAAGTGGTCAGAGTTAACGTGACCAGTGATAGGACAATTGATATCATGTCCTCCCTACCATGATGTACTGAGAAGAATCCAGTGTCACTTTGGTGACATTTCTGCCAAAAGTGTATAACTTGAATCCAATCACGAAGATCAGACAAATTTACATTAAGGGGCATTGTATAAAATAACAGTCCAGCACACTTTAAAAGTGTCAGTCACAAGAGACAAGAAAAACCTGAGGGAGAGTTCCTGGACTATCAGACTAGAGCGATGTGTATGAAGGTGTGACAGCAAATGCGATCCGCTCTCCTGGGTTGGGTGACAGACTGACCACAGAGAGATTTTTTTTGCTATAAAGACCATTATTGGTACAATTGGTGAAATTTAAATAAGATTCTAAGATTAACTAGTAATATTACATCAATATAAATGTCCTGATTTGTTGGGTGGTCTGTGATGAGGTAAGAGAATGTTTTGTCTTTTAGGAACTACAGAAATTTAGGAAATACAAAAATCCAGGAAATATTTGGGAATTTTCCACTTTCAATTGATTCAGGTAAGAAAGAGAAAGGAGGAAAAGAGAGTTTTAAAGTTATTTCGAAATAAAAAGTTTAAAATGATGAAAGAAATCACTACCATGTTTTACTTTCATTCTTTGAGAGCAGAGAGACTCAACCCACCTGCTTTCGCTAGTCTAGCCCACGCCCAGGCACAGAAGGGAAAGCCAAAGAATTTTTGAATAATCAGTGATTCGACTTCTCTTCTTACTAAATTGTAAGCTACTAGAGGGCTCGAACCACGTCCTATTTCTCTGAATTCGCTCAAGACCCAGCTCAGTGCGTCGTGCGTAGCTGACACCACTGGTTATCTGTGGAATGGAATGGAATTATGGGGCCACTCAAATGTTATGGTAATGATTAGATCCTGACAAAGATCCCCTTTATGGGCCTGTGAAAACAACCATAGTACTTGAAACTAAAATTCCCCTCCTGGGCCTTTGAAAGGCAGGGTTCAGGTTAAGCAGCCCTTTGTGAGGCTGCATTCTCTTGGAACAGCATCTCACTCTCCACTGAGTCACCTTTGGCAGGCAGCCTTCCTCTTGGTCTGCAGTCATTAACCTAATGAAGTGCAGCTGGGGTTTCAAACAATGAACTTGCACTCAAGTGGCAGCCGCCCTTAAAAGAACAGTACCCTCACGCACTAGAACAGCCCTCCCAGGCCAGAAATTGGCCCAGTGGTTTCACGTCTGGATGGGATGTGGACCCACAGGGAGCCAGAAAATGGCAGCTGCAAAGCGTGCTATTGAGAGAGAAAATTTCAGTTTACAGTTAAGTGGAAACCCTGCCCAGAGTGAGAAGCGAGACTTGCCACGTATTTCAAAAACCATTGCCGTATTTTCTTGTTTTGGGAAACTGTCTGCAAAGAAATCTGACACAGTTTTCACCTCTGGAGGGCTGTCCTGATTAGATGCGGGGGGAGCTGGAAGACAGTCTCAGGGCTGGGAATACAGAGTGGCTCCCAGCACGCGACAGGATCACCATGGGGAAACCTCCAGGTGATGAGCACTTGCCAACTCTTTTTCCTCGATGAAAAAAATGTTTTCTGTGTGCAGAATTCAACATTTCCTCAGAAGACAAGAAGTCATAGCTGGTAATAGTCCGCATCACTGAGTGCTTACTCCCCGACAAACATTCCTTTTGGAGCTTGACCTGACCGTCTCATTTAACCCTCCCAGTCGCCCTGCGGGGCAGGTGCGACCTACCCAGCTAACAGAGAAGGCACCTGAGAAACTGACCGCAGCATAGAGCCAGTGAGTGGTGGAGCCACAACTCAAACCCAGACACTGACTGCAGAGTCAGCTATTTAATCAGATCTTCAAAGTGGGGTCGTTTTCCAAGGAAACCTTGTATTAGCCCTTAAATACAGAGACAATACTGTATCATGTGTATTGAAACAAGACAATAAGCATACTTTAAGTTGGATTGATTTCCCATGTTTACTCTGACACTTCTAGGGGGAAAAAAATAAAGGTAATGACAAGAATCAGTCTATCCTCTTGGAATAGTTTCAATCATTATTGACCAAACTGAAGTTTATAGGGTCTCAAAATTTTAGAAGAAATTTTAAATCTCGTTTTCATTTTGATGATCGCCTCAAACTTACTTTGTGCCCATCTAAGCATGACTCAGGTTTGGGAAACAACGGCGGGGTATCCCAAATTCTCCTCTCCCTCCCCACTTCTGTTTCATGTTATTCCAGTATAAACTTTATTTTAGCATAACCAATCACTACATAACAGTAGTGAAATAGCGCATATATTCAGAGCTGCCTTTTGCTAAAGATGTAATCAAATGTAAAAATTGTGGGTGATAAAGGGGACATACTTTCTCCCTATGAATCGGCCACATGATACGTGGCATTGTCACTGAAAATATTGGGGAGCAGGACCCAATGAATAAATAGAAAATTACATGACTCTTCAGAGGGAATATTGAGCCCTTCAATACTTTCTTTTTTAAAATAAAGAGAAAGATAGAAGAAACTTTATATACTTATTTATTCTGAGAGTTTTTAAGACATTTATTCCCCATAGATAAAAAATTGGTTCACAAGAAAAGATTAACTATATATGCAAAATCTTAAGTAGTTAAAAGGTTAAAGACTTTGATTTACTATTTGTTTATCCCATGTGTTGCTATCTTTAGGTAATGGTGAGCATGTATTGATCTATAAACCACTAATTTGCTACCACTTTGCCCATGATGCCTCATTACTTTTTGGTATCTGATTGGAAGAGGCTGACCAGAATTTTGAAGAGATGCATTGGAGCGGTGGGGTGGGCTCGGCACTGTGGGAAGCCTATTCTCCCTAGGGAGGCCGTCCGTGCACACGTGAGTGTCCTGTGCAGCAAGCACCCTGTAGACCCCAGCACAGATAAGATTCAAGTACAAATTCGTTAAAAAGCAGCAGACAAAAATGAGCTCTTACATATCCTCACCACTTTAAAATGTAAGTGCCAAAGAGATACATTTCAACTTAAATCACACATCAACATATTTTTCTTTTGTTTTTGGCTCCCTTAAACCCACTTATTTGGGTCCTGCCTCCCCCCAAATACGACACAACTAGCTAATGTAGAGGGTATCACATCATGTCACCTATGAAAAGCATTTCAGGTGAACAACATTTATCTTAAAAAATTCATTCATCATAAGCACTCAAGAATTTTTTAAAATAAAAACAAAACTAGAGAGTTGAACATTTTTTCACTTCATTTTTCTAAAACATGAGGGAAGAAAGATGCAAAAAAAAAACCACTTCTGAAGTCTGGGATTATTTTAAATGTTGTAGGCATTACCTGATACCCAAAAGGCAAGTTCCGATAGTAGCAGGGTCCGGCATTTTGAGAGAGAAGGTCCGCAGTACGGATGCATTAAGTCTCTTTTGTTCCCAGATTCTAGAGAGATGGCCAGGTTTAGATGAAGATTTGAGATCCACATTCTCCGGTATCACACGAGGACTTCCCTGTGTAAATTTCTGCAGCTGGGCCCCTTTGATCTGATAGGCAGATAGGAAGGAAGGTAGGTAAGTAGGTAGGTAGGTAGATATCACTGTTTTGTTCAAAATTATAACTTCAATACTTTGTAATTTTAGAAATAATAGAGCCACGTTTTCATCATTAACATGAGTGATTGTTCAGATACATTTGGCACCGTCTAGAGGTTTATGGCTTCCAACCTGTGTAAGGCCATTCCCAGAGTGAAGGCTGATTTGCCACGGTTATGAAGCTTTCAGGATATAAACTGTAAGGATGATAAACTGCAGCAGTTGAGAATGTGCCTTCAGGTACTCACTTGCAACACCCATTTATGTCTGTAAGAACAGAGGAATGAGGATCTAGGGACCAAAGCTGGACCAGTCAGGAACTGGGTAGGTAACACATAAATATTAATGTTCATTGCAGTTAGTGTGGCAATTGTTAATTGCCAATACATTTCATTCATGTTGCAGAGGAATAAGTGAAAACCATTTCACTGTAATTTTAAAATGATTCCATCATAATAATTATAAAATATTCATTCTATTTCTTAGATTGTTAAGACTGTATTTTCTGAAAATGAATCATTTATACTTCACATTTATTGCCATTTGCTTTCTATGTAGATTTGTCTATGTATCTGCTATTCAGTGTAGTCAGTGAAGTATCATCTGGTTGTGTCCATTTACTGGTGCCTCTTCACTTAGCATTCTTTATACAGAATAGAATGTTCAAATAAGTAAAGGCATTCATGAGCAATTTCATGGTATTTTAGGGGTGGTCATGGTATCGGGGGAGATGGCAGTTCCTATTTTGCCCTGTGAAGCCAACTGTTGAATCCTTTCCTCTTTTGATTTATTTTTCTCTTTGGTTATTTATATTCCACTTCAATTCACTTCTGTTCCAGTCTAACGATAGTTATTTACCAAGCACTTACTGCATATCAGACATCATGCTCAGTACTTTCAATTTATTACATGTTTTAATTCTAAAAAAAAATCCAATGAAATACTATTTTTTTCTATAGTAAATCTCTGTTTTTCCTTTCTTTTCTTCTCTTTTTTTTTTTTCAAAATAGCACTCATTTTTATGTGAGTACCTACTCCTCCCTCTTCCATGTGGTTCTGGTGGACTATCAGTCAGGGTTCTCGCTCCTCCTCCTTGTCCAGGTGCATCCACGTGTCTCTAAGTAGGCCCATCAAGCTTGCCCTGAGCAATGGCTGGGTGGGAAACAGTTAAGGTGGTATCATTTTGATGTCACAGTGCTGATAAGTACTTCTTCTGCACTTCAGATCTATGAAGTTGCCAGGTTTCTATTCTTTTCAAGGTCTGATTGTTCAATTTTCCCTTTGATTCTGTGAGAGAAAACTAAGATCATTTCGATAAATTACTCTTCTCAGCATAAGTGAGTCCGTTTCTGTTGCTTGCAACCAAAGAATCTTAACTGACACATTCCCATTTTGCAGATAAGGAAAAGAAAACTAAAGCTGAGAGAGGCTAAGTAACTTCCCCTAAGTCAATGGAAGAGCCACAACACATACCTACAGCAACCAGACTTCAAGACGCAGCATTTTAACCATTATGCTCTACTATCCCTCCCAGCAAGGTGAGCCAGGGAAGAAGTTCCTGGAGGAGAAGAGAATGCATACACTTTTCTCTTCCAGCTGTCTGAAACCCTGTGTTCTCTTGGATCATGTGTTAAACGCTTTAGGTCTTGTCATTGCAAGTAACTGGTCAAAACTGAGATACAGGAGAGCAAAATGATTTATTGACTTCAACAGCTAGTCTTGAGAATGTAACCACATTATCAGTAACTAAGCCCATTGCATTACCCCTTTGGCCAATGATATTTATACGTGCTCCTTGTAGATTTTTAGGTCCCAGATCTCTGATGTGCAGCATGTGGGCTTGACAGCTAATGTATAGGAAAGGCAGCATGGTGTGATGGAAAGCAAGTAGCATTTACAGCAGGAAGATGGGCTTTTGATTTCCACTCTGCCACTTCCTATGTATTTGACATTGGGAAAATCAGCCTCTGTGTAGCCTAATTCTCTGGCCTGTAGAATGGGAATAGTGATGATTCTTCATTTATAGGCTTCTTGTGAAGATATATTAAGATCATTCGTCTCTTGAATGAACTCATTAGCAAACTATAAAGCTCTACAAACAGTGGCATGTTCACATTCAGGGTCTAAGGAACTGCAGTGTTCAAAGATAATTTCAAGAACATATTCTTTGTTGCACAGCCTCTTTCATGATGCTCAAGTCATAGTCTTCTTTCTCTTTCTCCAATTTTTAAAAGATGAGTGGTAGAGTTTTTATAATCAAATACATGTTTCATGTTTCCAATCAGTAGGTATAAGGGTTTTTGTGATTCTGTCCTGAACTTGTACTCCTTGTGAAAACTCTGATTTCACTGAGGAAATGTGATCTGAAGGGTTACCAGTGGAGAGGACAAGTCTTGTGGGTCATAGGAGTAGTTCTAGTTCTCAATGGTAATAGTCATCAATTGTAACCATTCAACTGCAGGTGAGCAGCCTCTCTGGAAGGAGTCAGTCACTCACACTCTTTCCCAGGGACCAACCACTGAACAAAGCCTGCATAGACTCTGGTCCCAGCTTTCACTTGCTCATCAGGGTCAAGATAGGCTCTGGAGGGCACTTTGTATCCATATTGGTCCCTTCTGGTAGTGGTCAAAACATATTAATACCCTATCATGTAAACAAGTTGCTTTTATTCCTTCCACTATGCCTTTTCTGGGGTTACATAGAAGATACCAGCTTTCACTCGTTTACTCATTCATTCAACACTGAGGATCTACTACATGCAAAGCACTGAATATAAATTCCAGGAAAATTTTTAGAAATATAAGTCAAAAACAAACACTGCCATGAAAGAGCATATAACCCAGTAGGAGCTGTAAGATATAATTATAAATAACTTTAGTCAGTGTAACAGGAAAAAAGAATATGTTTTAAGTTGGCAAATATATCTTAAAGGGGAAAATATATTCAGAAAGGAATATATGATAAACTATTCCAAGGTGAAGGTCAGACTCTAAAGCTGAAGTTTTGAAGGTGTCAAAGAACTAGCTAGAGGAATTTGGGGGTGAGGAAAGGAGAGTAAAGAAGAGAGGGGGAAAGAAAGAGAAAGAGAGGGCAAGCCAAGTGCCAGAGGCTTTTTCTTTGGAGTAAAGTTAACCCATGAGCTATTCTAACAGCCAGGGTGACCCAAGAACTTTTAAGAGTAGGACTGTATAAGATTTACTATTGTGGCATGTATATTGTGGAAATATAAACCTCCCTTCATTGTCTTAACTCTCTAGTAAATTTGGCATACAAATGCCTCCTCCTCTGAGTGGTTTGTGTGGAAATTATAAAAATGAGACCCACATCTGCTGAAAGAATAAAGAGTCATAGAAGGTAAGGTACAGAGTTTAAAACTTTAAAGAGAGTGGGAGCTTAGAACCAGAGGTGCTCACGAGTTTGTAATTTCCCAGGAATTGCAAATGGAGGGGAGGACAATGTAGTTCCCACAGGACAGCCTTAAGTCCATTTTATTGACATCTCAAGGACAGGTTACTTCTGCCATAACCTGGGCACCAAACCAGAAGAAGAGGATATCATAAGGAGAGACTCCATGGAGGAGTGCGTGTGAGTTACTCACACTAACTCTTCATGAGACCAGGGTAGGAAAGGGGACAACCCAGACAGAGGCAAACACTGAGCACAGCTGTGGATGAGAGGAGGACTTGTGCTGGCCACAGCTGGTGTCCAGCGGGTTGTCTGTGGAGAGACTATTAGGAGAATAAACTAAAAGGCAGTTTGGATCATTGGGCCATAGGAAACCTTGAAAGGCAAGCTGAGAACTTTTTGGTTGTTTTGCTATTTGGCAGACATTGGAGAGCCTAACTTTTTCAAGGTATTTTGGTGCTATGATTTCTTTTGACTTTTATAATTGACTTTTTTATAAAGGAAATGAAACAGATGTTACTCCCATTTTACAGATAATGAAACTAAAAAAAAGATAAAGTTGTTCACAGTCAGCATGGTAACTGAAAAAAATCAGCCCACATTTTCTAAATTCTAATACAACTACCTTCTTGTGCTCTCTAATGCCCATAAATATGCTCTTTGAATAAACATGTCTGGGAGCTCCATGAGATTCTCTAGGGAGTGGAGGGAGGGAGAGAGAATCACAGGGCATGCTCTGACTGATTTTCTTGGGAGCAATTCCAGAGGAGAATTTCTGATGAATAAAATTCTCCACCTCATTACACAAGCAACTAATCTAATCAACCAGTCCAGTAAGTGGGCTAATTTCTAGTGTGTGAGCTTCTGCCTCAGCCCACCCACTCTCCCCAATGCCCTTTCGTTCTTCCAAGTATCAAGTGATTGTTTGCAGTTCATTCATTCAACTGACACTCTGAGCCAGGTGCCCTGGGAGGTGCTGGAAAATAACTTTTGGGGAACAGTGGTCCATCTTGTCCAAAACCAAAACCTTTATATTTCTCGCAAAAAAGAATAAGCCCATCATTCTACTAGTCAGATTGCCTGGAATCTTAGAACTCCTTAAAGAGTGAAAACCCAATAAATAATTAAAATTTCTGTTTCAACTGTCCACCCACATTCACTCATTTTCCAAGTTCTATGTATTCTGACTTCCAATCCCAAAGGGTGCCATCTCTTCTGATTTTCCCAACTTTTATTCCTGCTTCTCCCTGCATACAGCTGCTGCATTCATTTTCTTAAAGTTTAGTCCTGATAGGAACACATTCTTGCTCTAAAAGATCAATAGTTCCCTGACCCACAATTCCAGTTTCAGGTACTTAACTTCCTCCAACCCCCAAATGAAATCATGTGTCCCCAAAAGAAGAAGTTTACAGCTGCTTTGTTTACAATTGCTCATAAATGGGAAAAAACTCAAATGCCCATTGACAGTAGCACAAATAAATAAAATGTGGTGCAAAGCAAAAACCAAAAAAGAAGAGGGAAGAAAGAAGTACTGAAACGTGCAACAACAGAAACGAATCTCAAAATATTATTTGGAGCAAAAGGAGCCAAGCACAAAGGAGCACATACTGAGTTCTTTCATTTATATTAAGTTTAAGAAAAAAACAAAACTATTTTATGGTAATATAAATCCATACAATGGTTGCTTATGGAGCAGAGATTGGCTAGAGGGGCCAAAAAAACCTTTCTAGAATCTTAAAAATATTCTGTATTTTGGAAATTAGTAAGATAAGTATATGTATTTGTCAAAACTCATCGAATTGTACATCTAAGATCTGAGCATTTCACTAGATGCAAATTTTACCTCAATTAAAATAATTAGTAGTTCACTACTCCCTACTTAATTATGTGCAAATTCATCAGCCCAATCCATAGAGACAGAAAGTAGATTAGTAGTTGCCAGGGGCTGGTAAAGGAGAGAATGGGGAGTGGCTGCTAATAGGTATGGGGTTTCTTGTCGGGGTACTAAAATGTTCTGAAATTAGCTAAGGTTGATGGTTTCACAACTTTGTGAATAGACTAAAACCCATTGAACTACATGTTTTAAAAGGATGAATTTTATGACATGTGAATTATATCTTCATTAAAAAAATTATATCTCCATTAAAAAAAATACCGTACACCAAGATGGTGCCATAGGTACATATACTTTGCCTCCTTGTACAACCAAAAGAAGGACAACAACAACTTTAAAAACAAAAAACAACCAGAACTGCCAGAAAATAGAACTCTATGGAAGTCCGACAACCAAGGAATTAAAAAAGAAATATTCACCAAGACTGGTGGGAGGCAGGCAGCTGGGGCAGAGAGGACATATGGCAAAGAGGTGGCTGGAGGACCAGACAGGCAAGGCAGCAGTAAGTGATTCCATTTTTGCATGCGGGTAAACCAGGAGGAACAATAGGGGATGAGACAGGGAGCGCAACCCAGAGTTCCAGCACAGGGAAATAATGCCTCAAAACCTCCGTCAGTAAAAACCTATGGGGGCTACAGCAGCAAGAGAAACTCCCGGTCTTACAGGAAAGTTCATTAGGGAGATCCACAGGGTCCTAGAATGTACACGAACCCACCCACCTGGGAATCAGCACCAAAAGAGCTCAATTTGCTTGTGGGTGGTGGGCAGTGGGTAGTGACTGGAAGCTGGCAGAGAGCTGGGCAAGTAGCATTGTTTTCTCTCTGATCCATGCCCTGCACACATGCCACAATGAAGCCAAGTGGATTGCCCCACCCTGGCAAATACCTAAGGCTCCACTTCTTACTACATAACAGGCCCACTGAGACAAAGAAATATGGCCCCCTGAGATGAAGAAATATGGCCCAAATGAAAGAACAGATCAAAGCTCCAGAAAAAATACATACAACTAAATGATAAAGAGATAGCCAACCTATCAGATACAGATTTCAAAACACTGGTCATCAGGATGCTCACAGAAATACTTGAGTATGGTTGCAAAATAGAGGAAAAAGTGAAGGCTATGAAAAGTGAAATAAAAGATAATGTACAGGGAACCAACAGTGATGGGATGGAAACCAAGACTCAAACCAATGGTTTGGAGCAGAAGGAAGAAATAAACATTCAGTCAGAACCAAATGAAAAAAAAACAAGAATTTATAAAAGTGAGGAGAGACTTAGGAACCTCCAAGACAACTTTAAACATTCCAACATGGGAATTATAGGGCTGCCAGAAGGAGAAGAGGAAGAACAAGAAACTGAAAACTTATTTGAAAAAAATAATAAAGGAGAACTTCCCTAATCTGGCAAAGGAAATAGACTTCTAGGAAGTCTAGGAAGCTCAGAGAGTTCCAAACAAGTTAGACTCTAGGAAGCACACACCAAGATACATCATCATTAAGTTACCCAAGATTAAAGACAAAAAGACAGTCTTAAAAACAACAAAAGAAAAGGAGACAGTTACCTACAAAGGAGTTCCCATGAGACTATCAGCTGATTTCTCAAAAGAAAACTTACAGGCAAGAAAGGCTAGAAAGAAGTATTTGAAGTCATGAAAGACAGGACCTACATCCAAGCTTAGCAAAGTTAAGCAAAGCTATCATTTAGAATGGAATAGCAGATAAAGTGCTTCCCAGGGAAGGTAAAGAAGTTCATCATCACCAAGCCCTTATTATATGAAATGTTATAAGGACTTAACTAAGAAAATGAAGAAGATAAAAAATAAGAACAGTAAAATGACAACAAACTCACAACTATCAACAACCGAACCTAAAAAAAAAAAAATGAACTAAGCAAACAATAGAACAGAATCACAGAAATGGAGATCACATGGAGGGTTATCAGCAGGGAGGGGTAGGGGAGAGAATGGGGGAAAAGGTACAAGGAATAAGAAGCATAAATGGTAGGTAGAAAATAGACAGGGGGCCCTGGCTGGGGTGGCTCAGTTCATTGAGTGCTGGCCTGTGAACCAAAAGGTCACTGGTTTGATTCCCAGTTCAGGGCACATGCCTAGGTTGCAGGTCAAGCCATATCTCCAGAAGGGGACACACAAGAAGCAACCACACATTGGTGTTTCTCTCCTTCCCTTCCCCTGTCTCTAAAATAAATAAATAAAATTTAAAAAAGAAAGAAAGAAAGAAAAAAGCAAATAGACAGGGGAGGTTAAGAATAGTACAGGAAATGGAGAAGCCCAGGAACTTATATGTATGATCCATGGACATGAACTAAAAGTACACAAATGCCAGTGAAAAGGGGGGGTGCAAGGCAGAGGGGAACAAAGGGGAGAAAAATTGGGACAACTACAATAGCATAATCAATAAAATATACTTTAAAAAATTCAACTAGCCAACATTTCAGTAATGAAATTGTCTAAACCAGCTTTCTGGCTCAAACTCACTAAATCGTGGTCCCCAGACATCATGCCATCACAACTTTCCTTATCTCATTCCTTCTGCCCAGAACTACAACACACCCCACACCTCCACATGTGAAATTCTGCTCATCACTCAACCCAGCTCAAAAACCATGGCTTTCCTAGTCCTCCCTGCCAAATGTAGCCACTCTTTCCCCTGAACCTCTGTTACTTGATAGAGCTCTCTTTGGAGGATCTCACCATTTTCTGCCTTGCATTGTATTTATTTGTGCATTTGTCTGGTTCTTCTTACTCAGTATGAGTAGAGAGGACAAGGACTGGGCTCTGTTCATCCTGTGTCCCTGAGAGAACATCCATATTGCTCAGTAAATTCTTGATGAATTAACTGAGATGAGTGACTCTAAGTTTATAAATTTCAGGCCAGGAAGAAAATGGTATCAACCTGGTGGCAAGTTTTATGAAGTATAAGTGTTTAGGCTGTGAGGTGACTACTTACTCCAGAGCATTCTCAAACTTTAACATGTCCCAGGATCCCATGAGGGAGCTATTATCCAAAGCTCTCCAGATTCACCCTTGAGGCCCAGCAGAATCCCAGGTGATGCACAGACCACATTGTGGAGAGCCCTCACTCTGAATTTAACATTTGCAAATGAATAAAAAGAATGACAATTTATTTTCTCTAGCCGTTTTATCAGTTCATTTTTAAGCTTCTTATGGGAGTGTCCTCCTACTTGGTGTGGAAGGGGGCTATATTTTGTTGGGATTCTTCAAAATAGCCCAAAGAAAGGTTGTATTATTCATTAGGTGTGGGTAAGAATGCTATGATAACTTCTTGACCATTATCACAATATCTGGTGCCAACTATAACCAAATCACATTGGTGCACCAAACTTTGGGTCAAGTGGTGACTTTTTTTTTTAACCCTCACCCAAGGATATATAGGGTCTGGAACAAATAATGCCCCTTTTTATCACAATTTCTTTTATTACAAAATCATAAGCGGGTAATTCTGTAACATAACAATATCATACTCAAACACACCATATGACATTTTAGGTAAAATGTTCAAATTAAAATATAAATTATTACACCTGTATTATTACCCTACCAACCACACTCAAATAGGCCCTACTTCTGTCAGACCCTGTATAGATTATGGAAAGGGAAGAAGAGTGAAAGAGAGAGACAAAGAAACATCAGTGTGAAAGAAAAACATTAGTTGGTTGCCTCCTGTAGGTGCCCCGGCCATGGATTTAACCCACAACCTTTTGGTGTACAGGATGACACACCAACTAACTGAGCCACCTGGCCAGGGCTAGAGTGGTGATTTTTGATTTCCCTGGTTTCCCAGCAGCACACTGCCACCAACTTGGCTTTGGGCAGCTTATTATTCCATAAGAAAACTCAGTGAGGGGTGTGTGTGTCTGGTGTATGTTGGCTAGTTTTTCACACTGAGTTCTGAATATAGGGTCCTGAATGTAGATTTTAAAAGGAATTCTGAACACAAGCAGAATGGGTAATTCCACCAAAAGCCACTCAAGTGCCAATCTCAAAATAAAGATAAGCCTTTCCCCAAGCCAACATAAACCAAAAGTCTAATAAATACTATGATTCACTTGGATTATAAACCTAATGACCAAAAGGTCTCCTCTTACTGCAGTTGTATCTGCAAAAGGACATAAAATGTGTGTTCAGCAGGCAACCAACCCCTTGACCTAGCACACCTCCTGCCAGAGTAGAGAGCTCTGAAAGGAGGCAGAGACATTCTATCTGAAGTACAAAGAGCTGAAAAAGCAGAGAACCAGGTTGTGTCCTGTATGCATTTTCTTTTCATTGTGTCCCTCACTTGATCCACATGCTGAGAATCTCCATTAGTGCCCACAAGACTTCCACGAGCTGAGCAAATGGACAATGTTACAGCGATGAATCATCTGCTTCCTGAGCAAACCTCTGGTTTTCCTTGGATCCTCATAGTTGTTGGTCTCAGATCTTATTGTCCTTTTTCACCAGTAATTCCAGGCAGGGGTTTGCATGGAAAGCTGTGGCAAGAGAGCACTTTTTTCCCCCAAGATTCTATTTATTTTTAGAGAGAGAAGAAGTTGGGGAGAAAGAGAGGGAGGAAAATAACAATGTGAGACACATCAATAGGTTGCCTCTAGCACACCCCCAACTGGGGACCTGGCCCACAGCCCAGGCATGTGCCCAGACAGGTTATTGAAACCATGACCTTTCAGTCTGTGGGATGATGCCCAACCTACTGAGCCACACCAGTCAGGGCAAGAGAGCACTTTGAATTGAGTGCTTGTTAAGGAGTGAGCCAGATTCAGGGGCTGGCCCCATTTGTTTCTGATCTGAAGTTAATTAGAGTTGCATTTCCCCCCACAAGTGTCACTACAACAATAGCACAACGAGTGTGGGAGCAGACCTCACCTCAAGTAGGTCTTGTAACTACTTGTCACCAGAATGCAAATTGCACGTAAATGTGCCCAAGGAGTGTGCACCTGTTGGCTATGCACTGATGCATCGGCAATGTTTATGTGACCAGAAGCAATTTCTAATGGCTTCTGTCCTAACCGTTCAAAGTACACCAGTTTTCCCAAGAGGTCTAGGGTGGTGGACACCAGGTTCCTCAGACATCCTGTTGCACCAGAGTTAAGGGTGATGACAGAGGTCAAAACAAAAGAAGGGAAAGGAGATTAAGAAGTAATTCCTCACCTGGCCTGACTGTTTCTCTCCTACCCCCACCCCCGATCAACCCTAGATCTCTGGTAGGGAGGGTGGAGTGGGAGTGCTGTGTCTCCTGAGCATTGCTGCAGCTAATGTGGGAGAGTACTTGCGGTCATTTAGTTTCTGAGACATCTATGGCCTGGACAGCCCTGAGAGCAAGACAATGATACCTTTAGGCTCAGAAAATTTTGACCTTTTCTTGGGTGACCTTGGGAATACCAACTGTCCAGAACCATTGACATAGCATAGTTGCCGTTCTGGAAGAGACCTAACTAGACTCAGCCTGTAGGCAGAATGGCTTCATTCTCTGGGTTCCCCTAAGTGACTTTCATCCTTTGGCAGCTACAGCTTCAGCTGGAGGCCCCAAGTCTCTAAATATGCTGAGAACCAAAACTTATCCATTCACATATTCACTCTGGGTTCTTGGGTGCTTATTTAACTTTCCTGAGCTCTAGTTTCCTCATCTGTGACATGGAAAAAAGTAATCTCTCCCTGATGAAATAATGCATGTAAAAGGCTTAGTACTGGGCCTAGTTCTGAGTAAACACTCAATCAGTGGTTGCTGTGAGTGGTTACAATTATTCTCATTGTTGCTGTTCATATTATATAATATTAATGTTATTAAACAGTCTGACAGTGATTTTAGACCCATCCCCCTTTGACCCCATCCTGCTTTACACTGATGCCGGATGTGGGTGGAGAAGCCTTGGCAACAGAGCCTGAAACTGAGGAACTCGTGGCCCCTCTAGTGGTGTGACATTAGAATCTTCTGGCCAAGGAAGAAAAAGTTCTCTTTCTGGACTAAACTTGAAGGGAAAAGAAGGGAGAGGTGAAGAACAGATGTGTTTACTTTTCCTTGGCTGTAAAGGAAATGTGGTTTACTGCACCAGGACAAGGTTGTTTCAGATCCCTGGTGGGTTTTCCAAGAATGGAGGGTTGGCAACGGAGGCAGTGATAGTGCCTGTCTGCTCTCTTCCTTCCCACATGCAGCCCTAAAATTTGCAAAGACAAGCTTTTCCGAGCTCCCGTAGACCAGTACCCAGGGACAGAGGTGTCCCTGGGCATGCTGCCACAGCCTTTGCTGCGCCCCTGCCTGCAGGCCAAGGACACATTCACAGGACCCAGCTCCAAGAAATCAGTAAATAACTCAAACCAGTCTCTGACTCAGATTTGGCGTTTGCAAGTTAAATTCTTCAAACATTTGTAGAGATTGTAAAGAAGGAACAGAGCTAGCAACTGTACTTCATACTGAAATATTGGAATGGAAAATGTGAGGAATGTGCAAACAAAGAAGAAATATTTGTAGACCTTCCTTTGGGAACACAGCAGTTATAAAACTAAGAGACAATGAGCCTGGGATGCAAACCCTCAGTGATACCAGACACCTAAACTAGAGTTCAAGGTCCTTAGCCCAATGCGCAGAGTTCTCTGTCCAGTGCCACCTCCCTCCTCTTCAGCCTTAGAGAGAGACTGGATAGTGACTAAGAACATCAGGGATGGGACACCTAGCAGTATTCATCAGACTCAAGTCTTCAAGCAAAACTTAAGCATGGAGAAGCTTTAACCCAAGGGAAAGGATGGACACTGTGGAGGTTGAAGTGTGATCTTGTGGCTCGGCTTGTAGGTACTGCAGGCTAATCCACATGAAGCCCACAGAAGAGCTAGAACCTAGGACTTGGGAATTATTAATTGAAAGTTCAAATATCAATGAAAGAGTGCCAGATCCTGAGTTTCCTTTTAAATTCTACCACTAACTAGAAGTGTGAACTTGGGTGAGCTTTTTATAATGCCCAAGCCGTATTTTCTTCACCTGTAATAATACCTACCTTACTTACCTCCAGTTTTCATGAGATTAAATGCATTTTATAAATGTAAAGCATTGCACAAATGCAAGTTATTATCATCCTCATATTGCTGGGTCCTTTGAAGAAGCATAACAAGGTGATCAATTTCAAGGTCCTTAGAAAAAGGAAGAAACATCAAAAATAACTTTAAAAAATAAGTGAATGGATAACATTTTTTATTTTATTTAATTTTTATTGAATTTCTTGGGGTTACATTGTTTGATAAAATTATACAGGTTCCAGGTATACATTTATAGAATACATCCTCTCTATATTATATTGTGTGTTCATGAGCCAAAGTCAAGTCTCCTTCTGTCACCATTTAGCCCTCTTTACCCTCTTCTACCTCCCTCAATCCCTCTTTCCCTCTGGTAATCACCATGCTTTGTCTGTGTCTATGAGATTTCTTTCTCTTTTTTTCTTTTTTAATTGATTCTAGAGAGAGGGGAAGGAAGGGAGAAAGAGAAGGAGAGAAACATCAGTGTGAGAGAGAGACATCAATCACTTGCCTTTGCTTCTTGCACGTGACCCCACCAGGGGCTGAACCTGCAACCCACGAGCGTGACCTACACAGAAATGAACCAGTAACCTTTTGATTTGTGGGATGATGCCCAACCAACAGAGCTACACTATCCAGGGCTCTATGAGGTTTTTTTGTTATTATTGTTCAATCCTTTCACCTATTTCACCCAGTCCCCCAAATCCCCTCCCTCTAACAGCTGTCAGTCTGATTTCTCTATCTATGAAACTGTTTCTCTTTTGAATGTTTATTTTTTAGATTTCATATATAAATGAAGTCATATTTGTCTTTTTCTTTTTTTAAAGATTCTATTTATTTATTTTTAGAGAGAGGAAGGGAGGAAGAGAGGGAGATAAACATCAATGTGTGGTTGCCTCTTGCTCGCCCCCTCTACTGGGGAATTGGGCCACAACCTAGGCATGTGCCCTGACTGAGAATTGAACCAGCGACCCTTTGGTTCACAGGCTGGTGCTCAATCCACTGAGTCACCCCAGCCAGGTCCATATTTGTCTTTTTCTGCCTGGCTTATTTCACTTAGCATGATGCTCTCTAGGTCCATCCATGCTGTCACAAAAAGGTAAGACTTCCCTCTTTTACACAGCCAAGTAGTATTCCTTGTGTAAATGTATCAAAAAAAAATCAACCCATGACTTTTTTATCCACTCATCTTCCAAATCTTGGCTATTGTAAATAATTCTGCAGTGAACATAGGGTGCGTCTTTTGAATCAGTATTTCAGGTTTCTTCAGATAAAGTCACAGAGGTGGAATTGCTGGCTCATAAGGCAGTTCCATGTTTAATTTTTTGAGGTTACTCCACACTGTTTTTCCACAGTGGCAACACCAATCTGCATTCCCACAAACAGTGCACACAAGTTCCCTTTTCTCCCTATCCTCACCAACACTTATTGTTTGTTAATTATTGATGATAGCCATTCTGACAGGTATGAGGTTATATATCATTGTGGTTTTAATTTGCATTTCTCTGATGATTATCATATTTTGTCATGTATACTGTGTGCTTTTTTACCCAAATTTTTGAGAGAAAAAAATAAGCTGTGCATTGTACATGGGTATAATGATTACACACCATGGGCATTATAATCCTGTATATAATGTGTACAAAACAAGGGTGCACATTATACATGGCAAAATGTGGTAGTTACTTTGAGCATCTTTTCATATGCCTATTGGCCATCTGTATGTCCTCTTTGGCAAAGTGTCTATTCAGGTCCTTTGCTCATTTTTAATTGGATTGCTTAGTTTTTTGGTGTTGAGTTGTGTAAGTTCCTTATAAATTTTGGCTAATAGCCCTTTATCAGATATATCATTGATGAATATGTTCTCCCATCCAGTGTATTGTCTCTTCATTTTGTTTATGATTTTCTTGGCTATGCAGAAACTTTTTAGTTTGATGTAATCCCCTTTGTTTATTTTTTCTTTTGTTTCCCTTGCTTGAGGAGACATATCAGAAAAAAATATTACTATGAGAAATGTCTGAGATTTTACTGCCTGTTTTCTTCTATGATTTTTATGGTTTTGAGTGTACCATTAAGTCTTTAACCCATTTTGAGTTTATTTATGTGTATGGTATAAGAAGGTGGTCTAATTTCATTTTTTTGCATGTGTCTGTCCAATTTTTCCAACAACATTTATTGAATAAACTATCTTTACTCCATTGTATGTTCTTGCCAACTTTGTCAAATATTAATTGACCATAGATACATGGGTTTTTTTCCCTGGGTTCTCTATTCTGTTCCATGGATCTGTGTGTCTGTTTTTATGCCAGTGCCATGCTGTTTTTATGACCATGACCTTTCAGTATAGTTTGACATCAGGACTATCCTTCCATTTATTTGTATCTTTTTAAATTTCTTTCTTCAGTGTCTTATAATTTCTTGAGTACAGGTCTTTTTTATCCCTGGTAAAATTTATTCTAAGGAATTTTACTTTTTTGATGCCATTGTAACGGGATTGTTTTCTTAGTTGCACTGATAGTTTTTTATTGGAGATATGGAAGTGAGCCAGCTGTAATAACATGCAGATAGAGCCTTTGAGCTCTAGATTGTTATATATAAACAAGGTCCAGCACAAATAATGCCCTTTTTTACTACAAAATCTTTTATTACAAAGTCATAAGCATGTAATTCTGTAACAATAACATCACACTCAAGCACACAATGTGACATTTTAGGTGAAATGTTCAAGCTGCTATCCATCTCATGTGAGACATTCACATACCCTACCAACCACACTCAAGCAGGCATTACTTCTGCTGGACCCTTTGTGTATATCAGACTATGGTAGACAGAGCTTCCTTTTGAGTAGCAATTTGACCGAATGTTGTGCTCATCTTTAAAAAGATGGGGTCTGGGAGGTGGGGATGAAAATTAAAATAGTAATTATAGACCAGGTAGCACTGAAAACTAGGAAAATTTGACTGAATAATTCATTAATCTCTGCATCAAAAAGCATAGAGCAGCAGAAAGCAACCTGTAGGGCTTACTTAAATACCTAGGGAAAAGAAGGTTCAAAAGGGTAACTTTCTTTCCAAATTTGGGGGCACACACCATAGACTGAAGCAATGATTCTTAATCATCAGGATGATAACATTGGAATTTCCTCCAGAGGGAGAACTGAAGTTCCTATTTAGATATAAAGATGAAGCTAAACAGCCAGCCGTCTAGGGTGGCTAGTCATTCACCTGCCCCAGAGCAGAGCCTGGCGCAGGTAACATGGCAAGGTCCCTTCCACTGTATAATTCTAAGACACCCTCATTTCAAAGTTGCTAAAAATAGAAGCATGGTGTCTGGTATGTAACAATATACAATATTGCAGCTGTGTCTTTATGATGAATAATAATACTTTGGAGTTATATGATGAGGCAATCACTTTGCAAGCGCAATCTCATTAACCCTCACAATATTCTGATTAGGTAGGCAGGTGGCAAGTGATCTGAACTCAATGTGCAATTGAAGGAATCCAGACACAGAGAAGCTCAGAAACTTCCCAGGCAGCACATGGTTTTTGTGTCAGAGCTGGGAATGTAGCCCAGGTCTCCTCTCCCCAGACCCAGGCTCTGAGCCGTGGCCCACGCTGCTTCTAAATTTCAGCAGCAGAACACACACCAAATTGGAGCTGGCTTGGGTGTACCCTCTTGGAAAACAGTGCTGACTTCTCCTGGCTGAATTCCAGTGCCACTCAAGATAAAAACGTTAGTGTTCCTTTGGCTATACTTCACTCTGGCAATTAACCTCTGCCTCCCTCCCTAATCCAACCTGTCTTGAAACAAGTCAAAGAAGTTCTAAAACCACGCCAAAGCCTCTTTACAACTTTTTTATCCAGGTGCTCTTAATGTCTCCTGAGCTTTTGTTTTTATTTGTGGGTCCAATTTTGTCAAAGGTCAGTTGTTTTAAGCAAAAGTCACTGTTTTAAACGTCTTTAAACACTCAGCCAGGCACACCGTTTAAACAGCTTTCTTCCCTCAGTCCTAATTTTGTTTCTTTGTTGACAGAAAAAAAAGGTTCGTTTGCTTTCCTAAACATGCTGAGTGCTTTCCCTCAGACTAGAGGAACAGGTTCTGTGCTGCCGATAGAAAATCGTAGGAAAATGACTCCATTAGCCAAGCAACCCTTTGCTGAGAGTGAAGGAGACATCCCAGCCTCTGGGGAGACACTGACATTCGCCTATTTGGGAATCATGAGATTAATATGGGAACTCGGGTTTTTGCTTTCGGGTGGGCTTCCTCCCTGGCTCTCTTTGAGACAACGAGAGGCGGCCACATCTTCAAATTGTTAATTATGTACTGCCCCCTAGGGATTTTTGTTTTGCTGGTGGCAACCTGCTTCAAATCCCACAGGAAATATTTATCAGCCAGCTTCAGCCAGTGTGTGTCTCTTTGAAAGCTGCACCTTTCGGTGACCGTCTTGTACGGATCCACCCCTTTCCCCCACCAAATTGCATTCATACCCTTTACTTTTTGGATTGTTGATTTTCTCCCTTCTTCTTTCGTCTTTATTTTTCCAGATTGGCTATATTTACATAATCTGGGGTAGATGGTTGCCTCTGCTCTCTCAGAGTTCGCCCCCTCCCCCATTTCCCCTCCTGGTTGTGCGAACTTCTCTGGGTTTGGGGGGAATGGGGGAGGGGCGGACCGAGTCAGAGCCAGTCACACACATGCACTTACGTACGTGTACATCTGTACCTGCCGGTGGAGTTCTCCCCACTCCAAAATGTTCTCGATGAAATCCCATCTAAATCAAAAACTTTTATCAGAAAAAAAATGAAATTGCTTTAGGATTGAATAGCACTTTGCTTCTAAGTACCAGCCTTTTGAGGCTGATAAAATGACCAAGACAACAGTCTTCCGCAGAAAGACATCCTTGCCCTTCAGAGCTGAAATAAAAAAATTTCAACACCACACTCCTCCTTTCACAGGTTCTCTCACAGAGGGGGACCTGTCTTCAGCAGTAAATAATGACATTTTGGTATCTGATAAGAATTTTGTATATATACATGTTTAGAAACATGTTCATATAGTTTTGTTCTGTTTCCTTCTTAATAATGCAGAAGACAGCCTCAGCAGGAATCTTTCTTCATGCATTATATACTTTTTAAAACACACACACACAAATCCTGTACACAATAACTTCAGCAAATATATGCATGATCAAAACAGTTCAGAAATATAAGATCTGAAAATGAGAAAGGGCAGCAGGTTTTTGAATAGGCTTCATCAGCGGAGGGGAGAGGTCATCTGTGGAGATTAGTTATAGGAGCTATTAAGTCTCCTCTGACACCCACAGTACAAGCTGCTTAACATAATCAGCCGCAATCAGCAAAACTGCTGTTTATCACAAAACGTTTTTCCCTTTTAATATTTCATATTGTTATGTAAAATGGTGCAGTGTAGGGACACACACATTTCACCAGGGACAAATTGTACAAATTGTCAGCAATAATAATTTGTGGCTCTTCTCATGACATCTTTTGAAGTTAAAAACCATTGAGCATACCTCTCCAGGGCTATTTTCTCTAATGTGGTTAATGGTTTGCACTGGAGTTGACCAGCCACTCTCTGTTCGATGTTGTCACCATTTACCGGCGTGAGAAAATGTTTGTGTCACCGTTCATCACTCAGACAAGTGTGTAATTCAGGGCCCTGAAGCTTGGTTCTGCTCGCTCTTCCCCATTTGGTCTGAGCCCTCTCATACATGTTTCCGAGTCTGTCGTAATCACCGAAGTAATTCCTTTTTCACAACATTTTCATTTAAATAGAACCAATTATGAGGTGCTCAATAGATGTCCATGTAAAAGTCCCTTAAATTTCACACATTCTGTTAAGAGAAATGTCCCTACTGTCCCACAGGACAGGTTGCATGGCCTACATTAGAAGACACTTGGAAATTATCCCCTACTTCTTTAAGAAGAATGAGAGGCAGAGAGACAAAGCCATTCTTGGTTCCCCTTCCAGCCCACTAAGGACCTCATACAAGAGGCCCCCATCACAGGAAGCTCTATGTCCTACAGCTGATCCCACCTCCTACCCACCCAGAGCCAGCCTCATTGTTAATGGGAATACTGGACTGAGAAATGCAGGGAGCAGGATATAGAATTTTTTTTTTTACAAACATGCTAATACGTGACAGATAAAATAGACAATGTCCCTTTCAAAGTGGTCACCTTGGCAAATTAAATGATAGCACTTATTCAAATGAACACGATGCTGCCATTTCTCACGTTGTCGTCCATCTCGTTTGGAAGCCACACAAAGCAATGTTTCATTACTTTATATGCATGTTTTCTCGTCAACCTCAGCTTAGTCATCAATTTTATGCATCAGGCATGGCTCCAAATGAATGGGCCTTCCACAGTTTGTGCATCCTTTTATTAAAATAATTATTTGGGATGTCCATTTATGGATCAATTCTTTCAGTATAATAAACTCCTTGAGGTCATAAAATTCTTGTTTTCACCTCTGCATCCATCACCATCTAGCTGCGTCAGGCATATAGTAAGCCCTCAGTGGGTATTTGCTGATAAACCAGTGAATGAGTGATTTCTCGACATTAAATTCATTCTAAGAGGACAAAGGGCTCATGAGGGCTCTGGACTCTGAAGTCTATTCTAATTCATGACTTTTAATTCCTTGGACATTTTTGAATAATAGAAACCTCTCAGGAATTAGTGTTCATGGGGACAGTGTGTCATTAATATGTAAAGAGCCTGTTAGGTTTCTGAAAACCCTGGGCATCAGACTTTTTAGACTAGTGCTATCCAATAGAAGTATAGTGCAAACCACTAAAATGTTCGAGTAGCCACATTAAAAACAATAAAACAGGTGAAATTATTAATATCCAACTTTGATTGGATATCAGTGATGTTTTATTTGACCCAATATAGCTAAAATTTTACTATTTCAACATATAATTACTCTAAATTATTAATGGGATATTTCACTTCCTTTCTTGTTCCCCCACGTCTTTTAAATGTGGTGTGTGCCTTACACCGATAGCACAGCTCCACGGGCACCGGCCACGTGACACGGGCACAGCAACCCTTAGTGCTGGTAGCTACCACTTAGCGCAGTTCTAGGCCTGCCACAGTCCTCTTGACCTGTGCCTTCCACCTTTTCAGGTGGACTGCAGGGAGCGGCAACAGGCAAAGACTGGAGGTACCATGAGTGGTCACTTCAAAGCTTCCATGCCCTTTCTTCCCAGTGGAAGCAAAGGCTACCAGCGGGATTTTGTTCAGATTAAACCTTCAAAAGCTCCTAAAACACACCAGCTTCCATGTTATCCATACTAGCCACGTTCTTATTCCTTAAGCTAGTTGTTCCCTTGCTGCTTTTCCTTATTTTCAGCCTAGTTCAGCTCATGAAGACAAATGTGGTTTTTAACTGGTGTAGCAGCGGGGGAGTTGATGGGGCTTAATAATACTGGGTATGAGAAAAAAGAGGAGCCATGGGTGTTTCCTGGTGTTTTCCTTGCTCCACCACGTTAGGAGGGGGATGGGCACAATCATTTAGGGACAGAGTGTGGACAGAGAAGCAGCTCTGGTTCATTTCAGAGCCTTGGGGCCTTCCAACACTCAGGCTGAGGAGAGCAGAGGGAACCAACAAGGAAGACCCAAGGGAGTCACCTGAGCATCACAGACCAACCATGGTCGTGGGGTCCCAGAGGCAGAAGAAACTGTCTCCAAAAGGCTGGAGTGGCCAGCTCCCAGAAGTCAAGTAAGCCTTGTGGATACAAAAAAAAAAAGTAAAATAAAATAAATAAAAAATAAAGCACACAAAGTGGATTGAGAGAACAACCTCGGGCAGCGAGCAGAACAGAATTCAGTTAGGCGGAGGCAAGCAGCAGGTCACGGTGACCCAGCAGGCCTGGACAAGCACAACGTCTGGGTCAAAGGAGATCTGGCATTAAAATGAAATGAAACAAGGACTGAAACACAGATAAAACAAGTCTCCGTGTCAGCCTGGAGTGCCTCTATGTCCCTCACAAGCCCAGGAAAATTACCCTCCACCGTGTTTTCTCTTCTGCACAGAAAAGGGACAAAGACACCCCCCAGCAAGGGTCCTATAGAGTTCAAGTGTGTGATGGTTTGAGCCAACTGAAATTGAGCAAACCCGAGGTCTTGATTTCTCAGCATCAGTCTTCCTTAAGAAATTTTATTACAGAAATTCTTGTGAATATAATTGACCTGAATATTCTTCGATGGAGAATTGGTCAAACATTCAACTGACGTAAGAGTGAGCACCCATTAAAAAGAGTGAGAGCTGTACAAAGTGACATATAAACATATGCAAGATTCATTTGTAAGTAAATAAAGCAAAGTTTATAACTGTATAATGTATGCTTACTTTTGGGGGGATATATGCATATTATGCACCTATATAAATGTATCTTGTATATGCACAGGAATTGTCTACATGGATAAAAAGAAGCTGTTAACAGTAATTGCCTCTGAAGGGGGAACTAGAAAGGACATTTGCCTTTGGTTTATAATCTTTGGTATTGCTCAATTTCTTTTGGCCAGGTTCAGGAATTAATTTTTTTTAATTAAAATAACAGTTTGCATATTTCAAAGAATATTTTACTTAGACTGTTCATCTTAAACACTCTAAAATCTCTGGGAAAGGATTTATGACCAGTGTACTGTATCCATTCAATCACTCTTCCAAATTTCAAATTTGGCGGCATTGGACGACTGCATTGCTTAGGGGTCTGTTTTCTTCAATATTAAATCTTTTCCTTTTAGTAATTCTACTCAGTGTCCAGAAATCAAGTACATAGCCTAGCCAACAGTGAGACATTGCTGTAGCCCTGAACTGTAAGCCATCTACAAGCCCCCAAAATTGGGCAAAGTGTGAAAGGCAAGGCTTGGGCCACCTGTAAGGTTTCTAGCTCAGCATCACCTGCATCCCATACTCATCACCAGGTGACAGCAGAATCACCCCCAGCAAGAAGCCAGGAGGCTGCCTGCCAGGAAGGAGTTGGTGCTTATTGCTGAGTAACTCCTAAACTGATGTGAAGAGGCACAGCAGGAGGCGGGGTGGAAGATAATAGGGTTCCTTTTTCTTGGAGAGAGAGGAGAAAAATGGCTGCAGATAAGCCTCTTTTAGGCCCTGTAAGAGGGCTACTGTTTAGAGGTGGTAAAAATCATTGATTTGCTAATCTGTGTGATGAACAAAGATGGAATCTGGACTGGATCTTAATGCATATGAAGTAAATATTTTAAACTGCCCCAGGTAATATTTATTCCCCAAAATTCATGCTGCTTTACAATTCTCGGTCCACTGGAGCTGAAGTAATCTTTTTAGAGGAAGACAGGACCCAGCCCTGAAGGAAGGACAATATTTTTTTCTTATTTCATATCCTAAAGTGAAAGCCCAAGCTTTCATTTGTGAGAGCCAAACTTTGCTAAAGAAGAAAGGATTGGTGGATTTCAAGGACCCAAAGTTAGAGGAATAGAGTTTTACAATTGGCTGTAGTGGAATGCTAAAATCCTGGAAGGAGAAAAGCCCTTTCAAGGATAAGAAGGGAGGGCTGTGGAGAGGGGAGAGACACTTGGAGGAGACAGGCCTAGGGTTAAAGCACCAGTGACGCCCATGGAAAGGACCTCACTTATGTCTCCCAATTTTAGCCCTGGGCTTGAGAGAGTGGAAAATGATAGAAACCAGAACAGAGGCATGGGTCTTGCTTCTGTTGAAATTTAGGGAAGAAACCATCTCATGGGTAAACCAACAAGCTCAGCTGCAGGGGAATATGGTGATACATTGTGTTTAGCCAGAGAGGGTCTGAGATGGAGTCTTCCACAGTCCCACGGGCTCTGTGTGGAGATCCAAAAGATCCTCTCATGGTCCCGTGGGGGACATTGGAGGCCTGAGAAGTTGGGTGGACCACAGAAGCCCTGGAGGTAGAATAAAAAGCTGGAAGATCTTGTGAACAGAAGCTTTAACATTGACCTTAAATATCAGCTGTGGATGCCACAGATTTTATTTATTTATTTATTTTAGAGGGACAGAGAGAAATATTAATTTGTTGTCCGAGTTATTGATACATTCACTGGTTGATTCTTATATATGCCCTGACTGGGAACTGAACCCATAACCCTTGGCATAACAGGATGATGCTCTAACCAACTGAGCTACTTGGCCAGGGTTGCCACTGAATGTTTCTGAGCAAGAAATAACAAAGTGAATGTGGTACTTCAGGGATGTTGATCTTGTAGATGGGTTGTCTCATTGTACACACTTAAGAGGCAGGTATTCAAAAAGTTCAACCCTTACACAAAGTGAGAGCAGCCACAGTCAGGATGCAGTTTATAACAGAATTATAAGGTGGGATACTCCAAGGGAAACCATACATTTTCTTATACGGTACTATATTTTAAATGTTGTTTTTAATCTAGAATTGAGGAAGGAGAGCAGTGATTGCTTTCTAGCTCTAGCAGCTTTTTCTATGACCATCGTGGGTTTGGGTCCTGCCTACCTGGGGGCCATCTTCTCTCATGATGTTTACCTGACTCCACAGAGTTGATCAGAGCCCACAGTCACGCATTACTAATGAGCATGGACATCTTCATCTTCTCTCATATGTAATGTTTCTCCTCTTAGAATGCATGCTTTTATCATTCAGTGCTGTCTAATAGCCAGAGGGTAAAACGAAAAAAATCAGAAAACCAATTATAAGCTCAGAGAAAATGGTTATTGCCCTTTGTTCTTAAATTTATCGAACTGGAAATTCAGTGTGAACTGAGTTCTTCAAGTAAATAATTAATCAAGTTTGCTGTTGAGGAAGGACAAATTCTTTCAGGTAGACTCTACTGTTGAACTTCTTTTAACCTGCCCTGAGTCCTTTTTTCTTTGGGCTGCATTTCTACAGTATAGCTCAAAAAATTCTCCTTACTAGAGAATCTAGTGTACTCATCCCCACCATTTTGTATGAGATGAATATGTTTACATGGTGGCTTTGACTAGCCCAGCTGAGGAAAAAGAAAAAGAAAACACTGAGTGTTTGATCCCTGCCCCCTCCAACATTATGCTGGTATTATTCTCTATCTAAAAATATCACCCAACCATAAAGATACAGATGAAAAACAGAGTGTATGCCTATTCAGATGTTTTTTCAACTCTATTTTAAGTGTTCCACCAATACATGTGCATCCCATGCCTCTTTTCAATTTTATTTATAGAGAAGAAACATTTACTCCATTATACATTATACATTGTATTTCTGATGGGCATTAAAGAAGATTACAGTAGATTTACTGCCCTGGGTGTATTGTGTTTTTCTCCCTCATTGGCTAGAAGCTAACATAGCCAAATAGGGCCAGCAAGAGCCAGACACATCAGCTCATATGGTTTTAAAAGCATATTTGGCTGAATAGTAAGTCAAAATCTCCTCCTAATGAATTTCCATCCTGAAAGTTATCTTCCATGTCAGAAAAGAGTCCACAAGGAACAAGCATCTTCTTCCTCTGATTTGCATTGCGGAAAGAGAAGGAAAATAGCACAGATGCATTCGGTTTTGTACAAAGAGCATATATGGGCATTTCAATCCCTAATATCACACTAGTTTCTGATGCTAATGTAAAATATGTTCTTTTTGCATTTATAATCATGACGAGCAGATGGTGAAGACGGTTTAAAGTAGTACTGTATGTCTATTAAAATAATGTATGCTGTTAGTGAGTCTTCCCTAAAACTGGAGTTTAATTGCTTATAAACACATACATTAGAAAGAATCATGATTCTAAGAGCCATTTGCTTTGCCAGGACAATTGTTAGAGTTCCCTACAACAGGCTTTGGCCGCGAGACTTCATGTGGCAGCAGATGCTTCACTATGTTCAATTTTCTCTCTCTTAAAGGGGCTTGATTGACAAAAATGTTGGGAGGGCACAAAAGAGCCCTCATTTCTTAAAACAAAAGAATCTCTCTTAAAATTAAACAGAAGTGGAGAAATTTTTAAAAATGTGGACTAGGGGAAAACTGGTAAGGGAAGTATTAAATATGTAAGCTCCTCCATTTCGTTTCTTTTCTTTTTTACTACCTTATCTCAAGCAAACCATCCACAATAGCATTTTGTAATTGCAGTGATTAATATTGATGGTTTGGTTGCTGTGCTTTCTAAAAGCAAAACCTGACAGAGAGGAGAGTCCCCTCTGTTCAATCCCAAGGCGCTTTGCTGCTCAGTCACTGGGGAGAGGAAGCTGAAGCCATCTGTACCACCCACACGGCCTTATGGGAAAGGGAGTGCTCTAAAGGAAGGATGTCTGACCATCAAAGCAGACGACCCAGTTGGGAGGATCAGAATTCACACAGAACACCAGCAAAAGGAAATGGATACTGTTTGCAAACAGGAGGAGCAGGAAGGGAGGAGGCAGCAGTGGAGAAAGGCAGGCTGGGAGCCAAGGGCCCTAAAAAGACAGCAAGTTTCAGAAAACACTCATTTGACTAATTTGCCTAATATAATAAAGAAAGGATGGTTTTATTCTCAAATGCAGAAGTGGTGATTGATTAGGTGGGCATTATATTTGCAGCATGTGGAATGAATAATGGTTGTGAATGGATATGGAAAATATCTCACCAAGAAGAAAAAAAATCTATAAGCCATACAAGGCAGAGCACAAAAATACCAACATACCAACATTTGGAGAGAGTTTAAATAATAACAGACTGAATCTTGGAAGCACTCCAAAAAAACAGGGAACAGAAAGGGAGCTACATGCAGCACAATGGCTTCTAGACAATAGGCAGTGAAAGAGGGTCTGCACATGCTTGTGAATGTGGTATTAGCTCTTTAATTATTATAATTACCCAAGTTTAAGGTCAAGTCACCTGTGTATTGCTGATAAAATGAATGATTTCTTTTAAAATAGTAGAAGTAGTGCTTAAATTACCTAGGATGTTAAAGGAATAGACAATCCACGTGGATGAGATATTACAGAATTATCCCCATCTTGTAGAGCAACACTTCTGATAAAGAATGGCAAGGAATCCCACCCCATTTTGCATTACTCTAACATAGAATCCTAGGAATACATGTCCCTGCCTGAGTTCCCTCTGAGTAAAATGGCCCCTCCTGTTACTTAATCCAGTCACTTTTCTGACAGTTTAAAGAAGGTGCCTTGTGATAGGGTTTATTTCAGGTAGAGTGCAGTCAGATTTGGAAACTTGAACTCAGATTTTGCAAGCTTTGATCAATCATCAAATTTCAGCCTGAAATAATAATAACAACAATAATAACAGCAATAATAATAACAATAACAACAATAATAATAGCCTAGATATAGAGGATTTGCAAAATACTTGTTTGTTTCAGAATGATGAAATTCCGCGAAGTATCATTTAAGTGGAAGGTGAAAGATTTTACTTTTATCAGTAATAACTCAAAAATTCCACGATTTAATTTTTCATCAGCATGAATTCCAAGTAGCTGAGAACAAATATTTGAGGTGTCTGATCCAAAAACTACAGAATCAGCTATCCTATTGTCCTTCGGGTAGAACCCAGCTAGATTCCAGAATGAATGGGGTAGGTGACCCACACTTCTGTCCAACTTGCTATACATTCAGAATTTTCCACAACTCCCTTTCATGTTTAATAATTCATTAGAACAACTCTCTGAACTCACTGAAAGTGATATAACTAATGATGACTGTATCATAAGAGATACAATCAATAGCTAAATGAATAGGTGCATAGGGTATGTCTGGAAGGGTCCTGAGAGTGGAGCTTCTGTCCCCATGAAGTTGGGGTGCATAGCTGCCCTGGTACATCAGTATGTTCACCAACCAGGAAGCTCCCCACAGCTTTTCTGTGTTTGCGGGTTTCATGGTGTGGACGTAACTGGTTTAATGATTAGCCACTCAGCCTCCAGTTCCCTGGGGGATGGGTGGTGCTGAAGGGTCTAGATCTCTAATCATATGCTTTCTGATATGGCCAGCCCTTCTCCTCAAACTACCCCATGACCCACCATGACTCACCTTGTTAGCATAAACTCAATAAGGATTAAGGGGGCTCATTATAAATAACAAAAGATGTTCCTATCACTCAGGGAATAGGAGCTGAGTGATAGGAGCTCTGGACCAAATATATTTCTTTATAATACTACTTAAATAAGTATTCAAAAGAAGGTAGTTCTTTCCATTTTAACATGGTGAGCTTAAGGATTAATCAAGTGATTAATTCAGTAGGCAGTTGGAGGACAAGGAGAAACTCAGGGGAGACATCACAGCCAAAGCAAAAATTCAGAAGTCATGTTTGAATGAAATGGGTCTGTGAGTACTCCAAGGGAGTATGCCATGTAGTGAGAAAAAAAAGACTTCAAGTTAAGCTGTGTCCAATAGAATCCATAGTGAGGATGGATAAGCTTCTATCCTGCCATTCCTCACACCTGGTAATGTAGATTTTGTGTTCAAACCAGTGGTCAGGAAACTTCTTCTGTAAAGAGACAAGTAGTAAAGACTTTTGCAGACCATAGTCTCTGTCACAACTAGTCAACTCTGCCATTGTAATGCAGCCACAGAAAATAAGCAATCAAATGTGCATGGCTGTTTTAACAAAACTTTATTTATTGGCATTGAAATTTGAATTTTTATAATTTTCACATGTCACAAAATATATTTTCTATGATTTTTTTCAACCATTAAAAAATTTTAAAAACCATCTCAACTTGTGGTCTGTATGACAACAGATGGCAGGCCAATTTGGCCCGTGGGCTGAACTTTTCCAACCCCTGGTCTAAAGTGATATGCTTGTATGATTCCCTGAAGAGGAAAAGTAGATGCGAGGACCTAAGGGCGAGGCCTTCATTCACAGAGAAGATGCATTTTAGTCCCTCCATTGATGAGCCAGAACTGACCTGGGGAAAGGTGGACAGTCTGCTATTTGAAGTATTACATCTATTGCAAATTCATATTTGTACCCTGTGGAGAACTGAATCTAGATACAATTCTTTACTGCGTGAACAATTCTTCTCTTGCCTTTTTGCTGCCACACTTCCCTGGATTCCTGTACCTCCTGATGTTCCCTTTCAGCTGCTTCTGTCAATTCCTTTCTGCCCTCATCTATCCAATGTTGAATCGCTTAGCAGATGGCACTTGCTTTCTAGTTGATTTTATCTTTCCTGTGCAATTGCACACCTTCCAGATTCTGATGGTTCTTTCATCTCTATCTTCATTCCTGACCTCACTCCAGAATTCCAAATTTGTTTATCTAAGCACCCACCCACTCCACATCTGCATGGGCATGTTTAGTAAGCATTTCTCACCTTTCCCCATCTCAGTAAACTGTACGACCATTCACCCACTTGCCTACACTCCAAGTTCTGTCTTTCTTCTGCTATCATATCCAGGCCATCAGTAAGTTTGTTAATTGATTTCCAAAACGTGCTCTAAATCTGTCCATTCCCCCCACCCCCTCCCTCTTCTCTTTTCACCCCAAAGACCAGGCCACACAGGTTTCATCTGGACACAGGAGTAGCCTTCAGACAGACCTCCCTGCAGCCACTCTTCCCTCTCAACAGTCCAGTTTTTAATATCAGCTCCAGTGACTTGAAGTTTTTTTAATTAAGACTTTTATTAAAAGGAATTTTTAGGTTTACAGAATTGTGTGGAAAGTACAGAAAATCCCCAGAGGAAGAATTCTCATCACTATCCCTCCCCTTCCTCTATTATTAACATCTTGTATTCGTACGTTATCATTGATAACCAGTAATGACGCATTATTAACTAAAGCCCATAGTTTATATTACGAGTTACTTGTAAAGTCTGTGGGTTTTGATAAATGTATAATGACATGTATCCACCATTACAGCATCATACAGAATAATTTTACTGCTCTAAAATTCCCTGTGCTTCATTTATTCATCCCCAGCTCCCCAGACCCCTGGCAACCACCGATCTTTTTACTGCCTTCATAGTTTTGCCTTTTCTAGAATGTCTTTCAGCTTGGCTTCTTCCACATAGTAATATGCATCTACATTTCTCCTTTGTGTGTTTTTGTGACTTCATGGCTCATTCCTTTTTATTTGTGGATAATATTCCATTGTATGGATATATGGTGAATGGTTTGTCCATTCACCTATTGAAGGACACCTTTGCTGCTTCCAAGTTCCTGTGACTTTACCTTTAAGCCAGAACATGTCAGGCTGTCACTGCACACTCCTTACTTTAACTTGCATGCCTTACTGATTCGGCCTGTCTGCCCTTCTCTGCTCCCTCCCATTGTGCTCCTTTCACTTTGTCATTCTATCTGTTCTTGTCTGAGAGTCCTTGCACCAGCTGCTCCCACCACTGGGATGTCTGCCCTTGGATGTGCACCTGGGCCACTTCTCAGCTCACATTCCCGTCCTCAGTGAGGCTTCCCTTGTACCCAACCCAAAGTTACCACTCAGTTGCCCCCTATGACAACACCTAGTTTTCATTCTTTCCTTATGAGTTAACTCCATTCAGTGTGTTCTTTTGGTTTGTTTATTGTCTTTCTTCCCTCAGTAAGAGCAGAGACACCCCCCCATGTCATTCACTAACATATACCTAACACCTAGAACTGTTGCTGAATGAACACTTTATTAAATGTTCCCCATTTCTAGAAGTCAGTTGCACCAGTGTTTACAATATTTAAAGTAGAAATCCACATTTTGAAATAAACCCTCCCAAGACCATGTGTTTTATTTGCTTAATGAAACGCTCCCCTTGCCCTCATTCTTAGTCAACACCGCCGTACTTCCCCAAAGTAGTCTGTTCCTGAGTCGCTCAGACCTTTGCCGACACAACAAAGCCGTAGGTTTCTGTGGCAGAACCAGAGTGGCAGGGAGGGGCTGAGAGGACTAACAGGGTGATGCTCCCAAGGAGGGAAAAAGGAGACACCAGTGAACAAACAAGTTAAAAAAAAGTAATTTGTTTAAAAGTTCTGAAAGCAATTCAAAAGACAGATGCTTACATTTTGAATAAGTGAAACCTCCTCTGAATAGGTATTTAACATCCTAAAGAGGTTCTTTTCAAGGACAATTTTTATTAGAAGTGGAATAAGATTTGTTTAAATTTTTATACCCTCACATTTTATTTAATATTTACTTGATAAAGCTGCTAAAAGTAGGAAAAAAGTGCTCAAGGTATGATTGCAATCCTTGACCTGAAGAAAAGATATAGAACTTAGAACTTTTTAGTCTATGAATTTAGGATCAAAGTCAGCATCATGGGTCTCTCTGTCCCCTTTCGTCTGTGAGATTCTGCAGTTCTGTTACCGAACAGAGGTCCAAGGGGGAGGGCAATATTTGGCCCACCTAGGGGTGCCAACAACTGCTACAGAACAGGGGCCCCTCCCAAGGATGGAATACTAATATTTACTGGGCTCTTCTGTCCGCTGCCAATTGGAAAGACATCTCTCAATGCCAGAGATTTGTGAAAAGGAAACGAAATGTTTATTTGATGCTATTTAGGCTTAATGCCTTCACTAAAATATCAAAGTCTTTTAGGGTATACACCTACACCCACATAGCTCTTGCTTCTCCCACTGTCCCAACTCCGGGTACCGTAAATCAGGAAAGGAACACATGTCTGTGTTTCAGGCCGCTGGTACCATCAGCTGTATCACCATGTAGGCAGGATCTCTCTCTAGTTAATCCAAAGTTATGTGGTACCCTCTCATGGTCCACTGGCAAGAGTTGTTTGTACCCAGTTCCCGTCAAAGTCTCTCCTGCTTTCCAGGCCATTCGGCCAAAGGGGGCACCCCAAAGCTGCGTGGGCCTCTTGACCAAAGCTGCAGGGGTCAACACTCTGACCAAAAGCACATGTAGCTTTCTTCTTCACCTGGCTGCAGGGGTCCCCATTCTGGCAAAGCTGAGTGGTACTCTTTCACTCTGCTGAAACCGCGTGGCTCTCCCTTTTACCTCGCCAAGAGGGGATCCTTACTCTGCTGAAACCGCGTGGCTCTTCCTTTCACCTAGCTGCAGGGATCTGCACTCTGGCCAAAAATGCATGTTTCTCTCTCCTCTTCACCTCGGCAAGAGGGGATCTTAATTCTGCTGAAACTGCGTGGCTCTCTCCTACCGTGGCTGTCTCGGTTTAAATCTCCACACCCATCCTCCTTTGCGGCCCCATTTCTGACTCCTCCTACAATCAGTTACACCTGCCAGGACTCTCATACCCTCCCAGCTTTACTGGGCCGCCATCATTAGTCTGGGCAGGTATGGCCCCATGGCGTGGAGCCAATCAATTCCAAGCTCTCACGCAGGTGCTGTAACTCAGGGTCCTGCCCCCTAGTTACATCCTAGGTAGAAGCCAGTTCCTTCTCCCTCACTCAAAACTTGGCCACAGTTATTTAACATATCTATGAAACCAGTTAAAGGTTATAGATATGTTAAATAATCATTCCAGAGGTTAACTGCAAAACTGTTGCTATGCAAAACAGCTCTCAATGGCCCTGGCTCCATTTGTTCCTTCCCCCTGGGGGGGAGGGGGGAGGATATCTTAATATTTCCTGGGCACCCTGAGCTCTGAACCCCATCTCAAATCCTTTTCTGGGGCCCCCGCTTGGCTGCGTCCTGTTACAGTTCTGCACGTGACCATTTTTCGAGGCATTTGGAATTTGTACACATGTGGTAGCAGATCAAAGGATAAAATATCAGCCACCCCCTAGGACTGGGTCATAAGAGGGAGGCATGTCTCTCACTGCCCGGTAGCACTCAAGGAGGAAGGAGACTTGTTTTGAAAAATCAGTGGGCTCAACGATTTGATCACCAAAAAGCTTGGAGTATGGAGGCAGCTATAGCATCAAAACCACTTTAGAGCCTAGGGAGGCTTCCGAGGACCCTGCTTTGGAGAGGCGAATCCTCAGAGAGGTGAATAGACTTGCACACGGGAATCAGTTTATTATGAGCCATGTCCAGTGTTCCACCTCAGTTACCTCAACTGCCTTTCTATTGTTAAAGTCACTACGTTTTGGAGTGATTTCTTACTTAATATTAGATAAATGGAACACGCTCATTGAGGGCAATTCTTAAAAAAAAAAGAAAGAAAGAAAGAAAGAAAATAAGACAGAAAGAAAGAGAGGAGGGAAGAAGAGAAGAAAGGGAAAAGATCCTGAAAAATGAAAGGACAATAAACACCTTTATTTGTCTTATTGAAAGGGCACCAAAAGGTCTCCTATCTTCCACTAAGTCCCTTTAAAGGAAAGTACGACCCTCCTGAAGAAGCTCTTCCATTTTAGTTGCCCTGAAGGGGCTCTTCTTTCGTCTTCTGGTACGCTACCAGAAAAATAAGCAGGAATCATGAAGGTACACATTTAGTAGTGAGTTCTATGCTCTGAGATGTGATGAGGTGACTGGGTACCTTGTAATCTTGTTAATCGAGCCACTGAACATACTTTAGAAAACTTCTCCATGTCTACACATATCATTTATAGTTCACTAAATATGGTGTTGGAAGTCATTTTTGGAAAGCCGGAACACAGGATATTTGAACGGTCGTGTTACACCACTGTTTATAAGTCAAGTCAGAATTGACTTACATTGTTTCAACTAACAGCACTGTTTTCCAGGAACAGGGATGTGAAGACTGCCAGCCATAACATCTTCCTAATTCTGAGACTGTACAGAACCCAACTCACCCCTTTTGGGGGTTCACTTTGAGAACTTACTGTACCTCAAGATCTTTTTAACAAACCTCAATTAGCATTGCTTTCCAGAAATAGAGAAGTATTGATTAATTGAGGGTATGGGGAGGGTTATTAGAATGGAGAATAAATGGTTTTTACTGTAGGCTTAAAACTATAATGATACATTTTTCTCATACGAACCACATAATAAAAATATCACTAAACCAGTTGGTTTCACAGAATTTCCTCATTCTCTAACTTACTCTTCTTATTCACAATATCTCTGGAGTAAACAGATGAATTTTCGAGCCCCCTGATAACTAAGTATTGCCCTTTAAAAAAAATCAACAGATAGCTTTTCCCCCTTACTAATGAAAATAATTTACCAAGGGCACTGTTATTATAAGGATTCATTCCTGGAGGATTTATCTGTTGATTGGAGGAGGAAAATGTTTTCCTCCTTCTGCCTTTTTGCTCAATTTGCTCTTGGCAAATTTTGTCAATCAAACCCGATCAGCAGTTTGCTCTGGAATTGCCTTACTCAAGTCTCGGTTAGACAGTGTTAGCTTGTCCACTTCTTCCTCACTGAAAATACCTAGTGTTTCTCCTCAAGATCACAATTTTTTCTTATGAAATGTTACAATGGGCTTCCCCCCACCATGGTGGCTATATTTACAACTATAGTTCCTTTTCAATACCAACTCTATTTCATTAAAATACTGAATGCTGTATACAGCTTTCTAGAAAAATTTGTGAATTTTAATAGAAATTGGTTCTTACCTTATTGTCTTTACATCATCATTATTACTCACATTATTTTCTTTTCTAAAAACCAAGAGCACCATTTTTTATCCTGAGTATAAAGCTCTTTGCTCTTTTCTCCCAGTAAAACTTTCAGGCAGTGCAGTTTTGCCCACTTCTCCTTCCCTTTCAGAGTTTGTTAACTGCTCTTGAGGCGCTGAAAGCTTTTTCCTCTCTATTTCACTTTCCCGGTACTCAGCTACCAAGTAGGAGCTCTTTTACCTTCTTCTCGCCACTTCAATCAGAATGATGGCCGATGGCCCTGTGCACTCTGAGTCGCCGGGCTCCTTTGGTGTGGGTGATGGCTAATTTCTTGCTTTTATCCAGAATTGCATCATAGGAACCATGCACTTTTTACAGCAACCCCAGCTCCTTCACCACTTTCTAGAGTCCCCAGAGGAGCATCTCACTGCACATGCCAACAGAAGTGCGGCTCAACCCTGGCACTAGGTGGAAAGCACCTAGTGTATCAAACAGAGAAAATGTGTATGATTAGAATTCATCACACTGATCAAAATGACTTGTCTCAGATAAACTCCCAATAGCCTAAAGTGATCATGGGAATTTGCCACATCAGATACCAAAAAGCTCGTCTTTAGAAAATTTAAAGCAAAGTTTAAAGGTGGATTTGTTTCTTAGAATCTATTCCGTGTTGACACTATCTATAAATATATTATAATAACAATGTCTGATTAATAGAACATCTTTTATAGTGGTATAATTGGAGGATTGAAGGGGAGAATCCTGTATTTCTCTTTTTGGTTTGTTTTTAGATAACTGATTCATATGAATAAGAAATTATTCCATTCTAATAATTAATAATTATTATATAGGTTATCATCTTTTTTGTTTATATAGATTCCATATCTTAAAATGGAAAAAAGTAGAGGTTTCAAGTTAAATATTGCAGAATTATAACATGTATTTATCTCCTCCTCCTCCCCAAACTTTCCTAAAATAGAAATAAAGGAGTAAAAAAGTATTAACAGGACAGAAGAGGATACAAAAAGAAAAAGAAACTTCACCAGTTATTGTTATTGTTGTTGTTATTGTTGGTTTTTAAAATTTTTTTATTGATTATGCTGTTACAGTTGTTCTATTCCCCCTTTCATTCCCCTCCACCCTACCCCCCATCCCCACCATTACCCCCCCTTTAGTTTATGACCATGTGTCTCAAGTCCTTTAGATTCTATATTTCCCATGCTATTCTTGCCCCCCCATCTATTTTCTATCTACTGTCTATGCTACTTATTTTCTGT
Organism: Artibeus jamaicensis; assembly: GCF_021234435.1. Taxonomy (NCBI): domain Eukaryota; kingdom Metazoa; phylum Chordata; class Mammalia; order Chiroptera; family Phyllostomidae; genus Artibeus; species Artibeus jamaicensis. The sequence continues at coordinate 11,213,665 of NW_026521814.1, read as the reverse complement.
ACCTTCTCCCCCCTTCTCCTCCTCCCACTCCCCTGTTGCTAACCCTCCTTGAGATCTTCATTTCTATGTTTCCACTCCTGATCTAGCTGTCCTTTTAGTTTCTTTCCTTTTAGGTGTGGTTGTTAGTAACTGTGAGTTTGCTGTCCTTTCACTGTTCATGTTTCTTTAACTTCTTTTTCTTAGATAAGTCCCTTTAACATTTCATATAATAAGGGCTTGGTGATGATGAACTCCTTGAATTTGATCTTATCTGAGAAGCACTTTATCTGTCCTTCCATTCTAAATGAAAGTTTTGCTGGATAGAGCAATCTTGGTTGTAGGTCTTTGGATTTCATGACTTGGAATACCTCTTTCCAGCCCCTTCTTGCCTGTAAGGTCTCTTTTGAGAAATCTGCTGACAGTCTGATGGGGACTCCTTTGTAAGTGACTGTCCCCTTAGCTCTTGCTGCTTCTAGGATTCTCTCCTTCATTTTAATCTTGGCTAATGTAATTATGATGTGCCTTGGAGTGTTCTTTCTTGGGTCCAACTTCTTTGGTACTCTCTGAGCTTCCTGGATTTCCTGGAAGTCTATTTCCTTTGCCAGATTGGGGAAATTCTCCTTTATTATTTGTTCCAATAAGTTTTCCACTGGTGGCTGTGCCTTTCCCCCTTCTGGTACCCCTATAATTCAGATGTTGGAGCATTTAAAGATGTCCTGGAGGTTCCTAAGACTCTCCTCATTTCTTTGAATTCTTGCTTCTTGACTCTTTTCTGTTTGGCCATTATTTGCTTTCTTCTGGTCCACTCCATTGATTTGAGTCCCAGTTTCCTTTTCATTGCTATTGGTGTCCTGTGCAATTCCATTCATTTCAATTTTCGCCTTCATATATTTGTCTAATTTGTGGCTATAATCAACCAGTTCTGTGAGGATCCTGATCACCAGTGTTTTAAACTGTGCGTCTGAGAGTTTTGCTATTTCTTCATCGCTTAGATCTATAGGCTCTGGGGCTTTGAGATCTTCTTGAGCCATTTTTGGTCTGTTCGCACCCTTTAAGTGTGAGAAGCGGGGCCTTGGACTCCCAGGTCGCTGGGTTGTGATGCTGTATGTGGGGGCGTGGTCAGAGCGGGGAAATGGCGGCACCCTCTGCTGTTTCTCACAGCTGAATGAGGAGCAGCGCCTTAGGTGGTTCACCTGGGCCGGGCCACTCAGAGTCGCTGGGTTATGACGCTATATGTGGAGGTGGGGTCAGAGCAGGGAAATGGCGGTGCCCTCCACTGCCACTAGCTGCGGGGACCCGCCGGGCCCTGGTCCAACTGCCCACTCCCTCGCCTGTCCACCTGCGCACAAATGCGTGACCACAGTCAACACGCAGCCCTGCTGCCCCGCTGTCTCCCCCGCGGTCGCTTGCCTGGTTGCTCGCTGGGTCGCTCACTAGGTCCAACCCTGCGCCTGGATTCCACGCGTCTGGATTCCGCGCGCCTGAGTCTGTCTGACCGAGTTTTCCTGTGCAACCCTGCCTCACCAGCCGCTGGTTTTGCCCCTTACCGGTCAGGCTGAAGAATTTGTTGTTAACAGACTTCCCAAAAGTTCAATTTTCCGTGTTCTGGCTGTGTTTTCTGTTGCTAATATTTAGTTGTCTCTAAACTTGGTTGTGTGAGAAGGCACGGCACATCCACCTATGCCTCCAACTTGGCGGAAGTCCCTTTAGCATTTCATATAATAATGGCTTGGTGATAATGAACTCTTTTAGTTTGACCTTGTCTGGGAAGCACTTTATTTGCCCCTCCATTGTAAACGATAGCTTTGCTGGAGAGAGTAATCTTGGATGTAGGTCCTTGCTTTTCATGACTTTGAATACTTCTTGCCATTCCCTTCTAGCCTGCAAAACATCTTTTGAGGAATCAGCTGACACTCCTTTGGGAACCCCTTTATAGGTAACTCTCTGCTTTTCTCTTGCTACTTTTAAGATTCTTTATCACTAACCTTTGGCATTTTAGTTAGGGAAGTTTTCTTTCATTATATTTTCAAGTAAGTTTTCAATTTCTTGCTCTTCCTCTTCTTCTTCTGGCATCCCTGTGATTCAGATAGTGGTACATTTGGAGATGTCCCAGAAGCGCCTTATTTTATCCTCATTTTTTAAAATTCTTTTTTCTTCTTGCTGTCTAATTGAATGCTTTTTTCCTCCTTATGTTCCAAATCATTGATATGATTCTCAGCTCCATCCCATCCACTGTTGCTTCTCTGTAGATTTTTCTTAATTTCACTTAATGCAACCTTCATTTCTGCCTGGGTCTTTTTTGTGTGATTGCCATACCCAATGATTTCTTTGAACATCCTGATAACCAGTGTTTTGAAGTCTGCATCTTATAGTTTGCATATCTCCATTTCATTTAGTCCTTTCCCTGGAGTTTTTTCTGTTCTTTCATTTGGGCCATCTTTCTTTGTCTCTTCAATTTGGCAGCCACCCTGTGTTTGTGTTTGTTTCTGTAGATGAGGTAGGGCTGCTTTGACTCCGTCTTAGCAGCATGGCCTATTGTAGACAAGGCACCTGTAAGTTGGACAGAGTGGAGCCTTAGGTATTCACCCTGGGCAAGGCAACCCATTTCAGCACTTTGTGGCTCTGTGTGTGGGAGGGCTCAAAGAGAGGACAATGCCACTATGTGGCCTCTGGACATTGCCCAGGAGGAAGCTGTCTTCTGGCATTTGCACTTCACTTTTTCCCTGTAGGCCACTGGTATCCTTCCAGTCATTGCCCTGGTGCTGAATCCCAAAGGGGCTGAGTCTGAATGAGTCCTAAGTCCACTGAGGGCCCTTTAAAAGGAGTTTCTTGAGAATCCCACAGTTTCTTCTGCTGCCCCTACCCACACTGGTTTTTTACAGCTAGAAGTTATGGGGACTTGCCTTTTTGGCACTGGAACCCTGCACTGTGTGATCTGGTCTGAGGCTGGGATCACTAGTTCCCGAGATACCCTTCCAATTTTTATCTACCACATGTGAATGTGGGGCCACCTGTTCCACTGCCTCTCCGTGCCACTCTGCTTCTCTGAGCGTCTTCATGTCTCCACCCCTCTTACTTGTCTGTATGACTGTGGCTTCTTTAAACTCTTAGTTGCTAGACTTCCACACAGCTCAATTTTCTGGTGAATCTGGTGATACTTGTTTTGAAGTCTAGTTGTAATTTTTGCAGTTGTGCACAGAGGCAAAGTGTGTTTACCTGCACCTCCATCTTGCCTGGAAGTTCAACATTAATTACTTTTTTACTGCAAATATAGCTTCATTGGGAGATGGGACTTCAACTTATGAATTTGGTGGGAAGACACATATATTTGGTCCATAAAAGATATCATAGAGACCATTTTCAAGCGTAGAGACGGAAATGATTAATCTATTATTCCTTTTATTTTAGAAAGTTTCTGACCTATGTGCCCTAGTAAAATGAAAGAGGCCTAGAAAGAGGCTTGTGTGAATCAGGAGACTGGGGCCTGATACTGGAGAAGCCCCAGGACAAGTGATGTGCCCCACATTACAGAACACTGGTCCATCTTGGAGCAGAAATCAGAATTGTAGGGGCATTAGGAAACTACTAACTCTATTAAAAACAAAAAAATTAAAACAAAGAGAGGAAATATGAATGTAGTATATATTTGGTTCAGCAGTGATGACCTGCATATAGTCGTAATAATAGAAATGGGGACTTCATCTAACCAAAAGTCGTGATGCACCTGTGCATGGGCAACAGCACACAGGAGGGGTGTGGGCAGTGCTGCCGTAGGTCTAGATCCCCAGCCACCATTCCAGGAAGTCAAAAAAGAACAGTTTCTGTCACTAATTTACTTTGCAAATTTTCACGTGTCAGGTTCTTTTCTGAGGATTAATTCCTCTGACACAGTTACCCTTGTGATATGAAATGGAAAACTGAGACACAGAGAGGTTAAGTGCTTGGCCCAAGATCACACAAAGTCAGTTTATTCGAAGTCAGGATTCTAAAACAGGCAGTCTGGCTCAAGAGTGCTACACTCTCATCATGAAAATAAATAAATACATTGCAGTATAAGCACATTATTTAGAAATATGGCAGTAAATTCTGGAGGAAATAGTTAAAATTGTTGAACATATTTGTTTCTGGGAAATAAGGCCAGAAGTAGGGACAGTCTGAGCAAGTGGTGAGAGTTTTTGTTGTAAGATTTCAAAAAACTATTTATATGTATTTTTTAAAAAAGAAAAAGTTAATTTAAAAAAGAGGAACAAAAGAAAAATGCCATATTTTTTTACCATCACCTTTCCTCCACCCCATTTTGCCACAGCAATGTTAAGTGGGCCTGCATCCAGCTGTACATGCAACATTACGGATTGGTCCACGGGGTCAAGACTGAGCTCCTTGTCACGGTGTACCTGGCTCTACATGACCCTCTCTGCTTCCTCAGCCTTGTCTTTCTCATGCTCAGTCTCATACTTGAATTAGACCAAATACTTAGAGTTCCTTATACAGCTCCTGCCATTCTGTGTTTCTGGGTTTCATTGCTTGCGTTCCTCTTGATCTGAAATTCTTTGATAAGTAACACAGTTGACCCAGGGGCCCTTCTGGATGGCAGGATTGGCCATTTACACGGGCTTCCTCACCTCTCTGAACCCTCATTACAATGAAATTGCATGTTTACATCTCTCCCAATTACCGTGAGGCTCCTAAGGCCAAGAGTGTTTCATTTATCATTGTATCCTGGATCCTAGCACAGTGTCAGACCTATAGCTGGTCCTCAATAAATGTTTGTTTTTATATATTTTTTTCCTTTCTGTGGAATCTAAGATATCCTCACACTGTGTAGCCCAAGCACATTACTGAAGAAGCTACAACAGGCTGGAAAGCCAGTCAAGATTTACTTTTGCCAGCTCATCTGGAATGGTCAGCATATGCACCCTGGCTGGGTGGCTCAGTTGGATGGAGTGCTATCCTGTAACCACAGGGTTGCAGATTCAGTTTTGATCAAGGTGCATGGTTGTGGGTTTGATGTCATCCAGGCTCATGAGATCCCCAGTTTGATGATAAGATCCCTGGGCAGCCACTAACCCCCAGCTTGGGCATGTACAAGAGGCAACCAATTGGTGCTTCTCTCTCACACGGATATTTTTCTCCCTTCTGCTCTCTCTAAAAGCAATGGAAAAATGTCTTCTGGTGAGGCTTAACAAAAACTAAAATAAAACTGAACAATACCACAGGAGATAAGTCTCAAAGTCCAGGAAAAGAAAAAAAATAGCACAAAGAGACACAAGCAGAAAGATGTGGTGACTCTTTTGTGTCTACCTCAACTGTCAGGTAGCATAACATCATGAAATGCCACGGTCCAAAGATCTCTGAATTCATCTGATCCAACTCACGACATAATTATTGCAACAACAAGACTGATGGCATGGCTTAGGTCCCCAAATTCTCACTTCTCTTTTTTAAAATCTTATGGAAACCGCAACATTGATCAAAATTCAGCGTGCTTCTCTGGCACTGCTTTCCAACAGGGTGGATGGCACCACTGTGCATCCAGCTGCAGAAGCAAGAAATCAGCACACCCTTCCTCTCATCATCTCGGGCCAGCATCACCACCATGGCCTTTCCTCTGCTCTCCTATGTACACTTCCCCAAAGAGAAGTTTCCTTCAAAAGACAGAGTTGGACATATTTCACACCTCACAACTAAAATCTTTCGGTGGCTTTAAGTGCTCCTGAATGAAGACCAAACTCTTTAATGTGGCTAAAAAGGTTTTTTGTGGTGTAGCCATTCAGGCATCTCTAGCTTCATCTTGTGTCATGGTCCCCTTCACTCTCTGCCCAGCCATGCTATTCTCCTCTCAGTCCCCCTTACCACTCATCATCTAGTAAATGGTGGAATTTCAATAAATAATTCTTAAATGCATGATGTCACACACAGATGGGTTCAGAACCTAATATGTCTTGTTGAGCACATGAACCTCCCTAAACCTCAATTTCCTCATCTATAGAATGGAGATAATAATGGCACTTACCCAGGAGTTCTTATCAGGATTCAACAAGATAATGACAATAAAGAACCTATCGTAGTGCCTGGCACAAAATAAGAACTCAGAAAATGTTAGCTATCTAATATTCTGCAGCATACCACCCAAATATTCCTTTTTCCAGCTGGTTGTGCAAGTCATTTATTAATTAATCTGAACCTTTAAAATCTCCATTAACATTTTCAGTCTGTGCAAATTCTTGGGGATAAAAAATTTTAAGACATTATTACCCTCGGTGTAAAGTAGTTGAGTAATGCCAAAGGATGGATCCGGCTTGTCCCAACTCACAAGAGCCAATTGTTAAATTTTCAGGAATTTTGTGAGCCAGTTGCTAAATACAACTTTTATTAAAAATCAGACTATAAACTTACGATGAAAAACAATGATAAAAAAGGTAATAAATACTCAAAATGTATCACTTCCTAATTATTTAGCTAATTTTGCTTTTATCCATGCTTTTGAAGTTATTTGTGACTATTGTATCCCTATTACTATATAATGATGCACTACTGCACATCACTTCCCAACTCTACGTTCAGTGACGTCACGCTGGAGCTTGAAATTGACCACTCTGGGAGTATTTACACCATGGAAATCAGCTGCCACTATAAAAGAAGACTTCTCCCTTCTGCTGGTTTTAAATATTTACTAGCATATCAGTGTGTAATGCTTAATTATGTACACATCAGACACAGATGACGGCCTCAACAAGAATGACAGTGATCTCTTAGCAAAGTCAATAGCTCTCATAGAGTCCTTTAACTGAATGATCTCCTTTAACTGGAGATCATTTCCTTTACTCTATTCTTACACTGGGTCCTTCCTCAGAGAATACTGACTTTAGGTTTATGTACAATTCTTGTTAAGGTTGGCTATTAGGTTTGTTAGTCTATAGAAATGAATGAGGAAGGCACACTGCTGTGAGGGAGACTTGACAGCTAAGTTCTCGACAGTGAACAGTTTGGTGACAAAGGGGAACACTGAAAACAATGAGGTCCTAGAAAGAAACAAATAACGCCCCTCAGTGAGCGGTCACCAGCACGAGGGGCCCCTGAGAGAGTTGCTGTAGTGCAGCACAGGAGGAGAATTAATCATCTTAATGGTGACAAAGATCCCTCAGAAAACATTTTCTGTCCTCCATATGTTGTCTAAGAAAGTAAAATGTTGTGTAATATTCATTGTAAATATCTCAAAATGTACGTCAACAAATGGTGCTGGAAACACTGAGTATTAATATGGAAAAGAGTGAATTTGGAACCTTGCCTTATAGCATGTATAAAAATTAACTCAAAATAGATCAAGGACCTAAACATAGGATCAAAAACTACAAAACTCTTAGAATAAAACATAGGAGAAAATCTTATGAAATTTGATTTGGTGACAATTTCTTGGGTATAACCCCAAAAGCATAGGCAACAACCTATGGTCTTCATCAAAAGGTTGGTGAAGTACAAGATGGAGGCATAGGTGGATGTGCCGTGCCTTCCCACACAACCAAGTTTAGGGACAACTAAATATTAGCAACACAAAACACAGCCAGAACACGGAAAATTGAACTTTTTGGAACTCCGTTAACAACAAATTCTTCAGCCTGACCGGTAAAGGGCGAAACCAGCGGCTGGTGGAGCGGGGTTGCACAGGAAAACTTGGTCAGACGGACTCAGGCTTGCGGAATCCAGGGGCACGGAATCCAGGTGCAGGGTTGGACCTAGTGAGCGACCGAGCGAGCAACCAGGCCAGCGACCGCGGGGGAGACAGCGGGACAGCAGGGCTGCGTGTTGACTGTGGTCGCGCATTTGTGCGCGAGCAGACCGGCGAGGGAGTGGGCGGTTCAACCGGGGCCCAGCATCCCCCGCGGCAAGCGGCAGTAGAGGGCACCGCCATTTCCCCGCTCTGACCACGCCCCCACATACAGCATCACAACCCAGCGACCTGGGAGTCCAAGGGGCTGCTTCTCACACTTAAAGGGCCAGAACAGACCAAAAATGTCGCAAGTTCTCAAAATCCCTGAGCCCATAGACCTAAGCGATGAAGAAATAGCAAAACTCTCAGATGCACAGTTTAAAACACTGGTCATCAGGATCCTCACAGAACTGGTTGATTATAGCCACAAATTAGAGAAACATATGAAGGCGAAACTAATTGAAATGAATGGAATTGCACGAGACACCAATAGCGATGAAAAGGAAACTGGGACTCAAATCAATGGAGTGGACCAGAAGAAAGCAAATAATAGCCAAACAGAAAAGAGTCAGGAAGCAAGAATTCAAAGAAATGAGGAGAGTCTTAGGAACCTCCAGGACATCTTTAAACGCTCCAATATCCGAATTATAGGGGTACCAGAAGGGGGAAAGGCACAGCCACCAGTGGAAAACTTATTGGAACAAATAATAAAGGAGAATTTCCCCAATCTGGCAAAGGAAATAGACTTCCAGGAAATCCAGGAAGCTCAAAGAGTACCAAAGAAGTTGGACCCAAGAAGGAACACACCAAGGCACATCAGAATTACATTAGCCAAGATTAAAATGAAGGAGAGAATCCTAGAAGCAGCAAGAGCTAAGGGGACAGTCACCTACAAAGGAGTCCCCATCAGACTGTCAGCGGATTTCTCAAAAGAGACCTTACAGGCAAGAAGGGGCTGGAAAGAGGTATTCCAAGTCATGAAATCCAAAGACCTACAACCAAGATTGCTCTATCCAGCAAAACTTTCATTTAGAATGGAAGGACAGATAAAGTGCTTCTCAGATAAGATCAAATTCAAGGAGTTCATCATCACCAAGCCCTTATTATATGAAATGTTAAAGGGACTTATCTAAGAAAAAGAAGTTAAAGAAACATGAACAGTGAAAGGACAACAAACTCACAGTTATTAACAACCACACCTAAAACGAAAGAAACTAAAAGGACAGCTAGATCAGGAGTGGAAACATAGAAATGAAGATCTCAAGGAGGGTTAGCAACAGGGGAGTGGGAGGAGGAGAAGGGGGGAGAAGGTACAGAAAATAAGTAGCATAGACAGTAGATAGAAAATAGATGGGGGGGCAAGAATAGCATGGGAAATATAGAATCTAAAGGACTTGAGACACATGGTCATAAACTAAAGGGGGGTAATGGTGGGGATGGGGGGTAGGGTAGAGGGGAATGAAGGGGGGAATAGAACAACTGTAACAGCATAATCAATTAAAAAAATAAAAATAAAAAAAAGGTTGGTGAAGTAGATAAACTGGTCTTTATCAAAATTAAAAACTTTTTCATATCAAAGGATACTAGTAGGAAAGGAAAAAGACAACTCATGGAATGGGAGTTAATATTGGCAAACCATAGATCTGATAGGAGATTCATATCCAGAGTGTATAATAAACTTCTACAACTCAACAACAACAAAATAAACAACCTAATTCATAAATGAGCAAAGGACTTGAATAAACATTCCTCCAAAGAAGATATACAAATGGACAATAAGCATATAAAAATATGCTTAACATGACTAATCATTAGAGAAATGCAAATCAAAACCACAAGGAGATACCATTTTTATATCCATTAGAATGGTTGTTATTTTTTTTAATAGGAAATAAGTATTTGCAAGGACATGGAGAAATTGGAACCCTTCACATTACTGGTTAGAATGCAAAATGGTACAGCCACTATGGAAAATAGTGTGGCAGTTTCTAAAAAATTAAACATAAAATTATTATATAATCCAGCAATTCCACTTCCAGGTGTACACTGAAAATAATTGAAATCATGGACTCAAACAGATGTACACCATGTTCATAGTAGCATCATTCACAATAGTCAAAAGAAGGAAAAAACCCAAATATCCACAGGCAGATGAATGGATAAGCAAAATTTTTGGTACATGGGTATAATGGAATATTATACGGCCTTAAAGAGAAATAAAATTGTGAAAAAATGCTACAACATGGATGAACCTTGAAAACATACTAAGTGGAATAAGGCAGACACAACAGGAAAAGTATTCTATGATTCCACTTTACAAGGTACATAGAATAATTAAATCCATAGGGACAGAAAGTACAGTAGTGGTTACCAGGGGCTGAGGGAGGGGGAAATGGGGAGTCATTGAGTAATAACTGGGTACACAATTTCAGCTCAGAGTGATGAAAAGTTCTGGAGACGGGAAGAGGTGATGGCTGTACGACAATGTGAATGTACTGAATGCCACTGAATCGTATACTGAAAATGGTTAAAATGGCAAATATTATGCTATGTATATTTTGCCACAACAAAAATGCTTTGTAAGAATAAAAATCTAAAAATAGTTCACTTTGTTAAAAAATGTGTGACTTAAAGTAGGCAAGCTCCGAGTTTTCAGAGTAATACCTTATGTGAAACATCATAGTGTCTGGTAGAAATGATACATAAAATGTGAGATTTAGCCCTGGCTGGTGTAGCTCAGTGGATTGAGCATGGGCCTGGGAACCCAAGTGTCACTAGTTCGATTGCCAGCTAGGGTATATGTCTGGGTTGTGGGCCAGGTCCCCAATTGGGGGTGTGGCAGGGGCATCCACACTTTGATGTTTCTCTCCCTCTCTTTCTCCTTCCCTTACCCTCTCTTTGAAAAAATAACTAAATAAATTTTTTTAAAAAGACGTGAGATTTATTTGCTAGATTTTTATCTGTAGATATCAACATCTATTGCTATAAGATATGTAAATATATGGTCACTATAAAGATTACTACAATAGTGTAGTAACTTTATACTGTGTAGTAAATAGTGTAGTAATCTTTAGTATAGTGACCAAAGATTATGGTCACTATAAAGATTACTACAATAATTGAAGTGTTTCTGGAGGAAGAGCAGCTTTTGATTGGAGGGATGGACAGTGGGTGGCTTTTCTCAGGGAGGGTAAAGAAAAAGAAGACAAAAGAAGGCAACTTGTCCCTAATAACAATAAAATATGTGAACCACAATATGACAGGAGACAAAAAGACCCATGGGGTGGGTCCCAGCATTGTAGGCTACAGGATATCATTTTGGAACCCTTAACCAATGCATTTCTGCACGTCCCACTCACACCGCCCATGCATTTCCCTTCCCCTTTGGCACATCCCTTTATCTGAGCCTTGTCCGGGGCTTAGTGCCACTGACAGGGCTGAAGAGGCAATTCTAGGAGATTCTTCTTGGTTGTTATACTTCAATAATCTATGTACTGAAGAAAACACAGAAAGATCAAAGTTTTAGTCACTGCATTTAAGTATTGAAGGAGAGTGGTCACCCTGCCCATCTCCTACCCCAGACAGCATGGGACCAGAAGTGATTTGCCCTGTCTGTGTTGAGGGGCGAAGTTGGAGGGAGTGGAAGCACTGGGAACATCCAGGATAGTTGGCCCTTAGCGGGGAAGTTTTGCGGCAGCCCTCAGGGCCAGGTGCTGCCTGGTGAGGTTAGGCTGTCCGATTGTTTTGCAGAGATGTTTCTCCTAGGTAGGAGAACCCCCTAGACTGGAAATGAATTTCTGAGATTGCAGTTCTGTCAGTTTAGTAGAATAGTAATGTAAAACAGAAATTCAGTTATAGAAAAATCAAGAAACTTGCTTTTTTTTTTTCCATATGTGAGTTTGTATACTGAAATTTAGTTAGTGCACAGGTTTGGGGAGTCCAGGAAACCATGAAAACAAGCCAAGTATGTAAACTGAGAAGTATAGTGGAGCTGGTGAAAACTCTAAGATCCAGTGAGCAAGTAGGAGAAAAGATTCAGGAGCAAAAAGGTGCTGGGGGAGGAGGGACGAGAGGGGAATGGCCTGGAGAACAAGCACCTGCACCTTAGGAGGAGGCTGCAGTTCATGCCATCACTTTCTCAGCCCTAGAGAGTAATCCTCTTATCTGACTCACCCTGGTTAAAGATCAGTCTTGTCTCCTTTGTCCGGAAATCCAAGCCTACTGGGTTCCATGTTTAGTTCCCTTATCTGGGCAATACAAAGGCACCCACAGAGCTCTCCAGGTCATGCCTAGCTTGTCTCGCAAGCATGGATCATCGTTTCTACCTGGTCCATGATGGTTGCTGTTGCCTGTGTCTCTGCCACTTCATCACAGTCTCCCCTCTCATATTTCTGAGCAACCGTGATGTTGTGGTATTACCTCCTCCTTTCAACCCACCTTCTAGATTAGGATCAATACCTGCTGCTCGGCTTTTATTCAAGTGATGGACAGCTTTGGAAACTCTTATCTGGGCTGCCTTGCTGTCTCTATCTGCTACTCCCAACTGACCTTCAGCCTGAGGGTCTTTAAAAAATGTTTATACTTTAAGGAAAGATGGATGATCTTCTCTGTTTCAAATAAGAAGGAAAATCTTTTTATCAGAACGGGAGCAAAAGTCCTTGAAGAGCTGTTAATAAATTCTTTCTTTCTCTAATTATGTTTATGTCCCAAACTCAGTGATGACCTGGCTGAAAAAGAAAGGGTGAATGATAACTTCCAAGGTAATAATCTAGGGTTATAAACAGAATCTAAATGTCTTTTTGAAAATTTGTCACCAGATTTTCTGTCCCCTCTAGGCTCTAGAAACACTGAGATATCAACAAATAGCCAAAATTTCATCTAGACACTCAATTTAGATCTCACGCTGAAATTCTTAGGGATTTCCTCCTGTTTGCTCATTCCTATAGATCCTCATGAGATTCGTTCTTGAGATTTGAGCCTCAAGGGGGAGAAGAGATGTCATAGATTCCACCCCAAAATGGTCTTGTTCACCACACCTTCCGCAGGTAGCTTTGGGATTGTGTCTAGAATTAGTTGCTCCACACCTCACATTATGGTTCAATCTCAAGCGTATCTTTCAAAACCTGCCCACTTGATTTAAATTTCAAAACACTTATCAGAGACCTAAGACATGCAAAGTATAGAGCTAGCTATAGAAAGTTAGGGGGTCCTGCAAAAGGGGGTGATGGCAATGAACTTTTGACCTCAAGCAACTTGCCAAGTATTAGAAGATAAGTGTGAAAAGTTATAATATGATAGTGTTATCAAAAAGAAAAAATTGAATACCTGCATACATTTTGAAGTAGACTAGAGAGGATGTTTAACTACAAGGCATTTAGGAAAGAGTCCATGACACGGTGGGACTTTGTTGGAGCTAAATCTAGAAGAATGACTAAGATTTCCAGCATAGACAGAGTTGACAGGCAGTTGGTTGAGAAAATAAAGAATAGAGTCTAATGCAGAACAACTAGGCATTAGTATCAGTTTTAAACTAATTCATATTAAGTTTGCCTTCCGTACTGCCATAAAAAGAATAGCTATGTTCCCAAAAATCTAATTGTAAAGCAAATTGCTGTACAGTAATGTACAGTATATGCTGCGCCCCCCAATGGCTTACAGTCAAACCAGAAATGTATTTTGGAGGTGGAGAAAATGGGGAGGTGGGAAGCTGAAAATAATAAATTAATAGACATTTTTAAAGATTAAAAAAATCCAATAAAAATATTATTTAAGAACTATGAGAGATTACAAAGTAAGGCAAGAACCTGTTTTAAGTTGTAAGCAAACCAGCAGGGGAGCCCCCAGATAACCACGCCACAAGGCTCCCGCCCTTGGGACGGTGTCCTGAGAGCCTGCAGTGACAAGAAAACCTGTGAATGATTCAGAGCAGGAACAGTTCCAGACATGAGAGAAGGTGACAGCACCACAAAAAGAAGGAAAACAAGCAGTTTTTAGTAGAGGCAGGGCAACCCTGGTACGTTCTATGAATAAGTCAGGGAGGATTAGCTGTGAAGCAGAGACCTAGGGCTTTAGGCTTAGGAAATCTCTGTGACATTCCACAGTGCAGAGATGATTGTGGGCCAAAAGGATGTCAGAAAAGAGAAAGCTGAGACAGTTGGTGCTAGCTGCCCCGTCAAGAAGTTTGTGAAGGAAGTGGGAGCACAGGTTGCTGACAGCTGGCCATGCCTAGAGCTGGGCACTGGCCTGAATGGGGAGAGGAGTGAAAGCCAGAAAGAACAGAGAGTGAAAAGTGGTTCAGGGTCTAGACATCGGGATGGACAGGAAGAGCCAAGAGACTGGAGAGGTTATGATGACACCAAGGTGATCATGGTATGTGACAAGCAGTCCTTGCAAGATAAGATAACAATGCCTATTTAATTCACATACCTCTGGTTTTAGTTTAGATTTGGCAGGGAAGTTAACTCTTCAAAATGAATTTCCTTAAAAGAACAGAATAATAAAAGAACATCCGAATGTTTTTTTAGTAGGATTGATCAGAGAAGTAGAACCACTATGAGTGGTATCGGGATTCTTTTAGGGATTAGACCTGGCTGGATCCCTGGAGCATGTTAAGCAGTTACTTAAGTCTGTTGTCCCTGTGTCTGATGTGGACCTGAAGTTAGCAGGGCCAGCACTCAGAATGGAACAATGGACGGGAAGTGGGAGAGAGGTGAGGACAGACGGGAGTCTGGGAGGGGACCTGGAACATGCATCTGTTTCTCACTGGAACCATTTTGGCCTCTCAGCACCTTCAAGCCCCCAACTCCAACAATGGGGTCGTCTGCAGAGAACTAATGCATGTCACCAGGAGCCACCATGCACCAGCCCAAGAGTCCCCGGGGTGCTGAAGGAGAAGTTTGGGAGATTATGGTCCTTCTGCCCCAGACTTGAGAATCACAACTGTAAAACTGTAGTTCCCGTGGTCAATGAGATGGCTTCATCGGGGAGAATTTCAAATGCAGGTGATTCAGTAGATCTGTATGGGCCTGAAAATCTGTCACAGATCAATAGATACCATTTAAAATGAATAAATCGAGAAATAATGGCAAGATTTATGTTTAGACAATATAGACAAATGTGTTGAAATATTAAAATGTTTCAGTGTTTACTGTTAAACAGCCATACTCACAACCTTCTCTTCCCCCTAGAGTGGGTTGAATAGTGGCCCTAAAAGATCAGCTGCGTGCTAACCCCCAGAACCTGTGCCCTTATGGGGGAAGTGGTATTTGCAGATATAATTAAATGTAGGATCTTGAGATGATATCATCCTGGATTATGCAGAGGGGGCCTAAATCCAGTGACAAGTGTCAGACACAGAGGGGGCCACATAAAGACAGCAGCAGAGAGTGGAGTTATGCAGCCACAAGCCTAGAAGGGCCTGCAACCCCCAAAAGGTAAAAAGGGCAAAGGAGGGTCCTCCTCTAGAGCTTTTGGAGGGGTGAGGCCTTGCAGATGCCACGGCCTCGGACTTCGGGCCTCCAGAACTGTGAAACAATACATTTCTGTTGTGTTAAGCCATCGAGTTCATGTAATTTGTTATGGCAGCCACAGGACATTAATATATCCTTTCATGTCTCCTCATAATCCTGCAAATAAAAGTTAATGATTGGTGTAGCAGGGGCTTCCCGGGAAGGGTTCCAGCCTCACGGACAGGTAGGAGTTCTGATGGGTTAGTGGATATGCCCTGTAAATTGTTAAATATTCTGAAGAACGCCATGAATAAAATGTATAAGCATGTCACTGAATATTGAATATTGTGGAGGTCATCACGAGAAAAACAATATAAAACAGGAATGATTTAAAAAATGAGTAGGAGCCCTGGAGTTCAGTGGATTGAGCACGGGCCTGCAAACCAAACAATCGAGGTTCGCTTCCCAGTCAGGGCACATGCCTGGGTTGCAGGCTGGTTCCCTGCGGGCCAGTTCCCAGCAGGGGTCGCATGAAAGGCAACCACACATTGATGTTTCTTCTCTCTTATTCCCTTCCCCTCTAAAGATAAATAAATTAAAATCTTTATTAAAAAATGAGTAGGAGATAAGGCCAGGTAAGAAAGGAAACCTATCTTTTCATTTTATTCTGTATTGTTTGAAATTTTAATTTACATGTTTTAAAATTAGTTATTTTTAAACCACCAAAAACAAACCAGGTAATTCTGATGCTCAGACCTATTCGAGAACGCCTGCACTAGAAAACAGATCAAAGATTTACAAGAGAGTCAGCCTAAGGCAAATTAGGAAACAGATATTGGTAGTACTGGGAGTTTCTAATCTAGATGATGCTGAGGGTCAGAAAGAAAGGCCAAGTGTCGGAATAGCCAGAGGTTACCTGGTTCTAAGCTTCTTTGAATCAAATCCTTTATCCTGCTGAGATGGCCGTATTTCAGCCAAGTCTGTGGTCTGTGTTGGGAGGACCTTTCATCTGTGAGTATAGGTACTGGTTAGCATATCATATATGCACCACTGCTTGCCTAAGTCCTGAGATATGATGAAGAGTGATTATCACATATCTAAAATCACACTAATATTTGTATAAAAAGAAAATCACACCAGGAAGGAGAAAAGGTTGTGGTACTTTGTTGGCAGCCCCCCCTGCCATCAGTAAGATCTGTCAAGAGTTCTGATTGCAAAATATCGATCTTATAATAGCAATAAAGTTTATAACTGGCAAAAATACAAGCTTGTTTACTCCTGGAAGATTTTATTATTCATGCAAACTATTAGTCAAAGAAAGAGGCTGAGATGTAATTTGCAAAGCCTTTAATAAACAAGAAAGACCCTAAAAAGAGAGATTCGGTAAAAATGATTTTGCAAAATCTCAGGATTTCTTAATCCTTAGATTAAAAAGCCAGGCTGTGTACCTGGGACAAAGTGGAGGTCAGTCAGGATCTTTGTGATCAGGTGGAGATGGAGGGAGACAGGGTTTATTTTACAGACTCTCTTACAATTTGCTGTATTGTTTGCATCAACAGACACTTCCAGCCTGTAGGGTACCTGCAGCTTAAAGCCAAGTCTAAGAAGCTGTCTCGAACCTACTGAGTCATAAGCTGGTGGAGCGTCCTTGAATTTTATCACCCGAACCAAAGCTCTTCGGTAGGCCCTGCCAGGCAGCATGTTCATTGCTGTTTTTAGGGTCTTTCATGCATTTCTTCCACTGGTCTGAACTCAACACTAGGTGACAGCTCTCCTCCACTTCTCAGTCTTAGCTGGGTTCCCACCTGGTTACCAGAGATACTCTAGACTAAGTGTGGCTGTTCACTGAGAAGATGAATATACTTTGTATGAATGAGACAGATCTGTTTTCCTTTCCCCTTAATATATCTGTTTAGACCTCCCCTAAACTATTGGTTTTCTTCTGACATAATGTCATACAGGAAGCTCAAAATAGCAATGATGCAGTTAATTGTTCCAGTAGGAGGCACTGCAACTTTCTGTAGGCAGGCACTAGAGGGGTCATTGTGGATCCTTGAACAAACTAAAGTGTTACTCTAAGACTTTAGCAATGAACCCTGGCTGGTATAGCTCAGTGGATTGAGTGTGGGCCTGCAAACCAAACAACTGCGATTCAATTCCCAGTCAGGGCACATGCCTGGGTTGCAGGCCAGTTCCCAGCAGGGGACACACGAGAGGCAACCATACATTGATATTTCTCTCCCTCTCTCCTTCCCCTCTAAACATAAATAAGTAAAATTAAAAAAAAAACACTTTAATAATGCTAGTGAGCTTTGCTTTTCCTCACTACCCCCCACTCTCCAAGCATTCACTTCTTCCTTTTTTTCCTTCCTCATACTGAGACAGGTATGCAACTCCCAAATTCCTACTTATATGATTTGGGTGTCCCTGACCCTTCTCCAGCTGAGACTGATTGGCTTTAATTACTTTTCTCCTATGATTGACACAACTTGGCCTAAACGGAAGGAAGCTCTGATAGGAAAGAGAAAGCTGATGCTTTCTCCAATAGATAAGAATTAAAAGCCATCTAACTCCAGTTGTTGCTGCCAAGCATTCTGCAGCAATGAGGAGAACCAACCTGGAAAAGAAGCCAATGCGGTGCAAGGCAGAGCAGAGAGAAGAAAATTGGCTGGATGACACTGGTGACATCTTGAGCTTCTCGCTTGCATAAAGCTCTCCATACCTCTGGGTCTTTCTGCCAATAAATTCTTTTTGATTATTCAAGACAATTTGAGTTAGGTTTCTCTTATATACAACTAAAAGCTAACTATTAAAGTGACCAACACAAAAGTAGTGTCATCCCATTGATGTTTAGCAACTTTTCATGCAAAACCCTTGATTTTGTCTCCAGTAGTAAGACTGAAGTGTTGGGGCCACCTCTAAATGGCCCTAATTACTGGGGACCTTAAAACACTTCCAGGAACCTATGCACAAGATTTTTGGTTGGGATTTTAGCTTTAGGTAAATATGCAATCTCCAAGATCCCTTGGTATCTACTGAACAATGCCCCAACCATCTAAAGGGGCAGGGGGTCAACCCAGGAACCTTAGCTTCTCTAGGACCACTGGGCCTAACAATGAATTCTGATTACTGCCAAAGAAAAGTCTTGATCACACGAGGGTTTGGCCAGAAGTAGGACAACTTTTTACATTACCACTCATCTCCTTGCATTTGCTCTTCTGCTTCCTAGAGACATTGAGTGAGTATTTATGGATCAGCTGAATAGAACAATTCATGATACAGAGTTCCTTAGCCTTACCACTAAGGCTTCTGTAAGAAGAACCATGGAAGGATCCAAGAAAATATTTCTACAGGGCCGTCTGCAATATGAGATATTTTTAAATCTTTTAAATGGGTGTTGGCTACAGGGTTCAATAATAAATTTACCTATTTATACCTTACCTCCAAAAATGAGGTGGCTTAAAAAATACATAGGAATAGTAGGATTAAACAATTAGACAAAAATCAAGCAATATAAAAGTAAAGATGAGAAAATAAAATAAATATAAAGCATATAAAATGGTCTCATAGTATCTACGCAGTTGCTATCTATAGACCACAAATTTGCCCCTGACTTCTTAAATTAGCCAAAGCAAAGAAGGAAACGTGCCTCTAACAGATTCACAAAGTCCAACAGATTTTTTTTTTAAAGAAAGAAACAAGTAAAACTAGTTGCACAGGAAAGAACAGTTTTCCTGAGAACATTTTCTCTAACAGTAATTTATGGAAGGGACACTGTGCTACAGAGAGCCTCCAGGAACAAATTTTGGAAAACATGTCAACATAGCTGGTGGTATAACCTCACAGCACTTTTTAGCAAATATAGTTCTAAGAGGCAAATCAAATGCTCTCTGGTCAGGACACATAGTTGTATGATTATCTGACATGGTCCAATCAGGCCATTTACAATGTCTATTTAAATGTCAGGACCTCAAGCTGTAAGGTTGCTACCCATGGGCATCTTGTTTCCATGGGGAAGAACCACCTACAAGGAGAGCACACCTGAGAGGTGGAGAGAAACACAGATGGATTTGATTGTTTGGGCACCTGGACTAATCAGTCAGTCCAAGTAGCCAATAAATTCCCTTTTTGTTTGAACAGTTGAAGTTGGGCTCTCTCCTCTCTACTATATTCCCATAGTCTTGAGGCATGAGGTGCACAAACTTGTCAAAAACAATGGCTAATCCAAGAGGAAGGAGATAAACGGCAGCACGTACTTTTCCTGGAGATAAGAGAAGGCAGGGGCACAAGAATTCTAATGCCTACAACTCCCTCCACACACTATGACCATGTAGCAAAAGAGCAACAAGAGTTATATTTGCATGTCTGTGAGGGACCTTTGCCCGCAGAGTGCCCCCTCCACCGTGGATGAGAATAAGTCTACCAAGACATGATCTGCTTGGGAAGAAAAGGTGGCTGATCTCTCAAAGGAGAATGGCCAAGAGCCCCTTCCTCGATGGGCTTTTATTGGGTTTATTTTGCAGGGGAATACAGGTAAAGTTCATTAATCATTATCAGGCAATAAGGATCAAACAATAGATAACATACAAAGAACTCTGAGGGCCTATTTTGAGTCAGGGTCAGATAGATAAAGGGCCATAAAAATTTGGAGAACAAACTTCCTGCTTGGACCTTTATCATTTAATTGAGAACATTCTAAACAAGGCAGGTTTTGCAGGATTTTACATATTTTTTCTTAGGCCTGATTGCCCTAGGGAACCCCCCTTTCCAGCACTGGGCCGTACCAACCACCAGCACTGTTTCAGGCTTAAGTCAGGTAGGGGAAGTAAGGCAACCAGGAGATTAGGAGACTTCTTGCAGATAGAATGAGGACTCAGGCTATGTCAAAGCCGAGGGGTGAGAGTCCATCACCCCTTTTCTGTAGTCCCCAAGTCCTTCTCTGGGGGCCCCGTGATTGTGTCTGTCTTAGGTCAACCCTCCCTTGAGGAATCTTACCCATCATTGGCTAACAAATCAAGCACTGGGGGTCAGGCAGAGTGAAGTAAACGGGGACAGAGGCTGCGCCCCTTCCAGGGAGATAAGCTTTGTCTCTTTAGTGGCTTATGGTCTGAAGGTCACTCACTTAGCCTTAGCCAAGGGGGTTACAGATCCTGAAATCAGGCAAGGTGGTTCCCAACACATGTCCCTTCACATCTCTGGTTGTATGAAACCAATTGCTTCTGCTTCTTTATCTCATATTAAGTTGGGGGTCAGTGAAATGATGCTATATGAATGGGTGCTATATGTGAACTAAATAATAATCATTTAAGTAACTGAGTGTTGGAAAACTAAAAGCTTCACTCTTTGCGATTGCTTTGTCTCCTGCAGCAGGACTGACTGGTTCCAGGTAATCTGTATTTATCAATACAGTACTAACAGTGTAAAAATAAGGCAATTACACTCCAGTGACAGAGCTAAATATTATGTCACTATATGAAGCAAATGGCATTGTTAGTCATGTCTTCAGATATGATTTGCTTTTTTAAAAAAGCTGCATTTCAAGGCATTGGAACTCAGCAGGGATTCTTTGTCAACAATCTGCCATTTCCAGCTAAATTAAGTAATCATCTGGCTACTATATTTAGAAAACATGTTCAGGCAACAGAATGTATAGAGAGTTCTAAATGATGCGTTTATCTTCAGGGGACACCATTGCATAGGAGTAGAGGAACAACTGCTTTTAAAAGAAAATGGGCTTTCTGTTAGAACCACTGAACAAAAAGAACACTTAAAAGAAGTTTCTTATGCCACTCAGAGAAGATTCAGGTGTAATTAGCTTGCCTGTGAAAACAATGAAGTATCTTGCAGTTTTTCTTAAAGAGAGCTCTGTAATATAAGTTATTTTCCTCCTTACCTCTACCCTAACTGGAAGCTTTTAAAGAGCCCCCTACCCCAACCTTCTATAGTAGGCACTCTATGCTCACAGATAAGGGATTCATTATTTTAAACTGTTCCTATGGCTTTGGAAACAATGATGCCAGCCCTGTTTATTGTGCGCTTACTGTGTCCTAGGCATTGTACATATATTATTTCATTAAGTAAACAAGAGGAAATTATAACATGTGTATATGCAGTGTCCATTGTGTGTATGATATGCGCACAAGTTTATATTTTTATCCCTGGTTTATAAATAAGGAAATCAATGCTCAGAAATATAAGAAAATTGCCAAGTATCTCACAGAAAGTAAGAGGCAGAGTTGGTCTGGCTACTTCTGAAGCTACTCTTACTTCCATGCCACGGCTGCATCCCAAATTATTTAACTTTCAGCTGTCCTTGCCCTACTACACTAATCCATGTCTTTTTCCCCCAGGATTCCCCAAACTCCTCTTACTTTCCTTCTATTCCTGTGTATGCAGAAGGGCTGAAATATAGCAACTGCTTTCACAAGACGTCCTGAGTTCTCTGAAAAACAAAACAAAACAAAACAAAACAAAACTGAATTCCATGAAAGTTAGTAAAAAGCACTAGAAGAACAGCAAATGACTTGAGACATCTCCTGTGCCCATGGTCTGGCTTCCAGTAGTTTGTCCTGATTCACTGGGTCCTGATGTCCCCAAAAGGAGTGTTTATTTCATGCCTGTGCTCTATCCCTCTGCTGGTGGAAAGAAAGCCCATGGGAACTTGATGCTTATGAGAATTCCTTGCAATAAGAAGTGAGGGAAGTCTTAGGCAGCCAGGGGTTCATTTGAACACCACTGCACATAAAGTTTATCCACAAAACTTCCAGGCTTTCTTGAGACAAACAGAGAGCCAGTGTGGGAGCTTCTTTTACCTAAGAGTGCGTAATTTTAAACAAATTAGAGTTTTAAGGAATTACTTATTCAAATAAATAGTTATTCCCTTCTTTTCTCTCTTCTTTTAGGACTCTAATGACATGTATGGTAAACTGCTTCGTATTATCCTATAAGTCACTGCTGCTCTGTTGTTTGCTTTTTGGTGATTTTTCTCTCTATATTTCATTTTGTATAGATTCTCTTCCTGTGTCTTCAAGTTCACTGATTTCTTTTCCTTCAGTGCCTAATCTTCTGTTAATTCCACTAAAATTTTCTGCTCATACATTATATTTTTAAATTTCTAGAAGTTTCATTTGGTTCTTTTTACCTTTTATTTTTCTTCTCATTATATCCATACTTTTCTTAACTGCTTGAACATCTGTATAATAGCCGTTTTAACATCATTTTTGAGAATTCTACTTGACAAACTAGCCTGTTATCTATTGACTGATTTTTCTTCTGGTTATAGCTTACATCTCCTGCTTTGTGGCATGTCTGGTGATTTTGAAAGTTGGATTATGGACATTATGAATATTATGTGGTGGAATGTCTGGATTTTTTTCTTTTAAAGAGCACCAGGCTTTGTTTTGGCAAGCAATTACTTGCTTTTTAGTTTGATCCTTTCTAGACCAGTTTCCTTAGTTTTTCTATCACATATCAAGTGTAGTTTTACCCCAGGGGATGTTCGGCCATATTATTAAGGCATGGCCCCCTGTGACCTTCACTGACAGTGACAAATGAGGATGCTCCACTCAGGCTGCTTGGAGGTTAAACACATCCCTGCCTTTGTGGATTTACATGTTCCTGCTTATATTTTCCCTTGCCTCGTGGCATTTTACACCACGATGGCATAACCTCGTATCAGCAAAGACTCAAGGGGTCCTCTGTGAAGGTTCAGGTAGCTCTCTTTCTACGTAGTGCCCTTTTCTTTGGAACGATGACCTGCAACTTCCAACCTCCACAGCATCCCCGACCTCCTTTTCCTCCATTCAGCAAGCCCATGTGCTCTGCATGGGGTTCCCTTCCCTGCGCTGTAGTCTGCAGATTGCCTCCAAGTGGAAACCAGAGTGAGTGCAGGTGGGGTCCATCGTATTTGATTCTCACCTTTCAGGAATCACAGCCTTGCACTGCCTCTGTCCCACATCAAAGAAGAGCCGTTTCAGGGATTTGCTGGGACAGTAGATCTAGTCCTGGTTCCTCCATCTGGAAAGAAACAGAAGAAACTTTCAGAAGTGGTTAAGTTTACATTTCCCACATTTATTTGATCCTGCACTCTTCCTGAAGAGTATTTATTAATATCTTTATACCTTAGTCTTCCTTAGAATATATTTTGGGAAACTTAAGAAGTTTTTTTCTTGAGTAGAAAAATATCACCTGTGGTTTTAGGTAGAATGAGCCACTTGCACACATAAATAATTCAGGAAATATCTGTAAACTCTTTGTGAATCCACAATCTCTCCATGCATGTTTCCGTAAGGCTAGTTTCGTCAAATACAAGGCCCTAGACCCTAGCAAGCACGTCAGAAATGCCTGTTTATGGCGTGACTGCACTCCCGACAACAGTGCGCTGTGCAGCTCAAGGTCAAATCCACTTCGTCTCACTTCCTCAGTTGCATAGATCTCATATGTGAGGATTAAAATGCTCCTGTTATACAATAGTACCACTTGTTAAAGAAAATCTGAAAGGAGAGATTACTTATGCTTCAAATTACAAGTGTGATAGAATTTACCGGGGGTTAACGAATGTGCATAATATATTATTTCTTATATGTAACCCTGACATTGTTGAAAACATTGCTTTCTGCTCACACAGATACATGGGATGTGAGACCACGTGTCTTTGGTATGCGGGACCCGTGAAAACCATCCTTGGGTTTGGAACTGGAGATGCTTGTAACAGAGCTGACTTGTGGTTCTGCCTCTCTGCACTGGGGACTGCACAGTGCCTTTGTGCAGTGTATGTCACCTCATCTGCAGTTGCCACTCATTGTACGGCTGCCCTTTTACTTTCTCTTTTACCACTTTCCAAAATTCAGTAGTTCATAGCCACACTACCTGGCACAATTACGTGCCTTTGTGGGTGCCCCCTGTGGCAAGACTGCCCACCTAACACACACTGCCCTGTCGAATGGGGGCTGCTGATGCCCTTCCTTTCACACCTTCTTCACATGTATCCTGAAGTGAAGGTGTGGCGTCTGCTTCCCTCACTCACAGACCTAACTGCTGATGTTCATTTTGTGCGTGGTGATGAGACTGCTGCTGTGGAAGCCAGTTCCAGAAGCCAGTACCAACCTTGAATGGCCGTGTTCCCTCTATAGTGGATGAGATGATTCGATATTTCTGATAAAATATTGATTTATAAAGTTTTTCCAGGATAACAGATCTTCACACTGCTTAAGAATCCCTTGTGGTGCTTGGTAGCAAGGCGAACTCTGGGATCCCATTCTCAGAGATTCTCTAACAGGCCTTGCGTGTGGCCCAGGAATCTGCACTTTCACGAACACTTCCAGGACACAGGTAGAGCCCGGACTGCACTTTGAGGCACCCCGTCTGTACAACTTCAAGGGTTAACGCATAGTGCACCATTGGGCTAGATCTGTAAATTTTGTTTTTCAAAAGTGCAGTCTGTGTTTTACAAATGGCTAAACAAGACACTGCCCTCCGGCTTTCATCAGCAGATGTCAATAACTGAATTAAGCATCATGTCAGCTTTACTAACTGACATTCTGTCTAGCTCAACTTTGAAATACTATTATCCTAAAGAGGATCGCCAGCATTTTGACATGATGGTTTGACCTTGACAGATACTACACAACACAGACAGCATGAGCAACAGACAGTAAGATGACCTATTCTGCCTAAGTCAAGAGACACCAGAGCAGAGAGAGAAATAGGTTTGTTTTACATTCTAAGCCATATCTGAAACTTTGTCTCATTTTATTGTAACTAAAACATAACCATCGAGCTTCATCAAATTTGTCAAATATTAGCCAAAGATACACTTGACCTGGAGTGAAGTATCAGGAATTTTTAAACATTTAACTCCTAGCGTGTATTAGTATGAAACCAAGTTGAGCAGAACCCATTAATGTCACAGTGATCGGTTACCAATGGAAATAAATAATTCATGATGAAGGGAATTAGTCTAATTAGCAGGCAGTTTGAGTCCTTTGATAAAACCCAGCTCTAATTCCGTGAAGGGCAGGAAGTGCTGTAATCAGTCAGCCCTGAAAAGATTAGCATCTATTATGAATGAGGTTCCACACCCTAGCGAAGTCATGTGTGTCCTGGAGACAAACTTAATATGTTCCAGAATGGGACACAGTTTGTCTCACCAACACATCACACGATTCCTACCAGGCTATTGTATGCAATAACAAGCAAAGATCAGCGCTCCATCTTGTCACTCGCTCCACTGTCCATCATTCTGACAACTGTGCAAATACATTCTCCATGCAAAGGAGGGAGTGTGCCCTGAATACTTGCAAAATTGCACAGGATGTCAAAGAAATATGTGTTACTTTCTCACTCGCCAAAACAAACACACAGAACCCAATGTCAGCCCTGTAACTGTCGGTTTCAAAGATAGGGGGGCAATATAGGGTGTCAGGCTTGGTGTATACACATTTCATCTTAAAGACTGCTGTCAGCTCTCCCAGAAAATTTGCTTTCCTCCTTATCTTTCTGCAGATATTGAAGTTACAAGATCAATCATAGGCTTCCAGCTCCTGCAACTTCAGGTAAATGGAGATGAGGATCCTAAGCAAAGTGGCCGCTGGAATTCCAAACTAATACATGAAGGAAAATAAGTGGGGAAAATTGTTGTTTTGTTTTTTTATTACAATGTGCAAATGGCTTGGATCATTGGGATGGCTCAGTTCTAGGAAGATTTATAGTTTCTGAACCATACGTGGCCCGATGTATCTAAAAGATGTCGACTGCTCCGCACTGTGCAAGCCCCACGTTATTTTGCAGCCCACAAGCTGACGCGGCATCAGCTGTGTTTCCATTTTTACTTATGAGCCTTTTGAAATTACATGTTTCCATTTTGCAATTTGATGTAATAATGAAGAAACTCCAAATTTGTAAGTTATTGTATTGCTTGTTTTTATTGTGTAAAATTAATTGCTTCACTTATTTATGTCATTAAGAAGGGGGGTACCATTTTGCACATTTTGTCATTTGCTGTAATAATTAACATGTCAATAACACCACAGACGTCTTGGAAACAGGACTGATCAGGCCCGAAAGTCTGAACAGCATATAAGATGGCAGCCCTCGTTGTCAGAGGGGCTGCTTCCCAAAACTGTGGTGAGGAGTGTAACTTCATGTGAGTATTAATAATCCTGACAAGCATATACTGACTTGTGGGAATGAATACATGAAGCCAATACAAGAAGTGGTTTTTATAAAAGCAAAATAGTATAGTTCTCAAAAACTGTTATCCAGCTGTCCACACACCACTGAAATAAGCATCGATACTGTAAACTTATATGGGCTACACAAACTTGGTGCTGACAACTTAGATTTGAAAAGATATCTTGGTAAATATTTGTTATAGGTTCTTTAAATCTGTTACTGATGGGGACTAAATATTGGCTGTCTCTTTTTCCAACACATCTATAAATTATCTAAAAGCTGAACTATATCTAAAAGATGAATCAAAATCTTGTAGCTTTGCATTCTATGTAGTCCGCATCAGAGCGTTTTTGCAGGGAGTATGGAAAAACCCTTGTATTCCCAATTACTGTGTGCGGATGTGAAAGCTGAGCAGTGAAAAAGACTGATAGAAAAAAATCATATTATCTGAAATACGGTATTGGACGAGAGCCCTGCAGATACCCTGGGCCACCAGGAAAATGAGCAAATGTGTCCCATAGCACAGTAAGCCTGAAACATCGGTGGAAGCTGCCCTACTTAAGGCGCGTCATGAGAAGGCAGGGTTCTCAGGAAAGGATGATGGTGCTGGGAAATGGAAGGAAGCAGGAAAAGAGGAAGAGCAAGTACGACACCGACTGGCTCCGTTAAAGAAGCCATGGAGTGAGTGAACAGGAGCTGAGTGGGGTTGTTGAGGGCAGGACACGATGGATGTCACTCATTCGCAGGGTCATCAGGAGTTGGAATTGACTCAATGGCACAATACACAGGAACATCTTACAGATCTGTAAAATCTTTAGTATTTGGTGTATAGCTCCTATTATGGCCATCTTTTGCCCTTGGCTTAGAATGTAAAGGAGGTCTAGGGCCCATCTGACGGCCATGAGGACGAGAGCCACATACTAAAGATGGCTGAGTGGAAATATAGATGGAGAGCGAGGCAAACTACACCATCTCTGAATGGACTTATTACTAGATTTTAGGTTGCATGAGAAAAAGAAGCCTCCTATTCTGTTTAAGCAACTTTTGGTAGGGTTTTTTTTTTTAAATTTGCAGCTGAACCTATAGCCTAACCGATGTAGCCACATCCAACCAGTCGTGATAGAGTTGGGTTTCACTGACTTCCAGAGCAGTGCTTCTCAAACTTGAATGTGCATGTAAATCACAGGGGATGTTGTTAAAATGCAGATTCTGATGTATAAGACTTGGTTTGGGACCCCAGAGCCTGCCTTTCTCAGTCCTCAGGTGAAGCCGATTCTCTTGGTCTAGGAATCAGCCTCTGAGCCCTGAGGTTCTTGAGGATAGAAAAATGGAATCTAAATTTTATCCATATGTAATTTTCTCCCTGGGAAGAGAGCTATTGTTTTCCTCAGATTCTCAAAGGGGTCTGTCAAACAAAAAGATTTAAAACAGGCATTGTATGGGATTAAATGGCAATAAAAGAAAAAGGCCAAGATGACCATCAGAGTTAATCCCTCAACCACCGAGAATCCTCAGGGAAAAGAGCAGATACACAATCAACTGACTATCCTCTCTTCTCCCCCAGTTCTCACCCAGCTCCTTTCCTCACCCTTCTCATTTCCATTTTTTCTCCTCCTGAGAGCAATTAGAAGAAGAAGGAGTGGCCATTGCTTTCCAGTTCTCAACCGACCTCATTGACTACCAATTTGTTTCTAAGAGCGTCTTGTCCTGTCTCCTAGGGTTTTTTCACTCTAGCATTTAGAAATAATCTTACTTTGATGTTAACATTGTGTTTGAGGAGCAGGGCTTTTCTATCACTCTAAATACAGGAAGAAATGGATTCTGCCAAGGAATTTATTTGGACTCAAAATGAAAGAGAGGCCTGTCACCCAGATTTGGTGACAATAGCTCTAAGTTAGGGGCTATTGAAAGAGAGGAATGTGGAGGAGGAGGTGCTTTTCTTCTCTCTGTGGTGGTTTCTCATATGGTCTCATTATTTTGCAGTGTACCGGGTGTGGCAGCAGCTGCTCTTCGTCCCCCAATATCACTCTTCCCTTTCTCTCTCAACATAATAGAACCTCTAATTTTTGATGGTTTCATGACCACCTAGAGAAAAAAGATGACATTTCTTATCCTCTCTTGCAGGTAAAGATGGACGTGTGAGTTAGTCCTGGCCAATGAGATGTGAGTGCAATTGGTGAGTGCAATTTATAGACTGTGCCCTTAAAAAGAGCAAGCACGTCCTTCCTTTCCTCTTCCCGTTGGCTAGATGTGAAAGTAGGCCACCTGGACATGCTGGTGAAGGTAACATGCTGTGAATGGTGGCACAGTAAGATAGAAGGAGCCTCGGCTCCTGACTTAGCACTAATATTCTTCAGATACCACAACGCTTGTGGTCCCTCTGTTAGAGATCAAAGTTACTACTTCCCCAGCTTACCAACAATAACTCTCTTTCCTTGCTGCCCCTCCTACTAACTTCCTTACTACTACTAAAAAAAAAAAAGACCTTATAATTTTTCAATCATTTTCTAATATTTTACCTCTTGGGATCCTTTTAGGCTGAAATTCATTATCCCCATTTTATAGGTGAGAAAATTAAGACAAAGTGACTTACTCTCAGCATTGGCGTTACCATTCATTGGAGGGTACAGAACAAAAACATCCAAGAATCAAGACTCTCAAGACTCAATGACCCCAAAAAGTGAGGAGCCCAGAAATGCATTGGCTCTTCACAGTGGCACATGCCCTACGGCACCTTCAGTTGGCAGGAGATTTCTTGTACCTATCATTGGCCACTTTTTCACTGACCGCTGCTGAGGTGCCTAGAAGTGGCACCTGGAGCCCTCCAGCACTTGAATCTGGCAAGCATTCCAGGGCGTTACCTTGGACCTGCTGCGTTAGCACTCCTCTGCATCATCCCTGTGGGGCAGGAGGGTGGCTCCATTCCAGAGGCCAGCATGTCATCCCAATAGCAGGTGGCAGCCCCACGATCGTTCTGCTTCTGTGTGGGACTATCCCTTGCAAAGCTTAATTAAAGTCACTCTACCTGTTTTCCATGCTGGAAACCCTTCAATGCCTTCCCTGAAATGAGTCAGTGAGTCCTTGGTTCAGGGTCTGCTTCCTTCAAAATGTGTTGATGGTCAAACAGAAAGCTGGACACCCACATCAGCCAAGAAGTGCTTGTGGTAGGAGTTCACACCTGCAGGTTTAACCAATGATAAGCATCAAATGCTTTGCTGTCCTTGAGGGAAATGTGCAGTTTGACTTTGGAACCTCCCATGTCACCCTTCTGCCCTCTGGCCTCTTGTCTAGCCCCTTCCTTCTTCATCAGGTCAAGTGGCTTTGGACATTTCTGACCATGAAGAAAAGTCTGACAAAACATAGGGCTTTCACAAATGTTTTGCATGAGCTTATGTAACTTGTAATAACACAAACTAACTCCATGTACAGTGTTTGTAAATGTATATGTTAACCTCTGAAAGCATTTGTAATATTTTTAAATTATCCAAATCCAAGAGTAATAACCACCCTAACAAAAATTCAGGGCAAGTGGGGGAAGCATGTTGACTTAGCTGTAGAAGGAAAGTGTTGCCTGTGCCTCACCCATTCAAACGCAGGTTCTGACTCAGGGGGTCCTGGGCATGGCCTGGATGTTAATTTCTAACCAACTCCTGGTGACACCAGTGCTGCAGGTCCAGGGACCCTGCTTTGAGCAGCAAGGACAAGAGCACTCTCATGATCCCACACTGTCAATAATCTATTTGTTGATCCACTTCTGCTCATAATAACAGGAGAAACACAGCTGTAATTCTGACCAATGTCTAAGCTCAAATGAGTTGTCAGATTTTATACCTCCTCATAAAGTGAAAGTAAATTAAAAATGGTTATTACTGGGGGTTAGAGAGAGTCTTCTTATTAGATTAGAATCTTCAGTGGTTCCAGGACTTGGCTACCTACTTCACATGTTCCAATTACTGAGTGTCTAGCAGGGAAAACAAACAGCTACAGCTCTGGGTCACTCCATGTTGCAGAGTCTGCAGGGATGTAAGGTCAGAACCCTGTGCCACAGATTTCCCAGAAAGCAGACTCTGACATGGAGATCAGCAAGCAAGATCTTGGAATCACACCACCTTTGGATGGGAGCAAGCAGGACTGGGCAGCAGACATTAAGCTGTGATGCTGGCAAGTCCTTAGTCACCAGGAGCCCTGAAGCTGGGATGACACTTTAGAACTGTCCCAAGTAGAACCAGGGAGCCAGGCCTTCCTACCCTGTGTCAATCAGTCACTGCATGCAGGCTGACCCTGGAAAGAGCATGGCCTTGAACAAGGTAGTTTTCTTCTGCAGAGAGCTGACAGTTGGGGCTGTCCAGAAAAGGGGTTTTATTCCTGAAAGAGGATCTGGGTGGTGCATCACTCTGTCTACCACAAGCTGCCCTCTGGAGGCTCTTAAGAATCTTAAGGCAGGTTTCACCTGCTCTTTAGGGCAAGGAGCCTGTAGCTAATACCATAAATTGCCCTCCAAATAGCAAATGACCACCCCCTCATTCCCAAACCTCAATTTTATTTACCCTCTGCTAAGCAGCCATGTCCTTCAGGGGGAACAGACTGTAGCCTGCCTTTCATGGTGGTCTCATTCTCCCTACCAGTGATGGTTTGGACATGGAAAGGATACAGTTCTGGCCAGTGAGACTTGAAGGGAAATTGGATGTTGGCTTCTGAAAAAAGCTTTCCTCGCTCTTAAGAATGTGGGAGAACGCCCCTTCTGTTTCTTCCTCGGATCAGTGATTGCGTCTACATGCGATGGCTGCAACTACAGCATCCATCTTGCAACCACGAAGGCAATGGCCTAAAGACAGAACCCAGATGGCAGAATGTAAAGATGACAAGAAGCTGGATCTTTGATGGTGTCACTGAGTCACTGCATCATTCCACCCCAGAAACTGCCTCTTCTGGGCATCTCATGTGAGCTAATAAAGGCCCCTACTTTTTAACCACTGAAGTTCTTCTTTAATTACATGCAGTTGACACATCTTAAGTTCAATGTTCAATCAATACTTCTTGAATGAATAATTGAATGAATGAATGTCAACAGGCTGAACCACCTCTTGTGAGGCAGAGTGGCACAGACCTTATCATTTTATAATTTTACTCTGTTCTGTGTGGTCTTGAAGCAAACAGGTCCAAGGAAAGAGAGGGATGGAAAGAATACTTGGACTCAGGACAGAGGGAATCTGCTTGTTTAAAGTAGAGTAGGGCTGGATTTTGAAAATCTCTACCAAAAAAGGCACATGGAAAAATTTGTCCCAACTGTGGTCCAGCTGCTCTGGGGGGGTAGGTACTGAGGGCGGATGTGAATCACACCCTGAGATATCAGAGCAGCCACCAAACCTCATCTGGTAATGCTGCTCACTTCGTGTGAATTCTATTGTAGGAACAGCCCCGCATTTGACAACCCTTAAGCCTCCTGCTGGTTACGTTGTCTTTTATTTCTATAATTAAACAGAAATCCTTTTCTTGGGTTTGGAGCTTGCAGGAACTCTGTCTTTTGACTAATTCACCTTCATATCAGTGCTTTGTCTTGATGTATTACGGCGATAGGCTGCACCATGCACGTAATCCATCATAGCAGTCAGCTGTTGCTGGGCTCCCAGCATAGAGAAACTGAGCCAGCTGTTGTTCTGACACATCAGAGCAATGCATCACTCAAGCCTAGGACACCCACAGTCTATTAATGCAAAATGGCACTGTCCAGGATAGAGATAGTCCTGGAGCACATGGACCATCATGCCAGCTTGACAGAGACCTACTTGGGGCTGGGAAATTCTTTTCTAACACTGAGTGGTTTGAAACAGATTGGTTTCCCAGACCAGTTCAGCAGTTTTAATAAGAAAGTGCAGAAGGCTTCACATGTATTCCTGTTATTGATCAAACCTGGGACGTCAATTTCTTCATAATGTATTTTCTGAAAAATCAAAGCCATCCTCAAAAGCATTTTGTGTATCTTAATACGTATTGCTGATGATCTAAATTGTCTTTACATAAATCTTTCAAGTCAGCAAATGCTATAAGCCACTGGACCAACACTGGAGCCCCCACTTGGGTATGTTTAAAGAGGAATTGTTTAAATATTGACTGCTGAGAATTTGCTGAAATTGCTGGCTTCCAGTTCCCTTTATGTTCATCAAGCGAACACTTGCATTAGCATCAGCATTGCCTTGGTGCACAAAAACACAATAAAGTTACCTGAATCACTGATGTGAGGTTCTTAGGAAAGCATAGCTGGCCCTCATCCATGCTCTCCCATTTATTCAGCCTTACCAGTACCAGTCTGACTGAAGAGGGAGCTGACCCAGAAAATGGAAAGATTTAAAAATGAGCTATAAAAAACTCTAAACCCTTGACTCTCAGATAGTTTTCTCATTTATAGAGAGGCCAAGTGTTTATAAGCAATTCCTCAGTTGCTCCGGCATCTTTAAGAAGCCATCAAACTAGTGAAACCATTTTCCTGGCTGTGACTCCAGTGGCACAGAAGGGACCCTTTTGTACCCAAATCTCTCCATCTGCAAAATGAGAAACCTCCGTGAACAAAGAGAAGTGACTGTCTAGAGTAAGAGGAGTCAGCACAGGCAATGGAATCTTTTGGGTAATATAACAATCCTATATAATTTTCTCCTTTTTTTATTGTAGCAAAATACATAAACTTTACCATCTTAACCATTTTTAAGTGTACAGTCCAGTGGTATTAAATACATTTATATACCATCCATCTCCGTAACTCTTTTCGTCTTGTAAAACTGAAGTTCTATGCCCATTAAAAGATAACTTTCCATTTCCCCTTCTGTAGCCCTGGAAATCACCATTCTACTTTTAGTCTCTATGATTTAAACTACTCCAGGTATCTAATATAAGTAGAATTATGCAGTGTTTGTCTCTTTTGTGGCTGACTTATCTCTCCTGTAACGTCCTCAAGGCTCATCCATGCTATGGCATATGTCAGAATGCCCTTCCTGTCCAAGGCTGAATAATATTCCACTGCATATGTGTACACAGACCACATTTTGCTTGCCCACTGTTCTGTCGAAGGACACTTGGGTTGCTTCCACGTCTTAGCTAATGTGAACAATGCCGCTGTGAGTGTGGGTGCGCAAGACTCTGCCTTTAGTACTTTTCAGTATATGCTCAGAGGTGGAATTGCTGTATCAGATGGTCATCCTACCTTTAATTCTTTGAGGAACTGCCTTTCTGTTTTCTGTGGTGGCTGTGCCATTTTACAGTCCCACACAGTGCACAAGGGTTTCAATTTCTCCGCATCCTCACCAAAACTTATTTTCTATAGTAGCCATCCTAACTGGTGTGAGGTGGTGTCTCACTGTAGTTTTGATTTCCCTAATGATTAGAATCTTGCTCATTTAACAACCAAATGTTCATTTTACATACAGAGAAAAGCTAGCCAAGTGCTACAGTAAAGTTCAGTTTGGAAATCCTTCATTCTTTGCTACTCTCTATAGTAACAAAAAATAATGATGATAATGATGATGATGATTTCCATAGTTAAAACAAAATTTTCTTGCCCAAGATAAAATTTCATGCATCTCAGTGGAGTCAAAATGTGCACTCAGCAGGTCCATTCTCCCTGGCTGGCTAGTTGGAATAAGGTCTCCTTTGTTTATATGTACATGCTAATCACTTTTTACCTCCCCAATAAGAAAAGAAGCACAGAGTTCAGGGGTATTTATAAATCTTTGATATAGATTTATAGGCCAGGTGATCAATTAATTCCAGTTTGCCTGAAACTTTCTCAGCTTCAGTACTTCATTCTCTTGTCTAGAAAACTCCCCGTGTTGGGCACACTGGATGGTTGGCCACACTAGCAGTACATCCTCAGGAATCCACACTTGGGGGAAGTATAATTAAACCAAAACCAAGCCATTCTGTCTAATCTGAGACTTCTATTTTCTCCTGTCCAAATAAGATGTTGTGTGGTGAAAACGCAGTTGGAACCAGGTTAAGAAATCAGTTTACAGGACTTCCGCCAAGATGGAGGTTTAAGGTGGATGTGCCGTGCCTCCTCACACAACCAAGTTTAGGGACAATTAAATATTAGCATCAGAAAACACAACCAGAACACGGAAAACTGAACTTTTCGGAAGTCCGCTAACGACAAATTCTTTGGCCCGACCGGTAAGGGGCGAACCCGGCGTCGGGTGAGGAGTTACAAAGGAGGGCTCGATCGACCTGGGCGCGGAATCCAGACGCGCGAATCCAGTCGCACAGGTTCCAAACCCAGGATTGGACCTAGTGAGCGACCGAGCGGCCCACCGGGTGAGGGACTACGGAGGAGTCAGTGGGGAGGCGGTGGCAGCGAGTTGACTGTGGTTGCCTGGTTGCACACGGGTGAGGGGAGTGAGCGCTTGGACCGGTGGCGGCGCCATTTCCCCGCTCTGACCACGCCCCCACATACAGCGTCACAACCCAGCGACCTGGGAATCCAAGGCGCCGCTCCTCCCACATAAAGGGCCAGAACAGACCAAAAATGTCGCAGGGAGACCTCAAAGCCCCAGAGATAAATCTAAGTGACGAAGAAATAGCAAATCTCTCAGACACACAGTTTAAAACACTGGTCATCAGCTTCCTCACAGATCTGGTGGACTATAGCCACAAATTAGAGAAACATATGAAGGCTAAATTAAGGGAAATGAATGGAATTCCACAGGAAAACCATAGAGATGAAAAAAAAAACTGGGACTCAAATCAATGGAGTGGACCAGAAGGAAGAGAAAAAAATCATCAAACAGAAAGGATTGAAGAAATAAGAATTCAGAAAAATGAGGAGAAGCTTAGGAACCTCCAGGACATCTATAAACGCTCCAACATCCGAATTATAGGGGTACCAGAAGGGGGAAAGACACAACCACCAGTGGAAAAACTATTTGAACAAATAATAAAAGAAAATTTCCCCAATCTGGCAAAGGAAATAGACTTCCAAGAAATCCAAGAAGCCCAGAGAGTACCAAAAAAGTTGGACTCAAGAAGAAACACACCAAGGCATATCATAATAACATTAGCCAAAATTAAAATGAAGGAAAGAATCCTGGAAGCAGCAAGAGGTAAGGGGACAATCACCTACAAAGGAGTCCCCATCAGGCTGTCAGCAGATTTCTCAAAAGAGACCTTACAGGCAAGAAGGGGCTGGAAAGAAATATTCCAAGTCATGAAATCTAAAGACCTACAACCAAGATTGCTCTACCCAGCAAAACTTTCATTTAGAATGGAAGGACAGATAAGGTGCTTCTCAGATAAGATCAAATTCAAGGAGTTCATCATCACCAAGCCCTTATTATATGAAATGTTAAAGGGACTTATCTAAGAAAAAGAAGTTAAAGAAACATGAACAGTGAAAGGACAACAAACTCACAGTTATTAACAACCACACCTAAAACGAAAGCAAACTAAAAGGACAGCTAGATCAGGAGTGGAAACATAGAAATGAAGATCTCAAGGAGGGTTAGCAACAGGGGAGTGGGAGGAGGACAAGGGGGGAGAAGGTACAGAAAACAAGTAACATAGACAGTAGATAGAAAATAGATGGGGGGGGCAAGAATAGTATGGGAAATATAGAACCTAAAGGACTTGAGACACATGGACATAAACTAAAGGGGGGTAATGGTGGGGTTGGGGGGGCAGGGTGGAGGGGAATGAAGGGGGGAATAGAACAACTGTAACAGCATAATCAATTCAAAAAAAATAAATAAATTTTTTTTAAAAAAAGAAATCAGTTTACAATAGGCACAGCTCTTCACAACGAAGCTTTACATGGGCTCTAGGACAATGAGAAAGAGATGCAACATCTATGAAGTAGCAATTTTAGACATTACTTGACACATTCATATAATTCTCACTACCCTGAAGTAAATGTTATCAATCCTGTTTTTTATAGAGCACATTACTGAGACTCAGAGTGATCAAGTAACTTTCCTAAGGTCATAGAGATAATGAATATGTGACAAATTTGGGGTTTAAGCAAAGGCCTTCCTACGGCCTAGCACAACCTTGGAAGTAGATGGCTGAGTATAGTTATAGGAGGAACGCCTGCCCAAAATACTCTACTGCTTATGATTTTCTCATTATAAAACACATTTTCTTGCATCTATAAAATGTTAATAACCTCCAATTAAAAAGCAAATGATTCTATAAGAAGATAGAAAGTACTATAGATAACATTTTTCTCTTTTATAAAAAGATTTTATTTATTTATTTTTTAGAGGTAGGGGAAGGGAAAGAGAAAGAGAGGGATAGAAACATCAATGTGTGGTTGCCCCTCACATGCCCCCAGCTGGGGACCTGACTGGGAACTGAACTGGCCACCCTTTGCTTCACAGGCCCACGCTCAATCCACTAAGCTACACTAGCTGGGGCTAACATTTTTCTTCTTGGCCCTACTCAACTTATATATCTTTCCCAAAATCTAGGTTAATGGATTCTAGAAAACACTCTACAGCCTAGTGCCTGTGAGAATCATCACGTTTATCCCAGTTCCTTTCTATATTTTTGTCTTCAAATAATTTTTTAATTGTTTGATAAAATGTCAGTCAGAGTCACCTTATTCCATGTATAAACCATGGCCCAAGGTCCATGTTCGGTGAACCTGGCCCTTTTCTGTACCCAATGCTAAAACATACCTCTCTCCAGGCATGTCAATTCTAGAGGATACTCAAGTCATGGAGCCCCGAACCACTAATAATCGTTCCCAAGAAGAATCTCCAGAAGTGCCACAGGGCTCACCACTGCTCCCATGTGCTATGCAGTCTGCCCTGTAACCCAGACCTACCCCAGACCTAAGGGGCCTTCTCCCTGCCAAGTAGGCCGTGCCCTACCCACACCTCCCAGACCCTTCGGAGCATTCCTCCCTCCGGCCACTTCCTGTTCACCCTCTGAGCACAATATAAAAGAACAGTAGCATAGGTCTCCTGCAGGAAAATACTGCAGATTTGGTCTCAAGTAAAAAATTGCCTTTAATTTAAAACTAAGCTTTCACTTATGTGAGGTACCAAGAGTAGTCAGGCTCATAGAGACAGAAAATAGAATAATAGTTGCCGAGAGCTGGAGTAGGGGGGAGTGGGGAGTGATTTCAGGGGTATGGAGTTCAGTTGGGAGCGTGGAAAAGTCCCAGAGATGGTTGGTGGTGATACAGCAATGTGAATGTACTGAAAGATCCTGACAAGCGCACTTAAATACAACCAAAATGGTAAAGTATGTTATGTACATATTACCACAATTTAAAAAGACACTGATCTGTCATAGAAGAAAGACCTCAGGTGTTTCCTCAGACTTTCCACAGACTAAACGTCTGTGTCCTTCCCACAACTCATGCTGAAATCTAATCTGCAATGCGGTGACACAGGGAGGTGGGAAATTTGAGAGGTGAATAGGTCACGAGGGTTGCGCCCTCAAGGAATAGAGTTAGTGCCCTTATAGAAGAGACCCCAGAACGCTGCCTCACCCCTTCTGCCTCGTGAGGTCACATGAAGAACATGGCCATTTATGAACCAGTGGGAGAGCTCTCACCAGACACAGAGTCGGCCGGTCTTGGACTCCCCAGCTCCAGAACTGTGAGAAAGAAATGTTTGTTGCTTAAGCCAGCTAATCAATGGTATGTTTACTCTAGCAGCCCAAACAGACTAAGACAGACTCACTCCCTGATTTCATTTTAATGAGTAGTCACTCTATAAGTCCAAAGTGCAAGAAAAAAGCAGAGAAGGAAACAATGAGCACAGTTCCTGCTCTGGAGGAACCTAAACTCTGGTGCAGAGAGAGAGAGAACTTGTTTGGAAAACAGAACAGAAAATGCATGCAGGAAAAGTGAGCACACAGCTGAGCTGTGTGGTGTTTCCGACACTACATGTTGACCCAGTGCACAGGAGGCAAAGACAGCCTTGTGTGTGTTTCACACAAGGAGCAAAGTGGTTTCTCCG
Source organism: Artibeus jamaicensis (assembly GCF_021234435.1). Classification (NCBI taxonomy): domain Eukaryota; kingdom Metazoa; phylum Chordata; class Mammalia; order Chiroptera; family Phyllostomidae; genus Artibeus; species Artibeus jamaicensis. Next base: position 11,175,407 of record NW_026521814.1, on the reverse strand, counting down.
TGACAACATAGAGAGGTCCGTATGCTTTCTTATGCTTCTGTCCAGAAGACAATACCATGAAATGGTTAAAGCCCTAGCACCAAACCACCCAGGTGAAAATGCCAGCTGTGTGTCTGTGAGTCATAACTTAATCTCTCTGTACCTCAGTTTCCCCATCTTTTGGAAATGTGGAAATTAAATGAAGATCCCTCATAAGATTGCCGCATGTAGTGTGCAAAGTGACTAGATCTCACTTGGCAAATAGTATGTATTCAATAAATGTTATTGGGTATTATTATTCCTGGCTATGCCTCAGTACCCCTTTCCAAGTGAAGGTCAAATTAAACTTGAGATTTAGTGTTATGTGTCTTCTTTCTTAAGTTGTTCTTTTCTTTTCTTGGACTATCAAACATTCTCCTTGGGCAGTGGTTTTGCCAGACTTAAAGATCAAAAGACTTTATTCTCTTCATGGTTACTTTGAAAATTTCCTAGAAAATCTTTTTCCAGCCAAAGAAATTTTGACATACAAAGAGTAACATTAATATGCAAATCAGCATACTGTAAAATTCATTTTGGTGCCTCAGAGGCAGTATTTTTATAAATACAGAAACATAATTATGCATCCTCTAGAGGGCTAAAAATAATTATACAAATTTACAACAAAGCCCAAGGCTATGTTTCCTTTTAACTGACTGTTTTTAATATCATTTAAATCTTGTTAGAACTTAATTACCAAATCTCTCTTGTAATAATTCAGGTGGAAGATTTGAAGTCTAAACGTGCCATTCAGAAAACAGAACCTCATCAGGGAAACAAAGACATCGAGGTCCTGATTGCCCAAATAGGACAATAGGAGAGACCCTGACAGGATGAGCCGCGGGGACCCTGAGGTGAGGGGGCCACTAAGAGAAAACATTAATATTAATATATGAGCCAAGTTAATTATTTTAGCCTACCATTTCTTAGAAAGACAAGATCTCATATTATAATCATTATGGATTATGAACCCCATTAACCATTTCTTCCTCATCTTTAGTTTTTCTCTATACTTTTTTTGTCTTTTTCAAATCCAGGTAAATATAATTTGAGGGCAGCATTTTTTAATAATAACTTAATTATCTTTTCCAAAGTCTATCCTGTGTGTGTGTGTGTGTGTGTGTGTGAGAGAGAGAGAGAGATATCTAAAGACTGGCTTGCATGTCTGCAGAAAAGAACAGCAAGCCAAGTCATGAGGAAGGGTCCAATTTATACTCTGTCTTACAGGCAATTATTTATTAGCTCTCAGAGAAAATGGGTCCCTCATTATGAAATAAAAAGCATAAGAAACTCAAACAGTTGAAATTCAAACCCATTTTTATTTACCACTACTTACTAATAGTTTCTAGGACTGGAAAATTAATTAGTCAGCTTATGCAATAAAGGATAATAATTTGTTTATGTTGAGATATCTCTAGCATAGGTTGTTATCCATTATGGCAGAAACTGACCAATTAATTTTCCAAGGAACAGTAGCAATTCCATATATGAGATGTCAACACCATGTTGCAATCCATTCTAGTCCCTAAAAAATATCAGTCAATTCAGTGAAAAAAATATTAATCAAAATGGTTGTTTGACAGCATTTAGACAAATCAGCCAGTTGGTTGAATCTCTCATTTTTCAACCCTTTATTTTGGCTTTGTGTGGGTAAATAAATGTGCATGCATGTGCTTAAGGTATATGGGCTTTTCCCGTCAGTGGCTTCACTCCCGTGGAAAGGTATATGATAATACACCTTTTATATGTAATGCACTTGATGGCGAGGGTGGGGTAAAGGCTTTGTTCTTGCTTCTTGGATTCCTGACGCTCCTCACTATCCCCTTCACATGGCCGCAGAGGAAGCAACACTTCCGGGAATGGAAGCCATATTTAAAGCAACTTAAGATTTTATGAAATTCCAGTCTCAAAGTGTTCAAATTTCCTATCCACGCCCTTGGCCGTAACTCGTCTGAGTGGGGCCTAAAACAAATAAATGGGCCTGCACTGACTGCACTTCCAAAAGAGGCCTCTCCAGCAATAAAGCGAAGCAACAAGACTGGCTCAGACCTTCAGCATCTCTAAAAATGTTGCATAAACCTGTTCCGTTCAGCATAATCATTAAAGAAATCCAAGCACATAGGTTTCCCCTAGCCTCTTCTTATTAGTGATGGCAGAGTATTATTCAAAGTCTTGTGCATGAATACGTTGGCTTGGCTGCTGGAAATGAAAAAGCCTAAAGCTCTTCCTGCAGACATTGTACACAGGCCTTGCAGCCTGTGACCATGTGTCGTTTTGGCCAGTAAGGGAAATCATCCGTGATCGCTGCCCATTGTCCGTGGCTATTGCATTTGCCAGCTAATGTTTAGTAACAAGGGCTGTTTGTTCTTCTTAATAATTTGAACTTTCTCCATTTATGTTCACCTTCACATCCAAACTAGAACAACTCTGTTCTGAGTTAATTCCCCAATTTCATTACAGCCGCATTGGAGAAGCGAAAGAGGATCTGCATCCAAAACACCAGACAGAAAACAATGGGAACAGGCAGCCATCCAAGAGCTTTGGCATGATCTGCAGGAGGAAGCCGGCTCTGATTAATGCTATCAAAATGCTTGTCTTTCATGTGATTGTTATTCCAGGCCCTTGTTACAATTACTGATGCTGGTGACAACCGTCATCAGACTCTTTATGGTTTGATGTTGGGGAGGGAGGTGGCGGGGGACTTCACCAGAACATTTGCACACCTGCCTCAATTTAACCTAAAACCCGTTATTTTGCAAACAAAATATATGAACCCACCATAGCAATCATTGTTTCCTACCTTCTTCTATCAGAAACTCTCCAGCTCATGGTCAGATGCAGACGTCCTTCCGCACCACTACAAGAACAGTATGTAAATGGCAGTGTGGAGGGTAGGAGGCACCTTTAAAAGGTTCTTTGGGATGCAAAATCTGACAAACTAAAGACGTCTTTTGAAAGAGCATTGTTTGTCTTTGATGGTGACATTACCCCAGGCTAAAAACAGGCAGGGGTAGAGCTTTCTGGGTGTCTGCTCTTCGGTTGTAAAGGACTAAACAGCCCCAGCATCCGAAGATGATTTAGCCCAGAAGAGCCTGCCTGGGATGCCATGAGTGTGCTGGAAACCCTCGGCATGGACTGCATGGGGTCGTTTTTTTCTAAGTTTGATAGGCAGTGTAAATAGGTTGTTACTTACTCTCAGGTTATCCCATTATTCTGGTTAAAGTAATGACCAAGCCTAACCTCTGTGCACCTTCTCATTTAAACTAGACTAAACTAAAGACTCTTTTCTATTTTTCTGCCTCTGATACCTATGGGACCAGAATGTTTGGTCTTTCTGTCTCCCTGGGGAAAAACTCTAAATTGTAAGAAGCAGAAAGCCATAGGGAGAAGTAAAGCATGTTTTACAAATGCTCTTCCAGAGAAACTCAAGTCATCTTTCTTGGAATATATAGACTTAATAAGGACATTTAAAGAAACTGCTTTTTTTTTTAAGAAAGGCAGACATTCTTAAAAATAAATCTATGCATTTCAAAAAATTTATTTTCTATGAAAGGTATTTTTGTTAAAAAGTAGTTCACATATGTGCATAGGAGAAAAGAACCATATCTTCCCCCTGCCATCTTGCCAGGAATTAGAATTGTGTCCCGTATATAGGAGACACTCAACAAATACTTGTTGAATGAATGATGAATAGATCCAACAGGAGTGAGCCTTTGTGGGGTGATGTTCTCTAAGGGTTGTTGCCAATTTGGCTCATTCACTGTGGGCAACCAAATCTTCATGAGAGTTGGCAAGTGAGGTATACTGAGTCCAGATATCTATACTAATATCAAGTGCAGTTTTCCCCCAACTTTTTGGTATGAAGTTTTTAAACCAATAAAAAACACTGAAGAAGAGAGTTATAGTTCAAAAGACAGTGATCATATTTGCTTTCTCTGTGTGTGTATGACTTGAAAGTGACCCCCAAAGATTCTGACATTTCACCTCTATATCTCATCGTCCATCTCCTAAGCATAAGGGTGTTCTCCTCTTTGTTGTCATGAAGTTCTTTAACTGTAAGTTCTAAGGAAAAAAATAAAAGAATAGGACTCTTTGGGGAATGACTGATATAACATTTAAATTAAAATTATAAATAATTAATTTATGAGCTCAAATGTACACAGCAGGTTCAATGGTGGGATTCTGATCATTGTTCCCAGTTCCTCATTGCCAGGGACAAAAGAAGGTTCCCAGCATCTGTGCAGTATTCTTGTCTGGTCCTGTGCTGAGGCCTCTATCGAATCAGCATCCCTTGAAGTGCTCTATGCGTCCTGTGCTGCTCTCAGCCTTCAAGATTTCCGCCCCATGGCCCTTATTAAGATTTGAAGGAAATTCTCAGTCTCTGACTGCAACAGCTTCAAGTCCAGGTAAGGGAAAGTCTATTAATCAACTGTACTTAAGCATAAGATGTGCTCTAATACTTTCTGTTAGTCCTTTAGGGATGCTATAATAGAAGACTACAGACTGGGTGGCTTATAACCAACAGACATTTATTTCTCATAGTTCTAGAGGCTGGGGAAGTCCAAGATTAAGTCACCAGCAGATCTGATGCATGTTGAAGGCCCGCTTCCTAATTCATAGATGGCTGTTTTTTTTTTTTTCACTATGTTCCCATATGGCAGAAGGGGTGAGGGAGCTCTCTGGACCTCTTTTATAATGGCAATAATCTCATTCATGAGGGTTCCACTCTCATGACCTAGTCACCTCCCAAAAGGCCCACCTCCAGATACTATTGCATCAGAGATTCGTTTTCAACATACATGTTTTCGGAAGATAGAAACATTCAGCCATAGCGTGGTCTTGCCAGGCATCGCTGTCAGTTACTGCTCTAGAAAGGACTTCTTTTCCCATTGCTATGGGATTAGACTTTTCCTCTTTCCAAGAATTCTCTCTGAATGCGTGTGTTCTGCATTTTGTCTAGAAGAACTTCCAGAGTAAAAACTGAGCTGAAATAAATGCCCCGTGATGCTGAATAGAAATGCTATTACCGTTCAAGTAATGAGCACCTCCCCGCCCCAACTCCCCATTCCCCATCTTATTAGGGCAGCCAAAACCTTACCATTTAACTTTGCTCTTCCTATAGGAGCCACATCATATGTACTTATGTTCTCAACAACACAGATGTCAGCACAATGAAATGTTTCGTTCACATTGAAGCACTCGCTTGCATTTGGGCTCAGATGTTAGATTAAATACTAATTCATTGAATATATATGTCTAAGATTATTTCCTTGTATGAATGGAATTTGTGAAAGGTATGCTTCATTTGCCATAGGGTCCCTCCCTAACTCGTTTGGGAACTTATCGGAAAGTGAATGTGGAAAATTGTATCTATGCTTAAGAAGAAAGACTCCACTACAAGAAACATTTACTGAGTACCTATTGTGTGCCAAGCTCTGTCCTAGCAGTGGGGATACAAAGATGATACTTGTCCCCAAGAGATCCATAGTCAGTGGGAAAAACACTCATTTCTTAAATTGACGCACTCCAGGTTATTAAGTCATTTGCTCTATTTGAAGATCCAAGAAAGTAATTATAAAATGTTCCTTACAATTAATCTTAGTGGCTGCCCCCGAGATAATGCATCATCTTAGTCCATCCTCAAAGCAACATTCTTTTGCTGTTGCTAATACCACATTAGATAGACTAGTCATAAAGATTAGATAATTTGCCCAACGTCACTCACTCTATCAGTATTCAAATCTACACAGAGAGCTCATCGTTCAGAACTGTAACTCCTACACTGTACTGCTTTCTATTTTCTTGTATGATACAAAAGAGTGAATTTGAGGTCGTAAAGGCCATATTTATACCAGTCTGCTATCTCTATTGGGGGCTCCATATAAGCCAGTAAGATCTTTGGATTTCTCTTCACACCTTTAAAATAAGGGCTATGTAGTTGGTTAGTTGGACCCATTTTGGCATGGTTTTGTATGTGGATACTTGTGTATCTAGGTTTTAGTATGAATCACAGTGATTTTAATATTCTTAAAAATTAATCATAAATAAAGGACACAGGAACATCACTTGCTACCTTTAGATCAACACATTCCATAAAAGGTGAATTTAGAGCCCTCAAGGCATTCCCAGGTTGGGTTTATGGCTGTGATTCCCTGGGCCTTGATTTGTTCACCCCACTCTCCGCCAGCTCTTGCATCCCCAGATAAAAGAATGATCTGGCCATTCCCGGAACTCCATAGAAGACTAGCCTCTTCCCCATCCAGACTTCTCCAATATATCTTCTTTTCATCAATAAAAGGTTAGCATTTGTTTGTCAACACTTATTAAAATAACCAGTGGGTTGGGATGAAAAGTAATTCATCATTATTTGGCCTGGTTGCAGGTAAACTACCCTCAGTTTTCGGCCTAGTCGCTGATAAATTTCCCTCCACTGCGATGAGTACGGCGTTATCATAATTAGCTATTGTAGAGAGACTCGTACTCTCCACCACCCTACCCATCTGCTTGTGACCAGCCTCAGGCTGGATATCTTACCCTGTGCTACTCTGCATCAATCCCAAATGCTTCACATGCGCCATCACCCCTGCCACTCTCCTCCACGATAGGCATCCTAACCTTGGTCACCAGCAGATCATCCCTCACCACACAGGTATTACCTAATCTAACCCCAAATCTCAACCCTCCTATCCTCCCAGACCCTTCCAGTGTGCCCTTAGAAACTGTCATCAGCATACTTGCCTCCTTCTAAATGTCTCTTCCTTCTAAGGGCAGCCAGGCTGTCCCCTGAGGATGCTACTTCCAGCAGCCCTCTCAACTGAAGACTGTGTCTCTCCTATTCCCCAAGCACCTCAAAGCCAAGGGAGAGTTAAATATTCATCTGTCCCTCCTTCTCAACTTCTTGGATGTCTGTCCTTCCTCACTCAAAAATCCCAGCTTTTTTTTCAAGCAAATCATCGTTTACCACCTCTTAATCATTTCATTAAGCCATCTCCTGGCCGGCCACCTGGTCAGTGGAGTCACAGGTAATGTCAACATGTGGATCACTGCCTCTGTCTCCACCAAAATTCCTATCATCAACTGTTGAGTAATCCAGCATCTGGATACCCAGCTCCTTGCCCTTCTTAGCTGCAGTGATCTTTTTCTCCACTTCACCTAAGTCACCTAGTCACATGGCCATACCCTAGACCTTGTCATTGCCAAAACTACAACCATTGGCTTCTAGGCATCACACTCTCTTTATATCCCTTCTATATTCCTGGACACTTCTTAATCATCTTTGCTGGTTGCTTCTCAACTCCTTGACCTCTAAACATTGGAATGCCCCTTGGCTAATTCAGCCTCCTCTTCTCTATCCACATACAATCCCTGAAGGTCTCATATAGTCTCTTGGCATAGGATGACTTCCAAATTTTTATCTTCAGGATAAATTAAATTTCTGAATTCTAGTCTTATATACCCAAATTCTTATTCTACAAATCTGCTCACAAGTCTAAGAGGAATCTCATCCCAGACATGGTCAAAACCAAAATTTGACCTTCAACCAAATTTAATTCTCCCTCAGTTTCCTCTACCCAAGTAAATATTCATTCCAATCTTTCAGTTGCTTAGAACAAAATTCTTAGAGTTTTCCTGGTCTCTGTTCACTATTCCATATCTAGTCCACAGGCAAAGGTGTTTTGTCTACTTTATAATATATCCAGCTGTGGACCACTCCACCATCTGCAGTGCTACCACCCAGGTCCAAGCCACTATTATCTTTCACCTGGATTATTACAGCTATTCTCCTTTCTTCTGGCCTTGTCCCCTCCCTCTGTCCTTGTTTCCATTTGGTCCTCTCACAACACACCAGTCATGGTAATCCCTTTAAAGATATGTCTCATCTCTGCTCTAAAGCCTCCAGTGGCTTCCATCTTACTCAAGATAAAACCCAGCTCTTTGCAATGACCTACAAACCCTTCATAATCTGGCACAAGGTTCCATGTGGTCTGATTCCCACCAGCATTATCACTCTGACCTCTTCTCCCACAACTCTCCCCTAGGCAACTTCACCCTAACTAGCTCTTGACCTCCTTTCTGCTCCTCTTAATCACCAGGCAGGTTACCACTTCAGAGTTCTCCCATCTGCTATCATCCTGCCCGGACAGCACTCCCCTGAGATACCTGCAGGTCGGTCGGTTCCTTTCCTTCCTCTCATCTTCTGCTCAATCGTCACCTTCATAATGGAGCCTCCCATAACCAACCCACTTTACACTGCAATGACCCCCTTTAGTACAACCTATTCTCCTTCCCTGCTTTATTTTTATCCATAGCCTTTATCCATCTGGCACATTGTGTAAATTGTCTGCTTGCTTATTGTAAGGTTTTTTTTAGTAATAGATTATAAGTGTCATGGGTTATTGTTTCATTCTTGATGACATTCCCTGTGCCAAGACAGTGCCTGACATATAATAAGATATAAATACCTCTGAAAACTCTGTCAAAAAGTACTCCCTGATCATCATGTCTGTCCTTCCAGCATGCTTCTTTGAGACTGCCAATCCACTGGCCCAGCCTCATGTTCTCTGTCCTCCAAGTCCTCAAGTCCTCTCTGCTTTCACTACCCACTCTAGGCTTCATGGCCCATCTCATTTTAACCATCCCGAACTAACAAAGTACCTTTAACTAAAACATTCTTCACTACCTTGCCTCATCTTCACTGTACTCTCCTGGTGAAACCCCAAGTCTTCTTACACTCAACTGCTCACTATCCCCCAGTACCCAAGCAGTGGAAAGTTGCTGGTGAAAATCACACAACGCTGATGTCAGAATCCATTCCAAATTAATGACCAATACCATTCGGTGAACACTCAGTGCCATCACAACCAAACTTTCCTGTTACATTCCTGGGCCTACTCCCAAGATGACTATTATGTACTTTCTTTTCAGTCCTCAAATCTCCAACATCACCTCCCCACCCAACTCTTAGCTGAAAACCTTGACATACATTTTATGGAGAAATATAGACACAATCAGATGCAAACCATTTCAGCTTCCCACTTTCATTCCATAAGCTCACCTCTTTCTGTAGTCACAAGCCTTGGTAAACTTGTGTCCTGGATCCCATATTGTTCTCCTTCTCTTGGACTTGGCTCTTAAAACAATTATTTTTTCCCCTGCTTCATCTATTCCTATATAAATTTCTAAACCAAAACTCTGGGCACCTGTTTGCTCCAGAATATTTCTCTCTTAGTGATTTCATCATCTTGGATTTCTCTCTTTCTCTCAATCCCACAGTCATCCCATTGCAAGTCCTGTGGCATGACTTCCAAAGTTTATCTTGAATCCAGTCACTTCTTATCATCCTCACTGCTCCCACCATGATCTAAGTCATCATCTTATCTCCCATGTTCCACTATAGAGGAAAAAACAAAAAATAAGCTAAATACATAGCATGTTTCATAATGATAAGAAATAAGGAGAAAAATAAATTAAGAACATGGGATATAAAGTGTTGAATTGAGGGGATTGAAATTCTGGGTATGTTAGCTATGGAAGGTCTCAGACTTTGAAATGGGAGAGTATCTGGAGTGATCAAGGAACAACAAGGAAACAATTGTGGCCAGAAAAGAGTTAAAGGGTGGGAGCGGGAGGAGACAGGGTCAGGGTGGTCACAGGAAGGGGGACCAGGGCAGAGGGGACAGTGGCCAGACCATGCAGGTTATTGTGTGTTATAGTAAGAACTCTGGCTTTCACTTTGAGCAAGATGGGAGCCACTGAAAAGTTCTGAACAGAGGACTGACAGGATCTGATTTGTTTTTAATAGGATCATTCTGCTGTGGTGTCGAGACTGGATTGCAGACAGCTCGGACGCGAACAGCATGAACAGTTGGAAGCAATCTGTTGCAGTAAATAACCCAATAATTACTATTTTACATAACCCAGGTAAAACAGGATGTGGCTTTAACTAGGATGGGGTCAGAGTGTAGGGAAAAAGGGTTGAATTCTGAAATCTGTAGCACATACACATATCTCAGAGTATCATGTTATCCCAGGAAGAGCCCAGTCGTGAATGCCAGGCAGCCCTAGGCTTCAGTCAGGGCTCCCGTTACCAACTGTGTGAACACTTGATTTCATTGAGCCTCAATTTCATCATCTGAAAAAAGGAGGGAATTCATTAACTTTATAAGGTGTTGTAAAGATTTAATGTAAGTGTTTATATAAAGTGACTAGCACAAAATCTGTCATATAGTAGATGTTCAACAAAAGTTTGTTTTTCTCCTTTACTTGTTCAGCTCACAGGTGGCAAAGCTGGAACCAAGGTGCTAATACCCAGACCCGTGGCCTTGTCAGTACACACCCTCTGGTTACGTGTCATTTTTCTTATTTGGATATTTTGAAGCAGATGTCTTTCATCAGACCTCTTGTTAAAGAACTGGGATTGTTCAGTTAGTAGATTTTCACTTCTCCATATGCTCTTAAAATGTTCTTTGAAGAAGTAGCTGCCAGTGTGATTGATAAATAGGCAAAACAATGGTCTCACTCCTACTAGGAGGAGTGGGGGGTGTTACCACAGCAAGGGAGTTTGTGTCTCCAACAACCCACTAGCTAGAATCAAAGAAAGAGGCAGACCCATTAGTAATAAATCTGCTGTGAACACCCAGCAGGACTGATGAAACCTGAGAAAGCCTTTAGTTATCCAACTCCAAGTACATGTGGGGAGGTGGGCTCAGGCCCCCTTTCCTTGTAGAGCCTGAACTTTAATTCTTTGTAGACTTGAGCACTGACCCAAGTGAATATGGCACCACATTGTCAAGGTCGGATCCCCCAAGTCACACCCTGTCATACTAGGTTACCATTCATGGCCTTTGCAAGAGCTCTGAAAGTTTCATTAAACCCCCACTCTTCCTTTTTCTACATAGATAATGACCTCCAATGCCTTGTTTATCTGGATAAGGGATTATGGTCCATACCCCTAAAATCATTCTTATGCCTGGCAAAGAACACCATCCGAACAATCCAAAGATTAACTCAAAATTTTTATGCACAAAACCACAATGGCTATTTTGAAACTAGTCAGAGTATTTAATTCCATGAGGAAGGCAAAAGAGTGTCTATTTGCAAATATGGGCTTATGGTTGTACTTGTTTTGACTAAGCCCAATCTTGTTTCATGGTCTTTGTATAACAGTCCAGTCTTGTTTCAGGGCCTTTGCACTCATGACGGCCTCTGCCATTATCCTTTGCCCCTACACAACCTGCTATACGGCCACTTGCCATGCGAACCACAGAAGGTCCTTTCTGATCACCGAGCTAAAGCACCCCTTCTTCACAACCATCCCCAACCCCTGATGTATTTACTTCCCAACATCTATCATTCTCTAAAATTATCTTGTGTATGTGTTTATTAATTTGGTCATTGCCTGTTTTCCCTACTAAGCTCTAAGTGACACAAAGCACCCACCCTGTCTTCTTATCCACAACAGCCAGAGAAATTTACATACAATAAAATTTGTGGAGTGAATGAATAAATGAATACATAATAGCTAATTTTATTGACGGCTTTATAGTATTATATATGCTTTTTCATTTAATACTCAAAATAACCTAAAAGTAGATACTACTATTATTTTAATTTTACAGATGAGGAAACAGAGGCCCAGAAAAGTTAGGTAACTTGCCCAAAATCAGAGACTTTGAGCCTAGACACCCCACTCAATCTATATGGTGGTCCCCTCAATAACTACTAACCTCCTTCCCAGCCCAGGTCAAACAATTTGAGAAGTGAAACAAAAGAACCAAAATGGCCCTGGGTGGTGTGGCTTAGTCGATTGAGTGCCAGCCTATGAATCAAAGGGTCATTGGTTCAATTCCCAGTCAGGGACCCCCCAGTGGGGGGACACATGAGAGGCAACCACACGTTGATGTTTCCCTCTCTTTCTCTCTCCCTTCCTCTCAGTCTAAAAATAAATAAATAAAATCTTTTAAAAATGAAGTTCAAAATAGTATCTAGGGGCAAGTGGAAATCTATTGGAGGACATGGCATTGGGCCTTGTAGGAAAATGGAATTGTTAAAGTTGAACCCTGGATTTAGTAGTCTTATACCCCTGGCCATAAGAAGCACTGAAAAGGGTATCTGTGAACATGGGCTTACAGCCAGCAGAACTCATGTGCTCAGAGGACGGGTAGCTCCCAAAAGTAAGAAAGGGTTGTCATACTAGCAGGCCCACTTATTCTTCCCAAATTTACTGATCAAATAAGTCATCCCACCTCTCCAGGGAGAGAAGAGGTAAAGGGGCACAGAAATATGAGGTTTTTCATCCCCTGAGTTGGGGGATGAAAACAGGAAGAGAACATCAGGACTGGGGGAATATCATTCTAACAAAGCCTCACAAGTATGGACTGGGGCACGTATGTGCACACACACACACACACACAGGTGTGCAAGTGCATGACCAGCACATGCACACTCCCCAGAGTGCTGAGTACACGGTTCATGCAGAATGCAGCAAGAACCAGAATCCAGATGACTGTTTCAGCTTTGCCTGGCATTACACAGCTAACTCTGGCACTTGTGATGTGTTGCTTCTGATGCTCTGACAAATGCTTCAATTCTCTGAAGTAAGATTTAAATAAATGCCATTTCTGTACTCTTTGGAGCACTGATTTTAAATAAGGCTGTAAATGTAGTTTAAATTTAAAAAAGATAAGATAAACTATGATAAAAATTGAAAAAACATGAGTGGGAGGCAATCTGGGATCCCAGCCCCACAGCTGGCAGCACGTAGAGCAGAGATGAGCCATCCCTGCTGAGCCCTGCCCAAATTTCTGACCCACAGAATCATGAGGAGTGAAATGGGTGCCGCTTTAAGCCATTAATATTGTTACACAGTAACTGATAATAGAATTTCATATATTTTATTTGATTATGATACTTTCCTCCATGAAATTGTTCCATTATGGCAGACTCTGGGAAGTGCTGGTCTAAGTAGTTAACATGGTGGATATGTTTTAGTCACAGTGAGGCAACTTTTTAAAAAGTGATAACTGTGGTCTCAGAAACCTCATCTTTTAAAAACCTAAGTTAGTCTTTCATTATCTGCATTAGTTCCAAACACTTAATTTTTTTTAAAGTTATTCATTCATTCAAAAGATACTTGCTGAGTGGTAGATTGTGTTTTCCAAAAGTAGACACAGCAATATCTCCCATACTGCTGTGACACTTCTCCCACTAAGTGGAGCATCTGTGTCCCTTCTCCAAGAACCTGAGCAAAGCTTTGTGAATTCTGGACAACAGAGACTGTAAACAGATGCTCTGTGACTTCAGAAGCTGGGTCATTAAAATGCAAGCACTTCTGCCTTGTTATCTTGGGGGATTTTCTCTGGCATCCCAGCTGCCATTTGTGAAGAAACCCAAATTAGCTCACATGGAGGGACCAGGCAGAAAGACCATGGGTAGGTATCCTGGCTGACAGCCCAACCGAGGCTCTGTCTAAAGCCAGTACCAATCAACAAACATGTGAGTGGACACCTCCTGGTGATTCCAGCAACTAGTCAATATGTAGATGTTCTGGCTGACAGTCCAGTGAAAGCCTCATTCATAGCCATCAGCACCCACCAGCCATGTGTGTGAAGACACATGCAGATAATTGCAACCCTGGCCATTGGGTCACCCCCAGCCTTCTTCTCATATATCAGAGAAGCCACAGGTATTTGGAATATAATGAAGCCATTCCCTCTGTATCATATTTTTGATCCACCAAATCCATGAGAATAATAAAATGACTGTTTTATTATCACTAAGTTTTAGAGCAGGTTTAATGCTACAAAGTAACTGCAACTAGTAGGTTACCATTGCCCACCATAAGCATGGTGCTGGGTTTGGTGGGGTGGAGAGTAGAAAGATGATTAGGACTTCAAGGGACTTACTGTTTTAACTCTCTCCTTTCACCTATGTAACGTCTATTCATTTTTGTTAGGTTGGCTTAAGTACTTCCTCCTCCAGAAAGTTTGCCCCACCAGCCATCCACCTTCAGGCTTTGTAAGTGGCCCCAGCAGGACTAAGACCACCTGGGCTTGCACCGCCACAGCTTTCACAAGGCTTTCCTTTGCCTGACTCTACTTGTTGGCTCTCCTAGGATGCACAAGCACAGTGTATGCCCCTGGAGAGAGCACACATTTATGCAATAGTAAATGTGCTAATAGATTTCCTAACATTTACTCCAAATCTGAACCATTTGTTGAAAATGTTCCATCATTACTGAAAAAAAGAAGGCACTATGCAATAACCAAGTAAATTAATCTGCTTTATTTCTCCTCAAATGTCTTTCTGCAGGTATGAAAATGAATATTATTCTCTCTCTCAAAAAATGTATGATCAAACTTTTGGCATCTCTGAGCCACCCCAGAAAAAAAAAAGTTGTCTTGGGCCACACATTACATACACAAATACTAACAAAACCCGATGAGCAAAAAGGAGGTTTTAAATAAATTAATGATTTTATGTTGGGCTGCATTCATACCCATCCTGGGCCACATGTGGCCCCTGGGTCGTGGGTTGGACAGCCCTGGTCAAATTTTGCAGACAGTCTTCTTTGTCACCTCCACCCTCATATAGCCTATACTCCAGCCATATCTACTCTGTGTCCTTCCCTAAATGACCCAGGCCTTGGCCTTGTGCCTTGTCTTCCATGGCTAGAAATTTTTCTCTTCTTCCCCTCTATCTGAAAAATTCAATTTTTCTTTTTTTGAAAATGTTTTATTGATTATGCTATTAAAGTTCTTCCATTTCTCCCTTTTATTCCCCTCCACCCTGCACACCTCCTCCCATCCTCATTCCCCCTCTTTAGTTCATGCTCATGGGTTGTATATATAAGTTCTTTGGCTCCTACATTTCCTATACTATTCTTACCCTCCCCCATCCATTTTCTACCTACCATTTATACTACTTATACTCTGTACATTTCCCCCCTCTCTCCCTGTCCCATTTCCCAGCCCTCTCTACCCCCCCCCCCACTGATAAACCTCCATGTGATCTCCATCTCGTGATTCTGTTCGTGTTCTGGTTGTTTGCTTAGTTTGGGGTGTGTGTGTGTGTGTGTGTGTGTGTGTGTGTGTGTGTGTGTGTGTTTTAAGTTCTGTTGTTAATAGCTATGAGTTTGTTGTCATTTTATTATTCATACTTTTGATCTTCTTTTTCTTAGATAAGTCCCTTTAACATTTCCTATAATAAGGGTTGGGTGATAATGAACTCCTTTAATTTGGCCTTATCTAGGAAGCACTTTATCCTCCTTTCCATTCTAAATGATAGCGTTGCTAGATAGAGTAATCTTGGATGTGGGTCTTTGCCATTCATGACTTCAAATTCTTCCCAGCCCCTTCTTGTCTACAAAGTATCTTTTGAGAAATCAGCTGATAGACTTATGGGAACTCCTTTGTAGGTAACTGTCTCCTTTTCTCTTGCTGCTTTTAAGATTTTCTCTTTATCTTTTATCTTGGGTAATGCAACTATGATGTACCTTGGTGTGTTCCTCTCTGGGTCCAACTTCTTTGGAACTCTCTGAGCTTCCTGGACTTCCTGAAAGTCTATTTCCTTTGCCAGATTGGGGAAGTTTTCCTTCATTATCTCTTCAAATAAGTTTTCAATTTCTTGCTCCTCCTCTTCTCCTTCTGACATCCCTAGGATTCAGATGTTGGAACATTCAAAGTTGTCCTGGAGGTTCCTTAGCCTCTCCTCGTTTTTTTGAATTCTTGTTTTTTCATTTGGTTGTGATTGAATATTTATTTCTTCCTTCTGGTCCACTCCATTGATTTGAGTCCCGGTTGCCTTCCCATCACTGTTGGTTCCCTGTACATTTTCATTTATTTTACTTAGCATAGCCTTCATTTTTTCCTCTATTTTGCGACCATACTCAACCAATTCTGTGATCTTCCTGATTACCAGTGTTTTGAACTGTGCATCTGATAGGTTGGCTATCTCTTTATCACTTAGTTGTATTTTTTCTGGGGCTTTAATCTATTCTTTCATTTGGGCCATATTTTTTGTCTTGGCATGCCTGTTATATAAAAGGGGTAAAGCCTTAGGTGTTTACCAGGGCAGGGCAACCCACCTTGCTATGTTGTGATGCTGTATATGGGGGAGGGGTGTGAGAGGGAACAGTGCCACTTGCTCTGCTCTCTGCTGGTTTTCAGTCACTTCCTCTGCTACCCACAATCAAATTGGCCTCTTCTGGTGCTGATTCCCAGGTAGGTGGGCTTGTGTATGTTCTAAGACCCTGTGGGTCTCTCCAACGAACTCTCCTGTGAGGCTGGGAGTTTATCCTGCTGCCTCAATCCCCACAGGTTTTCACAGTCGGAGGTTTTGAGGCTTTATTTTCCCACATTGGAACCCTGGGTTGCATGGTTTGCCTCACTCCACAGTTGTTCTTTTCAGATTATCTGGACTTGAATGTGGGACCACCTTGTCCACCAGCTGCCCCTCTCCGCCCCTCCTACTGGTCTGGATGAATGTTTCTTTTTTAACTCCTTGGTTATAAGTCTTCTTTACAGTTCGATTTTCTGTCAGTTCTTGTTGTTTTTTGTTTTTAAATTTGTTGTTATCCTTCTTTTGGTTGTGTGAGGAGGCACAGCGTGTCTACCTATGCCTCTATCTTGGCCAGAATTCTCAAATTCATTCTTTTTTCAAGAGGAAATTCACATTACCTCCTTTGTGAAAACATGTACAAATGTTAAGGACAGTATTTTGTTATTGTTGTTCCCTCTTCCCTCTCCATAGCATCTTATAGTTTCCTCCGTTACTGCAACATGTTCATTGTAATTAGTTGTATACACTCGATTATCATATCGGGTTTTCCACTCCATCCATTCCACAATCCAGAGAGGCTCCCCTGTAATCCCTGGTGGATGAAGCTCTATTTCATTGGCTACACTGTTGTGTTCCTATAGGTCAAAACATTTTCAAGAACTACAGCACTTTTAATATTGGTCTATTTTTTCAGCCTCTTACCTGTGGAAGTTGACAAGAAGATAAACTTAATAAGAGACTCACATTATCTCCTTTTTTTTACAGTGTATTTTTTTAAAGTAATGTATATTTTTAAAGTAGGGTATAATTAACATACAGTATCTTATTAGGTTCGGGTGTGCATTATAGTGATTCAATATTTATATACATTATGAAATGATCCCTACAATAAGTCTAGTTACCATCTGTCACCACAGAATTATTGCACTATTATTGACTATATTCCCTTTGCTTTACATTACATCCCTCTGACTTATTTATTTTAGTATATTTTCTGCCAAAGCAAGCACATGACTTATTTATTTTTTTAACTGGAACTTTTTGCCAAGAGATTCTCCTAGCTCCTCATTAGTGATTATTCTATGCCGCAAGCAATTCCCACCTACAAGGCCACAAGTGGTACCTCAGAGCTGGGATCCACACAGCTGACATCAGTAGTTCAGGTCCTCACCATGCTTGCTGGTACTTCTGTCTCCCCACAACTAGCCTCTGAGGGCCAGAACCTTGTCCTTATTGTCCACAGACCCATCTGAGCATTACCATGGCACCTGGCACCTATTAGGAACTCAATGACTGAATAAATAATTGATGATTTAGAGTATCTTTCAAAAGGATTCTAGCTATTATACAATCAACATGTTTTTTTTAATAAACTCTTTTTTTATTTTTTTAAAGATTTTATTTATTTATCTTTAGAGGGGAAGGAGAGAGGGAGAGAAACATCAATGTATGGTTGCCTCTAGTGAATCCCCTGCTGGGAACTGGCCTGCAGGGAACTGGCCTGCAACCCAGGCATGTGCCCTGACTGGGAATTGAACCACGATCCTCTGGTTCACAGGCCTGTGCTCAATCCACTGAGCTATACCAGCCAGGGCACAATCAACATGTTTTAACTCCCAACTTTTAAATAAGCTCAAAGGCTAGAGTGGCTTGTACATAATTTTGGGATTGCTAGAAAATATTGTACCCCATATACATTTTCTCTAACAGGAATGGATTTAGATTCTAAACATATGCTTGTTATCCCCACTGTTGTGATACATAATTGCTCTTCTCCAAGAACACTTAACACAGTGGGCAAGGCTTCAAATAATATTACATAAGATATTAGGGATCCAACATTTATCAAAATAACATGGCACTGCCTTATCTATGAGGTCCTCTTCTACCACTATGGAAATGATATCAGCTATCAACAAGAGGGTATATTTGACTTTTCCTTAGAACTCTCCCCAAAACAGAAACCTGACCTTACCTCAGTGTATGTCATATTTGGTATGAAATTGATAACATTTTCATCAACAGCACATGAACTAGGAGTCAAATGTTAAAAATTAAACACAACACTGCAGCTTGAGAAATGCATACACTGTTTGAATACCTTTTACCTCATCAGAGATAGACTGAAGAATCTCTATTCCCTTTAGTTATGTTCACTGGAATGTAATAAGTCAACTCTTTATTTCTAAAGCATTATAACATGTGGACGGTATCCTAAATATAGCATTTAAAATAAGACCCTAAAATAAGATTCTAATGTTTTCTACACTTACTTGGATGTGATGTAGGCAATACTGATAAAATTGCTCTAAGGTGTGGTATAGTTTATATGATTAAATGCTTTATTCACACTCATATGTCAATCTATTAGTGCGCTGTTAATTCAAATGTTGCTGTGATGTATTTTACCCCCGTTATCACATTCATCACAGGTGGAGGTGAAACTTAGACAAAGGTGTATGTTCTCATTAATGATGAGTGGCCTATTCATCTTACTAGAATGTAATTAATGTTAGTTACAATCCTTAATTTTTCACTGTTTGTCACAATGCATATTTAGCATTTCTCTTGTCCTTTATCAACTGCCTCCCTCTTATCACACAGCCAGTTCAAAAAGACACATTTAACCAAATCTGGCACTTCATCTTTCAAGTATTTTAGACACGTATGTTTCTGGATGTTTGTGTCAGTTTCCACACTACGAGACTTCAGAGTGGATTTAGCCGGTGCGAAAACAACATTAAAGGGGCCGTTTGGTCCATCTTACTTTTTAATATATAAGACTTATATAATTCACTTACTAAATTAAATTTTAAAACTTAAACGGAGATGTTCTTATATTCTGTACCTCAGCATCTACTGAATAGAATTGTTTGTAGATTTCAGGGGGGGAAGAGCGTTTTAAAAATACTTGCATTGCTATGTATTGCAGAAAAGCATACATACATCCATACCTAATAACTAGTATTCTCTCTACTAGACCCTACAAAATGGGCTATATATATGGTAACTCATTTTCACTTCATAACAATTCCCACTGACAGGTTTTGAGGTAGATACTATTTTTATTCCTATTTACAGCTGAGGAAATGGAAAGCCAGAGAGGTTAAGTAACTGGCTCAAAACCACACAGCCACTGAGTGATGGCACAGAGGTCCGGGCCCCGACTGCCTGACTCCAGAGCTTGTGCCCTCGGCCCTGCTGTGCTTTCTCGTGTCTTCATAATTTCCCATGAACCTCACCAGTCAGTGACAGTGCGTTAAATAAGCACAAAGGTTCTGAACTAAGGTTCTGAATTTTGTTATACTTAACAATCACTTGTCATCATTTTGCTTTAATAGTACTCTAATTACACAAATGTCTTGAGCATAATATCCATATACTATTTGTAAAACAATGAACTTTTAGCTCTTTGAGGTCAGGAAAGTCACTTTAAATGAGTTTATCCTCCTCATATCTGGACAAATACCTGTGCACAGTAAGTGTTTAGTAAATATTTTTTAAATGAATATTTTACATTTAGGATTCAAAGAACAATGAAAGATAAATTCCGGTCTTATACAAATTACAGTTTTAAGGCTGAGTAATCATGTATTTCAAAGATTTTCAGATGAAATTCAAGCATTTGGCTGTGTCTCCTCCACTCCGAATATCAAAGTTGAAAATTCAGTTGGCCATTTGTGTTTTTCTCAGAATATAGTTATTTGATATTGAAATAGGTATGCTCTTAACCCACAACTCAGTTTTCAAAAACTAATTCTCTACTTTTCTATAATGGAACGAAGTTTCTATTGCAATAAAAATTTAAGCCTTGCCCTGAGTGGTGTGGGTCAGTTGGTGGGGCGTCATTCCACAGTGGCCCATTTGATTACCAGTCAGGGCACGTGCCTGAGTTGCCGGTTCAGTCCCCAGTCTGGGCGTCTGTGAAAGGCAAACAATGGCTGTTTCTCTCTCACATCGATGTTTCTCTCCCTCCTGTCACCTCTCTAAAAAAATCAATCAATAAATAATCTTTTTAAAAAATATTAAGCCTTCATTCTGCCTTCTAATGGAGAACGTTTTCCAATTTATAATGAAGTGAGAGTTTGCCTAATTGATTCAAGGTAAATTTGGTCCATTTAGCATCTCTCTTTCTCCCGGGGGGATGCATGTCATCTATGTTCTCAGGAGTAGGTAGCATCATGGCATCTAGGGGAGGCCTCTCGTCCTCGGCCTTCATCTGTCCACCTGGGCATCTTCAGAAACACAGGTACCCTGAGTGGTTCTCACTTATCTTCTTGTCTCCATGCCAGCACTTAGCAGCGTGGCAACATTCCTCCCTGGCCTCCAGCTCTCCTGCACGCATTCCTTATCTGCGGCTACCTCCCCTGTACCAGCCATAGGGCAGCCCCAGGTCAGCCAGCTCTTGTCATCATGCCCAGGCTGCAGGGGGGTGAGGGCGGGCTCGGAGGAAACCATTTCACTGCTGTTGTGTCCTCTCAAGGCCTGCAAGTGCCTTAGGAGTCTACACATTTCACAGGACTAGAAGCGTAACAGCCGTCTGCGGTGATTCCACGGGCGGCTCTGTGCTGCCCCCTGGGGGACCAGAGAGCAGGAAATTGCAGATCCCTAATTTTTTTTTTTGGGGGGGGGGTGTCTATCACAAGCACGCACGCACGCAGGCACACGTGTGCGCGTACACAATTGGCAGAAGGCGCCGTACAGAAACCCCTTAGCGAGGAACAGTCGCTAACTTCTCTTGATATTCTCAAACTTTTTTTTTCTCTCACCACACAGATCGGAAAATCTTTCTTTTGGGTACGTGGAGGCTGTAAGAGGAGCTGCTTCTCCTAAACCGAGTGTTCTCCAGCAGAGATCCTGTTTCACACGCACACCGCGGCTTAGGTCTTCACAGCTAAGGTTTTGATCCAGCCCACCCATGACCTTGGGTGTGAGGAGATGTGGGAAAGGGGAAAATGCTATTCCACGGTACTCTTGTCTCGGTACTATATGGGGAAGCGCGTACATCTGCCTCACTAGTTGAATGCCTTCTATCTCCTATAAACACCTATTTAATAGCCCTAAAGATGATCCTCAGTCCTTTCTGGTGTTTATTAGCTACTGTATTGATATTCTTCCATTTCTCTAAGCTTTTCTTCTTTTCTCTATTTATTTTCCAAACAGTTTTCCAAAGGAAAAGCTGATTGAATTCGAACATACAGAACCGTGCAAAGTGGGTTAAAACATTGGTGCTCTCTTACACTGTCGGGGAGGGACAATTGCCTGGCCAAATTGGCTGAAAGTCCTTTTAAAAAATACCAAAGGAAACTCAAGCAACCTTCTGTATTTGTTCTGTTTTAATGCAGATTTGGGCCTAGCGACTGTCATACTGTCAACATTTTAAATGACAGGAGATGTTTTAATGAATACGTCTATGATATAAAATCTTTCACGCCAAACTCACACGGAGCTCGTTCTCTGTGTCTCCACATGCCTGGTGCCTCTGAACGCAGTGAACTCGAGAGCACTGAGAATGCTCGCACGCAGGAAGGAAGATGAAACACGTGTTATCTGCCCACAAAGCCGTGTGCCCCCCACACGTGCATGTCCTCACAGGTTACCAGGGGCTCCTGAAATCACTCAGAGACCACCCGAGAAAGTCGCAAGCTGTCGGTTAAACAAGGCCTGCTTTGTTTTATGTAGACTTTGCTTTTCCTTCTCCAGTTTCCTCCCAAGGAAACTTGGACCATTTCTATTTAGACCCTGGGACACTGGAAAGTAGAAAATATTTTTTATCTCTGTTTTAAGTAGGAGAGGCACCTATTGTCTGAATCACCTTCCAACCTCTGCGCAGGAGACCAGCAAGGCAACAACCATACATCTCTCCGCCAGCAGAGGATGACTGAAATCGTCCCCCTCTGACACAGGATGCAAAGTGGTGAGTCAGCCCGTCTCTGCCAACCTGTGAACCAGCCCTGAGGTGCGATGCCACCTGTTCTTGTTTAATCCACCCCTGCCTAGACGTTAACTAGACTGATGGCAGCCGCACGAGACCTTGCATGCAGCCCACCACAACCTCTGGACACTGGCTCCCTGAAAGGAATCGGTGGTCCTCCCTCTGGTTTCCCACCTTCTCCATGTGAGCCTTCTGCAGCGATGGTGGTCTGCCCAGACAGATCTGGGTGAGTCTTTCTCTCTGCGTGTAGCGTCTGACCAGTGTGTGTCTGCCACACACCAAAGCCCTTCTTTCCCTGTCCAAGAAGAGGCGTCCCTGTCAGAACGAGGCTCTGAGCTTTGTACGACCAAAAGCCTTTGATTAAATCAGACCCAGTCCTTCTACTTGCCATGGTATTGTGTGACCTGGGAAAGCAGTGGGGCTACAAAACAGCCCAATTTGTCGCTAGGTGGGCTGACAAAGCAGGGCTAAACACACGGTTGATTTCAAGCTACGTTACATCTCCAAGTTGCAAAGCTAGCGATAAAGCAAGCCAGAAAAGCATCCCCGTAGGTGAATATTTCTCACAGACAGAGGCCACTCTGCCTCTGAGAGGACTGTTGTCCTTCCCACTGGGAGTTTTTAAGCCACTTAGGGGCAGCGACCATTTGAACAGAAAATTGTTCCTGTTTCTAAATGATTTTTTTAAAGGAAGGAAAGAAAGAAAAGAAAAGAAAAAAAGAAAGAAAGAAAAGGATCCCAGAAAAGATGCTGCTTTTCTGACATCCAACCCATAAAACACACACCTGGTCACACAAAAAGAGGCCCGTTTACAAGAATTAACTTAAATGGATATGTGCTTACTCCACTCTTCACCTGCTGATTGCTCCATGGCCGCGCTCTGTTCTCCTCGGGCAGGGCTAAGCGTGAGCTCGCCAGCCTCTTAGTCCTCCAGAGAGAAGCGGGAGAGCTCCACTTACAGCCTTCCTTACTAGAGGCCCACCCGGCAGCCTCCTCCGAGCCGCAGTGAGACCTGGGGTGCCATGGGTAATCATCTGGGACCACTTTAACTCAGTGTCCTTTAAAGAATTTTCAGCATTCATTTTGAGGGGAAAAAGCGGTGAACGCTGAACAGGTGAAGAACATAAGAGGGCATGGGGACAGCTTCCCCGGAATAAAACCAAAGCCTGAATTTACTTGATTATCCTCTCCTCAGGTGGCATTTTGGTTTCCATCCACTGTTCCTCAGACATGCCCCTTGCACAGGGATCCCTCCAAAACTTCCCCCCCCCCCCCGTATAGCAACAGATTGCTTCCCTGTGCAATGTACCCTGAAATGTACCCTCGATGCGATCTTCTCCATCTCCTTACGTTTCCATTATGTTTTAAAAGTCCTTATAAGGTGATGCCTCCAGCACCCCCTGCCTGGCTCAAACCTGACTCCAACTCTACTGCTCTATCCAGCCTTATCACTGACTAGGCCTAACATCTGACCCAAAGGGTAGATTTGATGGTGAAGAGGTCCAAGCAGCAGCTACTGAGGAGCAGGTGAGGACAATGCAGTTAAGATCCAAAGTCAGGGAATTCACAGGATAGGAAGTCGCCATCTACATGCTCCTCCCTAAAGGCTGGGACCAGCATTGTGATCGCGAGAGGGTCCTGAGGTGACAATGCACGGAGGGTCCTTGAACCACCTCTGCCACACAGAGGGCTTCGCTCTGCACCCTCAAGATCTGGGCCCATCCACCACGTCACTGTACAAGTCTGGTCTTTGCAGCAAATGAAAGGACCTATAGTCACTTAAATTCAAGTTTCACCATTTCTTTAGCCCACTGACATTAGAGTTCTTTTTTGTTTGTTTGTTTTTTTCAGTGACATTGAATATTGGTATGTATTATGAAGAGCTATAAAATCAGGAAAGAACGAGATGCTGTTATTGACATGGGGTGTGTCCGAGGGCACATTTGCAGTGAAAATGAGTTCCTAACTCAGTCCCACATGGGTGGTTGCTCAGCATCACCAACCACTGGTTAATTCATTAATATTATTCAGTGAAAAACATTCCTTCCGTTTCATTTGTTAATAAATCTATTTTCATTCTCATGGAAATCAGTCCCTTTCAAGTTCATTTAAAAAGAATATTTCATATCTTTCTAGTATGGGAAGTGATTTTATTTAAATATTGCAATGACTAAATTGAGAACTTACACCTTTCATCTTTAAAGGTAACTAACTTCCTTGAGGTTCTTGAATGCTTTGTGGTCACAAGAGGTTGCAAAATGAGAAAACATGACACAGGAATAAAATAAAATGGAAACTGGTTGCAATGACGCTGGTCCTGTTGGTGTTTTTTCTGGTGAATCAATGAAATAGTAGGAATTTATATTTAAGTTTCAAAGTATATTAGGGTATCATCTGCCTGATAAGGAGAGAAATAAATGTGGTATAGAAATAAACATCAGTAAGGGAATGTTTGTTGTTAATTTTTTAAAAGAGTTTATTTATTTACTTTGAGAGGGGAAAGGAGAGCGAAACACATCAAGGTGTGGTTGCTTCTCATGCGCCCCCTACTGGCGACCTGGCCCACAACCCACGTACGTACCCTGACTGGTTATCAAACCCCTGACTCTTTGGTTCACCGGCTGGTACTCAATCCACTGAGCAACACCAGCCAGGGCTGCTGTTAAATTTTTAACCCTAGGCAACTGTCATTGAGTTTTTCTTAGTAAAAATAAATAAACAAAGGTCCAAAAATAGATTCTATAGTGTGCAGTGCACCCGAGAGGAGTATTTGATGGAGTGTTTTGGGGGCGTACTACCACGTCCATAATGGGAACCACGGGGACTATGCAATCAAGTCACTTGTATTTTTCACCCATTTTAAAGCCTAACAGAAGAGGCAACATTTGCGTATGCCTGAGACCTGCAGTTGTTAGCTCTTTGTTTTACTTTTCAGTGTTTCCTCCTCCCCCCCCAAGCTAATGTTTAAGGTACTTAAAAATAGTAGTATCAAAATAGTAGTACTTAAAACTAGCGGTAAATTTTGTATAGTAGTACATCTTTTCATTGTTACACTGGTCCTCGTTTTGTATCCACTTAGAACGGATCAGAGAGGGAAAAGAAATAGCACCGTGCCGTCGCGGAGGCCGTGCGCGCCGGTGCCGCCCGCGGTGGTCGGGGAGGCGCCGGAAGCTGCGCCCCCCCAGGCGAGCACGCGGCCCCCGTGGAGCCTGGCAGGGATCCCTTGCAGCAGGCCGTGGCGTGAGTCAACCTGGCTGGTGGAAATACTTGTACATCATGAGAGAATTTTAATAATGATTATTTTCAGTAGCAGAGTAGAGTCAAGCCCTCAAAAAGAGGAAGTTTTCATTGGTAAGGCATTTCATTTAAACACTGAAATCTGGGGTAATGTGAAGTATGAAATAAGTTTTGAAAGGAAGCTGATGATTAAGAAGAAATGCAGTGGGCATTTAATAAGTGGAGGAACCGCAAGATAATTAACTGGCATGCATAAAGATTCATGCTTTATACCAAAATTTTAATTTTGCACATAAATGTGCCTGATGTAGGCAGCATTTAATCACCTAGCTGACAGGAGTAACTACTTTCATTTAACCTTGACTGAAGATCATGAATTCTAACAGGTTTAATTGGATACATCATTTAACAGAATGAACAGAGCAAATTTTTCTCAATTCATAGGTTCTGATTGACATGCACCAGCAATAAGGCGTTGCACAATTACGGCTGCTCTGCATTCCTGCCCTGGGCAGCGATTGCCATAGTGACGCGGCACCACCGGGTCGCCGGGGCACGGGAGCTGTGTTGCGTTGCCCCTTGTTTTGAAAAGGGCAGTATTAAAAAAAAAAAAAAAGAAGAAAGAAAGAAAAAAGGAAGGAAGGAAAGGAAAAAAGAGAAGGGAACTGGAAAAGAGAGGGGTTTGGGCACAATTTTTTTTCATATTAATCACATTGTTAGGCACGTGCTGAGGAGAAGGGGTATTTCTTGTTATCAGCCACGTGGAAAAATGCGGGAGTAATGACATTATCTTTTATCTGTTTAGCCCTTCTTTTCAAAGTGTCAGAAAGGACGATAGTCAAACAAAACAGACTCAGAAGAGAGAACCTGAAAGAAAGCCATGCCAGCTTGAAGCCTCCAGTCCTTCTAAAGGAAATGCAGTGCGATTCGAGCCCGTGGTGCTGCTTCCTCCGAACGGAGCAGGAGTCCTGCTCCACACCTCCAGAGTCCAAAATGTTTGGGCCGGGGCTGGGCCCCCCAGGGACGCGGGTGGGGACCCTGGGTATGAGTGAAAATAGAAAAGATAGGATTTGAAATGGTTCCCTTTCTCTCTTCTCTGCTTCACTAACAGAAACCTAAATGAATCCAGGAAAATAAAAGGCAAGTTCCAAAATAAAATTGTAAAACCTGTTCTCCTCATCAAGTGAACATCGAACCTCAGGC
Organism: Artibeus jamaicensis; assembly: GCF_021234435.1. Taxonomy (NCBI): domain Eukaryota; kingdom Metazoa; phylum Chordata; class Mammalia; order Chiroptera; family Phyllostomidae; genus Artibeus; species Artibeus jamaicensis. Next base: position 11,148,739 of record NW_026521814.1, on the reverse strand, counting down.
AACTCTGAATCCTCTATTCCTTGGCCAGTCTGGAATACCTCTATTACCTTTGTAAATATTCCAGAGAGATTCATAAGATCCATACTTGAGAGATACTCTGCAAGTCCTGCTAGTTTCAGGTATGAAAATAAAAATTAAAAGCACCAAATTTTAAAGACCTTTCTCTACAAGGCAAACATCTTTGCTTTCATTCTTGTTCAGCAAATCTATTCAATTGTCAAAATACCTGCAGGCTCCGTGAGTTGCACCCTCTGCTCCTCCCCCCATGTTACTGTGTGATTTGTTCATTGTTACATTGATTTGTTCATTGATTGTTCCTTTCACCTGTCACCTTCTCCTTATACAAACCCCCTAACACCACCTAAATTGGGGGCTTCTGGAGAACAGACACTATATCCTTCATTTCCATAACCCCGGTTCCTGGAATAGTGCCTAGTGTCTAACCCTGAATAGGGGAGGGGGAATGTTTGAGTTCTGCTTCTGCTTTTCTCCTCCCGTCTTTTGTCTTTCCCTTCCCCTCACCCAGTCTTTCTGCCTTTCTCTCTTTGCTAAACTTTGCAAATATGTATTTATTCATCAGAGGTTTACTATGTTTCACCAGCCTGCCAAGCAATATGCAGGGTGCCGGTGCTTCCAAGATGAATTTCCAGACAAAGTTTCTCTCCTGCAGTAGTTCATGGTCTAGTCTCATGGGGGAAGGTGGGACGGGGTGGATGAATGAGAAATATATCATTACAATATAATGTTATTTCTACTGAACTCTGATGAGCAACAAAGCTGGGCATACTAAGCGGAGGGTGGAGGTGTGACTACGTTTGCCTGGGGTTGAGAAAGCTTTTGCAGAGGAGGCGACGTGTTCCAATGAGGAGCAAGTTCTTGAAGCCTGGAAGATTCAGCAGAGAAAAGAGGCTTTACAAGGTTCCAGGGCATGAAATAGCATGGTTTACTGTAGGAACAGAAAGTGATTCTGTGAGCGTGGGTGGGTGCGGGTAGGGAAGCATTGCAACGAAGTTTGAGGTAGGCAGGAGCCAGGCCCAGAGATTCCTGTGTGATATTCCAAGGAGTCTGGACTCCAACCTAGAGATGAGGGGGAGCAGTAAGGAGGATTCGTCAGGGCCGGATCAGTCTGTGTTCTAGAGACATAGTTCTGATACGTGGTGTGAGGGATGGATTTGAGTGTGAAAAGAATAAAAAAGTCCCTCCTTCCCTCTCCCCTCTCCGTCCACGTGGCTTCTGAAATTCCTGCTTCTTTCTTTTCTTTCTTACCACCTTTCCAGTCCCCATCTTTTTTTTCCCACCAAAAAGAACTCAAATGACCTTCCAAAATTTTTTTGAACCATAAATCTTTGAAATTTGGTAACGGCCCACAAAAGGTTCCAAGTCTCAAGCTGGCACTGTGTGCCCACAAGTTTCTAGCTGCTCTTCTCCATTCTGCTTGGGGAGAGAGCAGCAGGAAAAGGTCTCGGCAGGAAGAATTAGGTTAGAGACTAGGAGGACATGTGGAGAGACTTCTCAGCCCTACTTTTCCCCAGGTTCCGTGGATCTTTGGAGACTGCTGAGGGGATTCCAGCCCAGCACTGGGTCCCCATGGGCTCCTGAGGCACCTGGGCCGAAGAGAAAACCCTGTCCCCATAGGTGCCAGCCCTCAGGGCTCTCCCTCTTAGCGCCCAACATCAAGCGCTCTGCCCTCTGACCTGCCTTAGTCACAAAACCAGAGGCTAGCCCACCACCGGACAGTGCAGCTGTGAGGAGCGGTGTCCCTCCCAGACTCACCCTCTGGCAGGGCACCCAGGGCAATAACTTCCAGGAGGAATGGGAATGGCACTCCCTCGGGGCCGTTAATAAAGGGAGAATTTAAGTAAAAGCCTGAGTCACTGCCCTCTCCCTCCCCTCCCCAGAAACAAGGGACTTCTCAGTTCCTTAGTCTCAGTATCCTCAAAATTGGCTATAAACTCCCTTCTTTTAGTTGCCCTCATTTGCATATCAACTTGCCTGTCTTACTATATTGTAAGTCTGTGAGGTCAAGGGGCCATACCTTCTTCATCTTTGTACCATCCCTCTATTTCAAGTTCATAGCCCAATATCTGCACCTGGTAGCTGTTATGGGTTGCACTGTGTGCCCGCAAAACTTCTATGTTGAAATGCCAATCCCTGGTACCTCAGAGTGTGACTAATTTTGGAGACAGGGCCTTCACAGAGTTAGTCAAGTTCAAATGAGATCATTGGAGTGGGCCCTGATCAAATAGGACTGGTGTCCTCATGAGAATGGTAAACTGGTAGACACGCATGGAGGAAGAGCGCCACGTGGGGGTGAAGGCAGAGAGCAGGGTGATGCACCTGCCAGCCAGGGAAGGCCAAAGACTGCCAGCAAACCAGCAGAAGCCGGGCAGGTGTGGGACCGAGTGCCCCACAGCGCTGTCTCAGAAGGAACCAGCCCGCCAACACCTGACCTCTGACTTGTCGCCTCCAGAACTGGGAGACAACAAATACATGTTGTTTGAGCCGCCTGGTTGATGGAACTTTGTTACAGTGGCCCTAGCAAACTAATACAGTAGCCATTGTCTAATAAATTATTAAGCAGAGGGTTGTAGAAGTCAGGGATGATGTTTTTCTTGAGGAAAGGTCGCCCACTTCACCATCTGTGTTTTCATCAGTGCAAGTCGACAACATGAGATAATAAATAAACTCCGCAACACCTGGTCTTTCCTCCTAATTCCATTCCGAGGTCAGTCTGGGCTTTGCCGGTGTACAGCCAACAGCAGCTTTCTGAAGAGAATTCACCAGGCTGCAGTTGGGCTGCTTGCCTGGCTTGAGGAATTTTAAAGTGGTGCCTAGACCAGGGCTGGTGTAAGAAATCCTTTACAGGCCCAAGAAATACGGACATCCTGACTGAGGCTCTTCTCTAAGGTTCTAGCAACAATTCTTCCCCGTTTTCTGTCAGGCCCTTGGCCTCAGTTTCCCTGAGTGTAAAAGAGACTGACAGATAACAGCTCAGCAGTCCCTAAGGAGCAGGTCTTCATACCACAGTAGCTTTGAGATTCTCAAACAAGTCACATACCTGAGGAGAGTTTTCCAATTATTTTCAGGGTTCGTGTTTTTTTAATAAAAATATCATGAGCAAAATTCCGTACAATGCCATATTTACAAATGCCTTCCCAATAGACCGTGAGAGCACAAGCGGTTTCCCTGCCTTGCTGGAGGCTCTTTGTAAACATTAAATGAGCAGATGATTTATTGAGAGAGAACGGAGTCAGAGACGCACACACCCATGAACAGTTTGTGCCACTCGGACGGTGAGTCTTCCCGAGCGCTGCCTCTTCTGTCGCGCATCTCCCTGGTCTCAGCCCTCCCCCAAGAACCACCCAGGTCTCTTGAACTCACAGCCTTCATTTTCCCACCCGTTCTGTCCACTCACCCTAGGGGAGCCCCACTGTCCCTGCGGCCATGTCACTGGGACCCCCAATCTCCTTGGCTCTCTTTCCCTGTTATGGCCCCAGCTGGGGGTTCAGCTTTTGCTGGCCCCGCCCCAGCTCCCAGGGCCCCCACTCCCTCCCTCTGCGCTGTCGATTCATCATTGCTCTTCAGATCTCACCTGAAAAGCTTCCCCCTGGGCTTTATCTGGAGGTCAGCTCCTCATGCAAAATGTTTTGGGACACTTTGCATTAAGGGTGTTATTGGCACTAACGATATACACAAATCAATTGTATTAAATCCTCATGACTTCAAGTAATTTTTCTAGGAAAACAACATTCTCCACTTCCCCCCAGGATTTGAATGTGTGTGTATGTTGGCTTTTTCCTCGGTGCTGTTTTGAACCAACAACAAAAATGACGAACGCCGCTGAATATCCTTTTCTTCCATTTTCCCCACCGCACCTCCTCATTGTGTGAATTGGCACCGTCTCCTGAACGCCATTGTGTTTACTTCTGGGGCACACTGTCTCATTTCACTTTCTGCAATACAAAATAAGTCAGCGGTGATACTTTTACTTGTTCTGACAATGTCCGAAGTTGTCTCTCACTGTTTGTATTTAAAGGAACTAGACACAAACCTGGCTGCCTTAACCATGGCCTCTGCGAGGGCTACAGCTGAGAAAATCCGCTGTCAGGAAGAAGTGAATAGAACTAACAAGACTATTGAGCTGGCCAACAGATTAGTGAAAGGTCTGGAGGTGAGGTCCTACAGGGCAGACTAATGAAGCAGGCTGCAGAAAGCACTTCTTTGTTATCCACTACTGATCTGGCAATAACAGCAGCACTTAGCAAAGAGCCTGATGAGCTGAAAAAATTATGTCATTATCATTCATTTTTTTCATAATAGAAACATGTTTTTGACCTTTACATTTTCTTACATTTTACCATGCTGTGGACCGTATTAACTGTAAGATTACCTAGTGACTAGCACATTCGTGAAGCCCTACGGGAAAGGGGACGGCCATTCTTTCTTGAGTATTGACAAATAAAGTTGATGCCATAAAAAAGGCAAAGACTTTATTTGGAACAATTAGACGATGCTAATGATAGCGCCCTAGGTTGGTGTACCACGAAGCGCGATGCAGTTCGTCCGACTTAGTTAAGGAATATGATAATGCCCTAATTATCTGCCTAAGATGTGCCCTGGATATCACGGAGGAGACAAAGAGTACAGAGTGGCAAACCACGAATTATCCGAAATAATCCACATTGTTAAAGGTTGGCTCCTGAGAAAGTCTGGTCACTGGCAGCTTTCGCATTTGCCATTCATCTGTTGTTAATTTGATCTTTTGTAGATATTTAAATTTTTTCCTTGGGTTAACATTTGTTGGGAGAATGTCTCTTCCTGTTCCCAGCCATTGTCGGAGGCATGTTTTTCAACCCACGGCTCTCCATGCCCTCCTTTTATGCTGGTCACCAGACTTGCAGTGGGCCGAGAAAGCATCAACCCATGCTAATTAAACAGATTTATCCAACTGGATATTGTTAGGAGAATTTAAAATATAAATTGATGAGCGCCTGTTTAGTGCCATTTGAAGTAAGAATTGAAAGGATTTATCGGCCGAGAAAGCAAAGTCTCAGTGTCTTAGATAAAAGCCAGAAAAATCTAATGAATTTAAATGTAACCCACCGGGGTAGCCATATTTGTTCTCACCGTGAGACACTGTCTCTCAAATTAATGGAAGTAAATTACTATCTTCATCTGGCAAATCTATCACTGTTTTATCGAATCCGGTTGCCAGCTCACAAACAGAGGAGGGAAAACAGCAGAGGAGTAGCAGTGGATTTCTTCTATTCCCAGGAGTAGTGGGAACCCCTCCTCTAAAACGACGTCCACGCCTGGGCCTCGCTGACTGAGTTTCACTCCATTTCGTGGAGCTCTTTGTGCAAAAAATACCTGTCAGAACAAGCTCAAGGCAAGAGCCCCGCTCTGAGCTCAGAGAGTGTGGGCTCTCTTCCAACGTTTCCCATGCCTTCTGTGCTACCCTTTCTGACAGAATGAATCTGTGGCCTCCAGAGAACACTCTGCCAGGGCTGAGAACACAGGACACCTGCGGGAAGACCTGCCTCCCCTCAGCTGCTTTGACTTTGTATGTTGGCTCCTTTGCAAGCCACACTGGCGTCTGACTTGTTGAGAAACCAACTCACCATAAGTAACCTGTCAGCAAGTAAATTCTACCACCCCGTGGTGGAAACGCTCAGTGTGTCTGCTCCAAGTCTTCTTTGGTGAAACACTTGTGCCACTTATTTGGAGGCATTTTGTAGCAAATGAAAGCCCTGGAGACTGTGTGGCAGCGCAGCATCGCACGCACTGCTGTGCTTACCTCCATATGACAGAGCCCAGCCACATCCGGGTCACACAGCACCGCCGTCTCTGCTCGTCTGGCGAACTGCGCAGGGACGGCTTCTTTCCTGCAAGCATGTCTTTCTTAAGTGGTGCAGCCCCAGGACTCAAATATGTTTTGATATTTAGCCCATTAAATATTACCAGCCCAGAAATGGAGTTTGCTTAAAAATCTTCCTTTTCTCTTTTTTAACTCTGTTCTCCTTTTGTACTTTTATATTTTCTTTCCTTTCAGTTTTTCTTTTCTTCATTACTATTTCCTTCTACTTCTTTACTTTTATTTCAGCTTTACTGAGGCATAATTGACAAATAAAACTGTGAGACTTAAGTGTACATCATGGTAATTTGATTTGTGTGTGTATGTGTGTGTGTATACACAATGAGTTCATTAATATGTCCATCACCTAACACCTATCTTTTTATTTTCTTGGTGAGAACATTTACGTTCTACTCTCTCAGCAAATTTTAACCACACAATACAGTGTTATTAACTACACTCACCATGTTAGACATTATAACCTGAGACCTTACTCAGCTTAACTTTGGCCTTTTTACCAACCTCTCTCTCTTCCCCTTACTCCAGCCCCTGGCAACACTTTTCTACTCTGTTTCTAAATTTGACCTTTTTTATCTTGTTTATTTTATATTTTCTCATTTTATTTTATTATGTTATTACACTTGTCCTGATTTTTCCCCCTTTGCCCCTCTCCACCCAGCACTTCCTACTCCCTCAGGCAAACCCCGACCATTTTTCAGGTCCTTGGGTCACATGTAGAAGTTTTTTGGCAACTCCAGTTCCTATCCTGTACTTTACACACTCATGGTTATTTGTAATTACCTATTTGTACGTCTTAATCCCCTCACCTCTTCACCCATTTCTCCAAACTCCCCTCCCAACTGGCAACCATTAAACATATCCATGATTCCGTCTCTGTTCTTCTTGTTTGCTTAGTTTGGTTTTGGGTTTTTTTTAGATGCAGTCGTTGATAGATATGTATTTATCACCATTTTATTGTTCATAGTTTTGATCTCCTTTTTCTTAAATAAGTTCCTTTTACATTTCATATACAAATGGTTTGGTGATGATGAACTCCTTCAGTTTTTTCTTGTCTGGGAAGCTCTTTATCTTCCTTCTAAATGATATCTTTGCTGGGTAGAGCAATCTGGGCTATAGGTCCCTACTTTTCATGGCTTTGAATATTTCTTGCCAATTCTTTCTAGCCTGCAAAATTTCTTTTGAAAAATCAGCTGACAGTCTTATGGGAACTCCCCTGTAGATAACTAACTGCTTTTCTTTTGCTGCTTTTAAGATTCTTTCTTTATCTTTAATCTTTGGTATTTTAATTATGATGTGTCTTGGAGTGGGCAGCTATCACCTACGAGCACTCAAAATGTGGTCCATGTGCCAGGCATTGTCCTAAACACTCTCCATGTATTAACTTATTTAGTCTTCACAGAACTCTATCCAAAGTTAACAAAAGTGAGTCCCATTTTGCAGACTAAGAAACTGAGGTGAAGTGACGAGTCCGGGTCACGTGACCAGGATCAACCACAGGCGTTCTGGCAGCAATGTCTGTCATCCTGACACTGTGTGATGTTGGAAGCTTTTTGCTGGAATTGAACTTCCTTCTTTCACATATCTAATAACTCACAGATCCCATTCACAGCCCCGACTCCCTTCCTGCTGGCCCATTTCTATTCCCAAAACCAACCCAGCTGGAAGCTCCACTCCTTATATGTAGCACACTCTGTACTGAATTCATTATTCCCTCATTCCTCTTAGCTGCTTTTTGTTTTAAGCTCATTTGAACCATTTCAACTAATGATGGTTAACAGTTCGGGTGTGCTGGTAAGTTGGATGGGATAGAGTCTCAGTGGATCTCCAGGGCACAGAGCAAACAGAGTTAGCCAGGTTGATGAAGTCTCAGGTATGGCACCTGCCAGCCAGTTCTGTGGCTCTGAGGGGAAAGGTTCAGAAAGGAGACAAAGGCTTTTCTGTCTGGGAGAAAGCTGTCCCCCAGCTGCTGCCTTGATACCAGACACTTCAGTTCCTCCCTGTGTGCCACCGATGCCTTTTGATCCACTACCCAGTGCCACGGTTCAGAGGGAGTGAGTCTCAGTAAGTCCGTGTGTGGGTTCTTTAAGAAGAACTGCTTGGGACTCCAGAAGCATCTTCCACCAACTCAATCCCCACTGGTTTTTGCAGCCAAAAGTTGTGGGGACCTATCTCCCTGGCACTGGAACCCTGTGTGGGGCTGGGATCCCTTGCTCCCAAGATATTCCTCCTGAATTTTTATCCACCACATGTGGATGTGGGACCAACCCATTCTGCATCTCTGCCCCCCCTACCAGTCTGGATGGATGTGGCTTCTTTAATTCCATAGACGTTGGACTTCCATTCAACTCAATTTCTGACAATTCTGGGTGATCGTTGTTCTATGTTTTGTGATTTTGATGTGGTTGTGCGAGGAGGTGAGCCCTATTTACTTATGCTGCCATCTTGACTGGAATATCAACCTTTTTTTTTAGATTCCACATATAAGTGATACCATGAAGTACTTGTCTTTCTCTATCTGGCTTATTTCACTTTAGCTGAGTGCCTTCAAGGTCCATCCATGTTGTCATAAATGGCAGGATTTCTTTCTTCCTCATGCTTGAATAGTTTTCCATTGTATACAGTCTCACATCTTCTTTAGCCATTTATCTGTAAATGAATACTTAGGTAGTTTCTAAGCTTCAATGAACATAGGAATGCAGATCTCTCTTTGATATTATGCTTTCGTTTCCTCTGGATATATACCCAGAAGCAGGATTGCTGGATAATATGGTAGTTCTACTGATAATTTTTGCAGAATCTTTACACTGTTTTCCATAGTGACTATACCGGCCTCTCTTCCCTGTCTTTCTCTCTCAATATAGATATAGATGCAGACCCTGACTTATTGTTGTTTTTCTTTCCTTCTTTTTTCCCTTCCTTCCATCCTTTCTTTTCTTTCTCCCTTTCCTCCTTCTTTATTTCTTCATTTCATGTATTATTTTCTTTCTGGGAATTTTTTCCCACTGTATTTTCCTGCATAAAAAGTTGAAATCTAAAAATCACTGACTTTTTCTAAAAGGCAACACTTTTGGAGCAGACTATTAAATTTTTGTCTGTTCCTGTACAAAATACAAAAGTGGTGCATTCGAATAGGTTCTGCGAAGTTTATGTTTGGAGTACTCTGGGTCTTGATTTTTAAGTTTCAAGCACTTCTCTCTTTGGCACTGTACTGACAGCCACTTCATTATCATTTAAAATAATTTCTTGGCATTACTCATTAGATGTTGTTATGAGAATTGTTTTCCCCAAGACTATTTTATTACCATTATAAAACTCAATTAATTAGCATATTTTTTAAATTAGAACACATTAAAAATAAAATGCAGAATTTTACTAAGACAAGTTGCTTTAAAACACACTGCTGCCTTGACCAGTTGGGCTCAGTTGGCTGGGTATCCTCTGGCAAAGAAAAAAGCCACTGGTTTGATTCTCCATCAGGGCCCATGCCTGGGTTACAGGTTCAGTCCCCAGCCGGGGCACATACAAGAGACAACTAATCGATGTTTCTGTCTCACATCGACCTTTCTCTCCTTCTCTTTCTCCCTCCCTTCCCTTCTCTAAAAAATAAATAAAATCTTTAAAAAAACATACTGCTATCTTTCTGAAAGGAAATTTTAGAGCACACATCAAAAATGTTAGGAGTGTACATACTTTGACCCTGAAATCCCATTGTTAGGACTCTATCCCAAGGAAATAAGAATATGGCAAGAGTTCACTACTAGAACATGTTTTACAGCACTGTTTATAATAGCTATTGATTAGCAATCACCCCAATGTCCCCCAAATAAGTATTGGCTCAATTAGCTATTCATATAATATGGAATATCTTATACCCACTAAAATTATTGCAAAACAATATTTTATCATATGGAAAAATGTTCTTACCATATTTTGAATTAAACAAAGCAAATTACAAAACAAAATATGTGTTATGATCTCAATTTGGCAATATATTCCCTCCCAATCTTTACCTCTTCTTAATGAAAGAAGGTTGGTGGGGAGGTGGGGTGCTGGGGCAGATTGGGGGTGTATTTACCCATTTTTCCTCTGCAGTGAGCACAGTGTGAGGTTTTCTGGTAGAGGGCGCAGGAGAGACAACGTGGATGAAAGAAACTTCCCCTTCCCTGCTTGGCTCCCGGTCTTCCCTTCGCTTTTCTTCTTCCTGGAGAGGTCTTCCCCAGCCAACACCCAGAGCCTGCAGTCCCGCCCCAGCCAGTGACCACCTTGTAGCGGCCCACCCACAAGGACACCACCACCCAGGCCTCTGTCCTGCCAGCAAGCAGATTTCTTGGTGCTTTGGCTGCCTCTGAGCACCCGCACTGCAGAAGCGTGTTCCCTGCTTGCCCGGCTTCTGTGGACCTGTTCAGACTCAGGCAACGCAGAGAACGTCACAGCCAGTGGGGCGCAGACGCATCCTCTCCAGCAAGGTCAGCATCTGTCTTGGGGACGGGGGTCCCCCTTTGAAGTTGTTCTTTCCTTAAGAGCTCTTTCTTTCTCGCCTTTGGGTATTCTTTGGGGTTTTTTTCACCTACCTAATTACGCCTGTGTTATAGTTAATAGATCTTTATAATAAACGTTCTCTCTTCAAATTACTGTGTGGTTTCTGTCTCCTGATTGGACCTGACTAATACTTATGTTTATGTATAGGAAGAGAGAAATAAAGACAGACAAAAAGCCAAAAACTTAACAGCGGGCGACTCTGGGTGGTGTGATTATAGGTCTTTTTTATTTTGGTCTTTGTGATTCACAGTATTTTCCAAAATATTTGGTAAGAAGATTTTATTTATTTTAGTTTCTAAGATTCATTATTATGCTGGCACAAGTTAAACCTCATAAAACAACACAAGTTTATGTTCTTGCTACAAAATTTAGGTCCAAAACCAAAATGATCATATTAGATGCCTATTCAATCAGCTAATTGGATGGAAATGGCCTAATAGTGGGACCACACAAAGGTCTCCAATTGCTTCCAAGAATTGGCCTCCTTATAGTGACCACCATCAGCTCCCCCAACCCTGGGGATTTACTACAACTCTGGTTTGAAAGTCACCCTGTTGATGCAAAAGTGTTAAGAATTATTTTTGTGAATAGTAAGATGATTCTTAAAAATACTGTAGCAATCTTACAAAATATGTCTGCAATTTTATTGTAGTTGCAGCCATCTGCTGTTCAGAGACACATGTGCATGCCCACAGCAGGTTGGCTTGTGGTGGCGGGTCAGCAGAAGTACCAGTGACACAGGATGCTGGGGGCGAATTCCAGGATGGCCCCAAGGCTCCCAGCCCTTGGAGTGCACACTCCTCCTAGTTACTCAGTAAAACACCGTGGTGAGAGGATTTTGCAGATTCAGTTAGGGCACCAAACCAGTTGACCTCATGATGAGGAGATGATCCCCTGGGCCTGACCTAACTATAGGAGCTCCTGTAAAAGTAGTTCATTCTCTGGCTGGTTACAGAAAAAAAGAAACTCAGGATTGGAAGCACAAGGGAGATTCAGCATGGGAAAGTTCTGTGTTGCTGACTTTGCGGAAGAAGGGAGCCACGTGAAAAGGACTATGTGCAGTCCCCAGGGGCTGACAGCCAGGAAGGAAACAGTGACCTTGTTCAACAGCCACAGGGAACTGAATCTGCCAACAACCTGAATGAGGCTGGAGCATGTTTTTTCCCAGAGTCTCCCAATGAGAGGAGAGAAACTAGAACGCAAACAGACTGGATCTCGCTGGCCACCCCTAAAGCGCTGGGGGCGACCACCCGTGGCCCTGGAGCATTGTTGTGGCTGTCGTTGTGGAGTGGCACTCCCACACAGCCAACACGCATCCGGAGTGCGGGCTGTGGATTCACAGTCCAGACTGGAGCCCACCCATTCGTTATTGGATGGACTGAGACGGCCCTTCTTTATGTGCAGATTTGATTACAAAGAGTGACTTCGTGTGGGTTAAAGACTTGGGAAACAACTACTCCTTTTCATGTTTTCATTATGTAACCTCATAGTCACTTCATTTCTTTAATACGAACTTTTCTCCTTTCTTTCCTTTTGATTCAAACAGGCCTCATCCGGCACTGGACTCACTTGCCCCCTTCTCCCTTGTACAACCACTCCCTTACTTATTAAGTCCTCAAAATAATGAGGTTCTGATCAGCATCAAATAATCCTAGGAAACAAAGCCTCGGGTCTATTGGCCGCAGGAACAGTTTCAGTCCAACTAAAGATGACATCTAGGCCTCGTGTGTTTCAGCTCCAGGCCCTGAAAATTGGTGAAAGCGGAAGCCCCAGCTGACATCAGGACTAGATGCACTGGTTAACTGCTTCCCACCCTAGCACTGACTAACCACTAGAGACCGCAACCTTGACCATGATCCTAATTCCCTCAGTCGCATGACTAATGATTTTCCCCTTTATAACCCATTCTCTAGACGCCTTTAGGGAGCCGGGTCTTTGAGCATCAGCTAACCTAGGAGTCTGGGGTGGGCCACTTCTGAACTAATAAACTCTTCCTTTCTCTGCTGTATACTCCCATTTGTGTGTTGCTGGGCTTTGATTCACGTGGAAAACAGTGCAATAACAGTTTCAGTTCTGAAACTGAATAATCCCCTGTTTAGTAACAGGCTTCTATTTGCCAGCACTTAAGTGGCAAATAGAACACCCTCTACATCTACTGATATGTTTTTTCCCCAATTTTTCAATATAATCTAATTTGTTTACTTTTTGCTATATTTTTGGTTTTCTGAATAGACATTTATTTCACTTTTTTTCTTAGTTTCGGTCAGTTTCACAAGGGTAGAAAATAAAACATGTAACTTTTACCAGAAATTTTAAAGGATCTTGCCTATCAGCTTTCAAGTCCTCAAAGAAAATTTGAGATCTGATTTTGGATTTAAGTCATCTTTAAGTGATTTCTGCCGGTTACCAGAGAAAGAAAAGCTAACCTCTTAAAAGAGGAGAATAAAGTTGGAAAGTCCTAAATTAGAGAAAGGGTTGGTCTGTGTCACTTTGAGCTTAGATGACGTCCCCAGAGTGGAGCAATTGCCATCCTGGGATGCGGCTGCCGTGGGAACTTCCACCCACCAATGGGACTTGCTCTGCCCTCTGAGTCACATTTATCCCAGACTCCTGATAGCTATTAATCCTGCCTCACTCATTCTAAATACTCCCTCTACAAATGGTTATTTCTCTGGTCTCCTACAGCCTCATCAACAGGAAGGCAAAGTAACACTTTATTTCAATGGTCGACTGGGAATTGAACTACGGAAGCCCTGAGATCACAGTGAAAGCCCATGAGATGGTTGGAGGGGCAGTAGGTGTGTTTCCTCTGCTGACAATACTGACATTATAGGTTTGAAAAGTCTTCATTGTTATTTCAGTCTACGCTCACCAAGAAGGAAAATGACTTCAAACTGCAGTTGAAATTCGACCAGCTGACCAGTTCCTCGCCTGCCTTCCCTTGGCCCAGGGTCATTTCCTCGGGGACACTTTCCCTTTGGAGAGGGTCCCACCTGGCAGCAGGAGACAGAGTGGAAGTTAAACACACAGGAAATCTACTTGATGAGTATCATGTGTTGAACTGCATGCCCCCAAATCCATATGCTGAAGTCCTAAATGCCAGTACCTCAGACTGTGATCTTATTTCGAAATAGGGTTGTTGCAGATGTACTCAGATCAACTACAATGAGCTCAGACTTGACTAAGGTGGGCCCAACCCGATATGAACAGTGTCTGTATAAAAACAGGAAATGCTGGACACCGGGACCCACACATAAAAAGAAGTCCCAGTAAAGACTGAAGGCGATGTCTCCACAACCGAGGATCTACCAGAAGCTAAGTGAGAGGCCTGGACCAGACCTTTCTGGGTCACGTTCAGAGAGTACATGGCCCCGCTGACACCTTGATACATGACTGCCGGCCTTCAGAACTGTGACACAATAAATTTGTCATTGTAAAGCACCCAGTTTGTGGCACTTTGTTACAACAGTCCTAGAAAATGAATACAATGAAGACAGTGATTCTTCCTTCCTCAGTTTTAATTGAGTGCCTTTGGAAAAAAAGAAAAGAAAAAACACCATTATCATCACCTCAGTACTCACTATCAACATTACTTCAGGCTTGAAATGAAAGAACTGGGCAGGGCCGCATGGGGCCTTTGACCCCAGAGCAAACCAGAGACCTCTGGAAGCTGCTGCTCAAACAGACCTCTGCCAAGTCCCAAAATGAATCCTCATGACGCTCGTGGCCAACAGCGTTTACTGTGGTGATTAAGCTGAGGAGCAGCTGCCCCACTCATGATCTAACAGCCACTTCTGCTGAAAGCAGGTGGGAACGGTGTGTGTCTGCAGCAGATAGGCCGTGCAAATGTGTGTATGCACTAGCGTACTTTTCTTAAGATGGTGAAACTGCTTGCTGGAAAGTATGAATTTCAAATATTTCAGTATAAAACATAAAAAAGTAAATACCCTAACTCTGCTTTTCAAACTACATGTCGATCATGTTACAGAACAGGGACAAGGAGGGTACGATATACTACTACCGAAAGGACCCCCCACTAGGTTCGTTTGTTGGCCCCCAAAGGAAAGACGTCTCTCAATGCCAGAGATTTGTGGAAAGGAACCACAATGTTTATTTAAGGCTGTACAGACTTAAAGTAGTGACCTAATGTCTTCATTAAAATATCAAAGTCTTTAAGGATACCCACAGATTCACACAGTCCTTCCTTCTCCCTCTGCCCTTATCTGGGCTACTGTGTCTTGGGAAAAGAGGTAGATTCAGGCTCCTGGCAGCCTTGTGGTCCTCTCTCCACCAAGGCTGCAGGGAGGTCTCCACTCTGCCAAAGGCACGTGGTTCTCTCCCTCACATGGCTGTGGGGTCCCCACTCTGCCAGAAGCGCGTGACTCTCTCTATCATAAGGCTGCTGAGTCTGGGTTTAAATCCCCGTGCCAGTCCTCCTCTGCAGCCCCATTTCTGACTCCTCCCACAGTCAGTTACACCTGCCAGCATTCCTGTAGTATTCCAAGTTTACTGGGCTGCCATCGCGAGTCTGGGCAGGTGCGTCCCCATGGCACGGAGCCAATCTTCTCCAATCTCTCATGCAGGCGCTGTCACCTGGGGGACCTGCCCCCAGTTACATCTTGGAGGGAAGTCCTTTTTCATCCTCCTGGCTCAGAGCATGGTCACAGCTATTTAACATATCTATGCAACCAGTTAACGGTAATAGATATGTTATATGACCGGGCCAGAAGTTAGCTGCAAAGCTGTAGCTGTTAGCTACAAAATAGTCCTGTATGTTCCTGCTCCATGTGTCCCTTCCCCCAACTCACATCTGTTGGAGTGGGGGAAGGGGTGAGGACATCTTATATGTCTTTCTAATATTTCCTAGACACCTTGAGTTCTGGACTCCATTCCAAATCCCTATTTGGGGTTCCCCTCTTGGCTGAACCCTGTTTCAATCACAGTCCCTATAGCTTTCAAACACTGTTCTTGCTCATTTGGGGGAAATCTGTGTTGCTTTTAGCAACTCACCAGTTTGAATTATTTCTGTGAAATTAGCCAGATTTGTTTTTGTGGTGATACAATTGAATTTACTCATTTAAACATCTGCCATGTAATTCATAATTTTTCCTTATATTGAAGTTTGCTTCTGGTATAGGTCCCTGCAATATTAATGTTTAATTTTATTCTATAAACGTGGAGTAAAAGCCACTTAATCTTAGTGCACAGTCTAAGCAAATGTGGACAAAGTGTACATAAGTTACACTCCACTTTAACCCCAAAGATCCCACATTGGTATTTTATAAAGGTAACAACTTCTGTTTCTTCAGAAAGAAGCACGTTCTTTTGAAGGTAAAGGCAGCTTTTTTCTTCATCATTAGCATAAGATTTATGGGTGGTTTTAACACCAGATTGAAAGATGGGCACGAATTAACCTGTAATCTTCTTCTGCTTGTAGGTTTGCACAGAACATTCTGCTAAGTGGGAACCTGCAGGGGAGGGTTGGGGCTCTGAGACAGAGAGTGTCTGGTGCTCACGGTGACATCTCCTGTGTCCCAGGTTCCCGACTGAATTCACGATCACTCCTCCACTTTCCAACATAAAGGAGTGACAAATGCACCAAGCAAAACAAGAGTGCCTTTGGCAGAATGCAAAGGGGACTCTTTGTGGTGATGAAAGAGAAAACTCCCAATTTAATTCAGGAGGGTAGGTTTAATGTGTACTGTAAGCTTTAATACTTGGAGGGGGAAGTTAAAGATTTTAAACATAACTTGGCAGTTTCTTAACAACCCTGGTTTCTTTGGCATTTTTCTTTCTTGAACATTCTGTTATTTCTCAAGAGCCACCCAAGTCTCCAGCCCAGGAACCTCTCTAAGGAGTCATGGTATTATTTTGTGTCCCATGGTCTTCCCTGGGACCTCTCCTCAGGCTCAAGGACAATGGAAAGGGAACATGTGAACACCTGAGAGAGACGCCCTTGTCCATCGCAGCAGAACAACTCAGAGAGCACGCCCCCCCCCCCACCCAGAGAGAGCCACCCGCACGATTTTTTTTAGATGACAGCACATTATCTTTTCCAAGCCATCTCTGGCTAGAATGTAAAGTAAAGTTTGTAAAGCCAATAAATAAATCAATTTGTGAAAAATGAGAGTAATATTGCAAAATGTGAGGGAAGTGGCATCCAAGTTTGAATGCAAGATTCTCCTCCTGATGCGAACTTTCGCTGGAAATACTGGATTGGGAAGGAGTTGTTTTTCCAGCTGACGGGGTTGATTAAGAAATTGTCTGGGACCCATTGGCTGCTCTCCCCTATGTAGGGTTTTTACCTTGTCATTGGGAATTTCTGAATATATAAAGGCCCCTAGAGACTCAAGCAGAGGGTACTAACGGGTATGGAAAAACCCAGGAAAAAAATGTAGTGCTGTTCATTTCCTTGTCTTATGATTCATCCTGGCAGATTGAAATAGTTAATGCCCCCCTAAAAAAGAGCAATTTACTCTGGTCTCACAAGTAAGATCAGGGCCAATAAACTGAAACAAAGCATAATATTTAGGACACACATAGAACTGCACTCAAGGATAATGTTCTACACATAATTCACCGAGTTAGTTCTAATCAATCCTCCTGCTGTGAACACACAGTGCTAATAGGTCTACTGTGGCCTTTAAATTTCCACCCACATTTTGATGCAGACGTTCACCAGAACGCACAAATTATTCATCAGAGTAGTCTCTGTCATGCTTCTGTTATTGGTACCCAGAGCCACCTGAAATACAAAACAAGAGGAATAAATTAAAAGGTCAAGTCTTACCCAGATTGTCATATAAAACTGAGAGTTAAGATGGGAAGTTTTCTTTTTTAAGGCAGCATAAAACTTTTCTCTATCTGCTTCTAGGATTCTGTTCTATTTCCAGGTTTATGGCTGCCTATTGCTAGCAAATCATGTGAAATTTGTTATCAGGCATTCGAAAATGAAAAGCTGATTTTATCACTCATTGAAGTTCTACGGGATGCATTGCATGTACTTAAGTAGTTCTTTACATAGGATTTAAAGATACATATAATGCTTCCTCAGCTACCAGCAGATGAAGTTAACCAAATAACTGGAAAAAATCTCTGCCTGCAGGTAATAAAAGACCAGCCAAAAATTTACATTCCATTTTCACATACATACAAATTCTTAAGAAAGAGTAATATATTTTCTAATTTTTATTTTTTATTGTTGTTCAATTATTAAGAGTAATATTTTTTTAAATACAGCATGTGTTCAATTAAAGCTGATTTAAAATGCACCATCAACTGGATTTAACCATAGAGAATCAATTACCAATTTTTTAAGGAGACTGTGCAATCTAGGAGGTAGAGTGTGGGCGTGCAAGTCAGAGGGCTGTTGACCTATCTGGACAGCTCTTTGCTCTGGGCCCTACCTCACCTGCAGGGGGAAGCATCCATCTGATAATCTAGATTAACCTTTCCCATGTGCCGTTTAGCTTTCACGTAGAAGCATTTTTGAGCCTGGACCATAAGTTAAAACACGAGTAAGGGAGTTGACTGTGGCTCTGTACAATAGAAGAAAAGAAAGCAAGGACTGTGGTTTTGGAAAGGCTGGAGAGAAGTCTTTACTTCATGGTGGGGAAATAATAGTGAGTCCTTGGCGTAGAGACTCACAGTCTCTTATCTGAACCCCTTTGCACCACATGTGTCTCAGAATTAAGAAAGGTCAGGAACTTAGAATTGTAATGGAGTATATTTGTCAGATATTACATAATATTGCCACGGGAGTCTGGGCATACTCCATAATCAAACACGTTCACGCTTCCGCAGCTAAATGCATAATATTTATACTGAAATAAATAAAAACTACCAATAGCCTCATATCAGGCCATGCCATGCTTTGCTGCCCAGAGTTATGAAATAACCTGCAGTTTTTAGAAAACTTTTTAAATTTCAGAATTGGGGCAGTATCACATACAGATTTCATGAGCATCTGTCAAAGATACACTAAGGCTGATAAAATAGGGAATAGCACCCCAGTATGATAATACGGAACCAAGAGTTTAAAAGGTAAAATGATCTGACCCTAAATCTTATGGCTGGAGCTTAGAAAAGTAGGATCCAGGCATTGGTTTAAGTTAGAGGTGGGCAAACAGTCGGAAAGCACAATAAATAATAATCCCAGGGCTGTCCTTGAGATCCCCACTATTGGAAAAGTGGGGACATCATCACCTGGTTCATTGCTGCTTTTATTAATATCTACCCTTAAGGAATCCCATTACCAGCCTTCTAGTGAGTACCAGGTATCCTGTTATATGTGCAGAGAACTTCTAAAAAATACTTATGTAAAAAAGAACTTCTCTAAATAGAAACTAGTTATTTCTATTATCTTCTAGTAAGTGACTTTTTTTTGACATTTTTATAACTTCTAAGTAGAAGAGCATAGAAGGAAGATTTCTCTTGTCCCTACATTGACATCCAGTTTCCTACTGAAAGGAAGGAAGAGGAGATACAAAATGCCAAGAGTGAGACAAAACCTAGGAGAGTGATGATCAAGAACCTCTTCCCCAAGAGTGCAGTGTACAGAGGAAGGAATAATATCACTGTGGAGAAACCTGACAAACACTTCCTCAGCAAGGTGGTCAAGGTCAACATCAACAGTGATAAGGCATGCTGATACTCTGTGCCCTTGATCTGCTATGACTATGGCACTTTTCCTCTGTGTCTCCCACCCCCCCCTGAAAAAAAAACCTTTACCCCAGTGATCATAAGAAAGACATCAAACAAAACAAAATTGAGGGGCAGTCTGCAAAATACCTGACCAGTAATTCTCAAACTCAAGGCCATCAAAAACAAGGAAAGTCTGGGAAACTATCACGGTCTTGAGGAGCCTAAGGAGACATGATGACTAAATGTGATGTGCTATGATGGACTAACGCATCACATTTGGGGACTACATGGGGTCCTGAGAAAAAGGAGATTAAGTAAAAACTAAAGAAGTCTGAAAATATGAAGAAAATGAAGAGAAGAAAATGAAGATGAAGAAAATATGGATGTTAGTTAATATAACATATCTATATTGGCTCGTTAGTTGTGACGAATGTATTGGTATTACACACTAATGTAAAATGTTAACAGGGGAAATCGGTGAGGACTATTGGGAAATCTCTGTACTAACCTTGTAACTTTTTTGTGAATCTAAAACTACCCTAAAATTAAAAAGTTATTTAATA
Organism: Artibeus jamaicensis; assembly: GCF_021234435.1. Lineage (NCBI taxonomy): Eukaryota > Metazoa > Chordata > Mammalia > Chiroptera > Phyllostomidae > Artibeus > Artibeus jamaicensis. Next base: position 11,129,119 of record NW_026521814.1, on the reverse strand, counting down.
AATACTTTTCATGGTGTGCCAAATAACTGTAGTTAAACATTAAAGTGGAAAGAAAGCCTTAGGTTATGAAAAAAGCTTAACTTATACAAAACACTTTTACAATAGAGAACCTTCTTCATTGTCTGTGAGTTATAAAATTGAATTTCAAGAAATGTTCATTCCTTGTTTTCCTATGTGAAATTTGGAAAATAGATTTGTAGAATCTAGAATTGTATAGGGTTTTGTTCACTGCACTGTGTCACTACACTTCTAAGTGTAACTGCTAACTCAATTGTGCAGAGAGCACAGCTTTGTCCTTTAGTTTCTTGCTAATCTCCTTTTCCACCTCTCACTTTCTGGATGGTGGGGAAAGTAACATCTTGCTTTATGCCATTCAAAACTTAGTCTTATCCTACCATTCTAAAATATTTTAAAATATTGTTTACTCAGTTGAGGAGGAAATATTTTCAGATTCTGCTGTCTCCCTTACCAGCTGAATTCCCCAAACAGCGTCTGGGTGTGCTGCCATGTATCACAGCCTCGTACAGACACGTAGTGGAGGGAAGAGCCAGAGCCTGTGGATTCTCCGGTCACCAAGGAAATCTCCTGCCCGCCAGGTTACCAGGCATCTATAACCGCTGGTGCTGAGGCCCATTACTGGTGGACTTGGCATCCTTTCTTTAGCCCAGAGAAAGCACATGGGGAGCTGGAGCTTTGGCATTATCCTGACCAGGATAGAGCATTCAATATTTACTCCAATTCAAGAGACTCCTCTCAGAACCATATTTTAACTACCCTCAAAACCAATCACGAGTATTTTTAAGCTACAATATCTTTAGGTCAAAACTAAATGGACGTTTCTTCCTACATCCTCACATATCCTAACTAGAGACCCATCTTCTCCCCTTCATAGGGGATTTTCATTGATCAAACCCAAAATTGAGTCATGTAGAGTTAGATTATGTCACTGGGTTTCTTTGAGGTCAGATGTCATAACCCCATGCTCTCTAAGGACTTGCTGTATAGTTAGTTGCTCATTGACTAATTCAGAAAAAGGCTGGTACAACCCAGTGCTTCTGAAGCAATGTGTACGCAGATGCCTAACTGCTATTGACAGAAGGATTAGGTTTATAAATGAGACCAACCAGGTCTTTTGTGGATTAGCAGTTAGGGGACTTGGAAGTCTTCCTTGTCCGGCACTGTTTGGACTTCCTAAAATGCAGACACTGAGCCCCTTCCTACTCTGAAGCCCCCTTGTGAATATAATGGAGAGCTCTTTGTGTGAACAGACTGGGCTTCCTATGTGCCTTTTCATGACAATAAAGTGAGGGTGACAGGTTCGAAGTGTATCAGGAATAATGCAAAGTATGGTGCCCCCCTCTCTTCTGATTCTTGTAAAGGTTTGATTTTTCTGTGCCAATTGGAGAACTTTAACTCTTTTTTCTCTTCATTTGGCAGGACAAGGGAAAAGTTAAAGGGATTACAACTTCAACAGAAGACTATTTTCTTGAGAGAGGAGATTTCCAAGTAGCATCAGCCTTCCCCCTTCACCCACTACCATCTGCACCATACTCCTGAACCAGTGGTATGTGCAGTCACCCGTGTGCAGACCTGGGCACAAGGCTGAGTTCCATGGGGAAGACCCTGAGCACTGCGCCATCACTGTAACTTGCTCAGAGCTCCTGAGTCCCTCACCACCACGCTTTCACCTTCCAACCTTCTACGGTCTATGGAATCCCACTTATCCCCCAGGTCCCGCTGTAACACCTCCTCTTCTAGAAAGTCTTTATTTATCTCAATGCACTCCTCTATTCCCTGCTTAAAATTTTCCTAACTCCTTCTGGGCTTTTCTCTACTCCCAATATCACCTTAATTTATTTTATCACACTGCTTTACAATATTTTTATTGTTTTCATTTTCTAGGATATTGGGAACTCCTTATCTTATGCACCTCTCTATTCAGAGTACCTAATTTGTGTCTGGTGCATAGCAGGTACTCAGTAAGTATTTGCTGAATAAATGGATGAATAAATGAATGAGTAGTAGAAACAACAATTGCAGATAAAATCCAGGAATTATCATCTTCACATGTCCTTCACTTAGCCCCAAAACATAAATTATGATGGTGTAAGGCTGCAATCTTCCAACTTCTCTTTACAAGGGATTAAACTAGGAATGGGCATATATACATTTCTTGCCCATGAAACATAAGAGAAGACTTTGGAAGGCTTCTAAAAAGCATTTGCTTTTCTGATAAAAAGAACAGAAACATCTGATATTCCCCCTTTTACTTCTTGTCTTCAGTATTTTTCTATTCCCAGTTCTCAGCTTACTATTAGCATATAATAGGTGCTCACTAAATATATGCTGAATAAATGAATGAGTGAATGAATGAATGCTAGTGGCAGCAAGCACTACCTTCTCAGGCATTCTACCTTAAATGTGGATGTGGTGGCAAGCACTACCTTAAATGTGGATGTGGTGGCTGGTATTACAAGAATAATCTTGCCACCATGAAGGAAAGGCTGAGTTCCTAGATATATTATGTATTGGGCTGTGGAACCAACATCTAACATCTGTACACCTCTAGACTTTTTATTATGTTTGAAAAGTGGACCCTTGTTGACTTAAATGACCATTAGTTAGGCTGTTTTGTTACCTGCAACCCAACGTATCCTAAATGTACAGGGAGTACACTATTTTCATTGTTGTCTTTTTATCACCTACTGTGTTTAGCCACACCTCTCCTATGGGTACATCTTCATAGTATTGACAGACTCCACAGTCCAATGAGGGAGACAACCTGAGATTTTTCCAAGCCTATAAATTTCTACCTTATGTATTTTGTAGTGACCTAGTTGTTCACAAATCTGAGGACTGTAACTAGAAGATTGTAATACAATGTGTAATGTACAGTACTAGAGGTTTTGATAAAATGTTCCAGAGCACACACACAAAAAAACTTACTACTAACACTAAGTGAACTTAAATATATTGCACTTGCTATATTTCGGCAACAGGGAAATGCTCACCCCCTTGATCTCCTGTCACTTCTAGTTTCCTTCCGAGAATGGAGGCTACTTTCTTGTTCTCGCCTGGCCTCTATCTCTGGCAAGTTTCAGAAATAATATCAGTAGGAAGATGACAAGTAAGTGAAGTATTTATTATTTTCTTTCCTCATGGATGAGCTTTATAAATTGAAGACAAAAATTAGTTCTTATTCAAGTTGACTATAGGAGAGCAAATTGAAGTGTTTGTGTTAGCAGCTAACTTACTCTAGGGAAAATCTGTTCACTGACTTTCCTACAACTTCTCCCTCTCTTTCTTCCCCAGAACACATCCTCTTCCTTAATCCCACCATCAAACAAAACTACAGATAGGACTCTTCAATATTGCCACAGAGAAGATCAATAACCTGATTGACAAAAAATGCATTTGACTTTAATTTTTGTCTATGGTAGTCTACTGAGACTAACACATTCTATTCAGTAGGTGTCTTGTTTCCCTATATATTTAATTAAAATACTTGTGATAAATGTGAATACATAGTGGGACTGTATTCATTAGAGTAAACTGGGATGCTACACCCCACTTTTATATGAGTGTAGACAGACTTTCTCCAATTATCCGTTCATTCATATTTCTGGAGGATAAGTCATTCAACAGGTCTACGAGAGGTTAAAACAAAGTAGCTATGATTAGAAATAGCACTTGGAGTACTAGATGTCTTCTTGACATAAAATTAACTTGGCCTATATAATAAAATGTTTACTAGAAAGAAAGAGTTTATGCTCACTATGCAAGATTCATCAGCTAAAGATGAAGGGTGATTGGAAAATTCTGATGCAGGTTTTATATGTTAACATTCATATTATGAAAATGCATACTTTTAATATCTTGCATGAATAAATCATTGACTACTAATAAATTATTATGTGTGATTGTTACCAGAAACCAGACATTATATGATCTTTCTCTTACCAAAAAAAATGCAAATCTTCTCAAGTCTGATAAATAGTGGCAGAATTGTCCCTCAAAACCTCTGAAACACACTTTAAAAAAAAATTCAGTGAACCATCAAGAAGGACTCTGAAGTGACAGATAAGAAGAGGGAAAATTGTCTAGTGTATGTGCCTGTACTTTTTGGGATGAGGGAAGGAAGGAGGGAACAAGAGAACAAGGCAGAAAACTGGAGATTCTCGATGCCTGGGCCTGCCATGCCATATGGACTCACTGGACAAAAGCCATCTGGAGTGGAACAGATTGCTTCAGGCTGTTAAAGCTGTCAGATCACAGGATTTCTGGGATTTCTCTCTTTTCCCTGTGGCAGGCTGGAAAGTTAATTCTAAGCATATCCTAGTAATGGGATGGAAACTGTTCGTCCTTCACCAAGGTAAGCAAAGGGTCTCATGTTTATCCATCCAATCTTGAAAAGAAGTCTAAAAAACAATTTTTTGTGGGAGAAAAAAGTAATTGTCAAAAAGTTTGAGAAACCCATGATACCATCCCTGGAAGAGGCACAAGAAACAGAGCGAATTAAAAGTGTGAAGACACACGTGATTTGAAAATAATCTTGTTTTTCTCAATATTTCTCACACTTCTTTAATTCACAGATGTTTTCTGTTTGCATTTGAGGGAACGTTGTTAAAGAGTGCTGGGCAATAAGTCCCTTTCCCAGCGCTGCCTCCACGTGCTTCCAGACCCATCCCTCAGCGATGTGCCAGTGGAAGGCAATTACTGCTGCTATTCTTAGGAAAGACCAGACTGCACATGATTCTGATTGGGAAGTTGTGTCTTTTTTCAATAATGTCAGTTGGATGTGGCTTCTAATGGGACCTATGCTTCTGCAGATTAGGTTTCCTTTAGGAAAAACATGTCCTTACTAAATATGGATTTAGGCAACATAGACTCCAGATAGGCTGCAGGAAGTGCCTTCATGCTGGAAGACTGGAATTGACAAAGCCTGAGCTTGACCCCTCTACCAAAGCCCCTACCCTCAGCCACTAACCCAAACTTTGGGAAATACATGACATCGAACCATTGAATTCCTAAGGCTTTTCTGTGTTGAAGGGCAAGGTCATGGAGATGGGGCTGCCCCTAAAAGATATATGTTCTCAACTACCATAACTTTGGGAAGAGAACAATTCTTATGCAAGACAAGAGAAGGTAAATCTAGTTAAAGGAATACTTTCGTTTTTCTTGATCTGTAGAAGGTTGGGTCTGGACTCCAGTGAGTGAAACACAAATGTGCTGCATGAAGGAAGGTAAGCGGGTCCTGCAACACAGGTGTGGACGGAGTCTAGAAGGAAAGGTGCCCAGGTGGGTATCCCCACAATGTCTGGGGTGAGGATGTTGACAGAAATCCTATCCGCCATCCTGGCCTCTGAGATTTAAATGATTTCCCATACTCCCAAACCCTCAAAATTTACAAGCCGGTCCCAACTTTTACTGGGGAATTACAGGAAGAGTCTGTGCCTACACTCAGGAAGAAGCAGGACAGAGGAAAACAGCAGCAGGAAGCTGGCACAAAATGGAGGAAGAGCGGTGCAGTGGTCCAGGCCGGACGACTCAGCAGGATTGGGAAACAAATGACCAGAAGAGACAGTGGGAGACTGGTTTGAAAAATGGGCCCTGGACCACTGTGAGAAGAACAGCAGAGTGATGGTGAATCTGGGGCCCTGGGACACAGGTGCAGTACAGCACACCATTCATGGATTTTTCCAACAAGTAAGAAGACAGCCATGGTTCTAAATAAAACACCCCCACGATTATTCCTCATAACCCAGGATGATAATATAACTGGCAGTGGAAATTTCCGAGAGTGCTGGGAGAATTCCGAGGGAGGGATTAAGGATAAAGAAAGTATGAGTGTGTAAAGGGCAGTCTTCTAATCCTACATATATTTAGAGATAACTGCCTTTGGTATTTCAGAGTTATAAGGTATCATGGCCTTATTTTCCAGAATCATTCTAATGTCAATAGTATGTTACATACTTTGTGATCGATCTCCTCAAATGCAATCAGCAGCCCTCTATGCCTTCTCATTAACAGGGTGTTATAGAAGCAAGCATGTTCTTAGTGAAGGATGTTCTCCATAGTTCCAAAGATTGACTTGTTCTTTGTTTACTAAAGAAGACATTCTAGAACATAAGGCCCAGCGATCTGCAATTCTGGCAGAAAAGTGTTCTCTTGTCCAAACACAAACCTACTAGGTATGGATTCTGATTTTAAAGTTAACGTTACAATTTAACTGTGCCATGTAAAGAATAGGAGTTAAGTAGCTGACCAAATTGAACTGCATATTCTGATTTATTAAAGAAAAATTCAAGTAACTCTGTAAACACAATTTAAAATTAGCTGAAGGAAAAGCAAAACCAAACGGCTTTCACGGTGGTGTTAACATTTAGGACACCGTGAATATTAACTCAGAATTTGCTACTCGCTAGGGAGTCCTATGGACCAATTTGCTTAAATTTAGTGGCTTAAACACCTTTTTAAAATGTCAAAGATGTAGGGTATAAAGGAAAAGAGCATGGTAAATGCAATTAGCAAAAATAGAAAATTAAGGAAATTGAAATTTGGGGCATTTATATTTTAACCTCACGTAGAGATAAGTAGGGCTGTGAGTCAACTGAATATAAGGACTTAGAGTCCAAGGCCTGTGCAATCAGCTCCTGATTGCATTGGCTGCCTCAGGCTTACCATACATCTCAGGCTGCCACTGGGCATTATGTTTGAAGCCCACTAACTATGACAGTTTTCAACCTAAAATGAGTTATTTATTTCCTTAAGTAGCAATAAGGAGCATTTCAAAGTAGCTTTAAAGAGATAATGATCAACATCAATTCTATGGCATGCCTCTGAGGCTTTCTGTGAGTTTTTCTACTTTTCCTGATTTAAAAAAAAAATTGTGTCTTTGTACCTCAATTACTTCAGGGTGTTCCTTAAACAACCAAACAGGTCACTCTAAAGAGTCACAGTAAAGACCTACATTTCATCCACTGAAATCGACCAGTGGCATCTATTAATCAAATAGTGGCTACATGCAAAGCTATAAAACAACCCAAATTGAAGGCTGTGAGGAAGGGCATTTGTCATTAGGTGACCAAAGATTTTAAAATGTGCATTCCACTCCAGGAGCCACCATGCGAAAGCAATGAGGGGTTATGCAAGGCTGTATACCGAGGAGGTTCCCTGAAGCGCAGTTAATCAATATAAACAATAGGAATGACCAAAAAAATAAATTGTGGTACATTCAGATGATAAAATAACTTGCTAATGATTAAAAATAATGGAGATTAAAAACAATGCATAAAATGCAGGTTACAAAACAGACAAACAGCACAATATTACTTTTATTTATACATACGTGAACTAAAATATGGGATTATATGCATTAAATTGTTAAAGTGGTTAATGTTAACAGGGTAGAAGAATGGGGTTTTTTTTATCCTTATTTGAGGACATTTTTGCATTGTTTTTAGAGAGAGAGGAAGGGAGAAAGAGAAACATAGATCAGTTTCCTTCCAGATGCTCCCAGGCCAGGGATCATATGTGCCTGCAATGGGGATCATTTGTGCCCAGACCAGGGATCAAACCTGAAATTTAGGTATGTGCCCAACTGGAAATTGAACCCACAACCTTTTAATTATGGGATGACACTCCAACCAGCTGAGCCACACCAGCCAGGGCTGGATATTTTTATTTCTCTTTGCCTTTTAAAAAATGTATTTTATTGATTATGCTATTACAGTTGCCCCTTTCCCCCACTTTATTCCCCTTCGACTTGCACACTCCCTCCCACCTGCATTCCCCCGCTCTAGTTCATGTCCATGGGTCATATGTATAAGTTCCTTGGCTTATATATTTCCTAGACTATTCTTAACCTCCCCCTGTCTATTTTCTACCTACCATTTATGCTACTTATTCCCTGTACCTTTTCCCCCTCAATCCCCCTTCTACTCCCCTGCTGATAACCCTCCATGTGATCTCCATTTCTGTGATTCTGTTCCTGTTCTAGTTGTTTGCTTAGTTCATTTTCGTTTTTGTTTTTCTTAGGTTCAGTTGTTAATAGTTGTGAGTTTGCTGTCCTTTTAATGTTCATAGTTTTAATCTTCTTTTTCTTAGATAAGTCCCTTTAACACTTCATATAATAATGGCTTGGTGATGATGAACTCCTTTAACTTGACATTATCTGAGAAGCAATTTATCTGCCCTTCCATTCTAAATGAAAGCTTTGCTGGATAGATCAACCTTGGATGTAGGTCTTTGGATTTCATGACTTGGAATACTTCTTCCCAGCCCCTTATTGCCTGAAAGGTTTCTTTTGGGAAATCAGCTGATAGGCTTATGGGAGCTGCTTTGTAGGTAACTGTCTCCTTTTCTCCTGATGCTTTTAAGATTCTCTCCTTCATTTTTATCTCTACTAATGTAATAATTATGTGCCTTATTATGTTCCTCCTTGGGTCCAACTTCTTTGGGACTCTCTGAGCTTCCTGGACTTCCTGAAAGTCTATTTCCTTTGCCAGATTGGGGAAGTTTTCCTTCATTATCTGTTCAAATAAGTTTTCAATTTCTTGCTCCTCCTCTTCTCCTTCTGACATCCCTAGGATTCAGATGTTGGAACATTCAAAGTTGTCCTGGAAGTTCCTCAGCCTCTCCTCATTTTTTTTTTGAATTCTTGTTTTTTCATTTGGTTGTGGTTGAATGTTTATTTCTTCCTTCTGGTCCACTTCATTGATCTGAGTCCCAGTTGCCTTCCCATCACTGTTGGTTCCCTGTACATTTTCCTTTATTTTACTTAGCATAGCCTTCATCTTTTCCTCTATTTTGCGACCATACTCAACCAATTCTGTGAGCTTCCTGATTATCAGTGTTTTGAACTGTGCATCTGATAGGTTGGCTATCTCTTTATCACTTAGTTGTATTTTTTCTGGGGCTTTAATCTATTCTTTCATTTGGGTCATATTTTTTGTCTTGGCATGCCTGTTATGTAAAAGGGGTGAAGCCTTAGGTGTTTACCAGGGGAGGGCAACCCAGCTCACTGCATTGTGACCCTGTATGTGGGGGAGGGGGCTGAGAGGGAACAATGCCACTTGCTCAGCTCTCGGCCAGCTTTCAATCAGTTCCCCCCACTTTCCACCAGCAAAGTGGGCCCTTCTGGTGCTGATTCCCAGGTGGGTGGGCTTGTGTATGTTCTAAGACCCTGTGGATGTCTCCAACAAACTTTTCTGTGAAGTTAGGAGTTTCTTCCACTGTTCCCTCAACCCTCACAAGTATTTTCAGTCAGAGGTTTGAGGCTCTATTTCCCTACACCAGGACCCTGGGTTGCAAGGTCTGTCTTGCTCCCCAGTTGTTCCTCTTGGCTTATCTGCATGCAAATGTGGGACCCCCCGGTCCGCCAGCCACTGCCTTGCCACAAGTCCTCTCTGCCCTGGGTGCCTATCTCCACCCCTCCTGCCAACCTGAATGAATGTTTCTCCTTTAACTCCTTGGTTGTTAGACTTCCATACAGTTCAATTTTCTGGCAGTTCTGGTTGTTTTTAGTTTTTTAATTTGTCATTGTCCTTTTTTTGGTTGTGCAAGTTATACTGGCATTTTTTGGCCTGCCACAATTACTGAGAGATCTGTTGACATTTGGAAGGAGGGGTCAATATACTGTACAGTCCACACAAAGAAAAACTGTGGTATTGTACATAGATTCCCTTTCTTTTCATAATTTTCATTAATGTTAGTACATATAAAATTTATCTGGAAATTAAGAAATCAATGACTTACCATATAAATCCCTTTACAGAGAAAACTGTGTAAATAACCTGAATTGAAGAAACTAGAGAAACACAAATGTGGGCACAGAGAGTTTATTTTAAAAAAACCTGTTAACTCTACTTCTTCCCATCACTGTGCTGAGTGTCCTGAGGGGCGAAAAGAGAAATAAAATGTGGCCCTTGCTCTTAAAATGCACACGTTCTCTATGCAAAACACTGAAAATCTCAAGTAGAAAGAAGAAAGCGCCATAAATAAGATGTGTGTGTGTGGGGGGGGGGTGTATGACACAGAGAGAAAAGACATTGAGATTAAAGAACAGTTTGATCCAAAACCAGATGGAGACACAACAAAGAAAGAAAACTTCAAGCCAACATCGCTGATGAACATAGACGCTAAAACCCTCAACAAAATATTGGCAAATTGCATCCTACAATATATCAAATAGATCATACACCATGACCAAGTGGGATTCATACCAGGGATGCAAGGATGGTTCAATATTTGCAAATCAGTAAATGTAATTCATCACATAAACAAAAGCAAAGACAAAAACCACATGATCATATCAATAGATGTGGAAAAAGCTTTTGATAAGGTATGACACCCATTTATGATAAAAACACTCAGCAAAGTGGGAATAGAGGGAGCATTCTTCAATATAATAAAGGCCACATATGAGAGACCTACAGCCAATATCATACTCAATGGGCAAAAACTAAAATCTTTTCCACTAAGATCAGGAAAAAGACAAGGATGTCTACTTTCACCACTTCTATTCAATATAGTACTGGAAGTTTTAGCCACAATGATCAGACAAGAAAAGGAAATAAAAGGCATCCAAATTGGAAAGGAGGAAACAAAACTGTCACTGGCTGCAGATGACATGATAGTGTACATGGAAAATCCTATAGACTCTAACAAAAAACTACTCAAACTAATTAATGAATTTGGTAAAACAGCGGGTTACGAAGTCAATATCGAGAAATCAAAGGCATTTTTATATACTAACAGTAAATCAGTGAAAGCAGAAATCACAGGAAAAAATCCCATTCGATATAGCAAAAACAAAAATAAAATACCTGGGAATAAACCTAACCAAGGAGGTAAAAGACCTGTATGCAGAAAACTATACAACACTAAAGAAAGAAATCAAGGAAGACACAAACAAATGGAAACATATACCTTGTTCATGGATTGGAAGAATTAACATCATCAAAATGTCCATACTACCCAAGGCAATATACAGATTCAATTCAATACCTATTAAAGTACCAATGGCATATTTCACATAGAAAAAACACTTCAAAAATTTATATGGAACCATAAACGACCCAGAATAGCAGCTGCACTTTTGAGAAAGAAGAACAAAGTAGGAGGGATCACAATACCTGATATCAAACTGTATTACAAGGCCACAGTAATCAAAACAGCCTGGTACTGGCATAAAAACAGGCACATAGACCAATGGAACAGAATGGAGAGCCCAGAAATAAACCCAACTCTCTACAGTCAATTAATATTTGACAAAGGGGGCAGTAACATAAAATGGAGTAAAGATAGCCTCTTCAACAAATGGTGTTGGGAGAACTGGACAGCTACGTGCAAAAAAATGAAACTTGAGCACCAACTTACACCATACACCAACATAAATTCAAGGTGGATGAAAGACTTAAATATAAGCCTTGAAACCATTAAAGTCCTAGAGGAGAACATTGGCAGGAAAACCTCAGATATTTCATGCAGCAACATTTTTACGGATATGTCCCCTAGAGCAAGGAATATAAAGGAAAGAATAAACAAATGGGATCTCATCAAAATAAAAAGCTTCTGTGTGGCTAAAGAAAATAGTATTAAATTAGCAAGACAACCAACTTTATGGGAAAACATATTTGCCAATGATACCTCAGACAAAGGTTTAATCTCCAAAATATACAAAGAACTCACACGACTCCACTCTAAGAAGACAACTAACCCAATTAAAAAATGGGAAAAGGACTTGAACAGACACTTCTCCAAGGAGAACATACAGAACATTCAGAGACACATGAAAAGATGCTCAATATCGCTAGCTATCAGAGAGATGCAGATTAAAACCACAATGAGATACCACTTTACATCAGTCAGGATGGCTATCATAAACAAAGCAACAAACAACAAATGTTGGAGAGGTTGTGGGGAAAAGGGGACCTTAGTTCACTGTTGGTGGGATTGTAGACTGGTACAACCATTATGAAAAACAGTATGGAATTTTCTCAGAAAAATAAAAATCAACCTGCCTTTTGACCCAGCAATTCCACTGCTAGGATCATATCCTAAGAACCCTAAAACACCAATTGCAAAAAACCTATGCACCACAATGTTCATAGCAGCACAATTTACAATAGACAAGAGTTGGAAGCAACCTAGGTGCCCATCAGTAAATGAATGGATCAAAAAATTGTGGTACGTATACACAATGGAATTCTATGCAGCAGAGAGAAAGAAGGAGCTACTACCTTTTGCAACAACATGGATGGAACTGGAAAGCATTATGCTGAGTGAAATAAGCCAGGGGTTGAAAGACAAATACCATATGATCTCACCTTTAACAGGAAGCTAAACAACGAAACAAACAAGCAAGCAGGATAAAAACAAAAGACACTGAAATAGAAAATAGGGGGACAGGGACCAGAGGGGAGAGGGGAGGGAATTTCAGGGGAAAAAGGGGAGGGATTTGGAGGAACAAGTATAAAGGACACATGGACAAGAACTAAGGGAGGGAGGAAATGGGAGGGAGGTGGGGTGCATGGGGGAGGGGTGAGCTGGGATGGGAGAAATAGAAAACTGTACTTGAAAAATAACTAAATAAAAAATAAAATAAAATAAATTTGAAAAAATAAATAAATAAACAGTTTGAGGAAGGCAAACTTACAGCAGTAAGAGTGACTCTGCTGAGAGAAATGCTCATAGAAACGAGCCCAGGGCGTGGGACGCTCAGCCCTTCCAGGACCTTTGTGGAGGACAGTGAACCCTCAGCACGAAATCAGGAAGAGCCACGTCTCTGAGATGTCTGACTTGCCGTGGCTGGGAATGGCAGCTGAATGAATATGAGATACCAGAGAACTGGCAAGATGTAACCCATTGTGGGAGGAATCAGAACCAGATCGCACTGGAAGCTCTGAGCCAGGAATTAAATTAGGCATCCAGCCATTTGCTCTCTTGGCCATGTGGATTGGAAGGGTGCAGGACACCCATAGGCCTGCAATGAGGTCCACCGTGAGGAGGTGCCACAAGGTTTTGGATTAAGAGCTGGAGAACACGGTGACACAGATGACAGTGCTACGAACTGGTCCAGCCAAGCACAGATTCATGGGAAATGCCTGAGATGCTGGGTTGTGACCAGGAATGCTAAGCTCAAAACTTCTGTTTTTCTTCCCTGAAAGGCAGTACCTCTGACTGGCATGTTCTGAAACTGGCCTGATTTGGCAAAAGGGAGGCAGGAGTGCGTGTGTGTTCGTGGGTGTTTTAAAGGGAGTAGGACTTAACGGCAGTATCTGCCATTATTCTATATCTGTGTAACTTTCAAATAAACAATTCCATTCCTTTTTACCAAACTCTGGCATTGGGAGTCTTGGCGGCAGGCGATTGGGCCCACACATCTGTTTCAGAATTGCATTGGCTGGGTTTCTGTAACAGGCTCTCATCCAATAGAACTGGTGTCCTTATAAGAAAACCAGGCACCAGGGTGCACGTGCACAAGGAAAGACCACAGCAAGAAGGTGGCCATCTGCAAGCCATGAAAAGAGGTTGCAGGAGAAACCAAACTTGCTGACACCTTGATCTTGGACTTCCCAGGCCTGCAAACTGTGAGAAAATCCATTTCTGTTGATTAAGCCACCCAGTCTGTGGCATTTTGTTATGGTAGCCCCAGCAAACAAATATGCATGCCTATCTAAGATTTTACTTCCCATTGTAAACATCAGACTTAATGTGTTTATAGACACTGAATGCCATAATATCAGGGTGCATTTACAAGAGCAGCACATGGAGACAGGCCTGCCACCACTCTTCACTGACTCTATCTCAAGCAACTTTTGTAACCCTTTGGAGCCTCATTGCCTGACTGGGCCAGTGGGCTGAACACATTGCCTCAACACTCTGTGGAGCAAAAGCAGGAGAAGCTGCTCAAGATCAGCAAGGCTTAGAGATCACTTCTTCAAGCACTAGAGTAGCTGCATCCTGCCAGGAGCAGTTCCAAATGATGGGTGGGCACGGGCCTCTCTGCTCCACAGAGCACTTGGCAATTGCCATTAGACTAGGAGTCTCTTTGTTTTCCTTGCAGGCTTTCCAAGGGAGGAGATAATTTAGCCACTGTTAAGACATATTAGGCCCTGTGCGCAGGTCACTTAGAGACAGCTATATACTTTGCTGGCCAAGCTGCATTCTCTGGCACAAAATGCCTAGTCAGCCTGCCCTGTGTTTGCATTACTGGACTGCTCTGGGTGTGTGCTCACCTGGAGCACCACCTTCCCCTGTGGCCTCAGGCAGCGTGTGAGGGTGTGGATATGGAAGAATCAGCTCACCCCTGGGGTGGCTCTCCCGTCACTCCTGCCCTGGGCAGGCCTCTATGAGTCTGTTAGCCAAGGCCTCCTCAAGGCTCTGGGCCTTTCTGGTGTAAATGGCCAAAATCAAACATATGGGTACACAAAAACAGATGGAAAAATATGAATATGTTAACCTCAAAAGCAATGCTGACAATATCTCAACTTGATAGTTGCTTGCCATTCCCTATGCTGAAATTAAAATACAAACAAATTATAAGCTAAGTTTACTGTGGCTCTATTCTTTTCTTTTAATGGTAAAAACTGTAGATGTGTTGTAACTAGATTTACAACATAGACATAGAAAGACACGGGGCCCTAGCCGGACGGCTCAGTTGATTGGAGTGTTGTCCTGTACCCCACAAGGCTGCAGGCTCCGTCTGCAGTCAGGGCGCATACCTAGTTTGTGGGTCTGATCCTTAATCGGGACGCGTACCAGAGGCAGCTGACCAGTGTTTCTCTCTCACACTGATGTTTCTCTTCCTCTTTCCTCCTCTCCCTATCCCTTCATCTCTCTCTCCCTCTCTCTCTCTCTCTTCCCCCTTCCTGTCTCTCTAAAAATAATAATAAAACCAATAAACACAACTTCTGGTGAGGATTTAAAAAACACTGAGAAAATTTAGAAGGTTTTCTTAGAAATCTATTTACAAAATGATAGACAGATAGTTAGATGGATGGGTAGATAGAGAATACAATTCAGACCAGAGTAACCTATCAAACCAAACTACCAAGAGAGAGAAATGAAAAGAAAATTAGTATTAATTGAATTTCCTATGTTCTCTAACCCTATGCTCAGGACTTCACACCTAGTGTCTTATTTAGCCCTCATACCAAGTCAGTAAGGTTCTTACCCTCAAAAGAAAGATGAGGGACTTCCGCCAAGATGGAGGCATAGGTGGAGACGACATGCTTTCTCACACAACCAAGTTTAGAGACAACTAAATATTAGCAACAGAAAACACAGCCAGAACACAGAAAATTGAACTTTTCAGAAGTCTGTTAACAACAAATTCTTTAGCCTGACCTGTAAGAGGGGCGAAGCCAGCAGCTGGCGGAGCGGGGTTGCACAGGAAAACTTGGTCAGACGGACTCAGGCGTGCGGAATCCAGGGGCACGGAATCCAGGCGCAGGGTTGGACCTAGTCAGCGACCGAGCAAGCGACCGAGTGAGCGACTGTGGGGAAACAGCCAGGGAGCAGGGCTGCGGGTTGACTGTGGTCGCGCATTTGTGCGCGGATAGACGGGCGAGGGAGTGGGCAATTGGACCGGGACCCAGCGGGTCCCCGTGGCAAGCGGCAGCGGAGGGCTCCGACATTTCCCCGCTCTGACCCCACCTCCACATACGCTGTATGACGTTTCATAACCCAGCGACTCTGAGTGGCCCGGACGTGGCGAACCACCTAAGGCTCTGCTTCTCACCCAGCGGCATGAAACAGCAGAGGGTGCCGCCATTTCCCCGCTCTGACCACGCCCCCACATACAGCGTCACAACCCAGCGACCTGGGAGTCCAAGGCTCCGCTCCTCACACTTAAAGGGCGCGAACAGACCAAAAATGGCTCAAGAAGATCTCAAAGCCCCACAGCCTATAAATCTAAGCAATGAAGAAATAGCAAAACTCTCAGACACACAGTTTAAAACACTGGTGATCAGGATCCTCACAGAACTGGTTGATTATAGCCACAAATTAGACAAACATATGAAGGCGAAACTAATTGAAATGAATGGAATTGCACAGGAAACCAATAGCGATGAAAAGGAAACTGGGACGCAAATCAATGGAGTGGACCAGAAGAAAGCAAATAATGGCCAAACAGAAAAGAGTCAAGAAGCAAGAATTCAAAGAAATGAGGAGAGTCTTAGGAACCTCCAGGACATCTTTAAACGTTCCAACATCCGAATTATAGGGGTACCAGAAGGAGGAAAGGAACAGCCACCAGTGGAAAACTTATTTGAACAAATAATAAAGGAGAATTTCCCCAATCTGGCAAAGGAAATAGACTTCCAGGAAATCCAGGAAGCTCAGAGAATCCCAAAGAAGTTGGACCCAAGAAGAAACACACCAAGGCACATCATAATTATATTAGCCAAGATTGAAATGAAGGAGAGAATCCTAGAAGCAGCAAGAGATAAGGGGACAGTCACCTATAAAGAAGTTCCCATCAGACTGTCAGCGGATTTCTCAAAAGAGACCTTACAGGCAAGAAGGGGCTGGAAAGAAGTATTCCAAGTCATGAAATCTAAAGGTCTACAACCAAGATTGCTCTATCCAGCAAAACTTTCATTTAGAATGGAAGGACAGATAAAGTGCTTCTCAGATAAGATCAAATTCAAGGAGTTCATCATCACCAAGCCCTTATTATATGAAATGTTAAAGGGACTTATCTAAGAAAAAGAAGTTAAAAAAAAACATGAACAGTGAAAGGACAGCAAACTCACAGTTATTAACAACCACACCTAAAACAAAAGCAAACTAAAAGGACAGCTAGATCAGGAGTGGAAACATAGAAATGAAGATCTCAAGGAAGGTTAGCAACAGGGGAGTGGGAGGAGGAGAAGGGGGGAGAAGGTACAGAAAATAAGTAGCATAGACAGTAGATAGAAAATAGATGGGGGGGCAAGAATAGTATGGGAAATATAGAATCTAAAGAACTTGAGACACATGGTCATAAACTAAAGGGGGGGTAATGGGGATGGGGAGGTAGGGTAGAGGGGAATGAAGGGGGGGAATACAACAACTGTAATGGCATAATCAATAAAAAATAAATTAATTAAAAAAAAAGAAAGATGAAACCTACACTAGGAACTAGTAACTTCTTCACAGTTCCCCTATTTAAAAGGGGTAGAACTGGAGTCCAAACCAATGTCTTTCAGCTCAAGGCATCGGCTTCTTAGATTTTTGAATAAATGGTCTATGGTTATTACGGTGAAAACAAAGACAACAAATTAACCTCAAGCTATTTGTGACTTCAATTAACCAAACATACATCATCAACTGAAGTAACACTCTAAGATACTGTTTCCCAGAAAGACTATATGCTAGCCTAACAGTCTTTGTCAACGTCCCAAGTTTGGGGTTTTTTTTTTAATGGTTCTATGGTCAAATATGTTTTGGGAAATGCTGCCTTTTACATCCTCCTCTGGGAGATTCACAATGCTCATCACCTTATTAGAAGCTACAAGGAAGAGTACTTTTTCTCCTGTGGCACTCCTGCCATTTCAGGAACCCCTGCTCTCAGGCAGCATCCAAACAGCGAGAATTCACACTCTCAGCAGCGATGCTCTGCAGTCTGGGGTGGAGGCAGTGAACAGTGGGTGCTGCTTTTGTGCAAAAGTAGAAGTCTGATAGCAGAAATAAACTGCACCAGAAATACACTGGATAGCTCTGCTGGAGTTTAGGGGAGGGTACGACAGCTCTGTGAGACAAGGGAATCGTGCGGAGTTTCCTGTTGGAACTGGAACTCTATCAAGACCTAGGGGTCTAGACAAGGTGCCAGCCCTGGAGGTGGAAGGCACTGTCCAGCAACCCTTCCACACGGCTAAAGTAGAGACTTGTTTCTGAGAAATGGTTGGAGGAGGTGAGGGATGGTGACAACAGTTAGAGCACAAGCAGCTTGCTGCACAGGTCGGAGGAGACTGCAACTGACCTTATCACAGGGCTCCTAACAATGCCCTGTAAGTGCCCAAGGCTGGACAGTTTTCACAGGGCCCTTTCCTGCATCATAGCTCTCTCTCTCTCTCACATACACACACACACACACACACACACACACACACACACTATCACAGCAGTGGACAAATAGGGGAGGTGGGAATGGGGGTAGTGGGACTTTGCTCTTGGTATCTCCTTCCTCAATCCCGTGAAGAAAGGAGATTTATAGGGAGGGAGCTGTTTATCTTTGGTCACTACAAGAACATTCTAGAACTTCCAGAGTAAAGGACCAGTAAATAACACATTATCTGATTATCTAACCCAATTATTATTTCACTCACTACAGTATTGGGAGGCACTTCACATATGCACTTCACAAACAAGGTAACGAAGATTCAGAGAGTTCAATAAAGGCGTTCAGACTCGGGCAGTCTGAGCCCAGATCACCTTGATGAGGAGAGTGGAGGCAAGCAGAGGAGTGACTTGTAAGTATCTGGAATTGAGGGGAAGGAGACAGGGGAGAAGAAAAGACTGAAAAGGCCACATGGAAAGGGACTTCATGGAGACAAAAGGAAGTAGCCAGAGGTGGAGGTGGCTGTCAGGCTGAGGGCAAAGGTCGGCAGCCTGCACGAGGTGAACGGACAGCTCTTTGCCGGAGACTGTGAGCCAGAATGAGGGATAATTCGAAGGAAAGAAACTCCCCAAGGGGAGGGTAGACGTGGGACCTTCTGGTTGGCCTCCGTCTCATCACCAACAGAGGAGATGAAGTTCTCTGCTGGGATTGAAGGCACCAGGGGCTTAAAAAGAATGGAGAAGTCTGGAATACTTCCAGCGAGGCATCATCAAGAGAGGAAGAGAGAAGCTCTGCCCACAAAGACAAATGGTAGGGATGCACACTGTCACGAACAACGTTCTCTAGTTTTCCCAAACTTCTGGAAAAGTAAAAGGAGTCTACAGGTTTGTGAGTGATGCCAAGAGGTGCTCCTGTAACTCCCCAAGCCGCGGAGGTCACTGCATTTACACTCTGAGCTGATACAGCCGACACTTTAGGGACATCAGATACCCTCCAGTGTTAACGCCCTGTCGGAAATGGCTGGGTAATAAAAGCCTAACCCTGTGCAAACAATACTCCAAGTTGTTTCCCAAACTCACCAAGTTCTGTGGAACCCTGTCTCAGTCCACTAGCATGGACTCAGCATTGGAAAGAAATGAGAACAGATCCAAGAAAAGTCAAGTTGTGGGAAATACAAAGTTTAATGAAAGTTCACAACCTTGCCCAAGGGCCATCTTCGTCTTCAGCCTGAAATTGGGAACTATTACATTAATGAACATAAGACTGACCCCGGCATGGCATTTTTATTGATGAGATTTTCATGATCATCCACAGCACGGCCCTGTGGCAGCAGTTCTCACAGGCTCAGAGACCCAATCACCCAGAAGCGCATCTGTGGTGAAACCTGGCCTCTGTGTTACTCCCCTAAAGTTAGCCTGTGGAAATAGTTTATAAGCAGATAATTTGGAGTGAAAAAAAGGCTCCATTCAAACAAGGGAATGCTCAAGAAAAATAAAAGATAAGTCATGAGTGTCACAAGTGGTTCAATTTCTACTAACTCTTAAAATCTACTTGGCAATTTCAATTCAAAATGGGCAGTCTGAGATTTCCCGTTCCACTGATTTAATTTCAAAATTAAATTACTTTTCTTCTATTGATTCTAGAGAGAGGGGGAGGGAGGGAGAAAGAGAGGGAGAAAAGCATCAATGGGAGAGAGAAACCTCCATTGGTTGCCTCCTGCACACGCCCCTCTCAGGGACAGAACCCACCCCCAGGCAGGTGCCCTGACCAGCAATCAAACCAGCGACCTTCAGGTTTGCAGGATGACGCCCAACCAACTGAGCCACACTAGCCAGGGCCAATTTAAATTTTAAAAGCACAGTAAAATTTTACAAGGAAAGTATGAAATACCTTCAAAAATTGTATCAGACTTAAATTTTGCTTTTTAAAAAAAATCAGTGTATAATTACTTATTTTTGAGTAACACTTAGAGTTTAAAATCTGACATTACTTTATTGCATTTTTGTAATTTGATGCCTTGGCAATTTATGGTCTGTACACAATGTATTATAATGTCAGAAGAGTACATTCAAATTTAAAGTTAAAGTATCTAATCGGATCACTCGTATTCTCTACCAGAGTGTTTAAATGTTCATGCAGTTCCTCAGGGAAATAAGAAATAAGTTTAATAGCAATTTATATTCCTACATCTTAAAGGTACTTCTGGCAAGTAAACATTAAATTTTGACAGATGAAGACTCTAGTTAAGTGATACGCGGAGGGTCTTCAGTAAAGTGTGGGTAGATACGTATAACTGCAATGATGAATTAGTGGCCCTGACGTTCACATTCCTACTTACAACAGTAAACTTTTGTGAAGTGGCAGTTCGACTCAAAATGTCACTAATTTGACTTTGTAATTCCAAAATAATACTAAAAAGCAGAAAAATTTCATGCTCAAAGATGTGGACCCAGCACTACTTACAACTGAAAAACGTTGAAGAACGAAACACGTTAGTCCAACGGTATCTGGGAATGGAATACTGAGTACGCCCACTCCTCCGAGCGGTGTGCCCCGACCTGCACATCAGAGACACGTGACCGCGACGTTCAGGGCCTCGTCTGAAGGTTGTCCTCTCCAGATCATTTCTTCAAGGTCGCCTGTAGGAGTCACAGACGGTACATCTTTTTTTAAAACAAAATAGGAAAAGGTGATATCTTGATGTTTAAGCCATTTCTCCTGTGATTTATTCCCACGTGTTAGTTTTTGAAAGTATGATCAAGTAAGTCTACACATTTAACAGAATGCCTGGAAATTTTGCCAAAATGTCAGTGAATTATAGAGTTGACTCTGTGGTTAACCAGAAGAAAAGGAATGCAGCAAGAAATTGACAGTAAATTCTCTTTTCTCAAATTGTTTATGTTCTCGTTGGGCCTGCACACTAGAAAAAAAATTGTTGAAAATATGAGGGCATTTAAAACATGGTATACATGAGGTGCATGAACACCGAGAGGCTATAGCTAACCAAAGTCAGGTGGTGCTGGTCCAGGGCGGGCGTGGAAGGCAGGGACAGTCAGGGCCCGCGAGGAACTTGCTTCTGTCAAGTTTTAAGGGGCAGCAACCAAGTGCAGTCGCTGATCCAGCGCAAATACGGCGGCGTATTTGCTCACTTCATAAGCTGCTTCTTACATAAGCCGATACTTAATGGGAAAACACATGCAAACGCATCAGGTCTGTGAACAGATGGTGCTTCTGTCTGATGAAGACGAAACGAGGGTGAGAGGGACAGCAAGTTTGAAAGGGATCGCCCTCTCCCCGTCCCCCCATTGTCTGGTTTCCTCCCGGCCCCTCCCATCAGCCTTGTCTTTCTCTTCAGCTCCTCCTACCTTTGTTAGCATGAAAGATGTTACAGGTTGGGGAGATACGCGATGAGGCTTAATCCTAAATCTCCTTTGTGCATTTTAGTCAAGCCCTTGTCTCCCAAAGTACAATAAAGAGGCACAGGCAGCTATAAAATGGCAGCAAGGTTGTGCACAAACTGCACAGGGCATATGGTGACCTTCCTTTGTCCCAGCCGGGTTGAGCCTCTGTTTGCTGGAGAGTGGGGGGTTGGGGGGTCTTAAATATCATTTGGACACTATTGTTTGTCTGAAGCCTAGAAAAATGGGACTGTCTTGCTTAGCTGGAAGGAAGAAGAATCAAAAGAGGGATTTATGGAAATGCCTGGAAATTTTGCCAAAATGTCAGTGTGCTAATTGTCAGTAGAATTACATCTGAGGCAGCTCCATCACTGCGCATGGGTCTCAAAGTGGATGTGTACTTCCTTATTGTGCTTTGACTCTTTTTGCCTTGCTTCGGATCAGGATTCCTTAGTATTCCAGCAAGAGTGGAGTGTGCGTGTTACACCGCGAGTGCGGCGCTACGGTGACCGTGACCACACAGTCAGGTCTGCCAGGGAGCCTCCTCTTTCAAACATTGTGTCTGTGTCTGTGTCTCTGTTTAGTACTGTCCTGCTTTTCACACCATATGTTACCCAGGTTTTTTACTCCAAAAATAAATCATTATTGGTCCCTTGTTTATTATGAAACAAGTCCATGGTAAGCAGGAATAAATATTGCAGGAAGGGAGAAGGGAGAAAAGGAAGGAGGGACAGAGGGAGGGAGGGAGGAAGGAAAAGAAAACTGCTTAGGAGAAGGAGTCGGGAGGCTTAGACTTCAGTTACAACATTATCCGAACTGGCCCTATGGCACTTAGCTGAGAAAGGTAACCCTCTGAGTCCTTGGTTTCTTCATCTAGAAAATGTCCAGACAAAGGTAATTTATTCCTGAGACGCATCCAGACCCCAAAATCTGTATTCTAATAAAAGAAAGCTTCTTAAGTTCTTTTTCTTGGTTCCTAGTATGATGACTCAATTATGATGTATTAGATTTACCAGTCCTCTACATAAGCATGGGCAATAACATATAAGTTTCTCCAGTCTGTGGTATGTGGCAAGCTCAGGACTGGAAATCATCCAAAGGAAAATCTATAACGGAGCAAATATAAGCAGAAACAGAATTATGTAAGCCTACTGCATTTCTTTAAGAAAAAAAAATAAGTATTAGTTTTAGGGCAGAGGAGATATCAAGGTGTGGAGGCAAAAGTTAAAGGAAATTAGGTTAAGAATTTGAATACATGATTTAAGAATAATATACTAAGTGAATCAAAACACATAAAAGAGAAATATGAACAATTGGGGGTTTGCAAAGGGCTGTTCTATAATGAAGACAAGACATCTGAACTCACAGCCAAAGAAAAAATGCCTTGTAGTTAACTGCACTCACTCACAATGTGGTACAAGTTATAAGAGAAGTCATGAGAAGCATTTTTGAAAATAATTTTTATTCTACTGTTTCATTTTGCTAGAAAATGTTGTAATCTAATGCAGTAGTTCCGTAAAAGCTGATAGAGATGTAAGAAGTGCATTTCTTCAAAGGCTGGGGCATCTGAGGAGACGGGGGAGAGACCCTAGCAGGGAGAGCCAGCAGCAACCAATCTCTCTCTCCACACACACACACAACTCCACACTGTGCAACACGCTAAAGGACTGCTCCCTGAGGATTAGGCAGAGTGGGAGGAAACTGGAGAAATACACTTTGGGGGTATTTTGGGGTGGCAGGGTTGGGGTATGTCTCCAAGGGAGGCCGCCCAGTACCAGTCAGTACCAGGTGGCAGAATACCAATCCTGAGCAAGTAGTATACGCTATCTGCTACGAGAGCAACATAATTAACTTTTTAGTTACTTATTCTCTTCTTATGCAATGCTTTTCAATGATCAGTTGGCAAACAGGTGGGTTTACATACAGGGATTATTTTTAGAATTGATCATTTTTAAAAATGAAGAGAATTAGAAAGAAAGAAAAGCAAAGGAAAGGAGGGAAGGTGAAAGACAGGAGGGAGGGAGGGAAGATAATACGCTGTAACCCCTTTGCTCCCCAGTGTAAAAAAAAAAAAAACCTGTATTTTCTAAGTCCAGCCTCAGGTATGGTTCTTTGCTAAAATCCTAGGTTATAGTCCCGGCTGGGAAAGCAAACTGCTGGTCACCAGGACATAATTCTGAAGGTGTTTTTGGTATCTGTTGATGTTCCCAGGGCAGCACCCAGAGACAAAAACAAAACCACCAAGTTTTTATGTGGCACCGAACCAAGGAAAGGCACCCATCACTCTCCATTCCCTGCCCCTACGAGCTCCCTTCTTGCTTAGAAATCTAGACTCATTAAAAAGAGAGAAAAATGTATTTTAAAGTATAGGCTATCTATATTAGACTTGGCACAATTTTACTAGCTCTGCCATTGATCTAACTATTTATTCCATCTAGAATAAAAATAATAACAATGACGATGATGATGATAATGGCAGCTATCACCTACGAGCACTCAAAATGTGGTCCACGTGTCAGGCATTGTCCTAAGCACTCTCCATGAACTAACTTATTTAGTCCTCACAGAACTCTATCCGAAGTTAACATATATTAGTCCCATTTTGCAGACTAAGAAACTGAGGTGAAGTGACGAGTCTGGGTCACGTGACCAGGATCAACCACAGGCGTTCTGGCAGCAATGTCTGTCATCCTGACGCTGTGTGATGTTGGAAGCTTTTTGCTGGAATTGAACTTCCTTCTTTCTCGTATCTTCTTCCTTTTTAAGCCACAAATAATATTTCAGCTTTTATTTTTTCAATGAAAACTGGAATCAGAATCAAGTTTTTCAGAAAGCCATACGTGTGTGTGTGTAGATACACACACATACATACATACAGAGTAGTTCAAAAAAATTCAAGTCTGAAAAAGCTCTGGAAGCATATTTGTTCATATTAAAGGATTTTCAGCAAAAATTCTAGTGTTTTTAATCTCTATTCCCATATGTTTAAAATAAAAGGCTTTTATTAGAGCAAGTCATTGAACTAAGATGCAAATGTTTTTAAAAAATAGAAAGAAAGAAAAAGACTCCTGAAAATGACCCAGAGCCATTGTCTTGGAAGAAAATAAATGGGACCACAGAGATAAACAGTTTTTAAAAAATCGAAGAGTTTTGAAGTTCGGATATTTTTTACATGTACCTCTAATAAGCAGGGATGGCCATTGCTAGCATTTTGGAGAATTTCCTCCAAAAAGCATTCATATTCTAACCACAACCATATTGCTTATGTCATTTAACTTTTAGGTTAGGAGTGCACTGTTGCTGTTTGGGGTAGGGAGAAAGCTGGCAGACAATGAAGATTTTTGTGCCTTATAAATTGCCCCCATAACTTAGGGGAAATTATGGTGTTAATGTGTCAGAAGAAAGTGCCCACAGCCCCCCAAATCCAAAAAGTTTCATGAAAAAGTTAGTTCTGATTTAATTACAAGCCGTATTAAATATCACTAGGCGTTACCATCTCTCATCTATAGAACAAACCTCTCCAACGCCAGAACAACTTACCAGGCAAATAGCTAGACCCTAGTTATTGAAACAAACAAAAATGCAATCAGATAAGAGTTTGAGATCATTAAAAGGAACAAAAGAAATTAACCACTGGCAATGTCTAAGTTATGAACTTGAACCCAGTTTTTGACACTGTGGTCAAAGATACAGCTTCATTCGACTATTTTCTTTCTTGAGTTTCTGCCAGAATATAGCTCACTAAACTTACTGAAAACATCTTAAGATGGATTGTTGAATTGGAATGAAAAAAAAAAAAAGAAACAAAAATGGCCAGAACAGTTTGAAATCTCCCTGTGAAGTTCCTAATTCATGAGGAGCTCCTAGAAAGGATTGATAATTAATTGTGTTCAAGGACATCCACTTTTTCTAGCACATCCCTCAGCGTAGATGTCACAGATGTCCTGTCAGATGCTCATTGTTTACCTGTGTGGTTCAGGTAAATATATGTCAATTACAATGGGGTGGGAGCTTCGTGGGTGTAACCCAGTGGTTCCTAGCCCTAGTGATTGGTAGAATCACTGATGCCCTGGCCTCAGCCCAGACCTACTTCTCCACTGTCACACTCCGTGGGTGTGACACAGGAACAGAGGTGAGCTTGTAAGTCCCAGGGCACACTGCTGGTGTCAGGCACCCTAGTACAGAGAAACTGCACAGCCTTTGGAGTCCACTGGTACTGGGTTCAGAGGCTAGCCCTGTCTCTGATTAATTGTGCAAATTTACATCTTATTTCCCCAAAGAAGACAGACAGATGGCCAACAGGCACATGAAAAAATGCTCAACATCACTAATCATCAGGAAAATGCAAATCAAAACCATGAGGAGGTGTCACCTCACACCTGTCAGAATGGTTTTCACCGAAAAGACAATAAACAGCAGGCACTGGCGAGGCTGTGGAGCAAAGGAAGCCCTTGTGCGCTGTTGCTGGGGCTGCCAGTTGGTGCAGCCATTAGCCATGAAGGCAAATGACATGGAGGTGCCTCAAAACAATAAAAATAAAACTACCAAACAACCCAGACATTCCACCTCTGGGTATTTATCCATAGAAAACAAAAACGTAAATTCAAAAACATCGATGCACCCCAAGTTCATTGCAGCATTGTTTGTAATAGCCATGACAGAAAAGCAACCTGAGTGTCCATCAATAAACAAACATAAAGAAGATGCGGTATATACACACAATGGAATATTACTCAGCCATTAAAAAAGAAGGAAATCTTGCCATTTATAACATGGATGGACCTAAGGGGTATTATGCTAAGTGAAACAAGTCAGGGAAAGACAAATGTTGTATGTTTCACTTATACATGAAATCTAAAAGTGAAACAAAACAGAAGCAGACTCACAGATACAGAGAAGCAACTGATGGCTGTCAGAAGGGTGGGAGGCAGTGGGTGGTGAAAAAAGTGAAGGGGATTAGGAGGTGCCAACAGTCGTTGTTACCATAATAACTTTGTGCAGTGACAGATGGCCACTGGACTTACTGTGGTGACCACATGCTAAAGAACATAAACATCAAATCACTATGTCATATACCTGAAACTAGTATTATATTGTATGTTAACTGTACTTTAATAAATAAATAATAAAATAAATAAATCCCACACCTTTGTCTGGAAAGGGAAATAATACCTACTTCATAATGTCATTGTGAAAAATATGTGGAAACTATTAGATGAAAAATATGTAGAAAATGCTTGTTAAATAATAGATACTCGTTAATGCAATGCTCCATCCCTATATATCTTCAATTTTTTTAATACTCTGGAACAAACCTAATTTTGCTAAAATGTGGTGTGCAATGGGAATCTGACCCAAGGAGTTTTCTTTAAAATAAGGTATATTCCCTGGCTGGTGTGGCTCAATGGATTGAGTGTCAGCCTAAGAACCCAAGGGTCACTCACTGGTCGATTCCCAGTCAGGGCACATGCCTGGGTTGTGGGCAGGGTCCAAGGTCGGGGGGGGGGGGGCGGCACATGAGAGGCGACCACACATTAATGTTTCTCTCTCTCTCTCTCTCCCCGTCCCTTCCCCTCTGTATAAAAATAAATAAAATCTTTACAAAAATAAAATAAAGTATATAATGTGGTCTTAAGGCCACAACAGCTCTCACCTCAATGACCTTGAGGAGCTCATGGGCTTTGTGAGGAAGGGGAAGTTTGCAAGTGGGCTTTGCTGGGGACAGCAGAGACTGTCTTACCTGCCGTGGGCCTCCAGAGGGCAGCCCGGTCCTGGCGGCCTGACGCGGGGGTGTGCGAGGAGGTAAGAACTGACGAGCTCTTTCTCTGCAGTGTTCTTCTCCCGTCTTCACTTCAAGTCTTAGGCAGTCAGATTTCCTGGATCTGGACCCAAAAAAGGATCCAGAATTTTGCCGACCTCTGTGTTCACTTCAGAAAGAGAGAATTCTTCCCACTTTTATCACCACATTTCAATGGCCTAAGTTAAATACTATTCTCTCTTCCTTAATATTCATTATTTTGCCACAAAATGATATATGCAAGTTAGGGTTCAAGCTTGAATTTTCACCAGCTAGAAGAAGCTCATACTGTATCCTTGGGGCAAAGACAGGAAACTTTCGCACAATTAGCCATGGCAACTGCATCAAAAGGCCACTGGATTCTATTTCAAATAAGCCTGCATGTCTTGTTACATCTGCGGTGCACTGCAGGACTGAAATCTGTAGCTTTTCAACATAATATACGTCTAGATCAAACAGTATTAAATAATCATTAAAACCTGCTTTGTCCTTCCTGAAGAGCTGCTCGTAGCCTCGCATTGTGCTGTGGGGACTAATGAAACATTGGGTATCATAGAAAGCGTGAATGGCAACAGTCTTGTGTGGTAGACAGTTTACTGAAGTATTATCCAGAACACATGCTATCTGATTTACTAACTTATTATCCATTAAAAAAATCCCTGGGTAAATAAATGTGTAACTAAAAGAATTGTTACTCTATATAATCAGATGAATAGATACAAACAGGGAAGATTGCTGTCATTATGTTGTATATTGTGCTAAACAGATGCGCATGATTTTTGTCAAAGAGTGTGCTACAGCAAACTGCTTCCTTCCGTCTAGGCTTTGCTGTTATCAATAAGATGTTTTATTTTTCAAATCAATCGTTGTTCTCGGAGAAGACCGTTCCTCTCCCCCTCTGCTCCTTCTCCACCCTCCAGCCTTGCTGCCCTGCCCCAAATCCTTCAGCCAAGGGGCTTGGTACAAAGTAGAAATGACTGGAAACCTGAGGACGTGACCGTGTTGCTAAGCACGGGGTCCGCCCTCGCCCTAAGGAATGTATCATGCCACCGGCACAGCAAAAGCTCACTTCTAATCATGGTGACCAAAAACTGAGTCCTTGGAAGGTTACCACTGCCCCAGCTATCTGCTGTGACGGTAATGAGCAAAGTGTATCAACACCATTGTCCGTGGATAAACGGCGCGCTATACCGACCCGACCGTTCCTTCTTTGTTCTCTCCATTGGCACGGACATTCGAGGTAAGTGGTAGCATTCTAAGAGCAGTCCGGAGTTCGGGGAGAGACAATCCCTAGCCTTCTCCTTCCACCCACCCCCTCCTTCCATCCCCTCCATGCCAGAAACCTTCGTGGGCGCCTACAGCATCAGGCAGCATGCGAGGGATGGAGGTGGAAGGCCCCCCAGACCTGCTAGCAGCCCATCATTTGCGACAGGACATGATGAGCAGTGCCTGGCTCCTGTCTGAGATGTGTTCCGAGCGCGGGGCAGGGGCGCTGGACCCACACTGAGGCCCAACCTCTGCGCCATAGTTGGAATCCAGGGAGGGAGGTAAACACTGAAGTGAAAGAGGTGGGGAGGTCAGGGTGAATTCCAGAGTCTGGGTTTGGCAAAATGTGTACAACGTGGTGGCATTGATCAGGATAGACAGTTGAGGAGGATGCGTGGTCTGCCGCGTCTTCACCCCTCCCACACCGCTCAGTAGCAGGGATACAGCCGGGCAGACCCTGGAGGATGCTGAGCAGGGTAAAAAGTGGCAGCCGGGCGAGGCACGCCAACAGCTGGCCTTAAGGTTGCACCATCTCCTCTCGGTCCCACTTTCTGTGACCCACTTGGTTTCTCTTCTCCTGAAGCCTGGGTTTTTATTTGTTGGTTTGTTTGTTTGTTTGTCTGTTTGTTTCAGCTTTAACAGGTTTTCTCACATATGCATCCTTACAATAAAATCATCATTACTTGAAATGGTTCAAATGAACTTGAAACAGAACGCAGCTAAGAGGGATGGGGGAATAATTAATTCAGTACAGGATGTGCCACATATGAGAAGTGGGGCTTCCAGCTGGGCTGGCGTTGGGAGCAGAAATGGGCCACGCGGAGGGATTCAGGGCTGTGACAGAAGCCTGCAAAGGAGAGGAAGCAGGGGCAGCCAGAGAGCTGGGCACAGAACCAGGAGACAGTGACTGCGGACCGAAGTCACAACTCTGGTCTCGTGTTCCAACCTAGATGCCAGCAACACTTGCAATATGGCTGCCGGCATCTTTGTTTATTTCTTCCACCTGCTTAGGAAAGCAAACTGATTTCCCCACTCTGAACTTGGATTTCCGTTTAACTCAATCAACAGTCATTGAAGACAAGCGTAGCTACAAGTAACATCAACAGGAGGGCAGGGAGGGCTGTGATTAGTTCCCTAGACTCAAGGTAAAGGAGGGGAAGTCCTAGTGTTTATTGTGAGCCTACCAGGGGTCAGTATGACACCATGCAAGACACTTGTTTATTTCCTTAAATTTCTCAACAACCAACACAGAAACTGTGAGCAATCATGGGCTAAAGATAAAATGTGGCTTTCGACTGAAGCAGCATCAATCAGTGACTGAAACACCTTGCTCTGAGCTCCGTGGCACAGTGCGATAATAACAGATGCCTCTGGGGTTCCCGTGAGTGTTACGTAAGTCCTCTAGACCGAATGATCTTGTCGCCACTCAATTCATATGTGGAAGCCTAATCCCCAGTGTGCTGAGTTTAGAGGCGGGGCCTCTGAGAGGTAAATTGGGCATGAGGGTGGAGTCTTCACGAATGGGGTTAGTGCCCTTACGGAAGAGACCCCGGAGAGCTCTCTGGCCCTTTCGGCCACCTGAGGATGCAGCTGAGAAGTCGGCTGTCTGACTAGGAACCAGGAAGCAGGCTCTTGCTAGACATGGGACCTGCCAGTGCCTCGATCTTGGACTTGGCAGCCTTTAGAACTGTGAGAGAGAAATCTCTGCTGTTTATAAGCCACCCAGTCTATGGTACGTTGTTATAGGAGCCTGAACAGAATAAGGCCCTGAGATAACAGGTGTGCAATTCCTCATACATAGCAAGTACTGAACACATGGAAGCTGTTGCTGTCGTTATCACTACTGCTTGTAAGGCACAGAGCTAGTTTCAGCCCTGGGTTTCCAGACTGAAGAGGTGTCCACATACCACACTGCAGGCTATGAGGATGACAGACATGCCCGCCAATAACTACAACACAAAGCAGAGGACAGGGCAGCGGGAGTCAGAAGAACCAGCTCAGGCCCCGTCACCACTTCTGCACGCACAGCACACACCGTGCAAGTCGTCTGCCCTGCCTCCCCTTCTCTCCCCGACTCCACCGGGTTGTTTTTTAGCTCAGTTAACACCGTCAGGACAGCATTTTGAAATGCTGAAAAAATATATTGAAAAAATGTTGCGAAAAGGTTACAGTTTGAGAGAACTGGGAAGGATGGGGTAACTCGGGCTTTGCGAAGGGCCTCTGGATATTCAAAATCAGTTTTTCATGCAAGTGTATCCTTGGGAGGGATCCCACTGTAATATTTATCAGCCCCCGCCTTACGTAGGCAATAAGACGGAACACCCAAGTTGGACTCCGGGATAAACGGAGGGGCCAGGATGCCAGGAGAGAGGGGAGGGGCCAGAGCCCAGCCTCCACACCCCGGGTGCTCACTTCCCTGCCGGTCTCTCTGGAGGAGCCCAGGCCCCACAAATCCTCTTCCAGGCCACCTGGGGCGATGGTGCCTTCTGTGGCTACATGAACTGACTGAAACCCTCATAATTAGCCACAAACTAGAAAAACAGAAAGCCAGGAAAAACACCACATCAGTAGAAGTTGCCTTTGGAGATGAATTCAGACCACCCAGAAAGGTACTTAATTCTGTGGGGTTCAACACATCTCAGTGCTCAGCACATCGATGGCAAGCAGTGAGAAGTAAGCCGCAAGGCAGACTCTCTAACTCCGAAACTAACCGACACAAAGACACTGGACACAGCAGACGGTTGTGAGTCTGGGCCACACAACACTCACCATCGGCTCCAAACACACCCTGTGACTCTGAGGTGTGCAGACCTGTCAGCTGAGGGATTCCCCAAACCCTGCTGTGATTCGCTGAGATTTGGTGAATTGTGTTTAGAGAGGCACCACAGGCAAAGAAAAGTGTTAGGATGTAACCCCTGCTTTTGTGACTATGAACCCCAGCAACAAGGCAGGATACAATGAGCACTGAATTGTGTGACCTTCAACTCTAAGAGTTTAGCATTCAGCAAATATCAGTGAAAGCTGGAAATGTCAGGGAAGGCTCCAGAGAGGACCCAGAACTTGAGCCAGAGTTTGAAAAGATTTTCTATTTGATGGGAATAAGCACCCAGCACATAGTAGGTACTCAGTTAATTTTCATTGTATTTTTTTTGATATTGTTGAACAAGGACATGCAGATGATCATGAACAAGATGGATGTCCAGGATAGTGTCATACTGCAAAACCCAGTCCCCCGTGTCCGTATCTTCTTTCTGATACACCTGATCAATAACCCCAAAGAAAGCATTCGAGGTAATTCCACTCCCAGTAAAGGAGAGGTAGGGATTTGGGGAAGAAGCAGAAAGGCCCTTCTAGCACAACAGATCTGCTCACTCCGACCACTCTGCCTTGGAGCTACTTAGGAATAAACCTTCAGGTGTACGCTCTCCAACTCACGCCCTTTCATTATTGTTGTTTCTCACTGCCACCAGCAGGCACTGTTCATCGGAGCCTGTAAGTCCCTACAGTCTGTGGAGTCCTGTTAAAATTCTGGGCAAATGTCCTCAACAAGTTAAGTTCATTTATTTTATGAATGAAAATAGAACCCTTGAAGTCTTGCGCAGGAACAGCAGAGAACCATGCACACAACTATGCCCCAGAGGAAGCAAAGGGGACAGATAAAGACAGAGCAGTAGCCACAGGACTAGTATGTTCTATAGACCAAGAGAGAGAAATATTGCTTCCTCTCATCATATGATTTTTGTCCATGTCATCTGCTCATAGACCTACTCAACCACTTACTTTCGATACATGTGGGGGATCAATTTCCATCTTCAGAAGCACAGGTTTTAGGAACTCAATATCTGAACATCTGGTATCTGAACATCTGCTGTGACCCGTCCAGCCAGGAACCATGCGGATGTGTAGAACCAGCGGACTCTTTACTTCACAGAAGAGGAAACGGGTCCAGAGAGGCTAAGTGACCCTTCAAAAATCATAGCAACAGTTAGATTCAAAGTCAGTCGCAGAAACGCACAAGTTTCTTCACCCGTCGGACGTTGCTCTTGTACCGCGCTCAGCGTTTCTCAAAATGCGCTCCGAAGATCTCGGTGCCGAGGTGTTCGTGCTCCCTGGAGAGGAAAAATACTCCACGGTCAGATAAACTACAGAGATGCAGGGTGAAAGAAAATTAAGTGGGTTTTTTTTTCCATTTGTTCATTTGAACTGTAGAATTCCTAGGACTTGTATCAAGCTTTCTGGACCCCCCAAAAATGGGGGAAGTGGGGAGTGACTGTACACAGATCATATGTACAGCCTCTCAAACTGTGTGACCGCAGACTTCTTGCCGGAGATACTTGGGGGTTCCCTTGGGACTGCAACGCTGCGTACAACACAGCTCGGAATATGCTGCTCCAGACCCCGCTGCTTCCCAGACACTTCACAGGCTGCAGTTGTCTGTGCGGTGCGTGGCTGGTGTTGTGGGGCGCCCCTCCTCTTCCTGCAGAACCGTCGGCACCAAGCACAGAAGAGATGGGAAGCGGAGTATCTTGGCCTGATACAGTTACTGCTTAAGGGTTTTGTTTCACCTTCCAGGAAACCCACAGTGAGAGCAACAGGGACCCAGAAGTGACCTACAGCTGGTTGAAGGCATCGAGAAATCTGGTTCATCCCAACCACGGGCTGCTCACACAGCCTCGGCTGCATGCCCCGGTAAATGTATCTGCAGAGTGTCCTGTCAGATCGCAGTTCCTGGTGGAGAAACAGAACGGTGCCTGGCGGTGGAGGAAGAGAAAAGAGGAGGCAGAAGGGGCTTCTCTGCCCCTTCTGTTTTTGGAAGACTTTGGTAACGCACCTCTAAAATGCCTCTTTTGTACAGCCAGGGGCCCCAGTTTCTACAAAGGTGTTAACTGCTTTCCTCGTCCAGGGACAGTGCAATGGGAGACCTCTTTTTCTTGTTCAGAAGCATCACCTGTGGGTCTTGTTACCGACCTCTGCGACCTCAGAGCACTGACAGATGAGGTTCAGACCGGTAAACAGCGTTCATTGACCACGAACGGGTTTCCAGAGTTAGAGCTCCCCCTGCTGGCAACCGACGCACTTCGTAACCTTGCCTGAATCCTTTTATTTCTGCAAGAGCGCTCGGAAAGCCCTGACTGGGGGAGTTTTCGGTCAACCACTTTATTCTCGTGTATTGACATTTTCCAAAAACTCGAACCGATATCAGTGTTCAGCCATCTGATATTCTTACTATCCCTTTGCTATTTCCCCTTAACTGAAAGATACTCATTGTTTCCAGCCTGGACGGAATTGGATTCCTCTGGGCTGGGAATTTAGGTTTGGGCAATTTCCCAAATTAAAACATAGAAATCCTTGTAGCATGAGTTTCTCGGTAGTAAAATCACATTTCTCAAAGATTAGAGCCTTTGCATTGCCCATCTAGATGGAGAGAAGAAAAGGAGGGAGGAAGGAAGGGAGGGAGGGAGGGAGGAAGCCCTGCTTTTCTATCAAGGGAAAGAGACATGTCTAAAACAAAATGTTTCCCTTAATTGGGACCTAGGGGATGAAGGGTGGAAACATACCTCGAGAAAGTTTCCCTTTGGAGTGAGGTCTACAGCAACAAACGCTGGGAATCTGATTTCACTCTGCTCTGATTGCTAAGCCTTTCCCTGCTATGGGACCCTGTGGTTTCTGCCGAGAAGAATAAACAGTAAACCTTCCCTCATTTCCAAGTTCATCGTCAGAGCCCAGACTCTCCAGGATCCCCGGTGGCTGAGTAATTTCATGTTCCTTGATGTGGGGAATTCCTGCTAGATAAAGCTTTAATAGGCACCATCCTATTTAAAATTGAGAACTCTGTGCCTCTTTTTATTTTCCAAAGGAGAAAATGAAGGGAAAGAAGGAAGGGATGGTCTGAAGTGCCCAACCGGCTTTATGGTGTGGGATAGGGGCATGGATTTCTACTGTGTATGTGTGTGTTTAAATCAAAAGATGACATGTTATTGGTACAGCATTTGAAGTCTTGAGGACCTTAGAATGAGAGAGCACGTTTGCTATGTTTCCTTCCTCGAAAGGTGTTCCACGTGCCCATTTGGGGGCTCATTGAAAAGAGGAAATGGAAAGACACCAAATGCAAAAACTTAAATAAAAGCATACCTCCTTCAACCCAGTGAATAATTATTCAGATTTACAAAAATGAATAATAAGGGAGTAAAGCTTCATTTTACAGAAGGCTGCACCATCGGATTCCTTTACATTCCAAGTTCCCCTGATGCATAAAACATATGATTAGATTTACAAAAACTTGATTTACATGGTTTTTTAGGAAAA
Source organism: Artibeus jamaicensis (assembly GCF_021234435.1). Lineage (NCBI taxonomy): Eukaryota > Metazoa > Chordata > Mammalia > Chiroptera > Phyllostomidae > Artibeus > Artibeus jamaicensis. The sequence goes on along the minus strand of NW_026521814.1, from coordinate 11,094,303 downwards.
CATCTTTGCAGAAAGATTAGGTATGATTAGATGCAAGAGCTCTTCTCTCAGGAAGGAAAACAAATGAGCTTCGTTTGCAGGAGATGGTTAGGAAAACTCTTCATGCCATTTTGGAGAGTTGATTTCAATTTTGTGAAAAGTTCTTAGAGATTTCTTAGGCACCTCTTATGGCTGCTTACAGGGATAAAAAATGAAACTCCTCTAATGGACTTCCTTAGGCACTGGGTGGTGTTCGACCTTTTCTCAACTCGTAAGTGCTAGAAAAGTATGAACTTTGCAGCCAAAAAATTGTGGAGTCTGTCCCCCTGTGAGGCAAAGGGACTCTGTACATTGTCCTTGATAACTGACATACTCCCCTCTTCTTCTGAACTGTTGTTCTTCTACTGCTGTGAGGCAAAACTGAGAGAGAGAGAGAGTGGCTGAGGCTAAAAGGAGAGATTTGTTATTCTTAATTAACCAGTTTGCTCCAGGGAGGGTCTCAGATTCTCAGAGCTTTCAGAATAGACTTGGGTTTTCTAGTTGCAATTTCCATGATTTCCACAGACCTGTCTTCCCATGCAGTCTGGCACATAAAGGGCAAACAATATGGCCAAGTGGGTGGTACGTATGTAGGATGATCTCTCATCTTGCTCCTTCAATGGTCAGAATCCACTTCATTTTTAAATTTAGATTCGGGATAATTAGCCATTCTAACCTTAAAGGAAAAAAATATTCAGTTCAGATACTGTCTTTACTAATACAGAAATACTACCCTGAAATTCCTGCCACATGGTGGTCTCATCTGCTTTTAGCCTTCCGGTCTGAGCAGCTGCTATGAGAATCTATATCCAGGTATCTTTCTCTCCTTTTATTCTCCCCATGGCAGCAGTTCAGGATTGTTAGGAAAGAGAGTTTCCTCTTCTCTCTCTCTCTCTCTCTCTCTCACACACACACACACACACACACACACACACACACTCCAGACCACAGTAAATGTGAAGACCAACACAGACGTCCACGTCCGTTAGCTCCATCTCTGTTCATGTCGCAGTGCCTAGGATTTTGCACGGGTCCTGGGGATGCAGCGCATTTGCAGCTCATGAATATTTGATACCGAATGACACCATTCGTCATTCTATTACATAAAGAACACAACTTAGTTCAGAGCAAACCGCTGAAAGAGAACTCATTATTGCGATACCACAATTTTATTTTATTTTATTGGAGTGTTTTGATTGTTAAATAGACAATACGTCTTTTCTCTCTTAATCACGTTTTTTTGTCTAAAGGAAGAAATCCTGCCTTTTACTTTGCAAACTACATTACTTGTTTTCATTTAAATAAGAAAAAGTATTTTTCTAAAATATCGTTTGACTTGGAACAAGTGGAATAATAATGTTTTGCCATGAGACAGTGCTTCATAAATTAGAAAGGGAGTATGTGCCTCCTTTGAAGAGAAAGGCCATTATTTAATAACAACAATTCAGCTAAAAGACAGTTTAGAGAACCAGCAGCAGCCGAGTTGGAATGTTCGTCAATGAAGAACCCATAACTGAGTTCTGTGCACGTTGTTTTGATGACATGGATTCGTTTAGATGTGCACGGACACATTATAAATGTCGGGTCATTGTCGACGTGACTGCTACGGCAGGATCACTGGCTTGTGCGTCTGATCAGGACACCTACTGTGAACAATGATGAAACTAGCGTTTTGTTAAGTGAGCTGGACAGGCCACGGGTTCTTACCCTCCCCACCCTGCTTTGTGGTAGCTTCTTGCAGCTGACCTAGGTGCCCGGATGAAAGACTGCCTCAGGAGGACCTGACCCTGCGTGCCCTGCACCCTCAGGCAGAGACTGATGTCCTGACAATGACATTGTGCTACAACCCGGGTACCCAGCATTGGTGAGAGGACACCACAGGCAGGAAAAGACATGCTCAGAGACAAAGATCCATAAATGTGCAGAGATGGAAAACTGTTCACAGCCCTGACCTGGGTGGCTCAGTTGGTCGGGCCTCGTTCCACAAGGCCAAAGGTTGCTGGTTGGATTCCCAGTCAGGGCACACGCCTGGCTTGTGGGTTCAGCCCCAGTTGGGCCATGCGAGAGGCAGCCAGTCAGTGTTTCTCTCTCACATCAGTGGTCCTCTCCCTCTTTTTCTCCCTCCCTTAGCTCCCTCTAAAATAAATTAATTAATTAAAATCTTGTTTTAAAAAAAGAAAATTGTTCACAAAAATGGCAAGGCTCGTGTGTTCGTTGGCGATGGTCATCGATTTCACTTAACATAGCTATTTTCTTTGTGTGCATCTCAGTTGATTGAATAGAATGCCCAGATCTTTGCAATTGGTGTTTTTATATTAGTTGCCCATTATTGACCAAAAGGTGGATTTTATTCTTTAAAGATAAGTAATAACAAAAGCTGAACTCATGGACTTAGTTAAAATGAAATACTGTGTCTGCACTCTTTGACTATATTTTTTTTGTTTCATGGTTTGGTTGGTTGGTTGTTTGGTTTTGAAAATTTGAGGACTTTGAGTCCTTAGCTGCAAAATGAGGAAGATGCATTAGCTGAACTCTAGGTTTCTTATCATTCTGTTTTGGTTTAAGGGCTGACTTATAAAGCAGAGCTTTTTCGGGTAAAATAAATAACTTAAGCTAACTCCTCTGTGTGCTCCCACAGTCCCCCAGTGTCACTGACAGACAGCCCAGCGCGTGGGGCCGGCCTCACAGAGTCTGCCGCCGGACTGTGATCTCTCACCTTCGTGTTGGTGTTTGCTTTCAGTTGTTGCCTCTTTCTCTCTTTCTTTCTTTCTTTCTTTCTTTCTTTCTTTCTTTCTTTCTTTCTTTCTTTCTTTCTTTCTTTCTTTTTTGCTTTTCCACTCATAATTTGTTTAATTTGATTTCTTTCTTTGGCCTTCTTATTCATTCTCTCTCTCTCTGTACCCAATGCTGGTACTCAGGCTGCACAGACTTCCTGTTCATGCACCAGTTTCGTCAGCTGCCTGTCTCTAAGTCACTTTAGATGTACACCCTCCTGAAAATGTCCTAGTTTGCCTCACTACTACCGAGGGCTAAATGGTCTCCTGTCCTGTAATGGCACCGGGATGCTTCCTAGGGTAGAAAAGGTAGAGATGGATTCTATTTGAAGAACGTGTCTGTCTCTAGTCATGAAGAGGAAGAGCGAGAGAAGACTAGAAGGTATCACTGCGATGTCTTCATAGGAATTCAGACATATCCAAGAAGCCTCCACAAGCTGAAGACTGGCCCCAAAGAGAAGGAGTCAGTTTTTATCCCAGATGTCACCTGAATGTGGGGAGACCCAGTATCTGCTCTCCTCTGTGGGCTGGCTGAAGGCTTCCCAGCATCTTTGAAGGCACCAGATTAGTGACTGCATCATCTGATCATGTTGTTCCTGCTGACAACACACACAGATGGAGCTTGTCTCATTGTTCATGAGACCCAGGCTCAGTTGGAATCCTATTCTTTCTTTCTTTCTTTCTTTTTTTAATCCTAAGGGACTGATCTCACAACCCTTTGGTGTACAGGGCGATGCTCCAACCAACTGAGCCACACTGCCAGGGCCAGTATCCTGTTCTTGAGATCCACACTGAACAAAACCTCCAGGGCCCTCTGTGCCTCTGGATTAGCCTCGTTTGGAAAGCATTTGTTGAAGACACACTCCAGGTGCAGACCCAGAGGAGAACAGCCTGACCCCAGGCTCAGCAAATGCAGTGGACCCTAGAAATCCAGAACCACCTCTACCCAGGCCAGAGGAGCCTTGTCACCTGCTAGACTTTGTCCATTTTGCCACGGGCAGGAGACCCTGCAGTGTAGTTTGCGGGCACTGGGAATGCTGCAAGAATGCAGGGTCAGCAATGAGAAAACAGCTGCTCCCTACAGGTGCTGTGTGGACATCGGCTGTCTGTCGAATGATCTTTATCCCCAAATGCAGCCCCTGCACTGTACATCAATTGCCACATATAGCCGTGGAAAAAAGCCTGCAATGGTGACCAGAAATCACTTGAAATTGGTGTCATCCCCACAATTAATGGAGGGTAACAGTGGCTGCAGTTGTGGGTAAAGCCTCTCTGGGGTCAGTTTCCCATTTGGATACACTCCTGTTCATCCAGTTTGTTTTAAAACCACATAACAAATGCCCTCATTTATTATATAAACACACAACACCATTCCCAGGGTTCTGCCAGACGCAGACCCTACTGTGGGTGTCGTGGGGGCAGTAGACTTTTGCCAATTCCATTTTGCTCCATTGTAGACTGCGTTTTCTTGTGCAAGTACCAGTAATCAGTGGACATAGCAAAGCAACCAGGGAAAAGGAACGAAAGGGGGGGAAGGCATGTTAATATGTCAGATGTCTCTTGAGGCCGTTGACAACATGGGTTAGAGAACTGACGTTGTCATTTAAGATATCTGCAGGCACTTCTGCTGTTTAAGCAGCTAGCCTTCTTAAAATAAACAAGCCTCATCAGTCGTGCCAGCTCAGGTTTTCTGGGCACTTCATGATTTAGCCGCCTTATGTGTTTTTAAGGCAACCTCCCTCCCGCCCCCACCCCACCATTTATCACATCATCTTATCACAGTTGCTCTCTGTGAGACGCAAATAGCGCACTAATGTCTCCTTTTGTTAGGGTAAGTTGTCAGTCTCTTCAGAAAGGGAACGACTGCAGATAGCTCGCTTTTGATAATCTTCCTGACACTTGCTTGAGCCCCAGCTGATCCACCGCAAGAAGCCTGGCTCAGTGGAGAGGCGCATGCCCACAGTCAGGCAGTGTGGATGGCACTCGGTGTCCTTCAAGAAAATATGGAATGCGAATGAACTACTGCGTATTTTGTTTTAGTGAATAGCCTCCTTTTTCCTAAACCTTGTCTGCTTCCGTGGGCTGACAGCACAAACACAGCACACAGAATTTGCCCTTCCGACATGCAAGTCTAAAAGCTGTCCTCTCTGCGCAGTTTTCAGCTTATCGACGTACTCCATTATTTTCTATGACAGCGGAGGGGGAGCACAAATGGCAAGATTCAAAATGCCGTACGCTGGGCTCATAAGCACCTTGTTGGAACTGGGCATCCTGGGTTTGGTGTGACATTGCTGCAAAGCCACATCAGCAGCCACGACCCCCCCACCACTGGGGATCTTCTCATAGACAACAGTCATTGCTTCCCAAATGCGGAAAAATCCAGAGAACTTGTAGGAGAAAGTGAGAAATATGAGGCCAGAAAAACATAGCACAGTCATCTCTCCAAACAAATTTGTGTACATCAGCCCCAGGCAAGTCCAAAACTTTGCTTGAAACCTTTTTTTCCCCATCTGATGACACAGGAGAGCTGGACGGAGAAGGAGGCTCTCCGTCCGGAGAAGGATGGAGAAGGATGGAGAAGGAGCCGGGTGGAGAAGGAGGAAGAATGACACAGCACAGGGGCTTCAGCCGGGAATGAAAAAACAGCAGGTGGCCCAAAGCCAAGCTAAGACCCGGTGGCCAGAAGATGTTGAAACCACTGTTCCACATGCACAGCCGATCAAGGTTTGGCCACTGTACAGCCTTCCCGGGGTGGAGGTGATGAGCAACACCTCCACCTCGCCCCCACAGGGGAGGCCTGGACGTAGCCGGCAACCATCGCTGCATAAGAAGGATGTGACACCACCTTGAAATGGAAACATTTCTCTCCCCAAACCCTTCACAAGCCCCACTTTTTGCAAGACTGCTTTGTCTGCAGCTTGTGAGAGCGCCAGGCAGAGCCAGCCCCAAGTTCATTCAGAGGACCTGCCTTTCCTCCATGCTGCCTCCCTCGTGCCCAAACATGAACTTCATGAAACCTGTCTGGAAATTTCTCTGGAGTTTCCACTCAGTTTCTGTCTTGAGGAACCCAAGACCCCTCATACCAGTGACCAGAAGAGGTTTTATATGTGCATGTGTCCCGGGTGAGCAGGCCCATCACTGGCTGCGGATTGTCCCAGTCCTTCTTTTCTGAGAATGGAAATGGGTAAAAAACCAACCAATTGTGACTGTCCCCAGCCTGGCTAGGGTCTGTGGCTAGAATTTTAACTGGACGCACGAGATACTTAGATTCAATACGCAGGCTTTTAAATAGAAAAATCTGTAGCAAACCTAGATGTCCATTGATAGAAAATTATTTTTAAAAATTATCGAAATTTGTACTATGGAAACTTCTGCTGTTAGTCAAGAAGGAAGCGGGTGTCTGTGTTCTGCCACAGGGTAGTCGTATACAGGGCAGTGTGGAGTGAAGTGGCTTTTGGTGCTCTGGTATGGATAATGCAATCCCATCTTTTATTTCTAAAGCATAACACAAACATCAGCTATTAACAATGATTAGCCCTGGCCGGGGTTGCTCAGGGGCTTGAGTGCCGGCCTGCGAATCAAAGGGTTGGTGGTTCAGTTATGGGCCAGGTCCCCAGTAGGAGCATGCGAGAGGCAACCACACATTGCTTTTTCTCTCCCTTTCTCCCTTCCTTCCCCTCTCTCTAAAAATAAATAAAGTCTTTAAAAAATAATTTTAAAAAAACAATGATTAACCCTGACGTAATGAGACCACAGGAGGCAAAGTTTTACTTTTTAAATTTTACTTGAAAAGATGTTTGAGTTTTTTTAAAAAGAAATTTATTGCTTGCCTCGTTCTTTTATGCCAGTAAGAAATATTTTCTTTCTTTCATACATAATTTCCAGGCCAGGAGGGGTTTTAGGAAAGGAACTTCATGTGCCTTTTTTGCTTTGGAGAAGATGTCTTTTCTTTTTCTGGACATACACTCAAAAAAAATTTTTTTTAATTTTAAAAAATCCATGTGTAACAACCTCCAGGCAGATTGTGCTCTCCTTGGCTGAGAAAGCTAAGATTTTGGTGTGCTCTGCGCAGGCGGGTGGATCAAACTGAACTTGCTTCAACGGAAGAGACACTGGTTCTCTCGGGCCTCCCACAAAGACCTGGGGGTCCCATGACAAAGGACTGATAACCCCTGTGGCTTGCAGACTCAAAAGAATTCGGTAGAGTTGTAAACAAACATCCTAATAAAAACCCCTTTTGCTTTAAATACATACCTCTAAAAATTATTTTTACTTGTCTCTTTGACTGAATAAAAAAGATATCTTTAAAAATAAATTAAATAACTGACCAGGAACATGAACTGCTGATTTGAAAATTCAGCAGCCGTGCCAGCCCACGGCACTGGAGCTGCGAACGAGAGAATGGAACTCCTACTAAAATCATGCAGTATTGCGCAAAAAGCCTGGGGTGGGACTGAGAACTGGGGCAGTGATGTTCACGGATGGGAACGGACAGAAATGCACTGTGCGCATTGGGGAAGGTGCTTTCCAGTCGAGTGGAAGTGGTCACATTGCCACAATCTGCAAGTGTCAGAGGATTTGAGTCAGTGCAGGATTTTTTGTTGTTTGTTTTGCCCCTGTGAATTGAAAGAATAGAATAACCTGTGAAGAAATGAAAGAAAACCTGATGAAAAATTTTAAATGACTTGTAAAGCCTCATGACATGGTGCGTGGACCCGAGCATACTTTCTGTCTCCTGCTCCAAGGCCGGGCCGCACAGCCTGCTGGGACAGCCAGCAGGATGGTGACAGCGCCGCACGCCCTGTCCTGCAGCCTGTGGCAGACAGCAGTGCCTGCTAGACAAGGAGACATGCAGGAAAAATAGATGCACAACAGAAACATGCAGTTAAAATACTCACCTCGATAACAATTAAATTAGGATTATAAAAATTTTGGAATGAATTTGCTCAGAGATGTTGCCCTCATGGTATTTCTTAAACATAATCACAAGGGAACAATGCTACATCCCCATCACAGGAAAGTAGTTTACAAACTGTGCCACGTGTGATGGTGGCAATGCAGTCATCACAAATGATGATGTGGCTTCATGTTTACTGATGTAAAAAAACACTATGTAAAGCAATAATTATATAATTACACACTTGTGTGTAATATAAGTGTGAGGTTTTATTGATGTTATACAAAGTGAGATCATGCAAATATTTATTATATAAATATTACATAATAAAATTCGCATTTTATTATATTATATACAGTGGGATTAGATTGTAATATTCTCTGAAGAGTTCAATCCATTTTGGCAAAAATGTGTGACATACATAAAACACAGTGTGAAAGGTATAATACAGAGAGAACAAAGTATGAAACCGTGATATGTGTATTACGTGTGTCGGGGAGAGACCTCTGGGAGGGCATTGACCGGAGGGGACATGCCAGTTTGCTATGGTATGGGAAACTTTTGATCAAGGGGGTGGTGACATGAATATACACTATCTTTAAAATGTTTTAAAATCCTTACATGTGTACTTATGATCTGTACACTTTTCTATATATATTTTATACTTCAATATAAAAAAAGCATAGGACCAAGGTAATAATAATACTCTCTTTGGAAAATGTGGTTGATTTGTATTTTGCTTAGTCTTTCTCTATTAAATATTTTATAACAATTACATCTGGGAAAAAACCCACAAAGTGGTTACTTAAAAAACAAATAAAGCTGTAAAGACTAGGATGATAGTGATTTTTCAGAATCAAGATTTTTCTCAGTTTGTGGTAGATATATATAATCTATCACATGTTTTCCATACATTGTACAAATTGCCTCCAATCCCAAGTAAATCAACTGTTTTTCCTTCATGGTGGAAGGTGTAGGGAACATGGAGACCTAATCCTCCTGCCTCATTAGGAAAATATCCAACCAAAAGAGGTCGTAAACCAGAGCAGTGTCCAGCCCGGGAGGGAAGTGAATGAGAGCGGAGATGAAGGAAACCCTGTCTCAGCTTCCTGCAGCTCTGGCCTCCAAGTTGAAGGGCTCCGTTGAGGTATGTTGCTGTGTACGTGCCAGGTTATGTTTATTTCATGTTCTGAATGATTCCTTTTTAACCTACCAAGTATTTATAGCCCATAGAAACTCAGAGATGAAAGTTTTTCCAAACGCGCAAAAGCCACAAATGACAAAATCTTGTTAGAGTGGCCGAAGCCAGGAGGGCTCTCAAGCTCATGTGTGTGTCTGTCCGTCTGAAGCCCCGTTCATTACGACTGAGCTTTTCTGGGCTGGTCCTCAGTGGAGAATGGGTGACCCTAGGAAACCATTGCAACCACTGTGTTGTGAGCTGAAGGAGAGCCATTGAACACAACAAAAAGAATGCTTCAAGGACGCATTGCAACACAATCAGAACCATGCCACGGGCTCTGATGGCTAGGAGGTGACAGCAGGAGTGACACAATTAGGGACAGGAGTGGTTCAATTTAGGGGGGAAAACCAATAGAAGTATGCTGTTTGCGGGACAAAGAGGCTGAGTTCTAACGTACCCCCAATAAGCAGCGTCGACAAAGAGCTGACCATGAGCGTGGAGCTGCTCTGCGGATGGCTCTTTCAGCCACACTCAGACCTGGCACTCTGAAAAGAGTTTGGGGGCAGCAGGCTTGCAGGCCAGGGAGAGCGAGCTGCGTGAGAATGTGCGTGTGCCCTCGCGTGCCACAGACAGTCGGGGCCAAACAAAGCCACACCTGGCAGGACTGGTGAGTCTCCAGCCTGCTTCTGCTCTCCTCCTGCTTCTTCCCATCCTCCCCTCCCAGAACTCCCTGGTTGATGCATTTTGAAGTGATGAGCCAGTTTAGAATTCCCACATCTCATTTGTTCAGCCATTTTTGGTTACAAATCTCAGTCAGCCCAACAGCGAATGCTTTTCCCTTAGACAAAAATTCTCAGAAAATAAAAGCTTTATCATCCTCTGGAAGGACAGGTTGGAAAAAGCTGCATCTTACAAAGCATGAATACTAATGATGTAAATGGTACCCTCAATGACAGTGACTAAATATCAAGAATAACTACGGGGACAATATCAGTGAAAAAGACAAGTGGAAGCCCTGGCTGGGTAGCTCAGTCGGTTAGAGCGCCATCCCCACACTCCCAGGTGGCAGGTGGGATGCCTAGTCAGGACACATACCCAAATTAACTAATGGATACATAAATAAGGGGAACAACTAATCAATCTCTCTCTCTCTCTCTCTCTCTCTCTCTCTCTCCCTCCTTCCTCTCCCTTTCTCTCTCTCTAAAATCAATTTTTAAAAAAGACAAATGGAATAAAATATGAGTCTAACCAAATTGTTCCCCTGGAATACCAGGCCCAGGCTAATCTTATAAATGTGTCCACAACCCACCTGCTCCAAACGAATCTCCCCAGCATTTCCTGTGCTGTGGGGTAGGGCAGTGAGGAAACTCTTTAACACTTGATCCTAGCACACTGAGTTCAGGGTGGCAAAGAGCCAACTCTACGTACTCTAAACATTGATATCTTTGACTTCTGGGAGGGCTCTGGGTACAGATTTTTAACTTCTCTTGCAATTCTACTGGGAAAATTTCCTTCTTCAAATATGCACTCAGTTTTCAATAACACTAGAGAAATGCACATGCATCTTTTAGATGAGTTAATTCCTATAAGTCCTATCAGGAAACAGACTTTCTGTACTAGTAGGCACAGGAGTAGTCTCCCTGAGGAAAAAGACAGACTTCAAATTTACCACTTGGTCAGCATTCGAAGAACAGGATATGAGACTCAGTGTGGTTGCGCAGTTTGTGTTCGGAACCAATAAACTACAAAGTGCAAGCTGACCTGCCGTATGTGGAGGTGCTGCTTGATGCAGACAGAGCAGATGAATGTTCACTCTGGGATACTGTTCATCCTGAATCAGGCCTAGTACTTGCTCTTCTGGTCTCTTCTGCATCCTAACTCAGGTATAATGGCAGTGCCTCCACTTCGTCCATCCTATGGCCCCAAAGTCCATGTAGCAGAGGACGAGCACTGGGCATCTTCACATTACCGCATAGCAATGAGCTCACCAGCTGCCCTGGGCGATGGTGATGATATTCCCCATGCACCGAATTTCCATGATCTACACAACGTGTCTGGGCCTGCACAGATGATGCTACTTGGTCCCTCACAACTCAGAGAGACAGACTGACCCAGTTTCAAACTCAGGTCTGTCTGTCCCTGAGGTCACATTCTTTTACACGGTGACTGTGGGGCCACCACTTCCCTTCCGTCCCTTTGACCTTCCATCAGTTTCCACGGGCTCTAAGCGCTCTCCCACCCAGGAATGCAGCTTCCTGTGCACCAAATGCTCCTCTGCCCTCCCCCACCTTCCTCTCACCACTTCCATCCTCTTTCCTATCCTTTGCCTTTCGGCTTTAATATCACTTCTCCAAATCAGTTAGGTTTCTCCCTTGGAGGCACTTACCCCAAATGCTGGGCATTAGTTTGCACTTGTAGTCATTCACCGTCTACACTGCTGCTCTCACATTGGACCCTGGGGCCTAGAAGGTGCCTGGCACACACACGGGCTTATTAACATCTGATGAATGAGTGAATGAATGAACGAATAAATGAACGGCCAAGAAGACTTAAGCAAGGCAGACACTGAAAATAACACTGCAGCTTCAACTGAGTTCTCTTCAGGCTGCTTCTAGTTTAGCCACATGTGATTTTAATTGTGAAGAAAACTCAATTATCATTTACTCCTTCCTTCAAAAACCATTTTCTGAGCTTGTAGCAGTGCTTCGATGAGCCTCCCTGAGGAGCTCCTGCCTCCCTTCTGCTCTGGCCTCCCCAGCAAAGCCCTCGGCTTGCCGCTGCAGCACCAGCCTCTCCAAAGAGGGCTCTTGACCTTCCCCGGACGATGAAATTCCGGTCTCCCATCTCACAGGGGAGCCATCTTTCCTGGGTTCTCCTGGTAAAATGCAAGGCTGCTCACCATTTTTACCGTTCATGTGACTCAGTCCCAGCACCAAGTACAATATTACTCCTTAGTTTCGTGTACAATGATCATATTATAGTGGTATAATACACTGTGACAATCTTGATACTTTAGTCTGACAAGCCAACAAACCTGACAATCTCATTTTAAGGCATCTGCAATTTAAAGAAAAACGTACACTCTAATGTCATCACGCCCTCCCCACAACGAGGAGGGGTCGGACCTACTTGGAGTACGACGTTCTGAGATGCTGTCAGAATTCTTAAAGTTAAACAAAAATCCTCCTGCTGTTACAAGTGGGGAGACAATAGCAGCCACCACCTGAATAGATAGCTGTCACTTCAGACGACAGGCTGCCTGCTACTCAGACACGTTGCTTTCTGAGGGGACGCTGAGCTGAGGCTTGGCGGGGGGTTCCGCGGGCGGCCAGACTCCAGCCGCTGGCGGGTGGGAGGCCCTCACCTCCTCGACCGGCCGGCCAGCTGTGGTTCAGCCTGGGAAACAAAGGCTCCCTTGTGCACTGGCCGTGTAGCCCTGTTGTGGGGTAAGGCTGTTATCCCCCATCAATATTAATGCAGAAAACTGTAGTGTGAAGCCGTGTTGAATCATATCTTGTCAAGGTTTGATGTTACCACTTAACTCCCTGAGTGTATTTTTTTAAAAACTCTGCCTGCCCTCAGATCAGTATATTCTGACTTTTTACTTATAGGCTCTCAATCAAAATTAATTCTAATAGCCTAGCTCCATGCTATAAATAGACGAGCAGAAAACCTAGCTGGTTCTGAGCCTTCCTTCAGCAGAGGAAGAAACCAAACCCCCTAGGAGCTTGGAAAAACTATGGGCTGAGCTTGCATTCGAGCAGGCACCAAGCTCAGCGGCTGGCATTCGAAGTGTGAGCAGAAACCGCACCTCCGTGGGCAGAGTGGAGCCCCAGACTTGAAGGGCGGTGTGTGTCTGGAATCATTCCCCAGCCTTAATAAGAAGCTCTGTCCTTCCCCGGCATCGGATTAGTGTTCCTCTGTGACCCCAGCACGCAGGCAACTCCAGGGCGCTAAGATGATGCTCACCTTTGGGGAAAAGAACGCTCTAATCTCGATCCTGTTCCAAGAATGCCACCCTGGTCGCCTGTCCTTGGTCTTGTTTTCTAGTTTGCTCTTGTGGTCTGGGTACACTGATCCTTCCCTGCCTGGGTGAGAGAGCTGCCCCTGTGGGGCTCCCCCCTCCCGCCTCATCTGGGTAGCAGGCTTTCTCAACCCCCAGTCCTTCTTCACAGGTAGGAAGCACATCACAACTCATTAGTAATTTACTGCTACAGTAATTTTTATAATTACTGCCAGGAGGCCTCATTAAATTTGATCTAATGAATAAATATTGTATTTTTCAACGTGATTACCAGAACAGCTTAAGCTGAGTGCCATAAACAATTATTTTCCTCACTACTCAGGATGTTGGTGACTATTGATTTTTATTTCAGAAAGAATTTTACTGTCGTAATACCAATAAAAATGACTTCAGGAATAGACAATATACCCCATGTCAATTCACAAGCCGCATACAGCCCCAGAAAGCAGCCGGAGGGGAAGGCTGGGTGTCAGAAGGAGAGAAAAGCGGGTCTGGAATTAAGGTCTGCTGAGTGTGTGGGGACAAGAGGGGCAGGCGAGGTAGGGGCAGGCTGGTGCTGTTCGGACTTGTCACGGGCTGCGATCGAGCTTGTGACTCTGCACGTGGTGGGAGCGAGCTCCAGGGCAGAACAATAATGCTGGCAGTTGGTTATTATTGATTGTTTTTTGCATTTTGTGAAATGGAGTCACTAAATTCTGCTCAGTTAGAAATGTCCAAAGTAAAACACGAAAATTGGACTAACAGAGGAGACTCGCACCAAACCTGAGTTATTCGTTTATGCTTCTTCACGTCCCCTAACTTGTACCTTCCTGGTTTCTCTTTTTTTTTTCAGCTTCTAATGTCGGGTAATGGACTTTCACCTTTTAACTAGTGAGGCGGGTATTTCCCTACATCTTCTGGTTTTTATCCCACTTGGCACTCCATCCTCTTCCTACCTGAGCTCCTGTGAAATGTGAAGGGATTCTCTGTGATTTTTTTTCTCTTCCTCTAACCAAAGCAGCCCTTTGCTGCCCCAGGTGACCCTGACTCCCCCCCCCCCCCGGCCCATCTCTCCTAAGACCTCTCTTCCACCCCAGAGCAGTCCCCCTCAAGCCTGGCTGCATATTAGCATCACACAGGAACTTTTAGGATGTGCAGAGGTCTGGGCGCCGCCCCAGAGATTCCGATTTCAGTGACCTGGGATGGGGCCTGCGCAACCATTCTTTTTCTAACTCACCTGGTGACTCCAATGTATGGCCCTGGAAGGTCAGTAAGTGAGACCAGGAGGTAGAAAACATGGAAGCTGGAGCTCCAGGCCCAAGACAACTGGCATTGGCCTGAGGGTGGTTGTTACAGGCTGAATCGTCCTCTCAAAATTCATGTTGCAGTCCTAAACCCCCTGTACCTCAAAATAGGATTGTGTTTGGAAACAAGCCTTTGAGGAAGTAAGTGAGGTAAAATGAGGCCATATGACTGGGCTCTAATCCAGTATGACTGGTGTCCTCAGGAGAAGAGGAGATTAAGGCACAGACAGGCACAAAAGGAAGGCCCTGTGAAGACACAGTGAGAAGGTGGCCATCTGCAAGCCAAGGAGAGAGGCCTCAGAAGAAATCAACCCTTTCGATGCCTTGATGTCAGACTTCTGGTCCGGAATTGTGAGAAAATACATTTCTATTGTGCAAACCACCCAGTCTGTGGTACCTTGTTACGGCAGCCCCAGCAAACGGAACAGCGGTCTTCCCAGACTGTGGAACCTGGTTGCTAAAAGCAGAGATTCTGGAGGCAGGCAGAGCCGGGTTCAAGGCCAGTCTATCACTTACCCTTGTACAGGGGTGGGCAAAAGTACGTCTACAGTTGATCTGGCTGGGTGGCTCAGCTTGTTGCAGGGTTGTCTCTTATGCCAAAAGGTTGTGGGTTCCATCCCTCATCAGAGCACGCACCTAGGTTACAAGCTTGACCCCTGTTAGGGCGTGTACAGGAAGCAGCTGATCGGTGTTGCTCTCTCACATCGATGTTTCTCTCTCTCCCTCTCTCTTCCTTCACCTCTCTCTGAAATCAATAAATGTATCCTAGGGTAAGGATAAAAAAAAGTAGGTTTACAGTTGTGAGTACATGGAATAGAGTTAATAAAGCTATTGTAATAATCATAACCTGCATGTCTTTTTCTTTTTTAATTTTGCTTAAGACTATATTTATTTCTTTTTAGAGAGCGAGGAAGGGAGGAAGAGAGAGAGGGAAAGAAACATCAGTGTGTTTGCCTTTCTCACACTCCCTGCTAGGGACCTGGGCTGCAACCCAGGCATGTGCCCTGACTGGGAATCGAACCGCCAAGCCTTGGGTTCGCAGGCCAGCACTCAATCCACTGAGCCACACCAGCCAGGGCTGCATGTCTTTCTCCATATGAACAACCTAGTTTTGCCCATCCCTGGATATGCCTTGATATTCTGGTGATCTACACCAGAATACAGAATCCTTCCTACACCAGAAGGACCCCCAAAAAGACATGTCGAAGGTGGCTGTCCCAAATAATGTAAAGAAATTACTATTATTTCCTACTTTTGTAGTGCATTTAAATTGATGTTTTATAATGGTCACTATAATTTAGATGTAAATAAAAGGAAAGGTTAAAAATTATATAGAAAGTCTGATCCTAGTAATATTAACAATACTCAGGTTCAGCACTGATGAGTGACCCAATCCTAACTGTGGTTACCTGTGAGTGGAAGGGTTCTGGTGATTTTCATTATGAAATTCAATTTGTTCATAACAAGTAACCAGAAGATATTTTATAGCCATCAAAATATATCAAATAAACTACATAAGATAAATTTTACAATAATGAATATAAGCTTATTTCTCATCTCTCTTTTGTCTCTTCCCCAACATCTCAGTTAGTACTTTTTTATTATTTAATTTTTGTTTATTTTTATTTTTTAAATTAAATTCAGTCAGCATTTTCAAATGCAGTATTATCTATGTTTAATTTAAGATCAGGAACTTCTTGTTAATAAGGAAGTGTTGAAATGCCCACATCAAGCTGAGTAAGACTAAGGAAGGTGATAATATCTTTTAGCATTTGGAAAGGCTGAGAATCAGAAAGTGACCGTTAACCCAAAGAATTACAAAAAGTTCTCAAGGATTCACTGGCACAAAAACAGTTTCCTTAAAAACAATAGTAACTTCAATATACAAAAATGAGTTTTATTTCTATACGTAAGCAATAAACAATCTGAAATAAAAATTAAGAAAACCTAATGAACAAAAATAAACTAATGAGCCAAATAGAACCACAGACATGGAAACATGGAACAGACTGACAGTGACCGGGGGGAGGGGAGTAGTGGTGGAAAGAAGGAGAAGCAGCTAGTCAAAGAGCATGCGTGAATGACCGTGGACATGGACAACAGGCTGCGAGTTGACTGGGCGGGGGGCAGATGGGTGGAGGAGGGCCTAGAGCAAAAAATTGGGACAACTGTAATAGAATAACAATTTTAAAATCTTTTTTTAAAAAAAGAATTTCAGTTACAATATCATCAAAAATTGGGAGGTGGGTGTGGATAAATTTAACCAGGGAGATGTAAGACTTGTACACTAGAGACTACAAAACATTGTTAAAGGAAATGAAAGACCTAAATAAATGGAAAGACATCCTGTATTCATGGGTTGGAAGACATAATGTTGTTAATATGTCAGTACTTCCCAAATTGAACTACAGATTCACTGTAATCCTTATCAAAATTCCAACTTCCACTTTTGCAGAAATGGATGTGCTGATCCTAAAATTCACGTGGAGTTGCAAAGTATGCTGAATAGTCAAAAGAATCTTTGAAAAGAAGAAAGTCAGAAGGATCACATTTCCCAATTTCATAACTTACTACAAAACTGTGGTAATCAAAACAGTAAGGAACTGGCATCCGACTAGACATAAACATCAACAGAATAGAACTGAGAGTCCATAAATAAACCCATACTTTATGGTTAATTGATCTTCTTTTTTAAAAAAAGATTTTATTTACTTATTTTTAGAGAGGGAAAGAAGGAAGAAAGAGAGGGAGAGAAATATTGATGTGAGAGACAAACCTCAATTGGTTGCCTCTTTCACATCCCCAACTGTAGAACCAAACCTACAACCCAGGCATGTACCCTGGGTATCAAACCAGGGAACTTTCAGTCCTGCAGGGCAATGCCCAACCCACTGAGCCACACCAGTCAGGGATAATTGATTTTCAACAAGGGTGCCAAGATCATTCAATTCAATGGCAAAAAAAAAGAGAGTATTTTCAACAAATGGTGCTGGGGCAACTAAATACTCATTTGCAAAAGAATGAGGTTGGATCCTTACCTTATGCTAAATACAAATTAATCATTGACCTAAATGTAATAGTTACAGTTATAAAACTTGTAAAAGGAAAACATAGGAATAAGTCTTTATGATGTTGAAATCATCAGTGGATTCTTGGATGTAACACCAAAAGCAAAAGCAACAATAATAAAAACATTGATAAATTGGACTCTATTAAAATAAACTTGTGTGCATCAAAGAAGACAAGCAAATGAAAAGACAGTCTGGCAGTTACTCAAACAATTAAAAATAGTTATTATATGACCCAGCAATTCCACCTAGGTGTATATTGAACAGAATTGAAATGAGGTGTTCAAACAAAAACTTGTCAACAATGTTCATAGCCACACTATTCACAATAGCCAAAGTGAAAACAACCAAAATATCTATCAACTGATGATGGATAAATTGTGGTATATCCATAAAAAAACATTATTTGGCCATAAAAAGGAATGAAGTACTGGTATCTACTACAAGGAGGAACCTTGAAAACATTATGCATAGTGAAAGAAACCGGATACAAACAGCCACATATTCTGTGTTTCCAAATGTCCAGAATAGGCAAATCCTTACAGACCGAATTCCATAGGGGAGAAGGAAAAGGGAAGTTAGTGTTTAATGAGTATCTGCCTTCTTTGGGGTCATGAAAATGTTCTGGAGCCACATCGTTGTAGAGATGGCAAAACTTGGTGAATGTACTTGAAGCCCCCAAATTGTATATATGGTGAATTTTGTTATATGAATTTTACTTCAATTTTTTAAGTTAAGAAATGAAACACCAAAAACCTAAACAACAGGCAAAGACCTAGCAAGCTTGACATGGATTATTTTCAAAACCCGGTCCCTTGCTAAAGCAAACTAAGTTGCAATGGAAACTCTCCCTCACCAGAAGCAGCTCTCCAGCTCTTGAGCCCCGTAGCCTTGCTTTGCTGAGATCAATGAATAGAGTTCTTGGTGTCTGCCCTAATCATCACGCAGACAGATAAAATACTCTTAATATCCTTTACTCCCTCCCCAAAACTGAAAAATAAGATAAATGGAATCTATCTCCATAATTTTACTTAGTCATTTATTTCAGTAGCATCTGTTTATCATGATTTACAAGAATTTGGCTGGCAACAAGAGTTGCAGGAAGCATTTGCATAAGGGAATTTTATTTACATATTTTCCTCCTTAAGCACTGTGGATACTCAAAATGATCATGTCTTGAAAATGCAGGCTGGTGCTAGTGAGGATTTATTACTTTTTTAAAAGCCATCCTGGATCGTCTCCAAGAAGTGAAAAACATTTACAGCTATTCAATTTAGAAGAAAAACTTGAGAATCAGTCTATTAAAGAATGTGTAATCAAATAAAAATAAGAGAAAACTGAAATACTGGTTCCCGCTGATATGGCCTGCCTCCTAAGCGTGTGAGAAAGAGATTTCGACTTGCTTGGCGCCAGCTTCCAGAATAGTCTGTCCTTGGGAGTTTGCATAGGAGAGAAAACCGCTTTCCACAATATCTCTTCCTCTAAAACTTTAAACCTTAGTTCCATGCTAATATATGTGAGTATAAGTTATTATTCTTTGTATAGTCACATCAACTATGTGTCTCTCCCATATACTGTATATAATATAGTTAAGTTAAAAAAAAGGCATAATAGAGAAAATTATGTAGTATGTATGATGCTGCCATTTATGAAAAGGAAAGAGGAGGGTACAAATATATACACACATTTTTTTATAGTTTTTGAAAATCAAAGTATAAGTCAAAGAAAATTTAAATGTTCACCTAAGGACGGGGAAAAGAATCAGGGTGAATGGACAGAAATATCGTCTAGACTTCTCTAAAAAAACCTTATTTATAAGCTTCACTTTGGAAATATGTATCTGTTTTACATCATTATAAAGCACGAGTGAATTCTAACTTTTAAAAAAGCAGTCTTTAAAATCAAATGCAAAATAAAACAATAGAAACTAACAATGTATCAAGTTAGTAACTTAACCACATAAGAAGGAACTGTTTGAAATGATTTTAGGAACAGTAATTTATACCAAAGGACTTACACTAAAAACTAAAACAAAAAAATTCTAATCTATTTTCTGTAATAATATTTTAATAATGACATTAGTATTATTATTTTGAAGCCACAGCATGCACATATAGTAATATTAATATATTTAGATATAAACACTAATATATAATTGCTTATATATAAGCATATTTATATAAGTTGTCTATATACACAGGGGTCTAGCACAAATAACATCCCTTTTTAATTAAAAAATCTCTTATTACAAAATTATAAGCATGTAATTCTGTAACATACTATCACACTCAAGCACATCATATGACATTTTTGGTGAAATGTTCAAATTAAAACTATAAATTATTATACCCAGGTTACTAGCCTACCAACCACACTCAAGCAGGCATTACTTCTGCTGGACCTGTAATATAAAATACACAGAGAGATAATATACATGAAAGAAATATGTTTTGAAAACAAAACACTTTGGAGAAATGGTTGATTCTAGCTTGGGGTTGAAAATGCATACGCTGAGCCTGAAACATTTTGTCTTAGCAGAAACAAAGGAAACTGTGAAAGACCCCTGGAGACATATCAGAAGGATGCAAGAGGCTACATGAAGAGGCTCCCATTTGGCCAAAATTGGGTCTCAGTAATAATAACAACTGAGACTTCTGGCCAAGATAGAGGTGTAGGTAGATACACTTTGCCTCCTTACACAACAGAAGGACAACAACAAATTTTTTTAAATAACCACAACTGCCATAAAATTGAACTGTATGGAATTATGACAACCAAGAATATTAAAGAAGAAACATTCATCCAGACCAGTAGGAGTGGTGGAGACAGGCAGCAGGGGTGCAGAGGACACGTGGTAAGGCAAAGACTGGAGGACCAGGGTGGGCAAGGCAGTGGCTGGCAGAGCAGGTGGTCCCACATTCGTGTGTGGATACACTGGGAGGAACAACTGGGGAGCGAGACAAACAGCACAACCCAGGGTTCCAGCGTGGGGAAATAAGCCTCATAACTTCTGGCTGTGAGAGCTTATGGGGGTTGTGGCAGTGGGAGAGACTCCCATCCTTACTGGAGAGTTTCATGGAGAGACCCACAAGGTCCTAGAACGTGCACAAACCCACCCGCCCACGAATCAGCACCAGAAGTGCCCAATTGTTTGTGGGTAATGGGGGAAGTGACTGAAAGCTGGCCAAGAGCTGAGCAAGTGGCATTGTTCCCTCTCGAACACCTCCCCCACACACAGCACCACTACGCAGCTACTTGGGTTGCCTTGCCCTGGTAAACACCTAAGGCTCCACCCCTTACTACATAACAGGCATGCCAAGACAAAGAAATATGGCCCAAATGAAAGAACAGATCAAAGCTCCAGAAAAAATACAGCTGAACAATGGAGGGATAGCCAACCTATCAGATGCACAGTTCAAAAAACTGGTAATCAGGAAGCTCACAAAAATGGTTGAGTATGGTCACAAAATAGAGGAAGAAGTGAAGGCTATGAAAAGTGAAATAAAGGAAAATGGATAGGGAACCAACAGTGAGTGACAGGTAGGAAACTGGGACTCAGATCAATGGTTTGGAGCAGAAGAAAGAAATAAACATTCAACCAGAGCCAAATGAAAAAACAAGAATTCAAAAAAATGAGAAGAGGCTGAGGAACCTTCAGGACAACTTTAAACATTCCAACATTCAAATCCTAGGGATGCCAGAAGGAGAAGAGGAAGAGCAAAAAAATTTATTTGAACAGATAATGAAGAAGAACTTCCCTAATCTGGCAAAGAAAATAGACTTTGAGGAACTCCAGGAAGCTCAGAGAGTCCCAAAGAAGTTGGACCCAAGGAAGCATGCACCAAGGTACATCATAATTACATCGCCCAAGATGAAAGATAAGGAGAGAATCTTAAAAGCAGCGAGAGAAAAGGAGACAGTTACCTACAAAGGAGTTCCCATCAGACTGTCAGCGGATTTCTCAAAAGAGACCTTACAGGCAAGAAGGGGCTGGAAAGAGCATTCCAAGTCATAAAAGGTGAGGACCTACATCCAAGATTGCTCTATCCAGGGACTTCAGCCAAGATGGAGGTGTAGGTGGAAACACTTTACCTTCTCACACAACCAAATTAAAAAACAACAAAATTTTAGCAACAATAAACCCAGCCAAGCCGAAGAAAATTAAACAATACGGTGTCTGACAACAACGAACTGCTCAGCTAAATCAGTGAGAGGGGTGGAGCCAGCAGCGGAGTGAGTCAGGCAAAAAAGATCCCCTGACCCAGGCACGCAGGCAGCCAAGGGCACGGATCCCAGGTGTGGGGTAGCAACGGGCGGACCCAGTGAAGGCGCAGGGCGGTGGGCTGACCATGGTCACACATTTGCGTGCAGATAAATAGGCGGGGGGTGAGCAGTTAGGCGGACCAGGCAGGAGGGAGCGAAGAGAACCACTATTGCTCCCTCTCTGACCCCGCCCCCACATACAGCATCACAAACCAGCAACCTGGGTGGCCCCACCCTGGTGAACACCTAAGGCTCCGCTCCTCAAACATAACAGGCGCAAACAGATCAAAACATGGCTCAAGAACAATTCAGAGCCCCAGAGCCGATAAATCTAAGCGAACAAGAAATTGCCAACCTATCAGAGGCACAGTTCAAAACACTGGTGATCAGGATCCTCACAGAACTGGTTGATTTTTGTCACAAATTAAAGGAACATATGAAGGCTAAACTAATTGAAATGAAGGGAAATGCACAGGAAACCAATAGTGATGGAAAGGAAACTGGGACTCAAATCAAGGGAGTGAAACAGAAGGAAGAAAAAAATGACCAAACAGAAAAGAGTGAAGAAACAAGAATTCGAAAAAATGAGGAGAGGCTAAGGAACCTCCAGGACATCTTTAAATGCTCCAACATCCGAATTATAGGGGTACCAGAAGGGGAACAGGAACAGTCACGAGTGGAAACCTTATTTGAACAAGTAATAAAAGAGAACTTCCCCATCCTGGCAAAGGAAATAGACTTCCAGGAAATCCAGGAAGCTCAGAGAGTCCCAAAGAAGTTGGACCCAAGAAGGAACACACCAAGGCACATCATCATTACATTAGCCAAGATTCAAATGAAGGGGAGGATCCTAGAAGCAGCAAGAGATAAGGGGACAGTCACCTACAAAGGAGTTCCCATCAGACTGTCAGCTGATTTCTCAAAAGAGACTTTACAGGCAAGAAGGGGCTGGAAAGAAGTATTCCAAGTCATGAAAACCAAAGACCTACAACCAAGATTGCTCTATCCAGCAAAGCTTTCATTTAGAATGGAAGGGCAGATAAAGTGCTTCTCAGATAAGATCAAGTTCAAGGAGTTCATCATCACCAAGCCCTTATTATATGAAATGTTAAAGGGACTTAGCTAAGAAAAAGAAGATAAAAAAGATGAACAGTGAAAGGACAGCAAACTCACAGTTATTAACAACCACACCTAAAACAAAAGAAAACTAAGAGGACAGCTAGATCAGGAGTGAACCATAGAAAGGAAGATCACATGAAGGGTTAGCAACAGGGGAGTGGGAGAAGGAGAAGGGGGGAGAAGGTACAGAAAATAAGTAGCACAGACCGTAGATAGAAAATAGATAGAGGAGAGGGTAAGAATAGTAGGGGAAATACAGAATCTAAAGAACTTGAGACATGTGGTCATGAACTAAAGGGGGGGGAATGGTGGGGGAAGAGGTGTGCAGGGTGGAGGGGAATGAAGGGGGGGAATAGAACAAATGTAATGGCATAATTAATAAAATAAAATAAAATAAAAAAGATTGCTCTATCCAGCAAAGCTATCATTTAGAATGGAAGGGCAGATAAAGCACTTCCCAGATAAGGTCAAGTTGAAGGACTTCATCATCACCAAGCCCTTATTCTATGAAATGTTAAAAGGAATTTAGCTAAGAAAAAGAAGATAAAAAATATGAACAGTAAAATGACAACAAATTCATAATTATCAACAACCAAACCTAAAAACACAAAAAACAAAAACAAAATGTACTAAGCAAACAACTAGAACATGAAAAGATTCACAGAAATGGAGATCACATGGAGGGTTATCAGTAGGGAAAACGGAGAAACAGTACAGGGGATAAGAAGCATAAATGCTAGGTGGAAAATGTGATGGGGAGGTTAAGAATAGTATGGGAAATGGAGAAGCCAAAACACTTGCATGTACGACCCATGGACATGAATAAAGGGGAGAAAAAAATGGGCCAACTGTAATAGCATAATCAATAAAATATATTTAAAAATAAATTTAAAATATTCTTAATCTATAAAGAAAAAGAAATTGCTACACAATATTCTCTAGCATGAATACACATCAGTTTATTCAGCTCTGGTTGATGAACATTTTATCTCACAAATCTCATTATTGCAATTAGGTTGCAATGAATATTCTTGCATATACTTCATTAAGTACATGAACAAGGATTGTTGGGTAGATACAACATAAGAAATTAAAGATTCATAGAGTATACATATTTACATTTATTGGAGTCTGTGAACTTGATCTGTAGAGGGAAGTTGGACTCACCAACAGCCACTAACATTATTATACACTTACAAACAGCCTGTTGAAACCATTGTCTTGACATTGTCAAATGTTGCATAAAGAATTTCTGCTGCATTTCTCAAGTTCCTTAGCAATGTGAAACATTTTACGAGAGACCTTTTTGTTTTCTTAAATGACATCTTCATGTCCTTTTCTTTAAGTTTTTAAGTTTCTTTACCTTTTTGATGCTCCTTACACTAGGGTAGTATTTCTACTACTCTTTGTAAAAAGAGAGTAATTCTTTGTCTATTACAAATGTTGTAAATGTTTTCTCCCAGTGTCTCACTTGTCTTTGAGTATCTTTTATTGTACCAAAGTGTTTTATTTTAGTGGAATAAAATGATTAATTTTTAAGTGAAAAAAAATAACAAGTGCAATGGACTGAAACAAACCAAATATTTGAAAAATCCAAGAGTTAATGATGCTTTAGGGAAAAAACCTTGATAGGCACCATTAAGGGACAGTACAAAATGGATTTTTTTTAATTCTAAAAACTAGGGGGAAAATGAGTTCTTAATACATCTTTTCTGTACAAGTTTTATTTAGGATAATTAAATAGTTGCTATAGGAAAGTTTCTAGCTGATTAAGAAGGAAAGAATTTTCAGGAAACGTTCACCAATGGCCACTAGAAATACAAACGGGGCGAAGAGAACAGTAGGAGTCTTCTGATGGCAGCACACAGCACTATGGATAGAGGGTTGTTGCTGCTTCTGAATCAGATGGAGCTTCCAGATCTAAATGACACCATGGAGTTGCAATTCATAAAATGTGGGAAACTGTACTGGTTTTTCAACAGATAAACTTCAAGGAGCAGGGGGTGTGGGAGAAAGGAGTGAAAACTAATTAATTAAATTTGAAGCAAGAAAGAAGTAAAAAAAGCCCATCAGTAAATGAATGGATCATAAAACTATGGTACATTTACACAATGGAATACTATGCAGCAGAAAGAAAAAAAAAGCTCCTACCCTTCATGACAGCTTGGATGGATATGGAAAGCATTATGCTAAGTGAAATAAGTCAGGTGGTGAAAGACAAATACCATATGATCTCATCTATAAGTGGAACCTAATCAAAACAAGCAAGCAAGCAAAATACACAGAGACATTGAAATAAAGAGCAAACTGACAGTAAACAGAAAGGAGCAGGGAGAGGGCTAATAGGGGAAGGGCCATCAAGAAATACATATAAAGGACACATGGACAAAGCTAAAGGGGGTAGGTTCAAGGCAGGGATGGGCGGGGCAGGGGGACATGGTGGGGTGAAAATGGAGACAACTGTACTTGAACAACAACCAAAAAAGACAGAAAAGGAAGAAGGAAGGAAGGGAGGGAGGGAGGGAAGGATTTAGGAAGGAAGGAAAACTGAGATTCCTGAATTCAAATAAAGCAACTATATGAATAGAGAGGGAGGAGGAGGGTAGGATAGTGAAAATTTGAATAGTGACTAAATATTTAATATTAGGGAGCTTTTGTTAATTTCAGTAGGTGGAATAATGATATTTTGATTGTGGTTTTTGAAAGAGTCATCATTTTCCAGAAATACTGAAGTGGTATGAATGTCATGTCTGGGATTTTCTTCAAAATAACATAGTGTGTTGGGGAGTGAAGGAGTGTGGGTGAAACGAGACAAACCACGCATTGGTCACTGCTGAAGCTGGTAATTGGCACATGGCTGGGGTGGGAGGTGAGGACGTGGGAGGCTTTTCTCTTTTAAAAAAACTCTCCTGAGGTCATTTTCCATTGGGTGGCAGCGTCAGGCTGGAGTTGTGAGGGTCAGGGGCACCATGGGGGCCACTGGCAACGCTGAGCAGACGCGGGGACCCAGCTGGGCAGAGATCAAGGGTTCCTGAGAGCTAGGAGCCCTTGGAACATAACATAAAGCACTGGCAGGTGCAGCAACGGGGCCACTGTTCACAGATGGCAATGAGTTTCATAGATCCTGCTGTTTCCATGGACCTCTCCTGAACTGTGCTGCAGCCTACCATCAACAAGGACATCCTGACTGTCCCCAACAAGTACCTGAAGTTCTTCCAGAAGGCAGCACAGGATGAGCAAGACAACCCCGGGGAAGATGCGGACACAGAGGCGCTAATCCAGGAGGCCTGTTGGAGCTGCCTCGAGCAGTCTCACCTACTTTTCCAGATGGAGAAAAAGTTATACCCAGACTGACCCACAAGCTTCTGGGGACAAAGTGTGACAGGCAGGCAGAAGAAGAACACGCCCACCCAAGAAGCCCAATGCCCAAAATGAGAAAGGGACAGCCTCCTGGACATATCATGTCAAATGACAGGGCAGCCACCGGCGTGGCGTGGAAACCAAAATCCTGGAAACCAATCCACCGAGAAGGTCCCAGGTGGGACCTGGCTCAGCTGCGCGAATCGACCACCTTTGTGCTGGGATCCCCCCTGGGGTGGAGAATCTACATCAAGCACCCATACCTCTTCAACTATGCAGCTGATCCCCAGGACAAGACTGGCTGGCCAGGCAGCATCACAGGCCGTCAACAGGGGAAGATGGGCTACCTCCTCATTGAGGAGGACATCCGGGACCTTGCTGCCAAGAATGACTTCAGAGGATGCCTGGACCTGAAGTTAGAGGAGCTGAAATCCTCCTTCCTACCCAGCTGGATGGTTGAGAAAATGCAAAAGCACATGGAGGCACAATGGAGAAAATGAGCATCGTGCTGTTGAAGCCGGGTCCCCTAGCTACACTTAGCAGCCCTCCCCCAAGACCCTCTTCCCCACACGGCAGAGGCCACCCGAGACTGCTCCTGGGTGGCTGACAGAGCTGTGCTTGGGCTAGTTTGTAGCGACTCACTGAAGAGCGCCATCAGAATGCCATGTGGTTCTATATTTGTAAAGTTATTAGAGTAAGAAGTAATTCGTTTGTAACAAAAGTGGTTTTTTTAATATTCTATACACTAAATTTTGGTCACCAAAGTTTCCCCCCAACAAATGGGTAATGCTTGGAGCTACTACATGTAAAATTATCTTTGTGTAGCTCCTTTCTAGCTCAATAATATAAATGAGAATAGAGGTATTCCTTTATAGTTAGTATGATGAGCTAAATTGTATTTTCCTGTTGAAAAAGACATTAGAAATACATTTTTAAGGAATTGACCATGGCAGCTTCATAGCTGGCTAGGCATTAGATCACAAAGACAGGCTTACGCCACATGAATCAGTATCTTCAGAGTTGGGAATCTACCATTATCTCTCCTCCACCGTGTTAGTTCTCTACCCAAGTCCCAGGAACTTTCCTACCCAGGACAATCAACTTGTCTTTTGCTAAATATTTAATAAGCATTTGTTGAGTATCCGCTACATAAGAGTATTTGGATCAAAGATAGTCTTGCTTTCAAGGACTTCATGGTCTAATGAGGGAAAAAAAAAGGTAAAATAAACTATGAGTGACAGATACATGTGTCATGATCAAGGTATGCAGCCAAATCTACCAGAATACCTTAGAAGAAGGCCCTGGCTGGGTAGCTCAGTTGGTTAGAGCATCATCCCAATACGTCCAGGCTGCAGGTTCAATCCTCAGTCACGGCACTGCAAGAAGCAACCAATGAATGCATAATAAATAAGCGGAACGACAAATTGAACTTTCTCTATCTTTCCAAGTTAATAGATTGAAAAAAATCCTCAGAAGAGTGTTTGGCTCTATGTCTCTTCTCAGGCTAGATGGGCTGGCTCGAGTCCTCAGAACTTACTTAACCTCATTGAGTCGCCTTGTCTCTCAAACCCCTGCTGTGAAGGACTAACACTCACTGTGCCTGGTGTGTAGGAGGTGCCCAACTAACTCGATTCCCTTCTTTGTCAAATATTTATAATGTTGGATTGAGCACTGTGGCAATCACGCATTATCAGCAGGTACTTTCATCTGACAATGAACTTCCAACAAATTTGTAATCAGGATTACATAAAACGATGTTTCTTGTTTGGCCAGCTATGCCATGTGTAATCTTACAGGATGAGCCCACCTACAGTGAGACATGCCTACCATCCTAGCTTCTAGTTAAGTAGCTTCTCCTCTCCCTCCATCCTTGGGCTGCAGCCAACTTCACCTAGAACTCTGGGCAGCTTAGGCCTACAGACCAAGCTCACATTCTGCAAAATCCCAGCCTCTTACCTTCCTCCATCCCTGTAAGTAAGAGTTACTGCACTTTCTGGAAATCTACTTTAACCCAAGATTTAGGCACAATACTAATTACAGCATTACTCATAAAAGAGACTGTTAACAATCCAGATACCCCAACATTGGAAATTGTTTAAGTATGAACTGCCCACATAAACAAATACCATATAGCCATTTAGTGTTTTGACGTTCTTTATGCTAAAGAAGTTGAACATTATGCCCTGGCTGGTGTAGCTCAGTAGATTGAGTGCAGGCCTGAGAACCAACAGATCGCTGGTTCGATTCCCCAGTCAGGAAACATGCTTGGGTTGTGGGCCAGGACCTCAGCTGGGGGCACGTGAGGGACAACTACACAATAAAGTTTCTGTTTCTTCCTCCCTTCCCCTCTAAAAGAAATAAATAAAATCTTTTTATAAAGTATTTATTCATTGTAGATATAATATAAATGCTACCACGTAAATTAAAATGCAGGGGAGGTTGATAAAACCCAAATGCTAGAGACTTTTAGCCTTAAATGGTGTCTCCTTTGTTTTTCACTTTTTCCGTCAAGCAAGTCTTGCGTCATCTCCATGTCATCATGGATAAAGTCCTTACCTGGGACATGTCAATTTCTCTGCAACCAACCCATTCCGTACACGTCCCCAAGCAACGATCCGCAGCACCCAGTGTCACTCTGAGGTTTAGACCCTCCTCCATTCACTCACAGCAACACTACCTTTGAAGATCTTGCCCTCCTCTTAGCCTCCCCTCTCCGTCCCCAATTTTGTAGTTAATCTAAGGAGTCTTCTCCTACCCAGTTTCCTGCCCAAGTTAAAAAGCCTGAGGAGTTTCCAGCATCTATGCTGATTATCCAATACCCTGGTTTCCTATCGCCCAGCCGCAGCCCCTCCTGACCACACAGCCGTTGGCCCCTCCCAGCCCTGCCCGCCTCCTTGCTCAACAGGGTTTCTACAGAAGCTCCCCAGCCAGGCTTGCTCCACACCCACACTGCCCATATTCTCACTCACAGAGCCTGACTCACCCCCTCCTCTGCGTTCCTGACTCGTATGGCAGACAAATTCTGGTTAGTTCAAAAAAACAAAAACCTAATAAAACCGTAACACATCAGTTTATCTCTGCCACTCAATATAACACCTGACAGTTGTACCTTCAGATTTATTTCATCTTTGAGACCTTATCCCAGAAATGTGTGGTTAACATTAATAGAACAGCTGCTGTCACTTTCAAAATGTAACTCTCCAGCCCAGCTGCAAGGTACCCAACTCCTCCTGCATTCCTCTGGTCTGCAAGCAGCCCAGCTTTCTACCTGACCTGGAGCCATCAGGAGCTCCCTCTCCTTTGTTCCAAAAATAAAACACACTGGACAGGGCCAAGTGTGGTGACTGCTGGGAGAATTAAACGGTAATGGGGAAAAAATACAATAAAGATTAAAAAATTCAAAAACAAAAACACACACCCGTCTTACAGCACCCTCTACTGCCTTTTCCCCTCTTCATTATGAAATTACCAAAGTCCATTATAGTTTCTATTCTCAACCCCATAATAATGGCAATAAAAGTAGACAGCGTATCAACCTCAGAGAATCCAGGCGGAGACAAGTACAAAGGCAACTGATGGTCGTTTGGAGCGTGACCACCATGACATAAACTTCTCACATCTAACCGCCAGAACTTCCCAGCTCTCTCAACTCCAAGGTTGAGGTCGGTGTGTGGAGCTCTGCAATGGGGTGTGGAGGAAAGCAAGGGGCTCCCACGGTCAAGGCTGGGACTGAGCAACCGAGCTGCGGTTTCCTCCGCAGCTGGGAGTCATCACAAAATCCATGGGCCCATCAATGCTAGAAAATGCTGGGCAATGAGAAAGTCCCAATTGCTTCCCCTCTCGTCATGTCTACTCAGGCTGTTTGTAGATTTATGTTACTAGACTGAAAACCCTGTAAGAGTGAAGGCCCTGGGAGTCGACTGTTACTAATCAGTATTTCTAACGAAAACCACTATTAGTTTCAGTAGCAAAATATGGTACCTCCAACTATGTTCCAAACCACCACCAATTTTGAATAATCCTACAGACTTAAGCTTCCCAATTATATACCTAAAAATTTTAGTTATGATTCCAGTTTATGAAGATACCCATTTCTTTTAGATCGGTATAGAACATGAAACTTCAAATGACTGTATCGGGTAAGCAGGGTTTCTCCTGTAACTCTGGAACAGGCCATACTGCCTGTCACATTTTTTTACAACCCTCCAAAAGCATAAAAAAGACAACATACTTAGTTCACGTGCCACATGCAATAGGCTGCAGTTTGCCCACCCTGTTCTAAAGAACTGGGTTGAGAGCTTTCAGACCACACCTTGGTCTTCTCAGTCCTGAAACCAGCTTCAAAGAACAGTGTGCCTTTAATAAATATTTGAATGGTTGATCAATGCAAGCCAGGTATGGTGAATTTGCCATTAGTTCTACGGTTGGCAAATGCTAAAGGACACACTGCAAAACTTCATGGGAACATAGTATTTTCCATCAGTGACCTGGCTGTCTTGGTTGATTTTCTGATCATTGCCACCATATAGCGGAGCTTGGCCCTGTTCAAAAGAGCTGGTCTTTGACCTTCTTTTGGTCTTTGGAAACTTAACACAAAAGGGAGACTCCAGGAAAGGCAGAAATGATCTGCTGTTTAAATATGAGAAAAATCAGAATTGAGTACAGTAAGATGGAGCATTAAAGATTTAAAAGACAATCTAGAACCAAAGGTTTTATTATCAAAATAAAAACTTTGTGTAAAAAGCATTACAGATCAAAAGCTCTATTTACATTTATTGATCCAAGGTCCAATCTGCATCTAACACTGAATAGGATGAGCAACAAGCTGCACATGCAAAGTAAAATGGACAAACACCTACGACTCCGTTAGCCACTTTATGATTAATGCAAAGGGTGGGGGAGGGGAAAACAACACACACAATCTGCCCAGAAACTTAAAGTGGCAGAGATGTCAAGTTAACAAACTGGAAAGTCACCCATCTCCAAAAAGGCACTTATTGTTCTAAAAGTGCTTAAAACCTGAACACCAACTCCTGCCCAGCTTATTTTCTCAATGAGAAGAAAACTGCAAATTGTAGGTTAATATTGGTATCAATTTTCCATGCAAAATGATCAAGAATTTGTTTTTAATACCTTACATTTATGAACAGAAATAAACCTGGCAAACTACCATTACACTGAGGTTTTATACTGTGAATTCGGACCTGCCCATTTCTGAAGCCTCGCCATCCCGACTCCCTCGGATGTCTCTTCTCTGCTGACTGCCAAGTGCAGTGCTGCCCACAATCCTGCGGGTTGTGATGGGGGGAGCCCAATGCACCACCCAACCACACGGTGGGAAAAATCAGCAACTAAATCTGCAACAACTTGTGCAATAAACACAAGACATGGAATATTCTCACGACAGGTGTCCGAATCCACACGCCCCATTTTCCAACAATTACCTCATCTTTCTACATGGCTTTAAGACCTTTCCATCTCGAGTCTGTGAAAAATGTCAAGCAGTGTGACAACTGTGCCCACTGTTTTTGCAGAGACCAGTTAGAGGGCTGGTCTCAATAGATGTATTTAGTTAACGCCACTACTGCATCTCTAAGTGCTTGGTTTTATGGGTGAATTCCAGGGCTATTTCAACACCAATTAAATCAAACATGCTTTCACGAGGCTGTCATTTAAAAAGAATTCAGAAACTAGATGGAGAAGAGAGACCCCCTTGTAAAAAGAGGGAGATAGGTTGGGATGAGGGGCAGGGAAAAGCAAAGGAGAAACGGCAAGAGGGCAAAGCGTAGCTAGCAATACACCTCTGGGATGCTTGGAAACTCGTCTAATGAGATTAACTTGATCTGAGTTTCCCATAAAGCAGACTGATCATCAGCATTCTTAACGCAGGTTTCCACCACAGGACGAAATTGGAAACTAACAAGGAAGACTGGCGTGGTGGCAGGCAGGCAGCAGATCTTCCAAGCATCATGCTTGCATCTCAAACTCATGCTTCAAGCTGAAAAAAGAAAAAGGAATGTGTCAGGCTAGCATTTTCAAACTAAGAAGTCTCTTTTGAAAGCCTAATTCATTCTTTAAAAAATTGTTTCATTGCCCTGGTCAGGTAGCTCAGTTGATTACAGCATCCTCCCAATACACCGAGGTTGCAGGTTTGATTCCCGGTTGGGGCACATACAAGAATCAATCAGTAAGTGCATAAATTAGGGGAACGACAAACTGATGCTTCTCTCTTTCTCTCTCAAAAAACAGTTTTTATCGAGTTATGACACATTTTAAAATAACACACCAAGTGTACAACTTGAATTTTTATACACCCACACACACAAAGGTCACCACCACCCAGATGAGCATGTAAAATGTTTCCAGCAAAAGACTCTCCATGTACCGACCCCTTTCCAGTCAAAACCTGCACCTCTACCCAGAGACAACCACTACTCCGACTTCTACCATCCTTTTAATAAGACGCATAAATGAACGTGAGACTTGAGTGTGGAAAAGAGAAAAACCCACCATTACCTTTTCAGGTAGGCATGCACGTTCCCAAAGCCATGGTACTTGGCCAAGTACACGAGGACCCCCGTCGCGCACCGCCCATCCCGCTGACGGCAGAAACTGCAGTTGCAGATTCTTCGACAAGGCGGGCAGTGCCAGTTCTAAAGGGGAATGTGGAAAGGCACAATGAAGTCAAATCCACTCCCTCCCTTTCCCTCTTCCTTACCTGCTCCTGCTTCAACTCTAAGATGGGTATCATCAATTGCTTTTAAATCTTTATTTTTTAATTAAAAAAATCTTAACGTGGTTCATGTCCACTAGTTATGCCTTACGTTCCCTTGGGAAATCCAGCACAGAAAGTCTCACGGCAATTATCAGACTGAACAATGACTCTGATTCCCCTGAATGGTAAAGGTACCAAACACTGTGGAAGGGGTTCACACCTCCCAGCACCAATATTATGAATTCACCTGCTTTTCAGGGAATGAAAGCGCCACGTCACTAAGGGCTCAACCCTTTCACAGATGACATCTTTCTGGCCCCATCAGCTGGTGCCTGACCTTCAAGCCCATAGAACCACCCCTTCAAGGCACCTACTGGGTCCAGCAGAGCATCCTTGACCTCTTCTCCGTAACGGTTTCGAAGGCAGGGACCGCAGAACTGCCCTCGGACGCCCCAGCACTCTGGGTTTCTGCAGTTCGTTTTGGTATCAATGGTTTTCTGGCGGCACTGATGACAGGTAGACCCCTACAAATAAAAACCACCATGGCTTTTTGTAAAGACAAATGGCATATTTAAAGAATGTCCTTTATGGATACAGTCTGTGTAATCTTATTTCATATCTTACACATACATGTACATGCTAGGGCATAAAAAGCATCACAGGCTGGTGGTTTCATCTGACTGCCAGACTCAGTATCACCAAAACTACCTTTCTTCCAGTACAGATCTTACCACGCAAAACCCTGGCCCCGGGTCCTTTATCTTCAGCACACCACCATGTCCCCAGCACCCATCTACACAGACACGCAACAGACACACAGTAAACATACGCTGCATGAATCAATTTCAAATTAAGAGGAAAGACTTAACATGTCAGAAGACCCGTTTAGATCGTCAGCCAGTCTCTAAGGACAGAAGCCACCCTTCCTTTGTCACAGACCTTCACATCATCAGACACAAGGCAGAGGCTTTTACCAGCGAGCGGCTATATATCTTCTCTCGAGAATTGTTGCAAATGTTGTCCAGCTCCTCCTCTGTGATTTCCTCCACCGGGCGAATTACGTGCGGCAGGGTCATGGACCCAGGACGGCGACCCCTGCGCACATCCTCTTCCTGCGAAAGCACAAGCGCGGAATATGTTCTCGCTGGCCCTCCCCCGCGCTGATTCTCACACGCCTGCTGTGTGATTCCTCCAGAGAATTCAACCTGGAAATCTTTCTTATGGAGAGGAGGCAGGTCCAAAGTTTACAAGACACTAACATAGAAATGACTCCTCCAACCACGACAAACCAACAAAAAAGAAAACTTTGACTTCCTCTTCTGCTAACAAAATCCATCAAATATTCCAGACATTCACAACTTGGAGGCACAAGAGAATCATACATAGGAGAAAACTTAAAAAGGTAGTGAGTGTGGTAAAATCTTTAGACAGAGTTCCAATCTCACTGGACATGAGATATTCTGTAGTGGAGAAAAACCTTACAAATGCAGTGTATGCATCAAAGCTCGTACCCAACTTGCAAGGCTTACTGAGCACCAGAGCACTGAACAGAAGCGTCACACACCTCCTTTACAGGACAATGCTTTCATTCAAAGCTCAAGCTTTGGGGCTCATCAGAGAATTCAAACAGAAAGAAACCTTACACATATGATGGAGACAAAACTTACTCAAGTGCTCAAGCCCTTACTCAGCAAACAAAGACTCTATCGTGGAGTAAGGCCATGTATTAGATTGGCAAAAAAGTCCATATGGCTTTTTTCCTAAAATAAAAGACACGTTTTTCATTGTCACCAATAACTACTGATTTGGAATTTCGAGTATGTTGGCCATCTCCCATGTGGTATAATGTTGATTATTCTCAATTAATGTCTCAGTTTGACCCCTATCAACTTCAGCTGGTCCACCCGACTGTGGCGTATCATCCAGCGAGAAATCTCCATCATGAAACGTCACAACCCACTTTTGACATGTTCGATCAGTCACAGCACCCTCTCTACACACAGCACAAATCTTTTTTGTGTTTCAGTTGTGGTTTCACCTTTCTTGCAATAATAAACCATAATACGCCAAAAATGTTGCTTATTTTCTTCCATCTTCATTATTAAAATGGCTACACAAAGATTCACCAATTTTGGTAAGGTTCTCGTTAACGCATGGTGGTAGGACAACTGTCAGCATACAAACAAATTGTTTTGAATGAAGTTAAAGACAACTAAGCACTACTAGAGCCATCTGACAGAAAAAAACACACAAACTTTTTGACCAGCCCAATACAACTCATGTATGTGGCAGAGCCTGTTCAAGGGCTCATACCTCACTTGGTATCAGAATATACATCTTTGACAGAGAATATACTCAAATGGCGAGGCTGGTCCAAAGTATATGCCTCATGGGACATAACAGAATCCTTACTCGGGAGAAACTTTACAAAGGCGCTGAGTGTGACCAACTTTATCAAAAAGGTACAACCTTGTGGTCACGACAGAATTCATGTCAGATGGAAACCATAGGAATGTGTCAAGACCTTTAGCAATGACCTGGATATACATCCCACAGAACTCCTACTGGACAGAAGCATTACAAAGGTAGTTAAGATGGTAAGTTTAATTACTCTCTGAATGAACAACACAAGAAAGTTCATACTGGGGGCACCAAGTCTATTAATTTTAACCAACATCAGACGTTAAATTCCACAGAGAGTTAAAAGTAAAAATTATTTAAGACTTGGGAGAATGCCGTGTTGAAGGAGTAAGGAAAACTCTGTGGAAAGGTCTCATTATCTTCAGTTTATAAAATGTTTTTGTTTTTACTCAGTCATTTGAGGTTTCTTGAAAAGGTTACATTGTTACTGATGACATTAAAAAAACAAAACAAAAACAACAACAACCATCAAGCCCTGGCCACTGTGGCTCAGTCAGCTGGAATATCATCCCGTGGCCAAGGGATTATGGGTTCGATCCCCAGTCCCGGCACCTATGGGAGGCAACCAATCAGTGTCTTCTCTCTCATACTGATGTCTCTCTCTCTCTCTCCCTTCCTCTCTCTAAAACAGCAGTGAAAAGATGTCTTTGGGTGAGGATAGAAAAACTTTTTAAAAATCATCAGATAAGTTGGTGTGACATGAACAATTCTGAATGGGCTGAGAAGAATGTTTACAGCGAATCGCCTGGAGTTGAGGCTATGTGCGCACCGGGGTTGTATATCTGACACAGCCCCCAGGAGGTGAAAAACGGAAGAGCCAGCACAAACGTGCAGAACTCACGTTCATGTAGCCGTCCGTGGTTTTCCTCTTTCTCACCAACATGTACTTGTCCTCCTCCTCTTCCTCCTCCTCCTCCTCTGTGGGTAGAGTGCTAAGGGACCCAAGGATCCGGGACCTTGACCTGGTAAGAGGACGCCCTCTCCGATCAGGGTTTCTCCTAAGAGTAACACCCTGGAATGTACGCCTTCGGGGTGTCTTCGACCGCTAAACAAAACACACATCACACATTTATGCCAAAATGAAGAAAAGTGGCACCTGCTCCTTCCGTATGTTTTCAAGTAAAAGCAGAGCTCCAGTTGTAATCTTCTCTGTGCTTTCTATAATGCATAGAAAACGAGCCCCCCAAAACGATATAGCCATTGTACTTTTGCTTTTGTGACACCAAGCCCAGTTTGTCTCAAACTGAGAAGTAATTTACTCATTAATCTGCATAGTAAAGGTGTAAGAACAAATCTCGTTTTCCACAACAACCTTTTTCTACGACACCTCAAGCCCTGGCACATACTCACTGTTTCTACATTGCACACGAGAGAAATGTATGTATGGCTTTCCTTCTTCCACTCCTTGCTCACTTCTTCCCTTTCATCTCCT
The DNA here is from genome assembly GCF_021234435.1 of Artibeus jamaicensis. Classification (NCBI taxonomy): domain Eukaryota; kingdom Metazoa; phylum Chordata; class Mammalia; order Chiroptera; family Phyllostomidae; genus Artibeus; species Artibeus jamaicensis. Next base: position 11,057,749 of record NW_026521814.1, on the reverse strand, counting down.
CAAGGAGGGATGGGGAAGAAGGTCTTGGCTTTTGTACCACAGCAGACACATCAAACTCCCTGAGTTGCATCAGCTTAGTTCCTCAGAATATAATCACATACATGGATTAGGCTATGATGTGGTTAAAAAATCTTTTTTTTCCTTCTCAGATTTTAAAAACATCTATAAGTATGCATCTACCATGAAAAAGCAATGTGCTAATGCTGGGAATACAGAAAAAAATTTTTCCCTATCTTTATTCCTTGCCCTTAAGAGGTTCAGTCTAGTTAGAAAGAGAAATAACTGATCAAAACAGGGGGTTGAGCTCAGGGAAGCCACACCTTCCCCAGGACACAAGGAGAAGCTCACAAAGGTCCACCCGAAGGTTTCCTCTAGTTCCTCTGTGTCTACAAGACCACGCGAAATAAGGAGCCTGGATTTTCTCAAATGTCATAACAAATCTTTACACCTGCCCAAAATATTACTAATGGACGAGCAAGGATTTGCACTTACGGAACTGGGGCCTGGGAAGGAATGCCGTCCAGGGAACGAGCCCGGAAAACTTTCTAATTCCGACATTAGTTTTGCAAGCTAAAGAGGAAGGAAGTGAAGCAGAAATGATTGGTTTAGAATAATTGCTGAAAAGGAGCAACTTCTGGAAATTGCTGTAGTACATCGCAAAGAGTTTCCGATCTCCCCGACACAATTACCAAGACTTTAACAGATTTTTTTTAAAAAGAAAAGTCAGTTTAGGGGAAGAAGCACATTTTAAAACACATCTTGTAAAGACTTTATAGCTACACAGAAAACAATTCTTGACACTGAGAAGCAACAAATGGCTTAGAGAAAAAAGCTGGGAAGAGTTCATTCTAACACGATCCAAGTCAGATACCTACCATTGCTTTGTTTTGCTTTATATTTAAAGCCCTTTTCTCCAAAAAATTCATTCCACTTTCATCTTCTGAATCAGAATTGGGATCAGTCACAGATTTCTCTGCAGGTTCAGGGGCTGCTGCGCTTTTGGTGGCTGCCGCCCTGGTCCTTCGAGCCGGAAACGCCATGGCCACCCGGAGAGGTCCAGACCGCCCGCACTGACTGCGGGTCCTGCAGCCTGCAGGGTCTGACTGTGACCTCTAGTTAATCAGAACAATTGAGGAGTTAAGGACTGTCTGTGAAGCAGGCTACACCAGCAATGATTACAAAATCCCCTTTGAACAAAAGATATTTGCATCAAACACATTTTAATTGACCACTTTAATTGTAAATTTTAATTGATAGCTCTGGGTAACAAAATCAGGAGTTACAAATACATACAATGATCTGAGTGTAATTTAACTCAGGTAGCCTATCTGGGACACACTGTTAAAAGCTTCTTCATAGCCCCTAGGCCAATGGTTGAGCATTTGTTTAAAATGTGAGAATTTCAACTCTCTTTTTAATTTAAAAATAGGTCTTTATGTATTTTAAAAGAATTCCTACAAGAACATTCTTCCATCAACATGGTTTCAGTGCTTATGGCAATATTAAACTATATTAAAGATGCCTTGCCCTGGCTGGTGTGGCTCAGCGGATTGAGCACTGACTGGCCTGTGAACGAAAAGGTTGCCCGTTCAATTCCCAATCAGGGCACATGCCTAGGTTGCGGGCCAGGTCCCCAGTGTGGGCCGCGTGAGAGGCAACCGCACATTGATGTTTCTCTCCCTCTTTCTCCCTCCCTTCCCTTTTCTCTAAAAATAAATAAATAAAACATTTTAAAAACTTTTTAAAAAGTTTATGTTCAAACAAAAACTTGTACATGAGTGGACACAATGGCTTTATCCATGATGGGCCAAAAGGCAGAAACAGCGCCCACACTCATCAGCTGATGAACGGGCAAGTAAAATGTAGTCCACTAACACAGAGTAATATTATTCAGCAGTGAAAAGGTAAGAAGTACTGGCACATGCCACGAAACGTAAGAACCTAAGTAAAACACACCAGTGAAAAGGGACCGCATATTGTATGGTACAATGATACGGAATGTCCAGAACAAAAGTACCCGTCTGTAATGACAGAAAACATGCCGGTGGTTGCCAGGGGCTAAACGTATTGGGAGAGGGTACAGAATAGTTTCATTTTGGGGTAATGAAAATACCCTAAAGTGGATTGTGGTGATGGTTGAGAAAAAAATAAATATGAAACAAGAAAAAATACCCCCCATAAAGTCCCAGAGAGGCAAGACCCATTTTTAAATTCAAAATTGTCTAAAATCCCCACAAGGTTTTACTATTCTTCATATACTTTCAGTATACATGGATTGAGAGACTACAAAATAACAAAACATTTTCATGAGTTCTGAAGACTTTTTTTAATTGATTGGCATTTTATTGATTACAACAATTAGCATCTACAAAGAACTGAAACAATGCCCAGAAGTGATTCAGGCTGTACACAATGTTTGGGTCACATCCAGATTTTCAGGCCGGCCCTTGAAATAGCTCCAACATGCACTGATTTAGACCAACATTACGTATCACAGGAAATATTATTACATTACCATGAAGTTAGATAGAGATAAACACATTCCCCGGCCGGGCACTCACTTGTTATCAGTGTCGCTCAAGTGTGGTCCCAGGCAGTCAGACCACACTGAGCCTAAGAGCATGCACCTGACTGCAAATCAACACACTGCTTCCTTTGTCAAGAAAGTCTTGCTAACCAGAAAACATCTGCAGAACTAAACAGTATGTTCAGGAACAGTGTGGGACTGAGGTGGTGCAGCAGCAGCAGCAGTGGCCTGAGCAGGAGAGGTTACAAAGATAGAGCAGTGTGCACAGAAAAAGCAAGACCCAGGAGCAAAGGTGGAAGCAGGAAGAGCCCTAATTCTCATTATCTGCAATCAAGTCCTGCACATGCGTTATCATGAGTTTTCCAAATGCACAGGTCCACGTGGGAACATTTACCAAAGGCCTGGTCTATGCCAGCAGTGTACTGGGACTTAAATGCAAATATAACTCATCTGGAGGACACATTGCTTCTTCTGAATTTCTGTAATGGAAACCTGGAGGTTGGCCAATTTTATCTTACCAGTTTCCAAGATTTTCAGAGCCTATGAAATGTTCAGGCTTTACAAGTAGGACTACTTTAGTAAAAATTGCTTTAAGACATAAATACTCTTTAATTTTAAAAAGATCCACAAAATCTCTGGCATGACTAAAATGAAAATTACAAGAAAAAAGAGCTTTATTAAAGCAAGAATGTCATGCCTCAAAATATACTTTCCTTCTTGATATTGGTGAAATTTTCAAACTCACCATTCCATCTTGTATCTCACTCTCTGAGAAACCGCAAAATGATTCATCGTCAGAGTCGGCGTGAAAAATATTGGCCAGTTCGTTAGTGACATCTGGCCTTGGTTTCTGTAAAAATCCACAATGGTCTAATACATCTTGCACCTCACTTTCTGAAAAGCCGCAGAAAGATTCATTATCAGAGTCCTCATAAAAAACATTTGCCAGTTCTTCACTGATATCTGACCTGAATTTAGGTTTCTGTAAAATAAATAAATAAATGTGGTTGTGCATTTCCCCCTTTTCCAAGAACCAATTTTTCATAAACCGTGCAGAGCAAATCACGTTCACAAGTGCACTACAAGAGAATAGCTTTTGTTACAAAGAAAAATGGTTCAGAGGTTTACAAATGATTTCTGAGTTGTTATGGCAAATCATCAAGCATGTTAGGTTAGGCGACATTTCAAAAGGATAGAATAAGTAGCTAATCTACCTCCAACAATTACTACCTAGAACCACAGCAAAAAGTGAAATGAAATTACAGTGCATACTGTATTTTCATAACGGCTGTATAGAAATGTAGGCAAAAAGCAAGCAGTTTTAATCACGCACAAAGCATTTGGGGCATTTTGAGCGCTGCAGACTCAATTCTGTTTATTCTCAGGCAGCACTTACCGTGTTTGCAAAATTATCAGAAGCGAAGCTGTCACAACTGTCATCAGAGGATGACAAGGTTTCCATGGAAATCAACTTCACATAGCTGAATTTCTTGAAGTTCTTTACTCTGCGACCCCTTTGCTGCAAATGGAAATGGCAATGCTATTAAGTGGATGCTCACTATAGTATCTAACTAAGGACACCAGTTTTTAGTTTAGTAAGTTCAAACTGCACAGATATGTCCATTTCTTATGCCCTATATAGAAAAGGGGGAATTTGCAACTGCTACAAAAATTTTTTTCAAAACTAGGTACAATCCTAAAAAGGGATCCCTTTGAAGGAAAACTGTAATATTTATCAATTTACTCAAACATCTGTAGAGCTACCCCTGTACCCACCTGAAGAGTCCCCAAGCTCTTAGCATTATACTGCTCTTAGCATTACAGTTTAATGCCAAACTCCTCAAATCTGGCCTTTCAAAAAAAATTAGACTGTACTTCTAAAGTACAAAATGGTGGAATGATTTCTCTCTCTCTCAGCCAAAATCAAGTTAATGAGGGTTTTTTTTTGTTTTGTTTTGTTTTTTTTTAATGTAAGCTTTAGGCTATATACCGGGTTGCTAAGCTCCTAAAGGACAAAAACAGCGGGACAGTACCTCTACTTCAAGATGGCAGGCTTTAAAATAGGCCTTGTTCCATTCAAGGTTGGGGCAGTAGAGTGATTTCAGTCCAGGTCTTTATAATTCATTTATATCAACCCAGTGAACCAATGGACAAGGAGCCAAGTTAAAGGTCAAACAGCACTCCAAACCCAGGTAGAATGCCTGATTCTACACCAGCACTGCATTAGTCTGGTCCAACTTTCAGCTCTTACGCAGTCCCCTTGCTATACAAGTCTTAAGATTTTAGAAGTACTTTCATGGGGCACAAATTACATGTAGATATGAAAATACTTCTTTCATACATAAACACTTTATAGCCTGGCACTGCTCATCAGAAAATGCAACTGGTATCTACCTCATGCAAAAAAAGATAGCAGGTTCTGGTATTTAAAATGTAGTGAGATTTCTTCATGTTTTATTAGTTCCTATATTTTTATTTTCTTAAATATGGCTATGGAATTAGAAGTGACTCTTTACAATGAGAACTTTGAAGGGCAAGCACTGCTATGGGTCCCATCAAATAACACCAAGCTGTGAGGGACTGATGAACACAACATTCTTGACCTTCCTTCTACACCTAACATTATGCATTTCACTGCAGTCTCTCACAAATAAAATTCTTTCCATGATGATGGTACCCAACCGCCACTCTATGCTCATAAGTAGACTCCATTCTTCAATCATCTTAGAAAGTTTATGTCCTTTGTCCTTTCTTCAGAAAGGCAAGAAAATTTGATAAAAGGTAGAGCTATACTAACTATTATAAGGATCTCAGACCCTGGCTGGTATGGCTCAGTGGATTGAGCACCTGCCTGTGAACTGAAATGTCGCCAGTTCGATTCCCTGTCAGGGCACATGCACAGGGCCAGGGCCCTCTCTTCCTCCATCCCTTCTCCTCTCTCCAAAAATAATTCATAAAGTCTTTTATAAATAAATAAATAAATAAATAAATAAATAAATAAATAAATAAATAAATAAAAGGGATCTCAGAACTCCCCCCATTTTCCAAATGAGGAAACTAAAGGCTCCAGGGAGATGAAATAGATTATCCAAGATCATAGGGCTGGAAGAACTCAAACCTGCAATCTCCTAAAGCGAAGTGTTTTTGTATTACTGCGAGAAGTATCACCACTTACTCATAAATCTATCTGCAGAGGCCCAGGACAGATCAAGGAAGGCATTCTACATAAGCTGTCAGGGAAATTCACATATGCTCAGCTTTTAACATGTCAGCACATGCCAAGAGCTAAGTTACCAGGCAAGTGTTATATTTGGAGGAAACGTCATAGAACAAAAAAGCAAATAGTCATGGCTGAGATAAATTTGGCAGGCAGGTAATAACTAATAGCGCTTCATAGGTGCTTTTTGTGCCAGGCATTAAGTATACTTTCACATGATGACTGACTCCTTGCAACAAAGATGTATCATGATTCCCATTTAACAAATGGGAAAGCTAAGGTTCAGAGAGGTGTAATGGATAACTGAAGTCACACGATGGCCTAAATTTGAACCTAGGCACGTAAGATTCCAAACTCAGGCTCACACGGCTTCTTCATCCACAAAGCCAAAGCCTAGTTCCAGCGATTTCTGAAACCACGCCCCCAACAAGCTCTCCCCAGCCCCCCCACTTGTGAGCCTTACCCTAGATATTTATTTTAAGCATGTCAAGCTCTTCCTTTTCACCCAACCCCCACCTTCTAACCTCTCAGGGGGCAGACCCTACGTTCCGGTTTCCGTTAAGAGCAAAAAAGAAATGTTCCATTCAGGCAACATCCTGCAATTTTGAGAATAAGGATGGGGGCTGGGGAAGGGAATGGGAAAAAAGCGAAATGGCTGGAAACAGTTCGGACCGCCAAATCCTTCAACTGCACTCAATCACCGCCGGGGACTAGAAACACCTCCGCCTACTTGCTCAACCAAAGTGTTTGCGGGACCTTTAAACTTCAAACCCATCAACTTGAGCGCTTAGAAGCGGCATGGCTGAGGCAAAAGCAAGTGGGGGAGCTCGCTAAGGTCCCCACAGTGCGCGCGGGTGGGGCCGCCCACCCTCCCTTAGCTAAACGTTGTAAAGGGTTGGTGATGCTGTAAACTCCCAGGGAGTCTCAACGTTCCAAAAGCCAGGATCGGGTCCGCTAAGGAGACAGGCACACATTGGGGAGGCCAACCGGCCAGGGCTGCTGTCCGCGCGTGCACCTCCAGCACACGTGGCCTTGGTTTCCCCCAGTGCTGCCAACTATCCTGTAAACCGCTCAAATCTTCAAACCGCCGGCGCACGCCCCCAGACCCTGAATTATGCCAAGTGCACAAAATACGGGGCTTGACTAAGCGCGCGCCGTCCAGGCCGGCCACCAGTTGATAAACCCTGAAGTCCTAGGACTTGGAGGGAGTCGACCCACCAACCCAGCACCCACCATGCCCGCCCCTCGGGTTTGCCCGCCAAGCCCTCACCGGCACGCGGCGAGTATCCATGCTGGCAGCAGGGGCTCAGGCCCGAACTTGTGGAGGGGTGACCAGAGCAGCCGTGCGCGTCGCAATCCCACCGAGCTGCACTCGGTCAGCCTGGGCTTGCAGACCCTGGCCCTGAAAGGCGGGGCTCCGACCTGCTTTTCCCGCGGTGTGGCGCAGGTCCTGCAAGCTGTGGTAATGGCCTGCCTAGGCGCGCGACCCGCTCAGCCTCAGACGTAAAACCGACCCCCAAAATATTCTGAGCTCAAGTGATTGCCTTGGAATTCCCTAAAGTCGGGCAGAAAAGGTGGCGTTTTTAGAATTTCAGAAGTTTTCCTTTGTTATGTTACTGCACGGTCCTGAACGAACGGCGCGAAAGTGGTTCGTATTGCCCGGGGGTTAGCAAGCTGATTTGCATGAATTCTGGGGCTAGGAGAAGAAAAGTGAAAATGAGGGTAATGGAAAGCACCGCGAGGGTCCTGTGGCTCTCTGCATTCAGCCTTTCGTTGCGACCTGCAGTTTACATTATTAAAGATAAGTTTCAAAAAATCAAGCATGAACTCCACCTTTTATTAGCTCAGCCACTGTCTGTGGGTGTAGCACTTATTATCTGGTAGCCACGCCATTATCTAAAGCAACAAAATGTATTCAATCCTGATCTTTCGTACAACAAAGTACAGGAAGCCGAGTTGTTTTACCTCCCTGAGGTTGATTCAGTTAGAAACCTGGCGCTGTTGTTAAGACATATCTATGGGACAATTACCTCTTTAGAGGTAATCTGTTGTGGGTAGAAGCTAAAGACAGTATTAATGTGGTTTGGAGATCTCCCACCCTCCCATCGAAATTTAGGATTAGGATTACTCAATTCAGAATGAACGCGAGCTATTTTTCAGTGCTCTTTTACTCAAATCTGACATTAAAACAAAATAAAGTGTGAAACAAATGTTTGTAAAGGGCAGGGAAAAAGTTTTTAGAAGGACAAGTAAAATAAATTGGGTTGTTTTTTAAAGACTCTAATTATAACCTTACATTTAAAACAGGTGCTTGAAATGAATACACTCCATTTTCCCCCTTCAAAACTTTTCTCTGGAATAATTCCTTTGCAATAAAAGAGTACACAGGAACACATAGTGTTCCTTTTCCGATGCAATTAATACAAAAACTTGTGAACAAGTGATAATACACGAGAATAATGGATTGGGAGAATTGGAAAGAGCTTGGTTGCCAGGTCTTCCGCCCTTTCTGAAAACACCTGCCTAGGGTCCCCATGCCACAGTGCAAGGGACAAAGAACTCATGGTCTCTAAGGTAGGTGCCAGGAGAGGCTGTTGGTCTGGTGAAATTTCCTGGCAGTAGCAGGAGCCCCTGATATTTATTGAACCAAATAAGCAACTATCTGAATGGTGAATGAACTAACATTGTTAGTGCTGTGTCCTTGGGGATACGACCTTGTGCCACTATGATTAAATATATGAGAATCTGAAATTGTGAAATGCATAAAATGGGAGAAGATTAAGTTACTCTGTTTATGAAAGGTTCTGACAGGAAAATTCTTAGCCCTCCAGAGGCACTAGAAAATAATTTGGTTTACATACTTTCTAAAGGATCAGATCTGACAGTCTTTTTAGTAATCAGGCAAATGCAAATTAAAACTAGGAGATAGTTTCACTCAGACTGGCAAAATTTTAAAAGCCAGGTGTTGGCTAAGGATATGAAGAAATTCTGACAACGATGTTAGTAAAGTGCAGTTCAAGAGTGATTAGTAAAACCCAAAAAAAAAACACTTCCAGGTTTTTTTAAAAATATTTTATTTACTTATTTTCAAAGAGAAGGGAGGGGAGAAAGAGGTAGAGAAACATGGATGTGTGAAGGAAACATCAGTTGGCTGCCTCTCACCGCCCCTAACTGGGGACCCGACCCACAACACAGGCATGGACCCCAACAGGGAATGGAACGGGACCTTCTGGTTCGCAGACCTGTGCTCCATCCACTGAGCCACACCTGCCTGGGCTAAAACAAAGTTTTTCATACTGCAGGCTCTACTTAGTAGTTGCATCTAGCACATTTTTTCTTCTATCTTCCTTTTTCAAATAAAATTAAAAATGAGTAGTGTGAGTATTGTTTTTTGAAACAATTGTGTCAGTTGCATGTTCCTGTGTATACGGTATAAAAACTGTATTTCAGGTTGTGCTTCACCATCAACAGAGTTTTCAATGCACTGCCCTGGAGAATGTGCCTAATGAGTCTTATAGTGACGTTCTCTCGTTCAGTCAAGGATTGCCAGGTGGCAATTGCCAGAGGCACAGTTCTGAGTGCCAGGACACTAAAGCCAGGGAGATTTACATGCCGGTAGAGAAGCAGAAGTAAACAAATAAGATAAATTCAGGTGTGAAACCTTCTGAAAAGAAACATAAAAGCTGCATAAGGGCACAGGAAATGAAGGAAATACCAGTTTAGATAAGCAAAACAGGAAAGACTTTTCTGAGGAATGTCTGGGTCAGGAACCTGAACAAAGTAGGAGAAGAAGATGAAGAACGTGCTGGCTTCAGAGTGAACAACGGGTTCACAGTCTCTGTGGTAGTGACCAGAAGAAGCCCCGTATGCTGGACCAGAAAAAGCGAGGGAAAGAGGAGAGGGTACAGATGATGTGGGGTCTTCATGGCCCTGGGAAGACTTTTAAATTTTATCCCAGGTGGGATGGGAAGGAGTTTGATGAAGGGAAGACCCAATCTGACCCCATGAGCAGTGTGAACTATGAAGTGAAGGGGAATAAAAGTGGAAGCTGGAGACACTCAGGGGCCCATGGAGGAGAAAATGATGGCTTGGCCTGGGGTCCGTGTGGGATAAGGAAAAGTGGTCAGATTTAGGATATATTATTTTGAATGTAAAGCTAGTCAGACCTAAGGGATGGATGGCTCATTCACACTCGCATTGTATATCAGGAAAATATTGGATGGATACATGACCGGTGGTATATTCATGCAATGGAATTTGAACGGTAGTTCAAATGAATGGTGTGGCTTACTTGCATCAGTATAGATAAATATCTTTTTTGGAAGTTCTTAGCTTATTAATCCTCTCATGAAAAATCCACACCGTCACCACAGATAAATTCACTGAAGAGCCTTTACTTCTTGCGCCAGCACCACCCCTGGCCTTTGCAGGCCCCCCCGACTTTCTTCATTTCTTTCCTGTGTTCTTTTCACTGTTTTCTTGAAGTCTTCATCTCAGACAGGCCATGCTGTGTAAGTCTGTGTTTGGGTTCATTTTTCTTTGTATAACCCAAGGAATTGTGCCAAAGCCAGTTGTCAAAATGCCACCATCAAAATGGGTTCCGAATGCAAATACAAAGATGACATCTTGTACGTTTTGGCTAATTTTTCCCAAATTTCTGTCTTAGGTACTGTTGCCTTCCCAGGATGAAGGTTGTCGATCACTGTTTGTTTCTTCTGAGGTCGTGTGTCGGTCATGAACTTCCTGGATCAGGTAGTTACTGTGTCAGTCATGAAGCCAGCCATCATTAAGCAGCCGGGGTGGGGGGGGGGGGCAGAGGGGAGCAGGAAAAAGGTATAGATTAATCTCAACAATGTCGAATGAAAAAGCAAATTGAAAACGTGTCTGCAAGGTATACCCTTAGGCAAATTAAAAAAATACAATACATACATAAGTTGTGGAATTATAAAAACATGGACAAGAACTGTAGGGTAGAGGTAAACTGAGGAGGGGAAGATGGAGGAAAGGGGAAAGCAATGTCTTCAACTCTATTATTAATGTTTTCTTTAAAAATAAGTGGTATGAAGTAATATGGCAAAGTATTAAATGTGTTAAGTGTGAGGGGTCTTTTATGTTTTTACTTTCCATGTTTTGTGTGTGTGTGTGTCTGTAACATGTTATAATAAAATGTTTTTAAATTTTGAAAGATTTGTCCTGTCAATCAAGACTATATATATATGTATATATATTTGTAGTGTTAAATATATAATCCCTTCATAGAGTCCTATAAATGGGAATACACGTTTGTCCTACAATTTTAGGTACCTCATAAAGGTTTTAAGCCACTACGTTAATCATAGGATGGTAAATATGTTCATTTTGAATGAAAGATACAGAATGAATAAGAATGGAAATTCAGTGTGTGGGGAAGGATGGGGCCACAGCCACAGGTAACAGGGCATTTCATAAGCACATACCTGACACACACTGACAGCGTTTGAGAGGAGGGCTGTCAAAACAACAGTACTCAGCAAGTACTATCAACTGGAATGGCTGAGGTGGAATGTGAAATCTGGAAAACATTCTAAAATGTCAGTCTACTGTTCAAGAGCTTTGAATTCCTCAGAATGGTATCAACGTTAAGGTTTGTTGTGTTGTCCTGTAGCTTTTATTCACCTTGCACAAAAATTCCATTTCCTTACAATATTAAGTTTGAAACTTGGCCCTGAGGTTCTGAGACCTCAGCACTTACATAAAGATGTGAACTGAAGTCAACTGGAACTGAAGATGATCAGTTCTATAACAAAGAATGAAACTAGTAAGATGCACCCCTTTTAGAGGCTATTTCAAAACAAAGCTAACGTCCCAGTAGGTGTGCCTTGCGGTCTAAGCCCCACACACCCCTCCAGTCAGACAACGCTCCATGTAATGTGAGCCCAGACAGCTCCATAACCCTCAATAGACCATACACACAGGAGACAAAGGGCTGGAAGGAGTTTCCATTGTTTATGGATACAGATAGATTGCAGTCTGTCAGGTCGCAAATCTCTATTTTAAATAAACCCCTAATTATAGATTTACCTCCCCTGTGCGGCTTTTCAGGGTGCACAAAGGCAGGAAACCTAAAAGGCCTTAAGTTACCCTTACCACCCGGGGTTCAGCCTGGTGTAGAAACCCAGCCTCTCCAAACTACATCGGTATGTTCGCTTTGGACCACATGTCCATAGTCTTTTAAGTAGGTCAGTTTGCTGACATCTGATACTTGATTAGAGAAAGATGTATGGAAACATGAATGCAGATGTAGCCATTTTGAACAAGAGGAAATATTTGTGTTTTTTCCTGGATCAGTGATGTTCATTGTGAAATATTTAACAGCTGGTATTAAAACATCATTAACACTGGATGAGATAAAATCGAGTTTTAGTTACTGAATCAGTCAGTTCCAACTTTATGGAAGCTAAATTATAACTATAACCTAACTCTGCCTCCATTTCACTACCCAAAATTCCCCTCTAACTTCTTCCATAACATTATTTAGAGATTTGCACTTGGCAGGATTTTTTTTTATTGGGGTGCAGATATCTCTTTGAGACAGTAACTTCATTTCCTTTGGATATATATACCCAGAAGTGGGGTTGCTGGGTCATATAGTAGTTCTGTTTTTAATTTTTTGAGAAATTTCCCCATGTTTTTCATAATGGCTGTACTGCCTCGGCCCGCGAGGTAGTCAACGGGGTCCACTGATATACCTGTAACGGATGAAGAGGGATGGGACAGGAGGCGCGAAGAATGGCAGCAAGACAAAGGATTCTGATCAAGCTGCAAACTTTATTTTCCGAACTGGGTTTATATAGGGAGGGAGGGGAGGAAGGAGATTGGTTGCTTGTGGCTAGTTGAGACAAAGAAGGGCCCGCTTATTGATACTTGGGCCGTGGCATGTTGTGCTGCCGGATTGGCTTTGTGGAGAAGGTTTGTAATGCAATGTTTTTAGCTAGAAGCCAGGTGTAAGGTTCCCAACACTGTACCAATTTATATTCCTGCCAAGAGTATACAAGTGTTCCCTTTCTCCATACCCTCACCAACACTTGTTGTCTCTCGTGTTTTTTCTCCTGTCTTTTTAATGATAGCTATGTAAGAATAACTTAAAAAAAAATACAATACAAGGAGGTAAAAAAAAAGACTCGAAAGATACATGACAAAATGTTAGCAGAGATTTCTTTTGGGATGAGGGAGTAATATTTCTTTTCTTTTCCCTTTCTGTTCTTTTCAAATGATCTAAATTAGCACAAATGATTTTGAGACGCAGGAAGAAAATGCAAAAGAGCGGCCCCTGTCCTTAAAATAACAAACACGAACAACACAACGGGGGAGAGGATGAGGTGAGTCAGGGTGACTTGAAGAGGATGAAGAATTAGGGGAGCAGTTGAGGAAGGGAGCGGGCTGGGAAGCCAGGGTCAGGGAAAGCGAGGGCCTGCTGCTGGGGGCCGCCTGCAAGGTGCTTCCTGTCGACCTGGGGGCTGCCCTGAGCAGGCTGTGCACCGCCATCCTGTAGGCATCTGGCAAGATTTTTGTTTTCACTCAAGAGCTTTGTGTTTGTTTTTAATTTGATCATGTGTCCCTTTAGAAACAACTGTGGTATAACCAACCCCCCTTCCAAAAAAAAAAAGGTGTGAAAAATCTCTGTTCATCGAACAGGTAAATTATTCTAAACTGTCCTAGTTGTGAATTTCCCAGGTCGCTGATTTCTTCATCAGATCTGTTCCCTTTAAGCAGCTCTTTGGAAAGATCATTGATGCAGAGAGAGAAAGTTTAATATTAGCTGAAAGGAGATTTACAGATTGTCTGTAGATTGGTTAATTTCTGGAGTGAACAAAATTCAAGATGTTAGTGGGGGCCCGAGAGAAGAGCTTGATCTGCCCTTGACCTGTACTGTTTAAAACCAGTCTACCAGCAGTCCTCAAATAATTAAACAGAATTACCATGTCATCTACAAGTTCCACTGGTCAAATGACTGGATTTCAGCCTTTCCTTTATTTTCTCTCTCTGGGAGTCCCCAAAGGTAACTGCGAATAGCAATAGTTCATCCTAATCTAATTGTTTCATAAGCAGCTTTCCATTGTCTTCAAATATAAAGCATTTAGACAGCATTACCAGTTGCTCTGGAATTCCATGTATCCCAACCTACAGAATTCATTAAACAAAAGAAACTGACAGAAACCATAGGCTTCACAGAAAACAGTTGCTACCACACCCAGAACACCCACAGTGGGTTGAATGGTGCCAACCCCCACCCAAAATATTTATGTCCTTGTCCTAATTCCCAAACTCTGTAAATGTTACCTTCTTTGGAAAAAGGGTATTTGCAGATGTTATTAAGGATCTAGATGAGACCATCTTAGATTACTGGAGTTGCCTAAACCAATGACAAGTGTCCTTATAAGGGACACAGAGAAGTTTACGTGAGGATGGAGGCAGAGGTTGCAGTGAGCAGCCACAAGCCAAGGAATGAAGAGGCCACCAGAGGCTGGAAGAGACAAGGAAGAGACTCTGTCCTTGAGTGTCTGGAGGGAGCAGAGTCCTGCCAATAACTATCACAGACTTCTGGTCTCCAGAGCTGTGGGAGAATACATTTCTGGGTTTTTTTAAGCAGCCTAGTTTGTGGTAATGTTTTATAGCAGCCACAGGAAACCAGTACAACACCACTGGCTTCCAGTATGTAATACAAAAAAGAGGAGTCCAGACAGAGCCAGCTCGACCAGGCTCTTATCCAGAGACGGCATTGCCATTACGACTCCAGAGACAACTAGACTAGATCTTTCAGACCTTTACTCCGAAAGGAAATAGCTAGAATAACTAGGCTTTGCCAATTTCTAACTGGTACTCATGACTTACCAAACCAGTGCTATGGACTGAATGTCTGTGTCCACCCACCCCCCCAAATTTCTATATTAATGTCTAATCCCTAACAAGATGGTGTTGGGAAGCGGAGCCCTTTGGAGGTGATCAGGTCATGCGGGTGGAGCCCCCATGAGTGGGATTAGTGGCCTTAGAATAAGAGACGACAGAGAGAGCTTGTTTCTTCTCCCTCTCTGCTCTCCACACGGGAGGATACGAGGGAGGGACAGTCATCTGCACACCAGAAAGCAGGCTCTCACCAGACACCAGGTCTACTGGCACCCTGATAGTGGACTTACTAGCCTCCAGAAATGTGAGAAATAGATGCTTGTTGTTCACGCCATCCAGACTACAGTATATTTATTATAGCAGCGTGAACAACTGCTGTAACTGTAAAAACTGAACAGCCAGCTTTACCGTTTCTAATTTTTCCAAGTTTTGGATAATTCTCCTTAATATTGTCTTCCAGGTCATTTGGTCTCTTATGCTTCCTCCTAACACTGACTCAAACTTGGGTGTGTTGTGGACTCAGAGCATCCTTTTGCCTTTGGTCTTACCATTGACCAGCATTGTCTCTTAGTATTAACAAGAGTTTAACTAAACCCAAAGAAAGAAAATGATTGGCATAGTAAGTTCATCTTGCGTATGTGTATATGAGGCCACTAAGGTTTTGTGGGTCTGCAGACCCTGTGTCAGTGTGTCCAGTCCGTGGTGGCTGGGAGCAGGGGACATTGTCACATGGTGTCAAATGTGGTGCTTAAGCAGCGGGGACTGGGTATTCGGATGCTGTTTGGTACAGTGTAAAGGGAAAAAGTTTGGATTCTCCCCAAGTTCTAATAGTATCAGTGACATCCACCACATGTTTCATGACCTCAGGCCTGTCAATTTCTCCTTATCTCAGTTTTATTCTTTAATCCATATAACAGAGATAATCATCTACGTCTGCCTCTCAGGGCTGGAATGTTGGCACACAGTAAGTGCTCAATACATCTGAGCTGTTATTAGGGCTCTAATCTGCCGTTTAAGCTATTTAACTTTTTCCCTCATTTTTTTGTTTCTGTTTTGGTTTTCTGCCTTCCTGTGGGTTACTTGAACCTTTTTTAAATTCAATTTTGGTTTATTTATAATATTTTTAGTGTATCTCTTTATTCGTGTCTGCTCTAGGTATTAAATGATCATAGGTAACCTATCAAAATCAACTGGTGTTTTCTACAAGTTTCAGCTATTATTATGGAGCCCAATGAGCACAGAAGTTTCCCCATTCTGCTGTTCCAAAGATATCTTAGGCTAACCTGATTCGGACATCATGTTTCTAATCAGAAGCTCACACTTTTATTCCCAATTATATATTTTTTATTTTTTTAATATTTTATTTATGTATTTTCAGAGAGAGGGGAAGGGAAAGAGAGAGGGAGAGAAATAGCAATGTGTGGTTGCCTCTCATGTATCCCCTGATGGGAACTGCCCTGCAACCCAGGCATGTGCCCTGACTGGGAATCAAACCACGATCCCTTAGTTCTCAAGCCAGCACTCAATCCACTGAGCTACATCAGCCAGGGTTTTTTTTTTTTTAAAGCTCCTAAAATTATATCCAGCTACTGTATCTAGAGAGGATATTATGGAGCAATGTTAAAGGCACTTCTGAGTCTTAGGGTTTGCAACCTGCTATCCACACCATCTCTGTTCTGTTACAGTCCTCTTCTGCCATTCTATAGCCTATGGGATAAGTGGCACCTTTAGCCACCATCAACATTGCTGATACAATATTTATTAGATATTTAGGATTAATATACTTATTAAAATATATGAAAATACTAAAATATTTAAGTATCTATGTCTCTATTAAATGAATGAGGAAATTTAAAAAACAACTTTCTGAGAATCAAGTTAGCTGTAGCATGAGCCTTGCTCCAAGAAGAGCAGATCCCGCATTTTCGCGCCTCCTGTGAACACACGTTAGCATGGCACTGTGTGCTCTGCGCAGAAAGGGCAGGAACACTGACATGCGACCTTCACTATCTGTTGTTATCACCCCGGTAACTACATAATTTCAACTAAACACCAACGTCGGACTTTTTTATTTCTAGCTTCTTTTGTTAGAGTCATGGTTTTTGGTTTTCCTCATAGTTTTCAAATATCTATATCCAAACTTTTATAGCATTATGAATGTAGTTATTTGGCTTGTTTTTGAGGATGCCAATCAGATTCTCTTCCTTTTAACAACAGTGCTCCAAATCTCCTTTTTAATCCTACCATTTTACACTCCTCTCCCACTGGTTATATTCTTGCTCTCTCTGACCTCCTAAATACCTCTTACATCCAGTTTTATGCTCGCCCCTTCCCCTGAACCTGCCTGAACAATATTAGCTTAGACCCTCACCATTCGTGACTGGAATAGCTTCCAAGCTGTTGCCCCAGAGCCGGCTTTCTTTTTCCCTTCCTGTATATCATTCATCTGCTGCCAGAGCGATTTTTCTGAAACACAAATCTTATTATATTGTTCCTTCAATCAAAACCCTATTGCCTTCAGGTTACAACCCAAATGCCTTACTTAGTTAGGCCTTTCAAATTATAGCCCAGGAGGCTCCCATGATCTCCTTTATTTCCATGAAATCATCCCCGGTGCACCCGCCCGAGGCTCTTTCCTGCTCCCCTGCCTGGTGGTCCTGATCTGCAGCACCTTGCTGTCTCCACTCATGATGACGCCTCCTCATCCCCTCAGCCACTAATGCAGTTTTTTGGTGATACTTGTAGCTGCAGATGCTGGTCTTGCTGAAGAAGGCAGAGCCTCGCCCCCACCCATTTTCACAATTCTTTCATTAAATCACAAAGGGAATAGCCCATTCTGAGTGACAACTAAGGACAGACCAGTTTCACCAGGCCTGCTGGGAGACCGTCTGAGTGGAATCAGTGTCCCTCTCCAGAACAGCCCTCAGGGCCCCGGCTTCACTGGCGTCCTCAGACATGCCTGACCTAGCCTGAGTGTCCTGTCAGAGTCGTCACTTTCCCACTAGGTGATGTTCACCAAGGGACAAGGATGCCAGACCGCCCAAGGCTGGATCTGTGTCCCAGGTGGGGCCAGATGACAATTCTGGATTTCTTTTCATTTGTTTCTGACAGCTCGTGAAGTGAGTACATGTTTGTGGCTATGGAGATTATATGCCATGATAGTGAAAAGTATTGTTATTTTGGTTTATAAAGCGTAACTATTAAACACTGCTACAGCAAAAACGAGCTGTGAATGATGATGACTGCGTGGACTATTAATAATTCTATCGCATTTCCAACAGTAATTTCTTCTCTCTGGAAATCTGGGTGAGGGCGGTGTGGGAATGCGGTTCTTCTCCTCACTTTCACCATCTTGCACCTGACCGGTGAGTTCTTGTGGAACTCAGATATTTAGTGGGCTGGGTTTTTTATTGTTGTTGTTGCTATTATCATAAAATATACATAAAAATATACATAATTTACCACTTTAGCCAATTTTAAGTGTACAATTTAGTATCACTGGTACACTCACAGTGTCGTGCAACCATCACCCCTGTCCGTTTCCTGAACTTTTTCATCATCCCGAACAGAAGCTCTGTACTCGCTAAATAAAAACTCCCCATCGCCTCTTCCCTGCCTCCGTCCCCCACACTCCACCACCCTCACAACTTCTACCAGTGAAATCGAATGTGTGGTTTAAAAACTCCCCACAAAAGACAGATGCAGGCCCACAGAGTTTCACTGGAGATTCTACCGAACATTTAAAGAATTAAGACAAAGTTAATTAAGCTTGATTAAGACAGTTTGGGAGAAGATATTTACAGACTGCATATCTGATTTAAAAAAAAAAACAGTATCTAAAATACATAAATAAATCTCAAAACTCAACATTAAAAAAGCAAATAATCTACCTTGAATGTGTACAAAACACATGAAGAGACATTTTACAGAAAAAGGTAGATATATGACATTTTTTTAAAAGTCTATAAAAAAGATGTTTGATGTCAGCAGCTGGTAGGGAAATGCAAATGAAACCCACAATGAGATGACCGCTGTCCACCTCCTGGAATGAGCACAACGAGAACGAGCGGCGCCCACTGAGGGGCGGGGAGGGTGGAGAAGAGCCGCAGCCCGCCCACGTTGCTGGCGCAGATACAAAACGATGGAGCTGCCCTGGGGGGACAAAGCAGGCGAATGCCAGGTGGCCCAGCAGTTGGGCTCCTGGGGCATTTATTCCAGAGAAATAAAGACGAATGTTTGTACAAAAACGTCTGCGTGAATTTTCACAGGTACTTAATTCAGAGGAGTGACACACTGGGAAAAAACTCAGGTTTTTAAATGTACTTATTTTTTTGTATAATTTTTAATTTTTATGAAATATAGATAACATCAGATGTCCTTTAACGATAGAATGATTAAAACAACTGTGGTATACCCATACTTGGGAATACTACTCAGCAACAAAAAGGCACCAACTACAATACATACGATAATCTGGATGAACTACGCTGAGTTATACAAGGAAATCCCAAAAGGTTACATGCTGCATGACTCCATTTATTTTTGAAATGACAAAATTATAGAAATGGAGAACAGATTAGCAGTGGTCAGGGGTTAAGGAGGGGAGGAGGGGATGAGGGTAGAAGGGAAATCAGTGTGGCCATAAAAAGGCGTCATGAGGAATCATTGTGAGGATGGAAATGCTTTGTATCTTGACTGTATCAGTGTCAGTAACCTGAGACATTGTACAAAAGTTTTGCAAGAAGTTAACCTTGGGAGAAACTTGGTAAAGGGACATGGGGTTTCTATTATTTTTTTTTACAACTGCATGTGAATCTATATTTATCTCAAAAATCAAAAGTTTCATTAAAAATAAAGCTGTTAAGCATAAAAATACTGAAGTTATCTGTAAAGTAACACTTAAAATAAAGCTACTGTTCCTAAAGCAAGCCAGTTAATTTTTTTTTTTGCAAAGACATAGAGACAAATCAAATCAAATAGCCTAAAAATATAAGTGCTTGTGAGGTTCTGCTCCAATATGGCATAGAAGCTCCTATAGGACCAACACTCAGACACAATATAAAAATCAATTGCCTGAAGGGACTACAGAGCAACCAAAGCCAGCAGAACCACAGAGTTGAAAGGAGGAAATGGCTCTGTGTGAGTTTCCCGTTTTCATGACTTTTCACCCGAGGGTAATCCTTAGTTGGCATCAGACAGGTTGGCTAAAACTTGTACAGAAAACTGCAGTCTTACTGGTTTGAAGAACCAGAGTTTGAAGTGATCATAGCAGCTGGAAACCAAGGGGAAAATCTCAGCAGGAAGAGAATCATGGAGGGTTAGCCTCAAAGTCTGCACATGCCTTCTGCCCAAATCTTTGCCTGATTCCTTGACTGCGTGCATGTCAGATAGATCCAAGAAGTTCATGTGTGGCTAAAAGAACTAAGCAGAGATTTCAGCTGCTACCAACTCAGGGGAATCTGAGTATGAAGTTCAAAGTAGGCCTAGTTAACTTCCTGTTAAAACAATCAAGACTCTTTAAAAGAATAAAACAAAATCCAGTGTCTCTACGATGATTATTTGTACTATCTGAAATAAAGTCCAAAATCACTAGAAATAGGGGAAGCAAAAGAAAACATGAGTCACAGGCAATCAATGCAGACTGACATCAAGATTCCCCAGATGCTGAAGTTAGCAAACAAAGAATGTAAAACAGCTATCATAACTATGCTCAATAACATAAATGATAATATCTTGAAATGAACAAACAAGAGATCATAAAGAAATCAAAAGTATAAAAAACAAATGAAAATATTAGTGCTGAAAAATAAAATAATTTCAATACAATATTTAATGGGCTGAACAGCAGACTGGAGATGATGTAAGAATAAGTAAACATAAAAATAGATGATTAGAAATTATCCAGTCTGAAAAACAGAGACAAAATATAATTGGGATAAAGAAAGGATAAGATTAGAACAGGAATTAGTGACCTATCAGACAACATAAAAAATTTTTGACCTTTGAGTAATTGGAGTACTTAGAAGGAACACAGGGAGAAAATGGAGCATAAAAAACATCGAAAGGAATAATGGCTGAGAATTTCCCAAATTAATAAATTTAAGAAGGACTTCCGGCCAAGATAGACGCATAGGTAGACACACCGTGCCTCCTTGCACAACCAAAATAAGGACAACAACAATTTAGAAACAAAATAACAACCAAAACGAACAAAAAATTGAACTGTATAAAAGTCAGACCATCAAGGAGATAAATAAACACCCAAAGCATCATGGGTGCGCAAGACAGCAGCAGGCAGACCCTGCTATTGTCAGGGTGGCAATGGGCAGACCCAGTGAGGCGGTGATTGTAAAGCGAGGCACTACGCACAAGGCAGCTAGCTGGCTGACCAGGTGGTCCCACATTCATGCGCAGATAAATCAGGCAAAACTGGGGAGCAAGACAGACCTCACAACCCAGGGTTCCAGAGACAGGAAATAAAGCCTCAAAACACTGACTGACAACACCTGTGGGGGTTGAGGTGCCAGGAGAAGCTCCCAGCCTCACAGCAGAGTTCATGGGAGAGACCCTCAGGGTCCTAGAACATACACAAGCCCACCTACCCAGGAATCAGCACCAGAAAGGCCCAGCGGAAGGGACTGAAAACCAACAAAGAACAGAGCAAGCACCATTGTTCCCTCTTGGACCCCTCCCCCACTAACAGCATCACAACCCAGCAACTGGGTTGCCCCACCCTGGTGAACACTTAAGGCTCCACCCCTCACTACGTAACAGGTAGGATAAAACAAACAAACAAAAAAGGCCCAAACGAAAAAATAGATCCAAGGTCCAGAGCAAATACAACTCAGCAACGAAGAGATAGCCAACCTATCAGATGCAGAGTTCAAAACACTGGTGATCAGGGTGCTCACAGAATTGGTTAAATACGTTTGCAAATTATATGAAAAAATGAAGGCTACACTAAGTGAAATGAAGGAAAATGCACAGGGAATCAATAGTGGTGGGAAGAAAAGTGGGACTCAAATCAATGGAGTGGACCAGACGGAAGAAAGAAACAACCAAACAGAAAAGAATGAAGAAAAAAAATTCAAGAAAATGAGGAAAGGCTTAGGAACTTCCAGGACACCTTTAAACATTCCAACATCTAAAATGTAGGAGTACCAGAAGTGGAAGAGCAACAAGTGGAACACTTATCTGAACAAATAATAAAGGAGAACTTCCTCAATCTCGCAAAAACAATAGACTTCTAGGAAGTCCAGGAAGCTCAGAGAGTCTCAAAGCAGGTGGACCCAAAGAGGAACACACCAAGGCACATCATAATTACATTACCCAAGATTAAAATGAAGGAGAGAATCCTAGGAGCAGCAAGAGATAAGGGGACAGTCACCTACAAAGCAGTTTCCATCAGACTGTCAGCTGATTTCTCAAAAGAGACCTTACAGGCAAGAAGGGGCTGGAAAGAAGTATTCCAAGTCATGGAAGGCAAAGACCTACATCCAAGATTGCTCCATCCAGCAAAGTTTTCATTTAGAATGGAGGGGCAGATAAAGGGCTTCTCAAATAAGGTCAAGTTCAAGGAGTTCATCATTACCAAGCCCTTATTATATGAAATGTTAAAGGGATTTATCTAAGAAAAAGAAGATAAAAAACATGTATAGTAAAATGACAGCAAACACACAATTATTAACAATCACACCTAAAACAAAAACAAAAACAAACTAAGCAAACAACTAGAACAGGAACAGAACCATAGAAATGGAGATCACATGGAGGGTTAGCAACAGGGGACTGAAAGGAGGAGAAGGGGGGAGAAGGTACAGAGAATAAGTAGCATAGACAGTAGGTAGAAATAGATGGGGGAGGGCAAGAATAGTATGGGAAATGTAAAAGCTAAAGAACTTAAGACACATGGACATAAACTAAAGGGGGGAATGTGGGTGGGAGAGGGTGTGCAGGGTGGAGGGGAATGAAGGGGGAAAATTGGACAACTGTAATGGCATAATCAATAAAATATATTTTAAAAAAAGGAAGTACATAAAATTAGCCTATACTCTTCCAAAATGTCAGCATCATGAAAGAGTAAGTAGGACTGAGGAACTGTTCCAGAATGAAGGCAATTAAAGAGGAATGATAATGCAAAATAAATAAATAAATAAATAAATAAATAAATTCAAGAAGCTTGGCAAACTCCACACAAGATAAATACAAAGAAAATCACATCCGTGATATCCTTGGTAAGTTTTCTGAAAACCAAAGATGACAAGAAAAATTTAAAAACGAATTTTTTTAATACATTGTATACAGAAGAATACAGTGCAAAGGCCCATTAACTTCTCTTTAAAAGTTTTGTTATTCACGTATTCCAAAATCTGGGTTTTAGTGTAAGTCAATTTTCGCACATGACCAGCCAAAAAAGACAGTAAGGACACGTGTTCATGAAACCAGGCCCTGAACAGCATTATCAGGAATTTCTTTCTTCAGTTTCATCCTTCAAAATAGATCAAAGAACAAGTTACTCCACAGTGGACTGACCAAAACCTAGCTACTTGAGAAAATAAAATGTTGCCTTCATTATATAAATAAGTATTTGCACCATGTTGTCACACCAGCCCTTGAAAGGCTGGGGTAAAAAGGAGCAGTAGCAGAGCCTGCGCATGGGACAGCTGATTAATTGGATTATCACCCCGACAGGCCCTTCTTCTAATCTCTCGTCAAGCTGTCTCCCTGGGGGTTTATTTTCTTTATGTTCTTTGGATAATAAAAGTGTTACTATTCAGGTGATATTGACCTGATCCAGGACTAGAGTCAGATGACTTAAAAGAAAAAATTTATAACTCTCCTCAGGATCAAGATCAATGTAGAAAAAAAGAAAGGTATTCTTTTATACAGACATACCTGAAATTGAAGTTTCATCAGGCACATTCAAACAAATGAACTTACAGTGGTGTTTTAAAGCTACCTCCACAATAGTTGGAAATAGAAAGCAAAAGTGAAATAAAAAAAAAACATAAATCAGAAGTGGAATTGAACAGGTTATATTGATTCTTACAAAATTTGACAATCTATTAGGATAAAAACATCTCAGGGAATCAAAGACAGAAGAACCTCTTAGAATGGCTGTATTCTCCACAACGTTTACATTAAAGTTGTAAAACCTGACTCTAACAATGGCGGTGGACTGGAGGCCGTAAGCCTTTGAATTCTCTAATCTCTGTTTCCTTCTCTACCCAGCTCTAGACCGCTGTTCACTGTCTCCCGGTCAGAGGAAGTTTGTTACTGAACAGCATTTTTCTGACTTCAGTCATCCTGTCACTGTTGTCTCATGTTTTGCCCCAACTGTATAACCCTTGTATTATTAGTTCTCATTAGATTTCTTTATACTGAAAAGAACGTTTCATGTTTACCTAGTTTTTACATTATATTCTTTACATTGAACTTCTTTGTACTCGTATAAAACTTAAAATTATAGCTATAACTGGAAAAGCAGTATAATTAGCCATCAATAAAATGACAGATGGATAAAATATATAAAACATGAAAAGGCCCAACATAGCAAGAATAATCCTGAGAAAGAAGAACAAAGTTGGAGGAATCGTGCTGGCCAATATCAAACTATACTACAAGGCTATAGTAATCAAAACAGCATGGTGCTAGCATAAAAACAGGCACATAGATCAATGGAACAGAAGAGAGAGCTCAGAAATAAGCCTACACTTTTATAGTCCATTAATATTTGGCAGAGGAAGCAAGCACATACAATGAGCTAAAGGTAGTTTATTCGATAAGATGGTGTTGGGAAACTTGGACAGATACGTGCAGAAAAATGAATCTAGATCACTTTCTTACACCACACAAAAGAATAAAATCAAAATGGATCAGAGACTTAAATGTTACAAACCCAAACCATAAAAATTCTAGAAGAAAACACAGGCAGAAAAATCTCAGACATTGTTTGCAGAAATTTTTTATTGGATGTATCTTCCCAGGCGAGGGAGACAAAAGAAACAATAAACAAATGGGACTACATCAGACTAAAAAGGTTTTGCACAGCAAAGGAAATCATCAATAAAATAAAAGAGCAACCCACAGAATGGGAGCACATATTCACTAATACATTTGATAAAGGATTAATATCCAAAATGTATAAAGTACTTACAAAACAACACCAAAAAACCCCAAACAACCCAATTAAAAAATGGGCAAAGGACCTGAATAGAAACTTCTGCAAAGAGGGCATACAGATGCCCAATAGAGATATAAAAAGATGCTCAACGTCACTAATCATCAGAGAAATGCAAATTAAAACCACAATGAGATACCATCTCACACCTGTCAGAATGGCTATCACCAATAAATGGACAAACAACAAGTACTGGCAAGGATGTGGAGAAAGGGGAATCCTTTTGCATGGTTGGTGGGAGTGCAGACTGGTGCAGCCAGTATGGAAAGCAGTGTGAAGATACCTCAATGAATTAAAAGTGCATCTTCCTTTTGACCCAGCAACCCTGCTTCTGTGACTATGTTGTACTCCTGAAGCTAATATAATATTGTATGTCCATTGTAATTGGAAAATAAAGTAATTTTAAAGACTTATTTATTTATTTATTTATTTACTTATTTATTAAAGACAGGGGAAGGGGGAGAAAGAAGGAAAGAAACATCAATATGCAGTTGCCTCTCTCATGCCTCCCACCGGGGACCTGGCCTGCAACCCAGACATGTGCCCTGACTGGGAATTGAACCTGGGACCCTTTGGTTCACAGACTGGCGCTCAATCCACTGAGCCACACCAGCCAGGGCATAATTTAATTTCTTTTATAGAAGGCAGATAATTTCACAGGCCGAGTGAGAGTAAATGACACCCAGGAGCAGTACATTTGTTCATACACGCTCTCCCTGCAAGCCAGGCTGACCTAGAATCTAATTTGCAAAGGCTCTCCAGTCTTTGCAGTGGGCCCCATAGACTTCATGGCCCACCACTGTGTCTCACTCTGACCCTCTCTCTACTCCTTGTACTTAGTTAGCCTAGGTTAACTCTTCTGGGAAAGTAGACCACAAATATCGGCCAATGAGAAATAATATATAGTCTTTGTTTTAAATGGTTTATTTGCATTTTGAGAACTTCCTTCTTAGGAAATACTGGTGTCAGAGATTTTTGCCTCACAAAGGAACGTGCTCTGAAAAGACAGTTTCTTTCTTACTTTTCTAGACTTTTAACTGCTCAGAAACCTTGTTTTCTTTCATCTGTTCCACCGCTTTTTTTTTGTCGTTTTCCTTTGACTCACACTGTCCTTACCCAGTGCCCTGACTCACCCACCTCCCTCTCCCTTGCTTAATCAGTAAGCCCTCAGCACAATGAGGCTCACGTCGGCATCTACTAGTCTTAGAAACAAGGTCCTGGGTCTACTGACTGCAGAGACACGGTTTTCTATCAAATTAAAGATAATATCTTAGCCTCAGTTGTGTTTTAGTTCCAGATCCAGGAAGGCAGATGGATCCCACCAAACGAACCCTGGCAAAGTCAGAAAGGACTACCCCATGACTGAGATCAGGACCAGAGCAATGGTCAGTTACCCCCTGCCCTGGCACCAGCTAATCAGTACTGACCACAGCCCAACTCTCTTAGTCACCGTGATTAATGATTTTTCCCCTGTACGGCCCATCTCCTGGAAACCACTGGGGAGCCAGGTCTTTGAGCATCAGCTCACCCACGAGTCTGGGCAAGGTGCCATCTCCTTAAAGTCCTTATTTTCTTGGCTGCGAACTCCTGTTCATGTCTTACTGGGCTTTAATGCACACGGGCAAACGGACCCCTTCAGTCCAGTAACAAGTTCATTAGTGTGGACAGAAAGGGGTTTCGGGGAAAGTAACCTCACAGGGTGAACTGATGAGAAATTCCTAACTGGGGAGGCCATGGTGGGTATTCATGCGCAGGCATATAACATTTTAGTAAAAGTTTGTCTTTGCCTTCAGCAAGCCCTGTCTGTTGTTTCTGTGCAAATGTTAACTCCCCTTTGAAATAAGCAGCACCTCCCCTCGGTGCACACCTTCTTATTAACTATCCTGCCACCCAGTCCTCTCGCCTTCTCCTACCTCCAAATAATCTTCCTTATGTTCTCTCCTTAATTTCTACTGCCTAAAAGAAACTGCAAAACTGTTATTCTTCAGGGCATTTGAGGTTTTGCTCCCTAGCATATGTAGCCAGTTTGGCTCGAACAAACGTATGAAAATTCTCTACAGGTTTGGTTGCTTCTTCCCGCTACGTTTAGTGTTCTTTTCTTGAGCTCTCATCAGGTAGACGATGCCATCCCCTCCACTGATCGTGCCCCACCCATTAAGATCCTTGAGAATAGGGACTCTGTGTTCCTGATGTCTAGCACAGGGATGGCAAGGGAGTTTCTTTTGTCTTTTTCTTTCTTTTTTCTTTTTTAAAAATAATGTATTTGATGTTGTTTGATGTGATGAAAGCCACGGACTGGAGTTTGAATGCTGTTAAAGACAAGGCCTTCTTTTATTTTAATCCTCACCTGAGGACATGCTGAACTGATTTTAGAGAGGGGAAGGGAGGAAGAGAGAGAGAGGGAGAGAACATCAATGTGAGAGAGAAACATCAATTGGTTGTTTCTTGTATGCTCCCCAACTGGGACCGAAGCCACAACCTAAGCATGCGCCCCGACTCGGAACTATGCTGAGGCCCTTCAGTGTACAGGACAACGCTCCAACTGAGCCGCAGCAGCCAAGGCAAGAGTTTCATTTTTTGAGTTTAAACTCTGATGAACAGGTAGTGGTTGCCTGGAGCACTGAGAATGCTAGTGACCCTGGAGTAAGAGAGGAGAACCTCAGCCACCCGACTCTGGCTCTCTAGGAATTAATAAAGTAATGAATTAAGGGTCACAACAGTGCATTCTCCCGTGAGTCTTCATCCTAGCTGACAGCTGTCTTGGTTTCTTGTGTTCCAAAAACAACCCTGTAGACCTCCGCCTCTTCAGTGAGAAAGAACTCTTATGGCCCTTCCGTCCCTACAGGAATGACTCAATGCAGCTTTCAGTGTCTATTAAGTCCTGTTGAGCCCGGCCCCCATCACCACGGCCCGACCGATTCAGGAGTCTCCAAGTGACACCCATCAGCTTTCCACATCACACCTACAACATGGGAGATGGTGTATGAGTTTTCTAGGCTCTCATTTCAGTCCACCAGTCTCTAACTGGGACGCAAAAGCCTCAGGTCTCCATGGTGGTGCTGCCCCACCCACACCCCACTCCCCTGGGAGCTGCGCACTGCTGCAAGATCATGCCGATGAAGACTAGTGTCATTCTCAATTCGTGATGTCTAATTTGAGGTGGGTTCTCAATGCCACTAATCGATACTTCATAGGGTTTCAGGTCAGTTCCTTCATTGAATCCCAAGGAGACTTACGAAAACCATTCATCCTTCCTCTACTCTTACCTTCTTTTTTTGCTGAGGATTTTACTTTCTACTTAAGTCGGAAATAAGGATGCAACGTCTTGCCTGTTTTCCACCTAACGAACACCTCTGCAGTTTCATCTGTTCTTAACTTGCCTCCTCACCTTCTGTTGTTCAAGACAATGTCCATCTATAGTTTAAATCAATGTCCTCTGAGTGTGGTTTCTGGCCCATAGTTTTAGCTGGGGCCTTGGAACTCGTTAAAAATACAAATTTGCATAGGTTTCCACCCCCCCTCCCCCCACCCCCTGAAGCTTTCGCTCTAGGGATGGACCCAGCAGGCAGCTGTAACAACCTTTCCAGGCTGCTCAGAGGCAAATCGAGTGTGAGATTCTCTGGTGCAGACTTCGGGTTCTGAGGATTTGCTTGTCCTTTCATCAGTCTTTCCCTCCTTTCACGTCATGTTTTCTCTTCTGCAAATCTATCCTAAATACATAATCTAAAATAAAGACATGGTTTCATACACAAAGGTGTTCATTACAGTATTGTAACTGAGAAAAATTAGAAGCAAACCCAGTGTCCACAATAGTGAAAAATTACTAAGACAGGACGATGGCATATAAGCATTAGTTAAAAATAATGTTCAAGTTTTTAATTATACAGGGAAATTATGCCATATGAAATTTTTAAAAATTTAAAGGAGATATGAACATATATGCAAAGGCTAGTTGAAAAGGTTTGATTTATACATTTATTTTAAAGTTTGGGTTTTTTTTTTAAAACAAAACTTTATTTATTGATTTTTAG
This sequence comes from Artibeus jamaicensis, assembly GCF_021234435.1. Classification (NCBI taxonomy): domain Eukaryota; kingdom Metazoa; phylum Chordata; class Mammalia; order Chiroptera; family Phyllostomidae; genus Artibeus; species Artibeus jamaicensis. The sequence goes on along the minus strand of NW_026521814.1, from coordinate 11,028,911 downwards.
AGAGGGAGGAAGGGAGGGGAAAAGAGAGGGAGGGAAGCATTGATGTGAGAGAGAAACACTGATCAGTTGCCTTGAGCACACCCCCAGCCGAGGATCAAACCCAAAACCCAGGCGTGTATTTCAAACCTGCCTGGCTGGGAGTCAAACCCTGTGGCCTTTGGCTTTGCAGAAGTGTGTATGCCCAGACCAGCTGAGCCACACAGGTCAGGGCTAAAGGTTGGTTTGGAGACCAGTAATTAGCTAGCGTATTTTGCCATGTAGAATGCACACTTTTTTGTCCAAATTTCAGAGGGAAAAATGAAGATGTGCATTATACATGGGTAGTACTAATTCCGTATCTACATACAGGTTTTATTTATGCTTATGCGTTAAAAGTATAACTTTAGAAAGCAATAACCTTCTCCATATGCAAAATAATACCCTAGAATACAAAAATGGATTCAGTTTCTAAATATAAAATTTAAAAACTGAGTTACAAAATTAAAACAATAGATTTTTTTCCCTGAAAGTTTGGGTCAAACATGTAGGGGCACGTTATGCACAGCAAAATGCAGTTGTGTTTCCTTAGCAAACCCCACCCAACTCACAGTAACAGGGGTTTCCTTTGTCTTTGTTTCTGTTTGTTTTTAAAGGAGAAAACCACGAGATCAAAGAGATTAGGAAAGGAAACAAATGCGAAAACAGTTTAGAAGCTGAAAAAGAGAGTGGAATGTTAACCAAATGGAGAAAATGGGTTCCTTAGCTATGCATCAGTGAGAAAAACACAGAAGCAGACCCGTTTACAGGTACGGGGTGGGGAAGAAACTTGACTTTCAGGGTTCTTTCAGCTGCTCTGATAATCAGAGACACAGGGCAGATTAGCAAGGGCGAATGAGCAAGTATAACTACATGCATACATATGGGAACCCTGCATGCACAAGGGAGTCAGGGAGCCCATGTGCACACGAGGTGCTGAGACAGAAAGAGAATATGTGTTATATGGAAGTGACATGCTAAGCTGAGGCGAAGGCTGAGCAGCTCCCAAAGGAACTGCAGGGAGAGCATGTGTTCAGTCATCAGTAGTTTGCCCTGCCATATAGTTAGGTTATCTCTAATAATCTCTTAAAGGCAAGGCCCCTAATTAAAATTCTTCCAGGTAGTTAAAGGGGGGAAGGGGCACAAAGGTTTGTCTTGAGCTCACAGGGTCTTGGCTGTCTTTAGTTAAAAAAAAATCCACACACAACAGAGCCACATCTTGGGGTGATAGGTACTCAACCCCTACACAGGGCAGAATTCCCAAAAGATTGAGGAGCTGATAACATTGTGTTTCTTTCAGAATAGAGTACAAGTGAGCTACAAACAGGAAGAGTGATTGAAACTCAGGAGCAGCTGGAGCCTCAGCCCATCCCCCGAGAAGAGAGGGTCTGGGTATCCTGTGGGTAACATGAAGAACCACTGAAATGAGGAAGTCCACACCTGACAACAGGTGATTAATGATAGTTCGCACAGGGAATATCAAAGGTCCAGGCCTCCAGCTTCCACCCCTATTTGACTCCCAGAGCTCTGGCCACCAGGCATGAGGGCCAAAAGGGAAAGTGTTTTCAGGGTAATAGTCAAAAAGGTCCAAGAGATAAATAAGGTCTGGCCAGGGAATCCCCGAGAAAACAGGGCAGCTAAATCATCTCTACCAGTGCTTTTCAAGTTATGGTGACAACGTATTACTGTGTCATGAAATCGATTTAATTAGGTTGAGTTCATAAAATAGAAAGGAGAATGTGAGAATGTATGCCACATAATGAAGTATTGCTCCAGTATTGTGAAACTTTTAAGACACACATTCGCATACAAAGGGTTATTATGTAAAGTGAATTTCTTAATGTTTACTTGGCCAGAACTGCTCTGTGGTGAGATGACAATTGATAAGCTACACTCGGGGGTTCTGAGCTTCCTGTCCATGTTCCTTCCTCACTGTAAAAGCTGACATTGGAGGAAAGGATGTCACTTGGAGACAGAGACAGAAAAGCAACTGAGAGAGAGATAGATCAACTTGGTGAAAATAGAGACTACAGGGAAAAATAAATGTTAAAAATGACTTTAATATCCTCGGAGAGATGAGACGGTATTAACGAAGAACAGAGTGCTATAAAGAAATGAATATTCAAATAAAACAAAAGGAAAACTTTTCAAAATAAACAATAAATTCCATGAAAACCTCAATTATATGTGTTGGAAGATAGATTTGAGGAAACTTTACGTACTACCTTTGTATCCCTTTCTGTCGCCAAGTCTATGCAACTCAAATGAAAGATTTGTTAAATGACTGACTCACTGAACTAATGACTGTAACACAGAGAGGTTAAGTAATTTGCCCGAGGTCACACAGGGAATTTGCAGGTATTATAAACCAGGCCACCGGGTTACCATACCACAATAGCATACACACAGCTAAAGTGTATTGTTTTATAGAAGGACGTGTTTTGTTTGCCTTTTGACACGTGGCAAGAAAGAGGAGGCTTTCTGGTCTGACATCTGAACCCTGGTGCTTTGGTCTGAATTCCCAGTCACGTCAGTCAGGTTGATAGTGTCAGTTCCTTTGTGTCTATTACTGTGTCTATTTTATGGAATTACTGGATTTACTGGATGCTCAAAGGAGATTATCAATGACTAATTATCAGGGGATCAGGAGAGAGCTATTGTGTAGCGAGAAAAGATCAACCTATAGAAACAATCAGACCATCTTAACACTTTATTACATAGTCTGTGCTAAAAGCCAGTGTTAAATCACCTGCCCTGGAATCTACAGAAGCAGCGGTCGGACATGGGGCTGCCCCCGTGGTCTTCAGCTCGAACCGATCTGCTGCGCTCCCACTGGGAAGGACAGTGGGCCTATTCTGTTCTGCCACACCAGGTGTCTACACATGGTTAAATACAGTCTCCACAGACTGTTGTTAACTTTAGACACCCAGAACTCCTCCTACATAACCCCCAACCCGTCACAACCAACAGCACAATTCTCAGAGCTCTGGAAGTTTACTAGAATAAGAAATTAGACAAAAATGCTCCCACATGTCATATAGCCCATCACCAAATATTTCAGCTGATTTCTACCCCAAACCCCTGCTACACCGCCCCCAGGGAGCAGGAGTTTTTTCTTTCCAATTTATTGATATAAAATGTCAGGATGTCTTTCTGGCTCAAAATTTTCCTCTCAATTACCAAATACAGCAACTTGTCTTTTCTAGCTCAGGCTAATAATAATAATTAGGTGATAGAGCATTTCACTATGGAAATGAAAATTCAAATGAGAATTTTTGAAGCACATCCTCAGTATCTTTGGGAGTTGACTTTGCGGAAAACACAGGCTTAAAAGGCAAAGGTCTGATCCTCGGCTGTACCGTTTGTTTATACCTGGTAACAGACTCGGCCTGGGCGCTGGCGCACAGAGGTCCTTGCGTGAGGGGCTGCACGCAGAGCGGAGGGAGGAGCAAAGCGTGTCTGCGAAACCAGTGCCCTTCAGCCGCTCAGCAAGTGTCCAGCTGATGGTACGGAGCAGTTTTGATGTGCTGTGCACTTGTGGGGTATGCTTCCTCAGCCTTGCTCGAGTGCTTCCACAGGCCTGGGGACATCTACTGGGGGAGGCTGGAATAAAGAGAGTGAGACCAGGGATTAAACAAATAAAAAGAGACTCAGCATTCAAACACATCTGAGACGACTGAACTAACTGGACTGGTGGCAGAGTCAACCAGCTATTACTGTAGTTTCTTGGAAACCCCCAAACTAAGTTTCTCTGTGGGAGAGAATAATGTTCTGTCACTCAACTTCCAGTAACATCTGTCATGCAGAAATTGCTTGAGACTGTCTGTATGCTGTGTTCTCTTTGCTATGACAATTGTACACACATTTAATGCTTTTCTGACAATGGTTATCATTTAAGACAGAATAACGCACGTAGGCAGTTCTCCATTCTGATGGACTGATGGAGCGGCAAATGCTTGTGAAGTCTATTCACTTCACATAGAGTGCTAGCTACTTACTATCTGCTGGGCTCTCACCATTCTAAGCACTTTACCTTATTAGATGGGACACATAGGATACTGTCGTGGAAACTGAAGCACAGTGGGGTTAAGTACCTTGTCGCATAGTTGGAAATGGTGGGCTGCAGTTTGAGCTGAGGCAGTCTGATCTGAGAGACTGCTGGCTTTTTAGCCTTAAGAGTTTTAGAGGCACAGACTTGGAATCTTCTTTGGAAAAGATTCGGAGGTCTTGAGAAATCTGAAAATCAACACTATTTGAGAAGTATTTTATCAACTTAATCATTTACAGAGGAAGCAGCTCTTGAAGAATACAGATGGTTAATAAATTAGAAGCATAAGCAGGACAACCACTAAATTATCTAGGGACTAGCAGTAACAGGTCTGATTTGGTGGTCGTCTTAACAGCTGTTGAATCACTCTAAGCAGCTGAACTAAATACAGATTTTAGATATCTGTTTCTGTCTGTATGTAAAACAGTACTATCTGAAGAGGTGCGTGCATCTTCATCATTTTGACACCAAAGGAGTGCAGCTGGTTCCTGTTCATCGGCAAGGCTGGCCCGGTAGAGGAGGCCCTTCCTTTCAAAGATGCTCACACTTAGGAGGTGGTGGAAAGGGCTGTTCTACCTGCAGAGAGGAATTACAAGAATGGCTACCATGTGTTCAATGCTGGCTCTTGCCAGGCACTTGGTTTAAAGTTTTACACTCATCTCTAATATTCATAAATCTCCCATAAAGTCAGGATCTCTGCGTTACCATAGGTAGTGAGCTAATTATTAACAATTAATGGGAGCAAATGGAATTAAACATTGAGCTTAATAAACTGGAGAGCATAAGCCTGTTTGCTTCACGAGGAAGCTACAGCTTCACACCCCAGAGGATCACAGCATCACTCTGTCAAGGGGATTAACTAACGCTCCTCCTTTACCACCTCTGGTGCGGGCCCTCTGGGGTTACAGGGGGTGCTGTCTGACCACAAAGGCCTGCTAGTCTACCAGGGGATGAACCTATCAAAAAACCTGCAAAAGCTTGGGAAGATCATTGGTTACTTTGAAAAGCACCTGGTCTGTCCCAAACCCAAGCTCATATAATCTCAGGGGAACAAATGGACTCTCTCTCTTCCTGTCTCTCCCCCTCCTCTCTCGCATCCACTGGGTAGCACACTCACCCGCTGTTTGCCTGATCTCTCTTGCCGGGCAGCACGGGCCCCTGACCATGTGCATCCAGCAGCTCTGGGGCCCACGGCAGGTGGTGTGGGCTCCAAAGGCCTAGGCTTTAATATCAAGCAGAAACTCTGGACCTGGGCTTTTGTTTTGGCCTTGCTGAGGACACAGTTGGACTTTTTCCATGGCAGGACAGACAGATAATAGGACATTGGAAACCAAGGAGGCATCTTCTATTTCAACCCAAGTAAACCATCTTGCCACACCACACCTCCCACGTGTGGGTCCTTGAAATACTTTCTTTGCCATCCTGTGGAAGAACCCGATTTCCACCAACAACACTTGTACCCATTTTTTTTAGATGGGGAATGTGTGTCTAACATGGCACAGCTCCTAAGTGATGGATGAAAATTTGGGGCTATCCCAGTCCCAAAGGTGAAACTGTCAGCTCGCATCTGATAGAACAAGAGCTCCGAGAACTTTTCAGTGGCGTGGCGTCTATTTGCGCCAAGGGTTGTTGGCTGCCCCTCGAAAGCGCCTGGCTGGCCATAGGGTGCAGCCGGCACACTGGGCACGTCAGGAATCACTGGTGTCGTTCCTTCAGAGCCAAGGGCGATCCGCACAGAACCCACCGGGCGGAGGAGATGGAAAGCTCTCTCTGGCAGATTTCCCTAAAGATATCAGACTATAATATTTAATAAGTACATTTTCAGCTAACTAAAATGAGGTACAGGTAATTTACCTTCAACTTTTGAAGTAATAAACAGCAGAAAAGACAAAGCTCCTGGATCCGACCTCCCGGAGATAAAGTTAATATTTCACTGCATTTTTTCCAGACTTCCTTTTCAACACACAGTGTTTTTTGTTTGTTTGTTTGAACTGTAGTTTTTAATGTCATAATATCCGACTGGAATCTTGGGGATCTACTAAAAACCTACGGAACTGTATTTAATTTACCAAGCCACCATAGCATTTACTGTTTAGGAAACTACAAACTCTTGTACAACCAAGACCCTGATATACAACCTTTTAAAAATAGGCAGGGCCTGGAGACAATAGGTATATTTATTTGGGGCAGGGCAGGGGGGCGGGGCGGGAAGAAGTCGACTACATGCCAAAATTTTAAGAAATTAAAAAATTAATTCACTACTAACACAGTATCTTAAAGCTATATAAAAACAGAAGAAAAGGCCTGCGAGAAGGACTCGCACAAAAAGGATGAACAAACAGACTGAAAGGAGTGTGTGGGTGCCCACCTGGGCAGACCTGGCCCTCTGAGTCTGGGTTGTAAGATCCACTAAAATACTAACAGCAACAATGATAAAGGTTATGGTGTATTGGGCCCATGGCAGGCTCCAGGTCTAAACTGAGTAGTCTATGCATGTATCTTTTCATCTTTTAAAGATATTTAACTCACTCTTTTTTTTAGGGCCTGGTATCTGATACTTTGTTTTTTGTATTGCATTTTTTCCCATTACCATTTAGTTCCCTTATACACCTTCCTCCCAGCAATCACCACCCATGTCTGTGAGTTCTTTTCCCTTTTTCTCACCCCTTAACCTCTCTTCCTGCCCACCCCACTCTTATTTTTGGAGTTAGTTTAGTAATCTCAGACTAACACTAGACAAATAAAACAATTTTAATTACTTACATTGTAACCCATACAAAAAAAAAAAAGAGACCCAAAGGTGGCTGGAGGATTGAAATTTATATGCCGTTCTGAACTAAGGACCTGGAGAGGGGCTGGCACTTCAAAGGGGGAAGCGACTCAGAGCAAGTTGGGAAGAGGAATGTTTGGTAAACAAAGGTTGCAGTAAGTCCCTCAGGTGAAAAAAATCACCTGGGAACCACTCTCTTCCGGACAGCCCCCTTTCCAATGTAAATTTCCTTTGTAAATGTAGATTTCCCTCACACAATGGTCATTTCTAGTCTGTTTTCAGAGCTTCTGCATCTGCAGTTTCTTAACAATAATTAGCTCAAAGTAATCCTTGTACCAAAGAGGTGTATTTTCGGGTGGCACCTTCATCTACCCTTCAGTAAGGAGAAGAATAATTACCTACAGAATGACCTTTTAAAAATTAGGCATCTTCATTTTGTTTGGTTTTAGTCTTCTCAGTTCTGTTTACTTTGGTGAGTGAGCCTAAACTTTCAGTGTGGGTCCCACAACCAGCTGGGCTAGGGAAGGCTCCGCCTTACCCTCAACCCAGCTGCCTCTGGCACATTCACAGATTTGCCCATTGTTAAAGGTCGAACCCTGGAAGGGTTGAAATGATGGGATTTCTTTTCCTTTCCTCGCCTGTTGGTGGTAATGTTTGGTTTTCAAATGATGAAATCAACAAACTCAGGAATGAGGATTTAAAAAGAGACAGTGTTAATAACGATTGTTTTATATTTGTGTGTGTGTGTTTTAATTTTTTAAAAAGGTTTTATTTATTTATCCCTGGCTGGTATAGCTCAGTGGACTGAGTATGGGCTGGGAACCAAGTGCTCACTGGTTTGAGTCCCAGTCAGGGCACATGCCTGGGTTGCAGGCCAGGTCCTCAGTAGAGGGTGTGAGAGAAGCAACCCCACATTGATGCTTCTCTCCCTCTCTCTTTTTCTTCCCCTCTCTCTAAAAATAAATAAATACATTCTTTAAAAAAAGATAAACAATTTTACTTATTGTTTATCGGGGAACTTATTGTTCCCAGAGAGAGGGAAAGGGAGAGAAACAATGTGGGGCCGCCTCTCACACGCCCTCAACTGGGGACCTGGCCTGCAACCCTGGCATGTGCCCTGACTGGGAATCGAACCAGCAACCTGTCACAGCAAAATGAAGCAACCAGACACCGAGAAATTCTGGAGTACGAGGTTTATTAACGTGCACGGATTCAGAGGAGTCAGCCTCCAAATTCTGAGCCCCGAACAAAGGATTCTTGGGGTTTATATAGTCTATGGGGTCTTCCTCTCTACGTAGCAAAGCGGGATACAGAAGTGGAATGCAGAAGTTCTAGCTAGGGGGCAGAAGCAGAGTACAAAGGCTAAATGTGAAAATAGTTTTAACCGCGGGGGTGCTAGCCCTAGCCCTTGTGAATATCCTGCCGTTTGCTTTTCCCAGATGGCCTTATCGCTCTCCCAAGGCGCTTGGGGTTTGGGTGAACAAAGGTTTTCCAAAGCTTCCCACATCAAACCCTTTGGTTTTCAGGCCGGTGCTCAATCCACTGAGCCACACCAGCCAGGGCCAAATATATCTTTTAGAAATGCCTAAACTTTATTTAGTAAATAACTTGTTAACAAAATTGGAGATACCCATCCCATATGATAGAGCAACTGGCAAGGGGGATTATTTTCTGAGAAATTCTCTTTTAAGACATGTATAAAATTAAAGGGAAATTTTTCCATTATTATAAGTTGTATGCTTTCCTCCTGTGTGTCTGTCTTTGTCACTGTCATTTTCCAGGGATCCCTCGACCAGGGATCCTAAGATGGTCAAGGAAAACTTTCCACCAGCTGTAAGGCTTTTTCTTGTTGCCATGGTTAGACTCAGTCTTGCAATGACAGTATTGTGAATGGGGCCCCAGTGATGTGAATTAAGGGCTAAAGTTGCGTTTTTCTGCATTCCGATTGGAAAAGCACTCTAGATGTTTCTAACACCTGTGTTCACCACAGGGCGACTCCCCGTTACGGGGCCTGGGCACTGGGGGCTTGGTTGTCCCATACAGTACTGCCTAAAGGAAGAACATCGTTACAGTTGATACTTTCCTTGTTTGTGTTTGAGAAACAGGTAAGGTTGACATAAAAATGTCAGGAGTGGAGACGTGAGGAGGTGTTTCTTTCAAGGAACCTGGCTAAGGAAAGTAGCTCACAGCAGAGCACTCAAAAATACAAAGGCTGCCACTAGCACGTAAACTGTCTCTTACTGAGAACCCAACCACAGTCATAGCCTGAGTGCAATGAACTGCCTCTCTTTAAGGATAACAAAAAGCCCTCAAGATAATGACTATACAAATGTCATCAATTCATGAACCCAGTAAAGAGACACAATAACCTGATTCGGGTTGGAAGTGACGCCCTTCAGGAACACTCAGGAGCCATTCATCTTGAAAGACTGCCTAGCTGAAGAAACATCTTCAGCCAGACAAAGGCATGGGAAACAAAATGGCAAACAAAACAAAACTGAGGACAATTCAAGATCTGAGGCGTAGAATTCAGCATTAAACCAGGTAATGTTAATAAAGCACTGAATGCACAGTAAACTATAGTTTACTATGCAGTTGTAGTTGTATAACTACAACTATAAATTGTAGGTATATTCATTGCTGTAGTTTATATTTGTGATTAAGAATAGGAGGGAGCTACAGTAACTTGGTGGGGGGGGAACAAGAATGGGACATAAGAAAGGTGGGAAAATTTAGAAAACCATAGAAAGCAAATGGGCTGTTGTTGCTGGTGGAAAGTGGGGCTATTTCACGGGATCGTGAGAAAAGCATACCACAGACAAAAGTATGTCACAAACCCACACGTGGGAGGTTGTGGTGTGGCAATATTTATTTGGTTGGAAAGAGAAGGCTGCCTCTGTGTCCATCCCACCTCTGTCCATCCCACTGTAGAGAAAGTCCAAGCATGTCTTCGGCAAGGCCAAAACAAAGGCCAGTGTTCAGAATTTCTGGTTCATGTTAAAGCTTAGTCCTTTGGAGCCCACAGGCAGCTGCAGGGAGGTCTCAGTCCCAGTCTAGGTAGCTTGGTGCTGTGCCCCCAGCGCTGCTGTGCCCAGACTCCTGCCTGGAGGCTGCTTTTGGAGTCCATAAGGCTGCTAGACCTGTATGGTCCCTATGGAGGGAATTTTTGCACAGATAGGGCCAGTGTATATTCCCGTGTGAATGAGTGAGAGAGAGAGAGAGAGAGACTGCTTATTTGTTAAGCTGAGTTATATTGGCTTGGGACAGACCATGTGTTTTTCAAAAATAACCAATGAACTTCCCAAGCTTTCACAGGCTTCTGAAGGGTCCACCCCCTGACCAAACCATTCCCCTACCAGGCTGGATGGACAGGCTTCTCTGGTTGCTGTTTTGCCTCCTCATGTTCATGTCTCATACACATACCTTTGCCAGCTCCCCCAACAATCCAGTACTGAAGAGTGGGCTCTCACCGAGGTGGGGGCAATGCTACTATCCCCTGAGGAGCGTATGAAGCTGTAAGTTTCTGGTCAAAAAGGCTTATGCTCCGCAGTTTTATTATGCTTAATAATGTCTGATTCCCTTTGCTCCCTTCCTTTATTAGTATCTAGCTACCTATGCTAACAGAGGTTCCTAAAAAAATTAATTTAAAAAATCTACCAATTCTACTTCTGGGTATAAACCCAAAGGAAGTGAAAACAGAATATTGAAAAGGTATATCTCTCCCATATTTATTACATCATTATTCACAACAGCAAAGAAATGGAAACAGTGTAAGTGCCTGCCGTGGACGAATGGATACAGAAGATGTGTGTAGATACATGGAACAATGTACAGCCACAAGAAAGAAAAAAACAGTGCTGTTTGAAACAATATGGAGGGACCCTGAGGACATTATGTTAAGTGAGGTAAGTCAGACAGAGAAATACAAATACTATATAATATCACTTACATGTGGAATGTAAAAAAGCCACACTTATAAAAACAAACAGTAAGAAAGTGGTTACCAGGGGCTAAAGGGTGGGGAGAAAGGAGAGATGTTGTAAAAGGGTAAAAGCTTGCAGCAAGTGGTAAGGCCTACAGCTCTAATGCCCAGTATAGTGACTATAGACAACAATATTATATTATAATCAAACTTGCCAAGAGACTAAATCTTAATTATTCCAACCATTAAAAAGAAATGATAGCTATGTGACATGATAAAGGTGCTAATTACCATTACAATGGCAATTATAATAAATGTATTCAACCAACATGTTATACACCTGAAATTTACAGCATATGTTAAATACATTTCGACTATAAAAAAAAAGTCAGAAAGTCAGTCAGGTGATTCAGATATGCAAGGACTGGCAAGCCTCCCAGGGCGGGGTTAGGAAAGAGGACAGGTATGCAAAGTCAGTGTTGGATCTGCCGCCGGCTCGCTGTGGTCCTGGGCACTTGGCCTCAATAACGGTTAACTGAGGATCTAGACTCCTGGAACCCGGAATGAATAAGTCACCATTCTTGTCTTAACTAGCTCACAGTTTTCTTTATATTTCAGGGTCTTGTGCCTGCCGTCTGAAAATTAGTAGGGCTGGCCTAAATCAGTATTCTTCAAATTTGAGTAATGCATAGTATCCTTCTAAAGGAAGAAAATTAAGTTCTGCCAGAATCACTGAATTATTTTGTTTATAATATTACTTTAAAATAAACACAACCACCTAAAAAAGCATAAACCCCTTACCTTAAAATTGCCATTCAACTATACAGCTGAAACAAATTTATAAATTTAAAACAATCAGACTTGAGAACATCAATTGGTTATGAAGAATGATGATTTTTGAAGTCAAGTTTCTGTTCTCATCATGAATGTAGTGCCTTTGCTCACTCAATTCTGTCACCCTCTTCTCTGTTCAAACCACTGGGAAACCCAACCACTCCATGTAGTGAGTTTTCGAAGAAATGCAGTTCATGTTGTTGGGGAGGAATAAAAATATTCCCTCTGTCCTTGTAAGTTCTTCCAGCTGTGGTCTACAAACTAAACTGATTGAAAACAAATTAACAGGATAAAATCAAATTTCACCAAGCCCAAGGAAATAGTTTCATAAACATTTTCTCCTACTAATCTAAAGTTAGAAAGAGAGAAAAAGGACTCACCCCTTTGTTTCCCCGAGACCCACAGACAGAGACCCAGGCCAGAGGTCCCGGGATCTCTCAGCTACTGCAGCCTCGTTGGGACGTGGGGGTCTGGCCATTGAAGTTGATTCTGCCAACTATACCGTGGGGGTCTGGCTATACTGTTGAGAAGGAAAATTTTCTCCTCTACCTTTCTAGGTTCTTCGAGCTGGTCTAAGAAGTAAATTGACATGAGACAGATTAATCGCCGAAAAACCAAACTTAATTTCATACATACAGGGCTTCGTGAGAATATGGGGGTCCCCCTGGCTGGTGTGGCTCCGTGGGTTGGAGCATCATCTTGTAGACCAAAAGGCTGTGGGCTCCATCCCTGGTCAGGGCACACACCTAGGTTGTGGGTTGAATCCCCCCCCCCCCAAGTCAGGGCATGTACCAGAGGCAATCAATTGATGTTTCTCTTTTATATTGAGATTTCTATCTCTCTGTTTCTCCTTCTCTCTTTAAAAGGCAATAAAAATGCCCTTGGGTTACAGGGAAAAAACAACATGGGAGCCCACAAAGAGTCAAGCCACTGTGGCTTATATGCTATTCTAAACTAAGGAGAATGGGCAGGCGTGTGGGACTTCACAGGGGAGGGAGAAAACTCACGTGAAGGTGGAAAAACATGTGCTTGGTAAACAGGCGTTTGCTGGGCCCTGCAGACAACCGCACAGAAATGATTCAGGCCTCTAAGCCCTGCTGAGTCGCCCCTGTCACACCTAGCCCGTGTTATTTTGTAGTGATCTCTGGGGATAGCTTTTCGTCCTGGAACAGGCCCTCTATCTGTACTCTTTTAGGTCATTAAGGGGGAGGTAAAAGGCTCTTTCTGGTTTTGGAGGGTTCAATTGTCTTTAACTTAAAATAATCCATATGCCAGGGTAGCACATTGTGGGAAGACTTGTTCTGAGCCTACGCAATGTGTATTACTAAGTTTTCCTTTTCTATCACTAGCCCATCAAAATTCTTGTTGATGCTGTTTAGCATCAACAAAAGCAGACTCACACACTGAAATTGCATAGGTTTGAGGTGGCCATACGAATGATCCAACAGACTCGTATTTGTTTTTGATTATTATTGGAATACAAACACAACTTAAAAATTTTTTCTTTTTCTTTTTTTTAAAATTATTTATTTATCTTTAGAGAAGAGAAGGAGAGAGGGAGAGAAATATAAATGTGTGGTTGCTTCTTGTGCATCCCCTGCAGGAAACTGGCCCCTGCTGGGAACTGGCCTGCAACCCAGGCATGTACCCTGAATGGGAATTGAATCACGATCTTTTGGTTCGCAGGCTCATGCTCAATCCACTGAGCTACACCAGCCAGGGCTAAAAATTTTTTCTTAAAAATGTGTGACTTTTAAGAATATATCTGACCCTGGTTTGGGAAACACTGAGTGATTCCTAAGTCCTTCCTAGCTCTCAGATTCTACAAACTCTATTCCTACTTTTAAGAGTTTGTCCTTGATGTTACTCATAGTAGGTGCTTGATTAAATATTGGTTGAGATTGATTACACTTTGGTATGTAAAGCTATTCAATTTGTGAAGCTGCGGAAAAGTTGTGTGTTAATCTTTGTCCCAAGTTCTTGGCACAGAGCTCCTAAGACCTTTGTAATTTCCTAAGCGATGGCACCTAAGAATATCTTTTGTTCTAGTGTTTGGTCTTTGACTTTGGTTCCTGTGGCCAGGCTCCTACATCCCTTGGGATTTACTGGGTGATAGGAATGTCTTTTGTTTCAATGAGGTGACCTTTGGTCGGCTCCTAGATTGGGGGCTGGTCACAAGAAAAACCAAGGCATGATTAGAAGCTTAGAACTTTCAGCCCCACCTCACCCCCATCCTCCAGAGAAGGAAGAGGGGCTAGAAATGGAGTTAATAATTGATCAAGTCGATGTGATCAAGTCTCCATAAAATCCCAGTCATGCAAGGTTTGGAGAACTTCCCAGCCCATGACCATGTGGAAGAGCTGGGACAGCGATGTGTCCGGAGCAGGCGTGGAGGCTCTGCACGTACCTGGTCCCATGCATCTCTTCCATCAGCGTGTTCATCTGTATTCTTTATCTTATTGTTTTATAATAGACTGGTAAACAATAAGTAAACCGCTTCCCGAGTTCTGTGAGCCACTCTAGCAAATACACAGAACCTGAGGAGAGAGTCATGGGAACCTCTGACTTACAGCTGATTAGTCAGAAGCACAGGTGAGGTACCAACCTGAATTTGGAATTGGCATTGGGTGTCGGTGGTGGTGCGGGGGGTGGGGGGGCAGTCTGGTGGGACTGAGCCCTTAACCGGTGGGACCTGACTCTGCTTCCAGGCAGATAGTGTCAGAATCGAGAGTTAAATTGCAGGACAACAAGCTGGTGTCACAGAATTGCTTGGTGTGGGGATAAAAGCCCACATCTGCTGTTGTTAGAAGCGTGACAATAAATGAGAAACACAGGAAGAGTTTAGGTTTCCTGTTCACAATCCAATATTTTTTTAAAAGCAGACATTTTTAGCGGTATACTTTTGCTGGTATAGTTCTTATAAATGCCACATAAAAATATTTATTAAATTTAAAAAATTATTGAATTCAGCAAATTTGTTCAATTGTGCTCTTCCAGAAAACAGTGTAGATTAGATGTTAGAGGATAAAAACATGCTGGAAAACTATGGACTTACCCTGTTCTAGGAGAAGGCATCGCAGCTGCGCACCTCTGCAGCCTCGCTGGCCCCGCTTTGTATCCGATGCCGTTTTCCCTGCTCCTCTCGTCACAGGCCACAGGACCGGGGTGGGGTCCAGGGGCACCTACTGAGCCTGGGGTCTGCTGGGCAACCTGTGACTTCTCTGATAGGCCTCGGAACTAGGAACTGGGCTAAGTAAATGCTCTCTCTTCGGAGACCTTGACACAAGAAACATGGAAGGAATTTATCAGTGAAAGGCGGGAGCCTGCAGCTGAACGTCCGCGCGGCGGCATCAGAGATGGGAGGCTCTGCCGGTGCAGGCTGAGACGTGGGAGAGTAGCAAGCCCCGGACGTGGTGGCCGGAGAAGCAGCCGCCAGGCCGGCGTAGCTGAGTCACGTTAATGGCAGTGCATGGGGCCAAGTATCCCACAGCCCTGCGCAGGCCTTTGGGCCGACCCTGGCTTCTGAGCTGCCCTCCAGCCCCATGGTGCCTTTGTGAGGTTCTTCCCTGTTACAGTGCCAGGCCTTACATTTCTGTGGGCAAATGACCAACCTCTTTCTGTCCCAGGTTCCTTAACCGTAAAATGGAGGTAACAATAGGATCTACCTCGTAGAGCTGATGATTGTGGAGGTTAAGTGAGGAAGGGGCTTAGAACTGGGCTTGGCGTATAGCGATTATTGAGTAAATGTTAACTGACCGAAATCATTTGTCCCAGGACATGTATCCCATTACATCACAATAAATGTAACTGTGTTTGCACTAGCTAGAACGGGACTCTGTTTCTTAGAGTGAAGCTTTACTGGTAAAGCTACTGGTAAAGCCAGTAGGCGTTGCAATTTCCTTTTTCAGCCTCCTTGGAGCTTCATCTGTAGTAGTAAGAAGCATCTCTGAAAATTAATCACACGGAAGTGTGAATGGGGAGAGCTCCCATTTTTAGTGTGCTCATTGTGATTCTCTGATAAATTAAGACTGTGGTTTCCTATAACGGTTTACGTTTAAGGAAAGATCATTACTGAGAGTGCCAGTAAATACAGGAACTAATGAATGCTTCACATTTTTTTAGAGAAAGTCAAAGAATAATTGGTAAGCTAAGTCTCAAGAACTTCAGGTTCAGAGACTTGGGTGCCCAGGCAAGAATGAAAGGCATCTGGGGAGAGGAAAGGAAGGGACCGGGGTGGTGTGCAGGGGGACCGAAGGGCTGGTGAGGGAGGAGGGGAAGAATTATTCCTGTCTCACATGGCAAACAATTTTTCTTTTTCCATTTTAGGCTCTATCTCTTTCTTTCCAAGTTTCTAATTTACTCCAGAGGAAAATAATTCCCTCTACCTCTGAGACTTGTTTCTGAATTAACGCTGGAAATCGGAGGGACTGCGGGGCCAGGGCCCAACACACGGTAGGAGCTCAGTATTTGCTTGCTTGCTTGCTTGCTTGCTTGAAGTGAGCGTTAAAATGTGCTCAACAGACAACTGTGTTCGAAATACTTCTTCCATAAAGCAAGTGCTCTCCGGAAAGCACCACAAAATCCAGAGGAAACCAACACAGTCCTGATGAAAGAAAGAGCAGAGGCAATTGCCTTAATTGCCTTAATGTTTTGTTTTTAGAAGCATTCAGTCACACCTCATCCACAAAGTCTCTCCCAGTCTCCATGGAGATCTGAGAAGGCTCAACTGTAGCGACATAAAATAAGTATTAACTCTGAGCTGCCAGACCTCATGGATGCCAAGTTCCCCTGCCATTAAACATTCCCCAAAGCATCGGGCTTCCGGAAGGGCAGCGTAAGGGAGGGCTGACTGGCCTGGGCACCGCTTTTGCCTGCAACCTGCTGGGTGACTGGACAGGTACTTCTCCCCTACAGATAGTGTTTTTTTCAACTGTAAAATGAAGACATTAAACTTCTGGAGGCAGTCCTTAAGATGTCTTCTGGACCTGGCTGCTGTGGCTCAGTGGAGTGGGCACCTGCCTGTGAACTGAAAGGGTGCTGGTTTGATTCCCCGTCAGGGCACACGCCTGGGTTGTGGGCCTGGCCCCCAGTTGGGGGCATGTGAGGGGCAACTGACTGATGTTTCTCTACCCCTTTTTCTCCCTCCCTCCTCCTCTCTCTGAAAAAAAAAAATCTTTAAAACAAAAAAAAGATGCCTTCTAGCTCAAACATGCAGTTGAAGTATGCTCAAGTTCAAAATTTAGATTGTGGGAAAATGTAAACTAAGCAGAAAATACAAAGTTCAGGAAAGAAAACGTCAAATCACAATTGGGGCATGCAGGATTCTAAGGTGACTGGAAAATCAACCCTTCCACCACTAATTGGGGCCTCTTGGTACCCACCCCTCCCATATTGCCTAGGGCTGACCTGTGCAGGCGTAGGATTTACAGACGTGACTGGGTGCCACCTCTGAGGCTAGGTCATAAAGAACATTGTGGCTCTCACTTTGTCTGCTTAGGTCACTCTGGGGGAATCTGGCCACCATGTCCTGAAGATACGTAAGCATGTGGAAAGAGCTGCATGAGGCAGAAATGAGGACTCCTGCCATCAACCAGCACAGGGCAGAGAACTATGTTGGAAGCAGACCCTCCAGTGCCAGTCAAGCCTTGAGATGCATGTATCCTGAGGACACCTTGACGGACAATTTATCAGAAACCCAGGCCAGAAACAGTCAGCTAAGCCGTCCCTGAATTCCTGAACAGTAGCAACGATGTGAAATAACAAATGTTGATGCTTATTTTAAGCCACTCGGTTTTGTTACATAGCAATACATAGTTGTTACAATGAATATAAGAAAAATATAAATGTCTTTACAATGGGCACTGGATGTTTCATCTTTACTCCTTAATTTACTCACTCATCAGAAAATTTATCGAGAACTTATTCATGCTAGGCACTGTGCTAGGTGGTAGAAATTCAGGGAAAAAAAATAAGTTTTCTGTCTTTAAGCAGCTGATAATCTGGAAAGCTGACGGTGGGGAGAGGGATGCCAAACCATAAATGCTAGTAACAGATGCTATGTTAATATCTCTGCTGAAACATCTCATACTCCCTTTCTGCCGTGTTTCGAGTACATAAACTTTGGCTGTGACTTCAATGGTTGAAGAGAATGCCTGGTGATTGTTTTTGGTTTTAATAAGAGTGATCAATACCATCAGCTCCCCCTTTAAATGCTAATGAATGCTTTAACACAGCAGATGCAAACATACAGTGAGCTGCAGATTAAAATTAGGCACAAAATTAAATTGCTTACACATAGCAAAGGAGCCAGTTTGGCCATCTTGATAATCAGTGGCAACCAGCTGACAAATCTTGAATTGTCCTTGAACCCACACTAAGCCTCCCCTGGTCAGTCACAGCCAGAATCGGCATCACCTGGCAGAGGATGGTGGACTGGAGTTCTGGGTCCAGAACGGGAATACAGCCGGGTCAGACCTTCAGTTAGGCTTTGGACATGGTCACAGCAGGACTGTAGAGGACACCAGGGTTAGAGACAATTGACATCTGAAGGGCAGCAGAATTTGTTACCCCAAATACGCCTCCTTGTCATAAGGATTATTTTAGGTTATTTTTAAGAAACTGAAGACACAGTAGAAGCTCTGAAAGCAAGTAAAATGACCTGTTTGTAAGAGATGTAAGAGAAGAGAAAGATGTAAAGGAAGCGAAGGATGACCAAATCTCTAGAAACTCATTGAGGGACTAGGCAATGACTAAAATGTGCCTAATGACTTGCCCTTGTTCACTGTGCTTTTCCTGGTCACCCCTGCCCCCTGCTCCCAGCAGGGGCTCCCCACCACCACTCACCAACACATGCTTTTGTTTTCAGTTTGAGACGGTATTTAAGGCAATGGCTTGGGCCGTTTTGGAGAGTTACTCCTTTTTCCTGGGTATTTCCCTGGCACCCAGGAGGTGCACGTGTTAGCACACTTCTGTTTGGTTTTCTCCTGTTAATTTGTCTTTTATCATTGGGGTGGGGGCGGGGTCTCTGCCAAGATCCTGGAAGGATCCTCTCGTACATACTCATTTAAAAAACAAAGAACTTTGTTTCTTAGATCCAGAACTTTGGGCTTCTGGAGAGGAAAGCAATAGAGTGAGATTCTATGAATACCTAAAAGGACAATGTCTCTGTGTGAATTTCTTGAACATACGTCGTGTTTCCATTCACTTTGATTCCCCTGACAAGTGTTTACTGAGAGCCTGCATGTGGCGTGCTGTACCAGATGTCAAAATTCAGAATGGAAAATAAGTTTACTGTGACGCAAGAAGCTGTCCTCAGGAAAAACAGGCTGACTTTTCCGTTGGGGGCCAGAATCCGCTGTCAGGGATAAACCTCAAATCTTAGTCTGTGCCTTAGAGTTGTGTTCAATGGCCAACTCACATTGGCCAAGCTCACAAGAGATTGATATGTAAAATTTAAAAAAGGCCATTATTTTAATGCTAGAAATATAACTCTCCAGTAGATTAGAGGTGGCTGTTAAGGTCAGTTAATGAGCATGAGATTAGAACAAGAATTTAAATGATTTGGTAGTTTGTTAGCCTGATAAATAACTTAATCCATTAATGCATTTATTCAGCAAATAGACTGAGACTAACTACGTGTTTGAGATTCACTGGTGAGCAAGTCAGGCACAGTCCCTGCCTTCATAGAGCTAATTGTCAAGTGAGGAATACAGACAAGCAGATTTTTCTACAATTATAACAAAGGGGGATACAAGCGATTGAAACCAAAAGGTTCTATGTGAACACCTAAGGAACGGCCTGACCCAGACCTGAGTAGGGACCCGGGACGGTTTCCTGGAGGTAGCGATGTCTTGGTAGAGAGCTGAAGGTGACTTAGCCAGACAAGGGATGGAGGGAGTGAAAGTTCTGAAGACAAGAGAAGCCTGGGGGCTAATTCAGTGGGGCTGCTTGATTGCTGTGGGGAGAGGCAAATGGAGGTGCAGAAACTGTAAGGGGCTGGATCATAGGACCTTCTCCACAATAGGTCATGTCTCTCTGCCTGCGTGTGCTCTCAAGTCACTTTGGGAGGGGCTCTGCCAGACAATCCTGTCCTGCTTATGGGCCTCCACGATGGTGCCTTGCATGAAGACCTGGTGTGGATAGTACAACTAACCTTTTCCTTTGTGGATCATTTTATTCTGGGCTTCCAAGGCTGACTATCCAAACCAACTCGTAACTCTGCCACTGTCTTTAAAAGACTCACGCTCTCTACGGACTGCTTCATACCTCCCATCTGAGTCACAAACACGTGTTTCAGGCCTGGGGGGTACTGCAGTGTTCTGGCCACGCCATCAGTTCCTTCTCAGGACTTAGCCTTGTTTTCCTTATTGTCAGTTTTGTGGGCATCACTGCACTATTCTCACAGAGTACTTTCAGGGGTGGGGGCTTGCAAGGGATAAGTAATGGAGCAAGGAAGCGTGTGACAAAAGGCCTCCGAGAGGAGCACAGGATGCGGAAAGCGGCTGGACTGTGAACTGCATGCGGAGACTTGTGGGGAAGCAGGGCGTTCGCTGAACCTTGAGGGCTAAGTGAGATTCATCTAGGATGTAGGGAAGGAAATTCTTTGGTGCAGTTGCATAAATGGCACTGGTTATGAAGAGTACATCTTGATTTTAGTTTTGAATGAAAGGTGAGGTCATACGTTGTTTTCACTGTTTAACTCTTGATTTGGTCCTGTAGCGTTTGGCCAGCTGATTACTCAAAGGGAAAGGGCAGTTGCGTAAGAAGGCACTGGTACCTGCAACACTAAAAGTCTTGACAATTCTGACCGTGAACTTGGCACTTCGTATATTGTGACAATCTCATAAACCAGATCTAGTAATAGCAGGTAGAGCCGGGTCCAGGTTTTATGCTCTGACTTCTCCAAGGCATCTTGGCTTAACTGCAGCTTCTCAAACCCAATGGTGGCAAGAGATTTTTTTAAAAGATTTTATTTATTTGTTTTTAGAGAGAGGAGAAGGGGGAGGAGAAAAAGAGGCAGAAAAACATTGATCAGTCACTTCTCATGCACTCTCAACTGGGGACCTGGCCCACAACCCAGGCACGTGCCCTGACTGGGACACAAACTGGCAAACTTTCGGTTTGCAGGATGATGCCCAGCTCACTGAGCCACATCAATCAGGGCAGCAAGAGGCTTTTTTAAGCCTCCTGAATACAGTGTGTATAATTCAAAATTTCAACGATGCTGCACCCCAAACAAGCTGGCACAATCTAAATCACGGCATCTTAAAACTGAGTGATTCCTGAGGGCCAGGGCCTCAGAGCCGTCGCTGCACTGACTTGTTGAGGTGAAATGGTAATTTATAAAGAAGGTGCTTACAAGGCTCCCAACATACCTGGTGCTTCTGAACTGAAATGGCATGAAGTGGCCTGAAGTCGGAATGCCCTGGGCTGTGGGCAAAATGTTTTGATCTTGCCAGTTTGTACCAGGTATTTGGATCTTGCTACTTTGACCTGAGGACATTCTGACTCTATGTCTATGGACAAAATATTTTTTTTTTAATCAAAACTATATAACTATTGAGAAATATTTTGTCAAGAAAGAATTTCATGGAGTGAAAATGTCAGTATGTTTATTTAATTTTCTAATGTTTTTACCCAACATAATTTTTTCTTTTTCATATTAAATGTTTTATTGTACTGATTTTGCTCACAGATCAGTCCTTTTAAAATTTTACAATGAGGATTTTTATATATCTAACTTTCTTTTGGTCACAGTAACTTTTAGTGATTATCTCTTGTGACATTGAAAGTTTTGTTGTGTGTGTGGCCATTGTTTTTTATCTGATTTTGCCCATGTCAGATTATCCTGTTAGAATTTTACTATGAATAGTTTTATACATGGCAGTATGGTTTTTATTTTTATGAAATAAATTAATGAATTGGTTGAAAACAATTGCCAGTTTACATTTATGTCTGAAGTAATCCTTAATAAATAGACTGCAGTTCTTTACATATTTGGGATTATATGTAATAATTATGTAATTATTCAGGTTAATTCTATTCTTTTTTAATTGATTTTTTAGAGAGAGGGGGAGTGAAACATCAATTTGTTGTTCCACTTATTTATACATTCGTTTGTTGATTCTTGTATGTACCCTGACAGGGGATCAAACTCACAGTCTTGATGTACCGGGACAACACTTTGACTGAGCTACCTGGCCGAGGCTTCAGGCTACTTCTATGGCACGGAAGTGCTAATCCATTACTTGGTGCAGGAGCAAATCACCCCACTTTGTCTGGGCTATGCCTGGAAAAATGACTGTCTCTATAGTAGCCACTGATATGGATTTAGCAGTTTTGGACTTGATCAGAAGCATATTTAGGGTCCGTCAAGTCCTTACATTTAGAGATGCCTAACTCAAGACATACTTGCTTAATTTGTTCCAGGTATAATTTTTTTCCTTAAAAAATCCCTTTATTTAGGGGAGGGGGATAACTAACCCCAGACTCCTGAGTTTCTCCAGTTGGCAACTGATTTAGTTGGATGGGAAAGGAAATCTTGTTGTTTTGCTCTAGATTTACATTCATCTTTCAACCCGGTGAGCAACTTTGGGTGAATAAGCATCATTAGGAAAAAAAAGGAAGAACAACCAACTCTTCTTCTAATTTTTTTTTTACAACCAAGAAGCAGGTTTTAGATGTTCTTATTTTGGTTTTGACCGAGAGCACTGACGCCGACAAGTGTTTCCCTATCAGGTATTATAAAGCGGTCAGTTTTGTGGGCTGTTAGAGTAACATCTTTGTGATCAGCTCCTGCACTAAATAGGTCATTATTTTACTACCAGCTTCGATTCTCCAACCCTAAAAAAGCAAGAAAGGAAAAAACAGCATGACACAAGCCATCACTTACATAGCACCTTTTTTTAAAGTTAAAGATTTTATTTATTTTTAGAGAGAAGGGAAGGGAGGGTTGATGTGTGAGAGGTGTATTGGCTGGTTGCCTCTTGCAAGCCTCCAACTGGGGACCTGGCAGGCAACCCAGGCAGGGAATTGAACCAATGATCTTTCAGTTCACAGGCCACCACTCAATCCACTGAGCCACACCAGCCAAGGGCTACATAGCACCTTTTAAAACCTTTTCAACTAGTTTTAAATAATTCCCCAGAATTCACATTTTTGTTTAGTAGTTAAAGCCATACTTTGTGTTCCTCTCATAGTGACACAGTTAAGATCCCATGCTCAGCTGTTAACCAAAATTCTAAAACAAAAAAAATATTGTATTGCATTTGGAGGTAGCATGCCATTAAGATAGCATACTTTGTATTAGGACATTTTTCTGTACATTTAAATATGGACAAAGGACAAGGGGAAAATAATTAAAAACAGACCACGGTTGATAGAAGCTTAATGAGAAAGCACCACAGTAGAGCTTAAAGCCTTGGAGAAGGTATCAGATGGAAAAGAGCACCTCACTCTTTGGTTTCACCATTTCCCGTTGCTTTTGTTTGTAAATGCAGATGGCAAACAATAAGACATGAAATCGAGTGGTGAACGTGATGTTGAGATCTCAGCTTCCCTTGTAAATGAAGGTCATTTTCTACAACCTTAACTTCCATGTTACCCAATCCAGTGTTGCCCACCAGGCCCCAGCACCGTGTTAGAGCAGGGCAGCCACTCTGGGAACAACGTACGCAGGGACTTGATGACTCGTTTCCAGTAAAAGAGGACTCAGCCCCATGAAATTACCAGTGTGTCGTCAGGATGCCTACAGGTCATCGTGAACCCTGCACAGGGCAGGGGTTCACTTGATACTCAGGGTGAGTGAACGTTGAACAGGACCTCAGAATATATTGAAAGTGACATTTATTTATTTGACACGTAATACGTTTGTTGCCCCCTGCCTTTTGGTTTGTAAAATGTGAAGAACTGCACGGGTTGGATCCCACAGTTCCCGTCCTAAAGGGCAGGCAGGTTCCTCGGTGCCCACACTGGTCACCTCTTTACCCCCAGCTGTGTATTGCTTTCCTGGCGCAAGGGTAGTACCTACTGTCTTGCTGGAACAAGGATGTTGGAATTTTAAATTTCTCTGGCTTTTAGCTTGTGACATTATTCTGTTTTGTGTCTGTTTTCTTACAGGTTTTGGATTTCTGATATCCCAATGGGTTCTTCATGAAGAATAAAGAATAACTGTTGTTATTCTTTTTCCTCTTTGCTCCTCTTTGGGAAAATGTAGAAAATAATACTCAAAAGCCCCAGGTAGCTTAGGAAAAGAAATAACCACAAATCTCCTAGGCAGTTGGGATCTTTGGTTTCTGATGAGTCTTAATGAATGATACACATTGAGATATGCATCATAATCACATTAAGTTCAATAACACTTTTTTAAAAACCTCATTGAGGACATTTTTTCATTGTTTTCAGAGAGAGGAGGGGAGGGGAGAGAGAGAGAAATGAACATTGATGTGAGAAACACGTATTGGTTGCCTTCTCATACACTCTCCAACTAGGGATCGAACCTGCAACCCGGGTATTTACCCTAACTGGGAATTGAACCTGTGACCCTTCGGTCTATGGGATGGTGCTCCAACCAACTGAGCCACACAGTCCAGGAGATAACATTTTTTATTGCTTAAAAATGACAAGCCAAATCTGTTTGTCTCTGACCATAATAAACCCCGAATATATTACTAAAATAAATACTAACCAGCAATGGCAAGACTAAGGTGAGGTGAGTGAGGCACTTCCCTTGGGCACAAAATTTAGGGGGGGCATCAACCCCCCCAAAACCCAACACCTCAGTAATTAAGATATGTTATTTTAATGCAATATTTTTAAAAAGAAAATTAATGCAAAAAATTCATGATGACCAAAATATCAAAATTTGAAATAAAGACAGGATCAGTAACAGTACCTTGCTAAGACATCTTGGAGCCTTAGACAAAAAGAAAAATCATTAATATTGATTTTGTCTTTATCTGGGATTTTGATTATTTTTGGTCACATATTTTTTGCATTAATTTTCATTTATTTAAATATTGCATTAGCATATGATTTCTCTTGATTACTGAGCTTTTGGGTGCTTCCTTAGATTCTGCACCCAAGATGCAGGCCCCACTTAACTTCACCTTAGCTGAGGCCCTGCTAACCATTACCAGTTAGGGTAGTAGGATGGCATATTCCCTTCTCTAAAAGTGTTACTTCAGGGGAAAAATATGTACAGTTATGATTTAAGCCTAGTTAATCTCATTGGTCAACCAACATCCATAATTTTAGTTGTAGTTTGGCAATAGTTTCAATTAGAAAGTTCTCCCCGAGTCTAAAAATGGGAAAGTTGTCTTTTTGTCAGTTCTATCCAAAGGCATCATATTATCAAAATCCATTCTATTTTTTTTTTTTAACAGCTTGCTTCTTTTTTTTTTTTTAAAGTTGGACGACAACTCATCTAGTTCAATTCATCAAAAGGTTCTCCTCCCGCGGTAGCTTCCTCTGGCTCTTTCTCTGTTAGTCTTGGCGGGAGAGCGCCTGTGGGGCTTCTTCCGGGATTCCACTTTTGTCCATCCTCCTTCACTGGCTTTGTTCTCTTCTTCGCTGGCTCCTGAGTCAGTGCTAGGGTGCAAAGGCATCCCTGGAATGGCCCGGGGTCGATGGTGGCCAGTTGGGCTTCGCTTGAAGTCAGATGACTGATGTGTATTGAGTGCTGACTGATTAGCTCTGTAGAATTTTTCAGAATATCTCTCTCTGGAAGGAGTGAAATGCTGACCCTTTCCACTGTACCTTCCTCTAGGAGATGAACCGAGTGATGTACTACCGCGACTGTATTTGTTCCCACTTCTACCCGAGGACTGAGCCCTCCTCTCTGTAGAGCTGTCAGCAGCAAGACTGGAAAAGCCACTGTCCCTGGAGTTGAGCTGTAAAGAGGAGAGGTTTTTGGTCAGCCCGTACTGGGTAGGAGAGGAGCTTCTGGATTGGTTTATAGGTGTGATCTGTTGATACTTAACGGGCACTTGGGTCCTCCGCACAGCAGCAGCGTAGGAATCCTGGTCATTGAAGTAGGGGAAGAATTGTGACCCCAGAATAGGATTGCTCTGGGAACGCTGCAGAGAAGTGTTGGATGCAATCTGCCACATCCTCAGAGTGTCTAACCACTCGCAATCAGCACCTGCAGAGGAAATGGAAATGAGCGTCTCTTAAGCCATAGCGAAGCTGCAAAGCTGCATGCCTAATTCATAAGTCTGTCTCTGGATAATGTTTGGGATGCTCTAAGCTTTTCCATTCATAGAAATTCTAGGTTAGGTGTGAGGACATCACCTTTATAAACGCTTTTTTAATTTTGTTTTTTATTATAGAGAGGGGGAGGGAGGGAGAAAGAAATGGAGGGAAACACTGAAGTGCAAGAGAAACATCAACTTGTTGCCTCTCACATGTCCCCAACTCAGGACCTGGCTGGCAACCCAGGCATGTGCCCTGACTGGGAATTGAAATTGTGACCTTTTGGTTCACAGGCAGATGTTCAATCCACTGAGCCAAACCTATAAGTATTACAGGCAGGGCTATAAATACTTATTTAAAATGGCATTTACAACGTACTGAGTATATGCTGTATGTCTGGCCCTGTTCCCCATGCTTTGCTTATATTATCTCATTTAATCCTCTGAATAATCTTCTCAGGTAAATACTAATAATCTTATTCTATAAAGGAGGAGAAAGTTTGGGAAACAAGTAACTGGCCCAGGGTCACACAGCTAATAATTCCAGATCCTTCTTCCCACTTTACCATATTGTCACTTCTGAAGTTGCTGGTTAAATGCGTTTGGATGGCAGGGGCACATTTAGTTCATAAAATGCTTTTTGCCAGCCAGCACTTTTAAAGCCTCGAGAACTCTAAATGCTGATAAAAGAAATTGGATTCCAACAGTTGAGCCAGCTAGCGAGTGTCTGGCAGTTCATATCCCCAGAGGAGAGATTCCTGAGGATTAGGAATAAGAAAAACACATTTTTTTTTTTGGCATGGAAAATGAAGCTTCATGGTAAACAGGTAGAAGTTAAGGTAAAAGGAAATGGTCAATTAACAATTGTTTGGTACATATTTCAGTGAATAAGCAAGTCCCTCACTCCCAGGATCTTTTCTGTCTTCTCCAGGGCCCGACTAGGTTGCCCACTTTCTTGAGTTCCTGGTGGTCCTCCTGAGCTCCTTGGACCCTGCGTGTCGGATGGAGCTTCCGGAGAAGATCCGAGAATGCCCATTCCTCTCTGTCAGCAAGTTGCCTCCCTCACTGCTCTGCACAGGTGACTCACACACACCTCTGTGGTGACTGTTCAGATATAGGTGACCTTTTATGTCCAGACATTCCTCACAGCCTTCATCCACCACAATGCCTTCCTCCTTTCACCTTGACTTCTCTGACCTTTAGCTTCCAACAGAACCCTGATTTTGTCTGGTGTCCAGCCCACTGCATGGATCCATGTGCGTCCAGGAAAGCTGACCACATTCTGGCTCTAGCGGCAGACTTAGATTAGTCCAAGCCACACGTAGTAATGTCACGTCTGGGAATGGACGTGATGGTTGGTTTCGGCCAAAGTAGCCTGAGGGGTAATCTGCTGGGGGTTTCTAGGCAAGTCTTTCTCATTCCTAAACATGAGAACAAGGGCTGGACCTCGTATTCCCTCTGCGTGTTGCCGTGTCTTTATGTGATAACTGGGAACGTGAGAGGTACTAGGATGAGGGTGAAGGCAGTGTTAAGGATGGCAGAGTGGAAGGAAGAAAAGGTTTATTCCTCATCCTTAATGTAGCTGAGCTGGCTCAGCTTACTGCACCTGGACCCCAGCCTACCTTTGAACTTCTTGTTATGGAAGATAAATTTTAGTATGTTAACACTCATGGATTAAGAACTTTAGAATGCCTCTGAATCACCAGGAGGGGTTATTAAAATGCAGAGTGCTAGTCCTTACCCCCAGGTAAGGTCTGGGGTGGGCTTGAGAATTTGCATTCCTAACAAGTGCCCATGATCTTGAGGCTGCTGGTCTTGAGACCACACTTTGTACTATTGGGAAGGAGTATACTGAAGTGGTATTTCCTGTTACTTGCAGCTGAAAAAATATATTCTAACTGATGCAGGTCGTCTTCTGAGCTTTCATATCACAAGGCAAAAAGAAACACGAGGGGGAAGGAAGGATGGAAAACTAGCTAAAACTGGAGTAAATCAAAGGGAGGTCAAGCCCCCTTTCATCCTTCAACCTCTTCAGTTAATAATCAGAAGAAAAGGTTTGCCCAAAGCCACTCTGCTGGGAGACTGAAGGGCACTGACTAGTCCTGTGTACACTCTTAGAGAAATAATTTGCTTTCTTCCAAAAGATTGAGATTTAAGAGAAGTAGAGGACACCTGTTAGATGTCTGCTCGTTGCTAGCTTTTGGGAATGTCTCCACCCACATGGTTACAGTATCTTGCCCAGTATGTCCTCACCACCCACCACTACCTGCCCTTCTGGACACAGTTAATTGGTCCAGAGGAGAATGCTTGAAAAATAGCACCAGTAAGTCTTACCCCAGGGAATCTGGAATTGGGACTGACAGAGTATCTCTTTGGTGAGCCTCAAGTGGTGGGATGCGAACAATGTAAAACTTGGAAGCAATTGGCAGGTACTGTGTGTGTTGGCAGGAAAAATTATTGAAGTAAGAAGTCCTTAAAGGCATGATAGTAACCATGCAACAAGAGACTGTTGAATTAGCAAAAAAAAAAAAAAAAAAAAAAGAACTTAGAAACAGAGTGCCTTCTGTAGAGAAGCTAGTAAGGATCACTGCCTACTCTATGGGTCAATCACGTGTAGAGACAGATGCTCCGAGAGATGTTCAAAGATGTGTCTGTGGCTCAGAAGGCTGGTTAAAGCTCAGGCCCGATCATGGTGGTCAGAATATCTGCTTGTGATTAATCGTGAAAGAAAATACCCCAGTACTGTGTTGACAGAGGAAGGCAGGTCTAGCATGCTGTCAAAGAATTTGTTGGTGGATTTGAAGTACTGTCCAAGATTCTGGGCCTCCTGGCTGGTGGACATTTAAAAATACCTGATGTGGTTGGCAAGCTAGCCCTTAGAGTAGAAGATATGTAGGTAGGGTCTCATAACTCAGCGGCATTAGCCATCAGGGTACTTTGTCTCCATGCCGACCAAAAACCTTGTGATACGGCTTCTCAGGCATATTTTCTTACTGGGACAAAACACACTCACTGATCAGAAAACATTTATTTCTGGTTTGTTTGCAGGTATATTTCTCATGGTGAAAACCAAACTGCACAGGGTTGAGGCATCCATCTCCCGTGTGTTTTTCAGCTTGTTACAGTCCTGCAGAACCTAACTGTGGGTTGTATTCAAGTTTCTGGGCCTACAAAGGTGAAGATGAGAACCTCTTCCCTGAATCTACCAAATGATGACCAATTCACCATCAAGTCAGCCAGCTTTCCTCCATGTTATTTCTAAACTGTTTCTTTATACCATCTGTAATCGCCATTAACACTATCCACCATATGCATTTCATCTTTTCCCTTTTCCTATTCTCCCTTACCTTTATTTTCCCTTCCCTTCCTCCCTCCCTTCCTTCCTCTCTTCCCCCACCTCATGTCATTCCTGGGCTTTGTGGCATCCACGTGTTCAGGACTCGGGAAGTTGCCCCAGTGATAGCAGCAGCTTCCTAGGAATGTTTGCTGGACATCAAAGATCAATATTTTTATTTACAACTTTGAAAACTAAATACATATATGTGTGTAATTAGGCATATGTGTTTTATGTACCAATATAACATAATCAACCATCAGTTTTCATCTTTTATCATAGTTATCTAACTATTGAAGTTTATTATAATATGCTCCTAAGCTTATAAATATTATTTAAAACCAATATTCGAAAAACAGAAGAGGGAAGTATTATATTAGAAAGCGCTATCTATTCACAGACTGACACTTGTCCCTGGTGGGAGAATTTGGTAGTTAGGTGTTGGAATCTAGTCCAGGACATGTGGAACTTACTTGAGTCTGACCTGCTTCTGGGGTTGTCCTCTGAGCTGGGGAACAGGGTCTGAATGGCAAGTTGGACAACTTTCACTGCATCTTTAGGTTTTGTTCTATTCCACTGAATTGAATGAACGTGTTTAGTGCTTTTTGGAGTTCTAACATCGTTCTGTAAAAAAAAGTAGAGAACCCACGGCTAGGCATACACATATTTACAAAACAGGAAGGAAAGAAAATCGGGTTATCATATCACTTCCATGGAACTTCTTAGAACACTACTATCGTAAGTGCATATTTAGGCATATTTGTACAATTTGCCTAAATATGGTGATTTGATTAAAAGGCAGATTTTAACCACTTTATTCCAGATGATAGCACTTTATTCCTTAGTGGATTATAGTCATTAAAAAGGTGGTTGTCTTCTCCCAGAATTTATTATATTTGGTAAAGCTCAACTTACCTCCTTTTAAATAAGGATTGAAAAACAATTTCTCCTGTGTACAGCACTTGAAAACTGATACGATGTTGAATAAATGAATACCCGACCACCATTTTGCCCAAGACTTCCTCTACTCATCAGAGTAACTGGGTGAGTGTGGGCAGCCTGGTGGGGCTAAATGCCCCCCGAGAATGCAGGGCAGCAGACGCACAGTGAGATAGAATGGAGTTAAGAATAGGGTTTGAAAAAGAAGAGGTTGCCAGATCAAGACACGCTCCTTTTTTGTCCTGAAACCTCCCTAATCACCAGGTGCCATAAATCAGTGAAGAGTCTCTCAGGGTTCAGTAAAGTTATGAAAATATGTTTAAAAAGTCCTGAAGTGACAGTTACGATCACCAGTGGCATGTCATCATGGAGTCTGAGAAGAAGGAGGAGGAGGAAGTGGAAGGGCAGAGAGAAGGACGAGGGAAGAATTCGGGATAGTGTGTCTCCCGACAGGAGGCAGAGAGGAACTCCGGCTGTTGTAACTGTCCAGTTTGTAATCAGAGGGCCTTTTCTGGGCGGTGGGGACTGGTCATCCTGAAGAGTCTAGATTCTGAGTTCCTCAGCACCAATCTACCTCTTTTTTCAGGTTTTGTGTCCTACAAGCAACACTTTGACAATTAATGCTCTTTCTCAGGTGCCTCATCCCTGAGAAGCTGGCACCCTGGCTGGTGAGGATGAGTGACTGCTATCAAACTACTGGCTTCCAGCATCGGGCCACCCTGGGAGGTGAACTGGGCAGGGTTTGGATTCTAATGCTGGACAGTCAGACCCCGGCGGCTCAGAAGACCCACACAGTGCAGCAGTGGATACAATCCGACTGGAGGCCGACTTCCTACATCTCACTGCTGGGAAGGGAATGGACATCACAGCTGAGGAAAAGAGAAACTGTATTTATAGTCAGAGGACCCGGGTGGTACTGCACCAAAAATGACACGGACTGTTCCAATCCTCAGCTACGCTTCATCTCTCTGAGTCTGTTTTCTCCAGCTGCTAATTAGAGAGAATGCTACCTATCTTTCCAAATTGACACAAGATCAATGAGATAAAACAGATGTAAGCTCCTCTTATGGTGCCTAGTTCATGGCCGATCCTTACTGAGTGTTTCTTGGATGAATGGATGAAATGATTGTCTTACTGATGGTAGGTGCACACTACTATCTCCATGAGCGCCAAGACTCTGGGCTATAACCCTTCCTCTGCTGTTCCCTGCTTCCTCCTCCTCAGAGGAGAGGCCTTCCCCGGCCACGGGATCTCATGCCGGGGGCTCACTGCTTCCTGGTTCGCATTTATCTCTCTCTGACATCACTTACTTATTTGTTACCTGTTTATTAGCTGTCTACGCCCACTGGAATATAAGCCTCAAGAGAGTATAGATTTTGTCTATTCTAATCACAGAACAGGCCTTGTCAGTAGGTGTTTGCTAAATATATAAATTTTAATTTTAATAGCATATTTTAAAGTGCAAGTTTTTTGTAATTTTCCATATGAAATCTATGGAATATGTTTTTGATGACAGACGCCCCTCATCCCTAGGTGGTAGAAGGAGTTGAGTCAGTCCTTGTGAAGAATCACTGATCTACCCTCACGCTTCAAATCTAAGCAACCCTGCTTTGGTCACTGGGACTCCCAGTACCTAACACACATGAGGCATATAGGAGGTGCTCAGTCATCAGCTGTCGAGTGGATGAAAATGGCCTCAATCTCTGCCTAGGTAAGTGTATCCTGTTCTCTTTGCTACCCAACACTTTCGGTAGTTATATTGATCTTCCCATATTCATGTTGTTTAAATCACTTTAAGCGCTCTGAGGGAGCAAATAAATTCCTATTGAGAAACCGATGGTAAGGCCACCAGCGCCTCCACCCCGCCCAGCTCCAGGCTTACCTCATACGTGACAGTACATTCTACGGTCTGATTTTCTGGTATTCCGACAATCCACTTCTCCATCACAAAGGGGGGCTGAAAAACACAAGTTAGACGCTGTAGGGCGATGATGCGGCCAGGCCTGCCCTGCTGCAGCCGGTCTCACTGACGCCAGCCGCCCCTCACACACTTGGCGAACTGGCATCAAGTCAGCTTCTCATGAAAGTCGCGTTACTCACATGTGATTGCTCACCACGTGCTAACGTCTGGGGTTTTGGTTTTTATAAGACAGCCTTTCATATATTTACAAACATCTAGTCCTGGTCTCTCCCACAATTTTCTCTTTTCTGAAATATTACTCAATCCTATCATTAGGTCATTAATTCATGCTAATAATTTGAAGCGTTAGCAGGAAGCTTTCTTCCAATGAAGAGAAAGCCTTAGCAATCTAAGGAGACTCAGAAGTGCCTCCTCTGAGTGCGAGCACTAGCTGGTTCAGAGGCTCCAGCAGCCCCTGTGTTTCCACTCTGCCTGGCCGTCTGGCTGAGCTGTGTGTGCGAATGAAAACTGTGGGGTCATTTCCCCGCTGTATTAAAACAAAGGATTCATGAAGAAGTGTATGCCTTGGATCCTATCTTAATTTTGATAAAAATGGTCATCATTAGAAATGAATCTCTCCTCTCCTCCCCCAACCCACCTTTATTCCTGGTTAAAAACTGCAAATGACTTAGTGGCTGTGAGCTGGGACAAACCAAATGCAGCCAAGATTGAACTGGGCTAGCGGGTTGTTGTGCGTTTTGTTGTTGTTGTTTTAGTTTGAATCATTATTGCTGCTGTTGGTGTTGAAAAGTTCTCCAGGTTTGGGGTGGTCTGCTGCAAGCCTGTCTTCCACATAAGGCCCGTTAGTGTCGGTGTGTGATTTTGTAGAGGGTGCAGCTCCTTGAGGAGTGTATGTGGCATTACAGTAGCAACACCTCCAGCCTGTTCTTTCCGCCGTGAACACCTTCCTGCTGTTAGCAGGCAATGGCTTGGATCCTGCTTCTAAATGACACTGAAGTGATGGACAACTGCTGCAGCCAAGAGACAGCACAGGGTGGCGGGGAAGAAGTACCTGTCCAGCCTTCAGACATCACACTAACACGTCCCGGCAAAGTGAAGGAAGGTTCCAACCATATCATAACCGTTACAGATAAATAGCACCACTGACACAACTCCATTACTCAGGGAAATCAAACAATGAATATCAAATCAGTCTACTTGATGAACACACTTGTCAATTAAAAGGACTTGGGTGTTTAGCAATTTTATGCCTGGGAAGGGAACACATTTGCAAGTCTAATGCTGTGGCTTTGAGGAGTGTTTTCCTTCCCCCACGTGTGCTCATACCCTGATTCTTCTTTGCTACTCACCCCATTTTCTTCACTGAAACCAAATATGCACTTAATAGTGTACAAGAGTTAATGGCTCGTGTGACGTTTAGGGTGATTGTCCTGTTGATATGGTGCTTACTTACCTGAAGTTGTTGACCTTCTACAGTTGAAGTCTCATTTGTGTTTTTTCAGTGTGATTGGGATGGAAATAATTTATTTTTTTGTTTTTAGCATGAGGAGAAGCTAAGCATCTCTCTAAGTCTTTCTTCAGTGTTTTAATGGACAGGCTTCTACCACTGGCCTTAAAGTAGGGACGTGCTCCCTGGCCACTCCGGGAATTCATACGTGTGAAGGCCAGGAAGCAGTGATGACTTCAACGCATGCCTCCTCACTAAACTCCTCGCTGTCTTTCAAGGAACTGAACCCAACCAGAAAGCCTCCCTCCTAAGTTTTTCAAAGTTTAACATGGCCCAAGATTCAAGGTAAATATTTTCATCTTTATCATTCCCTTTTCTTTAGTAAAAGACAGAATATGCATAAAGAAAGGTAGAAAAAAATGAAAAAATTAAATGACACTCGGTGTAGTACTTTTTAGTTCACACAGCATAAGTGGAATTTTAACAAAAAACTATTATGATCTCAATCTGCTAAATAAAATGTGCCTTTCAACAGCCAGCTAGAGGCTGAGCTGATGTGAGCGTGCACAGCACAAAAGCACACTGCTGGGGTATTTTAATGTCTTTGTTTGGTATCTGTGAATTCAAAGAAGCTTTTAAGCCGTAAATAGAACCCTACCTTTGTCATCTTTACAATCTCTGCGTCAGGTAGGTTAGTGTTGAATGTCACGTCTCTGATGTAGGTTATTGCAATTTCATCCCCATCCATCTCCATATACATTTTCCACTTACAGTCCTGGAATTAAAAGCAAAATTATAGAATTTGAGAAAGTGAAACAAATTTCAGTCTCAATGTTTTATAACACAGGAAGTATTCTAAATGAAGTATTATCGAAGTGTTTCTTTTTTCCCCCCTTTTCAATAAAAGGACATGGAATTAGATCTCTTTGTACAAATCCATCACCCCCAGTTAGGGCAATCTTGAGACACAATTTATCAATTTAAGTGCTCCATTATAGGAGTTGCAAACTGAAAATCCTAGAGGGGCCAGGCAGATAATAAAAACGAGTAAAGCCAGGCAGTTTCATTATAGAGCCTTAAATTGCAATCTTTCAAAATCGACCCATTTAATTTACATATTAAACTTTGTAGAAATATTTTTTCACTGACACAAGGAGATGTGCTCTTCCCACCTTTTTTTGAGGTTTAATAAGGCCCGCTCGATCTACCTCTTACTTTCCAGTATTGATAATGACACGAGCTCAAGTGAGAGCTTGCTTTCTTCTTAACAGGAGGGAGAACAGTCCTGCCAATGTGATGATGTACGGCAACTGGTAATGGGCCTCCATACTGGGGAGTTACCGGGAGGGTAAAGGACTGTTGGGAACTAAAGGGCAACTGCCCTGAAGGGACAGCCACCACTCAGCTTCTGTTGATTGCCCCCATGTGGACATATAAGCCCAGTCTTGCTAAGTCCTTTAATGTTTCATAAAAGCTGGATATCTGAATTCTTATAGGAAACCTCTTGGTATTTTAAATGATGGTATGCTAAATTGTCAGTAAAAGTACCATGTGATGATAAAGTGCTCTACACCATTGGTCACTGGGGGAATTTCAATTGAAACCACAATTAGATACCGTCATACACCTACCAGGTGGCTCAGACTGAGAACATCAAATGTTGGCCAGGATTTGGAGCTACTAGATTATTGGTGGGAGTGTAAATGGTACAATCACTTTGGGAAAAGTTCGGGCAAATTATTGTAAAACTAAACATACATGCATTCTCTGACCCAGAAAGTCTACCCCTAGATATCTACTCAAGATTAGTGAAAAAAGTCTTGAGCAGTATTGTTCTGAGCAGCTTCCTCATGATAGCCACAAAACTGAGCAGGGCAAGCAGGAGGAAGGATACCCTGTGGTGTATTCGTAGAACGGAGTATTACTCAGCAGTGCAAAGGAACAGTCACCGACGCATGCAACGATGTAGAAATATTGCAAAACCATTATAGTGAGTAGAAGTCTTTTACAAAAAGAACCTACTAAGAATTCCATTTCTTTGACTTTCTCCAACAGACAAAAACAACCAATGGTGGAAAAAATTCAGAAGAGTGGTTGCTTCTGCAGATGGGGATTGAATGGGAGGGGGCATGAGGGGACTTCCTGCCAATGTTCTCCTGGTAGGGGTTGGGGTTATCTAGGTGTATGCGTGAAGTAAGCAAATGCATACTTAAGGCATATATTTTTCTTACTGAACTCTAGCATACTGAAATACTTAGGAGGAAGTGTACTGATGTCTGTAATTACTTTGAAATGCCTAAAAAACAAGGATTGATATAGATGGCTAAAGGGATAGAGATTCTGATGAACAGCTATGTGATAAGGCAAGGAGAGTAAAATGTTAATTGTTGAATCATGGAAGTGGGTATATGAGGGTTCGCTGTAAACTTTTGTCAACTTCGCTCTGTGAAAAATGCAGTGAATATGTTGGCGGATAAACACTATATGTGCAACTAAAAGGAAAAATAAACTCATGTCTTTGTATTGGATTTGACTCCTGGACTATAAATTCACCTTCCCTCTTATGTTCATTGAAGAGATTAAGGATAAATACCAAGTCCTTGACGTGCTGCAACTCGAAAGTACTCTCGTAGCACCAGGCCTGGAATGCTTCCCGAGCAAGCCCAGACAAAATCATTACGAAAGAGCACTAACAAAGAAGCTGTGGAAAACCTGTTGGCTTCAACAGGAAGCTGGGGGAGCCTGATGTTTTGGGAAAGCTTCTAGGAGAATTGCAGAGCCAAGAGGGGCCCAGGCCCGCGGGGAGTGACCTCCTTTCCCCAGCAGAAGGCAGGAGATGGAGAGACAGTTCATGAAGAAAAAGGTCTGTTCAGTAATGTGAAAACCCAGCTCTTGGCTGACATAAGAATATTAGTGCTCACAATGGACAAATCTCTCCATGTATCTTTGTTTTGGAGCCCCGGCTTGCCTGGCAACAGAGGCCCGAGATAACTGGGCAGGACAATGACTCTTTGGAGTCATAATTTCCCTTCTCTGAAACAGCCTTGAGCCAGTGGCTGAAACAAAAAGCCTTGGACAAGCTGAGTTTATTTAGTTCTGTTCCTTTTGCCTGTCAAATTTTGTAATTTAGTCCAGAGCACAGTTAAAAAGACCTTGAATTGTGTGCAAATGCCTGGTTCCCTGTGTTTGGCTCTCCCTTGTCGCCGTCCAGGTACTCCTCCATGACCTCACTCCCTAGAGTGCACTCGCCCAGAGCTCTGGCGACAGGCTGGGACTCACTGTGGAGTTCTTGCTGTGCTTTAGGCACGCCGCCTGGTCATTCCACCGCGATACCTTCTTTAATATCCACAGTAAAAGGTGACTGAGAAAAATGAGGTTCAGACAGATTAAGGTATTTTCCAAGAGTTTCCCAGCTAATAAGTGGTGGAGGTGGAAGGTGGCCTGGCTTCAAAGCTGGAGGAGATGCCAATGAGAAGAGCCACTGGGAGGGGTGGTGGGCCTGACTCCCCGGATGGTGTTTGGAGCTCCGTAATGGGCTCAGCTATTGACAACAGGCAGGAGGGAGAAGGACCAGAAATTATTTTGCTAATACAACCTGAAAACCAAGTGGCCCCTGGTCCTTCCCTGTGGCAACTGCTTTTTTGTTCCCCAAAGTGGATCTTGGAGAAACAAAGATATACTTAATAGGGTTATAAAACTCTTCCTTTCCAAACTCCTGTTTTCTCTTATCTGAAAGAAAGCCTTTCACCTGCACCATAAAGGAAGATAGCTGCAGAAGCAATAAAAGTATAATCAAGGATGTTGTAAGACAAGGGTGGCATTCTCCATTCATTAAAAAGTAGGTACTACTTGTTACAAAGCTGGATGAGAGGGAATACACAGCGTTCATTTGAATTATTACCATAATCTGTCAATGCCTTGCTATAACTCTTAGGATGTCTATGATTAAATTGTGGTCTAGTTAAGAAAAGTAATCCACAAACTAACAAAATTCTTTAACTTTTGCTCAACTTCAAATTACACTGAGGCATCCCTTGTATTTTTGTTACCTAGTGAGTCACGAGGTGTCAATGAGCCTTCTCCACAACCAGCAGGACTTAATGCATTATGGAATTCCACAGGGCCCAGCTGCAGATGAAGTTGCCATGTAAGGGGCTCTTAATCAATTGATCACTGAAAAGGTTTGCATACAAATAAGATGAAATAAATCATCAGTTGCTACCTTTTTAGTTTCTTGGTAGTGATAAGGACAAGATCATGGGAATGAGGGCTCTGTTTTAAAAGCCATTTACTTTTACCAGGGAGAACTATTGATTTTGGCTTGACGTGAGTGACAGAAATGTGGCTATTGATTTTTGAGTCGGAAACAATTCAAGAGTCAGTCTGGATATGTGAGAACAACTCTAAATCCTGACAGGCAGAAATCAAGAGCACATAACTCTATTTCGAGACCCTGTGGAGCCTCAAAGGAGGCCTTTTCCAAAACCATTCCACCCCCGGCAATCCGAAGTGGCTCACTCATTTGGTTTAAGGTTTTGAGGATTCCTATTAAAATGGAAACAATACAGAAAAGGATTATGCTTTAAGGCATTACTGGGGGAGCAGCAGTGTGTGTGTGTGCGTGTGCGTGTGTGTGTGTGTGAGAGAGAGAGAGAGAGAGAGAGACACAAGTCTGAAGTCCTACTACGTGTGTTTGAATTCCCCTGACTTTCTTCCCTCCCAGGCTTAGTCAAATTATATAACCCGTCTTTACGCACACATGACTTGGGCTGTGTGAAAATGAAATGAGGTAATGTAATTAAAGTTTCCAGCATCCTGCCCAAGCCAAAAAGGAGTAATTATTGTTGTAACCAACACTGGTCACTAACAGAGCTCCAATTTGTTACCAGTCTAGGGAAGGGGGCCGAAGGTAGTGAGCCTTCCCAGGCAGAAAGGTACAGAGAGTGTTGAGACCAGGGACCTTGCCAGAGCAACCAGTCTGGGTCAGAGCATTGTACTTGGGCATGAGTTTGGGGATCCAGAGGGCACTGAATAACTCCAGTGCCAGGGAATGATTAGGGTTGGAAAAAAGAAGAAAGAAGGTACATCCAGGTGGCAACATAACAATGACTGATTTTATGAAATAAATAGAAGGAGGAAACTTGTATCTTCTTACATAGATGGATTATACAAGAACACCAATTCTGCCCTCTCCTGCATGAATGGATCCTGCTGTGGCCCTACCAATAGGAACATCAGATGTCTGGAGGTACAATGGCTATGAACTGTGATTGACAGCCCGAGAGCCTTACCTCTGGTGAGGAAACAACAGTGTGGAGAGATGAGGTATTTGACCGAGACAGAACTGAATCAAGGTGGCCAACTGGTGCTGTGAGAGCAGGTTTCCTCCCAGTCTTTTCTAAAGCCTGAGCTATGCTCGTTATGGGTTAACAAGAGTAAGAATTACAGTACAGAGGATTTTTATCTTCTAGAGTTAATAACTAGTTCAAATCATCGTTTTTTTAGTATATTTTATTGATTGTGCTATTACATTTGTCCTAATTTTTCCCTTTGCCCCTTTCTGCCCGGTATGTGCCTTCCCTCCAGCAACCCCACCTGCCTTAGTTCCTGTCAGTGGGTCATTCGTGTAAGTTCTTTGACTTCTACCTTCCTTATATTACTCTTGATATCAGCCTATCTATCTTGTTCCTACCAATTATCCTTCTTAATCCTTGCACCATTCCCCCATACTTCCCCTTCCCCCTCCCAGTGATAACCCTCAAAATGATCTCTGTATCTGTGATTCTGTCCCTGTTCGGGTGGTTTGCTTAGTTCGTTTTTGTTTTTGTTTTTTAGATTTAGTTGTTGATAGTTGTGAGTTTGTTGTCATTTTAATGTTCATAGTTTTGATCTTCTTCTTTTTCTTAAATAAGTCCCTTTAACATTTCATGTAATAATGGCTTGGTGATGATGAATTCCTCTAGCTCTACCTTGTCTGGGAAGCATTTTATCTGCCCTTCCATTCTAAATGATAGCTTTGCTGGGTAGAGTAATCTAGGTTGTAGGTCCTTGCTTTTCATCACTTTGAATACTTCTTGCCAGTTCTTTCTTGCATGCAAAGTTTCTTTTGGGAAATCAGCTGATAGTCTTATGGGATCTCCTTTGTAGGTAACTCTCTGCTTTTCTCTTTCTGCTTTTAAGGTTCTCTTTTTATCTTTAACCTTTGGCATTTTAATTAATGATGTATCTTGGTGTGGTCCTCTTTGTGTCCATCTGGTTTGGGACTCTCTGTGCTTCCTGGACCTGTATGTCTATTTCCTTCACCAAATTAAGGAAGTTTTCTTTCATTATT
This sequence comes from Artibeus jamaicensis, assembly GCF_021234435.1. NCBI lineage: Eukaryota > Metazoa > Chordata > Mammalia > Chiroptera > Phyllostomidae > Artibeus > Artibeus jamaicensis. Next base: position 10,989,161 of record NW_026521814.1, on the reverse strand, counting down.
CTTTCAAATAAGTTTCAATTTTTTGGTTTTCCTCTTCTTCTCTGGCACCCATATGATTTGAACACTGTTACATTTAAAATTGTCCTAGAGGTTCCTAGCCTCTCCTCATTTTTTTGCATTCTTGTTTCTTCTTTCCATCTGGGTTGAATGTGTACTTCTTCCTTTTGTTCCAAACTGTTTATTTGAATACTGGCTTCCTTCCCTTCACTGTTGGTTTCCTGTTTATTTTTATTTATTTCACTTTGTGTAACCTTTATTTCTTCCTTTATTTTTTTTGCTGTCCTTAATGAGTTCTCTGAGCATCCTTATCACCAGTGTTTTGAACTCTGCATCTGACAGGTTGGCTATCTATGTTTCATTTAGTTCTTCTTCTGGGGTCTTGCTCTATTCTTTCATTCGAGCCATATTTCTTTGCCTCTTCAATTTGGCAGCCTCTCTGTGTTTGTTTCTGTGTATTAGGTAGAGATGCTTTTTCTCCCTGTCTTAGGAGCATGGACTATGTAGCAAAGGCACCTGTAAATTGTGTGGGGCAGGTCCTTAGGTAATTGCCAGGGTGGTGCCACCCACTTCACTGCTCTGTGGTTCTTCTTGGGGGGAGAGGGGTCGGAGAAGGAACAATGCCACTGCCTGGCCTCCAGAGGTCCACCTGGCATTCACCCCTGTTTCCAGTCACTTCACCTACATCCTGTATGAGACTGGCATCCTTCCAGCTGCTGCCGTAGGGTTTGCATATGTTCTAAGACCACATTGGCCCTTTATGCAGTGAAATTCTGGCAGTTTCTTCCACCACTCCAACCCCCACTGGTTTTTACAGGCAGAGGTAATGGGGTTTATCTTCCCAGTACTAAAACTCTGGGCTGTGTGGTCTGACTGGGGCTGGGATTACTTGCTCCCAGGGTATTCCTCCCAATTTTTATCTACCACATGTGAATGTGACACCATCCGCTCTGCCACCACTCCCACTGCCACTTATCCATGCCGCACCACCTCCCTACTTCATCTCTGCAACTCTGCCCCTCCTGCCCATCTGGGTAAACATGGCTTCCTTAAATCCTTGGTTGCCAGACTTCTACACAGCTCAGTTTTCTGATGGTTCTGGGTGTTACTAGTTTTTGAGGTCTGGTTGTAATTCTTTCTATGATTGTGTAAGGAGGTGAAGCGCATACCTACCCCTCCATCTTGACCAGAAGTTCCCAGATTATCTTAGTGAATTCCCTTATAGGGTTCCATGTCAGAGACTGAAAAACTGAGTCTCCAATAAGTCCAACATAGCCCATTTCCCCTCCCACTGTTGAAAAAGGTCATTGCTAAATGTGCATATGGTGCCACTCCATTGTCTGTATGCTCCTTCTGGATTGCCTTAGCCAGTATCTGGAATCACAAACACTTTTCTCAACCCCTGGCCTTTAAACTAGGGATGACTTCTACCTCCCAAACCAGAAACAGCCCAATCCCATCTAGTTTCACAAGCAGATCATGGGACTGGTCCTGACTACCATGGGTGTTTATTTTTTGACTAGATTTCCACCCAAGGGGACATTCCCACTGTTCATATCTGCATCTCGGTGCACATTTCTAGGGAATGCTAATTACTAATCACTAGGGGAAAGACACTGATGACAGGCACAGAGCTGGGCCCCAGGAAGTTCTTTGTCAGGGCACTGAGCAGCAAAAAGCAGTTATCCAAACCTTTTCACTAGCTAGATAATCTGCCTCCCAACACAAATCTACAAGAAACATATGGAATTTTGTTGAGGAAGGGAGAATGTTTGCATTTGAAACTGATGAAAAAAAATGCCAATTCTGTTGAGAGCCCAGGACATGCAGCATTTGTCTGGGTAGCTGCTGAAGTCACCTGGATAATTTTAGGAGCAAGTGCCTGATGGTTAGTGAAGGGCGAGAAAGCATTTGTTCTGTTTGAAATGCTTCAGCATTGCCAGTTGGGCGAAAATTTTTTCTTATTTAAGATTACTGACAAAATATAACAGAAACTCTTAACACTGAAGATAAAATCCTAAACAACACTCAGTTAATGCTCAAGTATCTCTTACTGAGAAATCACTATTACATTCTTTGCAAGCTATTTAAAAATCTTTGGAGTCCCAAGCTAGTACAAGTGGTGCCAGATATCCCTGCTCACACACACACACACACACACACACACACACACGCGCGGAAGGAAAGAAGGAGGGAATAAAAAGAAATAGAAATCAAGAGAGACGTAACTTTTTCAAATAGGAAAAGGAAATGAAGGTAGAGCAAAAATTAAGCTTTAAATATTGTTTTCAATCCTGGGCAACTCAGAAACACAGAGATGACAACCTCTCTCTCTCTCTCTCCATTTTTTTCTGCCCAAATCTTATTGGAAATATTAACACTATAGACAAGCCTTTAAAAATCTAAGGCCAAGATTATTCAGGACAGTTTAGAAGGGAACAGACCCCAAATCAGGGCTTCAGGCTCCTTCAGGATCCTACAGATCACCTCCACCTGAAGGTTACAGACAAAATTTTTTTAAATCATCTTTTTATTGAGATATAATTTGCATACGACAAAATGCACATATTTTAAAGTGCATACTTTAATGAACCAATGCAACCCCCCAAACAAGCAAGTTGGTTTTTACTACCCTGGAAAGTTCCCTAGTGCCTTTCCCAGTGGATACCCCTGCACAGCCAGAGAGGCACCCACTGTTCCATTTTTTGCCATAGGTGGATCTTGCCTACTCTAGAATTTCACAAAACTGGAATGTACAGGATGCACTGTATGTATCCAACTGCTTTTACATGGCACCATGATTTTGAGATTAAGCCATGTTATTTAATCCTCCCAGACTGACCCTGTTGTAGACACCATTTTACAGGTGAGCAGACCGAGGCTCAGAAAATGCAGAGGTTTGCAGTAAGTTCAGTTGGCTGGGCTAGAATTGGAAGGTGCGTACTGGGCCTGTCCAGTCCAATGGCAGAGGCACTGATGTTTAAAGTGCCCACTCCTGCCCCATGAACAGAGGAAAAGTAAAATCATCAGAGAATGCTCAGAATTCTAGCAAACAGGCCCCTCTGCCTTCTAAAGGTCTGTACTGAGGAAGCATTTAAAAATATATAAAACACAGAGGTCAGAATAAACTTTTTAAGATTCAAGAGGGGGAAAAAAGGGAAACAGCCTCATAGCAGGCGACTGTTGCAAAATGTAAGAAGTAATGCAAGATGAAATAAAAATATGATAGAAATGTTGGTCATGCTGGTATTAAAAGTAGTAAGATGTTGATGATTTAGGCCTCCGAAGGCGCCTTCACACGCGTTGCTATTATCTAGCTCAGCTGCCGAAACCCGCTGTTTTACAGGCAGGAGAGTGGAGCATCCCGCGACAGCACCTGGGTTATTTATCATTATGTATCACCCCGCTACACTCTATTTTATTATGCTGCCTTTAAAAGGAAGATAATGCAAGTATGGTTAATTTGCTTCTCTTCTTTATCTATACAGTGTCGTGACCCATCACGGCTTTGTCCCACGAGATTTGTTTTTCAACCAAAAAGAAATCCACAAGAAACTCTCCCTAAAAATTCCATTAATAACCTCTTTCAGCGCATATAGGTTGCAAGGTCTGGAACTAAGAATGTTTTAATCTCTTCAGCAAAACAATGTCTCATAATGATGTACAGGACTATTGCTGTACTGATGAAGAATCATACATAATTCAGCACCTTTCACTTGGCACCACTGTGATGTCCTCATTAGCTGTGGCTCACAGTGTCTGTCAGATGGTGTCCATGCGAACGCAGGCATTATATTGTCTTTGAGATGTGCAGCTGCTTCCATGACACTGCCAGTATATAAAAACATGACGCCAGTTTGTTTTATTTAGTGCTAAACCTTCCAGTTTGTAAAAACAAGGCTGACACAGAGCCTGACATGAGGCAGTGAAAATAATTAGCTCTCATTTTCTCAGCCTCCTATTTCCTTCTCCCTGCTGTGTTCTCTTTCCACTAAAACCACCACATGTCAGTCGAAATGGGAGGCAATTAGTGGGCTCATTTCAGTCCCCACAACTGTGCTGAAAAGAAAGTATTTATGATGGCACAATGAACAGCTGAAAGATTAAATAACATTTGCCTTTTGAAAAGAAAATGACTTCTAGCTAAATGGGCAATTTTTGATTATTCTCAAACAAGCTTAGAGTAGTTGGTTTTTAAAATACAAGAAAGGAAAATGAGTCATTTTTAGGTGAAAGAATCAAATAAAACTTGACACAGTAATGCAAATAACTGATGTTTTATTGCAAAATATGTAAATGCGTTATAGCCTTAACAATGGCTTGTGTCTAAGGTCAGGGCGGACTGGTGCCAAGGAGACACCAGTGGCGATAAGGTTGTTATGTTGCGTTTTGGGGGGTTGTTATTTGAGTTATGTACGAGGAAATGGGACTGGGGATGATGTTAAAATAACGTGAAATCAAGTGAGACATACTTTCATATGATGTATTAGACACTTGGCTGTCTCATGTGTGAAAGGAGCATTTTTATTTTCTAAAAATTGTACTTGAAATGGGAAGGTACCAGGTATTCATCCTGGAGAAAGAGAACAGTAAGTCTTGCTCTTGATTTTTGAATAATTAAGAATCTATTGTATCTTAGAGTAAATTTCTTAACCAATATGGAAGGTGGTCTGGCTGCCCTAATTACTGCTTAAAAAATTTTTTTAATACTGAGAAGTGGGCTGCAAATAAACTTTTACCCAGGACCCTCAAAATATGAAAGCAGCTTTTCTACATACTAAATTGTCCTCCACCTCCCATGACTCCAGAAACGAAGATATTTGAATGACTCCAAGAAATATGATATTTGAAAAAAACCACTGGCCTCCTTAGTGGGCGTTGTTACCAGTGGGACCACTCCCAGCCCACATTATCGGGGTCTTCTCTCTGTAGAACTTAACAGTAAGCCCCAGAGGCTTTGAAAAACCTGGGACTACGACTGTTTCAACATTAAAAAGAAAACCACAAATTAAAATTTTGTTTCTCTTTTTCCATAAGTATGTCTTTACTCTTTACAAATTCAAACCCAAATTCTGATTCATACAATGTGGTCAGTGCACCTGTATGAGCTGATGGCGACTCAGGAGACCTGGGCCAACGGTGGACTCAGTGGGAAGCTTGAGCTCTCTTTGACCTAACTGGACATATTATTATAGCTGGAAGCTGGCGATGATGGGCTTGTAATTTGTTCAAACCTAGGTCTTATCATGTATACTTCCTTGCTATGAGCTATTTTAAAAGGAATTCATAATCTCGATTACAAAGCCCAAGAAAAGTGATCCAACAGTGTGGTGGAGTCAGCTCTCAGGGTATGATGCTTACTTCTCTTCCTGACTTCAAGTTCAGTGATGTCAGATTGGTCACATAAAATTGGCCATAGTGGGAGTATTTACACCATGGAAATCCACAAACACTGAATGTCAGGGTTGCTTTTTCCAGGTGTTAGACCTTTCCCGGCACACCATCTCCACACATCACTGTCAACCCAGCAGCAGGCACGGAGTGAGCACCCCTCCCCGGTGGGCCCCAGTGTGTGGACCGAGGCCCGACCCGTCCGGAGTCTACTGCCACAGTCTAATTAGAGAGCAGCAGCAAGTCCGGTAGTCAGATTCTGGACTGCATTTGTTCCTTTGCTGTCAATTAAAACTTGATTTCTCATAGAACCCTCCCACTGTAAGCTTATGTACTTAGTCACACAAACACGTGTGCATATATTTCCCCCCCAAAATAGCTGATCTGGAGAAATAAATTTCCCTACACTGAATTTTTAATAAACACAAGATATGTCAGAGTAAAGAAAAGCACTGGATTTAGCTGTTCTGAAATTTACAAAAGGTGTTGGCTTTTTTACTTCCTTACAAAATCCTTTTCTTTGTGCCCTGTTATTTTATTCATGTTTATCCATTTATGGAAATTACACAATAGGGGGAAAAGCCCTATTTGACCATTTTCGATATTTATAGTGCTCTGAGAAAGGGCCTGGAGATTCAATTGCTTTTATTAAATGCAACATTTTATAAGCAATCTAATAAAGACCTAAAAGTACAGTAATAAGTGAAAATATATATAAAAAGCAGCTTTTTAAAAACAAATAGCTGAAACAACTGGAGAAACAGTATGAATGACTGAATTTCTCTGAGTGGAGAGTAGGAGAAAGGACCATGGTGGGGTGGGACGTGAGCGAGGGACAGGTGGACAGGAAAGCCTTCAATCTGCTGGGGCAGTAAGTGCTGCTTCCCCCTCTTCAAAATGCACCTCTTACGTTCTCTTTCTGGTTCGCTGGCTCCTTCAAAATACTGCTCTAGCCCTGGCTGGTGTGGCTCAGTGGACTGAGTGCTGGACTGCGAAACCAAGGGTCACCAGTTCAATTCCCAGTCAGGGCAAATACCTAGGTCGCAGGCCAGGTCCCCACTGCGGGGTGCTTGAGAGGCAACCACACACTGATGTTTCTCTCCCTCTCTTTCTACCTCTCTTCCCTTCTCTAAAAATAAATAAACAAAATCTTTTTAAAAAGTATTATAAAAAAAGGAAAAACCCAAAATACTGCTCTAAAGGAAACCAGAAAGGATGGTCATCTGGTGAGAGCTGCCGGAGTCAGGAAACCTAGCCCTGTGCAGGGGCCCGCTGAGGCCAGGGCGCTGGGAGAGCCGGGGGTCTCCCCAACCCCAGGGCCTTCTCTGTGACAGGTAATCAACCAGACCCGCAGGAGCCCCGCGCCAGCCAGGTTTCCTTGCCTCACTAGGAAGAGGAGGAAATAAGGACTCGAGGGACAAAGTGTGTGACTGTCCAGCCCATACAAGGAATGGACAGCCTCCCAAGTAGTTCCTTCATAAAATTCCTTTTGAATTTTTATGACACAAAGCCTCAAAAAGATCTTAGTGAGAAAACTGCTGGCCTGCTGGGTGATTTGACAGTTTATTCCTTGGCAATGTGAGAATCAATATTTCTGACTGGTGAATTTATGACAGATATATTAGTAAACTCCATGCAGCTGAATATGCCAATGAGGAAGGGTGGTTGGCCACCCTGGGGAGTGTCGGAAGCTTCCTGGGATTCTGGAAGCCCCTCTCCTTTGTGCCAAGTCAAAGGCCTTAGATGATCAAACAAGGTACTTTCCACACAAAACAAAATGGTAATTTAGTATTAACTGACTCCACCCCCATTTTTATTACCAATATACTTATTTGGGGGGCAAAGATACTTTCAATAATGGGTCAGCATGACAGTATGTTTGGGCCCTTGCCCTGGATCTGCCCCTTACTAGCAGGGACTCTGGGTAAGGAACTTGACCTCTCCCCTTCCTCAGCTTCCTCTTAGGGATAACACAGTGATAATGCTTCCTGTGATGGGGGGGGGGATTGTAACAATTACATAAGAAAAGTGTTTGTAGAATAGTTGCCATAATGCCTGTCAAAGGTATAAAATATTATAAGTACCATGAGCATTTCAAGCCCTTAGCACAGGACACTTGAGCTGAGAAAGACCCAATTTCTGCCAATGCCATTGTCATGATTCCAAGGCTGCCTCCACATATAATGCTCTTTAAATGAATAATTAATTGTACTCTTTAAAAATAAGTCAAGAAAATGAGGAAAACTCGTTCTCACTTATTATTTACTTGATTTAAATTTTCAGTGCATAAAGCCTCCGGCCCAATCATGTTCCCTGCCAGGCTGTCTGAGGAGAGGAAGGGGGAGCGGCCGCCACGTTGCGGGAGAACTTGCAGTGTGCGTGGCGCCGGTGTCCGTCTGTCCAGGGAGGCCTGGTTCTCCGGAGGAGTGAGTCGGACCTGGGCCAGCCTGCGGCTCCGCACCACAGCCGCAAGCACAGGCTCCCACATGTGAGTGGCGGGCAAACCCACCTCACTTAGGTGCAATAATTCATGTGGTTATAAAATGAGGCTAAAACAACAACAACAAAAATTAGTTTGACTTCTTAGACCAAAAAGTTGTCAGGTCTTTTACTGAAAGTTTTTTTCTTCTCTCTGTATTTATACATTTGTGTATAAGGTAATATTTTTTGCTGTTTCCTCTTAGTAGGTCAGCTCCTTAGCTAACATACCAATTTTAAGTGGCACTTAGCTGGTGGTCCTTCTCAGATGCAATGGGAGAGGCAGCTTGCTGCCATACATTATTCCCAAAGGTTGTTATTGGACACACCTTTCATGTTGTTTGTAACAGAAAAGATGAAATGGGCAAGCAAATGTCCCTGACATGCAAACTCCGGTTTGGAGAGAACTTCCAACTCCAGGGTCCTCTGGTCACTTATTCTGGTCATGGAGACGGGGCTATGGTCTCTACCTTCTCTGTGAAGATGGGTGTGGGAAAACTCAGTTAATTGGGATTCTGAGGATGTCTTTTTTCCCTGAGGTCTACCTTTAAGGGTCACAGTAACCAGGCTTCATGTGGGGAACTGGAATTTCTATTTAAAGCACATCTGTGAGGAAGTGTTTCATAATGCGAGGGTGAGGCTGGCATAACCTGCTAGGTTAGAACTGGATGGAAGTAGGATGATTTTGTGAAAGTTTACACGTGGCTCAAAGTCTCGAGTAAGGTATAACAGCGAGCACATGTGTAGCACAAAGGAGATAATAAAGATGTCATTTCTGGTCTCAGCTCTGTCCTGGCCTCCGCTGAGCTGGTAATGCTTTCACTTTCTATCAGTTTCCTAATCAGTGATGACAACACTGTGCCTTGTGCATCTCACAGAAATGCCAAGGGAATAAATGAGATGACATTTACGAAACAATCTAAGCTGGTTAGAAAGAAGTACTTTCTAAGCACGAGCTTTAATCACTATATTTAGGAAGTTATTTGCAAACAACACCACGAACCCCTTTGAACCACGTTTCAAAATTCATCCCTTCCAAAAAAGCTTTTCCCGGTTAAATTCACCCATTTCAATGGCTTCTTTATATTTTTAGCACCTTGGCATTACATCCACTTTGTGTATTTCACTTTTCAACCAATTATAACATCACCGGTCCTGCCACCACACTAGAAACCTCAGCAACAACCTGGCCCCTCCCTGTCACTCACTCGTCTCCGGCTAGTGACAAAGTCCCATCGGGTCCATCTCAGAGAGTCCTGGAACCCGTGGCACTTCCACAGCCCGATAAGCTATGAGTTCCTTGTAAGCCTCAATTATACTTTTTGACTTTGTATTTTCAGTATTTCGCCTGGAGCCAGGCACACAGGAGGTCCTCAGTAAATGTATGCAAATGAATGGGTGAAATTATTTCTCTGCACAGGTGACCACGGATCAGCAGAAAACCAAAAGTTGCGGTGACTTTAGGCCTGTGGGTGACCAATGACTCAAGACGTCTACACAATTATGGTCAAAAACAGACCCTTGTATTTGGTATTGAGTATCATTTATAGCTTCTAATATTTACTCAAAATTTATTTTTTAATTTTCCACATTAATAAATCATTCTGTTGTTAGTTGAAACGTGTTTTTTTGGTTGAGACTATTCTTGACCAAATCTCTTTCAAGTAAATTCTTTCCTCTTTTTTTATTACCCACAAGCCATAAAAACATTTAAACACAGAGTACTCATTAATGAAGTGCCATGGAGTCAAGGGTATCAAAGAAGGCAAATTAAAATGTGCAACTTGTTTACCGTGAGGTGGGCTGGGAGGTGCTCACAGCTGGAGAATCTTGGGGTTCGAAGGGCCGGTGCTTACTGTTGGGGGCAGAGGAACTCACTGTCCTGCCTCCTTTCTGTGCCTGCTTCTAACAACTGGCATGAAGAGCCAATGACCCATTGCCGAGGAAAACAAAAAGTATTCTTAGACGGAAACCCTGGAGTGAGAGCAGCTCTCACTCAACCAAGTTATGTGGCTAAAACAAGGGAGGTGAAGATTTCCATTCAGCAAAAGCACCCACACGCCTGCAGCAGTGTAGGCAAGACACTCTGTCCAGTGTCTAGAAAGAGCATCTTTGGAAGCCCCGGATGAAAACTCAACCCCTCGCAACAATTTCCACTGATTTCTAAGCACTGGTTCCAGGGATGGCCTGGGTAAGCCTCATTTAATTAGCGAAGGGCCAGTGGGCCGGTGGGGGCCAACACCAGCTCTGCCAGAGCAACTGCCTGCAGGCTGGGAGGAGCCGTGTTTACAAGTTCTCGTGGCTGCCTCCAAGGAAAGGTGGGAACTGTGTAGCAGCTAAGGGCTTGGTTCTGGGGTCCGAGACAACTGCATTCAAATCTGAATTTTGCTACTTGCTAGCCATGTAGCAAGTAATTTAACCCTTGGACAAGTAATTTAACCTTTCAGAGCCTCGGTTTCTTCATTTGTAAATAGGGGAAATAATATCAACACCTCACTACTATATGCCTAGAATGCTGCAAGTGCTCCATTAGTATAAGTTACCATTATACTAGCTCCTTATGGGAATCCAAAGTAACACAAAATATTGTGATTCCAACTTATATGCCACCTAGGCCTAATAAGTTTTCCAGACTCTAAATATAACATAAAGCGAACGCCTGATGGAATGAAGCTCGGTTAAATGTCCAGCTGCCCTATTTGGAGTTGATAATCTGAGTTTCCACATTGCCCACTGTTCTATTCTTAATGTCGTTTTACTTCTGGTACTAAAAGCTGGTTCCCCTTAAGAAACAGGAAACAGGATGCCAGGAGCCAAGCAGCATAAACACTTGCTCTGGTACTCACCGCCCCTCCCCATCCATGCTCTGCTGTGAGTTTCCTGGAGGATCTGGGTGGCAAGAGAGTTAAGATTCCTAAACTGGATCACAGACGCAGCTGGCAGCATTTCTAAAGTCTACTTTATAAAGTCTATCAACTTACTCAGAATAAAGTTACCAGCTGAGCAGGGGTGGGGGGAGGGGCAGTATATAAAACCATGGAGTTCTAGGATAGAAAAAGAATAAAGTAGGTTGAATTTTTATGTTTATTTTTAAATTGAATTTCTTGGAGCGACATTGGTTACTACAATTATTATACAGGTTTCAGGCATACAGTTCTACATCATCTATATATTGTATTGTGTGTTCACCACCCCAAGTCCGGTCTCCTTCCATCACCATTTACCCTTCCCTTTACCCTCTTCTTAAATTAGGTTGAAATTTACCCAAAAGATTTAAAATGCAATTTACCTTTGGGCCAGTTCCTGGTTTTAAGTGAAAACCAAAAACAAGTTCAAGGTTCACTATTTTTCCCTCATTTTCTTCAGGTTCACCTACCGAGTCCTAAAACAGAAGACAAAACACCATTTTATTCTAGGTAGAGTTTTTACTTTTACTTCTCAATAAAAGATGATTTCTTAGCACTAGTTTTTCCATTCTAATCTATTGTTTAACTTCTGGTTATTTTTGGATGATGCTTCAAATTCCAATTGCTTAAAGCAAGAGAAATGACACCGCCGTGTGCTTCTGAGACTGTTCCCAAAGGCAGTGCATGTCATCTCAGGCACCACAGACTGAATGTCCCCGTGCGACCCTTTTCACGCTGCATCTCGCATCGTGCAGTTTTACCCTGGAAATGCACTGAGCACCTGGAGATGCACCGAGAGACTTTGCCTTGAGAGTTTCACAACACCCGACATATTCACAGGCTGTTCCCGAAGAGGAAGTGTGCAGTTCCGAGAATGTATGTGGAAAGAGGACCAAGCAGAGGAACAAATGAACCTTCTGGGGCTTAGAGATGGAAAACCGCAATTGTTAGTAAGTGAGAATTCTGTGTATCAGGGCAAGTATCTAGTAATTTTATAACAAAGTACAGCATATACCGTTAGACTATATTTTAAAGAACATGTCATACATACTAATATTTGTTCAAACAATAAGCCTCTTGCCCCAAAATGCAAGTGAATGTCCGGAGCTCTAGTGTGTGAATTCCTTCAGTGACTTACGAGTTAGACGAAGGTCACCAGAGCCAGGTGGGAGGCCAGAGGTTGGCACTTCCATCCTCTAGCCACTAAGGTGACATGTGTGGTTCTTATCATGAGTGTATTGTTAATGTTTCAACTTTCAGGGAATATGGGTATTCAGTTTAGGCACATCCCAAGCTTCACTCAAAGGGCCTTTTGTTGGACAGATCTGATTAAATTTCACTTCAAACAACAGTTCCCGACATCGGCAGATCTGGGTGTAGAGGCAGCAGGTGCATGTGCCAATAAAAGCAGCATTTTCTCAGTAGGAAAAAAGCTCACTTACCTTGATTAGTGGTGGGAAGTGAAACAAGTTCAGGTAATCATGGGTTAATTTCTCAATGGCTGACTGTAAAAAAACCACATGACTTTATTAATGATCCGATAATGCAGAGAGGATTAAAATTATTGTGCAACTATAAAGGCATTCTTTATTTACGTAGTTCATATAATATCTTGGGGATGTTAATATCCAACACCTATTGAGAATAAACCTGATTGTTCACAGTGTTATGTGCAGTTTGTAATTATTTAATGGGACGGGAAGATATTTAAGAACTTAAATTTCAAACTAAACAATAAATAAAACCATTCTTCAAACATTGCTATAGTGGTGACAAGTTAATGTTCCAGCCTATAGAATGCAGTTGTCACCCAGGGTAACTGGGAGAAACAATAAAGAACACAAATATATCACCAGAGGCTTGTCATTAAGGCTGAAATCTCACGAAAAGGTGTGTTGCATTGTAACGGCTTTTCCATGGGTAAGTGTCCAACACTCCCGCCCCAATGAAGCACAAAGAACTCTTAAAGGACAGGACCATTTGAATTATGATTCTTTTTTATATTCATCAGGTATAATCCAGCTTTACTGTGAACCGAACATGCCATGTAGAGAATAAGAAAGTGCCAATAGGAGAGAAATTAGATGCATTTTACAAAATGCAGTGAAAGCCGTTGACACTTGACAATGTAATGAACGCTTGCTGGACGTTCAGCCCCATTCCTTGTACGCAGCCCCTCCACATGAGGGCTGCCGGGCACGGGAAGAAGGGAGCCCAGACAGGCTCCAAGGGGACATGAGCAGCAGAAGGGTAGGTGGAAGGACTGCTCCGGTGGCTGGATTTATGACCCAGCGTTTAAAGCTGAGAGCCTCTTGGAGAAGGCATGCAGCAATGCTTGTGTCTTAGTGAAAGAGCAGAAAAGGAAGGGCTCGTCTCCCCAGGAGTGTGTGGGTGTGTAACACTTCTGACAAGCACCATGAGGGCTCCTCCAGTCTGGAGATACTCATCCAGTATACCACCCCGAAAGGCCCAGCTGGAAGCATCGTTTATCCTCAGCACCCCAAGTGTGTACGCAGGCCCCTCCATTGCAAGTTTTCTTGACTCTTTTCCCTTGATTTTCCCCTCTCGTATAAGCTGATTGGTCCAGCTGAGTTCAATGGAGTGTCACCTGTTCATGGAGCCCCCAGTATGTGGCCACTCTAATACAGCTGGGCTCTGGCAGTTAGGTGGAGAGTCCACATGCCTGACTTTTGTGACTCACCCCTTGAGAACCAACTGTCTTTGTGTGCACATGCAGACTCAGCTGGGATCTGTCCCCACACAGATGCTGGTCACGCCCTCTTTGGAGCTCAGGGGCAGAGGACACCAGGCTGACCCCGCCCCATCTGGTAGGGTCCCACAGTGGCTTTTTCTCTGGGCAAGTGTTTCTCGGCTTCTCAACAGCAAGGGCCTTGTTTCTATAAAGCTTTTTTGACTTTTGGCTTCAGTGACACTATTCTCTGCTCCCTGTGCTACTTCCTAGCTGCAAACAGCTCTTACATCCGGTGTCCTTCCTTCTCTTCGTTCTCATTTTCACTCCACTAGTGATGCCTTACTATTCTCTATACTACAACCTCTGAACTGCTCTTTCAAAATCCAGCCTTTCCTTTCTAACCCACTTTACAACTTCCAGAAGCAAAGTTTTAAATATGTCAATCCCCCAAACTTCTAATACTCCCCACAGGTTCCTGATCCCAGGTCAAATCCTGGATCCCAGGCCTGAGGTCGTAAGCTGTCCACCTGCCTCCTGCTTTCTGTATCCTGAATTCTCTTCTGTACCTAGGCTTCCATCCGACGGAGACACTCGCTGTTCCTTTACATTCTCTTCTGCTCTCTTTTTCTCTTAATTCCTTATTCTCTGTCTAGATCAGTGTTTTTCCTTTCCCTCTCCTGTCTACATTCCAAATTCTGTGCCTCCTTCAGGATCCAGCCCAAGGTCACCTGCTCCCTGTTCTTTTCTTTCTCTGCCTCCCCCGCTGCCCCTCCGGAGCAGAGGTAATGAAATAGCTCTTTTCCTATGAATTGTGAAGACCCTATACTATGAGAGGTTGTATGTACATGTTTTATCTCTTCTCCGGGACATAAATTCCTCTGGGGAGAACTTTTCCTTGTGTCCTCTGAGGCCCAGTCTGGCAATAAGTAGGCATTTAATGAATTTGTTGAACGAGAACACATTTGCTGGACTTCGCCTGTGGTGAGTGACACCAGCCGGCGTGGAGGGGCACTTTGGCTGTCCCAGGCCAGGTCTGGGAATGTTGAAATCCCGGTCGGTTGTGGTGAGGTGTCGCAGCTTGCCACCCCCTTTCCTCCTGTCTGCTCCTTAAGGAACGTTGGTCTTTTTCCAACGCCAACAGAGGCGGGAGCGTCTTACTGGGCAGCTGCCAAATAACTTAAGACTTACCAAATTTCTCCTTTGGAACTCTGAAACTTCTCTGTACCAGAGAAAATAATTTTTCCTACTGTAGTCCATCAAAGGCAGTGCAGATTTTGGGGATGAATCTGCCCACACTCAGAGGTCAAGATTAAGTTGTTTGCCAGCCTTTGAAGTGTATATATATATATATGAGGTTTCTGACTCAGACTCTTAGAGGGAAGAAACATGAAGGTTAAGGCTAAGCCCCTTCCCTGGGTTAACACCTGCTTATTCTTGGGCTCTTAACTCCTTCACAATTCTTCACAGAAGCCCTTCCTCAGTCCAACCTCATCTCTTCGTTTTGATATTTCTCACAGCTGTCATTTTACCACCATTGCAGGATTAGGACCTGTATCTTCTCCACTAGGGACTTCCTCAGGATGTGGGGGTGATAGGCAGGTGTATCCAGGCGACTTCTGCTGTGTCAGGTATTACCCCTTTTTGTTGTGGACAGTGAGGAAAAAGGAGGGT
The DNA here is from genome assembly GCF_021234435.1 of Artibeus jamaicensis. Taxonomy (NCBI): domain Eukaryota; kingdom Metazoa; phylum Chordata; class Mammalia; order Chiroptera; family Phyllostomidae; genus Artibeus; species Artibeus jamaicensis. The sequence goes on along the minus strand of NW_026521814.1, from coordinate 10,974,026 downwards.
CCCATGGGCGCAGCGGCTAAATAGCAGCTGGCGTGGACACCGTTCTGCACGGCCGGTGTACCCGTTTGTGCCCGCAGCCGCCCACACAGCCCACGGTCTGCCACAGAGCAGGAGCCCAGGGAGGAGCCGCTGGCTGCTCTCGTTCTGAGGTACCTTTATGTGAATGATATGCCCCCTGGAGACAATGCCCATGTCTTTCAAGTCTTCCTCCTCCAGAAGCAGCAGTCGCTTCCCCGTGATGTTGTTCTCCTTAAACAAGCTTGCATAGACGCTCATCTCCGCCGAAGAGTCCCCTGAAGGAAGCGATTAGAAGGCGGGATAAAATGAGACTAAAGCGTATCCGGAGCAAAGTTAACTCCATGAATTAAGAAGGTAAATTGTTCCACTTGCCTTTTCGGACGAGCTGCTGAACCCAAAAATACTGCGAAAGAGAGGACACAGACAGTTTTGAAGATTCTTGCGTGCTCCATGGCCAGACTTAACAGTAACACCTGTAGTTCTCCATAGAGTAAAATGTCTTTAATTCTTGTAAAACAGAAAGTTTTCTCTCTATGATTTTAAAACTTTAAGCTTCCAAATAGGAGCTATCCCCCTCTTTGGGGCTCTTGGACACTTGAGGGATTTGGTTTTCCTTCTTATTTGGGAGATATACAAAAATCCTTTCAAAAAGGTTCTTCAAATGATTTTCTGTTCGTGTCCCTGGGGCTACGGAGGGGCACTGGTTTACCCAGCCATTGTATGAGTAACAGGGAGCACACGGCAGTGGACAGAGAAGTGGGTGGAATGTGTCCTCTGTTCTAGGCCTGGTCATGAAGTAGCCATGGGGACCGAGACAAGTTAAAGCGTGGAGCTCCCTATACAGAACAAGGCTGGACGCGGTGCCCTTTAATTTCACCTGCTGCACACTTACTGGCAGCTTCTCATAGTGCCCAGGTCAAGGGCGACCGAAGGGAGGCCAGATCCAGTCCCACCAATTCTGCCCTTGATCCTGGAAATCTATTTAAATGGTCTGAAAACCACTGAACCTCAGGCAGGGCAAAGACTAAAAAATAGCCTTTAATTTTTTTTCTTTTCAAATTAGATACCCCAGCTTTGCGGCTGGGGATAAAGGGATTCTATCCATGTCTGTGAATAAAGGAGATCCTAAGTCCTCGTTCCCTGTTAGGTGGGTTTGGCAGGAACCCCAGAATCACTGGGGCTCAGCAAATGGGGTGAAGTAGACGCAGCTGGTGCCAAGTTTCCTTTCCCTATAGAAGCCAGAGGTCAACTAATGTTGAAAGCGATTTTGCTTCACCAGAATACAAAGGGCAGGGAGGGAAGTTCCCTGGTGCAGAAACCAGGTTGAATTAGGTAAACAGACCTTCCCAGGAGTTTCCAGCAGGGAGTTTGTACCTTGTGGCACCTGGTCCACTCCCCAGGGTGGGAGCCCGCTGAGGATGGCATTACAGCTGTTTCCTTCCTTTTCATTGAATGATACTTTGAGCGTAAGCCCCTGAGGTGTCTGATCAAGAATTCTCAGCCCTGTTTCTCGCTAAGGACGCAGATACGGGGATACGATGGACTAAACAGGAGTCTCCCCCAGGCCACTCCCCAAGTGCAGGTTGCAGGACTTGATTTAAGTCTGTCCATATTCCCTCAAAAACATAGGGGATTCTCTGGCTCCACTTGCAAGGAACGTCTGAGAGCTCGTGTCCGTCTGCCTTGGGAAGGTCGGCGTAAAGGTGGCAAAAACGAACCTGCCACATTTGAACTGGCCTAAGGTGCAGAGGAGACCCAGCTCAGCGGAATGGCCTTTACTGGATCTTTCTCCAGCATGGTTCAAGTGCATCCCTGGTAATCTTAAGAAAATTTAAGGTAAAAAGTTTTAAGTGCATTGATTTGGTATCCTGCACAAGCCCTTTAGTTTTGTCCTTGGTATATTCATTACGGTGTTCTGGAATCCCTTTCTGAGCAAAGAGGGAGGTAGAATCCTCTCGTAAGATTTGAAGAGATGCTTGCTTTGCTCTTCAGGCCTTATTTTAAACATTACTGCACTAAAAACAGAAAAACATGGAATCTGTCAACTTCTAGTTCCTAAGGCCCAAGCCCCTCTGGCTGCGTCTTTAACTCGTGGACAAGTTTAGGAAATACCTGCCCCCATCACAGGAGGCGTCAGCAGGAGCAGCTTACCACGTCGTCTTCGGTCCACGAGCCGATCTCAAAGGAAGGCAGCAGCTGCATGGGAAATACGAATGGGATTTTTAGAAAGTAATATTATCATGGTCTTCTTGGTTTATCCCGTTGTCTAGTTTAGCTCTCAGGTGCTGCTCTGGCTTGCTTCCTCTCACAGGTAAGGTTGGATAGAAAACAAGTTTCCCGACCTTAAGAGGAATTTTCCAGTGCTCCAAGGATTTTTCCCACAGAAACCGATCAGGTGCATCAACCACTCAGTAAGAATTCATTGCACCTTTTCTTTTAGATTTTTTTAAAATTTAGAGAGAGAGGAATGGGGCAGATATCAGTTTGTTGTTCCACTTATTTATGCATTCATTGGTTGATTTTTGTATGTGCTCCTGCCAGGGACTGAACCTGCAATCTTGGCGTATCAGGACAATGCCCTGACCAACCAAGTCACCTGGCCAGGGCCCAACTCATTGCACTTTGTGAGCTGCTGTAACTGGACACTGTACCTCTTGAGATTTTTCTGTCTCGGTACTTGACACAAGAGTCCTTTTATGGCCCACAATAGGGCTCGAAAGTCAAGGAATTTCTGACATTTGTCAGATTCCAGAGCCTTCCTTGGAGTTCTCAGTCAGCATGAGTATAGTTTGATTTTTAATGAAAAGTCCAAAGCAACCATTTGGTAACTAGACGACTCATGCTTGTTCTGCACAGGAGAATTCCTAAGTGTTTAACTAAATGTTCTGCTTGCTTTATATTTTTAAAGCCAAATATTAGGATCCATGAATGAAAGACAAGTGAAAGTGGAACTGTTCTAAGAAGCCCAGGTTGCAAATTTGCTCTAAAACAAGCAAATAAATTTTAAAAACTCCCTCTCTGTGGGGCATGCAAACATGAAAGGTAACTTTGCAAGAGGTTTTCAGAGCCAGAGGGCCAGTCTTTCCAAGCGCCCCCGCACCCCCCACCCCCCCGCCCCGAGACTGAATGATAAATGCCTACACAGCTTGGAAAAAAACAAACCTTGTGTCTCCTGTGACTTGGTTTAGAGTTTGTGATAGCCATTAATTTTAACTAACTTAACTCGTCAAAATGGTTGAATTGCTCACAAGATAATGCGGCAAAGTGCTATTTAACCTCAGTTAAAAATAACATTTTTTGTGGGTAAGTTGGAAAAAAGCTGAACTTGGTTATTTTTAACACTAGTGTAAAAATGAGAGGGTAGGCGAGTTAATTCTTTTAGTCTGCAGGCACTTTGAACTCAAAGGCCCAAACCCTGCCAGGAAACGTATGTCTTTGCCTTCAATGAGCTTTAAATTGAAATGGGGTAAAACAGGTATGAATTACTCACAGAGGGTTGCAGGTCACCTTCATCTTGGTTTATATTCAGAGTGTAACCCAAGATGAAGCATTCCTGGCAGAGTGCTTGGCATACACAACGTGGTAAATTTTTGTTGAACAACTTGTTGAATGAGTAAAATTGAAGGGTGCATTTATAAAAACACTGAATTCTCCAGTATAGAGTTCACCGTCTATGGGCTTGCCAGGGAAAAGGGCGGGTTTCGTAGGCTAAGATGAGGGGAATGGAAGGCACAGTGGCTTGAGCTGGGCACTCAGGGCCAGGAGAAAGGCAGTGACTGCGGGTGAGAAGCATCAGGGCAAGACACTGGCAGTGGTGGGGGGCGGGCAGAGGAAGGGTGGGCGGGGCACGCTTGCCCTACCAGGGCTCCGGATGCAGTGTGTGTCTAAGGATAAAGGGACATTAGGCTGGCTCTGGGGGGTCAGGCAGAATTTTTTTTTAAAATCCACTGGTTACAATGACTGTGACTGTGTAGAGTTTGAGTAATGAAGATAAGGTGCAAAGGCAGAACTCACTACCACTCTCTCCTCTGCTGCCCCCACGTGCTGCATTCCCTTGGGACGGTCCCTTCCCTCTGAAACACCTGGCGTACAAAGGAATCAGTGGTCGCGTGCACTCACCTGCTTTAATAATGCAGAAAGGAAAACCATGTGAGGAATAGGGTCTAAAAGTAAACTCCATCAAAGAGAATACGTGACAAGTTTTATTTCTTCACAGGGCACAGGGCAGCTGGGCACAGCTGCAGAACCATGTCATCTCCCTTTTCCGTCACGGACACAATTGTGAAGTAAGAACTTGTTCCAGAAATGTTTCCCTGCATCAGGGCTGGCTTTTATAGTAGGAAGAGAGGGATGTGCAGCATTTTGATTTTTATACCATTCGCAGATGTTGTGCTAAACAAAAGTGATAAAGAAGTATTTCTTGAGCCCTGGCTAGTGAAGCTCAGTGGATTGAGTGCTGGCCTGTGAACCAAAGGGTCGCCGGTTCAATTCCCAGTCAGGGCACATGCCTGGGTTGCAGGTGAGGTCCCCAGTAGGGGGCATGCAAGAGGCAACCACACACTGATGTTTCTCTCCCTCTCTTCTTCCTCCCTCCCTCTCTCTAAAAAAATAAAATTAAAAAAAAGAGAGAAGTATTTCTTGATTAGAATAAAGGTTGTCAATGAAGCAACTAATCAATATGAGCACTTTTGGCTTTCATGTCAAAAGGAGAGTTTTATTGCACTCTGAGGATGGCTCATCAAGATGACGCCAAGGGAAAGGTACTGGGTTCCGGTTGGTATGTGCTGTGGCAGAATTTTCTCTTTTGTTTAAATCCTCACGGGAGTGTATGTGATATGTTTTTATTGATGAGAGAGAGAGAGAAACATTGATGGGTTGCCTCCCGTGGGTGCTCCTACTGGGGATGGAAACTGCAGCCTCCTTTTGGTGTATGGGACGATGCTCCAACCAGCTGAGCCACCTGGGCAGGGCGTGCTCGGCAGGGTGCTCGCCAAGACCAGTGAGAAGGCACTGTTGCAAGGCAGTCTGGACTGGGCAGGACAGGGGTGGAGTTAGTGACCTCCAGCCCCACAGTGGCTCACCATTCCCTTATGTTTTCTGCACCTTGTTAACACGTCAGTGTCTCTGCTGCAGGGTGGGTCCTAAGCCTTCTGTCTCTCTTTAGAGATAAAGAAAAATCCAACTTGTGACTGCCCCGTCACTTTACAAATCCATTATTTACACTCCAACTGACTTTAGGGGAGAAAAGCTCACACTCGTGGGCGTGCGTGTGACATCAAAGGATGTTGGGAATCAAATCTAACAGAGATGTGATGTACACAGTAACACATAACGAAGGGATTTACTGTCAAAATGTTTATTGTAAAATGGAGTCTTAAAACAAAGGAAAGCAAAGTTCACATCAAAATGAAATTTATGACACCAACTCGGATTTCTGAGTACATTGTGGACTTTGTGCTGGAATATCAAGCCCCAGCGATCACGTCGGTAACCGCACAGCCCTGCCACGTAAGTCATCTTCCATACAAACATCGCACAAGATTTTGGCATAGAACTTGCTCAGGACAACATTGCAATAGAATAACTGAGAAAAAACTTGTTAAAAAAACCCAATAAAGTGGTAATGCCATCTCTTCAAAGCTCACACTCAAAGAATATAAATATTTTCTTATTTAGTACAAAAATTTTAAAACAGTGTAAAAGCAATATGTGCACTGTATTATGTTTGACATTAAAAGATATATTATGCTGCACACAATGTAAAATATTTAATGTAGGTGCTTGAAACTCTACTCTGAAGTAAATAATCACATGCCGGAAAGCTCCGCCCAGGCAATAGAGTGCGAAGTGGGTGGGAATCAGAGAAAAGGCAGCGAGTCCTCCAGATTTCCTGGTAGACACTCGTGGTTCATCCCGGGAGAGGTGCACCTAAGAGCTGGCGGATAGTGCTGCAGTCGAAAGACAGACCGGAGCCTTCTCTCCGGCAGTGCTTACGGTCTAAGCCGGAAACAGTCTTACTCAAAAGCAGCAAAGGTACCTGATTATAGAAAACTGTGCCCTGTTACACATGTGGTTTGGTGAGACTGCTAATTTCAAAAGGCTGCCACAAGTGTAGTGTATCAAAAAAAAAGAAAGTATCAATATTTAACTTGGGATAAGTTTTAAGATGGTCTTTCATGCAATCATTACCACTCCAATGAAAACTCTAAAAATAAAGTTATGTACCTTGTAGTGCTGCAGAAGTCATTTTAGATTGCTCCCAAATCTTGCCCCCAGTTCCTTGGTCTTAATGGGGATCAAGTTTGAATTCCTCAGCTGGTGTTCAAGTCTAACAAATCTGCTGCATGTTAAAAATCATGGGCTAAAAACTGGCCTTCAACAGTTCCACAACATTAAAAACAAGAGGGCCTGCAACCTCTTTACATTGGTTACTCATGTAAGATATTAAATTGTGACTTCGCTAAAAAAAAAAAAGAAAAGAAAAGAAAAGAGACTCAGGAAAAGGGCCCTTTGAAACGAACCTGGCTACTTTGCAGAACTGTAACCTCAGTGGTGTTTTTCTTTGTTAGTGTGGCATTTGTGTAACAGGAGAGTAAATTGAGCTGTTTCATGAAGTTTCCACCAGCATTGTCACAGGGAAAGAAACCATTTCCACAAGTGGGGGAGGGTGGTTAAGATAAATGCCACAAACATACAAAAATCAGATGGGATAATTGTAATTCTGTCAGTGCATCTCTGACTGGGATGGCTTTTGTTTGGGGGGGGAAGTTAGACATGGAACTCTGAAACTGCCAGGTTTTTCAGAAAGCTGCTCCGTGGAAGAGGGGGAAATAGGGATTCCAGATGGAATTCTTCCTGGGGTGTGACTGTCCCTGGCATTTGGGATGCTACCATTTCTGGCACTGGGCATGAAATACACCCCGGCTACCACGACAAGCAGAACTATGGCTAGTACTCTCCTCCCCATAAGGTGCCAGCCCTGCCTCCGGTGAGAACCACTAGCAGGTGCCACCAGATTCCACACGGTCGCCTTCATGAGTAAAGGGAAGGAGCTGAAAGAATAGTGTATTTGCACTCGTGTGTCTCTGACAATTACTACTACACTTGAGAGTTTCAACTCTCATTGTGAATCTTCAAATTTCTGTTTCTTTCCCTTTTCTTATAAATGCCCCTTTTTATAAGGCAAATCATCAGAAATAAATCCAACAGCAATAATTAGCCATTTCTAACGTTGATCTGAAAAGTGAATTAGAAGCTGCACAATTAACTTCAGCATTAGATTTTATGCGCATGGCCGATAACCATTTCTTTTTAAACTTAATAAAACTAATAACAGAGTCTAAAGTCTTCTAATCTTCACAGAGTGAGACCACATTAAAATTCAGTTTTATGATGCAGGTTTCAGGGATGTTCAATGCCTTAGAAAGATACTGATTTGGAACAGAGAGGAAATAGGCAGGACCATATGGTAACGGCCAGTAGCCTAATTCTTGGTGAAGAGCGATTTCAAGCTTATCACTGAGGTTATTTATCTGTTGGGTCCTCGATCTAGCAGTTTCTTGATGGTAGAGTACTGAGTTACAACCATCTCTGGAATATTGATGGGAATTGAGAGGTTAACAAATATTACCTAATTCATGGTAACTCTGGGCCTGGGTATTGAGTCCTATTACCTTTATCTTTTGGCCCTATTTGACTGGTTTTATTAATGCAGCAAAACTTCATGTATAGTCGTAATAGATTTATATGTAGAGGAAAAAAGTCAGTTTCATTCAGTTCCCATGTTTTAAGTTTATTGCTGATTCTCCCTAAGGAGGGGCAAGGCTTATACCCTTACACAAAGTGCACAGATCCCAAACTCAGCCCACAGAGATGCCCTTGTCGGCAGACCTGTCCTCCGACCTCAGCTGCACATTGGACAACCACGCACACCCTGTGCACCTGAGCCTCCTTCCCTGTGTTACTCTTCAGCAGGCACTTCTCAAATGTGTTCAACTATATCATACATTAGCTTTATTTATTGTTAATCTCTGCTCTGTAGCCTGTAAGGTCTATAGGTGCACATGTTTTTGTCCTGCTGTTGCCCAGAATAGTACCTGGTGCAGAGAAGGGGCTTGATGGATATTTGTGGAATGAATGACTTTATCTTTGCCTGGTAAAATGTGCAAGAGAATTATTTTTCAATTTATATTTTTATTCTTTTGTATCCCTGCCCCCCCACTACTATTTAGCCCCCTTATAGCAAGAGGCTTTTCAACTATCCTCTTTGGCTCTCTCCTTCAGGTTGCTAAGCCTTAGTACCCCAGGGCATGCTGGGAAGTCGAGTTAAAAACTGCCCCTTGAGCTCCACTCCCAGACTTTCTGCTAGAGTGGCTTGCCTTGAATCAGGGAGCACAGACAGGATGCTTAGGAAGGTGTGTGCCGATCCGTCATCAGCAGCATATTGTGGTGTGCGTTTATCCGTATCTACGTACCAGACTGGGTAAGCGGGGAACCATATTCTAGGTGAGACGCTGACCTCTCCTTTTCACATTTACTTAGTCTGTTGGCAGTCGCTTCAAAGAGCAACAGAATAAATCTACAGCTCATATTCTTTCCTGAAAGCGAGCCACTTTTAATTTCATGTCATACTGAACAATTATCACTTGAAGTTGATAGTTTTGTTTTCCATAAGGTTACTGAAACCATTTATTTTTCAGTGCCTTTTCCCTGACATAATTACAGTAGGTAATATTAACTGACCATTTACCATGGGCCTGGTACTTAAGGGCTTTACATGTGTTATTTAATAATAATAATAATAATCATAGTAATAATCCTCACAACAATCCTTTGAAGTAGGTACTATTATCATTCTCATGTTAAGGAGCAAACAGACACACAGAGGTTAAATAATGTGCCCAAGGCAGCCCAGTGAGCCGACCCAGGGCCCTGAACCGCACTCTGACTTCAGATCGCTCTCTCCACCCTCCACGTACGCAGGCTGTTCTACATGCCACCCCCACAACATTTTACTCGTTACTTTTCTCCAAATAAAGGTGGAACAGTGTACTGATCATTTCATGTATTTTTCAGCTTTTAATGGGGATCAGAAGCATGCCAAGCTTCAAATTCCAGAAGGCTTTTTATGATCAAATATACTTGGAAATAGTACTAGATAATATCTATGATGATATCCTTTCTTAAATCTCCCATAAAAAGAATCACCGAAAGCATTTTGATTTAATAGTCAAATGAATGGCACTGCCCTCTAATTTAGGCTGAATCACTATTTGTTCTTTCGTCTTTTTTTTATATAACTATAAATGTTCCAGATTTTTTTTAAAAAAAAGAAATAGTGTTTAATAGTTTAAACAAGCTTTAACAAAGATGCAATAACATTCAGAGAACCTCTCCGGCTGCCCGGGTTTTCAGAGTGGCACTGACAACTACTTCTCTGTAACACCGGCATTGCTTGGTCAGGGTTCGAGAAACACAACTCTGGAAGGCTGCACTCGATATAAAAAGAACCCTTCCTCTTGCACTTTTGCCTAAGTGATGAAAACTTATCTTTGCTATTCCTTTTATAATATTTCCTTCTTTGAAAAAATCTGTACACGTGTTTAGAATCCACGATGATCAACCCCTCCAGAAAGCAAACATGCACAGCAGAGGGGCAGAGCAGGCCTGCCTCACACTCACAACGCCTGAAAGTTTCCCTTTAAGACGATCCCTTTAAGAAAGGGAGGTATCTCTTTCTCTCTCTATAAAGGAAAAGGCGAGCCTTAGATGGCAGTGTGCTGTTGTCCAGAAGCTTCCAGGCCAGCACTGGTATGGAAGCCCGTGATAGCTGCTGTTTTCGAACTAGAGTATTTCTCCTTCAGCTGTACTATTGAGAACATCTCCCAGGTTTTGCTTTGAATAGTTGTGCTGTGAAGTACTGAAAATTCTTGGCATTTAGGTATTTCTGAAGAGGTATTTGTTATAACCTTCTTTCATCTCACTTTTCTTATTGTTGGCTTTTGTAGTCACTATCAATTATTTCTGACAGGACAGTGTATTGCCGCAAGAAAAAAAAAGTAGCATGTTATAAGAAAATCAAGTGTCAAAGAAGAATTAGGAGTTAAGAGTGCTTGCTCAAAATGTAAGTTTTCTTATGCAATTGAATAAACGAAATCAAACCAAATCAAATACAAGCTATCAAGCTATTCATTAAAGAAAAAAGTCAAAATGCCATTAGTTAAAAATACTATATTGTATATGGAATCACCAGTTTCTATAATCAGGTACCACATTTGCTGATTCGTATACCTTTTTGGCTTGATCCCCGCCCCCCATTTTTCGGTAAAGCAAAAGCAAATCAAAAATAAAATCAGTAAAGTAATGACTGTCATATAAATGTACTTGGCCTACAAATGCCATGCTTGGTTTTCTACCTCCTTCCTGGTTTTTGTACAGACTGAGATAACAAGTTTCTTTTGTTTTTCCAAACATTTTCAACTTTATTCCTTTGCTTTCTGCTTTCATTCACTATTATTATCCATGTCATTATCCTCCTCATCACCGTCATCATCAGCATCGTCACCTTCTGACAAGTCAAAATCACTGAACCCCAGGGCCAAGTTCACCTTCTTCCCCTTTCTCTTAGATGTGGTTTTGGAAGAATTCTGCTTGGCTTGCATGTTTATCTGCATCCCAGAATGCAGCACGGCTCCTGCTTTGTTCATTGAGAAGATATCCCCAAAGCCCATCAGCATCATGGCCTGCAGACTGGGGCTCATGCCATGGCCCTCCCCGTTACTTGCTGCTGTGATCTGACATGACATCTCTGCACTGTTTGACTCCTCTGTCTTAGATTCAAAGTAAGACTCCTCAGACATTCTTGCAGCAAGAGGCAAGAGAAGCTATCACGAGGAAAGAAAGGACAGAAGGAAAAAGAAATTAGGACCAATTTAAATAAAGGAAACAGATACCACAAAATTAGCCGGCAATGCATGGAAGGTGAATGATTAGGGAAATAAGTGAATATAGGAAATTACATGAGAGTTTATTTAATGGCAGATTTGGCTCCAAGGTATTTGCCATCATTTATAAATGACAGACTAAATCACAGCCCAGAGTGTGCACGCCAAATTTCAAATGGGAAGGACGTTGCAAGTCTTAAGCCCTCTTTTTGCTTAAAACAAAGTAGATTTTAGGGTTTTTCTTAATTTTTCCCAATTTCACTTTCGTAGAGAAATATTAGTGAACTGTCATATTAAAAAAGAAATTAAGTTGAGCTGACATCTCAAGTAAAAATTGAGAAAACTTGTACCAAAGAAGAAAAGCGCAGCGCAGCGCAGCGGGAGCGTGCAAACAGCTGGCGGTCCGTGAGGGTCGAGGGAGGTGAGGTCACTCACGACCCTTTCAGCCCAATCAGTGTCTGACCCTAAACTAAAATGAGTCTACAACTCTCTTGTTTTCATTTATTGCAGCCAGAGAAAATTCTAGTTATTCGATTTATGAAATAATTTACTTGAGAACAAATTCTAGATCCTGTCTCTAACATTTATGTTATAAACAAGTATATATATATATATATATATATATATATATATATATATATAAATAGAGAGGAAAGGAAATTAGTATTAATTTAGATTATTACCTTTTTCTTTCTTCTCTACTTTGTAAGTTTTTTCTTTTAGCAGAACTTTTTTCCTTTCTAGGAATTCTCCTTTTCATGGTGGATACAGACATTTATTTCCTGCATTATATAATTATTTTGAAACAGTAATCCTATTCCTATAAGTGTTGGTCATTTTCATTTTGGGAGTAAAACTGGCTCTGAAAAGTGTTGTTGCCTTTTTTAATTTATTTTATTTTATTACTTTTTAAAATATTTTCTTTTAAAAAAAACTAAAATATATTTTATTAATTATTCCATTACAGTTGTTCTATTTCTCCCCTTCATTCCCCTCCACCCTGCACACCCCTCCCCCACCATTCCCCCCCCTTTAGTTTATGACCACGTGTCTCAAGTTCTTTAGATTCTATATTTCCCATACTATTCTTGCCCTCCCCCCTATCTATTTTCTATCTACCATCTATGCTACTTATTTTCTGTACCTTCTCCCCCCCTTCTCCTTCTCCCACTCCCCTGTTGCTAACCCTCCATGTGATCTTCATTTCTATGGTTCTGCTCCTGATCTAGCTGTCCTCTTAGTTTGCTTTTGTTTTAGGTGTGGTTGTTAATAACTGTGAGTTTGCTGTCCTTTCACTGTTCATGTTTTTTTAACTTCTTTCTCTTAGATAAGTCCCTTTAACATTTCATATAATAAGGGCTTGGTGATGATGAACTCCTTTTTTAAATAGAAATAAATCAGGGCTTATATTTTTGGTGTTGTTTAAATGTGGGTAGGTTTAAGACAAATAGCATACAAATATAAAACAGTAGGGTGACCTTTATATTTTGTGTGTAAAGATATTCTTTAAGGGACAATTTCTTTTCTTTAAATCAAAGTTGGAGGTAAGTTTAAAAAAAAATCCTACTCTATTAAGAAAGGACTGCTGAAGTTGTTAGTTCAATAAGAACATCAGCTAATTGGGCTAAAAAAGTACATATTATATAAAAAAAATTGCTTTAGATCCTTTAACACTGAAAACAGGATATTATTTTCCTAGTAGTCAAATTTCCAAGCTTCTCAAACTTGTTTTCAATTATAAGATACTCTCGGGAAACTCTTTATTGATTATTCATCTTCTTATTTAAAGGGTTCTTCCTTATGTTAAGATCTCAATAAATGTCTCTCAAATAAGCTTTTACTGTTAAGTTTGTTTTTACATTAAGCTATGATAATAATTTTAAAAATAAACATCATTCATATTTATGTATGAAGAATTCATCTTCCCAAATATTTTTAATTTCTTAATTTCAGGGAAAAAATAATTGTCCTTCCTTGAAATAAATCCAATAATACAATTTTAAATACAGTGTGTCAATGTCAAACTTCTATAATTAAGAGGAGGTTAGCTACAGGAAATTTAAGCCTCCAGCCACTTCCTTTTTAAGAAGTTTATTTTTAAAAAGTAAAAATCTTTCTCTCAGAAACCTTATTGAAAGTCATCTAGACACTGAAGTGAGGATAAAAGAAAACACCTATTTATAAAATACCTGAGCACCAACTTTCTTTCCTTCAGAAATACCAGCTGTAAGCAGAAGAGACATTAAAAGCAAGCATGGAGAGAGAGAAAGCGTAGCCTTCCTTAGTGAAGAAGAGGAAGAAAATCTCCGTGCGAAGGTGCTTCACGCTGTCTGTTACTAGACGGCAGCCCTCAGCCGTGCAAGTGCCACACACAACACACTGAGCACTCGGTGCCTGCTCTTCATCACACAACCATGTTTCTAATGAGAGCAAGGACGTGTGCAAGGCCGCCCATAATTTCTTAGCAAAACTAATGCCAGGAAACCAAAGAAAGGTTCTAAAGCAAACTCTAATGGGCGCCTTACTTTTTTCTCACAATGCTGCATTGAGAGTCAAGCCATGCAATGCTTTACAGCTTAAGATTTCAAAGTAATAGTAATAAAAAAACCATCTCAGGATGAGGGCCATGTTTCTGCCTTTCAGCCCTGGGAGAAGCGGGGGCCCCCTCCCTCACACGTCCTCAGGGGAAGGCTTCCCGGGCCTGCCTGTTGGTATCGGTTCAACCAGAACACGGAACTTCCCTTGGCATCTTTCTTGGGGGCCAAGTTAAATTCACTAAACTTATAAAATGTGCTACTTTAAAATACCCATGATAGTCTTACGTATTAGCAATTCAGTTCTCACTTTGGGATTCCCTGAATAACCAAAGTCATTTCTGAAAAAGTTAAATCTATCAATAAACATTTGCCTTCACTTTAATTTCCCTTTTTTTTGGATATCAGGTTGCTTCTCCACATACACTGGAAAAGGAGGCAAACTATTTTAATTTTCAGACGCTGGAAAATATACTTTGTAATTGAGCATTGGCTGCTCAGTGGAGATTAAGGTTTTTAAAAATAGGAAAGCCAGCTGAAGATCACCAACTGAAGGGTATTTGAGTATTTTTTTGGTATAATCGCCATAGCAACTGTCAATAATAAGCTTAAAATATGTAACAAACATACTTTTAATTTTACCTGTACATGTGATTTTTAAAGTGGAGAAATGTGACCCATTAAAAGCCCCGGTAAAACCACTGATAAATTTATACTTCATTTCAAAAGTGATACATCCTTTAAAATAGAAAAGAATGCTGAAATTTGATTATACTCTAATATAGCCTGTGAATATATAAGCTCAAGGTAATTGTATAAAGAGCACAATCCTTAAAGAGGATTACCTTCCTCAAATTATGAAGTTTGGAAGAAACCAAGATATCTCCCAGGTGTAATAAATATTGGAAGCTTGTCCTGACAGAAGTCTTTTTCCAATCTTTTACTGCCCAGGATGATAATGCTAAACTGACTAAGGAATATTCATGTTTGTCAGGTATTAGCTTTATTAAATGTCATTAAATAAGCTTCCTTTTAGAAGAAAAACTTGGTTAAGTTCTGACACATCAAAGACTTACCTAGACAACTAGCTGCCTTGGTGTTACATTTTAAGTTACTGATGAACTTGAAAGAGTTAAACAGCGTTAAGGCACATGTTCAAGGTATCTAGCAGATGGTGTGAAAAACACGATGGATTTTATTTTTTAGTTCTAATATGCGAACACACTGACAGAATAACAGTTCCTAGGGAAAGAGCCAGAAATAGGATAAGCTTTTCTTAGAAATTCCTGGCATTTTTGTTAATTGATGTGAGGCACGAGCTCGTTCTACTTGGGTGTAAGTGTGGGCCCTTTGTAATGCACAGGTGTTAGGCAGGAAGTGCGGAGGTGGCAGGGGGAGGGGAAGCTGCCATGCCGCCATGCTCAGCCGCTCATCTAAGTGGGGGGGGGGGGGGGGGGGCAGGCTAACCCTGCAGGGGGCACTCACCGGGGTGTTGGACTGCTCCGTTAGTTTCTGCTCCCACATCTTCAGGCGTCTTTCTCGTTCTTTGAGTTCCTGCTCTTTAAAGCTGAGATCACGTTCGAGTTTCTTCAGCCTCTCAAGAGTTGCTTCAATTTCACACCTGCACAGAAATAACTGGTTCAAGTCTCGACTTTGCTCAAGAGGTATATTAAATGCTTAGTGGGTCCATTGGAATGCTGAATCAAGATAAAAGGCGAAAACTTGTGCTTTTAAACTAAAGGGCAACAGAAAATAACAAACCTTTCATAGCCTTCAAGATGAATGGGTAGTTTCTAGTTTGGAAAAACAAGCTCAAAATACTTAAACAAAGCTTTGAAGAGCCCCTGGGTCTGAGCCAAAGCTAAGAGCCGGTGTTCTGGTTTAGACATCTAATAAATGCTTACATTTATCTAGCTCCTTACAGTTTACAACAGACTATTACGTAACAGCTCATCCTGCTCTCGTAACAGTTCCTAATCTCACACATAGACAGGAAAATGACACTCAAGTTCGGTGACCCATACCACAGGGTGAGTAAATTCACTTTAGCCTGTTCACTGGCTGAGTAGCTCAAAGAACTGAGTAAGCTGACTGTTTCCTCAGTTGTAAGGGATGATGGTTACCAACTTGCCTGTTCCTAATAATTACCTGTGCAGCCTTGTTAAACAAAAAACCCTCAGATTCCTAGCACCCTTCTTTAGAGCTTATGATTCAGTAGTGCTGGACGGAGCACAGGAATTTCCATTATTTAATAAAAGATCTAGATAATTTTTACAATCAGACACCTGTAGGAAATCCTGGGCCAGAGGCACTCTAAAGTACTTTTTAACTGTAATACTTCAAAAGAAAGTTCCCTCCTCTGTCTCTACAGGCTGACCAACCTCACCACTTGGAACAACATGACCAGTTGTAGAAACCTATAACCTGTATAGGTTACAGAAACTGGTTAAGATGGCTCAGTGTGAATTTTTTTCTCCTGCAGGGCTATCATCATGTTTAAGTCTAAATTCATGCTCTGAAAGCTGGAGGTTCTTTCCCTTGAGTTTCTGAGCAGCCCATGAGAAAAGCACACAAATGCAAAAATGAGAGAAAGGACAGAGAGAGAGAGAGAGAGAGAGAGAGAGAGAGAGAGAGAGAGAGATGGAGGGAGGTGGGGAGAACTGAGGGAAGAAGGGCTGGAGAAGGCTCACAGAGAAAGAAGAGGCCGGAAACAGCTGACTCATGCATTAGCTGCTGAGTGTGGCCAACAGCTGCACCCAGGTGCCACTGAGGCAAACCTGCATGGCACACTAAGTTAGTGGATATACGTAAACACAATCTGCCCTTTTTAGTTCCAGGGGAAATCAGAGTAAGTGGACAGCTTCTTCCAATGCCCTTGGAAATGAGAACAAAATGAAGGGAAACAAACCAATTCTGGGTATTTATTGGCAAATCCCAACTCAGGGAACAGCTACTGAGGTGGGTCTGGATTTGGGCGTGACACTTTACTTCCCTAGTGCCATTTGAAGATAATAAAAACAATATGGTAAAGTCACACTATAGTCCCTGAAGAAAGGCACTGAATCAGCTGCCTTCCAGAGTTATGACTATGTCATGAAATCCAAATTTTACCACTGGTGTTTTAGACATAGATATTATACCCATTCATAAATGTTTGTTTTTAATTTACAAATAGAGGATTGAGGGGGCAAAATTACTGTGAAAAAGCTCAGGTTCAACATTCATTGCAAAGAAAGCAAGAGCCATCTTCAGTCAATGAAAGAGTAGGCGGGTGACGCTTTGTGGCCAGTCTGTGCCTGACTCTCCTGCTGGGGAGACTGAGCTCACTGATGGACGCTCTGATCAGGGCACATGACCAGACATATGTGATCTCACTTGTAATTTAGGGTGAGGATTCATCTCAAGCTCTAGCTCTAGCCCGCTGTGATTTGGCGCCCTTCTGGAAAACAGATCCTCACAGCCAGGTCAGCTGAAAGCTGTCACACAGGAAACCAAACTCTGACAGTAAATATTTTCTTCCTCCATCTGTCTCCCCCACCCCCCAAATCTGTTTCTCAGGCCTGGCTCCCAAAGCCGCTCTGCTAGACACCCCAGGACCCGACACAGTGTTTGGGGGTGCAGGCCACGAAAGGGTGGCCCGGACCCAGGGCGGTGCAAAGGCAGCCGCCCCCTTGCTGTCCCCGTTTGGCTGACACATTGTTGAGCATCCAAATGCATCTGCTGATGCATTCATGTAACTTTCCTGTTGTAAAAAAATATGGTTTAAATGTTTCAATTGATGAAAATTACAGTTTTACTCCTAAACAAAATCTAACCAAGGCTGACTTTGACTAGTATCAATTTTCCAAATGCTAAAAACAGGCAATGAACTATAATTATCTTCTTTTATTAGACAGAAACTTACTTTGAAATAAAAGGTCAATTAGTAAAAAAATGAGCTTTATTATATATACTACATGATAAGTATATATTGTGTATATAATATTTGGTCTTACATATTAAATTTGTGCTAATATCCAAATTGCAAAGATTACATTTTTTAATCTTTTTTAAGCGGCCACGCCACAGTGACAGTATTTTGACCACCAAGACAGACCACAGCCAACAGCATTTTGCCGGCAGACAGAGCCCCGAGGGCTCCAGCAGGACACCACGCAGCTGACTGAGTGCGGGTCGTCACAGGCCGGAGGCCGTGGGCCAGACCACGGGGGCCAGGACGCTGCAACAGGAGGGCACAGCTCCTGCTCAGCATGCTCACCGCTGGTTAAGTCCACAGGAGGACGAACAGGATTTCGTTCCTCTCATTTACTATGTCGAAGTTAAGAACATAGTTTAGGTGGTTTTAAATAACCTGGTTTTAAAAAGATTTCCCAGAATAATTATTTAATTCTCTAAAACTAGATGTTCCATCTGGTCTTTGTGTAGAGGAAGCTCAACCAGAAAACAAGCATTCGCCAGAAACAGCAGAGCAGCACTGGAAGCTGACTTCACTGTGGCTTTAATTCACAACACATGCTTTGGGCAACACCCACATAGTTCAGACACCAAAGGGGGGGGGAGGAGGAGTTGTCTGAATGTGTTGTCTTTTGAATATTCAGATGATCTGACAAAGCATTTAATGTTTTTCAGTACCTGGTCTATTGAGTGAGGTAGCTTTTTTCTTTAATCATAACCTAAAACAACTATACCCTGTAATACTTCTCCTCACTAAAAGGAGTCTAGTCAAGTGAACAGTGCGTGCTAAGCAGTGGGTGGCATGACACTGGCAAGTCCCGGAACAGCACTGCACAGCGTCTGTGCTGCCACAGGCCCATGGGATCCGCCAGCTGGCTCTGGGCACGGGATCGGGCAGGTTACCCGACCTGTCCAGGCCTTCGTTTTGGCATCTGTGGTGTCAGGTTTGCTATGTGGATTAAGAATGATAATCCAAATAAAATATAAGTATCTGGTAAGAATGTAATACATGACAGCTATGTTCATTATTGTTATTACTCTCCGGGTTTTTAACCAAGGCCCAAGCTCAGATAAAACAGTTCCGCTGGTATTCAAACAGTTAATAAGTGCTTCAGGTAACATCAGTCCGTCAGTCTGTCTGCATTCCCTCAGCTTTCAGGATTAACTAGTTCCTGAAAGAAAACCCCCATAGGCAACTATTCGCCTTTTACTAAAACACATCAGTGTTGTACCAATTTTATTCCCCTCATCTCTTGATCTTGAAGCATTTAAAACATTCAATTTATTATTCAACCCACCCAGGTTTATTGTGGAAAATAAAGATATGCAAATAAAAGACATTTTTCCATAATCTCATCACCCGATGGTAACAATAACCTTTTGATACTCTTCTCTGTGTGCACACGCGCATATACACATACATACATGTTTCTTTTACAAAAATGGAATCATTCTAAACATACTAGACTGTGGCCTCCATTTAAGAAATTTATCAGATCTCCAGTGTCAGGAATTGTCCCTTCCTATTCTGTGAATGGAGATACCATCATTTTAAAAACCACAGAAAATCCCCAAATCCCCTTTGATTGCTACTTCTAGGTTTAGAATTCTAAGATGGATGTATC
This sequence comes from Artibeus jamaicensis, assembly GCF_021234435.1. Lineage (NCBI taxonomy): Eukaryota > Metazoa > Chordata > Mammalia > Chiroptera > Phyllostomidae > Artibeus > Artibeus jamaicensis. The sequence continues at coordinate 10,954,952 of NW_026521814.1, read as the reverse complement.
TTCTCTTCTCGCACAATCTCCTCACTCCCGTGTCTAAGAACACCTTTTTTAGGAAGGTAGTATTTTCTCATCAGCAATGTCTGAAAAAATTTATAACTGGGTTATTTTCATAATATAAATTTTTGCCAATCTGTCAAAGGAATTACATTCCCTTTTAATCTTTGATTGCTAAGTGAAGTTGCATGCATTTCATATGTTTCTTGGCCATTAGGTTTCTCCTTTTGTGAGATGCCTTTTCATGTTCTTTAGGGTAATATTTTAATTAAAATGTTAGTTTAATGACAGTAACTGTCTCTCACAGAGGTTTTCAAAGTGCAGTCTGGGGACCCATGAGGACTCTTCAACGAATTCGAGAGGTTAGACGGGTTTTCAGAGTGATGGGAGATACGATCTGCTTTCTCTTCCCACACTGCCCCACAAGTACCCTCCGTGGAGCTCCGTGACGTGTGAAAGCCCGTAGGTGAGGTGCAGAAGCAGGATTTATCGTGATCTTTAAAACAAACCAATAAATACATATTTACATTGTTCCCAGTTCTAGCTTTGAAAACTAGTGACAGATGTAACATTCAAACAAATTCTTCAGAATGTAATGAAGTCCTGAGACCAAAACCTCTCAGAACTGCTGATCTGTCCTACAGTATGTCATTTGCTCTGAAATTTTACTTATGAAGGAGCATATGGCTCCTGGTCATGTGGAGGCTTTACATTTTTACATAGAAAACTTAACCAACTTTCCCCTTCTTTTCTAATTTTGTTGATGCACTTCAAAAGACTCCCACCTCAAGGGTCTCGGTAGTAGGATTAAAATCCTCCAAATCCCTTGGATAAGCGATCAAAGAGCATTTCCTCAGGGAATCCTTTAATTATATCCTCAACTGGATTAGATTTCATGGTCATATCCTCTCAGATGTCCAGTTCCTCACTGACATAATACTTTTCAAAATAGTAATGAGATAATTCTCTGTGTACTTACATTTAGCAGTTTAACCCCAGGCAGTCTGTGTGCCTCCGGGACTGCTCTGCTCATCCCCAAACCCCAACACCCGGAAGGGCACTGTGGCCCCAGAAGACGTTCAGTGGTCATCTGAATGAACTCGTGAGAATATATTTGGCATGGCAAAGTAACCTGTGTATTTACATTCTCGTGGGCAATACCATATTGTCTTTTTATATTATCAGCACCATGGCATTCCCTTCCCCAAATATTTATTGAGCAACTGCTATGGTCAAGGCACATTCTAGATGCTGTAGGTGCAATGATGAACAGAAGAGGTTATCTGACCTCGTCCCATTTTAGCCCGCGAGACACACACTAAACGAACTGTAGAACCACTTACTGATTCCAATAGCAGTAATGGGCTATGGAGGAGCATCTGAGGCAGAACCTCCTCGGTCTGGGGCCAGGAAACTCCTCCTCAAAGACATGTTATTTTACCTGCTCGCTGGCATCAGGGGTGACGTTTTAAACAGGGATGGGTTTTATTTACATATTTTTTCAAATTACCTTTTTATTGAAGTGTAACATCCGTACATGTTACACTTGTAACATACGTACATGAGAACGTGTACATATGCAAAGAGTACAATTCACTGAATTTTCACTAAGTGAACACACCTGTATAACCAGCACCCGGATGAAGAAACAGGTGATTAGCTCTCAGAAGCCCCCCGAGTGGCCTTGTCAGCTGACCCCCGACACTGTACAGGTAATGGCACCCTGACTTCTGACACCACATCAGGACAGTAATTTTTAGTGGCTTTGCAACAGTCTATGGATAGACCGGTATTTTATGTAACCATTGCCCATTTTTCTAATGTTGGACCCCAAAGATGCTTTTTATGTTTAACCATGAAACCCTTTGGACATACATCTTTGTCCACATCTCTTCTTCCTTAGTTTCCTAAAAATGCAACTTCTGGGGCAAATAGCAGGAGGATTTTCAAGCTCTCCATTCTAATTGCTTGCACCAATTCACGGTTCTGCTAGAAGTGTGCGTGAGTGCCCGCTGCCCTGTCCTCACACTATGGGGAGTGTCAGTACCTTTTTGGCCTTCACCGATTGGACAGGTAAAATACCATGATCTACTTAATATACTTTGCATGTTCTAAACAGGGATACATTTTAAACAGAACAAACTACATCTTATAAAAACTGAGGGAGGGAGAAATATGCATCTGTTGGGGCTGAAAGCCAAAAATAAGGACTGATACTCTTAAAATGTGGTTGCTGAGGCCAGAGTAAAGCGGGTCTCATGAGACTGAGTATTTTTGGCTTCTGTCCTAGAGTAATGGGAACTCCTTATACGGATTTGAAGGAGGAGTGATCTGTTTAGATTTGTGCTGAACTCCTATTGTAGGAAACAAAGATTACTTACATGTTTTGCTTTGTTTATTATTTCAACCCAGAACAAAGTCCTCATACCTAGACTAAAGCAGACAGTATTACCTTTTGTATCCCTACATAAGAATTTATTTAACTCGCTAGACTTTGACAGAGATTTCAAAAGAATAAAAATAAATAAAGTTATTGTAAAACACCAACCGAACAGCTCAAAGACGTATCTAACAACAGGAGAAAACAGCTTCGTCATTTACAAAGTGTGTGCAGTATTCATTTGGCATCAGCAGGCGGCGCAGGGCATCACATTTCCGCCAAGGCTCTCAGGAGCAGAGCTGCGGTTACTTAAATCTCTGCTGAGTCAGGGAGGAGTAATGTCAGCTCCCAAATATGCTATTTATATTTGTGCATCATGTGACCTGGCTCAAATGTCTCATCCCGAGCTTACTTCTCCCACTCACACGATACAATTTTCTCATTACTAAACTTGTTTTACACTTGACACAATTGAATAGGGCTTATAACATCTAAAGTTTTCTTTTGAAAGTGCTTTTATAGCCTCACTACCTCCTCCATCCACATTGGATACTCTCTGCAAATTTCCAGGCAAACAATATTTTTATTTCTCACTGGGCAGAAGCCAGAGCTTCCCCACACAGAGAGTACAGACAGCAATGTCTGGTAACTGTCTTTGATCTCAAAAATATGACTTCAGTAATCTTTCTCAATACTCATAACCATGTGATACCAGGCAACAGGGTTAGAGGAATACTCTTTTTTGCTAACCTATGAAATAGAGGAATTATTAGATCTCCAAAAACTTTTAACACAAAAACAAAACAAAAAGCCCCAAGTTCTAAGCTACACTTAGCAATTGGGATCACCGCCAAGTTTTCAGGTTCTCTTCTTCGCTGAGGTTAGTGATGGTCCTGTAAAGCCAGAGGACATGAGTACTGAACAAGGCCCGCCTACCTCCACTCGGCCTTGTTGTGCAGGAATGAGTTACACTGGTCGGGGAGGTTGGTGTCATTTGACATGGAGTCTAGAATTGAAATGATCTGCTTGAAAGATGGCCGTTTCTGAAGGAGAGAAAATAAATAATCACTTGTAAGAAATTAAGGTAGTAGATCTTCAAGAGAAAAATCTGCAAGCATAGTAATAAGCCCAACTCATGTCCTGAGCTAGTTATTCTACAACCTTGAGACCCCTGAGGTTCAGGGAGCTGTATTCCTTATTTTCGGTCTATTAATTACTCCTAAGAATGGCCTCGTGTCATTCTTCTGCTGTGTGTCCTAAGGCTGGAATCAGTACAGTTTTTCTCCAGGTAAGGAAATGTAATAATTCTCCTTTTTGGGTATGACCTTTAAGGACTCCTAAAAGGCAAAAGTTCAGTCCTTTAAAAATCTATCCATGTGATAAAACAAGTATGTAAAAGTTAATGGTAGAGTCTAGGCAGTGGGTATACCAGTGTCCACTGTAAAGTTCTTTCAACTTTTCCAGATGTGTGAAAATTTTTATAATACAATGTTGTGGAAAAGATCGACTTATCAATTTACCAGAACTAACAGAATTTCCAGAACCGGTTGCTCAGAAAAGTTCCCCAATTTTAAAGCCATCATAACTTCATTGTTCTCAGTATTTATTCCACGTTTTAACTAACTGTGATGCTTGGAGATGCTAAGTTACTTACTGTTTACTAGGAATTAAAAAAGCAGTGGCCAGGTGTATGCCTTTAGGTAGCAGAAACTACACTAGTCTATCTCTTTAGACTTGAGCCAAGGTTGGGAGAAAAGATTAAAACAAAAATGGAGAAAGATAATAAAAAAAAAACGATGCACATTCTCTCTTCACACCTCATAATTATACCGTTTCTGAATAAATTACAGCTGCAGCAATTAAAACACACATTTTAATTTAGGAGCACAAACACAAGAAGGAACAATGTTGAAGTGGCTTGCTCTCAGGATGCGAATGCTTCCTAGGTTAAGAAAGGCATTTTTACTATTGCTCAGGAGTATAAAACTGAGATATTTACTGAGTTCTTTTTCCCCCAAGTTCCTTAAAAGGGTGTGTGCACATGTCCTTATTTTCTAAAAGAGGGCAAAAGTAGCGAAATGTCACTGATGTGCACCAAACCTTCTAATAAGCAAAAAGAAAAATACTTTAAGTAGGAAATCTGAAAAATATTGTTTGTCTTCTTTTGACATTGTTCTCATTTTAATTTCCACCACTATGTGTCAGGTTGCAAAAAAAATTTAATTATTTGTATAGGAACTGATTATATAAGAAGCATAGGAGTTTCATTTTGCATTAAAAGGCTGCAGAAGCAATTAATAAAATTTTAAAGAATAATGTTTTTTCTACAGAATCATTCTTGAAACAAGATGAAATTCATTTGTAATTGGATGACAGATACCCCTAGGAAAAAAATCTTGCTTTTACCATTAGAATATGCTCTCAGATAGAAACTATCAAAGTGTACATTTTAAAAAGTAACACAATGCAGAATTTCATGGTAATAATATTTCATGTGGATTCTGATTACAGAATACAAGAGCTGGTCTAAGAACTTACGTAAGTTCCTCTGAAGGAACTTAGTTTCCTTTTCTTATGTAGAGTTTGCTTGCTTAAAAATCACAAGGACCACCTATTAAGCATCTGCACACGGTATTTCTTTGGCTGTATCTTCATTTTATAGATGAGGAAAATCAGTCTCAGAAAAGTATAAATTACCCAGTACCACACAGGAAGCAAATCACAAAACCAGGGACTATGCACTTACACCCTTCAAAATGTTTTATTACGTGAGGGTAAAGCAGTAATTCCTTTCAAATTCACAGCTTCAACTATTAATTTTTTCCTTATTTAGAAATGTCACTTTAGAACTTGAACCAACACCTACCTTTACTTCTTTTCTTAAAAACAAAAAAAGGTTTTATTTATTTATTTTCAGAGAGAGGAAAGAATAGAGAAAGAGAGGTGCAGAAACATCAATGTGCAGGAGAAGCATCAATCGGTTGCCGCCCACACATCCCCAACTGGGGACCTGGCCCACAACCCAGGCATGTGTCCTGAGTGGGAATCAAACTGGCAGCCTTTCGGTTTGCGGGATGACGCCCAGCCAACTGAGCCGCACCAGTCAGGGCTGCTTTCTTCTTTTCTTCAACAAAACATTTTGAGCACCTGGGGCAAGCCACTGGAATGACTTGACATTTTACCTAATACCAGCTTTCTCTTGTATACATGTCCTCCTCATCATTGCAAAAAAACATTTTTAGAGCTGAATATTTTAATCTATGGGTTAATATTCTGAAGTCTAAAGACTGAACAAATTATTTTAACCAACCACTGTACGTGCCCAGGTCTGGCACATTCTGGTTGAAATGTGATATACTTCTAGCCCAAGAACTAAACCCTGCCTCTCAGAAAATAAACCTTGCTTGGCTACTTCAGTCCGCCCCAAATCGGGCCTTTCTACCCACTCTGCTTTTGCAAGGTGCTACAGGGAGACAGACCTCAAAACTAGCTCCATTCTCTCATAGAGCCTGCAATCAACTTAGAAAGAAAAGATATTTTGAAAGATACAACAGTACAAGGCAAGGCACTAGCCGAGATTGTGGTTTAGAAAAAGGAACACTAATTATGAGGCGGGGTAAACAGAATAACCAGGGAAGACAGATGACAAAGTAATCAGGGGAGAAAAGGAAAGAAGGGAGTTCCTTCCGCACGTTTGGGGAACAAAGGTTTGTTCCTTCGTTCGAAGGTGCGCCCAGGGGAGCTCAGCAATGGGGCTGTGAGGGTGTGCTGCAGCCGGTGCACAGCCGGGTCAAGGCAGTGGCCACGTATTAGTTTGGGCAGGATGAAATGTCATGAATTTAGGGAATAAAAATCAATCCAGCTTTCTTTATACTTCACACGGCTACAACACTAGAGTCCTTTGATCCCAAGGAAGTTCAGCTTCATACACGTTAAAGACATGCCAACTTCATGGCACCAACCCTGGGCCAAATGTCCTTGTGGTGTTTACATTATCAGTTAATTAGTACACCATAAATGTATATTCTTAGAATTTTAATTAAGGTACCACAGAGTTTCTGATTAAAAAATTCAAAACTTGCTTTGCATACTGAAATATAATTACAATTACAGAGATCTAGTTGCACTAATCTAATTCAATGCAAATAATTTCAGGTGAAATTTCTATGTAAATGTCAGAGAGGAAAATACTGATGAAATTAATACTGTATATGCCCTAATGGACATAGAACTGGTATAAATAGCATGAAAAAGGTAGCAAGATACTGGTTTAACAGTATAAAATAAATGATCTAGTGAAAGTTTGCAAATAGCCACTTAAGAGTTTCTACCAGATGAGTCACAAAGGACAGGCATTTCTCTCAATGCTTACCAGTCCCCACGTTCTGCAAAACCATACTCTAAAAGAACAGGGCCAAGAGAGGGACAGGGCTGACCACTCAGAACTTATGCAACTTTGTCATAGAATACTACTAAAAACAATAGCTAACCTGAATAAAAATATTACTGAAACAGTTAAAAATTTTAATAAAAACAATACTAAGTAAATACAGGTCTCTTTTAAAAAGGGCGAAGGCAGTTTGATGAAGGGAAGTAAAAGCAAAGACTGAGGCTGTTGGTTATGAAAGGAAAGGCAAAATGCTCAAGGCTGGAGAGAACCAGCAGCAAACCCTTCTAACGCAAAGCACGGGGCAGCCCTGCTGACAGGGAGCTCGTGGGACAAAGGGGCCTTGCTTGCTGCCTTGTTGGCTACACTGTTGTGCCTGATGCTCAGCTGTTCTCGCTTGGTGGAACAACGTGTGGCAAAGTTTACATATGATTCATTGGGAATTCTCAGTTACACAATTCCCATTCTCACCTATTGTTTGAGTTATTCCCACTCGGAAGCACGTAGAAGAGACTATATGTTATTGTTCCTTCTTGAGAGTCAGACCAGAACTGATTAAAGTCAGACTGGAGCCGATTAAGTTAAAAAAGAAATTCCATGGTGAAGTTTTCATTTTTAGATCTCTATTTAAAAGATCCAGTTGCAATCTATCTATTGCCATGAAAAAACCTGACAAATTGAAACTATGAAATTTTAGTTCGTATCTTGAGTATAAGTCTCTTATTGCAATGTCTAATCTGTGCGAATCTTTATTTTTAACTTATTACGGAAAACCCCAAACATGCACAATGGTAGAAAGAACAATACAGTGAACCTTCATAACCCTATAACTCAGCTTCAAAAATTATCATGGCTAACCTCAGTTCATTTATACCACCATCCATTTCCCTTTATTTTGATGCAAATCCAAGACTACCCTATCATTTTATTTATAAATATTTCCGTATGTATGTGAGAGTTTGTTAAAATGATCTTTGTAGGGAAAGGAAATGGGCCATTTCATGCTCAAATGTGATAACCACATGAAAGCCTGTTTTGGAATTTCTCCAACTCTATTGTGATAGTTTAAAAAAAAATCACTGAAACTGGACAGGAACTGTGTGTCAAAAAGCTCTCCAAGTGCTGCTTCTGGTCTTAGGTTAGAAAGGCAATAGAGTCAGAAGGCTTGGGTTCATGTTCGGCCCCACAACTCAGCAGCAGTGCGGCCTTGAGCTCATTACTTAACCTCTTTGTGCCTTGATTCTTCATCTGTGAAATGAGGATCCTGACAGTACCTATTTCACAGAGCTATTCTGAGGAATAAACGAGTTAATATACGTAAGGTATTTGGAACAGTGGATGACATATAACAAGCACTGTATGCTAGCCATCTTTATAACATGAAGGTGCAATAATTATTATTAAAGATTAAAAAGAAACAAATTTCTCTTTATTGAGTCAAAAGTGTCACAGTGCTATAAGAGACAATATTATTGAGTTTCTAGGATCAAGATGAGCAGATGTCAACAAAAAGCCTGAATAGTAAACCTGGAGAACAGTGCAGCAGGTCAGCTTAGCATTGGAATGTGGACTGTGTTATTACCTCATTTTGAAAATTCAAAGCCCAACAAACAACTGAAATGTCAGAATTCTAAACAACAGCAGCAACAAAAAATATATACATACCTTGGCATCAGCTTCCCAACACTGACGTAACAGTTCAGCAAAACTTCTAGGGCAACTGCTTGGAATGGTTAATCTCTACAACACAGAAAATATAAACAATGTAAAACATAAAGATTTACTTACTAAGGAAAGCAAATACTAATTAAAGGGTCATAAAGGAAGGCATTAAATTTAAATCTTCCATTGATTAATAGATGGCAGGTGAGAGTTTATGTTAAGATTCCTAATATCTAATCTCTAAAGACATACTTTAAAGAAAATTATATTTTATTGATTATGCTATTACAGTTGTCTCAATTTTTCCCCTTTTGCCCCCCTTAACCCAGAACACCCCCACTCCCTCCAGCAATCCCCACAACATCGATTACATCCATGGGTCATGCATATAAGTTCTTTGGCTATTCCATTTCCCATACTGTACTTTATAGTCCCATGGGTTTCTGTAACTACCAATATGTACTACCTTCTTAAAAAATATTTATTTATTTATTTTTAGAGAGAGGGGAGGGGAGGTAGGAAGTGAGGGAAAGAAACATTAATGTATGGTTGGTTGCCTCTTGCACACCCCCTACTGGGAACCTGACCCACAACCCAGGCATGTGCCCTGACTGGGCATCGAACTGGTGACCTTTTTGTTCACAGGCCGGCACTCAATCCACTGAGTCACACCAGCTAGGGTTCAATTTGTACTTCTTAATCCCCTTACTTCATCACACATTCCCGCTCACCCTACATTCCCCACCCTCTGGCACCTATCAAAATGATCTCCATATCCATGAATCTGTCTCTGTTCATCTTGTTTGCTAAATTTGTTTTTTGAATTCAATTGTTGATGGATATGTATTTATTGCCATTTTATTGTTCATAGTTTTGATCTTTTTCTTAACTCTCTGTAACATTTCACAAAATAATGGATTCCATGTTTTTCTTGTCTTGAGAGCTCTTTATCTGCCCTTCGATTCTAAATGATAGCTTTGCTGGGTAGAGCAATCTTGGCTGTAGGTCCTGCTTTTCTTGACTTTGAATATGTCTTGCTAATCCCTTCTAGCCTACAAAGTTTTTTTTGATAAATCAGCTGAGAGTCTTATGGGAACTTACTGGTAGGTAACTAACTGCTTTTCTCTTGCTGCTTTTAAGATTCTCTCTTTATCTTTAACCTTTGGTATTTTAATTATGATGTGCCTTGGAGTGGGCCTCTTCCCACATTGCTTGGGACTCTGTGCTTCCTGGACTTGCATGTCTATTTCCTTCACCAAATTAGAGAAGATTTCTTTCATAATTTTTTCAAATAGATTTCTAGTTTGTTGGTCTTTCTCTTCTCCTTCTGGAAACCCTATGATGTGAACGTTGGAATGCTTGAAGTTGTCCCAGAGGTTGCTTATACTATTCTTGTTTTTTTAGATTCTTTTTTCTTCTTCTTGTTCTGATTGTTTGGTTGTTTTTTTTTTGTTTTTTTTTTGTTTATGTTCCCAATCGTTGATTTGATTCTTGGCTTTACCGGTGTTTTCTTGTAAATTGCTTCTTATTTCAATTAGTGTATCCTTCATTTCTGACTAAATCTTTTTTATGCTGTTGAGGTCCTCACTAAGTTCCTTGAGCATTCTTATAATCAGTGTTTTGAACTCTGCATTTGATAGATTGCTTATCTCCATTTGTTTAGTTCTTTTTCTGGAGTTTTAATCTATTTTTTCATTTGGGCCACATTTCTTTGTCTCATTTTGGCAGCCTCCCTATGTATTATGTAAGGCTGCTATGACACCCTGTCTTAGTAGCCTGGCCTAATGTAGTTAAGTGTCCTGTAGTGTCCAGTGGCACAGCCTCCCTTATCACCCAAGCTGCATACTCAAGGTACACCCTTTGTGGGTGCTGAGTATACCCTCCTCTTGTAGTTGAGCCTTGGTTACTGTTGGCAGGTGGATGAGAGGGATTTATCCAGGCCAATCAGCTGCAGGCACTGGCTGTAACCACTGACCTTCAACCTCTGCCCTTTGTAGGGGATTGGCTGTCCAGGGGCAGGGTGGTGGTGCTCCAATGTGGTTTGTAGCTGTCCACTGGGTATGCAGGCTCTGGAGTTCCTGGGTGGTATAGGCCAAGGTCAGCCCCTACCTGTGTTCTGGCTGGAGACACCCTGCATGAGCTATAAAGCAATCTGAGATGATTGCTACTTGCGATGGGCTTGGAGATTCCCAGGCAAAGCCAAGCCTGTGAATCTAGGCTGGCTGCTGCTAGCAGTTGGCCTGGGGCCGCTCAGCAACAGGTATAGGGGCTGGGGGCTCACTGAAGCTGGCTGTTGCTTGAGAGGATTTAGGAAGTTGTAAAGCATTCAGAGCCAAGACCAGGCATTCATATGGAAAAGTCTTTGTTAACAGCTTGGGTGGGCCTGTAGGTTGGGTGGGACATAGTCTAAGTGGATCTTCAAGGCCGAGCAAACAGTGTTAGCCAGGATGATGGAGTCTCAGATATGGCGTCTGCCTGCCAGCTGCCAGCTGCCAGCTCTGTGGTTCTGTGGGGGGAAGGTACAGAAGAGGGACATCTTTCTGTCTGAAAAAAAACTGTCCTCCAGCTTCTGACTTGATGTGAGACACTTCAGTTCCTCCCTGTATTCCTCTGGTGCTTTTCAAGCTGCTACCTGGTGCTGGAGCTTAGAGGGAGTGAATCTGAGTAAGTATGTGTGTGGGTTCTTTAAGGGGAACTGCTTGAGATTCCGTTAGTTTCTTCCACTGACTCAATCCTTGCTGGTTTTTACAGCCAGAAGTTATAGGGACTTATCTTCCTGGCACTGGAACCCTGGGCTGGGGTCCTGGTGTGGGGCTGGCATTCCTCACTCCCGAGATATGCCTCCTGAATTTTTATCCACCACATGAGGATATGGGACCAGCCCATTCCACATCTCTGCACCTCCTACCAGTCTGGATGAATGTGGTTTCTTTAATTCCACAGTTGTCAAACTTCCATTCAACTTCATTTCTGATGGTTCTGAGTGATGGTTGTTCTATATTTTAGTTGTAATTTTTAAAAAGATTTTATTTATTTATCTTTAGAGGGGAAGGTAAGGAGAGAGGGAGAGATATCAATGTATAATTGCCTCTCTTGTGTACCCTGCTGGGAACTGGCCTGCAACCCAGGCATGTGCCCTGACTGGGAATTGAACCACGGTTGTTTGGTTTGCAGGCCCACGCTCAACCCATTGAGCTACACCAGCCAGGGCAGTTATAATTTTGATATGGTTGTGCAAGGGGGTGAGCTCTGTTTACCTATGCCACCATTTTGACCAGAATTCTGTGTTACTATCAACACTTATACCTCTAAAGAGGAATCAAGTTCAGCACAAAAAATGCTTTACATATAGAATCAAGTCTAAAAGAAACTATGGTAGGAAGGGGACAAGTTTGAACTTAAATACGAAGTCTAAAATCACAAATCTATCACAGCACAAATCTATCACAGACAATATTTTACAGTGAAATACGCAAATAGGCCAGGCAGCTCAGAAACTAGTTCAGCTTTGCAGCAGATCGACAACTGTGGGAACATAACATCTTCATTACAGATAATCATGGAGATCATTTCAATGAAGTGTCCACAGGTAAACAGGACATTCTGAATGTATGATTCATTATGGCTCAGTTTTAGTCAAACTCATGAACTGTAAGGACCTGATACAACATAGATTATAATGTGATGATCAGTCCTGTTCTAACATTCTATAATAGTATTTCTCATAGAGCATGTAATGCTCATAGAGGCTATTTAGAAACTGATGGAGGCGTTTTGTTTGTTTTAAAACTGGTAGGTCATACCTGGAGCAGGTGAAGAATGCTAGCCTTCAATATATGGTAAAGTCCTCCGTGAAGAACTCTCTTATATTCCACCAAACTCCAAAGAACCCACATGCATTTATGTAAGTCCAATAAGCAAGCAATACAGTTTATAATTTTTTGAGCCTGGACTCTAACTCTGAGGTACAAATAAACACAAAGTATGTTTTGAACAGCTTTTAAGTGCACTAAACTTCTAAGAATGCAACCTCCAAATAAAATAAATCAAGGGCCAATTGAGTTTTGCACTATTCATAACCTAACTAAAATTTTGGAAATCTGTCACCAATGACAATGTTGCTCATGCATGAGAGTGAAGTCACTGACTCAACTCTACTCTGCATTTGTAGCTGCTGAAGTCTACTTATCCACAGGGGCAAGTGCCCCAGCTCCATAATCTACTGTGGTCATGCCTGAGCATTTATAGATTGCAATATGTATTACATTAATTTCTTCTTTATATGACAGAGCATTACATTGACTTAAAATACAATGTGTGTAGGTAGGTTGTATTACCTCTGAATTCATTTCAGGCAAGGAGAGGGGGTATAAACCGGCTATTATAAAAGGTGTGATGGAGTTGAGATCTGCTGCACCAAGTACTGAGAACATTATTCCCCAGTGTTGTTTGCCAAAGAAGTTTTACAAATAGAAACTTAAAGCTTAATTGAGTGGGATTTGGGGGAAGCTATGTGTAAAACTAGAAAAACAGTTGCCTTGGCAAGAAAATGGACAATCTATATTTGGAATTACAGATAACCTTAAAATAAAAATAAAACAAAATAAAATAATAAAATTTAAAACTCCTCTCCATGCTAAGCATTTAAAAACTTCCAGCCTTGTGATTTCATAGAATAGCATACAATGTAATAAACTGTATGATTATTTTACTGTAATGTGAACTGAAACCTTTTGATGGAGGTTAAAAAAAATCAAGTGTTTACTTTTTAAAAAATATATAAGTTGGTTGGGAGAGGCAACTATTAAAACAAACAGTAGTTGCAATTATGCAACTGAATATACCTCATGTGTAATGAATAATAATATTTCATAAAGGATAACATTTGCATACTACTTTATCTCAATAATTTCTCTAAGAACTGACATCTGAACAGGATGAATATGAATACTGATCATTTCTATCATCTTTTCTTACTGTTAAACTTTTAGACACCATATCTGAGACATTGTACAAGGAGACATAATTAATTTAAATGATCTGACATGACTATCAAATACCAGTTAAATCTAGACTGAGACACTTTATATAAGGGATTTTTTGGTGCATTAAAAAGCACCAAAGATCATAATCTCTTTTGCACCATTTTCTATATAAGATGCAAATATTACCTTTTAAGTCAAGCTTATTACCTTTTTCTAAAGTATAGTCAAGAACAATTAAGTTTTTTTGAGGATTTCCATGTTAAACAAGAATGGTAGTTTTGCTACTTAGAGCAAAATCCACTTTATATGGGAATCTAAGCATTAATAAAGATAAAAATTATGCTGCCAGAACATTCTGAATGACCACTGAGTTTTCTGTTGATTACAAAGAGAAATATGTATATCTTTTACATTTAAAAATTTATTAGTAATGCTGACTCAATTTCATGCCTTCTATGAGGGTTCACCATTTGCTTTGTCAAGTATAAAGGGCTTATGCATCTAGTTTTAATACTATTTAATATTAGTTAAAGTTATTGCTTAAAGATCTTCATTATGCCAGGTTTAGAAGCAAAGACCTTCAGATACAATTTTTAGAAAATATTGATCTTCCTATAGATACAAAATGCAATTTCAAATGGTGAAACCAAGTAAGGTCTACAGTGTAGTGAGAAGTAATGTACCAAAGTCAATTTCCAGGTTTTGACAGTACCCTGTACCTCCGAGTCACCAGTGGGGAAGGTGAGGGAAGAGCACACAGAATTCCTTGCAATATTTTTGCAACTTCCTATGAGTCTTATTTTTTTTAGAATAAAAGGTTAACATGAAAAGGTAACCCTAATATTTGGATACAGGTACGTTCTAGCAAGACATTCACATTGTAAATGTCTCCCTGAAAGTTTAAAAATACCATTCTTTGTTTAAATGGGGCCAGTTTAAAAAAAATACAGCTTTGTCAACTCAACAATCCAAGCCGTCTTCTTGAATGACTTCTTGAATGGAAACTACGTTTACACCTAATTCTGATATTTTTGACAAATAAATATTGTTCAGAATAAGGACAGAGGAGTTTCCTTGTAATACCCAATTTTCCTGAAGTTCATTAGGAAATTGAGAAAATTTATTTCACCATGTGTTTTTTTTCCAACTTACTAGTATATTTACTAAATATAGTACGGGAGCTATCTGAATAACCTCCATCAGTTATTAGCTGATCTTAAGATAGATCACTCCATGGGTAAAACAGTGCACTCTGCTTCAGGGGATCGCTGGGGAGAAGGGGGAGATGGCCTCTGTGCACACATGTTGAAGAGGTTCTGAAGGTTATATTTATGGGTGATTCTCAACCCTCAAGTCAAAACTATCCAAAGACACCTTCTCACTTCACTCTTCTCTTCAGCTTTAAAATCCCTTGATGGACACTCCCATGTTTTGAAAGTGCTTTAGAGTTACACCTATTCTGCCATCCCTCAGATAAAATATTACTTAAAGATATTAATTATTCTGTCTTATACATATTTGGAGGGCCCAGTTAGCTTAAAAAAAAGTTTATCTTGAAACAAGGTGGAGGGGAAAAATGATGTCGAGTGCTCTGCTTCAAAGTCAACAGAAGGTCAATAATTTCCTTAACTCTCATGTGTAAACCTAGAACCAAATACCTAATCATGTCACTGGCAAAATAAACAGAACTGAAAATATCAGTTCTCCTGTATGTGAAGTCTGACTTAACAGCACACCAGGAATTACTCTCACATTTAATTCAAACAGAGCAGCTCCTGTGAAACAATGAGTAAGACACATTCTTGAATATAACTCCTCATTTTTCTTAAACTGGCAGCTCTCTCTCATCAAGTTCAGCTATCAGGAACATCTCCTCCATTCTCAATGGTTCAGGAAGAAAAATTAATAACTCCAGAGGATGTGATCTAAAATATGGAAACTTGGTTTCTCTTAGTCAATAGCAGCTGTTTGATTAATCTCATTTGCTCCTGCACATGGGGAGCAGACCAATTTAATTCTTTTAAAGCATTAAAAAGGGACTGTTTCTCTCTATATATTCACCTTTGGCAAATTATTTTATCCTCAGGCTACACTCTTACCCTTTGTGGAGGGCACAGATAAGGTCTGGAAATGAAGTTTTGTGAAATCAAGTTGTTCTGCATCACAACGACAACTGTGTGCTTCCACGACGTGATCTGAGTTCTCATAATACCTTGAGAGTGGATGCTTCATCCTTATGCTGAAAATTTCCATGGCTGTGCGTTTCAGTCACAATTTTAAACCTTTCAAAATGTAGTTGCTCCCTTTGATATGAATGTATCATGTTCTCTGATGTAGGCTCATAGGTCCAACTAACTGAAAGCCTCAATTTGTGGGAAGAAGAAAAGCGAGGCTGGGGACACAGCACAAACGGTGTTTACGCCACTGAAGTTCTTTTGAAATGGAAAGGCTCTGCATGAAGAAGCGAGCAGTTATGCCACTGCCTCGCCAATTCCAGCGAGGAGCTCATCTTCAATGTGGTGTTCAACGTAGGTGGCAAAACTGTAATTTTTCCCTTTTTTGAAACTATTTTTTCTTCTTTTATTTTTGAAATTCTCATCTAAGCGACAGTTTCTTGTACTATAGTGACTCCTGCTGGGAGAGGTAAGTTGAAGTAGCTGAAGGTCTCTTACAGATATATCGACTCCCAGCCAGTAAAAAAGATGTCCTAAACGCAGGAGATGGAGTTAAACTGTTCCCCTACCTTGGACGCAATGGCTTCTTTCATCACTAAGAACAAACCCCTAGGTTTTACAATTGAGACTGAGAAACTAGTACAGTACTTGTACAATTTTTGATCTACAGCATCACGACGTGAAGCTGCAACAATTAGATGTAAAGGGTCCATTCATGAGGAATAACATCACTTTGACCCTTTGTGTTAGCTCCTACTGCTAATCTTTCCATAAGCGTGAACTTACTTTCAATTTGAAGAAGATGAAAAAGTCTTTTGCAAAACCCCAATACTGTTTTCTGATCTATGTACCTGAATGGAGGATCGTAGTCTTACCTCGTTTTTTTCCACTACAAGCCAAGCTACTTGTAATCCTTCCAAACCTTTAAAGGGGACCTCCCTTGTTAGCATCTCCCAGAGAACCTGGAACAAAAAGAAATGGAATTTTTATTCTCATACTTTATATTTTTGGCATATTACTGAAACTTTATCTAACGTTTAACTGCATCCAGTTACCAGACACAACCAATCCCATCTGTGGGAACTTGGACAAAACGTACATATTCATGCACAGAACTCCTTTCACATATTATACACATTTTTAAAAATAAAAATTCCAGTTTAGAAATCAGAATCTCTAGAGCCAGACTTAAAATTTTATGAAACCAATGGGCCTAAGTGATTTAACTTGATCTTGTAAGTTATTAAAATTCTCACATATTTCCATAAAAAATTAATTTTATATTTTATTAGTCAAAACTCTTTCTACCTGCAATCCCTGATAAATTTCTCTATAAAATCAATAATAATTGTGAATTCAACCACATTTGTAGAGGTTCAAAATTATCTCATCATAGAAAGAAATAATCCAGCCCCAAATCCAAATCACTAGCTAAACCATTTACCCCACAATGGTAGTACTTGCAAAATTGCAATATTTAGATTTTGTATTTAGGAGAAGTCTCACATGAGTTTGTCTAAGGAATTTATTTTCATCCACCTACAACATAATTTGCTAATACTATATTCTAAATGTAACAAATACTTTATATACACATACCGCTGAGTGTGTGTGTATGTATGTGAACTCATGTGTGTGTTCATCTCTCCGCAGCCTTGAGATCAGCATGATTAATAAATCTGTGTTGGCATGCCCAAAGAACGCAAATTGACTTGGGGAAGGCTGAAAACTGCCATTTTGGGTTTCACTTTAAACACTGAGTAATGGAGATTTTTCACACCCGGTTACTTTCTCTATTTATACAAGTGAGCATCAAAATTGGGTCTACTAATACTTTCTGAAGTGCAAAAACAATTATGTTTTTTATCAATAATAATAATAACTGATATCGTTGATTGATTGATTATATTCTTATACTGTTAAATACTCTACACATGCTATCAAGATTTATAACAATTCACTGGAGAGCTATTATTCTCATTTTATGGATGAGGAAGCTAAGTCTTAAGGAAGTTAAATAAACTTGCCTGAAGACACTCAGCTATCCAGTTGTCAAGTGGCAGATCTAGAATGAGAGCTTGCTATCTCACCCTGAAGGTCAAGGTCTTAACACCACCTAACTCTGGAGAAGGAAAAGCTGAAGCACAAGAGAGTTCATGGCAGAAACAAATTCAGCAGTTTTGACTTAGATTTCTCTGGTTCCAAAACCAGACACAAAAATAAGACCTTGCTAAATAAGAACGTGGACTGAAGACACACACTGCACTCAAGCAAATCCTATAAACCTTTAACTCTATACCACTATTTCCTCAGCCAATGCTATTTGAGGCGTACATGTTATTCGAGTCATACATAACTTGTTAAATGAATTCTGGCAAATATGAAGATAATTAGCAGTAAAAGCAGAAAAATTGGCAGATGCTGCTCAAGCAGAAGAAAAAAAAAAGTCACTGAAGCCTCTTTGGGCTTTTAATCAAGTGTGTAAGGTACTTCTCTCGAGGAGCTACTGAACAATTCCATTTGAGTAACAGAAGTGATTAGGAAAAGGTAAGGGATGTCCCAGAAGGGGACGGTTCTAGCGAACACTGTAAGTAAAGGAAGGATGAGACAGGTGAGCAATCACACCTGACACACTGCCTGCACAGGGGAGTGGGGAGGGGCACTGAGAGGGCTGAACAGGAAATAAAGCCCCTCAATTTGTTGCAATTACCACTCCCCTGGTGCTGGGGTTGGAGGTGGGGATGGGATACGAAGAGCAAGTAAATTAATGACTTGACATTCCTAAGCAGAATGGGAATAGTGAATTAGCCTCAAATAAATCAAATGCATCAGACCCAAAACGTTCAGGTGAACAGCCTCGCGCTGCACTCTCCTTGCCGAGTGTGGCGGGCGTGCACAATATATTGTGCGTGTCCACACATGAAGATCGATCGGGTTTTGTGAGGTAAAACACAAAACCAAAAGCTTAGGAGATAATACCAGAAAAAGATTTATGTCATTCTTTATTCCAAATATGCAGTTGGAAAATGTCCAAAATCTAATAAGATCCTAGTTATATTTCTCCGAGAGTTCTAACTCTGGAAACATAAGGCAGTTTCATTTCGCTCCCTCTCCATGAGTCAGAGCGCCACGACCGCTGAGGGAGCCGCACGGTGGAGGTTAGAGCGGTGGGTCAAGAATGGCGTCATTAACCATTTGGTTCTGAAGCCCAATGAGGTCTCTAGTTTAATTCCAGTATCAGCCATTTCCTGATTTCCTGTTATTAATTCACCAGATTCAAGAATGTAAAAAAGTAGATGGTATGAGATAGGACAACAGCTTTTTCTACACTAAACCCAATGACATGTAGCACAAAACAGTAAATCTGCGGAGGAAGTCATCTGGAGATCTAAAAATACATTCAACTATGCCTGAAAATATTGGTTATGGGCATGCAGGCCAAACACTGCGGTCTTTCCACCTAAAAGTATTTCCAACTTGTTTTATATTGAGACATCCTCACATTTAAACTGCTCACAGGGAAATTTTCTATTTTCAGTTTATGGAAGAGACCCTTGGGCAAGGCTGTGTACTTTTCCTGCCTTTTCTTCTACAGACAATGGAAAGGCACTAGCTGAGCTGGGCCTGCTCTGGAACGGGGCTCGCAGACAAGTGGGGCCGTGATGCTCCCTCATAAGCCACTCGATTTTCAAACCTGGTTTTGGCTGAGAAGTTTCCAAAAAGGTGATGCTTTCTGCATTGTCACCAGGATAGCTTTGTTTTCTGAGTGTTCTCACATGCCATTTCTTTCGATGATTTTTGCTTCCTTTAAGTCTTCTTTTTTGTGTGGGTAATATATTAAACACTCCTAGTTTGGTCCTTTTAGGAGAAGTCATCAGAAAGAGGTAGAAAAATCTCTTGTCTTACAAAATGGAGAGAGAAACAATTGCCTGCCTAGCAAAGTGTGCCAGCTTAGAAGGAAGGATCACAAGATCCATTCCTGGCATTTGCAGTCTATTTATTTTAGGGCTGGTTAGTCTTTCCATGTGTTAAGAAGCAATAGGATTAGCAAGATGGGGAGGGCTAGGGACTTTCAGAATAGCAGGGGCTAAATTCCTACAGCAAGTCTGAGAAAAATAAAACATCAAAAGCAAAAATACACTGGGATTTCTGGGGTGGTTTCCAAAACTGACACCTTTTAAAAATGGTCTTATGCATCTGTATGTGACTTCTCTGTGTGGGGCTCAATGTACAGAACAGAGTTTTAATAAATTATGGGATGATTTATGCAAAGAGATGCTCCTACTGAGAAATGAGTCTTGGCCACTCATGTATTTTTGAAAGGACACGGAAAGGCCTAAATGAAAAATTCTAAACAACCTCACTGCTTTCCTAGCTAGGTATCATTTTCCAAGTTTGTACACGACACACTTCTGACGCCAAACCAGTGTGGCCCTGACCGTGACTGTGCTGTCTTGCTCTGTTAGGTAACGCCTCCTTTGAACATGTGGTACTTTTTTGTTTTTAATAAAAATTGTGATTGTTTAAACAGAAAGCCTGTGGAAAGCAGGCCTTGTACTTTTTCTTTCTCTTGGTGTTTATCAAGAACAGAATGTGAGAAAGGGTCAAAATTAAATAAAATCCTGAATTTCCGCTTACAATTAAATTAGGTTTTGTGCACTCTTCTGAATGGAATTCTGCTTATATAGCCATGGGGTAAGAAGAGCCACCATTCTTGTCAACATAGTGTAAAACTGAAGCTGTTTCAAAAAATCAGGTTCACTGAAAAGGCATTTTTTGTTTTTGCCAGTTAAAGAACATGCTAACATGGACGTAAAATTGCTGTTCAAAGGCACGCGACTGAGACAAACAGGGTCTGGAGAGGAACAGCTGGTGTGGAAATGGAGGGCAACACTGGGAACTGGCCATAAAGTTTGTGGGAGCAAGTTAAGTTACTTCATCGAGCCATTTATTAGGCATTTGTCAAATCCCTCAAAACAAAACAAAGGTAGGATCAGTAAACAAGTGGGAAACCTAATTAACAAAGAGAACTGTTCAGGCCCACCTACTGAAAAGCAGCAGAGTCACTTAAAACAAAGCTTTTAACTAAGTTAAACTAAACATTTGCAGCTTCAGAAAGGTGATTCAAACTGTGTTTAATGTGAGGTGTCAATAGAAATGAGTGAAAAGGGTTTTAAACTAATACAGGAGAAAATACTGCACCTCCCCAGATAGAAGTCACCTCTCAACGTATTTTAAGGTTTACATGTGAAGAGGGATTTGTTTTTCTTGGTTATTGAAACTAAGATTCTACTTCAGCTAAGGAAAAGCAGGGGGGTGCATCTCCCACCAGAGTCCTCAGTAACTTTAAGGGTTTAGCAGAGGCAGTGTGAAGTTTGTTTTCACAAATGAAGCAATATTAAAACCAAAAGTTCACTCTATACAAAACTCACAGTTACTGTCTTTCAGGTCATAAACTCCTGAGATCGGGAAACTCTAAGAGTTGGAGAGTATTTTAAAAATAAAAGCACTGCAGGAGAACTTGAGGAGTGCTCAAATCAGCCTCAATAGTCTTAATTCATGCATACGTGCAAAATAATTTAAAAACTTCAACCACCTAAATATATGTAAATATACAGATAGGTATTGATATCTATTTATCTACGCAGGCAAGGGGAAGCAGTGAGAGCCGTGGTCTCCTGTGGGATTGCCCTGCACTGTCCTTTATCCGTGTTGCTCATCTTCCAACCCCCCTTGTTCCACAGAGGGGTCTGCAAAATGTGGCCTGCCGAAGAATGCAAACTAGGTCTAACATTTTAATTTCTATTTTATTTTCTTTTTTGTTCTAAGATTTTTAAAGGGTTGTAAAAAACGCAATAAAGACTATAAGTGGTCCTTAAAGTCTAAAATATTTACTATCTGGTCCTTTATAGATAAATTTTGCTGGCTCCTGTTCCACAGGATTAGATGAGACACGGGTTCAAGAAGCAGGCAAAGTCAAACTGAAATTACCCTAAATTGATGTCTAGCATGGTGCCTGACACAATAAATAGATTTTTGCCTAAAAATGAAGAAACAGGCAGAGTGCTGGCCAAGACAGAGGTGTAGGTAAAAATGCTTCGTTGCCTCACACAACCAAAAGAAGGATAACAACCAATTTAAAAACAATAAGCAACCAGAACCGCCAGAAAATCAAGCTGCACTGAACTCCAACAACCGAGAAGTTAAAGAAACATTCATCTGGACTGGTAGGAGGAGCAGAGACAGGCAGCTAGGTGGAGAGGACCTGCGGGAGGCTGCAGACTACTCAGGAGAGGTGGGACTGGCTGTCCTGAAACTAAAGACTCAAAATCTCTAGCTGTAAAACCCTGTGGAGGTTGCAAAGGCAGGAGAAACTCCCGGTCTCAGGAGAGTTTGTTGGAGGGACCCACGGGATCCTAGAACATATACAAACTCACCCACCTGGGAATCGGCACCTGAAAAGGCACAGTGCTCTTGTGGGAAGCATGGGAAGTGATAGAAAGTGGGGCTAGAGCGGAGTGAGCAAGTGGCACTGTCCCCTCTCTGACCCCTCCCCCACAGACAGCACCACAGTGTTGCCCTGCCCTGACGAGTATCTAAGACTCTGCCCCTTACAACATAACAGGTGCACAGAGACAAAGAAATATGACCCAAATGAAAAGAACAGACCACAACTCCAGAAAAAGAACTAAGTGACAAGGAGATAGACAATGTGTTGGATATAGAGTTCAAAACACTGGTAATCAGGATGCTCACAGAAATGACTGAGTTCAGTTGCAAAATGAAAGAAGAAATGAAGGCTATATAATGTAAAATAAAGGAAAATATACAGGGAACCAACAGTGAAGGGAAAGCAATCAGGACTCAAATCAATAATCTGGAACAGAAGGAAGAAATAAACATCCAACCAGAACAGAATGAAGAAATAAGAATCCAAAAAAATGAACAGAGGCTTAGGAGACTCTGGAACAACTTTAAGCATTCCAACATCTGAATCCTAGGTGCACCAGAAAGAGAATAGAAATAATAAGGAATTGAAAACTTAGTTGAAAATATAATGAAAGAGAACTTCTCCAACCTGGCAAAGGAAATAGACTTCCAGGGAAGTCCGGGAAGCCCAAAGAGTCCCAAAGAAGTTGGACCCGAGGAAGAACACACTAAGGCACATCATCATTAAGTTAACCCAAGATTAAAGTAAAGGAGAGAATCCTAAAAGCAGCAAGAGAAGAGAGTTACCTATAAAGGAGTGCCCATAAGATTATCAGCTGATTTCTCAAAAGAGACCTTACAGACAAGACAGTGCTGGAAAAAAGTGTTCAAAGTCATGAAAGGCAAAGACCTACATCCAAGATTACTCTGTCCAGCAAAGCTTTCATTTAGAATGGAAGGGCAGGTAAAGTGCTTCCCAGATAAGGTCAAGTTAAAGGAGTTCATCATCACCAAGCCATTATTATATGAAATGTTAAAGGGACTTATCTAAGAAATAGAAGATCAAAAACTATGAAGAGTAAAATGACAACAAACTTACAACTATCAACAACTGAACCTAAAAAACAAAAACAAAAACTAAGCAAACAACTAGAACATGAAAAGAATCACAAAAATGGAGATCACATGGAGGATTATCAGTGGAAAGGGGGAGGGAGAGAATGGGGAAAAAGGTACAGATAATAAGAAGCATAACTGGTGGGCATAAAATAGACAGGAGGAGGTTAAGAATAGTACAGAAAACAGAGATGCCAAAGAACTTTTGTGTATGACCCATGGACATGAACTAAGGTGGGGGAATGCTGGAGGGTGGAGGGGGGGCTACAGGGCAGAGTGGGGATAAAGGGGAGAAAAAATTAAGACAACTGTAATAGCATAATCAATAAAATATACTTGAAAAAATGAAGGAACTGTAGATGAGTGGCTAAAACAACTATGGTATATTTGCACAAGGGAATACTACTCGGCCGTAAAACAGAAGAAAATTTTACCCTTTGCAACAGCATGGGTGTACCTGGAGAACACTATGCTAAGTGAAATAAGTCACTCAGAGAAAGGCAAATACCATATGATCTCACTCACATGTGGAATCTAATGAATACACTGAACTAACCACCGAAATAGAGACAGACTCATAGAGAGCAGGCTGACAGTTAAGAGGGGTTTGTGTGTGTGGGGGTGTTGATGGATCAGGCAAAAAGAGAAAGAACTCATGGACATGAACAACAGTGTGGTAATTGCAGGGGGGAGGAAAGGGGTTGGTGGAGGTAGAAGGGAGTATAGAGGGATAAATGGTCATGCAAAAAGTACACTCAAAGATAAAAATTTTAAAAAGATATAATAAAATTATGACAATATGCACAAAAAATGAAGGAATATAACTTCATAAAAGAAAATAATCTCACAAAAAGTCTTAAACTGCAACAAATTTCCCCATTTCAGACAAATCCCTAGCAAGAGATTTGTAAGATGGTCAGAATGAAATAACTTTTGACTTAGGGATCAGTTTCAGAATCTGGTCTCTTCAGGAACTTACGGGTTTTTCCCACTTCCTTTAATGAGAATTATTTGATCACTGTTTATAATGGGTTATAGCCTTCATTCTTAGAAACACACAGAACCAAGGGAAAGTAGGTATTTGGCCTGATGCTACTATTGTCTTCCAACCTTGATAATTCTAGCCTTTGTCCAAAATGTGTATTTCATTCTTGAAATGATTTTTTCCAACTGCCAACAAACTTTATCACCATATTAAATTAATTTGGTATTTATCAGATGTATTGTGATTTAGAAAAAGCTAGCCAACTGAAACAAGCCTAAAACATAACTAGTGAAGCTGGCATTTAAGCACCTAGAAACCAATGAACTCTAAAGTAAAACAAATGAGTTTGACAACTTGGTCTCCTCTTGTGCCTTCAGCTATTGCTTTCATTTGAAAACAGAAGTTCAGGAAGAAGCATGTTGATTTGGCCTGAAATTTGTCTGCATCTTTTCCCATTATTATGAAAACATCATTTTAAGAAGTAATAATATAAATGGAGAAAGCAGTATAATTGAGAGATGAGATGTGAAGACAGGGAGTTCCAAATACTATTTTGGAATTTTTAAAGGATACACAACATTTTTAGGGATAATGAACTTAACCTCAAAAAAAGGCAACAAACGAATTCCTTCACCACCAAAGAACCACCCTGCCCATCTTCCCCCCTGTACCCCACTACTTCTACCATTCTTCCCACTTCTTTCTATCTGCTAATTCAGATATAATTTATTCCCCAATCTGAACCTCCTCCCACCCCTAGAATCTTCTGCTCCTTAGCTGATTCATTCCTACGGTTTCTCTTCCTTGAGCATTCCCCCTACTCCTAGATTATTCTGTTCTGGTAACTGTGTGGTTCTGCTGTTATGCTCGATACCAAATTCATGTTTCAGGTAGTCAGTACTACTTTCTAAGACTTGCCGTAGACACAAACAAGGCCATGTGCTAAACACTAAGTACGTTTTCTCCTGTACTTTGCAGAAACTCACTGATCAGTTTAATGGTTGGCACTCAAATATTTCCTGGTAATCAACAGGCTGTATTTGGCAGATCTATTACCGGTTTTTAAATAGCTCATTACAATGAAGTCCAGTTCCAAATAAGCCACTCTACCACTGACGTAGAGACATATTCTACAGTCATATGTCCACCCAGGAAAGCACTCTGCACAGGACTGCATCAGGCCCAACAGCAGTTTAGGTTCCATCTAAGTTGCCTCCTAGAAATGGCATTGGTTTCTTTCCAACACAGGACATAATAGCTCCAATGCATAAAAGTGATCCAAGAAAACGTAATTGCCAAGTGCTCTCTCTGCTGCTGTGGCTCCGGGTGTTCCACCAGAAACAACATCATTGTCTTAAAACTGCGTTCAATTGTTGCATCCTGCTTCTGTAGGTTGTTTACTTTTTGCATTTGTTTTAGCAAGCAAAAAATGAGAAATGAACTCACCACCCCATAGGAATATGTGTCACAAGTTTCAGAGACAGGGAGACTTTGGATAACTTCTGGAGCCATCCACGGGAAAGTTCCAACCAAGGACATGTGTGTTGTGTGATTATGGAACCGAGAGGCACCAAAATCACAGATCTGAGAAAATAGAAATAGGTAGCAACTTTATAATTAATGACGAATAAAGGACACAGTCATAAAAAGCTACATCTAAAGTTAACAATTTTTTAAAAAAATTAAAAGAAATAGACCTACCTTCAATACTCCATCAGCAGCTATAACAACTAAAAAAAAAGATAAAATATAAATTATGACAATCATCTCCTTAGAGTTATACTGAAAAAAATCATGAAGTTCTATTTCTGTCTTCTATATGACATCATGACAAGTAAAATCAAAGTAGTTACTACATGGAAGATTTTGAAAAAAAGGAGCTGACATTTAAACAACTAATTCCATGGGGTGCTTAAAAAGGTTTCCAAAAGATTTATTTAAGTCAAATGTAGCTGTCCAGCAAAAAGACATAGATTAGTAGT
This sequence comes from Artibeus jamaicensis, assembly GCF_021234435.1. Lineage (NCBI taxonomy): Eukaryota > Metazoa > Chordata > Mammalia > Chiroptera > Phyllostomidae > Artibeus > Artibeus jamaicensis. Next base: position 10,928,858 of record NW_026521814.1, on the reverse strand, counting down.
AGTTAGGAGAACCAAATTTTAACTTGGATTCTACCACTAGACTGCCAACATGATACTGCAGACGTAGTTAGCATTATTACTTCATGGCATAGGTGTTTTTTCCTCACTATTGAAGAGTAATTTTCTTGAAGGCAGTGACAATATTTATTCATTCACTTATTCATACATTCATTCATTTAACAAATATTTACTGAGCAAGGCCATGTATTACATTCTGGAAGAAAAAGGTGAGCAACACTGGCATTGTCTCATCTCTGTGCTTTTGGAGTTTACAGTCTAATGGGTGAGACAATCAAACACACATCCATAATAAAGTGTAATAAATTCCATGGTGAGAGACATGGAAATTGCTGTGGAACTAATAAGCAGGGTGATCTAAGCCTAAGGAAGTCAGAGGAAGTTTCCTGGAAGACATGATGCTTAAGCTAAGACTTGAAATCCAAACAGATTAACCAGAAATTGGAGAGCTGGGGGAGAAAAAGTAGTTTCCTCAGCAGAAGGAAGAGCCTTGCAAAAGGTCAGCAGAGAAATTGGCACGCAAATTTGGAAGACATGGGCCAGCTCCAGATGAGCCTTTGGGAGAAATGGAAAGCCACTGAATGATTTTTAGCAAAGAAATGAATGGTCAAAAGTGCAGCGGGGAGAGTACATTGGGGAAGAACCGAACTAGAGGTGAAGAGATCGCTATGGGTGCCAGGTGTAGTCCAAGAGAGAGAGGAGGATGCCTGGAGCAAGGCTGTGGCAGAGCACAGGGGAGAAGTGGACCAAAGTCAAGAAACATGTAGGAGACAGAATCAGCTTGGCCAGAAAAACGGGCATGGAGGGAGAAGAACTCTAGGATGACATCGAATAAGGAGGTGTTCTGGCATAACAGTTAGAGCTGGAGCTCTGGGATTGGACTGTAATTTCCTTTCATCTAATCCCTGGCTTACCCAACTGGTATTGCCACTCCCTGAGAAAGGGAGTGCAAGAATTTTTTTTTAGGAGGCAGAGAGAAGATGAAAAGATCAACTTGGACTCAATACATGTTAGGGTCATACAAACTGTCTGTGTGGCCATGTCTGGTAAGCAGACAGCTGTGTCGTTTTGAAGCTGGGATCTGGTGGGAGTGTTACTATATAGGTGGGGCTTTCATGGGAGAGGGTGAAAACATAGAGGGAGCGAGGACAAGACCCCTGACAACTGACAGTTTTCAGAGTTTCTTCTGTAAGCCACACACAGTGCCTTGAATGTGGCAGATGATCAATACTTACTAGCTGTTACTAATACCCTTGATAATGGAGGGAAAATAATCTTTGCATGATCTAATATATAGAAACAGGCGAAGGGTAAATGTGATACTATCTACAGACTATAAACTATTTCAAATGAGAAATATAAATATCATTAACACTATATTCAGGTATTAAAAAAATCCCTCTTCCTTTTTCTCATTATAAAAGTGGCCATTTTTAAATATCTAAGATTATAAAGATATATAACACTGAAAATAAGAATCTTATTATTCCCTCTCCCAGAAAAAATTGTTGAAATAGGTCTATATTGTTTTGATGTGTTCATGTTTTCCCATCAAATAACTACACAAATTGTAGTTTTAAAAAAATGGGGACAGTATCCATTGTTATTTAGTTTTTATAGTGACAGCATGAGAAAAAATCCATAATTTCATCATTCTCCTCTCATGAAATATTTAGGATATAGAAATAAAGCAGGTTAAAAGGAAAGAAGTCAACTAACTTGTTTAGATAGAAATTCTGAGCACAAACTGAAAATTTACAAAGCCATCAAACTCTAAAACTTCCTACAAGGTTCTAGATGATTTTTTAATGACTTCCTGTTGGCCAACTATACATCAAAAGTGTTTAGTTCCTGAAAGTTTATGTCTAAGAAGAGCCAGAGGATAAGTGATGACCTAGAAAAGGACAGAACAATGAGCCAGAGCCAACCGGCCAGGGCCAGGCTGGTGGTCCAACCTGACTACTGAGGAGGGGCAGCTGCCAACAACTGCCCTGTCTCCCCACCACGAGCCCCCGGGCGCTGAGTACGAGCAAGGGCAGCTGGTCAGTTCCCCACTCCTCTCTCTCCACTTACCATGCCCACCCATTCTAAGGATAGCAGTACTAGTATATGCCCATTTTAACTACAGTGATTTAAAGATTTCCTAAAAATAAATAGCTCTCTTCCCTGTGACTTAGAAGAATCACTTAGAAAGCATGTAAATAATTAAATGAGAGCATGTAACCGAACTGATAGCAAGGTTCTTTTTTTTAAGTAGCAAACTCCGATGTTTACTTCAGCTAGCGCTGGCTGGCAAAATAATCCCACTGCCTTTTTCCATTAACTTTCAAGTGACGTGATGGAAGAGGCATCCTGTTATCACTCCTACTTGAAGGTAACGTCTAATCCTGCGAGTCATTTTAAAATGTTCTCTCTCTCCAAACTATACAGTATCATAAATAAAGTTTAGAAAGTACTGAAGGAGAGAAGAAAGAAAAAAAAGGCTTTAATTCCCAAACTCCTAAACGTGCTGATCAGTTTGGGGCACCACTCCAGGTAATGTGACTGACATAAAAAATTTACACCAAATAATTCAGAAGTAACAAGAACAAAACTGAAATCTGCGAGTACAGAGAACCATCTAAAAATAGGAGACCAGAAATACATGTCTGCGTGCTTTGATCTGGCAAGACCTCTTGTAGAAAATGATTCTAAAAATATAATTAAGGAGGTGTTGAAAAATTTTGCTGGAAAGTATTAAGCTCAACATTTTTAATCACAGAAAAAAATGTAAACAACCCAAATATCCACACTCTGTGCTATTCATACAGTGAAATACTATGTAGCCTCTTGAAATAATATGGAGAAGTTTGATATTTATTAACAGTGGAAAGATTTTCTTGGTGCCAGTGGTTAGTCAAAAAAGCACGTTACAAAAGACATGGAAAGCATGATGCTTATTTCTATAAACAGGTGCGAGTGTTTGGTAATAAAACAGGGGAAATGAAAACATTTGGCTACATTACCATTTCTTGATTTGAGGTCTCTGTGGATCACCTTGACTGGAGCTTCCATGTGCAAATAGTGCATCCCTTTTTATACAAGAGGGAAGAAAAGCGTATCAATATTACTTTTCAACATTGTATCAATATTATCTTCCTATTTTAAACATCAGTAATACCATTCATAATTTGCAAAGGGCTCAATAAAATAGAGACAAGATGTGCCTACATTAGGAAAGATAAGACAGAGAGAAGATATGTCTACAGAAGGAAAATATATATGCTAGGGAAAACTGTGCTTTAATCTCTTAGAAGTTGGAATTTGATTGTGGGTAAAGCTAGCTTCTTACAATACCTAATATGGACACCTGGATTTTCTGCAGTCTGCATGACAATAGCACAGTTACAATGGGAAGAATTGCTCCAATGACTAAGGTATTCCACGACCAACTGCCTTCTGAGTTGGTAAGTTCTGACCGAGGTGTTCGCGTTTTACGTGGACGTCTGCAGCCCCCCAGTTAGTTGCAGCTTCACTTATTTTCTCAGGGCTCATTCCAGTGAGACCCTGGGAGTGGAGGTGGGGTCAGGGCCAAAGAACTGACTGGATTCATTAGCTGTGGTTGCTAAAGGATTTTATGATCCTTGGATAGAAAAAATATATTGTAGCTACAAAATATTTTATTCTTTTTACAACAATAAGTCTTTGAGATAACCTTTATTTATAGGCACTCTGAAATTCTCTCCAACATGTTTAGAATATAAATCAAGTTACTTCAGTAAGTTAGATGCATATAAACTGGGTAGAGTTTTATTATTTTGAATAAAAATTATGCTTTGCAAGACACACATTTCACCCTTACCCCTGCAGTAGTGTTTGAAAAGAAGTGTCTGATTCTTTTTTTGCACTTATGTACTGCCTACCCCCTTAGAATAAAGAAACAGAAATTTCCTACTGTAAATTTCCTCTCTCTTCACTTCTCACACTGTCTTTTCTAAATAGTAAAAGAAATAGCCCCCACTCCTTCCAAATCAGACAGGCTCTTTTTAAAACTAAATTATTCATTAAACACCATTTAATAACTAGGGTTTGGTTCTCTTTTAAGTACACAAAAATTTCAATTTTATAAAGACTAATTGTAAAATAACTTATTATTTTCTACTATTCTGATTATTACATTTTGAAGAATCATGAAAAGAACAAAGAATATAAGATGATATAAAGTCCTGCTATACAAAGATATTCCTGAAAGGAGTCAACTTAACAAAAGTATTAATAATTTAAATGATCTTAAGCCCTGGCTGGTGTAGCTCAGTGGATCGAGCGTGGGCCTGGGAACCAGACGATCGCAGTTCGATTCCCAGTCAGGGCACATGCCTGGGTTGCAGGCCAGTTCCCAGCAGGGGACGCAAGAGAGGCAACCATACATTGATATTTCTCTCCCTCTCTCCTTTCCCTCCCCTCTAAAGATAAATAAAATCTAAAAAAAAAATTTTTAATGATCTTAAACAAGATGTAATTGGGATAGAGGAAATCTTCTAATATGAAGTTCTGCATACTACAAACTGAAAATTCAACTACAACTTGGGTAACTTTTAATAATTTTTATGATTGAATTTCATAGTTATCTCTCTCTTGCTGTAAGAACCAAATTCCTGAATTATTTATTTTTTTTCAGGTAGAACTGGTTTATAATTACTATTAGAGGTAGAGCTAGATAATTTCTATACTGGTGACAAGTAAGGACTTCAGAAAAACAATACTCAAGTACAAAAGCTTTTAAATATGAGCACTTTTTCCCTCATGGCAGATATTACGAGAAACAGCATGAATTATTGGTGTATACTGCACGGCATACACTTACAGAACACTCAGTGTTCATAAACACAGTAGTAATCACAATCACATAAAATTCTATTTAGCTTGTTTTTATAGAGCCATCTCTATAAAATTCTGCCTTATTTTATTGCAAACAATTAAGAAGGCTGAAAAGTACCTTCATCAGTTTTTAAGAATTCAGGGTTTTGACTGGTGTCATTTGGGAAAGATCTGGCATCAAAGATGACCATTTGAGACAGGATGCAGGCTTATTTGCTCCAATTGTTCCCCTTACATGCTGCTGATTGACTCGCAAACTTTCAGATATACTTGCTGGCCTGCCTTCCTCCACTCCTCTCTCTACCCAGAAAGAGGAGAATCTTTTTGGTTTTAGGAGGTATTTTCTCTGCAGTGATGTTAAGCAGTGTCTAGGTCAAAATGTATGAACCAATTCTTACTTGAAATTAGTTATTCATTCTTTGATTTCTCAATATCTTGTTGCTACACTGGCTTCAGTCCTGGTCACAATGAAGAGTACATAGCTAAATTCATAATGGAATCAACGAAAATCAAACCTTTTAATTTAATCTGCAAGTTCTACACACAGCTTTGTCAGAGAGGGTCGAAGTCATTCCAAGAGCATTGATTTCTTCTCCCTTTTATAGGCCATTTTAAATATGAAGTATTGTAACTATAAACAAACAATGCCCCCCTTTACTTACCCTTGGCTAAACACATCAGCAGTTGCCTTTCAGGTCAATTCACCAGTCACAAAAACATGGTCTTATTACTTTGAAGTTTCGGACACTACCCCTTGGTCTACCCCCATTCTCTCCATTTCTATTCTTTGCCTCTGGTTCCAGTTTGCTACTTAGTCTGTTTCCTCTCTTCTTTGTCCTCCTGATACAGAGTGCCAGCAGTCTTGAGAAACCCCAGGACTGACTGAGCTGATCTGCAGCCAAGGGACTCGCCCTCAGACAGGGACAGTGCAGGGAAAGAGGCGGGGAGGGGCAGGTTGCGGGCTGGGGGCCCAGCAAACTTAAGTAGACTGTGCACAGCAGGAACCAGAGTGACTGATGCCAGCTGATTTATTTGCTGTCTGTCCATCCTAAGTGCCGTTAAACAATAACATAGGTGTTATCGGCAGAGCACCCTAAGTGCAAATGTCTGTAAGTGGAGGTGTTTTCAGCGGAGGGCTGCTTGTGTACATATTTGCATTACATCAGCGTATTTCCGCAGAACTGCAGGCAGTTCCCAACAACAGTGCATCACTTGGCTTACAAACAGGTGGTCCCCATGGACTACTGACGCACAGAGAAGTGACTCTGATGTTGCATGGAAATATCTTGAAGAATGTGAAATTTTAAGGCTGATTTGAGATGCCTGATGCATGAACACACAATTAAGTTAATTAACACAGCCAAAGCCTTAAGTGCACCATCCTAAACATAGAGTTTATTATTCTTATACGATAATGAAGTGCCATCATTCAGCAGCAGAATTTAGCATGAATCTTTACCAAAAAAAATTCACTTCCTTTAGTTGAAGAATTTGGCAGGTGTTGATGAAACTTAAAACAGACAAGATAATTCCCCAAAGAAAAGGCTATTACTTTTGGAATTCACTGTAAGACTTCCCAGTGAAAGCAAAGTAGGAGCTGCCCTCCTTAATGAATTTTAAATATCCTTCTATTTGCTTCTTAAAGAGATGCTCATATAAAGTCTGGACTAGTGAAACGTAAAGCAATTCATTGCCCAAGTTGTATTTGGACACACTTGCTTTCTAGTGGTCGCTAGTCCAAATGTAACTATCAGTGTTCACTGTTTAGATTATGCTGTTTCCAAAGCAACTTTGACAGTTATAAATACAATTCAGAAATGTTCAGCTAGGAAAATGGAAAAAAAGATAAAAATAAATGGAATTTAAATTGCTTTAGAAAGCATTAGTCTATGCAGGAATTGGTGAGGGAAGTAGAACTGGGCACCTTGTTTAGGGATTTTGTGTATTAAAATGTTTTATTTCCAAGAGTGGTTTCCAAGTTTACATTAAATATAATATAAAATCTGAATTGCTTGTACATAGTAGGAAAAGTAAATTTTTTCAAGTGGTTACTATATTTAGTTTATTATTATGTATATAAAATGAATAGAACAAATCCTACAAAAATCATGTTTTCTGGATACTGAATCTAAGTAGAGACTTGCAGAGCAGTAACAGAATTATGATTTTTCTGCTTAATGTGTCAAGGAAGCTGGTACAAAGTGTAAAAACGGCGTCCTGGTTTTGTTGGAACTTGGTTTTAGGGAATGAAATAGGTTAAAAAAAGGAAAGAGAAAAGAACACGTGAGTGGAAAGACAATGACCTAAAATTTTATCTGTATGGTTAAGTTGTAGAATTCCTGCTACTTTTGGTTTGAGGAAAGAAGAACATCTAAAAGACACAGAATAACAAATCTCGTGACTTCAGTCACCATGGCCCAATAGGGAACTGCTCCCCACCAACTGTGCACCATTAGTATTACCTTTGGCTACGTCAGTGGCCCAGGTCATAATGTGATCCATGTCCATCTCTTCACTTCTGTTACTGTTAATGTAATCATACAGGGATCCCAGAGAGGCATATTCTGGTTTTAATGGAAAGATAAACATATCATTAAAACTAAACAAGACTTTATATTTTCATTGGGAAGATAACAGAAGACATCAAAATTATACAAAATTGTTCCATGTTTTGGTTTCTAAAAGTTAGTGTTATCCTGGAAAGAAAACTGTCGAAAAGAAGCACTAACCACGTGAATAGTAAAACCATGGCCAAGAATAAAATCAAAAGCCATTTACATGGAACTCAGAAACACAAAGAGGTGCTGGAAGAACGTATTTGAAACAAAGGCAGGTATATAAACAGGCATTTCTTTTGATATTATTATTCTTATGAGCTAGATAAGATTAAACACAGTCAGGAAAGTTCTCATGACAATGTAAACAAATCAACCTTCTTGCACCAGAATTTGGAACAGCCCTTAAAGTTTAGCACAAATGGCCAAGAAAGTAAGAAAGTGCCCTAAAAAATGGCTTTGAGTTATAAATTACATACAAGATTCATTCATGATTAATGTACAATATGATGACTTTTGGTAAATTTACTGGGTGAATAGTCACAACCGCCACCCAATTTTAGAACCATTCCCTCATCCTGAAGAGCTCCCGGGGCCCCTGCAGTTAATCACCACCCCACCACCTGCTTTCTCTCTGCAACTCTGCTCTCTCTGTGCCGTTTCTGGAAAGGTCAAATAAATGGAATCTTACAGTGTGTGGCCTTTACGTCTGACTTCCTTCTCTTCACATAATATTTATAAGGTTCACTTATAGAGAAGTATCACTAAGTATGAGCATTTCATTCCTTTTTACCGGGGACTAATATTCCCTTGTATGGATTTACCACATTTGGTTTATTCATTACCACTTCATAGACATTTGGATCATTCAGAGTTTTTGGCCATTATGAATAATGTTGCTATGAACATTCATGTAAATGTCTTTGTGTGGAAATGTGTTTTCATTTCTCTTAAGTAGGTTCCTGGGGGTGGGATTCTGGGCCCTACAGTAAGTTTAACTTTTTAGGAAACTGTCAGAGTGCTTTCTAAAGAAGTTGTACCATTTTATATTCCTGCCAGTAATGCAGGGGGTTCAGTTTCTCCACGTTCCCAACACTTGGTGTAGTCTGTGGTTTTGATTACAGCGTTACAGTGGATCTAATTCTAGTGCTATTTCATGTTTTAAATTTGTATTTTCCTAGCAACCAACTCAGCTGAGCATCTTTGCATGTGTCTATTAGTTGCTTGTATATATCCACAGACAAAATGTCTATTTAAATTGCTTGCCCATTTTTAAACTGGGTTGTTTGATTAATATTGAGTCCTAAGAGTTCTTTAATTATTCTGGATGCAAGTCATTTATCAGATTTGTGAGGTGAAAATATTTTCTTTCACTGTTATTTGTCTTTTCATTCTTTTATAACTTCCAAGGAGCAGAAGTTCTTAATTTTGACAAAGCCAAATTTATCAGCTTTTCTTTTCTGGATTGTGATTTTGGTGTCATATCCAAATAGCTTTTGTCTAACCCAAAGGTATGAATATTTTCTTTTTTTCTTCTAAGAGGTTTATGTTTAGGTGGGTTTTTAAAGATTTTTTATTATTTATTTACCTTTAGAGGGGAAGGGAAGGAGAGAAGGAGAGAAACATCAATGTGTGGTTGCCTCTTGTGAATCCTCTGCAGGGAACTGGCCTGCAACCCAGGCATGTGCCCTGACTGGGAATCGAACCCCGATTTGTGTGGTTCCCAGGCCCGCACTCAATCCACTGAGCTATGCCAGCCAGGGTGGTTTATTTTTAGTTTTAGTCTTAGTTTTCCCTCCTGCACTTGAGTTGACCACCCATTTTGAGTGCATTTTTGTGTATAGTTTGAGGTGAGTGTCTAAGATAATTTTTATGTGTAGATTTCTAATGATCCCAACACAATTTGTTGAAATGACTATCCCTTACCCTGTCTTGGCACTTTTATTGAAAACCAACTGATGATCAATGTAAGGGGTTTTTTTTTGTCCTAAGATCTTAATTTTGTTCCATTGATCTATATGCCTATCTTTGTTCCAATAATGTACTATGTCGTTACTGAAGATTTATAATAAGTTTTAAACTGAGGCAGTCAAGTACTCAAACTTAGCTCTTTCTTAAAACTGACTTGGTTATTGTAGGTCTTTTGCATTTCCATGTGAATTTTAGGACCAACTTGTCAATTTCTGACAAAAATTCTGCTGGGATTTCTATAGGAATTATTTAGAATTTATAAATCAATTTGGGGAGATCTGCCACCTTGACAATAGCAAGTCTTTCAAACCATGAACACATGCTGTCTCTACACTATTGAGATATTTATTTTTCTTTTAGCACTGTGTTATACTTTTCATGTACAAATCTTACACTTCTTTTGTTAAATTTATACCCAACTAGATTTTATTCTTTTTGATACTACTATAAATACAACAGTTTCTTAATTTAATTTTTAGATTGTTCATTCCCAGTAAACAGAAATATAATAGATTTCTAATATTTATCTTGCTAAATATGTTTAAAAGTTTTAGTAGTTTTTTTTCATGTGAATTCCTTGAGATTTTCTACATAGAGAATCATGTCGTATAAGACAGTTTTACTTCTTCCTTACCAATCTGGACACTTTTTATTTTCTTCTTCTTGCCTGACTGTAATGTTGAACAGATGTGGCAAGAGCAGAACCTCACTGCCTTGTTCCTAATCTTAGTGGGGGACACATTCATTTCCACCATTAAGTATGTCATCAGTTGTGTGTTTTTGTAGATGCTATTAATCAAGTTGAGGAAAGTCCCTTCTACTCCTAGTCTATTCAGATTTCTTATTATAAATTGGTGTTATAGAATGCCAAAAGGTTTTTTCCCTTTTATGCTAATACATATTATGCTGGCTTTCATTAATTGATTTTAAATGTTAAACCAACCTTGTATTTCTGGGATAAATTCCATTTAGTCATGGTGTATAATTTTTTCCATTGATGGCTGGATTTAGTTTGCTAATGACAATAACATTGTAGTTGAGGATTTTGTATGTGTTCATGAAGGAATTTGTTCTACAGTTTTCTGATTATCTTTTTGTCTGGCTTTCGTATTAGGCTGACACTGGCCTTTTAGAACGAGCTGGTAAGTATTCCTCCCTCCCCTAACTTTCTGAAAGAGTCTGCATGGGAGAAATTGGTGTTACTACTTCTTTCTTCTGTAAACAGTTGATAGAATTTACCAGTGCAGTCATCTGGGGCTGGGCTCTTACTGTGGAGACAACTGAAAATCACTGATTTAAATTTTTTTCTTTGTTATAGGTCTACTCAAACTTCGTTTCTTCTTAAATCAGTTTTCATAATTTGTATTATTTTTAAAATTCACTCACTGCATCTAAATTGTCTAATTTGTTGGCATAGAGTTGGTCGTAATATCCCCTTAGAATCCTTTTAAATTCCTGTGGGGCCCACAGTGCTGTCCTCTCTTTTGTTCCTGATTTTGGTGATTTGAATCTTCTCTCTTTTTTCTTGGTCAGTATAGCTAAAGGTTTGTCAGTTTTATTGATCTCTTCAAAGATCAATTTTTATTTTCATTGATTTTCTCTGTTATTTTTTCTCTTTTCTGTTTTATCGTGTTCTGCTCTAATCTTTATTTCCTTTCATTGGTTTGCTTTGGGTTTATTTTGTATTTTTGTAGTTTCCTAAGGTGATCAATTTCAGACCTTTCTTTTTTACCATAGCTGTGTCAAGATACACATTTCCCTCTATCTGCACTGTACAATTTTTAATACACTACATTTTCATTTTCTCTCTGTCCAAGTATCTTTAAATCCATTATGATTTCTTCTTTACCTCACTGGGTATTTAGAAGTGTGTTATGGAATTTCCAAATATTTGGGGATTTTCCAGATTTCTTTCTGGCATTGATTTCTAACTTAATTCCACCGTGGTTGGAGAATATATATTGTATTGTTTCAATCCTTTTCAATGTAATAAGATTTACTTTGTGGCCTAACTTACGATGTGTCCTGAAGATTGTCCCATGTTCACCTGAAAAGATCTGTATTCTTGGCTGGTTGGTGTGTTCCGTACATGTGAGTTAGCCACCACCGGTTCAGTGTCAAGTCTTCCTTATCCCTTGTAATTTTTTTTTGGTTGAGTACTACCAGTTATTGACAGTGGGGCACAGAAGCCAGTTGAATTGCTTATTTCTCCTTCAAATTCTGTCAGTTTTTACTTCATGTTCTTTGAGGACTTGTGTTAGGCATGCACATTTATAACTGCTATATCTTCCTGATGTATTGATCTTTTTAACAGGATACAACAACTCTTGTCTCTAGAAACAAGAGACGTTTTTTTAAAATCCTCACCCAAGGATATGTTTTATTGTTTTTTGGGGGGGAGGGGTAGGAGGGAGAGAGAGAGAGAGAGAGAGATCAGTTGCCTCCAGTATGCACTCTGACCTGGGATGGAACCTGCAACCTAGGTATGTTCCCTGGCCGGTAACCAAACCCTTAACCTTTTGGTGTGTGGGATAATGCTCCAACCAATTTATCCACCTGGCCATGGTGACATAGTTCTTTTTTTTAAGTCTCTGTTGTCTGAAATTAATATAATAATTCCACTTCTCTCATGGTTATTGTTTGCATGGCATTTGTTTTTCTATCCTCTTGCTTTTGTATTGATATCTTTCAACCTAAGATGTGTCTCTTATAGGCAGTATGTAGTTGCTTCTAAAATGCAGTCTGACAATCTCTCTTGATTGGGGTGTTTAGATTCTTCCCATTCAACTAACTGTTGATATGTCGGGCTTCTGTTTGCCATCTCTTTCTACATATCTCCTGCCCTCAATCCTCTATTCCTTCTTCCGTGTTAATATTTTTAATTTGTCATTTTAATTCCTTGGCTGAGTTTTTACTATTCTTCTTGAGTAGACTTTCTTGGTAGTGGCTCAAGGAATTATAAAATCCATCTTAATTTAGCACAATCTACTGTAGGTTAATATTCTTAATTACAGTAGAATATAGAAACCTTTCTTCAAATGAGTTCAATTCCCTCCTTCGTTCCTTGGGCTATTACTGTAATATGTACCTATGTATGTTTCAAAGCTAACAGTGTTCTAATTATTGCTTTATACAATCTCATGTTTCCAATTATGTTAAGAAAATGAGAGCAAATATAATATGGAGCCATTTATATAACCCATATATTTGTCATTTCCAATACCTTTTATTTCTTCCCATGGATCTGAATGGCTATCTGTTGGCATTTTGTTCAGCCTGAAGGACTTGCTTCATTTAGTATTTCTTGTAAGGCCGGACCACTGGCAACAGTTCTTTCATTCTTTATCCAAGAATGTCTTTATTTTGAGCTAATTGTTAAAAAATAATTTTGCTGGATACAGTTTTTTCTTTCAGTCCTTTAAATGTCTACAATGCCTTCACTGTTGTAGACGAGAGCCAGTCATTAATCATACTGTCATTCTCTTGTACATGAGAAGTTGGTTTTTTCTTGCTATTTTCAATTTGGCTTTATCAAGAGTTTGACTACGACGTGTCTAGGTGTACATTCTTTTGCCTTTATCCTACTTGGAATCTGTTAAAGCTTCTCAAGTATGTAGATGAATGTATTTTATCAAATTCGGGAAGTCTTTCTGGCCATTATTCCTTCAAATAGTTTTCTATTTTTTCACTTTAGATTTTGATACCCTTCTTCTCTTCTTTGCTATTACACACAATAGATACACTGGACGTTGTTCCATAGGTCTCAGGTTCTGTTCATTTTTCTTCAAATTTTTTCTTTTTCAGATTAAATAATTTCCATTGATCTGGTTTTAAGTTAATTAATTTGTTTTTCTTCTTTTATCTTCGATATGCTTTAAGTCAACTTTAGAGAATTTTAAATTTTAATTACTGTCTTTTTCAACTCTAAAATTTTGACTGGGTGTTTTTAAAAAAAATAACAATTTCTATCTATTTGACGTGACTCTTTATTAGTTGACTCATTGTTTTCATACTTTCCTTTAATTCTTTAGACAGTTTCTTTTAGTTCTCTGAACATATTTATACTTTGATATTTTTGCATGTTAAACTCAATGTGTTCACTTAAAGAGGCAGGATAAGTATTATCACCCCCAACCCATCTCATCTCCCAAATTTGGCTAGTTAATTGTGCACAGAGTATGGCTTCATCCTAAGGCTGGAGAAGGTTGGTTGAAAAGTTCACATATTTCTTTGGCAAATACTTGTAAACAGATGACACTAGCATATATAGGGATAAAGGCAATCTCATCAAATTAATACATTCTAAAACATCAAAACGTGGCTAAGAGGTGTCTTTAACAATCAAACTCACAGGCCAGTAAAAAAGCTATAAATACACAATTTACCTCGCAATTCTGAAACTTGTGTGGTTTTAAAGAAATGTTTAGTGCTAAAATATAATGTTACTAGCCTTACAGGGAAATGAATATAGCCCTAAAAGAACTAGTCACTGATAACCAAAGATTTTTGAGTAGGTATAGGTATTAGCAGAAAATATTAGAAGGGTGCATGAAATAAAGGACTGACTAGTCTATTAAAGAAACTAAAGAAAATTTAAAAATACTCATTCAACTGCTTGGACTCCTTCTTTCTCTTTTGGATGGGAAGGCCAGTTTGAATATGCTGGCTAAAAAACGACTGTTTCATGTCTTCCTGGGGACTGAGTAAATTCGTAGACAAAGGATTCATACCATCACCCAAGTCTCTTTTTCCAGTCTTCATTCTCACCTCAAAAGAAACTAGAAAAATTCACAAATAGTCCCCTGAGTGAGTTAAAGCTTAAATCTTTTCCTCAAAAGCATTAAATGCACAGGGTACAGGACAAAAAGCAGAGTTTCTAATCTCTGTGGAGCACCACACTTTCATCTGCTAGATAAGAATAAATTAAGTTACAAATGAGAATCAGAAAACTGGATGCAGATATAAAAGGTAAACACAACCAATAAAAAGTAAATATAATGGATTAGGAAACAAAGAGCAGTATGGGAACTGGGTCAGAGACAGGGTTTAACTTTAAACCAGAAATCTGACCTAGAAGGTTAAGCATGGCGTAGACCCTAACGATATAACCCATTATTGGGTATTCTAGTTAACAGAAAATATATAAGCTGAAGATAAAAACTGCCACATAACTCATTTCAGGCGCAGATCTAAAGGTAGCTAAATGGGGATAAAATACCCACTACTTAAGAACTTAGGTAAAATAACTACTTATCAGAGTAAAAGCTTGTTAAAGTGCCCGCTACAAGAAGATGGAAATAATAGCAATCACATCCCTTTGAGCTTAAGAACCAGTGTAATCATAGCTTGCCTGCAAGGAGAGAAACCTGAGTACGGAAATCAACCTGAGACATTTTTACCGCTCTGGTTCTACCACTAACTGGGTGACCTTGGGAAAATCACTTAACTTAGAGTTTTAGGTTTTTATTTATAAAATAGAAATTATTTTACTTATCTCATAGGGTTCTTGTATTAGATGGGATAATTTATAAGAAAGTATCTAATCCAATCCTTTTTACTGAGGGTTTTTAGGCAAGATCGGACGTGTTCAGGGTGATAGGGCTGCACACTGTTGAGGGTTTTAGTTGTTATTTTGTGAATATAAAGACAATGCAAGTTCTAACCATTATGGTAGAAGAAAACAGGGCTAATCTGTTAAGGTTTTTGTTCTTTGTTTTGTTTTCATCAAAGAGCTGCTGTGATACAGAACCTGATCAAAGTTATTTACTGTAAAATTGAACACTATACTTATTATAGACCCTAAAGCTGCTGATTGGATTGTACAAACATGAGTATAAAGTATTTAAAAAACATGTCTGCGTTTTTATAGGGCAAAATTTTCTGTGTGCTCCTCTTTGGAAAGGACATTTCTACCAGTTATAAACCGCTGTTACAAATTATGTGATAATTTAGATCAAGGTCATTACCAGCCCAGATGACCAAACCTGAAAAATACTGTTCTCATGTCTGAGACCTAGAAGAAAGAATGCTCTAATGGGATTAAAACGCCTCACAAAGAATTACAACATGAAGAGCTCAAGAAATCTTAATTTGTAAAAGGTCACAGACTTACAAAAAACATTGCTCATTTCAACTAATTAAATGAAATTTTAGTTAAACGGCACCTTTAAATATTGGTATTGCAGCTGCGAGTGTATTTAAATAGCATTTATGCAGATATAATTAGCACAATTAAACATGGGTAGAAGTGGAAACACCATTCTTAATTATATTGATATAATCAGTTTTATTAATGCTTGATAGCAACAAAAGTGACATCTGACAGTAGCACACAATTCATGACTGAACCTAATATTAAACGTTTTAGCTTATTAAGGAATCTAAAGCTAGGTAATTGGGGAAAGAAAGTCAAATAATAAGTTCCTACCTGTGACGATACCGTAGTTGGGAGGTTCAAGAATTACTCCATAAAACTGGATGATGTTTCTGTGACTGAGGACACTGAGTATTTCTGCCTTTATGAAAATAAAATATAAAATTACATAAAATGTCATATTCATAACAGTCTAATATAACAGGCTTCCCATTTAATTTTCTTTCACATACATTTACAAAGATATGTATGTGCTCAACAAGTATGTGATACTGAAAAAACTGTCTTCAGCAGCATTCTTGAAAAGCTTAAGAATTTATATTGAAGCTTTCTGAAAATTTAAAACAAAAATGAGGTCGAAGGGGCGACAAAAGTCATGCCTACTAGCAAGCACAACTGACAGTGGAGGAGATGGAATAAAGAGGGAGCGACCATATTTATTCACAGGAAAAGTTCTCTTCCTAATAGTCAAATGCACTTTTTCCTGCATCGTGTCCCTTCTTGGGAGGCTGCAGCAAGACTACATGTCTATCAGTTGGATGAGTAGTCATGATAAAATTAAGCTAGGGGTTTTTAAATATTGATGGAATGCATTCAGGTAATATTCATTTATATTATTTATCTAATCATTCATTAAAATGTTATCTCTGGCTGTGGCCAGGTAGCTCACTTGGTTAGTGCATCATCTGCATACTCCAAGGTTGTAGGTTCGATCTCTGGTCAGGTCACATACAAGAATCAACCAATGAGTGCATAAATTAGTGGAACAACAAGTTCATCCCTCTTCTCTCTTTCTCTCTTCTCCCTTCCTCTCTAAAATCAATAAAAATAAAAAAAAGATTTTCTGTTCTACTGTATGCAATAGGTACTGTAAAGGATATAAAGGTGGATTATTGATTTACAGCAGTGACTTGGTACAGAAGCCATACTTTACACTTGGAAATGTATTAAATGTAGATAACTGTACTGTGGAGTGACATGATAAAAAGCAAATTCTATTTATTAAACTTAATTTTTGAAGTGAAAACACAGAGACAGTACAGTTATATCTGCTGACATCTATAGGGCACTTTGTACATTCCCTAAAGCGCACAATCATTAACATTTTATTATTTAAAAATATATGGCTAATCAAGAATTATAAACAATTAGGTACAAAATCATGTAATTAATTATAGTAAGAGTTTAATATTTATAAATGAAAGGCATGTTACTGGCAGTAAGTGAACAGGAGATCTGGAGGTCCACACCTCAGAAAGGGGATCATGAAGAATGTCAGCAATGAACGAAATGGAGAAGCCTTGGCCAAAAGCAAGACTCCCCTTCAGGGGAATTAGTGTTATTTGTTCTACTTTTGTTCATAGGTTAAGAGTTGAGATTTCATTTACAAACACTAGAAAACTTGTTTGGAAGATGGTGTAATTACATACAAAACAGAAGTTTGAGGGCTGACATGGGTTCGACATGGAACTGAGAGAAAAGAAAATTATCACCGATTGGATGAGACATTTATCAAAGTGGATTTGACCATGTTTCTCTGCAGGTGCTGCAGGGGGCGATCGAAATGATTCCTTGGCACTCAGGGCCTGCTGTGTGCGGAGGTTCTGCGCTCATCAAGCAACCTTCTTCTCACGAGTTTAGTTTTCCAAGTAGGAAGAAAATGCATTAACTGGGCAGTACAGTTATTCATCCATGTGGCAACTATATTTCTTATTAAGAAAGAGTAAATGAGCTTTGTGGTAAAGAACAGAGTGCACGCAAAGTTTGGAAGTCATACCTCCCCACTACCCTAAGTGGTAGATCAACTCTTTGTAAGTGAAGCATTAGACTTTTAGACCAGTATTTGTCAAAACAGTGGAATGTTGTCCTTTGGTATGTTTTTGGTATATTCTTAGGGGTATCTAAATTCTGTGACCATTAAAAACATTTTTATCAATAAAGAGTAAATATAAGAATATTCTGACTCCTAGATGACAATTTTGAAATTCACCATGACATAGGATTTTCAGTGTTCCACCTAGTTTTTATGTATATACTTAAGATTGCAAAGTGATACCTTGGAGAGACAGAATTTATCTGTTCAAGTATTGGTAAGCAACAACAACTCTTGAGTAGGAATATGCTAATATCAAAATAACAATCATTATCTTGTGTCTGAGTGTCATGCTCACATTTTATTTTTTACAGTTATGAAAAACTATACTCTTCCAGTATAATTTGCCAAAAAAAAAAAAAAAGGGCCTTTCCATGGAATAAGACTTCAGGTCCTAATTCAATAGATTAACAATCTGGTACACTATCAAGGAAACATACTCTTTTAGAGGACTACTGTACTAGTTTCATGGAAGTAGGCTCATAATGAACAGAGGTAGACTAAATGCATAAGTCGTATTTGCAACCAAATTTAAGTTTAAGGGAAGTTGTAGTTCCCTTCTTTTAAAGTACTTTCACCAGTTTTATAATAAGACTTTAAATTAATCAGCATCTTCATGCGCAGAGCAACCACTTTCCCTCAATTCGAAACTCTTTTCAACCTAATCCTAAATTTAAATTTCTTTAATTTAAGAAAAGAATCATTAAAGGGTTGCCAAGGAATCATTAAAGATTCTGTATTTTAAAGGTTGTTTTATATTTTTAATATTCTGCTGATACAGTGTATGTTATTTATGTGATAAATGTACTGAAATAAAATTGAGTTCACTTCCTTCTGTGAGAGTCTGACACTGAGAGCATCGTTGGTCACAACGGAACGAAAGCAATAGTTTACGAAGAACCATGATCGTGAGGCTGGCAGGCTCCATTTATATCTTTTTTTTTACCATCACCCAAGGACATATTTACTGATTCCAGCAAGAGAGGAAGTGGGTGGGGGTGGGGGGAGAGACAGTAAGAGAGAGAGGGAGAGAAACATAGATGTGAGAGAAATATCTATGGGTTGCCTCCAACATGAGCCCTACCCAGGAACCAAACCCACAAACTAGGCATGTGCTAACTGGGAATTGAACCTGCAACCTTTTGGAGTGACAACACTCCAACCAACTGGTCACCTGGCCAGGGCTCCATATGTAGCAGATCTGATGAATAGGCTTTTCTCCCTGGGTCCTCCCTCCTGCCTGTGACGTGGCACTGCCAACCCGGATGGTAGGTACAGAAACCACAAGAAACCACAAGTGTGCTCCTTCATGCCTGTGGCATGTGCACTATTGAAACACTAATCCATGGACCCTGATCTCTGAGGTCTTCACCAGTTCCAAGATTCAATGATTCCTTGAGAATAGGATAGTAAAAGAAAGGAAAGTGGCTTATTCAATCAGTCAGAGGAAGCAGTCTCCTTATTGCGAAGTGCATTCAAGGTCAAAGCCTCTCTCCAAAGACAGCTTTCTCTCTTAAATATCAGTATGATCCAGAGTCAGTCTATTCCCCAAAAGTTCAAGAAGATATGAAATGATCCCACATTTAAAAAACACAGAAGATACACTGGGAAGGAAAAAATATTAATGGACTTGACTCAAAATATTAATTATGATTATCTCGGTGGTGCTTGCTCTGGGTTGGGGGAGGTGGTGGTGGAGGAGAGGGAGAAATGCAGGAACCAGTCAGCAGAAGGCAGTAGTGGCCACCCAGATGGGGTGAGGTCAGGTGCCCAGGTTCGGCATGGGGCTGCCTAACTAAGGGGTGCCTCTGTGGGGTCTGCAGCACTGCAGAGTCTCTCACAGGGGTGGGCAGGCAGGAAGAGACTGAGCAGGTTGATGAGCGGCAGCAGGAGGAGCCTGAGCACGAGTACAGCTGCACTGTGCTGCCGATGGATGGCAGCGAGTACACCTGCACCACCCTGGTAGTATTTCTTTCTGGCACCCTGAGATTCTGCAGTTTTACTGTGGGACTTCCCGTCAAGAGGGAGGTGTAGGTGATCATGGCTCACCCCTCGCATAGCCACAGCAAAAATTACAACCAGACTACAACACAAATATTACCCAGAATCATTAGAAAACTGAGCTGTATGGAAGTCTGACAACCAAAGAATTAAAGGAGTCACATTCATCCAGCTGGCTGGTGGGGTGGAGATGCAGAATCATGCAAAGAGATGTGTGGACACAGAGACACTCAGAGAGGTGCAGAGATAGAAGAGGCAGTCCCACACCCATGTGTGGTGGATGAAAATCAAGAGGGATACCTCTGGAGTGAGGGATTCCAGCCCTACAGCAGACCACCCGGCCCAGGGTTCTAGTACCAGGAAGACAAGTCCCCATAACTTCTGGCTGTAAAAACCAGTAGGGGTTGGGGTGGCAGAAGAAACTGCAGGATTCTTAGGAGTCCCTCTTAAAGGGCCTGCAATGGACCTAGGACCTAAACGCAGATTCATTCCCTGTGAGCTTCAGCATCAGGGCTACTGCTGGAAGGGCACCAGTGGCATACGGGGAGAAACTGAAGTGTCTGGCATCAGGGCAAGTGCTGGGGGACAGCCTCCTCCCAGAAACAACTCCAGAGGCCAAGCAGCAGCATTGTCCCCTCTATGAGCCCTGACCTCACACAGAGATACAGAATGGCAATGTGGGCTGTCTGCCCTGGCAATTACCTAAGGCTCTGCCCCATCCAACTAACTGGTGTGCTTTTCTCCAATAGGCCACACTACTACAATAGGGAGTCAAAGCAGCTTTACCTAAAACACAGAAACAAACACAGGGAGGCTGCCAAACTGAGTAGACAAAGAAATATGGCCCAAATGATAGAACACAACAAAACTCCAGAAAAAGAACTAAAGAAAAATCTTCAGGAAACCAACAGTGGAGTGGATGAAGTGAAGAATCAAATCAATGATTTGGAACATAAAAAAGAAAAAAAAATACATTCAATCAGAACAGCAAGAAGAAAAAAAAAATCCAAAAAAACGAGGATAAGGAGCCTCCAGGACATCTCCAAATGTACCAACATTTGATTCTCAAGGGTGATGGAAGGAGAAGAGAAGGAGCAAGAAATTGAACTTACTTGAAAAAATAGTGAAATAAAGCTTCCCTAATTTGGTGAAGGAAATAGACATACAAGTCCAGGAAGCATAGAGTCCCAAACAAGGCAGACAAGAGAGGACCACACGAAGACACATCATAATTAAAATGCCAAAGGTTAAAGATAAAAAGAGAATCTTAAAAGCAAGAAGAGAAAAACAGAGAGTTCCCTACAAAGGAGTTCTCATAAGACTGTCAGCTGATTTCTCAAAAGAAACTTTGCAGGGTAGAAGGGACAGGCAAGAAGTATTCAAAGTGATGAAAAGCTAGATTACTCTAGAATCTACAACCTAGATTACTCTATCCAGCAAAGCTATTATTTAGAACGTAAGGGCAAATAAAATGCTTCCCAGACAAGGTAAAGCTAAAGAAGTTCATCATCACCGAAATATTATTATATGAAATGTTAAAGAAATTTATTTAAGATAAAAGATCAAAACTATGAACATTAAAAGGGCAATAAATTCACAACTACCAACAACTGAATCTAAAAAAACAGACTAAGCAAACAGCAGTACGGAAACGGAATCATAGACGTGGAGGTCATTAGGAGGGAAAGAGAAGCTTTTCCTGCTCTGCTCACCTTGCAGAATGTCTGGTCTAATACCACATATAGGAGAAAGGTCAGATTCACACACAGGAAGCAGTCAATGCTATTCTGAGGATGAATGAGCAAGTAGTATTTGATGATAATGGCACTTAGTGTGTTTAAATAATTGCTATAGAGCATCCGGGTTCGCAAATGTTTACTCTGAACAGTACGGTAATGAATAAAGTGCTGGTGGGTGACCGTGGCTGGTGTGGCTCAGTTGGCTGGACACCACCTCACAAAGCAGAAGGTCACTGGTTCAATTCAACATCAGGGCACTTGCCTGGGTTGCACGTTTGGTCCAACATCAGAGCATATATGAGAGGCAGCCGATCCAATTCTCTCTCACATAAATGTTTCCCTCCCTCTCTTTCTCCCTGCCTTCCCCTCTTTCTAAAAATAAGTAAATAATTTTTTTTAAAATGCTGGCAGGTGTGGATTTGCCTCAGCATTCATTCTGTTCTTTAACATGCACAAGGGCTAGTAAGGCTATATTTTCATAAGAATGATATCAATTATATAACTACGTAGAAGCTGTATTAGAAATTTGTGTTCACCAGCTCACGCTGATTTAAACTTTCAGACTGAAGACTTTGTCTGTTGCAGGCTCTGCTGTCCATGGCAATTAAATGAGCCCAATTTCTTGACAGCCTTTTCCTGCTTTGGCTGTTCTCCAAGCATGTCCTTACCTGGCTATTGTACTTTTTCAGATTCAGGATGTAAAGGACTGCTCCATCTCAAACCTTCCATTTCCAATTTTATAGCCAATTTATTTAGTCATATATTTCCAAAATCACCTCTGCGGATAAGCCGGCCTTTTATCGAGTCTGTGGTTTCCACACCCACTGTGGCAGATGCTCCTCTACCTGGCACTGAGGAGTGGAGCCCCGAATCTCAGCAGTGGGGCTACAATTCATGCAGGCCCCCTGCTACAGACTAGATGTGCTGCCCTAAAACTGATGTGTTGAAAACTAACCCCGTGTGACTGTATTTGGAGTTGGCACCTTCGGGAGATGGACGTCAAGAAGGTGGAGCCCTCGTGAGTGGGATCAGTGCCCTTACCGAAGAAACCCCAGACCCTGTGAGGAATCAGTAGGAAGATGGTCATCTATGCACCAGAAAGCAGGTTCTAACCACAAACCAAACCCACTGACGCCTCGATCTTGAACTTCCCAGGCTCCAGAAATGTGAGGAATAAATCTTGTTTATAAGCCTCCCCATCTTCAGTGTTCTGTCAGAGCAGCCCAAATGGGCTGAGACTGTCCTCTTCCCAGGACTGGGCCAGCACCGTGAGAGGCCACAGCAACTGACCCAGGCGTCTGCTGCACAGGACAGGTTAGAGAAGACAATGCCACTGGTCTTCTCGGAATGGCATACACCTTACCACTCTCACCACAGAGCCTAGGGCCTCTGCACTTAGTTAGCAGCGGGGTGTGAAGGGGAAACTCTTGACTTAAGAACTCCTACAACAGGGCGCACAAGTCTGTAAGGTCAAAGCACTGAGCTCTTTTAGGCAAGATGTGGGCAGAACTTCCTTTTTGTTTTGTGTTCTGATTGTAGAGATAACAGAGACAGAACACTCAATCTCAGGAACCAAAAGATTCATATGCACCAGACCACAAAAATCAGAATCAAAAACGAGAAAATGATATTTAGCCCTGACTGGTGTGGCTTTGTTGGCTGGGCATTATTTTGCAGACCGAAAGGTCTCCAGTTCAATTCCCAGTCAGGGCACATGCCTGGGTTGTGGGATTGGTCTCCAGTTGGGGCGCATGTGAGAGGCAACCGATCCATGTTTCTCTCTCACATTGGTGTTTCTCTCCCTCTTTTTCTCCCTCCCTTCCCCTCTCCCTAAAAGTAAAAAAATAAATCTTCACAAAAAAGAAACTATTCAATTCATTGGATTTTTAGCCCCAGAGTATCATGGTGGGGGCACTTTCCTAAAATAAAAACTTGATTCTCACAAGTATATAACAAGATGGAAAACCAGCCCCTCCCCTCTGAAAAATGCAGCACCACAGGAACAACTTAACAGTAGGCTTGATGGTTTTCATTTCAATCCTGTACTTAATCACCAGAGTAGCATACACAGGTCATGCTTGTTGAGTCACTTTAGGCTTTATGAGACCCATTCAATAACGCAGTCACATGGCAAACAGCAAACCTCACAGTTCTGTAGGTGCTCTTTCAAATGCTGCCCATTACGTATTCAGGGAAATAAAGAAGAATAAATGGACTGAATTCAGGTTCTGTAATATAAAACAGCCTATATTCCTAATGATGCTTCATGTCATGAAAACTTTTCTTTGAAGGGGAAATGGCTGGAAATACTAAGAGAAAAATAAACTGGTCATTCTGTTCACTCTGGATGAACTGCTGAGACGGAGCCATGTGGGGCTGGGGAGCCTCTGTTGCTCAGTGGTCTCCCTGGTGGGCTGCAGCAGCATGTGGCCACGGGGAGGGCGGCCAGGGCTCCCCTCCAGGAACAGGGCGGCTTTCTGGTGAAGCACACACCCAGCCAAGGGCAGACCACCTGGCGGGATGGAAGGCTGGCGGAAACTGAATGGAACAAATAGCAGAGATTTAAGAACAGGGATCTGGGAGAGACCTCCAATTGTAAAAAGGCTAAGAGACTTTACTTTCTTTGTGCTCACAACAGAATGTCACTGTGATGTGAGAAAAGTCAAGTATATTGTTAACAACCTGTATTCGGTTTGGGTGACAAGAGCGGGTACAAAGCCCAGCTTCCCACTAAACACCTTAGGCAACTTGGTCAAAGAGGTAACTTGGTGCCAAAATTACAAGGAAAACCTTCCCAAAGAAAGCCTGTGAGTCTCACAGTTAGTCCTCAAGTATAAATTAATGAAGGATTAAGCTAAAAAAAAAACTGAATAGCAACAGAATTTAATCGAATAATGAACCACATAAGTGGAATTTAAATTCTAGTTCCACAGATGGCCCTAAATCCACCTGGTTACCTGGACCTTGTTTTCTTAGAAAATGACTTGGTTGGACGAAAGTATCTTCCAGATTCCTTCATGTTTTAAATTGCTATCCACTGCAATAAGACAAATTAAGCTATTAGTACCGGTACTTTGCACAAGTGGGTAGCTGATAAATATTTGATAAGCTGGACTGAGGTAACTGTCCACAGTGTGCTGGGCCATCCTCTGGAGTCAGAGGCTCGAGCACCGGTCTCGGCTGTGTGACTCACATAAGCTGGGTGACTCTGAGGAAGCTACGTAGCCTCTCTGGGCCTCAGTCTCCTCATTCGTAAAATAGGGACGACACTCCCTACCTCAGTCCCAACAAATGCCAGGTGCCCGACCCATGCCAATCCCTCACGCTGCCAGCTCCCCCTTCCTCTGTAGTCGGTTCGTCATTCAGAGTCACGTCAAGTTTACGGAAAATTCAGACCCCTTCTAGCAGTGGATTCCACCTTCGTATTATGCTTATTTTAATTAACTTCGTGTATTTATCATATTGGACCCTCCACATTTATCTGTGTTTTGACATAAATATAGCACTTCAATGTTCCAAAGCGCTTATCTTACTTGATTCTCACAAATAAGTTGCATATATTATCATATTTCAATTTTTGAAAAACTAGGTCTTTGCTATGGTTTGTTCAAGCCCACTTTCCAGGAGCCTTTCCATTTACTCCAGGAGTAAATGTCAATAATAAAATCTGAATCTGGGTTTCCTACCTCCGCGTCTTTTTAAATATCTTCCTCTCTCTCTCTTTAAAAGAAAAGTCCAATAAAAATATGACTCCTTTCATCTACACATTCTTTTTTTTATTAAAAGCTGTCCTTGTTCCAAGAGATTGCAACTGACACTCCTTTATACTAACAGCTAATATTTATTGACTGCCTACTACTACAAGGCAGGCCAAGAACTTCATGGAGCTCAAACCTTTCAAATCTCACAGCAAATCATGAGCTCGGGCCCACTATCATCTCCCTTTCATAGGAGACAAACCAAACCCAGGTGCAGAGAAGTTAAAAAACTTGCCCAAGTTCACAGTAAAGAGCAAAGCCTAGTTTTTAACACAGGCAGGTATGGCTAACCCCTGCTTGTAATCACTAAGCCAGCCCACTTTGTCAAACCTAATGTAAATACACAACGGAATGTTTACAGAGCACCCCCAAATTACAACATGCCTAGAAAATTCCAAAGCTCTTTTCAGTTAGCGACAGCAGCATCAGAAACAACTCCTCATCAGCTCCCTCGCAGGGCCTCAGCCACTGCCTCACTGCACTGTCGGACAGCCTGCCTTCCTGACACTCAGCTGCGCAGCTTCGAGTCAAGAACCGCCCTGTAATTCTCCATAGGCACCAGGCCATCAGGCCAGCGAGCAACAACCAAATTTATAGCTAATAAAACCAGGTAATTGCACAGCATGAGGCACCCTCTCTCCATGCAAAAATTACATGGTTAGGAATTTTGAGCGACTCTCACAATCTGATTAGCTAAGTGCTTTATAATATTACTCTACAGTGCAACAGAGCTTGATTATTTACATCCCATAGGACAAATGTTTGCCACATTTATTATGGAAATCCGCAAAATCATTTAGAAGAATTCAGGCAAATTTAATTTTAAAATAGTCTGAAAAGTCTTTTAACATCCTGTCAACTCCAATTAGTATCTTGAATACCTGGATTCTCCAGCTAAATGATGATTTTGCTACTTCCGGGTTCTGTCAGCACACTCAAACCACACTAACGACAAAGGCAGGTATGCGACAGCTGCCAGACGTCTAATTTTTTAAAAAGTAGCAAACCCTAACAAATATATAGTGCAAATAATCTGGAGGACAGGAGACGATGTGATAAAAAATATTAACGTATTTAATAAAGTTGTGTGTGTTCAGTGGTGGTTAGGGATGGCCAGCCTTAATAGGCTAGAGTGAAGTTCTAGAGATAATAAGGACAGGCAGGGAGAAAGGGTGGGATGGGTGTTGTAAGGCATAATAACCTCCCCGGTGAGGTTCTCCCGGTGAAGGGAAGATTAATTGGAGTATCTGCAGAGTGCAGCATGAGAACATAAAGACTATCACTAATGCCTTTTGTTCTGTATCCACACTCATGAAGCAATCTCTTTATAAGTTTGTTTTCCATGTAACTCACCTACAAATAGGCTTTAAAAATTAGCAAGTTGATTTTATTCCTGAGTCTCAAGTCAAATGTTAGTATGATTTAGTATCCTGAGTTCGCTGAACTCTGAACTCTTAAGACAAAATTTCTGAACACAGAAAGCACACGCTACCATGCTAGGAACCTATTTGGGCAGTTAGCAGCCTCCCCTAGGGGGTGCCTTCACTGTGTCCTTGGGAGCCTCAGCTCCACAGGAAACTACTTTTTAAGACAGCCTATGCTGTTGTCTCAAAATATACTAAAGTGAACCTACTTGACTTCCTGTGTTCCTGACTCAGTCTTGCTTGCTATATCCACTCCAGCTCAGATTTTCATCTCCTTTCCAAACCCTGCCTCACCCCAAACTCCGATTTTTCTCTTGGCTTGAAGAGCCAGTGGGTGTCCTTAATCTGACTGTGATTCTCCTTAATACCTTGATCCTTATAAGAAGAAAGAAAGAAAAAAGCCCCTTTGAAGGCATTTGCTAAATGGTATTTAACGACACTGTAACTGGATCCATCCTTCCATGCCTGTTGACTGGACAGGTGTTTCTGTAACCGGTTCCTTTCATTGTAGGCAGCAATGCACAGAACCCCGGAGAGGTCAGACGCAGGCCTCAGGTTATGTTCTGAGTTCTCCAGGTGGAACTCTCCTAACACGACAGGTGATCATCGCTACTAAAAGTCTCAGAGAAAATAATTCAAGATTTTTTCTATAATACTGCCTATCCATTGCTTATGGCCCTCAAGAGACAAGAATCATTTGGTCTGTAAAAAAAATAGATACGCCTGGAGATGACTGAGGCCACATCCCAACCTGCGTCCCGGCAACACTCTGGCGGCCCCCATGTTTACTGACAGAACACACAGAGAGTCACTGCTGAGCACTGCCGAAAGGGCACAGTGAGCCCAGGGACAAAGGGTCTCACCAGACAATGAGGTCTGACAGGGAGCTCAGAGATAAAGAAGAAAGTAAAACATCAGTACGTTTTCTAGGAGACAGATGCAAGTATAGACCCTCATACAGAGGTTCTACATCATACAGAGGGCCTACAGAAAGGCCTGCTGTAAGGCTCGGAGAAAGGGATTTGATACAGATGGACCAGATCGCATTGACTTGTCATTATCATTCTTTTGCAATCAATGAACATAATAACTACTGGGCTTCAGGGGCTGTAAGCTGGGTCTACCCTCATTCACACAATTACCTAACACTTACAAGAACTTCTTGTATGTCTACATTGTCTCATCACTTTACACATATGAACTCATTTAATCCATGAAGTACTGTTATTCTCATCCCCAATTTATCTCCAAGAAACCGAAGAATAGAAAGGTAATTTGCCCATGATCAGAGTGCTAAGAAGCAGCGAAGCCAAGATTCAAAACAGGCAGCATGACGCAATACTGCCTCTCTCACCAATGAATATCCACTTTTAAAACCACATAAGCATACATGTCTATACGTGCAGAGATGTACATGCACATACATTTCTACATGTCACATATAGATAAACAAACTCATCTGTGACTATACATATGCCTAAGCTTTTGTACACGGTAAATATTTTAACTTATTTGATCTTTCCAGAACTCTAGAATCAGAATCAAGAGACCTACGTTCTAGTCCTGGTTCTGACACTTGATGGCTATGTGATCTGAGGCCTCAGCTTACCTACTGATAGAATGTCAAAAAGTGGAGGTAAAAACAGAAGAAAGAATGATCTAAAAAGTCTCTTCGGCTCCAACACTTGGACTTAAATCTGACTGGGACGGGGTGGGGGCCAGACATGGGTGCTACTCAGAAGCTTCCCGGGTGAATGTAATGTGCAGCCGTGACTCAGACCCACTGGTCTGGAGCGCTTCTGTGGCAAGCTCAGCGGCAGCCTCATTGCTTTGGAGTCAGAAAACACTGGGGCTACTTCAGCTCTATCATGTAGGAGCTGTGTGGCCCTTGCAAGTCTCAATGTCACTGAGCTCGCTCACTCTTCATCTAGAAAGTAAGAAAACCCGTATCTACTTAAAACAGCTGTAAGGACTACACATGAAAAGTGCACACTAGGCACATGGTTTTTTTTCCTCAATAAATGTTAGCTGCTAGTAGTTGTACCTACAGTGAGCAAAGAAAACATTTTTTTAAAGACACAAAGCACTGAACTCCGATCTGCAGAATGTCAGCTGGGACTGCAAATTGCTGGCAGACAGATCCAAAGACCAACAGCAGGAGCAAGGTGAGACTCATAGAGATGGGAAGAGGCCAAAACAGAGGTCTGGGCAGGACACTGGCCATGGACCAGAGAGAGGCCAGTGACTGCGGCAGCAGAAAGAGTTAGGGCACAGGTCATCTTGCACACTTGGGGAGTACAGTGGCTGTGGAGAAAACCTCCACATTCAAAGACCAGACTACGCCAAGATGATCACAAGTTCTTCGGCCCGGTTTTTCAAACTTCCAAATAAACCTCTTAAATGGCCCCACTATTTTTAAAATTAAGTGCTAAGTTGAAAGAAAGTGAACATTACTCCTTGTTTCTGGCTTACCACCACGAGTCTCACAGTTACTGCAGTGGGGGGGGGGGAATCTGGGTTTGATGGGGCAGTTCTCATGTTTCTATTTTCTACTCAGTCTCGGATTTTTGTGTCAAAGGTCACAGAAGACCACACTATACCATTATTCTTTTTCAAAACAACTCTCTGTGGCCCTGGTTATCATCATCATGATGAGGTTTCTGTTGTATTGTTTCAAGCACATGAGTCCCCCAAAATGAGCCCATCCAAATATGGAAGGACTACAGACCCAAGGTCAATGGGAAAAATGCTTTTCAGTTATTTTTCCAGTAGGGAACATGGATCACAATGATCGATTATCTGCACAACGAGGACATTATCTACCGAATCTCACAAGGCTCTTGGGTGATGATGTGGAAGGCAATGTGTTCTTACTGGGGCAGCACCGAACACAGGCTGAGCCAGGGATGCAGACACTGGGCTGGGAGTGTCAGCAAGTTACTTAGCCTTTCAAACATCAGCAACTGGTGGAATGGGGGATAATAAAAACCATTTAAGCAACTTAAAATATATACTTTATTTTGGAGTAATTTTTAGGTTCAGAGAAAAGCTGTATTCTAGATTATGTTTAGATTCAAGGGAAGAGACACTGAAGTGCCTGGGTAGCCCTCACTCAGGTAACACCTCTGTCCCCACAGCGCACTGCCACTGGCTCAGTCCCAGGCTTTGTCTGCATGTCACTAGTTTCCCCACAATGTCCTCCTTGTGCTCCAGGAGGCATCGGGGCAGCTCCCTGCAGGTAGCTGTCAGGTTTCCCAGGGCTCCTGGGGCCAAGTATCACAGGACTGCGATGAGAATCGAATAAATGTGAAAACGGTTTATAAAACAGAAAGAGGTATTAGAACATAATTTACTATTGTTACGCGTTATAAATGAGTGCCTGCATGTAAAGCACCGAGAAGACTGCCTGAAATGCACTAAGTTCGAAATATGGGTTATTCGAATTACCACTACAAATATTTATAGCTACCCTACACCTTGACTAATTCTATATCTTCAAAAGCTGCTTGGGGTTCAGAATTCATCTATGACTATGGGCCTTATCTTCTCTGTAGTCACCTTTACAGAGTTTGCTCTTGACCTAATCTTGAAAAACAGTTCTAACCAACTGAGTTAGCTAAAACAGCTCAATCTTGGGGAGCAAGACAAGAAGACGGAGTTTAGGCAGAGGTATAATGGAACCTCAGGAGCCACCCAGGTATCATTTCATCATCAAACATCCATCTTGTGCCTCAGAGCTACACAGCCACAGATGCCATGAAATTCGAGAGGGCCTATCCCACAGAAACCAGCAAAGTGGCCAATACCTGCACATTTCCTGTTACACAATCTGCACACAGCTTCCAAGCACCATTAGGGGGTTAAAAAAGATGACCTATGGTGATGAGGAGGCAGGCAGTGATGCTTTTCTTCAACCCTCAGCTCACCGAACTTGTTAACTTGCCTGGGAGAGAGCTCAACCAGGATCCGCGCTACTCAGACAACTCATCCTAACGAGATCAGGAAATTGTGCATATATTCCAAGTTGCTTTAGAAGAATAAAATGAAGGAGCAGCTCTGGAGCTGAACATGTACTTAAAATCACTAAACATTATGCCTCTCATGGCATAAAATTTTACTAAGTGTTCAGAAGCTTTTATGATCCAAGACCAGGGAGAACACTAAGAGTTGGGTTTTTTTTTTTTTGGTACAGAGGCCAACATGTCCAGTTAAGGGTATGTTTTTCAAACCCATTAAATGTAATGTAACATTAGCTGATAAAAATCGAGAGAGAGAGAGAGAGAGAGAGAGAGACGGTGAGCAAATAGCTTAGCAGAGGCATAAGAAAGAGTGAAATAAAATTTTTTGAGATTTTATTTATTTATTTTAGAGAGATGGGGAAGGGAAGGAGAAAGAGAGGGAGTGAAACATCAGTGTGTGGTTGCCTCTAGCACACCCCATATTGGGGACATGGCCTGCAACTCAGGCATGTGCCCTGACTTAAATTCTTTACTTGTAATGAACAGCAAGCCCTGTCAGCTTTCAGCATTATCTTTAGGAAAACCATGTAACAAAAAATTTTTTGAAGTCAGTTACAGGATGCTTTTGGATCAAATTTATATTTCATAGTGGTTAGGGTGAAGTTTGCTGGTGGACTATTTCGAGCCAAAAGTAACAACTACACGTGCTGCGGCAGTTGTCAGGATAGCAGTGACCCCAACCAAAACTTTCATCTCACTACCTGCCCTGTAGCTAAATGTGGCCATGCGATACAATTCTGACTACTAAGGTGAAAGAAGCTGTTATTCACATACAAAAAAATTAAGTTAGACCCCTTCTTTACATCATACACAAAAATTACCTCAAATTGGGTCACAGACATGAATGAGCTG
The DNA here is from genome assembly GCF_021234435.1 of Artibeus jamaicensis. Taxonomy (NCBI): domain Eukaryota; kingdom Metazoa; phylum Chordata; class Mammalia; order Chiroptera; family Phyllostomidae; genus Artibeus; species Artibeus jamaicensis. Next base: position 10,897,418 of record NW_026521814.1, on the reverse strand, counting down.
AAACTGCAAAACTCTTCGAAGAAAACAGAAAGGTAATCTTACTGATCTTGGGATAGGCAAAGCCTTCTTAGATATGACACCAACAGCATAAGCAATGGTAGAAAAATAGATAAATTGAACTTTATCAAAATTAAAAGCATTTGTGCTTCAAGAGACACCATAAAAACATAAAAAGACAATTCACAGATGGGGGACTGTATTTCTAAATCATATGTCTGATACCGGACTTGTATCTAGAATGCATGAAAACTCTTAGAAATCATTAATAAATGACAAATAAATCAGTTAAAAATAGGCAAAAAATCTAAATAATTCTCAAAAAAAGATATACAAATGGCCAATAAGCATATAAATAGATGCTCAACATCAATTTTGTTTTGAGTATTTTGTGCATAATCACATCCTCTTTCTTTTCCTTCCAGAACTCCAATTATACATACAATTGTATATTGATTGATTTTATCTCACATTACTCAGCGGTGAGTTTTTTCAGCCCTCCCCCCTGGGAGGGATCTTCAGTTCTCCAGATCTGCCGCGTCCCACTAATCTGCACCCACACACACTGGCTCCTCCGTGCCTGCCCTTACCTGCTGTTCGCCTCTATCTGGAATATTCCCAGTTCGGAGGCTGCAGTTTCGCAGGTTCTAAATTCTTAGTTTCCATCTCTCTGATGCATTTCCCCTTCTGTTCTCTCTTTATGGCCGTATTTCCCTTTAAGTCCTTTGACATGTTTGTAAAAGCTGTTTTAAAGTCTATGTCTGCTAATTACAGCTGCATCATCTTGATGTTTCCACTGAAACACTTTTGCGTTTCTCTGTATGTCTAGTAATTTTTATTCTACACTGGGCAAGAATATAACAGTATAAAAAAGTAAGGGTAAATGAATAAATACTACTTGAACACAAAATATAAAAGTCTTTCAGAGGAATGAGTAGCTCTGTAAGTAGTCACATGGTGACTCAATATACTAAGTTAAAAACACAAGAGCAGTATTATATATATATGCATGTATATATGCTAGCATATATACATGCATATACATATATATATACAAGTATATACTTGTATATACTTGCATGTATTATAGCATGGTCCAATTTTTAACTTTTTATTTTGAGATACCTGCATATGTGTCCTTTGCCCAGCTCACCCCAATGTTAACTATAGTAAAACATCACAATCAGGACACTCACACAGATACCACCCACATACCTTACCTGAATTTCACAGTTTCACATGCATGCATGTGTGTGTTTAGTGTGACACAATTCTACCATATGTGTGTTCAAGTGATCACCACCACTGTCAAGACACAGACAGTTCTACCACAAACTTCTCTCCTGCCATCCTTTTCTCTATGATCTAGTTTTTAGGGGTGGGGGTAGTATTAGCATAGTTATAAACGCAGAGAAAAAATCAATCTGCAAAGTTATTCACGAACTGGTAAGTTTCAGAGTACAGGATTGCAGGGAAGAGCAAAGTATTTGCTTTTTTTACTTTATACACTGCTGTAATGTCTGTTCGACTATACAAGAAATGTGTATCGCCTTTATAATATAAAAATAAAATGTGGGAGATAAGCATAACATGGAAATGTCTGGTTTTAAGTATAGCAGGGTCACACAGAGAACAAGCAGAAACTTGAAAAGAAGCATGATACTGAAGGGTATCATGAAAATAAAGTATTTACTGAAAATAAAGTATTTAGGAATCTACTTTTCTTCTTTTCATTGCTTTTAGAGAGAAAGGGAGAAAAGAAGGAACAGAGAGAAGCATTGATTGGTTGCCTCCCATACGTGCTCCCACCAGGGCTTGGCCCCCGAACCTGGGATCGCTTACCTCCAGCCCGGGGGTCACGCTCACCCATGCCCGGACTTGGTATCGAACCTGCAACCTAGGTGTATGCCCTGACAGGGAACCTCACCTGCAACCTTTCAGTTATGGGACAATGCTCCAGCCAACTGAATCACACTGAGTCCACTTTTCTATTATTGTACTAGTATACCACATACAAGTTGGGTTTCTTTACTTAAGAACTGGTCACTTTTAATGCTAGGAAGAGATTTCAGAAGCAAGAAAAAACTTTAAAAATTCACAGAAACTAAAAAGCTACAATAATGGAATCACATTACTTATAAATAAGAGGGAATAATTAGGCACTTAATAAATGTCACTTGGTAAGAGTTTTCTGAGGAGTAAACTCTTGTTTTTAAAAATCACATGAGTGTATTCCATTATTCCTTTTATGCTTGGCCAAAGATGTACTGTTGGCATTTGGTACAGACTCAGAGTAACTTAGAGGAGAACTTTCTTACAATCCGTTTTTCAGAGATGCAACAGATTGATCCAGGAGGTTAGTGAGTTCTCCATGGTCAGTAATCAGAATTCAAACAGAAGCTAACTGCCCACTGTGTCAAGAATGTTGCAGAAGAGACTCCAGCAACAAAAAACAGGATCAATTTAGGTCTTTTCCAGAACTGAGATTCTATGAAGGGTAAAGAGCACCGGACCCAGAGCCAGAAAAGCTAGGGTTAAGCTCTGGGTCTCCAGTATTATTTCGGGAATCTTACTGAACCTGTTTCATCATTTGTAAAGAAGATAAAGTAAGTAGCAGTACTTTGTGAATGGTAAAAACACTATGTGCATATCCATTTATTATAATTTAAGGATAATGCCCTGGATACTGGCTTACAACTTTAACACTTTATTTAAGCCACACATTAGGCACACTTCTCAACAGTAAGGACTGCAGAGACCATTTTTCCAGAGAGGTCGTGGAACTGTAACAAGAGACATGTAACTCTTAGTGCCTTGGGATGATTTAGATATAATCTTGATCTAGATCAAGAAGCTGAATTGTGAATTATGTGGCACTTTATCCCTACTTGCTAGAAATACGATGAAGGAAAGCAAAATGATCTTTTATTATTAATGTTAGGATGTTATCAAATGCCTATCACTCCAGCATATTTACCCTTCTCTCTTGTAACAAGGGTAGAGGGTAGGCAGTGCCTGCCATTTAAAAGTCACAGATGCAGCAGGAACTTGACAGTGTGCCCTGGATCAGAGCTCCGGGCTGGCAGACAAACACCTGGGACACACAACTGAACTTACTGCCCAATGTAACTGTCCTGAACTTCAAATCACTAATTTTTTAAAACGGGGTTTGGAAATGTTGAACTAAAATAGCTATTAAAATTTCAGTTTGAGTATTGCACAAGATTCCTGATACACATCTTTTTAATTATGGGCAAACCTACCCATTAAGCAAGTCACCTGCCACAGCATCAATTCTTTATCATCGTTCAAATCTCCTTTCTCTTATGATATTAATGGGACAGTGTACAAAGTAGCCAACTCTTGACCCATCCATAATTAAGAGTTCACAACACACACAAAAAGAAAACGTTCCATGGTTCATAATCATGAACACTTTCACATTTCAAACATTCTTCCTAAAATTACAAATATTTGTTAATCTATGTATCTTTTCAAATAAGCCATTTACCATGAACAAATGCGGATTGTTAAATTAGAAAAAAAAAAGCCAGGTAATTGTTTAAACAGATTTTTGTAGGTTGGTTGGTCGAAGAGCATTTTTATTTTCTTTTATTGAAATCTTGCTGTCCAAGAGCCAATGATCCTGGTATTAGGGAATTGTATGTGGGTTGCAATTTAAGTCAGTACTTTTAAAATAAAATCTCCTTCTGTTTCTGCTCATGGACTCCCAGTTCTTTCTTAGGACCCCAGATTGTCCACGGAATACAAAATACAGTATTAACAAGACACGTATTCACTGAAAGAAATCAAAAAAGAGACAAAGGAAAACACATTTCTTTTTTACTGTTATATATGATTACCAGACAACCTCCCTTTCACATAAAATTACTTGTCCTACAAAAATCTTCACCAGGTGATATTTTAATTAAAATGGATGCTTCTGTCTTCTCTTTTGCCTTCATACTGATGCCTGGCTCCCCAGAGGACTTAGGATGTTTATACTGCTCTCCTCTGCACACACCTGCACTAGACTGTGTGCCTCAATAACGAGATGACTACCAAAGTACAGACTCCATACAGCCACAATCACTCGTGTTCTTTTGGCCAAGTGTTTTGGTAGATTCCTAATCTAGATTCTGATAGTAAATGGGGACCTTTGCATATAAATTTTATGGTAAATCATTATTATATTTAAAATCTAAAAAAAAAACAACATTATGAAGAGCCTAATCAAAAATCTAACACTTGAACATCCCAAGGACACATACAGGAAATCATGTTTTCCCACACCAAGTTCACAAACACGGCTACACGTCCTTTTGAGGCTGAGAGAGAAATGGGGAAGACCAGTCTGAATATTTCCACAGCTGCTGCTCCTGAAAAGTGGTGCCTCTTGCAAGAAAGGGATGGAACAAAGATCCTAATGTTGCAGGTCTGAAAGACATGCACATCAAAACCAGGTACAGTGGTCCCAACCTGAGCAACTGGCAAACTGCAGGACGGATGTGGGCACTCTTCTGCCTAATAAAATCTGAATCAAACACTTTGCATCTGATTCTCCATGTGAGCTTTTATGCAAACTTCTAAAGTGCAAGGAATCCTGGGGTGGAAGAGCTATTCTGAGAGATTTCACATAGTTCATGTAATTAGGGAAACCACTTCCTTTGATTGTAAGTGTTCAAAACAGCTGAATTTCTCCTATCAAAGGCACTCTGTGATTTGGGTCACCTCTTTTACTTTCTCTTTCATGTTTCTCAGGATGAGAGGTGAAGCTGGAGAGCACATTATTTAGGGGAAAAAGAGATTTTGCTTTTTGTTTTAGAGATTGAACTTACACTATATAAAAGACTGTCACTTAGAGCCTTCCTTTCTCTCTCACCCTCTGTCTCTGTCCTCCTCTATGGAGGCTCTTCAGTAACTACAGAGAACACAATCCAAAATGCCAATTTAAGGATGATAGGAGACTGTCGCATCACGTGTAAAAGGAATCTGATTTTCATGTTTGGGCTTAAAACATATTTAGAAAGAACGACAATCTGCAGGATGTTGGTCTCCACATTGTGCATTTTTGTTGCTGTGACTAATGGTTGAGTAACCGTGAGACAGACAGAGAGAGACAGGACTGGGATGAGGGGACGTCTCTCCCCTCCCCCAAAACCCCAGACCACTAGCAACAAACAGTGTCAAAGAAGCTGCCACTCTGGTCTTCTGCTATATATTCCTGGAGCATTCTTTTTCCGTACAAGTGGAATGCGCTTATTCAATGAGGTGGTTCACGCTGCTTTTGCTACAGCTCATTTAGCACTGATGCTGTTAAGATATTCAGCACAAATTATTCTCAAATACCTTGGTCAGTTTAGCACACAGATTTGTCAGTGAATATGCAAACTAAAAATGAATACACAAACTAAAGTAACTCACCATGTATCAACCAATTTGATGCCCACATTTTACTGACTATAAGGCAAGACATAAAAATAATGTACATGCTCTAATCTCTTAAGATTTTAGTTCATTTAAGTTGCAATTAATGAAAATTCTGAATGGCTAATAGTTGGTGATGTCAGTCATACCAAGAAAAAAGGGGTTTTGAACCACATGAATAAAATATGGCAAAATTCTCTGAAGTGATGATACCACTTGCATTTGTTCTTTACATTTCAAAAGGGAAATATGATTAGGCAGGAATATCCCCATTTTACAGGGGAGGAAACGAAGTTCCAGAGAGGTCAGCTGACTTACTCAATATCCCAGTTGATAAACAGCAAAGTAGGAGCAGACTGAGAACTTCAAACAGAGCAGAACAGGCCATGGTGTCCCTTGTTCAACATCCTAAATTTCTCTTATCACACTGTGAAATTCACATTGGCTTTCCCAACAAGAGTGTCACATTGAATCTCATAACAAGCCAGATATACACTGTCCTTTTGTTTTTTGTTAGGCCGTATCTTCCTCATCTTCTGCCCACACTTAGCTTTCCAGAGTGTAGGATGGTTCATTTCCATCTGTTGGCTTATTGCTCTCATCTGCTGAAATCTTTTCAGGTTCTTGTTTCTACTGCACCTTTAACATGTCAACTACTTTTCCTACTATCATATTAACTGAGTCAGATGCTACCTAAATTATTAACATAAGCGTTAAATCAGACATGAGTAAAATTATTTCATTTAATTCCACAAGGATTAAGTGCTTACTTGTAAACATGTATATGAACTCACCTAATTTGCACACGGAAACTTTATTTTTATATTTTTATATCAGTATCAGATAAATTCGCTGTGCGAATAGTCATGTATCCTCTTTGTCCCTAACACTATTGTAACCCTTCGCATATTTTTTAGCCCAAATGTATTGAGCACTTACTGTATGCCAAGCATTGTACTGTGAACCTTCAATTCCCCCAAAGGTATGCTAAAGTAGGTCCTAGTAGCATTCTCACCTCAGAAATGAGGAAATTAGGGCATGAGGAGCTTTGCCTAAAGACTAAGCTAGTCAGGTGGCTGAGCTAGGGATTCCACACAGGTCTGACCCCAGAACCCACTGCCTCTGTACTGAAGGTATCTGGTCACAGTTTGTTTCTTGCAGTTTAACTGTAAGATTCTATGGGCCCTCCAAGTTCCAGCATAAACCTGGCACGTTTTAAGTACCTAATAAATAACTTCTGAATTAAGTTGAAACCACAGCACAATAAGGTGGCAAAGCCCCTACAGAAAGAAAGTTTAAAACAAGAAGGAAGTTTAAAGGGCATCACAGCTGTCTCCAAATATCTGTGTGCTGCATGGAGGAGGTGCCGGACTCAGTTTGTGGGGCTCCAGTGGATAGTACGAGAACCAATGGGCAGAGTTAAAGGGTAGCAAAGTCTATCTAAAACCAATTAAGGCCTGTAAAAGAGAGCAATGCCTTCCCCACCCCTGCTCAAAAAAGTGTTTTAATATAAGGAAGGTTCTTATTACCAGAGGTATTTCAAGTGTCCAGATAACCTGATAATATAAACAAGAATCCCGTATGAGAGTCTCTGGTTGGGGCGGATCAGTGACTCCTAAATGCCAGTCTACCAACCTGCTAGACTCCACTCTGTAGCTACTAAATCTGATCTTTGGAAGCAGGGCCAACGATGTATAGTTTAGCAAACCAGGCTATTCTAATGTGCAGCCAAAATCAGAATAACTGGACTTGTGAGGTTGGTCCTTTTCCACTTTAAATTTCTATAGTTTTATGAAGGTACGCTCTCAATTGTCTCTTTAAAATTCTAAAGTTCTACAGCTGCTTTAGTCCCCGCATGATTCTCCCTCTACACCAAACTCTCGCCTCGTCCCTCCTTTCACTGTGTTCTTTCTGTCGGTTATTGTGAAAGAGCTTCTTCCAGGAAATTAGTGGCCAAATTGTGCGTCATCTCTCCCCATGTTACCCAATCTGTTTTCAGATCATGTCCACTTTTATTACCATGGATAAAAACAATGATATCAGCTCTATGGGTAAAGGACTCTTAGACGTTTATGCTGCTTTGCTACTACTATATATTATCCTCTAAATTCAGGAGTTATAAATAAAATATGCATTCCTCACCACACTTCCCATCTTAAAATACATAAAATTTAGGTTAAGCATTTAAAAATATTGCTCCGTAAATTTTATATACTTCCATTACCTGCTTTAGTAGAGAAACACTTATGCAGGACTCTACAGACATGAGCCAGTTTCTAATTTATTCTAATTAATAAATATTTTTGAGTACCTACTATATGTTAAGCATTGTTGGGAGCTGGGAAGTAGAAGTGAGAGGATATACTCAATGTGTTTCTCTAACACTTACTACGCGCTAAGCACTGCGTAAAATGCTTCCTTCACTGCGCTACACACCCTGATGGTGGTAGAGGTAAAGTCTTAAACAAAAGCAACTCAGGACACTGTTGCGTGGAGGTAGAAACAGTTCTGTGAAAACTCAGAGGGAGAACCGGCTCCCACAGGGGCTGGGAGAGCTTTAAAGGACCACAGCCTTCTGACCTGGCAGGAGCAGGGAGAAATGCATTTTGGCAGGAAAGTACACTGCCTCACTGGGGAATGTCCTGTCCTCTCATGAAGGAAATGCAGCAGGAGAAGAGGTTGAAAGCGTTGTTGGAGATACATTTATTTAAAGGGTCTAATACGTTATTAGAAGTTAGAAGTTATTCTATAGGTAATAGAAAACTGTCAAAAGTTTCTGGTGTAGAAATGACATGATCTTGATCTATTTTTCTTTTTGAAGTTGGCGTCCATATGGCAGATGGATCAGAAAGGGGAAATAGCCAGGTGCTGAAAGGAGAGGTAATAATGACCTGTATTATGGAAGCAGAGATGGAGATAAGGTAGTACCAGTTTTAAAACATCCCTCTCCGATGTCAACCAAATTTACATGGTTGAGAACCCAGCTAGATGAAAACCCACTTCCTTAGGAATTCTAACCTTCTGTCCCAGCGGCCTTGTTTTGGGATGCATTTGCTGAGAGATGAGAATTTCGATGGGGAGGGTCAGGGATGAGATGGGCGTAAAACTGCTCCTAGGCACAGGGAGGATGTGAAATCGCATCAAACTAGCTGCCGCCCTTACTGCTGCTTCTGTTGAATCTTATTGGTTTTTATAACTTGCTCCTTTCCCAAATCTCTGCTTCATAATCAATCCAAAGGCTACCATAGGGCTCACAACTCCAAGGGCGTGGGAGCAGACCCTTGGAGAACTTGCTTCCTACTTTCCTACTACCGCCCTTCTAGATATCCACACTCGACGTTTGGAGTTCTTCATCTTTGATTAAAATATTTTTCTCTTAAAAATATCTATATGTCACATAATATTCTAGCTAAATTAAAGAATTCTGGCCAGCCTTTTGGCTTACAAAACAACAGACAGTATAAAATAATGTCCATTAATTGATATTCACTAGGAAACATGGCTTCCTTTTAATTGACAATTTTGAAAACAACTATGTATATGTGACTGGTTTAATGGTCCCTATTTCTGGACAGAGTATTCACAGTACCTCAAAATCAAATTGCTGAATTCCTAAGCAACTCTTTCCCCACCTCCATCACACTGGGTATCCATGGCAACCTGTCCTGAAGAAATGGTACACTGTGCCATTGCATTGTTTAATGGGGCACCTAATGTCAATTACCATACATGTAACTTTACATGCATGTGTATTACTAATCTACTTTATATTCTATAAGGCACATAGGATAGTCTCTGAATTCCCTGAAGATAATGCATTATCCCCTCTAGTGGGTAAAGGCCAGCATAGAAAAACAAAACGGCATATGCTGAGGATGGTTTAAGATCTTCGGCTGTCACTGGCTCTGCGATTTTTCACCAAGTTCGAAGTCACAGCCAAGGGCTTCCTCCAGGCAGACGAAAACTGCACAGAAACGCCACTACTATATGAAGTAGTTACAATGCCTGAGAACTCACGTGAACGTTGTTTTCTTAAGGCTCTGACAGACAATTCAAAACCTGTTTTTGAAAGCATCTTGTTTTAGTCAGAGCCAGTAGAATTAGTCAAACTCTGACTCCTGGTGCAGTTCAAGTTTTGTTTTACAAGGACATAATGATACTCCCATGGCAGTGACAGTCACCAGCCTGACTTGCCCTCTGTCACTGCCAATCTCATGTTACTCACCAGGCAGTCGGCCAGGAACAGAAAGGCAGAGCCTGCGGGCTCCCAGGTAACACAGGTGGGAAAAATAAAGAAAGAGATGAAGAAAGACCCTCTCTCCAGCAACGCTCCAGAAAGCCCCGCGCACAAAGTGTCCAGCGGGAAAGAGCTCTGCTGTCCTCTGAAGCAATTCTAAGAACCCAGAAAAGAGGTATGAAAAAGAAGAAAGAGCCCCTTCCCCACACACAAACCAAAACTAGAAACTTCTGGGTTAATTCTGTCAAATTTTGAATAGCTGAAAAATTAAATGGCAATTGCCCTGGGCTGTGTGTGTGTGTGTGTGTATAAATTTTGGACCTACACACACACACACACACACACACACACACACACACACAGCAAGTAACAATACAATAAGTATAATAAAGGGAACTGATAAAAGTCTTTTTTACCAATGGAGAAAAACCAAGTTCCTGTCTAACGAAATTTAAAGGAAATGCTATTTGAATAGGAAGTGATCTATTATTTTGCACTTCCAGGAAAGAATCGGCTCAGTAACATCCTGAAATCATGATCTGACATAGGTACGGGAGAACTAGTGCAAAGAACGGCATGGAGACGTTTCATTAAAGTCAGTGTGGCCGTGGTGTTTTCCGTCTGCTGCTCCGCTGCGGCTCTTCTGCGGATGCCTAGACCCAGACCAGCGCAGCTTCCTGGGCGTTCCAATCAGAAAACCGCCACGAGAAATACTGGAGAAGCATCACGCAGGAGTGTGAGAAAAACCCAGTATTAGAGGGAAAACCAACTTTCTCTTCTTATCTCAGTAATTTTCATACATGTTTAGTCTCGAAGTTAATTCATTTTACTTCTCTCATTAGAGTCGGTAGAAATTCAGAGCTAGGCACTGGGGCAGCTCCGCCTAGGTGCGCCTCGGTTCACAGAGGCACAGTGAGAGAACGTGGGCCTGGGAGCCAGGAACGCAGGGACCCAGTTCTGCCCCCACTACGTGTCCCTGGGCATGTAAGTTAGCGTCTCTCCGTTTTTCACCTGAGTGTCGGCGACACCAGCTGGGGCACACAGGGCACTGGCACATGGGACGAGTTCAATAAAGGAGACCGCAGTGGTACTACTAATTGACACGTGTGAGTTACAGGGCTTCTGACCTCATCTCTTCTTTCGCCCTAACTCAGGAGAAGTTTTACAAACTAGGTGGCGCCTGTCAAGGCCCGGTGGGTTCACATGGGATTCTGGCAGATGGAAGCAAATTCACAGAGCCACCAGGATGTCTTTCAAGACATCCAGGATGTTATTCAAGCGTGGGGCGACCCACGCACGCACAAGACGAGTGTCACACGGCAGGGAGTGCCAACTTCCTGATATACTGAATGCACGCAAAGCTGGCAGGGTGCCAAGATATTGTATAACACAGTGTGATTCTGCGTGTGCCAGCCCACTCAAGGTCATGGGAAACTGCTTCCCTGAGTTGCCCAGGCATCCGGGTGACGGAGCCCGACTGACTTCACTCACCCCACAAACACTGTATTCCGAACCAACATGCAGGGCAGGGGTAGCACCTTCCTCCCTGTCCCCATCCCCATCTCATTCAGGAATGAGGCAATTTTTCCAAAATCTTCCCCAAGGAAGGTCTGCTTTGTTTTCTAAAAGTGTAGTACAGTTTTGCTTTTTCTCGTATCTCATGCAGTTCCCATTGTCTTGCTCCTCCACCAGGAAGTCATCACAATGTGAACGTGTTTGTTTTTAGCTGGGATCCTAAATTTGAATGATGCTACTAATTCTAACGGTCACCTTGTTAAACAGAATCTTCAAAACAGCAAAAGTGCTGTTTCTAAACAAATTATTTATGAAAGTATTTTTGTCTCTCTCCCCATTATGACTAACAGAACAAGTCTTAAGAAATGGGGTGAGAAAGTAGTAAGTGGTTATTTAAATATTAACAAAGGTTGATATGAGGTAGGCAATGGAATGGGGGGAGTGGGAACCTAACCTTCACAGATTTTGCACACAGTGTACGTCTGTCTATCCTTTTGTTCTTTCTAAAACACACTGAGTAACGAGAAGGGAATGACCACTGTGTTGTCCTCTGCAATGGAAACTGGTTGTCTTACTCTTTGCTTTATTCATTTTTCAATTAAAATCCTTGTGTGTACTGCTAAGTTGTCATAATGCTTGCCCCTACTTCCCGCTGCATGTTCAAAGAAAACCACAAACCAAACAGGACTGTGCTTTGGCGAGAAAATGAACGTCCATTCTAAAACCACGTGGCTGTCACACACGGTACCCATACTTGCCGGCTCCACTCATTCTCTAAATTCCAGGAAACACAACCCTCTTCCTTGCTGCAGTGGCCAACGTCTGAGCCAACTGTGTGGGTGCTGCCTAGCTGAGGGTGGACTCTGCCCAGAATAGTCTGTGAGAGCGCTCTGCAACTCAAGCAGTCCTCACTCCCCTTCTCTCTGGACTGACAGTAAAAATAGGAAACGAATGTTCCCTTTGAAAAGAAGCACGTTTTGTTACTTTAGACACCACCCTCTCCTCATCTCCTGGCTGGAATACTACAGCGTTGTCTGTGTCTCACCCTATGCAGGTCATTCTCCTCTCTGGCCCAACTACACAGTACAACTCAAAGTCCTAAACCCACTCTAGTCCATGTCCCTGTCTGTGTCCATGTCCAGCCATCTGTGCACATATACACAGAGAGACAGTGTCTCATTCTCTGCATTAGACCTAATACAATTCCATAACAAAATTTAATTATACTGCTGCAAAGCATTTGTTTTGAATCATTCTAGTGGTATAATTTCTGTTCATTTATAATGTACAGATTACTGGAAAACAGAATTAGAAAGCATACATCCCTCAGTTTAGGAAATTAAAAGGAAATGAAGGGGGAAAAAGCCTTTTGAGAAAGTTCCCTGGCATGAAATGCATCTGCCCTTCCCCTCTCCTCTGCCTCCTGATACTTTCAGTGCTAGGGAGAAGTACTAGCAGCACAACACTGAGTAATGCAAGGTTCCATGAATGAAGGCATAAATAAGCAAACAACACATCGATGTTTCTCTCCCTCCCTTCCTTCCTTCTTCCACTGAGAAAGTGCTTTCTTTCAGGAGGTAATGTACAGGAGATGCTACAAGAGATCTTTAAAGGTGAAGTGAACATAACGCATCTTCCACAAAATACGTAAACTAATGATGAGGCTATTTGTGTATCTTCTTTGGAAAAAACAGGTATTTCCTCCATGTTTTACATACAAGCTATTAGAGGTTAACTTTATAATTTGGCCTTTAAGTAACCACATTCAGTGGGGCTGTGAATGAATTTGAAGAGAAATTAAGAAAGCCAGCAATGGACACAATGAGTGCTGGGACTGTGTGACTCCTCCGTTTAGGGAACGAGCGAGAACTTCTCCACTTGTACGAGGCACGGCTGGCGCCGGCTGGCAAAGGCACACAGTTGTCTCGGTACCACATGGAGGCTCAAATGTGTGTAGAGCCTGCGGAGACAGGCCGAGCAGCCGACGCAGTGGGCTGTGCCAGGTTGTCGTCTCTTAGCGCCCCAGCCATTGTTTCCGGCCCTGCTCTGTGAACTGCAGCTGCACATGGTAAACATCTTCCCTTGGCCAGCAGGCTCAGTGGCAGTCTGTGTCAACAAAGGGCGTGGGAGGGACACTGCGAGGCACAGCAGGGGAGGAGACGGCTCTTTCCGTTTCCAGTGTGATTCTTCCCACAGTGGCTGTGGTTGCCGGCAGCACGTGTGAGACCCAATGTCATTTGCCCTCAAGTGTTTCACTGGCACCTCAATGGGAAGACGCCTGCGGGCCAGGTCTAGTCTGCCAGCACCCCGCAGGTGGCCTCCTGCACTCCACCGAGAACTTCACTGGAACCCCAGCAGACGGCTTCTTGTGGACCAGCTCCAGTCTGCGACACCACGGCAAACCGTGGTCTGGTAGGCTGCGCCACGTGCTCTCCCGGGAGGTCTAGTTTCAGCCTGGGGCGCCCTCTTCCAGGTCTGTTCCTTCCTTTGGTACTTTCCCCAGGCTCCAGAGGTGGGAGCTGCGCCTATGTTTGCTTTTCTTATATTCTTTAGAGGCTCTTACTAGTTAATGGTAGTTGACCTCTTGCTAGTTAATGATTTTAAAACTGAATTTTCACTGTTGCATTTCCTGGTGTGGTTTCTGTCTCCTGAATAGACCCTGACTGATAGAATCTACTGTTCCACACTAAAGCGACTTCCATGTACGGCTCTGCCCACTGGACAGGACTGACTAACTGTGCAAACTGTGGACTTTCACACTCACTGACAGCTACTTCTAAAATCATTACCTTGGTAATATTTTAAGTAAACAATAGGAAGACATTGTAATTTCTTGACTGGAAGAAGACAGTTTGAAACCAAGTCCAGTACACCACGACAATGTAGATGCAAAAAAATGACCGCGAACTGACATAATCACTACCAACTTGTGAGTCAGGCTTGCCGGTAAGGACTCTCCCCCTCAGGAACCCAGGGAGTCTCTCGGTCCAACCCCGTGCTTTACACTGTGAAGTCACCAGATCAGAACAAAATCTGGTGGAAACCCAAGGGGGAGAGTGTGTGGAAGTGTTGTGTACATATGTGTGCTTGTGGCTCCTGAGTGGTCATGTCTACAGGGATGAAAGTTAGACAGACACACAGTCAGTCCAATAACCAACACATAAAACACTCGCATGCTACATTTTTTTTACCCACTGCTTTTCTAAATGGCTGTTCCACCGCAAATCTGTAACACAGAGACGAGAATCTGGAAATTATTTTAAAAAGTTAATAGGTCCCTACAGCTGTGTGGTTAGCTCTTGCTCCCCCAACTGGACTCACGCATGTGACTGGCTTTACATCTCATTCTTTCTGGCACATCTATTTAAAGGGTTATTTTATCTTCTTCAGTGTAAAAAAACACAATAAGCTAAGAAATATTCTGATCGGAGGAAAATGGAATTACAAATAGAGAAGGGATGAAAGATCATCTTAAATTCTTCTCAATGGCTACATTTCTCCATTTACGGAACAAGGGGAGCAAAAAGAGCCAGCCTCAGGCAGACCGCCTTCAGGTCCAAACTGTTCGGTTATGACTGTAGAAAGAACAGAAAACCCCCTGGGCTGAGTCTCCTGCCGAGGCTGAGGTTCAGATGCTGCTCTCTTGTCTCATCTCCCCACTTCCCACGCCCCCCAGCACCCACCACCCTCTCCCATCCTCCCTACCCGGACAGATGGCAGGTACATCACTCTAACTGAACAGAGAAGGCCTTTATATGACTTAAGTGTTTTCTAATATGCATCTACCTTAGGAGGAAAGAGGACAGTGTCTATTGTACTAGGGGCTGGCAGAGATGAACTAAAACTTCTGCAGCCAAAAATTATTTATATCTCTTTAACTCGCTCAGATCCATTTTCTAGATGAGCACTCCTCTCCAGTATGCTAACATTTGTTCTGTTCTGTGTTATGTAATCTTGGAAATTATTAATGAATTCTTCTTGTGCAATGAAGGATATTTAGGTTACAATCTAAAAAGTGTAATTTTATTAAGGAAATAAGTAGCACAATAGACGAGGTATGTAAGAGCCTTCATGTTATTTTCACTCATGGGCACATCGTCAAGGAGTCAATTCATGTAAAAGTTTATCTGTTTATTGTTACATCATGTTTTAAAAACTCTCTCAATAAAAAAATTAAATATACCACTGCACTTAGCATTCCTTATATTTTTGGGAGAAGACTTTACATGGAATGGAATGTCAGCTAATAAAATACTCTACAATGTATTAAATGTTACATGTTTTATTTCTTTTGCTATCAGGGAAGTGAAAAAGTAAAGTAAAAACAAGAGGAATATGCACAGCCTGATCATTCCAAAACTCTCAGAGAAAGCTTCCTTCCGTCCTCAGAGAGAACATGACGATAGAAGAGAGAGCTTTGTGTGGAAAAACTGAAAAAGAGACATTGATCTTTTCATTATCACTGTTCTTGGATTTTGTCTCACTCCGTTATTGCCGCTGTTAAGACGGAAACAAAAGAATCATTGCATGAACACTTCATCACATGAAAATAATCACCTATATCTGTGGTCTGGGAAAATGAACACAGGTAAAGAATAATTTTTTGAATTATTTCTGCTCTCAAGTCAGAAATAATTCAGGAAATATGGTCACAGTATTTGAGCTCAGAAATCTGCTTCTTGCCTAAACATACATTTCAGCTCATGATTTTTACATTTTGTGTTTTTGCATTCCTACTTATAACTTTTGTACCAAAAGTCCATCCCAATAATAAATTTCAGTGTGTGTCATTAAAACATATTATAAAATTAATAAGGAAGTTTAAAAGTTTACAGGAACACAACCCCTACTTCATAAAAAGAAACTCTGTGCATTCTCGAGAAATTTAGCTTAATATTTCTTCATCTTTCAGAAATGTTACAGCTAATTAAAAAGCCAATTCTTTCATTTATTTTATT
The DNA here is from genome assembly GCF_021234435.1 of Artibeus jamaicensis. Lineage (NCBI taxonomy): Eukaryota > Metazoa > Chordata > Mammalia > Chiroptera > Phyllostomidae > Artibeus > Artibeus jamaicensis. The sequence continues at coordinate 10,881,284 of NW_026521814.1, read as the reverse complement.
GATTGCATTGTTAAACACTAACGAAAACTGCATGTTATTACGAGATAATGATAAAAGTACAATACTGATCTTTACTAAATCTTTTAAAACTGATGCTCCATGAGAGCCTTGCCCTCCCCACTGAAGTGGCCAGTCAACCACGGCTACTGCTTCGGACCATGTTTTGAATGATGACCACCCTGACGGACTAGAACACGGCTGGGCCAGTGCAGGCCGCTCCCCGGCCCCGCAGTCCTCGCCACTTCTGGCTGTGCGGTACCTGGCTGACTTGACTCCTTCGGATGAGTGTACATAGACTCTGGCGTCTGTAGCCTAGATTTAAAACTATAGACCTTGGAATTCCATTAGTTCGGTTCCTCAGTATTGTAAACATTTGCCCTCTGGGGGTGGGCTTAATTTTTGACACAGCCAAAAATGATTAAAAGTAAACCTTTGAATAGGTAGGTTAACATTCACTGGCCCATTAAGAGGAAACAATGAACACGGAGCCAGGTGATGCAGAGATTCAGAAAGCCACCATCTTCAGGGGCTAGAAGATGATCAGAGAGACAAGACAGGGGCTTAACCGGATTAAGTGGCTTGGAGACGAGTGAATCCAAAAGCGAGTGCTGAGTTTGGAGAATCAAAGTTAGATGCCAGGATAAGGATGAAGAAAGGCAGAACTGTTGGGAGATTGGGTAAGATAAATAAATGATGGGCAGAGCAGGGATGCTCGGGCTTGCTACTTCGAAGGCAGAACAGTTCCGAGCTACGAGATGCTGACGGTTTTGCCCGGAAGTGGCTGAAGAAAAGTGTGGCTGACAGCCAGAGTGGTCGTGACACTAGTCTGCAGTCAGCTCAGTGGCCCTTACAGAAGACCCCGATTCACTCAGATTGATGGCCAAAGGCAGGATGAAGACCACAGCTGAGGCAGGCACTGAAGTCAAGGAAGGTGGGGATGTTTGCAAGATACAAAAGTGAGGCTGCAGCCGATGGTTTAAGGAGCTGTGTGGAAAGAAAGAGGAGCGGCAGCAAACGAAAACACAGAAAAGTTTCTCATATGGCTTATGAACTGATTCAGTCAAAGAGGACACCACTTATTTTGATTTAGAAGTTGTATTAAAAAGGACTTTGTTTCTTTTTAAAGTAAAAAAGGTATTTTTTTACTCATGTCATCTAACTTATTACTGAACTGGATTAATAATATCTTAAAAGGAAGATCATCAAACATTTCTTCGGAGGAAACAAATACAGGGCACTGCGCCTCCCCCCACTGCCCCTCGCCCCTGCCACAAATGGGACTTCCTAATATACTACTAGGAAGAGAGAGACATTTATGCTATCAAATGGGGACCAAAACTAAAAGAAAGTTTTCATTAATGAAAAAACCTCTAAACCCTAAAGTGTGTTTCTGAAAATGTATCACAGAAGTAGCCCGTGAACATACACAATTCAGTGAGCTCAGCTGAGCTGAAAGAACTGCCCAGATGGACTTGGAAAGAACGGGGCAGTTCAGGGGGGGTTCTCTCTGTAGACACCAATGGCGGCCCCTCCACCTGACTCTGAGTGCTCTTATCCAGAGCTGACAAGTGGCAGGATACTCAGAGGTTTGCTGAACACTTCTCCAAATGGAAGAGTTAATGGAGAATCTACCTCCCCCTCTCTGCAGGCCCTGCTAAGATAAACAGGTGTGAGATGTTTTTCTCTGTTTATATACAGATCTTAAAAAGGAAAATTTCTACCTAACTCATCCCAACAAATGACTGTGGGTAAACATTGCAGAGCCTTTACGGGTTTGCTAAAACAAAAAGAAACAAATAATCCATCAGAATAAAGGAAAAGAAATGATTTCAATTACCACCAAAGTACTGGATTAGGAGTTCTTTATAGGTTCTCACCTACGCGGAGCAATCCCGATTTCCCCTTCTCATAATTACAGATCTGGAGCGAACTAGAAACAAAGGCAAAATTCTAAAGCCTCATTGGTCAGTGACTAAATGCGCTATTTGTATCCCTAAAGAACACTAAAAGAAGGTGCTGAGTGCCCAGATAAACGCAAATTACATTTAACTTGAAATGCCTGCAACGTTTCTTCAGCTAACAACTGAGGCTGGAGAAACTGTTAAGTACAATCCATGTTTATTTTATACCACATGTGTGCAGACCTTCGTGACAGCAAAGAAAATGGGAGGAAAAAAATAAGATAAATGAGAAGATTAAAATTCTAGGCCATCAATGATAATCTAGGGGAGTTGAAGCAGAAAATATCAAAACCATAGGAATATACTTTCAAATCACTTTGCAGGATTCAAGACTAAACAGAGGGGAAATTGCCTTTGTATGCAAAACACAAATTATCAAGATGCTTTTCCCATCTACATGCTGTAAGATTCCACGCATTAGGTTAGCTTTGTTGTTTTTTTCTGATTACAAAGGTAGCATGTACTCACTGTTTCCAATTTTTCATGGTCATACCCAACTCCTAATACATACGAACGTTCATTTTTCTGTTTCCATAGAACAAACTCTTAAGGGTGATGAGCCAAATGTCATTTCATTTTACTTTCTGTCAGTCTCCTCAACTGCCCTCCAGAAGGTGATGCCGTTTTAGACTGGGGGGGGGGGGCGACATCTGAACTTCCCTGGAGTGCCCTGGCCTCCTCGCGGGCGGCTCAGCAGCCGCGGGGCGTGTCTCTGTCAGCACTGCCCCCCCCCCCACTGGGCCTGGAGGTGAGGCAGCGCCCCCCTGTTTCTCATTACCACTCCAGCTCTCATCGCTCCTCCTTCTACACCGAGTCACGTGTCTCTCCACTGCGCTATTTATTATCCCTTCACTGTTGCCACCGCATACTGAAAGACCTCATTATTCCATCCCCTCACCAGCACTAAGCAGGCCGCTCCCCTCCAGCTCCCCCACCCCGTCGTGGGGCAAGGTCTCTGCACTGCTCTGGTGGGAAACCACAGGATCCGTGGGGCAGTGATTCCGGAGCAGGAAGAGGAGGGCAGGGAACCGGGAAGGAGCACATTCAGTTAAAAAAGGTAAAATACCCTACTTCATAACACAAAGTACAGTAAATTCATGGCCAAAGATTGTTGGCTGGTGAGAAAATAAAAATAAGATGAGAAAGCATCACAGAAAACATGGATTTTAAAAGATTGGGATTTTAAAAGATTGGGGGTTACTAGTTATCTACAAGACTCTCTTTTTATTTTAATGTCATTTTATTAGATTTTCATTGAATTTACTGGGGTGACACTGGATCACAAGACCACACAAATTTCAAGTGTGCAGCTCAACAAAACGCCATCGGCACACTGCATTGTGCACCCCTCGCTCAAACTCCACAAGTCTTAAAAAAAGAAAGCCGTGTTGAAATACATGCTAACAAACCACCAAGGAGAGTGTGACTATTGGGTATATTCTGATGGTAAGTTGCTCAAATAGCAGTTATAACAACAGTCACAAATACTGAAAGCTGACCGGTGCCAGGGAGCATGCTAGGTGCACTTACAGGGATTACCTCGATTGGCCCTCGCAACACCCTTCGGAAGTGCGCCCTGTTATTATGACCTATCACAGAAGAGGAAACGAAGACCTGGTTAAGAAATTGCCCATGCAGCTAATGAGTCGTGGAAACGGGATTTAACCTACACCGTCTGACCCCACGGTGCCAGCTCTTAAACACGAGGCTGTACTTGCGTCCTAGAATGAACGCCTTCATTTCCAACAAAAAACAGAAGACTTTGTGTAAAACCTGCCAGTGAAACTTCATCATAAATGTAGACTGCTACCTTTGCCAGTAGACGGATTCCCCTCCAAGGACATGCTGGCAAGAAGGCTTTCTCTGCTGCAGGTTTCCTACATGCTTCCAATGATTTCATTTTTTGGCTGTATTGTAAATAGTATTTTTTAAGGTTGTTAATTCCAATTGTTCATCGTTTCTATCAAAAATGAACTCTTGACCCCTCTCACAAACCTGCTCCATCCATCATGCTCTTCCCCATCTCACGTGATGGCAAATACATCCTTCCATCTCCTTGGCACGGAACTGCGAGACTTCCTTGACTCCACTTTCACAGAGCAGGTCCTATCAGTGAGCAAGTCCAGTTGGCCCTGTCTTTAAAATATGCCCCAAATGCAACCACTCCCTTCTGCCTCCATTTCAACCTTCCTGGCCCCAGCCACAAACATCTCTTACCTGGATCCTATTCCTAACTGGTTTGTCTGCCCCCGCCTCTGCCCCATATAGTCTTTCTCAACAGAGTATCAAGAGTGGTCATACTAAAACATAGTCAAATAACTTCACTTTTCTACTTCGAAGCATTTGATTGCTCACCATCTCCTCCCAATTTAAACCAGAAGCTCTTACAATTGCCGACAAGGCCCTACACCATTTGGTCTTGGTACCTCTCTGGTTCTGTTTCCTCCTCCCCTCATGTGCTCCACTTGGGAGGCAGTGGCTTCCTTGCCATTTCTCCTACACCCCAGACATGCTCCCTCCTGGCATCTGCCTGCGCCTCTGCCTGGAACGTCTAACCCTCGTAGGTACATGTGGCTCCCTCTCTTTCTTCCTTCAGGTTTTCACCCAAATACCACCTTTTTGTTAACTGACTAACCTATTTAAATTTGCAACCCTAGCCCCTTCTGGCACAGTTTTTATATGAACTTTTTATTTTGGATTAATTTTAGATTTATGGAAAAGTTGAAAAGATTGTGCGGATGGTTCCTCTTACCCTGTCTCCCCCTAATGTTTACACATTGCACTACCAGGGTCAATTTGTCAAAATGACGAAACCATCATTGGTTCATTGGTATTAACTAAACTCCAGACTTTATTTGGATTTACTATTTGCTCACCAATGTCCTTTTCTCTGTCCTAGAATCTAATTCAGGACACCCTGTTGTGTTTGGTCGTCATGCCTCCTTAGTCTCTTCTGCACTATGCCAGACCCTCAGTCTTTCTGTTTGTTTGTTTGTTTGTTTGTTTGTTTGTTTGTTTCTCAAGACCTTAACAGCCTTGAGGAGGCCTGGCCAGGTACTTGGAAGAATGTCCATCACTTTGGGATAGCTGATGAGACCCGCAGGGCTAGGCTGGGGTTGTGGGTTTTGGGGAAGAAGGTCACAAAGAAGTGCTTTTCTCGTCACATTGTATCAGGGTACCTGCCCCCAACATGACTTACCACTAGTGACATTAACCCTGCTCCAAGGTGGTGTCTGCCTGGTTTGTCCACTATAAAGTCAGTAATTCTTCCTTTTCTTTAATCTTTGAAAGTCAGTTACTAAGTTCAGCCAGTATTTAAGAGGGATAAGGATCTTTATAAGGTTTAACATACTATTAATTTTGTTTATGGCCCCCATTTGTAGGTAAGCTCTAAAAGGACATGAATGCTTGTCTATTTTATTGGGGGATGGGACTCCAGCATCTAGGGCAGCGGCTTGGCAGGTAATAAATACTCAGCACTTGCGGGATGACAGATACAGAAAGGGAGGTTTCCTTATAATGTGTTCGGGTCACGGTGCCCTAGGCACCAATCACGCATCTCCCCACCTGGGAAAATACATGCTCAGGAGTAAAGCCACACAGGTCAGTTACTCTGAGATATTACTAACATGTGGAGTGACTGTGGTTTTCGGACTATAAGACGCACCCCCCACAACTTGGGAGGAGTAATGGTTGTTAATGCTGCTGTTGAGTTCTGTTTACATTCACATTGGTGAAATATTATGTTATTAAATATTTTACCACTTTTTTTTGCTTCAATTTTTTTTCTATTTTCCGCCTCTAAAACCTAGGTGCGTCTTATGGTCCGAAAAATAGGGTGCCTTTCTCAGTGGCTTTTGCAGTTTTATTGGGGAAAACTACCCTAATAAATGAAATTACAATGCTAAAATTTGAGACATCAGCAATAGGATTAAATAAGGAATATATGTAAACTGTTTAGAATAGAGGTTATAAATAGCAGAAACTCAAGAAATGTTCATTTTCTTACCTTACATTCAGGTGAGAGAGATTTGGGGAGGTTACCTGGAACCCCAAAAATATACATATTCTACCTATTAATGATCTTAAATTGTTTCTAAAACGAGGCAGAGTATAAAATGGTAACACTCCATACCCCCAAAATCCAGTTAATATTGTTTTCATCTCTTACTAAAATCTCTTCATTTCTTTGAGTATAAAGTGTGTCCCAAGGAAAAATGTAGGTTACACGCAGGGACCTTATTTTGTGGCTAAGAAATTATCCTGAAACCTGGCTGGTGTAGCTCAGCGGATTGAGCACGGGCCTGTGAACCAAAGGATTGCTGTTCGATTCCCAGTCAGGGCAGAAACCTGGGTTGCAGGCCAGGTCCCAGCAGGGGCCAATTCCCAGCAGGGGAGGCATGAGAAGCAACCATACATTGATATTTCTCTCCCTCTCTCCTTCCCTTCCCTTCTAAAGATAAATAAATAAAAATTTAAAAAAAGAAAGAAATTATCCTGAAATTTTAAGGGGTTTTGTTCTCCATATTCACAGCTCTAAAAATTTGCTCAGCAGCTAAATAGTTTTGGAGAAGTTAGTTTAGATGCTACCTAAACTATGTACTATATTTTAAAATACCTACAGAATGATTAAAATAAAAATGTATACATCTTTCTGAAAGGTAGGCTCTATGGCCATAGTTCCAACCAGAGAAATTCCTTTCCCACTAAGGGAAGCACTCCCTGCTCTACCTGTTTTTTAAAATGTAGTGGGTTAACCTGGTTCTGTGCATTCATTGCTTCACATAATCTCTCTTCAAAAGCAGAGCAGCCGTACAGTCCCCTGTCTGCAAACAGAGCATAAACACCGCCCAGACATTTGCATCCTTATCAGTGTAGCTGCTCTCGTGCAGCTAATTTTACCAAGCGCTGTCTTCCCGAAGAACAGTATCAGGGATAGGAGTCATATTTTCATGTCATTAAAATTCCGGCAGTCTCATTTCATTTAAGACACCTTAATTTTTCTCAGATCATGAATCAGTGAACATCTGATATTAACAGAGCTAAGAAAAAGCATCTTAGATTCCTTTTTTGGAAACATGGTTGAAAAACAAACCAGAATAAGAAACATAGCCAGGAAAATCCCTCCCAGCTGCTATGGAACAGAACCTTTCATTCAAAGACAAACTAATTTATTAAGAGCTTAAAAACAAAACAAAACAAAACAAAATCAGCCAAGCATGGAGAAAAAAAGGCTCTGATGTCGACTAGGAATGGCAAGCTGTTGTTTTTTCTGCAGATTTAGGAGGGCAAAACCTTATGCAAATGTGACAAAAGAAGAGAAAGTTAAGGTGGTCACTGTGTTTATTATTTTGTTTATTTATGCCCTATGCATTTATTGATTGTTTATGGTGGACCAGGTACTAGGCTGAGCTCAGAATATATCCAGATCGTTAAGATACAGATCCTGCCTCCAGAAGCTGATGCACGGAAGAGGGTAAGGTTTGGCCCTGAAGACAGAGACCGGTATCAACAGCTGGAAGCTATGCTATAAGGAACTTTCTAAGAAGGAAACTGTTCCCGAATCGAACAGCCCACACCTCACAAGTTATCAGTGGCGGTGTTGGAACAGAAACTTGCTCTCCTGACCAGGAGTAGGAATCAAGCATGAACAAAAAAACTGATAAGACAGTCACTATCCTGGGTAATTTCATGTCAGTGACTTCCTGTCCACACTCAGAAGAAAAGAAAATTCTTGGCAGCTTTTTAATATACAAGTGAGGTCACTGTATTCTGAAGACTGAGCGCCAATCATGTCTACTTAGAAATAATTACAACTATTCATGGGTGGCTCTTCCTCTCTTTTTAATTGTCTATCTGTTAGGCTTTGAGTTTCTCAGAAATTCAATGTATGCCTCATACTATTTTTCTTCCAGCAGCAAGAGCCTGGCCTTGTATAAGACCAGCTAGTCAGAGTATAACATTTGAAATATTCTTTACTGCTGTTCAGTTGAAGTTGTCTCCACTTTCCAACCCCATTCCTCTCCCCTGCCTTACCCGCCCCCAGCTTCCACAGTTAATCCTCCACTGTGGTCTTTGTTCATGGGTCCTTTAGACATGTTCCTTGACTTGACATTTTAAAAATTTTTTATTTATTTATTTTTAGAAAGGGAGGGAGAAAGAGAGAGAGAAATATCAACATGTGGTTGCCTCTCACACACCCTCTATTGGGGACCTGGCCTGCAACCCAGGCATGTGCCCTGACTGGGAATTGAACTGGCAACCCTCTGATTCACAGCCCGAGCTCAATCCACTGAGCTACACCAGCCAGGGCGACCTGACATTTTTATTGGAATACATTCACTGCTTTGACTTCAGCACAGTATGGAGAGCATGGCTGGAGACAAGTATTAACTAACTGAAATGTTTATTGCTTAGTAAACCGAGATCAATACTACTTTAGTGAAAAGCTGAAATAATAGTTGCAATAAAGTTCCTCATATGACAAACCAAAAATAGCCTCCACATGCAAGTAAACATGTGGCCTAACAAAGTTTTTAAAGGATTTTTACAATTTTTAACTAAGTAGCAAAAATAAGAATGATAGGAGCTTTGTCTTACAAATAAAATATTTTTTTAGTAATAAAAACTGACATTGATTACATCTTTTCAAAAGTCACATAGGCACTTAATAAACACCACCTCACCATTTTTATGGGACGAAACTGAGTTTTATAAAACGACACAACTTACGATTGGCAGAACTGAGATTCAAATCCAAGGTGCCAGACTCTGAATCTATCCCTTTCACTCCACTGTACTGACTGAATACATGGCTTCTCATGCGGAAAGACGTTATTCCTGTGACCTTCTGGAAAATGAGGGGTCACTGAATGTCATACACATGGTTACCCAAATCAACTTCCCACCTGGCACGTACCTTCCTTCCACAGCAGAGAGAGAGGCCTGACCACCTCCGCCAGGCTGTTTCTGCCACAGCCCATTGTGCCAACCAGCTGTGCTTTTTAGGAAGTTTGTACTTAAACAGGATGGCCTGACCACCGCCTGCCCGCTGCCAGCCCCCGGCCCTGCTGCCCGGATGTGCAGCAGTCATCCATATGACCACCCGCAACTCTGCGAGGCAATATTCTGTCCCTTACCCCTCTGACTCTCGGCGGGGCTAAGTATCTTTGGTTCTCCCACTTTCTTTAAAATGTGGTATAATTTTTCACACCCTTCATCTTTCTTATTCTCCTTACAGTGCTCAAAGTGCCATTTTCCCCATAAAATCTAATACCCCAAGTTCAGTAAACTGCTGAGCTGTGTCCTGATGGGTAAAAAAAACATGATGAAATTTTTTTTGCCAAGTTTTAAATTTAATTTGTCTTATTGTGGTATAGGTTTGCACTTGGGCTCTTACTGAACTTAGGGTTCAGTGAAAACCTCAGGCCTATTTTCCACAGGAAATACTACCAAACCAAGTTTCTAAACATTCATCATTTAAATGTTTCTTTGGGCTTCTATTATTTTAGTTGCTAGAAGTAAGTCTGAATTCTTCTTTTGCCAATGCTCCCCTATCCTGCCAAACTGAGGAACTCCCTATTTGCTCCATATTTGATGTTATCTTCAATGCCTTTATCCGAGGCATGGATAAAGCTGAGCGGAAGGGAGGCAAGATCAGGGCATTCTGATACCTCGGATGACAGGACAGAGGGTGGAGTGACTGACACCCAGCCCTTTCCTGTCCTCTCGTACTCTGTTCTCTTGATTTCCTTACGGAGCTACCAAGAACAAGAGAAAATACTTAATGCTTGTTTGGCCACTTTTCACGATTATTATAAACACCAACTGAAGTCTCAGTTAAGGGTCCGGCGGAGGACTGACAGAGGAGGCAGGATTTACAGCTTTGTTCACTCTTCTTTTCCCTGTGCCTCCTGCTGAAATAAGTGATGACACGTTGGTGAATAACCCAGTGTTCTCTGTAATCCACTTGGATGCTCTTCATACTTTTCAATAAAAATGTTCCAAATTGAACTCATTATCTCACTTCTGATCCTTTCTTCTTCTTGGTCATGTTGGTACATGGCCTCCCTTTCTCTCCAACAGTCAGTTGCTGAATCTTATGCTCTCCTTTCTGTTTCTCACATCTCATCTGCGGCTGCATTCCTCGGCTGTATTTCTAAACATCTCCCACGTTGAAACCTTATTCTTTATTCTTTTAGAAACATTTTTATTGTTTACACTATTACAGATGGCCTCATTTGACCCTCTCTTTGTCCACCTTCACCCAGCCCCCAGCCCCGACCCCCTTGCCTCTGGCTGTCACCGCACTGTTGTTGTCTGTGTCCATGGGTCGTGCATGTATGTTCTTTGGCTGATCCCTTCCCCTTCCTTCATCCCACGCCCCCCTCCCCTCACCCCTCTCATAGCTGTCAGTCTGTTCCATGCATCCATGCATCTGCTTCTATTTTGTTTATCAGTCTATTTTTGTTTATTAGATTCTACATGTAAGATCATATGGTGTCTTCTACCAATTGGCTTAAACACATTTTTATGGTCATATCAAAGATCTGAAAAATATCACAGAGTGATGTCTGTCTTAATGTAATTACACCTCGCGTAATATAAGAACTTTATTCACAGTTCAGGTAATTTCCTAAACTCTCCTTGGTCCCAGAAGAAACCATTCCTGTAGCTTTTCCTCACTGGAAAGTTACCTTTCCCATAAGGTTTGTGTTACCTTTAGAAATATCACTAATATATGTTTACTCGTTTTATTTACATATTTGTTGAACATGTGCCCAATTTTCTACGTCTCTTCACTTTATTATTGTTTTTACATTTTATTTTTCAATTACAGCTGACATTCATTATTATTTTATGTTTGTTTCAGGTACACAGCATAGTGGTTAGACAATTATATTTTATGAAGTGATTCCCAGATAATTCTAATACCCGCCTGGCATCATACATAGCAATTACAATATTCTTGAGTAGATTCCCTATGCTGTACTTTACATCCTAGTGCCATTCCATAACTGCCAATTTATAACAGTTCACATTGGGGTGTCTTCGATTATAAGCCCCCATTAACAGAGATATCTCATAAAAAAAAGCTGAGTGACAGACAGCTGTTCAATGGAGACTTCTGGGTGATGACTGCATTAATGATCAAATAAAGGAATTCATCATTTTAAATTGCTTATTCTCTAGTTCAAATGATGACTTATATATGTAGCACAGAGTCGAAACATGGCACAAGGAAATGTTTAAAACTCCTTAAGCAGAAATGGCATGCCGTCTTGGAGGTACAAAAGCTAGGGCATTTATAAAAATCCAGCATCAGGTAAACTAAAGGTAAGTACCAAGAGTTCTGTTGCTACACAGCTGAATGCAGGTCACAAGCAGTGACACAATAAGGACAGATGTGCTCTATCCTTTCCACAGCTCACAGAGCAAATGAAGAAAATGAAATATGAGATATTGTTCCTGAATGCGAATGAAAGGCGAGTTTGCTGTGGCGTGATACCAGGCAACAAGGAACAGAACCTGCACCGTGAGCCAGGCGAGGGAAGGTGCTGTTTGTATTAGCCCGGTTGCTTACCTCCTCTGAGCCTTAATTTCTGATCCGTCCAGTGGAGATCACAGTCCTGTAACATGGCTGTGAAGGAGAGGGCAGTAATGGAAAGCCCCTCACGAAGCGCTCAGCTGACAGTGGCACCTGTACTTGGCGCAGTGGTGATGACTAGGGATGTGACGGCATCAGCAACGAAGGCCATGGCAGTCCTCGCCCTCAGAGGGCTCGCCACCTACGTGCCTGCCCTTCCACATCCGCGCTGAGCCTTGTCACGCCTCTCTCCTGCAGACGGTGAACGTGGCCTCTGACCCCTTCCCAACCTAAGATCCTAGGACCCAACCAATTGAAGTTCTCAGGACACCTATGTGCTATCCTGACTTCAGAGAATGGTTGTGAGGACACAACTGCTAGTTAATATTACCCAAGTCTTCCTGTGTGGCAAGCACTTTCCTAGATATTTTACATGTGTTACCTCGTTTAATCCTCTCAACAACCAAACCCTGTGATGCAGATTCTGTGATTAGCCCCACTTTTCAGAATAGAAGACATGGCACATTCATACGAAAGCTAAGTGGCAACAGCTTAGAGTAAGTACTAGAATCGCAAGGCAGTCGAATCACATGTTCGGTTAGTGGTATGGGTGCTGACTGCGATGATGCTTGTGGGACCTGAGAGTGTTTCACGAAGAAGAGAGAAGTTAAACCTGAAGAATGAGCAGGGTGGGCCCAGCAGAGAAGACGAAGGTGTTCCGGGTGAAGGAGGGGAAGTGAATAAGGTCGCTGGAACGGGAAAGCAGGACAGGGGAGCGGCTGAACAGGAAAGGGAATTCAGGCCAGAAAGTGAAAGACAAAGCAGGAAAGTCAGGCGAGAGCCAGAATGGGGAAGGTTTGGAATTGGCAGGGATTTGCCAGAGGTGTCGGGACACCTGCCATTCCTGAGCCCGCCTTTAGTCCATTCTGCTCGATGATGCCACCGAGCAGGGCCTGGGCACGGTTGGTCCCCAGAATACCTAAAACTCCAAACTGAAGTTTCGAATTTTGACATGTTCCTTGTATTTGACATGTCACTAGCTGGCTAGGTACAACTGAAAGCAGTGATTCTCAAACCCTAGGGGCATCAGAAACATCTGGAAAGCTTGTTACAGCGCAGACTACCCAGCCCCACACACCCCAGTTTCTGAGTCCGTAGGTGTGCGGTGCGGCCCAAGAATCTGCACTCCTAACAAGTCCCCGGTGATGCTGGATGCTGCTGGTCTGGGGACATGCTTTGAGAAGCACTGACCTAAAAGAACAGCATCCAGGATGAGTCAGTTCTTACTGGATAGAGAAAACTTCTACATGGGGTTGTCCTGATTAACTCAGAAGGGACTCCTGAGTGAAGGAGAAGAGACTGGGGATGTGGAGATGCTGTAACAAACAAGTTCGGCGCGGCAGCAACTTCCAATGTCAACGCCAGTAGAACCAAAATGGCAATCTTGAGGCTTAAACACACCAGTGGTCATTCTGGTCATTCTGGAGTAGCATTTTGGACAAACTGTCACAGAAACTATGCCAGGATTCAAGTATCCATGATATTTAATTTTATCTGTACGGGGCCCATCCATGTTTCTAAATACTGAGAGGATCTACGAAGAAAGTAAATGTAGTATTCTTCTTCTTTATTGTGTTCAGGGGAAAACATTAAAATAGCATTTTTACAATTGAAGCAAAAGCAAATTGAAGTCAGCTACAGAACTACAAAAGAGAGAAAAAAGGGTCTCTGTGAACTAAAAAAGTGGTAGCAACATTAACTAGCCTTCTATGAAGCACTGAACGTTGTCGTGTTGATGAGGTTTGTATAACAAAAGCTTTTATTTTTAGTTCTTTCCCAGCTCTGTGTCAAAATTAAGATTGTTTTCTGTGTCATGGGAATATTTTCCCCTTCATATAAAAAGTTACCAATAGTTCCTGTTCCTATAATCAGTTTTGACATTTTTGATCTTCTCTCTTTATAAATCTTTACAGTGTGGGGCAGTTTTGAAACTCGAATTTATATGGCTTTCCACACTTCCACGAAAACTCAAATTGGGGTAGAAAAAACCTTTTTAAGTAAAGAGAGTAGTGCCTTGCGAAAGGCAAGGCAGATAAAGAAAAAGCCTCATATTTTACCTCTTGAGGATTCTGCTTCCTTTCAATTCTTTTGGGAAAATACAAAGCAATCTTGTTTCTTTCACATCTCAGACTTAAATCTGGTTTCCTACTATCAGGTGAATATCAGTAAATCAAATGCTTACAGGTTTCCATCTCTCAGACAGAAAAAAAAATCGTGTGCAGACAAGTCTGGTTCTACATATCACGAAATGCATTGTGAAAGCAAAACGAAGCTGTTCTGATCAGCCCTTTCTAAAAGCTGCTCTGGTGCGGAGGGACGAACTTGCCAGGGGACGGCCTTCTGGGCCAGCGGCTGCTGGCAAGAGGACGCAGGGCCCACGGTGCCCTCCTCCGCCCTCCCCTCCACTCCTGGCTTCCATTTCTACCTCCGCTGTTTGGTCCGACCTCAGCTCCACTAAAGTTTCCCCAAAAGATACAATATCGATTTCTTCTCATCCCTTTGGTGTATATTCTGCAGATTGTATTTTCTTCCTGTTGAACACTTTTTAAAACAAAAAATAAATAGTGCACTATAAGTAAATCTTCAACTAAATAAACGGGCTAAATTACCACTGAAAATCCCATAGCACTGCTATGGATAAATAAACATTAAACATTTTAGGGATTTATGACGTACTAAGGAGTTTGATAAAACTCAATTCACACGAACAGTCTTAGAAAGTGCCACAGGCTGTCAGAGCCACAATTTTTAAATGAGTGTTTTCTGATTATAAAAGTAAATAGGTGGGTCACAAGGTGTTCGCATTTGTCAAAACTTAATGATACATGCATTTGATTGTATGTAAATTTTACCTCAAAAGGAAACAAAACTGTAAACACATACCGAACCCTGGTAATAACGGGCACTCTTTAAAGGAATTTCACGGGACATGTATTGATGCCTGTAACTTACTCTGAATGCAGGAGAGAGGGCTGATAAACGGAAGCACACCTAGCGGGGTGCATATGTGATACTGCAAGGTTAGTATTCGTGTTAATGACAGACCCCAGGCGGGAGATGTACAGATGTTTACTATAAAACCATTTCGACTTTTCTTTAATTTTGCAATTTTTCATAATAAAATATTAAGTGCAGGAGAAAAGTATGACATGATCATAGAAAACTATGAAAAATAAAGCAATATAAAAAAATAAAAACACTATACAGACACCGAGCAGACACTTGAGATTACATCAAAATGTTTTGGAAATTGCTTTTACCACTTAGCTGTATATTATATGCATTTTCCTAACTCTGTGGATATTCTTCCAAGGTGCAATAGAATTCTATTATACAAATGCAGCATAATTTTTTCAGCTTTATTGAGGTGTAATTGATGAATAAAGTTGTAACATATTTTAAATGTACAACTCAATGATTTTAATATACATGAATATTGTGATATTAACTCCCACCATGGAGTTAATTAACATATCCATCACCTCCCATATTTGCCTTTTTTTTTGGGGGGGTGAGATATTCCATCATTTAAAAGATAATTTGCTGTAGACACACGGGTTGTTTCTAATCCTTCACCATTATACGCATAAGATGCACCACAGCCTGTTACATTCCTCTTCCTGCACATCTGTTATTCATGCTTCCTAGTAGTAAGTCTCAAGAGTAGAATTTTTGTTTCAAAGGAAGTCTATATTAAGACTTTTTGATATATTTTGCTATACTCTTCTCCAAAAATTTTACCAATTAATATTTCTAACAGGAGCACATTACAGATCATAGCTATTCTGATGTATAATGTTAAACTTTTAAATTAAATGCTTCCATAAATAAGATTTTTCTATACTCCTTTTTTTCTCTCAAAAGAACAAAGGCTCTTTTTTGATAGTCTACAATGAGCACACCTAATCTATGATATTTAGAAATCTTGGCTTCTAAATATCATACTCCCAAATCATGTACCCAGAATCAGGGCTTCTTAAAAGAAATGGCTGATCCTGGAATATCTTTTATGCCAAAAAGTAAGGAAATGCTAAAAAAATGATGATGATGAAGACATATCAAAAGGACAAAGGAGTCAACCTGAAAGGATTCTTAACTTACTAAATCAAAGGCAATTTAATCATGAAAGTGAAAAATAACAAAAATGGACAGTAACATTTTGAGTTTGAAAATAATATCCATAAGTATACAATGAAACAATAAATAAATGAATAAAGGGGTGAATAAATAAGTGAAGGAAGAAAAGAAGACTCATTTATGCTAGAACTTTTTGCTTTCCACACAATAACTGTCATTATAATCCTTGATTCTTTTTTGAATCAAGTATTCTTGTTTGATGGATGCAGTAACTCAGAGTAATGTTTGCTGAGGAAAAATATTTACATAGACTCAAAGTCTCTACTAACGGCTTAATCATTAGTTACTCAGGAAAAAGAGGTATTTTTACTGTGAACAAATTGGATGAGCCCCCTCCCTTAATCACGGGTTCAGTATTATTATCACCAATAGTGGAGCAAATGACAACGGTGGTCTCATGAAGATACACCAAGGGCACATGACCTGTGTAGCATTCCTACCAAAACTACATAACCTTAAACTAGGCAAGAGGAGGAAAAATCAGATAAATCCAAAACAAGGAACATTCTAGAAAGCTGTCCTGCACTCTTCAAAATGTCAGAGTTTAAAAGATAAAAAAAAAAAAAGGCAGAGAAACGATAACAGATTAAAGCAAACTAAGCAGATACATTAACTAAATGCAATATGTGAACCTGGATTGGATTCTGGGTTGGAAAAAATTGCCATAAGAAGCGGTTATTGGGAAAAATGGCAAAATTTGAATATAGACTGTATTACTATTGAATCAATGTACTGTTGTGGAATCAATGTTAAATTTCCTGAATTTGACAGTTGTATCATGGTTGTGTTCTTGAAAGATGCTCAAGTACCAGGGTATGTAGGGACATGGCCTCTGTAACCTACTCTTATGTTTCAGTAAAAAAATTAAACATGTATAAACACAGGTAAGTAAAAATATTATAGAGATAGGAAATACTGCAAAATGTTAATAAGCAGTGATTTTAGGAAAAGGATATGATAGAATTCATGGTACTATTCTTACAATTTTTCCCTAGGTATAAAAGTTATTAAAAAGTAAACTTTTAAAGAATGACTGGAAAAAAAGAGAACTACTGAAATTTAAAGTAAACATCATTTTTCTTTATTTTTTTCTAAATTAGAAAAGTATACTCACTAAAGCAGAGGAAAGTAGTGATACATAC
Source organism: Artibeus jamaicensis (assembly GCF_021234435.1). Classification (NCBI taxonomy): domain Eukaryota; kingdom Metazoa; phylum Chordata; class Mammalia; order Chiroptera; family Phyllostomidae; genus Artibeus; species Artibeus jamaicensis. The sequence continues at coordinate 10,864,398 of NW_026521814.1, read as the reverse complement.
TCACTAAATTAGAGGTCTATAAATAAAGTAAAAATAAATAGTCTTCTATCTTCTCACATGAGCAAAGTTAAAGAATTTGGTACATATTTCCTCCATCTTTTACTAAGTTCATAAAACATATATTTAATCAGATATCAGATCATTCTTAAAGAAATACACGAATGAGCAACAAACATATTATTAAATATTCCACTGCTTCTAAAACTCATTGGCAAAAATGACCAAGTGACATATGACTGAATCTATAAATTAAAATAAAATCCAGAGATAATTACTTTTAGCTTACCACTTAGAAAGCCAATACCTAGCAAGCCAATACCTAGTTCATGAAGTATAACAAAAATTTATGAAAGAAAAGCATATTTTCTTTCCAGTAGTTGCCAACCCCATAGCAAAACTTTTCCACATCTTGAACTCATGTTGATTCAGTGTGGAGATGCACCATTGCTCTGCAATAATTTACCATGTCTCTTTATCACTGACAGTCACTGACTGAACCAAGCCCCAAAGCTGAAACAGAGTTTATGTTTTCCCTACGTACAAGTTAATGAGTTATGCCTCTGCATTTTACTGTGACCTACTCAATTTCTGCACGACACAGAACACCCAGGTTAAAAGCCTACACCACACTTCTGGCCAAGATGGAGGTGTAGGTAGACACACTGTGCCTCCTTGCACAACCAAAAGAAGGACAACAACAAATTTAAAAACAAAAAACAACTAGAATTGCAAGAAAAATTGAACTGTATGGAAGTCTGACGACCAAGGAGTTAAAGAAGAAACATTCATCCAGACTGGTAGGAGGGGCAGAGAGGGGCAGAGAGGGGCAGAGAGGGGCAGCGGGGTGAAGACATGTGTCAAGGCAGCAGCTGGTGGACCAAGTGGTCCCACATGCACATGCAGATAAACTGGGAGGAACAGCTGAGGAGTGAGACAGACCATGCAACCCAAGGTCCTAGTGCAGGGAAATAAAGCCTCAAAACCTCTGACTAAAAACACCTGTGGAGGTCGAGCTGAAAAGAGAAAATTCCCAGCTTTACAGGAGAATTCGTTGGAGAGACCCACGGGGTCATAGAATGTATACAAACCCACCCACCCACCCGGGAACCAACACCAGAAGGGCCCAATTTGCTTGTGGGTAGTTGGGGAAGTGACTGAAAGCCAGCCAAAAGCCAAACAAGCAGCACTGTTCCCTCTTGGACCCTTCCCCCACAGACAGCACCACAAAAGCAGGTTGCCCCACCCTGGCAAATACCTAAGCCTCCTCCCCTTACTATAAAATAGGCGCACCAAGACAAAAAAATATGGCCCAAATGAAAGAACAGATCAAAGCTCCAAAAATAAAAATAATCAATAAAGAGATAGCCAACTTATCAGACACGCCATTCGAAACACTGGTCATCAGGATGCTCACAGAAGTGGTTGAGTGTGGTCACAAAATAGAGGAAAAAGTGAAGGCTACGCAGAGTGAAATAAAGGGAAATGTACAAGGAAAAAATAATGACAGGAAGGCAACTGGGACTCAAATCAATGATTTGGACCAGAAGGAAGAAATAAACTTTCAACCAAAATAGTATGAAGCAACAAGAATTCAAAAAATGAGGAGATGCTTAGGAAACTCAGGGACAACGTTAAACATTCCAACATCTGAATCCTAGGGATGCCAGAAAAAGAAGAGGAAGAGCAAGAAATTGAAAACTTATTTTAAAAAATAATGAAGGAAAACCTCCCTAATCTGGCAAATAGACTTACAGGAAGGCCAGAGAGTCCCAAAGAAATTGGACCCAAAGAGGGACACACCAAGGCACATCTTAATTAAATTACCCAAGATGAAAGATAAGGAAAGATCTTAGAAGCAGCAAGAGAAAAGGAGACAGTTAACTACAAAGCAGCTCCCATAAGACTATCAGCTGATTTCTCAAAAGAAACCTTGCAGGCAAGGAGGGGCTGGAAAGAAGTATTCCAAGTCATAAAAGGCAAGGACCTACATGCAAGATTGCTCTACCCAGCAAAGCTTTCATTTAGAATGGAAGGGGAGATCAAGTGCTTCTCAGATAAGGTCAAGTTAAAGGAGTTCATCATCACCAAGCCCTTATTACATGCAATGTTAAAGGGACTTATCTAAGAAAAAGAAGATAAAAAATATGAACAGTAAAATGACAACAAACTCACAACTATCAACAACTGAACCTAAAAAAAAACAAAAACAAAAACTAAGCAAACAGCTAGAATGGGAACAGATTCACAGAAATAGAGATCACATGAAGGGTTATCAGTGGGGAGGGGGGAGAATGGGAGAAAAGGTACAGGGAATAAGAAGCATAAATGGTAGGTACAAAATAGAAAGGGGAAGGTTAAGAATAATATGGGAAATGAGAAGCCAAAGAACTTATATGTACGACCCATGGACATGAACTAAGTGGGGAGGAAGGAAATGCTGGAGGGTGGAGGGGGGTGCAGGGTAGAAGGGAATAAAGAAGAAAAAAATGGGACAACTGTAATAGCATAATCAATAAAATCTATTAAAAATAAATAAAAGCTAGGCCCTGGCTGGCATAGCTCAGTGGATTGAGCACAGGCCTGTGAACTAAAAGATCGTGGTTCGATTCCCCGTCAGGGCACATGCCTGGGTTGCAGGCCAGTTCCCAGCAGGGGATATACCAGAAGCAACCATACATTGATATTTCTCTCCTTCTCTCCTTCCCTTCCCTTCTAAAGATAAAGAAATAAAATTTAAATTAAAAAATGAATTAAATATTAAAAAATAAATAAATATATTTTTAAAATTAAAAATAAATAAATAAATAAACAAAAGCCTACACCAGAGAAGTACCTGGCACATATCAGCTCCTAGTTCACACCCCACCCTCCCAGGCTTTCCTACGTCATTTCCTGGCTCTCTTAAGATAGTCAAAAGGTATTAAATAAGTATGGGTGGCAGTGGAGAGAATGGGTGCGAATTATTGTTTTCTTATCAAAATGTGTTTCATGTCTCATAAAGTCACACATCCAACAATCACATAAAGGCAGGTTTGTTGTGCTGAAATTGCACGACCTAACATAAAAAAAACATTGGCCCACTTACATACTTCCTAGACTAAAATTTGATGGAACTGGCTCATTTTCTGCTCTTCACCGTGCCAACCAGAGCTTTCAGAGTTTAAAAAGCAAAGAATGGGGATGTGGCCTCCCGGATCTCACTTGGCCCTCCTGCGGCGGCACCGTGCATTTTCACAGCCCTCCTTCCCGCCCTAGAGAACAGGTGCAGATATGCCTCTTACAAAGGCTTCAGGAGTTCACTAGGGAAAGGGAGTTAGGTTCAGTCCAGAGAAAGAAATGGTTTTATTATTGGGCTACTGTTTAAGAATCGGTTGATCTGGAAACGAAGAGAAGGAAACTTGTTCTACATAGTGGCCTTCCGGTTTGGGGCACACATTGGCTTTAAAGGCTCTCACCGCCTGAGCTTCCCACAGCCCAGAGATTCCCCAGGGCGGGCCTCTCTCAGTCCTCCGACCTGCCTCGGTGATCGGTGATCGGCAACCCTGCTGCTAGCCGCACACGCAGGCGGCACCGCCGGGAGGAGAGGCCCCGGTGCTGCCTTTTGGGTGGCCCTCTCTAATCAACGGCCATGGTTCACCAGCAGCAAGTAATGGGGGGAAAATGAAATCATTCAGGCAGATTACAAGACATTTACAAAAAAGTTCACTTTAAAAAGATATTGAAAAGAATCATAACTAGCCAAAACGAAACTAGTAGAAGTAGAAATAAAAAAATAGAAATGACCGAAACGAGCTCCAGAGGGTCAGCTCTACAACTTGCTTTTCTCTCAGGAAGCCGAGCTGGACGTGGGGGTGACATTGTATCACGTTCCCGAGCAGGAAGAAGGGCCAGTGCGTTCTGACCTGGATATGACCTGCACGTATCCCAGGCTCTGAAGGCCTTTTCTGGTTTTAGAAGTAGGGCAGCTCTTTCTGGCACCTGCTAATTTTGTAGAACACAAAGGCCATGACTTTTGGCTTCAGGCAGAGGTGAAATCCAGAACACCGGTAGTGCCTACACTTCAGTAGGATATGCTGCTCCTTTTTTAAAAGGCAACTCCCACTGGCCACAAATTCAGACAGAAAATGGAAAGGGGATGAAAACTCAACAGGTTACTCTTTACTGACCCCTCTTGGCTGATCCAGGGAAAAGAAAAGGTCTGAAATCTTACCTCTCCTCCAGGAGAGTTCAGAGAACATTCGGTCTTTCACGCCATGGAAAGAAATCCTCTCAGTTCAGATGACCCCTAGCAGAACTCAAGCCTAAAGCGCACGCAGCAATAATTTCTATTTATGGGGCTCCCGGAATGGAAACTGGGAAACGGCCTTGCAGATCAGCCCCAAAGGCTTTTGCCAGGTCCCTGGCAGCCTGGGACCTCTGACTCTAGCTGAAAAACTTACATAAGTGCCATTGTGACCACTTCAGATCACAAGCAAAGACCTTACCTCTTTCTCTATTTTGAGTAGCTTCTTCACAGCCACCTCCTTGTCCTGTGATATCCATTTGGCTCGATAAACACTCCCAAAACTTCCTCCGCCGCAGTTTTCAAAAAACTGCAAGTCATCAAATTTAATTTGCACAAAGGAGGGACCGAGAGACGACATCGCATAATGACAAAGTATTATACTTCCACAAACTCTGCAGAGAGAAAGAAAAACATTGGATTACAAATATGTTAGAATGAATCCTCTGAATCCTACTTTAGATCATGTATAATAATAAGTCCTGTGAAACTTCCAGAAAGAATCTTGGATGACTCAGGAGAAGGAAAACCAGGACTATAAACAAATCAAAATGAAAACACTTACTCTGGCAGCCCGTGCAAAATTCAACAGCGACTTGCCCAGACTCTGCAGCCCAGCTGTCCACAGAGAAATGGCTCAGATTTCCCCCCGACAAAACCTGCAGCCGCACTTCCTGCACATCCCAGGAGCTCTGCGGAAAGGCTACTGTGTCACCAGGTCTCCTATCGTGAAACCCTGACAAACGGGAAGCATGCTTTCCACAGCACGCTTGCATCGCTCTCCTGGTATGTGAGGTATGCCGTCTCTCCACGTTGTGCTCACTTCACACAAAATATACATGGCCTAAGCCACTGAGCATCCTGGCCCACGGAGAGCCACAGTGCTGCGAAATGAGCACACATTCAATGCTTGGACTCCAAAAGCAAAAACATTCAGCTTTGGGATGATAGAAAAGTTGGCTAAGCGTTTTCCTGAGTGGTTCCCTGGACTATACACTGTAGCAGAAAGTTAATTAAAGAGTAGAAGATTTGCCCTTGATTACAGTATATTAAGTCATCCAAAGACCTCTGCCAAGAGCGTTTAAAAAAATATTATGCCTGTTTCCAGAGGAACGATTTCCCCTCCCAGAGATCATTATAGTGGCATTTTTCTGCAGTCTAAGGTGTTTGCCCTTCACCAGGTAAGTGTTCACCCTTCATACCCCATGCCAAACTATAAACTAGCAGGGAAAACAAAACACATACAAACAAGAAAACAGGACACTAAACTTTTGAACTGCATAAAAAGCAGGTGGATACCAAAGTTTGTATGCACACGCTTGCTGAAACTGTAAACCAGAACGGCATAATGAGGGAGCAGAAAGACAAATTCACAGGTGCAGAGCATTTACAAAACTGCCGGCCTGGGCTCCTCACTGTTGTCAACGTCGTGAAAGGGGCTTTTTTTTAAAAAGCAGGAAAACTTGTAGCATAAAGAGGATTTTAAAAAAATGGTGACTAAATGCAATGCATGATCACTGGATGCTGGATCAAACAAAACCTACAGAAAGCACTAGTGGGATTTTAGGGAAATCTGCATATCAATTCTATATTAGATAATATTCAATTATCTATGGCAAATAATGGTATTTTAGCTTTGTATGAGGATGTTCTTGTTCTTGGGAGATATACTGGGAGATGTATTAAGGTGTGATATCTACAGCTTAACATAAAATGATTCAGCTTCTCCCCACGTTCAACAGAAGTGTGAACATACACAGAGAGAAAGTGAATGTGGCAAAATGAACTAGCTAAGAACTAGCAAATCTAGGTGGAAGTTCATGGGCACTTTACTACTCTGGTCATTATTCTGTGGGATTTGATTGTTTTCATAACAAAAAGGTGGAAGGGGCAGTTTGTATCCATACAAATCGACAAAATGCATTTGTAGACAACTTGCAGCTTCGCTGAGTGATGTAAACAGTCTGCTCGGAGACTTAACGTGCAGCTGACAAGCAATCCCATTTTAGGAATACCGGGTCACTGAGGAATGCTGATTTCTCCCGTGAAGTCAAGCTCTGCTCGACTTTGGGGACAAGGAGAGGGAGAAGGCTGTTTACCCTCTGAAGTTAAAAAGATAACTTGGAGTCTACATAAAAATACAGTCAGAAAAAAAACTATAGTATCTAGGTATAGTCTAGACACATAGTTGAGTCAATAATTTACCTTTACTGAATTTTGCTTCAATTTTTATTTAATCATAGAAAAGAACAAAATATGGATAAAATTTAGGAATGTGCCAAAGGTAGGGACACAAAATATGCAAGTTAAAAAGTTTGTGCAACAAAATATAAAACACCACTTGCAAGATTCCCTCAGTGTTACAGATACTTGTTCAATATTTTTATCAAAGTCTAAAAATAAAATAGAACAACAAGGCTAATAGTAAAATTAGAACTGCCTCCACTGAATTCTCTCTACAGAGGGAACTAATTTCAACTCCTTTAGCATTTTCTTCTGGTATTTACCTCCAGCTTTCTTTCTTTCTTTTTTTAAATCCTCACCTGAGGAAAGCTTTAGTGATTTAAGAGAGAAAGGGGGAGAATGAGAGAGAGAGAAACATCAAATCAGTTGCCTCCAGTATGTACCCTGGCCAGGAATCAAACCAGAAACCTTCTGGTGCATGGGACACCACTCCCACCGAATGAGCCACCCAGCCAGGGCTCACCTCTGCATGTCTAAAAAAATGTTATTTTTTGGTTGTTCCATTACAGATATTGTCTATTAAGTTTGCCCAGTGGAAGACAAGGATTTAGTTCTCATTTACCATCCTTAACCTCTTTGCATATGACACGTCGTCATACCTGCCGAATCCTCCCAGCTTCCAACCACGCTGTAATGCTTAATTACGTCAACAATCAGGGTATACAATAGTCTGACAAGGTAAGTATTATTCCCAGGAGTGCCATGTAGAATTCTGTAACTTTTCCTTTCTTGAATAACTTCTTGTTTCTCCTAGAGTTATTAGTTGCTCTGTTTTTTATTTTTGTTGTTTGCTTAGCTCTTTATACGCCTAACACTTACTAACCTTAATTATTGAACTCTCCCAAGAACTGCAAAGCTACTCTCAATAAAGTAGAAACATCGGGTAATTTTTTTATTCTGTTTTTTTCTTGGGCACATTCCTCCTATATCCTTCACCTTGATTCAGTCTGGATGGAATGGTCTCTCTTGAGGCCTGACTTGGACTGAGACTTCCCTTCACCGCCATCCCGAGAACTTCCTGCACGATCTCCTCTGCGGGAGCCCCTGCCCTCAGACCTCCTGGCTCCTCTTTCCCGGTTTACCTTCTTGTTTTGACAGTGCACATCTCTCTTTAGCTACCTGATAGAGTGCCCCGACTGTAAATTTTTTTTGAGAATCTGTGTCTTAAAATGCCGACTGGTACCCTGGCTGGGTATGTAATTCTAAGTAGAGAATCATTTTTCTTATAATTTTGGAAGTGTTACTTCATAGCCTAGTTTCTAATGTGGCTATAGAGCAGACTGATGCTACTCTGGTTACTTATCCCTTTTCCATATCTTTTCCTTTCTGAAAGCTTTTAGGATCTTGTATTTATGGCTGGAATCCTGAAATTAACAGCATATGTTTAGGGATGAGTCTTTGGCATTCACTGGTAGTGCCCTCAGTGAATTCTGTCTGTAACTCATGTCTTTCAACTCTGGGACATTTTCTTGTGTTCTTTCTTTACCAGAGACAGCCGCTGGCACTTCCTGTCTTCCCATGCCCCATACACACAGGAGGAACCACTCACAGTTCCCAGTACACGCTGCTCTCTCTCCTATCTCTGTACCGTTGCACCTTGTCTTTGCTTAGAAAACCTCCTGTTTTTCTAAAATAAACTCCTGTTCACAACCAGCTCCTTTTTTTAAATCCTCACCTGAGAACATTTTTTCACTGCTTTTAAAGGCAGAAGAAGAGAAGAGAGAGAAACATGGATGTGAGAAAGAAACACCAATTAGTTGCCTTCTTGGATGTGTCCTGACCCAGGATCAAATCCAAAACCTGGGTATGTGCCCTGGCCTGGAATCAAACCCACAAACTTTCGGGACAATGCTCCAAGTGACTAAGCCACACTGGCCAGGGCCACCACTAGCTCCTTTGAGCCTCATGAGTAGAGTTAAATTTTCCTTCTTCTGTGCCATAACACCTTCCTTCACCCATTCATCCTTCTCCCTTAGTTCCCTCCAGACTGTAAGTTCCCTAAAGGCAAAAGCCATTTGTATTTACATCTGGGTATTCAGTAGCCAGTACACAGCCAGGCCTATGCACCTTTTCCATTAAAAAATATTTGATGAATGAATGAATGAACAAATAAATAAATAGTTTCTGGCTATTCTTCCATTATACCTTTTGCAACTGCAAAGATTCCAACCAGATTAAGTACAATCTGACACCTACAGTATTTACAAGTCTCCCCACCTTGCCCCTGAAGGATTCTGTAGCAAATCTTGATTTGGAAAGGGCTGCCAGGGCTTCTTGGGAGACTGAAAGAGTATATGTTTTGGGACCTTCACAACTGGGTGTCTCTGAGTCCAAAGAAGAAGAAGGGAAAAGAGGGGGAGAGGAAGGAAAATCCTTTTAAAAATACATGTAGAGATCTGAACCAAGATGAGATCAGTATGAATAAATCTAAATCCTCTGGTGCAGAGCAGGTCCAGGGAATATGGATGCACTGAGGTAGATCAGTGGCATCTGAAACTGGCCTAAGGGGGCCAGAGAGAAGGGGGCCCCTGAGATGCACAGACCTCCATGACCTTTACCCTTTGAGACGAGGCAACTAGTCATGTTCTCCTCAGAATCACTATTAGTCATTTTGTGATACATCCTGCCATTTGGAAACTGGCTATGTGATTATGTGAAGATTTGCTGAGACCACACAAAACAAAGTCCCTTCTGATGACCAAAGAGACACAACGCCAGGGCCCACAGGGACAGGTCTGCACTCCAGTGAGCTGGGCAAAGCATCGGGGGTCTGGCCGTGAAGCCTGACCGAGCCTCCCTCTGTTGTCTGTGAGGGTGGGACCACATATATTTCTTTTCCCCCCTGCAGCTTTCTCTCCTTTAACTTTAAAATCACTATTCTAAGAGGGTCAACTTATGACCAGAAAAGTGAAAAATCTGAGTTGCTGATTAATCATATTCACAGCGTCTTGGGGAAGACTGCTACCTAATCAAATTATGTTCTTATTTTTCTGATGCATTCTCCAGTAAATACACCAGGCGTCATCTAACGAGCATCATCTATATAAATGTATTTACACAGAATACCCACTCATATGATGTTTTCATCCCACCATGTTAAAATTTATGCTTTTACACAAGAAAGGCGATTTTTTTCCATGCAACATTCCCCAGTTCTAATTTTGTAGCATTCTAACTTTTGTTTCATAAACTCTGAAAGCTATTTTAAATATGAATAAGTCTCTACCACACAACGCCAAGGGGGATGTCACCCAAATCAAAGCCTAATGGAGGGTCATGACTGTGACAGTGCGGAAAACCACTAACTCAGGGGTGCATCCAATCATCTGAGGACTGTAGTAAGACAATGTTTTTAATTTTAAAATCTTCCCTTAAATTAAAATTTAAAAAATTTAATTATAACTAAATTGCTGAACACAGACACACATAGCATTGGCTAATTATTATTAAAAATAAAACCACATGAAGGCAGAAAACTTTAAAGGGAACATTAAATTACTTTTTAAAGTGCTCAGCCTTCTAGCCCAAACAAACAGACTTCTGCCCTGAATTAAAAACAATAAAAACAAGAAAGGCCCATCTAAGTTCTAACATAACACGACGACGTTTAGAACACACAGGTGTGAGTTCGTGCCCTGCCTCTGCCACCCAGTGACCTTCGACCAATCACCTTGTCTCAGATCGTGGCATTTCCTGAACGAATAAATACAAAATTTCCATTTTATTATCAAATGTCTCCAAATTGATAGTCCAAATGTTATTAAGTTTGCACAGTATGAGTTGGCTTCTTTGATGACTCTTCCGGATGGAGAGATTTAACAGCAAAGCTGAACCCAGCAGCTGCGAGCCCTGGGGCCAGGCCCTGTGCCTCTCTGACCCCAGTTTTCTCACCGGTAGTAACACCACCCACGCTGCATAGTTGTTGGGAAGTGGGAGATGCTGTGAAAGGGCCTTGCACAGTGTTGGACACATAATAAGTGGGAATTATGACTCTAATTACTTTATTACCTTTTTTTAAAAGATCTTATTTATTTTTTAGAAAGAAGGGGAGGGAGGAAGAGAGAGAGACACACATCAATGTGTGGTTGCTTCTCCTGCGCCCCCTACTGGGGACCTGGCCCACAACTCGGGTATGTGTCTTGACTGGGAATCAAACCACCCACCCCTTGCTGCACAGGCCAGCACTCAATCCACTGCGCCACACCAGCCAGGGCTAGTTTAATAAGTCTTGATGTCACATGTAGCTGTCTACTTCTTTAGCCTTTGTATTCAGGTGTGCTTTCCTCAACAGTTTTCCTCTCTTGCTTTCAGAATTGCTTTATATTGTATCTCTATGAGTTTTGCTGAGCAATTATTAATCGATAAATGTACTATTGATCCCTAAATCCTTTTTAATCTGTGCTTCTCTGTGCATTTTTTCTCTCTTTTTACTGCTTTTAATTTTGGGCCATTTTTGTCAGATCTATCTTATTAGTAAATAATTATAATTTTCTTTCAATCACTTAATAAATGGACCACATTTAAGTTACTAAGAGACAACACTCTCTTTAGATACTAGAGTTACCAGGACCTGTTCGTCCATGACAGCACTGGCTTGGGGAGGGACCGAGCACGCACCTCGCCCGCCAGTGGTGGCCGCTGTCTTCTCTCAGACCCGCCTCCTGCCCAGCGAGTGGACGCAGGGAGCCGCAACCCGCTCCACCAAGCACCTACAAATCACAGCTCTTCAAAAGAGTCGATCTACTTGACCAGAGGGTTAACTTCACTAGAAAACAGGACTTTGGACTTTTTCTGAAGTTTTCTTTTAGGTTTATATGGGCCCCACTTCTGAATTCAGATCCTTCATCTTCTTTCCCTAATTTACACTTCCCTCTTCCACAAAAGTTACACATTGACTTGTAATGCAATATAGGAAAACTAAGTTTATTATGACCCGAGTGTGACCAAAAATAAAAAGGCTTTAGAAAACAGCCCCTGACAGAGTCTTTTGTCAAGCTTGCTGCCCTAATACCTTCTTTTGAGAATCTACAGTACTACTTAGTATTATTTCAGCCTCCTTAACATAGATTAGTGAATAAACTACTAAAAATGTGCTTTATCATCATGTGTATTAAAATACCACCACTTGGGCCCTGGCCAGGTAGCTCAGTTGGTTAGAGTGTCACCCCAATATGCCAAGGTTGCAGGGGTTCAATCCCTGGTCAGGGCACATACAAGAAACAACAAATGAATGCATAAATAAGTGGGAAAACAAACCAATGTTTCTCTGTTTCTTTCTCTCTCTCTCCCCCCTCCTTCATGTAAAATCAATAAATAAAAAATTTAAAAAATGGTACTTGGATTATGGTTCTGCAATTATTTTTTTCCTACAAGTCTATTCTTCAAATAATGGGGAAAGCTCTGGTTTGGTGTTCATCACACCAAAGTTAAAAATGTAAATATTCTTTTTATTAAAAGATTTTTATTATTTATCTTTTAGAGGGGAAGGGAAGGAGAGAAACATCAATGTATGGTTGCCTCTCATGAGTACCCTGCCAGGAACTGGCCTGCAACCCAGGCATGTGCCTTGACTGGGAATCGAACCGCAATCGTGTGGTTCTCAGGCCCGTGCTCAATCCACTGAGCTATGCCAGCCAGGGCAAAAATGTAAATATTCTTTTCCTGAACAGGGCTGTTGTTCTATTGTGTTTCTGTTTTTCACCGCCCCCCCCCCCCAAAAAAAAAAGATCTACATTAGCAACAGGAGAATAGGTGTGTGAGTAGAACTAACTAGTTGTTAGTTACCATAGCTAGTCCTTCCTTTCCCTCAAGTGCAGGGGGAGAAAATCAACACATCATACAGAATAGGTCAGGTTCACTGAATAGGATCATTAGTCACAGATATGTGAGAGAATTCAACTTTAAGAATCTTAAAAATAGAACCGCTATTGTTTCTTTTTTCCCCACCCCTCTCTATGCTTTACTGTATAAGTAACATAACTCTCTAGTTAGTGCAAAGGCTAAAATAAAAGGAGCTATTTAAATGAAACAGCCTTGAGGACTTCTGCTAAGATGGAGGGGTAGGTAGAAGCACTGTGCCTTCTCACACGATCAAGTTTAAAAACAACAAAGTTTTAGCAACAAAAACGCAGCCAAACCACAGAAAACTGAACTACACGGAAGTCTCACAATAATGAACTCTTCAGCCAAACCAGTAAGAGGGGCAGAGCCAACAGCAGAGCGGGGTCGGGCAGGAAAGATCCACCTGACCAACCCAGGTGCGCCGGCAGCCGTGGGCGGATCCCAGGTGTGGAGAAGTGGGCAGACCCACTGAGGGCTGATCACGGTCACACTTTCGCAGATAAACCGGTGAAGGAGCTAGCAGTGAGATGGACCCCGCAGGCCCCAGTGGCAAGAAGCAGCAGAGAGAACCGCCATTGTCCCTCTCTGACCCCGCCCCCACCTACAGCATCACAAACCAGCGACCTGGGTGGCCCTGCCCTGGTGAACTAAGGCTCCACCCCTCATACGTAAAGGGCGTGAACAGATCAAAACATGGCTCAAGAACAACTCAGAGCCCCCTGAGCCGATAAATCTAAGTGATGAAGAAATAGCCAAATTTTTCAGGTGCACAGTTCAAAACACTGGTGATCAGGATGCTCACAGAACTGGTTGATTTTAGTCACAAATTAGAGGAACATAGGAAGGCTAAACTAATTGAAATGAAGGGAAACACACAGAAAGCCAATAGTAATGGAAAGGAAACTGGGACTCAAATCAAAGGAGTGAACCAGAAGGAAAAAAAAATGACCAAACAGAAAAGGATGAAGAAACAAGAATTCAAAAAAAGGAGGAGAGGCTTAGGAACCTCCAGGACATCTTTAAACGTTCCAACATCAGAATTATTGAGGTACCAGAAGGGGGAAAGGAACAGCCACCAGTGGAAAACTTATTTGAACAAATAATAAAGGAGAACTTCCCCAATCTGACAAAGGAAATAGACTTCCAGGAAATCCAGGAAGCTCAGAGAGTCCCAAAGAAGTTGGACCCAAGAAGAAACACACCAAGGCACATCATCATTACATTAGCCAAGATTAAAATGAAGAAGAGAATCCTAGAAGCATCAAGAGCTAAGGGGACAGTCACCTACAAAGGAGTTCCCATCAAACTGTCAGTGGATTTCTCAAAATAGACCTTACAGGCAAGAAGGGGCTGGAAAGAAGTATTCCAAGTCATGAAATCCAAAGACCTACATCCAAGATTGATCCATCCAGCAAAGCTTTCATTTAGAATGGAAGGGCAGATAAAGTGCTTCTCAGATAAGATCAAATTCAAGGAGTTCATCATCACCAAGCCCTTATTATATGAAATGTTAAAGGGACTTACCTAAGAAAAAGAAGATAAAAAAGATGAACAGTGAAAGGACAGCAAACTCACAGTTAGTAACAACCACACCTAAAACAAAAGCAAACTAAGAGGACAGCTAGATAAGGAGCAGAACCATAGAAATGAAGATCACATGGAGGGTTAGCAACAGGGGAGCAGGAGGAGGAGAAGGGGGGAGAAAGTACAGAAAATAAGTAGCATAGATGGCAGGTAGAAAATAGATAGGGGGAGGGCAAGAATAGTATGGGAAATATAGAATCTAAAGAACTTGAGACACGTTGTCACAAACTAAAGGGGGGAATGGTGGGGGAGGGGGTGTGCAGGGTAGAGGGGAATGAAGGGAGGAAACAGAACAACTGTAATGGTATAATAAAATATATTTTAAAAATAAATGAAACAGCCTTAACAGTACTTTACTATTTCAATTAATGAGAACAGACAGCCACGATACACCTCCTCACCAGAAATGGTGTTACAAGAGGCAAAACATAGGGGGAGCAGGAAAGTGAGGGTGGGTGCACTGATGTCGCAGAAATGCCATGTGGAAATGTATCTGTGCTCGCACCCCAACGAAGACTCGAGGAACAGGCCTGATCCATGACCCAGGCCACTGCAGAGGCTTCCTGTGTGGAATAACTGGTGGCAGGAGCAACAGGAATTCGGACTTTGAATAGAGCACAGGAGCACTGGCAGGGCACATGGCCACGGGCTGGCTGAAAGAGGAATCCACAGGTGTCTGCAGGTGCGGCGAGGAGAGCAGCTGCTCCTGAGTGAAGAAGGCTTCCTTCAGTCAGCAGCCCCACACCTTTCTAGATCCTGCTGCCACTTGGCTTTTGTTTCTACCCTTGAACCCGGTTTTCTGTCACATAGGAAGAATCTGAGCATATTGGCTACTGCTAGCAAAAAGGTACGATTTTTGGATTAATTACCTAGAATGAATACTCGCTCAGAAGGGCCGAAATGAGGGCTAAATTCTGGTGATCTGGATGAAAGTGAAAGAAAACCAGGGTGCTAAAACTAGAGAAGAACAAAGAAAGACTCTAAGTGATGCATCACTGATCCAGAGGAAAAGCCATCCATGGACAAAAGTTATAGAAAAGAATTTCTGGTTCTTAGAGTTGCCTAACAAGAAAATATGCCACCTTGTTTAATAGTGAGTTCCCCAGCACTGGAAGTGTTCAATGAGAGGCGGGCACATACCACAGTAGGAAACTCTCGCATCAGCCTCCAGAGCAGAAGGAATGTTTTTTTTAAGACCCACTCCAACCCTTTGAGTAAACAATGGCTAATTAACCTACTATAAAGTATGAATGGTCCCCTTCTCTTCCTAGGGGTGCGTGTCAAAAAGCTGGCACTAAGAGCCCCTTGATGTTGAGGAGGGGCACAGTGATTAACATCAGTGAGGGACACAACGGAGATGACTGGTCAGCCTTCTCAGTTTCTCCTCCCAGACTGCTGGGAAGGTGAAAGCCACATGCCAGAGTCCTGTCCTACAACTGTCCTCCGTCCTCCCCCTCCACTTCCAAGGCAAAGAGCTCTTTTCACCTTGAAAGCCACAGAAAAACCATAGAAAACAAAAATCCTTCAGATGATGATCTACCCCTATTATTTTCTCAGCAAGATGGAACTGCATCACCACATGCACTGGGCTAGGCCGTGAAGCTTGGCGGCACAGCACCGTCTACCAGAACCAGGTCCGCAGTCCTTGAGCCTGAGTGTTCCCACAGGTGGAGCACCCAGCACCGTGCGGAAGGCTTATGAATAAACACACATCCTGCAGCCCTGATTTTACTTTTTACGACCTGGGGGAACAAAGACATAAAGATGCTTAGTATCTGTTTGTATGGGTTTGTTCAATAAAGTCCAGCAGTATAGAAGAGAATGCAAAATTCACATGAATTCTCACGATTAAATGAAACATGTTAAAGGAAGTGCTTGCTTCCATCAGGGATATTTATAGCTATATTTAAAAATCCCTGAAGAAATACATTCTTCCCCATAACAGGACACGTTGGCAGATAAGTTTAATAAGCAAAGATGTACTCAATGGCCTTTAAACATGCCTCCTGCATTCTCTCATTGGTTTTCCTACTTGAAATCCAGAGATAAGTCCAGGATGGAGGATGTTGGACCCCGGAAATAAGCTGTGCTCAAAATCGGCTCTAAGGATGATTCTGGTCTTAAGCGAATAACCTTCCACTATTCATGCAACCCCCCAATTCTTCAAACTTCTCATATAAATATTTAAATGCATTAATTTTTTGATTCACCCCCCCCCAAGAACATTACAAAGCTGTATATAAACAGAGGTACACAAAGCTGCTTTAGAAACCCTTACACTAAAAGCAGGAGAGGAGCTCTGAAAACCTCCCGGCCCCACACATACAGGTGAGCACGACCTGGGAACAGGGCAGGCTCCAAGGGCAAGCCTTTGCCCAGAGTAGGTGAGACAGGCAGCTCTCTCTGTGGGTAACTGGAGGATGTGGGAGAACACCCTTCCTTATTACTCAGTTATGGCAGCTGAAGTTTCAGGCACTGGTTCAAGCATTTCCATGTGCTGTCTCATATGCTTATAAAGCAGGTATTACCCTTCCCAATTTACATGTGAGGAAACTAAGCATCAAAGGTATGAGAGTTGCCCAAGCCGACTGCCTAACCTAGAAGTGACACAAGCAGGATTCAAACTCAGGTCTGACCCCAAAGGCATACCATTCTCCCCACCGCACTGTATATCTTCCTTCTACTGTGCCAGTCTTCTTCTTCCTTCTAATTTGCTTTCTCCTCCCTCTTTAAACAGACCCTTTTCTTATTATAGTAATTGCTAGATTGCTTACCATCCCCCTGAAGTTCAGTGCAAGGCTTTCATTTCCTATTAGCAATCCTGATGCTGGGGTTCAGGTGTCAAACGTGTGGCTGCTTTGTTCTCACAGAATCTCCTACTGTGCTGGGATTATTTACCTGTGATTAGGGCATACTCGATGCTTCTACTGTCCGTGGGAGGGTTTGACCCCAAAAAGCACACATGTATCGGTCAAACCAATCTAAGCCAAAGCATTTATAGCTCTCTTTCCTTAACAGGTGCAGTTTTCTGTTCACAGCTAGAGTTCTGCTTATTTGTATGTAGCAGGGCAAGGTTAATAGCCACAAAAGATGTGGCCTAAATCTTCCCTGCAGCAGTTCACAACACCCTCCCTATCGACCTGTCCAGGGTAAAATTAAAGGGAAACTAAATGATCCAAACTGACTTTTATTTCCAACATCTCTGGATACAGACATAAGGCTCTTTTTCTTAGAAGTACTATATCACCACCAACACCTTTTTCTCGTTTAAAAAAATCATCGCTCCTCTCCTCTCTTTTCTCCAAATCCATCAGTTTCTCAAACCAACTGCCCATTTTTCTCTTTCACACCACACTAATAGCTTCACTCTATGTCTGACCTCTTTTCATGGAACATCATTGTAATTCTGCCAGTGTTTTCTATGATGACTAGATTATTCACTCCACGCCCCTCATAATTCTGTAACCCTATCAAAGTCAGTTTCACTGCCCATTCCAGATAGGCACTCAGCCAAAATATTGCCAATAACATTCACTCATGTGCTAACTTAAAATACACAGTGCAGCTTGCCAAGTTTCCTTATTTGGCAAGAAGGTCCCTTAGTTCCCAAGATCTTTGACCATCCATTTTTAGATCCAAATCCTCATGCTTAATATTAGGCTATTTCTCTCTCTCTCCCTCCCCTCTCCTGTCCTCTCCTCTCTCTCTCTTACTCTTCAATTTGTTCTTATATGTTCCCTGAAAGAATAAGGGAAGAGATCAATCACCTATTTGTTTCCCTGAACAAAAAAATGTCACATTATGGTTATTTACTCTGGAATTATTAGCACTAAAACTTTTGATTTAAACAATATTTTCCAGCTAAAAAAAAAAAGCTCCCAAAACAATTCTAAAAAAAGTTATCACAAGAATTAAACTGTTTAAGATCAAAATAAACAAGACACATTGTTCTGAAAGGCCCTTTTTCTTTATCTTAATTCTCTCTTTCCAAACAAACTAAATTTATATTCATTTACAATTTCCCAAATCTCTCACTATTGTAGCAGGAATTTAAAACAAAGGCTCTACAAATCACCAAAACCATCATCAAAATGCAGCCATCACATATTTTTTTGAAAATCAAAACTATGAAATTTCACTGTGGGGACAAAGAGGACGTTAACTGTCTTGAATCGCTTGTTTATTTTTGTCTTTAAATGTGTTGGCAGGTTTGGACCCATTGAATTCTGATTGTTCAACCGAGTTCAGAAAAGCAAGAGGATTCTCCTCAAACAGCTTTAGGGTTAAAATATGAATGTACTTTAACAATCACTTTAGCTCCAATAGCCCCGAATTAATTATGTAAGTTGATTCTAATACACCATTACTGACAAGAGAGCTGCTTATTGTAACATTTGGCATGTGCCACTAAATGGTGTGGCTTTCATTATTAAAGAAACTGACAAATAGTAATTAAGTTCTCCATAAACAATGTTTTTGCAAGATCTCCAGGCGTATCCGAAAACGTACATTTTTTAGCACTCTAACAATGACTGCCCCATTTTATTTTATTTTTTGGCAGTTGGATGTACTCTTCCCAGTTCTGTATGGAAGTTTTTCTGCAACCTGTCAGGAGCGAGCGAGGCGTGGCGGCCTCAGCACTCCTCTCTAGGCGCTGGTCTCAGAACCCATGAACCCGGGGACGCCACTGATAGGCAAAGGGGTGCTCCTCAGCCTCCGTGAAAGGAAAAGGGGGACGCTGGAGCGTGCGGGTTGGTGCTAGCTCCACACTGACCAGGGCCGGGCAGGAAGTGGCCACTCTGGGTGGGAGATAACATGCCCGGCCTGGCAGAAGAGCAGAAGTTTGTGGTCTCCCTTGGCACGCAAACACCTCTGCTGGAAAGTGGCCTGCACCCTGTCCTGATTTGGGAAACTCGAGTTTCGTTTCCCGAGTGGTAGTCGGGTCACCCACTGAGAGGCCGGCGCTCGGGTGCTGCCGGGTCCGTGGGGGAGGAGGCTGCCCAGGAGGCGGCCAGCACCGCGCCGCGCACCCAGGGCCCAGAAAGCTGCAGACCCTCCAGACTGCGCCCCGCTCTCCTCGGCGCCAACTTCTGCGTGGGACCGGCCAAAACTTCCAAAGCTGCTTGAGGCCGTACTGCGGCTGAAGTCTGGCACCGAATCCGTTACAGCCCGGAACGCTCGCTCCCGTGCGGCCCTGGCGGGCTCTGGGCTGGGGAGGGGGTCCCGGTGGGGACCCGGTGGGCCGGCCAGGCTCCAGGGCCCAAAGCGGCTGGGCCTCGGCCAGGAGACGTGGGGCGACTGGCAAGGTGACGGGCCTCCCTCGCACCCTCTCCCTCCCCGGCCTCCGCCTGGTTCTTACCTGGCTCCCGGGCCGGACGCGAGCAGCAGCCGGGCGCGCAGAGGCCCCGCGGGCGCGGCGAGGGCAAGGGCAGCAACCAGGGTTCGAGAGGACGGCGTCCCGTGTGCTCCCACGCTTCCGCTGGAGTCAGGAGTTGAACATTCCGCCTCTCTACCCCGCGCCAATGAGGAAGACAGTCACGGCAACAGCACCACCTACCTCCGAGCGCGGAATGGCTAGCCCTCCCTGCCAGCTGGTGGTCGGGCCGCAGCTTTGATGGGCCAGTGACTGGGGCCTGGGGCAGCACTCTGGCCCCGCAGGCATGCATCCCAAGGGGTGCCATCCGCCCCAGAACCCTGGAACCCACCAGGCAGCTGGCTGAGGCTGGTATGGGGGGGGGGGTTGCACTCAGCGAGGGACACCTGCCCTGTCGCTGGGCGGGGCGCAGGGAGAGGGCCCATGCCTTTGTGCCCTTTTGTGCCTTCATATATATATATATATATATATATATATATATATATATATATATATATATATATATATATATATATATATATATATATATATATATATATATGAAGGCGCATTACCACCACCTATCCCAACAACTCAGTCCTTCTCCACAAACAGTAGAAAGCTGGGAGGTTGCTTTGTGCCCTAAAGAACTTATTTATCTAGTTAGGAAGGAGACAGACCTGCAAGGCTATTTCTGAGAAGTTAGGACTAAAGACTGCCTCAGTGGAACCACTCGTAGCTACACCTACCGAACTTTGAGGAGGGCTCATGGTCTGCTGCCCTGGTTAGTGACTTTAACAAAACTGAGCTCAGGTAAGGCCACTAAAATCCATGTCAGGTGTGAGCAAAAGGTGGAAATAGATATTGGGAAGGGTGGTTCTGTGAAGGAAAAGTTGCAAAGGTATGGCAACATTATCCAGGGGGTCGAGTTTGAAGTTCATCATCTATGGACACCGGGGACAAGTGGAAAGCTAGAATCAAATGGGTCAAATAGGTCTTTGTCTTTTTAGTTTAATGGTGATTTAGAGAGAGAGAGCAGGCCACAGTGGTTGTTGGATAGGTTGCCAGGGCAAAACAGGGAAGCCGTGTGAGCGGTACATACTGCCATTACCTGGGAATGGGATTGTGAGAACTGGAGTGAGAGTACACATGGAAGAGGAGGAATGGAGCGAGTGGAGAGACGTGTGCCAGGAGGAGGCCACAGAAACCGGTGACCTACTAGATGCAGAAGAGACGAAGGAACGAGTCAGGGATGATGCCCTGGTTTCAGACCCGGACGGCTGGAAGAGGGATGGTGTCATGGACAGAAATAGGGGTATGTGGAGAAGAAGCTGGCTTCCCGTTAAGCTGAGGTCATGGGAGGAAAAACAGGGATGCAGCAGCTGAAATACGAGGCTCAGTTTCAGGAAAGAGGTCAGGAGGGAACTATATTGTAAATCATTCATATAGTCAGACGTGAAAGTGGAGGCGTGGGTAAATACAGGTCAAAAAATAGCTTTCTAGTCTGCTACTCAGATTCATTATCGAATTTTCCCTTTGATAGGAGAAATTTTAGCATGGATGGATTCTACTTCAGTAACCGAGAAATTAGGATTGATGCAAACTGTCATTCTAAAAAAAAGTGTTAACATAGCTAATCAAATGATTCTAAAAACCACCTAAACATTAAAGGAGAAACTAAGGCTCTTTAGCACAGACCCGAGCATAAGGCAACACTAGCCCTTTTACCTCACCTTCAAAGGCACTAACTGCACTGTGGGGGAGAAGACACTCCACTGGGGGTCAGAGGATGTGGCTTCTGGTCTTAATTCTGTCACTCACCAGCTGAGTGCTTTGCTAGACAGACCTCGGTTTTCTGCTCTGCAAAATAAGAAGGCCCACTTAAACATTAGCTACAGGTTCCAGCTTTGAAACTATCAACGTATTGCTGCAAATTTGGAACATGTGCCTTAAGAGAATATTTTTAGCCACATTCCCCTTCTTTCCCATCCATTTTTCCTTCATTCTATTTCCCCCTTATAATTGGCTAAGAGAATAACCAGCCAAAACAGTAAACACTGAAGAGGAGTCTCACAAACCTGATTAAATGACAATCGGGCAGACATTCTCTTGTATTCTCAGTTATGTTGTAAGCTCCGTGAGGTCATGTCATATGTTCTATTGCATGTGTTCATAGCTGAAATACATACATATTGTGTGATAAACTGATTGCCTTAAGTATATAACTCTTCCTTGCTCAAGTTGCTGATTTCCTTATGACTGTACTGCTCTCTTTAATCCCCAGACCTAGAAACTATAGTCTAGTGCTTATTCCCATGGCTGACTCTGCTTTTTCAAGTTTTCAAATCTTTTTGGAAGTATATTAGTTCATTTTCACCTATACAGGGTTACAAATGTAAATAGCAATAGCAAGAGAGACCCAGTCAAACCTCTCCTATGAAGCCTTCCCATTTTTTGTTTCAAATGTCTCTACACTAAAAATAGATGTTCTCTCAGGAGTGGGGTGGATAGGTAGTCCTCAGCACCCACTTATACCCAAGAACGCCCTCTGAAATAAACATGCAATGACACCCAAAACCATGTATTTGCTATGCAAATTTAGCCTAAGGAAAAAGTCTCCTAGGCTCTCATTCAATTAGATTGTTGTTCCTAAGCTGCTCTTTTTTAAAAGAGTTTATTTATTTATTTTTAGAGAGAGGGGGAGGGAAAGAGAAAGAGAGGGAAAGAAACATCGATTTGTGAGGGAAACATCCATAGGTTGCTTCTTGCATGTGCCCCAACTGGGGACCAGGCCCACAAACCACGCTTGTGCCCTGACTGGAAATCCGACTAATGACCTTTTGGCAGGCACCCAACCCACTGAGTCACACCAATCTGGGCTCTAAGCTACTTTCAAATAGAAATTCTGGAACTGCCACCAGCTATCAGCAGATCAGAGAAGTGCAGGCATAAATTCTCTTAAGGATAGAAGGAAAAGCAACTTAAAAGGAAGGAAGCATTCTGTGTATCCTTCCCTCCCCTTACTGCGATAAGAGCTAGGAGGAGAGCTGATACCCAGGAGCATTTTCGCTAGTCACTTCAGTTCTCCATCTTAGATGATGAATAGTCTGTGTGTGGATCATAGCTAAGAATTAACCACCTTTTATCTTTAACTCCTGTAACACTCTGGATTCCTGGGAAATTCAGGCACACAATCAAGCATCCCTTAAGGTATGTAGCCATTACCTTAAAATCACAAATGAAGACCAGGTCATTGTTTGAGCTTAGTTTTCACATTTAACCGGAGGATTCAAGATTCACAAGAATATCTTGGGTACCAAATTTGCTTAGGTGTTCTAGAGCATGAATGGAGCAGTAGGGCAAGAGGAGAAATTGGGGGACTTTTGCAAAATGTATGGAACAAACATTTACTGACTGGCAGGCACTGTACCAAGCTTTGTGATTGTAACTGAGACTCAAGTGTGGTCCCTACTGTCACAGAGTTTTCCGAGTGCAGTGGAAAAGCCAGAAAAGACACAGGAAATTATGCTGCAATGTACTCTTAAAGGGCAAAAATGGGGGGATTACACCAGGGTACCTGACAATTTTGGGAAGTCAGTGAAGGCTTCCAAGTCAAAGAACCTCTGAGTCCCTACAAGAAGAACAAAGAGAATTTGCTGGAGAAAAAGGAGGGAAAGGTATTGTAGCAGGAACAACAAGAGCAAAAACCCAAGAACATTTAACAAGTTCAAGGAAAAAAATCCCTTGAGTATCTGAGTAAACACAGTGCCAGAAGTAACAGTCCCCATGGCGGTAGTAATAGTAGTAGCAGTAGCAACAATAATAATGACCATCATCATCATCGTGAGGGTGGTTGCTAAGATTTACTGAGTGCTCATGTGCCACACAGTGAGCCGAGAGCTTTACACTCGTGGCCCCCTTCATTGCCCACACTGCACTAGGTAGACAGTACCAATGCACAGTCCTGTGTCTTCACTGGTCATTCCGTTCTCATCAGTATGGTTTTCTGTTTTGTTTTGCTCTGTTAACAGATATGCCTGATTTCTATGTTTTCTTCATTTTGCTTGCCTCCAAAAAGTCCACAGCTAAGCAATATAGTTCTGGTCTGCCTAGAGAAGGCTGGAGGAGTAAAGGAACGGCTACTGGCCAGCAGCTGGCCCGGGCCCTCTCAGGAGTGGATTAACTAGTCCATTATATCAGAAGATCCCGATCAAATTCCAGGCATCTTTTCAGTCACACTTCTTTTGTGTTATTTTTTCTCAAGTTTGACTTTTCCAATGAATATTTTATAAGTTCTATTTGCTGCTTTTTTTTTGCCACCATTGACTTTTACCTAATTTTTAAGGTCAATTTGTATTAAGCCCCTGTCTGCATTGTTGTTTGCAACACCTTCCAATTGAGTGTCATCTGCAAATTTCATTAACATGCTATTTACTCTCTCTTCCAGATCATTAATAAATGCTACTTCTTATGTATTAAATTTTGTGGTCGAACAGATTTAATTTGCTGTTGTAATGTCAATGCCTGTTTTCTAAAGATACAGTGTAGTTAAGAATGGTCTTAACATCGGCTTAAATCCATACGCATTTATAGTTATTTTACTATTATGCAATTCATTTGTGTTCTCTAATAAGCACTGTTGTGAGCTTCATTGAAGCAATAATCTATTGATTCTCTCTTCCCTCTGTCAATACAGTCATCATCGTGGCTTTAAATGCACAGCACTAGCAGAGTTAAAACTATTGTATTCTAATCCCTAGCTATTTATAAAAGGAAATTAAGTCTTTTTTTTTCTCAGTGGATATTCTCCCATGGATATAAGAAATATTCTACATTAAAATTATTTCATAATCATATTTCATTTTCTTATGCGTGGTCTCATTGTTTTAAACAGAAATAGAATTTGGATCTTTTGTTTTAAAGAAATTTATTTTTTTCTTTAAAAGGTTTTATTTATTTATTTTTAGAGCGAAGAGAAGGAAGGGAGAAAGAGAGGGAGAGAAACATCAGTGTACGGAGAGATACATCCATCAGTTGCCTCTTGCGCACCCCCTACTGGGGGCCTGACCTGCAACCTAGGCATGTGCCCTTGCTGGGAATTGAACCAGCAACTTTTTGGTTTGCAGGCACTCAATCCACTGAGCCACACCAGCCAGGGCTGGAATTTAGATCTTTTAAAAAGATCTAAGATTAAATAAGTATATTGTAAATATATACTAATTAATATAATACATATATTAGGGGTATGTGTGTATTTTCTTTTCTCCCATCCAAGTACTAACCAGGCCCGACCCTGCTTAGCTTCCGAGATCAGACAAGATCGGGCGCATTCAGGGTGGTATGGCCGTAGACTGTATTTTCTTTTCTAATAAATTCACTCCCTGCCTCCATGACTCCCAGAGGATCTGGGGAGACTTCGTTTCTGCAATAGACTTACACATGCCACCTTCAGATCAGAAACGAGACTCATCAAGCCTTTGCCTCACTTTAGGTCACACGTCATTTTCCTTATTAGACCGCTACAGTGCCAGTTTTTTTGTTTGTTTGTTTTGCAATGAGAGGAGCCTTCCTACATGCCCCCTATTTCAGAACTTATGTTCACATATTGCAATTTTAAATCATCATGCATGAGGTTAGCCATCATGTTTCTACATAATATTTCCAGGAACTACTTTTCCCCTCACCACCAATACCTCGCTCTCTCTCTCCTCCCTTAGTGTTAACTGAATATAAGCCCATGGTAATCTTTTATTTTCCACTGTGAAAATTTTATTTAACCTCTAAACCTCAGTTTCCCTACCCGTGAGTCGTCCCCTCATAACTTACCTGTTCATCTTGGCCAGTTGTTGTCAAATTCAAATGAGATAATTTATGAAAAAGTGTTTATAAATGATAGAAAAGCAAATAAAAGGTGATGTTTTTATTGAAACATAGTAAGGGCATATATAGGCTATTGTTTTCATTGAGAAATAAAACCATATTTCTGGAAGATTTTCTATGTTGAACTTCCAGTAAATGTCTATTTTTATATCAAAAGATATGCTATCTTTTCATAATTGGCTTTCAATGCAATTGAGTACTAAATCTAAGATTTGAAGAGAAAATATCTGCATTTTAGAATTTCTCTAGCTAAACAACATGCAACTTTATATATGTTCATAGGTAACTCCATAGTAGACCTCTGAGTTAAAAAAACATAAGACATCAAAAAAAAAAAACCCCTAAAACCAAAACCAGAGTAAAATTTGGTTTTTTATGGGAAACTTTTTCATTCTTTTTTCTTATTTTCGAAGTCTTAAAGAACTGAACTTAGGCCAGAAACAACAATTGGGTTATTTATTAATTTAATTTTTCATCCAGAACAACTGGTCTTATGTAAATTTTTGGAGATTTTATAAGAATTTATTCTTGTGAAGCACACTGATTCCTCCTCTCACTAATTCATCCTCCTGACACATTTCATTCCTTTTCTTACCAATCATGTTTAATGATAAATCTCTCCATTATCCTCCCCACTTTTTAAACAAAGATTTTATTTATTTTGAGAGAGGGGAGGGGAGGGAGAAAGAGAGGGAGAGAAACATCAATGTGTGGTTACACGCCCCTCACTGGGAACCTGGCCAGAAACCCAGGCATGTGCTCTAACTGGGAATCCAACCCGAGACCCTTTGGTTCACAGGCTGGCACTCAATCCACTGAGCCACACCAGCCAGGGCTATTATCCCCACTTTTAACTGTCTCTTTAGAAATGTTCTTAATCTTCAATAATGATATAGTGGGTTTTTCTCCCCGGGGGAATGAAAGACACTTGAAGGTGCATGAGAGGAAGAATGTCAACAGAAGGAATGTTCTATCAAGTGACACATACACACACAGGACATGGTAGAAAGTTGCTAGGGACTGAATTGTGTTCACCCAAAATTCATTGACTCTGTAAGCCCAATGGACTGCATTTGGAGGTAGGGCTTTTAGGAGGCAATTAAGATGAAATTAGGCCATAAGGGTGGGGTCCTTCTCCTGTAGCAGTGGTGGCCTTTAGAAGAAGAGGAAAGTCTACCTCCGTCTCTATCTCCACTCGTGTGCGCTGAGGACAGGCCATGTGAGGACACAGCAAGAAGACAGAAGCCAGGGAGAGCCCCTTCATCAGAACCCAATTGTACCGTTGATCTCAGACTTCCAGCTCTGGGACTGGGGGAAAATAGGATTCTGTGGTTTCAGCCACCCAGTCTATGGCATTTTGTTATGGCAGTCCAAACTGTCTAGTACAGAAGTACTTCATTTCAAAAAAATTGTTCAAGTACAGTTGTATCCATTTTCCCACCAGTTTCCTCCACCCTACCCACAGCCACATCCCACCATTAAACCTTCCCGACTTTGGCTCTGTCCATGGATCTTTTATGCATGTTCCTTGATGACCCTTCCCCTTCTTTCCCCCATTATCCCTCCTTCCTGCCCTGTAGTCACTGTCAGTTTGTTCTTTATTGCAGTGTCTCTGGTTATATTTTGCTTGCTTGTGTGTTTTGTTGATTAGGTTCCACTTATAGGTGAGGACACACGGTGTTTTTCTTTTACTGCCTGGCTTATTTCACTCAGCACAATGCTCTCCAGTTCCATCCAAGCTGTCATGAAGAATAGGAGCTCCTTCTTTCTTTCTGCTGCATAGTATTCCATTGTGTAAAGGTAGCACAGTTTATCGATCCGCTCATTTACTGATGGACACCTAGGTTGCTTCCGCACTTGGCTATTGTGAATTGTGCTGCTATGCACTTTGGGGTACATTAAAAAAAAAGAAGAAGAAGAAAAGATTTTTTTAAAAATGAAGTGACAGGGAGAGAAAGAAGAGAAATTTTGTACTCTCCCAACAAGATAAAACTGATCTTCAATTCATAGCTGTCTTCTCCTAGTTTTTAAGGTCTAACTAAAGTCGATTAAAGGGGACAGTGAAAGCTAGTTGTCCTCTGTCCAGAAAGCTGTCCCTTCTTATATCTGATAACTTTCCCCAGCCCTTTGCCTCCAGCGCAGGACCCAGGTGTGAACCATGATAATATCCCATTTCCTGGCCACAGTGATTGATCTCTGGGTAAGAATGTGCTACATATAGGTTCAAATTCCTTTCCTGAGATTTCCGTATGGGCTCCCTGAGAGGTTCCCTGGAGATGGAATAAATTGAGGTTCTCTGATTGTCAGTATTATCAGCCAATGCTAACTACTTTAAGCAGAGACAAAAAAAGAGTTTTTTTGGAAGGATGTGGGGTAGCTCTCGGTATTGAAGCAAAGCTTAACAACTGGACCCCGTGAAGGAAGGCAGCTTTAGGAACGTGAGAGCAAAGGCTAACAGACGATTTCTTCAGCGGTCAGGACCCAAACTCCAGGATAAATCAGCTCGAGATTGATTCTGCCGCCCTTCACTCAACTCAGCTCAATATTCAAGATCCTGAAAAAGAGCAAATGATTGGCTCTGCTGACCAGCAGGGGAAGGTCACAGCCTTCCCCTGAGACAAGAGGGAAAGGGACACCATGGTCCACAGTCCCACAGGACTACAGTAAATGGGAGAGGAACCTTCCCCAAAGCAAAATCATGCCTCTGTGGTAAAAAGGGGGAAGTGGCCATGAGCAGAAACAGATGTTCACTCTAGACTATTAAACCAGGGCAGCCGGGATCTTTCTTGATCTGGGCCTGCAGTAGTTCAGATGGCACCGATAAGGAAAGAAGAGCCAAACGAGCAGCCTAGAAACCGTGCTCGGCCTTCCTGCCAGCCTCAGGAGAGAGTCGATTTCTTTTCCTCTTGAACTAATTTCATTTTGGTTTCTGCCACTTGCAGCTAACAAATTGCTGAGCAATGTCTTGTTTTTATATGATGAATTTTAGGCCTAGAAGTCTCTAGAGTATCCTTTTAAAAATTAGAATCACCCTAAATTTGTACATATTGTATAAGTATCATTTCTTGTGATCCTTGTGCAAGAAATCCCTAAATTTTGCAGGGGTTCCTGGAGAGCTTGCTTGTCCTTGAGGGAACTCCTGAAATTAGTGAGAAGACTTTGGCCTTGGGGTTCTGTCTCAGAAGGCGGCTGTATTTCAGGGAGACTTCAGTGGGAAAAAAAACACAAAGACAACCTGATAGGCAATCTCTGAATGAAACTAGGAGATTATGAGAATAACTATAAGCCATTTCTATGAGGTAAATATTAAAATTCCTTAGGGACTTGCTATATTGAAGTCACCGCTTCTATCTTCTCTCATTTTCCCTGTTATTCATTGCTGGTGTTAATTGGTTCAAATGTAACATATCCCACCTTGGAATAGTTTCTGTCTCTGAAGATTTAGTAAATGCTTAATGCCCTTTTCTGCAAACAAACAAATAAAAGCCTTCAAAGGAAAAAATCTTCTATCAGAGTAAAGTAGAGAGTGGAAATCATTATCTAGCATGTGCTTGTAACCCCTCCCCCACACACATCTGCTTACAAACACATTTTGCTCAATTATTTAAATGTTTTATCAAAATTCTCCTTACCACCAGATATCAGGAAAAAGTAAAAGAGTTGAAATAACTAGGTAATTGTCTTAGTGTTTCAATTCATTAACATAAAGCAAACCTATCAAATTTTTGTGGTTGGTACTCCAAACTAATTATAAGTCAGATTTGAAAATCCTACTGAGTTATTTCATTGATGAGTCATCAAAAGTCAATCTCATTTAGCCAGCCTTGGCCTGTCTTGACAACCAGTTTATCTGGATCGTTTTGGCATGTGAGTTAATTGCATAAACCTCTTTAACAAGTTTCAGTGTGTGAGATAACTCAGCCGGATATCCATGACCAACATCCCCAGCCTCTAAGGAAATTGCATTAGATGTATCTCTAGATAGATGTCTTCCAAATTTTCCTGGTTTTAAACCAAGTTTTAGTGTTGCTATCCTGTTTTATTTTATTTTTTTAATATATTTTATTGATTATGCCATTACAGTTGTTCTATTCCCCCCTTCTTTCCCCTCCACCCTGCACACCCCTCCCTCACCATTCCCCCCCTTTAGTTTATGACCATGTGTCTCAAGTTCTTTAGATTCTATGTCTCCCCTACTATTCTTGCCCTCCCCCCTATCTATTTTCTATCTACCATCTATGCTACTTATTTTCTGTACCTTCTCCCCCCTTCTCCTTCTCCCACTCCCCTGTTGCTAATCCTCCAAGTGATCTTCATTTCTATGGTTCTGCTCCTGATCTAGCTGTCCTCTTAGTTTGCTTTTGTTTTAGGTGTGGTTGTTAATAACTGTGAGTTTGCTGTCCCTTCACTGTTCATCTTTTTTATATTCTTTTTCTTACATAAGTCCCTTAGTTATGGTTTACATTTTAAAAAGGAAAAACTATGCCGACTGTTTTGAGTGGCTGGCATGGACTTCCTCTGCTGCGGTGAAGCAGATGTTTACTCTGGAGGACACTTCCCGGAAGAGGAAGACTCACTGGGAACCTCGAGGTGATGGGGAGACGAGCTGACCAGCAGGTCTGGTTCAGGATGCACTTACCTTAACTACATATTTTCATGGCTGACTCAGCCAGTACAATGCTATTAGTACTATCACGTCTTGGACTTTTTTGTTTGGGGGAGATACAACCTATTATGGCTAATGGAAAAAAATGTGAGAAATAATGCTGGAAGTGACCCAAAAAAGCACCCAGGAAGAGTAGCCTAATGGAGAGTTAAATGAAAGTTTCCTCCAATTTCAGAGTCCAGTTCTCAAGAAGGTAAGATCAGGAACAAATTGGGAGTTGGTAGAAGTTCTTTGATATTATGAAGGGCATTAAAAATATCACTATAGCCTCTGAGGATTTATCAAAAATAGCAGGGAAAAAACTATTCCCTGAGCTTAATGTGACTCAGGGGACCTTAAGAGAAAGAAAAGTGACGTCAGTGTGTATTCTGGGAATTTAGCTCCACTCGGGAAAGTGAAGGCTGGCTCACACTCCTGTTTCCATGAATGCACCCCATGCTGAGTCTGGACTGAGGCTCAGCAGAACTGGGTGGGGCTCTCACGTGTCAATCTTTCCTTCTCCCTTTCCTCACCAGTCTCTGAAACGAAAAGTAAGAAGAGAGAGACTTACTTTCCCTGATGTGAATTATGTCCCCACCCTTAGGAGACAGAGAGCATCGTAGCCAGTTTGGTTCTAAATAAGACCATGTTTTCTACCTTCTGTCCTAACCATTTTTGCTAATTTTTTTGTCCATTTATACTACCCTCCTAAAGAGAACGACCCTGGTAAGAAGACAATATCTTCAACCGCAGGCAGAGTGGAGATTTTCAAGTTCGGAGCTAAAGCTACCAGAAAATGACGCTGATTTGCACAAATAAGTAAGTAAGAAAATCCCAAGGCTCTGTAACATGAAGGGGGTGGGGAGAATTAGGAACAGAAAAAGGAGACCATATAATTGGCAGCAAAGAGGAGAGATTTGGAAGGCAAGGTGTGTTCAATGAGGATTTTTTAAAGAAGAAGTGTGATGTTCTGTAATGAGACTCCCTTTGTTTTTTCTACAAAATAGTCAGTAAATCTACATAGTTCAATAATGCTTTGATTTTACTGAAGTCTATTTTAAATAAATAAAAAATAAAGAATAATATGAAAACAACCACTTGGCTTAAGAGATAAAGCATTTCACACACGACAGAAACCGCTTCCTGAATTTCAGTGCTTTCTTTATGGCGAGTGCAGAAAATATTGTATCTTGTAACAATGAAGACTCCCCATGGCATATAAATGGCACGTGGGAAATCTACTGAAGGAACACACACAAATGCACATACATTTATATTTTAAAAACAAAAGTTTATGGAAAATAACCCCAAATCTCTTTTCTGAACTTCACTTAGAATATTTTTGCAAAATTAATCTAGTGTTTGGTTCCTGAACTTTTTTCTGTTATTTTTAGCTTGTGGCATCAAAAGCCTGATCACTCAGTGCTCCTGGGGCGGAGAGGTAGCCAGTGGAGCCTCCCGCTTCACAGCACAGACTTTGGAGTTAGATACACCTGGTCTGGAAGCCCAGCCCTGCTGCAGTCCAAGGATGTGACCCTGAGCAACATAATTTTCTACTTGTTTTCTCATCGGTAAATAGCGAGACCATTCATTCCTTAGGTATTTAGAATAAATACTGGTTCAGGCCAAGATGGAGGTGTAGGCAGAAACCTTTCGCTTCCCCGCACAACCGAAGGAGGATAACAACCAATCTAAAATCAATAAACAACCAAAAATTCCAGAAAATCAAACTGCATGGAACTCTGACAACCAAGGAATTAAAAAAAAATAAACCAGAATAACCATACCAGTAAGGCAGACTGCACAGGCCAACTCAGAAAAACCGTGGGGAGATGGCTGGGGGGTGGGGCTGATGGCCGAGTTCCCCGGAGCTGGGAGGGAGGGACGGACTGAAGGGGGAAACCGAGACTCACACAGCTGACTGTGGGCTACAGCTGGGGTTGTCACAGTGGGAGATACTTCCAGTCTGACTCAAGAGCCTGTTGGAAAGTGTGCTGGAGATGAGCAGGTGAGCCATATTGTTCCCTCTCTGGCCCCTCCCCCGCAGACAGCAGTGCAGCGAAGAGGGTTGCCCTGCCCAGGTGAATACCTAAGGCCCCGCCCCACCCCTTACAACTTATCAGCTGTGCCAAGACAAAGAAATATGGCCCAAATGAGAGAACACAGCAAAACCTCAGAACTAAGCAATGAGATTGCCAACCTATCTGATGGAGAATTTAAAGCCTTGGTAATCAAAATGCTCACAGAACTGATTGAGCTTGGTCAAAAAATGAAAGAACAAATGAAAGATACCAAAATATGGCCAAAATGAAACAAAGCAAAATGTTTGCTTGTCACTGTCAGGGAACCGACAGTGACAAGAAGGAAACCAGGATTCAAAGCAACAACTTGGAACAAAAGGAAGAAATAAACATCCAACTGGATCAGAACAAAGAAACAAGACTCCCTCCCAAAATGGAGAGCAGCTGAGGATTCTCTGGGAAAACCTGAAACGTTCCAATATCCAAATTATAGGGGTGCCAGAAGGAGAACAAGAGCAAGAAATCCAAAATTTACTTGAACAAATAACGAAGGAAAACTTCCCCAATCTGGCAAAGGAAATAGACTTCCAGGAAACCCAGGAAGCTCAGAGAGTCTCAAAGAAGTTAAACCCAAGGAGGAACACACCAAGGCACATCATCATTAAGTTACCCAAGATTAAATATAAATAGAGAATCCTAAAAGCAGCAAGAGAAAAGAAGACAACTACCTATAAAAAAGGTCCCATGAGGCTATCAGCTGATTTCTCAAGAGAAACCTTACAGGCCAGAAGGGGCTGGAAAGAAGTGTTTGAAGTCATGAAAGGCAAGGATCTACATCCAAGATTACTCTGTCCAGCAAAGCTATCATTTAGAATGGAAGGGCAGATAAAGTGCTTCCCAGATAATGTCAAGTTAAAGGAGTTCATCATCACCAAGCCCTTATTATATGAAATGTTAAAGGGACTTATCTAAGAAATAGATCAAACACTATGAAGAGTAAAATGACAAGAAACTCACAACTATTAACAAATGAACCTAAAAGAAAACAAAAAACAATGAAAACAAAAACTAAGCAAACAATCAGAACAGGAATAGACTCAGAGAAATGGACATCACACAGAGGGAGTTCAGTGGGGAGGGGGAAGAGAGGAATAGGGGGAGAAAGGTACAGGGAAGAAGAAGCATAATTAGTAGGCATAAAATAGATGGGGAAAGATAAAAATGGTATAGGAAACAGAGGACTCAAAGAATTTATATGTACAACCCATGGACATGAACTAAGTGGCCTGAATGCTGGAGGGTTGGGGGGTCAGGATGGAAAGGGGATAAAGGCGGAAAATTGGGAAAACTTTAATAGCATAATCAATGAAAATACCTAAAAAATAGAATAAATACTGCTCTGGCTGGTGTAGCTCCGTGGATTGAGCGCCAGCCTGTAAACCAAAGGGTTGCTGGTTCAATTCCCAGTCAGGGCACATGCCTGGGTTGCAGGCCAGGTCCCTGGTGAGGGCCATCTGAGAGGCAACCACACATTGATGTTTCTCTCCCCCTCTTCTCCCTCCCTTCTCCTCTGTCTAAAAATAAATAAATAAAATATTTTAAAAAATTTAAAAAATAGAATAAATACTGTGTATATGTATAGGTTTTCAGAAATAGCAGGTGAACTGACAGATGAAAAGCACTGATGATTGAATGGATCAGTACATTCCAGAAAGTTACCTTCCAAAGTCAACATTCAGAAACCTTTGTATTTGAAACATTGTATTCTTTAGTGACCCCGCTTTCCTTCCAATTTTAAATGCAGGTAGAAAATGTTTTCTTTTTCTCCCTAGCAGTTACCTGTGCTCAAAAGATTCCCATGCCCTGTGTTACAACTTTATTCAGTTGCTCCATAAATGTTTTTTTCTAACACATAAGTGAACTCTGCACACTAAGCTCGGAGCACAACTGCATATCTTGCTTAGTCCCATAACCCCTCCACCTGCAACTGATTCAATGTTGACTGAATGTTATGTGTTTGCTTGCATTGTTATTGAAAGTGAATTCTTAATTAAAACGGGCCCACATCACCTGGCCCACGTAGAGTGCCACAGGCAATAATCCCTAATTTAATGTACACTTTGACTCATACCTTTAATTTAATTTCTGGTCATAAATATAAATGGATTTTATAAGGCTCCATGAGCATCAGGTGAGAGGATATCAGAACTAGCAACGAAGAGCTACTTTCTTAGGAGGGATCTCGTAACAGAGCACAACTGTTTCTAGGCTATATGGACTGAGCATGTAAATGAACACCCCATTTAAGTGAAAAATACAACTTCTAGTGCAATCCATGGCCATATGACTTATGTTAATCCCTGGCTTAATTTCTGATCTACTCTTTCATATATGGACATTTTACTTGTTGGTAAGAAGCATGAGTATTTTATTCTATTTTCTTTCACTCCTCCCCTTTCTCATTTAGTAATGTGAAATGTTTTCTATCACTGTGAATAATGTCTAAGCTGGGTGTAAGCAAGATCACAGCATCCTGTTTTAATTACTGCAGCAGCAACTTTTCCAAATCGGTATAAGTTTGGGGTGTAAAGGATAAGGTTAAGGACAGGCCTCTTGAACTGCTCCTCCATCCCGAATCAATTTCAATGACTCAAAGCGACAGTGAAAGTTTCTTTCCTTCTCCATCCTTTCATAATTGGTTTGACCAGAGACTCTGAGGCACCCTTGAACGTTCTAAAGTACTCTTTAATGTGGCCCCTCATAGCAGATACTAATATCTCTGGATTTCCAAGCGCTCAGCACACTGGGCGTTTGATCTATCTTCACTCGCTGAATCATCACACAGCACTTGGGAGGGAGGTGTTGTGACTCCCATCAGCAGAGGTGGGAGTGGAAGCTCAGAGGCGAAATACACTGATGAGTGCTCACAGCTAAGGGCTGGCACACGCCCGGCACACGCCCAGGGAAGCCTGGCTGGGAGGGAGCTCTTTGGCGGGGCAGCGCCAGCTTGAGAGAAGGGTTGCTTTTTCCTAACACACACGAAGGTGCCACACACTCTGGAGGTGGCTCTGATCAAGTCGTCCCCAGATATTTCTGATTTTTAAGCTCATTACATTTTCACTATCCCATGTTATTTCCTCAAGGGCAACTAGATCCACCTTGGAAAAGCATTTTAAACACACAGGAACTCCAGGGCCTCCCCAGCTCCCCCCACACAAGAGCAGTGTACCCACCAGGCCCTCACATTTTGTGCTACCTCCACTCTAGTCGACGGTTTGCAAAAGTGGCAGTAACTTCCTTCCCTGTATCCACAATCTTGGCCACGTGACCCAGAAGCTCTGCACGTGAAGAGACAGTCATTTCTCTACCCTTTGAATCTCGGCTGGCCTCTTGACCAGTTTGGGCCAGCACAGTGCTGCACAGGTGAGGGTGTGCCTGTTCTGAGCCCGGGCCTCAGGAGCTCTTGCTTATCCACTTACTCCCTGGGAAACCTGCACACCCACAAGTGAATAACCCTAAGGTAGCCTGCTGGAGGACAGTGACAATGCGGAGCTGACTGCGGACACATGATGGGGCCCAGCCCTGCCCCGCCAAGCCTGGCCCAGGTTGGCAGCACTGCCCAGTCGGCCCACAGAGTCATCTTTTTTGTTTTAAGGTACTAATCTTGGGGTGGTTTGCCGCACAGCATCATGGTTACTTTTCTGTGTTAACTCAGAAGATGTTTTGGGATGGGATTATCATTTAAATTGGTGAACTCTGAGAGAGCAGATTGCCCTCCATAATTGGGTGGGCCTCAGCAAAGCAGTTGAAGACCTACTAGAACAAAAAGACCTCCGTCCTCAAGCAGAAGAGGATTCTCCAGCAGATTGATTCGGAATTCTTCTACACCATCTGTTCTCCTGTGTCTCTCACCTGCTGGCCTACAGTGCAGATTTGAGGCTTTTTCGGCCTCTGAACTAATATATACACATACAGGGTCCAGCAGAAGTACCACCATTGAGTGTGGTTGGTCAGGTACGTGAATGTCTCGCATGAGATGGACAGCAGTTTGAACATTTCACCTAAAATATCATATGGTGTGCTTGACTGTGATATTATTGTTACAGAATTACATGCTTATGATTTTTAATGAAATATTTTTATGTAATAAAAAGGGGCTTATCTGTGCTGGATGCTGTATTAGTGCTGTTTGTCCAGGGAACCCTGTTCAGTACATGCAGCCACTGATACTTCCTAGTGCGGTTTAGCCGACCGGCTGGTTCTTCATCCTTCTCAAGCTGCTGCAGCAGGGCCGGTGCAGCACCTGCCTGCCCCCGGCACTGCTGTGACTCCTCGCCTTGAGCCCTTCTCCTTCCCGGGAGACTAAACCTCTTCCTCTGCACTCACATTTTAAGACTCGTGCTGGAGCCATGAATTCTCCTCCATTTCTGCTGGGTCCCTGCTGTCATCACACTAGAGACTCCTGCTGCCTGCCTCTAGGTGAGTGATGGAGACCTCATGGGGATCTTCTAATCCACTTGTATGCCAACTTTTTCTTCCATTATTCTCTTGGTCCTCTTATTGTAGAATTCCACTTCTCTTGAATTTCCTGGCCCAGGAAGAGTCTGAACCCTTCCTGCCGGTGCTGAGGCAAGAGAACTATTGCAGAATCGGGCAGCCCTCACAAGTCCTGGCCCCAGCCTCTCTTTATTCCTCAAGTCTGGGGTTGCTCCCACGTCTGCACCCAGGAACTCACAGTGCCTGTGTTCACTTCTATTTATAGCACAGTTTTGGCCCCAATCTTTCCAAATTTAAATTGCCCAAGAACAAAGATCCTGGCTTCCTGTTGCATCATCCTTGACCTTCCCTGGCTGCCAGAGGAGCTTAGGCAACCCAGGCAGGCACTATCCCGTTCCCAGGCCATTGTTCTCCTGGGATTAGTAACATTTCCTCCAGCTCCCCCATCCTTAAGTGTCAGGCAACAGTAGTTTGACACAGTAACCAACACAGCAGCAAGGACAGACCAACGTTCTAGGGCTGTGACTGCCTTGTGAGTCATCATCGCTTAAAGGAGGGCACAGAGGCAAATGCAGACCTTCTGCTCCACGCTGGGACAACCGCACACCCAGGCTGCATCCCCTGGCTGTTGCTTTTTGCAGCAGCTATGTCATATGTTGGCAGCCTCGGTCTCCAAGGAGATGACAGGTAAGCAGGGGCCGTGTCACATGTAGCCCATAAAATCGTGCAGCAACTGCGGAAGACAGCCTGGCAGCGCCTCGAGAAATTAGACGTAGAATTACAGTAAAATTCAGCAAGTCCCTTTCCAGGTACATATCCAAAGAATTGAAAGCAGGACCTGCACAGGTATTTGTGCACCCATGCTCATAGTGCTGTTATTCACAATGCTGAAGGGGGAAGCAAATGAAATATTGGATGAATGAATAAAGAAAACGTGGTATATATTTGCAGCCTTAAAAAGGAAGAAAATTCTGACACATGCTGCAACCTGGGTAAACCTTGAAGACCTCACGTGAAACAAAAGGACAAATGTTGTATGATTCTACTTACATGCAGCAACCTCCAAGTTCTAGAAACAGAAAGTGGAGCTGTGGTTCCCGGGGCTGCGCAGGCAGAGCGAGAGCCACTGTGTAATGACTCGTTTCGGTTTGGGAGGGTGAAAGGTTCTGGAGATGGGCGGTGGTGGTCACATAGCAATGTGATTGTACTTTATGTCCCTGGCCTGTACAAAACATGGTTCAAATGGTAAATTCTATGGCAAGTACATTTTTGCACAACAAAACATTAACAACTGGCCCAGCATGGACTAAGTGGGGAGGAGGTGCAGGGCTTGGCTTCATGTGTGTGGCTGGGCCCACCCCTTTTAATATTTTCCTTACACACGCCTTTTAACATCATCCACAATTTTCTCTGTCTGACCTCTGGCCTGCATAATAAAGTAATTAAGGAATCAGGGATGACGCCACGTGTCACCTGCTGTGTGGTGTCGTGGAGTGACAGCCTCACAGGAGGTACTGCACAGCAGAGGGAGTATCATAGCAAATATGTAGGGTGACAGATGGTTACTGGATTTATTGTGGTACTTGTTTTCTAAGGTACATAAAAATGTTGAATCACTAGGGTGTACACCTGAAACTAATATAATATTTGTGTCAACTATAATTAAAAATAAAATTCAAAAATGCACCATTAAAAAAAGCCCGGGAATACAAACCAAACAAAAACAAAGTGACGGCCTTCCCCTTCGAGGGCTGCCCTTAGAAACGCAGTGCCCTGCCCCAAGCCCGCCGACGGCTTCCCACGGCTCTGGGGTAAAAGACGGAGCTCCCGTAAAGGAGGCCTGCAAGGCCTTGAGTGCTCTGAGCCAGTCTCCGGTCCTCGGCACATCCTGGAGTGTGCTTGTCCAGTTCCCTCTGCTCTGCCACAGGGTGCTTCCATCCTTCACACTGTCAAGGTTACTTCCTGCTTAGAACACATTCTTCTCCTCCCTGCTGAGTTAGCATTTCCATCCTTTCGAGTTCAGGCCAACTGTCACTTCACAGGAAACAGTTCCCCACTCAGATCAGGTTGAATCCCCCTGTTACATATTCCACACCCTCCCTTGGAAATGTTTTTACATTTATTCTGAGTGTGATTATTGGATTAATCTTCTGTCTCTCCTGCTAGATGATAAGCTCCAGGAGAACAGGGACCCTCTAATTTTCCTCATTACTGAATCCTGAGCTCATAGAGGGCCTGGCATTCAGCAAGCTCCTCAACCATTATTTGCTAATGAATGAATGAATGAATGAGTAGAAAGATGACAATTAATAGTTAAGTTAAAGGTTCTTCTCCAGCTTGTATAGCAAAGATGCTGCCCTGGCTCATATGGTTCAGTGGATTGGGCACAGCCTATGAACCCAAGGGTCACTGGCTTGATTCCCAGTCCGGGCACTTGCGTGGGTGGCAGGCCAGGTCCCCAGTAGGGGGCGAGCAAGAGGCAACCACACAAATATGTTTCTCTCCCTCTCTTTCTCCTTCTCTTCCCCTCTGTCTAAAAATAGATAAATAAAATCTTTAAAAAATAAGGCAGGGATGCTGTGACCGACTCATCACACTCTTCTCCGTGTAGGACAAATAGAGAAAACTAGGATTTTTCTGAAACAAGAGGCACAATACATTTTACACTGATAGTAAAAAAAAAGATATTCAAGGTAGAAGTTAATTTTTGCCACACTACATATTCTATGCTGATTTTAAAAAATTATAAGCACAATTTTAAACCAGAATGACACTTCTTTTCATTTCCCACACTGGTAGTCATTGATCTGCTTACATACTTCACAGAAAATGCCATTGAATTAAAAAAGAAATCTCTTTAACCCTCATGGTATTCAAAAATTGCTGAAAAAGCTTGGCTCCTGTACACCGTGCCAGTGACCTTGCTAAGCAGGTATGTTAAACACTTAAATGTATAATTTTGTACAGGCGCTTTTGGTAAAAACATTCTTTCTTCTTTTTTCATGTCTTCTGCAAACCTCATTATCCTTTTTGTGACCCAGTAGGCAACTCATTTTCTTTTGGCTTGTTTGCAAGTTTGAAAATATTAACTGCAGCTCCTGCCCCGGGAAGGGTTGCTTGGCTACTTGTCCCCAGTTGTAGAGTGTGAATTCTTTCACTTAGCCATTGCTACCTTGAATAATGGAGTTTGGTGCATTTTCAAGGAAGACAGACATAATTTAAAATCTCTTATCTTTATTAAGTGCAGCAGCAGTTATTCTCACTTGGAAGACCAAGGAGAATATATGTGGGAGAATATATATTAATTTTGAATAATGGGGAAACCAAATTAAAATAAGGTTATATATAAGGGGTCATGGAACCGGGGAAAGGAGCTGTCAGACACAGGATACCAGCTCTAAGTAAGGCAGGAGTAAAGAAGAGCGAAACAAGAGCAAGGATGTCCAAGGACTAGGCCTTTGGCATCATTTGTTACCTTTAAAAATGATCTAGAGAAGAAAAGAAGGTAGGTGAAAACCTCACAGCTGGTATTTGGGTCTATGAGACGGTGAAGTGCTGAACAATAATGACTTCAAGAAAACCTGTTCAGAGACTTGTGTTTTTTCTCTAGTGAATTGCACCCACTGTGCCCTCCTTGGGGCAGGAGGCTGGCCCTGCAGGACAGCAAACTCTCTGCTCCAGAAGACCTCCCTGGAGCTGC
This sequence comes from Artibeus jamaicensis, assembly GCF_021234435.1. Classification (NCBI taxonomy): domain Eukaryota; kingdom Metazoa; phylum Chordata; class Mammalia; order Chiroptera; family Phyllostomidae; genus Artibeus; species Artibeus jamaicensis. Next base: position 10,824,351 of record NW_026521814.1, on the reverse strand, counting down.
TGTGGGGTCCACAGGGAAAGGCCTTTGCCTGGCCCAGCATTTCTCCAAGCGGGCGTGGCTGTGGGGTGGGGGAAAAGGACGGCAGCAGGACTCCCCGGAGCCTTCAGCACATCCGTGGATAGTCACAGTGGTTTCTGAGAATGGGGTACGTGACACAGTGGTTCCCAGGTTTATTTGGAGATACCTTTTGGGTTATGGTTTTTGCTTTGCAGTTGTGTGTCTGCTTTCGGATAAAGAGCATGTGAATTTGTGAGGCTGGTATAGCTTGGAACATACTGTGGCAAATGCTGACATTAAAAAATAGAGATGTCTGGAATTAAAAGAATTTTGGAAATCTCTTCATCAAATGTTTACTAAGTGCTTAAGTCACTGAGAAATCACATGAGACCGCTCACCAGACCACTTTAACACCCAGTGCCCATTCATGCCACCAATATTCCTGATAGCTGAAAAGCAGAATCAGCCTAAGTGTCCAACCAGTGAATGGACAAACAGCACGTGGTATACCCACACAAGGAATATTATTATTCGGCTATAAAAAGTAATGAAGTACTTATCCATTCGCTAACATGTGTGAACTTGAAAGAATGTGCTAAGTAAAAGAAACCAGACACTAAAGGCTACACCTATGATTCCATTTATTTAAAACGATGTCTAGATTAGTGGTTCCCAGGGACTGGGAGCAGAAGAGCATGAGGAATGACCACCAATGGGTGCGAGATTTCTTTCAGGAATGAGGAGAACGTTCTGGAATTATAATGCAATGATGGTTGTACAACCATGTGAATATACCAAAACCCGCTGAACTGTACCCCTTACAAAGGTGACTTTTATAGTATGTGAATTTTATTTGAACTTTAGAAATCCAGGATCCCATGATCCCAAATAGTTATCTCTCCCCTATTTGAGGAATTGAGGAGCAGAGCCGCTTCTTGTCAACAGTCGTATTTAATGAAGATACTAGCTGTTATTTACAGGAGATGTACATACATACAATTCCCACACACTAAATGCAGCCTAACTGTAAAACCGGGAAAAATGTACCCCAGATCACATACTAAATCAAATAAATAAAAGGTAGTTATTTGGCACAATAGCTATTATGTAGCAAATAAATAACTCTATACCATTGATTGAATGAACTATTTACAATCTATTTGAAAGTGCAAAACAATTGCTGAAAATTAAGGTATTTGTAATAACATTTAAGTCCAGAAAATATTTTTTTAATCAGTAACAATAATTAGCCAAGAGTAAAGGTGTTTAATGCCCAGGAAAATATTTAATTTTGAAAAATGTTCTGTGCATATTGTGCTCTTCTGAAATTTCTTTTTTTTTTAAATTTTAATGCTGGCAGTTGTAAGAACCTTGGAGTTTCTCAGTGGAATTCTTATGTATGTAATCCTGATTTGTGAGTTTAAAAAAGTTACATTGTAAACATAAATATCATTCAGAAATTATAGACTGGTCCTTCCTAAATCACATAAATAGGAATAATGCTTCATGGTAATATGGTCAGGTTCAATTCCTCAGAGGTCAGACTCTAAAGATGGAAGAATACAACCTTGATGTGGATTTATACTGATTTCTTGACACCTTCCAAACACCTCATGCTCCAAATCAAGATGTTAAGTTAAAAACTATGGAACTATATGACCACTGATGTATGCAAATAAACCCCTTATATGTAGCACATCTCACCCTGTAAACGTTCTTAGAAAAAATGTCAAGGGCTTGATATTTCTCTTGACAACAATATTTCTACCAAACTCTTCATGTGGGTCTTATCTTATGTTTCGGCAAAGAAGACAGCACAGTCGGAAATGAAACCAGGTGACTGTGAATGGGGGTTCCTAAGCTAGGGGGTGCAAGCTTTATGCAAACCAAGGAATTTCTTCTCTTGTCGTGATGCTGGTAAGCTGAATGAAGCCCCAAGATGTCTCAGGTTGTGTTTTTGCTTGTTTTGTAGAATTCTCCCATGACAAAACAGTCAGTGGTGGTATAAATGCCATTTCTGAAAGACCGCAGGCTGAAGGCAAAGCATTGTTCTGGACACTTTAAATGTCTATGGCCGACGAGGCTCTAATCGGTGTGACAGCTGGGATAAAGTTCTCTGGTTGTCAATCACATTCAATTGCCGTACATAACTCCGGACATCCTGATGGTTCTTATTAGCTTGAGCTGCATCAGGATCTGTGGGAAAAGAGGAGACTTGGCATTGCATAATATATGCATATAAGACACAGCTTTACTCTCTCCAGCTACTCATTACGCTTATCTTGGATTGCTGTGTTCTGTCAGGACCTTCCAACAACGCCGTATTCATTGAAATGTTTCCACTTGGATGGTCCATCTCCTCCCTCTCACCCTTTTTTTCCCTGGAATCACCTGTTTTGATCATTTTCCTTTGCCTTGCATGTTGTAAAAAAAAAAAAGATTGCGAAAAAAGAAGTGAAAGCATCACCTGATAGTCCCTGGTTACACAGTCAAATTGTTTCCCATACCATACCACCGATGTTTCATACTCTGACCTCCACCCACTCTGATCCGGGTGCGGACTAATGACAAAAGACCATTGTCATTAGCTCCTAACAAAAGCACTTAAAACCTGGGCTGAACCAAAGCAAGCCCGTGAGACTGGTAAGTTCCGCTCCCCTTGTTACCCGCATATGACATGCAGCATTACCGCAGAGGCTGTGCGTTCTGAGATGTCCATGCTCAGGAAAAGAACCAACTCACGGGTTGAAGTCATGGCTCCTGCTAGACCTTTGATTCTCTGACGTAACCTACTCTGAAACCCTGGCTACCATTCTGTCCTCACTCGCCTCCAAACACGTGAGCAGCAGAGCTCTCTGACTGACCGTTTCCCTAAAACCAGGCTGAAAGAAGACTCAAATGCTTCCAGCCCCACACAGGGCATGTGCTCGAATGAGGACAGCCGAGCTTGACAGTGGCAAACTAGACACACATGTCTCTCTGGAAGTGGCCACTAATATTCTGCATCTGCACCCTGGGTTGCCAGATTTTTCCTCTTTTTCTACAGAAATGAAATATCTGAATGTCTTCCCTGGGGATTCTCTCAATTATTAAGTGGTGACATTATTTTTAAATGAAAGGTTAAAAAGTGCTTGGTGTAGACTCAACCCTTCTGCTGGGGTCCTCGGGCCCCCTCCGCCCCATGCATCGCCGGCACGGGGGCTCTTATCCAGCAGTGGGACAGCAGACGTGGCCAACCCAGAGTCCAGACTCAGACCAGAGTCCTTCCCACCGCAGGGCAGGGCTCTGCAGTTCATTTGCTCTTCTTAGTGGCCCACACCATTCCCACAGACAATCAGAATGCCATCTGCCTGAGGGCGGAAGGGGAGCGTTGCAGGTCTGAACACAGAGAAGCAGAGAGAAGATACAAAGGCCCCTACTTGCTCTAAGAAGAAACTCATCAGTATAATTATCACATATAAATAATACCACAGTGTTTAATTTTCTCGCTTCTCACTGGCAGTGTACTCTGCATGTACAATATACTGTAATTACATTGTACATATTCCCACAATGTTTACGAATCTATTCCTATAGCTTTATCTATAGATTGTTGACTTCAGAGCCCAGCAGCTGTTGTTTACCAGCAGTTATTGATAACTTCAACAAATGCAGCAGAGAGTTACATAATTTATAAAAATTTCGCCCCCCAGAACTCTAGGAGAAAATGTAGGCGGATGGGGGGTTTACTTCTAAAGAGGCTTATGCAACAAAACATATTTTACCTTGGTTCTTTTAACCTTGAACCTCACTGAGAACCTTCTCAAGGCTAGGAACCCTCTTTAGCACACAAAACTTTGCAATTCATTCCAGGAATTTCTTGAACAAACCGCCCCCCCCCCCCCACCGGCTTCCAAGGGCCATGGATTCTAGATTACAAACCCTTGTTGTAGGCTGGCACCAATTACATATTCTCCTATTCACTTGTCTAACTGCTTAACGACCAAGTCTTTATACATAGGGTGATGAGGAGGTGTGAGACGCTTGGCTCCGGCAGAGGCCACCTGGGAGCCACTGACGATGGGCAAGACTATTCTCACTTCACAAGGATGGGAAGGTATAGCCATTTCAGCCACTTTTTGAAAGGTCTACTTGCTCCCCAAATCAAGATCATTTTTCCTAGATTATTTCTGCTTCACATTAAGAAAAATGAACACTTAGCAATTCCTGGTGTCCCATGTTAGGGAGCAACCCCCCCCCCCCCCCCGCCACTGGCCAGTCTGACGCTGAGAGTAGAGATGGCTCTGGTTAATAAAGCGAGAGCTTGTCCATCTCTTAGCAACAGGTTTACTGGTGGGGACAGTCCTGGCTGACTCACAGTCATGTTCAGGTCAAGTCAGTGTGTTGACTTAGGGAGCTAAGTGACTTCAAGTGACTCATACAATGAAGCCAGCAAAAAACTTTACAGGGGCCACCTTCTCACTCTGGGCCCAATTAGAGGAAGCCAAAGCCTCACCCCCCGGCCCAGAATCCCAGCCCAAGGGAGACAGCAGCACCCGTGGGCATTCTGATCTGGTGTACAATGCAACTTAACTTCCAACAGTTTAAAATTGCTATTTATTATTAGCAATAGTTTCATATTAAAGCATTGTGTTATCCAAGTTATTGTGTTATACATTCAGATTTAAGAAGAGCCCTTTAAATTCACCTGGGAATACTAGAACTATAATGTGAATTCCTGCTGTGGAACATTTTACGAATGTGCTATACCCATTAATGGATTCTGGCAACACAGCAAGAAAAAAATACATATTGTCTTTCCCAGTTTATAAACGACAGACTGGCACCATCAAAAGTGGATGTGGGTTTCTCAACACTAAGCAGTGTCATAGGAGAGTTGGTTTGAGGAAGAATTTGTTGACAATCATGCCTTACTTGTCTCTGGCCATACTGGAAGGAGCAAATTAATTTTCTTTAGGTTCATTCATAAAATAAATAATATTCCTGTGGTTATTTTCTAGTTGAACAACTAGAAAATCCTGAAACCCAGGCTCTGGTCCCATGGATTTCATGGTCCCAAGTGTCTACGACACAATCAAATGTTGTCCAGACTTCCACCAGGTCTCAGTAGCCTCATTTAAAAAGGACCCGATCCCCACCCATTTGTGTCACGGCAATGAACTTACTGAAAGGTTGGCTTCTGCAGTATCTCACTGTTCTGGCAGTATTTGCAATCATGCGCTAAAAAGAATGAAGAGAAAAGACTGAAATGCAATCGAGCTTACTGTATAACCCAAGAAGGAAAACAAACCATTATTAATTTCGGCAATACCTGGGACCGTGTAAAACAGCCTGTTCTAAGGTGCTCCCTCTCGGGAGGCAGCTGGCTGATGTACATCCTGTGTGATCACTAGACAGAGGAGCCACACGCACGCGGACGAGGCCCCACTCAGGGGCGGGGCAGTGATGGCGTGATGCCCCCCTGCCCTTCTTTGGTTCCTCAGACCACCTGACTCCTGAGGACAAGCTCTCACCTTTGGAGGTCATTGTGAATTTGTTCAGAGAATTTGTAACTCTCCTAGATCTGGACAAGGGTCAGCTAGTTCAGTTCCTCTAAATGGAGGACTCAGTAATGAGATATTGGATCAAATTGACTGAATGGTCATAGTCTGAATGTTCTAGCTGTGTATTTTTCTACATGCTGTGTGTTGCTTACCTCTCAAATTTCCAGCAAAGGTGTGTGTTTTAATGTTAATTTCCCTCCCTCCCTCCTTCTTCCTTTCCGGTTATAATACTAACATATGCACATTTTAAAAAATCAAAAAATATAGAAAATGTTAAGAGCAGAGTTAAAACCACTCAGAATATCACTGTACAGAGGAACCTCATTAATATTTGGTACATTTGTTTCTAATACTTTAAAACTAAATCTATAACAGCGTATTTTTCAAAAAATTGAAGACATAAGCACTTTTGTTTTAATCTGAAGTTTTCACATGGCATTGTGACTGTTTTCGATACTCTTCATTTTAAAACATTTTTTAAATGAGCAGGTATTCAAGAATAGAGATGGATCATAATTTAGTTAGCCTTTGTTAGTTTTGCAATTAAGTAGCCTTAACTTCTTTGTAAAATTTTGTTGCCATAAAGACTTATTAGGAAATCTTTTGTACTTTATTCGACTTAGTTAAAAACAAAAGAAAAAAAGAGAAAGAAAAAGAAGGCACAGAAACCTAAGGAAAAACATCAGTGAGACCTCAGCCCCATTTCTTGGCCGGGGTGCACATTTCTTGCTCATGGTATTTGAATAGCAGCTGGGCCCCCCAGCCTCTGTGCACCATCTCAGAACACCATGGCGGCTCAGATTCTAAAGGGGATCCTGCAGACATGGTGGATTAATTCTAACACTACTAGAAAATTGATAAAGCTCCGGTCCAGAAATGAGACTTTCTAATCTCTGAGTGGCTACATAATTCCATTCCTTGCTATCTTCTTTCATGCACCCTTGGCTTACCAAAGTATAGAAAATGACTTTGAGAAAGCTCATGCAGTGTTAAAAATATATCAACTTATTTGGCAGGACAAAAATCCCTAGCAGCATCAAAGCTTTAGAAATACATATACGTGGACATTTATAACACTTCACCGAATGCCCCAGCTTCAAGGACTGGCAGGCGCTGAGTGACACGTATCTGCACTATGGACGATTTCTCATACACAAAGAGGCAATTGGGAAACTCTGAACTTCACTTTCATAAAGGATCCTAAAAACCAGCATGTCTCTTGAACAGCATGAGAAATATATTACAAATACCTCCAAGAAACTGTAGCATACAATGTATAATTAGCCTCTGATATATGGAACCCTGAAATAAACAGTAACTATGATAATTTTCCTGCTAATTTACTTTAAGTTGTTTTTTCACTTCTCCAAAGGCTTTGCCTCTAAAGGGCACAAGTATATTCCATGTAGAATTATTGTAATTCAGATATTGAATGGAGTGTAATTACTGAAAACCCTGGGAAGTGCTGCCAGTGTGCCCCTCTGAAGAATAATAAAACAATTAGCAGGGGTCAGAAACCTCTTCCTATACCATTTTTGTCGGGAGTAATTGTTCTGCTTTTTAGTTTTGAAAGCTAAAACATTTCATTCTGACTTTAGTTTTAGATGACTCTTTACAGCTATACTCAGAGGCTTCATAATTTTTAGCTCATTATGTAGTTTAAAATGTGAGAAGAATGGTTTAAATCAGTAATTTCCAGCTCTGGAGTTCATTCTACCCTTCTCAATCTTTGATTAATTTTCACAATAGTTTTAATTTGGACGTATTCTTTTTAATTGTACTCAGAGATCACTTTGAAGTCTAAACCTGGCTTTGCCACGAGGTCCATTCCTTTTTGTCCTGAGGCCTGCACCGTGCACTGAGACAGGAGAACCCTCAGCCTGGCTGGCCCGTGCCTAGTCACGGAATGCTGGCACCAGGCCAGAGAAGGGTGAACTTGATCTTTTGACTCCACCCTCGTTTGCCCTCCTGACACCGACAGTATTTAATATGCTACTAACAACTACACTCAACTGACTAGAAGGCACTCTCCTGGGAGGCTGAGGGGGCCTCAGAAGTCCCCTCTCCAACCGTCTCCGGAGCACATATGACTTGTATAACTTGCCTGCAACCAAGGGCTTTCCCACTCTTTAAATGAAGGCACAGAGGAAGGCTGACTCTCTAAGGAAAGTCCCTCTGGTTTTTCAGTACTTTCCTGATTACTACAGATTTCTTCACTGAGTCAACATTTCTTTTTCTCCCTCTGCTGTTCACCTGCTGATTCTACCTCTGAGCTCTGGAGCGCCAACAAACACCTTTAGCTCCTTTTAACGGGACAGTCCTTCAAATACTTGAAGACAACTCTCATGGACATCTCTCTACCCCCTAGTCTTTCCTGGTCGGACTAAATATTCACAATTTCTTTCACAGTTTTTCATAAGAAAGTTTTGGGTCTCTTCTGGACAGGCTTTCTTGTGGTGCCCCAGACCAAGCACATCCCAGGGTGCAGAAGAATTATTATTTTCCTTCCTTGATCTAGACAAAGCTACATAGCTAAGCCCACAATTAAAAAAAAAACATTACTGACATCTGTTGAGCTAAGAGTGAATGAAAGCTCTCCTCTGACGTCACTGCGCTGCTGTTTGGATTTGGCTTCCTTCTCTGCAGATGTGCAGTTTATTTCTCGGGCCAACGTAGAAGATTTTGCAGGTATCTCCACTAAAATCCACCTAATTAGAGTTTTTCTATCCCTGTGCAGACTTAAGCTTCCCATGTGATTCACTGGTGTTCTCAGTCAAAGTTGGCAGAAACTAAGGTTGAGGTGATTTAGGCTTTATTATCCAAATTTCACAGCAGGGATGAAACCGAAAATTACACCCTAGGCTCCGGGGTCCTGCCGGAGCAGGCTGCCCTGCCTAGAGCAGGCCAGGCAACTTTGTGTTCCCACAGTGCCAGTGGGCAAATACCTGAGGACTCCAAAGCGGACCTTCTCATCTTTTCCCATCTCAGCAAACCTGAGGTTTATGACGCACTCCCATTAGCAACTGGCTGGTTCAAACAGCAATTTATATAATTCAGGGATAAATGCAAGCAGAACACGCTCCTTTAGAAGGCGCTCTGACTCAGTGTTGTGGACAGCGGGACCCTCCTCTCCACACTGGAACTGACTCTGATGTCCCCCCACTCCCCGTTAGAATCCCTGCTGCAGGGGCTAATCGTCGGACTGCCCCCGAGGGCCTGAAGGTCCACAGACAGAAGGCCAGGGCTCCCCGTGGGGGTCCACATTTCAAGTTTCACACAGCCAGTATTTCTCTTGGGACTAATTAGCTTATTGGCAAAATTAATATGTTCATACAGCTCCTCACCTACAGGGCTGAGAAATGGGCCCGATGGAAAGCTGATGAATTCCCCTCAGGACATAAACTCATGGAGGGAAAAGCTCAAGGAGGAAAAATGAGGTAGCAAGTGAAAGAGTCTGTAACTACCCCCAAGTAGTTCATTCTTTATTAGCTGAAAACAGAGTGACTCAGCAGCAGATGTCTCTCCTGCGGCCTGACTTGCAAAGTGACCGGGACAAAGATGCCGACCAGAGGAAGGGTCGACCAGCTGTCTGCACTATCCCCTGGCACAGGCAAGAGGCCCTGAAGCTACTGCCCCAAACACAAATTTCCCTCCAGCTCTGGTGCAAGCGATGGCCCTTAAATCCAATGTAGTATCAGAGGGGCCTCCTCTCAAACTGGGCCCTAGGTGGTGGGGAGGGTGGGTGGGCTCCATATTTACCTTTCTGTGGCACCCTCCCCTCAGGGATGGGCGGACCGAGTTACACCTTCACTCTTATCCAGATGAGCTGATGACCCACGGGGTCTTTCCAGCTCACCCAGCTTTCCTGGCCAGCTCTGCACTGACTCTCGCTCCCCATCCAAACTTTTCCTTGGCAATTCCATCACCAAAGAGGAGCAGCAGACTTTTTGACACACTTCTATTAGCAACTGGCTTATTAAAAACAGCAATTTGCAAACTGAGGATAAATGTGAGGAGAACTCGCTCCTTTAGAAGGTGTTCTGACTCAGTGTGGTGGACAGCGTGACCCCCTCTCCACACTGGAACTGACTCTGATGTCCCCCCACTCCCCGTTAGAATCACCGCTGTAGGGGCTGCTCATCAGACCGCCCTGAAGGACTCTCCACAACAAAACAGCCCACAGTCTTCTCAAGTTCAGACTGGCAGGCCCTCCAGGTGAGGCCGCCTGGCACGGTTACACTCCTGGGCCGCCCACTCACAGCTGCCCGCACCGCCTCTCTCTGCTCAGGCTCGGCATCGTCTGCAGACTTCACACCTCTTCCAGATGCCTGCCCTCCACAGTTCTGTCTTTCCTTCCATTTTCCCTCAAGGTCTTTGCCATCCTTTGTTCTTAATGCTTGCTGGATTCCCTTTCTTATTTCCGCCCCGAATGATTCGACTCTGCCCTGGTCACAGGCCTATCAAATATATTTAGAATATCCATCAGTGATTCCACATTTACACTATCTGATCATTTCACTCAGACCTTCATGTATTTAGGACAGGAATTTTTTTCCATGACAGGATCTAGAAGTATATAGTCTCTCAGCTACAAAGACTGTGCCTGTGATTGCCACTAAGTAGAATTAAGTGCACTGTAAGGGCCAGAGGTAAAAGACAAAAAGGCCCAGGAGCTGAGCCTGCCTTTACTCAATGCAGCATGGAGGACGAACCCTGGCCCTGGCTGTGCAGCCTTACTATCCAAGAGGTATGCGACACACAGACACATGTGTAGCATGCATGATGGTATACTGTGCATGCGATGGCCATGTATCATGGCAGTCTGGGCAGAGTGTTGTGCATGTCTGCACTTGGGGGAGGACCTGGAAGGACAGACGTCATTAGCACCATGGGGAGGGGGGAGACAGAATAATGTCCACTTAGGAACAGATGGCTAAGGGAGTCATCTCACACAAAGTATCAGTAATGCAAAATGCTTGGGATGTTCTGCTTAATCAAATTTCCTAATAAAATAGAAAATGCTTTTCTATGAAATCTTTGTTACATAAATCCTTTAAAAATGTTTTAGTGTGCTCTCCTATCTCGCCAAATGCACCAGTGGACTAGGATTGGGTTATTTTTTAATTCAACAAATAGTTTTTGCATACTTTGATATGCCAAACACCTTCTGGGTGCTGGGGAGATACTAGTGAACGAAACAGATGAGATACCTGGTCTCGGACATTTACATTCTAGTGGGGGAAACAAACCATGAAGAGGCAAGTGAAGATCATCACAGGTGTGAAACCACCTAAGAAGACAAAATTATCTTCCGAAAGTGCAGGGTACGGAGGGCAGAGGAATGTTTGAAGGGCGGTCAGGGAAGACCACTCGGAGGAGGGGACACATGAGCTGAGACCTGTGATGAGAAGGAGCCAGGCAGGTGAGGACGAGGGGAAGACAATTTCGGACAAAGGGGACGGCTGCGGGGACACCCTGAGGCGGGAAGGAAAAGAAGGCAGTGGGCTCTACCGACTGGGACTGCGGACCGTGAAGACGAGGTGTGAGAGGCTGGGGGTGTGCACAAGAACACGTCTGGATTGGATTATATCACGTTTCTGCACTTAACATGGCTTTATTTTCTTCTCATACAGCTTTCCTTACATTCTGTCCTTTGACATCTTTTTTATTGTCATTGTGAACTTGTTTTTGTATTTTTGTTGCTTTTTAATATTTCATGTGTTTATGTTTTATCATCTCAGTGCATAATCTCTCAGGGACTGAGGACTACTTTGGGGATTTCTTTTTGCCTTTTCGCAGAGCTCTTTGCCTCGACACTTTGCATGTACTGTATTGCTTTGAAACCTGCCCTCTGGACAGCCTGCACTTGGCCCGGTCTGTGAATTTTGTGTGAAGAAGTGAACACTCCAAGTCCTCCTGCAGATTTCTGTGTGGGAAAGGTCTGGGAACTAGGTGGGCTTGGACATCCAGGTTTTCACTTGGAGACTCTTTGTGACATTGGCCACCTGCTCTCTCCATGATTTCATAATGATGTTATCGGTGACAGAGAACACATTGTTGGTAATTATATGGCATGAAGGGGAACAGAGTCTGTCACCCCAAAACGTGAATCTTTGGGGTATTATTTTGAGGCCCAGAAGGCTCAGGAAGAACCTCCCTCTAAATGTCTAAAAGAATCTAAGACGGAAGGCCTGTTCCGGGAAGCAGCTCTCACCACAGATAACAACAGTTGACCCTTGAACGTGCCGGGTCAGGGATGCTGGTCCCAACGCAGCGGAAAGTCTGTGTATAACTTTCGACTCCCCCCAAACTTAACTGCAGTTGTCCAGCAGTAGCCACCAGGGACTGGTTCCAGGGCCCACGTTGATACCAGAACCCCAGGATGCACAAGTTCCTTACACAAAATGATGTAGGGCAATGCATCCAGTCAGCCCTCCACATCCACGGAATCCCAGCCGTGGATCAGAAATACTTTTTTAACCTGCAGTTGGCTGATGGAAACCTGGAGCTTTGAAGGGCAGACTGTACGTTTATTGGGGAAAAAATCCATATATAAGTGGACCTGCACAGTTTCAAACTTATGTTGCTCAGGCAGCAGCTGAACAGTTTCATCTGAACGAGGTGTGATGTGCAGGGAGGACCTCGCAAGGCCCCATCCATCGAAGTCCGCTCTCTGTCCCCTCAAACATTTGTTTACTAAACATGAACTCTTCTCAGGTCCCTGTGAATGGCTGTAGTTCCCTCTGAAGCCCCAGACCCTTGTTTCTCTCTTTAGTCCAGGATGACATCTATACCTTATTTTGCTTTACTGTCATTGGAATTCTTCATGCTTATGTGAATCTCCATATGTATATATTAAATTTGATTTCCTCCTGTTGATCTGCCTCATGTCACTTTGTTTATTCCACCAGCCATAAGCATCAAGAGGGAAAGGGGTAACTTTCCCTTCTCCCACAATATAAAAATAAAAAGATTCCAAACATTTCTCTTCCTTCATGAATTAGCTTCCGTTAATGTTTCCAGAAGCACAGAACTTTGCCTCATGCATCTCATTCCAAATAAAATGACTACCTTAAAATAATGTCCATAAGTAAATATCCCTAAATATGGGTACATCTGAAATAGAACCAACCTCCTAATACAGTAGCAACTGTGGCTATCAGCATGCTCCGCGCAGCCTGGGATAGTGGCAGCCGGCCAGCACATTATCCTCTAATCCACTGCGAGTCTACCTCCTAAACGTCATAAATATTCATGTATGCCATAGAAAGCTACAAAGGGCTTTATTCAAACAGTTTTTTGAATACTCCTTTATGTTCCCCCCAAATAAAAGAATGTCTGCCTTTTCTTTTTGCATGAGGATCAGAGTGTGAATTCTCTTTTGTTCATACTTCATAAATCCTGAAAACCAATATGCAACAAATTCTCTAATCCTCAATTCGCACCCCAAGGGTGAAGAGGTTCAAAATAAAAATACTGAGGGCTGGCACGGTAGTTTGCAGTGGCTGCAATGCTGCCACCAAGAAGAGGCATCTGTGTTCCTGGGCACCCTGGTGACTTTCGCCCCTGGCAAGGGCTGCTTCTGGGGCTATAGCCTACCAGCCCCACAAAGGCTGCCAGCTCTCCTCACAGCCTTGGCCTTGCTGATGATTGACTGGGAAGCAGCATGAACATCAACCCGAAAAGGGAGATGGTTCCTTCCCGAAGACACACAGTAACAGCAGCAGCCCCTAGGGGGAGCTGTAAGTGGTGGTGGTAGAGGTGTGGGGGCAGGGGTGGGCTGGGTCATTGAGAGCAGGAGCTGGACAGTTGACAAGCGCCAGGTTGGTCAAAGCCAGGTTTAGAAAACCACAATCAAATCTTTTTGAAATTCTATTTCATTTTCCAGCAATACCTAACTCAGGGAGGGGCAACTGTAAAATGAAACATCATCATGATATGATTCACCAAATGAAATAAAAGTTACAGTTGCAGGAGCAGAGAACTGACAGTACTCTTCCTGTGTCCTTTCTCCCTTTTCTGCCACAGTAATAGAACCCCCTGATTTTTAGTGGGGCACGTGGATACCCAAAATAAGGGCTACATATTTTACCTTCCCTTTCATGGGACTAAATTTCTGGCCAGTAAATTGGAGCCAAGTAGTGAGTGCAACTCCAGGTCATATCCTTACAGGGAAGAAGCTTGTCTCTGCCTTTCCCCTTTCCCCTTCCCTCCAGCCAGAATGTGGTCCTGGTGGGTCTGCCACCTTGGACCACGTGGGAGGAAGGGGCACCCACAGGAAGAAGCCTGGAACCTTGACTGCTTCCTGGAGAAGAGCTACCGTGCTGGTTGAAGCTTAAAGAGAGAGAGAAATACACGTATCTTGTTGAAGCCATTGTGAAGTTAGGTTTCTGTCACTGCAGCTGAACTGCTATCATAGCCATTGAGTAGCTATAAGTAAAAGCAGACTCCTTCTGAGAGCAGGGTGTAAAGGACCTCTCTCCTCACTTCTAGGCTTGTAAGAACCACTGCGGTGGGCATGAAGGGCAGCCGTGGGGCAGGGGAACTCCCCTAATGTCCACTGAATACAACTTTGGTGTTGCCTTTGTGGGTTATGAGTACAACACCAGTGTCTACCAACCCAGATGGAACAACTTCCGTCCTCCTCGATGGGTACTTTTGCTGTTCTTGTCTGCTCTGTTCAGTTAACTTTAATGATCAAAGTTCTAAAAAGCCCAGCCAGCTCTTTAGGAATCCCTGACTTCTACGCCTCTGTGCACACGTGTACTTCATAGTCAGATGGTTGGCTCCGGCGCCTCTGTCTGCATTTCTGCATAAGTGATCCAGAAGGTCCTCTGCTATTTTCTAAATCTTTTGTTTCTGGAAAGTGAGCTTTCTTTTGAGAAATCAGGGAAATGTATTTAATTCTCCATACTAAGGAGTGAACAACAGTTTTTTTTTTTTACTTTGATCGAAGAATTATGAAACTGACATGGTAATGGAGATGCTCATACCCTTGGGGGCTGGGGAGTGTGGGGGAGGGAGGACTGCTGAGAAAATGTTTGCTCTCTAGTATGGAGTGTCTCTGAGGAGTGTGGACTTGTGTGCTATTTCTTAGGAAGCTTAAGATATGGGAACCTAATGCCCAGCAATTGCGGCACTTCTTTATCAGACTGGGCTTTGCAATAGGCTCATTTCCAAAGCTGAATGCCTTGAGCCTTATAAAATTACTGCTGGATGTTTCCAGTTCTGCGGGTGTCATAGAGGTTCAAGAAACAAGCAGAACAGTTTTCTGATAAGACTTCTATAGCACTGTATGGCTTATAGGAATACTTATATATCTGGGCCCATCAACAGTCTCCAGGGATCGATGGAGCAGGCATGATCCCAGTCTTCTTTTCGGGAAACTGACCCTCAGAGAAGGGGCAGCTGCAAAGTGATGAAGGTGAGAACTGAACCTCATGTGCCCTGCACTCCAAATCCTGAGCTGCTGCTGCAAGAACTGGGTTCACCTCTGCAAACCATGGGCCTGGGCAGATGCCTACCCACACATACAACACTGTAGCACCTCATCCACCCAGGCTGCAGTCAAAGGATTTAGAAGACAATGGAGCATCCCATTAACACACACTATGTAGCTAAATAAAGGTTCTGGCTTCTCAGAAGAAAAGAAAATAAATTGCAAAGTAACTAATGCCAAATAACACAGCTTTTTAAAAAAAATTTTAGGTGGGTGGGGAGGACTGGCAAAGGTTGACTCGGTGCCAGTTCCATATCTGTTACTTATAAAAAATTTTGGTTTCCGATAGGGAGAGTTTCAAGGCGAACTGGCTGCACTTTGGTGAACTTTATTGGGATGAACAATACACATTCAGATGAATAGTCCATAATAAAGAAGGGCTATAAAGTTGCATTTTACCTACGTGCACTAAAGTCAGGCTCAGCAGATAAACGTTTCAAAGGCCTCCTGGGGCAGTCTAGCACCACAAATTTTACAACAAAACAACAACACAGAAGTCACTCGGGAGCATTCATGCGTTTTAGCAACAGGCAGCCAAGGACGGAGCACCGGGCATGAGAGCCAGCGGCTGCTGTGAGCGGCGGTGCAAATACCATTCAGTGTCACAAAAGAGAGTGACAGACTGAACTAGGTGGCCAATTTGAACCACATATTTCAAAACTCCCTTATGTGTAACTACCTTTCTAACATGGCAGCACAGGAAAATTATTTCCTTTATTAGTACAAATGCAAATGTTATTTTTTTAGAAAAAAACCCATTGTGGTTGAGGTAATAATACTGCACGTACCATTTTTTCAAAGTTTACTAGATTGTCAATGAACGTCTTGTTCCCCTCATGAGTAAATGTCATATCTGCAAAGAAATAAAAGTTACATTCTAATCACTAACAGAAATATGTCACACTAAGAAATCACAATAGCACCATTAGCTTATACAGAGGATTTGCATAACACTGCACTTGAAAGAGGCTGACAATAGTTCCTTTTATGTTAGGTGTTTAACTTTCTAATGCACTTTACTTGAGGTTAGTAAAATCTCCCAATTAACCCTCTGTTTTACTATCGAAACCTCCAAATTGTGGACTCCTGCTCTGCCCGCAATCTTCCGGACCCTTTCAGAGAAGCCCGGGCTGAGGGGAGATGACGGAGGAGGAGGAAGGATGGGCTCGCTCTTTCCCCAAAAGATCAGCCCGATTAGGCCCTTGTTCATTTCCTGCCTGGCATACTCATCACTGGCGTGGCCTGTGCGTTTCCGTAGAATTACCTTTGATGAGCAAAGGCATGAAGGGGATGAGAGGAGGCTCCAGCTTAGCTACTGTCAGCCTGTAGGCCCTGTGGTTTCTTGAAGGATCCTGCGGGGAAACAGAGAGGCTGATGAACAGTTAATGACACATACACCACCCCTTTTACCTCCTAACACACCCAGCCTTGTCACCCCACAGCCAGGTAGTTTGGAATCAAGTGTAGCTACAAAAGAAAGGTAGACTTAATGAAACAAATTGATTTGTGTTTCAGAACAATTGTATGTGACATGAAAATAATTTGCTTTTTGTTTCCTTTTGTTTGAAAGGGAGATTTGCATATAGAGATCAAGGGGGGAGACTCCTCTGATAGCAAATATAAAACATGAAAAACAAACAGCAGCCTGGAGATTCCCTTCTCCCAAAGCCCTGCTCCTTCCTGGGGGCCTCTCCGCCCCGGGTCGCCCTCCTCTGCCAGGCCCGGCCGGTCCTGACTTGCCCTCTCTGCAACCACCCCATCCCTCCTGCCAAGTCCCACGTACTCCTTTTCTGTCTGTTAACACCTCCCAGCCAGTGGGGAGAGATAATTTTGGCAAGCCAAGAAAAACGCAGCCTCCAACCCATAGTCCACCTGTGCTAGCTGGAAAGGATCCTATTACGCTGCTTTTCTTAGTTACACAAATTGACCTTATGTGGGACATAAGTCCTCTTTAAGTTAGTTCCTGAGGGTGCCATTCATTAGTCAGACATGCTTGTTTTAGCAGCACTAAAACGGGATCATAAACTTCTTAAAGTCATACAAGGACAGATAAAATTTCTGAAACGAGGACTTCAATTCAGCTAATCAGAAATTGGATTAATACAGACAGTGCACAGAATAAAGGAGCCACTGTCACTTACCATTAAACTTTCAAACTCTGCATAGAACTTCTTGAACTTGCTTGGCAGTTTCTGTTAATGAAATGAAAATGCCACATTTATATGTCAGATTCAGTATCTAAGTTCTGTATCAAGGGTTACCATTTCTAAAGGAAATGTATTTCTTTTGGCTCTTAATTAGGCACCTCTAGGAGAAGTCAGACTGCAATCTGTCTTGTCACTTGAGGATCATCTTCTGGAATATAGAGGATTCACCTTTTAAAAGTCTTAACCTGACCAGGTGGCTCAGATGGCTGGAGTGTCGTCCTGTATACCGGAAGGTCGTAGGACTGATCCGTGGTCAGGGCGCATACCGAGGTTGTATGGGTTTGATCCCTGATTGGGTCATGTACAGGAGGCAACTGATCAATGCTTTTCTGACACTGATGTTCCTCTCTCTCTCTTTCTAAATCAATAAACATAACCTTGGGTGGTGACTAAAAAAAAAGTCAATTTAGTTGAACCAAAAGCTACTATGGACCCTGTGGTCTTCCTGCTTTAACAACGTTTTCTGAAATTGCTTATTCATAAAGCGGACTGCAGTCCCAGATGACAAATGTTTGGGAACTAAACTCTTTGATTCCTACAACTAGGAATTTAGACCAGAGAATACTAGGACTAAAGTTATAAAATTTTCTGTTTTAACCCTCTCCCTTACCCTGCAAGCTACGCGAGGCAGGAATTTTTATCAGTTTTGTTTATTGCTATGTCGTCAGTGCCCAAAAGAGTCAGGAACTCAGCAGGTGTTCAACAAACATTTATTTGGCTAGATTAAACCTTCATTTTATAGATGGAAGAAACTGAGTTGCAGTCTAAATGAAATGGCCAAGGTCGCACAGCCGGTCACGGCCGCAGACTGTAGCTCCCATGGCCGCTCCCTCTTCCCCGCCTCTCCCCTGTGCTCGATCTACACTCTGCTACGCGAACGTTTCCCCGTGCCTTCTCCGCCCCGCTCCACTACAAACACGGACAGTTCCACCAGCTGAGCAATTCCTCACGTTTATGTTTTCGCACACTACTCAACACCACTGACTGCCCTTGTCTCTGCACCAGTAGGCCAATACTGCCACACCTTTCAATCTAGGGGTCTCACTGAGCGTAGGTTCTAAGCTTTTCGTAGAGCTGAATGGTTCTGTCCTGACCGGCCGCACCGAGAGAGCGCGGTGTGACCTGTTCCCCATCTTGAGGCTCCAGAAGCATCGACGGAGGCCTGGGCCTCCGAGATTCCCAGCTCAGCTCTGTGCTGTGACTCCAACAACCGATTTACGAATTGGGCCTCTGCGCCCACAGAAAACTCCTCTCTTCTCCTCTCCCCCCTCCTCCCAGAATCCACTTACCAATGTACATATTTCCACTTAAACATTGTAAAATATCTTATTTTGTGTCTAGGAAGCCACATTCATTTTCCCAGCACCGATTTTCAAGGGGGGCTTCAGGGAAAGCTGCCATCCTGGCTTAGAGGGGCTGTTCGAAGGCATGAGAACGGGAAGAGCACTGAGAGACGCCAGGGTCTCGTCCATGGGCAGTCTCCAGGCCCTCCTGTCGGGAGGTGACTTCACACGAACAGAGACGGTGTAAGAATGGGGAGTGAACCCCACTTCTGGTCACACGGGTTCTCTTTCTTGACTTAGCTGGCTTTGGGGTAAAGGCAGGAGGGCACGGGGTAATGAAGCCGCACTTCCAGAGCAGTGGTCCTCAGCCAGGGGCACCTTGGCACCCCCGCCGCCCACCAGGGAGTACTCGATGAGGTCTGCAGACATTTTTTGTTGTCCCTGGGGAGGGGTGAGGTGACAGGTACACAGTAGGGAGAGGCGAGTGATGCTGCTAAGGATCCTGCAAGGCAGGGGACAGCCTCTAGGCCAAGAACGACCCCACCCCAAACGTCAGTGCCGCCGGGGCCAAGAGCCTGCTCCCGGCTGTCATCCCCATTTGCTTCATTTCAGATGGGCCTTTCTGTACCATTCTGATCCATTTCCTTTGCCATGTGGTTTAACTTGCTTTTCTGTTTTGTTCATGGGCAGTTTCATATGGTCCTGTAGTTCCTGGAGGAGGTTGGGCCCCATCTCCCACACAACTTATGGGGCCATGGGGTTCTCACCAGAGCTGTGTGTGGGGGCCCTTGGGAGGCACTTGGCAAGTACAGGTAGATAAACCAAAATCAAAGATCTTTCTACTGTGTAATATAATTACATTCACCTTAAAACACAGAGGCTTATAAATGACGAATGGTTAATCTTCTCTTTTCAGCACCACGCAAGGATGAAAAAAGAAGCTCAGAGAATGAGGGATGCTTTCCTATTCCCCTGAGATTGCGGGCTGGCCAGCTAACTCCCGCCTTGCTGACGGCCCCCCCCCCGCCCCCCAGCAGCCTCCCAGCAGCCTCCACTCTCCTAGACCAGGAGAGGGGACTCCTAGTGTTTCCCACATGCTGCAGCCTTAATTCCCGGCTGCTGTTGCATAGCACCTACATCGGGCCTTCCTGGACCCCTGTGAGGCTTTATACTTTAATTATTCCAACCAACTCATGTGGACTCTGCAGGGTCGGGGGCTGAAACAGCCTGGGGAAAGCAGACTGAGAGGAAACCCCAGGTCTCCGGAGATCCCTGGAGCTGTGGGCCCAGGACAGGTGAGCCTGCACCGCAGCTTCACTGCTCGGCGGCGCTGGCAGCACCAATCCTGTCCTTTCTCCAGGTGGAAGATGACACAGCTGCGTGGCCCGTGGGCCTCGCCGATTCCCTCATTCCTATATTCGGGGGATGAGCTGCTGTGTGCTGCATCTGCCTGGGAGTTTGAGAGAAAGCCGAGACCAAAGGACTTGTGAGGACCTGCCCTATAAACAGCGTTTCCTTTGAAGAAAACAGCTTCAAGGGGGACTGAAGGACACATTTCAGGGAAACATCTAGCGGTGCGAACAGCTGCCTTCACCATTGCACATTAAATCTCTGCTATCTCTTTCTTGCCCTCTTTTTGTGTCCCACTTACACATACTTTTTACTGTTAGTAAGAGTCTATTTTCGTGTGTATGTTTGGTTAGAGGTTAGTATTTCTTTGACTATGTACCACATGCAAGGGGTCAGGGGCATTTTGAGTACTTAGCTAATGAAAAATGAGGACATTCTCTGGCACTAATGAACAGCTACCAACAAACTACTCTTTACATTTCCTACAGAAATTCATGACACAACTGCATAACTTTTGCCCCAAACTGACTACTGGCCAGTAGCTGTGCCCCCAAACCCAGAGAGGTCTGCCAGGCAGTTACAAGATACTCAGTACTTGGCTGGGCCAAACAGTTGGCCTGCTGGCTAGTTCTCCCAGAAGCGAAATGACTACTTGGGCATGGGGTGGGGGAAGGGTCTCCTGCTGTCTCTTAATTATAGATAAGGTTTATTGCAACAGCAATAAGCAGACAGTCCAGAAAACAATGGAATCTATGAACAAAACCTTTGAAGTCATCTAAGCAACATTGTTGATTCACATTACACCCAGGAACTAGACTTACTATTATTTATACTGTAGAGACCAAGAAGCTGAGACCTCCCTGCTCCCCCTACACAAGAGAAGGACAACACCTTTTTAAATTCACACTCTGAGGCACCTAGAGAAAGAAGGCAGGTCACCTCCCTCAAAGTGTGCCACCTTTCCCATTGTGACACGAGTGTGAGTGGTATTTCTACGCAACAAGCTCACTGGTGTGCCCAGGTTTCTATCTGTAAGGCCACAGTCACACCTGGATGCAGGTGGAAACTCACCTCCCAGGTCAGCGCCAGGCGGCTCACGGCGACGTTGCTCAGCCCCATGACGATGGCGAAAAAGGAATTCAGATTTCTGTACTCCTTACAGCTGAAACGCAAGAAGTATATGCGTGAGTAAAGTGCCACACTGAGCGAGATTTAGATAAAAAATCGGAATTCTATTTTCTGGTAGTCGTTAACATTCATCAGAACCCCTTTATGAGGACAGGCAGCGGCAGGTCTAATGCAGCGCCCGTTCTAATGGCTAAGTTCTCGCTGTGATTTCAGAACGGTGGTGGTTTGAGTCCACTCCACCCAAATTTGACAGGGGACTTAGAGATACCTACCCTAGGGGATTGTTATTTGGACCCTAAAGTTTGCTAAAAGCCTATGGAACCTGACGGAAACATCTCCAGGGGTTGGAAGACAGGAAACGAATGTCCTTCACCAAAGGCCAGACCTGTAGCTTGAAGCCAGGGACCTCCATGGCAACGAGAAACCACATGGCTGAAGAACCATGACTGCAACCTGCCACGTAAATGCTTCTAATCTATTGAAAAATATCAGTTGTACAAGTCATAACTCTTACAGACTCGAGGAGTTTTAAAGCTGAGGAAAAAAACCTAAGCAATTGACAAAAATAAAAAAAAGAACCTTATTTTCTCTGTTTTGCTGATGTTAGTGAAGCCGATCATTTTAAATCTGTACTTACGCCACTATTAGCTCTTACAAATATATATTTGGGAATAAGAATATTGTGGAATGATACCAAAGATTCTTATTAGAATGGCAATATTTAGCTTTGGTACTGGGGTTAATTTTAAAATATAAGGGAATCCCCAACTTCATACCACCTCCTGGAGAAGGGAAAGAATTCATTTTGCAGTAAGTGCAAATCCTTCACCCCGAATCAATGCGATTATCTAACTTGACTATATCATAATCAAATGCTATTTGGATTCACATTTTTGTAAAAGCTTAATTAACTTGTTACATTTGCTGCCCCTCTTCTTGCAGAGGGAGCAACCAGGGATGCTTCAGTGGTCTGTGTGGAGTCGGGAAAACAGAGTTCGGAGGCTCTCAGCCTGGTGCATGTGATCTCTCCGGGGAAAAGGCAAGCAAGGCCTTTGCTGGGTGAGCACAGGGGCTCCCAGGACAGGGGCTCCCAGGACAGGGGCTGAGAGCAACTCAGAGGCCCCCAAGGCTGACGGCAGTGGGGATGACCACGTCCACATTTGCCTCGGTCCTGTGTGTATGACTTTAAATGAACACAGGCAGGACCGCAGACTTGCTTTTCTGGTCACTGCTCTGATCACTGTTACCAACCGACTCTATCTCCCTAAGTCAGTCATGACATTTCTCTAAGCCTCAGTCTGTTCATCTCTCAAAGGGGATGATAACATTTGGACTCCCAACTTCACCAAGTTCTGGGCAGGTCAAAGAGCTGAAGCAGAATATGTTGAAGTTCTGTAAAAATGCCAGACCACACATGCTTATGCTTGTGGGTTCAGAACTCAGTTTTATGGCTCTTGGTGTATGAAAGTCTGCGGTCCTCTCCGGCTGGGCCATGTAAACAGTACCACTATAGGACAGTGTGGATTAATAATGGTTAAATAATATAAATCAATTAATACAAAAGGCCAAATCCACCAACTCATTTATACAATCAGAAAGAAGAGAGACAAGACAGGCAAAAATATTTTTTTAAATTCCTGAGCTCTCGAAAGGCTCTCCTGTGTTGCCTCTTGTAAAACAGCAGCAGGACTGGGCCCCACGGTTCCCTGACCTCCCACATTTGTGAGCAGATCACCCCCTTGCCCCCGCGAGGCACTCCGCAGGGCCTGGCTGAGGCGGAGAGGGAACGTGCTCCTTGCGTGGGGAAGGCACGTTTTGTCAGTTTCCATAACCATCTCCTTCCAAACAGGGGAAGGCGCCACAGTGCTGTTCTGGCCCCTAGGGAAAATGGCTACACTCTAAACCAGAAATTCACAGGCAACACCCTACCAAATCTGTCTGCAAAGGGGCAGCTTTTCCAAATTAAGAGAAGCAGCATTTGAATCCAAGGGATTTGGCTATCCAAAACCCCTCAGATTTTTGGCAAAAAATTCAAACCATTTGGCAAGCCGATATGCATGCAATGTCAACAGCAGTATTTACTTCTTTGTTTAGCTCTGGAAATCGGACTCTATACGGGATCTAAGTCATTTGGCTCAAGAATTGCCTAGCAAAGATCGCCTGTGCTCCCCACCTTCCTGCGCTCCAGCTCCCTGCTTTTAGAAAGGAAAGAAGTCTCCCAACCACAGGCCGCATTTAGCATTTTATTTTTAGCCTTGTGGCGATACCAAAAACATGGGCGTCAACAGGACGTTGTCAGGGATATCTAAATGGCAGAAGATTAAAGTCATGTCAGGGAGAAATCTAACTGGCCCACAGTAAATAAATTGTTTTCCATTTAGTGCTGTTAAATAGAATATGTATAAGATGCTTGCTTTTTCTGATGTTTATGGAGATGATTTTCATGTACCAGGTTAGCTGGCTATTTTTACAGATTTTATTCTGGCTGAGCTGGATGTGCCGCTGTACACGCATGTACTCACTGCCCTCTACTGGTGAGAATGTGTCATGTTGAACATCAACTTCGAGAGCCTCCTCAGAAAGAACTTCCTACAGCAGAACTTTGCTGAAGGACTCTTCCAGGGGTGTCCAACATTTTGGCGTCTTTGGGCCCCGCTGGAAGAAGAGTTGTCTTGGGCCACACATTAAATGCACAAACAGTACTGAAAACAAAAAATACTCATAATGTATTAAGTAAATTTACGATTGTGTTGGGCCATCCTGGGCCGTGGGTTGGACACCCCTTCCTGCCTGGAGGAGGCACAAAGTTTGAGGAGCTCAAAGCAAAAAGGGGTCACAATTCCGGCTGCAGCACAGATGCTGCATGATGTTAATTTATCTGATGATGTCAAATATTGCAACTAAATGAAATGAATCTTTCACAAGAGTGCGGTTATTCCGAAGCCCCTGTGGTCAGCCCTTGTGCACAAGGAGATCCTGAGTCTTGCATTTCTTTCTAAGGTGCAGTCTCAGAGAACAAAACGCAATCGCAGCTCACACATGTTCCTCTCCCCAGGCCCACGATACTCACTGTGCTGCTATCTTAATAAATTTTTTTAAGAGCTGAACACGCTTGTTGGGCTGGGAACAAAGGCAAATCTCGGTGGCAACCCAAAACTGAATTTCATTAAATCTTCTCAGGAACAAATCCAAGTTTGCTGTGGTCTTTTTAAAATGATGCCTTCCAAATGTGTGGTAGATCAGCTCCAGCTAGAAAGGAAGGAAAACAATTTCACTTCTTGTTTTTTTTAACCAGAACACCAGCAAGGCGTCTGTTGGTTAAGACAGACTGACAGTGGTCAGCAAATGTGACTGTGATCACTGACCGGGATTCGACCTGCACTCTAGGTCTGAAGCGCTTCAATGAGGCTTGTTCAATATTAACAACAAGTTAGGCGCTGTGGGCTTAATATTCTCAGGAAGACACAGCTTACTGTAAATCATAAAGATGTTTCTCTAACACTCAGAGACTTTGACAGGCTTTATTAATAAACTCAATATTTTAAAAAGATCATGTGGTTTCCATATTACAGCACGTCCTAACATTTGCAGCTGAGCAATGCCAGCAGGCTCCACCCAGAATTGCTCTGGTACCTACTAATGCTCTCAATCAAGCAGCTTACCTCATGCACACAGTTGAAGAGTTCCCAATCATAAATTGTCATCTGGTATGCTAAATCTTTCGAGCTCATCAGTTCAAAAGTTCCCACTGTTCCAACAGTTGGGCCTTCCTGTTCTGGCAAAGGAGTCTATGAATAATCATGCAAAAATATATCAGAATCTCAAAACAGACAAGCACTTAATGCTGACTGCTTTAAGGAGTTGCTGAGGGGAAAGGATTCTGGAAATGCTTTCGGGAGTATTTTGAAACTTTGATTTTACCCAGGGGAGAAAGATGCTTTTACTCTTAATGCTCACTTGCTTCAGTGCCAACTTTATAATCATCGTCACTCTAATCAATTCCACTGCCTGAAAAACGTGGACCGTGACAAATAAGATTCAGAGGGGAGTGGCCTGTGGAGGTGCTCTTCTGCCCGGGCCTGGGAGCTCCCTGGAAACTATTTTCTCTGGTAAAGATGGAAGAAGTTCTTGCAGACTTTTCCCTCCCGTTTCCCGGGGAAGCTGTTCCAAAGCAGGTGCCGCAGTTTGGGATGATTCGCTACAGGGCTTATTAATTACTACTTACTCTGTCGGGGCGGCTGGCTGTGGCCAAGCTGCCACATCGCCATCTCTTAGAACACGTCGCCTGGGGTTACTGAGTGACAGGGCCCTGTGCACTGCGACTCATCTGCTCTCGGGGAGGCGCTGGTTAAGAACGACTTTCATGTGGTCACGGTGTTTGGGTAAGGAACCAGAAAGCCACACTCTGCTGCTCTCTGGGAGGCCCGCAGAATGCTCCATCCCACTTATTCATTTTGTTGTGTTTTGTGAGGAAAAATTTACTGTGCTTCTGTTTGTAATGAATGACTCACATACACTGGAAATTTATGTATAAAATATTAACACCTATCTATCTATAGGCACAAAGTAATAAAACTCACATGAATTGGACAAGAGCTTCCCTAATTCTAGGGGATACCATATTAGGATATTCAATATTTAGATTGGAAGTACTAATATTGTACAAGTTGTAGCCTCATCATTATTATCATCACCCATAACGGTTATACTCTACAAACGCCTAGTCCATTCTGGGCACTAAAGAAATAGCACGTTCAGGATGTAGGTGGTCCCTGCATCTGAAAGTCAGCTGTCTAAGAGAGGGGTCAGCCAGACCAGCAAGTGCCACACTGCATGTGGATGAAGAGCTGACTGCCAGCACCCATTTGCATGTATAAAGGGGTGGACAGAGGCATCGACACATGCCTGAGTCTTGGACACACATAAGCAGGTGCGGGAAAGTGAGTAGGCTTTTGGAGAGTTAGTGGGCATTGAGAAAGAAGTATGGCCTGAAGGGTTTCTTAGAGAAAGCAGCTGGGCTTTGAAGGATGAAGCAGACAAACTTTGGGTGGGTTAGAACAGCCAGGGTTTCTCCGAGCAACCAGGCCTGCTGCTATAGGTTAAAAGACGGCAAGAGGGGCATGAAGGTAGGGAAGCTACTAGCCTTGTTTGCAGGATCACAGAGCTCAGGGGCATCGAATGGCCAGCTTGGCCAGCTTTGAGAAAGCCCTTGAGTACCAGATGAGGAGGGGGAGGGTGTTGTGATACACCAGGTTAGTCCCAGCTTTAGGGAGTAACAGATTTTAAAGCTACACTACACTCTTTAACTACAGGCTTGGACTGATTCCCTAATCTCCTGAATGTCTGTTGCCAGCTCCTAGAACCTAGGCTTGTTGAAAGGGTTGGATGAGAATAATGTAAGTGTAGCACGTAAGCACAGTACCTGGCACGGGGGCGGGGACCCCTGTCTTCCTCTCCCTACCCCCATTAGTTCCCTTTCCAGATGTGTGGAGCATCGCAAAGGTATGGGAATGTGTGATCAGCACGACACCTGGGTGTAAGAGCTAACTGCTGTTGTTCCTGATTCACTCTGTGCAGGGGATAGAGAGCCGGGGAGAAAAACAATGATGTCAAAGTTTTAAACCTTAGGGAGCCAACCTGAAGCTGATGGGCAAGTAGCTTCTGAAAGTAAATAAGGAGGATGGTTCCAGCAGGGTAGGTCTTAGGTAGAAAAGCTGGGGAAGCTTTCGAACCCTAGGCCTGAGGACCCCCTCGGGCTCTGTGTTCTCCCCGCCCTCTTGCAGTTGCTGCTGTGACCGCGGCCCCTCTGCTCCTCTGTGGAGCTGCCCCCACTCTTTCCTGTGGGTCTGCTCTCTCCTCAGCCCACCTGGCTCCTGTCTCTTTCTCTTGAGACCTTACAGCTTTCTGCAGAGAGGACAAGTCAACCCAGCGACTGCAGGGAAGATGCCGATATAAAGAAATGTATAAAGTTCTCTAACTTATGGATACTGGCCTATCATTCCTGCATTTCTTTTGAGAAAATAATGGGAAGCCCTACTGAATCTTTACCTTTTTTTAGGGGGCTGGGGTCACCAAGCCTCCTCCCTTTTTGGCAAAGGTCAGGCTGACCCCTTCCTAATGTGAGTGGCCACAGGTGCTCCGCTCTCTGAAGTGGGGAGTGTTACCTGCTGCCTTTGGGCCCCACGGAAGCTTCTCCTTGAGCCATTTTTCTCAGAGACAACCCTGTGGCAATTTCCTACGGAGGAGGCACAGCAGCGCTCATGCCGGGTCTGCACTGTACAGGCAGATCTGGAAGTGCCCGCACAGAAGCACAGAGCCCCCAGCCTCTCTCCCTGCCCTCTTTTTGAGAGCTGATCTCCTTGGGAAGCCTGGATGGTGGTGCTGAGATGACAGCACTGCCACCTTCCCACTTTCCAGATGAGAAAACGAAGACATAAAAAGGATGTGCCGATTGCCAGCGACCAAGAGGCTGTTGAGGTGAGCTGCCCCCCTGGCGCCCGTCCCTCTTTCCTTGTGTTTCCATATTCTGTGCCTAGCTCTGCCGTGGCATTTGTCACATCGGGTTCTCATGACACTCTGGTGTCCCTGGCTACCCTGTGAGTTCCTTGAGCCACAGAGGCCGTGGTGGACTCCTCTTCAAGACCTTCCCAGAGCCAGAGCCGTCGACACTGCCTGGGACTTACAGTGAGGGACTTTTCACTTAATGAAAAGTGAAGGAACGATGAAAGTAGAACCAAATCACAGTACAATGGGATTTTAGTGTGATGTTCTCTGTACTGAAATTTATGCTCAAACAGACTGTCAAGAGCATTTAAAGCCCTGGATTCCAAGTCCTTCACTGCCTGGGATCAATCGCCGGCACTCTCCTAGTTCTAGACAACACAATCTGGCCCCACACTTTGCTCTGTCCCAGGATGTCTGTGTCGTCTCCTCTCTTTAACTTGACCCTCCCTGTCACAAGGGATGCCAGTCTAGTGTCACACAGAAGCTAGCACAGCACTGAGGGCAAAACACATGCTTCTTAACTACGCACTGACAGACAGAAGGCTTTGTCCGCATTCTGGACTGTGGAGTCACCCGGGCCTGACTCCTCCTAGAAGGATTGTTTTTAAATAAGTTTTTAGAAAGTCGGACGAGGAGCTGCATGTTTACGGTTTTGTAAAAGGCGAAAGATTTATACGATCTGAAGAGAAACCAGAGTATGTTTACGGTTTTGTGAGGCAGGTAAGGCCTGACCACTCCTCAGTACGGCAACATAACTTGCAGCCCAGTGAACAGCACAACACTGACAGAGAAACAGTTAAAGAAGTTCATGTCCTGGGTACTTGTTGCACAGTAAATGCCTTCCAATTGCTCAGGCCTTACAATGGAAGACTAGTGAGGATGAGAAGCTGCAAGTCTGTGGGAGGCTGTGCAAATAAACAGAGGCTTAGAGGTTAGCGTCTGCCCCACAGGGAGCCGGAGGCCGTCCCCAGGCTCCTTCGGAGCGCCACGGCACCACGCACTGCGGCCAAGAACCAGCTGGTGGCAGAGGCCTGACGCCACGGGGCAAACACGTCATGCGGCACCTCCCCGAGGCCCCACTAAACCGGCTTCTGAAGGCTTCCATTGCCAGGGGAGGGCAGCACAACTCATTTATGACATTGTTTATTCCCCAGTTCCTTGACAGAAAATATTTTCAATGTATTTTATTGATTATGCTATGATGGTTCTCCCAATGCTTCCCCCTTTGCCCCCCTCTGCCTAGTACCCCCTTCCCTCCAGCGATACCCCCTTCAGTTCATGTCCATCAGTCATGCATTTCAGTTCTTTGGCTTTTCCATTTCCTACACTATTCTTAACATCCCCCTGTCTATTTTTACTTATTATGCTTCTTTTTTTTTTTAAAGATTTTATTTATTTATCTTTAGAGGGGAAGGGGAAGGAGAGAGGGAGAGAAACATCAATGTATGGTTGCCTTTTGTGTGTCCCCTGCTGGGAACTGGCCTGCAGGGAACCAGCCTGCAACCCAGGCGTGTGCCCTGACTGGGAATCAAACCGCGATTGTCTGGTTCTCAGGCCTGCGCTCAATCCACTGAGCTATACCAGCCAGGGCTTCAATTATGCTTCTTAATCCCTGCACCTTTTCCTCAATTCTCCCCCTTCCCCTTTCCAGCTGACAACCCTTCAAATGGTCTCCATATCTATGAATCTGTTCAGTTCTGGTTGTTGGCTTAGTTTGTTTTGTTTTAGATTCAGTTGTTGATAGCTGAGAATTTGTTGACATTTTAATGTTCATAGTTTTGAGCTTTTTTTTCTTAAATGTGTCCCTTTAACATTTCCTGTAATAACTTTCCTGTTATTACATTTCCTGTATTTAGATTGGAAGTACCAATATTATACAAGTTGTAGCCTCATCATTATGTTTGGTGATGATGAACTCCTTTAACTTGACCTTATCTGGGAAGCATTTTATCTGCCCTTCTATTGTAAATGAATGCTTTTCTGAATAGATCAATCTTGGATGTAGGTCCTTGCCTTTTATGACCTGGAATACTTCTTTCCAGCCCCTTCTTACCTGCAAGGTTTCTTTTGAGAAATCAGCTGACAGTCTCATGGGAACTCCTTTGTAGGAAACTCTTTGTCTTTTTTTTTTGCTGCTTTTGAGATTTCTTATCTTTATTTTTAACCTTTGGAATTTTAATTATGTTTCTTGGTGTGTTCCTCTTTGGGTCCAACTTGTTTGGGATTCTCTGAGCTTCCTGGACTTGCATGTCTATTTCCTTCACCAAATTAGGGAAGTTTTCTTTCATTATTTTTTTCAAATAAGTTTTCAATTTCTTGCTTTTCCTCTTTTCCTACTGGAATCCATATGATTCAGATGTTGGTACATTTGGAAATGTCCCAGGGGGTCCTTACACTATCTTCACTTTTTAAAATTCTTTTTTCATCTTGTTGTGGTTAAATGCTTATTTCTTCCTTATGTGCCAAATCGGTGATTTGAATCCCAGCTTCCTTCCCTTCACTGTTGGTTCCCTGTAGAGTTCTTCTTCATTTCACTTAATGTAACTTCCATTTCTTCCTTTATGTTGTTGCCATACACAGTGAGTTCTCTGAGCATCCTGATGACCACTGTTTTGAACTCAGCATCTGATAGGTTGGTTATCTTTGTTTTGTTTAGTTCTTTTTGGGGGGGTTTGATCTGTTCTTTCATTTGGGCCATATTTCTTTGTCTCCTCAGTCTGGCAGCCTCCCTGTGTGTTTCTGTGTATTAGGAAGAGCGGCTTTGACTCCCTGTCTTAGTAGTGTGGCCTGTTGTAGAAAATGCACCTGTGAATTGGGTGGTGCGGAGCATTAGGTAATTGCGTGGGTGGGGGCAACCTGCTTCACCACTTTGTGGCTCTGTGGGGGGGGAGTTCAGAGAGTGGACAGTGCTTCTGCCTGGCTTCTGGAGGTTTGCCCGGCACTCACCCCATTTCTGGTCACTTCACCCACTTCCTGTATGTGACTGGCGCCCTTCCAGCTGTTGCCCTGGTGGTGAATCCCAGACTGGGTATGTTTGCATATGTTCTAAGTCCACGTGGGCCCTTTAAATGCAGTCTTCTGAAAATCCAGCAGTTTCTTCCACTGCCCCAAACCCCACTGGTTTTTACAACCAGAAGTTAGGGAATTTATCCTTCCCGGTGTTGGAACCCTGGGCTGTGTGGTTTGGCCTGGGGCTGGGATGGCTCGCTCCCAAGGTAGCCCTCCTGATTTGTATCCACCACACGTGAATGTGGGACTGTCTGTTGCTCTGCTGCTGCTGCCTCTCTGCACCACACCGCATCTCCCCACCTCTCTGCCCATCTGGGTGACTGTGGCTTCTTTAAATCCTTGGTTGTCAGCCTTCCACACAGCTCGATTTGCTTGACAGTTCTGGGTGTTGTTTTGAGATCTAGTTGTGATTCTTTCTACAGTTGTGCGAGGAGATGAAGTGTGTCTCCCTATGCCTCCGTCTTGACCGGATGGAAAGACTTATTTTTTAGAAAGCAATTAATGTAGATGACCAAAAACATGTGAAAAGGATAGTGAGCAGACTCAGATACTGTAACACTGGTGGTGGAGGAAAGGCCAGGGTGCTCGTGGGTCAGGGTGGCGGAGGGAGTCGTAAGAGGCCGCATGGCAGAGTTCCTCTCCGGGTGAATTCGAGATATGGCAGGAACCCACTGAATGGCGCTGGAGTGCACAAACCAGCTCTCCCCAACCCGGAAAATCAGAATTATTGTATAATGAAGCGAAATCAGGCTCTAACAGTCCGGGGAGGGAAATCTTGATTTACCTATAGTGTCTATGTGGATTAAACTTGAACATCTTCATGCAGCAGTCAACGTATGCAACATGCACTTCAATGCTAGACCCCGTGTCGCACTTTTCTTAGTAAAGGAGCCCTATGTGTCCAAAGATGGAGTCTTCTATTCGCCGAACTTGCCCCACAGGTGTTCTAAGGTACCTTAATCGCTACTCACTACCATGCCTAATTTTTATAGGATAAACAGAAATGAACCCTACCACCTGCGTAAAAGAGAGCAGGATACTCAGTCATCAGCAGGAGCCAATTAATCCTGTATTCACAGAGAGCTGTGTGTGGCAGAGAACAAGTGTTTTGGAGACTTAGGGAAGATTGTTGGCCCCTGGTATTTCCTACACAAGACAGAACACTTTCAGGAAGAGCTTTTTCATACTCGGAGTGGGGCTTTGCCAGTGTATTCTACACCTCCCTGTGGAGTATGATAAATCAGAATAGCTTGTCCTAAAATTATTCTTATCCTGGTCTAACTATTCATATTTTTAATATTAATATTTAAATTGGGGAGATTTCAAGGAGGTGAATTCCTACAAAGAGTTCTGAAAGCTGAATTAGGCCCCAATAGGGGTGATACTTAGCTTATTCCACAAAAGAAAGCCTAAAGCTCAGAGCATCTCGAATGAACACCTGGGGCTTGCCTAATAGACCACAGAAAAAAGAAAAAACTGAGTAGCATTTGAGTTTTTTTTTAGCTCCTAGGTTCAACATAGCTGCAAAGCAAAGCTCCAGACAAGTTTTTCTGATTGCAGGCACTGCTCCGAGGAGCCACCCACACCTACCAGTGAATCGAATTGCTCTCGCGGGCAAGCAAACAGGCGTCCATTAATGGTGAGCGTCGTAAATACTGAAACATCATTAGGTTTGAGCACCACCTTTTCTGTGAACATAAAAAGCATGAGATTGCCTATTAAACGCATCTGAGATTTGCTGCACTGCCCTAATCACACCAACAAATTGCCAGCTCGGTGAATTACCGGAACACACAGAGCGACTGCATAAAACACAGCACTGAAGGGGCCCACTGAATAAAAGAGACGCGGCGTTCGCCCAGGCACGCGGCATTCAGGATGCCATCAGAAACGGCCACAAAACAGGCCTGCAAACACCCGAGGGTCAATTCACCCCATTCTCTACTGCAACTGTAATCACATACTGCACCACACTTGCTATTCATATTACAAGTTATCTCTCCAGATGGTCATCAGGCCCGGCACTTGGGAGCTGCAAAGACGACTGTTAGAGAACTTCGGTGGGGTGTTCTGAGAACCCGTATGACCTTTGATGCAACATTTATTATTATTTTTCACTTATTTCCTAATTCAGTGGGCAATTGTATTGCCTACATTAAGCCTTCCGTATTTTAAAAATTAATTCATTCAAAAAACATTTAACTTAGGCTTTACTACATGTGGGACACTCTCTAGGCAATGTGGACACAGAAGGGAACAATACAGAAAAAAGTCTCAGTCTAAAAGGAGCTTCCATCCCGGTGGGGAAGGCAGTCACCAAGCTAAATACATTAGCGAGTGCGAGGTAACGAGGGGAAGGAGATCCAGCAGGGAAGGAAGCCAGGCAGCCAGAGTGAGGGGGACAGTTACAATTTTAGAAAGGGAACCGAGGAAAGGAAGGGTCCTCAGTGACACACTGCTACTTGGGTGAAGACCGCGGGGGTGAGGGAGGGACCCAGGAGAGCTGGGGAAGGATGCCCCAGGGCGTGGGTGAGGGCAGACATCCCGGGCCCCGTGTGGCTGGGACAGAAATGGAAGGGGAAATCTTGGGAGTATCCACATGCATTTTAACATCCTACCTCGGCGGAATCATTTATCTTCACACATGACAGAAATGGCTCACCTGATCCTGAAAGATCCCCCGAATGGCTGTGAATCATTACTGGCTAAGCAACCTTTCTGCTTCTTTTTCCTGGCTCCTATTGCTAGACTTGCTAAACTTTTGAGCACACAGCTTGTAATGGTTTACTATTTACCTCCTTGTGGGCCTGGGAGCAACTTGGGGGCACGGGCTGTGCCGACCTCATCCTCTCCTGTCACAGCCACACTAAGTGGCCAGCGAATATGTGAGGGGTGAATACATGACAGTACAGGAGAGCAGAGAGTAATCAAGTAATCCCGTGGGGGAAAGACTCCTTATTTCGTTTGATGACCGGGGTTCCGACGCTCTCTACTGCGAAAGGAGGGGACCACCACCGGCTGAGAGAACTAGCCTATGACCACCTCTGACTTCAGACTTTAAGCTTGTCATGCTAGACACTCTCTTAGTGCTGGTGTTTCTCAGAGCTCCGGGGCCTTAAGCTTTTTCCTTTTTAGGGTTTTCATGAAAAGAACTCCAAGCTGACATCCACATCAGAGTCCTCATTTCTGCTGCCTCAGAGTGATCCTGTCACTTCTTTCTGCTTTACTGTGGGCACCTAACAAGATGGGGGACAGGAGACACCAGGATCACTTCTAACTATGTGATTTCTGTTGTTCATTGGGAGCTATACATGGTACCAGCTTGTCCCCAGGCATCGACTTGCAAGGGCCACACTGGATCCTGGCGGGGTTTCTGTTTGGCTGGGATGCCCCATTTTACAGAAGCTCAGAGTCCTAAGACCCTTACCTCCTCCGGAGCTCATCTTGACTACGATCAGGCCTTCTCCAGAGCCCAGTTTGTCGGCAACTGCGCTGATGACTTCCTTCACGGAGGCGGCCACCGGCACCCGAATGGTTGTGTAGGTGTGGTCCATGCAATAGACCTTGAACAGAACTATTGGGAAGACGGCAGCAATGTGATCAGTTAGTCTGGGGAGTTCAAAGAAAACCATAAGCTATGTAAAATGTTAGGACATCCCCCAGAATTGGTATCATCTTGCCATGCTTACTATTGTATTGACTTGGATTTGTCTACACTGATACTTGTCCCCTTCTGAAACTCTGCCTTGCCCACGGCACTGGTCTAAGAATCAGTGCACACCTCCCTGTCGTCCCCAGTTGAAACAAACAACAGATATTTGTGAAAAACCCACAAATAGATCATGGGAAAAATGAGAAGTATGGTTCGGTCAATTTTGTGGGTCTGCCCTTGTCCGAGAGCCTTTCCTTCCTCACAGCACAGGGAGGCCGAGTCGCAGGCCGGTCACTGCGTTGCCGCTGCCTTGGCGGGGAGTCAGCACTAGCGCGGTCCCAAACAGGACTGCCTCTGCCGGGGCACCGCACACTTGCCGACACACCGGCTCTCTCCTTCGCTGGTTTGCTTACGATGGGACTGGGCCACATCACTTGGGTGGCATTTAGGTCAGCAGATATGTATGTGACCCCCGCAGGCTCACCTCTGAACACGTAAACCCTGGAAGCAGTTCTGACTGCTGTAGTTCTTGGACTTAGAGCCATTCCTAAATTACAAGATTCATTTGTGGCTTAAAATACAAAATTTTATCATTGTTATTAGCTTCACTTTGTTTTTTTTTTTTTGTTTTTTGAAAAACCTTCCACAACCAATACTAATGGCCGACATCTGCATCTCCCTGATGGCTGCTCACAGGGCTGTGCCCAGGGCCAGAACACGCTCCCTGGGCAGGAGCCCTGCTCTGCAAATGATCCAAGACTCCCCCTCTGCTAGGCATCTGCAACGTCCCAGCTACTTTCCTGCCAGCTCTTCCAGAGGTGAGCGACCTTGACAACGGACCCCTGAGATCCTCTTTTTGTCCCTGCAAAGACAGGCGGCAGTGGGAGAGAGGCAGAGCCAGGGAAAGTGGATGAGCACCTCGGCTCCAGGCACAGAGTCCAAGAACGGAAATAACTGGAATGCAAAGGGGAGCCCCCAAAAGGTTGTTCTGTGGATCCAAGGTGACAGTTCCCAGGGGAAGATTTTATTCAGATAACCTAAACAATCCTGACTGGTAAGAAGAGTCTCACCTTCGTCAGAGCCACGGATGGGCTGGCGCTTCTGGGCTCTCTCATCGCCTGTGTTGAACTGTTGCAAAAGAACTTTGTGCTGTAAAAATAAGAATGGGAACTGCCTTAAAGGGCGAATCCCTGGTACACGTTTGCAACTCAAAGGGAACTCACCTGAGAAGTAGTCAGGGTCAAGAAATGAAGAAGACATATTTTGTATTGATGAAAACATCACTTTTACATGTTGCAGTATAACATTGCTGAAGAGCTGTCATTTTATAAGGCACAGACAATTAGAGAGTCCCAATCCATTGCCATTTACCTTCTTTTGTGGATTCTTTGCATCTTCTGAACTACGAGAAACAGAGAGAGCACATTATTTAACACCATTGGTACTATGCTATTTGAAACCGCTTCATCTGCATATAACTTTAACCTCACATTAGAAAATGAAATCCCAGCATCCCTTCAGGAGGCAATATGAGCCTCTCACTTTAATACTAAGAGACCAAAGCATGGAGGACACAGCCGAGAGATCAGTTTTCGTCACAGGCAGATCCCTAGCAATCCCTCGTGAAAAGCCTGGTTTGTCGGAGCGTTGTCCACTACACCAAAATGTTGGAGATGCCATTCCAAGTTGGGGTGCATATGGGAGGCAACCAATTGATGTTTCTCTCTCTATTCCTTCCTCTCTCTCTAAAATAAGCATATTTAAAAACAAAACAAAACAAAACAAAACAAAACAAAACAAAACAAAACAAAAAAGCCTGGGTTTCTAGCTCTCAAAGTCTGTCTAGCAGCATACCCTGGCTCCAGTGTTTAATCTGTGGCTCAGGAACAACACGTAAAAACCTTCTATCTTTTCATCGAAACGACACAGATGTTGACCATCAACAGCTCTGGCAGCACAAAGTAAATTTTCCATGTAAGTAATTCCCTTCAAACTTTCTTTAAATGCCACTGACCATTTTATGACTGGATTCACTGCTTAGACCAAAGGGACCCACGTTTACTGAGTTACATGTCCCGAAGAAAGATCCTCTTCTTCCCAGGCTTCCCTGTGGCAGCTGCTCAGTCCAGGAGGCAGCTGAGCAGAATCTCAGTCCTTGCGTTTCTCTGGCCTCAGCCCACCACCTGCACCCAGGCCCAGTCTGCCCACATCAGGACACTGTGGCTGTTGGAAAACCAGCTTTCGCCTTCTGGGGGCAAAGGCCTTGGTGGGAAGGATGAGAGCAGGCACTTCTGTGAGGGAAGCACACCCCCAAGCCAAGCCCTTCCTTACATTTGCTTGACGATCTTCTCTAACTCGGGCAGCTGCTCCCTGAGGGTGGTGGTCATCCGGGCATCATCTGACACAGACACATAGAACTCCTGTAACGGGGAAAGGACACAGGCTTTTAAGGAGAAACACACAAGGTCCACAAGTCTGTGAAGTGCAATAAACACGTGCGCTTCTGTCATCTGCATCACTAGCATCTCCAGACTGTGGTTTCATGGATGGGAGACAAAAAATGAAAATGTTATAATATGCCTCAAGTCCAAGTTGCAAGTGAGAAAAAATTTGTAAGTAGAGGTGATAGTTGTGTGACATTGTGCTTGTGCACTTAACATGGTGAAAACAGCAAATTTTAGGTTGGGTATATTTTACTTCAAAAAAGTTTCTTTTGTAATTGCAAATGAATTGTTTATATGAAAGGCAATGTAATTCAACGTTTTGGAATGGGTAATTTTGTATTCTATCTTTGAAGAGCACCCTTTTTTTTACCTCAGTACTTTTTCAGGGGGATTTTAATACCTTGATCTTATTTTTTTGTTTATTGTAGTTAATTGTTGGTGGTAACAATGCAGGCAGGGCCTTCAGCGCCATGCCCCTGATTTGCTGTGTATACTGTGCACGTTTGCACCCAAATTTCTGAGGGAAAAATAAGGATGTGCATCATACGTGGGTATAATGATTACAAACCACGGGGATAATAATGGGCATAATAATCCCACGTATAATGCGTACAAAAAGTGGGTGCACATTATACACGGCAAAATATGGTAAATTTACGCCGCCCTCTCAGGTCTCTTTGCTGAGGTTCTGGGAACTGGCCCAACTGCGGCGGCAGCTGTGCCCGCTCTGCTCTGACGCAGGGGCCTCCACAGCGCCGTGGTTACGCCCACCTAACCGCCACGTGGGCCTTTACTCTGAGGGTGAAGGCCACGAATTGAGTTATGATTCCAAGCCATTCTTATTCTTTTACATTTTCTAAATACTTCATTTCCCAGCCTTAAAGGACTCTTGGTCCACCCTTCCTCCCTGACTCCCCTATCTCTGCCTGACAAACGATATGATTAAAAAGAAAGTAAGGGGTGTATTTCTTTTGGATAATTCATTCTTTAACACACAGGCTGATAAAGTTTGAAGTAGAAGCCACATTGTGTTTTGCTGCACCAAAGTGAGGTCCTTATCTGAGTTTTGGAGGACACAGTGAATCATCAAGGATTAAGTGCCGGGGTCAATGCTATAATGCACACGAAGGAAAAGGGGAATTTGGCTTAAAAGCAGTGCTTACAAAATAAACCATCTCTCTTCAGAACTATGTCATGGTCCCAGTAATTTCTTAATAAAATGACCTGCTTCACTGCATTCAAAATCCATCACTTGATTTAGTGATCCCACGTGCAGGAATGTGGCCAAGGACAGACCTACGTGCATGGGAACGTTCACCACTACTCTAAGATGGTGAAAATGGAAGTGACGTATGTTGGTGACGATATGGGACAAATAAATGTATCTACGGCATAGCTACTCGAAATCAGAAAGACTGTACTGATAGGAAAAACTCTTACATGAAGTTAAATGGAAAAAGCAGCCTGCAAAACCATGGGCACAATATGATCATAACTATGGAAAATACACACACAAAAAGAGACCAAATGAAAATGTATTAAAATGCTATCAGTTACTGAATTAGAGTGGTAGGATAATGCATAATGTTTTTCTGTACTTCTCTTAAAGTAAATGAACATTTCTGATAAACGGACATGTTAACAAAGTCTTGAATTTGCATTTATGGCCTCCCCAGGGAAGCTGCCATGCCTATGGGTTAGTGGCGTGTATATGGTAAGACAAAGATGCACTCCCGGACAGAAGGTCCCCACGCACCTCCAGGAAGGCCATGGCCACGTCGTCCTCTTGCAGGAGGTCTCCATATGTGGCGGCCCACTGCAAAACCAGGCGGATGACTCGCCTCTTATTGTTGAGGGCATAATCCATCTTCTCCTGTTCTGTACCTTGTGAAGGCTGTGCATGATAGGTTCCGAGGAGTCAAGGAAGACATTAGCCGTTTCACACTCATTTGACCATGCTGCTCGCCAAGGCAGAGAGTGACAGAGCCCAGCCTCAGAGAGCCAGCCTTTTGAACTGATTCATTCCTTCCTGGGCCCTCAAGAAAATCCCCACCCACATACAAGTTCTGGACCTAATGAATACAAACCCTTGTTAATGACTGCTGGCTTTGCCCTGACAGTTGCCCAGGAATTAAAGTGGTTGGCTCCACCTGGACTTGGGTGTTGACAAGGACTTCTGCGCCCAGCTAGCTTTCACCAGGCTGCATCGCATCTCCTGCCTGTCCTCCACCTGGTGCTTCATTTCCAGGGGCAAAAATGCTTCCCGCTGTTGCTGGTCTCTGGGGGCCTTCCCATCTCCTACTGGTTGCTATAATTCTGCACCCATCTCTTGAATCCCCTTCATTATATGCATTTTTTTATTAAAAATTTTTCTACTTTTTTGTATTTTATTCTATAACAGTTGTCCCATTTTTTCCCCTTGTGTCCACCTCCACCCAGCCCACCCCTCTCTCCCAGAGTTAATTCATTCTCCCTTGTCCATGTCCATAGGTCATTCATACATGTTCTTTGACTAATCCCTTCCCCTTCCTTCCACCATTCCACTGCTCCCCTCCTACAGCTATCGTTCTGTTCCATGTCTCTGGTTTTATCTTTCCTCATTAGTTTGTTGTGTTCATTAGATTCTGGTGATAGGTGAGATCATATGGTATTCATCTTTCACCAACTGGCTTGTTTGACTTAGCATAATAGTCTCCAGCTCCATCCACACTGTCGCCAAAGGTAGGAATTCTTTATTTCTGCTGCATAGTATTCCATTGTGTAAATGTACTTCAACAAAACCCTTCCAAGAGGTCAGCTAGTAATGCCAGTACTGTCACTGATACAAAGAGTGTGGGTTTGGGGGGGTGGTACAGGGGCAGAGGGGGAGGGGCGAGGCTGGAGGAAGATAAGCTTGCCCAGTAGTAGAAGGAAAGCCCCTTGCTCTATTGATCTTCTGGTGAGGGGCTCAGACAGTTCTCACACTGTTTCTTCTTCTCCTGTCTAGAACCACAACTTAACTCACAC
Source organism: Artibeus jamaicensis (assembly GCF_021234435.1). Taxonomy (NCBI): domain Eukaryota; kingdom Metazoa; phylum Chordata; class Mammalia; order Chiroptera; family Phyllostomidae; genus Artibeus; species Artibeus jamaicensis. The sequence continues at coordinate 10,784,729 of NW_026521814.1, read as the reverse complement.
TGGCTTTTTATGCATTTATGGCTTGCTGTCTCAAATCAACTCTGAGCTCTGTGAGGCTTCAGATGACATATTATTTGTCTTGTATTCTACACCGTACCTAACACAGTGGTTTTTGTCTAGAAATTGTATTTATTTATTAACACAACAAATCCTTAATTGAGTGCCTACTATATGTGTCAGGTAGAGGTCTCTGCTCTCAGTGTTCATTTTTACATGGATTACAAAAAGGGGAATATGGTATTGATTAAGACAGACTTTAGGCAGGACACTGTTCCTTTTTCAGTGATGTATAGCAGCACACATCACCGACAGCAAGTTCACAGGACCATTTCCTTATTATAACTCATACTGTGACTTGCACAGAGTCCCACAGTCAAGCTCTACTTTCTAGTCTCGTGAACAACAGTACCATTCCCTTCCTACAAGTGAGCCACTCACAGTAAAGGAGCATAAATGGCCAGGATTACAAAATGAGGATGCAGAGCTGGTTTTGAATCCAAGACTCCAATTCCAAGCAGCTTCCTTCCACATCACACAATACCCCCCGGCCTCAGAGCTGCCTATGAGACTGGCCCAGCCTTGGCTTTCCTCCCCCGGACTCCATGGGCACTGCAGAAAACTGCCTGGCGGCCGAGCTGTGCTTGAGAGGGACACCAGGAAAGGGCCTTTTCTAAAGGGATTATAAATAATCACGATCAAGGCAAATGACAGAACCTTAAAGGAGAGGTGTACTGCATGTAAATGGGTTGCAAAATGGCTTTCATAAATTGAGCACGAGATTCATAAAAAAAAGAAAGAAAATTGCTCAACCTGTATTGCTACAATTCTCTCTGAACTTATGATTAAAAAAATAGGAAGAAAGATCACTTTATGTGAAAATTGTCTTTTCTTTCTTTTTTTTATAATAAATTTTATTTAGTTACTTTTCAAGTACATTTTTTTTATCTATTTCTCCCATCCCACCACCCCCCCCCCCCAAATTGTCTTTTCTGATTAACCCTTTGGTCTCTTGCTTGTATGCACACATAACTCGGGGTTTTTTGTGTGTTCCCCCCCCCAAAGAATTGCAACGCTGGGTGCTACATTTTATGACTTTTTTTATGGTAACTAGTAGCACAGTCACATACATATATCATGGTTATCAAATGAATAACTTGTGGAAGATTACAAAAATATGTACTGGATCATCCGAGAGTCGGTGAGAAAAACAGACTCTCTCCTACTTGTGTGGGGCTGGCATGGTTTGAAATTTCAAGCTGATATCAAGTGGCCATAACTCTTAACTTTTCATGTCATTGTACTGGGGACACAGAAATACCAGCAGTGCACCTGTGACCGCCCTCTGGGGCCATCATGTAGGGGAACTAAATCAGTGTTGTCTCTGTGGGTCAAGACAGATTTTTCTCGCCCTCTTTCCTGCTGGGAAAACCTGTCTTTTATCGAGGATAAAAGATGGAATACCTGATTGGGAGGATTAGCATGCTAGCACTTCAAATGTGTAAAGAACTTGACAGTTTATAATAAGTATTCTTAATGTGCTCACATGATCATGTAATGCTGTCTACAAACACGTGGGGAAATATTTACAGACAGGAACGGGGGGGGGGGGGGGGGGCGGGGAAGAGGTCTGCCCCGCACGGTTCAGTGAGTAGATGGTGCAGGCCCGACACAGCCAGACGGGCTCTTCCCAATGTCACCACACCCACAGCCCCAACAGCAGCTACAGTGACAAGACATTAGTGCTTGGGTTCATGAAATTATTAAATAATTGTATCTGGGAAGCAAAAAATCCTAATGGAAAACATTTTTTTCCTTTTTTGCTGAAGTGCCAAGTTTCCTGGAGCGGAGCTGACTCAGCATGCTGAGTGCCTAAACCAGAGCCGAGGGCCTAACCCTACAGCCTCCTGGGAGCTGGAACTGGCTGAATCCGGGGGTGGGGGGCAGGGGCAGAGGCGGTCTCCATTTTTGACTGGAGTTAAGTATTTTTTTTTTTTTGCCTCTGGGGAGAACTAAAGGAAGCACTGATTTGTTTACTGACTAAAACAGAGGTGTGGGTAATACCACTTTAATGGATGGATCCGAGCCTGTGCCCAAGGACGCTGCGTCCCTGGCAACAGGCTGTCCACCCTGAGCAGTCTGCAGAATCGGGTTCTGAAGGCATCGGAGACTTCTCCCATAACTGATTATACCTGGAATGGCTACCGGCCGGCTGCTGGGGCTTCTGTTTAGTTCCATCACAATGTTCTCAGGCTTTTAGAAGATTTATGTGATTTTTAGATTTTATTACAGGGAAAGAAATAAAGGTGGGGAAAGAAAAAAACTATATTCCCTTTCCATATCAGCCAAAGAATAAAGAACATCCCACTAGGTCCCTTGTCTCAATAGAATGTCCAAATGCAATCTAAAAAGAGTAATATTTCAAATGTAGTATGTTCATAAATTTAAACACATCAGGCTAAAACTGGAATAAGGCATTATCCATTTGATGGAGAAGGTCCTATTTGGAATAAAAATCTAACTCTTTTTCAGGATGAATAACAACTTAGAAAGAATTATGAATCCATACCACCAACACAAGATATTTTTAACAGCTGAAGAACACACTTTGAAATATGTAACTGATTAATGTCATTGTTAAAAGAGTAGATTAGTAGAGAAAGCAAACATATAATAATCCAACAATTTTGTCGAATGACCTGGAAACACTTGCACTGAATAGGATTGTGCTTCCTGCTACCAGGACAGTGGGGTTCCAGTAGGAAGTGAGGTGGCTGTTGGGACTCAGAGGGAAAAAAGCCTCAGAAGGAAGCATGTCCTGGCCCCTCATAAAGTGCTAGGTGAAAGCCTGCACGAGAATCTAGAATTATTCACTGAATTGTTATTTCAAACACAATTTTTAAAAGGCCGTCATGGCCAAAGTGGGCAAACTCATAACTGACACAGAGTTCATTTCAGAGGATTCACAGACTCATGGAATTTACGAGTTGCAAAAGCCCTTTGATTGTATCTCCTTCAAAACCACCAGTTTGGAGATAAGGAAACTCAGGTAGAATGAGGTAATTTTTCCACATCTGTCCATGGAATTTCTGGGACTAGAACTCGGTTCTCTTATCTTCCTCCCTAGTACTCTGTTTATCTGTTTATGCTGTTTTATCTGACATTAGTATTTTTTATGCTAACACATATTGTACAGCAGAATCAAGTTAGATAACAGGGAAATCCAACTGAGGTGTAGAAACTGATCCTCCCAAATTCCCAAAGACAACAAAACACATGCAAGACATCGGGTCTTAATTGTGCAGCCTTGACGACCTGATATCGGGAAAGCATAGAAATGCCCATGTCTGAACTGGGTCCTCTGCTATAGTTTCAGTCAGTTCTCTTGTCCAATCTCTGTAGATTTAGAGAGCAGTAACTCACCAAACATTCTTAAATCTACTGACAGTTCAAATTCCAACTTGAGTTTTCTCCTGTTACGGTCATAAGATTCCTTACCATCTCGCAGCATTAAATTTGAATCTTTAACAGCAGGACCCCTGTGTTAAACTCCTGAATCTACATTTTCTAGTCCAGGACTGGGCACCGGAAAACATAAAACGCCTCAAGTGTTTGTCAATTGACTGCTTGCCTTAAACAGCTCAATCACACCGTTTGGAGTGCTATATATAATGCAATTTTCTGAAAAGCTCCACCTTGTCAAAATGTCAACTACAGATCATAGATACAATCTATATAAGATTGTACTCCATGTCACCAGGTTGACCAAGTCCACACAAACACCAAAACGCCTGGCACCTCTTTTAAACTGGATGGTGCAGTTGCCGCGTATTTAGTCTAAAGGACCACAAACTTGGAGCGACTAAGTCCTCACTGAATTGGACCAGCTCCTTCAGCACCAGGTAGAGGCGGCTGGACCTGCTTTCAGTGAGGCACCCGGCCTGAGAGTCAGGAGAGGGGACGGCCACGGTGTGGGCTACGGTCTTCCTACCCTGCCAGCAGCAGGCTCAGTATTCCATTGAGTCATTTTCCTCATGCCAGCTCTGCCGTTCAAACACTGTAATTATTTCATATATTTTTACCTAGTTATTATCTTACCCACCACAGGCACCTGTAATTTTTCTGTTTTTTTTTTACTACTCATTTACTTATTCTTAATTCAGCTAATAATGGTTCCATGTATTAAAATTATCCTGGAGAAAGTAAGTGAAAACCTCCTAGGATGTAGAGGCAGCAGATTCATTACAGCCTACAACAGGGAATAAAATATTATGTATACTTTTTGCAGTAAGTATATGCTAATTATGCAGCTATTTATAAAACACTTATCAACATTCAAACTGATACTCCTCAATGTTGTTGTTTTTTAAAGCCTTGCTTTGCATACAAGATCTCTGCTTGCAGCTGAAAACAAACTTTGGGGGGTCATCTGCCCACTGCCTAGACAAAGCTTTTCTGTATTCTTGACAACACGCCACATACCTCTCAGGACGGCACAATAATTTACTTATATGCGGCAATATATTTATATTTATCAGGGGTTTAAGGTTTATAATGTACTTTCATGCACATGGCCTTATTTGACCTTCACAACAACCTCGAGAGGTGGGTAGACAGGTACAACTTCCCCTGTTACGGAGACAGTGTTCAGACAGGTCAAGGTTAATAGCCGATGAGTAAAGCCTGTAACATGCAGGCCTTCAGCGGGTCCTTTGACTTCAGGACTCCTGCTTCTCCCACTGCAGGCCTTTGTGGAGCACCCCGGCACCCTGCGGAGGGAGCTTCCACCTCCCTGACCCTGCATGTCCTTGGGAAGGCAAGTTCTGGAATTAGACCCCCTGGGTTCGTATCCTGGCATGCCCACTGGTAAACTATGAGACCCTTGGTCTGTTAACTCACCATCCAAAGCAGTTAAGGATGAGATGATATTGATAAACCAGGTATAGAACAGTATCTGAGACATATAGTAAGCACTCAGTGGAAGTTAGCTATAATGATTATCATAATTCCACTTCTGGAAATCATTTAAAATCTACTAAATGGCTGGTTTTAGCACTTTTCTTTAGAACTGGCCTTTCTGGGTTTAACTCTGTGATGCTATTCCCAACTATTTTTTTCCATGCCAAACACCGCTCCTGCATTTGTGGGCGCTACTAACTCTGAGCTCACAGAAGCCATTTCTGTGCCATTGTTCTCTTCAGATACTTCCAGTTTTCTTGTTCAGAATACACTCCACCCCCCCGCCACCACCACTGGGCTCAAATCTTGTTCTAACACCTACCACCTATGTGACTTGGGACAAATTACTTCGCTGCTCAGTCTCACTTCTTCTTTTTTCAATTTTTTTTCTTTTCTATTGAATTTACTGGGGTGACACGGGCTAACAAAATTATGCAAGTTTTGGGTGCACGATTCTACAATGCACTGTATTGTGTGTTCACCGCCCCAAGTCAATCAGCCTCATTTCTCACTGTAAGAGTCTGCCTCTCACAGGGTTGATGGAAGGAGGAGAAAACTTATATAAAATACAGTACTTGGTAGACTATCTGATAATAGTTGTTTTTTTTCAAAGAGGACAGCATGTTTCCATCGTTAAACCAAGTCCTCCACCCGCGCGCCTGCGCAGGCGGACCTCTGCGGCAGTGGCGCCCGGGCCGCGCGCTCTTCTGAGCCAGGTGGAGACGGCAGTGGCTAAAATTTAGCTTCAACAAAATTCAAGACGATAATTTTCCTTAGCAATCTAAAATCTATTCCTAAAAACCTGGCTTCATTCTAGAGAATAAGAACCTGATACTGTTTTGTAAATATTTTGTCAACAAGAAAAGCAAATTCTGAAAAACATCCCTTTTAGAGAACCCAAGACAACTGCTAAAGAGAACATGTCCAGTTTGATTTCCCAGAGAAATCGATGGCGGAAGCCTTTTGTGTTTATTTTGTTTCTGCATAAGGCATATACATACAAAAATGGTTTCAGCTAAAACTTAGCGACAAATGTATTCTATTTTTTCTTTTTAATTCATGAACCTAACAATTTTTTTCCATGCCAAAAGCATAGAATTTGTGTTGAATACTAAGTCAAAAGAAATTAGCATGAAAAGAGAAAATATTCATCCCATTATAATTGTTACAAGAAAAAAATGTGGAAATAATCTAAATATCTAATAGGAAGAGACTAGGAAAATAAATTGTGACGTATCTGCCATATAATATTCTGAGTCACTAAAAATGATAATGTGGCCTGGCTGGTACAGCTCAGTGGACTGAGCACAGACCTGTGAACCAAAGGATCAAGATTCGATTCCCAGTCAGGGCACATGCCTGGGTTGCAGGCCAGTTCCCAGCAGGGGACACATGAGAGGCAACCATACATTGATGTTTCTCTCCCTCTCTCCTTCCCTTCCCCTCTAAAGATAAATAAATAAAATCTTTTAAAAAATGATAACGTGTTTTTCTCATGCATCTTTGTCACCTTGTTGTCCAGCACTGCATGACACATTTTAAGTGCCCAGTTCAATGTTTGTGGAATTATCTGAAAAAAATGATGTGGTTGTATTTATATCTATTGGTTTGAACAGATACTCATAACACACCAGTAACAGGAAAAAATATATTAAAAAGAAACCCACATATAATGTGATCTCACCAATCTGAAATTATATAAAATTCCTGGAAGGTTTTTCATAAAACAGCAGTGAGGTGCCACATGAATTTTGCTTTCGTCTCTTTTTCTTTAAATTGATTTTTTTACAGTGAGAATGTTTTTAAGGGTGACAAAGCCATCTATATTTTAAAAAATGGTGTAGAAGAGTATTTAATGGCAAAGAAAGATCCTGTTTTATGACAAAACAAACAAGAAAGTATCATCATATTCTTGTATTTTTATATTTATTTATTATTTCACTAATATAAAATTAAACTGAATTTTAAGTGCAGATTTAAAGAAGATTTTATAAACTGGAGATAAAAAGGACAGAAACTGGACAAATAAAATTTAAAAAACTTATTCTAAAGCACTCGTATTCATCAGGCCAAATCATGTCCCCAGCATATCTAATGAATAGAGTCTCTCTCATTAGCACATAAAAGGTCTGAAACATTAATGTTAAACAGCTCTACCACCTTCCTCCTGCTAAAAGCAAAATTGGAGGAGACATACAATGTGGATTAAGGACAGAAGTAGGTGTCAGCGGCTCAGGGTTTAAATCTTTTCTGCACTAGTAATTACCTTTCTCTGAGCAAATCATAATTTTTCATTATCCTAATGTATTGATTTGGAAAAAGAGGAGTAGAAATACCTTCTTCATAGGGCTGCTGTGAAAAGCTACATATTAAGTACTTTGAAAAGAGCCAAAGCAACTCACTTGAATGTAGGTGCTTTAATGGAATGTGGTTAAGTATTTTAATGTCCCTACATCCCATGTTAAAAACATGGGGGTTAACCCACTTGCTCGAATTCACATTATATTTCTTGTTACTTCTGCATGTAGTGTTAGGCAGCTGATGTGTATGCTCTTTTTACCTGCCCATCATCTATTTCTTTACTTTCTCTGTTTGCCTTTGTAGGCCATCTCCGTCCAGCACAGAGCTTTGCCTTCCCTTGACCGAGATGTCAGCAGTGACCCAAGCTAGGCCAACTAGACCCTCCTTTGCAGAGATATGGGGATGAGGTGAGGGCCCGGGATGCTTGGAGCAGAATCACCCCAACAGCACTGCCTTTCATTGCTACCCCGAGGCCCCTTTCTAAGGCCTGGGCTCTTCCCAAATTCCTTCAGTTCTCCAAGTGACCCCACTTCCTTCATAAATTCCTTTATTTGTTAAGTCAGTCACAGTTGCTTTATGTTAGTTATAACCAAAAAAGAGTAGCTTATATAAGAAGCCTATGTAACAGGTCTCTGGAGGGAAAGGGACTAAAAATTGAGTCCTCAGCATGATATAGAAGCACTTAGGCACATATGACCTTCAGGGACAGAGCCTTTCCTGTTTGCTTGCCTGCAGCAGGCTGAGCCTGGGCCTCCCCCGCGCTCCCTCCCCGGGCATCACAGGGCGGTCATTCTTGTTTGAGCCTCTTATTCCTAGTCCCCAAGGACCAGACTTAGGCTGTCCAATGTGCTGGCCACATGTGGCTATTTAAATTAATGAAATTTACATAAAGTTCAAAATTCAGTTCATCTGTCATGGTAGCTAATTTTTAACTTAATCTTTACTATATTTTTTCTATTACCATTTAGTTCCCTTCTACCCTCCTACCCCCAGCAGTCACCACACTGCTGTCCACGTCCAGGAGTCCGTTCTCCCTTCTGCTCAATCCATTCTCCTGCGGCTCCTGCCCTTGCAGAGGTACAGAACATGCCCGTCACTGCAAGCTGTTCTATGGGATGTTTCATTTATTTGTTTCAACAACATAGGCCTACTTGGGTTTTAGCCACCTCAATTGTACAACACATTGTCAAGAAATGTTCTTAAATGGTCGTTAAAGGATACACTTTTAAAGAAATAAGTGGTAAAGAAAAAAAAATGCCACACCCCAGGCTTGGAATCCTAGGACCTGGAAGAATCACAGCTCTGCCACTTGCCTGAAGCAGGAGCTCCATTTTTTTGAACTTTACAATCCTCATTTGTGGAGTAAAGCTAATATTAACCCAACAGACTCCCGTGAGGATAAGCGCTATAATGCAGGCCAGTCTGCTTAGCATGGTGCCTGATGCGTAGAGAACTGACTGCCAATAGAACAAAGAAGGGACTTTACAGGCCAGGTGTGAGGAAGGTGGTCTGAGGGCACTCCGTGCTGCGGGTGACGCTCAGCCACCCTCGATTCCCTCCTTCTATGGAGAATAGAATTAAGATCAGATACGCAGGTTTCTCCTGAGTCTACTGTGTATTCCTCTGTCTCCTTCTCCCTGCCTAGGATGGCAAGGACTTCACTCTAGGAGTTTGTATTTTAGAAACAGAAGCCAGTGATAACAAGTGTTCTCCATCTACTCTGATGGAGAACAAGCTAATAAATGAGCAAATCAGAATTCTCAAAAAAAAAAACAACAACAACAACAAGCTCAGTGCTGGGCCCCTGAGTTGTGAAGATGGCATGACTTGGTCCACTGCACCCTCACTCTTCTTTTGGTTTGGTCTGCCTTCAGCTTATCAAAGTGCTGTTGAAAAAACTAGTGTAAACTCGATGGGGGCTTTTGTTTTTCCTTTCCACAAATCTCAAAGATCTAATCATGACTACCGCGTATGGAGTTAAAAGAGCACAGAGTGATCCCGAATGTGTTAATTTGACTTGAGAAAAACTGAATATGAGCCAGAAAGAATATATAATATATGTAAGACTCATTAAGCTGTCTTCACTCAGACAGATAGTTCCCAGGCAAATAAACACCCAAATCTCACTCCTGCAGCTCCCTCTGAATAACACATTCAACTCAAATCTCCCATCCTCACACATGCTATTTACTTCAAAGAGAATGATGGGTGAACAAGAAAATGAGAATCAGGTAGGGCAATTATAATTCTGAGAAAGGAAAGCATGCCCAACATTGATTGGATTGCCCAGGAAAAAAAAGGGAAGCTATTCTCCTCCAATACATTTAACTGCTCACAAAAGGCCAAAGTATTTAGGGTTCTAAATTTTTGCTGCTTTAAAAATAAAGCAGGATTGGAAAATACACTTTCACATGCCCCCCAAATCTGAGGATGTGACTCACTAATAATATTTACGTCTTCTATTCAACTTGCATTTTCTGAATGGTCCCTCTGTGCCGGGCGTGGTATACCGAGTGGTCAATTCAACAGACTCCCGACAAGCTGCTGAAACAAGCACGGCTTTCAGACTGCCGAGAGGAACTGCCACTAGAATTTCAAGTTGTGTGTCTTTTATTCAGGTAAGTGTAATGATCACAGAAATTGCAATAAAGGAATAGATTTTGGTATTTGGAAGAGAGGATGGACTAGGACAAATGTAAAAGAAAAGCCAGCCCATAGAGATAACCTGTCTTTCTCCCGATGGGTTAGTGGTCTGATTGACACTACAGCTTAGAGGAGGAACACAAGCAGGCTGAGACCCAACCTGCCAGGCACCCTAACGGACGTGTAAAGTCTGTCTCCCAGGTCAGGGAGCTATCCCTAAAAATACTCCCTAAATTTCTTTGGCCTCCTGCCCAGGTATGTGTATTTCTAACCAGTCTCACCTTCCTGAGGTGACCTGGCTCACATTTCTCCATGCAGGTAATGAGGAAGAATCCTTAAACACCGCACAGAAGAACCACGCCAAGGTGAGCTGGGTCTGTGCTGGGGGAGACCGCTGGGGTTTCAGTGAGACGGGGAAGCACAACTCGGCCTGGGCCCTGACTTACCTTCAGAGGATGGGGTGGGATAATGGCCATGTACATGTGGGGTGTCTTCAAGGGAACAGAGACTTTTCACACAAAAGGATATTGGGCCACCAGGGCTGGACAAAGCTGGGTATTTGGCATAAAAACACAGTGCATCATAACAAAGTCATTTAAAACAGAATCTGCAGGGGGAAGAAAATGCAAAGCAGAAAAGATTAAGTTCTCATAGAAATCTTTAGGAAAGCAAGAGCATCTATTCATTGGTTCTTGACCAATGTTGGCTTAGAGTATTGTGGTTTTACTGTACATAGAAGCACTGCATATACAAATAACTTTATACATATGTATATATATTTAAAAAGACCGCCCATGGGTAGTACCATGTGTCCAGAAAAACAAGGTCATTTCTTTGTCAGTTTTACATCATGTGTCTTTTGTGAATATCACTTTTTTCTTCATCTCTTTTTCACCTCTTATTTCCAGAGGGAGCAATGAAGGGGAGAAGATGATGGAATCACAGAAAAAGGAGGTGGTAAGAGTAGAGAATTGGTGAGGGACATAAAAGCAGGGAAGAAAAAGAAACAGAAAAGATTAAGGCTGTGAGCAGCAACTGAAGCAAAACAAAGCTCTCCAGTAAATTAAAATGGCACTGTCCTGCATTTGAACTGTTTTGTAAGTAGGCGAGCAGGAAGATGGAAGGGAAATAAGGTGAGTCCCAAAGACAAGCTTCATTTGCTTCGTTCTGAATGCATGCTGGTTCTTCACTGCAAAGGCAACACTGACTGTGTAGTCAGGTGAAGCATGTGAAGACAGACCTAAGAGCCTACGGAGTACACCTGTTGAAGCTTGGGAGCAAGGCACTATGGGGATTTTCAATGAAAACCTGAAGCACGCTGGCTGAAATCTGTGAAACTCATATAACCTTTCAAATAGAAAAGGGTGAGAAATATGAAAATCTTAACTATAAAAATTAGATAAACCTTACTATCCATGTTTTAAATGAACTTATATTGGCAAAGTTGGAAGCAGAGATTAAGGGTTTAACCATTATCCTCATTTGAAAAAATCAAGACATAATTGACATACACTGCGTAAGTTTAAGGTGTATGGCAGGTTGACTTAATACACTTGCACACCTCAACATGGTTACCGCCGTGGCATTGGCAAACACCTCTACCGTGTCGCCTAATACCATATACTCACGCAAACATAAGGGATACAGGGAACCTCAAGCTGTCATCCTGTCATTACTCCGTGGTACCACTCATTTCAGCCCCATTATACCGGACCAGAGAAGATGCAGAGAAGGTGCCAGACAGAAGTCATGTAGAACTTTTTTTAAGTGTAAAAGGACCTTGGCTTGTCTGAGTTTAACATCTAGGGTGTCCTTTATACGTTTTAAATATTCTCTGAGGACAGGGTAGGTGATGCTTGTTTGTAAGGCTCCCAGAAGCCTTTGCTATACTGTAGTTTACATTTTGCTAAAGCAGAGATTTTGGGAGAGGACTCCAAGGGTGGGGAGCTGGTCTCTTAGCATGGCAACTATCCAGCAGGCACCGTTCACCAGTTTCCTTGTTCTCTCCTATGTGAAGTTACTCTTTCTGAACATTGTTGAGAATTGATTGTTAAAAATCATTTCCTACTAGAAAATGATATCCCAAGTCACTCAGTGACTCATGCTGGTCACATAAGTTCAAGGTCTAGGCAACTAACAGGTCTACGGCAGAGCATAGATATTTTGGTAAATTAAGAAAATGTATTGACGACCCCAGAGGCGCCCATGTCTGTGTCGGAAACCACTGTCACTGGTGGCTCTGATGTTTCCCACTGCATTGTAAACTTACAAATGCCAAGGGTTTCCCACCTCACTGCACCCTTTAGTTTCTTATCCTGGGCCTCCTATCACTTTCTCCTTGCTCAGATACCTCCAGCCACTCCCCAGTGCTTAGCTTTGCATTTAAGATCCTCCAAGACGAGCAGTCAAACTCTTAGACCTTACCTTCCTGTACCGCTTATGTATACAGTAGTATCCACCCATGCAGTAGTACCCATAAGCAAAACCCAGCTGCCCGATCTCCCGTGACCATTTCCGTGTCAGTTCTAATGTTGTACCGCAGTACGGAAAGCTCTGCCCCCGGTCTCTGGTTAGCAGACACCAGCCTTTTTTCAGGGCCACTTCTCAGGCTACATGCTCCATGACACGGTGCCCAGGCCCCTCAGCTAGTCAGGGCTCACGGAGCTCTGACCACACTAGGCTTTATGCTCAAGCTCTGGGCATGTTCCTTTCTGTCCCCCAGCAGGTTGTAAACTTCCTGATGACAGACAGGGGAGCGATTTCTTGTCCATGGGGGCCTAGTCCAAAGCATCCCCCCTAGTGCCTGCTCGAGAAAATATCCAACAAATACTGGACCATAAATAACTGCCCTGGAGCCAGAGATCCTGGCTTTTGTAACAACTACCCCCCAATTAATTCACTATAAAAAGAAATATCTCAGATAATCTATTTATAAAGGAGAAACTGGAATGAAGAGCTGAAATAAGTAAATCAGTGCTAAAATACGTTTAGGAGGTACATAAAAATAATAACTCAAGGCCCTGGCTGGTGCAGCTTGGTGGATTGAGCATGAGCCTGCGAACCAAAGGACCGTGGTTTGATTCCCAGTCAGGGCACATGCCTGGGTTGCAGGCCAGTTCCCAGCAGGAGACGCACGAGAAGCAACCATACATGAATATTTCTCTCCCTCTCTCCTTCTCTTCCCCTCTAAAGATAAATAAATAAAATCTAAAAAATAAATTATTAAAAAAATAATAATAACTTCACCTTGAGTGTACTGCAAAATCGGTGGAAATGGACTTTGAACTACCATTGGTTTTTTGGGACAAATCTTTGAACTTCTTTTAGTGAGAAATCTTCCATGGAGCTCAGTGTACTTAAAATATTAACTTTTATTCTGAGTGACAGGCCAGTAGCATAGGATTATTATTGTTTTAATTGAATGTAGTCTGTCCCAAAGTCACATATAAGATAGCTCCTAAAGTGAATGATAGTATAACTCTGAACACTCTGTTCACTGGTGAGATTCGCCTCATTCACCCTTGAGAACCTCTGTTACGGGTTGACTTCTGTTCTCCCAAAAAGACACACTGAAGTCCTAGTTCCCATCACCTCAGAGGGTGACTGACCTTGGCCGGACACAGAGTCGTTGTAGGTGCTGGCAAGGTCACAGGTGGTCATCAGTGCAGGCCCCCACCCAGTATGACTGATGTCCTTATGAAAAGAGAACATTCGGCAACAGAGACAGACGCACAGAAGGAAGACCGTGCCGGGAGACAGAGGGAGAAGATGTGAAGACGCAGGCAGAAACTGGAGTGATGCACCCATCAGCCAAGGAACACCAAACATCCTGCCGAACGCCAGCAGCCGGGAGAGAGGCACGGAACAGATTTCGCCTCATGGGCGTCAGGAGGAACCAGCCCAGCCAACAGCCTGAGCTCAGACTGCCACCCCCCGAACTGGAGGAGCGCACATTTCTGCAGTGGAAACCTCCCAGTCTGAGGTGCTTTGCTGCATCGGCCCTAGCAAACTAATACGGGTGGGGTTCAGCCACACTCTGGGGCAGCCCGAGGATCTCCAACCACGTTTTACTCCCGCTGGACCAAGGTTGTGGCTCTTGTGGGGGCAGCAGCAAATCCGTTTGGGAATGGGGAGGACTTAGATGATAACTTAAGAGATGCCTACGGAAGGCTAATCCTAATGTGTATGAATGAGACTGAGCCATTTACGAAGGACAGCCAGGAATGGGAGGGGCAGAGGAGGGGCAGGAATATTGCTCCCTGAGTGAGCCATGCAGGGATGCGTTTCAAATGTGAATATGCATAACCCCTTTCTAGAACTGTACAGGCTACGCACACTGAAGATGAACTCAGGATTTCTTACAGTGCTCTGCATGGTTTAATGTTCTAGGTATTTACCTGTGGCTTCATTTAAAGTTGGTTCAAGGCGTATGGTTTCTAGAAAATGCTCTAAAATTTTTTCAGGTGTTCCTGACATCACAGTATACCTGGATAAAAAATAAAAACACCATTAGCTTTTTGAAGGTAGGCAAATCATTAATAAATAACTTTTCACATAGCTAAGATTTTTTTAAAGATCCCAGGAAACCATGTCGACTTAACTTGTGGCCCATATTCTCCTTTAATAAGAGAGCCCATGAGCCTCATCAAAGTGACACAGGAAGACAACAAATTGAAGTAGTTACTGAAATGTGACTCTTTTGTCCCTATATGGAACTGAAGTAAATTTCTTGGAGAGTGGTGGCTGTAGCAGGCTGGGAACTGAGCGACGCCAGCCTCGTTCCAAGGGGAATGAAGAGAAACATGTGAATCCCAGGGCAGTTCAGGTCACGCACAGGGAGCTGGGGATGGGAAGCGACAGTAAACTAGGTTATCCATATATGGGTTACTTGTCGCAAAATTTCAGTCCCACACTGGATTCCCCGGCCTATTTCTGGAATGCCCTGTCTTTCCCAACTGTACACTGGCATGTGCTTTGGAAATACGGCTAAGAATAAAACAGGAGAAGAAAAAAAAAACAAACACCGATGGATGAACAAGCAAACCCCAATAGTACCTGAGCAGAAATAAATCAGCAACAGAAAATTCATATAATTTACTTCAATGTCAAATATGTATTATTGGGGACTTCATCATAATTTCAGATGATCCATCCATGCAGCTTTTTAATCGACATGAAAGGATTTATGTTTTAGATCGAATGTGGGTTATTTCAAAGTCATATTTAAGATAGTAACAAGACAGTGAGTGAAAACTAGAGACCAAATACACTAAGATGATATGGGAGCTCCTATTCCAAACCTCAGACTTTGCTTTTCTTCCTGGCACTTCACCTAAAGCAAAATGACAGGGAAGGGAAACAACCATGAGAAAAAAATTCTCTCATGCTCAGCAAGCATAAATTCTCTTCTGTTCAGAAACCTGGGATCTCTTCTAGGAGA
The DNA here is from genome assembly GCF_021234435.1 of Artibeus jamaicensis. Classification (NCBI taxonomy): domain Eukaryota; kingdom Metazoa; phylum Chordata; class Mammalia; order Chiroptera; family Phyllostomidae; genus Artibeus; species Artibeus jamaicensis. The sequence continues at coordinate 10,769,389 of NW_026521814.1, read as the reverse complement.
ATCCAGACTTCTTTGCCTCCTCATTGACACTTTTTCTCTGCTTGTCTGAGACCTTGGAGGAGGTACCTGGAGATCCCAAGAATATCCCTGACACATTAAATCTCAGCGTCTTCACCTCATGCCTGAGAGAGTGAAGAAGAGGCCATTCAACACGTGACCCTCTCTCCGCACGTGGAAACAGAGAGGGAGAGTGCGCGAGGCAACTCTGGTGCTGAGGGAGGTAACAAATGCAGTCCACCTGGAAGGCAGCCATGGGCTCAAACTACCCTCTGTGCGTGTGCGCACATCCGCACATGTATGCCTGCACACGGGACCAAAAGGGAGCTGGAAAGTTAAAACTTTGATGTAACCTGGCTTTGGAGACTATACAGAGGGGGGATAGAAAAAAAAGTACTTTCATCTCAAATACATGACCCTTTTTTCAAAGTAAATAAGGTAGAAGACAATGGTTTTTTTCCCCTCATAGGCAATGCGTGTTTGAGAAAAAAGAGAGGGCATAGCTACACGTGACTCGCAATGCTCAAGTGGAGAAAATTGCTGAGTTCATTCAATAATTCCTGGAATACACGATTCTTTGATTGTGCTCAGCAGACGAGCTGGAGCGGGAGCAGCATCTGGCCACACAGTGAGGAGTTGAGGCTGAAAAGGGCCCTCAACACCTGCTGAATGCTTACGGTGCCCAGACAACCAGGTGGGCTCTGAACAGTATCCTCAGTGTCCTCGGGTTTACTCCTGCTAGTTAAGTACTGTCTTTATTCTGCAGGTGGAGAAAGTGCTCTGTAAGGGGAGCCATCTGGCCCACGGGCACACAGTTAGTAGATGCGAGGTCTCTGCTGTGAGCCCAGGTCTGGCTTCAGAGCACAAGTGCGAGTCTCCTGCCGCTGCTCGGCCTGTGCAGCGGGACCTCCAGGCAGAGCTCCCCCCATGTCCTTGGAGCTCACTCTGAACAGGAAGTCTGCTGTGCAAAGGAAAAACCCCCTTTGAAGAAAACTTGTTTGCTTGTTTCTGAAGAGTTTTACTTAAATTAGAGTGTAGATACATTGCATTAAAAACTTATTTACTGCAGCATTGGGCAGCTGCTGCTAGTAAGCAACATGGGGGCTACGTGACTGCTACGTCAGATTGGACAGTTCCCTTGTCAAAAACGTCACTCTGATGGAAAGCTGGCTTCACAGTCTGGTGTTCTTTGTTTGGATATCTCTTGGTTAGGGTGTTCTTATCTGGTCAAAAGACCAGAATAAAGACCAGGGTGGCAAGCCAAGTATTCTATCATTTCACTAACAGAAGTGCCCATCTGGTCGATCTGACGCCCCGGGATCTCTCTTTTGCTACCAAAGGCTCCCTCTAGTGGTGCAGCTGCTGTGGCTGCCTTACGGGTCCTCTCCCTCTTCCCCGCTCCTCAGAAGGCTGTTCTGGTGTCGACCTTCTTTCACCACGGGGAACTCGGAGGGAGGGAGGGAGGGAGGGAGGGCCTGGGAGCTGCTGGCTACGATAGCCTTCTTGCAGCTCTGGGTTTGACTGAAACATCATGTTATGTCTTTGTCTCAGGCTGGACACTGCCAGGTGCCTACTGCTTCACATCATTTAAATGAGAAACTTGCAGGCCAGATGGTGTGGCTCTTTTCAGATCATTGCAGGAAAGAGCTACTTGAGTCCAAGTTCTAGAGAACCCCAATCGGCTATCTTATCCAAGTGGTGGGGTTTCAAGCTTGTGACAGAAAATCTTTTCCTAACAGAAGTCTGAAAATGATATTAGGAAGAGAGACATTTCCATCTGTACTGAGAACAAAGAAAGAAGTGGTTGGGGGAAGGGGGAGGCTAAAGAGACTATCTGCAAACAGGATGGAGGTGAACAGGGTCTCAGTCAAAGCAGCATAGTACTGGACACAGGAAGAGCCATTTGAAATTCTTTCTTTCTTACTAAAACCACATAACCACAGAGCAGAAGACAACCACAATGATAATTTTTTAGGGCTCCATAAAGTTCATCTATCATAAGAAATACTGTCTTGCAATTGACATCTTACTATCCCACTCATAGCTGAGTGACTTGGGCAGAGTCAGGCAATTTTGAAATTTCTGGATTTCTCAGGGGAAAAGTGAATTGGAAAAATATTATTAGCACCAACAGTGACTCTCTGTAAGCTCAAAAAGAACAATTTTTGCCCTGGCTGGTGTGGCTCAGTGGATCGAGCGCCAGCCTGGGAACCAAAGGGTTGCTGGTTTGATTCCCAGTCAGGGCACATGCCTGGGTTGCAGGCTAGGTCCCCAGTAGGGGGCGTGTGAGAGGCAGCCACACATTGATGTTTCCTTCTCTTTTTCCCTCCCTTCTCTTCTGCCTAAAAGTAAATAAAATCTCTAAAAAAAAAACCACAACAATTTCTGAGGAGACAGAAGCCCTAAAGGTTCCTACATTTTAAGTCCCTCCATAGACACGAGTGTTGTCATGTTATCGAAGCCATCCAGAATATCAACCAAAATGTACTTGCACAGACTCCCATTGTCAAGTCTGCTCTGGCTTGGGAAAGCTCGCATGGAAAACTGCCGCTTGAGAGAATGGCCTTTTATCCTTCATGAAACTGACTTTGCATGGTGTGTTATTTTGTGCTCATTGCTATTTCTTAAATGGTGTGCCGAGAACATGCACAGGTTTTTGAACCACATAAGAAATTTGGATTTGTCTAGAGGACACAAATGAGATATAATAGAAATCAGATCCAGGCCTAAAATAAGTTTAATGCACATGGCCTCTCCTTTTCTGTTCCCTTTAGTTTGATGTCATAAAAAAATCTATATTTGGAAAGCGCTCTGAATGGAAGATGTTGTAACAAGCAAATGCTTTTGATCATTCTGCCGTGAAGATCAAAATGAAGAGGTGAAGGAAGGGGGCCTCCAGGGGACATCTTGGTCGCATGCTTCAAGGTTAAGGAGAATTATCAAGGCTTCCCTTTTCAGGCCACAAAATTTTCCTGAGACATCTGAAGCATTATTAAAGAATGCAGATGATCACCATAACATGGCCTAGTTACGGTCAAGTTACATTGAAGAGCACTAAGGAAAATGATTGGGGATAGTTCAAACTTTCACATAAAAAAATGTCTTAATTCTCACCCTCCTCCGGAAGGACAGCTGATAAAAAGACTGGAGCAAGAACATTTTCAAGAGTGAATAGCGGTGAAAAACAAAAAAGAAATAATGAGGAATTCTGGATAGTTATTTTATAGTTTTACAAGTGAAAAAGTACTTTTTACATAGTCTATTTTATGCCAGCCCTGTTGAAATGGTTTGCAATGTTCAGCAGGTAGTGTTGAGGACACAGGACTCAGATTACATGTTTTGCTGCAGTCATCTGTGAGGCTGAAGGGGAAAAAGGCACAGAAGTTGATCAAGCTGGATGTGAATCCCAGCTCTAACATTACAAGCTTCGTAATCTTGGGCAAGTGACTCGCTTCTCTGAGACTAACTTTTTCCATCTGTTGAAAGGGGCTGTAATAAGGGATTACACAAAATATGCAAAATATACTATGCCTATTCAATAATACTACATTTCTTCCCACCTTCCTGGTAAATATGCCAAGTCATCCCGATGAGATGTCTGAGCCTTAGACTTTTAGTCTAAACAATAAAAATTCATCAGCATGGAGAGTGTGCTGATGAAGGGGAGCACCCCATTCACGTGGCAAACAAAGAAACACTACTGGGATGCGTTCTTTGTCAACACATCGTTTGGTGACATTTCTTTAGCTGCAGCATTGGTGTTTTTATCATCCGAGGACTAAAAATTAATCTTTATTTTAAAAATGAGATTCTATGACTTTCTATTTCTTGGAGCTACATTTCCTGATTCTCCTGTAATACCATTCAAATGTTGGTACATTTGATGAAAAGGTCTCAAGCAGGAGGTTGCTACAAAAGATGGAACTGAACATAATACGTACTCTGTAAAGACCCAAGTTACACGGGGGCCTGAGAAGCAAGTACCCTTTTGACATTACCAGGAGTAACGATGGGTGCAGCCAAACGGCTGCTTCCGGACTGCAATCAGCAGACTGTCTTGCATTTGAAATCTGGGTTTCTGTCAAAGATGCTCATCCTGATAACAGGATGGAAACACTTCTTGAGAAATCCTCCGTATGAAATTCAAACACCAAAGGCTCTTACCACTCAGGGCAGTGGTTTTCGACCTCATCCATCTGATGGCACACCTAAACTAATTACTAAAACTCTATAGCACACCTAAAAAATTTTTTTTTCCAATCTGACTGAAAAGAAAAAGGTATAATTTTGATTCCTTCACACCAGATGACTATTGTCATATTGGCTGCTGTAATTTTTTAATTTGACAATCTAGGGGCAAGAGGTCAGTGCCCCTGACTAAAGTCAAGTACTGCATGTTTTAAAGAATTCTTGCAGCACACCTGTTGAAAATCCCTGCCCCAGGGGCCTCTGTGTCCTCTGAGCTGTCTGGCATTCCTACTTCCATTGTTCTCTCCAATGCCTTCTATTCCAAAGCTATTACAGTCAAACACTGTATCAAGAGAGCATGTTCAGAGTAAGGGAATAGTCTCCCCCAGATTACTCTAGGCAGCACCGAGCTAAACACAGTGCCAGAAATGGATACATTATACTCCACAAAATGTGTGATTAGTCAATAGAGAGAAAGAAGTCACACGCCGCCGTCTTCCACAGAAAAGGAGAACATGCTATTGTAGAAATGATGATACCATGTGAAAAGGTTAATCATAGTCTGGCAATTGCAGTGTTGGATGCAAACCTACTTTTGCTGAGGCTGCGCGTTTCCTTGATTAGGAGCCCTGTTCCCTGCTGGGACCTTCTCCAGCACCAAGACATCTTGGTCATGTTCTTTGAGTCTGACTGTGTTCGCCTCCACATCCTGCAAATACAAATCACACCACATACGGATGCTGCCATTTTCTCAGACAATGAGAAAAATTTCAAACGCTTCAGAAACTCATTTGGTGCTTGTGATGCTAATTGTTGTGTCTACAAATTAAGTCATTTTCAGAGTCAAGGGCTGGAATGGTCAGAGAAAGGAGCAGATGAGGTTTAGGCATGTGGTTTTAAAGCTCTGCTTTTAGTCCAGAGTCACAAAATCCACAGAGTAAAGAGGAGTGTGGCTGTGCTCCAAGAAACATTCGGGGAGGGTGGTTAGTGGGACATGGGGGAGCAAAGCATTTGTGCTTTATAAAAACGTGGCAAATAGCACTGAGCTTCGACAAAGTTCTTTCACTCTGATTTCCTTCTGAGGGTATTTAGTTTTCTGAAGAGTAGTAGTTTTTCTCTCTAATCAAAAAACTGTTTACTTAAAAAAAACAAAATCAGTTTGTAATGTGTTAAAAACATTTTCCAGATATTTTGAATAATTTTATAAATCACATCAATGATATGGTCCTCGTGTGATTCTCTCAAAGGATTTTTTTGCTAAATGCAAAGTCCGTATGTGTAAACTTCAAAGAGTTAAAGTTTATCTCTAAGTTTCAATGTCATATTAAATAATTAATTTAAAAAATTTATGTGCTTTTTCTCATCATTTGGCCCCCCTTTTAAAAGAGATTAGAATAGAACCAAGGCAAATTCCATGTGGCATTTTTTCTATGTTGTTCAGTGGTATGTATCTATTGGTATAGTTTTTAATTGAACTTTCTTTGCATCAAGAGAATGCTTTCCTAAGACAAACATTGCTGTCAGAAATTTTGCCACCAAAGGCAAAAATTTAAGGCTGTGTAGGGAGTGATAGGTGTCTGCACATAAGGAATGGAGAATGATGTAGTAAATGATCATTAAATAATGTCAAATGTTCCAGAAAGCACAGAAGCTGCATTTTGGACTTTCAGGTAACGTGCACAGAGATGCTGAGGGTAGGAGAGGTGGGGAACAGAGTCTGCTGTCAGCCAGCAGGGAGGGAGCAGAGCAAAGTGATGCTGGAGGGAACAGTGTCTTTGCGTGACCTCAAGCTAGGGAGGGATGGAGTAAGAGCCACCTGAGAGCCCAGGGGTGACAGGACACTGTCATCATCGCCAGCAGTCCATAATTAGTCCATAACCTGCCAAAGCAGGGCTGTTCCTCCCCAGGGTCCAGGGGCTGCACTGGATAGGGGAAGGGCCAGAGACCACCTCTTTTAAAGATCGCCCACCCTCACAAATACCTTGCCAGGCTTAGAGGAGGCCCATCTGCAGAGCCAACTTTAAATGCAATTATTTTTCGCCTACTTGCCAAAGTCTAAAATTCCTTTAGTGTGAATCAGTTTGACATTAAGCACTTGAAATAAAAATGCTTGGTTAGAGTAACCATGATTAACACTAATTCCCACTAAAATGTAATCACTCCATAAATCAAGAGAGTGTGTGATGTTAAAGAAATGTTCAGATTGGGAACAGACTAGAGGTGGAGTCTAGGAAGGTTTAGGATAGAGAAAGACATGCGTGAGGAAGGACACAAAGGTGGAAGCCTTGGGTCGCAAAGAGACATGCCTGGCTTTGACGTTTGCCAGAGTCCCACTATGCCTTCAGTTCTCAGACTGGGCCAGCCGTGAGCCCAGCTGTTCCTGGATATCCCCTGTGGGCCCCGCATGCACCAGCACACTGAACGCCCCGGGTCTGTGACCAGGCTCTTTGCTCCCTGGGCCTTCATTAATCACAGCACCACTCAGTTCACATGACACGCAGATCTTTGATCCGGCCAGAGGGAAAATGGGATACCCCTCAGCCAGTCTGCCTTGGACTTACCCTCAGAATCCGGTTGAAATCCTCCTTGTCTACTCTTAAGAAATGGCAGTTATCTTCCCGCAAGACGATAGAGGCAGCTCTGGGGGCGTCATTCACTAATGCCAGCTTGCCAAAATCATCTCCTTCATGCAGGGTACAGACCACGCCCTGAAGAGAGCAGACATTTAGATGAGGGTGATCCCTGAGATAGAGCCGATGCCCACCAGCCTCCCGCCACCAGACTCCCCTTCTCCAAACACACTGTGTATATAAATGGGCCGTATCCAGGGATGCCACAGAGGAGTTATGGAATTAAATTGTAATGTTAAATTTTTCTTTCACTGAGTAATATGGGCTATGGAATGACTTAAAGGTATACATTATAATCTATAAGGTGATGCCCCCACAAAGTTCAATACTGCTGAGTATAATAATTTAGATAATTTACAATTAGAGATGCTGTAATGACTTTCTACATTGAGTAACAATATCGTTGCAAGTTTCATTGCAGTGCTACATTGTTAATACTGAGCGCCACACAGGTAAATGGAGCATAAGGAAGATTCAAAGAGAAAAAGATACATATACCTTGCCATAAATGACTACATTCACTGATCCTTTTAGAATAATGTACCAGGAGGTGCCTTCTTCTCCCTGGTTAAACACTAGATACAAAAAGATAAAAAGACTTATCACAAGAATAGAAGCACATCAATATAAATTACAGCTTATCAGATATTCACTTTAAGTTCCCAGAACTACACGTTTATTCCAGAAGGAAAAAAGATACCGGCAAACACTAACTTATTCAGGTGGAATATTATTTCCTTTTCGACAGCACACAGAGGGGCAGAAGCACGGCTCTGCTCGCTCCTCCCTGAAAGGTCCGTTTTTACCGGCTGGGAACTCACCAGCAATCCACTTCATCACGTGACACACTTCCACCCACAACTCACCCAAACTTATTGTGCTGTAGAACATAGTTTTTAAAAGTAATCTGACCAGTAATGTGAAATCTGAAAACGTGCAGATCATTGCTACTGCTGTTTATGGATCTAGACGTCTACATATTTTTTAAACTATAACGGCTACATCTAGGATAGAGGTTCCCTGGGGGAAGGAAAGAGAAGAATGCGACAAAGGAGGAAACAACTGTAGCTATAATTTCATTCTTTACAAAACATAAAAAAATGTTGCATGTTAGTGTTTAATAAAGATTAAAAGGGTACGTGTGATAATCTCTATTATCTGTTTGAAATACATAAAGATTTCATAATAAAATGAAAACAATCAGTAAGTTTGAGTGAAAAGAATAAAAGACAAGTTGTAAATCACCAGTGGTCAACACATTTTTTTAAAAAACTAAAGTAAACATTTCAAATTTCAAGAAAGGCCTTTCTTATTACAGTAGGTATCAGTGTTAGAGACAGCACTTTTGATGACCGGAAAACATTTGAAATGTAATTTTTATAACTTTTTGCATTTATAATTTTTGCCCCCTGCTTGTTTGGCTAACATAACTTGGCCTGAAGAAAGAACAAGACTTTCCCCAGAGTGTCTCCTGAAACACTCACGGGTGTCCACGAAACACGTGTTCTGTGTCTCACCAGGTCTAGGAAATGCGAGTCAAATGGAGTGAACGTCTCTCTCTGTGGCAGACCCTCCAGGAGCCCTGGCAGGCCGACGCACGCGCTTCTCCGAGAGAGGGTAGAGAGGGTGGCGTCTCCAGACCGGAGAAGACCCCTGGCCCTACTTTTCAAGAAGGACTTTGCGGACTAGTGGGAAATGCTAGCCTGAACAAGTTTCTTCACATTTATTGATATCAAATTTCACTTTTTGCTTCCAAATATAATCACGGAACTAAGTTACAGTCTGGATTCTGGAGAGATCCTAAATATTAGTACTGTGTAAATATTTGGGTCAAAGAAATTCTTCCAGGCTTGGAGCTGATAATGGAAGTGAGAGAAGAAAAAGAAAACAGGATTGTTTATCATTCTAACTAGTGCTCCGGAGAGATGGGTGAGTTCTGCTAAAACCACCCTCTGGAGTGAGGTCACTGTGAAAAGCCCCGGCCTGAGGAGCAGCTTCATCCCAGCCTCCTTCAACGCCACCTTGAGACAGTGGGTAGGAAGCAAGCAGAGACGCGGCAATGGCTCCCACGCTGGTCCCAGAAAACCACTGTGCTGCAGAATAACAGACACTTCCTGGGAATGATCACAGGTCCCGGAAAACAAAAGTGCCACAGGACGTCTTGCCAAGTCTGACCCAGGCCCAGGAAAGGGGAGTGTCTGCAGCCAGGCCCCCATGACACATGCTGGCGAGGGGGCCAGCCTGGCCCAATGTCCGATTGCAGCTTTTACTTACAGACGGTGCCTCCTTTGGCATGAGACTCAAAAATGAGAACACCTGCTAACTCCCGCTTCACCTGGAAGAAGAAGAGAAGGAATGTGGAAAGCCCAGATTCGGGGCAGGGGGAGGGACACCTTCCCTTTCTGAACATTGCCAACTGTACCCTCTTCCCTCACAGCCATCTCTGCCTCGGCTTGCTGTTAGTGTCACCTAGAACTTCTTTCACTAGCTTTGCCGCGAGATTCTTAAAGCTCTTACAAAAGCTCTTTCATAAGCCGGTTTATATAAGACAACCGCCCTGGGGACCGCTGGAAACATGGTGTCACACATCTGCACTAGCCAATTTCACTGCCTAGCTTTTGTCTTGAAGGAGAAGGTGCGAGTGACCACAATATCCTACGGCTCTGTTGACATTAGAGGCTCTTTCCTGCATCCCACATAAGGCATCCCTGCAAATATGTTGGAAAATCCAATGAGTTCAAGTTGAATAATTAAGCTTAAATGTGTGAGCAGATGTATATTCCAAGATAGTTAAAATAACAAAAACTAAGTTCCAAATTATCGTCCCAAATTTTGGCCCTATCACCCTAAGAATCAAGTAGCCTGAGGCTTTCCCAGGCTTGAGGGAGAACTGGAGACGGTCCCCAGTCTGCCTAATTCCATCGGGACTGGGAAGTCAGAACAGGGCCCTGCTGGGGACCTGCAGTGCAGGAAGGGGAGGGGTCTTCCCTCGCCTCCTCTGCGGTGGGAGCCCACGGTGCTCACATGTGCTGGGGCTTCCCAGATGAGTCTCCCAGGCACTAGACCTCCTCCCTGCCCCCAAGGATGAAGTGACAATGACGGGGCAGTGGTGGGTGAGAGGGGAGGCTGGGCTGGACCATATCCCTGGTTACTCCACGTAGGTGAGCAAGCATCCGGACCCCCAGCAGCGCAGCGGGGAGAAATGTGAAGGCAGCTCTGTTGGGTTGAAGGCGGAGGGGTTTGGAGCCCTTCCGCTCAGGGCTCTGACAAATGCCCCACTGCTCTCTGCAGAGACCTCAACCCTCCCACACAGGGCTGAGACCACAGAGACTGCCACCACGTGATCGCTCACTGCCATAGCGAGTCGGGAATGAAATGCAGGTGTTGCTAGGGGCCTTGGTACAGAACCTGTGAACACTGAAGCAACCTTTTGTTATTATTATTGAATGATTAGCATAGAAGAGGAGCTTTACCTGGAAAGCCTGTTCCTATGTCCCTTTGGCGGGAGGAGTTGTTTCTGTCCCTACTCAAAGGCCAATCTCTGTCCATCCTTTCCTAAATATCTTAATCGTGTAGAAATTTAAAGTCAGATACAGACACCAGGCCATTTTTCACTACCGGGTACTGCTGTTGTAGCTGAAGTGAGGCTCCCCTGAACCTCCTCCTTCCTTTTTCAAAAGGGCAGCAAACCTGGGCAAAGCTGGCCACTGGGGCCAGGACAGGTCGGCGTGATTCCTCTCCTTCCTCCCTCTGGCTCTGTATTTCATAGAAAGGGCTCAGGGCCCCTTTTTAAGGCCTGGCTTTTTTGTCTAAGTGTGTAGTTTCCAAGGTTTGGAAAGATAAAGCTTATGTTCACTCCTACTCACACCACACTGCTTTGGGGTTCAAAGCATGTGGCAACTACTAAAGATGTGACAATACGCGACCCCATTACAATGACTGTTCTTGAGTATAATTTACTTAGCATGTCATGAGAAAGACTCGGGATGATTCGTGAGGTAGAATCCAGACACCCTGCCCTCCACTCCATATCCGACTCCTCCCGTCCTAACAGTGCATTTAACTCAAGGTCCCCCCGACCGCGCTCAACAAGGGACAACTTACGGTGGTAGAAAGATGGGATAAGGCTTTGATGTGAAGGAGCTCCTCATAGATAATCTCTAGGTCATCCATAGTCCTCTGGCCAGGTCTACAGAGAAAAAGGTAAAAAGGAAATAATGAGGAAAAATTCATCACTGAAGCCTGAAATAGCAAAATGAATTCAAGGGTCAATACTGTGTTCACAGATTTCTTAGGAATAATCTCTGTGCAAAGGTGTTGACAGAGGGCAAGACTATGCCATCACAACCCCTGAAGGAATTTCTGAAAGGAGTGCGTTCTCAGTGAATGAATGTGCACGGAGTCCCCCTCCCCTCCAGTCTTACAGGGAGGACCATCTCTGCTTACAGCATGTAGAGTTGGCAAATCTATCTCCCACTTTGTAGGCGATCGCTCTTAAAAATGGCTTTTCATTAGTATCTTAATCAATAACAACAAAACTTGCCTTTTAATGCAACTAGAAACGATTTAATCAACTGGATGACTGATCCAAATTCCTTGGGATCCTGTATGATATCTTGGCCTAACAGAATAATAACGCTGCCGTCACTATGCCCCAGGTTAAGTCCTTCCACCACAGGACTTAATAAGGGATGTGCAGAGACTCAACATTTTCTTTCCTATCCCTGCACAGGTGAGGGCATGAGATGGCAGAAGACAAATAGTAGCAACTTGGACTGGGAGGAAAAATAAAGAAGAGAAGTGTGTACATACATTTCCCCAACTCTGTGTCATGGATGACCACTGTCCCATGAGGTGTTCACCGGTGTGCTAGTTAACTTCCCCCTAGAATTTATTATAAAGCTACTATCCAATAGTCTGCCTTTCATAAGGTATGTGGATGTTACGGACATTTTGGCATAGGAGGACAGAGTGGGTCCCTACACATCCTTCGTGTCTATAATTGTCCTGGAATCACTGACAGCATTTAACTAGAGATCAGTGAGAAAATATAATTGGTCATAATTTAAATTTTTTAAAAAGATTTTATTTATTTATTTAGAGAGAAGGGAAAGGAGGAAGACAAAGAGGGAGAGAAACATCAATATTTGGTTACCTCTTTCACGGCCCCAAGCGGGGACCAGCCTACAACCCAGACATGGGTCCTGACTGGGAATAGAACCGGCAACCCTTTGGTTCGCAGCCTGTGCTCAATCCAGTAAGCTACAGAAGCCAGCTAATTTAGATTTTCTACTGCTCTCTGCAATATAAGAAACCCTGACTAGCATGTTATTGAAGTTTTAAAACAAATTGCTTATTAATTCTGAGAGTGCTAGGAAGTCGATCTGCACAGGCAGCATTTGTCTGCAGCTAACTTCTGCAACCAGGTATGTTACCTGTTATATCATCATCAGTCTGTTTTATGGATTTTGTCCTAAAACTTGAATAATTTATAGTATTATCATATGATCTCACTTATATGTGGAATCTAGTGAACAAAATGACAAAAAAATAGAACCAGAAGCTTGTATACATGGAACAGACTCACCGCTGTCAGGGGCGGGGGATGCAGAAGGAAGGTAAAGGGATCAGACAAAGAACGTATGTGGATAACCCACAGACACAGCCAACGGTGCAGGAAAGGCCAGAGGGTGGGGGCAGGAGTTGGGGGAAGGTAGACAAAGGTGGGGATAAATGGAGACGTCTGTAATAGTCTTAACAATACAAATAAAGTTAAAAAACTAAAAAATTAATAATTTATGGTATTACTTAATGTTACTATATACTAAATATTTAAACATTGAATTAAGGATGACATTCCAACCTTAATCACATTGTATTTTTATGAAGTGTTCCTTGGGACTTCCAGTCAAGATGGTGGCACAGGTAAACACAGCTTATCTCCTCACACAGCCACATCAAAATGACAAGTAAAATATAAAACAACTGTCACTCAGAACCATCAGAAATCAAGTTGAATGGAAGTCCAAGACCTATGGGATTAAAGAAACCAAATCTATCCAGACTGGTAGAAGGAGCAGAACATGGAATGAGCTGGTCCCACATCCGAATGTGGTGGATGAAAAGTTGGAAAGGATATCTTGGTAGCAAGGAGTCCCAGCCCCACATCAGGATGCCTGGCTCAGGGTTCCACGCCAGGAAGACGTTCCCATAACATCTCGCTGCAAAAATCAGCAGAGATTGAGTCAAGGGAAGAAACTGCTGGAGCCCCAAGCAGTTCCCCTTAAAGGACCCACACATGGACCTACTCAGATTCACTCCCGCTGAGCTCCAGCACCAGGGTCACAGCTTGAAAGGCACCAGTGGCACACAGGGAGGAACTGAAGTGTCTGGCAAGAGCTGGGGGACAGCTTCCTTCCAGACAGAAAGGTAGACAGAGGCCAATGCCCTTTTCTGAACCCTTCCCCCAGAAAGCCAGAGAGCTGGCAGTCTGGTGCCATATCTGAGACTCCATCAACCTGGCTAACACTGTTTGCCCTGCCCTGGAGATCCCCAGAGCCTCTATTCTACCCAACTTATGGGCCCACTCAGGCTGCTTTTACATATGAATGCCTGTTGGCACATGCTTCACAACTTCCTAAATCCCTCTCAGACAAGCAACAGCCAGCCTCAGTGAGCCCCCATCCCTCATACCTCTTTCTAAGTGGCCTCAGACCTGGCACTAGCAGCAGCCAGCCTTGGAGATCCACAGAGAGCTTTATCCCATCCAACTTATGGACCCACCCAAGCTGCTTTTCCATAAGAATAGCTGATCTTGGCTCCTAAATCCTATCAAACAAGCAACAGCTGGCTTCAGTGAGCCCTAGCAGCAGCCAGATTAGAGTCACAGCTTGGCTTCACCTCTGAATCTCCAAGCCCAGCACAGGTAGCGGCCATCTCAGACTGCTTTACAGCTCAGGCAGGGTGCCCTTGGACAAAACACAGGTAGAGGCTAACCATGATCTGCACCATCCAGGAAACTCCAGGGCCAACGCACACAGTGGACAGCAACAGACCACACTGGAGCACCTCCACCATGCCCTTGGGCAGATGATCCACCACGGAGGGTGGATGTTGGCGGTCAGTGATCACAGCCAGTCCTTGAAGCTGACTGGCTTGGGTAAATCCCTCCCATTGATCTGCCAACAGCAATAAAGACTCAACTACAAGAGGAGGGTGAACTCAGTCCACACAAAGTGCTCAACTCAAGTACCCAGCTTGGGTGATAGGGGAGGCTGTGCCACTGGACCTCACAGGACACCTACTACATTAGACCACACTACCAAGGCAGGGAGTCAAAGCAGCTCTATCTACTATATAGAAACAAACACAGGGAGGCTGCCAAAATGAGAAGACAATGAAACGCCCAAAGGAAAGAACAGATCAACACTCCAGAAAAAGGAGTGTTGGAGATAACATAACATAATGGAGATAAGCAATTTATCAGATGCAAGAGTTCAAAACACTGGTTATAAGGATTCTCAAGGAACTTAGTGAGGACCTCAACAGCATAAAAAAAATCCAGTCAGAAACGAAGGATTCACTAATTGAAATAAAGAATTTACAGGGAAATGACAGTAGGGTGGATGAAGCCAAGAATTAAATCAATGATTTAGAACATAAGGAAGCAAAAAACAAGCATAGTGTGAGCAGCCTGTGGGACAACTTCAAGTGTTCCAACGTCACAGGGGTACCAGAAGGAGAAGTGAAAGAACAAGAAATTGGAAATGCATTTGAAAAATTAATGAAGGAAAACTCCCCTAATTTGTTGAAAGAAATAGACATGTAAGTCTAGGAAGCACAGAGAGTCCCAAACAAGATGGATGCAAAGAGGCCCATGCCAAAACACAGCATAATTAAAATGCCAAAAGTCAAAAACAAAGAGAGAATCTTAAAAGCAGCTACCTGCAGGGGAAATCCCATAGGACTGTAGCCGATTTCTCAAAAGAAACTTTGCAGGCTAGAAGGGATTGGCAAGAAGTATTCCAAGTCATGAAAAGCAGGGACCTATAGCCAAGATTGCTCTACCCAGCAAAGATATCATTTAGAACTGAAGGGAAGATAAAGAGCTTCCCAGACAAGAAAAAACTAAAGGAGTTCGTCATCACCCAACCATTATTATATGAAATATTAAAGGGACTTACTTAAGAAAAAGAAGATCAATACTGTGAATAATAAAATGGCAATAAAAACACACCCATCAACAACCAAATCTAAAAAACAAACTAAGCAAACAAGAAGAACAGAGATAGAACCATGGATATGGAGACCATTTTGATAACTGCCAGATGGGAGGGGGTGTAGAGTTATGGGTGAAGAGGTGAGGGGATTAAGAAGTACAAATAAGTAGTTACAGAATAGCCATAGGGATGTAAAGTACAGTGTAGGAAATGGAGTAGCCAAAGAACCTATACACATGACCCATGGACATGATCAATGGTGTGGGGATTGCCTGAGGGAGTGGGGGGTGCTGGGTAGTGGGGGCAAAGGGGGCAAAATTGGAAAAACTGTAATAGCGTAATCAATAAAATGTAATTTAAAAAATGTTTCTTGGTCAAATAACTTTGGGGAAGGTTGACGTGTTGAGCCCAGCACTGGACTTTGAGTCTGCCTCAGTGCCACCCCTCACCAGCTGCGTGACATCAGAGCCCCAGTGTCACCTGTAATTTATGGCTTCCTGAGATAGACATGAGAGCTAAAGGAAGCAGTGAATGTGAAGGCACCTACATACTTATTTGTACAAGTGGGGAAAAAATACCCAGCAGAATGACTTTCAAACTCAAACCTTTGCATGAGAAGTTAAACTAACAATGTACAACATTTGGGCCAGGAAATTAGGCCTGAAATTTAGTCGGTTATAGATAAGTACTCTGAGCAACCAAAACTGAATTGCAAATATCCTAAAATAGTTAATTGGATCAAATAATTTTGTAGCCACTTATCATATGGGGTAGATGACAGATCAAGTGGGGCTAATCAGAGGGAGAAAACTCTCTGCACACCCTGCATATCACCTTCTCAAGGATGGCTTTGGTATGAACAAAAGAATATGATATCCCTCTCTTACAGCATCAGTGGAGGATATACACCCTAATTTTGACTATACCAAGACAGGTACTAAGTCCATGACCCAGGGAGATGCCAGCCAGGCTCACCTCCTGCCGAGGATCACCACTGTGCATCCATCCAGTGCTTAATGGTGCAACTCAGAAAGTATGGGACCCAAAATGCACCAAAGAAAAACCTATGGCCACAGGGTGCTGAAGGAGCCAGGCCTTCTTAGCAAGGGGCCTAATCTACCACTTGACTTAGACAGGGGATTTTGAAACGAGATCCATGGGGATTTAAAAGTCAATTGAGTCACCTCAGTCCATCAGCTACAATAGAGGCAGCTAAGGTGAAAGTCTCCAGGTAGGCATAATAGGATTATGGCTCTTCAGCCAAGGAACTGCCCTGCTGTTCCTGCTACTTGACATCAGCTGCAAATAGTATGGGCCTTCCTAGAAGCCTGGTTAAAGAGAAAACAGTCTCTGATGTCATTCTCACCTCTATAGGATGGTCTGTTAGGGAAGGAGGAGGAAAACTCAGCACATAGAAGGGTTAGAATTTAGATCTAAAATCTTAACAGATTCAAATTTAGAATTTTGGGAGCAGACCTATGAGTTTAGAAAGTGTTTTTACATAATATGAACATGAAATCCATATTGATCAACTCTTTTTTCAGGTTTAATTCTTTTAACTATAAAGTTTTTGCATATTAATTCTTACAGATTAAAAACGTGTTGCCCTTAGAATCTACACATCACATTAAAACTGATTATATATTATCCAAGAGTTAAAACTGATGAGAAAGAACTGTCAGGTCCCCAATGCAGCACATTAAAATTTTGACACAGCCGGTTCAAGGCTGCCTGTCGAGCCATTATTGGTGGTCTGAGGAGCGGCTCCAGAGTGTCTGAGAAGAAAGGCAGGGATGGCCATATTCAGGCCCTGTCTGGAACTCACTCAGTGCCCGAGGCCAAACGCCAGTGAGCCGAGACGGGGCCCTCACCCTCCTGGCCCTCTCTTCCCATTTTCCTAGACTTTTTTTCTTAGTGTCTTCTCCAACTTTCATCTATATAACGCTGAGACCTAAATCTTTATCTCCTAACAGATCTATTTCCTGAGCTCTGAGAGCAACCTGGCCATCTCTTCCCAGATAACCCACAAGCTCCACAAGTGCAGTCTGGGCAGGGGCGCCCCTTGTCCCCACAGAAGGCCCTTTAAAAGCAGATCTCGGTGCACGCTTGCAGACACATCTGTCTTCCCTCTCTTCACTTCCTCCCTCATGGCTCTGTCCTCCCCTCCACCGTGCCAGACATTTCTCCATCCCTCAGATACGCTATGCTTTTCCATATCGCCAAGACCTCTCACATGCTCCTTCTCTCTTCGCCTAGGAATTCTTTTTTGCTTTAACCCCAGCTCATCTCTCAGGTGAAACTGGTTTTCCATCCTTTATTCTTCCATAGCCTGTGGTTCTACTATTGTGGTATTCACAACATACTGTGAAGAATGATAGTTGCCTGAATACCCATAACCCTGGGCTGCTCTTCTCAAGAGAAGCAGCATCTGGTAGTGCAAAAGGCACTGCATTGGAAGCAGAAACTGGATTTGAGACCTAAGTCATCAACTTCCAAGGTGCCCAGAATGCTTTGTTTCTGCATCTGCACAATGGGAAGAATAAATAGGACAGTTGTAAAGGTCAAATGAGTTCACATACACAAAGCACTGATACGCTGCAGCCAAGATATAAACGGAGGATGAATTATGATCAGGTGGAGGTTCAATACAGTTTATCAAATGAATGAACACACTAGTTCTCCCAATTTATGCTGAATTCAGGGTCTGCCCAAGGGATCTATGGAAGCAACATCATAAACCAGTTCTTGTTTTGTGGCCTGAGAAAATGGGAGTTTATGCGCTGTTACCCTTCCTATTCAAGGTCAAGTAAGACAAGGTGGTCGTGACACAGCTCACAGTGTCATGACAAATAATTAGTGGAGGAAGGAAAAAGGATGAAAATGTTGGTCCTCCCCTCTTCCTCTAAATCCTGCTAAATGACGGAAAAGGTATATTTTCTAAAAGATACCTTTATTCACCCAGCTGTGAGGAAGTAATTACCATCTTAGACCGGCTGAAGTTACTCAGACGAACACCATCAAGATCGGGGGGCCTGGACAGCGGTGATCAGGTAAGACCACAGAGCACTTGTTGGGCTGGGGGCCCTTTTCTGGCCAGATTTTTGTTTGCCACACTGCAGGTCTGATGGGGACGACATCTGAAAACCCAAAACACCACAGAAAACAAGCAAGCACCGCCACCATGAACCACAAACCACGAAACAGCACTATCGGCTGATCGGAGAACTGTGGGACTTCTTGGATGAAAGAAAACGGAGAGGAATAAAATGTCTAAGAAATAACTGGAGGCAGCCACAAGTCAACACTGAGAGGAGAAAACCAGCACAGGAGGAAGACAGCACTGCTGATAAGACCAGGACTGGAGAGGGTCGGAGGGTTCACTGCAAGACTGCTCCACTCAGGCCCTTGCAGGGCCCGCCCCACACCGAGGACTAGGCAGAGGCGGAGTTCAGGGGCCCCCTCCCTGCTCCGCATGGAGCAGTGGGCAGTGGCGGAGTTGACCGCTGGGTTAACACTGGAGACCTGCTCTCTAAAACAAATGTCCAGCAAGGAGCCTGCATCTGAGAAAAAATCAGAACAGAGCATGTGAAAGCCTTGGCCCTCCTGCCAGACACAGAGGAGGACAAGGAGTGGCAAGATTTTTAGGAGGAAAATTACCAGGAGGGCTCCATTCCTGGAAAATTCTCCTTAGTTAGGCAACGGGTGGGAGGAAGGGGGTTCAGCCCACCTGCTCCACAGGCACCTCTCAGAAAGCAACACCTGCCAGGAAGCATGGCCACACTGCCTTCAGGGGGAGCCTGTTGGGGAGGGACCACCACACTCATCGAGAGACCCACAAGGCAGCTTATTCCACCCTCTGGTGCTCATGCATCAATAATAGCCACAATGGAGAAATAAAGACGTCCCAGGGGAACTGCCCGATGCTGTGGAGAAAGCTAGGGTAGCAGTTTGAAACAGAATAGACCAAAGCTTAAAAACAGTTTAGTCTCTGAGCCCTAAATAACATTCAAGATGAAAGGAAAAAAGAAAGAAAAAAACCAACTCTGAGGTCTATGGTGGTCAAGTAATCACAGGGCAGGCCACTGTCATTTGGCAATCCAGCCAGGTAGACGTGAACTTTTTGGTTCTGTTTACAGAAAAATTTTAATTTAGTTCGAGAAGTCAGCACTGCAAGGTGCAAAGAGACTTTAAAGAATGAGTATATTGCAGTTAGCAAAACAACAAAAGGACTCTGGAGAGGTTTGCTACCAGCAAACTCACTGTTGCCCGGGGCCTCATCATGTCATTAGGACTGAAAGTTGATGGAAGTCCCCAGGAAGAGGCCAGACCGGTGCCACCACACTGAATCCACGTATGAGCTCCTCTCCCAGCCCACGGGGACCAGAGAACTGGCCCTGCCTCTCCCCAGGCCAGCAGCTCAGAGCTGCTGTGCCATCTAGTGTCTCAGAGAAGACTCAACGCTCTTCCCGGCCGGGCCTTCCACAAAGGTTCTCCTCTTCACCTACCCCATGCCTTCAAAGAGCACCTCATAAATCTACAACGGAGCAATCCCCACACAATCACTGAACAAAGCCGCATTTTAAAAGCAGGCTTCTCCTGGCAAACAGTGGCATTAAGCACCTCTCATGCTTTGGTCTTTACAGGGGTGACAGGGAAAAAAATCAAGAAGAGATTTTTTTCCTGTAAATCAGCTCCCAGCCTGTTCAGACAGGAATGAAAGGGTCCCAAGGACTGAAGGCAATTTGGCTTTCAAGAGTCAAGGGAACACTGCGCCCGGAGCAGGAGGAGGGATCTCCCAGGCACCTTCACAGGCTGGAGAACTGAATTGACTCTCGGGCAGCTCTGAGTGGCAGCCGGTGCATGTACCTGGTCTTTACTTGTCCTTCTCCAGATGTCACAGGGAGAGATATTAGGCATCCCTGCTTCTTTACAAACCTGCATGGTGCCACACTGATGTGGATTTGTCGGATCCTGCTGTGGAAAGGCCTAGTTTCTGCGGGGGATGCATTCTGGCAGCAGCGTCTAGTTATAGACAAGATAATAAACGGGGATGGATGGAGGAGCAGTTTATACATTAAAGGATGGGAGGGCTCAGGTGATATTGGAAGCTGCTGGTAAATACAGTTTTATCAAGGAATTTATCAAGGTCAGGGAGAGAGAGAGAGAGAGCTCCTCGGTTATTGGAACGTGGATAAAATGAGGGATTCATCCAGCCACCAAGCCGCACGTTGACACGAACAGAGGTGAAACATGTGAGTGAGAAGGAAGATAACCCAGTTCCTCTGGATGCACCACCTCCTAGACCTGTTCCCCGGTGCACAGGGAAAATACAGAAAAGGCAACATTGTAAGCCTTGACATAAGCCGCAGTCAGGCTAAAAATAAAGAAAACACTTCGCTACATTTTTCTGGGGGTGGGAATGCCACACTGCTCCTCAGCCAAGCTGGCTCTACTGCTTATAAAGCCACTTCTCCAACTGGGGTCATTTTCCAGCACTGCTAAGATCTTCTTCAGAACTCACCTCTTCCCCCCTTACTGGTTAGTTTGCCGCAGTTTCCCACCCCCTGTAGACGAACCAAGAAAGTGTGTTTCCTTTCTGCACTTCCCAGGACCTTTGCTTCTTAACATTGGATCTTCAGTGTTAGAATCATTCTAGGAGCCTGGTGATTGGACATTTAAAGTGTTCTGCCCAGCCCTGGCTGGGTGGCTTGGTTAGTTGGAGCATTGCCCCCTACACCAAAAGGTTGCGGGTTCGATTCCCAGTCAGGGCACATACCTAGTTGTGGGTTCAGTCACCTATCGGGGCACGTACAGGAGGCAACTGATGGATGTTTCCTTCTCACATTAATGTTTCTCTTTCTACCTTTCTCTCTCCCTAAAATCGATACACATACCCTCGGGTGAAGATTAAAAATAATAAAATAAAAATAAAGCGTCCTGCCTGCTGTGTCTGCTGACCTCCCCGCCACGCCACCACCCCTTCACCTTATCTTAGACCAGAAAAGAGCATTTTAAGTTCATCAGGCGCAATTAGGCTTTTTTTAGTTCTGATAGCAAAGCCTGTGTACACGGGGATTCTTTCCATATTTGTACAGTTAGCAATGAATACAGTTTACAGCTGCTGTAAAGTGCAAATGGCTTATGAATATTTGTGAGGAGTGATATCGCCCCATCAGAATGGAGGGAAGGGGACAGACTTCAGGGCTTCTGAGCACTAAGTGTATTTAAGACGACATGATTTAAGATTTTTTGTTTTTAGAAAACTAAATATTCCCAACATCCTTCCAGCAAAAGTGCTTACTATGAGGACATGCTAGACGTTTAACATCAGACCATTTAAAAGGTGCAACTGTAAATATTTTCCTTTAAAACACCTAAGCAGCAAGTTGGAAAAAAATTGGATGGAATCAGCTAGTATAGCTGCTTGCTTTTGTGTATGAGGCACATACACACACACACACACACACAATTATACACACATATATGTATGCACACACTACACATACATATACGCATCACACATGCATCTATGCACATACACATTACATGCACACATACAAACACACTGTGCACACACATGTGTCTACATATGTATATGTACATGTATCTACACGTACACGTGTGTACTTCTCAAGTACACATATATACACACAGATGGAAAATGCAAACTTTTTTTGAGAAGTTAGGTGCTTACAAGAATGCATTATTGGTTTTTCCTTGTAAAAATTAATTTTTAACTAATCAGGGACAGAGGGATCATCCCTATTTCTTTGGATTTCACTGCTTGCTTAGTCAATCTACCAGAGAGGACAAAGTTGAGGCAACCTAGCAGAGAAGAAAGAATGTTAGACGTAGAAAAATGAAACCAGATTTTGGAGTAAGCAGGTGGGCTCAGTTCCTGCTTCAGCCTCATGTGCTACTGGGTGATGTTACGGAAGGTACTTGACATTTACCAAGCTCAAGTTCTTCACTTGTAAATTGTGGGGAATAGGCCTACTCAGTTCACAGACTTATTTTGAGATTCACAGAGGGGCTGTATGGGAGGTTACTATATAAAGTTTAGTGTGGTTCATTTATTAATTATTAATTTGTATTTGTAATTCTGGCTGGGGTTGAGCAAATAAATATTTTTCTACAGTAGATGGTACACTTGTACTCCATTCAGGTCTATATGATAATAATCAAATGAGATAAGATCTGTCTGTAACAATTATTTTTATATCACATTTCCCCAACATATTTCTTCCCCAGTGCTTAAAGGGCAAACCCAGGAGGCCCTTTTGAATCCCTTCAGCCCAGGACAGCTGGGTGTACAGCATAGTAACCCACACAGGCTCTAGGGTCAGACGGACCTGGACCAGATCCCAGGTCCATCACTTCTGGGATAAACACAGGCAAGTGACTTAACCTGAGCCTGTCTCCTAGTCCATAAAATGGGGATGATATAAATAACTACTGAAGAGTTCTGTTGGAAGAATTGAATTAGATCATCGTCAAACACAGTGCCTAGCACCCACGAGCTCAACAACCGTTGGCTGTGATTAAATACAATCCCCTTGTGAAGGTGAGAGAGAGTAAGTAGACATTACTGGCCTCAGTTTATAGCTTAGGAGATGTGTTGTCTGGAGTTGTTGGGCGATTTATTGGTAAACTGGGAAGACTGGAATCCAGGGCTCTTGTGCTCAGGATATCTTTCACTTTATGAGCAGACTCTTGGGTCAAATGCATTTATCTCATATGCTGTCATTAAATTTTCAAAACATAATTAATTTTAACCCATAAAACTCAGTATCTGATGTTCTGTCTTTGGTCCCAACCCCTCCAAACCATTCTTCACAGACAGCAAAGAAACCTACCTGCTGCAAAGCTGACCACACTGCACTTCCTTTTAAACTCTCCAGCAGTGCCCCAAGCGGCTAATAATATCCAAGGTACACAGAGGGTAGCAGACCCCTTCAGCCCGGCCTCGGCCTCACTCTCGGCCACATTTACTGGCACTCCCGGTCCGGGCCCTCCTCCAGTGAGCATCAGCTTATTGTTCCCTGATGGAACTTTCCTGGCATCGCCTTGCCTCCTCCCTACACCTGCTGGGAGTTCTTTCTTTGTTCCAGGAAGAAGAGCACTAAAATATTGTGTTCTGCTGCTGTTAAGGAGAAAGGGCTTGAATCAGGGGACATAGTCAACAATACTGTAACAGCTATGCATGGTGCCAGGTGGGTACTGGCAATATTGGGGGGATCACTTTATAAGGTGTCTGAATGTCTAACTGCTTTGCCTTACACCTGAAACTAATACAAAATAATGGTGAATGCAAATTGTAATTGAAACATAAAATTAAAGACATAATAAAATAAAAGAAGAAAGAGAATTAACCTAAACACCCAGCAGTGACAAGCTGAATATGCTCATGAACATGGGGACAGATTACTATGCACCTATTAAAAAATCCCAACTTTAAAGAACATTTAAGGTGAAGGGAGAATGACATGATATATTATTAAAGGTAAAGAGATAGGAATAGAAATATAACCAGAGGGATAAACACCAAAATGTTAAGAATAATTATTTCTGGGAGGTGGGATTGCAAGTGTCACTTATGGTCTTTGCCTCTTTTCAGTTTCCAAAATGTCTACAGGGAACAGATTGCCTTTAACAACCAGAAGTCATTAAAATCTTGAGGTAATTTTATAATGAACCCTAGGCTACCAATGGGAGCTAGGTCCACCTTCCCCTCTCCCAAATCTGAACCCTCTCGGCAGCACTTTAAAGGCTAGTTTTGGGGGCATGTCAACTCGAGGGATCGCGGAAATCGTTTTCACACAGGGGAGGCAGATCCAACCCCAAGAAATGGCCCACTTAACACAGTCCTTTCTTCTGGTAAATTCCACAAGCTTCCACTGGGGCACAGCAATCTTTCCTGCTGGGGGGGGGGGGGGGGGGGGGGGGCGGGGGGGACAATGGCAAAGTTTGTCCTGCTATGAAGGGAAAGATCTGCAGTGAATTTATTTCATTAAGGCTGGGTTCTTTCAGTCATGCTTCTCTTCTCCTCTCATCTGCATCTGAGAATGGACTTGACAACTCTGAACTTACTCTTGGCACACTCCAACAACAATCAAAACCCTAGGCACAGCTGACTGTAGGGTTGCTAATCTGGGTTCCGCTGAGGAAGCAAATTTTCCTGTAATTAATCAGGATTTCAAATTTCACACCCTCAAAAACAGCTTGGGTAAATAAAGACTCTATTAAAACAGGCTCTGCTAATTCAGAGAAAACACCCAGCCTCTCAAGTGCCCTCTAGAGCAAGTGTGTGGAACAGCCAACACCACCCCCGCGCCCCCCAAACACCTCCCCCACCATTTTTATGTCATCTTAAATTGTTTCCTTTCAACCTGATGCCTTATAGCATACATTAAAAAAATATTTTCAAGCCCTGGCTGGTGTAGCTCAGTGGATTGAGCACGGGCCTGAGAACCAAAAGATCGCAGTTCAATTCCCCGTCAGGGCACATGCCTGGGTTGTAGGCCAGTTCCCAGCAGGGGATGCACCAGAAGCAACCACACATTGATATTTCTCTCCTCTCCTTCCCTTCCCTTCCCTTCTAAAGATGAATAAATAAAAATTAAAAAAATATTTTCACATAAAATAAATGAACTGAAGTTTCTGAATTTCAAAGAGTCCAGAACCTGCCACAATTCTCTTATTATATATATGTGTAGTAAACAAACATATTTTATGTAATATACTTAATACATAATAATAAATGTTAAAAATTCATATTTTGTCTGCTCAGTTCTCACTGATGACCTCTTTCTGAACTACTTAAGCTTCCAGGCTACTAGGGAATTTTAGAATTGCAGACCTACCCAGAATTAGAGCTGAAAAATGGCATCTACTTCATTTCTCTCCCGCCTCTAGGCTGGTTTCTTACAGATCGTTCTACACAGTGGAGCATTATATGTATCTCACTTTACTTGGGAGAAGAGATTGGGAGACTTGTATGGCAAGAGCCTGCTTTGTCCCCCTGAAGCCTCCTTTTATCCAGCTAGCTTCAAGTTTATGCCCCCTGCTGACCTGGTCACTCTGTATCCTTTTGCCCATGGTCCCCTATCCAGAGTGTCTGCTCCACGCTAGCCAGAATGTTCCTACTGTAAGGGTCTCCACTGTATCTTTTTGCTGTAGGGTAACCTCTTGTTTGCAGGCTTGTAAACAAAGCAAAATCAAAACAATAAGCTCCAAGACCTCGTTTTAGGTTTGATGGCCCTGTCTGCCGAGCTTTTACAACAGCACCGTCAAACTGTCATTGCTCCATGGCACTTGTCCCCAGATGCCATCCAGGTCTGCACCTGTGAAGCCAGCATGGGCATTGTGAGTCACTCTGCCTGCCACCACATAAAAAGCTAATTTCACATTCAGAATGTATGTTTTTCCCCCAATACCAATAGCAACAAGAGTGTGCCAAAAAAATTCCCCTGAAGCTCTATTCTGTTTTTTAAACTACAGAACATTCTTTCATAGTTTGACAGTTAAAATGCCGCAGTTAATGTAATAAACAGAGAATTTTTCTAAGTAGCCTGTCAAAACAAGTGACACTTTTTTTTCCCCTCTAGCGAGTCTCAGATTCAGAACAATAGGAAGTACCTTTCAAAGCAACATCTTCATTATACAATCAAATTCTCAAAGTAATCTTCTCATCAAAGAATATTGTGTTATTCCTTTCCCAGTAATTATCAGAGTTCTGCAACCTCCCTGGCAGTGGTGACTGTTATAAAATGCAGCTGTGCTGAGTTAAAAAACCGGGGGATCCTGCTCTGGTCGATACAGAGCCAATGCATCTCACGCCTCCACATTTCTGAATGACTTGGCAGTTGGGGTAAAAAGTCAACATTTTTAGGACCTATGAACCCACTCTCAAGTTTCCAAGAGCGAAGTGCTCAGCTGGTCTCTTCAAGGACAGCGGTGATACTGGAAATTCTTGATCAACTAAGCTTATTTTCTTTCCACTTAAGTAAAATAAGGTAGAAACTCCAAAAGTTATCATATTTTTCAAAAAGTGTGTGTGTGTGTGTGTGTGTGTGTGTGTAGAGTTTGAAAGTCTGTCTCACTGAATAATGCCTCCTCTTTCAGTTTCTCATCTCTTGGGGGCTGGCTGTCTTTGCGATAGAAAGAAAACCCAGGAACACAGACTCAAAAGCGGAACCACCAGCCCACTTCCAATGTTTGCAATTTCATGAAATGTGGGAGGTGGGAAAATCCCAAGGGTGCCCAAAATAATTCTGGTGAAACCTGCTCTTTAACAACCAGGGATAGGCTGAAAAATTTCAATCTCTGCAATGTAATTTCCTCTGAAGAATCTTTGGGCTGCCAAGGATCATGCAATTCAACACTTCAGGGGAGAAAAATGAAGCACAGGAACAAGAATTCCATTTCTAAGGGTGACTCACGAAACCAGCTCTCAGGCCCTTGTGAGGGTAAATCAAACAATTAGCATGAAGCTTCTTAGCAGGCGCCTAGCACATAGCAGGTGCTCAATAAATGTTTGTTGCATCTGAATCTGATTTGGGAGTGCCTCTCCCATTGAATTATAAACTCCCCAAAGGCAGGAACCATTTCATTACTTTTTTAAACCTCTTTGGTATATACTCAAAAATCTTTGTAAGTAGAATGACATTTCTGCCTCCCTTGGTCAGAGTTCAAGAACCGAGGGAACATTAGCCGGGCTATAAATTCATGGGGATATGGCCCTTTCTAACTCCCACAGCAGATGAAATCCCCCTCTGCATAGTATATTCTATTGACACCCATCACATTTCCCTTTGCCGTACATGATGCGGCTGTGATAAGATGACTGCTTGCATAACTAGTTGTGTAAGGTCTGCCTCCTGCACCAGAAGAAAGCTCCAGGAAGGAAATGCAACCCTCTTGTTCAGTGCTGCAGCCTTAGCCACTAACATAGTATCTAGAACAAAATAGACGTTCAATAAACATTGGTTAAATGAATAAATAAATGAATGGAGTAAAATGAGGTATGTTTTTGCCTTTAAGAAACTCAAGCTCACAGCCATGTTCAACAGGGGCATTCTTTCCAGCACAGCTCCTCCTTTCCCAGGGCTCTGGTGTTCAGATGTGTTTAGCATCCTTTGATTCCAGTTACTGGCCAATGAACGCCAGCAGTGGGGCCCCTCACGTACTGAGACAACCAAACATCCCCCCGTATTTCCAAACGCCCCAAGGGGGCTGTCCCATCTCGGATTCAGAACCCCTGCATGGTGCTGGCTTTAATGAAAGTGGCATCAGAAACAGCAAGAAGGGGGTGGATCCAGGAAATGACGAAGAAGTGAAGACGATGGGTGATGGGGCGTGGAGGAGAGAGCAGAAGCAGTCTGGTGGGAAAGAAAGGCACGGCTTACAAAGGTGGTGTTGGGTTCTCCAGGCCCTGGGGACTCTCTCATGTCCCCTCAGCCACTGCCCCTGTGATCTTTCAGGGCGGACAGAGCACACCTTGCTTGGGAAGGTTTCTTGGATGCTACTTATGATTATGTCTGTGAAACTCTAGCTTTCTGTTTGATATTTGAGATTTTTCTAATAAAATTTTTGTTTGAAGAAACAAAAATGTGAAGCAGAAAACCAAATTTTGTTTGTTTGCAGCTAAAGGAGAGGAAAACCAATAGACCCAGAGTCAAGGGGGCGAGGTCTTTAAACATATGGCAGGGGACATTAAGACCCAAGAGAAAGTCTTGACAAAGGGGACATGGTGTGATAAAAAGTGAAGTATGTTGAAAAGCCTTGTGCAGCACTGAGTAAGGACAAGTCAAAGGGGAAGTTTCCTGGGGAAAGGAAAGAAAGGCGAGCTGAAAGGCTGTTGTGAGTTGGTGTGAGGGGCGGACATTGAGGTAGCTGGTCTGAGGGACATCTCGCTTTTGGAAAGTGACCAGTGGACACAGAAGACGTGTGTGAGAGCTGCTAATAAAGGGAGGTCCGCCAAGCCAGTGACTCAGCGCTGACATCCACAGCTGGCTGGCACTGGCTGCAGGGTGGAGAATGGTTTCGTTTCCAGCAGGAAAACATAAGCCTGTGCATGGTGCTTTTGGAACCAAGTGCCAAGCTGTCCCTCATCAAAGAGGTTTCCCTGAAGGGACCGTGGTGTGTGCTTCTATGTGTTCCCCCTAGCAATTCAGAGGGCTCCATGAAAAAAAGAGGGGCTCATTCCTGCTTTCTGAATTGATCTGATTAAACAGCTGAAGTTCTCAGCTTCGGCTGCTCCAGGAGGGTAGGCGGGCTTTGGCTGAGAGAGAAGGGAGAGGGTGTCTCCCTGGCCGAACGGAGGCCCCAAAGCCTAAACAGAGCAGTGTGGTTTTCTTTAGCATGTGTCTTTAAGGAAAAGAGCAGACGGCCCAGAACAGGGTGAAAGGATGTGCTGAATGAGTGAATGAATGAATGAGTGCAAGCACAGGCCTGAGGCCCGCAGTTCTGACAGCCTCTGCCTGATTACATTGGGAAGAAAGGGGCCGTGATGGTCTGGCATAGAAACAGCGCGGTTTGTTGTCATTGGCCAAAAGTCGCTTAACGCATGCACTCAGTTTTCATCCTGAGCCGACCACTAAAAAAAATCACTATATTTTTAATGTGTGCAAAAGGGAAATAAAATTATCTGGTTCAAAAACAAAAGAGGAAAGAGACAAACACTGCTGTTTCACCCTTCAGAGTTTCTATTTTGGCCCTGGGTGAGGCCAGAGCTTTTGAAAATCAGCCCATGCTCCCCAGGGGTACGCCTGCCCACTGGGTGTCCCTGGCGACGTGCAGCAGGTGGGCGCCGTGCTCTCACTCACGGTTTGCGGAGGATCATCCTCATGTGGGCATCAGGGCCCATCTGTGACAGCAGCAGCATGGTGTCCTGGAACTCCTCATCACACTCCTTCTTCTCCTCCTCAGTGGGCAAAGGAGCGTCCTCGTGCTCATCATCCAGAAATCGATAAAATAAATATTTGTCCTGGAAATGATGCTCTTGGTCCACTGTGGGAAACATGGAGGCCAGTGTCAGTTGGTGCACCTCTGCCTCCCGGACCCGGTTACCAGAAACAAATGGATGATGCCGGGCAAGACAGCCAACTGGTAGCAAAACAGTGAGACTCCTCAGCCTTCTCTCTCCGCCTGCCTAGGGCAGTGCAGCTGCGAGACGTGGCCTCCCAGCTGCAGCCGGCACCTCACAGCTCCCTCTGACCCGCCTGTCTCCTGGACCACCCTAGGACTCTTGCAGGACAAACTGCCAACTCGTCTGAGATGAGCAAAAATTACCCTGATGACATTTTCTGGCATGTGGTACATCTTCCCCAAAAGGGAAAATAACCAACTTCTAGATCATGCTCTAACTTGAAAGCACAGACTTAAAAAAAATTTACTTTGTTGGGATAAGAATTCATGTTTTTCTTATTATGTATACTGTTCATAAACATATTTGTCTATACTTTAAAAAATTAGAGTACAATTGTTTGAACAAAGCTGACTAGACCAAGCTTTTAGGTCAGGTACCCCTAACCTACCCCTAGGAAGATTTAATAGTATTTCCCATCCAGTTCTGATTTTTTAAAGTTTTTTCCCTTGTTTCCTCTAAAGAAAAAGATTGAGATGTGGAAGGACTAAGTCCGGGAACTTAGCTCAGAATCCCTTATCTATATGTCTCAAAGCTTTGAAGCCCCCTTTCAGGTCAGAGCATCACCACTGATAAAAGAGAAAGAGAAGGTGAAAATGTGATCCCAGAACAGCAGCCTCTGGGCAGCGTGTTGGAAATGCATTCGCAGGACCTGTCCCGAATCTGCTGCATCAGAATCTGCACTTTAGCAAGAGTCCCGGGTAGCTGGTATGTGCATTAAAGTCTGAGAAACACTGGCAAAGCCATCTGTAGGTTCCCAGGTGCTGGTGAATTAAGTGAAAGATTTTAAAAGTTGGGCCATTTGGAAAAGTGGTCTTCACACAAATGGCGCACACTGTTCCGCCACAGTCACACCCCAGGTCCACATAGCTACTCTGTGGAGATCAGGGGCTGCCACTGCGGAGCACATTCCTGATTTTAAATGCGGTCCTCCTGTGGGTGTGCAAATGGGCCCCCCACACAACACCATGGTTAACGGGCAGCTTCAGGATTCATTACTTTCTTCCTAGTCATTGGCCCAGCCACCCGTCTCACTGCTCTTCATTCTGCCCCTGCATCAGGATTGCTGTGCGGTGCTCAGAGTATAATCACGCTATCAATGAACCATGAATGCAAACTAATAAACATAATTGGAACTGATGCACTCGGGTTGCAATTTCATTTTCCTTTATATAGTCTCCCAGGTTAGGAAGGTACCGCGGTGGAACGCGGCAATCAATAGTACCCACTTGCTCGCTGCATTTGTATTGCTAAATGAAGATGCTGAGCTTGGAGGCTCCCTGAGGGGGTCATAATTCTTTCTTGCCCATTTGGGAGTTCAGCAACAATTTACCCAGGGACATGCATTTAGCATTTCTCGAGGGTTTTCCAGGGACTGTGGCTCGTCTTACCATGGTTGAGGACACCGTCTTCCACCAGAACTTGCCACATGCCAACAGCTTGAGTTCGGGAGTGAACGCACGGAGTCTGCTGCAGCATCCAGTCCACCAGCTCAGTCCCCACACAGCATTGTCTAGGGGGAGGTGGGACCCAAAAAATGGGAGATCAGCCCCTCATAGATGAAGATGTGTCTTTTGAGAGGAGACCCTGTAAAGAGCTTAGTGCTCTTCCGCCACATGGTGCAAGCAAAGCACCACATGGTGTGGTTTCAGGTTCTCAAACTGGTGTACAAACCGATGAAACCACTCTGCTCAGGAGAGAACCTTCTAAGCAGGGCTAGCTAAACACAAGAGCATTACCGGTTGTGGCACCAGGGGAGACCAAAGGGCTGCTAGACAGGAAGCATTATTTGGCAAGCTAAACAGTGTGGGGCCAGAAACTCTTTCATCTTGCACCTGTCTCAGAAAATCTCAGTGTAAAATGAAGAAAAGCAAACTCTAACTTCCTTCACCAGAGCCTTGTGAGGAATGAGTTAATGTTTGTGAGGCACTTGGAGGTGCTCCATGAAGGGGGCTGTGTAAGTGCAAAATTATATAGCACTTTATATTTTCAAGTAATACTACTGATCTTCCTCAGAGGGGTGTTGGGAGAAACAAGCAATTAGCGATGCAAATCTCTCAGAAATAAGTTCCATGTAATGAGTATCAGCACTTCCACAGAGCCTGTCATCTGAAGAGCTCCAAACATTTCCTATAGTCACACGTTTGTCCCTAAGGTGCCCCTCTGCAGTAGGTGGCTCAGGGTGGGCAAACTACATGTATCAGCTAGGAAACATATAATCACACACACACACACACGCAACATTAAATAAAGCCTTCAGTGGGGTGACAAAGAAGGGCAGGGGTCTGCGGCATCATTCCGCAAGGGAGAAAACGGAATCTTTTTAAGTCCTAGGGAAGAATCCCAAAGGACAATGGGACAGATAAGGAGTCACAGAGCAGCTGGGTCTGAGTCACCGGTGGCCTCCCTCCCCTGCTAAAGATGTAACCAGCTCTGGGGCCCGGGCTGAGCCTGGGTCAAGACCAGGGAGCGACTCTGCAGTTTCAACTGGAGGAGATTCCTGGTACCACTGGCACTTTAGAAAGAGGCTTAACCTGGGAGGACCGGGTCTGCGACTTCTTAACTATATGACTTTGGCTATATTGTTTCAACTCTCTGGTTCTCGGTTGCTCATCTGTAAAAGAAAGGTAGAGGAAAAGACGGCCTCTGAGGCTGTTCCCAGTTCTAGTGTTCTAGGAACTGAAATTTATCAGAGCTTCTTGGATGTCTCGATTCAGGGCTGACCTTAAAATGTTTCACAAGGAGGATGTCCTGAGAAGGCCATTAGAAGTCCAGGGCTGCACTGATTACAGTCTACACCCACACACTGGGGCTGCGGTGGGCAAGGAGGCACCCGGTTACTCTTCATTCTGAGCCAAACACACAATCTTTCAAAATATTCCTCTTCTAATTTGAGAATTTATCAATGGACTAAGTCTTAAAGAAGTACCAAAAAACCAACCTCATGTGGTCTTTCACTTAATGACACCCTTTACTAACAAGAGCACATGGAATGAAGATGATCCCGGCTCACGTGGGCCCTGGTGCAGGGCACGAGAATCCGGCAGTGAGAGCACAGGACGAAGGCACCGAGCTGTGTCACACGATCCCTGGGTTTCCTCTCTGTTAACGATCCCTGGCCACTTTAGAAGTGACCGTGGATCACTAGCAGAGTCATCACTAGGGAAGATACCGCATCTGGGGAGACTTTTACCCCTTAATACTGCAGCAATGATATAATGGGGTGAGGAGCAGGAGGGAGGGTGAGGATGGAACTGGCAACAGGATCTGGAACAAGGAGCTCACACTGTGTTGCAGAAAAAGAAAAGCACGCCTTTGGCTTCCAGCTGAGTCCGTGGGTCGTCACCGACAGACCGTTAATTTGTGCCATAGGGTGTGGAAGAGACATTAGGCCTATATGTCAGGGGTGTAAAATCTTAGCACTGTGGGGCAGGGAAGTGATTATGGTTTCTGATGTCTAGTTTCCATGATTTGTCACCAAAGATGACATATTTTAATGAAATTTCCCTAACGCAAGTCAACACTTGGGAAAGCAGAACCAAACTTTAAAATGAAAAAGGTCCTTTAGCCATACGAGATCTTGAAACTCACTTAATGAGTTAAAGAGGTTAAACTCTGTTCTTGTTAACCTCAACCTCCCTTAAAATTGTAGCAGTGTGTGGGGCCATGGGCTCTCAAAAGCATGAGCTTCCAGGGCTGGAGGTGAGGACGGCCTGTCTACAGAGATGAGATATTTACTGAGAAGAATGTGCTGCTGATAAGACTGAAGTGTTTCTCCAATCCCATTTCCCTTCAAAAATCCTATCAGGAAGAGGCCAGTGCAACAAGTAAGCTACCCATTTTGGTACTGCAAACACTTTGGGATCCAAAGAAGAATAGAAATGAACAACAACAAAATAAACAAAGACTCATAGAGCACAGACTGAGGGTTGCCAGAGGGGTGGGGGTTCGGGGGACAGGGTGGAAGAGGTGAAAGGACTGAGAAATACAGATTGCTAGTTACAAAATAGTCACAGGAGTATAAAGCACAGCATAGGAAATACTGTCGGTAATGGTGTAATAACCATGTATGGTTCCGGGGGGGTGCTGGGAATATCAGGGGGAGCACTGTAAAACACACACTTGCCTAATCATTGTGCTGCGCACCTGAAACTAATATAAAATAATATCGAATATGAACTGTGATTGAAAATAATAATTAAATAATTAAACGGTCATGACAAATGCAAGCAGAAGAACGTTAGTTTGTGTGAAGTGTGGAAAAGGTGATTGGATAGGAAGAATTTGCAATGCTTTTCCATGTCTGTCCTTGGTGGCAAAGCCAATCTTGAGGCACATATGCTTGAAGGTTTTCGATCGGGTTAACCAGGTATAATTTTACAGGTTCTATCAGAGTTGATAGCACTAGAGAGACATGTACCCTTTGTGCTGACTTAAAATGTGTATTATAGCTTTTCAGTGTCTTATGAACTTGATTCACGTGGGTCAGATGGGTTTTGACTCGTGCCGAGTCTGATGCGTCCTGAGGTCACGTCTAGGCTGAACGGGACGGCGGGTCTGCCCCACGGCCAGAAGAGGCCTGCTCGTCTGAGCGTGTGCACAGGGAGAGAGCGTGAGGCTCGTGTGCCGCGCACACAGGCCACTCCAGCTCCTAAACCCTCACGGAACTGATCAAACCAAGAGGCAGAGATCGGACATAAGTTCTTATTTGACTCTGCAGGGCTCAGTCATCCCAGAAGGATCAGGCAGCTCCAGTCTTTGTTTTTTTAACTCCAGTGACAGCTATAACGACTTCTTAACTCCATTCGACTATAGCGGAGACAGTGCTGTACGTCTCACCGTATACATAATAGAATAAAATCTGTGTTTATTTTCCGAGTGAAGTCTGTCAGGGACATTATTTTAGATCCTGTACCCTTAGGGCTTGGAACACCACAGTGCCTGGTGGCCAGTAGGTGCTTAACACCTTTGTGGCAGGTAGGATGACGGACTGAATGAAAAGATCCCTGGACCAACCCTGGTTTAAATCTCGGCTCTGCCACTCACGAGATCGATGACTTGGACAAGAAAATCTATTTAATCTCTCTGAACCTCAGTTTTATCATTTGAAAAATGGTCATCCATCTACCTAGCAGGTTATTGTGAAAATAAAATGAGGGAATGTATAGACAGTGACCTGGTACAGGGCTTCAAGCATAAATAAATGCTCAGTACATATTAGTTGAATCTCATCTAAAAACAGTTTTCTAGATAAAAAACACCTGTCAACAGAAATACAAAAATTTTCCTCTCTTTGTTCATCACAATTAAATCAATGGTCAAGCAAATCAGTTTAGGAGTACCTGCTGGGAATATTAAGGACAATTAAAGTTATGCAGGATCCAAGATGAGCTTAGATCTGCCAGAACCAGGAGGATTATAAAACATGCTGCCCATGGGTGAAAATGGGGAAATGCAAGTTCGTGTCAATTTCCCTAAACATGAACCTGAGGGGCCCACAGACTTCAGAATTACTGCACATACCTGTATGTCTTCAGGTGATATTTTCTATCTCTTATCATGTGAGGTGCTCGAGAGAGAATGGCATTTCGTAAAATTTTTCCAGCCCTGAGGATCTTCTCTGAAGGGACCTGGATTTTAATCAGGAACAAGGAGGGGAAGAGAAAGAAAGAGAGTTTAAGAGGCAAAATAAACCAGGTGGGTCCTTAAACCACTTTCTAATCTGACTCTGGCTTGAAAGATGCAACTCATTCACACATTCACATTTTTCACATGTGTAACTGTCTCGTGTTGAGAACCAAGGCCCACTGCGTATTTATCGTCTCTGGAGAGCCTGCCTGAGGCTGCCTGGTGTGGGGCTCTGCCATGGGGACCACCTCCGGTGGTTACTGATGGCTCATCAACCCACTGACATCCCATTACCTTGGTAATGGTGTGAGCAGGACGAAGAGGAACGTGAGGTTCAATGAGAGGTGTCTGAAAAATAAAACGTTACAGCAAAAAGAAATTAAACAAAAAGTTCACTAAAGAAAATTATGGGTCAGGGGATAGTAAGAAACATTCATTTTTATAAAACTTAAAATAGAATTAAAAAAAAAAACCAAGAGATAAAATCCGCCTGCAGAACTTGAATGCATAGGCATTCAAAGGGCAAAGTTAGACCATTCGATTTGCCAAAATTTAAATATAAATTTTTAAAGATGAAATAAACAGATAGGAATGATGAAATGTTTGTAGGCTTAATGAGAAGGGAACTGATATCTACTGAAAGCATCAGAGCAAAAAAAGCAAAGTAAGATAAACATGAGTAGACAGTAAAATGACCTATCTCAGGGGCTAAGGCCAAAGTATTGATTTAGGATCGAAATGAGTGACTCCATCCTCCATCATGTAGTAAAAATTCTTTTTTTGGCAGTCTATATGTTTAGAAAGAAATCGTAACTTTTAAACAATACTTGGCGGTTGCACATGTTCAAGTTCCTGGAACGCACGGGCAGCTCCTGTGCCCTCCCCTTCCCCTGCGCGGCAGGGCACACCTTCCTGGGCTCCATGACTGCCAGCATGGCTCTGGGATCTGGATCAAGCCCCAGTCCTTAGCCACATCCTTCAGTGAAGGCACTGAACTGAAACCCCAGGGCAACAGCTACGCAGTTGAGTGCCCCAGTCCTACTGAAATCCCTTCTATTTCTCTGAAATATTTGGTAATGGCATTTCCAAAAGGAGGAGAAAGATAGATTGGGTCAAAGGTAGTAGTAGAACCATCAATACTATACTCTTTATGCCACTTCCAGAAGGAAAGACAAGATGGTAGGGTTATTTATGGGGTTGCAGTGGGCAGAATAACGGTCCCCCAAAACATGTTATGTCCTCATCCCCAGGGCCTGTGAATATATTAGATTCCATGGCAAAAGGGACACTCTAGATTTGATTAAATTAAGGATCAAAGTGGGAGATTATCCCGATGCTTCCAGATGGGTCCAATGTAATCACATGGGGCCTTAAAAGGTGGAGGAGGAAGGCAGAAGAGCCGGGACCACAGAGGTAGCAGCATGAGCAGGACTCAGCCCAGTGTTGCTGGCTCTGATGAAGAAGATGCCAAGAGCCAGGGGACGAGGACAACCTCCAGAAGACGGAAAAGGTGAAACAAGGCATGGATCCCCGCAGCGCCCCCCAAAAGGAACTGACCCGCTGACAACTTCACTTTGGCTCAGTGAGACAGACCCACCTTAGACTTCTAAACTACAGCCCTGGAAGGTCTTTCATTTGTGTTGTTTTAAGCCAGTCGCAGCAACTTGTTAGAGCAGTCATAGAAAACTAATACAGATGTTATTACACCTTATACTAAAACCCCTGCATATTGCAAATGGAAGCCATTAAATACGTTGGTAGGTATTCACTCTAATCCTAATTTTATATAGGACTATATAAATATAATCAGTGGGAGAAATAAAAGTCAATACTAATTTTAAACACTTTACCTAATACAAACAGATATGTATGAATACATACCTATCTTTTTATCAATGACAAATTTCAGGTGGGTCGATTCTTTTAAAATTATAATAGCATTAAGGAAAAAGTGAAAAGACTACTAAGTGTTAAGACAAGCACAGGTGGGCACATTTACTTAGCAGGCCTGACATCTCACTGAACTTACTGACACATTTTCATCACCTCGCTGACATCTAGTAAACTTTCTTTTCCCCTCGAAATCGCTACAGCATCGGTGTCGGGCAGTATTATGGTATTTCAGTAGTACTCTGTTTACAACCAGTACCGGCCAACAAATGCCAGTCCGGTCTCATTTAACAGTAGCTTTACACGGAGACCAACTCCCTGAAATAACTTGTACTCCCTTATGACAGACCTCACAGTGGGAGAGGGACCGTGAGCTTCAGGAGTCCCTGTGCTTGTTCCACCTCCTCAAAGAAGATGGAGAGAACTCTGCAGGGCTAAGTCTCCTGGAAAAAAATATTGGACCGTGCCAGGCCAGCACACCCCAGGGCTCTGGAAATGTGTGCAGTTAAGACACGCTGGTGGTGTCTGAGTTGTGAGTTCTCAGTACTCCTGCCTCCTGACTCTTCACGTTTCACAGGGTGGTATATGCGTCCGGGACTACGTCTGGTTACACACCCAGACTGTAGAGGCCTTTGGTTATTCTTGGAACTAGCAGTAGAAGCCCATTCCTTTTTCCTGTCTTGGAAGAAAGAGGTGCAGGTATACATGGTCTAGAGTAGATGGATGTGGCATTAACTTCTAAGGTGATCTTTTCCTTCCTATGAAAAAAGGCTACTTTCTTTTGCATTAGTCTTTAAGACTGGCTGAGGAGGAGGTCAAGGAGCCCAGGCTTGAGGATTACTGAGGAATGCTTATTCTTCAGTTGGTACAATGAAACGTTATTAGAAATCACATCTTTTTGTTTGTTTCTACAGAAATGGCTATATTTTAACAAAATGCTAACCAGAGGTACCTAGGTTAATTTATGTTGTTGGACAGCTCTCTTTTTGGTCCCTTGGAAGCCTGAAGGGGAAGTATTATGGAAGCAGGGAGAAGCACCAGACTTCAACCAGCATCGCCCCTTCGATTCACAGCTGGGAAGGGGGTAAAATGCACACGAGGTTGTCTTTCTGCCAGGTAACCCTAGTGCCAGTCCCAGGAGCTGGCGGCAATTTAATCTGTCAAAAGGCAGCATTCTTAGAACCCTCCTGGCTCAATGATTTTAGGTTTGAGGGCAACACAATGAACCGATGCTTTGAGAAGGCTCGGGCCCTTTATTTGAATAAAACCCCAAGGAACACATGCAGGGTGAAAGCAGGGAGAGTTTTATTTGGGGGGAATAAAAATTATTTGTCTTTGAACTCTACTCAGTTAGGCAAGCTCCTGTGTTCCGAGAACCATGCTGGTGCCCAGAGCAGCCACGCTGTGCATTTGTGACAGGTGGGCCCGGTCCCTGGGACGGCCGCCTGCTAACACCGGTTCAGGAACGCCCCCAGCATGAGTGGGACTTGATTGCTCTTGTATCGGCTCATTCATTTCCTTTTTGGTTTGCCCTGGCTTTCAAAGAAAGTTCTTTAGAGAATTTCACCTTTGCTGTGCTTTAGGGAATGAGAAAAAGCATTTCATTTCATAAATGATTAGGTTCAACGGGAGTAGGTTTAACATTAGGTTAAAATGATTCGGGAGAGCAGCCCGGTGACAGGCCTGAGGATGGAGACAAGGACGGACAGCTGCCCTGAAGGTGAGAACGAGCCTCTCCTGTCACGGGCCCTTTACATGTGGTGCCTGCCCATGTACACTTATACATGACATCTCCTTATCTCATTATTAGTCTCAGTTCTCTACTGAGAAAGCGAAGGGCAGAGACACACAGGGACTGGCTTCCCATGAGTGACTGGTCCAGCCGGGAGGGGGTGGAGTCCTGCATCTGTGCTGCGGGGACTGCAACCCACCTGGGTTGTCTTCTAGAGACAACTGTGCTCACCCTCTGGAAGAATCTGCGTTCTGTTTGACTCAAGTGCATTGAAAAAAAAAAGCATTTAAGCCCTTCGAGGCCACCAGATATCAGACTTGATCTTAAAAATTTCCAGCAAAGAGTACAATGACTTACTGAGATGGCAGCACCATGCATCGTGCTCGGTCTGACTTAATAATTTTGTCATTGAATAAATCCGATGTGTAACATTGGATGAGTTTAAGGTATACAGCAGTGTTCCTCTGACACATTTATATGTGTGATAAGATTGTTGATATAGTGATATTTATCATCTTACATACCTATACACAATGTTACCGTCTACATTCATTGTGCTGTGCGTTATACCTCTACGGCTTAGGCACTACTTGTTACAAGTCTGAAATACCATCCCTCCTAGACCCCTGCCCCACTCCCAACAGTTTCCATTTTACTCTGTTTTTATCAGGTTAACTTTTTTAGGTTCCACATATAAGTGATATCACGCAGTATCTGTCTTTCTTTGTGTGGCTGTATCCCACTTAGTATAATGTGCTCAAGGTTCATCTATGTTGTGACAAATGGCAGAACATCCTCCTTTTTCATGGCTGAATAATATTCCACCGTGTATATGTACCACATCTCTTTCACTCCCATGTTTATCTCAGCATTATTCACAATAGTTAAGATATGCAAACAACCCAAATGCCCGCCAATGGATGAAAAGATAATTTAACTTTTTAAAAGCATATTTGTGACCATGAAACATTTGTCACTGAGGAACTGCTCTACCAGGGCTAAGAAAATATGCCAGGGACACGGGTAGAGGTCAAAGTCTGAGCAAGAAAGTGGATACCACTCAGTATTTCCCATAGAGGAAATTTAATGCCCAAACTGGCTTTGTCGGTAGTGGAAGAGCTAAGCCAAACAGGTGACTGGGAGGTCACTGGATGTTGGCAAAGCAGGAATCCTCCAGCAGAGGAATAGGAGAGGGGGGCACGACCAGAGCGGAGCCCCGTGTCCTGACGGAGGTTGGAACCCAACCCGAGAGCCTGCGGGTCCAAGAGGAGTGGCGACCATCGGAGGTGCTGCCCTCTTCCTCCCTCCCTCTGC
Organism: Artibeus jamaicensis; assembly: GCF_021234435.1. Taxonomy (NCBI): domain Eukaryota; kingdom Metazoa; phylum Chordata; class Mammalia; order Chiroptera; family Phyllostomidae; genus Artibeus; species Artibeus jamaicensis. The sequence continues at coordinate 10,729,645 of NW_026521814.1, read as the reverse complement.
GGAGAGGGAGGGGACTACACCCTTTTCCCTCCAGTCGGAAGCCAGAGAAATAAGGAAGAGAATTTCATTTTATATGTGATTAGGTTAGAAGTAGCCTGATAATAGCAGCAAGACAATCAAGGCAAGAAAACTAGCCTTAAGAGCAAAACCCAGGACAAAGGAGTCTGGGAAACACTCTGCAGAGGCCGGCCTCCCTCGAAACGCACGGCAGAGCACCAGAGAGGCAAGGACTGCTCCGAGGACAAACAGGGCCAGGACTGGCCCGGCAGGGTGGCCGCAGTGGCCACAGAGTGGGGGCTGGCTGTGGCATCTCTCTCCCGGCCCTCTCACCTTCTCACAGTGCCATGTTGCCCGGGCACTCTCTGTGTTGGGCTGCAGACAAGAAAGGTGGACGGTGGACGAGCCCAGAGTGGGCCTCCCTAAGGCTTCCTTGGTTTGTTTCCCAGGGTGGCCCTGTATTTTGACCTATAGCCAGAAAACACATATTACAAATGGGCGCTAAGGAATGGAATGGACCCACTGAGGGTCCATTACAAAAGGAATGGACCCTTCTCCAATTAAATTTCATACATTTCCACACATCAATCATGTGCTGAGAATAAGAATTCTCCCTTCTCACCTAGGCATGAATGAACCCAAATCAGGCTATGAAAATACGATCCTAAAGAACTGGGCAGAGAGAACAGATAAAGGCAGAGGTATTCAGCACTCTCTCGCTTTCCTTGGCTTTCTCCACCACAGACTTCCCTCAGGACTGACCGTAATTGATTTTTGTTTGTTTCTAGAGAGCAGATGCATTCTACTGCGTTTTATTATGTTTCTATTACTACTGAAAAGGAGAAACAGTAAGGGAAAACATTTCTTTTGGCACCAGAGCCAATTCAGAAATACTAATCAGGTGATGAAAAATATGAGTTTAGCCTCCCTTACGAGCCCCACGACAACTCCCCGGCAGATCACAGTGAGGTATAAGGCACTGTAATAGGCTTCGTGAAAAACCGCATTCAGGCCCTTTGGAAAGCAGCTAATTCTTTCCACTCCAGTACTTACTTGCTCACAGAGAAGCCTTGTGCAAGGCACATTTTACACCAACCGATAAGAATGAGAAGGTAGATCGGGACACAAAGCTCGGCACAGAATTCTGGGAACCCAGTGCGATACAAAGTCACAGAAGTCCGTACCCAGTTTAATTCAAGTATTTAATGAAGGCCTATGGTGTGCAGAGCCACGTGTGAGGCTGAAGTAGAAGATGCTGATAAAGGACCTGGACTACGAGAGCTTTTGATCTCGCAGGGAAAACAAATCGTCTGTGAGCTAAACAATCAGTGAGACAATCTGCATCAAAATAAAAGCAACAATGTTCTAGATTTCACACTGTCTCTCTCTCATTTCAGGTGAGAAAAATCTCTAGAAAGGGGGGAAAATAATACTCATTTTTTTAGTGAAAAAGATAAACTTTTAGGAGTTACATTTCCTTATTTTGGCATTTTGGAATGATACAACTAAGACTATAATAATTATCATCAAAGTCGTCAACCTTGGGTTGACTAGATAAAATTAAAGTAACAACTCAGTCAGGCTCATGGGCAGATTTCACCACTCTGAAATAACTACGTATGTTTTTCCATTTGTTAAATGGAAAAATCATCTCTAGACCTCTTCGGCTTCTATCTGTAGGATTTTTAATTTTTTAAGTCTTTCCTAGTTCAAAATTGGCTTACAGATTTCTAGTTTCAGCTCCATGTATAGAGGTTACAAGTAGTTACTCTGATCCTTACAACAAGAAAAGTGGAACAGAGTGAAAATAACAACTTCTCTGGGTCCCATCGGAGGTGTGAGGTGGCAGAGGACCTGCCGGGCCCCCTGAGGGGGGGCGAGACGGGAATCCAGAGGGCCCACAGCGGAGGTTTGGCCACCTGGAACAGAAGCCACAAACTGGTGGAAATGTTTAAACAGTGTTAAATTTATTACACGAGCAGGCCATTGGACTGAGGTGGCTCTGATGCCCTGGCAGCTTGTGTAGGCAAGCCAAAAATCTAAGCCTGCACATGCCTCAAGGGCATGAAATTGAAACCTAAAGGCAACCGATCTCAAACAGCCCACCAGGCTAGAAGCTATAGCCAGTTAATTTCCTTGCTTTGCTTCCACCTTTTCTCTATACAAGAGTCTCCCTGAGCTCCTGTCAGTACAGCACTTCTTACCACTTCCCAGTGAGGGCTGCCAAATTCGAATCAACTTTTGCTCAACTAAACAAAAAATGTTTCGTATGCCTCCGTTTGTCTTTTAACAATGGTAATTTTGCTGCATTGCCACGGAGACTGAATGTAGAGTCGCTTGAGAGTGAGAAACTCCTGGGGGGTGGTCTTAGGTGGATCCCCTTGCTTTTGTGAGTTATACCTGCTAGAACCATATCAGGTCTTCTTGAGGAAGAGCCAACAAAGATCTTGTGGTTCTGGCAGGAGAAGAGACAATATTGTGGGCCACACCCAGGCTGTCCTCTCTAACAAATGAAAAAGAGTCCCGCCCCGCCTGGGGGAAGGGCGTTTCTCTGCCTCCAGCCCCCCCTAGCCTTCCTATCTCTCTTAAGAGAGAAAAAAGGAGCCAAGGAATAATTGCAAAGATCACAGTGCAGAACACACGTCTGCTAAATGACTGAGATTTAATCATGAGATGATAGGATGCTTCCCTTCCATTATATGCCCCAACCATACCAGTGTAAAAATCATGGATTTAAGGAGCTGCAAGATGCAGACTCTAAGTTACAAAATAATCTGGGAGATGTAAGAAAAGCATAGGTAATATAGTCAATAATGGCGCAGTAACTCTGTATGGTGCCAGTTAGGGTACTCGAAATCTTAAGGGAAACTATGTAAAGTATACAGCTGTCTAACCACTAAGCTAAGCTGTATACCTGAAACGATACAAAATAAAATTGGAAGAAAAAAAAAGATGCAGAGAAGTTCTTCCGGGAAACCCAAACACAGCAGAGGAAAACAAGGACAGTGCAGGGATCTGAAGTCTCTGGCATCTATGGCTACACCAAACATCAGACGCAGCTCAATCTCTAACCAGACTGACATAAAAAAACTCACACAAGGACCCACTTATTTCAGTTCCTCTTACCCAATACATCATGTGTGTCTTTCATCCAAAACTACAGGGCATGCACTGACAAGGAAAAACAGAGTCGGACAGATGAAGTCAATGTCGGAGCCAGACCCAGGTCTGACCCAGAGTTCGGGGCTGTGAGACAGGAAATTTAAATGAACTGTGATGAACATGTTAACTATGGAATCGTATTCTATTAATAAGACTAATAAAAAAGTAGACAATGTGCAGGAGTATATTGGGTAATGTAGCAGAGAGATGGAAACTCTAAGAAAGAAATGTCTGCCTTCCCTCCCCTTCCTCCCGGGCGCAGGAACAGAGAGGGAGGCGCAGAAGCAGGTGGGAGAGGAAGGCAGACCGCACCCCTCCACCAAGCGCTGGAGCCCCCAGCCCAGGGTCCGCAGCGATTCCACTCCAACGAAAGCCGGAAGTTAAAAACGATCCGGCCAGTTATTTTGTAGATATTAACAAACTGATTCTAAGATTTACAGAGAGGTGAAAGGCCCAGAACTGTCAACACGATACCGAAGGAGAGGAACGAAACTGGAGGACGATGCCCTCCACCTCAAGCCTCCCTGGGAAGCGGCAGTAGTTAGTACAGTGTGGGTGGTGCCGGCAGAATAGCAGACACCTGGAGGCAGAGCGGAGCGCTCAGCAACAGACGCACGCGAGTGGCCCACACAAACTGGCCTTTGACCAAGAAGCTAAGGCAACAGAAAGGAGAAAAGACGATCTTTCAACAAATGGTGCTGGAACAACTGGATTTTCACATGGAAAAGAAACATGAATCTGGACACAGAACTTATACCATTCACAATCAATCATTCGAAAGGGGTCATAGACCTAAATGGAAAATGATGTAGCATAATACATTTATAATAATATACTGTATAAAATAATGGGTAATTACTGAGTTAGCAAGTTGTGGAATTCTAGTTTGAAGAAAAACACGTATAAATATTAACTTCATGGACTTTAGAGAGAATGTCCTCTGTGCTGTGCTAATGTTGATTTATTTGAATTCAAAGGGGATTATTGTGGCACACGATGCTCATTTTGGGTTACAATGCTAGGGTGGGGCTGCAAAATGTTTCAAATGAGATTAGTCCAGTTAGGGTCATACCCTCTGACACAATCTGAGAAGCTACAGAAACTGCTTAAAAATAAAACCAGCTCACTACAAATGATTTTCCTACAAATGATTTTACTGCTTTGAAGATTCACCATGAATGCAGGAGATGAAACAATGTAAAGAACCACTTGAGGAGTTCAGTGAGCAAGCGAGGGTGGCCCTGCATCTGTTATTTTGAGGGGTGTACAGACTGTTTCCGACAGATGTCCGTTGTGCCCTGAGCTGACCGTCAGGCCTCTCTGTGTTTCCTGAACCCACTGCTGCGGGTGCCTCACTGCCTGTGCCACAGCCACTCATGTTTCTGCAGGGACAACATGAGCTCCTTCAAGTCAAAATCTGTGTTCTCATTATCTTGGAATCTCCTTGGCACTTGGTTCCTAGATACTATTCATGACACATTTACTTGACCTATATGTGGAGAAATCTCTGAGGAGCTTTTACCTTGCAGAGGTAGAAAAGACGGGGGGAAATTTTCATCTTTTACTTCTGAAATTGCAGTTTTGCTCTTCATGGTTAGCTGTGAGGAGGCTCAGTTTGCCGGATATTAGCACATAATTTGTAGACTGCTCTACTTTTGCTCCTTCCTTCCTAGGGATAACGTTTCTTTTCAGTTCATATCGGTCATGAGGTATTTTAGATTGGAAGGGAGAAACATTACTTTAAAGTTGACACTTTTGCATTTCTTTTAGATCAAGGATGTTCTCGAAAAACAGACAATCCCAGAGAGATGTGAAATTATGCCCCTCCAACATTTTGACTTTCTCTTATTGGCTCATGATAGGGCCAAGATACATTTTGAATTTTCTCTGTTTGGGTAAGTATTTCTGAATGTTTTATGGCTGGTTTTGAGAATTCATACAACTGATGAAACCCTCAAGATGCACATACATACCTATATCCAAAATTTTGCTTATGATTTCGGGGGTTGAGAAAATTTATAGACTTCCAGAAGCCCCCACACACAGATCCTAAATATAAACATGTGTTTTCCTAACACTCCGGAAATCCACTATATAAAAGCCCAGAACAATGTGCATATATATCCACTAAAAGGCATGTACTAGAATGTTCAGAGCACAGCTATTCGCACTAACCCATCAACAACAGAATGGACAATAGAGTATGGTAGGTCCCATAATGCAATGACAAAAACAATTCACAGCCATTTGCAACAATGTGGATAAACCTCACACATGTAATGCTGAATGAGAGAAGCTGGGTACAGAAGGTATGTGCCAGGTGATTTCATTCATCTAAAGTATAAAAACAGATCATTCTTAGCTGGAGGAGTGGCCAGTACAGTGGCCAGCTTTGTGAGGAAGACTTGGGAAAGCCAGATTATCAATTGTGGTAAAGGCATATTCTTAGTTACTGGGGCTTTTTAAAATTACAAAACAATGCATGCTTGTTAGACAGAATAAAATATTTAATCATGTAAACCATCACTCAAAGATAACTATGATTACTACTTTGGGAAGTTAATATTAATCTCTTTTGTCTAAGTGTGGGTTTCCTTTTATTTTTAACTGAAAGGCAATAATACTCTAGGTAAAATTTTATTTTCTCTTTTATATAACACTAAATTATAAACAATTTCACATATTACTACAAATTCTTTGTAACCATCAGGTAAAAATTCCATTAAGTGTATACAGCATAAATTTAATGGTCCTGTGGTTGCATCTGTGACTTTTTAATAATTTCCTGGTATAAATATACTAATAAATTTGGGCGAAAATTCCCCTCGACCCCCTTACCCCCACCCCATATTTGGAGTTACCTTCTCAGAATCAACCCCCAGAAGTAGAATGCCTAGGCCATGGGTTCAGGTTCCTGACACATACTGACAAATTACGAAGCTTACATCAAAGGCCACTTGGGTGGGACATTTCTTGAGAAACCCTTGGGAAAATGGTCTATCTTTAGCCTCTTGGATGTAGCCATTGGTTTCTGTATTAAGACTAATAAATATTAATGTGGAACAAATTAATCAATTAAGACACAAATTTCCAACAGAAAAACACAAATACATTTTCCTAACTTTTAACTGCATGCTTTGCAAAATGCCCTAAGCCATTATTTTAAATAGCATAGTAACTCCCACTTGGGAAAGGTAAAATAATTACCATTAGAAAAAAGAGTTCTTTGTCCTCCACTTTGAACTGACAATCATGCACTCAATTGACTTTTGCACAGTCTTCTGCATGAAGGCGTATTTGTATTGATTGAAAATTTTAAAAGATTTTTCCCCCCTGTCTCCAACAACCTAGTAAGTGAAAGCTGCAATAAATACAACTTTATTTTTGGACAAGAACATTCAAATAAATGACTTTGATAACTTCTGAGGACTCAGGAGCCTGAGAGCAATTGCGTATTTGATCCATGTTACGCAAAACTCCTGGAGTAGGAAAATCCTATTAATGTTTTCAAGAAGCCTTTCAAGCCTTTACAAAGCTCATCAACACAAAAATCATCAAAGCCCCCAAAGCCACAGCATATAAAATAAGGAAACAGTCAGGAAAGGAGCATCCGGCAGGAGATACCACGTCATGTCACACCTGGCTCATGGGCCAGGTTCGCTAAACACAGTCTTCTTTCTGTTCTTACTCACCGAGTCACACTGCTGTAGATGACGGTTTCAGTTAGATGTGCAAACTGCCTGGCTTACAAAGCCCAAGACGTAAGTAGTGTGATATGTTACACTTTTCAAACTGGATTACCCTCATATTTTTCTTTCTTCCCCTTTCTATATTTTTCTAATTTTCTAGAGAGTGCATAAGAAGAAAAACAAACCAATTTTTAAAAGCCTTGCTATTACTAGAGGAATAAAATACTGATGGAGGCCTAAACATACGTTTCTAAAGCTGATATTTCCACCTCAGGTTCTCAGTCTTTTTTTTTTCTTTTTTATTTATTTATTTTTTAAATTTTATTTAGTTATTTTTCAAGTACAGTTTTTTTGTCTATTTCTTCAGTCTTTTTTATTCAAAGTAATTTGAAAGGCTTTGGAACTACTTGAACCATCTGCAAGCATAATGTGAAGAAATCAGATGTTATTGTATTCTTGTATTGACAAGAAACTTAAACAGTGGACTTTTTGTTTGGAAGTAGGATGAGGATTACAGCTCCCTCTCAGGACAGATGATCACAGCATCTCTTGGAGAAAGGAGAAATGTTTGGCTGCATATAACAAAACACTAACAGTCCCTTGAAGAAGGCCATCAGCCAGACTGGGATCAATCATTGTAAGATTTGGTGGGTAACAGGTGTTTCCAGAGAAAGCAGCAAGTGCCCCATTCCCATCTGCTTCAGTTGCAGGAGGCTCCAGATTCTGGAAGGCTCGGGCTGGGAAGGAAGCCGTGACCTGATGTGGTGACAGGGGCGCCCTCCGGGCACCCATCGGAGATGATAACAGGGGACTCAGTTGCTTTCCCGTTTTCTGTCTCTCCCTCTGCCAGTGCTGGCAACACCCCAGGTCTCTGCTCTGGGCAGCTTACAATGAAAGAAACGCTGGGCTCATTTTAAAGTAGGTCTTTTTTCAAAAGAAATACTGAATTGTTAATATGTTACTGTTTTACCACTTAAACCTAAAAGGATTTCTGAGAACTCCAAGTTCCATTCCTGCACACACTGGGGTCCCTCCAGGATGCAAATGAGGGCAGGCGGACCACCAGGAACAGGCAGGCAGGAAGGGAACAGCCTCCGATGTTCATATTTTGGCCAAAGTGAAGGAAACATTCTCCATGTGATTTAATCTTAGTATGAAAATATTTCATTGTAAAATTTCACAAGAAAAATGCCTGGGTGAGTCACTATGCTTGAAAACACCACAAATAATTGATCTGTTATTGGTTGACACTATCATTGCTTTTTCCCACTTTGAGAACTATTTCTCTCTGATTACTTTTAGGAATTTACAGCTCAGAAATCTTACCACATTTTTAAAGGATGAGCCAGTGGCAGTCCTTATAAACACACAGACCAGAGAAAACTCTGAGACTATACAGGTCACACAAAAACCTTCTCAGGATATGGAAGCAAATACATATAAGAACAAAAAGTGGGATAAAGGACAAGACAGTAAAACAGGTTTCTTGTCTTGTGTGATTCCAGACTGTGGGCTAGGGGGAGCTGTTCCATTCTTTTCCCATCTCATCTGTTCCAGTGCTTCACAATAGGTCCAGAAAAGGGAGGGAAGAATGAAAGAAGGAGGGCTTGTGGATTCATGCCACAAACAGTTCCAGGCTCAGGCAAGGATAAGATAAACATTTATTAAGTGCTGAGTGCTTCACATGAATCACCTTATTGAATACTCACCAACAATGCTTTGATGAAGGTCCTTTTGTTCCCATTTCACAGATGAGAAAACTGAGGCTCAGGGACATTATGTCCCTTGCTCACGGTCATAGAGCTGACAAGTGGCAGCTCTGGCACATAAACCCTGTAGTTTATCTTCTCTCTGAAGTAAGGGGGATTGTTTTTAAAGAGCCAATCTGAGCACGTCACTTTTCCATCTAAAACTTTTTGATGGCTCTCCATTCTTCTGGGAACAAATCCAAACTTCTTAACACTGCTTAAAAAGCTCTCCATGATCTCATCCTACCCCTTCAGCCTCATTTTCCACCTTTCTCCCTCTTGTACGATTGCTTGGAATGTTTTTCCAGTCCCTCAAGTATGCCAAACATTTTGTTTTGGAGGTTTTGCCCAATTTGTCTCCCTATATCATATGCTCCCCTCCCTTTTCCTGACTCCCTCATTCTTCCAGCCTCAGTTAAATGTGCTGGGTCCTCTGTATAAGCTTCCAGAGCTGCAACGTCCAGTTTGCAGCCATCAGCTGGACATGAGCACTGTGCACTGGAAACAAGGTATAAATGTGAAACACATGCTGGAACTTGAAACTAAGCTCAAGAAGAAAAAGTAAAATAAAGTGGCAATAATGTTTAATATTGGTTATGTGTTGAAGTAGGATATATTAGGTTAAATAAAATGTATTATTAAAGTTAGTTTACCTTTTTCTTTTTACTTTGTAAAATGTGGCTGCCAGAAAATTTTAGATCACATACGCGGCTGTGTTCCCTTTCTCCTGGATGGGGTTGGTCCCAGGGTGCGCCGCACTTCCCTTTGCTAACACAGTGTGGCCTGACCCTTTCGCCCGCCGGACTCCGACCTCTCGGAGGGAGGCCGGTGCCTGCTGTATCCCCCGGTGCCCTAGTGCCGAGGCCAGAGGCTGGCACGGCACGCTTAAATTGAATTGCTGAAATAACGAAGGCTAATAAAGGGTGGCAACCAGATGGAAAAAGGAAAGTAGCAAAAATGTTATCTCCTTTAGCATAAAATGTGAATGTGGTTTGTAAATCTTGGTGTTAGAAAGGAAGAAAGGAGATGATAGGTATGAGTTTGGGCTAAAAGAATTTTAAAATATACTACTAGAGATATAAATGAGGCAAATCGACTTTAACTTGTTTATAATCAAAAGAATACAGTATTTGTCGCATGCACTCACGTGCCAGGTACTACGCTCTGTGACCTTTATCTGCGGGCCCTCGTTTAATGCTCATGACAAACTGAGGAGGTAGGTACTATTGCCATCGACCCATTTTTTAGACAATGAATCTGAGTCTTCCGAGGAGTTAAGCAACGTGCTCAATGGCACTTAACTAAGGAGTGTCAGAGCAGACTTCTGAACTCAGGCAGTGTGGCCCGGCCTCCCTACTGGTGCACTCCGGTGGTGTGTTGCCGTAATACGGTTTCCACAGACACACAGCAGATCCCCTTTATCCACAGGGAGGTAGTTTCCAAGACCCCAGTGGATGCCTGAAACTGTGGAAAGTACCAAACTCTATATATTCTGCTTTTTCCTATACATACATATCTGTAGCAAAGTCTAATTTATAAATCAGGCACTGTAAGAGATTAACAATAAGAATAGAACAATTTTAACAACATACTGAACAAAAGTTAACTGAATGTTGGCATTATTTGGCATTATTAAGTAAAATAAGGGCCTGAACACAAGCCCTGAACGCAGAGACCGTCGGTCTGCTAACCGAGGCAGCCCCTCGGTGAGTGACGGGCCGGGAGTGTACGCTGTGTGGACATGCTGGACAGAGGGACGATTCACACCCCCACGGGGTCAGAACATGAGCAAGGTCTGCTCACGCCGCTCGGGAGATGTACGACTTAAAACTTGGGAATTGTTTACTTCTAGAATTTTCCGTTTACTATTTTTGGGCTGATGCCGTGGAAGTGGAAACCGCAGGTGGGGCTGAGACGCGTCTGCCCGTGAACACAGACTTTACCCCGATCCCCCATCATTTATTTTTCACAAACCTTAATAACAGTTTTAGCCAAAAAAGCATTTTACTAAGTGCTTATTTTTTGTTAGGCATGGCAATAATGACTTTCCATAGATTATTTTACTTTGTAAATGAGAAAGTTGAAGATTAAAGACAAACACTGCACATTCTATTCTAGTTGATAAAGTTTACTTTTCCTGGGGGTAATCAAACTGAAACCATCCCACATACATATGGAATCAGACAAGTAAATCGATGGCCAATGGTATGAGTTGAATTTCTTACTGTTGGGGTCGGAAGTTACAGACGAACATGGAGAAAAGGCTGCAGTGATCCATGTAGTGATGGGTTAGAGTCAGAGACATAGTATGAACTAGTATTTAGTGACACATAGATACAGATAAGTGTATATAAACAAATATCTGTAGATACATATTTATGCTCAAGTTAGTACACCCACACCTATTTCCTTCCTCCCTCAGCTGAAAGGGCTTAGGAGCAATAACGTCCCGGGAGAGACAAGCACACCGACACCTGGGTTTCAGTGTCTAATGCCACTCTGCAATAAAGGAACCCAAAGATCCTTGACGAAGTGGCTGCAGTAAAGGGGGTAGGGAATACACAAGCATCTGGTTGTGTTGGGAAGTTCAGAACATGTCTGACACACCGTGATGAGGTTACACCAAAGAAACACAGGAGCCAACTGAAAGCGCTCCCAGTGGCCAAAGCTGGAACAACTTGAGCAACAAAACAAATATAGTAGTATTGGCTTATAATTCAAAATACAAATTAAAAACATATGAGTCCATACTGTCATGAATAAATGATTGAATACATAAGTAAATGTGAGAGAAGAGAATTCCACATAATTTATGTAGCTATTCACTCTCAAGGAGGCGGAGTGTAACACCCACTACAGTGCAGGCAGTGACAGCGACTTCCTCCCAGAGTTCAGTATGGGAAAGGCAACGGGGACAGCAACCTCACAGTGGGAAAACCTAGCACACACTGCCTTAGCCAGGTCATCAAGGTCAACATCAATGATGATAAATCATACTGACAGTATGTATCCTGATATGATGTGATGAACATGGTTCGTTATCTCTGTGGTTCCCCCCACCCCAAGCCCATAATCTGAGTCTAATCTTGAAAAAAGAATCAGTCAAATCACAACTGAGGGACAATTCTCCTAAACACCTAATCGGTATCCCTCAGACCTGTCAGTCATCAACGAGGAAAGTCTGAGAGTCCCACCAGAGCCCAAGGAGCCCAAGGAGACAGACAGGGCTACAAAATGTAAAGTGGTAGCATGGATGGGACCCTGGCCCAGGGAAAGAACACCATGTGAAAAGGAGGGCACTCTGAATAAACAGTGAACTTGAATGCTAATGTATCAATATTGGTTCATAAAAAATGCTGAACGATTAAAGCCACCAACTCATAATTCTCTGTCCAGCAAAAATATCCATTAGGAATGAAAGTTAAAAAAAAAAAGACACTCCTGGATGAAGGAAAATTTAGGTGAACTGGTGGCCAGCACACTTGTTTTATAAGACTTTCTAGAGGAAGTACAGCAAAAGGGGAATTACACCAGAGGAAAAACCCAGAGTGTCAGAAATGAGGGAAGAACAGCAGTGTAACCAAAAATAATTCCAAAAATGGCAAAGGGATAGTGTAAAAACTAACTTTTACAAGATATATATTTCTGTTTGAAGAAAATTGTTGCAGGCTAAATTCATTCTCCAAAATGGCTGAGACAATATTAAATAATAAAATAGTCCTCTGAAAACTTAATTGAAACATGTAGGCTATGAAACTATATATATAGTGTGAACTAAATTTTGTTTCTATATATTAAACATATAAATACAGAGAGCTCTGGGTGGTGGCATTTATGGGAAATGTTTAAAATAGTTTTATGTTCCCAAATATTCAATATAAGCTTGACTATATTTATGACCAGGAAAAGATAACCATTGTTTTAAAAATCCACTGTCTTGCTAGACTTCACTTTGGACTCTTGGCATAAACATTGCCTTTTGAGCACACAGTGTAAGCTTCAATGACTCATCTGAATGTAAATTTGGCTCATAGACTTTAAAGACTTAAAATCGAATAGCTAAAAACAAAACTCCTATATCTAGGACAAATAGGATTGCTTATTTCACCTGCTGGTTCAGAATCTACATCTAAGTAGCCCAAAAGACTTAACAAGATCAAATCTTGTTCATTTCCACATCATACGTGTTAAGAAGACAGTGGAAAAGAAATTATGACTGATTGAATGGAACACATGGAACTTGCAAAGCACAATGCCTGTCGCAATCAGAGCTATTGCAAAATGTGATGTCAACATCATGCTCATAAGAGCTTCTGTCCTGCTTCTTCGCAAACAAGGGATGCAGACTAAACTCAAATGAGATAGTGATTGCCTTATGATGTTATCTGAGAACGCTGAAGGAAGGGGACTGAATTTTTAGTGGTCAGCGAAATGTGCCTCCCTGGGGAAGAGTAATAAACAGCTATTATTTCCTGCTCCCCAGTTTTCTGGGCACAGACCTTGTCTCCATCTTCAGAGCCGAGCTCACACTGGCTCAGAGCTGGGGTGAAGGAAGCACATGACCCACACTAGATCAGTCACTGTCCTTCCTCAAGATTTTCTAACTGTAGCTTCCACAGAAGAACCAGAAACTGTTAGTGGCCGTGTTGCCAGGCTTGGTGAGAGGTAGAAAGAAGCAGAGCCTTTGGCTTCTATTAACTGAAGGCTGGCCTCACACCTGAGGACTGTGGACAGGGGACGCCAGTCCCCAGCTCACTCTTGTTTGTTTGTGAGGTGGCTTGATACGGTTTCCGCCACCCGTAACGTACGCAGTCTGAAGTTACACAGGCCTCTGCATTCCTGTGAAGAGGGAGAATGATGGTTGGGGTGTATGTGGATAACAAAATATTGTTCCTTCAGCAATCCCTTGGGTTCAAGTGATGTGGCTCTTACAACGTGTGCGGTATGTTGGCACTTGCCTCTAGTTTCTCTCAGTAACACACTGTGATAGAATTATCTGTGTGCCTATTAGTCTCTTACAAATACACTGCTGAAGCTGTTAGGTTCTTTGCTCTTTGAAGTCGAGAATTAGTTTTATTTGACTTTGCATCTCTAGAGCCAAAGTATGCACCTAGAGAGCAAGCACATAGCTGGCACTCAAGACGTGTTAGTTTGCGCTCGCCTCGGCCGCACAGATACTAAAACTGGAGAGAAAGGTTAGTTGATTTTTAAAGGATTAAGTAAAATTTGATACTTTTCCCTCCTGTTATGAAATTACTTCCTTCCTTCAAACTTTATTAATTAGAAGTTAGTGGCTAGGCTAGAAAAATTAATTTATTTAAGGAAAAAGGGGTTATTATCCTATTTAGTAGTATGAGAAATTATAGAGAATGATTAAACTAATTAAGAAAACAAATTGTTCCAAGAAGGCCATTGCCTTTAAAATCACCGACTCCTATAAAAATAAATTGCGGGTTAAGTTACAAATAATATCCCTCTACCTATTCATTAAGTTAGGTCCCTGAGGACGTCTACTAAGCAACACTTTGTTAGCTTGATTCATTTACTATCTGTATTTGAAATATTCCATGCAGCAGCCTTTAATTAATTCAAAGGGTGACATCAGCCGTTATAGAATTTACTTACAAACATAAATCTACAAAATATAGCAGAGAAAGGTGGCAAACCTAATAAAATTCTTGCTGATTTTTGTCTCAGTATTTCTATTTCTTTCAGACACATTCTAATTTCATTCATGCCCCAGGCACATGCTACTTGGTATAAATACCCAACATACAACCTCACTAACACTCTCACTAATGTTTATTATCATTAACTACTGACTGGACCGGGGAGATACAGAACAAAAGTCTAATCCCACCTCATTCCTGGATACTGTCCAGTACAACAACCTTCAAACTAGACCTCCAAACTCACTTTCTCCTCAGCTTTCCCCTTAGTAGCTGCTGGCAGCTGCATCTTTCCATGGGGTCGAGCCCAAAACCCTGCCATCCATCCCCCTTGACTCCCTTCCTTCTCTCTCCTTATATTAATTCACCAGAAAACCTGACGAGCTCCACTTTCCAAATCCACCCAGGATGCAACACTTGCCATCACCTCCACTGCGACTATACCACCCTCTCTATCTCTCCATGAGGTACCACCCCAGCTGCCTGGGAGTCAGAGGATTTGGTGACATTGCTACTTAACACTATTTCCATTCCCATTTGCTTACTTACATGAACAGGCTTTCCTAGTACTTACCTAAAAACCAAGAAGAGGAATAGAGTTAATGTTAAATCCCCATTGCATGTAGGCAACAAATTCATTTTTAAAAAGCACACAATGATGTGCTGTCAATAATAATCTACTTTAATATTTAATAATTATTTATAACATCTATAAAATATTTATTTTTAAAGTATATTTTATTGATTGTGCAATTACAGTTGTCCCACTTTTTTCTCCCCATTATCCCCCTCCATTCTGCATCCCCCCTCCCACCAGCAACCCCCTACCCTTAGTTCATGTCTGTGGGTCAAACATGTAAGTTCTTTGGCTTCTCTATTTCCTTTATTATTCTTAACCTCCCCCTATTTTGTACCTACCATTTATGCTTCCTATTCCCTGTACATTTTCCTCCATTCTACCCCCGCCTCCTCCCCAGTGATAACCCTCCATGTGATCTCCATTTCTATGAGTCTGTTCCTGTTCTAGTTGCTTGCTTAGTTTGTTTTTGTTTTTCTTTTAGGTTCAGTTGTTGATAGCTGTGAGTTTGTTGTCATTTTATTATTAATAGTTTTGATCTTCTTCCTTTTCTTAGAAAAGTCCCTTTAACATTTCATGTAATAAGGGCTGGGTGATGATGAACTCCTTTAACTTGACCTTACCTGGGAAGCACTTTATCTGCCCTTCCATTCTAAATGAAAGCTTTGCTGGATAGAGTAATCTTGGATGTAGGTCCTTGACTTTCATGACTTGGAATACTTCTTTCCAGCCCCTTCTTGCCTGCAAGGTTTCTTCAGAGAAATCAGCTGATAGTCTTATGGGAACTCCTTTGTAGATAACTGTCTTCTTTTCTCTTGCTACTTTTAAGATTCTCTACTTATCTTTAATTTTGGGTAACTTAATTATGATGCACCTTGGTGTGTGCTTTTTTGGGTCCAACTTCTTAGGGACTCTCTGAGCTTCCTAGACTTCTTTGGAGTCTATTTCTTTTGCCTGATTGAGGAAGTTCTCCTTCATAATTTGTTCAAATAAGTTTTCAATTTCATTTCTCTTTCTTTTCTCCTTCTCGCATACCTATGATTCAGAACATTTAAAGTTGTCCTGGAAGTTCCTAAGCCTCTCCTCATTTTTCTGAATTCTTGTTTCTTCATTCTGTTCTGGTTGAGTGTTTATTTCTTCCTTCTGGTCCAAATCATTGATTTGAGTCATTCTTTTTACTGTTGGTTCCCTGTATATTTTTCTTTATTCACTTTTTATAGTCTGCATTTTTTTTCCTGTATTTTGTGACCATACTCAACCATTTCTGTGAGCATCCTGACTACCAGCATTTCAAACTGTGCATCTGATAGGGTGGCTATCTCTTCATCATTTAGTTGTATTTTTTCTGTAGCTTTGATCTATTATTTCATTTGGGCTATTTTTTTGTCTTGGAACACCTGTTACATAGTAAGGGGTGAAGCCTTAGGTATTTACCTGGGTGGGGCAACCCACTTGGCTGCACTGCGACACCGTATGTGGGGCAGGGCTCCCAGATGGAACAGAGCTGCTCGCTCAGCTCTCTGCCAGGTCTCAGTCATTTCCCCCACTACCCACAAGCAAACTGGGCTCTTCTGGTGCTGATTCCCCAGTGGGTGGGACCCTGTGGGTCTCTCCAATGAACTCTCCTGTGAGGCTGGGAGTTTCTCCCACTGCCTTAACCCCCACAGGTTTCTGTAGCCAGAGGTTTTGGGGCTTTATTTCCCTATGCTGGAAGTCTGGGTTGTACAGTTTCCTGTCTCACTTCCCAGTTGTTCCTCCTGGTTTATCCACATGCAAATGTGGGACTGCCGGGTTCTCCAGCCAACACCCTGTCACGTGTCCTCTCTGCCCCAGCTGCCAGTTCCATCCTCCTACCAGTATGAATGAGTGTTTCCTCTTTAACTCTTTGATTGTTGGAGTCCCATACAGTTCCATTTTCTGGCAGTTCCAGGCATTTTTGTTTTTAAATTTATTGTTGTCCTTTTGATTGTATGAGGAGGCAAAGCATATTTACCTATGCCTCCATGAAGTAGACTTACCTTGGCCAGAAGTCTATTTATTTTGTTTTGACAATTGTGTAATACTACTACCTTTTATAACTCAATTCAGAAGAAAAAATTTATTAGAGAATTATGGTCACAAGAAATCTTAAAAGTGCTAAGATTTAAATTTATATACTTATTTTTGATATACAAAAGTATAAAAATAAGATAATGAAGAGACTTTCAATCAGAAAAATACATTACAACGTGGGGTGACACATTAATCCTAGACAGCTCACATCTGAACAGTTAACATGAAGGAAAATTATCTTCTAGTTCATTTAAGAGACTTATGTTTGGGTCTAAGCTATTGTAGTTAAATCTGTATAACTGACTAATACATTGACATAATTAGAAAGTAATCTGGCTTACAAAAATATTAATTTAGTTCTGCCAAGATGGAGTCATAGGTGGAGATGCTGTGCTTTCTCACACAACCAAGTTTAGAGACAACAAAATATTAGCATCAGAAAACACAGCCAGAACACAGAAAATTGAACTTTTTGGAAGTCCAATAACAATGAATTCTTCAGCCTGACCTGTAAGAGGGGCGAAACCAGCAGCTGGTGGAGCAGGGTTGCACAGGAAAACTCGTTCACACAGACTCAGGTGTGAGGAACCCAGGGGTGGGGTTGCAAAGGGCCGACCCAGTGAGCGACCCAAGGATCCGGTGAGGGTGAAGGGTGGCAGATTGACTGTGCTGGCACATTCCTGCGCAGACAGACCAGCGAGGGAGTAGGCAGTGAGATGGGACCAAGCGGGTCCCAGCCACGGGAGGCAGCAGAGACGGCCACTATTTCCGGGCTCTGACCCCACCCCCACATACAGCGTCACAACCCAGCAACCCCACCCTGGAGGCCCTGCCCCACCCCTAAGGCTCTGCTCCTGATACTTAATGGGCGCAAACAGACCAAAAATGGCTCAAGAAGATCTTAAAGCCCCAGAGCCCATAAATCTAAGTGAGAAAGAAATAGCAAAACTTTCAGATGCTAGGTTCAAAACACTGGTCATCAGGATGCTCACAGAACTGGTTGATTTTAGTCACAAATTAGAGGAACATATGAAGGCTAAACTAATTGAAATGAATGGCAATGCACAGGAAACCAATAGTAATGGAAAGGAAACTGGGACTCAAATCAAAGGAGTGGACCAGAAGGAGGAAAAAAAATGACCAAACAGAAAAGAATGAAGAAACAAGAATTCAGAAAAATGAGGAGAGACTTAGGAACCTCCAGGACATCTTTAAACCCTCCAACATCCGAATTATAGGGGTACCAGAGGGGGAAAGGAACAGCCACCAGTGGAAAATTTATTTGAACAAATAACAAAGGAGAATTTCCCCAATCTGGCAAAGGCAATAGACTTTCAGGAAATCCAGGAAGCTCAGAGAGTCCCAAAGAAGTTGGACCCAAGAAGAAACACACCAAGGCACATCATAATAACATTAGCCAAGATTAAAATGAAAGACAGAATCCTAGAAGCAGCAAGAGCTAAGGGGATAGTCACCTACAAAGGAGTTCCCATCAGACTGTCAGCTCATTTCTCAAAAGAGACCTTATAGGCAAGAAGGGGCTGGAAAGAGGTATTCCAAGTCATGAAATCCAAAGACCTACAACCAAGATTGCTCTATCCAGCAAAACTTTCATTTAGAATGGAAGGGCAGATAAAGTGCTTGTCAGATAAGATCAAATTCATCATCAGAGGAGTTCATCATCACCAAGCCCTTATTATATGAAATATTAAAGGGATTTATCTAAGAAAAAGAAGATAAAAAATATGAATGGTGAAAGGACAGCAAACACACAGTTATTAAGAACCACATCTAAAACAAAAGCAAGCTAAAAGGACAGCTAGATCAGGAGCAGAACCATAGAAATGAAGATCACATGGAGGGTTAGCAACAGGAGAGTGGGAGAAGGGGGGAGAAGGTACAGAAAATAAGTAGCATAGATGGTAGGTAGAAAATAGATGGGGAGGGCAAGAACAGTATGGGAAATATAGAATCCAAAGAACTTGAGACACATGGTCATAAACTAAAGGGGGGGGGAATTGGTAGGGGTGGGGGGTGCAGGGTGGAGGGGAATGAAGGGGGGGGAATAGAACAACTGTAACGGCATAATCAATAAAATAAAAATGAAAAAAATTAATTTAATAGGATAAAATTCTCTGGGTAAAAAAATGTGATTATGATTTAAAGAAGAAAAAGGAAATAATATAATATTGCCAACTGTTAAAGAAGAGAAGATTCATATATTTTTAAAATGGCGAGTAACAAATGTTTCCCACCATGCCCAACTCTGGCTTAATACACAGGAAACATTCTACAAAAACTTGCTTATTAAAAGAATGACGACTTGAGAAAATCTGACTTAGAGGATTGGAATTAGATGTCTTTCTATAGGTTTGCAAACCACATCCTTCTTCATTTCAGAAAGCCAAATATTAGCAGTTTATTAGATTAGAAGACATGAATGAATAAATGAATTGAATATTTTATCCAATTTGGAGGTTCCCAATTACCAGGCATCTTACAAAAGAAAATAACATTTACTATTAATATTTCCACTTTCACCCCCAAATTTTGTGTCATGTAACTAAAACTTCAGCTTAAAGCTTAGATATGCATAAATCTTGGAATGGCCACCAGAGGGAGCCCAAGTGTTTTTCTGAGTCTATCAGACACTAAAGACAGAGGAAGAAAATACATACAAAATGTAAAGCTGGAGGAAGTAAGAGGTTTGGGGTAGGTGGGGAGAGACCATTACCTGCTTCGATCATTTAAAAGAATATCTGGTTGAATGACAGAGTTACTTTTGCATTTGTTATAAATTTCTTTACTAGAGACTTGTACGCTACAATGCCTTCATGCTTTTCAGAGAAGTGGTTAAAAATAACATAAAAATCCTCACCTACCCTAAAACTAGAAGGTCCAGGGGGAACTGCTGTGATAACATCCATGATGCTCGCTGGGACCCTCGAACAAGCCAGGCTCCTTCTCCAGCGTATCTTCATGCTCCTGCTCCTGCTCTGACTCTCTCTCCTGGTCCGTCCTCCAGTCAACTTTGGGTGTGGTTTCCTCACTTTGTTTGGGATTGGGTTATCAAATTTCAGCACCCAGTAAGCACTTGGTGTGACTTGGGAATTTTTCATTCTTTTGGGTGAGCCAAATTAATATAGACATTAAGATGAGTGACTTCCCATTTGGCATCCTAAATTCTCCCCAGAACTCAGAACTGAACCAAGTCTGCACACAGGATGCAAGAGCACCTTTATAAAGCCCCCAGACCAACTCTCCATATAAATTAGAACCCACTGGCCAACCTCAGTGGTCCCCCCCAGGCCAGAAAAATGTCCTTGGGTTTAGGCTATGACAAGGGTGTGATCTTATTTAGAATTAAGCTCCAGGGAACTTAATATAATGTGGGTTTTTTTTAAGTAGTGTCCAGTTTTAGAATTTTCCCGATACTCGACGTCAACTGATCCCCAGCAATCTTTTCATTGTGCTAGTTTGGGAGTCGCCTTTCTACTTATGACGAAACTGAAGCTCATGGAGGTGACTTGTACAGTGTCTCTGGCTATTGAGTGCCAGGGACAGAAACTGATACATTTCTGGGAACATGGACTATAAAAATGAATGAGAATTAAGATCTGTCATACTAATGCCTCCTGAGATAGAAAGAAAATTACTGCCTTCCTTCTCTTCCACATGACAAGTGGTTGAAAAGGACGACAGAAGTGAATTTAACGACTTAGTCCTTGCCATTCAGCCCGCATTTTCCTAGTGTGCTTCCCCAAGTTCCCTTTTCATCTCTAGAAGGGGTAATTTTATCACGTATACAAATCAATTAGTACAAACAAATTAAATTCCACAAAGTTAGGTCATCTGCTGAATGTTGCTAGACTTAACACGCTGATTAATGCCTTGAATATGGAATCAAAAGCATTCTTATTAAATTTGATAATGACCCCCAAATGGGTGGGGGGTGGCTGGCACATAGGAGAACTGGAACACAATTTAAAATGACCTTGACAAATGAAAAAGGTGAAAGAGGGTGGGATTCAATGGAAAGCCGTGCTGAGTGGTTCATTCAAGAGAAGGGAGAAAATGCAAAGGAGAACAACAGAAATGAAGAAGCACTGGCCGTGCAGTTAGAACAGGAAAGTAGCTGGGAGCAGAGAAAACAATAGGCTGCTTAGGCATCAGCCATCCAGGTCTGCCATTTTTAGAAAGACGACATGATACTGTGAGGTACGAATAGGGGAAATTCAGCTAATTCCCCATCTACATTAAAAACGGATCAGGCTTTACAGGGTAAAATGTGTTGATTTGTTGAGACCCAGAAACGCCTGAAGCTTGGAAGTAAGATTATTAGGACTTTAAAGGTATTCTAGAGAGTAGGGTGTCCAAAATACTGAACAGTTCTTGAATTTAGATTTGATGAGATTAGCCTAAAGAAAGTTCTGGAACTCTGTTCCTTTGTTCGTGCAATGTTCTCCTTTCCTGTTCACCTGGATAACTTCCACTTTCCACTGAGAACGCACACAGGCATTTCCTCCTCTGTGAGGCATGCTCTGAGCCCTGCCCACCCCCCTGAAAACTGCACGGACCTCCACGTGTCTCCTGTGAGCGCACAGTGGGCTGCGGCACTGGCTAAGCACTTGGTATGCATCCTCTCATCAATCCTTCTGCAAGCTCCCTGGGGTAGGACACCACTACTACTCTTCTCTATAGACGAGGAAATAGGACTAAGGAGGTTAACTAACTTGTCCACCTCCATATGGGTCGTAAGTGGCAGAGCTGCACTTTAGCTCAACCCTGAAGAGGTAACATCATGTATGTCCTCATGCCATGCTCTCTGCCCACGTGTGTTCATGACACCTCAATGTACTTTTATGTTCACGTGTTCCTTCACATGTTACTGCAACTTCCTTAAGGGACTATATTCTATTTTTGTAGCCTCCCCCCCAAGGAAGCCTGCAATCCATCAACACACATGTGCTAAATGAAAGGTTTTTCACTGAGCAAATAGGTGGCATATTCTATGGGCAATTCTGAATCATTCTTTGGAAAATAAAACTAAGTTGAAGGGAAGAGAACTTAAGCATTTATGAAAACTAAGCCATAAGAATGCCAGATCATATTACTAAAGGTGGTTTTACAATTTCCTTTCCCAAAATTTTTGAGAATGAAAATAATTCAATATATTTCATAATCATACATATGTATGTGTCTATATACCAAATATGTATGCCAGTGTATGTGTATGTATATGAGTATCTATCATCCAGCTCTCTTCCCTGTAATTGTACCTAAAGGTAACGAGAATGACTACAGAACGTGTTAATATCTACGGACTCAGGGGAGCCTGTCTGACACAGAACTGTTATTATGAACGAATCCAAATCCTACGTGACATGTAATCACTAGATAAATTTATCCAATCTGAGAACACTACAATTTTCTCTCCTAAAAAGAAGACATATTTTGCAAATGATCTGGTCTCAATTTCTCAAAACAGGAACAATAAAAATTCAAATTCATCCAAAGTAAACAATGTATTATTCTACTCTCGCAATCAGTTGAGATAATGTGCTATCGGCCCAAAGTTACTGGTGATGAACATAATTGCCTGCAGCACAGGGTGAAATAGTTCTGAAGACAGGAAATCCTCTCCCACAACTTTGGAATCCGCAGTAGAGCAAACACCTTAATACCGACATGGCATTACGTTCCTCATGCCTGCTGATGGTGGAACTAATTCTTGGCAGTGAGCCGGTTCTGAGCAGGCTCACCTCAAGGCTGTGCTAGTTTTTAAAGTGAGAGCCAGGAGAAGCTGAGGCTAGAATTGGGGGTCGAGAGACAGGAAATCTCATTTTCAGGATCACAATGATGTTTAATGATTAAAGGCTGTCCAGGTTCACTCTGTGGTACCTGGCCACATCAAATCCTGATTACAGAAAAGAATGAGAGAGTATATTCAAAACAATGCTGGAGCAACATCAGTAACGACCAGAGTAAACTATTAACCCGGCAGCACCATTAGGAAGTTCTGTGTCATAAAAGAAAATTTCAAAACATAAAGGAACCAAAATCGGAACATTAAAACAATCACCAAATATAATTCATAATATTATAGGCCATAAAATATGGTAACAAGGCACCACCCCAATATCGCCCAATATGTGCCCTTTTGATTGACGGGCAGACTCACAGAAAGCAGGTCCTGCGAACCTGACTGAGAACATTTGTGGCAACAAGCACAGGGTCTAATTGGCAACCTGAGATGAGGTTGTTAGAGTGTTGCCTGCATTTACTATTTACTACTCAGCTGAAGGACAACCACCCATTACCTTAGAAATTCAATCAATCTACCACTGCAGAAGCTAGGGAGAAAGGAGAGAGGCGGTATGGTTAGCTTTTACAACAGATGGAATAGAAAGCAGAAAGAAATTCAGCAAGGGCATTCTGCCCCATGTAACCCATACCTCACAAACACCAAAACAAACAGAGAGCGCAGGCTGCCCTTGGCCCTGTGGACATGAACTCACTGGTGTTCTCCAGGAGGTGGGGCAAATAAAGTGAGTCCTGGCTCGCTGAGTGCTGCATTCCAATTGGCCCGTGGAAGAACTGAGTATTTACACACTACACATCGCGCAGACCAGGGCCTGCTCTAACCTTCACTTGGGTGATAAGCAATCTGTCCTTCAAAATCAAGAGGAGCAGGCTTGGTATTTTCTGAGTCTCCAGCATTTGGCTGGTCTGCACCCTCCGCCCATGACATACACACCGTTTCAGAATGGCGTCAGCACCAGGGAAACCAGTCTTACCCACGAATGGGGCAAAGGGATGCTGGCAAGCCCGGAGCTCTGGCTCAGATACTTCGATAAGCTCTGGACTTGCATCAGTCATGTTTTAAAGTAGGATTTTAAAAACTCTTATGTTCTGCCCTGGTTGGTGTAGCTCAGTGGATCGAGTGCCGGCCTGCACACCAAGGGGTGGCTGATTCAATTCCCAGTCAGGGCACATGCCTGGGTTGCAGTCCAGGTCCCCAGTAGGGGGTGCATGAGATGCAACCACACATTTATGTTTCTTTCCCTCTTTCTCCCTCTCTTCCCCTCTAAAAAATAAATAAAATCTTTAAAAAAGACTTTTCTGTTCTGCAGAAAACTGTTCATTTGAATCCATAGATATTCTAAAGGTGAAGGTGAAGGTTTTACTGGGTTTTATGGGATTGTCTAAGTTTTTCACATTTTAAGTTTGCATTGGGATACCCACCTCCCTATGATTGGTCCAGATCCACAGCCAGTCTAACATGGTAAAATAAGATGTTGCCATTTCATTGGTAGAAAACATTCTCATTTGTTTTCTCCATACTTGAAAAAGAGCAGCAATAGAGATAAATGTTATTATAGTCCCTAAAAATTCCTAAAACTCCTGGCCTTTTACCCCTAATAGTTACTTGCTTATTATTGTTCTATTACTCTCTCTCCTTAATGAGAATTGTCCCAAACTGTGTAGTATTTCCTGACCATCTGCCATTTAAAAACTTGTGTCTTGATAATAATTTCTGAAATTTGTTCTTCATACAAATGACACATGATTTTTAAAAGTTTGAGAAACTTTGTCGCCTTCTAAAAACGAGACCTACAAATAGTTCTGTAAGACTCCAGAGCTTGCCCATTACTAACAGCCAGCATCGGTTCTAGCTCTTGGAGACCTTCGACCTCTGTGTTGATAGTGTTTTCTACTGGCAAAGCGGGCGTTCTTACTCAGTGAGAAGCTTGCTGGTGACACTCTCAGCACTGTAACTGTCTAAAAAATGAAGCCCTCAAATGATCTTTTTTGGAAACAAGATGTTTGTTAAGTCAGGAAATGGAATTATTTTGTAATCTCTTCCTGAGTCTATTTTCTGGCTTCTTGCACATGCAGGAAGAAAAGTACAAACTTCTAAGATTACAAAACTCCATACCAGTTGCCTCTCAGGAGGATGCAGCACAGTAAGCGACACAACCTACATAAATAGCAAAAAATTATAGACGAGCTCATTCCTCCACAGGGCAACTGTAGTGTTCGACTATAACACTCTTTTAACTGTGGGGTTTTTTTTAGCTTCTGTGTTAAACATGGTCAGTCAGATATGGCACACAAAGACAGAAAAATACAACTTAAACAGATCAAAGAGAAGAATTTCTTTATAAACCCAATAGCCACAAACAATCACGACCCTACCAACATAGTCTACTTATTTTATTGGTCATTTTTCTGATGTAGTTAAAATTACTTTATGGGTTCCAGTATCCTATGGTACTTAGAGTTAAATACTGCCCCTATCAATTACGGCAAGTAGTAAACAAAATAATCCAGCAAGTTAACCGCCAGTCCATTTGTTTCTACAGAAGTGCAGCTTATGAAAAGAAAGTTCTTTCTATGCAAGGTAAGCCTGGGTCTGGAAGTAAAATATAGCTGGCAAGGTGGGTGCAAACATCACTTGCCGACGTCTGCATATCTGGTTAAAAGTTAAATGTGGTGATTAACATAGTCGAGAGTAGGAACTGGAAAGAAGAACATATCCTTTCCACAAAGACTCAGTCTGGACACTGAAAGGATAGTTTACGTGCCTTCACTTCAGTCGCCGGCACATTATTCTATTTAGAAACACAAAGGGAACATAACACGGCCCAGTGTGCAGTTACAGAAGGTAAAGGATCAAAGGAACCGTCACAACACAACTCGTCTCTCGTAAAGGAAGAACTTTAATTAATGCCACTTTACGGATCTCAGGCTTCTCTTTATCTTTCTAGAGCTTCAGCTCTGCTCATGAATGTCTTTCATCTCATTTGCTTTCCTTTGATGGCATCGGAGAGGTTTCCTAATAGCACAGGGTGACATTGCATCTACTCAATTTGCTGATAGAGAAAACCTGTGCTTTTCCATCTGCCAGAGGATTTGACATGGAATGTCCCAAACAAACGCCAGGGAGCTACACCACAACTTAACGCGGGGGAGATGGCCTGGCCGGCCCCCACATTGTTGAACTTTCCGCAAACATCGAATTCCTCTTTTGTCACAAACACATGACAAAATGCTACATGGTGACAGCTAGTAGACTTTCCTCTTAGAACCTGTGCCTGTCACCCTGCTGCAGGGAGGTGCGTCCTGAAGGTGGCCCGGGGCTGAAGAGAGACCGGGCTTCCTTCTGAAGCTCAGAACATCTGAGACCCCCGGGGTCGGCCATTCTGGCACTCTCAGCATCACCCAGAGCCCCTTGATGAGGGGACAGTGGGCCCTTTTGTCCACTCGATTTGGCGGACAGGTGGGTACTTTTTGTTGCAGTGTCTCGGGGACATCCATGTCCAAAATGGTGGCAGGAGGAGGTTGTTACTTCGGACTCTGAAGGCTATGGCTTTAGCCTCTCCGTGAACCGCTGGTTCACTGAAGACAGGTATTTCAAGGACAGCCATAAAGGCAAAAGAAAAGGTACTTTATAAAGGGTAGGACATTTTCAGAGAAGGAAAAATAGCTAAAAAATGATAGGAGGCTTGAGAAAATAATAATTATAATAATAGCCCTAACATTTACCGAGCTCTATGGTAATATCTCCGGGTTTCCACAGACGGCCTCATTCAGTTTTCATAATGGCCTTTTAGGGTGCTCAAGGGCTGACATCCGCGGTTTGAAAATGAGGCGAGGATGTTTAGACAAGTCAAGCAGCGTGCACCAGGTCCCTGGGGAGGAACCAAACTCCTTCGCTGAACCAAGCCAAGGAAACTTTCAGTGTGACATTGGAAGCATCACTGCTGGGTCCTGAACCCAAATTTGTAGTGGTACCAGGGTGGGCTGCAATCCCCAACCAGCCCTTTAAAACCAAGATTACAGAAACGGGGGGGGACCCAAAGAAAGCTAGAGTCAGCACTCTGAAAAGGAGCACAGAAGTAACCTGAACTTAGTGGAGACGGTATCTTAGCCCACGGACACCGGACCCAGAGCCGGGAGAGGGAAGAGTGACAATTCTGTGACAGTGCCACTTAGGTATGGCGACCAAGGAGCACAATGGCGAGATGACACATCTGATAGCCACCAAGCGCGGCTTCAGATGAACCGCGGCACGCTGCCATCAGTGACCCTTCCACGCAGCTGTCTAAAGTTAGATTCCAGCTAACGTAATTAACATCATCGTTATTATTTACACACACAGACAATGGCACCGCACCACTTCCGTCCTTAGAATGCACGCTTGGTACTGTTTCCTAGGAGAGGTTTGTCCTAAACCTTCTACTCTCTCCCCTGCTTTCCCTAAATAACTACAGCAATGATTTGTTTTTTGGCTTCTGAAGAGAAATATGACTTTAGTGTACAATTAGGTAAATTCATCATCTGACCCTGAACTTCATGTTTTTGTATTCCTACTAAGGAAGAACAACATGTTTTCTGTAGGCTGTTAAACTCACAATTTGTTGTACTGCTACACATGCATCATGGGAAAAAGAAAACACTTAGCACTTGCACCATCTGCCCCCAGAAAAACCTTTCTTCAGACTAATTAATGTCAAGGACATGTGATGACCATGTCATAGCAATCGGCCTTCTCCCCTTTATACTTCAAAGTGACCCTGTGAAGATGCCAGAATAAGATTAGAAAAATATTTATTGCTCTGTTGAATGTGGATAAAAAGCTCTCTTTGCTGGCAAGGTTACCATGGTTATTTTTTACCTTTTGACAGTTTTTAGAAGCTAGGCAGAGAGAGTAGCTACTCACGTTCTCCTTGTCAGGAATCCCTAGGAGAGCAAAAGGGGGGAGAGGGAGAGAGAGAGAGAATGAATTATAAGATCAACCTGTAAAATGGAGCTGAAATCCTTTGCTGAATCAAACCAAATAAAAATGGTGTTAAAAAAACAGACCTACATGATGCTGCCTTGAAAAATAGATGCCACTTTGCTTTCAAAGTCTCACACACTTGGGTCGATGAACCAGGAGCGGGGCTGTGTGCCAGACCACCAAATCTCCTGCTGATTTTGCTTTCTTACCACATGATTCACTTTCCCAGAGGTAAAAATTTACCCCTGACTTGTTTACACCATGTGAGCAACTAATTCCTCTGTCTTGGGCACCAGAGCACTCGAAATTTTAGACAGACACATCAAGGGTAAGTGGTCCATTTGTAGTTTCATACTTCAAACCACCTCACACTGCTCCAGGGATTTGAACCTTGGGGCAGGCTGTACATAAAACCCACCAGGACACACCTTCCATTTGGGGCAAAGCAAACTCCTGCTGCCCCCAAGTCAGGTCTGAGCTGGGCAGTGGCTATGTCCAGGGATATCTCAGTTCTCTGAGCAAAAAAGGTTAAACGTTCATCCTCTCACGTATTGTGCGTCCTTTCACACGCGTTCCGTGAGCACCTACTACAGGCAGGGCCCGGTCCGTTGCCCTTCCTCTGGGGCTGCTGTCTGACCGACACGGTAGGTGAGGGTGGTCACACAGGAAGGTCCGCAGCCCCAGCAGAGCTTTCTGCTCCCAGAAAGTGGGCACAAGTGGTGGTTTTAAGGTGACCTGCACCCCAGTGTTGAACCGCTGGGGCCGTGTGTGGTGGTTTGCGATGTTAAAATACAGCATGTCCAACTTCTGAACAAACAGAGCCTTCTGTGTTTAATATGGGACTATACTGATTTACAGTATTGGCCTTAAAAGAACTGAGCACCCATCCTAATGGGCAGCAGTACAGTACACAGGAGCGATAAGAATGAAAGAGACTATTTGAAAACATTCCCGAATCAAACTTTGGCTCCCAGACGGGGACAGCACCAGGACACGGACAGACGGTAGGGGCAGGTCTGCTACCACTTCCCAGATCTGACAGAGGAAGTGAGGGTGGCCTAATGCCAGCACTCTGACTCTCATCTGGAATCTGTCCACCCACCCACCCATTCAGTCAACACCCATTTGAAAGTACTGACGTGGACTGAATGAGGAGATACAGGGTATAGAGAAGCTTACTTTCTAGGAGCTTTAATAAGACAACGACAGAGTTGCACAAGTCACCATGACTGAGTGGCTGGAAATTAGGGTCTCTGTAGAGAAATAATATTGAAAAGGAGATTCGGGGCCATGCAGGGACTTGAATTCACTTTCCATGGCAAGTGATGGACAATTATTAAATGGTTTTGAGTAATAGAGAGATTATGCACAGGAAAAGGATGGAAAGGGACAGTTCATAGTGAAAAGACATTTAAGACACAAAAATAAGATTCGATGGCACGGTCCTTGACTGGGGTCCAGTTTGAGCAATGAGCTGTACGGCTGCTCAGCTGGGGAAATCTAAATACTGACGAGGTACTAGACGTTACTAAGGAAAACCATGCCAGCCAGGAGGCATGACAACAGTGTATGGTTATACATGGAAACGTTTTTAGTCTAAAAAATACCTGTTAAAGTACTTGGTGTGAAATACACATGTACAATTAAAAGAGATAAATGCGGCAAAATATTAATTTTAAAATATACGTTAAGTTAATAAGCAAATCCTATTTAAATATTAAAATATTAATTAAGTTGAAATGATGACAACATATGTGTTAACTGTATCATTCTATATGTTTGAAATTTTTCACAACAGAAAGTAAATAAAAAGAACTTCTGTATAAGCTGGGAGCCAGGTAGACCAAGGAGAGATACTGAGGGCTGGGAGCCAGCTAAGCCATTTTTGCCCTCGGGTCAGGAGTGATGAGGCCTTCAGCCAGGTGGCTGCAGAGGAAGCAGAAATGACAGAACGCGGACACAACAAACACAGGAGCAAGGGGTGGACAAGTGATGAACCTCAGTGGTGGAGGTGAGAGAAAGGAGGGCTCCAAAATGGGTGGGGTTTAGAGCCTGGTACATGCAGGAGAACGGTGGGGTTATCACTGGAAATGTACCTTCGGAGAAAAGATCGGTTTTGTGGGAACCAGGATATGTTCCATTACTGACGTTTTCAGTTTAAGAAGCCAGCGGAACATCTGGATGGAAAGAGAGTCAGCAGTCATTCGGAAAGTTAGGCTGCCCTTTGGTGGAATCAGAGGTATTGGTTGGGGAAGTATTTATATCAATTGTGGAAAAGGATGCAGTGGTCAGGGGGAAGTATAGGAAAAACAGTGAAGGCTGGACTCTTGGGTTATACCTAACCTTTTCAATGAAAGGAAGAAGTATCTGTAAAAGAGACAAACATTCAAGTAACCAGAGAGGTACAAGAAAACCAGGATAAGGCAGCGGAGCCTGATGCCACAGGAGAATGCAGTGTGGGTGTGAAGAGTCTTATTCAAAGATGGAGAGAATGGAAAGCTGCAGAGTGGTCTGAGTCAAGAAGCTGGGGTAGAAGCCAGACTTGGAGGGGTTAAAGAGTGGCTGGTGGTGAGGAAACCATAGCTCACGTCATGTGGATGCTCATTATATGCTTGGAACTCTTTCAAACACCTGATGTGTTTTGCTTCATTTAATCCTCACAATAACCCTTGGAGGAAACTGAGTCACAGAGAGACAGAGTGCCTTGCCCAAGCTCACACAGCTAGCAGACAACACAGCTGGGATTGAAACTCAAGTACTTGTCATGAATCAGTCATCCCTAGATCAGGTGGCAGAGAAAAATCAAATCAGGGAAGCAAAGGAAAGGGAAGAAAGGTCTGCCCTTCTCCCCCAGGATGGACAAGCACCAGAAGTAGAGGGCAGAGGCTGCACAGAAACCGTGAACCGGAGGAGAAGGAAAACGAGGAAGCTCACTTAGGTCTTGGGCAAGCAGGGAGGAGAATCCCCTATAGACAGTGACAATTCTGGGATTAAGAGTGAGGATTCAAGTTGTGAGGAACTGGATCTGAAGGGTGACTCTCAGACTCTGAAGATGCTTGGAGTGGAAGGTCTTCCTGTTCCATCATTGGGCCTACTTGAAGGACTACAGCCTCAAAAACCCCAGTACTTGGTACCTTGTCACTTGTAAATGTGCAAGAGCCAAATAAAGGAGTTGAGAGATGCAATGAGCATCTCCCAAGGACAATAAGGAGTACTGAACAGATGTTTCTGATGTGCACAGAGAAACACAGTCAGGACACAGGATTTCTCAGGGTCTGGCGGGTGCCCACTAGCAAAGCATATCGCAGAGAAAAACTCCCTTTCTTTTACGATCACACAGGGACTGGTCTCCTATAAAAGGCCTGGAGTTTGGAGAAGCTGTGATTTCAGAAGCATAATGACTCGCAATGCTCCTCTCTGATCAATAACATCAAAATGAGCAAGAGGGTGGGGCTCTCGGGTGTGCACAAGTGACCAAGACAAACGCAGTTCATGAATCCCATTTTTAAAAGAGCACAGCAGCGACACTGGACTTTGCAATGAAATGAAGAGACTCTGAGAAGGTATTCTAAGTATGCTGAAGTTCCAACTAGGAACAGAGCATCAGCTAAAGCCATGAAATAACACTGTATGAACATTTTGTAAAATAACCCACGGGGGCCGGTCGGTCTGTTTATCCACAAAAGAGTCTGGAAACATAACCTGTCAAGCTGGGGTAGTACATATTTTTGTCACATGAAAACACACACCGCACATGTTTAGATACAGATGTTCACATTTTCACTTACTGTCATTGTTAGAGCCCGTTTCCATAACACCATAAGGAGGAGCCAGAAGTCCTGCCATGTACTGTCGGTATTTCTGAAAGACAAGATTGCAGACTCAGTACACAGACATGTATTCACGTGGAGCACTCATTTATTTACACATTAAGAAGACAACTTGGTCATCAGGAAGCCTCTGAGTCTTGCATTTACAGAGCCCCAAAACGTGCTGTCTGGGATCCGTGGCCTACAATAAAGATGCTGTGTTCTAAAGAGGTCTTCCCCGGCAAGGCTGAGTGTACCCCTGCCCAGGGAGGGGGTTTCATCTCAGCCCGTTCATCTATGTAGTTGTGACTGATTAACCGAGTTGTGGGGGCTTTCACCCTCCCTCCATCTCCTGCCCTGCTCCCCACTCCTGCAAACACATGCTCCTGTTTTGGTACAGGGCAAAGACACTTGGTATTTACAGCTGCAGATACAAATAAATAGCTGAATGACACTGAATCAGCTTTCTTTCAAAGCAAAAAGAGATACATCCCTAAAACATGTCTGTTTTGAAAGAAGCTGATTTGCTTCCATTTACCTCCTTCCTTTTATATCGTACACCTGCCCATTTGTGACCTCCAAGGAACTGTTGATATGTTGCCAACTAGAAGAGTTTGGCTTCATTGAGTAGTGTCGGGGTTCCCCTGAACTGTACCCCCCTGGCTTTCGGTCCAGGCATGCTTTAAAACCTGGGGCTCAGCGATATATACTAGCTCTCAAAGTCTGTGTTGTTCTGAAGGCGCAAGGCCTGGTGAGCATAATGCAATTCAGAGCATCCTACGAGAGAGGAGTGGCATTCAGGAAGGACGAAAAATGCCTATTAGACAGCCTCTCTTGTCAGGTACTAATAGGGCCTCCTCCCCTTTCAGGATGAAAGCTGGGCAATTTCATGTACCGCATGGTGTCATGTATATTTATGGTTTGTAATTACGGTGACACACAAATGTTAAGCAACATCAAAAGAGTCAGCACTGTACAATGTGCTCGTGGGTTACGCAAACGTCGGCAGAAAAGGCTTCATCTGTAGCAATGGGCAGCTGGCAACACGCAATATTCGAGCAACCACCTGGCCCATTTGGTATATTTGAATGGTGTTTGTAATGTAACATTGAACTTCTCAAAAAAGCCTTCTTCCAGTCAAGATGTGACTAGCTTTTATTTTTTAAATCCATTTGTGCTCTCATTCTGAGGCGACTACACCAGCACCTGCATGCAAACATTAAAAACCATGAATCTCTCTGCCTCTGAGCTAACTAATCAGTCAAACATACCCACAGGACCAATCTACCACCCTGAATCCTGGACCGTTCCTTTGATGACTTCCCCATTCTGATTCTCTTCTTTCTTAGGACACCATCTACTCTTCCTCCTCTCCGGAGAGCACTGATTAAACACACTGCTCGGCATGGTATCATGCTGAACTCAGAACAAAACAGGCTCAAAGAGAGGAGTCGGGGACGGGGTCTGTTCTAAGAAGCTCTGTGACCCTCCAGCCTTTTGAGCTACTACTCTCACTGTTAGCAACTTCCTACTGGGCTCCTAGGAGAAATAGTTCGTCTTAAACTAAAGGAGGAATTTTGCTCTGCTTAGAAATGTTTGGGCCGCAGAGGATGTTCTTTGTCTCAGGCACCTCCACATCAGTTCTCAGGAACTCCACAGAGCACTGTCCTGACCCCCGGTGAAGGGGACTTTGCCTCCCTTCAGCCCCATCGCCCTCGGTCTGCAGCTCGCTCAACAGCACACCATCAGGGACAGAGCTCTTGGGAACAGAACACAGAGCACAGGCTGGAGCTCAGGACACAGTGAGGGCCTACTGTGTGCAGACGGTGTCCTCGGCACTGGGCTCACTGTAGAGAACAGGCCGACGAGGCCCCTTGCACCTGTGAGGTGTGTCTCTCCTACGGCACAGAGCGCTGCTGCGGCTGGCATGTGCCATGAACTTAACACTGACCTGTTGCATTTCAGAATTTTTATGGCAAATTTCAAATATATGTAAAAAAAAAGACAATACCACATAACGAACATCCAGGATCAATAATTACTAACTTGTGGCCCATGTCGTTTCATGTATACTCCTCTCACTTGCCCCTTCCAGAGTTATTTTGAAGAAAATCCCAGATACACCATTTAATCCATAAATATTTCAATATTTATGAAATCTCTAAAAGAACTGTTTTTTCTGAAATGAAACCACAACACCACTATCACAACTAAGAAATGTAACATCTCTATTATACACAGTCACTATTCAAATTTCTGTTCCATAAATGTCACATTGAATTGAATCTAAAAAGTACTGTATTTAATAAGACAACATTGGCTTCCATATAACAACTTGTGGTATAGTGGAGATTGCAAAACCAGAATTTAAATATTTATTCTTATAAATAAAAAAACTGCACCTTCTAAAACTGACAAGGCATTTTTAATAAACAGTCACTAAAGCAGGAAAACCAATTTCTTAGGTAGCACCCTGCAGGGCACCCTATGTTAATTAGGATAAAACACAGCTAACCAGAATAAAAGCCATATTAGAAAATTGGCATTTCTCAATTATTTGCATACTGCTCAATCTTCAGGCAGCAGTTCATCCTCTAAGTACCAGTTAAAAAGCAGTCTATACACTTATAGATCAAATGAAAAAAGGCTGAACTTCGCTCAGGACAAGCAAGCACATTAAACCCACAGTGCAATATCATGTTTTACTCGTCAGATCTGGAGAAGTTTCAAAAAGTTTGCTAACACATCATTAGCGAGAGTGGGGAAGACAGGTTCTCTCACGTGTGGCTCATTGGAGTATAAAATGATACAGCCTCAGTAGAAGGCAATTTGGAAGTATCAGTTACATTTTAAAATGTATTTTTCCTTTGACTGAGCAAGGAATCTTCCTCAGGGGACAGAGGTACAGCCTCCTGAAATGCCCGAATACCTATGCAAACAAGCCTATCTATTTGTAATAGCAAACAAAATAACAACAGAACAAACAGGAAATAACCCAAATGTCCACCAAGTATTAACAGGTGACATCTGGGCTATTTCCAGAGAGAGTGAAGATGGGGTATTTCCTGATAGATGATGTTGGAATACTATACAGCCATGAAAAGGAATGAAGCCCTACTACCTGTGCCAATATGGAATGATCTCCACATGATATATTGTTAAATTTTTGAAAAGCAAACTATAGCACCGTGTATAGAGTATGCAACCTTTTTAAGGAGATAAAAAATACATGTATATAAATATCCACAAAGATTTGTAAACGCATGACTCTTCCTAGATGGATATACAAGAAAGTAGTAAAAAGGACTGACTGCCTCTGGGACGGAGATCTGAGGGGCCGAGAGTCAAGTAGGAGAGAGACTCAGTGTTCACTGTTCATCCTTGACTGAGCCAACACAGGCCGGGCAATCGCCCACTGTGTCTGTCTGCCCAGAGGCTGGACGGGTGGGGTTGGCCTGCAGTGGCATTCATTAAGTGTCGGTCATCTGATGTGCGGGCAGCCTGGCAGCAAGGGGGAGTGGCAGCAGGGGAATGAGAAGACAGTTCTTCTCTCTCAGTTTAATGTGTGGATGTGGGAATAGGAAACTATATAATCCTCCAGAGGAGGGGAAATTGGAAAGTTAGATGCTGGGCTTCCTTGTAATAGTGATGAATAAAAAAATGAGAAACAATTATATTAGTAAATCTAGATTGTGGAGCAGTTCATGTCTTCATAGAAGTTTAAAAGACACTTCAAGCTTTCTGAGAGCCAGAAAAAATCCTAAAGGAATTAACCAAGGCCACGGTTAGTAAGGCCTCCACATGAAAGTCAGCACAAGGCCAGCTTAAACCTGAGGTCAGGAGGTTCCAGAGGTGACTCAGCACATTTTTCTGGTGGTTACTCAATGTCGCCCCCACACACCACCCCTATCCCAGCTGCTGGGGGATGTCGTGGCCTGGCTCAGTCCCCTGATAATGTCCTCTTTGGGGCCCTGATTGACACTCCCTTGCAAAACCTTTCCCTAGATTCCAACACACTCCAACACTTCAACGGCTCCCATGGCCTAACTCAATCATTCTTGAATTGCCACAGGCACTGGGAAGGAGCTGTGCCTTTCGCAGCCAGGGGCACTGGTCCATACCACGGAGGGCCCCTGGCGGGAGGACTTGCCTGCATCCCCACTCCCTAGCCCTCCGGGACTTCCTAGGGCAGTTAAGAGTCAGCTGTTCACAGGACAAGAAAACCACAAGGGCCTTCGAGGGTCTTGGGAGACTCTGGTTGGCCTCATTCTTAGGATGTGCTTCTGGCTTTGTCACTAATCAGCTGAATTACCTCAAACATGTCATCTGAGCTCTCTGACTTCAGTCTCTTCATCCATAGAATAAGTGCTCTGAATTGGTCTGGGCTTTCTAAACCTTGTTCTTTGGCAAAAACCCGAATTCCCTCAGTGAGGGCACCATGCAGGGCCTTCAGCCCCTAAGGCACCTAGCACGTTTTCACTTTTATTGTTTCATAAATTAGAGTCCCAAGAGCAATTTCATTTGGAAGATGACTTTTGCTTTTGAAAAAAAATTAAAGCTGACCACCCTGGCTGGTATGGTTCAGTGGGCTGGGTGTCATTCTGTAAACCAAAAGGTTGCCAGTTCGATTCCTGGTCAGGGCACATGCCCCAGTCAGGGTCCCTATGACAGGCAACCAATTGATGTTACTTTCACTTTGATGTTTCTCTCCCTTCCTTTCTTTCTCCCTTCCACTCTCTATGAAAAATTAAAAGTAAAAAATAAATAAAAGTTTACAAACCACACAATTAAATAATCTCTAAACTTCTAGCCGAACACAGGTCACTCAAAGATCTCTATGAAAATCAACAGAGATCAACTTAGGTTTTGTCTAGAAAGTACTAGAAACTCTATTCTCTGTTAGGGAGACTTCTGAGGTTGTGGATTTACCAGGTAAAGGTTGCTCCATACCTGAAAGGTCTATTAAACACACACAGAAAACAAAACAAAAAGGACACTAAGGTTTGAACCGAGATGCACCACAGTGCAATGCCAACCCCCTCAAACGGGTGTGCAGACCCCCGGTGGGCCAGCCAGCAGGGCAGGCGGGGCCGTGAGAGGGGCTAACAGGGGCTCTTCCTGGAGTTTAAGTTTTATTCTATGTTAAGTAGTTTAGAAGATTATTTTTATACTTTTACATTATAAAGCAGAAGCCAAATTTGCATACATTTTAAAGATTAAAGCGTGAGACTTCAAAGAAATTTTGAACTTGCTGAGGGCTATGTCTAGCTACAAAGGGTCTAGATCCGAGCATAATGTATCGATTTCATCTGCATGCAGGGAACTTCAATGAGAAAAACAAGAACCTCTGATGTTACGGAAAGTGTGCTGCCATTGGGCTCCTACGAGAACAAGGTCTTAACTCCAATCCGCCACATGCTGTGTGAACTTGAGTAAGTTTTCCCTCAGTTTCCTGTCTAAGGAACCTGGGATAATAACACCCATTTTCAAGGACCTTCAGAAGGATGAGCCATAAAATCTACAAAAGTGCTTAGCACATAGTAGGCACTTAATAAATGGTTGCTGATAATAATAATAGAAATAATAAGCCAAGGATTGATCAAGCTAATCACAGTACGTGTGATGCTATCTCCCAGGCAGAATCTTCGGCCTCAGGGAGAAGCACCCTCTCCATGACAACTTCTCTCCATGACAACGTCACATCACTGGGGCTGCTGATATACACTCAATGTAAAGGCCCCAAAGACACCTACTGCTCTGCCTGTTCAGTGGGGCTGTGGAGAAATAAGAATTTAAACAACAGACTTCCTTAAATAGCTTCACAGCATACTGCCCACTTTTACCTTCACGGTCCAAGGGGAAAAGAAGAGCACAAGAGAGCGAGGCCAGAAACAACAAAAATCAGTGAAGCCTTCCCGCCATCAGCCTGTTTCTCATGAACAGAATCCTTTTTTAAAAAATTAATCTGTAAATACGGTTGGCCTATTTGTCAAGCAAGTCAGCACCTGTGACGCAGGAGCGAGGGAGGAGGACAGGCAGCATGAAGTGCGCAGGGCCTGGAGCAGGGGGCGGGAAGACGTCCCCAGACTCGGGAGGCCAGAGGCCTGTCCCTGGACCCAGGCGGAGATGTGCTACCAGCTTCCTGAGAAGAGACAGAAGATGACAGACTCAGAAAAGTTCAAACCTGGTCTATCGTATCTCAGCCACGTCACTGGCCCCACCGAGGCCTCTGCAGAAGACTGGAGGGAAGGCTGGCGGAGCAACCAGCGGGCTGAGGGTGCGGGGGAGGAACCCAGCTCTGGGCCCAGCCTGGAGCCCCAGCCCGGGGCCTCTGCCACCTAGAGCAGGGGGTACCACTCTCTAACGTGCACGAGGGCTCCATATGGCCCAGGGGCCAGAACACAAAAGTCGAGGGTGTCTGCTGGGGGTAGAGGCACACTAGAGATGTGACACATTCTGAAAGGCCAGTCAGTCTGCAGAGCAGGACTCACAGAGAACAAAGAAAGGCTGGCAGCTTGAATCTTAGCGGGACCCTCTATGGCCAGAGAAGGAGTCCCCCTGGGGCTGGATGCCCCACCCTAGAAGTCAAGGTTTTCCTGACACACTGGCACCTTTCTGGATGTTCTCCAAGATGCTGCCCATTGCCCAGACCTGTCCAGCCTGCCCAGGAGCCTCCACAAGGCAGGCCAGCGTGACACATGACTGTCACCAAATTCCTGCCCGGCCAGCAGCAGCCAGGTGGAGGCCTGAGCTTTGGTCACTCCCCTCCCCAGCAACTGTCCCTGTGACTCCCCTCTCCACCCAGGAAATCACCGGATTGCAGGGAGAACATAAATAGTATCCCTGGGTTGGGATATCAGCACCGAAAAACATTGAAAACAGGAAGGCATGAGGATGACTGGCAGGCATTGCTGTGAACACCAGCAGGGGCACGTGCGCGGAACAGGGACACGCTGGCGAGAGCACATCCTGGCACCGTCCAGGGCTGGGGAAGAGTAGAGAGGACTGTTCTGCGAACGCCAGGCTATGTCTTGTCATAATGTTACATCTTTGTTACATTTGTTACATCTTTACTCGGTCCTCCCAGTGTGTTACAGCTGAGTTCCTAAAGTGTAACAGCAAACAGTTTGTCTGTACTTTCTCTGAAAGCATCATGATTATGTGGTAGAAGAGCTTAGCACAGGGGTATGAAGTGTAGGTCCCTTTTTTCTGTTTCTTGGAAGAGTTCTTTTACAACTTCTGTATGAAGATGCATAAAGTACGGTGTAAAATGGACATAGCACATTGTTCTAAAAACCTCAGAAAGCTAGACACTGCTTTAATATGTGAAAAGCAGAAAAGAGGGGAAAAGTGAGCCGGTTGTAAATGAAGCCCCCCAGCAGAAATTTCCTGTTTTCCCTTTAAAGCCACGGGCACTGCTCTTCCCACAGCAGATCGCAGGCTGGACCAGGTTTACCCTTTAGGCCGAGTTATTCTGTTTCATCGTTTCTTGGTTTCCATAGCACGGCATAACGGGGCACGAAAAACTTCCAGAGCCACTTCTTCAATGATGTTTAATTACATCCTTTGGCCCTACTGTAAATATTTCTAAATAAAAGCAAAAGTCTGCTGGCCGACTCCTGGCCGTTTTGAATTCATGAACGACCTGCAAGAGCTGTGGTCTGGAGTGCGATGATCACAACTACAGCTCACGGACCACGGTTTACAAATCCAGATCCTCTAAGAATCCCAGACTAAAGCCTGAGTGGAATGTACGAATAAGCAAATAAAGTCTCTATGAAAAAGCCACCTGTTTGAAACTCTCTCTCCTACCGGCCTATGAAGGCGTGAAGATCCCCACCGATAGGTGTAGAAATGGACCCTAAAATACCTGCCAGTAAGAGCATAATTATTTACTATGAGTAGTAGCAGTTTTTAGCCAGTCCTCACTCAGGCAGTTATAACAGCTTAGTCGGATTGACCCTTAAGGAACAAGAGAGTAAATACACATTTGCTTGGTCAAAGTGCTAAGGGAAGCCAGCGGGGTGCTCACAGTGGGCCCCTACCCGCGTTCCCACAGACCACATGCTCCTCTCAGCACAGTGGTGCCGGGGGCTGGACAGAGACGCAGTACGGGGTGCACTGGAAACGTGGCTGGGTGGCCGAGGGTGGGGCAAATTCAGATTTGGGGGTCAGGGTGAGGACTGGGAATCAGGCTGAGGAGGCTCGGGGCTGAGGGATGGGATAGGGAACACCAGCCTTCCAGGCCAAGAGGGAACACACGTGGTGTGAAGAGACAAAGAAGGCCAGGCTGGCAGGAGAGTCGGGACAGGGGGCGGAGGGTGGCGGGGGAGGCCCGAGCAGGGCAGGGGCCTCACAGGTAAGGCCTTGCAGGTCACGGTGCGGATTTTGAACATTATCAAAGCCCAGTGAGAAGCACTTTAAGCGAAGAAGTGACAAGAACACAGAAGTGTTTTTAAAAGATCATTCTGGCTGCTGTGTGGAGAATAGTTTTGATGGAAAAATTAAGGAAGGCATACTCCCTTAAGTGGAGGGCAGCAGGCCTGGACGTGGCCTGTTAAAGGGGCCTGAACTGGGGAAGAGGAAGACAAAGGGGCTGGCATGGGGGGAGGTAAAGACCCTTTTTCCTAGAGGCTACAGTTACTTACAGTTAATGATATTAAAGACTCGGATTTCCTGGTTAAGCACACTCAATACATCCATACTTTTAATATCACTAAAAGGTTCAGAGATTTCAAAGGGCTCACTGGAATGATTATAATTTAAGTCAGTGCACACTCTGCACATTCAACAATTAAATTAGCCATGAGCTCCTCTTAGGGAAGCTCAAACTGAGTAGGACACACACACAGTAGGTCAACGCTCCTCAGCTGAGAGTCAGGGAATGATCTGCCGCGGACTGACATGCGTAGCAAACCCTCATCTCCCTCTCTTCACGACGCCTGAACCTTCCGCCACAGTCCATCTCATGTATACGTGGACTGGGAACGTTAAAAATATGGCTGCTGCCTCTCTGCTTACAGAAAAAAACAGCTGATTGGCCTTTTATGTAACCATACGAGTCTTCAAAGAGTGATGGATATTAAGTATCATTATTTTGAATTAAATGATCAAGCCCCGCCCCTTACCCAACTAACAGGAATACCAGCAATATCAGCATGGTTCCAGCAATCATGGAACCATACAAAACCCAGGAAAGTCCTTACATACTGATAAACAGAATTAGGATGCATCTGCCATTTAAAACCCTGAACTAGAGAATCATTTCACAGGAAATATTCACCTGTGATGGTCCCCCCATTAGAGCAAACTACCAGCATTTTGTGTGCTGCCCAGACTTGGAGACAGAATGGGAGGGGGCGGTGAGGAGAGAGTTAGGAGTTACTATGTCTGAACGTGCCCCCCATTTACATAATGAGGTCCCACAGCCCAGGGTGAGGGTATTAGGGGGTGGGACCTTTGGCAGGTGGTTAGGTCATGAGGGTGGAGCTTCATGAGTGGGATCAGCACTCTTCTCAGAGACCACCCCACCCCCACCCCCAGGGAGCTTCCTGGCTCGTGGAACAGGTGCAGACACAAGGAGAAGTCTGTGACCTGGAAAAGGGTCTTGCCCAGCAGTGCTGGCACCCCAATCTCAGATGTTTAGCTTCCAGAACTGTAGGAAATAAACGTCTGTTGTTTATAAGTCTGAGGTACTGTGTGACAGCAGCCGGAATGGACTAAGACTGGGGAGAAGAAAGACTTTCCTGGCCCAAACAGACATCTGGACTTCCCACATTAGAGAGATT
This sequence comes from Artibeus jamaicensis, assembly GCF_021234435.1. Lineage (NCBI taxonomy): Eukaryota > Metazoa > Chordata > Mammalia > Chiroptera > Phyllostomidae > Artibeus > Artibeus jamaicensis. The sequence continues at coordinate 10,688,368 of NW_026521814.1, read as the reverse complement.
CTTTTAGTTTCTGACTTGGTCCCTCAAACCCTGAAACCACTGTGCACTTCCCTGGATCTTTTCTGACCCAGGTTCCCTGGAAGCATCCATCTATAACTCGCCTGTTCTGCCCCTCGACTCCAGTCCTACCCTGTAACCCCCAGTGGGCGTCCAGTGCCCCCGCCTTGCCATACTCACTTCCCTTCATTACCATTTGCACTGTTTCTGCTCCAGGATACACACCTACTACAGTCATACAGTGCTGTGTGGTTTTGGAAGCTTCTGCTTATTGTGGGACACTGTACCCCTCGAATCCTTTGAGTGCTTCTTGGTTTCCATCGTCTCTCCGCTCTAGATAACATGAACTCTGTTTTACTGGCAGTGTGCTCTAGGGGTCTCACCCAGGCCCCCACCCGGGCCCCATACTTTCTAATTCCCTCCATATCATCCAATAACTGAGGAGGCCCCACTCTTCCCAGTATGAACACTGGGAGGTAGAACCATGAAAGTGGTGCTTTAGCCACCTTGGGAAACAGTGTGGAGGAGAACATTGTAGTGCCGCCATGTGCCAGAGGGGGCAGAGCAAGAGTCGGGGCAAGGCTGACACAGTTGGGGGACACTAGCTTTAAGATCCAGGCACATGTGAGCTCCCTCCAGCCCCGAAAACTTCCACTGGTGCTGACAAGAGTTTTGAACCTTCTAATGAGCTGCCCTGCCTGCTCCTCCAGCCCCAGTTCTCACCCTCCTCCTCTGGTCCCTCGTCTCTAGCCACACGGACCCCATTCAGATCCTCGAGCACACTGGGCTTTTGCCTGTAGGCCTCCTGTGTGCTGGAATGTGCTTCCACCACTTGGCCTTGCCGATTTCTACTCGTCTGCACTTACGCATGGCTTCCTCAGGGTGCCCTTCTCTGAGACCCCAGTTGATGTGAGCTTCTTGTTATTCTCTCTCCCTGCATCATGTCTTTGCCATCAGCCTGCACAGGCAACGTGCAGTTACGTAATGTGTGAAAGCGTGTACCGATTCCACGCTTTTCTCCTCTGCTCCACGACAGGCTCATTGCATGCTGGGACCACATCCGTATTCTTCCACTGCAGACCTAACCTAGCACAGGGCCTGGGGCACAGCAGACATTCAATGACTATTTGTTGACTGAACGAAACAGTGAATGAAGAACTGAAAGAAATTCTTAGCCACTCTGAGGGTCAAGTTCCTCAATAATAAACCAGCAACATGGCCCTGTGCCTGCCATGACTGACGGAAGGGCTAAGTGAGGTGACCCGCGGAGAGCTGCCCTCGGCCCGGCACGCCACGGGTGTTGGCTCCCGCTCCTCTGCACTATGGCTTCTTCTCATCCCAATTCTGCCCGGGGTCATGGTTCCTTTTTATTTTTTTAAAAAAAACAAATGCTTAGAGGAAAAACAGGCCTAACACATGAAGATTTATAAAAATAATTCTAATGGTTTGGAGATAGGATGAAAGAAGCTATTTGAAACCATGTGATGTTCATGGTCAAATATCTCTGTGATGTTTGTTTGCTCTTTATGAATAAGCTTCTTCCTTTCAGAGACGGAACAGAATGGGCATGAAATCAGTTGATGCTGATAAAAACAAAACCTAAATTTAACACATCAAAGCCTATGAAGACTAATCAATTTTGCCATTTAAAAGGCAGTACAGAAGGATAGAGAAGCCAGCCTGCTCCCCGACAATTAGCACCAAAATACACTCATTAGTAAAATTTAGTTTTAAGAGACCATATATGAATCTCGCTGAGAAACTTGGCAGCCATATATGTATAGCTGAAAATAGAAAATGATTCATTTTATATAACCAATTTATTCATAATTCCACTTATTAATTACTGTAGCTTTCTAAGCTACACTATTTTTAATAAGTTTGCCTATTGGTTTTGTTTTAATTACGACTCATTCTCTCCCTCTCCCCCCCATCTCATTCTGTCTCTCTCTCCTCTCCCCTCACTGCAACAAGTTCTGTCACTACACAGCACATACAAGCACATGACAGCAGATTTAAACCACAAGGTGTACAAAGTGAAAAAAAGTAACTCTCACCCCTCACTATCCTCCACCTAGTGACCTACCTACCTGGTCTCACTGCCAAGTTAACCACCGGCAACACTCCTACCTCTGGAACCCCAAATGCTTCCACGCGCACGCTGACACAGAACCGCAGCTGGCCTTCGACAAACAGGGCCCCATGGCACGTGATGTTTCTTCCTTTTTGTCTCTAAGACAAGATCTTGGATAGCTTTTGACATTAGAACGCATTTCACAGTTGCTTTCTTGTTCAATGTGTCTATTTATTTATTTATTTGTTTATTTATTGCTATACACCCATTTAACCCAATTGGGGTAAATATATTAAATTTGCATCATCAAAATATCTTTCCTGAGTTTAAGGCAAAAACAGAGAAATCATGTACATGGATCTTACCAAGTGGTGATTTCAGTGTTACTCTTGAAATGAGATAGCACTGTAAAAATTTAATTCCTAGGCAAACAAATGTGCAAGCACTTTATGCATTAAAGTTCCTCGATCTCTCTGGCGGCTTTATCTAATTGGGGCCATTATGCTGGAATTCCATCAACTGCCAAACGCATATTTGCACACTTGGCAAAGGCTTCCCGTGTGATGCATTTGGAAAAAATACACTGTGTGTTCTCTCTCCAGCCCGGTCAGAAGGTAAAAAAAATGTGATTAAATTTCAGTCTCTGAAAGTTCAAAAGTAATAGAAAAAAAACTATTAAAACATTATGCATGGCATTTGAATATTACAGTATTAAAAGGAGCCAGATTTACTGATTTTGATACTTGCATTGTGGTTATACAAGAAAATGTCCTCATTCTAAGGAAATATATACCAAAATATCAATCTTTAGGGGTTAAGGAGGACAATGTGTCAACTTACAAATGATTCAGAAAAAATAAAAGAGAACGATAAAGCAAATGCAAAATGCAAACAACTGGTAGAATCAGAGTAAAGAGTCCAGAGGAATTGTTCATATTCTTCTCACAATATTTTTTAATATATTTAAAATTATTTCAAAGTTAAGAGCTACCAAGAAATGAACAGGAGTCAGAGTTGAAACTTTAATCGATCACTCTTAATGCATTTATTTTTGTCAATATTTGCCTTTCCCAATTCAGTTCAATTATAAGTCCTGCCTCTATTTTGTAGGTCCAGCTGCCTCTGCCTCTCCAATGAGTCCTCATCAGTGTGGGTGCTCTGTCCCCACCAGCAGAGAAGGCCCAAATTCACCCGTGGGTGCTGTGTGTTCAGGTATCCAGCATGCGGAGCGAAGGGTGCAGGGCTGAAGAGCTGAAATGTCAGTTTCCCTCTAACCCTTCATGTGCTCAGCCCCCATATCTGGGCTTTGGCCTTTCCCCCTTGTGTGTCCACGCCCTTGCTGGGCCTACAGCCCAGCTGTCAATGTGGGCCACGCCCCGTCTTGCCCTTGCTGCCCCTCTTCCCTCTTGTCCCTTATATCTCTAGGTCTAGCCTGAAACGCTACCCACCCTATACAGGTGTCTTAGGACCACAGTGCAATCACCTGGTTTGATTTTGGTTCTGTCACTGTTGGCAAATCTTTTCTCCAGGCCCCAGCCAACCAGATCACAGAATCCCCTTAGTCTCAATGCCACCCTGGACTGAGTAGGAATTTTCTGGGTCCTTCTAGTACTGTCATTCTAACGGTTGGCCCCTGACCTCAGGGGTCAGCCTCACACTTTTCCAACTAGATCTTCTGGGAAGTGCACTCTGGTTTCCTGCACTCTCCACTCCACACTGCCTGGGGCCCAGGGACACTGACCTCGATCTCCAGTGTTGAAAGAGCCAAAGAGTCTGACTGCCCTGCACGGATTAAGCTTTCATCGCACACAACGCAGATTTCTGCAGCAATCTAGAAAATTCAGCTTCAAGTGTCAATTTCCTGGTCAGACAATAGCTGCTTTGGGCTGTCCTATAAATCATCTCTACGGTGCTGGAAGGAGAAAAATAAAACATTCCTACCAGTCGACACAAAAATCTGAACAATAAAATACAGCTGCACTATGCTTATGAAAACCCAAAGTATAAAACATGAATGGGTGCTTTCCAATATTTGTAACATACAGGTATTCTTGATTTCATTGCAGAGTTAAATAAAATTTCTGCTGTTTTAAAAATAATATTTGCCCAAGTCATTATATATGGTTTTATATACACATGTATGGTTGTTAAATAACATCTACTGAATACAGTGAGGTATATTTAAATTGCAGCGGGCAGGGTAGGGGGTAAAGCACATTACATCAGAGTTAGAATAACCCGGGGAGGAGAAAAATTGGTGGGGGAGAGGTGCCTTATAAAGAATTCCTTAGAAGTCTCACTGGAAAAGGAAATTTTGTCAACCACTTTCCTACATGGTACACAGCTAATCTGGACAAAAAAATATATTTTTTCCATGAAAGTGTCAAGCTGAAAATGACACCTTTAAGGACAGACATGGAGACAGCCCAGGAGGCGGGCAGCCAGGTGAGGGACTCAGAATCTGGACCTCAGGACCCAGGAGAAATCTTGTCTGAACCTTCTCCGCCCACCCCCAACCTGTCTAAATGACAGCATTCTAGTTCTTTCTGCCAGCAGAAGTGTGGGCTAGTCCAAACCATCTGCATCCCAGGGAGCTGAGTCGCCTGCCCAGGACCTGTTCACTCTCACCTATGGGTGACAGCGGCTGGCTGAAGGAGGGTTGGGGTCTCAGAGAGAATGCTGACTGGAGGAGCCTGCCCAGTGGGTGCACACAGTGAGGTGGGCCCGAGGAAAGGTATGGGGTGGGGGGAGGAGAACTGCAGAGAAGAAAGCAAGGACCAGAACTGCTCAGATGGAGCAAAGAGGGGGTGGCCTGGGCAATTCTAAGTGTGAGGTGGCATCCGGCGTGGGCGGGTGGGGTTCATTCACAGTGTGCAGGATTCCGCAGCCAGGCAGGTCGTCTTCCTGACTCTCCTGCGCCTGCTGCAGCTCCTCCGTCCTCAGGTGTAGATCACATCCCCACCTGGACAGTCACCACGATCTCCACCTCCCTTTCAGGCCTTTGCCTCCTGTTTGAGAATCTTCCGTCGTGGTGTTTGACCCCTGTAAGAAAATCCTCCTGGTGCCCACATCCCTCTTTTCCCCTTGGGTCCTCTTCTGGCCACTGGCTCTTCTGCTACCCCCACCATAGACCAGACCCCCCGCAACAGTCATGCTCAGGTTGCCCAAATGTCTGGGTTCCAGCCTGCAGGTGCACACTAAATAACAGGGTTCCTCTCCTCTAGGCCAATCTCCTAGGAACCCCTCACCCCAACCCTGCATGCCACCTGCCAAGCCCCTCGGCTGCAGTTTGACAGAAAGTGCTTGGCACACTGTAAATTACTGTACACACTCTGTTAGGAGCTGTGAAAGTGCTTGTTATGCCATGACACAGACATGGGCTGCAGAAGGCAATTCCAAAGATAAGAAACCAACCAGATTCGAGAAGGTTTTGCAAACAGTACCTCCAATAAGGGGTTAATATCCAAATTATAAAAAGAGCACATACAACTTCACAAAAAAACCCCATACAATCCAATTAAGAACTAGGCAGAGGACTTGAACACTTTTCCCAAGAAGACATACAGATGGACAACAGATATGTGAAAAGATGATCGACTCCACTAACTATAAGGGACATGCAAAATCAAAACCACAATGAGATACCACCTCAAACCTGTTAGAATGGCTGCTATCAATAAGGAAATAACAGGCGTTAGAGAGGATGTGAAAAAAAGGTACCTTCATGCACTGCTGGTGGGAATGTACATTGGTGCGGCCGCTGTGGAAAACCAAATGGAAGTTCCCCCAAAGTTAAAAATAGAGCTACCGTATGACCCAACAATCCCTCCCCTAGGTATCTATCTGAAAAACTTAAAAACATTTAGTTGTAAAGACATATATAAGTATCCCTATGTTCATTATTCATTGTGGCCAAGACATGGAAACCGCCTCGGTGTCTTTAATGGGTGACTGGATAAAGAACACGTGGAGGGGAAAGGGGAAGGATTCACCGGAACTAGTATAAAGGACACATGGACAACAAGTAATGGGGGTGGAAATGGGAGGGAGGTGGAAACAGGACGGAGGTGGGGAGGGCTGGGGGGTGGGCTGGGATGGGAGTAAAAGACAGAACACTGTACTTGAACAACAACTAAAATTAAAAAATAAAAATGTTTACACAATGTGAAAAAATAAGATAAAATATATTTATGTATATGTTTAAGAAAAGAACATGTGGTACACCATACAACAGAGTACTGCTCAGCCATAAAAAGTGATGGAGTACTGTCATTCGCGACAGCACGGATTGATCTTAAGAGTGTCATGCTAAGGGAAACAAGTTAGAAAAGGACAAGGACCGTATGATTTTGCTCATACGTGGGATATAAAACAGAAAGCAACAATGAACCAACAAAACAGACAGACTCATAGACACAGACAACAGCATGGTGGTTACTGGAGGGGAGGAGGGGAGGGTCAGGGATGAGGGCAAACCAAACACGTGGCGACAGAGGGAGACTAGGCTTTGGGTGATGAGTATACGATGCAAGGCACAGATGACGTGTTACAGAGCTAGCTATATACCCAACACCTATCTAATGTGATTGAGCCAGTGTTTCCCCAATAGATTTAATTAACAAGTAAATAAAAGTAGCAGGCCCTGGCTGGTATAGCTCAGTGGATTGAGTGCAGGCCTGCAAACCAAAGGATCGCGGTTCGATTCCCAGTCAGGGCACATGCCTGGGTTGCAGGCCAGTTCCCAGCAGGGGACACACGAGAGGCAACCATACATTGATGTTCCTCTCCCTCTCGCCTTCCCTTCCCCTCTAAAGATAAATAAATAAAATATTTTAAAAAATGGTGGTTGGTTTAAAAAAAAAGTAGCCTAAAGAATGTTCACCTTCCACTCATTGAATTAATTTATCCAAATCTGGGTTTTCAGAAAACACTAACTGGATGTGGATTGTCTTTGGGGTAATAAACATGTTCTAAAATTGACCCTGGTAATAGTTGCAGGACCCACTGAATGCTATTGAGCTGTACACTTTAAGTAGGTAAATTGTACAGTATGTGCAGTATGTTTTAATAAAGCTGCTTTTAAAAAGAGAAAACACTCAATGGAGTTCAGGATGGGAACCTAACTTACCCCGAGTATTCACCCGGCTGTCAGAGGGAAGGAGTCAGAAAAAGATGCAGGAAAGTCATTTTCCGGAAATCGGGGGTGGGCCCTGTGGAAGCACACGCCCTGATTTTACCTGCCCGGAGCCCCGGTCGGAGCACCACCCTGGGCACCCCAGGCAGAAACACTGCCCGTCAGGAGGGCTGCCCCTGCTGGGCGCCGGGTGCCTAAACCATGCGGAGCAAACACTGACTTTTTTCAGCATTTGATTTTTCCAAAGGAAAAGAGAAACCAAGCACATAAAACCCAACAGTGAACTGACGAGCAACTTTGCATATATATAGAATTTCCGGGCAATAAAGCATGCTCTCCAGCAAGCCTGTCTTTGTTTGGAGGAAAATTATGCTTTGCTTTCTCACAATGCCCTCTGCCAAGCCCGTGTGCCCTCCTAATTTAAATTAGTCTTTCAATTGTATGATCCTTCCAAAAGAAACTAATTTTCACTATGCTCATCCAAGAAACTTAACCAAAACTTGAATTTTTGTTGGGGGGAGGTGGCAAACCCACACAGTACAGTTTTCTGCTTTGCTACAGTCCTAAGATTAGTCATTCTTTGAGTATCTATAAATATTATTTTGGTTATGTGAATGGCTTTAAATAGCTATTTATGAGAAACAATACTACAAGTCTGCAAAGAAACAAACCTAATACAAAATGTGAGCCAGAGAATTAAACACAAATTGCACATTATATTCTAATTTATAGATTGTAATTCAGTGTGCCATAATGGTTTATCCTGAAAATTGTTATCTCAAAAAAAAAAAAAAGATTAAGAACCGATTCAGATCAATTTTCTCACAAATCCACTAAAGTGCTTCATTTACTGGATGATTTCATTCCGCATGCCAAAAAGGACATTTCAAATCAAAGTCCTCAAAAGCAAGATTAATAAATCTTGACAGCTTCAATAGGTTGTTTTCTTATTATACATTAAGTTCTGTGTGAAATTCAGCAGTCTATATAATCTGGCATAAAAATGGAAGATTAAAAAATGTTTAAAACTTTGATTTCTCAGAAAATATTTTAATAATATCTCTTTCTCACTGCTGGGTTATTTCCCAGAAAAGGCTTTATTTTCACTATTATTTTCCTAAATAAAACTGATACAGGAAGATACCAGGGCAATGGAAAGAGTGAGAAATCTGATCAAAAGTGGCTTAATTTTTTTAATTGCCATAAATACACAGCTCGTTTTATAAATTCATCATCTGAGCAAGCCAATCATTCTGAATGGCTTTGAGCAAATTTTTATTGTTTTTTGGTTGTTTTTTTTCTTTCTGAGACAGTGTTATTTTTATCCCTCCCCTTCCCAGCTGCCTCCGTGCTGTATATACCAAAACAAGATATTCATCTGTGGATGCCCTCGGTGACCGGAGCATATATATTTTGGGGAGAAATTATATCAGCATAAAATTCAGAATTGGCAGTCTCAGAGAACCAAGTTAGAAGTAGACCTGTTATATTTAAAATTAGACCATTTTAGTAATAACTAAGTTCACAGAAAACTGCGAACAATAACTCAGGAAATGTGCCTTTTAGGCCATGTTCATGTAAGTTACAAACGAACACACGCAGTTTGCCCTCGGTACAGCATGCGTCGTGATCTCCCTCCACAAGCAGGGAATTAGTTGATAGAAAGCGCTGGATCTTGGATGAGGAGGCTGCAAGGGTAAAGGAGGGTCTCATACCTCGGATACATCCACTGGCTCCGTTTTCTAGCAGTTGGCAATGCCAAGCTCTAAAAAACCCAAACTTTTAATTAAATAGTACAGAAAAGTAGGATGCCACATGCCTTTCAAAAAAACAAAACAAAAAACAAACCAACCAAAAACCCCACCAGAATGGCTCACAACAGGACAGGAATCAAGAGTAAGTACTAGAAGCGGAACCCAACTGTTGCCTTGAAAAGATTAAAAACAAAGAGCAGAAAACATTAAAGTGAAAGGGTTGCAGGGATGCTGCCACAGGAGCATTTAAAACAGACCCAGAAAGTGACAACAAATCACTCCGCTCTCCACCACCATCCCTCACATACCAGAGGCAATAGGATGCCTTCTAAAACAAATTAAAAAAAACCAGTTCTGTTTGATATTCTTTGAAGGTACTCAATGTACAAAGCCTCCATCAGCCAATGAACATACAGAAAGCTCAAGACAGTTAAGTCCAATTCTGTGATAATTATTATACAATGTTCATTGCCCACTTCAAAGGCTGGAGTAGTTTGTGCAGATGCCTATGTAAGTGTGTTTTTTCAAAGGTCAGTCAAACTGGAATAAACACGCAGATGGCAAGACCTCGATCCCATTATTCTGGGCTTCTCTGAAATGCCCCCTCAGAGCACAGACGGATTTCAGCACCCATGTCTCTCAGCATCAGATGAATTTTCTCTTCTCATTAAATCCTCATCCTTGCAGTCAGTCTAAAAGCTCATGACAGACTAAATTCCCATTCAGATTGAAATGAAAGTATCATATACTCTGGACAGGGCCACTTATGTGTGCTTCCAAAAGAAGTCATTGTCTTTTTTTTAAACAAAATAACTCTTCTACTTTCCCACTAAATCCTTAAAAAGTCATAAGTGTAAGAACTAGAATTGAAATTTTTACTAAGCTGATTCCCAATTTTCCACTTTAAGCCTTGCAGGAAGAGGACATTTACAACTTGGAAGTCATTACTAAGAAAAGCAGGGTGCAAAGAGCCCAGACGCTCCGGCCAGACGTGAACTACTGTGAGGCAACTGTACATGAAAGCATCCCCGGTGACGCTGCCAATGAGCCTAAAAAGGCCAGCGCACAGAGCTGTGTAGGGGAACCCTCCAATTCTAATGTTCTCTACAGGCCACTCTCATCGGACAGGCAGTGAGCATGCCCCTTGGCACAGTGGCCCAGCTGCTGGCAGTTGACCCCAGAACATAGCTGCTGGGGCCGCCAGGCTTCCCCTGCCATGTCCCGCCCTTGCTCGGTCTGCTCCGCTGGCTCTCACCACTCATCCTGCACAGCCCCTAACCACACACGCACAACTGCCCATTGCCATTGCGCTCTTACACTCTGCAGATTTCTAGCATCATCTCTCTGACAGACCACACACTCCACTGGCAGGAGCCAGACTCTGTTTCTCTTTCTAGCACCAGCTGATAGCACGGTGCCTGACAAAGAGTGGGGCCTCAGCAAGGTGACGGCATGGATGATTATGCAAGGAGGTGTCATCTGATGTAGAGGAACATTTGCAACATAGGAGTATTTTTAATTTTCTTTTAGTCATCAATTGAAGGTTTGAAGACTTGTAAGGAACACCCCAGATGAGCCAGGCCACATGGAAGGTTGGTGCATATGCACATGTCAGCCTGGTGAGCACTGCATCCCATTCATTTTATGAGCTTCTCTTAATTTGTATTCCTCTGAAGGCAGTGCCTGAAAGTGGGACTTGAATGCAGCTCATTTGGGAAGTGATTCCCAGGAAGTAGGAGCGAAGGGCAGAAAAACTGCAACAAAGACAGCAGAAAAGACAACAAAGGCTCTATTACTGAGCTGGTTATCCCACTGGGGGCTCTTGGGGGATAGGATGCATCTCATAACTCTCTCCAAAGCACAGGAGTCTGAGGCATTCATCTGCAGACCCCCATTATTGGAGGGGTAGCTCTGGAGGCACTAATTCCTCCCCAACATCCAAACTGTCTTGAGTTTAAGTTGGATGAGATCTTGCAGTTTAGGAGGAAGTCCTGAGGCAGAGAAGCTGAGAGGCTGGGCATAGTTGGGGTGGGGCACTGAGGTGTGCCTGAGCTGCCCATCACAGCCGCCACTGAAAGAGCAGGTAAGCCTCACCACGAGCTGAACTATTGCTAAGGAGAGGGCCACTAAAGTAAATAGTTAAGGTCTTATGTCATATTTTCCTAGGTTATGCAGCCAAATATAAAGCTTGATTCCAAAATAAAATCGATAAATCAATGAAAAGAAAGTTCTTAATGGGGCCTGGGGAAGGATGTCCTAGTTGGACCTTGGGGATGAAGCTTCCAGGGAACAGGTGACTTTGCCAATTGATGCTCAGTAATATCCAAGATTTATACATCTCCATGCATGCCAACCACTTTTCCTCCCATTCCGTGTCATTCACAGGGCAAATGAAGGGCTGAGAATCGCCACACATCCTTTCTCACTCACTGTGACTTCTCTCCACCAAGTAAATTGGTTTTGATGGCCATTTTATAAAAAATGAGTGAAGAGAACAGCAAAGAGGAGACGGGGAAGGACTTACTGATCTGAGTAAGTTCAAGCATTTAAAGCTAGCTTCCCCTTTCCTCTCTTAGGCTCTGATTAGAAAGAATTCCCATCCACTTAATAAGCTGGGGATACTTACTACAAATGATAACAAACTACTTATCTTTCTCCTACTTATACTACCACATAGCTTTCTCCGAGTATACTTGATAAATCTCCTTGTATTCACTGTCACTAGAATTTTCTATGCCCATTGGAAAAGGGACAAACCAACGGCAGCACCTTTGTGATGTTTTACCTGACCTGCCGTACCCCACTGTTCCTTCGTTTAGCGAGGACGACGTCAGGCGCCCGGCCCGCTGCTCCTCCAGGCACCCGCACCTCCCGTGGATGCCTCCCATCTGCTTCTGCCTCCACCGCGCAGAACTGCTGTCAATGAATTTGGCCCTTTGTTTCTCGCAATCAGTCTCACTCTTCCAACATGAGCCTTTTAGCTTAATACTGGCCCAGAATTTTGAGATAAACAGATGTCATCGCAGTGAGATTAGGGAAAGGGACATAAAAACAGAAATCAAAGCTGGCTTCTAAAGAAACTGTCTTTTAATAAGAAGCAGGATGCTCAGGAGAGGATGCTCAGGGCAGTGAAAATGCTCTGTATGGTATCGTGATGGTGGATACATGTGATTATACATTTGTCCCCATTCATGGACTGGACAACACCAAGAGTAAACCCTAATGTAAACAGCAGACTTTAGGTGACAGTGATGTGCCAAATAAAGTTTATCAGGTGTAACAAATGCACCACTCTGGTGCAGGCTGTCCATAATGGGGGAGGCTGTGCATGTGGGGGGGGGCATACAGGAAATCTCTGTGCCTTCCCCTCAAGTCTCCTCTGTACCTAAAACTGCTCTAAAGAAATCTATTTTTTAAAATAAATAACTAAGGAACAAAGTCGAGGAAAAGCAATAGAAAAAAAAAGGAGATAAAATATGCATCAAGAGATTGAGAAATTTGACATCTATAAAATGTCATAGATCTGAAATAAGAAAAATAAATAAAATCATGGTTGACTTCATGAACGTGTAACCTGTGAGTTCGGGCAGGGCCCAGGTTCAGAAGTGCCCTGCGCCTGGCTTAATGCTCTGCAGTTTCCATGTTGAAATTCTTAATAATTTTTAAACAAAGGCCCCCAGTTTTCATTTGGTTTTGGATTCCTGCAAATTATGTATCCAGTCCTGAGTAAAAGGAATTGTGAGACAAGAGCTTTCCTTTGCAGACTACGGCATAGCAAGGAAGTATCTGCAAGAGTATTCTCAAAGCACTCCCTCCTTCCTTTTTACTGATTTCTGTAAAATGGTCTCTCTTGGTTTAAACACACTAGAAATTTCAGTCTTTCATGTGCCTTGTCCTGAGAGCAGGAAGTCTTATGGATAAAGTTGTAAATGGATGAGTTTCTAAACTCTCCACACTGGTTTCCTTATTTGCAGTTTAGATAAATAATAATTAAAAAAAAACCAATGATCACTCTTCAAAATAGATTCCCTTGTATAAAGCCTAACTTCATGGTGAGGGAAATGCTTCCAGAGTCTCCTGTAGGACATACAGCCTGATTAGAAATCTGCTTTCCTAAAAAAGAACAGAAGACCCAACGAAAGGTCTCCCGACAGTCCCCAAGGACAACTGTGGAAATGGCTGCACCATCATCCAATTCCTGACTACGCGTCTAGGCTCTTATCAGTCATCAAACTTCCTCTCCCTAAATAGAGCTATTCCAAATGTCACCACCAGCTTTCCTGGGACAAAATCAGGGATTTGGCGTCAGAACCTCAGCTGCCAAAATAAAAACCCTCTAAATTACTTTCAGTTCACATTGGACCTTCCTGACTTACATGTTCCCAGTTAACTGTTTATCATTACGATGGTTGATTAAGTCCTGTTTTTGGTTGGCCCTATTGGCTGTAACAGCTGTAAAATATGAAGACATATATTCTTCTTTCTCCTAGGGCTACAAAAACATGCCCAGTGCACCACAGAGCATTCTCCAAAACCAGTGGCTATAACCCCAGATACAGAGACCAACCTTAAACAGTTCTGCATGCTAGAGTGACTTTTCCTTCACAAAAATCTGCTAGGAGAATCCATTTATCATCTAGAAGTTTAAATATTTGTAATCTTAATTTTATAAAACATTTATCCATATTTTAAAATCCTTCCTTGCTGAACGACATTAAAAAGTAATAAGCCAGACACAATTAGAAATGTACTGGTTAGCCTGAATGTGTGTATACATATTTATATTTGATTAATGCTCATGCCTGTGTAGAGACATGTCCTCCTATGAAACCTTGTGCTGTAAGTGGAAATTGCACGTTGAAATGACTTCCATGTAAGAAGAGGCACTTGGTATTTGGAAGCATTCCTAATTACAAAGTAGCTCAATGAACAGAGATCAAATATTGCCCATGTTTCTAGCTTTTGGTCTCTCAACAACAAAATCTGTTTATAAGCAAACAAGACCTTTTTACTGACCTTTTCTCTACATGTAAGTATGATTGCCAAAGCTTGAACAATGAAAGTCCAGCAAAAATGGATTTCTTTCACTACAACACATTACCCTAAAGATGGTAAAAGCCCATTAACTTGAAAGTGGGTGGTATCATGTGATCCCTTCCAGCTAAGTAGTAGGGGGAAGATGAGTGCCATGACTCTTAAAACATAACTTTATAAATACTAAAAGAGAGGCTCTGGTTTGTGAGTTCTCATTCAAACAGACCTTTGACATGACAAATACAATTTTCCTGGTATTTAAAATTAGGTCCAAAATGCCTCTCAATCTCAGAGGTTGCTTGTCAGCACTCACTCTTTTCTTTCCTCTTCTCCTCTTCATTCCCTCAGTGAAGAGGTGTCTAGGAAGTCGATTAAAGCTTGTCCTCATTATCTCACGAGTGGTTTACCTGCCCCAGTAAGATGGACCACTGGGCTCTTTGCCAGATCAAATGCCCCCCATTAGGCAGCTGGAGAATGTGAAGCATCCAGCGGTTACCTGGCTCTAGCAACATGAAATCACCATCATTCAGATAAATATAGAAACTTCTTGGAAAATGCTGCTTTCCATTTTGAATTTGATCTTTCATAGAAAAGGAGAAAAATATAAAGTTAATTGTAATAAGCCAGATAGGTCATCAATCTTCTATTGCAAAGGCCATTATAGATTTGAAGCACCTTTAAAAACATTCAAAATTGTCAGATAAAATAGAGACAATATCAGGGATTGAGAATTATCTCTTTCTTTCCAAAAGGAAAAACAGAGGGAGATAGAAATGAAAGACAGAGCTAACACTAAAATCCTCCAATCTGTGTTCTATTACTGAAGGTCAGTCCACTGATAAATACCCTGCTTCCTTCACCATGGAAATAAATATTAACAATTTCACTGAGCAGCTAACTCTGCAATTAGCACATTATCTCTAGTCAAACCCACTGAAGGGTTTCTGTGAGGTGGTGCCACACAGTTAAAAAGAGCAATGGACTGAGATGTGGGAGAACGCGATCAGCTTGGACAAGTCCCGTCTTTGAGCACCAGCTTTTTTCCCCCATCTGTGAGGAAAAGACAGGGAAAAAGTAGGACAAAAGTCATCCCCGAATACTTTATTTTTTAAATTCTATAATTCCTCCAACCGCTGTGTCTCTGATTTCTTTTGTGTGCATTGGTTAATAACATGCAACACTCTAATGTTCGACAGTCACTTTATGGTATGTACTTGGTGCTGAGCACTGGGGGATGCACTGAAGATACAAAGTTGTTGGGAACCACCCTGCCTGGTTTCAGAAGCTGTAACCCTCCCCACAGCTAAGGCTGAGTGAGCGACCTTCCGACCATAAGCCACTAAGGAGACAAAGCTTATCTCCCTGGCAGGGTGCTGCTTCTGTTCCTTTTTCTTCACCCTGCCTGGCCTCCAGTGCTTGATCGGTTATCCAATGATGGGTAAGATTCCTCAAGGAAGGGATGACCTAAGACAGGCAGGATCACAGGGAGGCCCCCAGGAAGGACTTGGGGGGCTATAGCAAACGGGGGTGATGGACCCTCACCCCTCAGCTTTGACATAGCCTGAGTCCTCACTCTGTCTGCAAGAAGTCTCCTAACCTCTTGGCTGCCTTACTTCCCCTGCCTGACTTAAGCCTGGAAAAATGACAAAGGGCGGTGCAGCACTGTGCTGGAAAGGGCGGGCTCCCTGGGTGATCAGGCCTGAGAAAGAATATATAAACTCCTGTGAAACCTGCTTTGCTAAGAATGCTCTCAATTAAATGATAAGGGTCCGTCCGAGCAGGAGATGAGTTTGTTTCCCAAAGTTTTGTGGCCCTTTAGCTAATAGACCCTGACTCAGAATGAGCTCTTGTAGTTCTTTGTTTGCTATCTATTGTTTGATCCTTACTGTCTGACAATGATTAATGAGCTTTATCTGTATGCCTGTGCAAAATGAACCTAATAAAAGCCCACCGAGGAAAAGGCTCTTGGCCCTTCTCCTTTGAGAGACTGGCCACCTTTCCCCCCCAAGCAGATCATGTCTTGGTAGACTTATTCTCATCCATGGTGGCCGGGGAAGGGGGCCCCTGCAGGCGGAGTCCCCCCACACGAAATTAAATAGCAATATAGAACCCCATCTTCTACAGCTCATGCTCTGGTAGGAGACAAACATAAAACCAGAAATTATGATACAAATAGCAATGATAAGTTCTTTAACACACATCTGTACAAGTGACATAAGAGCTCAGAAGAGGAAATAAAATACATTTGGGGAATTCAGAAGTTTTACAAAGGAGATGAAAACCAAGCAGGATCCTGAAAGCTTAAATGAGTTTTTTAAGGAGGAAAAGGGAAAGTGGTCTTCTAGGCAGAAGAAACAGTATGCGCAAAGGCTCGGAGGCATGAAAAAGTCTGGCAAGCAGAGGACATGACGAGAGTAGTTGGTCACAGTTAACATAAGGGATTTCCTAGAACAGGGATCAAGAATTTTATTTCCTATCAAGGGATGAAATGTAAATGTTCTTGGCTTTGGCAGGCCATTCTGTCTCGTCCCAACTACTCACCTCTGCCATTATAACAAAAAGCAGTCATAAACAATATGTAAATAAATGAGTGTGGCTGTGTTCCAATAAAACTTTATAAAAACAGGCAGCGGTCTGGATTTGGCCTACAGGCTGTAGTTTTATAACCCCTATGCTAGAACATTACAGAGGATCAGATTATAAAGACAAGTTAGAAACCAAACTGGATAAGTTTCTCTGGGCATTATAGAGATGCTTAGGAAAATATTATGTTTTTTTTTTTAACTAAAAGAGTGAGATGATATAACCCCTATGCTGCTATGCTATAAATGATAGCAGCATGGAGTACGTACATTTCATACCCTGTATTATTAAAATAAAAGCTATTAGCTATCTTTACTTCACTATAGTCTGATAACCTGAAATTAAGTCTAGTTAGAGAATCATTTCCCAAGAAATTATAAAAGTGGAATTCCTTCTAACCATCTGGAAAATTCTTTACAAAGTATATCATGTCCCACTTGTTCTGAATATCTGCCCCCCCAAAAAAAAAGTAAAACCTGTACCTCTTTAGTGAGAGCATTGCCTATACAACTAGTAGACATTATAGTGGAGGTAGAAACTGTCCAATAAAGAGCTGTATGAAGGTGGTACTACATACTCATCTAAAGACCTAGAAATGGTTTACTTGCTATAAACAGCACTGCCACACACACATGCAAAATTCACAAGACAAGGGGCAAATAATAAGGAAATAAGAACAACATTTGCAGAAACTTTGTTCCAAATGGAATTTTACTTGGAACGAAATGGAGTAAAATGGAGACAGTAAAATGGAGACAGTAAAATGAAATTCATATTACAGCTGTTTTTGTCAGGGGCCGTGTTGGGTGCCAGGTCACGAGTGAGCAAGAGATTTTGCTCTCCAAGGGTTAGTTCCTAGTCTGGAGGAGGGGCTGGCAAACTGTTTTGTAAAGGTCTCGACAGTAAATATTTGAGACTTTGCAAACTGTGTGGTCGGTCTCTGCTGCAAATACTCAACTCTGGTTGTAGCACAAAAGCAGCCATAGATGCTACATAAATCAATGGCTGTGCTCCAATCAAACTGCAATTGTTTGCAGGTCCCTAGTCTAGAAAAGGGGAGACATTAAATATATCATTGAAAATAACTTAGCTCATTGCAAATAATCAATGCTCTATGAAGTAAAAGCCAAGTCTGGGAACTACATATTTGAGTGACTGGACTAAGATGGAAAGGTCAAAAAAGGCTCCTGTGAGGCTGAGGATGAGGAGAAGGAAGGAAACAAGGGAGGCAGGAAGAACACCCCAGGGAGAGGAACAGCAGTGCAGGGAAGCAGACATGGGGCGCAGGATGAGAAATGGAGAGAAGCCCCATGTGGGTGCACCTGGAAAACATAGTACATCTCAGGTGCAGCTGCAGTGCAGAAGCAGCCAGGCCACTCAAGGGCTCTATGCTGAGGCAGGAGCCCAGCCTTGACTTCTGTTCTATGGCAGGAGGAAACCATTTAAGGTTTGGAGCTCAGCAGGATTTGATCTATTTGCATTTCCAAAAGATTTAGAGGTGTTGGTGGCATGAGGCCCTGCAGGGCGAGACCTAAACCAGTGGGTCAGAGAAAAATTCTGTCTTAGTTTGGCTTCCACTGGAAATAGACTCCCAGACAAGGTCTTGGGTTCAGAGAGTGTATTTGGGAGGTGACCTTAGGAAATACATGTAAGGAAGTGGGAAAGTGAGGTAGGGAAGAGAGAAAGCCAAATATGGGAATATTAATGAATGGATTACTGCTGTGGGCAATTGGGGTTCTATACCATGGGAGACCCACTGAGGAAGTGAACAGAATGCACCTCAACATCGTCTTGCAGAGGAATGGCAGAGGCTGAGGTATTTGTACACCAACCCTTGCCTTTCACCCGTTGAACATTGCCCCAGGGGCATCAAACCCCTGTCACTTGGGGGGTGACTCATTCATTGGCTGTGAAGAAAACCCTCAGACAGAAGTAGAGAGACACAGGTGAGGGGGGAGAGGTCACTACAGCTATGGATGAATTCAGAAATGAGCTGAGGGAAAACAGAATTTGCATCAATAGGGTCTGCCACAAATAACTTTTCAGTTTCACCAGAAAGTAGATAAATCGATAAAAATACAAGTGACTTTCAAACTCTCTAGACCCTTCTTAAATAAATTTCTTTTTAAAATCAAAGACTGAAGTGCATTTTACCTGACAAAATTAGTGGCATATCACAGGAGCCATGTTCAAAAGATGTAATAACTAAAACAGCAATGGTGCTGACCATTCGGAATGGACCTTTGCCTTAAAAACTCTTTCAGAGCACCTAAGTGTGGAGCAGGTGGAACCAGCCCTGCTGGATTTTCTAAAAATGTTTCTGGACTGTGGTAAGAATCACTGCAGGCATGGCTCAAATGCAAGCACAGAATTTCCATGTAAGAAGAAATGTTTCTGGATCTGCAGCCAGATAAAGCCTAAATAATAAAGGGCTGCCTGACCCAGCATGAGAAAGCCAGAAGTGACCCAGGATGAGCTCCTTCAAGGCACAGCATACTTCTAAGCAGAGTCAGTGCTGACATCACAAACATTAATCCAAGACAGGTAGGTAGGTTCCAATGCATGAACACTATTGACCACAAACACAGGTTTTCTGACCAATCTACCTCCCTGCTGCAAATGGGTAATAAAGGTGCTGTTATCCAAATTACAGTCCAAGGTCAACATGAGATTAAGGTCTTGCTTCTGAAGGTAAGATATTTCAAACCATTTTCATGGCTCGCAACTTGAAGACACTGCTGTCAGAGTGGCCTCCCAGCAAGGGATGCTTCACACATTTTAATGGCTCACTGCGGCTCCCTGGTTATGGGGTGGAGTTACATGGGTATAGTAGAATGTAAACACTGTGATCACAGGTCACCGTGGTTACAAAATTGCTAGGGCGGCAGTTCAGTGTCTAGAAGAAGCCTAATCGATGAAGACAAAGATTGGTTTGGTTCCACAGCGGCTGTCCCAGCTCCATGAGTCCAATTACTCCACTGACTACACACATCATTCCCCTTCTCTACTCAAAATGACCCTTATACACACGGCTTATTCTTTTCACTAACCTAAACACAAGTTAAGGAAGGATCGCTACTCTTGCCTTCTTCAGGCGCATAGTTTGCATCTAATTTTCACACTGCCTGAGGTTAAATCTGGGTTGGCCACGCTGTGGTCCTGAGAACCACGCCCGAGTGGGTTCTGTGGAGTAAGTCCTCACACGGCCGCTGCTCCCTCAAGCAGGCTTCCCATATAACCCACCTTTTCCGAAAACATCTTGGAGAGTAAAATCATGTTCAGGGTAAAAACTTCACCACATGTTCACCCGGCAGACTTTTCCTTAATATCAGGCTTTACTTAACTCCTTCATTCATATATGTGACCAATGAGCTGGTTTTTCCTTTAAGAGTCTTTACCCATGCTCTTTGATATGAATGTTTTCATCTCTTGGCGGAGCAGGTATATCTGCAAGGTCCTCAAGGCTGGGTGAGCTTCTTTTTTATGTACATTGAATATGCTGTTCACACATATAAAACATGCTGCTTTGAAAGTGTCCTAGTCCTGGTCTCAACCTGTGCCTGGCCACCTGCTACCTGGCCCCCACTCCATTCTTCCAAATCCATGGATAATTACAGTTAACAAGTTTAACATTTAATGACATGACGTGAGCAACAATTTGACTCGGAGCAACTAAACGCAGGAAAACAGCGGGATGCTCCTGGTAGCCAGCACTACAGAATTATGGGATCTAGAATATGTCTTTCCAACAGCAGTGACAATGATGATGATGATAACATTTGCTAGCATCTTAAAATTTGTAAAGCACCTTCACACATTGTATCATTTAAAGTATATTCAACCTCACAACACAGATAAAGCAGATTTCCTTATTTTCCCGATGAAAAAACTGTCAGTGATGAAGTGAGTTGCACAATGTGAAGTGATTCACACAGTTATAAATCGCAGGGTCAAGATACAAAACAAACCTTGAGATTCTAGATTCCATACGCTTCCCTCGTATCACATGGCCTCCTCCTTCCTCCCCTTCTGGCGGCTTCTCAAAGTGAATTTTAAACTTCTTTCTGGTTGAAATTAAGCCTCCTCTTTTGGATACATAAATTGTAGTCATAGACATCTCTCTAAAGTTCCTGCACTCCATTAGACAGCAGAGTCAAACAGGCCCTGAGTGGGGCCCATTATCTATAATGAAGGCAAAATTGGGTCCGTACTCAAGGCATCCAGGCGGTTCGCTAGCCCCAGAGAACACAGGACTGCAAAGAGGAATTCATTTCAAGGGAATACCCACAGAGGTTAAAGAGATTAGGAAGTGAATATGAAAGAGAGAAAAAGTGTTAGCTAACCCAAATTCACAATTGAGAAAAAGAACATTACCAGTAGCTAAATAATTTCTTAGCATTTCATAGTGTGCATGCCAGGGCAGGAGGTTAGTCTAGAACAAAATTTATATTTAATTTGGGAAATTTAATGTAAATTTAGAAGAATAGTAAATGTACTTAATTATTAATAGCCCCTACTAAAACCCATAAACACACCTTATTTGCATTTAATGTTTTCTTATCTGTGTATACAAAAGAGCTGAGTGGCAAAATCCATCAGGAAAACAGATTTCTCCTCCTGTTAGCTCACTGACACCACAGGGCGGCATTTATCCATTTTCCCACATTCCTCCATCACTCAGTCAGCAGCTTTTCAACAGTTTTAAGCAGTTAAAACATTTGTAAAATGTTTTAAATACAAATTTAAATTCAAAACACTTATAAAATGTTTTAAGTGGAGGTATTTCATTCCAAGGCCACTGATGAATTTCTCCAATGGAGAATACTATTCTCCAATGAATAATATATTTTCTCTCAATCCAAATCCAAGGAAGTACAATAAAATGAATAAAATAAAATAAAACAACATAAACTGCAGAAGTGTCAGAGTAACACTGATTCTAATAATACAGTTTTAGCACCATATGATAACAAAGCACTTTCACTTATGTTAAACTGTACACTATCTCATCAGAGCCCCACTGACAATGGAGGGCCAGTCTCGTCTCCTTGGCAGAGAAGAAATGAGTAGCTGATCCAGGGCTTGACCTCACTAGCACAGGCTGCTTCTCCTGTTTAGAGGAAGTGCTAAAAATGCTAGTCCAGTTGAAAGGCATTATGTTGAATTCCGATTAAAACTGTAGAACAGAAAATAGAATAAAACTTCCTGGTGTATGGTAAGACTTCATCTGTTCTTATACATATGCAATGTTGGCATCAAATAGTAGATAATTCAACCAACATGGAAACTGTAAAAATCACTCCCTTTATTCATTAGAGCTCATTAAGAACCCCATCAGGTCACTCTTATTTATACACAATTAAACCTTGCTTAGTTGTCTGGTTCCCAAGAGGACAGCATACTGGGAAAGGACATTATAAAGGTAGGAGAAGGTACCAAAAGCCGGCCACTGGGAGTCATCAGAGTTGACAGCTGATTGTTTGGGGAAGTCGGGAGGAAGGCACGGAAAAGCAGAACCGTGGGGGAACATGGCCACAGCACACACCTCCACAGGCTCGGGCGGTACTGCTGTGCTACGCGTGGGACAATAATGAAGGCTCTTGATAATGTCCCCGAGTTAAAGATTAAGATACTCATTATATTGTTTCAGTAAATAGAATCCATTTTTTAAAGATTCATTTCAAAATTAGTTAAGTAGGAAACACTGTGGTGTTTAAAGAGGTATTCAGAAAATTTGAACAACTAGAACAGCACTAGGTTCTTGAGGGTTCTAGGCAATAATTGCTAATAGTAAACAATGAATGAACTTGTCTCTATGCCAGATCCTGCTATTAAAGCTTTGCATTAATTATCTCACTGCATCCTAACAATCAATCCCTGAGGTAGACAATTTTGGTATCTTGACTTTATAGGCAAGGAAACTGAGACACAGGGAGTTGAAAGGACTTGCCCAAGTCACCAGCTAGTAAGTGAAGGTGTCAGGATTTGAACATAGGCTGTTCACTCCAAAGCCAAAACACAGACCTGGGTGGTCTTACAGCTAACATTTAACTGTACCAGTTTTTAACTGTGGTGCTTCTGGGTCTTTCTCTTACATCTAACAACAGCAAACCTCAGTTTTCAGAAGGGCCTTTATAAAGCAGTTGTTAGGAGTTCTGACTTTGCACCATTCATTCAACAGTCATTTCTTGAGCATCAGCTGTGTGGCAGGCACTGCATGGGTGCTGGGGATACAGAGATGAAGAAGACATGACCCCGCCCTGAAGTAGCTAACAGGGTAGATGAGGCCGACACATGAACGATCAATCACTATACAATTACCTTAGGGAAGCAGCCCTGGTGTAAGAAGATGCAACGGCATGCCTAGTGGTTAGGACCTGGAGAAGCACTTCACAGGGTGTGAGCGCCAGTAAAACTAACACTAGCCCTCACCCCTGAGCCTCCCTAAATCTCCTTGATTCACCGGAGCTCTGGGGGCAGCAGGGAGGGATGTGGACCTGAGCAGTAATCTGTTTACCCATCTTTAATGAGGGACTCTCTAATGCCAGTCACCAAGTGGGTGTGACAGTCCTCCGCTCTCTTCCACCTGCTGGTGACTGGCTGCCTGGCCAGTCACATATAACACCCCCCTCATCTGCAGGCCATGCAGGTATGTTTTTTGAAAAGTGCATGGAAAAAACCTCTCTCCTGCTTCACTATATAAATAGACCAACCACTACCAAAATAAAGAAGAAACACTTCCATTACGCCCACCTTTGGTTTCCTGAACAGTCTCTTCGGGAAACAATTCAGTATGCTTTTCCCGGAAAACTTAGTTGCAACTCTCCTATTTTTATATATGTTTAATGAATTACAAAAGTAATACATTCTCATTATGAAAATCAAAAGGTCAGAGGTATGCAGAGTAAAAAGTAAGAGTTCCACTTTACCTCCTCTCCCAACTCCTCTCCCCTCTCCACTCTTAATAGTTTGTTATATGTAATTACAGAACTTTGTACATTTACCTACATATCTAAGTATTTAGTTTCATTTTTTAAGTAAATGGGATCATATAAGTGTGTATCATCTTGTGGCTCCTTATTTTTTAATTAGCAATATGGCTTGGTGATTTTTCCATATCACTACAGAAGGATTTCCTTTAGCTTTTTAAAAAAAAATCTTCACCCCAGGATATATTTACTGATTTTTTGAAGAGAGAAGAAGGGAGACAGAGAGAGAGACATTCATCGAAGGGAGAGAGAAACACTGATCAATTATTGCCCATAAGTACCCTGACCGGAGATCGACCGGAGTTTGAACCCACATACCTAGGTATGTGCCCTGACTGGGAATCAGACCCTCAACCTTTTGGTGTCTAGGACAATGGTCCAGCCAACTGAGCCATCTGGCTATGGCTCCCCTGGCTTTTGAAAGAGCTCCATAGTATTTCAAGTTATGGATGAATTATAATTCACTTAACCAGTCCTCTACTAGTGGACATTTAGAGTTTTCCCAAAGATTTCCCATTATAAACAACACTGAAAAGAAAATTCTGACACATATATCTTTGTGAACATGTGAAAGTATTTTGGAGAATAAAAATATAGGCCTGGAAATATTTGGCCCGAATCATTTGTGCATTTTAAATTTTCACACATACTTCCAAGTCAGCTGCAAAATGTGATTCATATTTACACTCCCACCAATAGGGGATGAGAATAATCTGTCTCCCCATGGCCTCCTTAACACTTGGCATTTATCGATTATTTCCCTTTTTGCAAATCTGATGAATAAAGGCAGCATATTTAATTGCTGTTTTATGTTTTTCTGACTACTAGTGATGTTTACAAATTTCCTGTCCATTTCTACTTCTTCTTTTGTGAATTACCTGTACAGAGTCTACCAACTTTCCCAGCTAGTGGTCTTGCCTTGTTCATTGATGAGATACTTGATTTCTTTATGTTAGATGGGAATGTCATGTGGAAGACTTCTCATGCAGGGAGGCAAACATGGCTGCCAAGCACAGGAACAACTGCACCAGTCTGGAGAGTTGCCCTGGGCCCCAGCTGTGGTTCTACTCTTTCCTGAAAATGGACAGACTAGAAACAGGTGCACACGGAATTATTCTGGACACAACCTCGCGTGCACATTAAAATGTCTTCAGGTATGAAAAAAGGTGAAAATGTGAAGGGGTCTTTCAGCAACTACTTGGCATCACTTTGCAGGTGCCCGGGACAGAGCAAAACGACTTGGGGAGAAAACCTTGTCCATAGACAAGAAGGTTGGGGAAGGACCTAGACAAAAATGATGGAGGAAAAATTACCACGGCAGCACTTTCCCATCTCTAGCTCTGTGCTAACCTCCTCTCAACCCTTCGGCTTTGTTTTTCCCACAAGGTGGGTGTAAAATTAATTCACTGAAGTGCGAATTCTAATGCAAAGAGCACCAACTTCAGTAATTTGTTCTAATAGATTCAAAGCCTGACTCCCACAGCAAATTAGTAATGCCGGCTGAGTCATGGAAGGGTCACAGACAAAGTTTCTTAGAGTCTATTTGCCTCTATTTTTAGGAGTCATCTTAGAGAGAGAGAACAAAACACAATGAGGACGTATTCGTATTGCAGACTCTTAGTATGTAAGGGACCACGCAGCACCACCTTTTCCAGTTAGGAGATCCACTGCTCTCTCAAGGCAGAAGGTCCCTCATGTCTAATTCTCTTCAGGGGCTTCTAAAGAGCAGTAATGAAGAAAGGGCTTCAGGCCAGCGCCTGGCTGGGTGCTTCCCAGGGGGCAGGCAGCCAGGGCAGAAGAGAGAGGTCTTTTATCTAAGAGGTCAATCCAGGTTGTGTGAGGTGGAAAAAGAAGCCTGCAAGAGCAAGCAAGCCTAGGCTGGATCAGGGAGCAGCTCACTATCCAAAACCTCAATGGCAAAAAAAAAAAAAGGAAATCTTTGTATAAATCATTGCATTTGAATATATCTTCTTTATTGTGCTAAGTGATTACATGTTATTGTTGGGTTAGGAAAGAGGATAGCAGCTGAGGGGCCAAGGAAGAAAACCTGGAGCTGTTCTGATATTTTCTACAAAATACAGCCTCAAGACTAAGCCAAGGTGGTAATGAATGTGACAGTCAAGATGGCATGGCTTCCAAAGTATTCCCTAGTAAATTCTCTTATATTTTCATTGTAATCTTAAATGCACATGTATGCACATACACATAGCATCCCTCTGAATCAAGTTTTCAGTAGGAAACATGAGAATATTCAAGACAAGATGAAATAAAATGAATCTTGGAAAAGGTTCTTAAAATTTCCCCAGTGCCTGGTCTTCAATATTAGCCATCTTCCTTTTATCTGGCGACACTGAGTATGAAATCACAGTCACACTGTGTTCACTGTGAAAAAATTATTGGGCTTGGTATTCAAAGATATACACTCTGTCCTCTAAAGTAGCATATAAAGAGCCCAATTACCTCGCCTGAGCTGGTGGTGTATTATAACAATCAATTGCATTTGACTAATGCACACCAGTAACAGGCATTCAATAGATGTGTTCCAGTCAGTCTGATCTGTTCAGACAAGACCTGAGTGAGGTGGGGTTTGCAACATCACTGCTGCTTGTGAGGCTGGAAGGAAAAGCAAGTATTTGCTCAGCTTTCCGTCCTCTCAGACAAGATTTCAAGACCACGACATCTAACACACGGTGAAGGGAGGGCACATTTGGGGAAACAACAGCTTTTACGAGTGTGTACAGGACGGCATGACTGCACCAGAACGCGCATAAATATTAAACAGTATGTGCAGCCAGACCTCGGCAACCAGCAGGCTATCCAGTTGGCTTGAAAAATTCCTTCTCCTAAAAATTGTATTACAAAAATAGGCATAACAGTGCTGCTAGATTATTCACCAGAAGTCGTATATTGTTTAAAAAGAATAATAATGTTGCACATATACGCTTCCAAAGAGTTTCATTTTACCAGATGCTAAAAATACCAGTAAAAACTATTAATAATTAACAAATGCACTTAATAGAAAAAATAAGGTTGAAACAATATGGTAACCTATACATTTAAAGAGAAATAGTTGAATTTGGTAGAGAATGAAGCAAATTGGAACTGAGATACAATTTTGAAACTAATATAGGTACTTTATTTCTCCAGTTTTCTCAGAATTTAGATTTATTTTAGATAGAAAAGTTCTATTGTTATGATATATTAATACAATAACATGAGAAGAATGCTGGACCCAGTCAGTATTAGAAGAAGACTTGAGCCTGAGCTCTGCTACTTCCATGCTGTGTGACCTGAAGCGATTTGATTTACCTCTCTGAGCCTCAGTTTCTTTATTCATCAAATCATAAACAGGACAAAAACAACTGCCACCCAGCACTATTGGAAGGATTAAACAGCCAAGTAAGAGTAAATTGGAAAGTATCTAGGATATCCTAGCTTTTCAATATATGTTTTTTTTAACTTAAAGTATTTACTCTATTTTAATGCATAGTTGCCTTGACTGTTCATTCGCTTATTTCAAAAATGCCATCATCTCAAAATATTGTTACATCTCCCCTCCAGAATCACCTTCAGTGCCCAAAACTATTAATTTCCTCTCTGTCAAAATGTATAATATCCCTTTTAACGAGGTCTAGGAAATGGGGACCTTCTTTCCATTTTACAATCAAAAGCACAGACACAGAGGGTTAAATGATTTACTCAAGGACATAAAATGGGTCAGAAGCTGAGACAAATCACTGACAGTTGGAGTCTCGTGCTCCACTACACCCCACCTGACCCTGGGCTCTGTGAGGCATTTCTCTGAGTTCCCGAGAAGAAATTCCCTGATTGCCACATTCCACGGGCATCAGCTCTCTCGTCAGCAGACAGCACGCCCATGCCCATCGAAAACTGTCGAGAGCCTCTCAGCTCAAAAACTGGGGAAAATGGAAGGCCAGTGAATTTCCAAAGTTTCCCTTCTGAGCAACATCATGAACCCATTGTGAAGTCACCAGAATAAGAAAGTCTTGATGTTCACGCCTCTCGTCCCTGCATGATTAGTGGAGTTTCAGATGCTACACAGTCTGGTTGGATAATGGCAAAGCCCTACAGGGAGAAGTAACTTGTCCCTTTTCCCTCTAGTAAACATAGGTGACTGGGAATTAAAAGCAGTGGGGCATTAGAAAAGGCCACATTTGAGGTTTTCTGAATCTTAAAATAGACAAGTAAGTTTAGTTTTCTTAATTCTAACAGAAATAAATACCAAATGTTGAAACGGAGTTAAAGGTGCTATGCCTCTTTTCAAAACATTCAAAAGTTTTGATCAAAACCTATTCTCAAGCTATTTGATCAAAACTTGATTCTAGTAGTATAATCCCTTGTCTATACATAGGTAGATGGCTTGACATAGGATTTTTTATAAATTCAAATCTTAACTTATAGATAGGATGAAATTAAAGTTATTTTTAGGATTAGATAGGATAAAAGTTATTTTAAGAATAAGAAACAGGCATAAAGAGAAATAATCTCACCCCGCTATATCCATGTACACAGCAGCAAACCGCAGGTGATGTTCGCGGTCATTCTAAGACACTCCACAGCAACCGAAATGAGCCATTACCACCTAAAATTAATTACATGGGTTTCAGAACTTTCTTCTGGAAGCCATAGCCCCATCCTGGGGCTTGTCTGCTAGGTTGTGGCCTCTCAAAAACAGGAACAGGAAAACAAATCCTGACATAAACCAATACAGGCTACAGCTGCTTAACAGGGATAAGAAGCTTAAAGGTTGAGCTGGCATTTTCCCCTCTCCCATGAAACATAAAAGTCTCCACAAGTTACATTAGACCCTCACTCCACAGAAAGACATGATGGACAGCCTCTCAAATCTACCAGTTGGCCTGGCAATATATATCATGTATTTTAGGTGTATAAGATATGCATATATCTTATGTATATATCACATACATATGATATATGCATATCATATGTATGCACATACAGCAAGCAGTTCAGTGGATACCCTAAATTCCCCAGCTGGGCAAGCTGCAGGCAAAGCAGCAGTAGCTGTATAGTGGTGACAATAGCAGAGGAAGGTGAGGTCTGCAGGGAGGGAAGTGCGACTGAGGAGTGAGGAAGAATATGGGCACTGCAGCATCCAGGGTAATACAGTTGCCAGCACGGCTCCTAGTTTGAGCTGAACACTCCTTCAGTGCCCCAGCTATTAAGCACCTACAAATTCTATTGCATTGTTCCCACAAAGAGTGTCAGTATCTGCAGTTCAGGTAAAAACACTTTTTTACATGTATATTTCGTATTTTACATTATCTGAGGTCAGATTTCTAGATGTGAATTTTAGATATCAGATAAATCACTACCTCCAGATATCTACGTCAGACTAAGCAGATAAACAAATGAACACCCACCCAATAACAGAAATATAATTACACTAGGCTAAATGTGTGAAATTGCTATTCTGTAGGTAAAAAGTGGTTGAGTATCAACAATTTGCATGGTGGAACTTAATTAAAAAATCACCAAAATGCAGTGAGAAGCTAAGCAGCTTAAAGACTGGACTGACAACCTGAAGCCTGAGTCAAGTAGTTTGAATATGCTTTCTGCCCCCACCTTCCACACTTAGCAACATGGGTGAAGATATCTAAATATCAGAAACACATTTTCCATGATTTTCAATACACAAAGTCTAGTATTAACTCTATTTAAGATGTTGTACTTCCTTTGCTTTCTATGATTTTTTTCAAAAAATGTAGGTATAAAATTACCCACAGGGAAAGAATTTTTTAACAATAACATCTTCAATATTTTGAGGGGGATTCAAGCTGGTGGAGGAGTAAGTGGAAGCTACACTAACGTCCTTCCAGGACCAATCTATTATTACAACTAAATTGTAGAGAAATCATCTGGAATAAACAACTGAACAACAGTGAGAGAGAAGTCTTATTATAACCACAGATTGAGAGAAGAAACCAGTTCACCACAATGTGACTGGTAGGGAGTGTGGAGGAAAAGTGAGAAGGGTGGCTAGGTTCTCCCAGGTGGTAGCTGAAGTCCTAGAGGAATATTTCAGTGGCGGGGGGGGGGTTCCCCCGAGAAGTGTGGGGTCTAAACCCCAAGCTGAGCTTCCTAGCCTATAGCACCAGAACCCAAAAGGGACCCCAATGATATCCAGCTGTGGAAAGTGGCAGGGTTTCTCTCTGCCAGGCACAGACAGCTGGAGTCACAGAGAGCCTATTAAAGGGCTAATGCATAAAATTTCATTTGCAGCCACTTACCATGGGCTCCAGCAGAGGGAAGGCAGAGTGGACTGGAGACATTTGAGGTGAGACTGGGGATGGTGGCTTTGGGAAGAGACTGAGGGAGCAGCCACCAGTATCCTGGTGCTAAGTGATCTCCCATACAGCAGGAGCCATCTTGCTCAGGCAGATCACTCCCCTCTGAGTGGCATCAGCCTGAGAGGGAAACATAGTTCCATCCACAGAAATTACTCTGCCACACCCTGTGGTGCTTAAGACAGGCTGCTGTTTACAGAGTGACCAGATTGACAACTGAAGGAGTTAGCCATAGACAGTGGATCACTGGTAGTCTTCAACAGGCTGCCTAAGGCCAGATTGCGACACCATCTGACATCACCAGAGGCAGATCCAGAAAATAAAAAACAGTGGCAAATACTAGATGCTATGAAGATGCATTCCACCATGGTCTTCATGATTCGAGGTTTTTTCTCTTTTGTAGCTTTTAAACATTCATTTCTTGTCTTTCAAGTTTGTGCATATTAAGTCACTAGATTTTATATTATAGTTTATTTCAAATCTCATATTTTTCTCCTCTCTTCTCTTACCCCCTTTTACCTTCTTCTTTCCTCTTTTATTTTGATTTAAATTTTTTTCTCTTGTTATGACTTGCTTTCATTCTGCACTCTTCTATTTCTCCCCACTCCAGTCTCTCAAAATCATTTTTCTTGTCATTGGTCTTGTCACATCCTTTTTCCTGATCTTAAAATACCCTTGTTCTCTCTCCACCATTATCAGTCTTTGCTTATTGATTGTGGATAGGTTGATTGTTGTTGCATTTCTCCAACTTTATCTCTATATCTTCACTAAATTGGTATTTCAAATTTCAAATTTTAGCATTCCCCTCTCCTACTCTAATCTGCCTCCCTCCTGCCATTTCTTTTTTTGTCTCAAATTTTAATTTTCCCCTGGTTTTCATTCCTCACTCCTAGTATTCCTTTTCCCTCTATCATCTTGAAATAACTTCCCTTTTCCCTAGATATCTCCTAAGCTTTTCCTTCTTTCTCTTTCCATCTTATCCCCATCCCACCTATAACTAATTTTAGCTCACTTGTTGTTGATAGAGCTGTGGTGGATGTTTTTCTCCTATTTGGTTCCTATTTATTTAGTTAGTTAATTATACTTTTCTTTAAAAAATATTTATTTATTTTTAAGAGAGAGGGAACAGAGGGAGAAAGAGAAATAGAGAAACATCAATGTGTGGTTGCCTCTCATATGTCCCTTACTGGGGATCTGGCCTGCAACCCAGGTATGTGCCCTAAACTAGGAATCAAACCAGTGACCCTTTGGTTCACAGGCTGGCACTCAATTCACTGAGCCACACCAGCCACGACTCTTTCTTTCTTTCACTATATTTTTTTTAATTTCTGTTTAAATCTAATAGTATATGCTTCCCTTCCCTTGCTCTATTATACCTTCTTCATTCCCTTTTTTATTTACAATGTAAATTTTATTTCTTTGTCTCTACACCTTACCCTGATTCCCTACTTTTATTATTGCTCCTCTACTAACCTCTCAAAATCACTTTCCATTCAGTTAGCCACCTCATATTTGTTTCTCCTTTCTTATAATAGTCTTAATCTCTTTACATTCTTATTAATAATGGCTCATTTGTTGTTGATAGTGTGATTGTGGGTGGGGGTTATTTTTGCAGGTATGGGTTTGTTTCCTGGGCTGTGTGGTTTTGTTCTGCCAGCACCTGCATAACAATATACACAACACAGTGGGTGGAGTGACTCTCAGTTAACCAGCTGGAGGGAAGGACCCACCAAAGTAAGACCCATTTATAATCAAAACCCAATTACATCCAGAGAACCAACATAAATGGAATAAAGGGCATCCCAAGAGCATAAAGTTCAGGAGATTAAGGAGACTGCACCACTGAATCTCACAGGCCTCCTACCATAGAAGTTCATACCACAAAGTCAGGTAGCCAAAATAGATCAATTTAAGAAGCAGAAGCAAACAAGAAGAGTCTCACAAATAATGAGAACACAAAGAAACAATTCCAAATCAAAACAAAAGGAGGAATCATCAGAAAGAGTGAAAAATAAAATAGGGGCAAGTAAACGATCAGATATTGAGTTCAAACCAATGGTTATAAGGAAGTTCAATGAGCTCAGTGAGAAATACACAGAACTACAAAGAAGCTACAGGGAACTTAACTGTGCACTGCATCCGCATGAAAAAATACATAGAAACTATCAATAATAACCAGGAGGGAATGAAGAATACAATTTCTGAATCAAAGAACACAATAGAAGGAACTAAAAGCAGGCTACATGAAGCAGAGGATCTAATCAGCAATGTGGAGGACGACATAAAAAAAATTCCCAGACAGAGCAAGAAAATGAAAAAAGACTCAAAAAGAATGAAGAAGGTTTAAGGGAGCTACAGGACAACATGAAATGTAATAATATCTGTATCAGAGGAATACCAGAAGCAGAAGAGGAGGAGCAAGGGATAGAAAATGTGTATGAAAAATTAATGACAGAAAACTTCCCTAACTTGATGAGAGAAAAAGGCACGCAAGTCCGAGAAGTACAGAGGGTCCAAATCGAGATGAATCCAAGAAGGCTCACTCCAAGACACATCATAATAAAAATGGCAAAATTTAAAGACAGAGATAATCTTAAAGGCAGCAAGGGAGTAATGTCTAAAAACAGCTAGTAGTGTTCCAGGGAGCCCTTATAAGGCTGTCAGCTGATTACTCCACAGAAACACTACAAAACAGAAGGGAATGGCAAGAAATCTTCCAAGTAATGAAAAGCAAAGGCCTGTAACTAAGATTACTGTACCCAGCAAGACTCTCATTTAAAATAGAAGACAAAATAAGGAGCTTCCCAGACAAAAAAGAAAAAAAGGCTAAAAGAACACATGTCCACCCAACCAGCACTGCAAGAGATGCTAAAGGGACTGCTTTAAGGAGATTAAGAAAAAGAGAAAGTGAAAGAGAGAGCCCTGGGATGGTGTGGTTCAGTGGATTGAGTGCCAGCCTGCAAATCAAAGAGTCATAGGTTTGAGTCACAATTAGGGCACATGCCTGGGTTGCCAACAAGGTCCCCAGTACAGAGCACATGAGAGACAACCACACATTGATGTTTCTTTCCCTCTCTTTCTCCTTACCTTCCCCTCTTTCTAAAAATAAATAAAATCTTTAAAAAGAGAGAGGGGGGACACAAGTACAAAGGAAAAAATGGCAATGAATAAGAACCTATCAACAATAACTTTAAATGTAACTGAATTAAATGCTCCAATCAAAACACATAGGGTAGCTGAATGGATAAGAAAACATGACCTGCATACATGCTGTCTATAAGAGACCCACCTCAAAACAAAAAATCTACAGAAACTGAAAGTGAAGGGATGGGAAAAAGAATATTCCAAGCAAACAGACATGAGAAATAAAGCAGGGGTAGCAATACTTATACCAGACAAAATAGATTTTAAAACAAAGGCCATAAAAATAGACAAAGGAGGACACTATATAATACTGAAGGGAACATTTCATTGAGAAGATATAACCCTTGTAAACATACATGCACACAACATAAAAGCAACAAAATATAGGGTCCAAAATGTTATATGGTGTGCTTGAGTGTGACATTGTTATGTTACAGAATTACATGCTTATGATTTTGTAATAAAAATTTTTATAATAAAAAAAGGGGTGTCATTTGTGCTGGACTTGGTATATAAGGAAAATCTTGGAGGACTTCAAGAAAAATATTGACAGCAACATACTCATAGTAGGGGATTTTAACACCCCATTGTCAACAATGGATAGATCTCCCAAGCAAAGAATCAACAAGGATATTGTGGCATTGAACAACGCTCTAGATCAAATGGATTTAATTGATATATACAGAAACTTTCACCCCAAAGAAGCAAAATATACATTCTTTTCAAATGCACATGAAACATTTTCAAAGACAGACCACATGATAGGACACAAAACAAGCCTCAACAAATTCAAGAAAATTTAAACATATCAAGCATCTTCTTGGATTACACTGGCTTGAAACAGGAAACCAACCTCAAGGAAAAAACTCAAAAACATTTGAATTCATGGAGACTGAAAAACATGCTATTAAATAATGAACAGATTAACAATGAGATCAAGGAATAAGTCAGAAAGTTTATGGAAACAAATGAAAATAAACACACAACAGAGCAAAACCTATGGGACACAGTGAAGGCAGTCCTGGGAGGGAATTTTATAGCAATACAGGCTTACCTTAAAAAGATAGAAAAATTTCAAATAAATGAAATTTATTTATATCTATAAGAACTAGAGGAAAAACAACAAATAAAGCCCAGAGTGAGTAGAAAGAAGGAAATAATCAAGATCAGAGCATAATTAAATGGCATAGAAATGAAAAGAACAATTCAAAAGATCAATAAATCCAGGAGTAGGTTATTTGAAAAGATAAACAAAATTGACAAGCCTTTAACCAGACTCACTAAGAGAAAAAGAGAGAGGACCCAAATAAATAAAATCAGAAATGAAAGAGGAGATATTACAACTGATACTACAGAAATACAAAAGACTGTGAGATTACTATGAACAAATATATGTCAAGAAATTTGACACCTAGGCAAAATGGACAAATTTCTAAAAACATACAATCTTCCAAAACTAAATCAAGAAGAAGCAGAAAGCCTGAATGGACCAATGACATTTAATGAAATTGAAGCAGTAATTAAAAAATTCCCAGCACACAAAAGCCCTGGGCCAGATAGCTTCACAGGTGAATTTTACCGAACTTTTAGGGAAGAGCTAACTTCTATCCTTCTAAAACTATTCCAAAAAATTCAAGAAGGGGGAATACTCCAAAAGTCTTTTAATGAGGCCAGTAATATCTTAATTCCAAAACCAGGTAAAGACACAACAAAGAAAGAAAACTACTGGCAATATTGCTGATGAACATATATGCTAAAATATTCAACAAAATATTGACAAATTGGATCCAGCAAAACATTAAAAAGATCATACACCATGATCAAGTGGGATTCATTCCAGGGATGCAAGGATGGCATAATATTTGCAAATCAATAAACATAATACACAACATAAACAAAATGAAAGACAAAAATCACATGATCATAACAATAGATGCTGAAAAAGCATTTAATAAAATATAGTACCCATTTATGATAGAAACACTCAGCAAAGTGAAAATGGAAAAAGCATACCTCAACATAATAAAGACCATATACAAGAAACCTACAGCCAACATCATACTCAACTGGAGAAAACTAAAACCTTTCCCCCTAAAATGAGGAAAAAGACAAGGATATCTGCCTTTACCAGTTTAATTCAACTTAGTATTGGAAGTTCTGGCCACAGCAATCAGACAAGAAAAAGAAATAAGGGGCATACAAATCGGAAAGAAAAAAGTAAAATTGTTATTTTTTTGCAGATGGCATGATGGGTGCATTGAAAAACCATATAAGCTCCACCAAAAAACTACTTGACCTAATAAGTGAATATGGCAAAATAGGAAGATACAAAGTCAATATTCAGAAATCAAAGGCATTTTTATACACCAATAATAAAATATCAGAAACAGAAACTAGAAAAAAATTCCATTTACTATAGCAACAGGAAAAATAAAGTACTTAGTAATAAACTTAACAAAGGAGACAAAAGGCCTATACTCAGAAAACTACAGAACACTGAAGAAAGAAATTAAGGAAGATACAAAAATTGGAAGCATATACAGTGTTTATGGATTGGAAGAATCAACATCATTAAAATGTCCATACAACCCAAGGCAATTTATAGATTCAATGCACTCCCTAATAAAATACCAATAACATATTTCACAGATTTAGAACAAATATTTCCAAAATTTATATGGAACCAAAAAAGACCCCAAATAGCTCCCACGATCTTGAAAGAACAAAGTAGGAGAGTCATAATACCTGATACCAAACTATACTGCAAGGCCACTGTGATCAGGACAGTCTGGTAGTGGCATAAGAACAGACATAGATCAATGGAACAGAATAAAGAGCCCAGAAACCCATAGCTCTATGGTCAATTAATATTTGATAAAGGGGGCAGAAGCATAAAATGGAGTAAAAATAGCCTCTTTAACAAATGGTGCTAAGAGACCTGGAATAGTACATGCAAAAAAGTGAAACTAGACCACCAACTTACATCTTACACCAGAATAAACTCAAAATGGGTAAAAAACCTAAACATAATCTGTGACGCCATAAAAGTCCTAGAGGAAACATCCCATACAGCAATATTTTTACCAATGCATTCTGTAGGGCAAAGGAAATAAGAATAAACAAACAGGACTTCATCAAATTTAAAAGCTTCTGCACAGCTAAAGAATATATGAGCAAAATGAAAAGGCAATCAACTATATGGGAAAACATATTTGCCAACGAGACTTCAGACAAGGGTTTTATCTCCAACCCCATATAAAGAACTCGTATGACTCAATGCCAGGAAGACAAATAATCCAATTAAAAATGGACAAAGGACCTGGATGGACACTTCTACAATGAAGACATACAGAGGGCCCATAGAAATATGAAAAAATGCTCAGCATCACTAGCCATCAGACAGATTCAAATTAAAACCACAATGAGACACCACTTCACACTGGTCAGAACGGCCATCATAAACAAATCATCAAACACTAAGTGCCATTGAGGTTGTGGAGAAAAGGGAACCCTAGTACATTTTCGGTGGGAATGTAGACTGGTGCTGCCACTATTGAAAACAGTATGTAATTTCCTCAAAAAATTAAAAATGGAACTGCCTTTTGACACAGTGATTCCACAGCTGGGATTATACCTAAGAACTCTGGAACACCAATTCAAAAGAACCTATGCACCCCTATATTCATAGCAGCATTATTTACAATAGCCAAGTGCTGGAAACAGCCTAAGTGGCCATCAGTAAATGAGTGGATAAAAAAACTGTGGTACGTTTACACAATGGAATACTACACAGCAGAAAAAAAGAAGGGACTCCTACCTTTCACAACAGCATGGATGGAACTGGAGAGTATTAAGCTAAGTGAAATAAGCCAGGCAGTGAAAGATAAATACCATATGATCTCACCAATAACAGGAACCTAACAAAGGAAACAAAAAATCAGCAAAATAGAACCAGAAGCAAGGAAACAAAGAACAAACTGACAGACACCAGAGGGAAGGGAGGAGGTGGAAAAGGAAGGTAAGATGGGCCCGGTTAAAGAATAAGTATAAATGGTCCATGGACATGGACAACAGGGTGGGGACTGACTGTGGGAGCAGGGTGGTGTTGGGGACGACAGCAGGGGAGAGCAACAGGGGGAACTGAGATGACTGTAACAGAACCACCACAAAAAAAAAATAAATCTTCAATATTTTTATTTGAGAAGTTCAAAGTCATACATATTAGTTTATTTTCTTTTTTAAAATGGGTTGCTATTCAATAAGAAAATACATAAGAACTTATCAAGGTTTTAGACTTGGTTTCATTTTTTTTCCATGATAAACTTTTTATTTGAATAGAACTTAATTGTTTAGAAAGAATTTTCCCCTGTTATCTTCTTTGGGCCCCTGAAAACTCCACAAGGTAAGTATTAGTATTTACACTTTACAGAAAAGGAAATGAATCATTCTAAAGATTCACTTAGAGGGGAAGAAAATATGTTTTGTTTTTTTAACTTAACCTTTGGATTCTGATCAAGATTCTGGTTGGCTTCAGATTCTGGACCCCAGCACTTACTAAGCACTTACGAAATGCCAGGCCCTTGCTTGGGAGTTTGTCCTTGAGTTACTTTTCATCTTTTGGAAAACACTTTAGCAGGAAGTGAAGCCTTTCGAAAGTATGAAAAAGCTTAGGACTCATGGTACTCTTTTAAGTCAAAAGTAGATACCTCTGCTTTTAGAAAATATTGTCAGAAGAACTGTTCCTCTTCATGTAGAGTGCTCCACTTAAGTTCTTCCATGTGTCCTTCATGTTAAAGAATGAGAAACAAGGAGGCGATCTAGGTTGTGTCGCTTAAATGTCCTTATGTAGCCCCAAGTTGAGGAAGCATGTAGGAGAGTTTATAAAGGATCAAAAATTTTCTGCTCCCTCTACAGTATATGACTGAAACAAAGAAAACCTCAGCTTTCCACAAAAGCTACAGACAATATAAAGTGCCAATACTGAGCTCTTTTGTTCATGAAAGTGCCTTTTGAAGAGACTTTGTTGGATGTACACTTTAACATCATGAGAAATAAATCTGGCTCTGCTCTAAACATTGTGCCTAGAAAAATGTCTGGCATACAGTGGGAGTCAATAAACAAATGAAAACAAGCAAATGAATGAAACGTAAAGGAACACCAGTAACTGAAGCCAATCCTCCAAGGATTGAGGATCATGTCAAAGAAAAAGATTCTATAACCCTTCCTCACACCTGAAAGAAATTACTGGGCTAATATTATGAGCTGGGGGATGCTGTTTGTTATGCCTCATAAAGGACAAAGTTAATTGAAGATCTTAGTTTTATGCTATGAACTGCAGTTGATTAGGGGCAGGATAGCGTAGCCTCTGTTTATTCCCACTTCAGACCAGCTTTCAACTGTTGCATGGATTCAGCCATAAGGTTCTCCAGCCATCTACCATCCAATTTCTGAACAAACATCAGAAACTCCTGTGGAGGATCACAGTGAGTTCTAAAAGCGAAATGACATATGTGAATGATTCTAGCATTGTTCACATTTCCAGGAGAACTGCCATCCTTACCAGTGGCCTAGAGTGGGCTGAATACCACAGGACTCATTTTGCAACCTTGCAACATTTTGCCGGCCAGCATTAAGTGATGGAGGCAAGTTGCCTGTCTTTGTAGTTCCACATGTCACTCCACTCACTGCAGAGGAGCTGAGGGTGCTGATGCATCTGCCCTGACACTAGTGTTTTGGGAAGGCCACAGCAATAGAGCTTTCCTTCTGCTCTGCTCCAAATGTGACTTCATAGAAACTCAGAATTGTTCCATCACTGAGTTTTCAAATTTCAGGCCTTTTTCAAAAAGAGTTCAAAGCACTTCCTACGTTCTCCTTTTAGAAGAGGCAAAACTGCAGAACCTTAGTAAAGAAGACACTGAAACTACAACTCAGTCCTCTGAATTAACAAAAAAAAACCCTTCAAACAGCTGCCTCCCTTGTTTGGGTCTCCGCGCAAGAGGTACTTTTTAAAAAACCCTTACTTAAGGGTGCATTGATTTTTTTTTAGAGTGAGAGAAATAGAGAGACAGAAAATCAATATAAACAAGAAACATCAATGGGTTGACTCCCATATATGTTCTGACCAGGGACCGAACCCACAGCCTAGGTGTGTGTCCTGACCAAGAATGTAGCCCTCAAACTTTCAGTGCACAGGAGGACATGCCAGCCAACCAAACCACACCGGCCAGGGCGAGAGGCACTTTTATAGAAGGCACGAGCACAATTAACAGGAGAAAATCATACATGAGGCTCTTTTCCCCCTCCAGAGGTCCCGTCCCCTCTGTCTGCCCCCGTTTTCTCTTACTGAAACTTGGAGTAAAAAAGGAGAGGTGGTCTGTGCCTCGAAAGAACATGCTATTGTGCAGTCAACTCTAATTCCACAAAATGAAATATAAGACGGTATTTTCTAGAAGCACTGGGGTTTCAAAACACATTTTGAGTTCTCTATGGACTGCAAATGAACCTTGACGCAAAGGCCTTCCTTTCAGTTAAGCACCATCATTAAGGATAGGAGTTGTGTGAGTAATATTGATCAAAAAACATTTAATTCATGCTTTTATTATTCCAGAGGTCGATTACTGGGAAGCTGTTTTGTTAGATGGTCCAGTAATCTGCTCATCAGATTCCAGTCTGTCCAGAGTGCAACTGCGTGCCCAGAGAGGGGCCCAACACCGGGAGCGGGTCGCACCTCCTCCAGTTTCCCTGTCATTGATGAACAGTTAAAATTTGGATTACCTTAGGTATGACACAACTAGAATATGTAAAACATACTTCACTTTCTTGTATTCTGGAAAGTTCAAAAATAGCCTATATGCTTCAACAAAAAATGGTTTTAAGGATGTTAATTAAGCAATGCATACATTTATTTGTCGGCCCCAAATCACTAGACTTCTTCCATGTCACTGAGACCTTTCCAAAATGCAGTCTGGGCTTGAAGGTTCAAAACAATTTCTTAAATGTTACCCCCCTCACCTTTATAGATTGGCCTGGATGAACATTTGTTTGTCCTATTTAATCAGGATGAAACTGGGCAAGACTAACAGGTTTAGTTCTTTTTTACCACAATTTATTATAAAGACCTGACAAATAGTCATACGCTCAGTCATTTTCACTCATGAAATGCTGAAAAATTAGAAATGTCTAATAATTTCTGTCTAGGTACATTTCAGATGACCAGAGATCTGTTTCAATAAGCAAAGAGGTTACGTTGGACCTTCACATTTAGGTTCAAGAGTCTTCTCTTAGGTGATTTCTCAGACCACAGGCAAGAATAACTCATTTACCTTTTACTATGCCCCTCCTCCCACCCCTTGCCTCAGGATCATTCAATTACCCCAAGGACATGAAAAGACCTGAAGGAAACTAACCAGCTTTGGAACAGAAAAGGCTTCTGAGTTCCAAGACTTTGGTTTTATTAGGACAAGTTCATACTACAAACAACGGAGTAAGGAAGAATGTAAAAAGATTTGAGTTAGCATTTCAGCCCTGAGAGATAAAATACAACAGAATTGGTAGTGTGTGTAGTGGGGGCAGCATGTTGAGGGAGGTTTTTCAGGAGAGGAGGGCAATTCGGCAAACTTGGAGAAGTTCAGCTATAAATGGAGAGGAAAAGCTGTGTGATAAACATGGGCAAGATAAAGGTTTTATTTCGTCCTTTTTTTTTTTTTTTAAGATTGGAGTGGCTGGAGATCATGTGCACTCTGACGGAAAAGACCCACCCATTAGAGATGCAAAGTTGAAAGACAGAGGAAATTATGCATAAAGCAAGCACCACAAGAATATGGGACTGAATGGGTACAGAGCACAGGTGGAGGGATCAGAGGGAGAAATCCTCTTGTATTTTAACCCGAGGAAAGATGGAATGGATGAATACAAATGGATAATTTAAAACATAGATTTAATTCAGTTATTTAATTTAGATTTTATATATATTCAATCACCAATATTTGCAATACGTCCCTCTTCTCACTCGGAAAAGGATAGTCTGCTTACTGAACTATCTACGACTTGTGCTGACGACGACAAGGAGTGGGAGAAAAATGGCAGGCAGCAAGCTGGACTAGTGCGCCCCACCTATATGGAGGGAAAGAAGGGGCAGGAAGACGAAGAGAATTAGTGTGGGTAGAGGAGGGTAAAAGAGGAGAATTAACTGACAGCTGCCATGAGGAATCAGACTTTGGGGAGTAAGATGTGAGAAGAGAATATTTAGGCAATCTGGCTGTGTGATCTGAAATTCGTTCCCGATTTGGTCTTGGGTGACTCCTCAAGAAGCTTCCAGCAAAGGCTTTCTGGAGTCAGACTTGACTTTCACTGTGTTGAACTGTCCTCAAGGCAAACGATTTTGTTCAGCTTATAAGGTTAATAGATTTGGTGGCAGGAAACTGAAATCTTGCATGGTAAGAGGTATGAGGTGTACAGTTTGGCCAAAGATTTGAGGGAACTAGAAAAGTCCTCAAATAAGTTTTGGGGAAAGTGGCAGAAGAGTATAAGGAAAGCACATAAGGATCACTGAGCTATACTGAGGAGTCCAGCTGAGACTGGCGGTCATGAATTTATCACATCTGCAACCTGGACTGCAGTACAATTTTCTCTACCTGTGCTTAACAGTCTGGCTGGAGGTAGGAGAAAGCCCAGAACTGGATTGATTAAGGGTTGGTATCTTGCCTGGCAAGTACCAAAGGCAGGTTTTGTTCATTTCTAAGTATCTCAAAAAACAATAACTGACAAATAGGAACCACTCAAAAAGTCTTTATTGAATGGATGAATGGGAGAACCGAAAGTATGGATAAGAGAGTGGTTAAAATAATAGACCATGGTATCCAAACTCTACAAGGAAGGAAGTGAAGATAAGAGAAGGCTGTAAGGGGGACAGAAAAGGAGACCAAAGGTTGCTAGGAGATCGACCAGGTCTATCAGTCTACCGTCTACTACCAGTCATGTGAGCAGCATCACCTACTCAAGAATCAACTTCTCTGAGTATGAACCCCCCCAACCCCGGTGACTGACCCAGGGAGCTGTGGGGCCCAACACCCTTTCTTCAGAACTCCCTCATTTCCCTTCATGCAATACCTTCTCACTCATTCTTCAGACCCGCTCCTTCTGCTCTCTCCTTTGACTCTTGCCCCAGCTACCCTAGGCACCTCTCCCTCCCACTTTTTCTCTCATCCTCATTCCCTTTCCTTTCCAATTCATTAAAATAATCCTGGTCATGGCAGCTATCATTAAAGGTAAAATTCATGATACACCTGAAATAAGGATGAGGACATCCTTACATTTAAAATTTTTTAAGTTCAAAGTCTAGTAAAGTCAGTAAAAGTGAACACAAATTTAAAAATAGCTATAGCACACACCATCTTGTAGTCAAGTTGCATTTCCCCCAGCACTAGCATTCAAAACATTTTCCATTCTTGGGATTATGGCTCATATATTTTAATTATTAACATAGAAGTCCTTTAGCTATTAATTTTTTATTGCAAGTGTGATTTCTACTATTGGATGAGTTGAGCAGACTTTTAAAAAGTAGCCCAAAGATATTTACAACATTGTTCCTATAAAGGATTTGTAAATAAATGTGCCTTTTGGGTCACAACTTATTTGCCTGTTAGGGGTTAGATATAGTTTTGATTCCTGCTTGAATTTCCTGAAAAATCACAATGAGTTATTTAAGGAATAACAGTGGCCAAACTTTCTGATAAGTCATCATAATAAATGGTTAAGCTCCGAAAGGTCAGCCAGTCATCTTCTGGCTGCCATCTCCTCTTTACAGCCAAGCTATTTTGGGGATTTCTCTTCCTCATGCTCTTTTTCTTCCCAGCCCTGACAC
This sequence comes from Artibeus jamaicensis, assembly GCF_021234435.1. Lineage (NCBI taxonomy): Eukaryota > Metazoa > Chordata > Mammalia > Chiroptera > Phyllostomidae > Artibeus > Artibeus jamaicensis. Next base: position 10,645,468 of record NW_026521814.1, on the reverse strand, counting down.
TATTTGTGTCCCCTCAGTGGCATTTTTCCACTCAGGAAAACTGAAATAAGCTCCAAGATTGCAGAAGAGTCTAATTATTTGATGATTGTGGGTTTTGTCTGGGAAAAACTCCAAACATAGATTTGCCATTTTAAGCAATTCCTTTGAATTCTCTCTCACTCTATTGTCAACAATAGTCTTATATTATTGGTTTATCACTGATTTTTCTTCTTTCCCTTTACATAAGTTACCTAGGCACTCTGATTTCCTCTTCTCTCTACTTATGTCTTATTAGTTTCTAAGTTCTTGAAGGACTGGATTGTTCTAGCTTTTTGAGTTGTGGAGAACACAGACCCTGCCGTCATCACACACCTGTAATCTTTCCCCTGCACCATGGCTGTTCCTCCTTTGTAATCTTCCTCCTTCCTCTTCACTGTATTTTAATATAATCAGCCGCCCCACTCTCTCGATGTTCCCTTTAAATCATATTTCAGATTCATCTTTTCCTCTGTGTTCCCACTGGCACCACACGCTCAAGAAAGGTTCTGGTACACCCTCCTAGCCAGCTCTCCTGCCGCCTCTGCTCCTTCTCCCCCACCCCCAGAGCTCCGCCACACACTCAGGCCATGCAGTAAATCATCCTGCTTGTGTCCTGTGAGGGCAGGAAAGCGCCTCTCTTTTAATTCTCACAACTCCCCATGGTGAGTGTTACTTTCTTCATCACACACACAGGAATCTCACTCTCCCACAGGTTACATTTTCTCCGAAATCGCCTGACTTGTAAGTATTTGAGTCACTGCCCCTCAAACCTGACAAGAGAAGAGTCATCTCTGTTGTAACAAAAATAAATGAATGAATGAATGAATGAATAAACTTGCATAAAAATATTTGATGGTTAATCTCTTTTAAAACCAAGGAACTAAATAGACTTGCAATTATTATCATATCAAGGCCACTGATTTTCAAGAGATGGATTCATACATGAGAAGTATAAATCCAAGTATCTGCTCTTTAATAAGTTTATAATTTATTTGGTTAGAGTATGAATCTAGAACACGCTGGATACATAGTATGTGCTAAGCAAATACTTGTTCAAGGCTGGACCAGCGAATGGAAGGAGAGTCCTCGCTACTTTCTCATTTTGCCTTGCCAGTAATTGCATTGTTTGGTCATCAGATGATTCCTAACGTGAACCGCTCTCTCCGACACTTCCTGACCCAGTCCCAAAGACTATCAGGACAATACACCGTTAGGAAAAAAAGATGTTGAGATTACTGGGCTGCCTTCCAACACACAGGCTTATTTATTTTTTCCTAACTACGAGATAATTATTGCTGGATGTTATTATGGGATTTTTCCATATGTCCTTTAGTTACGACAGTGATGACCCAATGCAGTCTTTTAATGTACTCTGGTCTCCTGCCAACTTACCTCATTTTACAACTTGGTCTTCGGTTTTTATTTTTATGATTATTCAAACTTCCCATTGCCTAATCAATACCTCATTTGGCCACTGCTGCTGTAGACTAAATACCTCAACAAAAACTCCTCAGAGAGGGTCTTTTTTGCTTGCAGCGGGCTCATTTGAAACAAGTTCTTGCTATGTTCATCACTTTGGCAAACAAGGACAAGTTCAAGGAAATTAGAGGCCAAACTTGACAGAGCACTGGGTGCAGCTGCTGGCCCAGCTGTGCAATGAGTCTCAACTGGTCCATTACCTCTAAAACTCAACTATTCAGCACAGCCTTCCCCAGGCCAGCACTCCTGTCGGTCTAACATATTTGGCAACAGCCATTATTTCAGAAATGAATGCTCATGTGTATTTATAGCAAATCGCACGCCTGCTCTATCAACAATTAAAGAGATTAGGATTCAGCAGACGTCGTCCTCTAATTAGGACAAGATGGAAGACGTAGTATACAGAAGGCTGCCTTCGGTCAAGGTTGATCTTTTCCTAACCAGACTGCCACGCTGCTTCGCCTCAGTCAAACATCCACCCTCTCCGGGGCTGCGCTGCTGCACGGAAAACACTCACTTCCTGGGTCTGTCTGATGGAACTTTCAGGCAGGAGATTCTGTTCACAGTGGAGACTTCACGTTTCCCTCTCTCCCTCCCTCCAACCACACTGGAGGCTCAGTGGACTGTTTTAAGGCTTGTTTTGAATTAATAGGTGGACAGCACTGCGTGGCCACTAACCTCATGGACTTAGGCCCTTCCCCTGGAGCCTCGGAGTGTGTTACAGACTCACACTTATGCAGTCCCTCCTCTGAACAAAAAGCCCGAACTCGGTGTCTGGGCCGTAAATTCCACCTTGCCTCGCTCTTGCCTCGCTCCCACCCATGCATTATTCAAGCTCTCTTCTAGGTGAGCTGGCGTGAGAATTCCCCTCAGAGTAACAACCAGCAAGCACTTTGCACGCTGTTCCAATGGGAAAATGCAGGATATCTGAGAGAGTCCCACCCATTCAGTCTTGATAATGAAACATGATAATCTAATTTGGTAAAAATAAACTGTGAAATCAGAGATTTGAGGAAAAAAACTTTAAAGATGCAATTCAGACGAGCAATCAATGCTTATTCAGTTTTGTACCATCTCAGCTTTCTCCCTGTGCAGATGCTTGAGTGACACTAAATTAAATAATTGACAAATTTTTAAAACGGCTGGAAATTACCATCTGTACTTAATTTTGAAATATAAAAAGGTCCATAGAAAACATCCTTTATGATTATATTGTCTAATAACAGATATGAAACAATACAAACATTCCAGTCATAAAATATAATGTGTTGCGAGCAGTCTGGCTTACATATTCAAACACAGTTTTCAAAACAAAAGACCGCAGGAAGAACAAAATGCTGGGTTACCAACACACTCTTTTTCAATGACTGGCAAAAGAACTGAGTGTTTCGTTTAAAATCTACCCCTCTCACCCTCACCTCCCCACACAACGAGAAACGGAAAAACAACACTCACCCACAGGCAGTCCTACAGGCATTAATGATAAGCATCACTTTTCCGCATTTCTCTCCTGGATAAACACTGGGTGACACTGTCCTCTGTTAAGAACTTTTACTGGGTTGGTATTACATTTATACAAAATAAAGGCTACAACTGTAAATAAACATGCTTGCAGCTTCCATTGGAAACAGAGAAAGAGAAACAAGCTCCCTGCGTGGGAACACACTGGTAAATACGTGGATAAAACAAGCTGAAACTTACACCAGACACTTCTCCCAGGTCCAGCGCGGCAGTAGCCCTAAAGGTACATTCTAGTGTTTTTTAATCCATGGTCTGCTCTTCTCACTGATGGGATTACTCAGGCACATGGTCAAGTTGCAATCAGCTTCTCCCTCAGTGATGTATGAGAGCTGGGCTGATTTATCTGGTCTTTCTGCAGCATATTAGCACTAATGTTTCTGCGTATGCATCCTACCTTTCTTTAGCCCGAGCTCTGGCTTTATCATTGGTAATCTAAATTAAAGAGCCAGTGAACAGAGCAGGGTTGTTGGCCCCCACCTCTCCCTGTTTTCCATGAAACAATTGCCAGGCAGTCGTTCCTGGACAAGGATTCCACTGTTTATTCCTAGTGAGCCTCCCCTTCAATACCCCGTTGGGACTGGCAGTCAGTTGCAAAAGGATAGGTCGAGCAAGACTGTCTTAGTTCAAAGGTCTATTTATGATTTATTCTCTAAAACGATACAGATGGCCTCAGGAAATACTAGAGAGAGCTGTCACTTGCCAGTTTTTCAGCCCAGAAGACAGAACTGACACTATTTACAAAAACAGACTCATCTGATATTCCACTTACTGCCCAGGGTGCAGTGCACCTTCGGTGGCTGTTTTTCCCCTGAGAAATCGCTTCCCTTTTTCACCCATGGTTGTTTTGCACATTTAAATGCTTATTTAAATGAGGAATAAGAATGCTATGATTTAGCAAGTTGCATATAAGAAACATAAAATTCTATTCCTATAAAAATTTGGGAGAATCAATCAAACAAATCATTATTAAGCTTGTAACCTTCTGAAAGGATGTGTTTAATTCAGGAGTTGTCCATTTCTTTCTTTAAGATGTGTGTAAAATTTCCTCCATCTCCACAAATGTTTGGGAAGGGGAAATACATCAGTACCTTTTCACATGAAAACTTGTAATCTCTTGACGAGGCTACTGTCTTAGCAGCATCTCAATGCTCTTAACTCAGATTTCCAATGGTTCCTTAAATAATATTAGATTTTTTTTCACTGTGAACAACAGAACTTTCTAACTGATGTTAAGCAACAGAATTTGGAGGGTTAATAAGGTGTAACAAGTTTCATCTCTATTTTGTGTATTTTTTTTAAAAGAAAACATAATTTTTCCCATCATTTTAAAATATATACTAGATTTTTTATTTTGCTTTTGAAAATTAACAAAGTATGACATATCAATTTCCATACAAGTGTAAAATATAGAATTGACACTTTTAGTAGCTTTGCAATATTCAATTTTCTAATTCTTTCATATTTGCATCGTTTCAAGGTTCCATTATGAAAATAAAAATTTCTCTTGTCATGAATACAAAATACTCACATTCCAGGCCCTTAATCACATTTTAAAAAATCAACGTCAAACTTTCGGTTCCTCAACTTTTTTCCAAAATTGCAATCAGGATAAATAATACTCAAGACAGCTGCTTGAAGACTATCCAGGGTACCAGCTCTTCTATATTGTATCCCTGGGTTAAACTTTAAACATTAGTATGTTAATTTCTATACTATAGAACTTGATTATGCTAAACTACTCCACAAACATCCAGAGGGATTATTTTAAAAATTTAAATCTGGGTTTGTCACTCAGCTGCTTAAAACTCCACATAAGATTCCCGTCATTCTTAGGAAGAAAGCCAAAATCTTTATCATGGCCTTCAAGAACTCAGCTTTATTTCACTCTGAAGGTAAGCCCACCTTCCCAGAACTGACTGGCTGGGATTCAGAGCCATCAATCAATCTAGTATTGAACCCCTGCTCCTGACTGGTCAGTCAGCTCAAATGCGGTCTAAGAGCACAAGTGTGGGATGCAGAAAGAACTCCAAGAGCAAATACATAGGCCTTTTCCTGTAGTTTGAAAGTAACACATGTGAAGAGATTTCACTCCTTTACAAATAAGCTTATCAACTTTGACAAAATCGGTATGAAGCAAGCCAGACTCAAAAGTACTCCAAAAAATTAAGATAAAAATCAAAGGATAAGAAGAATAAGATGAAATTCATCATTTGATGAATGTTCACTGAAACTGACTTAAGCTAGAGGAGAAAAAGAAAGACATTCAAGAAGGAGTAGAAACTCTAAAACAAATGTTGCTCATGCTTGGTCCTATTGTTATGCTTCCAAGGTCTATGGTTCTCATCAGCTAAATTAATCTTAGGCTTACATTTCCTAAAGGCAACTACCTCATAATTACGGTTGTGAGTTTCTTCAATAAACAACTCATCTGCATTCATTATACTACTGTATACTACTCTTCTTCAACAGTTCTCTGTATGTGAATCACTAGAAGGCCACATGACCAACTTCACCAGTTTCTAAGTAAGATGACCCAAGGAGCCCAATACCACGGGACCCTAAAAATAAGGGCTGTTTCATAACTAAAGCTCTATCTTGCAGTTAACCAAAAGGAGCATAGTTCTTTCATGCAGCTTGTATATAAACTAGTGGTTAACATAATGTAAACACCCAAAGACAGACAAAGCATCCACTGAGTGGTATAGATCCTGAGACTGGTCCACTGCATAACGAATTGACACCTTATCTCCCCATTAATCCCACAGTATTTCTCATACTTCTTGCCATTGTCCTGAAATTTTTCACCATTAAATCCTCCTCTTGGAAGAAATTCTAAGGATCTGGAATCAAACTGCTTATCTGCCTATGTTCAAATCACAGATATGACCTTGGGTAAGGTAGTCAAACTTACTGTAGAGAGAGAGAGTGAGTATGTGCGTGTGTGTGTGTGTGTGTGTGTGTGTGTGTGTGTGTGTTTCATTCATCTGTAAAGTGGGCTCACAGAGTTCTGCTTCATAACAGTAACTCACATCAAACCAACTTTCTCATGGATAAAAATGATAAACTCTGGATAAAAAAACCACAACTCTCTGAGAGTGACCAAGAACAGGCAGAATCTAATGGAGGGTTGACCCTTGGAAAAATGGCTCTTGATAAATCCCCAATCTTTTGCAACCTCTCCTCCAAGGGCAGGCCCATGAGTCAGTTCCACAGCATAGCACATCTCAGATAGACCAGGCTATCTTATCAGTTGAGGAATCAGAGCATAAGGTTCCGGGAGATGATAACAACTAGAAAACGAGGGTGGAAACCAGAGAAAAGGTAGCCACAGAGGGGAAGGTTTAAACTCAGTATATAAAACCCAATCAAATCTCTAACTGATGACAATATTATACATGTATGGAAGAGACTGCAACCAGCCCAGGTAAGGCAAAAAGAACTCAAGAAATTTCTGTTGCTGTCTGTCACAATGAAGATAAAATTAGAATTTGAGTTCTGCCAAGTTAAGTGCCAGCTAAAGGAGAAAATCAATACTCTTCAAGAGTATATGACAAAATTCAGAATCTCTGTAACATATGACTGACAATGTCTGAGGTTTATTCCAAAATTGCCAGATATACAAAGAAATACAAAAATATAACCCATCCTCTAAAGAAAAAGTAATCTGTAGAGAACAACTCTGAGATGATAAAGATATTAGAATTAGCAGACAAGGATTTTAAAGTAGCTATTATAACTACACTAAAAGATGTAAAAGAAATATGAGCAGAGAAGGGGAAGATATAAAAAAGAACCAACTTGAGCCCTGGCTGGTGTAGCTCAGTGGATTGAGCACGGGCCTGCAAACCAGACAATCGCGGTTCGATTCCCAGTCAGGGCACATGCCTGGGTTGCAAGCCAGTTCCCTGCAGGCCACTTCCCAGCAGGGGATGCATGAAAGGCAACCGTACAATGATGTTTCTCTCCCTCTCTCCTTCCCTTCCTCTCTAAAGATAAATAAATAAAATCTTTAAAAAAAAAAAAAAAAGAACCAACTTGAAATTCTAAAACTAAAATATACAATATATGAAAAGAATTCACTGGATAAACCTAACAGATTGGGGTTGGGGGAGAGTATGAGTGAACTTGAAGACAGAACAATGTAACCTATCAGATCTTAAGAATAGGTTAAAAAAACTAAAAATGAACAAAGCTGAAATGGCTATAGTGATATCATATGAACTAGATATCAAGGCAACGAGTATTACCAGACACAAAGAGAGACATTTTACCATGATAACAGGCAATTTATCTGAAAAAAAAATGCATAAGTTCCAAAATAGAACATTTTGAAGCAAAAATTAACATAAGTATTGAATAAACAGACAAATCCACAATCACAGTTGGAGAGCTTGTCTACTCTCTCAATAACTGAGAGAACAGCAGGACAACAAATTGAGGACATAGGAGACCTGAGCATCACTATCAACTACATCAATCTACCTGACATTTACGGCACATTGCCCCCAGGAACTGTGGAATACCCATTACTTTCCAGTGTACATGGTACATTACCATGATAGACAATCTGGTGCACTATAAACAAGTCTCAGTAAATTTCAAAAGACTGAAATCCTACCAAATATGTTTTCTGACCACAATTCAATTAAACTAAAAATAACAACAATAAGATACCTAGACACCCACAAATATTAAGAAATTGACAAGACACTTCTAAAGAACTCATGGGCCAAGAAATAATCACAAAAAAACCACAAAAATATTTTTAAATAAAACAGAAACATGACATCAAAATTTGTGTGGCACAGTTAAAGCAGCATGTAGAGGGAAATTTGTAGCTTTTGATGTTTATAATAGGAAAGAGCAAAGGTATAAAAGAAATGACAAAAGTTTCCACCTAAGAAGTAAGAAAAAAAGAGCAAATTAGAACTTCTGCCAAGATGGAGGCATAGGTGGAGACGCTGTGCTTTCTCACACAACCAAGTTTAGAGACAACAAAATATTAGCAACAGAAAATACAGCCAGAACACAGAAAATTGAACTTTTCGGAAGTCAGATAACAACAAATTCTTCAGCCTGACCAGTAAGAGGGGTGAAACCAGCAGCTGGTGGAGCAGGGTTGCTCAGGAAAACTCGGTCAGATCGACTCAGGTGCGAGGATCCCAGGCGTGGGGTTGCAACGGGTAGACACAGTGAGCGACCGGCGGATCTGGTGAGGGTGCAGGGCGGTGGGTTGATTGTGCTGGCGCATTTCTGCACAGATAGACCAGCGAGAGAGTGGGCAGTGAGACGGGACCGAGCGGGTCCCAGGGACAGGAGGCAGCAGAGACAGCCGCCATTTCCCGGCTCTGACCCCGCCCCCACGTACAGCGTCACAACCCAGCAACCCCACCCTGGAGGCCCCGCCCCACCCCTAAGGCTCCGCTCCTCATACTTAACTGGCACAAACAGACCAAAAATGACTCAAGAAGATCTCAAAGCCCCAGAGCCCATTCATCTAAGTGACGAAGAAATAGCAAAACTTTCAGATGCACAGTTCAAAACACTGGTCATCAGGATGCTCACAGAACTGGTTGATTTTAGTCACAAATTAGAGGAACATATGAAGGCTAAACTAATTGAAATGAATGGCAATGCACAGGAAACCAATAGTAATGGAAAGGAAACTGGGACTCAAATCAAAGGAGTGGACCAGAAGGAGGAAAAAATGACCAAACAGAAAAGGATGAAGAAACAAGAATTCAAAAAAATGAGGAGAGTCTTAGGAACCTCCAGGACATCTTTAAACCCTCCAACATCCGAATTATAGGGGTACCAGAAGGGGGAAAGGAACAGCCACCAGTGGAAAATTTATTTGAACAAATAATAAAGGAGAATTTCTCCAATCTGGCAAAGGAAATAGACTTCCAGGAAATCCAGGAAGCTCAGAGAAACCCAAAGAAGTTGGACCCAAGAAGAAACACACCAAGGCACATCATAATTACATTAGCCAAGATTAAAATGAAAGACAGAATCCTAGAAGCAGCAAGAGCTAAGGGGACAGTCACCTACAAAGGAGTTCCCATCAGACTGTCAGCAGATTTCTCAAAAGAGACCTTACAGGCAAGAAGGGGCTGGAAAGAGGTATTCCAAGTCATGAAATCCAAAGACCTACAACCAAGATTGCTCTATCCAGCAAAACTTTCATTTAGAATGGAAGGGCAGATAAAGTGCTTCTCAGATAAGATCAAATTCAGGGAGTACATCATCACCAAGCTCTTATTATATGAAATGTTAAAGGGATTTATCTAAGAAAAAGAAGATAAAAAACATGAACAGTGAAAGGACAGCAAATTCACAGTTATTAACAACCACACCTAAAACAAAAGCAAACTAAGAAGACAGCTAGATCAGGAGCAGAACCATAGAAATGAAGATCACATGGAGGGTTAGCAACAGGGGAGTGGGAGAAGGGGGGAGCAGGTACAGAAAATAAGTAGCATAGACAGTAGGTAGAAAATAGATGGGGGGACAAGAATAGTATGGGAAATATAGAATCCGAAGAACTTGAAACACATGGTCATAAACTAAAGGGGGGGAATTGTAGGGGTGGGGGGTGCAGGGTGGAGGGGAATGAAGGGGGAGAATGGAGCAACTGTAATGGCATAATCAATAAAATAAAAATTAAAAAGAAAATATTAAAAAAAAGAAAAAAGAGCAAATTAAATCCAAAGTAAGTAAAAAGGGAAATATTAATTTTTAAAAAGAGCAGAAATCAATGAAATAGGAAACAGGAAAACAATAGCAAGAAAATTTTTTACAAAGTTGCTTATTTGAAAGATCAACAAAATTGACAAATTCCTACCTAGACTGATCAAAAAATTCAAAAGAGGAAATACAAATAATCAGTATCAGTAATAAAAAATAAGCTGCTTCTAGAGATCTTAATATATTGAAATGATAATAAGTAACTATAATGGACAAATTTCTTGAAAAATAGAATTGACCAAAACTGTCAAAAGATGAAATTAAAAATCTTAATAGCTCGATGCCTATTAAAGTCATTGAATATATTATCAAAATCCTTCCCATTAAGAAAACTACAGCACAAATGGTTTCATCGTACATTCTACCACACATGTAAAGAAAAACTATATTACTCCTACACAAACCTTATCAGAAAATAGAGCAGGATGGAACACTCCCGAACTCATTTTATGAGGTCAACATAACCCTGATACCAAAATCTAACAAAGATACTATAAGAAAAGAAAATTACAGCTCAATATATATGAATATAGACACAAAAATCCTCAACAAATATTATAAAATAAAATCCAATATATAAAGAGGAGAATTATCCTTTAAAAATCATGACCAAGTAGTGTTTATCTCAGGAACATAACACAGTTTTAACATTTAAAAAATCAATCATTATAATTTACCATATTACCAGAATAAAATAGAAGAACTGTGTGGAATTTTAACACATTCAGAAAAAGCATCTGACAACATTAAATACCAACTCATGATTTAAAAAAATAACTCTCAGCAAATTGAGCCTAGAAGCATATTTCATCAGTCTTCAGTTAAAATCATATTTAATGGTGACATATTGAACACTTTCCCCTAAGACTGGTAACAAGGATGTCCACTCTCACTACTTCCATTCACCCTTGTGCCAACAGTCCAAACCACTACAGTAAGGCAGGGAAAATAAATAAAAGGCATAAAGATTAGAAAGAAAAAAAGAAGACTCATTATTTATAGATGACATGACTGTTTATATAGAAAAATCATAAGAAATCTAAAATGGAATAATAATAGTACCTACCTCATATAATTGTCATAAGGATCAAATTACCTTAAATTTGAAATATATTTAGAACTGTGCCTAATACACAGAAAGCACTATACAAGCATCAAGAAAAATTTTTAAAATGCACAAAATCTGCAAAGGTTCCATATCAGCTTACTGACAATAAGTATAGATTTATTTAACCTAGTCTGGAAATCCCCTGGTCCCCATCTCCCCAACCTTTCCCTTCATAAATTAGTTCCCTCTTTTTTTCTATCCCTTTTTACTCCTTATTCTCATTTTTTTTAATATTAAATTTTATTTAGTTACTTTTCAAGTACATTTTTTTTTTATCTATTTCTCCCATCCCACCCCACCCCCCACGCCCGGTCTCCCCCCCTCCCTCCCATTCCCCCCCCCCAGTCCTCATCTCTGTGTCTTTCATACTTGTTCCTCAAAATCCCTCCCCCTTTTTCCCCTTAAGTTCCCTTCCCTCTCCCCTCTGGTCGCTGCCCACTTGTTCTCTATTTCAGCGTCTTTGTTTTTATTCTGTTTGCTTGTTTGTTTTATTCTTTAGGGGATTTCCAGACTAGGTTAGATAATGTGAATGAATCTCTACATAGACAAACTCAGAGATTCCCATCTTTGCCAAAAGATTGAGTGTATTTGGGACATGATGACCAAAGGGTGAGCAATCATGTATTTAGCACGGCGGTCTCAGAGAAGGAACCATCTCTTTTAAGTCTCCCAAGAGTCTGGAGCTCCTTCAGGGATGGCTCACTCAGCACGAAGAGCAGGTTCCCAGAGACCCGAGCAGCACCCCACTGTGGAGCCACCCAGAACCTCAGACAGAGGGAAAGTATACACCTCTATACATATGCTCATCAAAATATTCCCAACGTGTTTTGAACTAAGTGAGGAAAATTAATTAAAACTTTGTCATCAAAAGATGTACATAAATATATAACAATTTATAGAGCCCCACATTGCCCAGTCTGTGTGAGCACATTGCTGACCCTTGTACACCCGCCCGGCAGGGGATTTGAAGACCTCAGCTGTTCCCATCACTCGGTGATGCAATGTGGCAACACCACCAACATCAGCCTGTCTTTATTTTAAAATTTGACTTTGCTCATCACTATTTTATTTTCATTAAAAAATTTTACATTAAAAAAAAAGTATAGATTTATTAGTCAGAACAGCTAATAAAGAGCTACCTTGAGGAATAAGATTATCTTCATTCTGGGGCCCAAGCTGTGAAGGAGCTCAGGGCAGGTAACACTGGGATGCCTGAAGAATGGCCAGTTCTCACTGACATTCCTAGAACAGGTCAAGGAAGCGTGTGGATGAAGTGTGTTAGTGTGACACTGTCTACGGAGTTACTGCTTTAGATATGACCTAAATGTTCATATACTTATACAAACAAATCTAGTTGCTGTTTTTAATGAACACATACGTTGCTACGCTCTCATGGCAGAATAGCCATGAAAGACATTTAAGTTTTAAACAAGCCATTGACAGCATTGTATTTACAGTATAATATAATTTTTAAGGCAAAAAGATAGGCATATTAACTGCTTTGATATATGCATAGAAAAATGTCTGGAAATACACAGATAAAAGTATTAATAGCGGATATGCCTAGACAGTGGTAGAGGTAAAGAAGTTTCTTTTTTTCTTAGCATTTTGTGCATATAGTTTGAATTTTTTATAACATTTATTAACATTTTTACTTTATAACAAAAATAAAGAATAAATCCATTACTAAGGCAAAAAGTATATCAACATTTAAAAGTCATAAGGTTTAGAGTCTTTTTCTAAGTCAAATAAGATGAAATGAATTTTTCATGTTTACCTTGGTTTCTTAAACCAAGGTAGAGTTTTATTTTATTTTATTTGGTTAAAGATTTTATTTATTTATTTTTAGAGAGAGGGGGAGGCAGGGAGAAAGAGAGGGAGAGAAACATCAATGTGTTGTTGCCTCTCCTATGCCCCCTACTGGGGACCTGGCCTACATCCCAGGTTTGTACCCGACTGGGAATTAAATCAGCAACTCTTTGGTCTGCAGGCTGTCACTCAATCTACTGAGCCACACAAGCCAAGGCAGAGTTTTATTTTAGATATGAAGAGTATATTCCAGATGTTTCTGCCTCTAACCTCATTCATAGCATCTGCTACTTCCCTATCCCAAGTGAGGAGGAGAATTAAAAAGCCAGGTCAAGTCTGGTCTGTGGTCAGGTGCAGGCTCATCAGAACTCAGAGCACTGACAAGGCAGAGAGCTGGATGATCTTGTGAGCCTATCTGCTTCACTCTAAGTCACACCTTCTGGCTGTCCTCAGCTCCTATCCCTGGATGCATGGAGACCATGGAAAGGAATATGGGTCAGAGATAATTCAGTACCACTAGAAGCACAGAATTTTATTAGAATGACCTTAGAAATTTTCTAATTCACATGACCACTTTCCAGGTAAAGAAATGAAGTCCAGAGAAGTAACTTGTCCAAGGTTACAGGGTTACTAAGTGACCACAGCACATCTCTTAAACCTCAGGATAGCATCCTTTCCATTACAACGAGGAGTCTAAAAGGGCATGTCCTATTGATGTCAGACCAGGGCTGTGCCTTCATGAACAAAGAGAGTACATTAGGATGCAGGCTCTATCTGGTGTGGAAAGGAGCATTCTTCTTGCCTCTATCATAGAGCCCCAAATTGGAGTGCAGACATGAAAAACTGATGCTGTTATTCATTTACTTTCATTACTAGTGTTCCATAAGATGCATATACACTCTCTCTACAAATAATCCATTAGTATAAAACAGAGAATGTTTCCTATTTGAGATATGCCTTCTGGCTACATCATCCAGAGATGCTTTTAGTGTCTAACTAACACTAATGAAGGGCTCTTGGTAGAATGTTTTCCACATTTTGGTTATAGACAACAGGAAATATTTAAATGTGTCCTATTATGACATATCATATTTTATAGGGAGAATATAAATCAGTTTATAAAGTGTAGGAAGTAAACCAGTGATTAGGTTCTGCAATTATTTAACATCGATAAACTAGAAACTGACTCAAGTTGTCCTGCAAACTTGTCCAGAACCATAAAGAAATCCCTCATTCCTCTCTGCTAAAACAGAGAAGCTCCCCTGTGCACACACACACAAAAAGTCAAAATAGCGATCCCAAAGATTATGAGCTAAAACCCACACATAAAACCTATACTAACTGATATGGAAATAATAAATCATTCTTACCTCTATATTAATATAAGTTCTCTAAAACCCTCTCCTCTGGGTGGTTATTTATTAACACTGATTTAATGATAATAATACACTCAGAATAACAAAATTATTGCCTTATTCAACACATTTTCCCACTAATAACAGACAAGCCTTCCAATGATTTATTATAAGTTCCTCAAATGCATTAGAAATATGATCCCATTATACATGCTCTCTTGTCTGCAGGAAAATATCATGGGGTTAAGGAAAGGCATAGCCACATTCAGTATAAGAAGCTGAAGGGGGACACCTAAGTGGCAGATTCTTGCTGGACATGAGTGCTACTCACATTTTTTATGTCCCCCTCCCAGACACTTCATTACTAACAATTTTCCGACACTGAAGCTTTTTAAAACTTTGATGACGACAACTCAGTAGGATGATTAAAACTCTCCAGCTGAACAAACAGACTAGGGTGGAGAGACCATCTCCTTAGCATTTGCCACAGAAAGTATTGAGTGCCCGACTCCACCCCAGTGTTTCATTACAGAGGCGTCCTTCAAAATGTGCAAACAGCAGTGATAATCTGACAAATAAGTGAATTAGGTGAGCCTCCATAGGCAATTTACTCAAGGTAATTAAAAATGCTAAATCAAATACATTATTATTTTAAATGACAAGTAAGCTTTAATTAAACTTGATTTCTATACTAAAAATGAAACTACTAACTCAACAAAAAGGACTGTGTGAATTAAAAGGCAAAGTGTCCAGAAGGTGAGGAAAGATGCCCCCTCCAACTCCTGATTCACAAGATTAGGACCAGGTATCACTGCATTTTCATTGGATGCTGGCTCCGAGAGAAGTAGCTATGGATGTGAATTTAGAATTGAAGGAATGCATTTGGGTGCCTAGAGCAGGAGCACATTTTAAATGGTAAAGATGCTAAGAGAAAACAGAATCAACCCAAACCCAAGGTAATTTCTTTCCAGCTAGCTCCTCACTCCTTCTCAGCCATTAAGAACAGAAACCCAGCAGGCTGTAGCCCCTCCAGGTATCGAGTCTTTCTGTCGGGGGTGGTGGCACATGGCAGGCCCACAGCAGAGCCGCCACAGTAGTGTGATGGCCAATCACCCATGAAATACATGTGTGTGATGGACCAAACCAATTGGTACCAGTACACAACCATGAAAATAAAGGTGCCCATGGAGAGATAAGAATCTCCAGAGTTTTCTTGAGATGGACACAGCTAAAACATGGTCCTATTTAAAGTAGACCACGTGTATACACTTAGTACTACAGAATAAGAGTCTTCTAAATACAGTCTCTTTTGAAAGTCATCTGAGTCCAGACATGTCCATGTCCCTTCTCCCTTGAATGTTCTGTCCCAGTCATTTCACTGGGACTCTGATTAGACCCCAGCCTCCAGCACTGGCAAGCAGCAAAGCCCTCCCAGAACCTCCTGTTTTCTTCTCCACCTGCAGCATCTTGCCTGGTTTAGCCTCCTGGGTCTTCCCTCTTCCACCTTCAGCCCAGAGTCCCACAGGAATACACACGATGCGTTCTGTCCCCTTCACTCTTGGCTTTCTGGTCAGGCAGGATGACCCAGAGCAGGAATCAAGGAGGAAGCTAAGAGCAGAGCTGGGTGGTGGCAGGATGGAGCAGGGAGGGGCCTGGAGTCAGGCTGGGGAAACCATTCTAAGTCACTACCTCTGGCATCTGGGCCAGTCACCCTGCCACACAAGGCCAGTTTCATATTGTTTCCCTAAATAGTCTGCTCTCAAAGTGACCTTAGGGTTACTATTAAAATACTAATGACAATGGTAAGAAGTCTGTGACAAGCCTGTGTTCCAAGAGCAGAGAGGTTAGAGGACTGTTTTCTCATCTGTCATTGTGCCTTTCTCTGCCTTGGAGAGGCAGCCATGCCACCGCTGACTGTGCAACTACCGAGGGAAGAACCACTGTGTCTAGAACTCAGGAGACCTGAAGTGGCCAGGGTGTCCCTAATTCTATTGGCTCCTGACACTTGTCAGAATAAGATTCATTCATTCATTCATCACATAACTTTTGGGCACTTCTGAGATGCCTCGCTCTGTACTATGCTCCAGACATATAAAGTAATACCAGTCTGTCCTCAGGTTGCTCACATTCCAGAGAGAGGAGAGCCATGCAAACTAGCAATTACAAAAAAGTGTGTGGGAAACCCAGAATGCAATGGGAGCGGCTGAGGGAAACAGAGAGCAGCGAGAAGGTCAGGGAAGGGGATAGAGGAAGGCATCTGTGATCACACGTCGGGCCCATTAGAATGTGCTTATTGTGCTTTGACCCACCAGAACGGGAGCTGTGCACCTTGTGAAAAGAGTTCTGTCTCCTGTTTAGAGCAGAAATCCCAAAAGTGCTAGACCCTAATTCCTGTGTCTAACACAGAACTTAGTGTGTCATGAGGGCTCAACAAATATTGTTGAATAAATGAATGACCTAAGAATTCAGATCTGCCCCTGGGATGTTTTTTTTTTTTAACAGAATCTTAGAGAGTGAGACTTTTAGAAGCCATTTAACAATCCAATCCTCTAGGATTTACAGACAAGCAACTACTAAAATGTTTGCACAGAATAGCAGAGTTATGCAGAGTGTGCTGGGACCCAAAAATATATGCAGGTGAATGGACACATAAAATGTGGTATATCCAAAAAAGAAAGAAGAAAAAGGAGAGAGAGAGAGAGAGGAAGAGGAAGGGGAAGGGGAAGGGAAGGACTTCCAGCCAAGATGGAGGTGTAGATAGACATACTGTGCCTCCTTGCACAACCAAAAGAAGAACAACAACAATTAAAAAACAAAAAAACAACTAGAACTGACAGAAAATCGAACTGTATGGAAGCCCGACAACTGAGGAGTCAAAGAAGACACATTCACCTAGATTGGTAGGAGGGGCGGAGACAGGCAGTCAGGCAGAGAGGACTCCCAGCAAGGCAGCAGCTGGCGGACCCCCATGGGGGCTGGTGGAGTGAGTAGTCCCACATTCAGGTGCAGAAAAAACAGGAAGAAGAACTGGGGAGCAAGACAGATGCACAATCCTGGGTCCCAGTGCGGGGAAATAAAGCCTCAAACCTCTGATTGAAAACACCGGTGGGCATTGAGGCGGCAGCGGGAGAAACTCCCAGCCTCACGGGAGAGTTCATTGGAGAGACCTACAGGGCCCTAGAACGTACACAGACCCACCCACATGGGAATCAGCACCAGAAGGGCCTAATTTGCTTGTGGGTAGCAGAGGAACTGACTGAAAACCATCAGAGAGTGGAGCAAGTGCCACTATTTCCTCTTGGACCCCTCCCCCACATACAGAATCAGAACACAGCAATGTGGGTTGCCCCGCCCTAGTGAACACCTAAGGCTCTGCCCCTTACTATGTAACAGGCACACTAAGCCCCAAAAATGGCCCAAATGAAAGAACAGATCAAAGCTCCAGGAAAAAATACAACTAAGTGACGAAGAGATAGCCAACCTATGAGATGCACAGTTCAAAACACTGGTAACCGGGATTCTCACAGAAATGGTTGAATATGGTCACAAATTGGATGAAAAAAATGAAGGCTATGCTGAGTGAAATAAAGGAAAACGTACATAGAACCAACAGTGACAGGAAGGAAATTGGTACTCAAATTAATGGTGTGGACCAGAAGGAAGAAAGAAACATTCAACTAGAACAGAATGGAGAAACAAGACTTCAAAAAAATGAGGAGAGGCTTAGGAACCTCCAGGACATCTTTAAACATTCAAACATCCAAATTGTAGAAATACCAAAAGGAGAAGAGGAAGGACAACAAATTGAAAACTTATTTGAACAAATAATAAAGGAGAACTTCCCCAATCTGGAAAAGGAAATAGACTTCCAGGAAGTCCAAGAAGCTCAGAGAGTCCCAAAGAAGTTGGACCCAAGGAAGCACACACCAAGGCACATCATAATTACATTATCCAAGATTAAAAATAAGGAATCTTAGAAGCTGCAAGAGAAACAGAGACAGTTACCTATGAAGGAGTTCCCATCAGACTGTCAGCTGATTTCACCAAAGAAACCTTGCAGGCAAGAAGGGGCTGGAAAGAAGTATTCCAAGTCATGAAAGGCAAGGACCTACATCCAAGATTACTCTATCCAGCAAAGCTTTCATTTAGAATAGAAGGGCAGATGAAGTGTTTCTCAGATAAGGTCAAGTTCAAGGAGTTCATCATCACCAAGCCCTTATTATATCAAATATTAAAGGGATTTATCTAAGAAAAAGAAAATAAATACATGAACAGTAAAATGACAGCAAACTCGCAGTTACTAACAACCACACCTAAAAGAAAAACAAAAACAAACTAAGCAAACAACTAGAACAGGAACAGAATCACAAAAATAAAGATCACATGGAGGGTTATCAGCAGGGGAGTGGGAGGGGGAGAGAGGGGGAAAGATACAGAGAATAAGCAGCATGAATGGTAGGTAGAAAATAGACAGGGGGAGGTTAAGACTAGTATAGGAAATGTAGAAGCCAAAGAACTTATATGTATGACCCATGCACATGAACTAAAGAAAGGGAATGTGGATGGGAGGCAGGGTGCAGAGTGGAGGGGAATAAAGAGGGGAAAATGGGACAACTGTAATAGCATAATCAATAAAATACATGTAAAAAAAGAAAAGAAATACCAATTGACATATACTACACCCTGCATTAATTTCAAGAAAATTATGCTCAGTGAAAGGAGCCAGACATGGAGACCACATATCATATGATTACACGGATATGAAATGTTCAGAAAGGCAAACTCATAGAGATGGAAAGTTGATCAGTGGTTGCCAGGGCTGGAGGAGCAGAAATGGGAAGTGACTGCTTGTTCCTTATGGGGCAACGAAAACCGTCTAGAACTAGCTAGTGGTAGTGGTTGCATACCTTATGGATGTACTTAGTGCTACTGCATTATACACTTAAAATGGTTAAATGGTAAATTTCACGTGATATGTATTTGACCAAAATTTTCAAGTCTACATTTTTAAAAGGTCACGTCTGAGGAGTATTTCCATATTTCCCTACCTGCCAAATCCATTCCCTGGTAGCCACAGAGGGACTGGCTGCTGTCCCCAGCCATCTTGCGTCATGGTGTCTCACCCAGGTAACGACAGAGCAATTTGTTTGCTGCCCTCTATCACCATCTCCCTGGTTGGCAACCATCAGACATTAATTTTTAAAAATTGGGGCTTGGTTTGCATTCTAATCCTGCCCACTTGAAACTGGCAGGCACCAATCAAAAGCACACACACAGGGACGTTCCCTGAGCTGCCAGCCCATCTCATTAAGTGTTGCTGCCGTGGTTTGTGGCTCTCTGGCTGTGTGGGAGGTGATGACTTCTCCTGTCATGGGTACAGCAATGGCATATTATGAAACACTTGCCGCTCTGTCGGAAATACTATAGGTGATAAAACTCAGGGACTCCCTGTCCCCATATAATCCAAAGCCAGCCTGGCCTGGAATCCCTTCCACATGATCACTACTGCCAATGCCCAAGGTCACCAGGTTCAATGGTGACTGCTGGAGTACCTCTTTTTGCCAATACTATTTGCATACGTATTCCTATCAGACATTCTGTAAAATTGGTGAAGATATTCTTTCCCTTTTCCCAATAAGAAGACAAGCTGGAAAAGAATTTAGTAAGTTGTCTAAGGATGTCAATCCATTAGGGCTAGAACCAGCATATGAACACACTTAGTTTTACATGGAAAGTATTATCAGCTATAAAATATTTTACATGGAAAGTATTATCAGCTATAAAATATTTTCTGCCTCAAAGATGACATCAAACATACTTTTTTCTGAGATTGCTTAAAATATGCTTGATATTTTTGTTGATTATGCTATTACATTTGTCCCATTTTTCCCCCTTTTTTCCCCTTCACCTAGTACCCCTCACTCCCTCCAGTGATTCCCCCTCCTTTGTTCATGTCCATGGGTCATGCATATAAGTTATTTGGCAACTCCACTTCCTATACTTGCTCTTAACATCCCCCTGCCCATTCTGTACCTACAAATTCATACTTCTTAATCCCTTCACCTTTTCCCCCATTCCCCTAGACTTCTTCCCCACTGGCCACCATCCCAATGTTCTCCACACCTATGATTCTGTTCCTTTTCTGCTTGTTTGCTTGGTTTACTTTTTAAGTTCAATTGTTGAAAATTATGTATTTATCACCATTTTATTGTTCATAGTTTTGATTAACATTTCATATAATAGTGGTTTGGTGATGATGAAGTTCTTTAGCTTTACCTTGCCTGGGAAGCACTTTATTTGCCCTGTGATTCTAAATGATAGCTTTGCTGGATAGAGAAATCTAAGATGTAGGCCTTTGCTTTTCAGCACTTCAAATACTCCTTGTCAAGTATTGCCATCTAACCTGCGAAGTTTGTTTTGAAAAATCAGCTGACAGCTGTTGGGAACTCTTTTGTACATAAGTATCTGCTTTTCTCTGGCCACTTTTAAGATTCTGTCTTTATCTTTAACCTTTGGCATTTTAATTATGATGTGTCTTGGTGGGGTCCTCTTTACAGCCCTCTTACTTGGGACTCTCTGTGCTTCCTGGACTTGTTTGCCTATTCCTTCATCAAATTAGGGAAGTTTTCTTTCATTATTTTTTCAAATAGGTGTTCAATTTCTTGCTCTTTCTCTTCTCTTTCTCTTCTCTTTCTTCTCTTTCTCTTCTCTTCCCTATGATGTGAATGTTGGGATGCTTGAAGTTGTCCCTGAGGCTCCTTCCACTGGCCTCACTTTTCCTATTCTCTTTTCTTCCTGTTGTACTGGTTGGATATCTTTTTCTTTCTTATGTTGCAAATCATTGATTTGATTCTAGGCTTTATCCACTCTCCTGTTGATTCCCTGTAAATTGTTCTTTATTTCAGTTAGTGTATTCTTCATTTCTGATTGGGTCATTTTTATGCTATTGAAGTACCCTCTGAGTTCCTTGAGCAACCTTATAACCACTGTTTTTGGACTCTGCATCTGATAGATTGCTTATCTCCATTTGGTTGAGTTCTTTTTCTGGAGTTTTTTTTCTGTTCTTTCATTTGGGCCATTTTTCTTTGTCTCCTCATTTTGGCAGCCTGCTTGTCGTTTTTTCCATGTATTAGGTAGGGTTGCTTTGACTCCATGTCTTGGTAGCACAGCCTAATGCAGTAGGTGCTCTGCAGACTCCAGTGGCATAGCCTCCCCTATCCCCCATGCTGGGCATTTGAGATGCGCCCTTCATGTGGCCTGAGTACTCCCTCCTCTTGTAGATGAGTCTTGATTGCTGTCAGCAGGTCAGTGGGAGGGATTTACCCAATCCAGACAGCTGGTAGGACTGGCTGTGACCCCTGGCCAGCAACCACCTCCCTCCGTGGCCTGTGGAGGTGGTTGTGTGGTGCTCCAACATGGTCTGTAACTGTCTTCTGGGTGCACATTCTCTGAGGTTTCTCGAGTGGTGCAGGCCTATGTCAGCCTCCACCTCAGTTCTGTCTGGGGTTCCTTGGCATAAGCTATAAAGTGTTCTACATTCGGCTGCTGCTACTGTCTGGCCAGGGGCCACTCAGCAAGAGGTATGGGGTTGTGCTCAGCTGTGGCTTGTTTGAGCAGACTTAGGAAGGTCTGAAGCTTATGCCTGGTCCAGCCCTTCATATGGAAAAGCCACCATTATTACCAGCTTGGGTGGGCCTATAAGTTGAATGGGGTGAACCCTTAGGTAATTATCAGGGTGGGGCTTACCATGTGAGCCAGGGTGACGGAGATTCAGATATGGTGCCGCTGCTCTGTGGTTCTGTGTGGGGGAGAGCTCAGAAAAGGTACAATCTTCACTGCCTGCAGTTCTCTCTGGGAGGAAGCCGTCCCCTAGCTCTCTCTCTGTGACAAGACACTTCAGTTCTTCCCTGTATGGCACTCATGTCCTTTCAGGTGCTGCTGTGGTGCTGGAGCCCAGAGGGACTGAGTCTGAGTAAGTCCATGTGTGGGATCACACCAAGAGAAGACACCTGAGAAATCCACAGTTTCTTCCACTGACCCAACCCCCACTGGTTTTTACAGCCAGAAGTTATGGGGACTTAGCTTCCTGGCACTGGAACCCTGGGCTGAGTGGTCTGGTGATAGGCTGGCATTCCTCGCTTCCAAGGTATCCCTGCATTTTATATCCACCAAATGTGGGTTTGGGACCAGCCTGTGCAGTGTCTCTGCATCTCCACCTCTCCATTCCTCCTACCCATCTGGATGAATGTGGCTTCTTTAATTCCTTAGTTGCTGGACACAGCTCGATTTTCCTGATGGTTCTGAGTGATATTTGTTTTGTAGTTTAACTGTAAATTTGCCATGGTTGTGTGAGGAGGCAAGTTGCATTTACCTACGCCTCCATCTTGACTGAAAGCCTTTGCTTGTTATTGAATAAACTTAAAAAAAAAACACTCAGGTTTCCATTGGTGAAATAAAATTTGGAGAGCAAGTACCAAATGCCACATGTCTTAAAAGAACTCCCTAGAGAAAAAATTTCTTTATTGTCAACCCAAAATCCCAGAGACACACTGTGGCTGAACTTTTTATTGTGTTTTTAGATGTCGGATAATTTTCAGACCATTAAAAAGATAATTGTAGCCAAGCCTCACAATAAAAGTAATTGAATCTCAGACAGGGGAACACACAGCTGACTCACCATAGGGGTGTAGGAGAGGAAGGAGGCCAATGAGAGGAGGCAAGGAGTCCCCAAGTCATTTTCTCTCCATGAAAAGCAGAGCCTGGCTTCACAGTAGAAAAGCCCAGGATGGACGTGTGTCCTCATCTCCTGAGTGCCTCGCTCTCCAGGGCCTGTTCTCCCATGGGGCACCTAAAACCATCAACAAGCATCAGAGATATAAACCCAACCTCTGCTTGAGGTCTCATAGGCCCGTCTTAGGAGGCTGAGATGGGATTTCTGAGAGCAGGCAGGGTGAGGCCCCAGCCATTGTGCCCTCGAGAAACTGAACCCCTCTGAGCCTCCCAAGGCAGTAGGCACAGAGCACACAGAGTTATCCACGGGGCGCACTGACCAACCACAAAATACACCGACTTAGGGCATGTGCAAAAAGGAGCGTTTGCTCTACCTATTACATGTATGTATATCAGTTGTAGTCAACCTCAACGGTTAAGCGTCTAGAAGTAAAGCAAATAACACATATGCTACAGTGACCCTGTCTTACAATTTAATGGTGGAAATACTAGCACTTTGCAGAAATAAGCTGGCCTACAACGTTATGTGACAGCAAGACCTACTTCTGCCAACATTTCATGTGTATAGCTTTTGAGACTGAGTTGGTGTCATGGAGAAGGCCTTCACAGATTAGTGTAGGAGGACTAGTGTAGTGCTAGTACTAGTATTAGTGCTAGTGTAGGAGCCGTGGGTAAACTAATTTTCTGAGTATCAGTATTCTCATCTATAAAGTGGAGATTCAGGTCCACACTCTCAGGCAAACATTTAAATGCTTGCAACAAATTACATGAATATTCACATTAAGTGGGATAAATGGAGACTATAAATAACCTCATGTCCTTAAGAACAGAGCCTGTATTTTTACATAAGCCATTATCCTTCTCATTCTTTTTCCTTTACTCCCCTAATTATTTTTAACATTATATGCTTCCTGGCAATGCCTGTCACACCTGTCACCTTTTTCCAGTCTATATGCACCCTTTGCAAAGCCTCATTATGGCATATCCAGACTAACAAAAGAATTTCCCAGGTAATGTACCACCTCCAACCTCTCCCTCCAAATAGCCTTCACTTAATAGCCAGATCATTCTTACTAATAATCACTGTAATTATTAAGAAAACTCCAACGACTTGCTAGTGTCAGCAGGACCAAGTTCAGATTCCTTGACTTAGGTTCTTACCCATTTTCCCATGCTCCACCCGAACTCTACCCCCTTTAACTCCACCACCTCTGCAACCTCTTTCCCTCAATTCCACGGCCTGTGTAGCAGGCTGTTTTTCAAACTGGTCACAACAGTATCTCCCATCCCACACACTCTTCCTACAATGTGATTTCAGTGTGTTAAAGGCTGAGCCCATGTTCCTTCTCCTTAGATCTGGGTGTGCTTGTGATTATGACCAAGGAGGTAGTGGATGACTTACAAGGTAGGTTGTACAATTCAAAGAGCTTCTGCCTGGTTCTCTTGGGACACCAGCTCTTGTTACCCAGCCCCTATGCTGGGAGGAAGCCAGACAGCCACGTGGAAAG
Source organism: Artibeus jamaicensis (assembly GCF_021234435.1). Classification (NCBI taxonomy): domain Eukaryota; kingdom Metazoa; phylum Chordata; class Mammalia; order Chiroptera; family Phyllostomidae; genus Artibeus; species Artibeus jamaicensis. Next base: position 10,621,193 of record NW_026521814.1, on the reverse strand, counting down.
GTCACATGAAGGTGTTCTGGTCACTAGCTCCAGCTGGCCCCAACTGACAGCCAGCAGGAACTGCCAGACATGCTAGTAGTGAGTCTGCAGTTGATTCCAGCCCCTGGCTGTCCCCTGAACTGCCCCCAAATGATCCCAAGTGGAAGAGAACTCTCCCCTCAACTTCACCCCCTGCCATGCTCTATCCAAGTTGTTTTAAGTGACTAATTTTAAGGTAGTTTGTTATACAGTAATAGAAGAATATACCCTTCATTTCTTTTTGGCTTTTCTCAAATCCCACCTGCCTTTCAAAAGCCTGTATAGACCTCACCTCCTTCATGATGTTAAGCTTACCTAAAAGTGATTTGTTTCTCTCTCTCTCTCGCTTGAAGTTTGAATAACACTTGAGAGAGAAAAACATACATGCCTGTATCTTCTTGGGAACTGCATTCTGTCCTGTCTCAGAAAATCTGACACACAACAGATGGTCTATATATACTTGTTAGATAACAAATTTTCTGGCTTCCAGAGTAAATACACACAATAGGTACTAAATAAATGATAAACATGATGATAGGTGTTTGATATAAAACAAAATATGATAGAAAAAGAGAGATAACAAAATGATTTTTAAATGGAATATTAGGTACTTATAGAAAATTTAAACTTTTAAGTCTTTAAATTGTTTTATATTGAAAGTAGTAAATGGTTTTTTAATTAATAGTTTATATTCAGGAGTATGTGTGTGTGTATGTGTTGAGCCAACACGTGGTAGATCTGGATGTCTGCTTTGGGAATTGTTCCCTCATTAATAATTGAATTCTAAATGGGAATTTTGAGAAGTGGCAGTAGCCATCCACATTCGATGGTCTTGTGATTACTCAAGTGTAATTAGAATATGGAAGGGTTTAGAAAAACACAGAATGCTTTCTGCCAAATACCACCTCTATCAGGACTTCTTAAAATGGGGATCATGAATTCTACATGGTTGGCAATGTGTGAGCTTCATGAAGTGCATGCCCAACATTCTATATAAAATTTTGCGTGTATGTGCATTTTTCTAAGGAGAGGATCTAAGACCTTTATCAGATTCTCAAAATAGTCTTAGAAACACAGTTAATCCAGGTTTTACCTTATCATATTTGCCTTTAACTCCTATTCAGAGATTCTGCTAACGAGGCAGCCCAGGGTCAGCAAGGGGGACATACCAAGGCTGGTCTGGCTCTGCTGCTGTCTCGCTGTCTCACTGTCTCACTGTCTCACTGTCTCGCTGTCTCGTGTGGTGGCCTTGGGGAAATCCTTATAAGCTCTCTAGATCTTCTGGACCTCCCAACTGTAAAAACAGGGGGCGCACTAGAGCTACCAAGACAGTTTTCTTGAGAAGGGTCCTGAAGAGGAAGAAGAAGGCTATCTCACTTGGTGTTTTTCCACTGGATTGTCTTTCCTATAAAATAACTATAATATTAATTTTATTAACATCTATAAGTGTTTACAATGGTTTATATAATAGATATTGAGTGAACACGGTGTGACAGTCACTGGTTATGAATTTTCCACTCACTCCTTTAAGACTTGGCCATTACTGAGTAGTCCACTCCAAAACTGCACCTATTTTTAGAGGTAAAAGAGACAGTGAAAATATCAGAAACCAAAGAATGAGTGATTTTTCATTTAAGTGGGTGGAACAAGGGTTGCACGAGCGATCAAACAGAAACATAGCACCTCGCTGATAACCAGGTTGATTTGGCTGATCTGCCGTATTAGGGGTCTGTCCACTGCTCCTTTGCCTTCCAGAACTGCATGCTCAGTTAAGAGAACAGCTTCCCTCTCTAGGCAAACACTTTCTTTAAAGACATGTACGCAGTTACACTCCAGCACAGAACCTCTGAACCAGCTTCCACAGGAACAGAGAATCATAAACAAAAGCAAACAAACACAGGTACTTCGTGGAAAATAATACATATAATGAATAATTTGAACCCAAGTATAAAATGACCATGATTCTCCTCACACTCAGAGGTTTCACTGAAGGAAGTAAGATTTTATGAAAGTTCTGTATTAGAGAGGAAACACGAGACAAATTACTAAAGAGAAAAGAAAGTTTTTAGCACTTAAGAGGATAAAAAATTTGACATTGATCATTTCATCATTCCTTGGCCCACTAATTTCCCCTTAATATTAACACTTTAAAAACATATTAATACTCGATATTTCCTATGTATACGACTAACCTCTTGAATTAAACAATCACCTTGTAGGACCCAAAGCTCGTATGTTATACTTTTAGACATCATTTGAATAATGAGGTGTCCCAACTAAATATTCAGTAAATATTCTATGAATGAATAAATGGGAGTTTCTCCTTAAAGCCTAAGATGGTGGTAAAATTGGCTTTATAAGGAAGCTGAATAATTTCTTCTAACTCACCATAATTAATATCCACAATATATTTCTTTCATTAAAAGTAAAAGTATAAATGGAGAGCCTTCAATGTTGCTGATAGTTTGGGAGTGGGGGCATGGGGATCTATATGAGGGCTATTCTCTGCTTGGTGTATGAAAACCAGGGGAAGGGTTAGGAGACAATCTTATTTATTATCCATCTTTGGAAATTGTGGTCTCATTAATTTGTGCTACTTAAGAAAATACAAGTACACTAAAGAATAACATGTAAGTTGCACTACAGAACAACCTGTGGCACAAGTAACTGGAGCTTGGTTTTCTCCAACACATGCTTCATGCAATTCTCCCTTCTAACCTCCCCCACGACCATGTGTGTGGTGTGTGGTGTGTGTGCCATACCATTCTGGACTTCAGATAAACTTGCACATATGTGAACAAAATTCCTGGAGCAGCAAAGGTGTTGGGGTGCACAATGTCTTCGAACTGTTAAAAACTAGGTAGAAAGTTTCTGGGATCACCTCAAGACCAGGCGAGATCTTACCATAAAAATATATCTATGTGGTAAGAAGAGCTAAACATGGAACCCCACCAGCACACCTAGAAAGACCTTAAGTTTATATAAGTATTCACTTTACACCACACGTGAGATTTTCTTAGACAGAGCTGCCTCTGGATTCTTTTTTCCTTTTACTCATAAATTAAATATCTGAGAGCTGGCTCATACAATATCTTCATTTTTCTCCAAGTCAGAAACTTTAGAATGAAAACAAATTGTAGGGAAAATGAAGATAGGAAATGGTAGATTATCTTTTACCCGGATTTCCATAGCATAGCATTTAGAGGTGAATTACTTGATCATCTTGATATGAGGGGTTGTTACCATGACTCTGACCTCCCTATGAAGTGTGCTGAGGTTGAAATGGGGAAGAAAGATAGTTTTTAGGATGTTCTTTCACATTATGATTTGTACAGAGGAAAAAAATACATCTCATCTCTCAGAAAACCAGAGGAAAGACCCTCTAACAGGCCACTTCTTCTAAGAAATGATATGTACTAATATGATGGGCTAAAATAAGAACAGTAGCTTTCTTATGTAAGAGGATTTTTTTTTCTTAAGTAGCTCAATGTTCACCTCAGGGCGTTACAAGAAGCATGACTAACACAGCAGGCATTTCACCTTTGTTGAACTTAACTCCATGTTACAGATTCTGATTTCTTCATATGTGTTGGTGAGAATGGAGTACTACTCCATATTTAGGCTCCAAGTGAACATAAAATTTTTTTCTCACATATGTTCCATTAAAGGAGGTTGAAAGTGGGGTTTTTAATGGCTTATCTCCTCATTGGTTTGTTTATTTAGTTGATTGGCCGCTTTATGTGGACATCACTCCATCACGGTACAGTAAGAGAGAGCAACAGCATGATACATATTATGAAGTTTCAAGTCAGGCAAGACCAGTTTCGATCCTAACTCCTTCACTTGACTAGCCATCTAGCCATGGGCAAGTTTCTTAATTTCTCCGAGTCTCAGTGTTTTTTGTTTATAAAATAGAATAATAGTCCCTACTGGCCAGAATTGTTAGGAAGATTAAATGGGACAACATATATACGGTACTTGATTAACATAATGACAAGCCTACAGAAAGCATTAGGCACACAGCTAATTTTATGTGCATTATTATTAGCTCATAAAGGTAATGGCTGGGATTAAACAAAGTAATACATGTAAGTATTTAACATGGTCCTTGACATGTAACGAATGCTGGTGCTTATATTGGAATGCAATTTAATACACAAGGTGAGCCATCTCCCCTACGTTCCCCAGGGAGATTTCTTGCATGATAGTTTCCCTACCACATTTCTATGTGCCATACACAGGTCTATCCCAAGCACATATCATGAATCCCTCACTCAGAATTAACTTTAAAAATGCTTCCCAGTTGCCAGAAATCACAAGAAATAGAAACAAGCACCAGAACATTCAGATTTGCACTGAGACTGCAGGTAAACATTCCTACTTGATTGTGACACTTTTGGATGTTGAAAGCACTAAATGACTAGCACCAAAGATGCTGCCACGTAGCCACGAGCTATTTCAAGTCATTCTTGCATTTCCTGGCTTTACCTGGACGGGATATGTGCAGAATGCAGATTTGTCATCCATGTCATTCAAATAATTATGGCCTGACTGATGTCCTGTGTCACATCCTCCCGTCCCTCCACATGACTCACCATCCAGCTGGAAAGCAGGAAGTGCTCCTTTCGGGGGAGGAAGTCAAAAGGACGCCACGCCTCGGGACCATACCCTCCTTACCCAAGCAGTGTTATTATTCTCATCTACCTGGCAACACCCAAACAGAGCATGTTTAAACACCATCAGAAAGGAAGGTTGGGGCTATGAGTTTACACTAGCATCTCACATCTGAGTAATCATAGGAAAAAGCTACAACCAAGACCCTGTTACACCCACCCTATTCCCTCTATATCAAACCTCTAACCTCAAAGCACAGAGACCTGAGCCCCCTTCAGTTTACTCTGGCACATCTCTTGGAACTGATATTCATTGACACAGAACTGAATGCAGGTAGGCAGAAGTGGGTGTGTTTTGCACATATTCATGTAGGCACACACGTCCTTACATGAGAAGGTTTTGGCACCCCAAGAATGTTATTGTGAAAAATCTTTGTTGCCAAGATTGTCTGCTATTTACCAATTTGCATTTTTTTTCAAAATAAGCTTGAATCTACACCAGGATATGACATCTTTAATTGCATGGAGAGTATATTTCTACTACCATGGGTCAGGCCCTACTTCCCACTTTCACTCAGAAGGACTGGAGTGGCCAGAAATATCACTCTAATTCGAGGCCAGGAAAGTTATGCACAACCTCAACCCCTCCAGCCCTAAACACACATCCCAATCTCAGAATGAACACTTAGGAGGAATAAAAAACCGGCCTGCTCTTTAGGGACCCCAATCTTCCACTGCCACCGAGCATGTGACTTCTGAATTGGAGTGGATGATGAAGAGACTTTATTTTATAATTGCATGGGTATTTTTTAGCCATTTATAATTGTATATTTATTTATATAGCAATAAAGTTGATATTCATTTACCATGAACACTGAGAATGTATTCTAATGATACACACTTATAAAACATGTTTAAGGTAGTATCAAGTTATATATTTACATATATAATTATAATTAAATTCTTTCTCTCAATGTTTATCCATGTGCTAGACTCTCAGACACTCTACAACCATGCAAACTATATTTTACCCCATTTTATAGGTGAGAGAACTGGAGTACACACCTCTTGCCCAACATCACACAGCCTGAAAGCAGTAAAATATAACTCAGACACAAGCCTGTCTGACAACCAAGCCATATGCCTTCCACCACGGAAACCACCCCCTTATTTGTTCATGAACTTGCAAGTTATGAAATATGTTTGTAGTCTGATGAACAATTTAGAAGTGATGTTTTATAAAGATTTAAATCACTTAGCAACACACCACTACCAGAGGTCTCCTGTGCAAATCTCCCAAACAATCTGAACACAATTAATAGCTGCAAGTAGGTCGCCTAAACTCCCCAAATGAATGCGGCATTTACTTCACATATCACAGTGGGCAGATGACACCACGACAAGGTGCACACTCACTTTTTCAGGGCCTATTCGCTCCTACTTTGGACACCATGCTAAAACGGGGGGCTACACTGTTCCCCAACATTCAACAGAGAAAACGCACCAGTGGGAGCAAAGAAGAGGTAAGTAGAGGCAAGAGTATGGACTTCAATGACAAGTCAGAGCTGGCAACTTGGAGCAAGGGGAAAACAAAAAAACTACAGATTCTGTACCATATCGGCGTTATTTAGTGTGGGGCAAAACCCCCCACACAGCTGGGAGGCCTCTGAGGACACCAGTAAAAGGAAGCCCAGAATAAAATCAGGATGCCATAAAAGGATTTGAACAGACACTTCTCCAAGGAGGACAGAGAGAGAATCCAGAAACACATGAAAAGATGCTCAATATCTAGCTATTGCTAGCTATCAGAGAGATGCAAATTAAAACCACAATGAGATACCACTTTACACCTGAGATAGCCAGTCAGGATGGCTATCATAAACAAAGCAACAAACAACAAATGCTGGAGAGGTTGTGGGGAAAAGGGAACCCTAGTTCACTGTTGGTGGGATTGCAGACTGATACAACCATTATGGAAAACAGTATGGAATTTTCTCAGAAAACTAAAAATGAATATGCCTTTTGACTCAGCAATTCCACTGCTAGAAGTATATCCTAAAAACCCTGAAACACCAATCCCAAAGAACCTATGCACCCCAATGTTCATAGCAGCACAACTTACAATAGCCAAGAGTTGGAAGCAACCTAGGTGCCCACCAGTAAATGAATGGATCAAAAAATTATGGTACATTTACACAATGGAATTCTATGCAGCAGAAAGAAAGAAGGAGCTCCTACCCTTTGCAACAACATGGATGGAACTGGAAAGCATTATGCTGACTGAAATAAGCCAGGTGGTGAAAGACAAATACCATATGATCTCACCTTTAACAGGAACCTAAACAACAAAACAAACAAGCATGCAAAATATAACCAAAGATACTGAAATACAGAATAGGCAGACAGGGACCAGAGGGGAGAGGGGAGGGAATTTCAGGGGAAAAGGGGAAGGATTCACAGGAACTAGTATAAAGGACACATGGACAACAGCTAAGGGGGGTGGAAATGGGAGGGAGGTGGGGAGCACGGGGGTGGGCTGGGATGGGAGTAAAAGACAGAAAACTGTACTTGAACAACAATTAAATTTTAAAAAATAAAGGGAAAAAATCAGGATGCCATAGATATTATGTTAGAGGAAAACAAAATGAACATTTTACCTAAGAAAAAATTGGAACAATTTTTAAATTTTCTTCCAAGAGAAATTTTTGATGTTTAATGGAGGAGTATTTCCCTTTATTGAAAACCAGTCCTTGAAGAGCTTCTCATTTCTCACAGAGGTTAAAAGTGTTTGTTTGGTTTTTTGTTTTTTACAAATGAACATCTATTTCCAAGGGGCACGTTGCTTCCACGCTCTGCTGGAAGGACATCTCCCCCACTGGTTACCAGCACCTCTCACCACCATGTCAGCCTGACTCCAGATCAAGGTTTTAATTACGAGTACCTCTCTTCTTGTACCTCCATATACACGCCCGGTCTCAGACACTCCTGTCAGTCTCCGTCCCCTGGGGTTTTGAAGCTGCCTCTGCTATTTTGTTATACATGGTTATATCCTGTTTGTCTAGAACCACTAAAGGTCAATGCTTTGAGCACCTGGGAATAATCCAGTCACAAAAGTGGAATCACTTCACCTCTGCATCCAGGGTTTTTAGCTTCAACAGCCAAAGCAATCTCCCAAAAATATCTGATCTGAGAAGAGAATGATGGGCCCAGTACTGAACGGCTCACCATTGATCTGGCCAAGAGAAACAGCCAGTGATATAATCTGAAAATGCATTCTTCCTTTAGCTTCCCCGCAAATAGATAAGGATGAATTATTTCTGGGAACTACATTTCATAGCAAACGGATCCAGAAACTGACTAATTTGGGACTAGCTTACTGAAGTAGCATCTCTCCAGCAACAAGAGAATAGAAAAAAAATTAAATAGATGAATTAAAATAATTTCTAGGAGAAGTGGTAGACAAAGAAGGTGAAAAGATTAGCCAAAGAATATGTATACAACTGCCAAGAAATATTTTTAAAGATGCTTGACCTCACTCATGATTGGAGAAACAAAGTAGCAGTAAGATGCCTTTCCTTCCTGGCAAAATTTTTTAAGTTTGAAATTGCCCCTGTTAGAAATGTGTCAAAACAACTTTACACATAGATGCAGACAAGAGTGTGGTGACGGCCAGAGGGAGGGGGTGAGGGTTAGGGGGGGTGGGCAAAGAAGAAGAGGGGAATGGGGACATCTGTAACCGTGTAAACTATAAAAAAAATAAAGAAAAAATAAAATAGTTTTTAAAAAGTTTTGCTTTAGAGTAATATGCCCCTGGGGATTTGCAACTAGGGCAGAGTTCAAGGAAAAGAGATTAGGGGGAGGGAAGTTAATGAATGACATGTCTTGAGAAAGAGAACCATGAGGCAAGTCAGGAAGTGTTTCTCCAGGCCTAAATGACTGATCACAAAATATATCTCAAAAAATAAACTTAAAAATATATTTTAATACATTTGGCCAAACAGACATATTTCTTAAATTTACAAAGTGCTCCTATAATCTTATAAACTATACATACAACCTAACAGACTACTAGACAAAGGATATGAACCAGCCATTCACAGACAAAAAAAATACAACTGGCAAGAAATAGTTTAAATGGTGCTTAACCTCCCTTATGATTGGAGAACAAAATAACCGTAGGATACATTTTCTTCCTGGCAAAACGTTTGAAGTTTGAAGTTGCCCACTGTCAAAATACCTCTACTCAGACACTGTAGCGGGGAGTGGAAATCAGGGCAGACTTTCTGCACTGTAATTAGAAAATACTCATCCAGTTTCAAATTACATATACTGTCCTTATAATTCCATAGGTAAGAAATTACTCCGTAAAAGTATATGAACACATACAAGAATGTCCACTGCAGCACTGGTTTTTTAAAAGATTTTACTAATTTATTTTTAGAGAGAGAAAAGGGAGGGAGAAAGAAAGAGAGAGAAACATCTGTGTGTGGTTGCCTCTTGTGCATCCCCAGCTGGGGACCTAGCCTGCAACCCAGGCATGTGCCCTGACTGGGAATCAAACCAGCGACCCTTTGGTTGGCAGGCCAGCACTCAATCCACTGAGCCACACCAGCCAGGGCTGCAGCTCTATTGATAAGAACAAAAATCAACACTTGCTCATCAATAGAGGAAAAGGTTAAATAAATTACACTAATCCAGCCAAAGGAAGGCACTGTAGCATAATGTGATTAATGGGAATGGACTGAGACAGAAGGATCTCTGAGACACACTACATGGAAAAAAGCAAGATACAGACAATATGAATAACGCAATTCCATTTGTGAGAGTATATGAACTATATGTTTTAATATATACAACTATATAGTTGTTGCTCATTACAAACCACCCCAAAATTTAGTGGCTTAAAACAATGAGTGCGTATCATATCTATCAATTCTGTGGGCTTCTTTGTTAGTCCTTCTGTTGGTGGCACCTGGGCTCACTCAGGTGGCGGCGGCCAGTGGGGAGGTGGCTGGGCGAGGCGGATTCACTTCTCTGGGGACTCAGCCAATGGGGTTAAAGTGACTGGAGTGCACCACAGGCACTTCTGCACTCAGGGCTGGCTTCATGGGCATGAGACTAGTGCCTTGTGCACTCAGTTCAATGCCCCGCTGTCACTATCTTGACATTCTTAACAATTTTATCTTTGAACTTGTGCTTTTTAAGTAAAGTCCATCTGCACATCACGTATGTGTGAGCAGAGGAGACAGTGCAACAGGCACACTCACTGTTCCTCGACACCCTGTTCACACACAGCACTCACACTGCCTCGTGAGGACGGTGTTCTGGTGGACTCGGTAAGCACAGGGCTTCAGCAGCACTCACAGCAAGTACAGGGTAGGCATGTCCCATCCTCCAATGAATAAATCCAGCTGCTGGGAGCCCCGGGGGTCCCATATTCTATTCTAATCGGAACTTGCTCTGAACACACAAAGAAATCCATGGTATTGATGAAGAAAGTCCATCATATCCTTTCTTATTCATGTTACTTCCCTGGATTAGCCAACCACTTACACTGCCAGTAATGACATGAAGGGAAAAGAAAGCTAGGGAAACCCACGGTCCTTTTCCGGTCCTTCCTTACTCAACTGTAAGCTGGAGGTGGAAAGTTCAGGGAGAAGGTGCATGCGTCAAGAACTAAAGTGTACAGTTCAATTAGTTCTACGCACAGTTTTCACCATTCTGGTAAGAATCAAGTACATATACATGTATGAAGCTAAACATAAATTATGTCATTTTGGTGACTCCACATATGTGGAGTCACCACATATGAGTTAATTGTTCTTTTATTTGCATTTAAAATTAGCATTGCACCACAGAAATATAAACAGCAAATTTATGCTAATAATTTAATTTTTTATTTTTCTGCTTAGAACATTAAACAGCAAATAAGAAACATGAGTTCAGATACAGAATATAGAAGGAAGGAAAAAGCTTTATGTTTTGGTACTGTTAATAACACTTGTTCTCTCTGGGCTAACAAGGGACCTTACATTTCTATTTTTCACCAGGCTCTGCAAATTACGTACTTGGCCTTGCCTGTACTGTTTGAATTTGAATATATATGGTTCCACTTTCATGGATTAGAAAAATGGGCTTCTCTTACCACACCCCTTTCACTCTTTTATTTCACATATATGAGCTTTATGCTCTTACCTTAAATCATCTAAGATCTGTCTTAAAAAATAACAGAAAAATAATGGGAAGATCCAGGGAACTAACTGCTGAAAAAAAGACAGGTACCCAAATGAAAAAAAAAAAAACCACTTTGAATAAACAAAGGCAGTATTTCACATTATTATTCCATCTCTTTTTCTATGGTGGGCGAACAGTCTCCCTGATTTATAGCACTAGAGCCGCAGTCAGCACAACGAAATTAAACAAGAATAACATGTCAGATTAAAAAACCCAAACCCAATTTTATGAACTCAACTCCTGACAGCTCACTGTCAACATAAATATTCATACTCTCAAGGGCCACGAGTACAAGGTCATGTGCACCACAAGAAATGCTTGCCTTGGTTAGTAGACATATACATCAACTCAGGAAATGTGGAGGGTATCTAGAGGTTATTTACAGTGGTAACTTCTTGGAAAATTAATGCCCAAATAATTCCCCATGTTTTATTAACTAGCACGATGTCAATGTGATATCCCTTAGCCATATGACTGTCTCTATTCAAGCTGGAAGAGGTATTATTTTTATTTCTTATACTTTTAGTATTACTAATCATATATAATACTTTGAATTTTCAACAAACTTACTACTTCTTAATAACTAAGAAAATAGAATTAATTATACTGCAAAGATATTACATGCTTAGATAAAATTTTCTATTTGAACCACAGTCACATTTTGCAATAATGTTTCCCAGGTTTAAAACATCAGAAAATAGCCCTGGCTGGTGTGGCTCAGTGGACTGAACACCAGCCTGCAAACCAAAGGGCTGCTGGTTTGATTCCCAGTCAGGGCATGTGCCTGGATTGTGGGCCAGGTCCCCAGATGGGGGTGTGTGGGAGGCAACCCACTGATACTTCTTTCCCTCTCTTTCTCCCTTCTTTCTTATCTCTCTAAAAATAAACAAATAAAATAAAAAGTAAAAAATATCATAAAGTGCTCATAAGATATTCAAGTTGTTGATATTTCATAAAATAGTAAAGCCAAAGGAGAAAGTAAACTAAACCCCAGTAGGTCTGCTGGGGCCAATTTGTGTGAAGATTGTGATTCTTTTAGAAATTCTATACCTTTTTCTTTCTCAAAAGGTTGCAGAAAAGGAGTCAATCCAATAACCAAAGAGAATACTGTATATAAAACCCTCTACAGAAGAAGGTGATAACAGAGCGTTGAAGGGAGGTGACGGTTAGAGGCTGAGGCTGGAGAAAAGCAGACTTTTCATGTACATACACACACACCCTGCTGCACTTTTTGACCAAATGCATACATTACCTAGTCTCAATAAATTATGTTTCTTTAAATAAAAAAGACGGCGATCCCTACTCTGCATAGGGAGCCGTTCTATAGCTAATTTTCAGGAGCGCTCCTGTCTGAGGGGTCCCGCCGGTTTCCTGAGCAGTGTTAACTGCGGCCCGTCTAGGGGAGGGTGTGGAACGGAGAGTACACCACCTCACTTCCACGAGAACCTGCTACTAAACTTTAATCGTTTGGGGATTGGGTACAAGATATTACAATGTGTTCCTACTCAAAGGCCAGCGGATCCATATTAGAAATATTTATTTAAAAACAGGTTTTGGTAGCATCTCTTACTGCAAAGCATTTCTCTTTGAGTCTGAAACTGGAATTTTTTTTTCCTAATGATTTCTTTGTCACTACATAAAGATTTTCTGCACACCAGGGTCAAAGCCCTTAAAGCCACAATGAAAATTATTTTCCTACCTCCCTTCTCACCATCACTTCTGCACATGAAACTGAGGGAAGAAAATGTTCATCACTCTCTTGTGTAAAGGGCGAACAGGTTATAGAGTCTGGTAAGGTTTTTGGTCTTTTTTTTTTACTCTATAGAAAATGGTCCCTCTGTCTTTGGGGGGTAACATATCCCTTTCAGATGAGGATGAAAGTTATGTGCCCTCTTTTCAGAAAAATGTGCAGACATAAAAAAATAGGAGAAATTTGTGGCTTTCCCCATAGCTGATCCATAGCTCCCCAGGGCTCGTGAGCCCAGCCTGGAGCACCTGTCAGGGACCACTCCTCTTTCCTGACTCCACACATAGACCCACCTGCCAATGGGCTGAGTTAGTTATTCTATTACCACAGGACACATTGTCACTTATGCCATATTATTTTTCAAATCAGCTACAAAAAAAAGTAAGATAATACCTTTATAAGGCAAAGTTGAAAGCTTTTAAATCATGAAATAGCCAGACTTATGGTAAAGTTAATGCATTTAGAACTTGTATACATTAAATATTATTTTAAAATGAGAAGTATACAAATAAAGATATTTGCTAAAATCATAACAAAGGGCTAAGATCTTAATCAAATAAAGCATTCGAACAGATTGATAAATAAATGCCAGTGTATGAATAACATGTCCTAACAGAGAAAATATAACCAGTAAAGAAACATAAGAAAATCTCAATTACCCCAGGAGTAATCGAAGAAACACAATGATGATAACAGTGCCTATTACAATGGAAAAAATACACAATGATCATGCTGAGCAAAGCTGGTGTACTGGCATTCTCCAATACTCCTGATGGCTGAATAAAGCTACTGAACATAAATGTGATCATATACATCCAGAATTATCAAAGCTTTCACTCCCTTCAAATGAGTCACTGTTATTCTGGAAATACATCCCATAGAAGTGGTTCTCCAAGTATAGAGTGTGGGCAACGGGGGGGCTCTCAACCCAGAGGGCCATGAGTTCAATACTCTTTTCATTATAATACCAAGATATTACTTTCCATCTCACTCTAAATTTTTCAGGAGCATGTGACAACACCACTTCTCTGAAAGCTAAGAGAATGTGTGCCTGTGGGATGGTAGAACTGTGGGGTAATTTCGTACCTTGTTCTCACACTTTCAATAACCAGGACACATGGGCAAGTAAATAAACAAACCCCACTCACTCTACCCCTAAAGTACTGATGGCCATTATCATTTAAACAGGCCAGAGACCCCAATTTGGAAGTAGAATGTCTATATGAGAAAAAGAAAAATTACACTAAAAATTTAATACAGATGAGTAAGGAAAAACACATTATTCAATCATAGAGCCTTAATGCAGGGCAAAGATGCCAACCAGCTACGAACAGAAGCAGCAAGGACAAAGAAGCACAGAGGATCAGCGAAGCCCACTGTCGGGAGACGAGAGTTTCAGCCTGGCCGCCCACCAGGCCCATCTGCGAAGCTTTATGAAGCTACTAACGAGACATATACACAGGAAAAATATTGCTAAGAGCAATGTCAAGCGTTTACTGCCTCAGTTTTCTTCAAAGACTTTTGTGCTTTCAGCTCTTACATTTAAGTCTTTAATCCATTTTGAGTTTATTCTTGCATATGATGTTTAAGAAGTGGTCTAGTTGTGTCTGTCCAGTTTTCCCAACACCATTTATTGAAGAGACTGTTTTTATCACATTGTACATTCTTTTCCCTTTTGTCATAGATTAACTGACCATAGAGGTATAGGTTTATTTCTAGGCTCACTAGCCTTGTAGTGCAGTTAGATATCAGGAAGCGTGATACCTCCAACTCTGTTCTTCTTTCTCAAGGTTGCCTGGGCTATTCAAGGTCTTTTCTAGTTCCATATAAACTTAGGGGCAGTCACTTCATAAGGTATATAAATGTCTGATCACTATGTTATACACCTGAAAGTAAAATAATATTATATGTCAGTTGTAACTGAAAAATATTTTTTCTTAAAAAAAGCATAAATGGTAGGTACAAAATAGACACGAGGTGTTAAGAACAGGGTATAGGAAATGCAGAAGCCAAAGAACTTACTATATATGCATAACCCATGGACATGAACTAAGGGGGAGGACTGCTGGACAAAAGGAGGGTACTGGGCAGAGGGGAGTCCAGGAGAAAAGATGGGACAACTGCAATAGCATAATCAATAAAATATACTTTAAGAAAAAGAAGAAGCAGCTACAGATGCCCAGGCTCCATTCTGGTTTCATTGGTCTAGGGAAGGCCCACAGATGGGAACTGAAGCAGATTCCCAGGTAATTTTAATGTAGAACTACTTTTAAGAACTATAACTATAAAACAAACAAGCAAACAGAATAAAAAGGCTGAAAGAGGGGGGAGGGGGGAGGGGGGGTGGAGTGGGGGGGGGGGGGGGGGGGGAGAGAAAAAAATGTCTTGAAAGTAATTAAAAAAAGAACTATAACTATAAATGATGAAAGATACCAAGAAGTTCTTCTTGCCTTTGAAATAATGTTTTGATACAATATGACCTGTTGTGCTATGCATTTCCTTTCCAGTCACATAACTGGCGGCTCTGCCTTCTTGAATTTGCAAACCAAAGGGGGGGGGGCCCTAAGTTTTTCAGTTCACCAGGCACTTGGGTATTTGATTGACATTAACTTGCAGCACTGTTATCAGAAATGCAGGATTAAAATAAAGGCATATTTATTTTACTGAGAGATGTCTCAGGAAGCTGGAGAGCTTTCCCGTCATCCAGCAAAGCTGGGTTAAATAAAGCAAGAATAGAGCAGAATTTCAGGCCAGACCACTGACCACATCAATAACCTTTAGAAGGTCTGTCTTGCATTTATTGGCTTGGGCTAGACAGCTCAAAACGTTCAGGTCAGATAGATCAATCACAGCAAGACGGCAGGAATTCAGAAAGACTGTCTTTTTCACAGGATTTCCTGCTGCTCCTTCCTCAGTGTGGATACGCTGCCCCGGTGACTGTGCCCTAACCTCTCCTTGGCGGCCTGGAGACCTCCCAGAATGGAATGTGGCCCGATGAGAGCAGGAAAGTCCCATGACCACAGAGCATCCTACACATAAAGAGCTTAACAATTTCCCCAGTGCACACCACGAGTTCCTTCTGAAAGTCTCAAGTTCTTAAAGTTTTCCCAGCCAGAACTGCCTTTGCCTCGGGGACCCATTAAGACCTTAGAGCGGATTTCTCCAGATGATGACTGAACAGCAAACAAAACACAAATCCGGGCATTTGGAAATACAACGCATGACACCCTCGGAGGGCAGGCGGACAGACCAGTAACCAAACCCACCAGGGCCCTCCAGGGGGACAAGGCCGAATGCAGGGAGAGAAAGCCATGCCTCTTCTGTGCGGTCAGTCCCTTGGGATGAGGCTGCCTCCACACTGTCATTTGGTTAACTGACCCCAATCCTTTAAGGAAGCTGAAAAACAGCCTTGTTAGCCGCAAGAATTCAGAACCAGGTCTCTTTGTCTTCAGATGAAATGATACCCTCCCTGGTGGAAATGAGTCTCCCCCTGCTCACCCCCATACGTCCTTCAGCACACTGATCTTTCTTACAGTGCTTTTCATCTCATCTTAGGTCAGGGTGACTGCTCTCGATGCTTGTCTGTCTTCTCCACAAGACTGTGAAGCAGAAAGACAGACATGGTGCATTCTGCACCTCCACAGGGTGGGAACCAAGTATGTTTGATGAATATGACAGAAGCTTCTTAGGGATGAAATTTTCAAAGTGGCATCAATTAACATTGAGTCCAGCAGCTCTTTTGCAGGCAGGCAGCCCTGTGTGTCAGCTGAGAGGGTAAACAGTGCCTCTGCAAGATGAAAGCAGGGGAGAGGGGAGGGAGAGGTGTCAACAGCACGCTGGCAAACACACAGCCACGGGAGGAATTTCAGAACCTCTACTAACAAAAACTGCTAAAAGGCCTGAGTACCCAACACACATTCCTGAAATGAACACTCCAGCTCAGGAGGAAAGGCTGCTGCTTACAGCACCTACCAACGGGCCTCCAGCATCTGGCCACTCCTGGCACCTGCCAGCAGAGCCTCGATCTGTTCAGACCCCCTGATTGTCTTCTGAGAAACAGTGAGATCATAGCTGCAGAGCTGGTAGGAATTCGAGTCATCAATAATGTAACAGAGTTCCCATAAACACTAAGAACTTCATACAGACTGAAAGCTGTAGGCAAGATACCTACTGAGTGCCCAGAGGGTGATATACCATCACTTCCAATCTGTTTCCTTGCCCAAAATTTATTTTTAATATATGCCATTCAAGTATGTCTGCAGATAAATACATACATTTAATATTAATGTGATCATTGTAACTCTGCCTAGATATGAACAACTATCTTTACCTTTTAGAAACATATTTAAGATCATCAGGGTAAACAAACATAACCTTCACAATCAGAAAAAGATGAGCTGCCACTCTGCCCCCCCACACCACAAATAAAAATGAAATCAAATTATGTCAGTGCTGTGGTGCGTATTTAGATCTGGCAGAACCTAATTGGAGAAGCCAGAGGTGCTTTAGAGTGTAACTCCTCAGGCCAAAATGCAAACTGTGACAAATCATGTTTCCCCACTAAAGAAAAAAAAAAACACTCTGACCTTGCAGGGCATACGTCCTTCTTTGTCTCTCAAAGTTCTCAGTCATCCAGTGAGAATCTGTCCTCTACTTGGACAGCAAAATGCATCTTCATCGCCGACAATTACCTGCTTGTATGTATTCCTGTTAAGAGGCTCTCAGACCACAGAGAGGAAACTGGTGCTGCTGGTTCTCCGGGGAAGCGCAGACAGTCAAAAGCAATAGGAAAAGACTTCCTATACACATACGTATACACACACACACATGTTCTTTGTTCAGTTTTAGTTCCCTCCTAATAACTTCACTCCTTTTCTGGATTTGAATCAGTTTGTCACTCCGCAAAAAAACCTGAGGACAGAGGAGTGGGACCCTGGCGCAGACGTAAGGTCCAACTCATCGAAGCAGGCTTCCGCCTGGTTTAAAAGAATCAGAACTGTGAGGAGAGAGACAAGGGAGACAGCCAACAGGATGTGTGTGGCTGGAGTTCCTGGCATGAAATCTTGGCTTTCATGTTTATTTTTGGATATATTTTTCTTAGCCTTTAGATGCAAATTTCTGGCCTGGGAAGTAACCCTATGGTACTAGATCCAAAGTTCCCAAAAGTAAGCACAGGCTTCTCACTTGAGAGGGGGCGGAGCCTTTGGGCTCTGCACAGGAGGGGTGGGTCCCTGTGCCTTAACAGGCAGGCAGCGGAATGCCTGTCTGGGGACGATGGGTCCTGCAGCCCTAGCTCCGCACCCAGGCCCACTGGCCTGCACCTGAAGTGCCAGGCCGCCCGCAAAGCCTCACGGTGACGTCAAAGTGAAACAACCTGGAGTTGCTTGTATGCCAAAGAAAATAACAAAACCCACCCAAAGGACTTCTGAGACTTTTACGTTCTGAGAGATTACGTTTTAAGTATATGGCTTTAATTTTTCTGGCAGCCCAAGACAGATAGGAACATCAAGCCTATTCAGGCAGGAGCAGACGCCTCTGACAGATATATTATTCTAATATGGTTTTAAAGCACATCAGCAAAGACTAAGTTCTGTTGTTTCAATAATTCCTATTCTCATAGTGGCTTGAACGATCATTAATGGAAAAGGCCTTTTCTCCCTGTGTAGTCCAAAGAGGCAGAAATAATTAAAAAGCTTTTCAGCCCCACAACCGCCAACACAGCTGGTAGAACTGCGGCAAAAAAGCACTGTGAAAATGAGGCACTAGAAATCCTGAAAGATGTAAAGACATTTCTTCAAGAATATTCATTGATCCTAGACATATTCTTGCTTACAAATCAACTCCTTTTTCTAAGACAGAAACATGAACCTATTTGTTATTTTTCCCGTTCAGCTTTATAACCCACAGAGCATGAGACAGGGTTTTGGTCAGTTAACAGTTACGAGGCCACAGGCACTTTTGGGGAATCGGCTTATTCACTGGGCATCGCTTCTGTGCCAGAGAAACAGACTGGTGGCTGCCGGACAGTACGGAGAGGGGAGGGCGGCGGTGGGTGAAGGGGGTCAAAAGGGACAAACTTCCAGCTATAAAATAAGTGAGTCATGAGGATGTACCGCACGGTGACTCCAGTTAATGATGACGCATTGTGTATTTGAAAATTGCTAAGAGAGAAAACCTTACAAGTTCTCATCACTGGAGACAAATGGTAACCATGTGTGGTGATGGATGTCAACTAGACTCACTGTGTTGATCAAGTCTCCGTACATACAAGCATCGAATCATCATGTCGTACCACTGAGACTGATATGATCTTACAGTCAATTATAGATAAAAATAAAAATAATAATTAAAAATTCATTACATCTAAACAATGATCCTCTGTGAAATGGTTTGCCCAGGTTAAAATAAAATCGCAAGTGTGCCAAGAAGTTTCTGGGTAAAAATTACAGCTTTCATTTTGACATGGGTCAGACTACAAATTTAAAATATTGCTTTTATTTTGAAAGACTGTAGTTTTATTTGCTGTCTTTGATTTTTCAAATAATTTATCATGAACATACATAATATGTTCATGAACATGTTAAAACAGGGCTCAAAATAAAGAAAAGTTCTTATCCAGAAGGATGTTCATGCAGTTGAAACACAGGTAAACAGGTGGGAAACCACTAGTTCAAGGTCCTCTCAGTAGCGTCTTACACGGATTTGTTAGAGAGTGCCTCTCTAATTGGCTTCTGGAGTACACTGGACTCATCTCCTCATTCGATGCCGTGTATTGAAACAGTCCCTGTGAAGACGTCAAACACACTGCAAGGCTGAAAGCACCCTAATGCAGACACACTAGACAGAAAGTCAGGAAGAAAACCAAAAAATCCCTTGTTTGTTGTTCTAACCCTTGGAAATCTTTTTATATGTGCTAACAAGAAATTCACGGAATTGGACAGTAAATCACTCCTTTATTTATTCCAAGAGCCACTAACAATCACAACTACCCATAACCCTGGGTCAAATATTAATAACTGGCTTAAAACTCCCCAGCCCACACTTACCTGCTTTGCTATTTCACCTCCTCACTGAGGCTGGACACTGTCGCTAGTGTCAAAGAGTTTAAATTACAATTGTCTCAAGAACTCAAATGATACTCCGAGACTTTCAAATTAATTTTCCTCTGAATAAAATCCAGAAACATGACTATCTTCTTTCTCCCTCTCTTCCTGCTTCCTTTCCTCCTTCCCCCTTCCCCCTCTTCCTCTCTCTCTCTCTCGAGATGCTACTGAAAAATGACATGCTTTATAGCATCGTTAATATATTTTATTAAGTTCTAATATCAAAGAGGTGTAGAAAGAGGGAAGTATTATTGATCAACTCTCAATAAATTTCCTGTAAGTCACTTAATCTAAGAAAATATGACCTAACTTTAAAGGTGAAACATCCTAGCACCCTCAAATCTAACTGCAAATTGGGAACTGAAACATTGAAAAGGAGGAAAAAAATAGTTTTTATTGGAAGAGGTATAGGGAACAAAGGACAGCATCAAGCTGCTACCTCAGTTATGTTTTGGGGAATATTTTTTTCTATTGGATGCATTTGTAGAGACTACTGAATAATTCTTCTGGTCACATTTATGACAATAATTTTTAAAAAATAATTCTGGATGCTATTAATTTGACCAAAAACATAACAGACAATATAAAACCAGAGGTGTTTGGGATGAAATTAGATAGGATTCAAAATCTCATATGGAGTTCCCTCATAAGGAGTGTGGATCTTCCTGTGGGGAGCCGAGAAAATGCGCCCTTGGTCAGGAAAGGAAGCAGGATTCCCTAGTTTTGTGTTGACACTGAAGTTCAAGTGTAAGATTTGAAATAGACTATTTGCTCAGCCTATTAAAGAGCTATTTTTAGACCGTGCTACCTGTTAGTGATTAGGGACCGTAATTTTCAGAGAGAGAAGAAGTAACCCAGAATCCTGGTTATTGTGTTTTATCCTTCAGCCCCTTTTAGTGGCAGCAAGGATATAGGTAAGGACGGAAAGCAAAATACAAGGTTGCTCACCACACCACTGACCCACAATGGCAATCCCTAAAAGTAAATAGTCAAAGGAGGGGAATGTGCAAATTTAGGCCCGTGATCTAGGTTACTGAATTTTCACCCTTCGGAACCTCTGGCCTACCTCCGAGCTCCTTCCCTTGCTGACAGGAGAAGCCCAGTGCAGCTGACCTTTCCACTGCCTTCTTCCTGCCACCTTACGGCTCACCGAGGTCGTGGCTCCCGCCTGAATTCTGAAGCTACGCAGTCCCTCCATTCACAGTCTTCCCCTTTTGGTATTTGGCTGACAGGTTTGCTAACACATTTTTTTTACCAGTATCATGAATAGCTGGAATATAAACTCTATTATTTGATATAATCAAAGAATTCAGTTATCACCTATTTTATTGGCAGATTAGTGCTATACTCGCCATCAGTGGACAGCCCACATTCAAAGAAGAGAAATACAGTCTGTTTAATGAGAATGACATGTTGCAGTCGGAAACGGTGACAAGGACTTGCTAGTTTGTTTTCTGTCTCCTCCAAGTCGAACAGAAGCTCCGGCCCTGAGAGAGAGTGACACCCTGTCAGTCTTCTCACTGCTCTGTCTGAACCCCAAGGGTTTGCTGAATAAATAAAAAGTAGAATAAATGTAATTCAATCCTTTCTATTTAAGAAGCTCTTTAGCCCCGAACAGTGCGGCTCAGTTGTTTGGAGAGTCATCCTATAAACCAAAAGGTTGTGGGTTTGACTCCCAATCAGGGCACATGCCCAAATTGGGTGTTTGGTGCCCAGTCGGGGTACATACGAGCGGCAACCAATCAATGTTTTTCTCCCACATCAATGTTTCTCTCACTCCCTTCCTCTGTCTCTAAATCAATAAGCATGTCCTCAGGTGAGGATAAAAAAATTTAAGACACTTTAAAATTTTACAGTTTCTTAGGATTATCATGTACTGTGTATGCACGAGCATGCGCATTAATAAACTTCTGATTAACAGAGATTTCTCCTAGTTAGAAAACTGATGGACCACCTAATTTGAGCCCTGTACTTAGGTGCATGAACAAGCAAATAAAATGAAATCCTGACTAGTCTCTCACTCATGCTGATTCCCATCCCCCGCCAGCAGAAGAAGAGTCCACACTAAGACCTCTGTGGACCCTTTCCTGCTCACTGTAGTCACTGGCAGGGGCAGCAGAAGTCATGCTCTGAGGTTAAAGATGAGGGATGGGACCCATGGAGCTGCAAAATCATGTGGCAAGATTTTGGATACCAAGGACCGCCCTCAATACCGATACTGCCATTTAATAGTTTTTCTCTAATGGAAATACCTGTGGAAAACAGCCCCAAAATATACTCACTATTATAATATACTCACTCTTATAAACTAAACTATACTCACTATTATAACATAAATCTGACCAGGATCACTAGTAGTGAGGCAACCAGACATTATGAGCTTCCCAATGTACTCGGTATCCCCTGTAACGTTTTTTTGCCAAAATCATTTGGCTTGAAGCAATCAAGTTTTTAGCCTTCACTTCCATTTACAGGAATCCCTGGGATAAGGGTATAAAACAGATACTGGAGAAAACAACCAGACAATTCTTGAATTTGGGAGAAACCGACCTGGCCTTTTTAACTAGTCAATGCCATGGAGAGAGAAAGAGAGATACAGACAGACAGACAGACAGAGAAAGAGAAGATGGGTAGGAAGAGAGGGAGAGAGATGGGGAGACTGACTTAGACATCACAGTCAGATGTAATATATGCTTCCTTTCTGAGGCCTGATTTGGGGGGGCCAAACGTCTATAATAGATGTTATGGCACCCCTGGGGAAATCTGAACTCCAGACTGGGTATTAGGTGATGTTTGAATATTGTTAGTGTTGTAGGTGAAATAATGGTATTATCAGAGTGTAGCAGAGTATTCTAATTTTTCAGGCACTCATGCTGTATATTTAGGGTGAAATGTCATGGGCCTGTCATTCACATTTAACTGGTCCCATGAAAACAAATACCAAGCAAATACACTTGCATGTTAACAGCTGCTGAACTAAGTGCGGGTACACAAGTGTTATTGTATTACTCTTTTTGATTTTCTGATAGGTTTGAAATTTTTTTAAATAGTTTTTTTAATGTTCCCAAGTATCAACTTCTCCGTAACTTGCTTGACAGTGCTGAGGGCTCCTAATTTAAATCAGTTTCCCCGACATCATTTTCAGCAACCTGGATCAGCCGTCACACACAAACAGCAGCGATAACGACACACATCACAGGTAGAAATCTTTTTTTGTTCTTAAACCAGTTTTCTGAATTTCCTTTTTGGAACAGCATTTTTCAGTTTACCTTTTAAAATGAAAGATCCCCCCAAATTGGCCTATTTGCCTGGAGCTTGGTCCCTTTTAATTGACAGAAAACCTCTCCACGCACACCTCATGCAAACCTACTTCAGCTTTGCTCTCTTAAAACTAGCTTTTGTCTCTGAGCTTTACTGAACGGTGGGAGCTCTTTAATAGTTTCTAAGAGAAACATTTCAAACAAGTAACCCTGCAATTTATTCACTACTGCCAAGAATAAAAGTAACAGGTTTCACTACCAAGGCCCTCCAAGGCTTTGCAGGACTTTCAAGGCAAAGCATCGCTCATTCACCGGCAGGTTCGCCCCCTTAGTGTACCCGCCATTTGTTTGGCACTGGAGGAAACTATTTGATTACACAAAATTCTTTTTAGATCAAGTTTAAAATCTTTGCCACACTGGGACAAGTGGCGGAGCCTGCCAACTCAATGGGTTAACACTTGGGACACACTGAGCCCAGGACAAAGATAAGGAACAACCACAGGTTAAAAATCAGAAGCTTGATGAACTGAAAAGGAATGAGCATGAAAGATGCCAGGCTTAGCAGGGCCTTTCTAGGTGGGCCACTTGCCATTACTGCATACGAGATGATTTATTCTCATACTTCTGACAAATTAGTGCAGTGGCCCAAGGGGCGCTGGTAAGCAGCGGTGAGTGCAAACCCACCAGGCCCCGTGACGTCCATCCACTGCTGTGCCACCTATGCATTTTGAAGTCGGCAAGTGACCGGACGTCTTCGGGTCCTTCATTTCCCACACCTGATTATGGCGCACATCATTTTTAAAAGCATTTAAATGAAGCAGACATTAGCCCCATTCATTCCACTTTACCAGGGAACGTGTCAGTGATGATTTTTAAAATGCAAAAGAAAATGTCAAAGTATTTTGTTCCCTGGTTAAGAATACATCTGTGGAATAGGAGGGAGGAAACACATAAAACACTCTGTGGTCATTCAAGAAATAATTATAAGGTATGTCAAACTACAGAAAATTGAGCATGCACTAAATTAAAAAAATTTTTTAAAAAGGATGTCTTGTGTCAAAATGGCTTTTTCACTCACTCATTGCAAAAACAAGTTTTGAAATTAAATTTCATTCCCCAGCTCAGCACAGAACACATTAGGGCCTGGCTGTAATGCCGTTCCCCAGGTGGCAACTCCTTTTTGCTTCCACAGCCACACTAACTGACAAAGTAGCCTCGGGGCTCACCTCCCACAGGGCCTTGAAGTCCTTCTGCTCGATGCGGAGCAGTTCGCTGCTCTCCCTGGTGACGATGGTCGCATGGCGGGGTGTGTTGTCCAGGATGGACTCTCCGAAGGCCGTTCCAATTCCCAGAGTACAGATGGTCACCGCATCCTGAGAAGCCCAAAAACTGACCATCAGAAAATTAAACACTTTACAGATGGATGAGTTGTCTTTTAGCTGAATTGAAGTATAATTTGTACATAATAACACACTTGATTTTGTTGCACAGTTCAACAAGTTTTGACCCAAAACAAGAGATAGAACATTTCTGTCTCCCCCCAAAGTTCCCTCATGCCCCTTTCTGTTAAAACCCACCTTTCGGGGGTAACTGATTTACTTCTCTCCTGATAAAGGCACATTGCTGGTTTTAGAACTTCGGGTGAAAGGCATCGGACAACATGCCCTCTCTGATGTCTGGCTTCCTTCTTTCAACATAACATCTGTAAGATTCATCCAAATTGTTGCATGGACCAGTAGTTTTTTTTCCCCTTTTACTTTTGACCAGTTTTCCATTGCATGGAGATGCTCTGATTTGCTTATTCATTTTCCTATTGGTGGACATTTGAGTTGTTTCTAGTTTGGGGACATTATGAATAAAGCTACTAGTAATGATCTCATGCAAGTCTTTTTGTGGACAGGGTTATCTTTGTATAGGACTACTATCCGCTTTGAGAAGAAAGGGGGAAAATTTTTAAAACACACTAAGGTTTTTAGTGAGGAGGGGCAGTTATAACATCTAAGGAGGAAACTGGAATAGGGATGCTGCCATGTCCATCCACCTTGAAGAGAGGAGGAAACTGAGGACCCGAGTGGTGGAGTCGCACAGCCCCCCCCCCCTCCCAGACACAAGGAGTGAGGCAGTCGGACTCCGCCCGCTGCTCGGCGGCTGTGGAGCCTGCGCTTTTGGTGTGGTGCTGCCTCCTGCAGCCACAGCAGAGTAAAAACAGCATCTGGTTCAGGGCAGGGCGGCTCGTTCATAAAAGGCTGTCAGTCAATGGTTTAAAACACTGCTTAAGGTACGTTAAAAAAGTAATTTCCTCTCTGTATGCAACATTGGTCATAAGATTTGGATTTAATCCTAACTAGTTTCAAATAATACAGATAGCCACTCAAAATCGCCTGGACAATAATTTTTAGGGCATTGCCACCTACGGGAGATACACAAGGGCAGGTCTCTGAGTCAGAAAGCACTGCTTTCCTCTCATGCATCTGAGGCACTATAACAGGCAAAAGTTAAGAAGATCAACTCAGTGACTCTGTAATCGCATTATGAAGACAAATGCCCCTAAGAATCCAGCTCCTTGAACCGTAGCAAATTGCTTCTGCACAGATATTACCATATAAAATTGTGTTCAGGAAAACAAAATCAATAACCTCTCAGAAAAAGAATAAAATATGAGGGGAGAATTTAAGAACAGCCTGCTAATAATTTTTCCAGAAAGTCAGCTGCAACAAATTCAGTCAGAAATGTATCCCCAGAACTGATATATCAATAGTCATTGAGAGTAAAGTACCTCTGAGGAATTTTCCAATTCTAGTAGGAGACACAACATGGGTTATGACATCGCAGACTTTCAAAAATTCTCTAGTATATTACATTCCCTTAAGAACTCCAGTGGCTTACTTCCTTTTATCACATGAACTCTTCAGAAAGGATTTTTCCCTAATTTGCACTTTTCAGTGTTAAATTTTTATTTAAAAACTTGACATGAATGGCTTGTAAATATTACTCCTGCCACTTTGCACGTAGCTTAAATATCTAAAGTTATCCACACAGTATAATGCAGAAGCGCAGCGACAATCTGTTTCTTGTTCATGAGCTGGTTGTAGATTTCTACGAACTCAACAGCCTTCTCCTTTCTCACTGCGTCTCCCTGACACGTGTACTTTGTCACCGAAAAGCACACCAAGGAAGACATTGCAGGTGTGCACGTCGCAGGAGCCCATCTTCTTGCTAGCAAACAGCCCTTGTAGGAAAGACAAAAGGTTGACCTTTTGCCTGGGTCTCCCTGCAGGGGGCACCATCGCCTGTGCCTTCGCACGCAGGCTGAAAGGCAGATGCCTCAGCATCAGCACCGCCAGCTGCACCTCTAGGTGAGGCCCCGGGTCAGGACCTGGGGGGGGGGGGGGGGGCGGTTAACATTAATCTGCAAATGAGCAGAATGTAAAACAGTCTGAATAATCTTTACTAAATAAGTATTGAGACCTAAGCAGGTCTCTAGAGTATTTGTAACCGTAAAAGAAACAGAATGTGACATTTAGAAATGGACACTTTTGGCCCCAGTTAACATAAGGGGGCTCAGAGAAGTAGAAGGTCCCAAGGAAAATATTTTTACTCTGAACACTAGTCACTCCCTTTAGCGCTAGGTCTTACTTGCATCTGAATCCCAGGCAAGGCCTTGTGAGGTGCTTAGAAAATAATTATCAAATAAGGTCATTGAATTTCGAACGTTTCCTCATTTAGCAGAACCAGTACATGTTGCTCACCATTTAAGCTGAAGGCGGCGAAATGCAAGCGGATGAATACGAGTCGAGCACGGTCGAAGCACTCTCGTGTTGGTCCGCACGAACGCGGAGCTAGGAGCGACGGGACCGGAGACTAAGTGACCTACAGCGCACCAGTGCTATGCCTCGGGTTTCTCCTCCCAGTCGGGCCCAGGTCGCTCTCACGGATCAGTCCTGGGGAGCGTCCTTCTCCTACCCTCTAAAACACTTCATCACATGCTTACCCTTAACAGTGCACTCCCTCCTGCGCATCAGGATGCACGTGGATCTCCACGTGTGTGCGTGGATCTCCCAGGAGCACGTGGATCTCCACGTTTGTGTGTGTGTGTGTTGTACTATGTGCCACACACTGGGCCGGGTGTGTTGACTGTGATGCGCTTTTATTCCTTACAACAGGTAAATGAAAAGCTGTATTTAATGTGCTTTGCATAGTATCTGACTCAAAAGAAATGCTTCATAAATTGCAGGAATTCTTATTGATGGTAGTATTAAAATAATATCAGTGTTATTGCTATTTTTATAGTTTGAAGAAAATCAGGCTCAAAGATGGTACGTAATACAACCAAAGGATGACTAACTAGTAAGTGGAAGAGTTGAGACTAGAAACCAGTCGTTCTATTTACTTCCCATGTAATTCTTCAATTGTCATGAAATTTAAGTACTTCTCACCAAGGCTCAATAGGAAAATCTATTAAAGTGTTAATTTAATCTTTATAGGTTCTTTTTCTTCTTCTTCTTCTCAGTCCTCACCCGAGGATGTGTTTATTGGTTTTAGAGAGGAAGGGAGAGGAGAGGCATGTGACACAGAAGCATCGACTGGCCGCCTCCCTCCCACGGGCGCCCCAGCTGGAGGTGGCACCCACAACCTGGGCATGTGCCCTGACCGGGGATTGAACCCACAACCTTTCTGGTGGACAGGATGGTGCTCCAACCAACTGAGTCACCAGGCCAGGGCATAGGTTCCTTTTTCAATCGGCCATTTTACAGATTTATTGAATACTTAAATAAGTCCAAATCACCGGGAAAATATAAAACATTTGGCACTGCTCCTCCTCTGACCCTCCAGTTCCAACATGGGGGTCCACTTGGCCCTTACTGAGAGGACCAGTCCATTCCGGGATGGGACACCAGTGCTCTTAGTCACTAGGAGAAATGCAAGTACCCGTAAGCCAAGTACTAAGGACGCATCAGCATGTCTGATTTTCCTGTGCTGATCCTGTGCTCCAGTGCTAGTAACAAGTTCCCACCTCAGTTGGAGAGACCGAGTTTCTCTCTTCATGCGTTTCTGCCTTGACAACCTTCCTCGCGTCCTAATTCTTCTCACGTGGCCGCCCACCTTGTTCTGACCCCCTTCCCCCGCGGGCCCAGTGCCTCTTGGGCACCTCTCTGCTGCCAGGCCTGTCAGCCCACCTGGCTGCGCATGGCCATCAGTGCATCTGCTTCCCAACCCTCTGCTCAATACTAAGCCCTGTCCCACCGTGTTAGCGTTTATTAGGCCTAGACCCGCCTTTGTCCTTGGCCATGCAAACCCTGGGGGCTATGTTGCTCCAACTTCCTGCCCAGCTCCTACCCGGCCGGGCCTGCACGTGCCTCCACCTCCACGGAGGTGGAGATGGCCCCCACCTCCACCATGGGCGCCTCCTTTTTCCTTCCCACTGGGTTTCCAGGTTCTCTTCTGCCCAGCAAGGCACCAACTTGAACTCATGAACAATTTTTGCCATGTTATGTGTTACAGTGGGACAGACAGGGTCTGGCTATCTCCATTCATAAGAGTTGGTATTGAATCAATGAACAAACATGCTGACCACGCTGCCCTGATGGGGGGCAGGGAGCGTCAGGCATGGGATGCAAGCCTGCTGGTACCAGAGTTAGGACCCTCCACGCTTAGTGGGAGGTCACGCAGAGAGGCATGGCCTTGCAGGCCTGGACTGAAAACTGTTTTCTGCTGATTCCCAACGCTATGGTTTTGCATAGATGCTCCCAGAGCCTCATTTCAGAAATGGAAGCAATCTCTCTTATAAGATTCACAGAATTTGGTAGAAATAAAATAATACATTCACAGAGTTCTGTATGGTTCCTGGCACATTGTAGGTGCTCCGTAAATAATAGAAAATACTATTTCTGGCTTAGCCATATTTATGTATGTGTATAGGTTATCTACATTTCTAAAAAGCAAATCACATTTTTCTATTGTTTAAATAGCAGAGAATGTCTACATTCATTTTCTGTTAATCTTCAATTAACGATGGCTTTTCCACACTTAGATTCCAAGTTTCTCTGACCCCCAGTTTGGATGTCAAGTGGTTTGAATGATCTGCAAACCACTTCAGCTCTCTGGGGGGAGCTTGTATTTGAAGAAACCCTTCTGATGGATCCTGCTGTAAATCAAAGAATCCTTTCGTTCTGCTACTAATCACCCCATAATTTATCTGCTTTGTATGTCAGAACTATGGTATACGGGGTTTTCTTAAAGCAGGCATTCGGGTATGAGGCATTTTATTTGTTTGTTTCATTATAAATATAGCTGCAGTATGAAAGTGGAAATGGTGTTAAGAAAGCCAGTGATTATATGTCACTGATATCCAAGCTAATAAATATGTGCCTTGCAAATAATATCTGTTAGCAACCACTAAAATCCAACTTACACAAGTGACAGTCTAGTGAAATTTAAAATAACTAACAATAAAACAGACATAAGAATTCTCTGTAATAAGTACATAAAGATTTTTTTAAATTGTCCTATAACTTCAAGGGGGTATCCAATCTTTTCATTATGTATTTTTTTTAAGATTTCATGTAAGGTCTCACATGTAAGTGAGACCTTAGCACGGTGCCTTCCAAAGGTCCACCGCCCATGTTGTTCCCCGAACGGCAGGAGTCCCTTGCTTTCTATGTCTGAGTGGTGTTCCACTGTGTGTACATCACATCTTGTTTACCACTGAATCTGGGGGTACAGATATCATTTCGATGTAGTGTCTTCATTGCTGCTGGGTGAATTCCCAGAAGGCAATTTGCTGGATCACACAGCAGTTCTATTTTGAATGTTTTGAGGCACCTCCATACTGTTTTCCACAGTGGCTGCACCAATTCACAGCCCCACCAACAGGGCAGGAGGGTTCCTTTCCTTCCATTTGCTACCTCCTCTCTTTGACAACGGGCACCCCACCAAGTGAGGGATGATGCTGCATGTATCTCGGGTTTGGATTTCCCTAAAGCACGGTGCTGCCGAGCACCTTTCCATGCACCCGTTGGCCTTTCCTATATCTTCTTTGGAGAAATGTCCACTCAGGTTTTTTGCCCATTTTTTGTTGGGTTATTTGTTTTTGCTACTCAGTTGTATGAGTTCTTTGTATATTTTTGATATTTACCCCTTATCAGATATGCAGTTTGTAAGGATCTTTCCCCATTCCATAGATTGTCTTTTCACATTGTTAATGGTTTCTTTTGCTGTGCAATTACACATATTCGCCTCACTTGCATGTTACTCAAGAAGAGTCCGTTCATTGTTTTGGATACGTGTTGGGTTAACATTAAGGAATAAATAGGTCCTTCAAGAGTATAGACCCTAAGATGCAAATTTTTACAGAGCCAACATGTTTACAATCTTTATTTTAGGGATATAGGCAATACCTGCCATTTAGTTTAGTGGAGCCTTTATTTCATGAACTTGAATTTAGTACTGAAATTTATTGAACTCTCCACATTTCTTTTAATAATAATTTAATGGAACCTAATCTCTGAATCTGTCGGACATCAGACAGCATATGCTGTTTCAGTAAAGGATTTATTGCCAAGCACAAAGGCAAAACAATTCTAAGTCAAATGAAGTGGTTTTTGTGTTTTTTCTTCTAAAGAACAGCAAAGAGCAAAGCCAAGATTTGTCACTCTTCGAGCACTTCCCTGGAAACAGACTGTTAGACACAGCTCCCCGAGATCAGGCAGGCTGGCAGCAGGAAGGCCCCATCAGAACACACAGGCATTTGCGTTCTGAATTTTGGCAGAGCCAGTCTGCCCTGCACTGGGCTGTCTTGCATCCACCTGAACGAAGAATTACGTGGCAACAAACCCAGCCACAGGGTGTGGATGTGTCGTGCAGGGCGCTAAACAAACTCCTGATAAGTTCCTAACAAATGCCAGGCCTGAGCATAAACAGGCAGTAAGAGATTACAAAGGCCCACTGTGGGTTTGGCACATTTCAAGCTTTATGGGCTCAATAAACGGGTTGAGAAAGTGTTTCCTGATGATGACAATGTCCCTGTTCGAAAATAATGGGGGGAAATGAGAGTGAAGGGAAGAAGCAGGTGGGTTAAGACAGAAAGAAAAATAGAGAGAGATCCACATAGAGGAGAAATGTGCCTGTCCGTTAAATCTTATAAAGAAAACTCTAATGCTTAAAAATGTCTTTGATGTAGAGACAAAGAGAGGGTCAATAAAAGCACATCTTGCTTTGGGGAAGGTACCAGTAAGAGATCCTTTTCCAAAATTGAGCTAAAAATTGCCAAAGAATTTCGGAGAGACAGATGTGAGGATGTGTAAAATGATGACCAAGGCCAAGTGCAGCCCAGATTCTCTGATCCCAGGAAATGGCTGAACAATATTGTTAAATTTGACATTGCCAACACAAATACATTTGTGGCTTTTTCTATGCTAGCACTGCCCTCTTGTGATAAAATGACAGCATTGCAGGCATCACAACTGAAAGCGTTCCCCACTCTGACAATTAAGTTTTCTTTCTAGAAACAGTTTAAGACAAAAACAAAAACAAAAACCAGAAGCCCTGCCCTATGCCAAGTTTTGTGCTAAGTACTTTTACACATGAATTCATTTAAGGTAGGAGCTACCATCCCCAATTTATAGGTAATCTAACTGCCCTAAATTCACACAGTTATTGCCAGAGAGAGGACTTCAAAAGTCTAATTTAACCACTGTGCTTTGCATCAGGTATTTATTTACACTTTAAATGAGCAAGTGTGAAAGAGATGCAGAAGTTTTCAGGAATTAATATACCATCCCATTCTCTGTTTTGTAGCATGAACCTCCGTTCACTCAGCAGCCATCAAAAATTCTTCTTTGATATGACTGAAAACATATTATGCTTTTTTTGGTGTAAAGAATAATTTAAAACCTTATATATTTCTAGATTTTAAATCTTTACTGTGCCGAAAAGGCTCCTCACCTATAAAATCTGCAGAGAAAAGCAGGAACTTTTCTCTCTCACACACAATTGGGTATCCTTGCTTAATATAGTGAAGTTTATAAACTTATTTATTGCTTTTAAGCTTATTATCTATAATTGATTCCAATATGCAGTTTTCACCCATAGTACTATTCCTCCTGGTGGGAATGTAAATCCCTGACTTTTAGCCCATCATGTTAAGCAGACACCCAAACAGGCAGGTCCTTGAGGGCCAGAGCCCAGCCCTGGGCATCTGGAGGTGTAGTTCTGCTCAGGCTTAGGTAAGAGACTGTGGGGGAGGGACAGGTGTCACTGCAAACTGGGAAGATTAACCCTTAACAGGCTCTGCGCTGCCAAGTGCAAATCTACGGGAGGACATGAGCCAGGCTGTTGGGATGATGAAGTGGGCTGTAAGCAGGTCCCCTTGCTGGACATTCCAAGTTCATGGGATAAGACAAAGAACAGCCAAAGCAGAAGTGTCTAGGAGGCTGGGAGAGGCACCTCTGTCAATCATACAGGGACATGGGGTAAGAGTGTTTATGAAGGAGGTTTTATTTTATGGAGTAGTTGAATCAGTATAATTTGTAGGAAGATATTTGCAAGGATAGTAGTCTTTCAAATTGCATCAAAATCATAGGAACAGAATGGCCTATGTATTATTTCTCAGAATTCTTAGCACAAACTTGGTTTCCAGGTGGTAACAAAAGAAATGAAAGCAACCCAGCACCTGCTCCTCAGGGGGAGCCCACTGTCCCTCTCCTCATCTGGAGCCTTTGGTCTCCCCGCTCCAGTCCACACCTGGGACCGTCCAGAGCCAGAGGCGGACCTGGAGGGTGGGGCAGAGTCAGCTTGCCAGGTCGCCAGGTTGTGCCTCCCCAGCCGGCAGGCTCGTGTTTCTAAACCTACCAGATGGGCTGACCCCAAACACAAGTTGGAGATGAGCCCTCAGCTTTTTTTCTCTATCATCTTCTTCCAGGAAAGGGCCTGAAGTTTATATTACCCCTCACTGGGATGTTTGTGTTTTCACACTTCTCCCAAGTGTGCAGTGAATGGCTTTCTTTGTTAGAATCTTAGGCATCAGTGATTTAAGGGGGCAAAGAAGAATCAACCCACCACCACCACCCACGGCACTAAAGGAGCTTGGTAGCAAGCGGCCTTTGTAGATCCCTTACAGGTGCTCCAGGCAAGTGGCCACACATGCTGGCCACCGCCGAGGATGGCAGGAAAGAGCACCAATTGGGTACGGAAATCACGGTGAGTTCCAGCTCTGTGGGTCACCGCCATGCCATCTGGCATGAACAACTCATTCACCTGTGACGGGCAAAATACGACCTAGTTGTGTCCACCTAGAAGGACGGCTCAGGCCAAGGGATGCAGGTGAAACGCTCCGTAATGATGAGAGTTACTACTACTGTGCTCGGAGGTCCCCATCCACAAGAAATGTGTGACCCTCGACCTGGGGCCCAAACTTCAAAAAGGACAAACCAATCACACAGAGAGGGAGACACTGCGTTTTCTTAAGCCAGTGAGCAAAAAATATATAAGGGAATGATGGGAAGGGACAAAAAGTAATCTTGTTTTGAAATGGGCAGGGAGGTAAATATGAATTGATGAGCCAAATAAAATATTTATGCTCTGTGTATTCTTGAAAGTTATATATAGTTATATTTTCCTACACCTATATAAAAGAAATAGGGTCATTCTGTTAAGAATTCCATTAAACCAGTGATGCCTAATACTTATATAATGTAAAAACAGTACACTAGAATCTGTGAAGTTCGTCTTCGTGCTGTGTTCCTTACTCCAGTTAACGTCATCGCCATCCACCTCCTCCTCCACATCAGGGCCCTCCCTTTCTCCTGACTCCCAGACACCCCACCACACCCATGCCAACCATTCCGCCTGTCCCCCGGGGAATCCTGAACCTCAGCCTCCCCCGTATCACCCTCTCTCATCCGCCCCACCCTCTGACCTGGGAGCCTTCGGAGGCGATGGAACCTGCTCATTCCGCTGTGTATCTCCTGATCTAAATGGTGCTAGAAGGCAGACCCACATCCTGGGGCAGTCCGGCCGAGCCCGAGGAGTGGGCCTTCCCCAACAGCACATCCCCAGTGGAGCAAACACCTGCGAGGTGGGCTCGCAGGTGAGCAGGTGCGGAGCCCTGAGCTGGAATCAGCAGCGCAGAAGAGTGGCTGGAGGAGCTGTATGGGAAAAGCCCCTTCTCCCCACCTTCATTATTCCTTCTGGATGGCAAGTGAACACCCCATGTGGTCAAAAACTTGAGCTCTAGGACCACAAAGAATTGGCTCTGAGACCTAATGGCTGTGTGACCTTGTGCAAGTTATTTGGCACCTTACCTGTAAAATGAAACTAAAGGTTGCACTAAATGGCGAAGGGCACTTGTCAAGTGCTCTGCACACAGCTGCCTGCAGTGGGCGCTCCTTCACCACTAGCTACTCCTGCGCTTTTCTGACTCTCAGATGAGACACAGGCATGCAGGGCAGGGAGAGACCGGAGGAGTGAAAACGGAGCAGGCTAGGGAGAAACCCTGCCCTGCGCTCTTCTCTTCCTTCATTGTTAGTGTCTCTCTTTTTTTTTCTTGCCCTCTGCCACCTTTTTTCCTGTGTGAGCAGTAGGAAGAACATGAAGTGTGGAGTATGTCAGGCCTGAATTCAAACCTTCATTCGGTCACACACATTTGTGTGGCCCAGGGAAACTTATACCTATGGCTGCTGAGCCCTATTTTCAAGCTCAATTGTAAAATGGGACAAGAACACCCAAAGATGGAGTCGGTGAATGCGCCCAGAAGCCCTGGCGCAGCGCGGCACCGGGAAGGCACTCAGCAATGGTGTTGCTGGTCTCTGGGGACAGAAAGTCCAGGGCTTTCTGCACCTCTC
This sequence comes from Artibeus jamaicensis, assembly GCF_021234435.1. Lineage (NCBI taxonomy): Eukaryota > Metazoa > Chordata > Mammalia > Chiroptera > Phyllostomidae > Artibeus > Artibeus jamaicensis. The sequence goes on along the minus strand of NW_026521814.1, from coordinate 10,586,378 downwards.
CTTCCACAGCCCTGCGCCCAACCTCATTTATCTCTCCCTGGGGTACATGATGGTTAATTTATCATGCCAACCACCATTACCAGTTCCTCATTTAGATGTAATTAACGATTATAATCAGTAGACCTGAAGCAAAGCCGGCTGTCCTCCACAGTGTGGGTGGGCTTCAGGGCAAACAGACTTCCCCTTGAGGTTTCTTTCCCAAAGAAGTAAATCTGATTCCAGAACACAACACTGAAATTCTGCCTGAGTTCTAGTTTTTGGCCTAAGACTGCGGCATCAACTTTTACATGAATCTCCAGCCTGTCAGCTTTCTCTTCAAATTTTGAATTCGCCAGCCCCCACAATCATATAAACCAATTCCTCAAAATAAATCTCTTCCTATTTCCTACTGGTTCCATTTCTAGGGAGAACCCTAATATAAGGTACTACTCTGATTGGCTAACCCGTCATCCTGATTTGGCCACCTCACTAGTGGGCAGAGATCCAGAGCCCATTACAAGGCCAGCTCAGGTAGAAATCGCTTTTTTGTTTCTCACTTTCAAGAAATGTGCCATGGAAGGAGGTTCAGCCATCTCGCTCATTTTCCTCAGCTTCTTCCTCCCACGTGGCTAAAAGCATGTCCTGCCCAGCAGATCTGACTGGAAGGCTGAGCCCTCTGTCTATCTCAGGCTGCTCTCTGGAAGGCTGGAGGACATAGAGAACAAGGTATTTTATCATCCGTATGTCTTCAAGACTGTACAAATCAATCCAGAAAACCCTGATTGGACATTGTGGGGTGCAGTACCCAGAGAAGGCAGGAAACCAGCTTTGATATAAAGCTAATACTAATTCCTGACATCTAAAGAGAAGGTTAAGCCCAGTTTAGGAACATTGTTGGCACTGGGGGTGAGGTCAAAACCACGACTAAAATCTACAATTAAAAGTTTGTTAAAAAATTTTGAAAACCCACAGCTAATAACAAAATGTTATTCAGCTATTCTTTGCTAGGAGCGCGTGGTGAGAGATAATTGGTCCAGGGAACTATTCCAAGAGCCCCTGGTCAAATGCTATTTTAACACCATCAACACCTCCTACTGGCTTTTAACATCTGCTACGTCAGCACATTGTAGCTGATGTGATTAATCATCCCTTAGGTACATCTGCTGTGCCTTTTAAAATTGTCATTCTTTCCTCATCCCTCTTCCCTCTCTTTTCCTTCCCTTCTCACCTTTCTCCTCTTTAATTTTCATCTCCTTCCCTTTCCTCTTTCCTCACCCTTCTAGTTTCAGCTCCTCCCCTCTCTCCATCACTCAGGACCACTCACTCAGGACCACCTGGAGAAGCAAGGCGATCCATCCTCCTCAGGCCCGTCCCCTCTGCACACCTGCACAGGTGAGGCCGGTTAAGGTGAACAGCCAGAGCAGGTCTGAGCAAAGAGGCCCAGAGGGGAGCCGCCGGGACAGCAGTCTGCAGATGGGAGCTGTGCAGAGATAAGGGGTGTGGGGCAATCTGAAAGGGTGAGAGATGGGGGTGGGAGGCGCACACTGCAGGCTTCCCAAGTTCCTTTTGAGTCACACAGCACAGAGCAGTGGCTAAGAGCACAGGTTCGGGCACCAGACTGCATGGGTTTTAGTCTTAGTCCCCCTGGTGTCTTAGACACGTTCCACGGGGCAGGTTATTTAACAACTCAGGGCCTCGGTGTCCTGTCTATAACATGAGAATAGTAATACACCTACCTCCTGGGGTTATTGTGAGGATTAAAGCAGTAAACGAACACCTATTAAGTGCTTAGAACACTGCCTAGCACGTGGCAAACATCCAAGAGATATTAGCTAGCTCCTCTCAGTGCCATAGGGAAACTGAGGCAGCTTACAGGAATCAAATCCTGCCTCTCACCTCGGCCTCTCCGGCCCTGTGAGAGAGGAGAGAGGGACAGTGCCCTGAGGGCCGAGGGGCCCGGCTGCAGGCAGTTCCTAATGGAATTCTGTGCATCAGTGCGCAGCAAAGCGGACTCTGAGTTCAACAGGACTTGGGCGCTGGCCCGACACTAACCATCCACACAGTGGGTGTGACACAGGCAACTGCACCCCAACCTCCAATGCCCACCTCACCAACAGTCTTTGGGACACTACCACATTTTTCAGATGGTCACTGCCTACGGCCCCAATAGGTACATAAATTCCTACAAAACTTAAATCTCAAACTGAGTGTGTCATGGGTGTTTCTCACATTGGAGGGGGGGGGCATGTGAAAAAGGCTCAGAAGCTCTGTCTTAAACATGGTGCTTAGCTCTAAGCTATGTGTCCCTTTAACTGTTTTCTTTTTTATTTTCCTTGATAATTCTTTCTGATTTTACAATTTGTCAATTCTCTTTTCCCTGTTTTTAACTTGAATTCCTAGTATGTGGATAAAGAACTTGGCCCATTTTCATACCGAAGTTTGACGGTGGCCTGTGGGGGCCATTCTTCTGAGTGAAGGTTCTTGGCTCCCGGTGGGAAGGTTCTGCACGGTCAGCCACGTGGGCTAGTGATGGAGTAAGGGTCGCCACAGAAGTGAAAGGGGACTCTGGGTATAGTTTATTTAAGTATTCACAAATATTTAAAGGGGTGGCAGTGGGGGGAAGAATATAAGTTTTATCTTTTAAGATGCCAAGCTCCTCAGAGGTGACTAATGAAGATAAAGGAAGCCAGTGCTGCACTTTGGGGGGGAGGAAATGTCATTATTGGCCCTCCCACATTTGAAAAGATGAGGTAGAGAAATGGGGAGAGATCTTAAGGGGGCTTCCTTGGCCACACTTCCCCATCATCGCTGCGCACATGATAGGCCACAGTGGGTCACTTCCAGGACACAGAAAAGTCAGGAAACCAGACGGAGAAAGGCTCCACGGAGAAACCCAGGAAGACTGTCTGCTCCTCCCCGCTTTGCTCACATTTCTCCTGACACAACAGCAACTCAGCACATTGCACACGAACTGTTTGTGTTTCCCACCAGACGGCAGCTCCTGGAGGGCGCGGGGCTCCCGCACTTCGTGTTCCAACACCCAGCACCACACTCAACTCCCGGAAGACATTCAATGTGTATGTTTCTCGAGCAACTTAATAAAGGAATTCATCAATCACCTGAACTCCTTAGCATGGGAAAGAGGAGAGGAAATGGGTTTGAATATATCATTTTGATAGGCTAGAAAACATAGGGATGATGTGTCTTTCAAAATAATAATACATCCTGCTTGAAAGAGAAACAAGAGGAAGGGGTCTTACCTGGTGGCTACTGGTCTCAGACACTTTAACATCCAAAGACCCTGCCAGGACAGCATACCAGTTTGTTCCAATGTCACCTTGACGAAATACTGAAAAGGAAACAGTATCGTGACTCGGCTGAATACGAGCTGGGTTTCCCACACACCCTGACCGTTTCTCATGGGCACTGTAAGTGCGACTTGGACCTGGCTGAGCTTACAACTCTTCCTCTGCCTTTTTCCACAAAAACATGAAATATTTTTCTTTTCCTCATCTATCAACAAGGCTATATATCCCATTTATTCAATATTCTGTGAAGCAAAATTCTATTTAAATATAACTCTTTCATATTCATAGAGCAGTAATAAGGGACGATAACCCTAAAGAGTATATGATCCTTTGAATTTAAGAATTGAGTGACATCCTTTGCAGTGGATCTTCACTACACTTCACTGTGTTATGATTCTTGGAACATCTCTACTCTGGATGGGGTACATAGTAACAAGGCTGTTGGGTGCAACAGAACCAGCCACTACCCCAGCTTCTTAAACCTGTATTAAAAGCAACGTGTTTTCTAGGATAGAATGTCTCCTTTTAAGCTGAACAATGAATGATTAAATAACTAAAATCTGCTTTCGCAGTTTTAATGACTGTATTAGCACTGTCCATTTTCTTGTTTGTGTGTTCTTTTAAAAAAAATAATAAATTCACTGCTTTAGGCATTAGGGGTTAACTGCTCTTTGGAAATGACTCTCACCAGGCATTTCTGAACCTGACTTTGCTTTGCCTTTGGTGCTCTCAGGAGGAGACATTTAGATGTTTAGGTAGAACTGTAGTTCCCACATTGGAGTAAGACCAGGACTTGGCGAAGTCATTCTGAAACACTGGGTCAAAAATCTTGCACGAACCCAACAATTCTTTGAAATATTCCAGCTAAATAACCAGATGGAACAATCTGATATTTTAAGTCTTTTTATGGTTAAAATCAGAGGTCTAGTGACTCAATGAGAAATCACATGACACCCCAGCAGGACAGCTGAGTTCTGGCAAGGCTGGTGCTCACCTGGAAGAACCAGCCTCTGGGGGCTGCAATGAACGCCGTAGAGCGGCTCCAGACTCCCTGACTGAGGCCTGCTGCGGGAAGGTGAAGAATGATGATGGCGTCCTACCAAGCACAGTGATAAGCTTAATGGGGAATAGATGGGTTTATAGCCAGCCTCTCCAGTAACTGCTGCTCCTCGCCTTCGTAAGTGACTTATTTTAGAGTTAGGGCTTTGACTTTCGTGAACTTTCTGGCCCCCAAAGATATTATCATTTGCCAATCAAATGATATTAACATGATATGTCACAGGAGATTCATTTTGAAAATGGCTTTAAGAAACAGAAAATACAGCCTCATCCCCAAGAAAAAGAAGTTTCCAATATCAATAATAATGTTTGAAAACAACATATTTGAATGACTTTGTTAGTAGAAGTGTGACTGTAGTGAGCATTCACATGGAAAACATCTTGAAGGACACCAGCAAAGTGTTATAGTAACCTCTGGGTTTGGGAATCCTAGGTGATTTTTATTCTGTCTTTTAAATTTTCTACAATGATGTTGTAACAGACCCTGCTGATTACCCATCCAGAATCATGCCCTCCCTTCCTCTTATCTAACTGAACATTATAGATACAAGAGTTATATACAAGTTTCCACCCTTCTTTAAAGGCCAAGTGCTCAGAGCAAGAGTTTTCCTAACTCCAATGGGTTCATAATAATTGGTCTAATTTAATCATGGTGGTCCCATTATCTTTGCACTGATTGGTTTAGACATGGGCATGTGATACAATTCTAGCCAATGAAACAATACAGGAAGTCTGCTGGAGGACTTCTGAAAAGGAGACACAAAAAAGAAATAGCCCTTCGGCAGAATGTTTTTGTATCCGTATGCAATGCTTCCATGTGCTGTAACTGTCTTAGAACCATTTGGGACAAACCTGAGGACAAAAGCCAACATATGAGGCTACAGAGAAAAACCAAACAACAAGATGAGAGGAATCTGGAAACTTATTAATGTCACTGAGCCACCTACCTAACCCACCCTGAAGTCATCCTACCTCAAGACTTCTGGTATATGAGTAACTGATTTTTCCTCTTGTATGAGTAAGTCATTATTCAAGCCAGTTGGATGGGAGTTTTCTGTTACCACAGCATAAAGTGTTCCAACAGACAGAAAAAAAGCATTATGTTTTTAATGAGAAAATACTTCTTTTTTTAAATGTAGCTAACACTATAAATTGTTTCACTCTCCCTGCCCCTTATTCACACCTGGAATAGAGAATGCCGCTGAGGTTAAATCAAAACATTACTACTAGGATTAGTTAAATAACCTCTTATTTTTACTTAACATTCTACTGGCTAACATATTTTGGGGGCTAGAGAAAATAATTGTTTGAATTCCTAAAAATACAGCTGAATTATATGAATCAGTATGTCCTTCCAATTCCGTCTGGAAAGCAGGCTGCCCTGGAAGAACCACTTCCACGCTGTGAACAGAGCTAAGGAAAGGCATTCATGAGACCAAATATACAGAGCAGAGGGAACCGTCAACCTAATACCTTCAGGTGAAACGAAAATATTTGGCACAAACACTCCATGGCTATCGATCCCCACAGGGTAACCACAAGTAAACACAAACCAGACATAAACGTATAATGTTGGAGTTGAATTTCTTACATGTTATTCCTTTTTCCAGATTCTCATAATAACCACATAAACAAATCTGATGAAGGAGATTTGGGTGAAATTTCTCAAAAGCTTTAACTTCTTTCAGCCGTGTGAAAATTATGTCCACATCTTCACTGGATCGTTCCAATGGTCTACAAGAAGAGATGAGGCACGAAAAGCTGTATCAGTAAGGATTTGTTCCAGTCAAGATGCACTGTTCCAGTAATATTGAGGTTTATGCGACTGTCCCAATTTCAAATTTTTCATTGCAAATGTTTACTTACCCCATCACAGGTACTTCCAAGCTGTTGTCAACTGTTCACCTTAAATCATGCTTACTGCGAATGCTGTGTATTGCAATTTATAGTAAGAAATATATACATTTGGTCTTTGTCCACTGTTTCTAGCTCCTGAAACTTACAATTTTCTATGTAAGAGCCATACAGGGGCATCTTTTGTTATAATATTTGGTCTTTTGTCCTTAGTTCCTGAAATGCTTCAGAGCCATGAGGGTGAAATGGGTGCCTGTTGGGGACCGGTTTGTTTTAGTGTGACAAATGTGACTCAGCTCTGTATGGAAAATCTACAGAAGCGAAGTGGTGGGCAGGAGCCAGACCTTCAAACCCAGGTTTCCCGTGGGAGTCAGGCCTAGAAAATGCGTATTGTTATGGCTTGCTCTTGCTAAAACTCCATCACCCTGGTCTAAAACAATGAATGTGTATTGTCTATTTTCAAGGTAATTTCCAAAGCCTGGGTGAATTTTCCAAGGACAGAGCTAATCAGCTTGCCACCATTCCCCTCTGCATGTTATTTTCATTCCCTTGATTGTACCTAAAATGTAGACAATAATATTCTATGTAATAAATAATAAATGTTTCTCTGGTGTAAGACCCAAGGAAAACAATAAAAGCCTGTCTAGGAAAGGGTCGATGCGCTCCCCTCTTGAGGGAGTGGCTGAGGCACCATAGGCACTGTCCCCTTGAGAGAGTAGCCGTGCTGTTCCCTTTTTCTCCACAGGATTGTCGTCACCTGTGCATTTATTCCCATTGCCAGCCACAACAGGTGCACTCTGCTGGCCGGAGGCCGCCACAGGTGCCTTGTTACTCACAACCAGTCCCTTTCAACTACAGCTGAGTTTATGTCAGTGACGTGACTTTCGGAAAACCCCTAAGTACCCCAAGGATGGAGGCTGGTTGCCAGGAGTTGGAACTTTCAGCCCTGCTCCTCAACCAACCTCTATGGAGGAGGCTGAAGATTGAGTTCAGTCACCAAAGGTCGATGATTTAATCAATGGTGCCTAAATAATAAAGCCCCTATAAAAGTCCTCGAACTACTTACTGGGTTGGGACCCCTCCCAGCTAGGTGAGCATGTGGAAATTGGGGGAGAGCGGCGCCCTCGAAGAGAGCATGGAAACTCCTGCCCTTTCTCACACCTTGCCCTCCGCACCTCTTCCATCTGGCTTTTGGTGATTTTATCCTTTTATTAAAAATTGGTAAATTGTTGTTTTTAAAAAGTAAAAATAAAAAACTAAATAACCTGTTTTCCTGAGTTCTGTGAGCCATTCTAGCAAATTAATCAAACCCAAAGAGGAAGTGGTGGAAACCTCTCTGATTCATCAGCCCATTGGCCAGAAGCACAGGTGACAACCTGGACTGGTGATGGGCATCTGAAATGTGGGGGTGGGGGTACTCTTGTGGGACTGAGCCCTTAACCTGTGAGATCAGACGCAATCCTCAGGGAGACAGAGTCAAGGTTGAACTGAGGTGAGTTAAATTGTAGGACACTTAGCTGGTGCCTCAGAATTGCCCACCTGGGTCAGGAGTGTCAGGAGTGTGGAAGTAGTGAGTTAAAGGAAATGCTGGAGGAGTGAGTTTTCCCTTTACAGATGCTATAGCAGGAATCCGCCTCAGAGTCATGAGTTCAAGGTGATGCTTTGGGTAGTGTTTAATCCCCTAAAAGCACCGGGATATAGTAAGATACAAGAAGATGCAGATTTTACTTAAAATTAAGGTCACAAACACAAATGCCTGCAGAGGCCATTCAGGCAAATTATGTAAGTAAAAAGATCCAAATACAAGGAAGAAAAATCTATGCTATAAGAAAACAATGATGAAAACACAAAGACGAATGAGACTTGAGAGTCAGCTGCAGGGTCGGCAAAACCAGAGAACGGAGGGGACCACAGCAAAAGGCGGGGACGGGCTGTCTGCAGGGAGGAGCGTTCAGTTGTGTCCCTTATGCCTGGTTTTCTGTGGAAATGGGGCCCAGATGTGGCCAGATCTTCCCATTGTTCAAGAAAGATCAATGTTTGTTCACGTTTCTTAAACATTATGTAGGCCACACATAAAATATCTACAGACTGGATCCAAATTGTTGCCCACCATTTTGTACTCTCTGGATTAAGATGAACCAAAGAACCAAATGACGATGGGAGAGTTTCACAGATTATATATACTGTCTCCTTTGTTTTCAAATCTCTTCCTTCAATATGTTCTGCAGGATCAGATGATATTCCTTGATAGGCATTTCACATTATATCGAAACTATCCAGCCTCATATGTGCCCAAGGCATCCTGGGATCAGAGGAAATGAGCTGCACAAGGATGTGACTGAGAGAAGTAATTCACACTGAGTACCATGCGCTCCCCTAAATTTACTAGCTTCCACAGCAATTATGTTGGGTCCATACTCTGGTCAGTACATTGTGAACAAAACTAGCTTGTATACTTCTGAGGTGAAACTGTTGAGAGCCAGGGGTGTCTCTTCCATCCCTCCCTTCCTCCCCCAAACTTTGTTGGGTGTTATGGGTTGAACTGCGTCCTCCCCAAAAGATAAGTTGAAGTCCTAAAACCTGGTACCTGAGTGTAACTCATTCAGGAATAGTCTTTGCTGATGGAATGGAGTTAACATGAGATCACAGTGGATCAGGGTGGGCCATAATCCAAGGACCAGTGTCCTTATGAAAGAGGGGAAATTCGGACTCAGAGACACTGGGAGGATGGCCGTGTGACGCTGGAGGCAGAAACTGGAGTGATGCATCTGCAAGCCCAGGAAGGGTCTTCCCTCTGAGCCGTCAGGAGAACGTGGCCCTACTGACTTTGGATTCTATCTTCCACACCCACGAGAGAATAAATTTCCATTGTTCCAAACCATCCAGTTTGGGGTATCTTGTTTTAGCTGCCCCAGGTAACTAACGCAGAAGACATGTGTTTCAGAAGCTATAAACACAAGACGGAGACTTTGTGTAAGTGAGAAATAAACCTCCACTGTGCGAAGCCACTGAGATTTGAAGGGAAAGGGGCACCCGTCCACAGCATCACCTAGACTAACACAGAGGTCAGGACTACACATGCTCTAGTCCCAGGGGACTCGGGACACTGTCAGAGGAGGACAGATCCCACCACGGCAGATGAGCATTTTGGAAGACACGAGCAGATGACCTGTCAGTTGTGGGAACAACAAACACACAGCTTTCATGAGTTTACGTGGGGGCTCTTCACCTGCACACTTTCAGACCCAAGTATGCTACACTCAGAGAATATGCCCACAATCTTGGCTAGCCTCCCAATTAACTGTACAGAAAGGGCTTGAATTATACCTGCAAGGAAGGAAGAAGGGAAATCCTGCTGCACGAGTGCCCAGTCTATGCGACAACCAAGTGCCTGCAAGAGCTGAGAGGTTTGCAGGCTTTACCAGGAGGTATGGTACAGCACCTCCGTATGTGTGCTGTAGTTTATCAGCCTCTTCCTACCTGTTGGCAGGTTGGAGGGGCTTTATAAACCCACAGCTACATTCTCCAAGTTCAGGGCCAGAACTTCAGCATTTAACAAAGAAGTACGGACAGTGGTGCAGACCACTTTCAACAGAAGCCTCTGCATGCCCAGAGGGAAGGCTCTCCAAGGTAGTGACGGCCTCAGTGGCAGAGGTGGCCCTCTGCGAGGAGCCGTGCCAGGGAACCCCTTCTGGAGAGCAGTGCCGCACCAGCAGGGAGCCACACCAGCCACAGCAAGCAGCCACAGCAGTGTTGGCACTCACCTGCGGCCCAAAGCAATGGCAGCTCTGAGAGCACCATGGGAGGAATCACAAGGAGCACAGGAGCTGGAAATTGACTGGACATTGATAAGGTAGACACTACTTAATCATGTGGGAAGGGAGATGAACGGAGAATAGAATCCACCTTCCATCGAGGAAAGCAGTGTCCCATTTTAGGAAAGCGGACCAGGGCAGCTTAAAAACATTTCTGGCCCAGCACTCTCCAGAAGAAACTGGTCTCTGGCAAAAACAGAAAGCAACAGGAAGATACTTCCATACAGTCCAAAACAGGCACAAAAAACCTTCAGGATTCATAACTGGAAATAGGAGGCCAAGTGACAAAAGACACTTGGAAAGACAAAGTTAATTTGAGATAACCAGGAAAAGTTTGAAACCTCTCTTCCTGATATTTGCTCTGGCCATGCCAAATCAGGCCCTAACAATGTCTTCCATTGTTTAAACCTTTAAACCACAGAAACAATGAAAAGCAATGTTATCTGTCATTGCTTTTATTGAGTACTTCAGACAGTGGGGGAAATTCCATTCAGCTCTTAATGACATCTCAGCTGTCCCACCTCTGTAACGGCCACTGGTGAGGACCCTGCTGCTGCCCTTCTTGTCCTGAGAACCCGCAGTCTCTGAATGCCACATCCGTTCTCGTCTCTGCAGAGGTCATGCCTGGCACGTCCTTTGCAGATCCCAGAGGACCCGGTGGAGGGCAAGCCACGCACGCCCTGGGGTGTGATCTGCTACGGTGACCTCAGAATGAACTCATCCTCTCTCCCACACCTGCTGCTGCACCTGCGCTCCTTATTTACACGCATGAGGAAGGCTCATCCTCCCTCGTCACATGCAGGTAACTCTACTTGCTCCGTCTCTCAAATCTGCCCCCTCCTCTTAACCTTACTGTCACTGTCTCAGCTGAGTGTGAATAAAGAGCACCTGAAGCCAGTGTTGGGACATGAAGCCGAACGGCATGGCAGTCCCGTCCCAGGAGGCCAGAGCACTTGGGTTCCATCTAACAGTCAGCGGAAGTATTTTTAGCAGGGCAGTGACGTGACTGGATGCGAGTTTTGGAAAGATCACCTTGACTGCAAGTGAAGGCAGATGGGAGAGAGTAAAGGCCAGCCACCACGAGAACGGTCAGGAAGCTCTGGCACTGTGTCAGAATGGGGAGGGGGTTCCCTAACTGTAACCCACCCCTTTCCACTCCCTCAATCACTGCGGACAGCTGGTCCCCTCAGTTAAAATAAATAAAAGCCCCAACCTCAGAGAAGTTATTTTCCTCAGCCTGGCACCTGACACCCAAGGCCCATTTTTTTAAATCCCTTTTTTAAAAAAAACTTTAATTTTAAAACATGTTCAGACAACAACAAACAGAACCACTTACAAAAGAAATACTGTGGTAGGCAGGATTCAAAGGCAACCCGCCCTTTGTATGACCCCCAGGAGCTGTAATCCATTCTTAGTCAGTAGAACATAGAAAAAGTGGGGCGATATCACCCCCATGATTATGCTAGGTATAGGACAAAGGTAAAGAGATTTTGCAGATGTAATTAAGATCCCTTGTACAGCTTAGGAAATGCAGTCAATAATGTTGTAATAACTATGGTGTCAGGTAGGTACTAGGAACACCAGCAGGAATCACTTTGGAAAGCACATGATTTTCCAACCACTATGCTATACACCTGAAACTAATACAAAATAGTGTTGACTGTAAACTGCAACTGAAAAAAGTTTTCAAACATTTAAAAAAAAATGAAGATCCCTAATCAGTCGACTTTAAGTTAGTCAAAAGGGAGGTCCCCCCTCCAGGTGAGCCTGACCTAATCAGGTGAATCCTTTAAAAGAGGGTGGAGGAAGTGGGAGATTCTGTTGCTGGCCTTGAAGAAGGAAACTTCCACGTGGCAAAAAGGCTGCGTAGCAAAGAATGAATGAGGCCCCTGGCGGGCAGCCAGCAAGAAAACGGGACATCAGAACTACAACCGCAAGAAACTGAATTCTACCAACAGTCCTGTGAGCTTGGAACAAACAGGTCCCCGAGGTCCACAAGGGAGCACAGCCAAGTCAGCTCCTTAATTTCAGCCTTTATGACCATGAGCAGGGGACTCAGACCAGCGAGAGGTCCCACCCCCTGGAAAGATGAGATAATGAATGTGTGCTGTTCTGAGCCACTCAGTTTGTGGTAATTTGTTACACAGCAATAGAAAACCAGGATGGACATGAAGCTACTTTCTCACACTGACTCATTTGCTTACGACCAGCTCAGGGTTCACCGCCTTCAGGGAGCTTTTCCTGATAACATTCTCTCTCATCTCTGAAATCTACTGGTAACATTTTTTGGCCTCTAATCTCATTACTTTATTATTTCACATTTCATACTTATAAATATAGTCTTCTTGGAGGTACTGTCATTCATCTGTTCATTCATTGAGTCTTATTTTTATAAACCACTGAAATCACTGTTTTTCTGCTTTTAGTTTTTTTCCTCTCAGGGTTCTTCAGCTCTGTCAGCTGACTGATGAGGGGTGGCCCTCGCCACGGCAAAGTGAATGCGAATATTGATTATCGTCTACCTGAACTACAGGTCATCTGAGGGGAGGGATTTCTGTCCATTTTATAGTTACTGTACATTTTTTCCTCACAAATGCTTATGCGTTATTGTTTTTGGGCTGTTCTTGGTTAGTGCTCACTCCTGCAGAAGCTGTGAGGGCCCTCACAGGACAGTGGACTCCAGCCCCCAACAGAGAGAGCTGTGGCGGTGCAGGAAGTGAGTGAAAGGGGGGGACAGGGGTCAGGACTGCGCCCTGCCCAGCACCTTCCCATGACCGTCAACTCGGCCAAGGAGTGGCAACAGTAATGAACTTCAGAGCCCTGTCTTCTTGAGAGAAGGTGTGTAACGCTTCATTCCTAAATTACTTTGATACAGGGTGCAGCCAGGGGGGGCCCCCAAAAAAGATTTGGAATGGTGTCCAGAATTCAAAGTGTATAGGAATATTGGAGAGACATATAAGATGTCCTCACCGCCCTCCCACCCCAGGGGGAAGGGATGAATGGAGCAGGGCCATTGAGAGCTGTTTTGCATAGCAATAGTTTTGCAGCTAACCTCTAGAATGGCCATTTAACATATCTATAACCTTTAACAGTTTCATAGATATGTTGAATAGCAGTGGCCAAGTTTGGAGCCAGGGAGAAGATAGTAGCTGGGAGTCAGGAGGATGTAACTAGGGGCTGCACTCCTGAGTGAGAAGGGTTTGGACTCAGAAGGTAATGAGGGGCTGCGCTCCTTAGTGAAAAGTGCCTGTGTGGGAGCTTGGAAAAGACTGGCTCCGGGACATGAGGGGATAGCTGCCCAGGTGAAAGGGAAAATCACGCAGCTTTGCCAGAATGGAGGTCCCTGCAGCCAGGTGAAGAAGAAAGCCACATGCTTGTGGTGGAGTGCGGACTCCTGCAGCTTTGGTAGAAGAGGCTTTGGGATGCCCCCTTTGGCCACGTGGCCTGAAAAAGCAAGAGAGACTTTGACTGGAACTGGGTACAAAGGACTCTTGCCAGTGGACCATGAGAGGGTACCACAGTATTTTGGATTAACTCGAGATCCTGCACAGTGACACAGCTGACGGTGCCAGCGGCCTGCAACACAGACGTGTGCTCTTTTCCTGATTTACGGTACCCGGAGTTGGGACAGTGGGAGAAGGGAGCGCTGTGTGGGTGTAGGTGTACAACCTAAAGGACTTCGATATTTTAGTGGAGGCATTAGGCCTGAATAGCATTAAATAAACATTTTGTTTCCTTTTCACAAATCTCTGGCATTGAGAGATGTCTTTCCAATTCGCGGCGGACAGAAGAGCCCAGTAGATATTAGTATTTTGGTTTTTTTTGGGAGGGGCCCCTGTTGTATAGCAGTTTTGGGCATCCCTAGGTGGGCCAAATATTGCATTGCCCCTCTTGTCTTGTTCGGTAACGACTTGTATTTTTTTTAATTTAACTTTAATTGTAGCTGATAAACAATATTACATTAGTTTAAGATGTACTTTTTAAATTTTGAGATATCTTTTAAAGATCAGTAAGTCTATTTCAGAATATTGGTTGTCATGTTAACTAAATACATTTGCATTAAAATGACTTTACAGTTTGTTTGTTTTGTTTTAGTAGCCACTTAGTGTATAAAGAGCTAGTCTCCTCTCCTGATCATCTGTTAAATCTGAGATATGTGTGAGTTCTGTAAACTATAAAAAGCTACATAAATTATTACTAATACCATCTCTTTATCATCATCATTAGCCACAAAGACCTTTTTTTAAGAAGAAGCTAATGAAATCAATGATTAAAGTGCTTCAAAACATGTTAGAATCCTCATGTGCCTTTTGAAGGTTTTATAGATAGATGCACATGGATGTTTTTCTCTATTGTAACAACAGTAAGATGTCAAACACTGTGAACCCGACAATCGTGGCCTCTCTGTGACACTGTTAACTTTTCAAAGGGCTCTGAAAATTTTTATCAAACTGTTAAATAACGCAGGTTTCACAAAGCCCATTTCACACACAAAAACATTTGACAAAAGGTTATGTGAGTGATGGCATGCTAAAATTGTGTGCATTTATAACAGCAATGATGGCGTGGATCCATCAAAAGTCTTTACACATCAAGATGTTTACCACTTACCATGTTGTTTTAATTATGATTATTAACCACTTAGAATACTGAAATGTTTACTCTTGACTAATTGTAAGTTTTCCCAACAGTGTCAACAAAATTCAGGGGGGAAAGGTGCTGGACATGCATTCATTCAATCTGTAAATATTTACTGAGCACCTACATGAATGGAAAGTGAAACCCTCCAGTGACAAGAAGGGCGCGTCCCGGCGCCCAGGAAGTTCAAGTCGCATTAGGGAGGTTTGCGTGCCTACGTCATCATCAAGCTGAGATGTGGTGAGAAGCACAATTAAAATAGGAAAAAGGGAAATAGGAAGTCAGTGAAGGAACAGACCACTTATGGATGAAAGTTCTACAAAGACTTCCTAAAGGCATTATTGTAAATTATCCCTAAAATCAGTTCTTTCTCATTTCTCTTCCCATGGCCACAGTAACCGCACTGTTTGGTCATTTAGCCCTAAAAATGGCCACTCTCCCTAGAGACCTGATCTACTAAGTCCTCTTCCTAAGTTTCCTACTCCCCACCCCCCACACACCCATGCACAGATACACACAGAAATGCACGCACAAAGACAGATATGTACAAATGCACACGCACACATCCATACTGACAAAGCTTCTTTGGTTACTAGACTTTAGTCAGGCTCTTTCACCTTCTCTTGGGCCCATCTGTGCACTTCCTTGTAAAACCGAATTGTAGCAAGAACCCCACTAAATCAGTGTAACCCGAACCCCCACCCTCAATATCTGACCAACCACCCTCAGGACCTGACCAGGCTCTTTATCCCCCACCACCAGCCAGGTGACCCCCAATCACCCTGGCCCAGCTTCTTCAAGAGTCCTGTTAGGTCACTCTAGCAGAACCCCCCCCTTCCCCTTGCAGTTTCCATCCACGGACTCCCATGCCCACCCTGCTCCTTGGCTATAAATTCCCACCTGCCCATGCTGTGTATGGAGTTGAGCCCGATCTTCCCCATGGCAGAGACCTGTGGCACTGGTACCTGTATCTGTCGCTGTGGTCCTGAATAAAGTCTGCCTTACCAGCTTTAACAAGTGTTACTGAACACTTTTCCTTTAACGACACACACATACTCGCACTCACACACACACACACATAACTCAATCAGTTGCCAAAATTCTCTCTTGGCTCTTGATTCTGCCTATGTTCAAGGGAGACTCAGAAATCCCCTTGGTGGATCCTGAGACCCCTGGTGCAACTTCAGCCCCTTACCCTCACAGGGAGACGGACTGTCCCCAGACATACCAAAACCTCTATGATCCTTCCAAAACACACCTGCACATCGGCCACCAGGGAGCGGAACGTGTGAAGTCTGCTCATTCCTGGCCTCACACTCCTTGTTTAGAAATCATGCCTGCTTGCTTTTACATCTCTCTTAAAGAGTGAAGAGAAAAATGCCCCTTCAGGGTCCCAAATAAAATTAGAAAGTCGTGACTGAAGTCACTCTGGACCACCGTTTTGGCCCTGAACAATATGAGGGATCAGAATACCTTCACCTCACCTTCGCAGATAATCACTGTCTTTGGTCCCGTAGCAAGAGAGACGCCAGCTCTGGGGCCCCAGGCTATTTGGACAGTTAAAAAAGGCCTACCTTCAGGCGGAGGGCAGGAACAGCCCCGCTGATATCTAAATAATGCTTCTGCTCATTTGTTACTGAACAGAGAGAAAAACCTTTTTAACCAGCCTCGGTATGTTGCAATTTGTCTCAGTACAATTAAAATGAAAATATAAAACCAAAGAACATTTTTGCAGACCTTTTTCAGAAATCTCTGACTGTCCAAGGGTGTCTAAACTCTGTGCAGGGTCATCAGGCTGGGCCAAGTCTCTCCACGCCCCTTCCCTAGACCCCAGCCAAATCGGGACACTTACTGGACCCCAAACAGCATGTAAAATGCAACTCTATCATAATTCTCCCTCGGAAATATACTTCTTCTAGTGGCATTAAGTTAAAAATAATTTCTTCTGGAGACTTCAAATTTTAGAATGGCTTCTAGGATGACTCAGATATCTGATGTTTCTTTAAAATGCTTTCTGGATACTTTTGAACTGATGAGGTTTTTTTGTGTGTTTTGGCTCTTTGTTTTATTTCACCTCTGTGTAATTTTCACCATAGTAAGCAGAGGCTCTCAAAAACCATTTCACAGTACTTAGAACTACACTCAAATTTGAGGTGTCTCTGCTCAAAAAAAATTGCCACTGCTACAATTAAATTTTTGGCAAACCCTAAGGGGCTTGCGAGGATTGCAAGGCTGTGAGAATTAGGGAATGAGAATCTCTCGAGTCAGCTTCTTCTCATAATCTTAGCATTCTCTCTTTCTGGGCAATAAAAAGACCCTGAAGGAGGAAGAAAGCAGAAAAAAGAAAGTTTACTGAGGATAGGGAAGGGGGGAGAAGAGGTACATTACCTAGAACACCAATTTTCAACCTTTTATCTTATTACGTACTAAGCCTTTTCTGAAGGTAAAAATCATATGATACATGGAAACAAGGCAGTGGCTTCTGCCATAAAGCAATATCCCCAAAATGAGGAAGGGCAAACACAATTTTTGCAAGAGATATACTCACAGAAACCCACTGAACTCAGCCCAAACCAAAAATGGCTCTAAACTAGAATATATAACACAGCACCAGCAGCTACACGGGGGTTTCCTATTCCTGTGTGGAGATAAGCAAGCTATTCCTGCGGTAACTAGTCTCCTGCCCCACAGTATTTCTAACAGATATAAATATATTTAAGTGGGGGTGGGAGATGAGCCTGAATTTTATTCTGATTGATGAGTAACAGATAGAAATAGAAATATTGGCATGCGGACACACAGGGTGAAGACAGGTCTTTAGAGGTTGGGATGAGATAGAAGCTTGAGCATTCAGCCCCCTTGACAAACCGGAACTCGCGCGGAAGAACTAAAGTAAATAACAGAAGAATTCCAGGGCTCTGGCAATAAGGGGGTGGAATTAAAAAATTCAGCATGTCAAAGTCAGCACTATTTTGACCTAGCACCAAGGGTTTTTAACTAGAGTTTCTTCCCTACAGCTCACCAGCCTGTGATTGACCACACACAGTAGCCATGTGTCCAAGAAAGCCCTGCAGGGGTCTTCAGTTCACTAGTGAACTCGTCTCTCTATTTAATGCTCCGGATTGGTCAATTGAGCACTATGTAGGATGGCAATTTATGTTTTTTTTTAATAAAAGGAATTTCTACTTATTTAAAAAATCTATTGTTTCGATATAAAAGATGGAAAACTTCTACTTCTGCTATTATGGAGTAATTAGTACCAAACTAACCCTCCCACAGAAAAAATTTAAAAATTGAACAAAATACATGAAGCAACTGCTTTCAGAAATGGATAACAGGTAACACAGGATTATGATCCCAGAAGGAAGGGAAACACAGAGGTGATCCACATAATAGACTTAATATTTTGTCTAGAGATACTTTCTAGACTACAGGTGGGCATGGAGAACCCAAGCAGAGCATGACAACTTATTGGGCTGGTGTGGCAGAGACAAGAATTCAGGGATGCTGAGGTGGTCGGAATTTGCAGTGAAGAGAATCAGAGAGAGACACAAATTCTACCATAGGGTCTTCTTGAGTGATTGGCTGCAAATGTGCAGGCCAATACTCCAGAGAGGCCTGGCAGAGAACCGTTCGAGGGGAGCGTAAGCTGAATTGAAATTCTAGAGGTTACACAGTATATAGTGTCTCCGACAGCCAGAGTAGACTTCACCAATCGCCCTGGACATTCAACTGAGACTCCAAAAAGGCCACATCAGCCCCAGACCTGGACCTATCCTATCAATAAAAAGACATAAAAATAAGCCTCAATAAAAAGCAAGCAAATTAGCCAGTAAGTTACTACCTATGAAATAGAAGCTGACATTCTTTCAAGAAATGAATCCAGATTCTCAACATCATTGCATCACCATGTCAAGCACATAATCAGAAATTACTACACATGCAAAGAAAACAGGAAAATGTGGCTCATAACCAGAAAAAAGTAAATAGAAACAGACCCAGTGATGACAGATGTTGAAAATACCAAAGACTTTAAAAACAGTTATTATAAATATGTTTAAAGATTGTAAAAGATTAGCATAAGGAGAATGGATACTTTAAATAGGAAGCAAATGGAAATTCTAAAGCTGAAAAATACAAAATATGAAAAGAAAAAAATGTACTGGATGGGCTTAAGAGCAGCCTGGGAACTGCAGAAAAAAGATCAATGAACCTTAAGGCAGGCAGTACAAATTATGTCAACCAAAACATGCAGAGGGGAAGGTTAAAAAGTACTAATAAAAACAGACTCGATGACCCATGAGACAATATCAAGAGTTTAATCTGTATAAATTTGAAGTCCTACATAAAGAAGAGAAGGAAAATGAGGAAGAAAAAATGTTTGATGAAAAAATGGCTGAAATATTTTCCAACTAAAAAGCAGTCAATACCCCAAAGAGTCAAAAATGTTATAAAACAAAACTCTGCTTTGAGTATGGTGGATTAAAAATGGCCACAAATATTTTATCAACAGCTGGGGCTCATTTCCTCTCTTCATGAATTTAGCTGGCCCTGTGACCAACAGAATGTGCTAGAAGTAATAACTCTGTGACTTAGGTTTAGCACCGCCACTAACAAGCAAGTTGCTTAACTTCCTGGGGCTGCCTTCCCCATATCCAAAAGGAAGCCATGGGGCTAAATTGCCTTCAAGATTCAGTCCATCTTTAGTCTATGTTCTAAGAGGAGTTACATATTGAGCCAAGAAATAAATAATAAATAAATAAAATCATGGTGCTATGTTACCCTGTAATTACTTGGCAGTTTATATCCTGACTATATCTTAAACAAAACGGGGCAGGACCTTCCAGATCTATTGCTAAATAAAAATACACTCTGGGAATTTGGTTGGAATAATGTTCTCTATACAGTATAGCTGGCTATAGCCTGTAAATTAAATATAGGATCTTATCAGCTAAAGACTGTTAGTGAACTAAAGGTTACTTAGGGCACAGTAGGATGCATTTCTTAAGATATTGTCAAATTCTCCTTTCTTTCACAGTTCTCCAGCTTTAATAGTGAGTGGACAAGTAAAATGAGTTGGTTAGTAGAGAATATGATTTTTTAAATTAATTTTTGTTACACTAAAACCTTTTGTCATCATACCCACCCACTAAGACATCTAATTTGCATAGTTCCAATACTACAAATTCCAGGAAAAACAGATGCCTTGAATTTCATCCTCATGTCCCTTCGGAGTATAAAATGGCAAGAGCAGTCCTCACCAACACCATTTCCAGCGCGGCTCACTGCAGAGAACGAGACGCCCCAGGCAGCAACACGATTTGTGCCAAGGACATATGGCAGGGCCTGTGATTAGCTAGGGATGAAGATTCAATCTGACAGTCTTTCTTTTTCCTGTTAGTCATTTTGGTTTTCAAAGTTATCAGAATTAATATTCCAGGCTAGGGAGGCTGGTGTACAGAATGCTGTAAAATGAAAGTTGGCCTCACATGCAGTTGCGGGCCCTGTTTGAATTATTATACCCAGCAATCATGACTACCCCAGCAAAAAGATGCCTGGAGACAGAGTTCCCTAATGGGCCGGTGTCTGACCAAAGTCAGTCTCAGAAAGGGACCTTGTGGCAGACATGTGTGGTCCGTTTAGTAAATAGATACTGTGACTCTCCATCTACATGAAAGACACAGCTCTAGTTTGAGAGAGTGTAACAGACTTTCTGAATGCCAGAAGCTGGTCCACGTCCGAGTCCTTCTATGAGAAATGGGAAGCCACTCCTCAGGGCCAACAAGAATCAGATGCTCACGCACATCCCAACCCCAAGTGTCTGAGCAAACAAAACAGGAAATACCTTTGTCCCCCTCCATTTCTTCCCCTAAGCAGAGATAAGGGCATCACAGTTCTGAAGTTCAGTCTCTAACCTCTGTCAGTCAACAACTCTGTTGCATGGCAACCACATGCAAAGTACAAGGAGAAATTCTCTGAGAGTCACAGGAAGAAAAGGACTTGGATTCTGCCCTAAAATGACTTCTGATTGATAGGAGGGTCTAAGACCTCTATCTAAATGATGAAAATGCAAGGATGAAAACAGTCATATGGGTCCATATGAAGGTACACAGAGGTCTGTATAAAAACTCCTGGCGGTTCAGAGCTAGAAGAGGCACGAATGAGTACAAAAGTTGTACAAAGAACTTTTTTCTTCCAATTTTCGCTTTCTGCAGCAGTATAGCTGAAAGTTGAACTGGATGTGAAGAATAGGCAGAAATATACAAGCATGAGCAAAGGGTAGCAGATTTCCTGGCGAGAAAATGATAAAGCATAAGCAGAGGCAGAGAGGTAGGAAACCGTAGGCCGGGAGTAGCCAGGAGTCCCAAAGGTCTAAGGTTCTAGTGGTCTCTCAAAGGGGAAAACGGAGAAGAGAACTGAAGCCCTGTGAGAGGGGGCTGAAGCGGGAGCCGGTGAGGATGCAGACTTCATTCTGCTCACCATGCTGGTCAGCAGAGATCTTAAGGAGACTGAAAAAATCACAGCCATTATTTTGGAAAATAAGTCTTCTGGCAGGGAATGAACTAGAGGAGAAGGGGGCAAAAGATATGGAGACTAAGATAGGACAGAGCTTTAGGGATCCATGTACCACACTTTTTATAGCATCACAAAGATTTTGTTTCCATAACACTTACAAAAACTTCACATGCTCATCCACAGGCCTGACAGTGACCATAACTCTCTTCTCGGTCTCTGTCCAATGCCCACTTAGAAGCCATGTGACACTGGGGTCCGGTGTGCCCCAGGACAGCCACAGCTCACCCTACGGTCCCAGTGAAACGATGAAGAGTGCCCCCACTCCCCCTCTGAAGTATCCTGGTTTGGACAATAAATTATGCCTGCCCCTCAGTCAGATAACGTGCCTGCTGCCGCTGTTCTGCAGGTGCTCTCCTGGGCGTCCGCAGCCCACCCCTCACTCACCGTCTGTATCGGTGTCCGTGTTTCAACAGCTATTTCCTCCTGTACAGACAGCTTTTTATTTTCCTTTGAGAGATGACAGTTTCTGACACAGATTAAACATGGACTTTTATTTAACCTTCACTGTAGTCTGCTCACTTGTTCACAATACAACAATTCTACTTTATAATATTGTTAGAAGTTTACTTAATGGCCACATATAGATTAACATTGTTAAAAGTAGCATTTAAGTGTTTCTTTTTAATCCTCACCCAATGATTTATTTATTGATTTTTTTGAAGGGAGGAAGGGAGAGAAAGAGATTGATCAGTTGCCTCCCATACATGCCCTGACTGGGGATCGAACCTGCAGCCTTTCGGTACATGGAATGATGCTCCAACCAACTGAGCCATCCGGCCAGGGCTAAAATGTTTTTTAAAGTAACACTTGTGAAGGTTTCCTTCTGTTAATTACAGAAATGCATTTAGGAAAACATTAGGGCAAAATATTACCCACAATTACAATCTCCTCAAGCATATTCAACTCATATATATCCTTCCAATGTCCATCTAGCTAAAACCTGTTTTGTTTTTCATAAACTATGAAATTATACGTATTATTTAGTGACAACTGTCCATTTTACATTTCAGCCTGGAGCAGTGTCTTCCAACCTCGTCTAAAGTGATGGCACTCAGGGACAATTACTGGGACCAACTGAGGCAGGCCCCCAAGCCCCCAATAAATGCTCAGGCCCCCCAAAGGCTAAGGTGATCGGTCCCGCAGTTTAACAACACTGCACTTCAGTTGGGAAGTTCTTCCCAGAGAACTGGTCTGTAGATGTGACCACTTGGGACCCAACCAGAGTCCACTTCCTAAATCCACGGGACAACAGGTGTCAGCTTCTCCCACTCAACACACATGCCCTCAGTGCAGTGCCTCCCGAATGTCGCCACACTGGGTGCTGTGGACGAGACATGAATGAGAGGTGCTCCCTCTCTCCAAGCTGCGTACATCCAAATGAGAAACACCCTGACATAAATGGCTATAGCCCAGCCCAGCAAGAACTACATTTGGGGGATTATAGTAAAAATAGCAGCTGGCATTTACTGTGTTCTTACTGGTGGTCAACCAATGCACTTGCTTTACACATACAGGGTCCGGTGGAAGTAACCCCTCTTGAGTGTGGATGGTAGAGTAATAATATGGGTGTAATAACTTATAGTTTTAATTTGAACATTTCACCTAAAACATCATACGGTGTATTTGAGTGTGATATTGTTATATTACAGAATTACATGCTTTTTTGTAATAAAAGATTTTGACATAAAAAGGGGGAGGCATTCTTTGTGCCAGGCCCTGTATTCACTTTTGTTCCATCCTACAGTAGTCTCACAAGGTAGGTGTTATTATCCTGCAGGTGGGCAGACGGAGCTGGGAGGTGTTTGGTAACTTTTGGCAATCTCACAGTCAGTGGGGGTAGCCCAGAACTGGACTCTCACCCACCACACTTTCAATCAGGGGCCACCTAGAGAGGTGTGACTGCCCCAAGCAGGCTGATAGCGGAGAGCGACTCTGAACCTCTGACTGTCGGCTCCTGTTTACTTCACAAAGAGGCTGAGCACAGCGGAGGCGCAGGCAGAGGAGGAGGACCCACCAGTGACAGCGACTCCTCTCTGTTCCCTCAAGCAGCTCAGCCAGGGCCAGATCTGCATGCCCCACTCAACAAACAGACAAAAGTGGCCGCACATACCCATCACCACTTACACCAGCGACAAAAACTAACCTTGTATTTAATTGGTGCCACCCTCTTTAGGAGAGTTCAACAACCTTTGGTTGGCCATAAGCACCGTGTTAAAGTGGATCTCCTTCTAGAGCATTCTTTGTGTAAAAAGTGTGGCTGTCTAGAATTGCCTCATTTTGCAAATACAGATACAGAATAGCACTTAAATTTGAATTTTAGGTAAAGAATTTTTTTAGTATAAGTATGTCCCATTGCAATGACCTACTTATATTGGAAAAATGTTATCTTTTATCTGAAATTCAAATTCAACTGGATGTCTTGTACTTTACCTGGAAACTGTAGGTAAGGCAAATTTTCTCCATGTCTTATTTTTGATGCTTTAGAAGCTCTTATAGATTGGAGCCCCAAGACACTTACTTCCTTTGAAGTCTCACTTCTTAGCCCAGCTCCCGTCCTACTGGCCCCACAATATCATGATTTGTTCTACATTTACACGCAGGATATGGAAAAGATGAGCCAAAGCCTGTGTTCCTCGCCCTGGTGTGAGCTTCGCAGGGCACGTGCCCATCTCCCCCGGGGGTGTTCAGTAGGGCCTGAGAATGCGAGGAGGGCCGAGGGTTAAACCGGGCGCTTCCACCCAGACCATAAGTTTTACAGAAGGGTTTTTGAGAAGAAAAGTTTTGCAGTTTTGAATTTTTTGAAGACTTTGCCACGTGAATATTCTGATTTTCCATCTTGGCCCACGTCACATTTTTGCATGCAAACCAGTAGGTCGTAAATATTTTTCTATGCAGTACACAAAGTGCACATTTGCTGCTTTGGAGTTACGTGGGAATCCCCAGCCTCAGCACTGCAGCGCGGAACAGTGAGCAATGTCTTTGGTGACAACTGATTCTACTAACGTCACCAGTGCGTCCAGCTGGCACTCTTCCGCTCAAATGTTCACGCCAGGAAGTGTGATTTCTTGATGAATCTATAGAAGCTTTTTATTTTTTCCCCTTTGGCTGCAAAAGTATCTACTGGCTCCCACAAACTACTTCCTGCTGGAATTGCTAAAAAAAAGGTGATAAATGAAATGTTTTGTGTACAAGCATAAGACTATATAAATAGTTCCATTTTCTGTTTTAGTGAAAATCCTTGTAACAAACACCAATCAAAAAATAAGAGTTTTTACATGATAGATGTATTTTTCTCTTTACCTTTTAAAATAGCAATGTGTTTCTTGTACAGATGACTGCTGGAGCATTCATTCATGCAAAGACTTGAGCTCCCTGACTTTAATAGCTCCCAGGGTTTTATCTGGTAGAGATTTGGACCTGTCTGTGCACATGAAGTACATAAATTTTGTCCCAGTCAATAAAAACAAAAACGCATGCACCAAACAGCATGAATCACTGAAGACCAGAGCACCTAGTGTCAGCCTTTAAGCTTCCCCTGTAAACTCGGCAGTGAAGGTGCCCGCAAACCCAGGCCACAGGCAATTTGGTGGCACACACAAAAGTACATCTGAAAAACATAGAATGTGTTTCTATTTTATTTCAGATAGAGGTTTTATCTATGTGGAGATACAAGTGAGCCCAAATCTTTTTATATCTTTTTTTAATTTTTTATTTTTAAAGATTTTTTATTTATTTATCTTTAGAGGGGAAGGGAAGGAGAGAGGGAGAGAAATATCAATGTATGGTTGCCTCTCAAGTGCGTCCACTGCTGGGAACTGGCCTGCAACCCAGGCGCGTGCCCTGACTGGGAATCAAACAGTGATCCTCTGGTTCAAAGGCCCCCCTCAATCGACTGAGCTACACCAGCCAGGGATCTTTTTATATCTTAAGTGGGAAACTCCTGAACTATAACTGTATGAAACTATGACTCTTATAACAACACCCAAAAACCAATTATACACATCTTTGAAGGAAAGTTGCCAGAATTTTTTTTGTAGCTAAAGACAGTAGACTTGTTCTAAGTGGGGTGATTTTTTTTTTTAAAGAAAGAAATGACTTGAAGCTTCCCTTGAAGATAGTTTCAGAATAGTCTTGGAAGTGAAACTCAGAAGAGAAGAAAATGTAATAAAAACACTGCCCGTGGCTATTGATCAGTGTTTTTATTTTCTCAGTGTTTTCAGAGGAGCTGAAAAGATGCTCCTGCCCAGTAATTCTACCAAACGACAAACCCTGCTGTGCTCAGAAAGTGTGGCTGAGCTGGCTGAGAGACAGAAACCAACATGACTCTTCATCAAGCTGCTGCATAAAAGCAGGAGGGAAAAGTATTGTCCCCCCGTACTTCTAATAGTATATGTTAAACATATTCACGTGGACGGTAACTAAGGGTTAAAACCAAACACATAAACGAACAAATAAAACTTGGTCATGAATTTTCAACAGCACATATCTCTTTTTTCTGCTATCTTTAAAAAGTCTTTTAAAATTAAATTTATTGAGTTAAATTGGTTAATAAAATTATATAGGTTTCAAGCATACAATTATAATGTAAAAAATTATATAGGTTTCAAGTGCACAATTCTGTAATACATCATCTGTGGTTGGTATGAGTCCAAAGGGAAGTCTCTTTCCATCACCATTCATCCCCTTTCTGCCTCTTCTACCTCCCCCCACACCCCTTACCCTCTGGTAATTACAGCCATTCATGGTGTGATGGAGGCTGAGAGGAGAATGAGTGATGCAAGCCAGTGAATGCCAAGGAGCCAGCAACCACCAGAAGGTAGACAGGAACAAGAAAGGACGTTCCCCTGCAGCCTGTAGAGGTAGCATGGCCCTACCAACACCTTGATTTTGAACTACCAACATTCAGAATTGTGAGACAAGGAATGTCTGTCTGGTGTCTTGAGCCAGCTTATGGCACTGCGTTACGGCAGCTGTAGGAAACTAACGCATGGTCACACAGAAGTTCACAGGCCCATGTTCAGTACTGGCTCGAACTCTCTGATAAAGCTGATCAAATTGCCCAGTGCCTGGTTTTCACAGATTCACTTATTCCATGAAACTGAAAGCATTCTGGACAGAGAACAGGCTTCTTGTCAGTCTCCATGACCAAGGAGGAGGCACTTTAGACAGATACTGTGTCCACATATTATAGAGCAGAGTATGGTTCCCCAAAGGAGTCCCCACAAGAGGGCAGGTCAATGCTTTCCAGAATTCAGCCATGGTTATGCTAAATTAAGGTTCTTTCTGCCGGCATCCAGACTGAAGACTCCAAGCTGCATCTGAGAGGGTCTGGGCTCACTGCTACCCTTTTACTGGACAGATGAGACCACACCTTCCAACTACATCCTGCCACACCCATCTCACCTGAATTTCCATTGAAAAGCCAAACTAAATAAAGGCAGGGAATTCACCCAGCCATATGGGACTGCAGGAGTTTTGGATGGTAAGTCTGCAGGTTCCACATTTATTCGACCATCAAATAAAAGTTTACTTGGCGTCTGCTTTGTGTAGGAAGTATGGAGGGAGATAAAGTGTGTTTACTGGTGAACAAGAAAGGCTTGAATCATGAAATGGTAGTTAGTACTACTTTTTATAAGTGGAGTGGCATTTCCATTAATTCATGTACTGTTTCTTAGCATGACCAAAAACTATGATAAAAGGAAATGTGAATATGTATACACTTAAAATTTTATAGCATATACCAATATAAAAAGGTTTTTTAAAAGGACTAAACAATATTTTCCTTAAAGTGAAAAAGCCAATATTATTTATAATAAATTCCTTCTAAAGATGCGCTTGTATTATCCAGTCAGAGAAATTTATGGGTTGCTTTTTCCTAATCCATATATCACCAAGTTGAAATAATCGACTGGCAATTTATGTAATCCTGGATAAATGGGGGCTTCTCAAAAGCAGGGAACTCGTTATCTGGATGAGATAATAATCAAATGTAAAGAATACATATGACCCTCTGCTCTTCCCTCACTTTTCCCTGCTTCTGTTTACTTCCTTCATTGGGGAAATCTGATCTGGCCTCTCAAACTAAGTGTCTTCTCACAACCGGACCAGGTCCTTCACAGCTGGTATAAAAATATATTGAACTCTGACTCGGTCAGTGTCTGTGTCCCAGGTAACTTTATAATGTCAGACGTTCTGTTCCCTTCCCAGGAACGAGCCCCAGCCTCCGGGTCACAGTAGTGCCCTGCTTGGTGTAAGGTTACTGCATTAATACACATCACACAAATGTTCCTGTGTGATGTAAGACAAGGAAAATGGTTTGTACGGCGAGATGATGGTGCAGCAGTGGGTGTGTATCATTGAAAAAGTTACGGGGGAAGAGTGAGATGCTGGGATTCAGGCCTTCATTTTCTTCCAGGATCTCTCCAACCGACTGACTCATTCAGTTAGATCAAGGTTTACCTCTCCACCCATGCAACCATACCAAGCTCTCATTTGAGGGATATCAGTTTCAGGAAAATAAGTGAAAGTATTTCCTTCTTTAATAAGTAGGACGCAATTCTGACATTTACCACTCAACTCTCATAGTAGTCCACTGGCCTCCATGGTCCCACAGGCACACTGTCACCTCACTCTGTACCCAACACCATTCAGAACAGGGGCTCCCAGGGCTAAGAGCTATCTTTTGTCATTGGTGCACTCCTCCCTTCTCTGTCTGCACATCCATTAAGACAGTTGCACATAACAACGTTGTCTACTCCCCAATTTACGTCATGTGACTCCTTAGCTATATGACCTCACGTTAGACAGTGATAGGGTCAAAATGCAAGGTAGAGATATGAGAAACCTGAAGCCAGGGGAGATGGAGCTGTTACCAGCTGGGAGTGTCCACTGTTGGCCACCTCTTCTTTTTTTGTCCTTTGTCTCTAATGGTAGATGCATGGAGCACCAGTCCCAGAGGAAAGGCTTCTTTATAAATTCAGTCTCTAGGATTCCAAAACTCCGCAGTAATGAATAATAATAATTACCAACTGAAATGGCAGAGTGAATGAGGGCTGAGTGGAAGGGATACCCCTTGACCAAAGAACTTTTTAAGAGCACTTTGGGGACCTCATAAAGAGTGTAGTTCACAATGATGAAGGTGTGGCCCTTCTCAAAGTCCAGCTGAATTGCTGCAAATAAAGAACTGCTAGATATAAGACAGGGACCAGAAGAGGCTGTATGCCCTTATCATTTAATATCACTCCTGTACCCCAAGTGGGTAGTACAAGAGCATTTTGAGGTGGCATCTTTAAAGGATGGGATTCTGGTGCATAGGAGGAAGCAGTGTATTTTGTAAAGACAATGGAAGCAGGAGGGCACTTCCACTGAGAGTTATCATCGTGGTATCCACTGATCTCCTTGTGCATGTCTGTTTTGCAGGTTATGCAGCTTTCATTCAATCTCCTTTCTTTCCTGTGCCTCTTATTTTTACTGTTTTTCCAGTATTCTTTCTTCCTTCCTGATATTCTAAGATTCCTTCTTTTCTCAGCTTCCTTTAGCCATTTTTTAAGAGTAACTCACCTGATGACAAATCCTCTTTGTTTCCCTTTATTTCATTTCCATCTTCATCCCTAAAGGCTACTTTTACCAGGTATAGAATTCTAGGTTAACAGTTCTTTTCATTCAGTACTTGAAAAATGTTCCACTTCACTCTGGGCTCCATGGTTTCTAATAAAAAATCCACTGTCATTCTAATTGTTTTTCCTCTATAGGTAAGGTATCGTTTCTCTCTTGCTGCATTTAAGTGTTTTTTATTTGTCTTTAATTTTCAAAAGTTTGATTATTGATTATTTCAAATTATTTGATTATTGATTTCTTTAGGTTTATCCTGTTTGGGATTCATCTTCTTGCATCTATAGGTTTATTTCTTTTGCCAAATTTGGTCACTTTTCAGGCATTATTTATTCTAGTACTTCTTCTAAACCCTCTCTCTCCTCCCCTTCCAGGACTACAATGTTAGATCTTTTATTATAGTTTCACATGCACCTGAATCTCAGTTCCTTTTTTCGGTCTATTTTCTCTATCGTTCAAACTGGGTAATTTCTATTGTTTTATCTTCAAGTTCAGTGATTCTTTTCTCTGTTTTAATCATTCTGTTGTCCAGCCATCCATTCAGGTTTTAATTTGTTATTTAATTTTTCAGTTCTAAAAGTTCACTTTGGTTCTTGTTTATTTCTTGTATTTCTTTGCTAAGGATTTCTATCTTTTGCTTAGACATTCTATTCTTTCGTTGTTTCAGTATATTCAAATTGCTCATTGAAGCATTATGATAGCTACTTTAAAATCTAGGTGGAAAGGGCTGCTTCATTAGTCAGACAAGGGGAAAAGCTCAGGCTGCACACTTGGCCTTCACCAATGGAGGTAGAAATGAGCTGGTAGTGTTCTCTGTAGTGTTTGGTTAAAGCACAGTAGTTATTATCTAATTTTTTTTCATCTTGCTAGGCGGTCCCTTTGCTTGTCCTTAAGAGAACAGGCTTTCTCCAGCATCCAATCTAGGGTATCTAGGGAATAAATCTCTCAGGGAACTCACCACTATGTCACTCTTCAGAGAGAAGTCACAAGCCAGTCTGCCTTCTCTCCACCTTTCAGAGTTTTTTTCTGCCGTTTTACATAGAATGTTCAGTGTTCACAGTTGTATTTAGTGGGAGAAATAGGAAGAATTAAGTCCATTCATCAAGAAATAGAATTTTATAGTTGTCCTTTTAGCAGCATTTTTCCTTATGTAAACTGGGTAGTTACAATTTCACAACTGCCATATGTATAAGAAGCAAATGTGCACCAACCAGAAACCCATTTACAGAGGCACACTATTTCCTGAGAGATGTTTCCAGGGACATGGCAACCAATGAGCCATATGTTGTTTATTTGTTAATTGCTTGCCAACTCTGGCTTTATTGATAATATCACTTCTGAGTTTCACAGCAGTCCACATGCCTCAGCTGTGATAGTTTGCTTCCTTGCTCTTCGGTACTTATCACGGAGATATTGACTCCCTGTTCTTTTCTCCATCTGTTAGAGAAAAATAACACCCTATGTCTTCATAATTGTATTCATGTTATCCTATCTCTTGTCTTCTGTACCTATGTACCTTACTCTTTCATCCTTCTGTACCTGGACTTTCCCATTTATCCACATTTTTTGGTGGATGATCTCACGATCCCATTCTAGTTGAAGCCACTGGTTATGCACATGCCCTGTACCTTGTGTATGGGAAATCTTATTTTCGTGTTCAGTTTTGCCATCTTCCTCACGACAACATTCCAAGATCTAGCACATAGTCTGCAAGTGCCAAATATGCTTTAGAAGGAGACCTATTAGCAGTGTCATCCGTAAGATATAAACCTCAAATGCAAATCCAGACTGTGGTCTTTCTTCCACCCAATGTTTTATAGGCATGATATGACCTATCTGAATATTTAGAAAAATCTTCACTTGCCTTTCAAGACATACTCCACATCCCCTTGTTTCTTCCTACCACATTGGTCACTCCCACACAGCTTCTTTTGCTGGTTACTCCCCCTGCCCTTGAAGTCTTGTTGGAGGACAGCAGGGCTTAATCCTCGGTCCTCTTTAACACTCATTTCCTTGATGCTCTCAAATCTCACAGCTTTAAGTATGACCTGTATATTAATGATTCCCCAAATTGTATCTTCAGCTCAGACTGCTCTCCCAAACTCTAGAGCAACATATCCAATTCCCTACTCAACAGCCTCAAATGTATTTCAAGCAGACATCTCAAACTCATGATGTCCAAAATTGAACTCCTCATTCCCTATCCCTAGCCTTCCCCATCATAACAAATAACGTCACAATTTTCCAACTGCCCAGGCCCCAAAGCCTTAGAATTATCCTTGACTCCTGTTTGTCATACATTTCATACAGTTTGGTTCTGCCTCCAAAATGTATTCTACTTCTTACCATCTCCACTGCTGTCACTCTGACCCAAGCCACCATCATCTTTTACTTGGGTTACTGTAATAGCTTCCTAATAGGTCTCCCCTTCTCCACCATTACCCTCTCCCCATAGTATCTTCTCAACAATGCTATCATAGTGATGTTGTAAAAATGTAAGTCGGGTTATACCGTTTCTCTGCTCAAAGCCCTTCAGTGACTCCTTACTTCACACAGAGTAAAAGGCACGGCCTTTATAATAGCTGTCTAGTCCCTACATGATCTGTCCTCATTTTCTGACTTCTTCTAATCTTTCTCCTGGTCACTTTACTCTAGTGACAACAGCCTCATTACTGTTCCTTGAGCAATCCATGTATGCACTAACCCCAGGGCCTTTGCACTGGCAGCTCCTTCCCATTGCCAGGATATTCTTATCAAAAACATATGCTTGGTTAACTCCCTTGCCTCTTTGCTTAAATCACTTTCCCAGTGACCCATATTCTGACTGACTTATGTCGAAGTTTTCACCACCCCAATCTGCACTTTTTATCTCTTACTGAGTTCTACTTGTTTTGTTTTGTTTTTTTCTTGCCCCACAGCACATATTAGTTTCAAGCACAACATGTAACTTATTTATGTTTTATGTCTGTTGCCTTTTATGTATTTCCTCTGTTACAATGTAAGTTCTAGGAAAACAGGAATCTTCTGTTTTTCTCAATGAAGATTCCTAAGCACCAGAAAATGTTCCTGAGCATTCAGTAAATATTTGTTGGATAAAGGAATTAATTCAACAGTAATGCCTCAATTATTCTGAAGATCTTTATGTTGAAATTTCAGTTATTAAGAAAAAATATCACAGAAGTGAAATTATGTAGCAAGTAAATTTAAAAGACTTTTTATAACCACACTGAAGTCCTTTAAATACTAAAAATCTGAAAATCACCTACCATATTTTGCCATATATAAGGCAGACTTTTTTCCCAAAATTTTTGAGGGAAAATAAGGAGGCACAGTATACATGGATATACCATGTATCCCATGGTTCTAATGGGACCATAGGCTTAATAAATGGACATAAAATCCTGTGTATAATACACACAAAAATATAGGCATGTATACATGGGAGTGTATTGTGTACAGCAAAACACAGTACTTTACTCAGAAGAGAAATTCTCAGGGGCAAAATTCATGCACTGATATTATTATACATGCAGCTGGAGACAGGACAGACACCTAGCAAGCAAGGAGCAACAGCTTCTGCTTAGTTTGGAAGAGTCAAACAAATAAAACAAAAACAGGCAGAACTTATATTACAAAAAACACGGGGGACATTTGGTGTTGAAACATAGTCCATATACTTCAAAATTGCCATATTATAACACACGATAGTAGTTTATGTTGACTACAATGGACCTCAATCATCGAATAAAAGAAAAACAATATTCAGTATGCTTTAGAAAAGCAGTCATATTAAACAGCACTCACAAATACCATTAAAGTACAATTTCTATAGAATTATTAAATTATGCCAAGTTTGGAAGATTAACTGTGATAAACTTGCATAAAATTAACTTCTCTATGGTGCTGGATAACTAAAAACTCACTGTAAATAGCTATACTGTTTGCCTCTTAGCTATTTGTTTGCTGCGTATCCAGAAATTAACCTTGTGCTGCAGCCTGACCAACTTTAAGATTTCAGCAGGTTTTCAGC
Source organism: Artibeus jamaicensis (assembly GCF_021234435.1). Lineage (NCBI taxonomy): Eukaryota > Metazoa > Chordata > Mammalia > Chiroptera > Phyllostomidae > Artibeus > Artibeus jamaicensis. Next base: position 10,553,508 of record NW_026521814.1, on the reverse strand, counting down.
ACTCTGGGTAACTTGAAGTTTTTATAACTGCAAAACCATGTACAAAAAATCTTTAATTGGCCAAAATGCTTGGGAAATGGCGTGCCCTGGGTAGGTGTGGGAGGCTGAGAGCTTGGTGAGAAGGAATATGTCAGGGCCACGTGACTCAGAAGTGCCACTAGGCAGATATTCTCATTGCGTGTGTTTCATCTTGATTTCCTCTGGGTTAAGGCTTTGACATCTCTAGAAATCCTTTATTAAAACGGAAACATTTCCACAAGGGATAGCACATTAAACTCTTTAACACATTAGCTCCAATTACTGTATCAATGGCTAGGAAGTTTATGACCATAAAGCTCTGAAGAAACAGGCACAAAATAGAGAAGTACAGGGCAGTGCCCTCCCTCCCTGTCTGTGTCCACCTCCAGGTGTGGGCCAAGATGTCTGTCCTTCTCGTCTTATTTAAGAGATTGGCCTCTGAGAGAGGTACAGGACAGGGTTCAGGGAAACAATGTCAACCCAAAGAGACTAGACAGAGAGAGACTAGACACAGTCAACTTGGGACATTGGCTAAATCAAATGGGTTAACAACAGGTCTTTACATGGCCCCTGAGAGCTCACTGAGAATGGGAAGAGAAGTGTTAATGGAAGTGTTAGAGGAGAATGCCATTCTGACAACCTCAGACACCTAAGTATCTGAAGAGCATGCAGGCAGGTGAGGTACAGTCAAGTGAAAGAGTGGAGGGCTGCAGGAGGAGGCTGGAACACACAGGTGTCTGGCATTCTGGAGCCATATATCATCTTGATGGTAATGTCCAGGGCTCTGAGTACTTTTGAAAAAAGTCTTACTTAATTTTAACTTGACATTTCCCAAATTTTTATCATGAGCCTTTTTTTTTTTGCCTTGCACTATCTATTTATATTCCAAAGAATATACTTGAACCACTGTTACAGTGAAAAGGGAATGGCGTTTCATACCATGTTGGTCCCTGGCCCTTAATGGCTGTGCAGTGCTAGCCAAATAATTTAACTTTTCCAACCTCAGTTTGCCGATTTGGAAAATATAAATAATAGCAGCTACCTTACTGTCCTGATGACAAGTTATTTCAAGAACTTCCTGTCAAGATGGAGATGAAAGTAAACATGGCTTACCTCCTCGCACAATCACAGCAAAAACTGCAATTAAATTACAAAAAAAACAGCACCCAGAATTGTCAGGAAATCAAACTGCATGGAAGTCCAACAACCAAGGAATTAAAGAAGTCACATACATCCAGACGGGTAGGAGGGGTGGAGACAAGGAGGCAGGGAAACGCGGAGATGTGGGGCAGATGGTCCCACACCCAAGTGTGGTGGATAAAAATCGGGAGGCATACCACAGGAGCAAGGGATCCCAGCCCCACACCAGACCACCCAACCCAGGGTTCCAGTGCCAGGGAGATAAGGCCCCATAATTTCTGGCTACAAAAATTAGTGGGGGTTGGGGTGACCAAAGAAACTGCAGGATTCTCAGGAGTCTCCTCTTGAAGGGTCCACAATGGACTTAGAATTTATGCAGACTCACTCCCTCTGGGCTTCTGCACCGGGGCAGCAACTGGAAGGGCACCAGTGGCATATAGGGAAAAAGTATCTGGCATCAGAGCAAGTGCCAGGAGACAGCTTCCTCCTAGACAAAACTCCAGAGGCCAGCAGCAGCCCTTCTTCGAGCCCTCCCCCACACGGAGCCACTGAGTGCAACACTATATTTGAGACTCTGTCAACCTGGTTCACATGGGTTGCCCATCCTGGTGATTAACTAAGGCTCTGCCCATCCAACTTACAGGTGCTCTTTTCTACAATAGGCCACATTGCTAAAACAGAGAGTCACAGCAGCTGTACCTAATACATAGAAATAAACACAGGGAGGCCACCAAAATAAGGAGACAAAGAAATATGGCCCAAATGAAAGAACAGAACAAAAGGCCAAAAAAAGAACTAAACAAAAATGGAGATAAGCTATCAGATGCAGAGTTCAAAACAGTGGTTATTAGATGCTCACTGTGTATTTCAACAGCATAAAAAAGACTCAGGCAGAAATGAAGTTTACACTAAGTGAAATAAGGAAAAATTCACAGGGAATCAAAAGGGGAGTGGATGAAGCCAAGAATAAAATCAATGGTTTGGAACATAAGGAAGAAAAACATTAAGTTAGAACAGCAAAAAGAAAAAGGAATCCAAAAAACTGAGGATAGGCTAAGGAGCCTCTGGGACAGCTTCAAAAGTACCAACATTCAAATCACAGGAGTACTCGAAGGAAAAGAGAAAGAGCAAGAAATTGGAAATGTATTTGAAAAAATAGTGAAAGAAAAACCCTCTAATTTAGTGAAGGAAATAGACATACAAGTCCAGGAAACACAGAGAGTCCCAAACAAGGTGGACCCAAAAAGGACCACACCAAGACACATCATAATTAAAATGCCAAAGGTTAAAGATAAAGAATCTTGAAAGTAGCAAGAGAAAAGCAGTTAGTTACCTGCAGGTGAGTTCCCATAAGACTGTCAGCTGATTTCTCAAAAGAAAATCTGCAGGCTAGACGGGACTGGCAATAAATATTCAAAGTAATAGAAAGCAAGTAGAACCTAGGTTACTCTATCCAGCAAAGCTATCACTTAGAATTGAAGGGCAGATAAGTGCACCCTAGACAAGGTAAAGCTAAAGGACTTAATCATCACCAAGCCATTACTATATAAAATGCTAAAGGGATTTATTTAAGAAAAAGAAGAAAATCAAAACTATGAACATTAAAATGGCAATAAATTCACAACTTTCAACAATTTAATCTAAAAAAACAAATTAAGCAAACAAGCAGAAAATAAACAGAATCATAGATATCTGTGATCATTTGGAGGGTTATCAGTTGGGTGGGGGCAGCAGGAGAGTAGAGGCAAATGTGCAGAGATTAAGAAGTACAAATTGGTAGTACGGAATAGGCAGGGGGATGTTGAGAACAGTATAGGAAATGGAGTAGCCAAAGAACTTATATGCAAGGTCCATAGACATGAACTAAAGAGGGGATTGCCAGAGGGAATGTGGGGTACCAGGTGGAGGAGGGCAAAGGTAGAATAATTGGGACAACTGTAATAACATAATCAATAAAATATATTCTTAAAAAGTTATTTCAAGATATGTGTCAAAATCTTAAATATCTTCACACACATTAATTTTAGTTCAATGGATATCTGTATCCTAAGGAAGTAGTCTAAAAATAACATTTATATAAAAGTCAATATCAGTATTGATAAAAGCAACAATCATTTTTTAATGTCTTAGTGGTCCAACAACAAGGAAAAACTTAAGCCATAAGATCCATATGAGTTCAGCCAATAAAATTATATTTATAAAAAATTTTAATAACTTACATTAATGATCACTCTATAATGTTAGTTTTAAGAGGCACAAAATCTTAAAGTATGAGCTAAAACAGAGAAAAAAAAACTACTCATAGAAAAAATACCGTGGAAGAACCCACTAAAAGTTTATTACCATTTATGCCCAGTGATAGGGTTTGTAGAAACACAATAACTATAGACAATAAATTATTTGGTTTGGCTCCATTAAAACAAAATTTAAATCATAGTCCATTACCTTTCACAAGCTCCTGTCATGTCCTGGGAAGGAAAAAGACATGCAATACCTGTCAACTCGAAACACTCTCAGAACGAAGCAGGGGGCGTGCGCATGCGTCAGCTCTCAGCGGCAAGCCAGCACAGCACGCACAAACCCAGGGAAGAGGCAGGGATGTGGCGGCAGCAGCCACGTCATGTGTCATGCCAAGGAGTCTTGCTGCTGAGCCTATAACTGTTTTAGCACCTAAACATCAGTGGGCTTTTTCTAAAAATGTTTTTCTTTTCTCTTATAATTGCCTTCATTACTCATGTTTCATTTTTTTTAATTCCTCCAATATAAGTCTGAGGAGATAAAACTCCCATCAATAAGGTTGCCGCTTTATAATTATAGAAATAAGTAGATTTCAGCACATAAAATCAATTTTATGCCTGAGTTGCTTGTCCAGATTCAAAAGAAGTAGATTCAAATGCTATTCTATTTGTAGAGTCATTCTTATGTGGCAGAATTTGAACTGCAAAACTCTGTGCAGGCAGATTAAAAGTCAATAGTAGGTGATAAATTAAAGAAAAATCAATAAATAAAAGAAAACCAAGGTTAGAGCAACTAAAATGAAAAGAAGTTCCCTTTTACATAATTTTTCAACCTTTTAAAAATCATTCCATTCTATTGTTTTAATTTTTTACTATTCGCTCTCCCCTCTCCCTATAATCTATACTCTTTCCCTAAAACTTGATGAATAAAACATACATATTTTAAACTATTTCCATTTTGCAATTTGACTCCTTAGTAATTCTCTTTCAGATAACCCAAAATAATAACAGGCTTAAGTAAGACCCACTTTTTATTTCTGTAAGCCCCTCTGAGAAGTTTCATTGCTCATTTGGCAATTTGGATATTTAGGGTTAGGACTTCTAATAATAAAGACAAAAAATATTAATGATGTAAATGCAAAGGTCTTTTTTAAAATGATCTTTAGTTTGCTATCCATAATCTGTTGAATGTTAAATTCAAAAATGAACCTCTAAAATTGTTGAGATAAATATCCAATGAAGTGCCAAAAAGGCAAGCAAAGCAACAGAGATAATTTAAAATTCAATTGAGGGAAAGATAAAGGTGCAGTCACGAGCTGATAATGCACAATGACAGCACAGGGAGATGAAAGAGCACAGCAACATTGTATTCCCATCCAACCATTTAGCATCCTAGTTTGGCCATGCTTCGGAGACCTGCTGTCTGGCTAAAGCTGCCTTCTTAAATACACGGTCCTGTTGGTATTTAAGAGCAGAGCTCCCCTACCTGTGCTCTGATTATCTGGATAATTAAACAGGGTCTCCTGGTCTAAGTTCTTAAATGCTTTTTAGTAAATAAAAAGTAAAACCTGGTTACTGGCTATAATAGCCTTAACTCTACATATGAGATCTTTGAGTCCACCAGGGAATGTTTACAATGAGTCTGCTGCGTGCATGGTGCCTGAACATTGCCACAGAAACTAACCTATTCTCGAATTGTGTCCAATGTTTAACATAAAAAATGTACAATCATGTTGCCATAGCATTTAATTAGTTGGTGAAGAGAATATGATAAATACTCAATATAAAAACATTGTCAGAAGGCAGATGGTGAAGTACTGATAAAAAAGTTGTTTAAGATAATGAGCAAATCCTCAAGATGAGAAATTGTCAGAGTTTCTAGGTATCCTGGACCACTTTGCTGCTCTGGAACATTTGTTTGAGAGGTCAACCTTAGAGAACACTGATCTGCTTGGGTGCCAGATGAACTCATCATTGATTAAACTAAACTGGCTAAATACAGAACCCAAAGTCCATCAATAGGATGAGGACATTGGTACCAACATTAGTCAGCCATCAGCATCCATAGTCAAAAGCACACCCTTGATATCTTTAGGACCTCATTTAAATAACAGTACTTTTCCTAATCTGTATGGCACTCATCAGTTCTCTAGGGTTAGCTTTCCTTCTCAAAAATTACAATAAAGACAAACTAAACAGTACTTTAAATATCTTTTAAAAATAAAATTTCAAAATTTACCCCTTTCAAGCATTTTCTGAAATTACCTGTGTTTATTTCCTCAACTTGTTTCCGATAGGCCTTGTTACAATTTTTTTTAAAAAGTGGGACCACATTTACTCAGCCTGTGTCCTCACAGCAGGCACTAGCCCAACACTTGTTGCCTAAAAAACTCATCTGTCTATTTAGTAAAGGGATAACAGATTTAAATTCATACTAGGTGGCCTCTCGGTTGATTCAAGGTCTCTAATCAAATGTTACTTCTGCAGAAAGACTTGCCCACCCTCTCTAATATAAGACCACCCCTTGCTTCCTTCTTTTCTCTGCTTTGCTTTCCTTTACTGGTCTCATCACTGTCGAACGTGGTACCATAGACTGACCTGTCCTCCTACTCCATCACTCCATATCTTCTTACCTTTGGCCTCCTAGCATTTATTACCACCTAACTTTTCCTGTTTTGTCTACCACCATATTCCTCACCACATGGAACAGTATCCAATACAGTAGTTACTCAATACAGTTTTTTGAATAACTGACTGAAATAATGTTATGTCTTCCCAATTACTATTTAAATTCATGAGGTCATGGGCCCTGACGATTCTCACTAACCTGTCCTCACCCCAGCAAGCACGTCCAACACATGGAAAACAGAGTATAAAATCTCTGAATGAATGAACTGAAGGGAAGTAGACGATCAAGATCAGATCCTTTTCCCACAGCACATTTGGGTTAGGGAAGGAGGAAAAGAATATGAGGCAGGGAGCAGAAGACAGGATAGAAGTGACAAAGGAGTAGCAAGGGACACTGAAGATAAAACTTCTTATATCCCAAAAGTCTGTTTAACAAGCTGATAAAGAAAACATAGCACTCAAGAACTCAACCTTTTCTGGAACATGTTCAACAAGTAGCCAATCAATGACTAAGAGGATAAAGTTGTCAAAGCCTGAACACCAGGCAGGATGTTTGCACCTTCGCGTGCTGTTTAAGCAGAATTGAAATTTCACAAACAATATCAAGAATCAAATTATTAAGTTCTAAGTAATGTCTGCTTCCCATCAGAGGTCCTTTGTATTTGTTTTCAACATCTCTAACAAACCATTTCTAGGGGCCTTTAAAATTATTTCTCCATTTATTAAATAAAAGAGAGGTTCAGGAACTTCTAACTAAACCAATTTATAATAAACCTATAGCACATATCATCCCATTTGATATGCTGACATTTTACAATTTTATTCCATCAAAAGATTTTCAGAAAATTATATTCCTTAAAGATAGGCATTCTGATGTTGTTTCAGTGCCATTAACACAAGTTGTTGGTTTCTGTGGTAACAGTTTCAGGGGCCATGCTCTGTGGCATAAACTGTGGACTCCTGACCACTGTTTGTCAGAGTGGCAGCATCACTACTCCTTGAGAATAGACCCTTGCCCCCCACACCTTCACAGAGAAGGGCTACACCACCATGAGGTCATATACCATTGCTTGGCTATCAAATAAGCATGTAATTTTCCCCTAGTAGGTTCAGTCCCAAGTCACATTAATCTTCGTCTAACCAACATAGAAGAGCAGGACTCCAGGTATCTACTGGAAAATATTACTTCAAAGTCCTTGTTGCCCAATTTTAATAAGTATCAACAGCTCAGATGTGGAAAAAACATTTAAGGAGGATTTCTTGAAAGAGAAATGAACCTAAAATATCAGAAAGCTATTATATTAGCCTTCTAGCTTTTTTAATGTCCCTGTGGCATTAAGCTATCAAGATATATTTAGAGTCCTATGAAACCTATTGCAGAATTCACTGCTGAATAGATCAGTGGAGAACAGATCTTCTCCATCACATTGCACACTGTTTTCTCCACGGGGGCAAGGAGGTCAACAGGTCCCAGTACTGGCTTAATTGTTCTTCTCTTGAAAAGAATATGGGGTTTTTTTGTAAACATTGAAATAACTGTGTTACCTTTTTTGTGCTGACCCTGATAAATCATAGCAATGATGCTTATATTAGAAAAGAGCAAATTTTTAATTAATTATCTAAATTTCCATTTTAGGAAGAAAAAAAAGAAGTTAAACCCCAAGTAAGTAGAATAAAGGGAAAAGGGGGTGAAAATCAGTGAAATCTCAAACAATAATGAAAATCAATGAGAAATTGGTTCTTTTCAAATTTTAAAATTAAGAAGCTCCCAGCAAGACTGATCAAGAAAACAGAGAGCAGACACAAATTACTAATCAGGGGTATAAAGTACATCACTACATATCCTAAAGGCATTAAAAGGGTAATGGGGAATACTATGAACAATTCATGACAACAAAATTGATAATTTAGATGAAATGGACAAACTCCTTCAGGCAACTTGTAAAAACTAACACAAGAAGATATAGAAAACCTGAGTAGTTATCTATCTAGTAGAGCTTTAATTTGTCATCAGACCTTCCCACAAAGAAAACTCCTAGGCAAGTGATACCTATAAAATATTTTCTAAAAATAACATTAATACTACACAGCTCTTTTGAAAAATAGAGGAAAAAAAGTTTCCTTATTCAACAAACTTCCATTCTCACCCCTTTTTTTCAGCTTTGTCCTGGAAATTCTAGCCAGTGCAATAAATCCAGAAAAACAAAGAATATAAAGATTTGAAAGAATAAGCAAAACTGCCAGTATTCAAAACAAGACTGTCTATATTAAAAAATCCTGAGGTATCTACAAAGCAACTATGAGAACTGAATAACCTGCCTAAAGTTACACAATTATTAAAATCAAAACTGGAATTTGAACCAATAGAGTCTGGCTCCCAAATTCTTAGTTTCCACACTATGCTTTCTACTTAGAGGAGACCGCACAGCTATACTTGCATTAGCCCACAAATACAGCAACTACGGTAGATCTTCAGAGCCTCGTTTGACAATTTGGAAATAGAGGTTCAGAAAGATTAATAACTTCACCAAGACCACGTGGCTAAGGGTAGAGATGACAGTATTGGAATCCAGGTCTGGCTGACCTGAAAACAAAGCTGATTGGACACCCAGGTGCCTCCACCCCAACCAGTCAGTTCGCTTTCTTAGGTTTGACTGGGTCTCTTTCTGCCGCCCTCCGCCCAGTTTTTTCCAGCCTCCTTTCTCTCCCTCAGTCTCTCAGTACTCCGAAGGTGGTCTCTCCTCTCCCTCATCTGTGAATTGAAGTACTTGGAGGAAGAGTTCACTCATCACTGCCACTGTCCACCATGAATGGTGATGGATTTAAATCTGACTAAATGAAAACTAGCTGCCCTGTGGTTGGGAAGGTGGGCCAGGGGAATGAGCAACTAAATTCATAGGATGTTGGAACTGACAGGGGTCTGCCAGCCCTGCCCTCCCACAGGGGCCAGAAGTCTATTTGAGGAAACCCAAGCTAAGACAAAGAGGCACGGTCTGCTTTGCTGAGCACTGCGTGTCCTCTGTAGACTTCTCCAGGCTCCGCAGCGGCTGGGTTCTGGAACCCAGGCCACAGGGATGAGGGCCTGGTGGGCCCACTGTGCCCTGGCCACACGGTCTTCCATGTGCCGCCTGTCTGCAGGAGTCCGGCTCTGGCTGAGACTCCTACACTCCAAGGGCAGGTATAGTCAGCACCACAGAACGTAACCCTGATTATATACTAGGCTGTGCTTCCTCTGTTATTCCTCAAACGGATGTTATGTGTGCACATATTTAGGGCTACAACGAGATATCCCACAAGAAGTTGCAGACACAATAGTCACCAAGCATTAAACTTTAAAAATAGTGCAAACATCACAAAAAGGGATCACTTGATGTTACATACCTCATGATGAAAGTCTATACTTCTGTGGATTATTCTTGACAAAAAAATTATATCTAAGTCTGATCAAGCTCTAAATTCAAATATCAATTTACAGAAAATACGGGAGACAAAGGGACATGTTAAAAGACACCATGGGGTATAATTAAAATTCAGACCATAAAAAAACCTGTTTCTTCAACAATTTTATTATAAGATAAAAAGAGAGAGATGGAAGGAGAACCCAGATATTTTTTTAAAACTTAAAGATATAGCTTATTTCAATCCTGATACGAACCACAGAAAGGAAAAATTTTGAGATAAATAAAGAAGTTTGAACATAGATTGGACATTTGATTGTATTAGAAAAGTAATGTCAAATTTTTAATACGTGAAAATGATGTTGTTTTCTTTATAAAGAGTCCTTATTTTTTATTGTTGTTCAATTACAGTTGTCCCCATTACCCCCCATTATTCTCCTCCATCCTACCCTCTCCCACCCCCTTGTATTTTGTCCATGTGTCCTTTATACATGTTCCTTGACGACCTTGGATTATACCCTAAGAATCCTGAAACGCCAGTTCAAAAGATCCTATGCACCCCAATGTACAAAGAGTCCTTACTTTTTAGAGATATACACTGAAAAATTTAAAGATGAAATAACATTATGGCTGTAATTAGCGTCTAAAAAATCCCAGGGGGTAGTGGGAGTGAATGAAATACAAATACAACAAGACTGGCTCTGAGTTGATGATTGTCCCAGGGGGGAGGGGAAGGTACAACATTATACTGTTATCTTTTGTTTTTGTACATTTTGAAATTTTCTGCAATAGAAGTATTTTTAACAATATATAAGACTAGAGCTATACAATGTCATTTTGACAAAAGCGTTCCTGTCAGCCAAAGAAACACAGAAAGAGCAGCAGGGACATGTGTCAGTGGTGTTGTCCCATCTATGTACAAGGCAAAGGGGACCAGTGAAAGGATTTGCCTGCAAGGTTGCTGATGCCCCTGTCCCTGAGGAGAAAGACGCGTTTGGCCAGCTCACCCTCAGCCCATAAGCACCTTCTACAGTCAGGGCTCTGCACTGTAGCTGGAGATAAAACGATGACTAAAATACAGGTGTCAAATGATGCACCAAGAAAAGTAAGTCAGCAGTTGCAATGGAGTCTGACATGTTACTGCAGTGCGGGGCAAAGTGTGCTGTGGGAGTGCCTGTGACGGCCATCTACTGGGAGAAGTGGCAGCCAAGCTGTCCTAAAGTGCTCCCAGAACTGTGTTCTGATTATACTTCAATTCCTGGGTTCTGTGGCTCTAGGAAGGGGATGAGCTGGCAGGAAGCTGTAAGCATCCTGATCTGGCAGCTTTGCTTCTCATGGTAAATGCACAACACTGACCTCTCACGATAATTGGGTTTCCCATGAGGCTTGCCTAGAGAAGGAATACACTAGCCAAAAAATGGGTGTTCACTTCTCTGATGTTATTTTCAAGTTCACAAGCCGTCTTTCTGGTTTTTACAGTCTCTGAGAGTTTAGTGACTGTGTATCTGTATCTGAACAATGTATTCATTCTTGATGTGCTGACCAATCAAAGTTCAGAGACTGCAAGACCAGCCCTGAACCCTGAGAACTCACCGGGGGGGAATGTCATCCCTTGGGACCTGCCTGGGTAGACAGACACCAACCAGCCTCCCTCAGTCTTCCTTCTGATCCACATGCTTCTTTGATCTTCTCTATTCCTAAGGGTGGACCTGTGTGTGTGATGCTTCTTTGATATCTGAGTCATCCTCTCTCACCAGGCCCGCTACAAAGCATTTCGGTTTTAACAAATTCGTTCCTTGATTTCTCTGACTCTCATTCAATCACATCAAAACAGCTAACTCAACATGTATTTGGGGATTAAGTCAGATACAATGACACTATGTTAGAGGCACTTTTAAATGCACTGTTAATAAATTTAAAAATTCCTCAGCTGTTTTGAAAGATGTCAGCCTCTTTCACATATCTATACTGTGTTAACTTTTCTTTCTGCTTTGGCCCGTGATCACCTGCGGTCTTCAAATAAGCCAATCAGCTGAGGACCTTCCTCCACGCTATGCTTCTAACTGAGAACAAGAAACCAAATATTGTAAACTTCTACCCAGACACGATTTCCTTCACCTCCAGTAGTTTCTCTGTCAATCACTTAACTAGATTCTTTCCTCTATAACAGAGGATGGCAAACATTTTCCTCAAAGATCCACCTAAGTAAATACTTTAAATTCCGTAGGCCGGTCTCCATCAGCTGCAGCTACTCAGCCTGGCCATTGTAGCACGAAAGTAGCCGTAGATAATATGTAACCAAATGAGTCTGGCTGTGTTCCAATAAAACTTTGCTTATGGACATTGAAAATGAAATTTCATATAGATTTCAGGTTTCATGAAATATTAATCTTTTTTGGTTTTATTTTCAACCATTCAGAAATGTAAAAAATATTCTTAGCTCAGGAGACACACTGCCGGATCTGGCCCACAAGACACAGTTTGCCAACTCCCGCTCCACAGCTCTGAATAAATACCGGCAGTGATTCACTGTATATATGTGTGAATATGTGTGGCAAACACTCCCTTATCAACCTTGAAAATTATGACTTATAAATGGTTCTTAAATTCAGTGGTGGCAAACTTAAAATCTTACGGTAAAAAATATTTTCACTGAAATTAAACAATGGTTGGCACAGTAAAAAAAGAAGAAGACAACATGTTACATATTTTAAATCCCAAATAACGGCTACTATGTAATATGTTTCTAGTTAGCATCCCTGTTCAGGAAAAAAACTGTAAGATTTATGAAATGTATGTTTGTTTTGCTTTAACAATGTCTTTGCTGAGAGTTTTTCCAATGTCTTTTTCCATCCAATTTTTCAACACCTTTCTGATTTTAAGATTAGTATCTGCATACTCTCATCTGCTGAACCCCATCAGAGCCCAAGAAATTGGAGTGTTGATACATAAGAAGCTTTGGATCTTCTTTCTTCAACCCCTTCTCCCACATGTGAGCTTATATAATATTATCTTGTCTATGATACCTTTCTAGGCATGCCTAATGAATATTTCTAAGGCTTTATCTTCCTAGCTCTGTGTGTTTCAACTTTCATTGCATACTTCTTTACCCCTGCAGACTTTCCACTTGACTCCCCTTTCAGTTTCCAACTCCGTCCCTGACAGTTACCGCTTGCAGGGTGCGTACATCTAAACTACTGTTCCCAGCTATGGAACAGGTCCTACATCACACCCTAAGTAGTGCAGAGGAGGTCAAGGAGCCATTCCCTCTTTTTTGTGTGTGAAGGCTTGAAATTGAACATAATCAAAAATATTTTGATGATGCACTTTTTTCTCTACTTGAGAAAATAGAGCATGTATTTTCTCAAATAGAGAAATATTTTTCAATATTTTTCTCTATTTGAGAAAAATAGAGCATGTATTCCTGTATACTAGATTTAGTCACAAGAGGAACTGGTACTTGGGAAGAAATTAGCATATTTATATGCCATTCCTGTGCACCTTTGTTTACATTGCCCTCTCCGCCAGGCATGCCCTCCCAAATTTGCTGCCTGAAAAAATTCTTCTCAGCCTCCACGGTCCAGGCAGGAACCTGTGGGAAGCACCTCTTGCACAGCTGCCAACTCTCTCCTCTGCTGCATTCCCAAAGCACTTCATGCATCTCTATTAAAGCAGTCATCACTGCATTGTGGTTCGTTTTTCATGAAGCTGTCCGACCCTGACCTGCACCTCCCCCACACAAGTGAATGTGCAACTTTTTTCTTCCTCTTCTTTTTCTTTCTTTTGCATCCACAATGCCCAACTCAGTGCCTGCAATAGGGTATCAAGACTGCATTTTCAGAAATACTGAGGGCAGTGTGCCACTAAGGAGTGATTTCAGTGGACTTGCCCAGCCCACTTCCATCAGCACCCTTAAATTCTTTCTCCCCTAAAAAGTTAACAGACAGCCCTGGCTGGTATAGCTCAGTGGATTGAGCACGGGCCGGTGAACCAGACAACCGTGGTTCAATTCCCAGTCAGAGCATATGCAGGGGTTGCAGGCCAATTCCCTGCAGGCCAGTTCCCAGCAGGGGACGCACGAAAGGCAACTATACACTGATGTTTCTCTCCCTCTCTCCTTCCCTTCCCCTCTAAAGATAAATAAATAAAATCTAAAAAGAAAAAAGTTAACAGACAATCTAAGTAAAACAGCAACTTTCAAATAAGGCCCTCCTCTTACAATGAGATTACCAATCCTAAACCATTCTTCAAAGGAATTCCACCATCAATGCTGCTGAAATGCAAGGTTCTCAACACCAATACTTACGTGGCACCCAACAGTTTTCAAAGAACTTCCCCCTTTTTTTCCGTTTGATCCACTAATCCTTAGTAAGGCAGACAGTTCTATCCTCATTTTTCTGACACTCCAGTGAATAACAGTGACATGTCCAAGATCAGAGCTGGTGATAGCTCTGGGCCTAAAAACCTTAACTTACTGATCTGTCCATTCTCATATGCTCCACAAATGCCAGGCTCAGTATTTGTGAGGGGCTGGATTTCTTTTCCCCCAGTGGGCTTCTCCCCCATTATGAACAGCAGTATTATGCTGTGGCAGTATGTTCTAAAACTCCACTCTAAACAGAATCATTTAGGCAGATACACATTATGAAAAGACAGAGTCAAATATGCCCACTTGTGTTATTATTGCTCCATGATTTTCCCATGAGCACTTATTGACTAAAGAGTTTCCAGTGAATTACTGACTGTTCAAAAAATGGCCTGCCATGCATTTCTGCAAATAGAAATACATAGTCTATTATCTAAAAAATTCACTCATGAGGAAGTACTACTATTTATAAGCTAAGAACAACAGGCTTGATTTTCTCTTCTTTTATAATTCATCTTTTCTAAATTATTAAATGTAGATTATTAATCACATTAGCAAGCTCTTAAAAGTGCTCTCACTTCCTCTATTTATAATTGTCTATGATTTAACCATCACTTCAATTCTCTTATTATTTATTGCATGTAACTCCTCTAATATTAGTACATATCATTTCATACATAAATAGGGCACTCCCTGACCCCCCCCCAAAAAAAATCTTGCTATTGTGTGGTAACTGAAAGTAAAGATTATTTTCATATATATTAAGTTATTTCAATGAGACACATTTAGCTTTTTTCAAATTAGTTTTTTTCAACAAAGGCCTCTCATAGTAAAGTACACAGAGCATGTCACACTTCAGATTTTCAAGTCTGATCTGGTTACAAATCTACTAACTGTAAAAATATCAATATGGCAGAGCACAAAATATTTCACACAAATGCAAACATATCATGCAGATAGCTGCAAGACATGAATCATTGCCCTGCTGCATCGAATTCAGAAATGCAGAGGCTGCCACTCTGCAAGACTCCTTGCTTAGTTTTTAGAAGTTCAGATGCATCACTTTTTAACCCAGGCAATAAACTAAAACTGCTAATACAGTGTGTCATGTTTACTGCTAAACCCACAACCTGGGCAAACAGAAAACGATGCTGTTCAAGCCTGGAAACAAGTGCAGTCCACTGTTACACGCAGAGCTGTCACTGGGAGTTCAATGCTTCATGGTTTTAATTTTTTTTTTAGAATAAGGTCTTTACCACGCAAAGCATGGTAAAGCAGTCTCCGGCGTGACCTTCCTAACACAGACCTTGAGCAAGCGACCGCAGGGGCGCAGGCTCGAAGGTACAGGACGGCTCCACTGAGTCCCTCCCACTTTGCTTTCAGGAACAACAAAAAGAATGTTCTCTGCACCTGCCTACCCCCAACCCTCTCCTTAAAACTTAGATTACACTAGGAAGTCACCTGAACAGCTGGAAGAAGATAAGACTATATATTCATCTCTCCGGTGATGCCCAGGGAAAACGACCCCCCAACCAGGAGCAGAGCCTGGAGTCTGGGGGGGGGGGGCGAGGAGAAGGTGGGGGGCTCGGGGAGGGGGTGAGGCTGGAGAAGCTAGTGCTCTCACCACCACCACTACCACCACTACCACCACCACCATCACCACCTACCTCCACACTGCACTGCATTTTCTCTACCACACACAAAAATCTCATGCAGGCAGCTCCCCACCAGAAGCAGGGGTCTGTGACCTCTTGCATCCTGGATGAGGCCCCTCAGCCCCTCCCCCGCCCCTGGACCCTCCTCCCGCCGCTGGGCAGGCTGAGCCCAGGTACGGGCTGCAGCTCTGGGTGGCTGTCCCCTCGATGGTCTCAGGCAGGGGGCAGCACCACAGAGCTCTGTCCGGTGGGGGCCCTTCCCGAGCTACCTTTTATCCAGGCAGGCGATCCACTCGGCCGAGGAGGAAGAATGGGCAGCGTGCGCAGCGACCATGTTGGGCAGCTGCGTGGCGTCCCCGGGTGCGGAGACCTCCCGCGCTCACTCTGCCTCCCTAGTGTGGGGACGCACCACCCAGCCCGCCTCGCCACCAGTGCGGCTGTGACAGCCGCTCCTGGCCGGCCCGCAGAGCAGTGGGAGGGAGCGGACCTGCGGGGCGGGACGCAGGGGCGGGAGGGCCGAGCCGCCCGCCGTGCGCGCTGCACTGCGGCGCCCGGGGGTGGGGAGCCCGTGCGCCCGCGCCTGCGGGGTGGGCACCGGGTGGTGCCCCCGGTGGCGCACCACCTGTGACAGGTGGCCACTGCATCGCGGGAAAACCTGGCCCCACCCCTCACCTCAGGGCCTCTGAAACCTGAAGGGAGAGAAAATGCCGAGAGTGGGGGGCGGGGGTCAGTCTGGCTATATTTTCCATATAGCAAATGCCACTAAAATGGCTGCTGCCTCTCCGTTTCCTTAGAAACCCGTGAGACTTCCTCAGCAGCTTGTCAAAACTTGCAGGAAAGGTTTCTTGCTCACCTTTCCTGTTCCTCGTTTAAAAGGAAAGGCGAGGAGGGCTATTACGGCTTGGGAGGGGCATACCCGCAGCGGTCCCTGAGTGGGGAATGCAGGGGACAGTTTCTCCTGATCCGGGAGGAAGGTCGCGGCTGGAAGCTGGGAGAGGGGCCAGCGGGCCAGAATGGTGACCAGTGGTGACTTAAGGAGATGACAAACTGCTCTAGGACCTTGAACCTTCAGCCAGATTAGGCTTTCATCACCTGCATGATACAGAGAAACACAGAAGCACGGGGAGCAGTGCAGCCAGGAGCAGAACCGAGTCTTAGGCATGGGGGCCAGGCTGCCAGGCCCTTGGGTGTGCACTTGAACGATTGGCCGCACGTGCCATGCTTTCATGGCTGAAGTGTTGAATGGTCTGTCTGCCATCTGCCTCTAGCAGTAGTACACACCGAAGGCAATGCCTGGAAGTTGTTTGGTTACGCTCTGCCAAAAGTCAAATTATGCTGTGATGGTTGTTTAGGAATTTGGAGACAAGTTAAATCTTTTGGACTATTACCAAGCAGTGTTTTTGATAATTATGGTGTTCATTTGGGGATAGACAATGGAGACAGAGACGCAGCGTTGCTTTCCTTACTATGTGTCTCCCCCTTCCTTCCTCCTCCCTCCCCTCCCCTCCCCTCACTCCCCTGCTTTCAGGAGGTTTAAAGAGACTGGAGGGAATAAACAGCAGGTGTGTTCCGCATGCTTTTACCCTAATGAAACTCACCCAAAGAATTTGCCATTTTCCCTCTGCTCCAGAGCCAGGATCTGGTTGCAGACCTGCCACCGTTCCCTCAGCAACAAACACACCTCCCTGATCAGTTTACCTCCATCTGGCTAAATTTCTATCATTTTTAAAGGTAAATAATATTTTAAATGTTATACTATATAGTGACTACCAAAGAATTTGTCAGTCCTTCTTTTTTCTTCTAATTCTCAACTAAGGACATTTTTTTCTCATTGCTTTTAGAGGGAGAGAGAGAGAGAGAGAGAGAGAAACATTGATGTGAGAGACAAACACCAACTGGTTGCCTCCTGAACACACTGGGACTGGCACCAGGGATCCTACATACCCAGACCATGAATCCGAACCTGCAACCCAGGTGTGTGCCCTGACCGAGAACCGAACCCACAACCTTTCGGTTATGGGAGGACTGGTGTCTAACATGTGTCTTAAGGCACAAAGGTCCAATAAACTGCAAAGTCTTTGTTTTGTTGTGTGGTTACCCAGCCTTTCCTCTCAATAGGAATTGAAAATTATTTAAAGAATATCCTTTGGAAAGAGCATCAACAATCATTAGCTTACCCAGAACCCACACATGTCCCATCCATCCCTGGAGGTAGGTTTCTGTAACCCCAATATATTCACTAGGACACTGAGCCTCAGTGAAGGCTGATGCCTTGCCCACCGAACCCCAGCTCCTGGAGCCAGTTTTGGGTCCAGTGTGTGAGTGTGAGGACTGAACCAGATTCAGGTTTGTCTGAGTTCAAAGCCCCTGTGCCTCCGTAAAGGTGTCTGGTTTGATCAATCGGATGAAAGTAGAAGGTGTGTCAAAAGTGACAGTCCAGATGATGAGAACACAATGGTTATAATTTTTATGTAAAAATAGAAAATCTGGGGAGAAAAAAAGATAGAAGAGATCCTTGAAAAGCCAAAAATAACTTTACTGTTCTACAAATTATTCTTGTAGTCTGAAAAGACTCAATCATTGGCCAGGAGCTACAGAGGTAAAGGGAAAGCTGTTAATGATTGTCCTCTGATAAAGAGGAAGAAGGTAAGAGATTTTGTTTGATTCTGATGGGAAGTCAAAGAACAAAAGAATATTTATTCTTTTCTTTTCTTTAAAAGAACATATAAATCAAGCCAGACCAAAAATGATCACATATTTTATGATTCCCTTTATATAAAGTAGCCAGAAGAGGCAAGTCTATAGAGACAGAAAGTAGGTTAGGGATTGTCTGGGGGGGGGGGGGTTAATAGGGAGTGACTGTAATGAGCTCAAGGAATATTTTCAGAGTGATGGAAGTGCCAGAATTGGATTGTGGTGCTATGATGCACAACTCTGTAACTTTAACACCAGTAACCAAAGGATATGCTTAAAATGAGTGAATTTTGTAGTATGCAAATTATATCTCAATATACTGTCAGAAAGTAAATAATAATTTTAAAAATTATGAACCTGTCATGGGGGTAAGAACATGTATTGATCTTTTGGGGGGAAAATAAAGAAAATTATAGAAGAAAAATAAAAATTACCCATAATTTTATCACCTAGAGATATCACTGCTAATATATTAGTGCATTTCATTTTAAATTTTCTATTTTAAAAAACATGATCATATACACACCCATAAACACATGCATGTAACGGCTCACATTCGATTATACATCAATATGTATTAATACAGGTGCCGTATTAATACATACGGCACACAGTTTCTCCTTCTGGAGTTTTAGTTACTCAGGGTCACCCCGTGAATCACAGTCCAAAAACAATAAGTAGAAAATTCCAGAAATAGATAATGACTAAGTTTTAAAGTGTACGTCACTCTGAGTAGCGTAATGAAACCTCGCATCGTCCCGATCTGTCCTGCAGGATGTAGATCGCCCCTCTGTCCAGGGTACCCACGCTCCTTTCTCTCCCTGCTCGTAAGCCACTTACAGCCCTGGTGGTTATCAGGCCGACTGTTGCGTTACGGTGTCTGTGTTCAGGTAACCCGTACTTTACTCAATAAAAGCACAACAGTAGTGATGCAGATGCAGGCAATCCAGATATGCCAAGGAGAAGCCGTGAAGTGCTTTCTTTAAACGAAAAGATGAAAGTCCTTGACTTCATAAGAAAAATATTGTATGAAGAAGTTGGTACGGTCTATGGTAAGAATAAGTCTTCTAGCCATGGAATTGTGAAGAAGGAAAAAGAAACTCATGCTAGTTTTGCTGCCACACCTTAAAGTGCAAATTCTTTCATCACATGGACATTTTGTCATCTCATATCATCACAAGAAGGGTGAGCACAGAACAGTAAGAGTTTGAGAGGTGGACCACATCCACATGACTTATAGTATATTGTCATAATTGTTCTATTTTATTATCAGTTATCATTGTTAATCTCTTACAGTGCCTAATTTATAAATTAAACTTTATCATAGGTATCGATGTGTGGGGAAAAATAGTGAGTGTGTGTGTATATATGTATATACACACACACACACAGTTTGGTACTGTGGTTTCAGGCATTGACTGGAGACCCCAAACACATCCCACATAGAGAAGGAGGGACTGCTATATTTATACATAGCTAAAACCATTAATATTTTATAGGCTACTTTTCTACTTGGAATGTAAAAATTCTTTATATGTTTAAAAAGTCCTCATTAAATTTCTTTTACTGGCTACAAAATATAATGTATAGCTATAATTTACTTCAACTGCCTTTTTATTGAGGTATAATTGACATAAAACATTATATCAGTTTCAGTTGTACAACGTAATGATTTGATATTTGTGTACATAGTGAAATGATGACAATAGTTTAGTTAACATCCATCGCCACACACAGTTACAAATTTTTTTCTTGCACTGAGAACTTGTAAGATCTACTCTCTTACTGACTTTCAAATATACAATACAGTATCATTAACTATAGTAAACTAAATATCTTCTGAGGCTTATTTTCCTCACTGGACAAAATAGTTCTATTTAATCCCCTTCCTCCCTAGTGAAGTGAATTCTGTCTCCACGAAAGCCAAAGATCTCTACTGAAGGTTTCCAATGAGATGAGGACAAGATGTTACAAGACCCGGGTCTGTTAATATCAGTTATTACCAGTTGTAGAAACTTGAATAAGTTAGCTTCATGCCCAAGCTCCATTTTCTTCATCTGAACAGAGGCTCGAAATTAGGAATTTGGAGACAAACGGCCAAGTTCAAATTACAGCTTCCTCTTCTACTGTTTGACAATTACATAGCCTAAGAGCCTGTTTCATCATCTGTAAAGCAGAGAGATTGCTGACATGATACGTGGATATACTGCTTATAGAACATTCAGCATAAGGGCCAGATATATAGTGTATGCTTGATAACTCTTAGCTACTGTTGTTGTCATTATTCTCTTTACAGTGCAGACAAATAGGACGTGCTCTCTGCATTTCACAGGGACCTAGTAACAGTCAATGAAAGTCACTTACACTAAAAGGCTTTGGCATTTGTATATTGAAAGTTTTGACTGCAGGATACAAGGGATGGATGTGCCTCGCAGAGAAACACTAAATGTTTCCAAGAACAGTTTGAGACTTAGTCTCACCATCTTTTCTCCATTTACTATATGTCTAAATCTGTCGTTCTTCACAGGAGAGCTACAAGTACCTACCACTGGGTAGCTATTGCTATGTATCAATACCACAATGAAGGAAGCAGAACAGGGCCCTACATTTTTCCATCCCTGGGAATTCTATCATAGAGTGAATCCATCATCCACCCATATCAGCGTATGGGAGACTCACCGGCCCTGTAGGGAGGCTCTGTGCTGTTACAGTCCCTGGTTTTACAGAGCATTAAATCAAACAGTCAGGAAGCATAGTTAAAATGAACCTTCTCCCCCTCAGAAAATTACTCAGGGCTAAAATTTGTGACTTTGTTATGGAAGCAAGTCCTAAAAGAAAAGTCTTTTGCTCCAGAAGTAAAATTATATTCTGGAGAAGCATATTGATCTTCATAAAGGAAACTGGTAGTTGTTTGTGTTAGCTCATACAACATACAAACTCCCTGCCAGCAGGGAGCTAGCTATGAAGGAACTTAAATGCTTCACCCGGCCACCTTTCCAGAAAGGAAGACATCCTCTGGAGCTAACCAAGTTCAACACTCCCCCCGAGCCAGTCTCCCTTACTGAACCACAGGCGGCCCCATGTGTGAAAGTGTCCTGTCTGCCAGCTCTTCAGGTAGACTTGGTAAAGTGGCAGTAATGAACTTGGGTGAATAATTTGGGGTGAGAAAAATGTCACCATGTCACTGCTTTAGTCTCAGGCCTATTTTCTAGTGGGGTATATCTCTTTTGGTGAAAGACCAAGCTGCCATTGCTGTTTTACATTGTGGGAGAGTAACATAGTATATTACTCACCTCGGAAAATCTCTACCTGTGTTGTTATACATTTCCACACTAATGAGAAAATTGCCATAAAAACAATTTTTAATAAATCACAGCATTTGTTATCAATGTCCTTTTTCAGCTGTGTTCCAATATGGGTTCCTACATATTTCAAAAGCAGAATACTTGATACTGTGGATTCTACAGAGAAAATAAGCACAGAAGGGAGAAAATATGACTAAATATCTTCCTGATGGTATTAAACCAGAGTATGCAGACCTTAAAGGAAATAAAACAGGAAATAGTCATTTGCAGTAAGACAGATAGAAACTCTTGACCGGGCAATAAAATAAAAAGGGATGGAGCTCATCTGGTCAGGTAGGACGATCTCACGCTGCCGATACGATAGTGCCACGCTACTAAGGAACACACATTTACTAACCTTCCTGAATTAAACGTGTTACTTGGTTCCAGAGGCAGAAAATAACTCAGGAGGTTTGTTTAGGAAGAGATCAAGAAGCAATGACCTGACTTGGTACCTGCTGTGACCCGACAGGGCAGAGGTCACCCCCCTTCAGCTGGTTACCTGGCTGGAGTAAACACTACTCCGGGTTCACTCATCCCCTTCTCCTCTCTGCTCAGTGGAGCCAGAGGCCTCGCTGCCCTGGTCCTGCCATCTCCGCATCTCCTCTTGTTGCTGCACAATTTGAACCCTGGAAACGGAGCCCTCCCTTCAGGTGAGCCTAGGCCTTGACCTTCTTCTGTTGGGACTGTCTGTGCCTGAGATATCTCCACAGCCATCCACTCAGCCAACCCGGAAGACACTGCAGAGATCTGGCCTCTTACATTTCTTTACGCCCATGTTCATTCATCTGGTCATTCAGTAAATATCCGAGCTCCTTCCATGTGTCAGGTACTGTGCTAGACACAGAAAAAGCAGAGAACAGGTTTCCGCTTGCAGGGAACATTGCTGCACTGGGATGGCAGAGAAGCAAATAAGCGCATAAGTGCAGGGTGGGGCAAAAGTAGGTTTACAGTTGTTTGTATGGAAAATAACATAATAATTAATAACTAATAATACAAAAATAAACTGTGCTTCACGTACTCATAGCTGCAAACCTACTTTTCCCCACCTGTTTATCATACGTCCAGTGGGGATAAAAGCTATGAAGAACTAAGGAAATACAAAGATGGAGCGGGGCCTTCTAATTTGGTATAGTCCGAAAAGGCGTCAGTGATAAGGGACATTGAGCCGAGCTTGGGGCCGACTACGCACCACCTGTCTCACGCTTGGCCGCTTGCTCCTCCTTGCTGCTGGCAGACTCCAGACTCCAGGCACCAGCCCCTGTGGGTTCCCTGCCTGAGGCTCACCAGCCACAGGCCCAGGATATTGTCCCCTTTCACTCATCTCCCCAAACTCAGCTAAGATGCCAAACTGCAGGGCTTTGTTTCTTGCCAGCAGGGCTGAATGACACAATCCAGAAATGCAGAGGATTTAATCCCCCCCCCCCCCAGATAAATGAACTTGGACCGAAAGGAGACAGGAGATGGGAGGACACCGGGCAGATAAACTTCCCCTCCTTTTTTGCATTGGGTGGACTGTTCTGGTACAAGTTTTCTCCATACAGCCTGTCTGGAGTTGACCGATAGGACCAAGCCTGTGTGTGTGCTGAGTGTTATGGGTTGGATTGTTTCTCAAAAACATATTGAAGTCTTACCTCTGTGAATGTGATGTTATTCAGAAATAGGGTCTTTATATGTAATCAAGTTAAAATGAGGTTATTAGATTGGTCGTTACCGGAAGAAAACAAGACAGAGACACAAGAGGAGAAGAAGGTCATGTGACAATGGAGAGAGACGGGAGTGGTGCCCCCACTACCACGGAACACACAGACTGCCTGAGAACTCCAGAAGGGGAGGCAAGGAAGGGCCCCTTCTTTCAGGGGCCACGTGACCCTGACAACATCTTGATTTTAAACGTCTAGCCTCCAGAGCTATGAAACAAAAGATTTCTATTGTTTTAGGCAACCCAGTTTGTTACAACAGCCCTAGAAAACTGATACACCGAGTGGCCAGCTGTGGTGGGTTGCCTGAGGCTCTGTGTTCCAGAGAACAGTGGCTGTGACAACTAGAGTCCTGGATAAAGTGAAGGCTGACACCTGAGGACAGAGCCAGTGCAAAGGCCCTGAGGAAGCAGCCTGCTTGATGCGTGGGAGGAACAGTAAGAAAGGCAGCGTGTCTAAGGAGTGAACAAGGGGAACAGTGTCAAGAGGGAGCCAATGACATCACCCCCAGGGCCTTGTAGGCCACAAAAAGGACGTTTTTAACAATATATTATTGAGATGTAATTTACACATAGTAGTTAAATGAACAATTTTTTTTTTTTGGATAAAGGAGGGGAGAAGGAGGAACACATGACATGGTCCACTCCCAGCCCCCCTAGGAAAGGGGCTGGGGACCACACATCTGCTGTCTTCACCCTCCTGTCCCCCATCTTAGCCTGTAGGCTGAAGCCCCCTGGTGGAGGGTAAATGAACAAATCTTAAGAGTATTATTTTATAAAGTTATTTTATGTATTGATATAGTTTGTATGTGTACCCCCAAATTTGTGGGTTAAAATGTAACCTCCAAAGGGATGGTATTGGGGGGAATCCTGGGAGGTGATTAGGTTACGAGGGTAGATATTTCACAACTGGGCCTTTACAGAAGAGCTCCCTGCCTTCTGCCGTGTGAGATACGACAGGAGGTGGGTGATCCAGAGGAGAGCCCTCGCCCTGCGGGCACCCTGCTCTCAGATTTCCAGCCGCCGGAACTGTGAGAGAGAAACTTCTGTTGTTTATGAGCTACCCAGTCTCTGGTATTTCGTCACAGTAACCCGAATGGACTAAGACACACATGTGTAGCCCAAGGCACCCACTGTCCTGATCAAATATGGAACATTTCCATCACCCCAGAGAATTCCCTCACATCTTCCAGTCACGTAGCCTCAGGTAACCACTACTCTCACTCTTACTACCACGGATTTGCTTTACCGAATTCTGAATATCACATAAATAGAGCCATATATTATCTACTGCTTTTGCTAGAAATAATGATTCTGAGAGTCATCCAAGTTGCTGTGCACATATTTCACCTATTTTTGTTGCTGCATAGTATTCCAGTGCCTGGATATATCACAATCTGTTCATCCATTCTCCTGCTGATAAACATTTGAGTTATTTGTAGTGTAAGCCTGTAATAAATAAAGCTGTTAAGAACATTTATCTACTCTTCTCTTTTTGGACATATGCAACAATTTCTTTGGTATAAACCTAGCAGTGTGCTTTATGGTGAATAGGGGTAGGTTTGTCAACTTTATTAGTCTTTCACAGTAGTTTCACCATTTTCTACTCCTGTTGGCAGTGTGTGAGAGCCCAGCTACCGCATATCCTCACCAACATGTGGAATTGTCAGTTCTTTAAATGTCAGCTTTTCTGGTGTGTGTGTAGTGTTTGTCATTGTGCTTTCAATGTGCATCCTCCGGATGACTAATGATGAGCTCCTTTCACATGCTCATTGATCACTTAGATATCTTTGATGAAGTACTTGCTCAAGTCTTTTGTCCACAGATTGTGTTTTTGTGAAGACCACGTCCCATTTCCCAAACCCTGCAATAGATTAATGATCTATTGCAGCATACGAATTACTCTAAAACTTAGACGGCTAAAAATAAAAAATCTGCTAATCTCACATAATCTCCAAGGGTCTCAGGCTGCAGGTGAGCTACTGACCAGGGTCAGAGCTGTAACCAGGCCCCACTGGGCCAGAGACTGCACTTCTGAGCTCCTGCACATCAGCTTCACGGGTGAAGCTTATTCACATCTGATTTTTGTTAGGCTGGTGGAATATTGAAAAGATCAAAGACCCCCTACCACTCTCGCTGACCTCTTGGTGCCCAGGAGCTCGACTGAAAAAGCTCATCTAAAGGAAGAGATGGTGGCAAAGAGAGTCCTAAGGCCCAGAGCCAGTTGGCAGTGGGGGGTGGGAGGCGGGCTGGGGGCACAAGGAAGGGCTGTTAGAAATCTAAAAATATTCAGGCTAAAGGAATGTAACTGTTTGAAATGGCTCACTGGTATTAAGCTCCCAGGCCTGCACAAGCAGCTTAAAAGAATGAGTCTTGGCAGTGTGTTTCCGCTCCTCCACAGATGGCCGTCAGAGCCAGGACCTCACCTGTGGGATCGATGCCAAGATTAGAATCCGCAGTGGGAAAATACTACATCCAAAGATGCTCACCGAAGATCACTAATTAGAAATCTAAAACAAATCTAAATTATGGAATTGTTAAAGAAAATACAAGTGAATACCAAGAAATTATCAAAAGTGGTCATTACAAGTGCTTAACATATATTTAAGAAATGCTTCAGGCATGATATTAAGTGGAAAACTAGATAAAAAAAACATGACAATGTAGTGTCATTTTTAATACACAGAGGAAAATAGTGAAAAAGGTATCTGAATTAAAAATGGCAGGGTAAATTTCCTCCCAACTTCCCAAATTTTCTAATTAAAAACATTTAAAATTACCAATTACCATCCCTACCGTAGACACTGAATTTGATAAAATAAAAATATATAAATTACCTTAATTTTTTAACTTTATTTTTCTCAACTTTTTAATCTGAAAATTTTCAAACCAACAGAAAATTTATGAGACTAGAACAACAAAGGCCTGTGCTTTCACTGTTACAGAAAACAACTCAGCCGCTTTCGGGTGTACGGAGTGGAAGTTTATTTTCACGCGTGACCCAGAGGAGTTAGTCTCCAAATTCTGGGCCCCAATTAGTGGGGAGTAATGGCTTATATAGGGTGAGGGGGGCAGTCTGTCACTCGGACCCTTATTTCTGGCACGAAAGCAGGAAGCAGCTTCAGAAGCAAGAAAGCAGAACTGCTGATAGCAGTTAATACAAATTTCTTTGTTCTTACTCCTCAGTTACTTAGTTACTTGCTCTCCCTGATCCTGTTGACTCACTGGCTAGCTCCCCTCCTGGGCACGCCACTACATCACCACGGTTCACCAGCTGCCGTCACACTTGTGTCTCTGTGTGTGTCACACAGACATGTTTCCTCCGAACCATTCAAGGGTCGGTGGCAGACGTTTCGACACAGTGGTCTTACATACCACAGCACATGTCTCCTAAGAACAATGGCTTTCTTCTATTCCCTGCAATTATCATGCTCAAGAAACTTAACAGTGATATAACCCTATTATGTCATATAAAGTTTACATTCATTTCTCCAATGGACCAATAAAATCATCTTTTTTTTGACAATGGTAATACAATATATGTATTATAACAAAAGATTCTCCCGTTGCTCTTATCGCTTAGGAAAACCACAAAGGTTTTAGGAGCTGTATATCAGGAATGGGGATAAAGAACAAATATATATTTCTTATTATAAACCAGAGCCTATAGTGGTTCTGCAGATCTGAGCCAGGTGTGGCTGGTCTCAGTCAGGCTCACGGTCTCACTCCTGCACCTCAGGCTCCTCCCTGCTTCACTGGGGCTGGTGACTAGGACGCTCAGCTGGGATGGCTCGTTTCTGCGCCATCGTTCCTCTCATCCTCCCGCAGGCCAGCCGGGGCTTCTTCCCATGGCAGCAGGAGCAGGGGTCTTCGCCCAGCACAGTCCCCTTCAGGTCCACCCGTGCTGTTGTAGAGGGCAAGGTTTCATTCTTTTTTATGGCTGAGTAATATCCTGTTGTGTGTGTGTGTGTGTGTGTGTGTGTGTGTGTGTATACACACACCATATCTGCTTGATACATTCAACTATTGATAGATGCTTAAGTTGCTTCCATATTGTGGCTATTGTAAATAAATCTACAATAAAATGAGCATAAGGATGTATATGTCTTAGATTTAGTGTTTTGGGTTTCTTTGGATAAATACCCAGAAGTGGATTTGCTGGGGACTTCTCTGTCTCTGATTATTGCCTATGCTTTAAAGTCTCTTTTGCCTGATATAAGCATTGCTACCCCAGCTTTCTGTTGTTGTTTGTTTCCATTTTTATGAAACATCTTTTTTTATTCCCTTAGTTTCAGTTTATGTGTGTCTTTAGAATTGAAGTGAGTTTCTTGTCACAGCATATGTAAGGGACTTGTTTTGCTAACAATTCAGTCACCATACGTCCTTCAATGGGAGGATTTAATCCATTTGCATTTAAAGTAACTGTTGATATGTATGTATTTAATGCCATTTTATTATTCATATTTTCATCACCTTCTTCTTCTTAAAGAAGACTAACATTTCTTGTAATGCTGGTTTGGTGGTGATGAACTATCTCCTTTAGCTTTCTCTTGCCTGGGAAGCTCTTTATCCATCTTTCAATTCTAAATGAAAACTTTGCTAACCCCAACACACCCACCAACCCAGCCTTTCCTATTTTGACAAGATATAAAAGGTTTTGATTTGATTATTAGTGATTTGAACATCTTATGCTTATCAAATTACCTCCATTTCTTCTTTAAAAAAATTCCTGTTGACATGTATATCTTTTTCTTGTTAATTATAAAAGATTTTTACAGACTACTAATAATAACTCTTTGTTATATGTATGGCAAACTTTTTTGCTTAATTTTTTTCTTTTAAAATTATTACATAATAACATCTATATATAGTCTTCTTGTTCTGATATGTTTGTCATGCTTAGAAAGTCCTCCAAAAACACGAGGTTATAAAAAGATTTTATATAATGCATGATGAAAATAAAAAACACAAATAACTTTAAAAAATAGCATTGGCTGGTGTGTCTCAGTGGACTGAGTGCCAGCCTGCAAAGCAAGGAGTTACTGGCTCAGTTCCCAGTCAGGGCACATGCCTGGGTTGTGGTCCCGGTGCCCAGTAGGGGGTGCCAGAGAGGCAACCATACATAGATGTTTCTCTGCCTCCCTTTCCCTCTAAAAATAAGTAAATCTTTAAAAAATACTAAAAAAATAAATGATAGCTTTGCTGGGTAATTTTTTAATGTTTTTTTTTAAATATATTTTGGGACTTCCGCCAAGATGGAGGCATAGGTGGAAGCACTTCGCCTTCTCACACAACCAAGTTTAAAAACAACAAAGTTTTAGCAACAAAAACGCAGCCAAACCACCGAAAACTTAACTACACGGAAGTCTGACAACAACAAACCCTTCAGCCAAACCAGTAAGAGGGGCAGAGCCAGCAGCAGAGCGGGGTTGGGCAGAAAAGATCCACCTGACCAACCGGAGCACGCAACTCAGGTGCGCCAGCAGCTGGGGTGGATCCCAGGTGTGGAGAAGCGGGTGGACCCACTAAGGGCGGAACGTGGTCACATATTCGCACACAGATAAACCCGTGAAGGAGCTAGCGGTGGTGAGAGGGACCGCGCAGACCCCGGTGGTGGGAAGCAGCAGAGGGAACCGCCATTGTCCCTCTCTGACCCCGCCCCCACATACAGCGTCACAAAGCAGCAACCTGGGTGGCCCCGCCCTGGTAAACAACTAAGGCTTCGCTCCTCATACTTAACAGCACGAACAGATCAAAACATGGCTCAAGAACAACTCAGACCCCCAGTGCCGATAAATCTAAGCAATGAAGAAATAGCCAAGCTTTCAGATGCACAGTTCAAAACACTGGTGATCAGGATCCTCACAGAACTGGTTGATTTTAGTCACAAATTAGAGGAACATATGAAGCCTAAACTAATTGAAATGAAGGAAAATGCTCAGGAAACCAATAGTAATGGAAAGGAAACTGGGACTCAAATCAAAGGAGTGAACCAGAAGGAGGAAAAAAATGACCACACAGAAAAGGATGAAGAAACAAGAATTCAAAAAAATGAGGAGAGGCTTAGGAACCTCCAGGACATCTTTAAATATTCCAACATCTGAATTATAGGGATACCAGAAGGGGAAGAGGAACAGCCACAAGTGGAAAACTTATTTGAACAAATAATAAAGGAGAATTTCCCCAATCTGGCAAAGGAAATAGACTTCCAGGAAATCCAGGAAGCTCAGAGAGTCCCAAAGAAGTTGGACCCAAAAAGGAACACACCAAGGCACATTATCATTACATTAGCCAAGATTAAAATGAAGGAGAGAATCCTAGAAGCAGCAAGAGATAAGGGGACAGTCACCTACGAAGGAGTTCCCATCAGACTGTCAGCAGATTTCTCAAAAGAGACCTTACAGGCAAGAAGGGGCTGGAAAGAGGTATTCTAAGTCATGAAATCCAAAGACCTACTTCCAAGATTGATCTACCCAGCAAAGCTTTCATTTAGAATGAAAGGGCAGATAAAGTGCTTCTCAGATAAGATCAAATTCAAGGAGTTCATCATCACCAAGCCCTTATTATATGAAATGTTTATGGGATTTATCTAAGAAAAAGAAGATAAAAAAAGATGAACAGTGAAAGGACTGCAAACTCACAGTTATTAACAACCACACCTAAAACAAAAGCAAACTAAGAGGACAGCTAAATCAGGAGCAAAACCATAGAAATGAAGATCACATGGAGGGTTAGCAACAGGGGAATGGGAGAAGGAGAAGGGGGGAGAAGGTACAGAAAATAAGTAGCATAGATGGTAGGTAGAAAATAGGGGGGAGGGTAAGAATAGTATGGGAAATATAGAATCTAAAGAACTTGGGACACGTGGTCATAAACTAAAGGGGGGGAATGGTGGGAGAGGGGGTGTGCAGGGTGGAGGGGAATGAAGGGGGGAATAGAACTGTAATGGCATAATTAATAAAATATATTTTTAAAAATATATATTTATTGATTATGCTATTACAATCATCCCATTTCCCCCCATTATTTCCCTCTGCTCTGCACACCCCCTTCCACCCACATTCCCTCCTTTTAGTTCGTGTCCATGGGTCGTACATATAAGTTCTTTGGCTTCAACATTCCCTATACTATTCTGAACATCCCTTCTCTATTTTCCACCTACCATTTATGCTACTTATTCTCTGTACCTTTTCTATCTTTTCCCCCTCTCTCTCCCTTCTATTCCCCCACTGATAACCCTTCATGTGATCTCCATTTCTGTGATTCTGTTCCTGTTTCAGTTGTTTGCTTAGTTTGTTTTTAGTTTTTTTTAGGTTGGATTGTTAATAGCTGTGAGTTTGTTGTCATTTTAGTGTTCATATTTTTTATCTTCTTTTTCTTAGATAGATAAGTCCCTTTAACATTTCATATAATAAGGGCTTGGTGATGATGAACTCCTTTAACTTGACCTTATCTAGGAAGCACTTTATCTGCCCTTCCATTCTAAATGATAGCTTTGCTGGATAGAGTAATCTTGGATGTAGGTCCTTGCCTTTCATGACCTTGAATACTTCTTTCCAGCCCCTTCCAGCCTATAAGCTTTCTTTTGAGAAATCAACTGACAGTCTAATGGAAACTCCTTTGTAGGTAACTCTCTTGTTCTCTCTTGCTGCTTTTAAGATTCTCTCCTTATCTTTAATCTTGGCTAATATAATTATGATGTGCCTTGGTGTGTTCTTCCTTGGGTCCAACTTCTTTGGGACTCTCCGAGCTTCCTGGACTTCCTGAAAGTCTATTTCCTTTGCCAGATTGGGGAAGTTCTCCTTTATTATTTGTTCAAATAAGTTTTCCACTTGTGTCTGTTCCTCTTCCCCTTCTGGTACCCATATAGTTCGGATGTTGGAAGGTTTAAAGATGTCCTGGAGTTTTCTAAGCCTCTCCTCATTTTTTTGAATTCTTGTTTCTTCATTCTGTTCTGGTTCAATGTTTCTTTCTTCCTTCTGCTCCAAACCTTTGATTTGAGTCCTGGTTTCCTTCCCATCACTGTTGGTTCCCTTTAGATTTTTTTTTTCATTTCACATAATGTGACCTTCATTGCTGCCTGGGTCTTTTTTATGCTGTTGAAGTACCCATTGAGTTCCTGGAGCAACCTGATAACCAGTGTTTTGAACTGTGCATCTGATAGGCTCACTATCTCTTCATCACTTAGCTGCATTTTTTCTGGAGCTTTGATCTGTTCTTTCATTTGAACCATAATTTTTAGTCTCCGCATGCCTGTTAGGTAGTGATAGCAGCCAATACAATAACCATCCATGTGAATGAATCAAAATTATACCTACTTTTGTCAGATTGGAAAATATATATATGCATTTACATTTTGGTGCGCCACAGAACTTTAGTAATTAGTAAGTGTGCCAGGCAATGGTTGTGAACATCATCATCCTAGCAAATAAAAACGCTGCTTGGCTGCTGCTCAGGCAGCAGCAGTATATGTGCCGTCAATATTGTTTTACTAGAACCAGAACTTGTGAGCCCTGAAAATGCCTGACTTCTGAATTAACAAGCAGAGGGAAATCTAAATTTCAGGTATATAAGTCATGCAATTCATATAAATAAAAGCCATGGCAAAGATGCTGCCTGAATGGTTAAGTGACCCTTATTTGAGACTTACATTTCTAGGAACAGCCTACTGAATGCATCCAAGATGCATTGGCTTTATCCCAGGGATGACGAAGTTTTTTTAAATCAAGTTATCAATCCTACTTCACTTGCCCATGGCAGTTATTGCTAATTAATCAGTGTTCTTTTCTATTGGCCTGGACACTGTCTCAGAAAATTTCCCAACACAGCACTACGGGCAGCCACTAATCAGAATTTGAAGTCAGTGCATCAGATGAGATTTTTATAACACTCCTAGAGAAAAAGAATACTTTTCTAAATCTCATTTAGTTTTTAGCTTCTTGACTTTGCCTGCACCTGAATGGCAAGGGCCTAGAATACTATTTCTTATAAATGACCTACAGAAAACTAGTAAACCCGGTTTTTAAAAAATCTCATAATCAAAATATCAAAGGTGAATATCAAAAAGGTGACTGGACAAAGGAAGGAAAGGAATATGTATTCATTAGGGTTGGCTATTGGCCATGGAAAATTGATCTCAATCTATATAGTAGCTAAAAGGCAATAGAAGTTTATTGCTTGTTCAGGAAATAATCCAGTTGGTTCCAGGTTGGTGGGATGGAAGCATGTGAGCTCCATCCTCCACAGCCATTAGGAGTTCAGGCTGGTGGAGTCTCTGCCACCTTACTTCCCAGACCACTGAGGGCATTTGCATCTGGCTGGTATAGGAAGAAGAGTGTGGAGGACTGCCATGTGATGATGAGCTTTTATTGGTCAAGACTGAAAGCGGCTCTCAACTATACTGCAGTGTTCTGTTGGCTAGAACACAGTTACATGGCTGTCTCTAACTAGAAGCTGGGCTAGAAAGTGCAGCTGATGGAAGGGAAAACTCTCTCCAATGGCTCTGTAGCATAGAGCAGAGCATACATGTTGGGTGGTCAGCCAGCCATCTTTGCCCACAAACTCGTGCTTCTTGTAGGACAGGGGAATGGCGATAGCACTGGAGTGCACCCAGCAGTATGCCGGACATAACAGTTGCCTGAGCCTTTTCATAGTAAGTTAGGGGTAAGTTGGTTTATGATTCAGCCAGATGTGAAGACAAAATTCATGATAATGAAAATCACTAACCATGTAATGCGTTACTGAAAATTTATGGAATTTTAGTCTCTAGGGTATCTTTAAGATATAGTAAGAGTTCTACTTCTACCCAAGATATAGAAAACAAAGAAGCACTTATCCTCACGCTACAAATAAGAAAAACTACAGATAAAATGCAAAATCATCATTTTTCTTGAACTCATCAGATAGCTAAGGCCACAGGGCAATCAGTTTGACTGGAATCCAAGGCCCTGCTGAGAACGAAAGAGGTGAGCTGTGGCTCCCCTTCCGCAGAGGGAGAGATGCTGATTGCCATACAAACAAGTGAGAAGAATTCAGCTAAAATTTCTAACAAATTGCAGAATCTGACTTTGAGCTAATGTGACAGTCGAGAACTTCTGGGAGCCACACACACAAGGGCAGGCCACACTTACAAGATCCCCTCCACAGACTCCACTGGGTGCTCATGAGAAAGGGCAGAGTGGACAGGGGGAGAAGAGGGGACCTTCCTCAGTGATGCAGGCCTGGAGGACAGGAGTGAGTTGCCACGGG
The DNA here is from genome assembly GCF_021234435.1 of Artibeus jamaicensis. Classification (NCBI taxonomy): domain Eukaryota; kingdom Metazoa; phylum Chordata; class Mammalia; order Chiroptera; family Phyllostomidae; genus Artibeus; species Artibeus jamaicensis. The sequence goes on along the minus strand of NW_026521814.1, from coordinate 10,520,081 downwards.
AAACTCCCAAAGCCCAGCTTAGATACTTCCCCACAAAACAAATGCCTCAAGCCACTGGGGGAACTTTGTACCCTTGGGGCAAGATGAAGACCTGCAGCTAAAGAAGGGGTAAAAGGAAACAACCCTATTATTATTGGAGATGCAGGGAATGGTTCTGGGTTAATAATTCTACATCAATTCCATCAGAAGTCTCCCACCACTACGCAAAGTCCTGTGGAAGGCTCACCAAAGATATAAGGCAGTTTGGCTGCCGTGGGAAGGTGAGGCAGAGTCATTCAGGAGCCTGACCCCTGAAACTCAGGAATACAAGACAGAGGTTGGGACGGGACAACACCCAGCACACTGAGTAATGAGCAGTAATTGTCTAATCCTTGGGGATAGGCAAGGGTTTGTAGAGACCACCCCTTCTGTGGTGCAGGTACGCAGGAAAGGCTGAAAGCTGGGGGTAGGGCAGGAACCTTGACAACAACTCTCCGGTACCCAAGCCCCACCTTAAATACAAGTTAGTACTACCAAACTTCAAAGCCAGTGATCTGGTGAAGCTAGTAATAGCAGCAACAAAACCTGCTCAGTTGCTACCCAGATTAAGTCAACCCCACACAGAGAGCGCAGCAGAAAAAGAGGCGTGCACAAACACCATCTATCTCAATCCCTTATCTCCGCCCCTAGTGTTTTGCATACCATGTCTGGTGTTCAATCAGACATAATGAGACAAGCCCAGACCGGTGTGGCTCAATGGGTTGACATTTTATTATTATAATAGAGTTTTAATTGGGATTTGATACTCATCATTAGTTATATTCAAGATATGGTAATGATGACATTAAAATAGAAATAAATATGCCCTGACCAGCATGGTTCAATAGGTTGGGCAGTGTCCCACAAAAGGAAAGGTCACTGGTTCAATTCCAGGTCAGGGCAAATGCCTGGATTGTGCACCAAGTCCCCATTTGGGGGCACGCAAGAAGCAACCAATCTATGTTTCTCTCTTATATCAATGTTTCTTTCCCTCTCTTTCTCCTGCCCTTTCCTTCTCTCTGAAAAATAAGTTAATAAAATCTTTTTTAAAAAAATGAAACAAGTTCATGCCCATGTGACTCAGGTGGAGCTTTGTCCGGTAACCAAAGGGTTATGGGTTTGATTCCTAATCAGGGCAATTACCTGGGTTGCGGGTTCAATCCCCAGTTCAGCTCATACAATCCCCAGTCTAGGCACCTACTGCAGGCAACCAGTCAATGTTTTTCTCTCACATACATGTTTCCCTCTCACCCTTTCTCTCTCCCTTCCTCTCTTTCAAAAAGCAGTGAAAAAAATGCCCCTAAATTACAATGAAAAAAGAAAACAATGAGACAAAGAAGAAGATAAAGAAAAAAATCTAATGTCATGCAATAAAACAATCAAAACAACTAGAGCCAGAGATGACTCAGATGCTGGAACTATCAGACAAGTAATTTAAATTAATTATTATTAATAAGCAAAAGACTTTAGTGGAAAAGGTAAACACTATGCATGAACCAACAGAAAATTTCAGAGGAGAGATGCAAACTAAAAGAAAACATCTAATGGAAACTCTGGAGAAAAATCAAAATGAAACAGAGATAAACAAAGTTTCTTACATACCACACCAAATTAAATCTACTGAGGTACTACTACACACCTATCATAATGTCTAGACTTAAAAATACTGCCTGTGCCACATGCTGGCCAGAATTTTGAGCAACTGGAACTCATATATTGCTGGTGAGAACACAAAATGATATAGCCACTTTGGAATGAAATATAGTTGGCAATTTTTTGTAAAGTTAATATGCCCTTGGATTATGATCTAGCCATCCTATTTCAGGTGTTCACCCAAGAGAAATAAAAATCTGCCTTCATGCCCTGGCTTGTGTGACTCAGTGGATTGAGTGCTGGCCTGCAAATCAAAGGGTCACTGGTTTGATTCCCAGTCAGGGCACATGCCTGGGCTGCAGGCCAGGTCCCTGGTGGGGGGCATGCAAGAGGTAACCATAGATTGATGTTTCTCTCCCTCTCTTTTTCCTTCCCTTCCCCTCGCTCTAAAAATAAATAAATAAAAATTTTTAAAAATCTACGTTCACTCAAAAGCCTGTATGTGAATATTTATAGCAACTTCATTCATTATTGCCAAAAGCTGGAAATAACCAATTGTCAGTACCTCCATCAGTGAATGGGTAAACGAAGTGTGGTATGTCCATGCAGTGGAATACTACTCAGCAGTGTAAGACAAAGCACTGATATGACCATCGACTTGGATGAATCTCAAGTGCACAATGCTAAGTGAAAGGGGAAAAACCTAGAACATACTCCAGGTTGCTAGGCACCTTCCTGGAGGCTGGCTACACAGGCAGGGAACCTGCATTTGTAAATAGATATGAGTACTCCAACTCATATTCAGGTTGTAATTTCACTGAATTGTAGAGGGTTATCTCATTGAACTGAAAGGAACAGAAAACACTGATGAAGTTTTATTCCAGATAAATAGAAACTATTTCTTAACAACACAAAAGTATCACTTTATTTGCCTGTACTCAGAATCACACTTTGTCCAATATCTATTTCCACCTCTGTATTTTAGATTTATTCAACTGATGAATGTGAAAAAGGTCTGTGTAACATTATTACAGATTATAAGTAAATCTGGAAAGCACACTGTGTGAACACATACATATATGTAATTCTAGCAACAGGAAAATAAATTATTACACCAAAACATTGGGCTAACCTAATCAGAAATTTTAGTAATAAGTGTGTATTTTAGCCAAGCATATAGAAACAGGGCAGCCTAAGAAAAATGAAGGTGACTGTGGAGGCCAAGTGAACACATAAAAATCAAAGCCCTGTCTCTAACATAGTTCCATGCTTATTAATGACGTGTTGTCTGTACATTCATCTTTCTACATTTCCTGCATCTCAAGGGCAGGTTGTCGACTTTGATCATTTTGCTACTGGATTTGATTTTTTCCAAAAATTATATAAATGCTTCATAAATTTGCAGCAATTTTAAAACAGAGGATAAACTCATTATGGTATAATTAAATGTTCTCTAATGCCTTAAAATTATTGATCGCAATTACGATACTGTAGATTGTTAACACATTTATTAAATACCTTAGAAAATAGCATGATAGTTTTATTTATTTCACCTCTAGATTGCTAAAAAGAACACTCATGTGACAATTAAAGTCTGGACCTTCAATGGATCTTAAAACAAATACAATTTTAAGGTGATTATGACTTTGTCTGAATTTTCCCATTACATTTTGGTTTTTCTTATATAAGAATGTTGGGCATCCAGTTCACATAAAACAACTTTTTTCTTTCCTTATGGAAATAAACTTTCACTCAGAGATGGAAAAGTACCAACAGACTAAGTACTCTGCCATCATTGTTTGTTTCCCTCATGTCTGACCCTGCTGGTTCGGAATGGTCACAGTTCCATGAGACAGGGAGTTGGCACATAATGATTCAAGTCTACATGGAGGTCTCTCACAGGACCCCCCAGTGAACCTCCTAGCCAGGCTTTGTGCGCTAGAACTTCCTTAAAAACTCTGGTAAATCCTGGCTGGTGAGGCTCACAGATTGAGCACCAGCTTGCAGACCAAAGGGTCACTGGTTCAAGTCCCAGTCAGGGCCCATGCCTGGGTTGTGGACCAGATCCCATGTGAGAGACAACCACACATTGATGTTTCTCTCCCTCTCTCCTTCCCTTCTTCTCTCCCTAAAAAATAAATAAATAAAATCTTTGAAAAAAATAGGTAAATTTAAAATGCACTGTAGATCCCAGAGGTCTCTCTACTGGTCTTCAAACTTGGGTTGCTGCCGGAGTTGTGGGAGTTTAATATGTTAGATAGTTTAAAGGGGACTCATTTTCATGTCCTCACATTCCATATCACTCATGCCTAAATCTGCTGTGCCTGAAAATGTGTGCTTTATCGGGGCCTTGAGCCTGGTCTCTCTCCCAGCTCCTCCTTGCCAGTCACCTTTACTGCATGTCATGAAACAAAGGCAAGCCTCTGACCCTCTACAATCCCGCTGCGGGGCCGGCCCGAGGTGTCAGTGCCTGCGGCCGGGCTGCCCTGATCAAAGCACTGGTCCGTGTCTCAGGCGCACGAATTCCGGAGAGGAGAGACTGCGCATTCCCACACCGAATGTTAAGTTCCATGGGAACTACGGACAGGCTGAAGATAAAACCATACACGTACCTTGTTCTTTTTAGTATTTGTTAGAATTTATTACAGAGAAATCTAAAAATAAAAGACCAGCCACTGTCTGAGAGTTCCAACAAAAAGATAATTTATAAAGTTGGAGCTTTGAAGCAATAGCTTCTGATTTTATCTTTTAAAACTATTCCTTTTACTGACTTAATATGCCTACATATTATATAAACACACACACATATATTCTTTCTTTTTTAATATATTTTATTGATTATGCCATTACAGTTGTCCCATTTCCCCCTCCATTCTCCTCCACCCTGCCCACCCCTCCCTCATTCCCCCCTTTTAGTTCATGTCCAGTGTCGCAAGTTCTTTAGATTCTATATTTCCCATACTATTCTTGCCCTCCCCCCTATTTTCTACCTACCATCTATGCTACTTATTCTCTGTACCTTCTCCCCCCTTCTCCTTCTCCCACTCCCCTGTTGCTAACCTTCCATGTGATCTCCATTTCTATGGTTCCACTCCTGATTTAGCTGTTTTTTTAGCTTGCTTTTGTTTTAGGTGTGGTTGTTAATAACCGTGAGTTTGCTGTCCTTTAACTGTTCATATTTATTTTTTCTTAGATAAATTCCTTTAACATTCCATATAATAAGGGCTTAGTGATGATGAACTCCTTGAACTTGACCTTATCTGAGAAGCACTTCATCTGCCCTTCCATTCTAAATGAAAGCTTTGCTGGGTAGAGCAATCTTGGTTGTAGGTCCTTGGCTTTCATGACTTGGAATACTTCTTTCCAGCCCCTTCTTGCCTGTAAGGTCTCTTTTGAGAAATCTGCTGACAGTCTGATGGGAACTCCTTTGTAGGTGACTGTCCCCTTATTACTGCTTCTAGGATTCTCTCCTTCATTTTAATCTTGGCTAATATAATGATGATGTGCCTTGGTGTGTTCCTCCTTGGGTCCAACTTCTTTGGGACTCTCTGAGCTTCCTGGATTTCCTGGAAGTCTATTTCCTTTGCCAGACTGAGGAAGTTTTCCTTTATTATTTGTTCAAATAAGTTTTCCACTTGTTGCTGCTCCTCTTCCCCTTCTGGTACCCCTATAATTCAGATGTTGGAATGTTTAAAGATGTCCTGGAGGTTCCTAAGACTCTCCTCATTTTTTTGAATTCTTGTTTCTTCATTCTTTTCTGCTCAGTTGTTTCTTTCTTCCCTCTGGTCCACTCCATTGATTTGAGTCCCAGTTTTCTTTCCATCACTATGCATTTCCTGTGCATTTTCCTTCATTTCACTTAGTGCAGCCTTCATTTTTTAAATCTAATTTGTGACCAAAATCAATCAGTTCTGTGAGCATCCTGATCACCAGTGTTTTGAACTGTGCATCTGATAGGTTGGGTATCTCTTGCTTGCTTAAAAGTATTGGCTCTGGGGCTTTGATTTGTTCTGTTTGAGCCTTAATTTTTTGGTCAGGTCATGTCTGTTATGTGTGAGGGGCAGAGCCTTAGGTGTTCACGGGGGTGGGGCAACCCAGTTGCTGAGTTGTGACTGGGGACGGGGTCAGAGAAGGAGCAATGGTGCTTGCTCCACTCTCTCTCAGATTTCAGTCCTCTCTGCTGCTTCCCACAAGCAAATTGGGCCCTTCTGGTGCTGGTTCCCAGATGGGTGGGCTTGTGTACACTCTGGGACCCTGTGGGTCTCTCCTGTGAATTCTCCTGTGAGGTTGGGAGTCTTTCCTGGCACCTTTTCAATTGGTGCTTTTAGTCTTTATTTCCCAGCGCTGGGGCCCTGGGTTGTATGATCTGTCTCACTGCCCATTTTTGACTGGTTTATCTACAAGAGAATGTGTGACCGCTTTCAACCCCACCTGGGTTCCTGGGTCTGGCAGCCACCACCTTTTCCTGCCACAACCCCTCTCCTCCAGCTGCTGATTCTGCCCCTCTTACCGGTCTGATTGAATGGTTGTCTTTCTGATTGAATGGACTTCCATACAGTTCTATTTTCTGTCTGTTCTGGTTGTGTTTCTGTTTCTAAATCTTTGCTGTCGTTAATTTGGGTTGTGTGAGGAGGCACAGTTTTTTCACATATGCCTCCATCTTGGCCGGAAGTCTATATATTCTTTCAACAACAACAGAAATATATGATAGACAGTTAAGAACTTTTAGGGCTTTTTTTCCTAAAGCTTCTACAATTTCTTTCCCCCCTTTTGAGAAAAGAGAGTTGACTGCCTTTTATAAGTTTGTAGATGCCTAATATGCTTGAACCTCCATTCTTATTCTAATACTCAGTGACACTAAATTTGGTTCCTTCATTGAAAGAAGGAGATGTATATTAGTTTAGTCACACATTTAACAAAACACTTACTCAGCATTTCCTGTAGACCTGGCTGTGCTAAACCACTGTGTAATGGTTTGTGTTGCCTTGCATGGGAATGTAATCTGGGAGCGGGGCGCTGCAGTGGGCGTGAAGGATGAGGTTAATGCAGTATCTTGGAACTAAATAGTCTGGAAGCAGATCTGGAAGTTTTGGAAAGAAACTGGAAGACTCTATAGTTCTTTATATCTGTCACAAGAGGCACTGTTAGGTAGCTATTAATACTAAACATTTCTGGGATTTAATCGTCCAGGCAGTGAAGACAGTTGCAGAAATTGAACAAGAAAAGAAAATGGTGAGTGAAATTTGGCAGTAAAAAAAAAATCCAGTCTAGGCTTAAAGATGATCTCTGAACTCACATAACATAGGAAAAAAATTTAGTTATGTCGTAAAAGTAAAAATTTTAGTTACGCTGGCTTTCGCCAGCAGTCAGACTACATAACTGCCAGTATCTCTTCCAACACCTGGCTTGTATCAGAGGGTTACACTCCAAGCACAGAATCAAGTTCAGAGAATTCAGTTAGATGATGCTAATCACTTAATGGCTCCAGAGACTCCTCCCCAGTGTGCCTATAATGACTCAACCAACTAAGGATTAGAACATTCTTGTTTCTGGTTGGGAGTCTTTTCATCCCTCAGGGGTGGCAGTGAAGGACAGGGCAGGGCAGAGTAAAGGGTTGGGAACCACTTGCTTATGTAGCGTGACAGTCTTGGACAATTTCGCTCCTCTTTGGCACCTCCAGCAGAGGGCAGGCAGGTATAGGAAACAGAGAGGAAGCAAGTGTTTCTCAGTTTTGGTCACAGACAATCCTTGCTTTGCACAGGTGTGAGGGACCGTAGCAATGGCGGTGCAAGTTGAAACTGCAAACCGATCTCACTGATTGATGGGGAAATTCTGACTATTTCATGATCTTTCAGATTTAAAACTCTTTTACTGTCAGGTGTAAGTGTATGGGAAAATGAAATAATAATAAAATTACAATCTAAAATATTAGCAACATTGAGAGTTAAAGTGTTTTATTTCTTCATGAAAAGAAATGTTATCAAGAGTACTTTGAACGGTGCTTGCCTTCTTCTGTTGGTAGAACAGAAACAAGCATCTTTTCTATGCTTCAGCTAATTTCTAAATTTAGAAACGATCCTTTGCACTTTTGGTGTCAACATACCCAAGAGTTCCCTTAACAGAAGCTCTTTGGGACTTGTGCTCTGGAAGGGTACACTACACACCAGCCTCTCCTCAGGTACCAAAGCAATTACCCCTGATATTCATGGTTTTACAAATCTCCACCAATCCCTGCCCAGACTCCACCTGCCAGCCCCTCCCTAAACCTCCCCTTGACTAACTCCTCCACAACAACCTTGTACAGCAAGTTCTCACTTAGTGTTGTGGACAGGCTCTTAGAAACTCTGATTTTAAGTGAAATGATGTATAACAAGACCAATTTTACCACAGGTTAATTGATAGAAACAAGAGCTAAGTCTCTATGGCATATCTCTGGTCCCAAAACCATCATCAAACTTCTAAGTAAAAATTCAAAATACTTCTAATATTAAACACTAAAGTAAATGTGGGCTAGGCATGCATTCAAGAAATATTAATAACATCAAGTAAGATCTGACCTACTCATTCCAGTCCGGGGCCACTGGCGCCAGAGCCTCAGTGTTATGGGTCAGGAACAGTTTTACTTCGGAGGCTGGGGAGTCCATTTCCTATAGTTGAGGGTAAGGACAACTAACTAAGGATTAGAACATTCTTGTTTCTGGTTGGGAGGCTTTTCATCCCTCAGGGGTGACAGTGAAAGGGAAGAGAAAGGACAAGAGAAAGGGAAGCTGGCTAGATTTCTCTGTCCTCCCCTGTCTCCTGGCCTCATCCTTCTTTGCTGTGGTCGCCCCACAGAGGTCGGGATGGAACCACCCCCAACCAAGATTGGTCTCGATGTCCAGACCAGTGATAATGCACATGCCCCGAGAGGGTATGAAACTTTACTTCTCACATGATGAGGCTTTACTGGGAGAGCAGGGATGGGGGGAAAAGGGGGCGCTGGTATAAGGGCTAAGGGTTCCTGCAGAAGAATTGGCTTATATGGGTTGAACTCTCTGCACTCACCAAGAAAGGCAGTGTGTGGGCTTTCTTATTAGTCAGCCCAGATGTGGGAAGAAAGGTGAAGAGACAGGGGTGAAGCTTGACAGCCATGGGCAGTCAAAATGGAGCCAGATGCTATTACACCTTCGAGGCATAGAAAAGGAAGGACCTCTCTGTGCCCAGACTCTGCCCCACTTGGGCTTATATGAGACACATGTTGGGGAAGATGCTGTAATTCTGTGGAAGCAAAAAATCTAACACAGACAGCAGCGCATGGTATGCTCCTGATAAGCATGATATATATTATATATTTTATAAGTGTATATATATTTATGTATAATATATGCTAATTTAATTATCACAATAACCCTATAGGTAGATATACTAATTCCTGCTTTACAGAGAAGAAAACTGAGACACATTAAAGTAACTTGCCCAAGGTTACCCAACCAGTAAACGGCAAAGCCAGAGTTGAAATTCAGTGCCGCTCACAGCAGATACTCCTAACCACTCCACTCCACTGCCTTTTCTGCACAGACGTTGATGCGATGACACCTGAGTTCATGACACAGTGACTTCCTGCCAGTGACCCAGGTTGTGTCCTTCTTCTGACTCATGTGTGAGATGCACTTTTCCCACCACCATGGTGATATATCACAGGGGCTAAAGGAGGACAGAACGGGACTTGGTGGAAGCTGAGAGGCTCACTGTGCTGTGAGCTGGTCCTCAGGAAAGGTCCTGGGGTGCCTGCGGCAGTGGTCCAGTCAGGACAGCAGGCAGCTCTGTCAGACACCACCAGGGGGTGCTAACGAGTGAGCCAGAGAACAGGGGGACAAGTGCGGATGGATGTTCTGCAGACTCTGTGAGGCCGTCACACTGAAGTAGTGATAGTGCCATGAGTCCTGCAGAGTTGGTTAGTGTCTTTTGATCAGCCTCCGGTGGACAGCAGAAAGTTCTAAGTTTTGAAAGTGTGTGCCAGGCAAAGAGGATGTGAACTACTATTATAAGAGTCCAGAGCTACCAGTGTCTCGTACTTGAGTCTTTTTCAAAATTTATTTTTATGATATATTTCTTCATAATATGAAAATACACAACTTATATAAGGGTATAACAAATAATAGAACCAACTTTTATATCCCTACATTCGGATTGAGATGTAGAATCTTCCCAGGGCCTTAAAGCTCCTGTGTGGCTATCCCATCCCTGGCGCAGCCCCTCCACCCAATGGAGGTCTGCACGATCCCGAACACCTGTGTCGGCCACCAGCCAGCACGGATGGCTGGTTAGAAAGTGTCATCGACTCCTTTCAATGCTCAATGTAGAATTCCCACCAAAGCTTGGTGTGTGTGTCTGTGCACACGCATGTGTGTGGAGGTGAGAAAGCTAGCTAGCTATCTAAGAATAATCCAAAGGGTAACTTCATCAATGTCCTTTGATCTAAATTTGTCCATCTATCTGTCTATCATGATCCAAATAAACTTGCAATTGTAAAACAGCTAAAAGAGACGTTACAATCATATAATGTCTGTCTTAGATTTCATCTTTAAAATCAGAGACCTACCTCTGAAAACTCGGTGGTTTTCAAATCAAAGCTGATTCTTCAGAAGGAGCACGAGGTGTGCACTACTGTCCTGGGACAATAACTTGTGTGAGCACACTTGCCACTCCGACAACAATCAAGATGTAACACTGTACATGACTGCTACTGGCGACCAGGAGTGTCACCTTCGGTGAAACTGGCACACATGAGGACATTGCCCCTGGTCCACAGTATCACTTAGCCCTTCTTTTGGCTCCTTTCCTCTGGGGCCATCTCCTCCTTCCCAACACATTAAGGACGGCAGCTGACCTAAGCTGTTGCTGCCGAACTCCTACCAACGAGAATGCAAACCTCTGGGAACTGCTGCAGCCTGAAACAAGAGAGATCGCAGTACCTGCAGCACGCGCCAGCTCAGAAGTGGGCCAGAGTCGCTAAGCCTGTTGTTGCCAGGTGAGGGCTAGGGTACGGTTTCTTGCGGTAATTTGTATTTCCCGAGTTGCTTTACAGCTTAGGCAGTGAGCTAGCTGTCACTGAAAAGAAGGAAGTGTCAGTGCCTGAAGTTACTCCTAGGTCTCTCCTTTGGCTAATTGGCCCCGGGCCCTCTGTAGTGGCTCCTGAGACCTGCCTTAAACTGGCCTAAGCCAGGAGAAATGCCTGCAAGCTGTTAAAATATTCAGTCTTGTTTCCTCTAGCGAAGGTTGCCAACTTCCCAAGTTTATTGTCAGAGTCAAGTCTTCAGTGAGATGTCCTTGTTCCTACAGAGTGGCCCCTGGAGATATGTAAAAAGGGACAGCACAGTTCATTCACTCATTCATTCAGCAAATATTGATTTAGCATCCACTGTGCCAAGCACTGAGTGCAGTGCACAGGATGAACAAGATAGAATGGCCTGAGATTTAGTGAAAGATACTGACAGACAATTACATATGATTGATAAAGGTTGTGACAGAGAGAGAAGCCCCTGGCCCCTAACCTCCACCCCAATACACCAAATAATTAATTCTACTGGTAGAATGGACCCGACATAAATGCTTTCTTGGGCAATGAAAAAAACATGGCTTCAGATTAAGGAGAGTATTTTTGGTAGGTGTTGTGTTTGTTTGGGGCAGAGAACCCTCCTTTTAAAAAGAATCAATCAGTTCGACTCAGGTATACTGAGTTCAAGACCTACTTTTTGGTAGACACGTCTGTGTTATTGTCCTTTCCTTCTGGTGTTTGCTTTGCCTCCAGTTTCAATTTTCTTCCTCTCCCCATTTTTCCCCATACTTTCCCCCCCAGTTTTTCAATTTAGAAGATAAATATGTTGGGCAACAATAAGCAGTAAATTCACAACCTATAGGCCCTCTTTCTACTGCAAATACTCTGTACTGGTTACTGACCCAAGCCCCCCTGGAGAAAGTCAGAACTGAAAACAAGATTTCATCTTGTTCAAATGACAAGAAAAAAATACTCTTTGGGGTAGGAAAATTTTGGGAAAGTTGCCAACTAATACACGTCAACTTGGCAGGAAAACCAAAAAAAGCTTTATCCATAAGGGTGCACCTTTACAGGCATGGTTTCTGAGACTTTCATTGTTATCATAACAATCTTAAAAAGATCTTTGAAAGAGTTTCAAAATTTTACATTCTACGCTCTAGAAGTAAATTTTGTAAAGACCCTTCTCCAGCTTGCCCAAAGGAACCGTTTCTGGTGAACCCCACACTCAGGATAAGTAAGTGTTACAACTGTACTGGAAAATATCCGACATTACTCATGGCAATATAGTTTCTAGAAGATTCTTCTTCCTTTGAAAAGATTACCAAATCTTGCTTTTATTCACTAACAAATATTTAATAAGCACCTACTTAGAGCCAATGGCCCTATTTCAGAGATAAACAGAACCTAGTACTTACTATCTATTTGTACCTTAGAGGGAAAAGCATCAGATAAATAGTACAGATGGTATTACAGGAGGCTCACATATGGCTTCTTAACTGACAAGGAACATTTTTGTTCATATCAAAAAAGCATTAGGCAAAGACTTCTTAGTTTGTTGTAGTTCCATTTTGTTTATTTTTTCTTTTGTTTCCCTTGCCTGAGGCGATATATCCAATAAAATATTGCTACAAGCAATGTCTGAGATTTTGCTGCCTGTTTTCTTCTATTATTTTTATGGTTTTGGGTCTAACATTTAAGTCTTTTAGCCATTTTGAATTTATTCTTATGTGTGGTGTAAGAAGTTGGTCTAGTTTCATTTTCTGTGTGTATCTGTCCAATTTTCCCAATATCATTTACTGAATAAATTATCTTTAGCCCATTGTATGTACTTGCTCCCTCTGTCAATTTTTAAAAAGATTTTATTTCTTTTTAGAGAGGGGAAAGGGAGGGAGAAAGAGATGGAGAGAGACATCAATGTGCAGTTGCCTCTCCCATGTCAGGGACTGGCCAACAACCCAGGTATGTGCCCTGACTGGGAATCAAACCAGTGACCCTTTGGTTCACAGACCAGCACTCAGTTCACTGAGCCATACCATTCAGGGCCTTCTGTCAAATTTTAATTGACTATAAAGGTATGATTCATTTATGGGCTGTCTATTCTGTTCCACTGATCTATGTGTCTGTTTTTATTCCAGTACCATGCTGTTTTTATTACTATGGCCTTATAGTGTAGGTTAAAATTAAGAAGTGTGATTCCTCCAACTTTATTTTTTCTTCCTCAGGATCACTGTTTCTATGCAGGCCCTTTTGTGGTTCCATATAAATTTTTGAAATATTTGTTCTAGTTCTGTGAAATGCATCATTGGCATCTTGATAGGAATGCATCAAATCTACAGATTGCTTTGAATAATATGGACATTTAAAAAATGTTAATTCTTCCTATCCATAAACATGGTATGTGCTTCCACTTAGTTGTATCTTCTTCAATTTCTTTCTTCATTGTCTTATAATTTTCCAAGTACAGGCACTTCACATCCTTGGTTAGGTTTATTCCTAGGTATGTTATTCCTTTTGAAGTATTTGTGAGTAGAATTGTTAACTTAATTTTTCTTTCTGTTAGGAAAACATCAATACAATAAAAAGACAACCCACAGAATGGGAGAACATATTTGCCTATACATCTGATAAGGGATTAATATCTAAAATCTATAAGGGACTTACAAAACTCAACACCAAAAAAACAAACAACCCAATTAAAAAATGGGCAAAGGACCTGAATAGACACTTCTCCAAAGACCACATACAGATGACCAATAGACATATGAAAAGATGCTCAATGTCACTAATCATCAGAGAAATGCAAATTAAAATCACAATGAGACATCACCTCACACCTGTCAAAATGGCCATCATCAATAAATCAACAAACAACAAGTGCTGGCGAGGATGTGGAGAAAGGGAAACCCTTTTGTACTGTTGGTGGGAATGCAGGTTGGTGCAGACACTGTAGAAAGAAGTATAGAGATACCTCAAAAAATAAAAAATGGATCTACCTTTTGACCCAAGATATTGAAGCAGCCCAAGTGTCCATCAATAGATGAGTGGATGAAACAACTGTGGGACATTTAAACAATGGAATACTACTCAGCCACAAGAAAAAGAAGAACATTTTGCCCTTTGCAACAGTATGGATGGACCTACCGAACAGTATGCTAAATGAAATAAGCTAGTGAGAGAAAGACAAATACCATATGATTTCACTCATATGTGGAATCTATTGAACTGAACTAACAAAGAAAATAGAGATAGACTCATAGAGAGCAGGATGTCAGCTAAGGCATGAAGGGAGGTGAGGGGGTAGAGAGATTGAGCAAAAAGGAAAAAGACTCATGGACATGAACAACAGGATGATTATTGCAGGGCGAAGGGAGGTTAAGGGGACTAAATAGTAATGGAAAAATACAATAAAAAACTTTGAAAGCATTAGGAAAGACTAATCTATTCTAAAAATTAATCTTTAAGTTTGTGAATATAACAGGTAGTCATTGTTTTCAATCACATATTACTGTAAGACATATTAAAAATCAGCATTCTCCTGTCCTACTCTCTCCTCACTGCCAGTCCCACTCCCTAGAGACGGCCACTTTCAACCGGGTTAGCTATCTTGCCTGGCCCTTATCTCTACACTTAAAACAATATGCCTGTAATTAGGTGCCCACATACCCTGTTTGCTCATCAGTTCCAGTTTATACCATTGTCCAGCATAATTAATACCAGTGGTCCCCTTCACTGTCAAAATGTCTATGTGGTAGTTACAGGGCTTCCATACTTACGATGAGCCACCATGATCTACAGACTTTCTTTACAAGTTATAGAAGTTGACCACTTTCACACCCTCCACTCCCCCTTGAATCCATCCTCTCAGTTTTGCTATATAAAGCTAAATTGGGTTAAGTCCCACAACCAATATTTTGGGTTAAGTCCATAACCAATATTTACCCTGTTTTGACAGCCTAAGTATTATTTGCTACTAAGCCAAGTAATTCATAGTGATGCTGTTTTCTTTCTTTTATAAACTTTTTATTTCCTCTAGAGTTAATAACTGGCTTTTTAAAATTTGTTTATATTTTTTGTAGTTCCCCCCCAATTACTTAAACAAAGCTGTGAAATGCATAAGCAACACGTTTTCCAAATGCTCAAATAAGACCATGCTTTGACCCAAGTACAAGCCTATGCATCTGCTCTTGAGGAAATTTAAATACATAATACATTTTACATAAAAATCATCTCATTTCTGGTCAGCAATCAGGAGCCTATCCAAAAGGGCAGACTCTGGAGAATGTGAGGGAAGTTCCTGGAAGAGTTTTCTCCACTTCTGCTTTCTGAACCTGCAGAACCCTGTTGAATTCCTTCCCAAGGATGAGTCATGGCAAGTCTGATTTAAATCTAGAGAGCTGGTAGTCTCCTAAGCACCAGTAATAACTGTGAGCCAACTGCTGCTAGAGCAACTAGGAAAATCCCAACACCCTGAGCTGATGCTATCTCTACTTTCTAGCAATAAAGCAAAGTTGGAGAAACCCAAATAAATAATCTTCAAGGTCATATCCTATCAGCTCCCAGATGTGCCACTTATATTTCTACTTTCTAGAACAATAAAACAGTAATTATCTGTGAGTCATTAACCTTGTCATTCAGTTCTATGATTATTATTTTTCTCCAGCTAAATAAACTGTACACACCCTTCATGATTTAGTTTGGAACTCAAGTGGCCTACTCTTGCTGCTGAGCTGCAGAGAGAAGCTTGGATATCAGTATGTCTAAAACATTGGTTTAATAATATTTTAGTCTCTCATCTCACTCTCACTTCACAGGGAATTACGCCTTCATTGGACGGTTGCTCTGCAGACTGTAACCAGAGGTCGACCAGGCTTGGTGAAGATTATTTCATTGACTGGCAACCATCCAGGCTAATGTCAGAAAGCAAAATTATTATTATTTTTTAAAGATTTTATTTATTTATCTTTAGAGGGGAAGGGAAGGAGAGAGGGAGAGAAATATCAATGAATAGTTGCCTCTAGTGCGTTCCCTGCTGGGAACTGGCCTGCAACCCAGGCATGTGCCCCGACTGGGAATCGAACTGTGATCCTCTGGTTCATAGGCCCACACTCAATCCACTGAGCTACACCAGCAAGGGCACAAAATTATTTTAAATCAATACTACTGTAGTAGCGTGACTCTTGGTTTATCATATTCTCAATACATACAGCTTCTTGCCCATTACTCAAATTGCTAAACACTCTGCCAGCTATAAACCACTTAAGTGTGTATAACTAGCATTATCAAAAATATTAGATCTAATTCAATAAATATAAATTCAAACAAAAACATGCACAAAATAAGTATTAATGGTATATATATGTTTTGCTGTTAAAGGAAAAAGACTCATGTTAGAAATACAGAATTTATCAAATTGTGAAGCTTTATGGCATTCTATAGCACACTTTCATAACAATTATTTTCTTTATTTTTTAAAGATTTTTGCCCCAGCTGGTGTGGCTCAGTGGATTGAGTGCTGGCCTGTGAACCAACAGGTCACTGGTTCGATTCCCAGTCAGGACACATGCCTGGGTTGCAGGCCAGGTCCCCATTAGGGGGCACATGAAAGGCAACCACACATTGATGTTTCTCTCCTTCTCTTCATCCCTTTCCTTCTGTCTAAAAATAAATAAAAATTTAAAAAAAATTTTTCTTCTTAATTAAACTGTACCCTAACCTAAAGAATTAATTCCCCATTCAGATAAAAAGGTATAACTGTTCTTTTCTTGCACTGACCTTGTCATACTAATGCATCATCAGCACCTTACTTTAAATACCTATTACTCCAGTTCCCCAAAACATCCATCCATTTGGGTTCTAATTTAACCACCGGCCTACATAGCAATCAACCCAAATGTTATGAGCTGAATTGTGTCCCCCCAAAATTTATATTCTGAAGTCCTAACCCCCAATACTTCAGAATGTGACTGCATTGGGAGACAGGGTCTTCAAATGGGTAATTAAATTAAATGAGGTCACTCAGGGAGGGTTCTATTCTAATACCACTGATGTCCTTGTAAGAAGAGGAAATTTGGACACAGACAGAGAGATAAAGATGACAACCATCCACAAGCCAAGGAGGGAAGCCTCAAAAGGAACCAACCCTGCTGAAACCTTGATCTCAGACTTCCAGCCTCCAAAACTGTGAGAAAACAAACTTCTGTTGTTTAAGCCACCCAGTCCGTGGTACTTTGCTATGGCAGCCCCAGCAAACTAAGATGCCCACCTCTCCTCTTTCCTTCTGAAGTTCAGCAAATATGCATTGAATGTGTACCCATTTCAGACAGAGGGCCAAGGATTGAGGCTGTAGGGATAAACTCGCAGACATAATCCTACGCACATGGGGCTTTCAGTTTATCACAGGAGATGTAAAAAGGCTTACTAGTAGTATACATGTCTTTCTCCTAGACGGTCCTCCTACAGAAAACAAAGGGCGCATTATTTTGCTATTGGCCTCTAACATGCTACTCAAAGTGTGGTCCACAGACTCACAATATCAACATCACCTGGGAGAATGTTAGAAATGCAAGTTTGGGCCCATCTCATCTGGGACTGGGGCTCAGGCACCAGTATTTTAATGAGCTCTTCAGGGGATGTTTATGCACACTGAAGTCAGGGAGAAGCACTGCAAACATAGTATATTGTAGTTGGTAAAAATCACAGGCAGGCACACACAATCCAACCCTCTAGTCTAAACCCTACGTAAAGCGACTGCTCCAATTTGACTGTCCACCACCCAACCACCCCCATGCCCCAGGGACAAATTTACCTAAATATTCCCATAATCCAATGCTGTCTTTTTCTTAGGTACCATCCAAACTGTCCCAAACATATGACTCTGTGCCCTTATAAAGCTGCCAAATTAGAAGGGAAAAGCAGATTCTTGTTTGCAAAGAGTGATACAGATATTTCAACATAGGACACCACTTCATTTTTCTTTTGATTTTCAGAGTTCTTCTAACAGAAGAAATAATGCCAAAAGACAACAGCACAGAGTGTATGGGAATTAAGTTGTCATTTAAACTATTTTTGCACAATGAGAATCACTCTCCGACAGACATATATAAGAAGCTTTCTTTCCTGTTGTGTCTTAAATTATCAATTGTGTCCATTATTATCTATCTATGGCAAAACCAGTAGGAAATCATAATAATCCAGTCAAGGCAGTACCCACTGTGTAAATATGGCCTTTTATTTAGTATTTTATAATAATTGATGTTATTTGCTTTATTGTTAATGGTACACACTTAGGGAGAAAGCAAAAGATAATAATAGGTATTTGGCCAAATTTATCCACAATAGCCTGACTCAACCAATAACTTAAAGCCTTCAAAAATCACTTCTTAAGTGATATATACCAATCACACACATTATTTTATTACTGCATGATCAAACTAATTTGTTCAATCATTTAGGCAATAAACATCCATTTTGACAGGAATTGTGCAAAATCTGGGGGAAATAAAGTGGAACAAAGAAGTCTGGCAGTGATGGAGAAGGTCGCGGTGACCCCTGCTCCAGCTGTGCCGCCTGCAGTAACTCTGGGTCTCCACAGTCTAGGCTGTTCTCTATTCGAGCAGATGCGCACAACCTAGCCTTTTCTGGTACTGCATTTACAGTACCTAAAATAGACGTAGACACATATTAAGAGCTCAGTAAACAATTTAAAATATTTAACTTTAGTTCCTATTTTGTGCTGTGTACAGGGCTAAGCCTTTTAAATGTTTACTGAATGTAATTAGTGCTGTGCTGTGGCTCTCCAGGGGAGAAGAGCCTGATTTCTAGCGTTTGCTGATCTTGTGACAGAAATAATTTCAAGCTACCTGGTGGCTTACCAACTGGCTTGCAAAAATCCTGAAACTTTAGCAACTGGCTTGATCAAGATGGTATGAGCCAACTCCAGTGTACCACTGCATGCCACCGTCACAGTAAGACCGTGTCGTGGTATTAGAATTGTTGTTACGTTACTCCCTCCATTTTGCAGATAAGAACACCAGGGGCATAAGGAAGTTAAGTAACTTGTTCAGGGTCAGGCAGAAAAGAGTAAAGCTGGAACACAAACCTAGGGCTCTGGGCAGCTGAAGTGAATACTGCATTAAATTGACTCACATGGTATTCCATTTACAAATGTGGAGTAAGATGAAGAGTTGTGGGAATTCCCACTCAAATCTTTACAGATGAACCAAGCATTCTGGGTTTTGACTTTCTTCACACTGGAACATGAAGCCATGCTCCCTTGTCTGTGAAACCTAAAGCTTTTTCCTTCTTGGGTTCAGGTTGTGTGTATCCTTTGGCTCAGAGCTGAATCCATTCATCGAAGAGTTTGCCTTCCACTTGAGACTTTGCCTATCATCCCTATATGCAACAATTTCTGTAAAGACTAATAATACTACTACTACTAATAGCAGTTATTATTTACTGAGTGTTTACAATGTGCCAGGTACCCTACATTCTACATGTTTCATTTCATTTTATCCTCACAAAGCCTCTATAAGATAGGTGCTATTATTATTCCCATTTTATATGTGGGGAAGCTAAGGCACAGAGGAGGTTTAAATTTTTCTCCCTCAAAATCACACAGCTAATGACTTATCAGATACGAGATTCAAGCCATAGGCATGTGGGTTTTGTAGGGTTTTTTTTTTTGAGCCTAAACTCTTAACCACTATGTTATGGTGTTTAGTCTCTAAACAGTTCGTGTTAAGGTGCTAACAGATTTTGTATTCCAGCAGCCCAACTCTGCTATATTCCTTGAAGTTCTTTTCTGGCACAGTTTTCAAGTCTCTCTTCCTGCCTGTCCATGGTTAGCTCCCATTGTCTTTCCTAAGGCAGGTGCTCGTTGTAAACAGGAGAGCTGGGTACCTCATCTTTACCGGGGCTGCTCTCCAAGTTCACCTTGCAATAAATCCGTCATGCTATTTGCTATTAACCTTCTTCACAGATGGCACTCATAGAACTTAGTAATGGGAAGATCCAAGTTTCACGTAACAGGGTGCAACATAAGTCACTGTTACCCAACAGAACTTGGGGGCCTGCTGTCCGCTGCCACCCTCTAAGCAAAAATTCCAGAGGAAAAGGTTTGGTGATAAAGGAAAGAAATCTTTATTCAAAAACAGTTACTTAAGCCTATCAAGGCACAGCTTTAATCACTTAAGCCTATCAATTAAGGCTCAATTTTTAACTCCTGAGTTCTATATTTTCCCTGCTTTTAGTTATCTTGTTTCTGTAGGGCTAGTTTACAAACTAAAAACTACATAATATACATAGTAACTACAACACTACACTATGGAAGAATGGCAGGCTTCTGCCTCAAAGCCTGTTGCCTCTAGGACACCCACAGAATAGACCTGCCACCCTCTGCCAGGCCAGCCCTTTTCTGGGCTGCACCCAGAGTTCCTTCCCAGACAAAATGCCGTCCGTTGGGAAATGCAGACAGCTGCAACATGATCATCCAGGCATCCTCAAGGAAGAATAGCCTAAGAGTGAGCCCAAGAGCCAGAGCCTGAGAGAGAACCAGCTCAGGAGCCAGAGAGCGCCCTCCTTTTAACTCCACGCACTCCAGAAGCATTTAGCATCTGACAGTCCCGCCCTAGACTGCCCACAATCGCCTTGGCAAACTCCTCCTACAGCCTTCCCTACTTCACCCCGGTGACCAGAGTTATCTTAATCAGATTGCTCCACAGCAATTGTGAGTGGTTATTCCACCCCTAACATTCTTGAGGCCTTGTGCAAGAACTGCAGGAAAACTAACAGAGGCCCACATACCATTCATATTTAAAATTATAAATCAAGCTAGTAAGCTGTTGAAGTAAATTCTGTTCATAGTGCCTTAGGAGGCCAGGTTTTAATTCAGAATTACTGAACTCCTCCAAGTTTCTCATGGTGGGCCATGGAGAATTGGCCCCCAACACAAGGTCGGCCATGTTTTTCCCACCCCTGGCTCTGTCCTTTTGCATGTGAATGTGGACCACCTTCCAGCTCACCATCCAAGCTAGATTTCCCTCCCCAGCAAAGGGGGACTCCTTGGCTCTAGCAGTACACATTGTGGGGCTGGGGTCTACCCCCTTGAAGGCAGACCAAAGGAGGAGTTCTGCTTAGGCTCTGGATGGAAAGCTCAAGGCAGCTGGGCAGGAAACTCCAGGGCCCAGGGTCTAGAAAAGAAGCATGCAAGCATGCAAGCTGGAGGAGGCTCAGAGTCAAGGCCATAGGGCTCAGGGTCAAGGCCCCACTTCCACAGACCTAGATTTGGCACTAATGGTAGGAGCCTTGAGTGTTTCTTTCTGGGGGCACAACTTTGACCCTTTGGACATTAATTCTGAATGGTCCCAATATCTGCCAAAGGGATGCAGTGAGGTAGAAAGCAATTTAACATTTGTAAAATTATCATCATTATAATCTTCATGCCAAAGGCTAAAAGTCACCTTTCCAGCCCCTGATGCCAACAAGATCAATGTGAAAGTTAATGCAGCTTAATACAATTTGACTAATTGCTTGCAATAAACGTTATGACATTCCAAACAGAAGTTTATTTTAAACAAACGGAAGGCCCCTCAGCACGTCCCTCTTGCACGTACGACCTGGCTGGCTCAGTGCTGCCTCTTCCAAAGCTCCTCGCCGGCGCGAGTCTATTATTTGAACAACTTCTTTAAATGTTAGTCCATTTGAGTGTAAAAGCAGACGATCTCCTAAGATGAAAGGTTCCACACTTAAATTTTCTAAGTCTCCTCAGCAAAACAATTGAATGAAGCCAGTACCTTGACACAGAGGTGGAAAGTCTTGGGGTGGGGCCCGTCGCTGCGTTGGGGGTCTCGGTGAAGCTCTCCAGGCCCAGCTTCCGCTGCTCCCCGGCCCGGAGGCTCTCAAACTCCCTTGTGTATCAGACTCACCTGGAAGGCTTGTCAAAACGCAGCCCGCGCCCGGCTCCCACCCTGAGAGTTTCTGATTCAGCAGGTCGGGGCGGGGCCTGAGAGTCTGCATTTCTAACAAGTTCCCAGGGCGCTGGTGATGCTGCTGGTCTGGGGACCCCACTTGGAGAACAGCTGCTCCAGGTTTGGTACAGATACTTGTGTTCTGTGCTCCCAGCCCGGCTTCAGCCCTATAACGGTTCCCTCCCACTTACTTAATTACACAAGCGATAGCCCATTTTCACACCAGGTAACCATGTAGGAGATCAAAACCAACAATGTAAGCAATTTGCACAACCGAAAAAAAAAGAGTCGTCCGTCACATACAGTTTTTCAAGTTAATGAAAAATTCTAAAGGTCATAATGAGAGTGACATCTTGCTTCTTATCCTTTTTTTTTTTCAATATCGAGAAGACCGCGGCCCCTCCATCCCGCCTGGAATTCTTGCCCAGCAGCAGTGGCGCCAGGGCACGTTTTATGGGAACCTAATCTCCGAACGCACTGACTTTCGCCGTTAGCCCAAATAACCAGAACACTCCTTTCTGCTGAGTTTGTTACTTGTGATGTTATCCAAACGCTTCCTGATTCTACTTTCAGCATATTACTACCTCTAACAAAATTAGGTCGCCTCTCCGTGTAAAAGACTAGCGCTTATGTGATTGGATCGAGCAGAAGGCCACGTGTTACCAGTGCAGATCCAGGGTATTTACAGAAAGCACCCTAAAGAAACCGAGCGGAGCAGAGACCTGCCACCTGTTCAGTTCCTAAAGGATTATGAGTTTCTGGATCCACACTATCTAACAGTCTAACCACACTCTCTCTCTCTCTCTCTCTCTCTCTCTCTCTCTCTCTCTCTCTCTCACACACACACACACACACACACACTTTTCTGCCCTGGTCTGTTGGTGGCTCCTTTGTAGCCATTTGCCCTTTTGAATACATCTGCCAATGAGCAGGCGGAGTGGCTCTCTGCAGGACAGCGAGCCAAGGCCCAGAGTGAGACACAGTGTCCATACTCACATCAGCCCTAGATACACACTCACAAGTAAATCAAAGACATCTGTCCTAGTTACTCTCAATTTCTGTACACTATGTACTAGATGGAGACAGCCCATAACTTGAACTTTACTAAAATGTTTCAATTCCCAGTACCCTTCTACCCCTCCTCAAGGAAAAATAAAAGCATATAAATTTTTTTAAAAAAATAAAACAAATCTTCTGCCCTGGCTGGTGTGGCTCAGTTGGTTGGAGCATTGTCCCACAGGCCCAGAGGTTGCGGGTTCGATTCCCAGTCCCAGCACATACACCTAGATTGTGGGTTCAGTTACTAGCCAGGCACATTCAAAAGGCAATCAGTCACTGTTTTTCATCAATGTTTCTCTCTCCATCCTTCTCTCTCTCCCTCCCTTCCTCTCTCTCTCACCCCTTCCTTCCTCTCTCTCTAAAAACAATGAAATAATGTTCTTGGGTGAGAATTTAAAAATATAAAAAATAAAAACAAAACAAATCTTTTGTGACAGTTTCTATCGCATTGTACATTTGAGATATTTCTCAAGCTTTTTGGAGGTGCCTACTGATTTTCCCGATCCACTCCTGGACCGTATCCTGCCCCTTGTTTCTCCTACTTAACGATCTGTGCTAAGGTAAATGTCACTGTGGACCCAGCCTGCGCTGCTGGTCTCGCCTGCACCGAACTCTAGTGATTGCGCAAGTCTCTGGCGTGCCGCGAACAAACACGCAAGGGCTGGAGCCCATCAGGGCAAAAGTCTGATGAAAGAACTAGATTCCTCATTCATTTTGCTGATTTTTAAAAAGGATTTTAGTCCAAAAATATTTAACTTGCAGCTTTTCACATAGAGTTTCCAAGCTAAATCATTTTTATTTATTTTTTTTAGACTTTATTTATTTTTAGAGAGAGGGGAAAGGAGAAAGATGGAGAGAAACATCAAGGTGTGGTTGCCTCTCCCACGCCCCCTACCAGAAACCTGGCCTGCAACCCAGGTATGTGTCCTGACTGGGAATTGAACCAGTAATTTTTCAGTTCACAGCTGGCGCTCAATCCACTGAGCCACACCAGCCAGGGCTAAATCATTTTTATTTTAAATAAACATCTTTTTTTTTTTGCCAATACAGCATGTTGAAATTAACATCACTTATTTTGTGAGTGAAAATTATCATACATGATTTGTGAAATAAAAATCATAGCATATTTTGTGCTTTTGGTGTCCGATCCTTTTAATGCAAAGAATAAAGAACTCTAGTTGTGTCACATTAGGGAAATCTATTCTTGCCCCAATAAGGAAACAGGGATCTCGGGCACACAGGGGGATGCAGGAAAATCTACTTCTGCAGCCTCAGGAAGAATGGGACTTGGCCAGGCAGGTCTTGTGGGGACTGGACGAGCTCCTCATTCGAGATACAGGCGCACAGTTACGGGGTAGCGGTGCAGCCCGCTCCATAATTTGCAGGGCCCAGTGCAAACTGAAAACGTGGAGCCCTTTGTTCAAAAAGCAGCTAAAATGTGTCATTATAGGTTCTAAAATACACAGCTTTTTTCTTCCATAGTCTGTCATCTAGTCACGATGTTTTTTATTTGGTATTTAACGTCATTTCAAGTAAAGATTAAAGAAAAGTAAAGATGCAAGAGTCTTGCCGCAGGCGAGGGCAACAAATGAAGATGGAAAAGGAAAAACAGAGACCTTTAACTTTGTAATAATACTTTTGTTATTTAATGAAATAAAAATTGAATTAAAAAAGAAAATTGAATTTTATTATGAAGGGAAGTTGGCAAGATAAATGAACTAGAGGACATTCAGGGCTGAGACGGTGTATGTACCAACACAGTGGCGATAAACAGCATGCTCCAGAGCAGATGCAAATAACCATTGTTTAAATCATAGCTGTGCTTAATTCCTGTTAATGAACACCAAACTGTTGTGTGAACAGCTTATGTATTGTAAACTGAGCCATAGATGCTGGGAGACTTAGAGTTTAGTGTAGGGAGGAGACTTGCTTTTCATTGTTTATGCTTTGACACAGTTTTACTTTTTCCTTGTATGCACTTTTATTTGTAAATTTCAAAAAGAAAGAAGATGATGGGGGATACTGCAGCACGCCTGTGGATGACAGAAATATAACCTTTTTTATAATGTAAATTACTATGAAATATATTTACAGTTTCATAAATCTACCATGTTGCTATAGAAATGGGTGTACTATAAATAGATTTTCATATTGAGTGATGCAATCCTATTGTAGACTTCAGCACATATACTTGCCAAAGGAACTGTATGAAAACATGTCTAGGTTGCACTTGGTTTTGTGGAAACAAGCACACAGGATGTTTTTTGAAAAAAGTAATTTCCAATGGAATAAAGAAAGTTGACATTCTGATAAGAGCTCTTACCTGGAATGTGAGTACAAAGACCATCTTGTCATTACAATGCACTAACACACTGCAATTATTTCGTACGAAGAGGGGTAAAGTCATCCTCAGGGTTTTTATCAATTGTATTTTCTTTCGGTAAAAAAGAAAATAACTCATCTATTTTTTTTCTCTTAAAGTACAGATTGACTTTATTGAGGAAATAGAAGTTGTGGTTAAGGAATTCCTTGCATCCGAACATGAACAAGGAAATCATCTCAGAGTTCACTGCAGCACTGATCATAATAAAGAATTGATGGAAACAACCCCAATGTCTCTCAATATAGGAATTTATAAAACTATCCAGAACTTAAACTAAATAGATTAAATTTTTATGTATGGACACAGAAACGAAAAAACAATGTTAAATGAAAATTACAGAGGTAGCATGTTCCTCAGATGCCCTAAAGGTAAACAATTCAAACCTACAAAACAATGCCATGTGTTACCTACGGACCCAGCTGTAGATGATAAACACACATAAAGTGTGGATGGGCTGCGCTCCAAGTTCAAGGGAGTGGTTGCTGCAGGAGAGGGTGAAAACCGGGCCCAGAAGAGGTAAGGAATAATTTTAACTCTGTCTGTAATAATGATTTTGCTACTAAATAAGTTAAGTTAATAAATAAAATTATTTTTCATTATTAAAAAGAAAGGAAGAAGAATTGAAGCAATAAAAAAAGCCGGCATCTGTTCATTTAGGAGGCTGGCTTGTGGGAGTTTGTTACATTATCTATACACTTGTCACATTTTTTCATTAAAATTCTACAAGCAAAATAAGAAAATAGATTGGCTCTATACAAAAAATATAAAAATGCCCTAGTGTTATAAATTATTAGAATAAATAGTGCATGGAATAATTTGGAAGGTTAATGAGTATTTCTAAACAGTGCTCAGTTTTGATTTTGATCAATTAGCAGTTCCAACAGAGTGGGCAAGTGAAGCCAAAGGGAAAGAAAAGCAACAAATAAGAAATATTAAATAAAAATAGGTTATATTTCTTTGAATGAGGAGCCAACTATGGTTAGGCATGTCACTATTTTAAGTACAAATCAGGGGACAAGGTGGAAGGGAATATTGCCAATTATGGCTACTAAATGTCATCAGTCTATAAGTGGATCCAGATTGCAATTATGTAAATGACAGCAAATATAAATGGAAAGCAGACTCTCAAATGTAAAGCAAAACAAAACAAAGTGCTTCTTGGAATTGCAAAATGTAATAACCCCGTGTCTGGATCTCCCACCACAAATTAACCCATAAAGAGGGCACAGGACCTCTACTGAGAAAGTTTATTAAAGCTAGTTAAAACTCTTCCATGAAAGGAGACCTAAGTAAGTGGTGAGATACTCCATTTTTGTGATTGGAATGCCTTCATGTTATAAAGATTCCACTTCTCCCCATATTAATGTATAAGTTTAATACAATTCTAATCAAAATTCCAGGGAAGGTTTTTAAGAAACTTGAATAACTGATCCTAAGGTCTATATGAAATAAATAAAAGTGTAAGCAAGGTAAATTCAAAAAAGGAGGGGAAAGGATGGCTGTATCAGTAAGGAATATATTTACAATGATCAGGTAACCCTACTGGAGGGACTTCCACAGACAGAATGATTCGATTCAGGCATCAAACCCACAGGCATCCAGGATGGATGCTGACAACTGAACAATGCTATCAGTGACCCAGGCCCTAAACTAATAGTTTTCCTGTCCTGCCATGTTTAATGTAGAACTTGGACCTCATGCTTGTCACCTTAGAATACTATAGGCCTCATATCTACATCTAGGCATGAAAAATGGGAAGAAGAGATGAATGGCTTCTTCATGGTAATCCTTTTAACTTGGGAGGAAAAAACTGTCCTCGGGAATTTTTCCTCCATCTCACTACCTATTACTGTACCATATGGCCAATCACTGCTGCAAGAGAGGCTGAGGAAATGAGTATTCATAACTGGGCATACTGCTGTTCTGAAGAAAACTGGAATTCTGAGCGTAAAAAAGAAACAGAATGGATATTGAATACATAGCT
Source organism: Artibeus jamaicensis (assembly GCF_021234435.1). Lineage (NCBI taxonomy): Eukaryota > Metazoa > Chordata > Mammalia > Chiroptera > Phyllostomidae > Artibeus > Artibeus jamaicensis. The sequence continues at coordinate 10,493,043 of NW_026521814.1, read as the reverse complement.
AGGAGAGTCTTCTTTAAGAGAGGATTTATTTTCCTAGTAACAAACAAATAACCAAATAAGCCATCAGTGTAGTGCACTTTCGGCACAAGTCAAACAAACTGACCGTGGACTAGAACAGGATAAGACAGGCGAATGGGTCGGGGTGGGAAGAGATGGGAGTGGTTGGGGGGAGGGAGGGGAGTGGAGTGGTGGAAACAGACTCGGATGCCTGGGACCTGTTATTCAATAGAGGCAGCCGAACAGACCAGGAGGAAGGGGATGGATTCTTTGAAAGATGGTGTTTGGGAAACTGTTTGATTGTATACTAAAAATAAAGTTGAAACTTTATATATTATATAGAAATGGATAAGTCCTGCATGTGCAAGATAAAGCTCGAAAGTGAATGGCAGCAATGTGGGGGTGAGGAAGGACTTCCAAAGATCTTGTAAGTATAAAAAAATAAATATGACTATACGGATATTAAGGATTTTTATTCAATAAAGGACACAATAAATAAGATGTATAGTTGGTTGGCCATCTAAGAGAACGTGTTTACAATACTAAAAATTGACAACAGGTTAATCTTGTTTAGCAGTGTTGTCCACTAGAACTTTCTGTGATGGCAATGTTCTGTACCTGTGCTCTCCACTATGGTACAGAACTACCCACATCAGGCTACTGAATGCTTGAAATTGGGCTAGTGTCACTGAGAACTACATGTTGATTTGCATTAAATTTAAATAGCCACATGTGCCTGTGGACACCTTATTGGAGAGTGCAGAACTAGAGTATTTAAAGACTTCTAGCAGATCAACAGGAAAAATACAATACTGCCCAAAAGAAAAGTATAAATAGATTGACAAAACAGGAAGCCCTGACAGCCGTATGAAAGGATCTAAAAATCACAATTAGAGAGATGCAAATTAAAATTATAAGTCAGAAAGTCATGCGACACCAAATATTGTTGGGGCTGTGGGGAAGAGCCACCCTTGTTTACTGCCGAAGGTTAGGGGTAGACTGGTGCAGTTATTTGGGGACACAATCTGGGGAAAGTAAGTATGTTTATATCAAATAACCCAGCAATCCACCTCACTCTCCCTAAAACAGCCCTCACACAGCTCGTGGAGAAGATGCAGGCTCAAAGGCGGCCGGCATGATGATGTTTATGATGGTCGAGATTTCGAGACAATGAAGACCAGGGTGGTGGAAATGGAGAATTAAAATGCAGTGCGGGCATGCTACGGAGTACTCTGCTACAGACAGAAATAATGAGCCAGAGCTACAAACTGCAGGGACACAGAGCTCAAAAACCTAGTGTTTGGTTTCAAAAAAAAAAAGAAAGCAAGAAACAAATTGAAATGTGTTGTGTAATCCTATTAACGTATGTTTTCAACATCAACTTACACAGAAACTACTGTATTTTTCAAAGATGCTTACATATCCAAGGACAAATCCCAAGCATATTATTCTTGGTAGCTATGGTGTGGTGGTGGAGCAGAATCAGGGAGCAGGGATGAAGCATGTGAAAGAGAGAGGCCTGCTGCAAAGAAGGGATGATAACATGCCATCAGTGAAAGAATACGATTATCTTAACCCTCCGCACCTGACTTTGAAAGGCAAGGGAACCAAAATGTGGCCTGGCACCTGAATTTCCCAAATCTCCTAATCACTCTCTGTGGTTTTCTTGATACTGTGCATATTTTATAAGCTAAATAGAAGCACATTTTGTGTTCTGTTGCCTCTTTTATGTCTGCGCTTGCTTTAAACACAAGCAAGCTTACAATTCATTATACTGGGCTCTGCTGGTTTCTATGAGCTCCACCAGCTGCAATTGCTTTTGCACAACGGACTATTTTATGTTCCATTTCAGTATTTCCCTGAAGAACATAAGGCTTTGTGAAACCCGTCCTGCAGAAAATATCTGAAAATTGAATTGAAGCTGTGAGAACTGAAGAGCAAAACAGCCAAGAACAGAGCCTGTGACAATTCACAGGTGCTTGGTGGCTGCGGTGGGTGCAGATGTAGATACTATTCTCTCAGACAAGGTTCTCAGCCCAGTGTATCGGCTAACCCCCTGCACCCGGAATGGTTTGAATAAGCATGTGGCCAGGCCTGGGATTTCATTGCCATGGCAACTTTGAAGCTTCTTCAGATTCCCTCTCTCTTTTTCTTCTCTCTTTTGGAATTTTGAAGAAATGGATTAGTAAGTCTTTTTTTTCCCCTCTATGTAGTAGCTGAGCATGTAAATTTTTTATAAATTGCAAAGTGTTTAGAGCTGCAAAAGAAAGTAAATGGACAATGTGGTATGGTATTGCACCTTCCTTAAGGCACTGACCATGATCTCTTTCTAAATTAGTTTATCTTTTTGGGTTTTTAAAAACTGACTTCTTAAATAAATGCATGACCTCCCCAAAAGTAGTGCGGGACAGTTTCAATATCAAAAACTGAATCTCTAAAATAACGGAAATTAGTGCCTAGATGGCTTTCCAACCAGAGGTGGGAGAGAAGTTATCTCATTTCATTTCTTATAAAGCTTTCCTCTTCTGCAAAACAACCATGTGATACCTCTCGAAAACTGGCAATAATGATATGTAAACAGAATTTAAGTATGCAAATTAATTTTAATTCATCACCTCCAATATTTTCAATTACCACTCTACCTCCAAAAACAAACAAACAAATGAAATCCCTAAAATTTAACATGTATTTGACTTAGGCTACTGAAAACTTTAAAAAACTTACACTATATTACATATACACACACAGGCATATACATAGACACATATATGAAATAAAACTATATATTTCCAACTATGTGCTAGTCATTGGTCTAGACCCTGGGAATGCAATACCCATGAGCCTACAATGCTTATAATCTAGAAAGGGAAAACAGACAATTAAGCAATTTAAATAAGATGTCAGAAGTGCTCTTCTAAGATAAATAAGGAACACTGTGGGGGCTCAAAGCAGGGGCACCTGAGTAGACTAGACGAGAGATTCAAGTCAGGTTTACTGAATAAAGGGATGTTTAAGCAGAGTCCTGAAAGATGAGCCCAATTCAGTCCTATGGAAACAAGAGGACTGTGTTCCAGGTGCAGGGAGGTATGGCAGGGACTAGCAGATGAGGCTGGAAGGAAAGAGTTACAAACAGAAGCATGACCCTATTAGATGAACACTTCAGAAACAACATTCTTCCTATAGCGTGAGCATGGAGAATTAATTAAATCTGCCTAGAATATAAACAAAAGCTGAACTACAGTATGGTAAGAAAGATGGGGAAAGAAGATTTGTAAATCCACAAGATAGCTGATCGATTAGCTGTTGGGGCAGGGTGGAGGGAGAACAGGTGACCTTAGCCCTTACTTGAATTATAGCCAAAGCAGTGAGCAGTCATACAATGGATTACGGTATTACTTTTCTCCCAAGCAGGCTCTTTCCTTGTGGCAACAAGGATGGGTACCCTGCACACCCAGACTTGGCTGCTAGTGCTCGTGATCTCAGGAGATAAGCTTCTCCTCATCCTCCTCTTAGCATCCTTGATAATGCCTGAAAAAGGATTCTGGACCTGTTTGGGTCAAATGGGGGGCTCACTGGGCAAGTCACTGGTGTGTACTAGTCAGGTTCTCCAGACAAACAGAACAACATACACACACACACACACACACACACACGGTGATTTATTATTGGAATTGGTCATGTAGTCGTGGAGGCTGAGAACTCCCACACTCTGCAATCTGTGAGCTGGAGAGCCAGGAAAGCTGGTGGTATAATTCAGTCCCAGTCCAAAGGCCTAAGAACAAGGAGCTGATGATGTCAGTCCTGTCTGAGTCCAAAATGCCAAGAATGAGGAGCACCGATGTCTGTGGGCAGAAGATGGATGTCTTTGCTCAAGCAGAGAGAGACAGAGAGGGGGAGGAAATTAGCCCTTCCTCTATCTCGTTGACCTATTTGGGCCCTCAACAGACGGGACAGCGCTCACAGTCTTCTTCACTCCATCTTCCAATCTAAGTGCTAATCTGTTTCAGAGACCCTCACAGACATACCCAGAAACAATGTTTTGCCAGCTATCTGGGCATCCTTTAGCCCAGGCAAGTTGGCACATAAAATTAACCATCACAAGGTGGATGGGGAAATTTGGCCAGCCGGAGCCATACCCTAGTGGCAGGGGAGCCAGGTCCCGTGATTGGCAGCCCCACGGGGTCTGTGAGGAGTTCTGAGGACAGAGCTGCTCTGATACCAGAGGCAGGAGTGAGTAGTTGAGCTGCAAAAACAAGAGCTGCCAGCAAAACTGGTATAAGTTTTAACTCCTCATCAGACTTTGGTCTGGAATCTTGGTAAAGCTGAACGGGAGAAAGTCAACCTATTGAATCTTAGGTTAGGAGTAGCCAGTGGGCACCCTCGTGCAGTTTTACACTGTCAAGTGGAGTGACCAACCCATTGCCACACTGAAAGTCTAGAATGTCAGATTTTTTTCCTTATCTGTATATTCCTTGGTATTTTATCTTTGCAACAGCATAGTTGAGCCTCAGTTTTTAGCCTATACTGAGGTTTATTGGTCTCCTGTGGAAAGCTACAGTTAGTGTAAATCTATTCTGTATTAAATCACAAAGGAAAAATGGCCTGCCTTATCCTGTTGGAATATGATTTATGAGTCCATGCCTCAGTGTTTTATTACTATGTATCATAACTTTTATTAGTGCTTCCATTAATATTTCTAGTCATGAGCCATAAATTCTGTTCTTAGTGTATCCATGGGCTTTGATAAAACTCTTTCTGAATCACTACTTTCCTGTAAATCATGTAAAACATTTTTGTAAAAAGTGGCAATTCACTGGCTCTTGGTTTAGCACTCACATTTTTTAAAATATAGAATCATAGCTGCTCAGAACTGCAGGAGCTCTTAACTATCATCTAGTCCCACTGTCTGCAAGGGGAGGGCAGGCGATCTGTGCGTTAGGGAATGAATGAATCTTCTCCATGGCAGCCCGCTGTTGGTGAGCTTATTACCTCACAACATGCAGAGGTTTGGGGGGGTTGTTATTTGTTTTTATCTGGTTTTGAGACAAATTCTAATTATTAGAAAATTTCCCTAGTTTTTTTTCCTTTGAGCCCCGCATGACAAGTGCTGACCTTGTCACTTAGATTATCGTGGGTTCCCGGGGCTTCTCCAGGCTTCATGTCCAAGGAGTTCTGTCCACTCTCTTCATGTGTCTTAATCTCCACAGCCACCGGTATCTTGACCACGTGACTCTGGCCATGCTCCTGTTCGCACTGGGCATGTGGTTCATCATACTGCAAATCTACCAACCCCTCTATTTTCTGGTCCCCATTTTTGCGTCTTGTTTGTAGTGACATCCCAGAAGCTGTCAAATTATTTACTGGAGTCCAGACATGGTACCTTTTTTCAAGACCTTTGTCTGACCAAGACAACTAAGAAAAAGACAGAGGCAATGAGCTTTGTCTGGCATTTTCCCCATGTGGAACGTTGAGGCGGCCAGTCTCTGGTTTGCAGCATCTTCCTTCCTCCTTCTGTAGAACACAGAGACTTTTTCCTGACTTGGACCATCTGCTCTCCACACCTTCTCCCCAAACCATGAGAGACTGTCACCAGTTTCACTGATCTCACCCACAGGGCCTGGAGGATTCTAGGATGTAAATATGGCAGAATAATATTTTGAGATGTTACCTAAGCTTTTCTTTTCTGAATTTTTTTTTACTCTTTGCATTTCACTCATTTAGTGAATGCATTTGTTGCCCCTGGAAAAGATTGTTACAGCAGAAAAACAACAAAAAAAGGCTTTTAAACTTCTGAAGCTTATGCCTTTGGGAGGAAAAAAAACTTAGACCCATAGGACACTTAGGTCACAAAAAATTAGATGGGGAAAAGTTGTTATCTGCAGTCAGAATCAGCCTTTCCAGATCCTGTCACATCCCCTGCTTTCCTTCACTCCTCCAGTGGTCTACTGAGGGACCTAAACTTCTTCAGACTGGAGGGAAGGGGAGAGAGGGAAAGGAGAAATCCTCAATAGGTTTGGAAATCCAAGGACAGAAGTGAGTGGGGACACTCTGCTCCTTCCAGACATGAGAAAACCCTTAAGCCCTGGGAAAGCAGCAGGGTGTAGGGTTTTCTCACAACGAGGAGGAGAAGAATGAGTGTAAGTATCTAGATGAGGTATCTAGGCAACCTAAGACAACCTCACAAATCCCTGTTTCCCCAGTGAATTTTGGGGAAAGGAAGAATGGTTTCCCATGAACCTGAGAGAGGCACAGGTGGTCAAAGTCATGCTAAACTGGAGCCTTAAAACAGATTAATGAGGACTAGAAAGGAAAAAACAGCCCTACTTTATTTGTTGCTGTGGATACTGTGGCACTTCACCCAGATTCCCTCCTTACAGTCCTTAACTGCTTCCCCTAAGGTTATCGCCCTCCCAGACAGATGATCTGTGTCCAACATCGGGCAGCTGCAAGAACAGAACAGGGCAACCCACTCTTCTCAGTTCCAGAACTCCCAGGATTGGCTGAAACCTCAGTGACCACCACATTGCAGAAAAGCTTTCTGCTCTGCCCAGTCTTGCCATCTCACTTCCTGCCAAGTTTACCTACCAAGGACTCTCCCCAGTGAAGTTGCTGATGCAGCACTCCACTTCATTCTGTTTCCGGGGAATCCAATCCAAAACATCTGTGCACCAAGCTCACATCGGGAGAATTCATCATTCTCCTTCAAACATACTTTTCCAGTTTTGGAGATAAGTTATTTCAGAGGTTCTTGCTGCACTATTATACTTTTTTCCTTCACTCACCTTTAGCTTCAGTTCTCTTATATCAATTTCACTTCTACTTCTATCTGATAATGATTATGAAAGTAAAGCAAAGAAGGAATGCACTGCTTTGACCTTTATTGTACTGTGTGCTACCATCATTGTCTGAACTTGGAACCAATGGCTCCTTGGCTGCCTTCTTTTTAAAAAAGAGATCTACTCTCTTAGCAACTTGAAAATGTGCAATTCAGTATTATTAACTACAGTCACATTGCTGTACACTACATTCCCATGGCTTACTTATTTTATAAGCAGAAGTTTATACTTTTTGGTCATCATCTTTTGGGTACACTAAAAGAACCCCTTGCTTTGTCTTAAGCATTTTTCAAAATCTCAATCTAAGGTTTTAGCTTTTCTTTTTCAAACCTGTTAACTTCAATAATTTTATACTTTATGATGGATGACAACTTCAGGGCCCCAAGCCAGTGCACAGAGACCTCGATTATAAGTCCTACCTGAGTGGTCTGGCATCTCACTTTAGAATGCAGAGACAGTTGGCACCTTTCGTTTTACATACAGACTTGAAAGCCTCAGCTAAAACACAGAAAGAGCCTCATTTAGTGTTACATGACGCTGGCCATGACCTACATACCTATTATGTTTAAATCCGATCCTGGCCTACCCATTACAATGGAAAACCATCTGACCCCTAAAAGTATTTATGGTGATTTATGGGTAAAACCATGACATCAAAAAATATTATTCTTAAGTAAAAGTATAAGTTGTTGAAGAATATTTACAGGCAAAGAGTTTTGTGTTTTTACTTTTATTTTTTTATATGGACATTATCTTTTTTATTTATTTTTTAAATTTGACTTTCATTGTATTTTTTCCATTACCATTTAGTCCCCTTACACCTCCTCCCCCAGCAATCACCACACTGTTGTCTACTTAAAGGACATGTGTTTGGAGTGTTTATATAAGTGTACCTGTGTTCCTATAGGCATAGAAAATGTCAAGAATAACGCCCAAGTGTGGTGATTATATCTCCCTAGATATGATTATATATAATAGATATGTTATATATAATATATATTATTATATATGATTAGATATAATCATATATAGGAGAAGGATTGTGGAAGTTGAGAAGTGCAGAGGGGGAAATTTATTTTTATTAAATGTGTTATGTGTTGTTCGAATTTTTCATAATATCAATCTCTACTTTTATATAAAAAGAGAAGAATATTTAGTGGAATACTTATAAGAATACTTATAATGCATGCTGCCGTGTCATGCCTTCCTGCTTATTTTAAAGTGAACCCCCGAGAACGCTAGCCTGGAGGACAGAGAGTAGGTGTGTACTGCTCCTGCTGCAACTATGCAGGAATATGCTGTTCATAAAGAAGCATTAAACACGTGCCTTTTAAATTATCCAAATAGCTTTAAAATATTTATAAATTACAAAGCAACACATTATCATATATGTAAATTATGCACCAGACTATAATAAATCTCCATGAACCTATTATCCAGCATAAAAACTTCAACTTCAACAATAACCTACTGCCCCCTTCCTCCTGTTTGCATTTATCATCCTCTCACTTAAAAAATTTTTTTTCTTTATTTATTTTAGGCAGAGGGGAAGGGAGGGAGAAAAAGAGGGAGAGAAACATCAGTGTGTGCTTTCCTCTCAGGAGCCCCCTATTGGGGATCTAGCCACAACCCAGGCATGTGCCCTGACTGGGAATCGAACCAGCAGTCCTTTGGTTCACAGGCCAGCACTCAATACGCTGAGCCACAGAAGCCAGTGCTATCCTCCAACTTTTTAAAAAATATATAGTTTTACACATGCCTAAGCAACACAGTGTTTTGTTTTGCTTGTTCTTGAGCTTATAGAGATGGTATCATAGAGTATGAGTCTTCTGGGAACTGCTTTGCACCCAAAATTATGTTCCTAAGATGCCCCCATGTGTGCAGCTGCAGTTCATTGATTTTCACTGCTTTGCACCAATAAATAGATGAATGCCCCAATAGATGCATAAATAAGTGGAAAAACAAATCAATGTTTCTTTCTCTCCATTCTCCTCTCTCTCAAAAATCAATAAAAAAGAAAGAAAAGTAGATCACAGGGTTTGTCAATGCATGACCCTGTAAGAAACTGCCATACTGGTTTTGAAAATGGTTTTGTAAATTTACACATGATCATAATATACACAGAGAGTTCATGTTGACCCACATTCTCACCCTTGGCTTTGTTAGATTTTTAATCTAAGGGATATAAAATTATATCTCATGTGGTCTTAATGGCATTTCTGTGATTCCTGAGGGAGCTGAGTGCTTGTTTATATACAATTTGGCCACATGTGTTTTCTTCTGTAACGCACCTGTTCACAGATGCCTGCCCTCAACGCCTCTCACATTGTAGGCACTCCACAATGTTGGCTGAATAAATGAATGAATCGCTACATGACAAAATCAGACTTAGGAGATGGGCTTGTTGATTTAAGAAAGATGTTTACCCACAGGGAACCACAGGCCCCACTTTCCTTATCTTGGTAGTTTAATAACTTCTATTGTGTAGCCAGTTCAGCGTAACTGACTGATAACTGATTCTTGTGCATAACTGACTTTTTATTTAAAAAAAGTATTCATCTTAGAGATGATCTTGCAGATTAGCTATCTTTGGGGAAGCAGTACCCTGTTTCTATTATTTAGTTTAGTGGCCACAGAGGAGTCCTCAGTTTTGTTCCCATGGCTGAACAACGCAAACCGTGCTGCTGTTTTCAGAATATTAAACATTTTTCAGAAAATCATAAAATATTGGATGTTTAATTCCTACAAAAAATTAGTATTTTTTTCTAACAGAAAGTGGTTACTTAAAGTAAATAACACAAAATCACATTCACAAAACTATGTTCAAGAAAAAGTACGTGAACAGCTCCTCCCGTCACCCTTGTGTGCTGACGCCTGTGGACAGGCGTGTCCTATGAGGCACGAGATTTCTGAAAGCAGTCAAAACAATATGGAGAAGACTCTGTCTATCCATTACCTTAATTTTCATGATTTTTTCCCTAAATGTCTCCAAATTACATAGTTTTAGCTGATTGGTGTCCCACAGAAGAATGATTTTAAAATCACCTTTCCCAAAGGAGTCCATAAAGAAGGTAAAGAAGTCATCACTGCAGCAAAAAAAAGCTCAGAAAGGAATTTCACTTTTCTAAGTCTTCTCCAGCATTTCTCCCAAGGAAGTCACGGAGACGCACTGCTCACGTTTCCCTTTGAGAAACAACTTACCGATCTGTACTTCTCAATCCCTTCACCTTTTCCTCCAGTCCCCCAGATCGGTAGTGATAAAAGTCACGGGGATGTAGAATGCAACATAGGAAATACAGTCAGCAATACTGTAGTAACTAGGTATGGGGCCAGGTGGGTACTGGAAATATCAGGGCAACACTGTGCAAAGTATATGATTGTCTAGCCACTATTTTGTGCACCTGACACTACTACAAAATAATATTGAATGTAAATTGTAATTTAAAAAATTGAAGTTAAAAAAAAGAATTCCTGGTTAGCTATCCATTGAGATAGCTGGAAAGCTCCATCTGCTGGTGCCTTCAGGCTCCACTTCAGCTTTCTCACCGACTCGTCCAGAGGAACCTGTCCCTCAGTGACTGAGCTTGTGGAGGGACTGGCCACTTCAGGGTCGGCGGCTGTCCCTGCCTCATACTGTTCCCTCCCCAAGTCACTTCCCAATTGTATTCTAGTTACTTGTCAATACATCTGCCCTTCAGCACTAACTCTGTCACAGCATCTGCCTCACAGATTACCAAAGTGACACAACTTTTATGTAGCAAGGGCTTTTAACTAAGACATTAGCTGGCAGCATTTGTTTTTACTGACACGCATATATAGCATGTAAATGGCTAATGTCTACTACAGGGGAAAACTATTGGCAAATCTTTCCATCCACCCTGGATTGGTAGGATAGTGAGTGACTGAACCTACGTGAGCATAAAAGTGTTCCCATCATACAAGACCTTGAATTTGAAAAATTGATCAATAGCTTGAATATGCTTTACATTTAAAATAAAAATGTACCTGCAGCATTAGTGTTAAAAAACCTCATGACACCATTAGTTTATAATACTGATACTAATGGATATCATTTACTGAGTCCTCACTATATGGTGGGAAATGTGCTAAGCATCTTGCATAGATTATTTATTCCACTTAGTTCTAGAGGCCCATGTCTAAACGACGTTAATTCATGATTTAGTTAATTGCTCTTAAGAGTTTCAGCTTTAGCCAAGAAGTACATTAGCACTGCATCTGGAAATTGATATCCTGGCTATATAATTAATGTATTCATTCAAATGTTAATGTATAACAGACCTTGGGAATAGAAAGGTTAGGATGCTCATTAGCTTAATTCTGTAAAGTATATATATATATATATATATATATATATATATATATATATATATATCATAGGAATAATTATGAACTCTTCATCTACATGATTTAAGTAGAAAAATACTATTTTCTCTATGCAAAAAAATCACATTTTTAAATGTGGGTTGGAAAATTATGATACAATAAATCTGTTTGAGATACCATTTCCACCCATGTATTTCTTTTAAAATCGGACTCCTTTCACAAAATTAGATATGAAAAGCATTACCCTTATACAGGGGACTGTCAAGGAAGGCAAAGTTGCCCGAGAGTGGAGACAATACTATCACATTTCCAAGTGGGGACCCCTGGCTATTTTAGATGGGGCTGGATTTTGTCAGACGTTTTTCCAGACCAACTGATACTATCATTTTTTTATATTAGCCTCTTTATATGGTGGATCACATTGATTTATACTTGAATATTGAACTGGCCTTGCATATATTATGTAAATTCCACTTGATTATGGTATATACTTATTATACATTGTTGGATTGTTTCTTAAAAATTTTTGAGATTTTGCATCTAAATTCTTAAAAGATATTGGCCTGCAGTTTCAGGGGTGGGGGTTTAGTAGTTTTTGTCTAGTTTTGGTATCAGAGAAACACTGGTTTTATAAAATGAGTTAGAATATGTGACTTTATCTCCTGTTTTCTGGAAGAGATTATGTTAAATTGACATTAATTTCCTTAAATGTTTGGTAGACATTTCCAGTGAAAATATCTAGGCCTGGAGACTCTTTTTTAGAAGCTTTAAAATAACAGTTCGATTTCTTTAACTGTTTCTTTAAGGGACTAATCGGATTATCTAGTTCATTCTGGTTGAGTTTGGGTGTTTCTTGGTTTTCCTCCTGGCTGTTTTGGAGGGAGAGAGGAAAACGTTCAATGAGAGGGTCATACACTACAAAGCTCTTACTATTAATCTCCGAAGTTTATAGAGTGTAAAGTGTTTTATACTCAGGAATCAACTATTGACTTGTTAATCATTAATCTAAACCATTGCGGAATGCAATCTTGAGGGGTTTGTTTTTCCTTCTTCCAACCTAAATCTATTCGTTCCATTTTCAGATTGAAAGTAAATGATTCCATTTTCATGCTACCAAAACCCCAAGATCCTAACAAGTTTTACTTGGAGTCATAAATGGGGTCTAGAAAATAAAAACCTTCCTCAGTAAACTACTGGAATAATACTTTAAATGTGTTTTTATGTTTACAGCTACACTGGTTAGGGGTACTAAGGAAGACAGAAATTACGTATTTCAAATAGGAGATTTAGTGCAAGAAATTGATTATACAGATGGTAGAAAACAAAGATTAGGAAGGAAATTGTGAAGTATTCCAAAGATTAATAATTGCAGGAAAATAATTTCTCAGTCCCATCCAGGGCTGCAGAACAAAGGGGAAGACATGTTACAAAAACCTAGGTCCCACCAGGAGCACAGGTGGCTGGTGCTGGGACCCCCGAGGTGTTGTGTGGCTGGTGTTCAGGGGGCTGAGGGGGCACTGGGGGCTGGCACTGTGACGCCTAAACACACCAGACACCAACTTATCTGTCAGCTGATAACTACAGAACAAGAGGGACAACTAATCGGTGACAGAGTAACCCATTTCAGAGATGACAAATCAAGAAGAGCCACTTTTGAATAGACATAAACCTGAAATAATATATTATACAATTGAAAGCAAAGATATAGATGGAGAAGAGATAATTCAGCTGGAAAGTTACAAATTGAAAGTGAATGCCTATGGCGACTTGCACTCCTCATTGGGAGACTACAGGTTTAGCACGTTGGTGGAATGGGTGATTCAGTTTACTTTCGGAACAATATTGCAAGTAGAAACAGCAGGATATATCACACCTTCCAATGATGAACATTTAAGAAAACGCATATAGCCATTTTATACACCTGGTATCCAGAAACATTTCCTTTTGTTTCTCTGAATTGTTTGGAAGACTTTCTTCAGAGTGGTCTTTGTTTTATAGAGTGCAGTGGCCAGCCCACGGCGGAACACTGTAAACTGTACTAAGTCAAATTCACGTCACTTAGAATGTTTCTGAAAAAAGTGAGAGAAGACATAAAATCTTATTTCCTTTAGAATAAATAAAATTGCAGATTGTGTTTAATATGAGACTTAACAGGAAGAAGGCCAGATGTTTGCACAGAAGAGCAGGACCAGCTGCCTTTTGCCTTGTTAAAGGCTCTTGACCATGGTGCCGCCATGTTCCCCCTTCTAAGAAAAAGCAGAGAATCTTGCATTTAACTGTGTTCAGTTTTCACTTAAGAATCATTTTCTGGAAGCTCTGCATGTATTTGGATGGCATTACACAGAATACCTCTGTAACTTTCTCTTTGAACTGAAACCAGGTGCTGCTGTTTGCTGACTGGAAATTAAGTGCATTCAGTGTGTTATCTCAAAAGCAACTATTATTAATGGTATTCCTTTAGAAAACTTCGGTCTGAAACAAGAAAATGTTTAGTTTTTTGCTTATTATAATTAAGTCACAATAACCTCCTATGATTTTGGACTGACATGTTTTTTCATTATAGAAATTCAAAAAGATACCATTTAATGTGGTTTATGAAAATGTCAATTATCTAGGAGCCTCCAAATTTTCTAACTAAAAATAGAATCCAATCAACTGAGTGAGTCTTAAATGATACAGGGAAAGAGAAATTCAATTATATGACCTAGGGAAGCCATCTGAGTATGCTGCTTCTCTTTTTGTCTAAAAGTCAAACACTAAAAGTCCCAGTGTTTGAACCCCATAATGGAAGACATGTAAGTACAAAAGTAATTAGGCAAAATTACTGTGGCCTTTTATGTTTGAGTTAAATGTAAAAATGTCCTGGCCTCCCAAACTGTTTCCTAAAGGAGTTTTTCACCATTTTTAATTTGTTATAAACAGATGTCAACATTTCAACTCACAACTACAAAGTGTCTGACAATAGTAATGTGCTGACTATAGAAAGTATGCTTCTAAACTCTCAGAAAGCAATTCCTGAATGAAGACAACACTCAAATGTAAGTTTCTCTGGTTTATCTTACTGGAATAAAAGTTGTGTTATGTTTGCTCAAAAATCTCTAACTTAACCAAGTACAAAATAGTGGTCCTATTCTTCAACATAGAACAACTTTTCCAAAGCAAGAGAAAAAGATTAAAGTTTTGTAGCAAAAACTGGCAGTATTGTTTCTTGCTGTTAAAAGCCTATGGTTAGTGATGGCTAAAGAAACATGAAGACTAGAAAAAAGTGGGCACTTTAATGTACAATTCTTTCCAAATGTATAAATGGAACAAAAGGTGCAGTTCTTTAAAAATGCCAGAAATAAGCAAACAAGTGATGTGTTCTTTGTTGACACACATAAATCCTTCACACCGTGTTATAGCATTTTTTCAAGTGCATTGGGCTACACTATAAGAAAGTTAATTATTGGGGCCAGCAGTTAAATAAATATGATTTAACAGTTCCTCCAGCAAAAGCCGTTTTTGCGAATGAGCCACCTCAATCCTAATCACTCATCTGTTAAAATGTCACATTCATATCACAGCATTGAAGACATAAACTGAAATTAGGTGACTGATTTCTGGCTTCCTCTCTGATTAGCTATTCACAAGGCCAAGAGGGTCCATAACACTAAAAGTTTGTATCCCCATTTCTTTACCTGCGATGTTCTGTTCTGGGACTTGTCTTTAACAATGAAGGGATGTGTGGTCCTATCCCATCAATCAGAGGAATTTAAATCTGACTTTCAGCTGGTACAAGTAGAGGAGTACTGCTCATTAAATTAGGACCTTTTCTACAATTACTTATATTGTGAAAAGTTATTCAAAGAACACTTAAATATAACCTTCTAAGAATCATACAACAGATCTTCATTGATGCAATTGGTCATGTGTGTCTGGATAATGAAAATTTAGGATGATTCAAACCATACAAACTCTCCCTCTGGCTCTCTTCATTAGAATAATACACGTTGGAAATCTAAATTCCAAACACTTCCTCTACTGATCGTGAGATGTAGTGCAAGCCACCTACCGCCAACTTTTTGAATGTTTAGAGTGTTGACCCTTGATGATGCAAGACTTTCATTTAAAAGACATAATTATATTTCCAAAACCTAAATTGCCCCAATTCAATCTTTGAAATGAGTTGATTTATGTTTTCAGTTTATTGCCATTCACAAAATATTTTATAAAATAATATGGTAGACTTCAACATCATAACATAAAAAACTTCACAGTGCAAGAAAGTGATTGCTATTGAATAGGACGATCTCTAAAGCCAGCCAGTATTTTAAGTATAGTGCAGAATATTTTTGCAATTCCTCCTAAAAAATGTTGGCATGTTCATTAAATGCCCAGGTTATAAAAATCATGTAATATTAATTATTATCCTTCAGTATACTTTTATATCTACATAGCATCACATTAAATGCTGGTGGGTAAAAGAATGTAGAAATCTAAAAATAATTCAGGTTTTAATGATTTAAAACCAACTAGCAAAACTCTTTCCCCCAAATATTTTTGTATGTAATTTCCTGTCCATTACCACAATGACAAGGTAAAAGAGTCATTATACCTTAAAAAGAAGCTAAAGCAAAATATTTCACTTTTCCTGTAAAACATAATTTCTTAACCCTTAAATAAAGAAGGAAAACTTTAAATTTGGGGGTAGGGGTAGTCTTTCATAAGTAAAAAACATCCATTATGTCAGTTGTACAAATGTTTCATTTAGGAAAGTGGATATTTTGATTTCAAACGATTCCAAAATATTACAAGAGTAGTATTTATTTTTTTTCCTGAGGTCCTGGGAGCAACGGTGTGGCAGTGAGCAAGGCTCCCAGGTACAACAAGCACCACCTTCCTCCGCCCGTTTGAACTACTTTTTTGCTTCCCCTAATCAGACTCCAGCAGAGGCGCCCACGCAGCCGCAGTAGAGGCTCGACCAAAACGGCGGAGGGATCTCAGGTGAGGTGCATTCCCGTAGAAAGTCGGCGGGGCCTGGTGGGGAGGGCGAGGGCTCTGGACCGTGTTAGAACCTGAACCGAATCGGTGGTGTGGCAGTGGTCGCCTCCTTCCCCAACCCCCAATGCTGCTGGCCACAGGTGCCCAGAACTTGACGAGCCTGTCTTGTCAAAGCCACCGCTGACCTCCACGACAGAAAATCGTACTTAAAAATTAAAAGACTGTAACACACTGAATAAAATAACGAATTAGCATATCCTATCGTTTTTCACCAAATCCATAGTAAAAGAATAGGTTAGGTAAAAGATCTGTTTCCAACATTTGGTTATTTTAGCTAAAAGCCCCGGTGCAAACCACCCACTCCGAATCTCGGATCATTATCTCTCAAATCAGGGTTAGACTAATTGCCCTCCAACATCCCTCCCAATTTACAAATGTACATATAATTATTAAGTTTATGTAATCCTTTTGAGAATGAGGTGTTTCAACTCAACGTATTTTCCAGATAAAGACTCCCCCCCCCGTTTAAGTACTAAAGCTGTTCTTCAACATTTAAACTCTTACTGATAAAATTTATTTTCAATGTATTTCCCTGCCACCTTAAAAGATGAGGGACAACTAAACTCCTAACTTCCCAGGGTCCCCAAGTGGCGGCTGGTGGAGGGACCAGCAGAACAGCCCGGGGTACGGCTCCACCCTGCGCAGCTCTGGGCCACACCCCTCACCTCCACCCAGGGGCGGTACCACCTGCACAGCCTCTGTTCTAAAGCCCAACAGAGTTACCATAATGTGTTACACCAAAGTATCTGTAGACGAAATGCAAAAGATTTCTGTGATAAGCCCAAATTGACTTTTTTCTGATAACAAAGTCTAGATGTTTCTTTTAAAACGTTTGTTCTTTGTCAAGATGTGCATTTATGGTTCTGATCCTTCTGGTTTGTACTGTACTCCAGTAGTTTTGTCCCCTGCTTCAAATTATGCTTCTAATGGCAACAGACTTGAGACTCAGAGGGTGTCTCCTGGAGTCTAAAAGACTGACCTTTGGATAGGTATAAACCAAAACCTAAAGATTTCTGTTACTTGAGTAAATGTGGTAGTATCATTACTCACTTTAGAATCGTTCCTGCTCTGACTGGAGCTCAGCCTGTACAGCAAAAGGTTGTGGGTTCGATTCCCCATCCGGGCACACACCTAGGTTGCAGGTTAGATTCCCCAGTCAGAATGCGTGTGGGAGGCAACTGACAGCTGTTTCTCCCTCACATCAGTGTTTTGTTTTTCCTCTCTACCTCTCTTTCTAAAAATCAGTAAACACATCCTTGAGTGAAGATAAAAAAAAAAAAAAGAATGTTTATCTAACTAGGTAATGCATCAGACTCACGTAGGAGCGGTTAAGTGAATCTAATTCAGCATGTCTGGAGTAGGGCCCAGAAAAGCTCTGTTTCTCAAAAGCTCTCCCAGGTAATCTCAACAATTGATAGTTCAGTATTGGGGACTCACTGGTTTGCTCACAATTTCTTTTCTAGAATGTTGGCAGCTGCTAGTTTGTTTTAGCACAAAAGTTTCTCCTTACATTAATTGCAAGCACAAAATAGACTGCCCATGACCTAGGCTTAGATCCACAGGGAACTAGTCATTATAACCCTTTGCAATAAAATTTTAAGATGACAAGTTAACTTCAGAGCTAAGACAATGCATGTGTAGAAGCTTTAAGGAGGCTGGTTCCATGCTCACAGGACAACTGTTTCTGATTTACTTGTATTTAGTCACTGGTAAAATTGAAGAGCGTCTTACTACAGTTGCCACTACTAAGTAAAGGATGGCAGAACTCCACCAAATAACAGAAAAAACGGTTAACTAGCTAATCGGTATTATTAAGAAAATGTTTCCAGCAGACATAAAAGTATTTTACAAAACCACACAGCTTCCTATAGAAACCCTAAGACTTACTACACTCTTCTGAAGTCTACCATAAAGGGAAAAGTTGACCAAAAGTACAGTTGTTTAAAAATATGTTTGATTAGCTGTGAAAATATAAGTGTCCAATAGGTACAATTTCATTCTTTTGGAGGTTTAATTGGCATAAAATAGAATTCACTTTCCATTTATTCTACCCAAATAGTTGTGAAAGGGGCACATGAAGTACTTGGTATAATGTAGTTCTCCACACCATCCCTTCCAATGTAACCAAAAGCCGCACTCGGACTTCCTAGGCTCCCACGTGTGCCTAGGCACTGCGGAACGTTGTCATGTCTTTTGGTTCTTTGCTGGGGACACACCAGTCATCAGCCTCGTGGTTGGCGTTGTAATGCTTCCAGGCAGCTTTGTTATACACTGGGAGTCTTTCTACCGATTCTGTTGATAGAGCCTGAAAGAAAAGCAGGACCTAAGTCTGGCATGTTTTTAGAATCCATTATTTAAGATTTAAGAAAACATACAGTGGCAAAAGGTTACTACAAATTAAACAGTACCTTACTGGCTTTGTATTTTATTAATCATAACACCATCTCCGTACATTTTTAAACAGTGTACATATTGGAAACGCATTGACTGAGTCTATGGCCCTGCCTGGAGTGCGTGCTGACCGAGTGTGCTGCCCGGATGCCACGGGACTGAAATTTTACACAAGCACAACACATGCTTCTTATGAAGCATGACCCAGAACAGAAGCTGATTAATTTAAAAAGTCCTATAAGTATAAAAGCATAAAAAGTTGACATATGTACCTTAATATATGTAATGGTACAATCATTTAATGAACTCTATTTTAATTATTTATTAGGATGAATACTATTTTTTCAGTCACTGTATTTTTAAAAACTCAATATAATATTACTATCAATATATATAAAACTATGTCTAAGGCATCTCAGCTTTTGCATGAGCCACTTTTGGCCCTGGGTTTGATCCTGTGTCTTTTCTACTGCCCTCAAAGCCAATTTCAATGGTAGCATATGTGTCTGCAGCATGCATAATTTCATGTTTCCAACACATTACTGTTAATTCACTCTTCTATTTTACCTTCCTGTAAATCATTGGAACTTGAAATAAAATAAACTCTTTATCTTCTTCAAGGTGGGATATTTAAGTAGAATTTCAACCTTAAGTCATAGGCATTTCCCAAGATGTAGAAAATATTGAACTATATTTTCATTTTGATAATGCTAAAGAAGATATTTGATGTTGGTGATTTTAATGATTCTGAAAGACTTCCTGTCATTTACTTTTTCCAAAATGGAACCAAAAAAACCTTTCACCTATATATTCTCTTTAAATATGCCAGAACTGCCAGCACCTCTTGATCTATACGGACTGGATCAAAGATGTTACATTTAGTGATAAAAAATATTGCCTTCATGTTGCCCTTTTTAAGTTCCTTAAGATTGAGATGGTTAAAAAGAAAAAAAGAACTATGATCTTGAAAGAACTTAACCTTTTCAGATAAATTTATTTTTTCCAAAAGTCTTCAGCATTTCCTATAAAATGGTTGCCATCTAGTGGCCAGAACAGGAAACTATCATCGCTAAATAATTAGGTATCAACAGATGAACCAGTCCAATGGATTGATGGGGTTCAGTGCTCTCTATCCCTGTAAAATACACTAATTTCTTCATAAACACATGGAACACCCAAGACAAGTTGGCTCGGTGCTTCTCCTCCCACCTGGTGGCTTACCAAGAGTCACCTGTGCTTGTTCCAAAATCTGTTTATGCAATTACATCTGTTATTATAAGTACATAATTTAATAGAGTGTAACTTACACAAAATGCCAAAAAAAGGAGGGAGGATTCTTTGAAAACTAAGATGAATATTTTGGAAAAAGTCATGAAGGAAAGTCACATAAAAATTGATATCAAATCAAAGTCAGAATATACCTGTAAAGGACTGCATAAAAATAGAAAAGGATTATGCACTTGGTTGTTTCTTTGTTTAAAGACACCAAGAAAAGAATTGTAAGTACAGCTTCTGCAAGGAAGATAACTGAAATTTCAATCTGTAGAACCAAAGAAAAGCCCTGGGCAGTACATCAAAAGACTGATGGATCAATGTCCGCTCATGTGCCTCATGTTAAAATTAAATTTGTAAGACATGAATCTTTTTATGAGTCCCCACTTTAATCCAACTTTTTCTATTAATAACCATAATTCTGATCATTACAGAGAAGAGCATTTCTTCTCCCAAAGTCAAGGAGATAATCTGTCCCCCCCAAAAATGAGGTCCTATGTAAAAAAACCATACACTTCTATTTTGATAGCCTGAGGTAGAAGAAGTTTTCGTTATAGTTAAATATTGGCATCTTTTCTTCTTAGGGAAAGAAGTCTCATTCACTCGAGAAAACTACAGTTGCCACCTTAATGTAGACCACTGCGTCTGTTCCGTAGCCCTCCAGTGAATACAGCTTCAGGTCTCCTTGGAAGTACTGTGCGTACAGGCGGGAGATGGGCAGTCCATAGCCAAAACCAGCCTGTGGTGTGAGGAAAACGAAATTCCGTTCAGAAGATAACTGACATTTCAACCCGTAGAACCGAAGAAAAGGCCTGGGCAGTACATCGAAAGACTGATGGATCCATGTCCACTTATGTGCTTCGTGTTAAATTTGTAAGACATAAAAGTTTTTATGAGGCCCCAATTTAACCCAACTTTTTTCTATTAATAACCATAGTTCTGATCATTATAGAGAAGCGTTTCTTTGAAATACTTATCTAATGAAAATAGACGCTGCTGAGTATTCCAGGGCTGTTGGTGCTTGTATCCAGGAAACCCGCTAATACTGTGATCACTGGACCCTAGCTGAGAACTACATTACATGGCTCCCCTCCGGTCATTTAGAAGTCTTCATTTTTCTACTATGAAATGACTTGAGAGGTCTGGAAAAGCACACTGCTTTGCTTCACTGGCCTGCCCTAGAGTATCCCAATAGTGCTTTGGGCAGCATCACATAAAACATGTTCTCTTTTGGGAGCAAGAGTAGAAAAAGCCTTGTCACAGCCTAACAGATATATCTCCTGATTTCGTTCCCTGAATTTCCAGTCTGTGTTATGAACCTGGAGAGATCTGTAACAGCTCTACCTTCTTAATCCTCACTTACAGGTCACTCCTCTGCTTAAAATTTTTCAAAGCACAGCTCCACCCCCCCACCCACTGACTTGAAATAAAAACCCAAGCTTGTAAAAGGAGCTTCAAGACCTGATAAGATCAGGTCTCTGCCTCCCACTTTCCAGTTCAGCTGAACTTAAAGCTCCTGCTCTTAAGTTCTTCGAACATATGCTATGTTTTTTTTACTTCTGTGTCTTCATTCATCCTGTACCCAGTATCCAGAATGACCTTATTTACTGGAATAAACCCTACCAATCCTTTAATACAAAGCAAAATTTAGATAAATGTAAAAATCATTTTTATCACCAAATGAGTGTTCAGTGACATTCTGTATAACACTTTAGTTAAGAGCTAATGTGGATTTGAGAATCAAAGTGCTATTAACAAATCCAGGCTCTGATTATAATTATCTCCACCAATTATTGGATTTTTCTAACCACAGCTTCTGTTCACCCCTTCAAACTGACCATCCTCCACATTTCTCCTTCCTCTGGGAGGCTGAGCTGAATGGCTGACAACGGATTCCCACACCCTCTGTTTCCAGTGGGTCCAGCCAATGGGAAACCCATAGGAGTTCAGAGGGAGTCAGGTCAAGAGTATTCACTCCCCTGCAGGCTGAGGTTGCTTCCCTTGTTACTAAGTAGCTGCTTTGCAACCTTCCCCTTTTGTGGGTTCTGCCGGCTGCTCCCTTTGATTCTGGGTGGCGGCGGTCAGCTTCACTCCTGCTAGCCCTGGATCCCCTGTACTATCCCTAATCATAGCTCCGTAATTTGTCTCTTTGTAAATAAGCCATTCTTAATTATCATAAGTTGAATGTGCTGTCTCTTTTTTGTTGGGACCCTGACTAACATATATATTAATTAGTTCCCAAAATGGACCCAAGGAAACAGCACATCCCAAGGAGGCTCAGGATGGCATGGCCTGATCTGCTTCATCACAGCCTCTCCCTCAACCACACGTGTGGACTCGTGGAGCTCCCCCTACAGATAATTTAGAGAAGGCAAATGGCCTGACACCCAGTGGATCTACACAGGATGCCAGCACCAGCCAGCAATGGACTGCCCTTTCACTACAGCCTCTCTCAGGACAGAAGTAAATCCTACTCATGGGCAGAACCTCAGGTGCAGCACCTACATGGACTCACAGGTGGCAAACAGGCTGGCTGGCTGGTCAGGGACTTGGAGAAAACAAATTGGATAGCTGATGGGAAGGAGCTCTGAAAGACAGAAATGGGGATGGTCCTCTCTGAGTGGGCTCACAGCGTGAAGATGTTCCGCCCATGTAGATGCCCAGCAGAGGCAACCACGTGGAGGAAGCTCTGAGCAGTCAGGCAGACAAGACAACCACTGCCTGCAGTTGCCAGGCGGTCTGTCTCCAGCTGCCCCAGTGTTTGCTTACTGGGTCCACTTACACGGTGGTCCTGACATCAGGAGGGAGACTCTGAAAGAAGCTTCACAACTGTCTTCCCCTCAATGAAGCTATGCAGACATGCAGGGAAGCTTGTGCCATGTTAAGTCTCCTGTTTTCCTAGAAATTCACACAAATTGTAGCCCAGGCTGGTATAGCTCAGTGGATCGAGCACCAGCCTGAGAACCAAAAGGTTTCTGGTTTGATTCCCAGTCAGGGCACATGCCTGCACTGTGGGCCAGGTCCCTGGCTGGGGGTCTGTCTCTGAGAGGCAACCGACTGATGTATCTCCTGCACATGGATGTTTCTTTCCTTCTCTTTCTCCGTTCCTTTCCCCTCTCTAAAAGTAAATAAATAAAATCTTTTTTAAAAATTCACATAAATTTTGCCTCCTAAACAACAAACACTTACTGACTTTGTGACAAGCACTATGAAAGGTATTTTTACACAGAGTAAAAGTCAGCCTGTACAATAACTCGATTTTTAAAGTTGGAGAAACTGCGGTATTAGAAGGTCCCTAATTTTCCCAAAGCTACTCAGATAAAATGTGGTTAAGTCAAGAATGGAACCACACAGTATGGATCGAGTCTAGACTAGTATGCTATGCCCTCTCCACAGAAATTCTATGATATATTTTACTCCAAAAGCTGTGTATCCCTTTTCTCCCCTTATTCCTAGAGCAAAGTTAGAATCCATGAAGATACACATGTTTATTATTTGACCTTGTCTGCCCCTCAGCACACGGATGCCTACCCCAGGCACCAAATGTCTACACTGGAGAAACTTACCACTATATTAATCATTTAAAAAGTTTTGTAAGACATGAATCATATTATACTTGTTGCTACAGAATTTGTGCTACGTAACAGATACAACTATCAGAACGAAGTCCTTCCAGTAACTTCCAAGAGTCTAAAATAGATCCATCTTATGCTGTGATATCATGTTACCACAGAACTCCACTGCATATGCCAGAGAAGATTCCAAACCTGGAAAAACAGTTCTTCCAAAATTACAGGCCAGAGACTTGGCAAAGCACTTTTCTGGGGGATGGAGAACAAGGATGGGGTCGATTCAAGAACTACTCTTATTAAACCCCAAAACAGCTATTAGGATGAATAAATAATACCAAGACAATTATAATCTGGCCATTTTCAGGTTGGTGATCAAATTGATCAGATCTCTAGTCTTATTTCTGGGTCGAGAATGTGAGATTTTTCTGTTATTCATACTTGAGAGGCAAAAAATCAACACTGAAGACTAAATCAGTGTTGATAAGATACCAGTAAAACTGCTAATTTAGTCTTTACATAAAAATAGTAGGTCAAAAAGAAGTTTCCCACATGAAAACTACTGACATGTGACTATCAGGCTTGGCAAAAAGACCTCTAAAACAATACTCTTTGTGTTGTGCTCTTCAACCAAATGAAAAAATAACCAAGTGCTATTTTAATTTAGAGGAAATTTTTCCCTAATAGCTTCCCTTCTTCCTTGTGGTGTACCCTACACAATGGCTTAATTGATTTATTTGGTAACCAATTTGTTGGGGTTTTCTGGCAACTCACAAAAACACACTTCATTATTTCTTTGTCACATACCAGGGGCACTGCGCGGGACGTCTCGACCCGAGGCCGGGGTGCCGTAGAGTACATGTAATTGAAGAGTCTGTCAATTTTCCTCAAAGGAACACCACCTCCTCGGTCGCTCATCTAAGAGGAGAAAGAATCATGCACTCTGACCAAGTCCCATGAACAGCAAAATACCCACACGCACTCAGTGTCACAGCCTAACTGCTGGCTGGAGAGTACGGCTTTTCAAAACAAGCACCACGCCATGGAAGTTGCCAGTGTAAACACTTCCCTCACTGCTGGACTTAGCTCACCTCACACATAATATATAATAAACTCCATCATGATACAAATTCAATGTGGTGGCTTAGTGTATGGACTGAAGTCATACTAACACTGCAGTATTGCACAGAATGAGGCATAAACTAAGCCTATCTTGAATGTAAGCATACATTTATTATTTCTTTATGGTAGGCAGTTTGACAACCAGATGAAAAATGCACAAACCCTCTGACCTGACAATGTTTATCCTAAAAAAAAAAATCAGAAGACTATGCAAAGAATGTATAAAAATATCCATCACAGTAGTGCAGAGAATAGCTAAAACTGGATTACAACCTAGAGGACTATCTGAGTAAACTAATGAACATTCTAAAATAGAATACTATTTAGCCATTTAATATTATCTACACCTACATTGGCATAAGAGATATTCACAAAATCTTGTTAAAGAGAGAAAAGTTATGAAGAATTTGTTATATTCTAATTTTATAAAAGTTAAATTGTAAAGTCTGTAATGATATATTTTAGTCTACAGAATTATGAGCTGTTTTCTTCTTTTGGGTTTTTAGTTCCTGAATTTTTTTTTCACAATTACTTCTATTACAGAAACAACAGTGTAATTTACATTTCAGGGAGGAAAAAGCAGAACCACTTCATTGTGTTTAGAACCCCATCTACCAGCCATTTCAGAGCAGACTCCCAGACAATGTTCTGGTGAGTGTGTAAAGTACACAGGGTTTTATACTGTGCTTATATCATTTTCCAACTCAACCCATACAGTAGACTGGATGTAATGATTTCTTTACAGATTGTCTTCATTTTGTTTTCCTTCACAATTAATACAGACTTACTTCCACAGCTGTTGTATATATACCTCCTAATCTAATCTACCACAGTCATCTTCCTTTGTTACAAGATCTAAATTGATTATACTATCTATATTATCACAGTTGTCATACACAAACAAATCTGCTTTAAACATGGGTGTATAGACATGCGTAGATATAAAAATAGTTCTGTGAACCAAAGGATTGCTGGTTCGATTCCCAGTCAGGGCACATGCCTGGGTTGCAGTCCAGTTCCCATTAGGGGATGCATTAGAGGCAACCATACATTGATATTTCTCTTCCTCTCTTCTTCCTTTCCCCTCTAAAGATAAATAAATAAAATCTTAAAAAAATAAAGCAGTTATTTTTTTAAAAATAATAATAAAAATAAAAATAGTTCTGAATGCTATGTATTAAGATGTCAATAGGCTAAATGGTTTCTGATTTTTACATACTCTTTAAAAATCTTTATAGTATGTTTATACAGTAAGTGCTCACCTAATGTCATCAATGGGGTTTTGAAACTGTGGTATAAGGAAGCCAATTTTACCACAGGCTAATTGATATAAATAAGAGATAAGTTTCTATGGCATCTATCAAGGTTATAACTAAACAATGTTAGATTAAGTAGTTATTTGAGGACCTATTGTCTATTCCTTACATAATTAAAACCACATAGCTATTTTAACTTATAAAATAAAAA
Source organism: Artibeus jamaicensis (assembly GCF_021234435.1). Lineage (NCBI taxonomy): Eukaryota > Metazoa > Chordata > Mammalia > Chiroptera > Phyllostomidae > Artibeus > Artibeus jamaicensis. The sequence goes on along the minus strand of NW_026521814.1, from coordinate 10,467,005 downwards.
TCTGCTTTGAAATACCATTTGAAGACTTGCCTCTGATATATCTATTATTAGATAATTGCAGTATAAAAATATACAAGGACTTTATTAAGAACTTGTCTGTTGCATTATGCTTAAAATTGTTCTTGGCCATGAATTCAAAGCCCTGTGAAGAGATTTATTTTAGTAAGATGAATAAAATGGTCTGGGCATTTTCTGAGATCAATGTGTTAATTATTTATCCGTTAATGCTCTGCGCACATTTGCTGGTTACATGGTAAGAAATACGAGGGTTCCATAAATATTAACTAAGTAAACAGCATACTAAAATAGATATAAAAAGGTAGAATTCAATAAACATTTCCTGGTTTTCCTTAACCTTCCAGCACCCAGCAGTTATTAAATAAGAAGTGACTTCTAGCCAAAGGGAGTATGAGAAAAGCAGGAAGTGGAGCAGAAAGGACACAGGTGACTTTGATCGGTGTCTTTTTACTAGACAGTGAAAGGGGTAAACTAAGCCATAGGAATATAGTTAAAAACTGATAAAAGTAAATAAAGTAACCTCCTTTGCTTTGCAGCCAAAAACACAATAACCTGGAACCAGCATATTTTTTTAAGTGCTCAAAAGAGTTTCCAAGAGAGTTGTGAGAGATGATAGTATACCAGAGGATCTAAGTTCTTTGGGAAAAGGGAGGGAGGAAATAACTGGGGAGAAAGAGACGGATGTTTGGTCTGGACGTATTTAAGACCAGAAGAGTGGCACTCTGATGACAAATATACTGGGAAAGAGATGTGGAAAATTAAACAAAAAATCTCTGATTAAGATAAAGAAAAAAATCTAGACTCATGGGAACATAAGCCTATGCTAAGGAAAAGGAAAGACATGCAGTGAGGAGTAATGTCAACAGGAAGGCCGAGGAAGAAAAGTTTGCCAATCATTTTTAAAGTTTTCTATTCAGTGCATGAAATCACCACTTCTCAATGTCATCCAAGAGCTGCCACCTCTAACTTCCTATTGGCATAGCACGGGGCTCCCTGGGCCTAGCTCATGTGAATTTCAAGTCCAAGGGAAACCAACCACAGCAACTTGATGACAGCTCTGAAGGTAGGAAATTTACTAACCCTGACTCCCACCCAGAGCTCCTGAAGTCTCTTACTCAACATCTTTTTCAGTGTCAACCTTATAAAACCAACAGTCAATGAACCAAGATGTTTACATTTTAATTTTAAAGATATGTAACTATAACACATATTATTTACTGAATATAGATCAAACACAAAATTTGAGAGAGCAGCAAGAGTTCTAAGACAGACAAAAACAATTCTTTCACAGGATTTTCAGCACAGGGTAAAAAATGTCAATAATTTGAATAAACTAAAGGGATGGAGGAAAAATACCCATACCTTGATTCTTAAAGCCTAGGGTAAGTGATGGGGATGAAATCTCTATTGAAGAAAATTAAAGCAAGCATTTAACCGATAAAGAGATAACTAGAGTAAATGCAGTCATGTGACCTTGGATGTGAGGAGGCGGGAGGCAGAGCCTAATATACAGGTAGGGCTTTTATAAAGGGCTTCTAGAATAGTCTATTCAAGACCCTTATGAAAATTTTTAAAATATAATTCACATACCATAAATTCACCCATTTAAACTCATAGCTTTTAATATATTCATAGGTAGTACAACCATCAGTACAGGCAATTTTAGAATACTTTTATTACCTCAAAAAGAAATGCTGGGACACTTTACTGACTACACTCTTAAGCAACCACTAGTCTACGTCTTGCCCCTTGATAGTTGCCTCTTCTGGATATTTCATATGAATAGAATCATATGATACATGGCCTTTATAATTGGTTTGTTTCACTAGAATAATGTTTTCAATGGTGCAGGAACCATGTCCAATGCTTCATTCTTTTTATGGCCAACTAATATTCCATTAGATGGATATATATCACATTTAATTGATCCATTCATCAGCTGACAGATATTTGGGCTGTTTCCATGTGTTGGCTATGGTGAACAATGCTGCTATGAACAACCATGTGTAAGTTTTTGCTTAAATATCTGTTTTTAAACCTTCAGAGTATATACATACCTAGAAGTGAGAATCCTGGGCCATTATGAACCTTTCTTTATACCAAACAGACAGACTCCCTAAGCAAAGCCTGTCTGTCCACCAGCATAGAAGGAGTCTCCTGAGTGCCTAGGTGATCCTTGTGGTGATGGATGACCACGAGTAGCAGTGGAAAGCACCTGCAGACCAGTTACTAAAGCACAAGAAACAGAAGCAGGAAAAGCTATAAGAAAGGTCATGCTGCATATAACTGAAACTCCAAAGCAGAAGCCATATGGGACTTATTTTGAATCAAATAATAAACCTTAGTGAGCTAGCAGCTGACACATAACCAGCCAAAAAATAGGCACGCATTAGCATCTGGACTAGGGAAAAAGAGTGATGCATTCACATTACTTTTTCAGCAAACAGATGGTACAGTCATATTTATTTGTGCCTCACTCTTTTAAATGAACATCCAAGAGACATACACATAGAAAAGGAAACTCAGAGATACTAGTGCAGACAGCAGAGATAGATTAATTTTTGAAAAAAGGCTATCATTAATATTCTCAGAGTGATAAAAGATAAAACCAAAGTGGGATAGTATAAAAAAGAATAGTAAAAAAGACGTTTATAATAAGATAATGAAACTATGAAGTCAATAAAAGGGCTGGGAATTTAAAGTCAAGAAAATCTGACAGAGTAGAATAAAAAGTTAAGCAGGAGAAAAAAGATACAAAAAAAGGATCATTTCACGACTCCAACATCTCCCAATGTGACTACCAGAAAACAACACAGTGGGGTAGAAAGTATCAAGGAAACAGTAGAAATTCTAAATTCTACAGGGTCCAGTCCAATTAGTGAGGGAAGGCCCACAGCAAACCACATCATTATGAAATTTCAAAACAGAGCTGGAAAAAAGATTTTAAAGGCTCCAGCTGAACAAAACCTCTCAACTAAAATGAGTCACATACAAATGAATGAAAACTGAAATAAGTGTTAAGTCTTTCAAAAGGAATAGCAGGAATTATAGCAAAAATACTGGAGAAAGGAGTTCCAAAGTCTCTCCTCCATCGAAGCAACAGGAAATGGCAAAAGCTGTCAGAACCAACTTTGTTCAGCTCTGGAAATTAACCAAAGTCTTACAGCCATCCTGGGAGCAAGCTGTCAAGAAAAACAACAGTGAGATTTGTAGTGTTTCAACTTGCCTTATTCTCAGTCCCCAAATATAATATGCAATCAGAATGAAATCAGGAGCCTGACAGCCACTGCATTTTTTGACCCAATCCTGACCTCCCAAGGCAAAAAGTACTGCATGCACCTACACCCCATCATCAGAAACATTTGTCAAAAACAATTAGAAGGAGACTTCCAGCCAAGATAGAGGCATAGGTAGACACACTGTGCCTCCTTGCACAACTAAAAGGACAGCAAGAAATTTAAAAACAAAAAGCAACCAAAAAATTGAACTGTATGGAAGTCTGATGACCAAGGAGTTAAAGTAGACACATTCATACTGAACTGTAGGAGGGGCAGAGACAGGCAGCCAGGGTGGAGAGGACTTGCAACAAGGCAGCGACAAGAGGACTTGGCGGGCAAGGTGCAGCTGGCAGACCGGCTAGGCAGCAACTGGAGGATTGGGCGGTCCCACATTCGTGTGTAGATAAACCAAGAGGAACAAATGGGGAGCGAGACAGACCATGCAACCGAGGGCTCCAGCTTGGAGAAATAAAGCCTCAAAACCTCTGACTGAAAACACCTGTGAGGGTGGAGGTGGCAGCGGAAGAAAGTCCCAGCCTCACAGGAAAGTCCATTGGAGAGACCCACAGGGTCCTAGAACATACACAGACCCACACACCCGGGAATCAGCACCAGATATGATTGTGGGTAATGGGGGAAGTGACTGAAAACCTGCAGAGAGCAGAGCAAGCACCATTGTTCCCTCTTGTTCCCCTCCCCCACATATGGCATCACAACACAGTGACATGGATTGCCCCACCCTGGTGAACACCCCTTACTATGTAACAGGAGTGCCAAGAAAAAAAAATGGCCCAAATGAAAGAACAGATCAAAACTCCAGAAAAAATACAACTAAGCGACTAAGAGAGAGCCAACCTATCAGCTGCACAGTTCAAAACACTGGTAATCAGGATGCTCACAGAACTGACTGAGTTCAGTTGCAAAATGAAGGAACAAATGAAGGCTACCCAAAGTGAAATAAAGCAAAATATACAGGGAACCAACGGTGAGTGACAGGAAGGAAACCTGGACTCAAATCAATAGTTTGGAGCAGAAGGAAGAAAGAAACATTGAACCAGAACAGAATGAAGAAACAAGAATTCAAAAAAATGAGGAGAGGCTGAGGAACCTCCAGGACATCTTTAAATGTTCTAATATGCAAGTCATAGGGGTTCCAGAAGAAGAGGAAGAGCAACAAATTGAAAACTTATTTGAAAACATAATAAAGGAGAACTTCCCCAATCTGGCAAAGGAAAGAGACTTCCAGGAAGTCCAGGAAGCTCAGAGAGTCCCAAAGAAGTTGGACCCAAGGAAGCACACACAAGGCACATCATAATTACATTACCCACAATTAAAGAGAAGAGAATCTTAAAAGCAGCAAGAGAACAAGAGACAGTTTACCTACAAAGGAGTTCCCATTACACTATCAGCTGATTTTTCCAAAGAAACCTTGCAGGCAAAAAGGGGCTGGAAAGAAGTGTTCAAGGTCATGAAAGGCAAGGACCTACATCCAAGATTACTCTATCCAGCAAAGCTGTCATTTAGACTGGAAGGGCAGATAAAGTGCTTCCCAGATAAGGTCAAGTTCAAGGAGTTCATCATCACCAAGCCTTTATTATATGAAATGTTAAAGGGATTTATCTAACAAAAAGAAGATAAAAATATGAACAGTAAAATGACAACAAACTCACAGTTATTAACAACCAAACCTTAAAAAAAAAAACAAGCAAACAACTAGAACAGGAACAGAATCACAGAAATGGAGATTACATGGAGGGTTATTGGTGGGGGTGAGAGTGGGAGAGAGGGAGAAAAGGTGTAGGGAATAAGTAGCATAAATGGTAGGTAAAAGACAGAGGAGGTTAAGAATAGTATAGGAAATGGAGAAGCCAAAGAACTTATATGTATGACCCATGGACTTGAACTAAAGAGGGGGGATGTGGGTGGGAGAGGGTGTGCAGGATGGAGGGTAATAAAGGGGGGAAATGGGACAACTGTAATAGCATAATCAATAAAATATATTTTAAAAGAATTTAAAAAACAATTAGAGGGAACTGATTAATTTGAGGGCCACCTGTGGCAATATACAACAGTTAAGGCAAAAAATAAGCTAACCAAAAAGCTTAGTAAGTTAGGGAAGATGTCTATTGGGGCTTAGAAAAGCTCATAAATGTCTGGAGAATTCAGAAGGCCATCATCATTCCCAGGGCTATGCTCATATTCAGGAAAAACTGAAGGGGACCTAAGCTTTCACCTCTGACTGACCTTGAGGTTCTGTAAAGCAGACCCAAAGGTTAAGTAGGGTTAACATATTCAAAGTGCTAAAAGAAAAAGACCGACAACCAAGAAGTTTATATCCAGCAATATTATCCTTCAAAAATGAAGAAAAAATTAAGACATTCTCACATAAACAAAAGAGTTCATCATTGGTAGACCTGCCCTATCAAGAAATATTAAAGGAATCCTTCAGCCTGAAATGAAAGAATACTAAACAGTACATTGAATCCACATGAAGAAATAAAGACCACCAGGAAAAGTAACTATATAGTTAAATATAAAGGGCTGTATAAGTGTATTTTTTGTCTGTAAATTTTTTTCTTTTATCGTATTTAAAAGATAATTGCATAGATAATTATAAATTTGTATAGATGGACATACAATGTATAAAGATATATTTTTAAAAGATTTTATTTACTTATTGTTTTAGACAGAAAGGAAAGGAGGGAGAAGGAAAGGGAAAGAAACATCAATGTGTGAGAGGTACATCAATTGTTGCCTCTCACACACCCCTTACTGCGGACCTGGCCTGCAGTGCAGGCATGCCCTGACCAGAAATCAAACTGGCAGCCTTTTGGTTCACAGGCCAGCACTCAATCCACTGAGCCACACCAGCCAGGGCAAGATGTATGTTTTATGACACTACCAACACCAAAGATAGGGAGGGAAAGGGAAAGAACCTATATAAGAACAAAGTATGTACACAGGGTTGGGCAAAAGTAGGTTTATAGTTACAAGTGTGTGAAACAGTTTATTCTTGTATTATTATTTATTAATTATTGTATTATTTTCCATACAAACTGTAAACATATTCTCCCCCACCCTGTATACTATTGAAATGAAGTTCATATTCATCTGAATTAGATCTGTATAAATAAAGATGTTACTTGTAATCCTAGGACAAGAACTAAGCAAATAATTTAAAGAAATCAAAAAAACAAAAAGAAAATTAAAATGGTATATTAGAAAATATTTCAACAAAAGAGGCACTAGTAATGGAGAAATAAAGACTCAAAAGGGATATAAGATACCTAGACTACATATGACAAAATGGCAAATAAATCCTATACTAATAGTTATTATTAATAAAACTCCAGTTAAAAAGTGGACATCGTCAGGATGGATTAAAAAAAATCTATCTGTATGCTGTCTACACAAGACACACTTTAGATTCAAACACATAAACAGGTTGAAAATAAAGACTTGAAAAAAGATACACCATGAAAACAGAAAGCAAAAGACAGCTGGGATGGATACATCAATATCAGAGACAACAAAATTTGTCTCTAAGACAAAAATTGTTATTAGAGACAAAGATAAAAGATCAACACATCAAGGAGATACAAACTTATAAAGGTATATACATTTAATAGAACTCCAAAATACACAAAGCAAAAACTGACAAAACTGAAGGGAAAAATACTCAAAATAGTTGGAGATTTCAATGACCCACTTTCAATAATGCCTATGACAACTGGACAGAACAGGAACAACACTATAAACCAACAAGACCTAACAGCTATCTACAGAACACTTCATGTAACAAAATAGAATACACATTTTTCTCAAGTATACATGGAATATTCTCCAGGAGAGACCAAATGTTGGGCCACAAAACAAGTCTCAATAAATGTAAAAGGATTAAAATCACATAAACTATACTTCTGAAATCACAATGGCATGAAATTAGAAATTAATAACAGAACAAAATGTGGGAAACTACAAGTATATACAAATTAAACAACATACTCTTAAAAAACCAATGGGTCAAAGAAGAAATCACAAAGGAAATTAGAAAATACTTTGGGATGAATAAAAATGAAAACACAACATAAAAACTTAGAAGATATAGTGAAAGTAGTACTAACAGGGAAATTTTTAACTGTAAAATGTCTCAAATCAATAACCTAAATTTCTATCCAAAGAAACTAAAAATGGAGCAAATTAACTTCAAAGTAAGCAAAAGGAAGGAAATAAAGATTATAGTGAAAATGAAATAAAGAATTGAAAACAATGGAGAAAAATCATTAAAGCAAAAAGTTGGTTTCTTGAGAAGGTTAACAAAATTGACAACTTTTAGCTAGACTGATCCCCCCAAAAGGTAGAAAATTCAAATTAATAAAATCAGGAATGAAACAAGGGTCAGTACTACCAATCTTACAAAAATAAAAAAGATTATAAGGAAATACTATGAAAAATTGTATGCCACCAAATTAGATGACCTAGGTGAAATGGACATATTCTTAGACAAATTACAGAAATTACCTCAGTAAAAAATAGAAAATCTGAATAGACTTACGACAAATGAAGAGACAGAACTACTAATCAAAAGTCTTACAACTCAGGCGCAGATAATCTTACAACAACTCAAGCTTGGATTCCATTAAATATTTTAAAAAGAATCAACACCAATCCTTCCCAAACTTCTAAAATACAGAAACGGAGAGAACACTTCCCTTCTAGGGGAATGTGTTGGATGGCTAGTATCACCCTGATACCAAAGCCAAGCAGAGACATCACCAAGAAAATTGCAAACCAATAAACATCCCTTATGAATACCAGTGCAAAATCCTCAAAAAACAAACAACCCCCCCCTAAAAAGTAGACACCCCAAGAACTCAAGTTTGGTTCAACACACAAAAATCAATCAATACACCAAGTGATAGATAAAGAACAAAAAACATATGATTATCTCAACCTATACGGAACAAGCCATCTGACATAATCCAAATCCTTTGATGATAAAGACATCCAACAAGCTAGGAATAAGTGAAATTTCTCAATCTAACAAACAATATTTATGAAAAACCCACAGTTCACATCATACTTAATTGCGGAAGACTGAAAGCTTTTCCCAAATCAGAAAAAAGACAGGCTGTCTCCTGTCACTACTTCCCTTCAGCACGGTACTGGGAGTTCTAGCTGTACCAATGAAGCAAGGGAAAAATCCACACGGGAAAGGAAGAAGTAAAATTATCTCTATATGTAGATAACATGACCTTGTATATAGAAAATCCTAAGTAATCCACAAAAACTGTTAGAACTCATAAGGGAGCTCAGCAAGGTTGCCAAGATACAAGATCAGAACACAAAAATCAGTTATATCCCTATACACTGACAATGAACAATCCAACAATGAAAATTTAAAAAATTCCACTTACAGTCACCCCCAAAAGATTAGCATACTTAAGAAAAAAATTAATAAAAGAAGTACAAGATTTATACACTGAAAGTCATAGAATATTGTTGAAAGAAATTAAAGAAGACTAAATAAGTGAGAAGAACCTGTGTTCAGGAATTAGAAGACTCCATCGATCTACACATTGAACAGTCCCTGGTAAATAAAGCTGGATTTTTGTTGCAGAAACTGAGGTGCTAATATTAAAATTCTTATAAAAATACGGGGAACCAACAATAGCCACAACAATCTTGAAGTAGAAATAAAAAAGGTTGGAGGACTCACATTGGGCTATTTCCAAACTTACAACAGAGCTACAATAACCAAGACAAGTATAAGGAGAGACATATACACAGACTAATGGAATAGAATTGAGAAATCAGAAATAAATCTATACATTTATGAACAATTGATTTTTGACAAAAGTGACAAGAAAATTCAATGAAGAAAGAATAGCACTCTCAAAAATGGTACTAGGACCAGGATATCTATTTGCAAAAGAAAGAAATTAAGTTTCCTACCTCAAACCATTTATAAAAATTAACTCAGAAATGGATCAAAGACCTAAATGTAAGAACTAAAACTATAAAACTCTTAGGAAGAAACTCAGCTGTAAATTTTGGTGACAGATTAGGCAAATGGTTTCTGAGATATGACACGGAAAGCACAAGCAATAAAAAAATAGAAAAATTGGCATTTCTCAAAATGAAAAACCTTTTGTGTTTGAAAGGATACTATCAAGAAAGTGAAAAGCCACAGAACAGGAAATCTGCAAATCATATAGCTCACCATGGACTTGTGTTTACATTAGAAAATATATAGACAGAGTGAATTCTTGTAACTCAACAATAAAAAGACAAACCACTTAAAAACTGAGCAAAGGATCTTAATTGATACTTCTTTATACAAATGGACAATTGGCACATGAAAAGATGCTTGACATCATCAATCATTAGGGAAATGACAATGAAAACCACAATGAGATACCACTCACACCCATTAAAATGACTATCATCAAAGACTGACAATAACAAGTGTAGGCCACCACGTGGAAAAATGGGAACCTTCATACACTGTTGGTGGGAATGTAAAATGATACAATTACTTTGGAAAACAGTTTGGCAGTTCCTTAAAAGTTAAACATGGAGTTACCTAAAAGCAATTGAAGTCCTAGGTATAAAGTAATAGAATTGAAAACCCATGTTCACACACAGACTTCTACATGAGTGGCAGCTTTATTCATAACCACCAAAAAATGAAAACAACCCAATGTCCACCAACTTCATGAATGGATAAACAAAATGTGTTATAGCTACACAACAGAGTATTATTCATCCATGAAAATAATCCTATATTATGCTATACCATGCTACTAACTATACACGCTATATATATTGGATACATGCTATATAACATTATACTAAATGGAAGCAGTCAGTCACTGCACTTTTATGAAATGTGCTGAATAGGGAAATCCATACACAGAAAGTAGATCAGTGATTTCCAAGGACTGGGAAGATGGGAAAATGGGGAGTATTTGCTAAATGGGCATTGTGTTTTTCCTGGGAGTGATGAAAATGTTCTGAAATGTTCTGATATAATTGCACAACCTGTGAATATACTAAAACCCACTGAATTATACATTTGAAGAAAAGAGAAACAGTAGATGCCTTCAAAAATCCTCAAGATTATTATTTTCAACCTAGAACTCCGTGTATGAAGTTAACTATTGAGAAAATGGCTAGGTACAGGAGGGGAAGAACTTTCAGAGACCTAATTTCTCAGCTACCATAGTAATGGTAGCTGAGCTACCAAACAGAAAGCTAATATGTGATGTTTAATTTTTTTTAATTTCAGAAATAGCAATATCAAAATACTACATAAAAATAAAGCAATACATCAGAAGAAATAACTAAAAGACCATCTTGAGTAATGATTCACAAATGGCCGGGAACTGACATATTTGAGTTTTATACCTCCTGCATTTATTACTTTGAAACAAAATTTTAAATTATTATTTAAAAATGAGAAACATCACCATACTCTGAGAAACTGGGCTATCTGAACAATGTAATGGAAAAGGCCTGGCACTAGGTCAGCGGACCTGATTTTAAGTCTTGTATCATTTATTCACCGTGTAATCACAACCTGACCACTGTCGTAGTTTGTGATCTGCCAAACTGAGACAAAAATTACCTGTGCTCCGAACTAAAGAGTCATTCTGAGAAGCCAATGAAATAATTACAGTAAAAGTAGACTGAAAAGCATTATTTAAAAATGAAAAATTATGTACTATCTACATAACACTGCAAATACCCAAGTATTTTAGACTTTATGTATTAAAGTAGGTATCAAAGTGAATATTCATAATCCTACTAAATCCTCCAGGATTTACTTTAACTTGAATCATCTGAATCACCAGAACAGAAACAAGTTCAAGGAATAATTCCATAACCCACCAGATAAATGAAGGAATATGCTTATTAGCTACTAGGGAGATAAGATTTCTTTCTCCTAAGAAAAAGTGTATCTTTGTAGAAATTACGTGCATGCCTGTACATCAATTAAAAGAAAACAAAGAAGCATTTACCCTCACAGTCAAATCCTCATTGCCCAGTGTGATGTGGACCTGAATGGGCGGATAAACACCTTTGTCAGCATGGAATTCCATGGTCGCTCTCATTGCGTTCTGAAATATGTTATATTCCCATTAAAAACAAAACTTAAAAAAGACAGAGAAACTAATTATAATTTTCAACTATATACATACTACTTGAAATTTAAAATTTTTTAATTTGATGGAAATATGCCAAAGAATCATAATTCTTATAACCATATTTAAGGAATTACCTTTTAAAAAAAGTATCATCAGTTTTGGAGGACTTGTAAGATATCTTGATTTAAAGATTCCATCTAAATTCTGCGTATTTGCAAAACCAGAGGTCTCAACACTTTTAATAGCTTACGTTAAAGCAGAAGATTCTATCCAAATGCTTTTATAATTTAGTAGGTAACAGAAAAACCTTATTTATGAAAAGTTTCATCTCCATAAGAACCATTTTGTCATAAATTGCTCTATGGAAAAATGTTTTTCATATAGTATTAAAAGAAATGGTCCCATCATGATATAGAAGCTAATCCAATTTACCACTAGTTTGAAACCAAAGATACTGACATTGCAAAATTGTTCTGATCAGTCTCTAAAGGATACAGGGTACTTGTTGCTAACTCAATCATAAGCACTAAATGATGACATGTACAACTTAATTTAGTGCAACTTAAGCACTAAATGATAACATGACCTGTAGCACTGGACTAGAAATTGATAAGACTAGATAAAGTAAAAAGGGCAAAAGATAGGACTGAATTTGCACACCAGCCAGGACTGCGTATCCCTGAGGAGGAGATTCTATCCTCTCTACCAAAGGCCATTTAAAATTAGGTTCCATATGGAAGCCATTATTCTGACATTACATAAATTCTCACACATAATATGGTAGTATTTCTTTTATTAAGCATCCTGGGGAACAAGATCTTTATGTGACTGAAATTTCAAGGAAAACATTATTTTTAAACCTTTAAGTGCCAATCATTTGTTTAATTACTTTGAAAGATTTTTGGAAGGATTAGATATTTTTTTGCTGTGTTAGAACAAAAGAGCACTCTTGAACCCTTGCTGTTCTAAGACATCATTCTTTCTTTCTCTGTTTCAGTATGTGTTTCTCTCTCATAATCCGGCTGAAAGCCCCCCCCCTTCCAGTCTACCGCTGGCTGAGACATGGTAACCACAGCGAGAGAGAGACCACAGGTTGGATGACACGTGCCATTTTTAGCCACAGGGACCCGAACCATTTACCACCCACTTTCCTGTCTACCAGCAAGTGTTACTGAGGGAAAAAATATTCTCAACATTACTAGCATAAATTTTATTTAATTTTCAAAATTTGTTGTAAAGAACAAATATAACAGCAAAAGCCCTGTAAGTTAATATAAATTACTTTCTAAAAAAATTTTTTTAAGTATACAACAGTAGGACTCTAGTCCTTTAAGGGTGGAAGGTTAAGAGTCATTCTTCTAAATATTTTGTTTTGTAAAAATATAACTTTATTGAGCACCTATAATGTGCTGATTTTGTACTGGACATTTAGTATGTTATCCCCAATCTTCATAATAACCTGGATAGTATTATCCTTGTTTTCCAGAAGAGAAAACTGAGGCTCAAAAGGTTGAGTTACTTGGCAAAGGTCACACACATAATTAAGAGGCAGACCTGGAATTCGAACCCAGGTCTTTCTCACTCCCAAGTCTGAGCTCACCAGCACACTGAGGTGCCCATCAGTGCTGACAAAAGGCTGGTCTCCAGGAGCATGACGTGATGCCGAACATGAAATGACATCTTTTGATGAAACTGAGGAAGACCCGGTAGAGTATTTAACTTTCAGAGCAGATTCCTAAGCTCAGGAAAGGACTGATAAAGGTTATGTGATACTATTTTACAAACCTTGAAAAGTTCAAACACCATGTGATAGAGATGGGACGGTACATAAACCACTTGTATTGGCTGTCCTGGTGACTTTGCTACAGAGCAGAAGAGAAAAATATAAAGTACAGAGAGATGTGCTTCAAGCATTTTAAAGACTATACTGTGTAGTGATGAAAACATTTACTGTGGCGAACAGTATCATTTAGAGGAGAAGTGCCACGCCAGTTCTTCCCAGCATTAGTGTTTGCACCCATGCTCCCCTAGAGGAACACCTGACGGTGACAACATGCGTCCTTAGTGACAGTTTAACCAACCCATCATCCCATTCTTCTCTATGACAGTCAGTCTTTCCAAAGGGCACTCCACCTTAAGGCCAGAATTTTGCTCTCCAAAAAGTGCTACAGTCTATAAATTCTATGGTTCAACTCACATAAATACATTCTTTTTTTAAGCCATTTTTTAAAAAGGTTTCACCTAGGTGGAAGGTTTTCTGTTTTATTTCAGGCATTTCCATGGATTTAGATCTGAAGAAAAAAATTAAGCTAGTATCAGTTTATCAAGAGATGCTAATTTTACATTCAACCACTTAATAGATGCCCAGGTGGGCCTGGGGGGCAGACAGTGTGTAAAATAGAACCTTCAGTAAAGCAAAGGAGTAAGCCCCACCGTACCCTGGAATTCTAATGCAGCCAACAAACTGGATTCTTTTCTGAATAAAACCTTTCTCGGAAACATGGGTAGAACTTCTACAAACTACCCACATAGTTTGGGTTCCCAAACTACCACTGCACACTGTGATTCTTATTTACTGAATGGTACCATTATGGACCAAATGCATTAATACTTCTTTAGGAAAACATCAATCAATTCTATTTTCAATTGGATACCTTCTTCCACTGCTATCCAGAATACAACTTAGTAAAAGCCTGTTTAACTGTCTTCTTCTTAAAGGGTCATGTTAACTTAGGAAATGTCCTTCCCTCTTCTAAATCACCCCACCTCTAGGAGAAACAGTGAGACTCATCAACCTCCTTCCAAGGCACCTCAACCTTTTTTTATCCAAATGGCACTAAGTCAAAAAAAAAGGCCATCAGAAATAAAAAGGTTCTCAAATAAATGAGTGTCTTTCTTTCCTCTTCTACACTTCTAGTCTTTCTACTTCTTCAACAGTAAAAAATGATTTATAATTCAGGGAGTAAAAATCTTCAAGGGTAAACCTTGCATTACTGCAGTGTATATGAAAGTCCAATGTAATTTTCTTGACATCACTTTTTTCTATTTTTTTCTAACCAGAAAACCAAAGATAAGCAAAGAATCATTATTATCATCAACATTATCAACTCTTAAAAATTTTAAACAGGGGAGAGAAAAACAAATTATCTTTCAGAAAGAATCCAACTACATTAACTACGCATATACACAAATATTTTTTAACATGACTGCTTTCCCTCGGCTTTCACAGCCAATGAAGAAGTCCTTTTATATCACAACAAATCTAAATTATTCTTATCATTCCTTCTTACGTAACTGTAATATTGAGCATTGAGGAGAAGACAACATCAGGCTTACCATTCAGTTCTTCAAGCTGTAGTTCAGGAGAGTTAATATAATACAAATCACAAAGACGCCTAGCATTTTCATAGCCATCTAGTGGAAATCAATACAAAGAAACAAAAATCATTAAATAAATTTACATCTGTTTCATGCATTATGATAGCAAGAATATTGACAAATGAAATTTTAAAGTTTTCTGTAGAAGAAAACATACTTTTAAAAACCTTAGTTTGGGGAAGATCTTTTTAAATATGACATGACAAAGCCTAATAGCCAAAAAGGAAAAATGACAGATAGAATACAAAAAAACAAACAAACCCATAAACAAAGTAAAGAGAAACAGCAGACTGAGGAAATTATTTGCAATACATATAATAAACATTTACAGTTTGTGAGGGTTTAAGAAGTAGACCCTCTCATTCATTGTTTCATACCTTATGGGGGCTATCAAAATTTTAAATGCACTTTAACTGTTTTTAATTCCTTTTGAAAATACTAGCAAAAGTCAGCACTATCTAAAAATGTTCACTGCAGCATTGTTGGCAATAGGAGAGAAATGGAAATAAACTATATGTGCACCAAAAGGAGGGTGGACTGATATCTGATACATCTATACGGCCATTCAAAAACCTAGGGAACAGCCACATGTACTGAAGATGATATAATGTCTGTAAACTTGTAGAAAAACATACATAGAGAACCCCATTTTCCAAAAACAACAATGTAAGACGAACATTCATATACATGTACGAGTTTATGTGGTATAAACAGAAAAAAGGATGGAAAGATGCACACCAAACTATTATGAACTATGGGTCCTACAATAGAGAATTAGAAAGGGGGAAGGGAGCTTAAAATTTTTGAAGCGAAACAGATACCTTGATGGTATCGCTCTACTTTGCCTAACAAAGCATTGTGTCAAGACATACTCACCCTATGCATAAGGTTCAATTAACAGTGTAAAGTTATTTACAAACCCAAACTCCTAACATTTTTATCTCGTGATATAAATAGTTGTTTTAACAGCAAGAACTAACACTCAGCAGTTTTGATTCCTGCATGCTTTCTGAAAGGAAAAATGTAGTATTTACCTTGAATAACTTCAACTACATTGCAGTTTGGGTTTATGCTTCCAATGTGTTTTCGATGAGAAGGGCTTCCTTTGTCTTTCCCACCAAACAGTAAAGCTATCAAGAAATAAAATATCAAAGACAAAAAAAAAGGCTAAAATATCCAATGCCCTTTTCCAGAGCTGAAAACTGTTTCTTCAAATGGTACCAAACAACAGAACATTCTTCTTAAACATAAACACAGTATTTTACATTAAAAAAAAACAATACCGCCCTGGCTGGCGTAGCTCAGTGGATTAAGCGCAGACCTGCAAACCAAAGGTTGGCGGTTCGATTCCCAGTCAGGGCACATGCCTGGGTTGCAGGCCAATTCCCAGCAGAGGACGCACAAGAGGCAACCAAACATTGATGTTTCTCTCTCTTTCTCCTTCCCTTCCCCTCTAAAGATTAATTTTAAAAAATACCTATTTTGTATGGGAATGTATTTACTTTTCTTAATATGCAAAAAAAAGTAAAATTGAACATTCTTGTTAAAGGAAAGTTTGCTAAATAAATTTTAAATATACCAACACACATTATTTAGCTTCTTTTCTTGTCTTTCCAGACACTTACAGTGCTGATTGAGTAACATTCGAATTGAAATCCGGCTCATGAAAAAGCGATCCAAAAAGTACTGAACATTCTGGCTGGTGACAGGATCCACCCCGAAGCTCTCCTTGTATTCGATCACACCCTGGGCCATCGTGGGAATAACGTCATTGTGACGGTTCCTGATCCGTATTACAGTATCTGTAAAGCTAAGCAAACCTGTCTCTCAAAACAGATATTGTGACAAGTCAATTTAGTACTAAAGTCTGAGTTTAACCAACTAAACCAGGCAAGAAATCCCTAATTCAGCAAAAGGAGCCTCAGTGCGCATTTTCCTACACTTATGTAAATATATTTCAGATCATAAAATACACTGAATCTATGAACGTGTAAGGACTTCCAAAATAAAGCTTTTGACATTTAATTACATTCTTGAAAGTCTTCAAAGCAAGGCTGAACCACAGCATAATCCTAAAACTGTTACGGTCTTCTTTAACCATTACCAACTAAGACCATCTGAGCGCTCACTATGAGGGAGGTGTCCAGGGCGGTCAGTGTAAGAGAACACAGAGCACTTGCTTCTCGGGAACACATGCTCTGTAAGGAATGAAGGTGAATGAGCCAACACAGCCTGTCTGCTCTGGAACTATTCCCTAGGGTTCAAAGAGAGAAAGGACCACTTAGAACAGAAAAGTAGTCAAGAATTCTAATTTCGCTCATCCCGTGAGTTTAAAAATGGGAGAAAAAAGTCAATTATTGTGTGAAAAGAAAAATTTTCAAGTCATCTGGCCTTCTCATTTCTGTCATTTAGATTAGAAGACATTGTTGCATGGGTAAAGAACTAAGTAAAGGAGAAAAGAAGTTTTAATTATGAAGCAACAAAATCCATTTTGTGACATGTTCATCAGAATTTACACTTTCGAATGAGTGGCTTTCCCATTCAAAGTCATCATCTTGAGTACTGTTAACTTATTCCAATGATGCTCTCACTGCTCAAAACATTTTTGAAATTCCTAGTTTGTAATTAGCTTCAAAACCAAGTTGTTAATCCAAAATACAAACAATAAAACTTCTCGAAAACAGCAAACATATCATCATTTCTAGTCACCCCTTTTATTAGTTTATTTTACCTCTCTTTTTTACAAAACACAAAACAGTATTATTCTGCTTGACTGCTCTGAATGACAGTTTCCAGAAGGTTCCATAGCATAATCCATATAACATAATGTTTACTTTCGAGACTACTGTTGTCCAAATCCTGGTCCCACCCTTTGCCAGCTCTATGACCTTTATGCTACCTTAAGGTACTTAACCTCTCTGTGCAGACAGATAGCATTATCTCAATTTAATTATTTTAATGACCAAATGGCATCATTCATGTAAAATGTGCTGCTCACATAGGCACAGAGTAAATCTGGATGCTATTTTCAGACCAAAACCATGTCTACAAAGTGAAGTGTTGCTCCTGCCTCTAAAGACAGTCAAAATATGTATTAAACAACAAAGAGGTGGTCTCCAACTTTTGAGCAACATTCACTGGAATAATTGGGTAACTGCCTGAGGGAACTGCTTGGGCGTATCAGCTCTGGTATGTTGGTTATTAAAGTGGCCATATTACTTACATCATCTTCCAGACCACAGGTCATAAATGAGATACCCATCGCCATGTTTTTGTAGGCCTGGAGTTATTTAAAAATTTTAATTGCCAGTTGATCCAATTTGAAATTAGAAGATTTTACACTAAAAATGTAGACTTGTGACTTTTCTTTACACACAAAAAAAACACAGATGACCTGGGCAGCATGTTGGTATGGCAATAATTAGCTGCAGCTGAGGTGGCGGCCTTTTGACGTGCATGCCCTGCAGGCCGAGTCCTCAAGTTGTATCCAAGTGGCATTACGGCCACAGCTAGACATCTGTTGATCATCACACTTGAGCTGTGTGATGATTCAGTCTTTTCTTCCAGTTGGAGTTCAGAAGAACATGAAGCATTTTTCATTCCCAGAACAATTTACCGATTTATGTTAATTGCCTTGCCTGTGTGGGCTACTTTAGAGAAATACACTACCACATGTTCTACAGTAGTGGGAAACTAAAAATGAATCAATTTCCCTAATGTGATCCAATAGCAGGTTTAAGCTCAATACATTTATATTTTCATATGATGTTTAAAGGGTACAAAAATTATGTTCAGAATAAAGGTCAAAATAGTATACTTACTCATAAATAGTTTTAGCATCTTCGGCACTTTTGTCCTTAAAATCAAGAAGCTCCTGAAGACTCTGGATATACCTAAAGTACAAATGAATAGGGTACATTTGGTTTTTTTATATTTTGAGAGTTCAATATTGTAAAAATGCTTAAGAGGTATTTTTAACATTTTGTAATTTTTAATTTAGAATAGCACTATAAATTAAATTATGGTTAAAGTAGAATTGTTTTAATCCTCACCCAAGGATATGATTTTATTTATTCTAGAGAAAGAGGGAGAAAGTAAGGGAGGGCGGAACTCAATATGATCAGTTGTCTCCTGTATGTGCACCGACCACCTAGGTACGTGACCTGATCAGGAATCAAACCTGCAAGCTTTTCGTGTATGGGACGATGCTCCAACCAACTGAGCCACCTAGATAGGATGAAGTAGGATTTTTATACCAAATCACATTATAGCAAAGTTCCTGGCACAAACTAGTAGAAAGTGCAAGTTTTCTCCTAAAAACACAGGTTAAATTTGATTGAAGGATTGTGAGGTTTCCTGCCCCTTTTACGTTTTAAACTTCTATACTCTAAAAGAGCTCTTAAATTCTTTAAATTTACCACTACACATTATCGCATAAATAATTATTGTCATGGGAACTGTATCTGTCACCAATAACTATGTGGTCATGAGCAAATGACTTAACTTGTCTTAGTCTCAGTAAAATGTAGAGCCCAGCTGACCTTGGCCTAGGAGTCTAACTTAAATGTCTCTACTTTAAACCTTAATTTTAGATGTTTACGTCCAATCAACAAATATTTGTTGAAAGCCTACAATCTACACCACATAGTTCTTTTAAACAAGACTGAAGAAAAACACAAAAGTCATGAAAATGTACTTTTCAAGGTTGCAAATCACCTGTCAGGAAGGAGGAAAATAAAGAAGGCCAAATGACTTTCTCAAGGTCATGCCACCGAGCACAATGGCAGTGCAGAGTGAGAGCTAAAAACACTTCACTACCATTCAATGACCTTCAAGAGCGTAAGGTCTGGCTCTGACCAGGTGCCGGGTGGCTCAGTGGGTTGGAGCATCATCCCATAAACCAAAAGGTTATGGGTTCCATCCTGGTCAGGGCACATACCTAGGTTGCCAGTTCAATTCCTGGGTCAGGGTGCACATGAGAGGCAATAGATAGATGTTTCTTTCTCCCTCCCTGTCCCCACTTTCTCTCTCCCTAAAATCAATAAATAAATCCTCAGATGAGGATTTAAAAAAAAGATAAAGGGTCGGCAGGCGTCTGGGGCAATGAAAGTGCTTTTAAAAAATCTGTAAATCGGTATGTTGGTTTGGAAAGCTGGTGCTGACAAGCAATTTGCCTCTCTACATTCCAAAGTCAAATGATTCTGATACCTACTGTTTTGCTTTAACCATTAACTATCTCTTCACTGGCAAGAAAAACTGCTCTTTTTTCAAGAGGATTTGAATACTTAGCATATGTTACACACAGATCAGGTTTTTAAATGTAGCATATGCTATTTTTAATGAATTTTAAAAAAGAAATAAGCTTCCAGAGAAAATTCTGTTCTCCTTTATACTCCATCACAGTTCCTAAACAAATGTCTCTTCCTTAAATGTTTGTAATTGCTCCACATTTGGACTGCATGGCATCTATCATCATATACAGTTGGCCCTTGAACAACTAGGGAATTAGGCCACATCTAGACATCTGGTGACTCCTGACCCTTGCACTCCAGTCACAAAGTCACATGTAACTTTTGACAGTCCAAAAAGTTAACTACTAATAACCTACTGTTGACCAGAAGCCTACCAATAACACAGTCAACAAATATTCTGTAGGTTATATGTATTATATACTGTATTCTTATAATAAAGTAAGCTAGAGAAAAAATGTTTTCAAGAAAAGCATAAGGAAAATACATTAACTGTATTTATTGAAAAACATCTGCATGCAAGTGGGCCCACACAGTTCAAACCCATGTTGTTCAAGGGTCAACAGTATATAGCAGTCGTACTTCTCTCACTTATTATTTAAAATTGATGTTAGGCCCTGGCTGGTGTGGCTCAGTGGATTGAGCACAGGCCTGCGAACCAAAGGATCCCCAGTTTGGGGCGCACAAGAAGCAACCACACATTGATGTTTCTCTCCCTCTTTCTCCTTCCCTTCCCCTCTCTCTAAAAATAAATAAATAAAATATTTTTAAAAATTGATGTTAGATCAGCTTCTTGTACAAACTATAATGCCTACAAAAGGAAAGCAAGGATTTCTATGAATCATGATTGGGAAATGTCTTGCAGCCAATTTTTTCCCATTAACACCGAACTCTGTGGTCCTGATACATCCCGATATGCCAAGGTTGTGGGTTTGATCCCTGGTCAGGGCACATACAAGAATCAACCAATGAATGCATCAATAAGTGGACAAAAATCAAAGTCTATCTGTCTCTCCTCTCCTCCTCTCCTTCTTTCTCTCCCCGACCCTCTTCCCCTACCCCCTCCTCTCTCTTTAAAATCAAGTAATCAGCCCTACCCGGTGTGCCTCAGTGCATTATACACTGGCCTTCGAAACAAAGGGGTTGCTGGTTGTAATTCCCAGTCAGGGCACATGCCCTGGTTGCGGGCCAGGTCCCCAGTTGGGAGTGTGTGAGAAGCAACTGACTGATGTTTCTCTCCCTCTCTCTCTCCTTCCCTTCCCCTCTCTCTAAAAATAAAAAAAAAATCTTTAAAATAAATAAATAAAATCAGGCAATCAATCAATAAAAAAACAACTCTGGCATGACTATTTTTTTTGAAATGTATAGTGATTAAGAGAATAAAACTATTAAATTAATAACAAGAATGCCTGTATTTAAGTGGCCACATGTGCTGTACACCCCTTCATAACTCTATTATTTTTTAGAAGAGAGATCACAGGGGTTTTTTGTGTGTGGTTTGTAAAGGCTTTTTTAAAATTCATTCTTTTTAAAATTTTCTTTATTTATCTTTAGAAGGGAAGGAGAGAAGGAGAGAAATATCAGTGTATGGTTGCTTCTGGTGCACCCCCTGCTGGGAACTGGCCCCTGCTGGGAACTGGCCTGCAACCCAGGCATGTGCCCTGACTGGGAATCGAACCCCGAGCTCTTGTTTCGCAGGTCCGTGCTCAATCCACTGAGCTACACCAGCCAGGGAACAGTTTCTACATTATTCCACTAACTTCTAACTGTTTTAAAATGATAAAGACTTTACCTTTTGTGACTTATAAAGATACACTTCAATAAAATTAATTTAGTTTATAAAAATACGCACCCTTTAATACATTCCACCTTTCTAGCTGCAGCACGGCACAGCAGAAACAGAAACTCTGGGTTTGAACCCTAGCTCTTATCTTGGTGCTACTGGCTTAAGCAAAAAATTTACCTGCTAAAGCCTGTTTCCTCATCTGTAAAATGAAGATAACAATGTCTACTGAGCAGGGGTGTGGAAAGGATTAAAGATACTGTATGTAAACCCCTCACTTCAACAATGGTAGTTATTATTACTGTAACATCCCTGCAGGCTTAATAACATAAATCTTAAACTTAGCGTCTGCATTTCTGTGCAGTTAATTGTTTTTCTCAAAACCAAGGAATGGTAGAATCTAGGATTCAAAGGATAAGCCCAGATGCGCCCCCAAAAAGGAGGACTGGAACACTGCTGCTTATTTTAATATTCTACTAAAGACTAAAAAAGGATTTGCTTTAGCCTGGTGTTTAGTCCCCAGCTCCATTAAAACTGCAAACATGGGAATCTTACCAGCTTTGTACCAATTGAACTGATGGCGTCCTGAGAAGATTATCTGGAAGAAGACTTATTTCTTTCATTATATTTGCCAATCTAACAGGCAACTCTTGCCGCAGAAACATAAATGAGGTCTTTTCACAAGCATTCACGGATCCTGAAACCAGACACGGTGGGAACAGCAGTAAGTGGAAACCAGAAGGCAGGAGAAGCCAAGAAGCAGGGAGAAACACAGGGGAAGTTATTTTGCCAGAAACTTCAGAGGGGCAGCATCACCATAATTACAGGGTAAGTAAAGAAGAGAAGGCGAGATGATAACCCAGTCTCTAGGGCATCCCAAATAACCTTCCGATTCCTGACATTACAAGCACTTTGTAGAGCAATGAAGACACTTTCCTGTCTCCATTACTTTCACCCTCACTGTGATCTCCTGTCTTAGAACTTAGGCAACCTGAGCAAGTCTGGGCAAAATGAGGAGTTTGATCAACAGCACTTGCAAAGCCTACCCCCTATAAACTTGCTGCCATCATTTAGAACCTGTTTCCTAAATCCAGGTTTATAAGAAGTGAATACCTGTCTAAAACACAGAAATATTGTCATGTGCATGAGACCCACTATATAAATTCCCATAACCAAAGAGTAATGTACAGACGGGCTTTCAGGAAACAAAAAGCAAAAAAATACCAATGCCCTCAGCGACCTTCTTCCGGTGCCTCCCCCAGCAAGCCCCATTCAACTGTTTAATTCCTGGAAAGCAGCCTGCTCATTACTCCCCTCCTGCATCAGGATGCTAAGCAGAATACCTGCAGAACCCTCTGCAAGCATTCTGGCAAGCAGGCCCATTTAAAGTTAATTTTCCATAAAAAAATTAGATTACTGCAGCAATTCATTTAAAACTCACTAATTTAATCTTACTGTTTCAGCAAAGACAACCTTAGCAAAAATTAAATTGCAACAGCAGGAATTACAGGATTAAAGGAAAACATTTGAAGGTGAATGGCGTACTTGTGAACAAGACCACATTCGCCCCTTAAGCACACTAGAGTCATTTCAAAGTAAAAACAAAAACCAAGGGCATGAGCCCAAAAAAAACAAAAACCCTGCCACTGTAAACCACAATTTTAAGATAAAGCTGCCAGCCATGCCAACATCTCTCAAGCCCACTGGTGATCTGTCAGTGACCTAACAGCACTCACAACGCATCAGACAGCTTTTTCTACTTAAACTTTATGACTACATTAGAGTGTATTAGAGTTTTCCCTTTTCCCCCCTCAATGCCCCCACATGAGAAGTCAAAGTTAAAAGCCTAACTTTGAAATTCTTCTGTAATTTGTTACATCCCTTCTAGAAGGCTAGCACCCATCAGAGAAGGAGGAAAGTGGATAGCCGCCTCTGCGAGTGTGAAATGCGGTAAACCCCAGCGTCCTGTACTCATGCACTTTACACGTGCTCAAGACTTATTTTGCTGATGATGAAATGAACGTGCTATTGGTGGAAACAGTCAAGCCAGTAACAAGAAAAACATTCCATGAAACACTGGGCCAGTTATAACCTGCCTCCCCGATCGTCGTGCCAAGTTGATGCAATCATCACACAAAACTGGGCATTTATCATCTGTCTGCAGAAACGGCGCACGACTCCGGGAGGTGTCCCCGCACAGCCTCTCCAGGAACAGGGGTCTTCTGGAGGGGCCTGGCCACCGGGGTAGACGCTCGCACGTGCTCTGCTAGGCGGATGGTCGTTCCCCACGCGGCCCCACAGGTTTTTCAACAACACAGTAAAAAGGCACACGCCCCCAGTTATGCACCTGAGCGTCGGGATCTGCCCTCGAGGGAGGAAGGAAACACCGAAGGCCCAGGGGTGGGCGGCGGGTGGGAGAGGCGGACGTTGAGGGGGAGGCGGGCGCAGAGGCGACCGAGGCCGCGCACAAAGGCCCTAGGCCCAGGCCGCACTCACCGAAGTCGAGGAACTGCTTCATGGAGAGCGGCGACGGCGAGAAGCGCGCATAGAAGTCCACCTGGCCCGGAACGCCGCCTTCCGTCGCCACGCCGGAGCCCGAGTCCGAGGTGAGGCTGCGGCTGGCGCCCGGGCGGGCGGAGCGCGGCCCCGGGCCGGGGCCGGCCGAGGCGGCTCGGCACAGCAGCCGCGCCAGCCTCATGCCGAGCGAGCTCAGCCAGAGGAGCCGGAGCCCGGCCCGCCAGGTGGCCGCTTCTCCGCGGAGCTGTACGTGAGGGACGTGGCGATCGTGGGGGCGGGGAATCTGTCAGCGACGGTCACCACACCACCGCGGCTGCCGCCCCCTTCGCCGGGGCCCGCCCCCCAGCGCGGTTGGGCGGGATCCGGAGAGGGACGCGGGGAGGCGGGGAGCGCGCGGGCCGCCGCGAAGCCTGAGTACGGCTGGGTCGGCGCTGGTCGGGCGGCTGGGAGCCGCCGTGTACGCGGGACCGCCAAGCCGCGGGGCTGCCTGCCTGGATCGGAGCGGGTCCCAACCCCCTGCCGAGAAGCCTGCGAGGGCCGGTGCCGCTAAGTCGCACTGGCGGGGAGGGGCACCACCCCCCCCCCCAGCCCTTTTGGGACAAATCCCACTTTTCTGCTTCCTCTGGCTCTGCCAGAAGGCTCAGGGACAGGCCCGCGCTCCACTTCCAAACGCCGCGGGTCTTGCTGCGTGTACGTTCCAGAAACTCCTCTGTACGTAAGCCCCACATTTACAGGTGAGAGTGTTTAACCCAGAGTGTTTAAGGAGACGACCCTTGCGAAGCAGTGGTACATGAATACGAATGGTGAGCACTGGGGAGTACGGCCGTAAATAGTATCAGGGACAACAGTCCCAAGAGATCTTTGGCAGGCGACTTGAAGCGTTATCTGCAGGCATTCTTGGCATAATCAGCAATGTATTTAAAGGATCCGTGCACTCCGACTGCCCATCTCTGTAACTGTCATTCTACGGTCAGAGTTCGGTTGCTCCACCCTTTCCAGATTTCTAAATACTGAATATAAGACTAGACAATTTCTAATATTGGTTTAATTGTATAGACAACTTCAAAGAATATAGTGTACAGTGAAAAATACTGCTGTCCCTTCTCTCCACTGCCACTTCCCCATATATTTCCCCCCAGTGCTTTATAGTATATCTTAGATGCCAGAAAATTACTTTTCCATGAGTGTGAAGTTTATATATATAATTTTTAAAACCTGAAAATAAAAAGCCAAAGTAAGAGGCAACACACATTTATTTGAGATCACAAAAAATAAATATCCTGGAAGCACTGGTTTGGGCAAAAACCCAGATAGCATTCTGATTATGGGGTAAAGGCAAGGGGTTTTTATGAGAAGAAGAGGAAGTATATGAATAGAAAGAATTTCTACTACTAAGCTAAGTTATTTTTTAGCTGTATATGGCTGTTTACTGATTCTAAAGAATGTCTTTCATTATCAGTCCTTGTACTCGGGAAGCCTGCTCTCCTGTTAGTTTTACAAGCAGTTGTTTGGAAAATAGTGCTGCTCTGGCCCAGTTTAAAGGTTATTGGTGGGGGCGGGCAGAGGGGGAAAAATTGGGATAACTGTAACAGCATAAACAGGAAGGAAGGAAAGAAGGAAGGAAGGCTGTTTTGCCCAGTTCAAACATCCCAAAGGTTCAAGGAGTAAGACAAACAATGCAGTTGCTCTGGAATGGCTGCCATGACATAAATATATAGTATATATTTGTGGTATACCATGACAATTCATTTCTCCATAGTGGTCATATCTTGGGTTCTGTAAAAATAGAGTGAGATGAGAGTCTCTTCTTAGGGTGTATTAGTCCCACACGTTTAGCTTCAAGAACATTGACCACCTAGAAACAAGGGTAGGTGGTTGGGGGGATGGGGTGGTAGCAGAACTAACACATTCTCTGAAACTGGTGCCTCTAATCATCTGTTAACATGGTGGTTGTAAAGACTTTGATATAAATGCTTTACAGGAAGCAGTAGGAACATAAGATCATGATATGCAGAGAAAGTAATCAAAGGGGAAGCAGTATCTCATTTATGTTTGCTGCCCCACAAACCATACTCTGTACCTTCCCAACCTAGCCAGCCTTCATCCATTCTAGGAATATTTGTTGAATGCCTACTAATGTACTAGTTACTAGTAATGTTCTACATGATTGGGAATAAAGCCACATTCAGTTCAGATAGGATCCCTTTCAGATATGCCTGCTCTTACAAAGAATATACTGTAGTTTCTAACATTGTAGAATTTTATGCCATATCTTTGAATATTAAGAGCCTGCTCTGTGAAAGCATAATTAGGTTTGTTCTTACTGGCTCAGGCAGCAGATGGAGGACTTCTGGTTGGAAACTAGGGAGCTAGACCTGACTTACATGTGGAAAAACTTTCAATGGTTACAGCCATTGTACTGTGAAATGGACAGCCTTGAGGAGGTAGGGGTTCTTGTCCATTATCATTAGAATCTAGACAACTGCTTTATAAAGATGGTGTGGAGAGGATTGCGGGGAGGCAGTGTAGTGTAATCAAAAGTGCCTGGGTTCTAATTTCAAATTCTGGTTCCATGATGTACTGGCTATGCGGCCTTGAGTTACTTAACCTCTCTGAGCTTCAGTCTCCTTACCTAAAAAGGGAGGATAGTGTCTGTCTCACCATGTAAATGTGACCTAGACAGTATAGATGTCTGTGTTAGCACAATGGCCAGGACGTACTAGAGCTATTCAATAAATAGTATCTATTGAGCATTATTGCTGTTTTTTTAAAATTATTTCCTTATTAGGATTTTATCAGAACCAGTCACACACGTTTGTCGGGAAGACAACTTTACCAGAGGATTGGGAGGAAACAACTTGAAATTGAATAGCAGACCTCCTTAAATTTGTCCCTCAACCATTTCCACAACTCTGTTCCAGCCTTCCTTCATGTTGCCTTTCTCCTTCCTTACAGACCACTTCCTGAGCACCAAATTCTTCTCACGCCAGGATGCTCAGTAGTATTCAACTCCCTCACCTCTGTTCACAACTCTGAGCAACGCTAGCTGCTTTCCACCCGAGCGTGTCCTGGTGCTCAGCTAAACATTAACTTGCATGGAAGAACAAAGGCCCCGCAGAACCCTTGAGATTTATTTTAGCAGGTTATTCCCCGATAAACTAGTCCATCTGTTTTATAACATGTGTTTCCTTTTCTCCAAAGTATATTCACAAGGTTCCACCCAATATACAGAGAATGAATAGATGAGAACACATAGAAAATGGCACCAACTTTTTTCCTTCTTCATCAAAGCCTTGGGGCCCAGAAGCTTGAGAGAACATTAGATTTTTTTCAGATATCTGTTAACACAGTGGTTGTTAAGACTATTACAAAAATAATATCTTATACTCAGGGAGCAGTATGAACAAAAGACCCTAAGATGTGCAGAGAAAACTAATCAAAGGGTGGTATCTATTTTTGGGAGTGGGGGGGAGTAATCTCATATACAGGTAACTAAAGGTCTAATAGTCTATCTTTATGTAGATATAAAGTATAATGATATGCTTAGGCAAAAATCTTTGTATGTGTCATACTTGGGCTGGATCCTCCAATTCACTGTAAATTTGGTTCACACTGGGCCAATTTGACTGGAGAGTGGAAAAAGCAATGGAAAAGAAGCTAGTCCATGTCACTTCGTCCATCTCCATCACCTTCTGGCTTCATGGGGCTCAGAGTAAAACTAAGGGCATTATGACTTTCGATTAAACTCAGTTTTAAATCCTATCTCTAAATCATATCCCTCTCTCTTTCTCTCTTTCTCTCTTTCTCTCTCTCTCTCTATATATGTGTATACACACACACACTTCAGAGACCTAGCCTTCACTCAGGGTCATCAGTAACTCCAAGGCAGCAGCAGACCACAGCCCAGACCTGACTAATGGTCACCAGTTCTGGACCTCTGACAGGCTAAATATAACATCTGGACCTAAGTTATGTTTCACATTCTGAGCCTGACAGAGGCCGGAAAAGATCTCAGAACTGCCCTCAAGACCTGAAAACAATTCATAGACAGATCAGCTCCCAGTACAGCCCTGAACCCCTAACCACAATGTCCTGTGATTTTGCTCTATGTATTCTATAACCTACAGGGCTTTGGGGAGTTCAGGCCTTTGAGCATCAGCTTCCCGTTCTCCTGGATCACCGTTCACAGTAAAACAGCCAGTATGGGTCCACTGCTGTTCCGTGTTTACTGTTTGGCTCCACTGGCACCACGTGGACAAATTCTTTCTGTTCTATGACTAGAGGACAAGAGGAGAAGAAAGTCATGATATTTACTCCCCTGCCCCTTCCTGCCAGGACATGATTTGTGTCCCTCTTAAGTGTGGCTACTGCTCCCTCCCTCTGACCAGTGAGCCATAGAGGTGGTACCAGTTTCCCCCTGTTGTTAATTGGGGGGCTTCACCACCCCTAGCTGCTTACCTCTGCCCACCACTCTGCGAGTAGCCCCTTCACCCTGCAGTTCCCCTGTGGAGTGTGCTTTCATTCCCTGTCCCTGACTGATACAGCAGAAATACAGTTTTCAAAAAAGGAAAATTATGGCTGTCATGCAGCTATAAAACATACATGTCCTCGTTATCTCAATAAAGCTGAAAAAATGAACAGAAAATTTCAATTAATAACTTAATTAAATAAAGGGAACCAGAACTGATGTTACAACCTGTTCAAAGAAGTCAAAAAAAAAACAGATTACAGAAATGTCTTTGCAAAGGGCTATAAATGCTTTTCCCTGTAGGAATCTGGAACACTTCACCTGCCAGTATTTGCATGGATGTTGGCAAGATTTATTTGTATTATCAGTTATCTACAATTTACAGTTATTATGATTTCAAAGACATAAATCAGAATCAGATACCCTGAAAAGTTGTGCTCTAAACAGTGCATTGTTATTGAATGCCAACTGTAACTGAAAAATAAAAAAACAATGAAAACACTGTATTGTATTCCACTGAAGCGAGACTCCTCCCTGCAAACGTGCATTCTTTAAGGAGTACTGCCGTTTGAGTTACTACTTGTGCGGTGTTGTGGAGGCCATGGTGTTCACCAGGATTTGTTTGAGTGAAAACACCGTATGTATCTGGAGGAAGCACTGTACTTCGATGTGGGGTTGGTTGGAGAGGATCCCTTGGGAAAGCTCCAGGACCGGCTCTGCAGGGAGCCAGGGAGGGGTTCCCTTGGCTGAGCAAAGGGGAAGGGGGGTTGGCAGAAGATTGCAAAGGCTATTTCACAATGAGCACTCCCTGTAACCTTTAGTAGAGTTCACTAAAAGAAGAAAAAGGCTGTTGAGACTGGGTCTTTTGTGCCTTTGTGCAAGTTAGTGAAAAGAATGAACTTTGTGTTCTTTCAGAGAATGGGAGCCACAGGAGGCGGCTAAGGGGTGAGAGTGCTGAGGGAGACTCTGAGGTGCAAACCCCAGGGAACAGACAGACCGGGACAGGGAGGAGGAGGACGTAGACAAAACGGACTTAGCGATCTGCGCCGAAGTGTCTGAGGGCCAGGAAGACTGCTGACCAGCCGCCTGCAAGTTCCCCTTTTAAGTGTGTGTTGGGGTGGGGAAGTGTAAGTTCCTATGTTTGCCACCAGTTTCCCTTCATTTCTTCCATTTGTTTTCTTCTGAGGTCCACAGCTGCCTTCTCCGGGGGGTCATTGATTCCTTGAGTGTCTCTTTAAAAATGCTATTGCTGGACGGGCACCACTTCGGGTTTTGCAGATACAGCCGTGAACGAGCCATCTAGGTCCCTGCTTTTGTAGGGCTTCCAGGGGAAGAAACTGATAGTGAAAATACAGCTCATGTCAGAGAGTGCCAAGGGGGTGAAGATAATGAAACAGAGCCATGGCTTGTGTGTGTGTGTGTGTTGTATGGAAGTTGCTTTACTGAGGTGGTCGGCAAAGGCCACTCAGAGAGGAGCACCGTCAGAAGCCTAAGAAAAGAGGTGTTACTATGACCCTTCCCACCATGATCCTCAGAAAGAACAAAACAAACAAACAAAAAATCCCTAATCTTGTTGCCTTTCATTTACTCATAATTCAGCATGTTAAAAACAAACTCAACCCAGTGAATTTGAAGATCTAATTAGCTTTATTAAGTGATCATTAATCAGGCAACATCTCACCCAGCAACAAGAAGGGTGCCCAAGGGGTTGTAAGTGAAGATTTTCACAGGAAGAATGTGTGACATTGTTGGGGGAAAGCCCCACATATCTAAATTCAGGATCTGTTCTGGAGAGCTGACAGTAGCCTTATTCAAAATCATAAGGGCTTTAATAGGAGAAACTTACATACACGGGCAAAGCAGCTGCTCTGGCTGGTGGAGAGCCCAGAGAGACCCACAACCCTCCCAGGACAGTTCGTTTCCTTCCCTCCCTCCGTCCCTCCCTCCCTCCCTCCGTCCCTCCCTTTTCTTTTTTGTTTCTTTAAAAATATATATTTATTTATATTCAGAGAGAGGGGGAGGGAGAGAAACATTCATATGAAAGAAAAACATTGATCAGTTGTCTCTAGCACATGCCCCGACCAGGGACCAAACCCTCAAGCCCGTCAGGTGCCCTGACTGACCAGTAGTCAAACTCAGACCTTTGGGTTTGGGATGACACCCAACCGAGCCACACCAGTCTAGGCAGGGTTTCTTTTTAAAGGGACTTCACAGCAGGGGTTACTAGCAAAACCAGTTGGTGGGTAGACCTCCTGAGAGAATAATGAAACACTGAGTTAAAAGAAAAATTAAAAGATAACATCAGGCAGTTACTACCCTCTGTACATACATTAACCTCCTCCCTGGGGGCGTGACATTTGTCACAGCATTCTCTGGGCAGCATTCCCGCTTTAAGGTTGGTCAGCCAAATGTGAGGTTAGAGTGTAAACAGTCACAGAGGATTCAACAGTCACTGAGAGTTCACCATCCCCCAGATGCCTCTGCTGGGCAAGTCATATCGCATCTCTAAAGTGAGTTCCCCAACAAAGGGGTAGTGAATTAAGGTTTTCATAGGAAGAAGAGTGTATAACAGGGGAGTTAGCAAAAGAAAGGATTATAGTCATGCACTGCATAAGGACGTTTCAGTCAACAGGCAGCATACACTGTGGTGGTCCCAGAAGATTGTACAGAGCTGAAAAATTCCTATTGCCTAGTGCCTAGTAATATCACAGAATAACACATTACTCACGTTGTGTGACGCCGGTATAAACAAACCTACTGTGCTTCCAGCCATATAAAAGTATAACACACACAATTATGGAGAGTGCATAATACTCCATGATAATAAATGACTATGTTACTGACTTATGTATTTGTTTTATCATTATTTTAGAGCACATTCTTCTATTTATGAAAAAAACTTGTAAAACAGTATGATGTGTTATGTCTGCAGCCACCTCATACGTCTGTTTACTGCATGAGGAAAATTATACCATCTCTTGGTGGTATAATTTGTTCTTGATTTAATCTCATGTTATTTTGTACAGTAACATGCTGTACAGGCTTTGTAGCCTGAAAGCAATAGGCTATACCATACAGCCCAGATGTGCAGTAGGCCAAACCATCTACATTTGTGTAAATACATTCCATGATATTAGCGCAACGATAAAATCGCCTAACAACACATTTCTCAAAAGCTTTTCTCAGAATGTATCTCCTCAGTCGAGGATATATTTATTGATTGGGGGGTGGGGAGAAACATTGATGCAAAAGAGAAACATTAAATGTCTCCCACTGCATGACAAGGAACAGAGCCTTCCAGCCATAATATCTAACTTCTCTTTGCCTGCATCCAAACATTTCCATGGAACTGCGCCACATGGCCATGCCTACGTGGAACAAAAGTGGAAAGGGGTTTATTCTGAATGGGGTGTCTATCCAGCAAACATCTGTATTATCATGGTAAAAAGAGAAAACGGACATTGAGAGACAGCTCACTGTCTCTAATGCAAGTGGTAACTGGAGTTGGGACCACCTATGGAGAGTACTTACACATTTCCACATGCTCTTGGAGATGTAGAGAAGAAACAAGATTCACCTTTATGTGAAAAATTCTGGACGTGTATCTTGGAGAATCAAGTTGATCTGAAAAGTGATGTAAGTGCTCCGAGTGCAGCATGAGCTGGAAGGCAGCTGCCTCCTCTCTGTTCTCTCTGATGTCCTAGACCTTGTAGCATTTTCTTTGGGTGAGTGGCCATACTGGTCAAGATTCAATGCTTAAAATAAAAACCATTCTAGATATTATTGGCATGAAGGGATGTAATTGAGGGGATGACATACACAAAATAGAATGAAGCATTCTGTAATTTCTAGCAGTCACTAGAAACTGAAGAAACATTTTTCTGAGGGGCAGTCCAAAGGAATCAAGAGGCCACCACCACTTAACTCTTGTCTGCTAATCAGAAGACACGCTGCATAAAGAAGTAAAAAAGAATGACAAAAACAAACATGGAGGGGGTGAGTAAAAATGGTGGTGATTTTAGAATGTGTTTGAACTTGAGCGACCATCAACTTAAAATAGTCTGATATAAACATAGCTTATATGTTAAACATAGCTTAAACATAGCTTGTGTAACCACAAGCCAAAAATCTATAAGAGATACACAAGAATCAAAGAGAAAGGAATCCAGACAACAGTACAGAAGATCATCAACACACCAGGGAAGAAAGCAAGAGAATAAGAAAGGAACAGAGAAGAACTACAGAAACAACCAGAAAACAATTAATGGCAATAACTACACACCTATCAATAATTGATATGGAAATAGATTAAAGCCTTCAATCAAAAGACGAATACATACAGATATGATGCACATATGCAGTGGAATATTATACGGCCATAAAAAAGAATGAAATCTTACCATCTGTGACAACATGGATGGACCCTATAATGTTAAGTGAAATGTGTCTAAGAGAAGGACAGATACCATATGATTTCACTTACATGTGGAATCTAAGAAACAAAATAAACAAAGCAAAAACAAACTCAGATACTGAGAACAAATTGATAGTTGCCAGGCTGGAGGAGGGTTTGAAAAAGGTGAAGGGATTGAGAAATACAAATTGGCAGTTACAAAATAGTCATGGGATGTAAAGTACGACTTAGGAAATATAGTTAATGATATTGTAATAACTGTGTGTGGTGTCGAGTGGGTCCAGACTTACTGGGGAGAATCACTTCATAAGTTACATAAATGTCTAACCACTATGCTGTATAGCTGAAATAAAATATTGAATGTCAACTGTAATTGAAAAAGACAACACTGGAGCTTAAGTCTATACAGCCACACTTATTAGCAGAAATACCCGCCATGAGTCCACCTTTCAGATCTCAAATGAAGGTATGTATTTCATGGAATCTAATTCACATCCAAAACCCTAGCTTTCCAGCCCTTCCATCTAGAAGGGTGGAACAGAGGTTGAGCAATCCTGATGGCTTAGGCATTTCATTTATTTGTTTTCCTGGGAGGAGTAGCTGGGTTGTTTATGGTGGGAACAGGCAAAGGAAAACTGGAGAGTAGTTGATGCTAGGGAAATGTCAAATTGCAAATACTTAACTCCTACAGTAAGCCTGAACCTTATTTCAATCTTTTTGTTTTATAGCTGATTTAAGTGACTGTGACCAGACCAATGTATCCCTGCTTCTGAGTCAGCTACTAGAACTGGGGTATTCTCCATTCAGTTTTAATGGTACTCACTGCAGTGGGATTTTGCTTCTAGAAGGGCAGATATGTTGAAGACATGGCCCACAACAGTAGCCTAAGACTAATGTCATCTAGCCTGTCAAGACAGTGAAAGTTACATACTCAAATATAAGAGACTAAAATGTGCCCTGACTGCTCTCCACTATGTTCGGGGCTGTTAGAAGGTTGGAAGTTGTATAGATGTGAGGGAATGGTGTCTACTCACTGGAAGCCTAGGCTGTAATCCTAGTTATTCTCTATGCCATTTCATAGGTGAGGAGGTTAAACCACTGGGGGTTAGTAAACTTGCCAGAGGTCACACAAGTTCAAAGTGGCAGAGCACTTCCAATGAATGAAAGCTGACTCTGCAGGTCCTTGCTACCAAACACCTGACCCATGAATGAGCAGCACAGCATGGCAGCCCTGGGGCTCACTGGGAGTATCAACTCTCAGGCTCTACATCCCAGATGGACCAAATCCCAGCCATCATCGAACAAGACCCCCAGGTGATTCCTAGGCAGGTTAAAGTGTGAAAAGAGGACTGCTCTCAACCACGCCGCTGACTGTGACGTCCTAACCAGGGTGGCTTCCTCAGTTAGGCAAACACCCTAGAACTTCAGCTCCGTCAGCAATTCCTGGGGATTTTTTACAAATTTAATTTTTTTCCCTGTTAACAGATATATGGGAAAGAGAAATGGAAGTTTTTAAACTCTGTTCTTCCAGTGACAAACTGGTCCGATACATGTGATGCAACTCGAGCACAAGGCAGGCTGAGAACACGTCCTCTTCTGCAGAGCTGTAAGTTCACAAGCAACGAGCCTGCAGGTTGCCTTCCTGCTCAAGGAGACCAGAGGCTTGATTGTGTATAAAGAACTGAGAGTTTAAAAATCTGCCTTTCTAATTAAAACTTACATATTGTTACGGAGGAGGAGGAGAATGAGGAGAGGGGAGGAGAATCAGTACCTAGTAACCTCAGGATGCCTACTCACGGACTTTGTGTTTCCCCCTCCCTGCGCCCCCCCCACCCCATCCCAAACCTATACATGGTCACTGTGAGGGCTAAGACTGAGTTTAACACAGAAAAACAAGGTCAATCTTGTGCAAAATGACCTATATTGATAAGAAGTTTTAAGACTTAGGTTCCTATTTTTTACATTAGTTAAGGGTACTTAGTCTTGCAGATTGTAGCTCTCATACCCACTCGTAAACCATGACAGACTTTAAGAGTGAGGAGACAAGTTTCCAGTGACAAATTATGTTTCCCATCTGTGAAATAAGGAGGTAGAACTAGATTTCCACGCTTCCTTCCTACTTTTAACGTTCGGTGACTTCACATAATAAACAAGTATGTTATAAAACTAGCTAACATTGACAAAACACTTCCAGATCTTCTCACTCGCTCCTTAGAAGGACCATGAGATGGGTACTCTCAATCCTATTTTACAGATGAGGAAACAATACGATGTGTTAGTCACTCACCAGGACTGTACTCTAAGAAGAGGTGAAGCTGATTCACATGGGGCAGCCTGACCAGACCCTCCAAGCAAATGTGAACCTCTAAACCTCTAGTTTCTCTGCTGGTTACTGGCACAGAAGCACCACAAGCAGAAATGGGACGACGTTCCCCCGTGGTGGGTAGAGCCTTTCAGTAAATATTCAGGCCATCCGAGGACCTCTAAAGCGGTTCTCAATCTTGCCTGCACTTGGGGAGTCATTTGGGGAGCCTGAAACGGCACTGGTGCCTGGGTCCCACCCTGAGATTCTGATACGTCATTCAGGTATGTGGTCTGCGATCTTTTAAACTGTTCTTCAAATGTGCAGTTCAGGTTCACAATGGCTACTCCATTTTTTCTGGGAATGGTGTTAGTTCCAAAGCAAGTCCCACCCACATAAGATCAGGTATGACCTCATAGGTCAACAAATGACATTGTAACGCAAGACTTTGGATTCTGCTACTTATATAAACTGAGTCCAGCTGCTTGTCAGTATCATAAGCTTCCTCATTGTCAACATCAATAATTATCAAAGATTTGCAAATTAAAACCTCAATATCACCTCACACCTGTCAGAATGGCTATCCTCAATAAATCGACTAACAAGTGCTGGTGAGGATGCAGACTGGTGCAGCCACTGTGGAAAGCAGTCTGGAGACACCTCAAAAAATTAAAATGGCACTGCCTCATGACCCAGCAATCCCACTGCTGGGAATTTATCTAAAGAAACCAGAAACACTAATTCAAGAGAATATAAACACCTTCATGTTCATTGCAGCATTATTTATAATAGAGTAAGATCCGGAAACAGCCACAGTGCCCATCAGATGAGTGGATAAAAAAGCTGTGGTACATTTACACAATGGAACACTACACAGCAGTAAGAAAGAAGAAACTGATATTTTACAACAGCATGAATGGACCTAGAGAATGTTATGCTAAGTGAAATAAGTCAGTCAGTGAAAGACAAATACCACATGACCTCACTTTTATATATGGAATCTAATGAACACAATGAACTAATGAACAACACAGTCACAGAAGATCAGATGCACGAGACAGACTGACAGCTGTCAGAAAGGGGGGTGGTGGGATGAAAGACGGGAGAGGGACTAACCAAAGAACATTCGTGTACAACCTATGGACATGGACAACAGTATGGGGATTGGCTTAGGGGGGGAGAGTGGGACGGGGTGGTGAAAGGGAAAGGGAGAAAATGTGGGAACAACTATAATAGAATAAATAATAAAAGTGGATTTAAAAAACAAAATATAAGCTTCCTCTGAAGGGTCAGAGCCAGTGTCATTTGTGTGTGTACCCCCAGAGCCTAATAACGTCCTCGTAGACGTTTCAGGGAAAAAATCCTTAAACCATGTCTAACTCTATCTCAAATGTCAGGATCTTAAGAGAACACTCAAATCTACAGGTTATTGATGAATTGAATATTTATCTGCTGGGCCTTAAGAAAATAAAAGCAACAAGCTCTGTCCCTGTCATTTGAAATTCTGTGGCTGTTCTGTTAGAAGGAACAGTACATGAGAAATCTATCAGACCACTAATAGGTCTGTCTGTGCCCATCTCAATGACCCTGATGCACTTAGACTGAGAAATGGCTTTAGGGAAAGACCGAAGGGGAAATTGAGGCATTTAAACTTTGATGACTGACTGCTGCAAAAATTGCACTTGACTCTTTCAGTCGTGTGATCAACCATTATCTGGTTAGCTTTACCCTCTGTGGGCGCACGTCCACCCCTGCACTCTGCTGGACCAGCTTTCTTACTCAGATTTGTGTTGTACAGTTCACTAATCTTTAGAGGATTTAACCATGAATCCCCTTTATAACTTCCTCCTCTGATGGGTCTTCTGGCAACATCACTACTACAGGCCCTGCTTCAGCCACTGGTACGCAGCACTCACTCCTACATTCTGCCAGCTGGGTAGGGTGCCTTTCTGAGTTGGCAAACCCTGTTTTTTACGGCACGAGAAAGAAAATACTTGCTTGCCATTTACCATAGTCAGGAACTCCTAGAATAACCCATTACCTTCTCTGCAATAGCCACTCTTTTGAAATCATTCTCAAGTTCACTTTCTTCATTTCTTGGAACCTTGCCTTCCCCTCAATCTAGGTGGTTGGACCCTATCCCCTGGTCTCGAGGAACTGCCTCTAACCATTTACTTTACGCTACTCAGGCTGATCGAATAGCTCTTCCACAGTTTTCTCAGCCCCGAGGACGTACTGTCATGGAACCCAGCTACCTCCAGCATTCCACTCTCCTTCAAAACAAAACAACCTATCAACTCCAGTCTGAAGCTAGTGTATGCCGTTCCATGAGCTAGTGTATGAGATCGGTTGCCGTTCCATGAGCTAGTGTATGAGATCGGTTGCTCATTAAGGTGTTTTCCTTTAGGGTAGAACGCTCGGTCTTATGCCAGTTTAAAACATTCCCCACCTACCTCTGCCCTACAAGGGCACAACAGGAACCATGACTGGGCATCACTCACGTAGGATTGTGGCAAGTGCTCTGCAACCAAGTGTCAGTGTTTGCAAATGAATCCAAGGACAGCCCTGTACTATTAATGCCATTATCACTGCTGGGCACGCCTGTGTGCATTTTGAGAGGGAGAGAAAGAAGTGGGATTACAGGAGTCATATAAAGCACTGCTATGCCCTCCAGTGTGGGTCACTTGTTAGCCAGACTGCAGCTACTGACGTCCTTAATGGTTATGGTGACTATACATTATTACAGAAATTTAATCTGGGTATATCCATGGAACTGTGGCTACCAAAAAAGATTCACAGCCTTTAGCCCTGCATTAAAAAGTACAACTGCACACTTCTTTGGGACATTTATATATCTATATATCTTCATATAAGAAGTCTCATAAAATCACTTTAAACAGAATCCTTTGATTAAAAAAAAAAATCTGACCAGTCAACTTGGTGCAATCAGTCCTTGGCAGACAATGTAATGACACATGTCACAGCTGGACTGCTCTCACATCCCAAGTATGTTCTAAGAAGAAATCAACTTAGCCACTAGAACCTTTATTTGTCACGCCATAGTGTCACTGCTAAATAATACCCCATCCTTTGCAGGCACAGCCCCTGGAGCAGGTAAGTCAGCAGGAACAGGTATCTCCCTGTTCGTAGATATCTTGAACAAACCATCTTTAAGATCATTTCCTTTTGAGTATCAACTGACAGGAGAGCCAAAGGGGGGAAAAAGAATCCTCAATCTTATCTGCATTGCATTTCTAGGGGAGAGGGGACAGTACTAACATCTTTGGCTGATCTGAAATTATATGGGACACGAAGAATAAATAAAAACATTGAAAACATTAGTTTGGCTGATGCAATAAAAAGAAAAGCAATTCAGATGACTTATAATTTGAGAGTTTGTTTCACATATATAATGCCATGTTACTAAGCAATGAACATTTTCATAAAAAATTTATTTCACACTTTTATACAAATATCCACAGGTATTTCCTAATCATGAAATAATTTTACAATGCTAGTTAGTATAAAAACGTATCAAATGCAAACAGACCAGTGACTTGACTTGAGATGACATTTTTAAACATCACTACATTCCCATTTCTTTGTCAGTGAACTACCCTTCCACCCTCTCCCCCCTTTTCAAGGACATCGGTTTTTATAACAAAGGTCTATAAACATGTTCAAAATATCAGCTTCTTAGCAACCTACAAAGCCAGTGCATGAGGTTCCAAGTTACCTACCTAAGCAAGAAACTGAGATTTTAGACACTGTTATGACCTATTGGAAAGATTTTTGTAAACAAAATATCATTTGTAAAACAATTTCTGTGAATGAAAAGTCCAAAATACTACTAGAACAATGTTTTTAGTATCTTAAGGGTGTTAAGATTTCCAAAAAACCAACTCCAAAGCAACAATGGTACACAGCTGTATTTTTCCTTTAAAAGAAGGAGACACTGCTTCATACATCTGAACAAATTAGCACCTGGTTGCTGCTGCTCTCCACGTAACTGAACGCTTTGAAACACAGTCATTTTTTTTGAAAAATTCGGCTTTCCCATCTATTCAATCTATATTGAATGTACAGAATCATATCTTCCTACGCTGCTCCACTTTTATATATAAAAAACAGTTTAAAGTCCTTGTTAGAGTAGTCCTAAAATAATTTTGGGGATACAGATAGGGGAGGAAACGCAGAAAAGAAAGGAACACTGACCCACATTAAGCAATTCCAATAATATTTAAAACTTAAAATCCACAACGTCCTACTCTGACTTTTGTATCAGGTATTCAGTAGTCTTCCACTGGATCGGTCTGGATCCACCATAGGCACTCACCATTTCTTTCAAGTCCTGTATATACAGCAGGGACAGAAGGTCAAAAAACAAACCCATTATTCCCAAGAGTTCCTGAAAGTTATAGCATGAAATTCAGAATGATCACACAGGGCTCTAAACTCAAACACATCCGATATCTGTTAAGAATTAAACATCTAACAGTTAAGCCTATTTTTTAAACAAACCTTTGGGGGTTTGGAAGGACTGGGTAAGGGTAAGCATTGTCATGAAGGAAGATGTTTTAATAACTTATCTGTAAATTATAACAACTCTCTGGTACATTTATAAAGAATTACTTTCTTTTTTGCAGTAAAGACTTCAGGTCAAACCATTGACCTCCCAGGTTCTAATTCTGATTGCTTAATCCAACCTGAATGATAACTGGAGCATCTTTGGCCTGTTAGTCAATAACAAAATGGTTTGTAAAAAATAAAAAATAAATACCATATACAAACAAGTATAACTAGCATTCAAGTCTGTTGCACGTGTGTGTTTTAGTGACAAGGGAGAATGGAGCCCAGGTGCATTCGGTGTGAACAGGTATCCACACACCTAGGAAATGGGAAAAGATGGCAGGATGGCCAACATCACCTCCTATTGCACATTTAATTTAAGATCGCACTTTGAATTGAAACACAGTACCCTTATGGCACTGTCTTGTGTGGGGCGCACAGGGAACTGGCAGGTTCTCCAAATCCTGTGGGGAGATGCTTGCGGAGGCAGCGTCGACAGTCACTCCACTGGCATGGTGACTGGGGTGGCGTCTTCCAGCTACACCATCAGGAGGACGTCCGATGAGCGTGACTGGGCAGGCCCTTCCTGGCACACACTGAGTCAGCCACACCAAACACAAAGGCAATCCAGAGAGTTAAATTAAGGCAGTTAAAGAAAAATCCGTCCCAACAGTCTTACTTTGGCTGTGCAAAAGAGAAGCCTTGGGTTACATGAGAATGTCCACAGCAGTTAAAACTGTAGGTTCGTACTAGGTGTGGCCTGTCTGAAATCAATATTCGGATATCAGGCTTTTAAACCATTTGAATTTCTGAGTTGGGTGAAAAAAGAAGCAGTTTGGGCGAAGGCTCCTCTGGGCCCCCTAGGAGTAGCTTTCATCGTCATTCCACCTTGTGATCCACTGTTTTTTTTCCAGGTTATCATTATATTTCTCATCTTTGATCTCTCGCTCTTCTTTCGGGATCTTCACGGCTTGGTAGCGGGGAATGCTGTCGTCGTACCTGGAGCGTCTGAAGAATCCGCACTGGAGGGGGAAGCAGAAGCCGGTAAGTGATCTCGAGGAAAGCAAGGGCGCTCCACGGGAGCATCTGAGCTTTCTCTTCAGCTCTGCCTACGTCTGGACTAAGGGAAAAAGATGTGGTTTTCTTGTGAGAAAGATCTAATAGGTTGAGAAGCCAGTGGGGATAAATGGGAAAGAAAAAGAGCTGTAAAACTGGAAGAAAAGTCTGTTTTTCCATCTTGTCTTCACACTCTGAAACCATGTAAGCTATCTCCTTACTAAAATTTATGTTTCTGAAACAGTGCCTCCATTTTTAAAAATAATTACAATACTACATATAAAAGAGCTATGTTTTAGATTAGAACATCGTTTTGAGAAGCAATTTTTTAAAGGTCATACACCAAAGATTATTTCATGCCCCTGTCCCACTAACATAATGAAACTCGGGTGACAGATATTTTATGAATTACAGTTTGAATAGGCCAGTGTTCAAATGGGTCAGTTTAAGGACTGTCTCTTCTCCGAGGCCCCAGGACACAGCACGCATTAGCTAGAAGGTAATTTACACTGCCTGGATTTGTGCTTCCAAATTAAGCTGTTTCATTAATAAATCTCATAGGAACTCTGTCTTGCAGAAAAATCAATCATGTACCAGAGAACGTGAAGAATGTATTACTAGATTGAATTTCAGAGCACTACCTAATTTCTCTCTTTTTAAATCGATATACATTTTATTCATTTTTTACAAAATATTCAACCTGATTCAAAGTAGATTTCTATTGGAATATATCTGGATAATTAAACAATCAGACTGAGTATTTTAAATGAATAAAATATATAAGTGCCTTTTTTAAAAAAGATGTTTTCAATGAAAAAATGCAGATGGATGAGGAAGATACTTAGAATGGTCGATTAATGTGTTTATTATGCAAACTCACCAGGAACAGAACATTTGTGTTGAATGAAATTATGTAATAAAAGTGTCATGGGGCAAAATAAAATTATGCATATAGTTATTACTGAAATCAATAGGAATACTGGACCAAGAAATGTTCTAAGGCCATTTCTACATGGACTCCTTTATTATTTTGGGCAAAACAGCCAAAAAATACGTATCTATTACAAAATGTGGCTCTTGCCCCACTTCAATAAAGAAGGAAATCAAGGGTGACATGTACACCAAAATGGAAATGTTGGGGTTCGTCATGACAGTGCACGGGAGGGACTGGGGGAGGAATTCCATCCTCTCGCACCCACAGAAATGGAAAAAGGAATCACTGCCAATTCCTGTTCCCATGGATTTGCAAGCAACAGAAGCAAAACATAACTTAAAATCAACTGAGACCCAAGGTTGAATCAAATCTCTAGAAATATGAAACAAGGTCAAACTCCATTACAATATATTGAAATAACCATCCAGGGTATTTTTGTACTAGAATTTTGTATACTGAAGGTCATTTTGGTAACGAACTATCTTCTGAAATTGGCCGTAACGTCCATCAGGGCAACAGTCATAGTTTGTTGTAATGGTCTTTGACCTCGATACACAGGAAAAGGAAGGTGCATGCTTAGCCAGCATAAAACAATTTCTGAGCAACAACAAAAGCATTCCGAGCCTTCTCCCACCACTTAATAGCAAGATAAAAAAGATGACAGCAAGAAAGCCTTCTCATCAAGAGAAACACCACTGTTTCCAACATGCAACAGGTTAATTAGGCGGTCAACACAAGCGTCTATCTGTAGGAAATTCCAAAATGGATAAGAAATCGGGAATGATTGCTTATGCATCTTTGAAATTCCAAGTGGGATACTGCATACTGATTTAACAATACATGGCAAACTGGGCTACTAAGCCTCCTTTTGAGTGTAGAAAGATTGCAATTTTCTTCATTGCTATGGGTGATGTTCAACAGTAACAACACAAATAACTCACCTGCAACGAATGATTCTTTGTGCATTAAAACAAAAACAAGCTTGAGCTTTCAAACGAAATAAATAAAAAAGTCCAAGCAAGGCAAGCCAGTGTGGACATTTGAAAACATCTGTTAATGGGACACACACAGCAAGCTGTTGCTCTTAAAGTTAGCCACCACAACCACAGCAGGTCCCACAGCTAGCGATTAAAAAACATTGATCAATTACCAATTACAGAAGTAGATCAATACTACGCATCAGAAGTAAGCCTCTCTTTATCAGACGGCTGAGCATGGATCTCAGCCTTGTGATATGTAGCATCATAATGATCTTTCTTATTTCTCTTGAAGAAACCACACTATAAGGAAGCAAGGTATTTGGTCAGTTTTACAGTTTTGTGAAGAGCTAAACAAAAGAATATCTCAGATTTTAACCCGTTTTTCATTCACAGCTTGTTTACAAAGAGACCAGTATAAATCAACCACAAGCAAACAGCCCTGGGCTACGGTACTTTGGGACAGCAATTGCCCCAGCTACGGTACCCTAGGTCTCTGGTCAAATAGTTACACGGGTGACGTTCCTCTATTTGTAACAGAAATCTTGATGACAAAAATCCTAAAAAGGAAAGTATATACACATCTGATTATAGCTTTGAGTGGTTTCTTTTTAGAAACCACTCAAAATCTTATGCCCTAAAATAGGCATAAGATTGACTTCTGTAGCTTATTGAGACGAAAAGTTAAAGAATAAATTCTCTAAGTAAGATTTAGCACAAAAAATAAAATGGATACTGTGTTTTTCTGCTTTTCACAGTAAATTGTAGGGAACAAATGCCATCTACTTGAGGGCTTTGAATTTGTGGGGTGAATCACAATATAAATTCAAATATACTGTCATGAAAGAATGATTGTAGTCATTTTCCCAAACTCTGAACCACCACATAACCCTGAAGTGGCAGCAATCTACCCTCCTTGGGTTAAGAACACTAAATGAGTATCAAAATATAATCCCACTTTCAACTGTAATTTCCTTCATTCAGCCATGGAGAACGATACTCACTTTTATCTAGTTCTTAAGGCCATGGAACTGCCCTTTGAAATATAACATGGTTGAATCTCTGCCCTCCTACAAAATTTGCTTGCAAGTCTGGCAACTCACAAAGGTAAAAATCCAGACCTGCTTGTACAACATGGAAGCTACCATATTGGACAGTGCAGCCACAGAACATTTCCATTATTACAGAAAGTTTACTGGGTGGTGTTGACCTAGAATGCCTATCTTCAAATTTATTTGTGACTCTCAACTTAATATACAGTGAACACTCCCAACCAATGTAACAATGACATATGCTACTAAATGGGGCAGGAAAGGAAAGAAACCAGGAACCAAGAGCCCTGGTCCTGCCTCCGACTTGGAGGC
Source organism: Artibeus jamaicensis (assembly GCF_021234435.1). Classification (NCBI taxonomy): domain Eukaryota; kingdom Metazoa; phylum Chordata; class Mammalia; order Chiroptera; family Phyllostomidae; genus Artibeus; species Artibeus jamaicensis. The sequence goes on along the minus strand of NW_026521814.1, from coordinate 10,422,548 downwards.
ATGCCCATCTCTGTTTGCAAAATGAAGGTGAGCAGACCAGCCTGGAGAATCCCACTGTTTAAAGCAGATAAAATCAGAACTGGTCTGATTAAGTGGGGATGTTGGCCTTAGCCCCCCTGCTTAGTCTTGGCACCCATGCGTGGTTGTGCAAAACCCAATTTTGAGGACACTGACCTAGAGTCCTTTCTGGCCCTAAAACTTTATGACTTTAATACATAAAAAAAAGAGTTAGGTTTCAGAAAGAAGAGTATCTGTAAAGTAATAAAAATAATTTTCATGTGAGGGTGGGAGTTAGAGCACTTTAGAACTTACAAAAAAAAAGACAGTGAGATTATCTAATCAAACTCACTTATTAAACAGCTAAGGCAAACCAGTATCCCAGGGAAGTGAAATGATTTGCCAAGATTTCTTAACTCTCAACCCACTGCTGTGCCTCACCCTCATTAAAGACCTACGATGAGCCCTGGCCAGCATGGCTCACTTGATTGGAGCATCACCCCAAACACCAAAAGGCTGTGGGTTAGATTCCTGGTCAGGGCACATACCGCAGTTGTGAGTTCAGTCCTGGCTGGGGCGCGACCTAGAGGTCCCCAGTCAGGCACATATGAGAGGCAACCAATCAATGCTGCTCTCTGACTTCACTGTCTTCTCCCTCTCTCTCTCCCTCCCTTCCCCTCTCTCTAAAATCACTAAGCACGCCCTTGAGTAAGGATTTAAAAAAAAGAAAAGAAAAAAAGGACTGCCAACGAGTCCCGCTCCAAAAAAAGACTATCCTTTTTGACCTCTTTCAGAGAGCCTAAGAAGGCCATCCTCAAATATCAAACTTTAAATCTAGTTCTTTATCAAAATAATTTTCAGGGCATTCCCTATATTGGTTGGTTGTACTTAACCAGAGAAGCCTACCGCCTCAATTAACGCCAGACACAGGACCAACTGGTGTACCGTGCACAATGAAATCTCGGCGTAAGTAGCTACCAAGCTTCAATCATACACTTGGAGGACACCAGTAAATTATCTCAGATTGGCAAAAGGAAGCTACTTGAAAAAATAAAGCAAAAAAGAGAAAGATGACCAATATTTGAAAATGTGAATGTGCTGAACCTGGTCCATTATACTTTTAGATCCAAGGAAAGGACAAGGATAGTTTGACCCTGGAGATTGTTGGTTGAGGTTACTAATTCTTTATCCATAACCCTCTGCACCAGTTATGTTTGGAAATCTAGAAATTTCTGGCATTTTAGAAAAGCAGTATGTTACATCCATAGTGCTGCTGTAACCAAAACTTCGATATTTTTGTAGTAAAATTAATGAATGAAGGATAAAGACCATAAACAGCCTCTCTTCACATCAGGTCAAGTTCTGCTGCCAAAGAAGTCATTACAAAATTTCAGTTTTCCAAGGTTTTGAGTTTGTTTGTTGTTGTTTTTTTGCCACTTGTAATTGTTGATAAGGGACTGTGGACCTCCATTACTGAGAATAAACCCAAAATCTATAGGTCATAATCTCTGGCAACAGAAAGTTTGCATCCATCGCACATACACTTTTTGGTAATGTAAACTACTTACTGGTAGGAAGCAGGGGGAGGACACTACATTTTATTTGCAGGGCCAGTTGTAATAAAGAACATCATATTGAACTCAAGTCTTCTTCATGTTTTATAGAGGCTATGATAATCCCCTTCAGATGGAGTCATTTATTAAATTCATAATTTTATCTTCCTAACCTAGCTGCAATGGTAATAAACCCAATGGTTGCCATGAATATTTCTTTAAAGAAGCTGAAATTAACAGGGAAACAGATTTAGATTACTGTGATACCCAGCAATTTGGCTTAGGTTTAGAAAATGATTTGAACTTAGATGAAGAAAATGATAAAGTAGAAAAAATTTTTTAATTGTTATTTGCGACACATGCTAAATTATATGTGAAAAACACCAAAATTTATACATTTAAAAAACTTAGATCATATAAATAGTATATCTTTAAATACAAGATATTAGGGAGATATGCAGGTGTTTATTGCAAAATTCTCAAGTTTGCTATATGCTGGAAAAGTTTCATAATAAAGTGTTGAGAAGAAGGAATCAATGATAAAATATATATATGCTATCAGTGTTAATTCACTTTTTAAAAAACATGAAATAAAGTGAACAATCATAAATTCAAGTGCCAGATAACTTACCTTCCATAATAAAAGAACTAATAGAGCAAGCATCAAAATTCCAGCGAGAATGGCCACTAGAATGACCCACCAGGGCACTCCTGAGTGCTGAGCTACAGTCTTGGAGGGAAACACGGTCACACGGACCTAGGGGCCACACAAGAAAGCGACGTGATTATCAAACAGGAAGACAGTCAACATCAGGAATTTGTAGTCTTAATGATGCTTCAAGGCACATTTTAAACAATGCAGCCTGTGGGAGGGTGAGATGCCTTTTTTCATGCAAAATCTTCTCCCTTAATAAGAGGCATGCTTTAGAGATCTTTCCCCCAGAACCTGGAAAATGCAAGATTATGTTTTGACAAAGTGGTTATTTCTTTGCCAATTTATCTCTTTTAAAATATTGTTATCAACAAAAAGTAGATAAAATTATATAATGAACCATCATTCAACATCAAGTTATAAGTTACTGATACACAGCCCAAACTTATTTCACCCATATAACCCGGTATCGTTTTGAGAATGATCACTTAAAAAATTTTTATTTACTGATTTTTAGAGCCAGGGGAGGGAGGGTGGGAGGGGAGGAAAGAGGGAAACAGTGATTTGCTGTTCCACCTGTTTATTAATTCATTGGCCGATTCTTATATGTGCCCTGACCGGGGATCGAACCCACAACCTTGGAATGCCGGGACAACGCTCTAACCAGCTGAGTTATCTGGCCAGAGCTGATCCCACTTTTTAAAAATTAGTTTTCAGCAATGAAAATAAGAAGGCCAGTTTATGCATAATCGGCCTACACTCCTCACTCAGATTTTAAAGATGCTATGAAATACAAAAACAGGGATGGGGCTCCATGACGGATACGGTTTTAAGTTCTCCTTAGGACAGCAAACTGAGGACTCTCCCGAACAGTAAACTCTCCTGAAACGGCCTGGCGCTGTCTCGCGCAACAGTGTGTGTGGACAGCGTAGACCCTGGCTTCATTCAGAGGCCGCTTAGAGTAGCTGATGAGAAACAATGTCTAAACCTTTCATAATTGGCAAGTATCAATGAAATAAAAAGTGTTCACTTAGGAATCTACAAAGTTGTTTGTGGAAATTCACAACAACATCAGTGTGGGTTTAGAATTCAAGTGCGTGTCTGTGATGCCGGGAGATTTTCCAAAGCACGTAAAAGACCTGGTGACTGCTGTGAAAGTGATTTTGTAAACTGCGCCGATTAGAGATCTACCACTTTGCAGTTTCTGCTATTTCTGAGCATATAAAGAGTGAACAAAACTGAGAGGGAGCATTTAGCCCCTGAGAAGTGTTTAGCTGAGTATTTATTTACATTAGGACTGGACACTGGATGCCACCTAAGAACGTTTCTACTCTGAGTCTTAAAAATCTCTTCATTAAAGTACTTCCCTTGCTACTTACACTAGAAAACATCAACCAACCCCATTTGACTCAGAAAATACTTAAAAAGCAAGAGAACTGCTTTTCTTCAAACATTTCATGGGGAGAAATACACATTCAAATTTTCAGCCAACTACATCGGCGGCAACACCGTCACCGGCCACCAGGTGTCCTGTTTGGCTCTCGATGAGGTTTCTCCCCGGCTCCCAGCCCAGAGGGGCCCCACTCATTTGGTGTGGGTTTGTTTTTTTAGTATCATTCATGGGGGGGGGGGGGGGTGGTGGGCTGGTTGGTATGTTTTTCTTTTATTTATATACACTGAGCTACACCAGCCAGGGCTGTATACCAAAGGTTTTAAAGTGGCTGATAATAGGAGGAAATCACTCCCACAAAAGGCTAAGATCCAACAGCACCCTGGCAGAACAAGGTAACTTTTAACACTGCAGTCCAGGGTGGCAGGGTGGGGAGGTGGGAATCCAGTGGAGCGCTCTAAGCCCTGGGTCTGGCACCATTCTAACCGGAATTTGGAGCCTTATAGGAATTCCCGCACAACTCACTGGGCAAAGACTGAGAGGGCCAAAGGTGGGGGCTGGCTTCCCCTTTAAAGGGTGGATGTGCTCAGCAAACGAGTCTGTGTGCAAGGCCATGCTGGGGACCAGGAAGGTGAGCAAGGCCAGCGAGCAAGATTTTAGCAGTTTGTTTACTTGAATTATCAACTGCAGGGGTTTTTTTTCATCTTCCCCCACAGATATTTTTTTCATTGCTTTTAGGGAGAGAGGAAGGAGAGAGAGAAACATGGATGTGAGAGAGAATAACTGATCGGGTGCCTCTTGCACACGCAGGACCAGGGATCGTCCACACACAGACTGGGGACGGATCCCACAACCTGGGCATGTGCCCTGACCGGGAATCGAACCCACAGCCTTTCAGTTACAGGACAATGCTCCAACCAGCTGAGCCACATCAGCCGGGGAGGGTTTTTGTTTTTGCTTCATGATGACCATCATTTTCCAGCTGAGATCAGTGGTAAGGAAATGCTGGCCTCAGAACTGGGTAAGGGGAGACCAACTCGGACCTGCAGTTGCCACAGTTCTGGGAAGCCTTTGCTCATTTCCCACGGCGACTGCTGCTGGCGCGCAGTGATAGGCCAGTGTGACCAAAACGTACTCCAACTCCAAAAACACAGTTTTTTCAGTTTCATTAAAATCTAGGCATTTGCATAGGGATGACCTAGGCTTGTGATCCTAATCCATCACGAGCCTGTGGGGGGAAAGGGGCCTAAGCTCTGCTGGTGCACTAAATTCCACTGCCAGGTGCTGCCCTCACTCACACTCTGCCATGGAACCTCCCCGGCCGCTAAGTATCGGAGTAAGGAATCACCCGATGGAGGGACTGTCATACCTTTCATAAAGCTCTATTAAAGACACAGTCCCCTCGTGAATGTTCCCCTATCAGATATCCATCTTATAAAAGGACCCTTCTTCAAGTTCTTCTCCAAATTTAGAGCCAAAAAAAAATCTCATTCCTCTGAAAAGTGATGTCCCTGCGTTTTTACCTATCATCACATTTCTTTTTATCTTTGGCAGCTTAGATACTCTCTTCCTACTTCCTTAGGAATGAAACGGGGGACAGTCCCCCCCCTTGGCTCACTTCTTTCCCCTAACATTTCTGGTGAGCCAAAGCACTGCAGCTGGCCACACACGGCATAAGCTACACCATAAAGCTGTGAGGTTACCACCACGGGGGTCCTCCGCGAACAGCTACAGCATCAGGGACAGTCTAAGACACGGGTTCCTATAGACTTGAAAGGGGCACCTCTTACTTCGCTGAGCCAGCAGCCCTCGAACCTGCCATGTGCACAGCAGAATCTGATGACCCCAGAAATACTGCGTGGTGGGGGGGCGTTATCTGAATTCTCCTTCCTTAATAAGGGGTAACAGTGCCGTGAAAGGCCCACTGAAGCAGCACGCCCTCAGGCCACAGGCAGCGGGCAGAGGAGAGAGTGACTGGCTGCGAACGAACACTGGAGAGCTGCTCACCTGAGTGCCAGCGTTGGGCAGCTTGATGTTCTCGGTGGCAGCAGTCACATCGATGGAAGCCCGCACGAGAATGTCCAAGTAGTTCATTTTAGAATATTCCTGTTTGGAGACAAAGTTAAGGTATGTATTAGGGAGGTAAGCAATGTCTTGGGAGCTGGCAAATGACTTCCTGGGGATAGCCGCGCGGAGGGCCACACCTCCAGAAACGTGCCGTTCCATAACCTCGAGCGCAAAACAACGGAGGCCTTGCTGTCCAGGCCTCGCAGCGGGCACCGGATGTTCACGCACTTCACGTTGACGCTGCAGTTCTGGGGAGGGAAGGAAGAGCAGGGGCTGAAGTGCAAGGGTCTGGGGAAGGCCTTCCTCCCAACCTCCATCAGAGTTGCAACTCTTAAAACTACTTACAAGGGTCTGGTATTTTCTTTCACCAAATAAAAGCAATTTTCTGCCTTCGTCAGTCTGTTTTTCAGCGATTTCCCGTTTCTTCCTCAAGGAGTTGTGCGACTCCTGGAAAGAATCATATAGCTAATCACCCTACTGAACATAATTCTGCCAACAGTAGGCACTTGTAACTGTGGGGAACTGTAACCTACCCCACGATCCTTCTGACATGCTGACTCTGTTGTTTCTGTAATGCTGACTCTGACTGATACGCAGCTTACAGATGAACAGCATGTGTGTATAAGAATCCTAGGAACTAACTTCAACAGAGACAGACCCTGACCCTCAGCATCCCCGCTCTGGGAGACGGGCTGACCTTCGACTGTGGAGCCAGGATGACTGACCCGGGGTGATGCACACTGGACGGTCACTGTCCTCGTTGGAATGGACTGTGCTCGTCTGCACGCAGAGAACTTCTCAGCCCCTCCCTTGGCCTTTGTTCTGTTCTCCCTCCTTATAAACGCCTCTGCTTGCACGGAGGTGGGCTCTGAGACGAGAGTCCTGCATCTTCCAGGTGGCCGGCACCTGAATGAACCTCTTCCCTTTCCCTCAGCACCTGCCTCTCGAGTATTGGCTTTCGAAGAGGGAGGCAGCTGGACCTGCGTTCGGTTATAATTCTTCATCGTGACTGTACAAACCCCGTGGGTACCTCCTCCCAAATGATGCCAAACTCAGAGTCCACAATATTTGCCCTTCTCCTGTCACCAAAGGCACAGAAATAATTTAAGTGTGGCCCCGACCATGTGGCTCAGCTGGTTGGGCATCATCCCATAAAGCAAACGGTCGCTGGGTTCCACTCCTGGTCAGGGCGCAGGCCTGGGTCGCAGGGTCAGTGTCCAGTAGGAGCGCACGCAGAAGGAAACAATCAGTGTTTCTCCCTCACACTGATGTTCTCTCCCTCTCTCTGCCTCCCTCCCTCACCCTCTCTCTATAAACAAATAAAGTCTTTAAAAAATAATTGAAGTATAAAATCTGCAAGTGTTATTATCTCACTTCAAGTTTACTAAGGTCATTTCTTCCTACTCTGACCTTAAAACCCAGGGAGAGAAAGAGGCTTTCTCGGTTCTGTGTCTCCACCAAACTGTGAGCACCCTAAAATAGGCATCGAATCTCATTCCTGGGTCCCCAGCACCAGTTCAGGGCCTACGCATGGTAAAAAGTCACCGTACCTTCAACAAGTAAGTGCATAGGTGAAAAAGCAAAAAGAACTGGCATGTGACTTATTCAAATTAGAGTACTGAAAACTAAGCCTTGTAAGGAGTTTTGTAATTGCATTTTCCTTAAATAAGGGTTAGGAATACGGACCACCTTGTCCTTCAAAGTCCACGAGTAGAGGTTCATTCTATAAGCCACCAGCTACGAACAGAGACCGCACCCAGTCACCTTAGAACTTCAGAGAGAAGAGGCAGATGTTCAATAACAAAACAAGCCTCCATCACTGGAGCACGAGCAGTAGACCAGTCACGTGAGTGCAAAGCAGGAGAGAGTGGTTACACGTGAAGGCTTTGAAAGCAAGCAGAGCTGAGGTTGAATGTTGAATCAGCTCTCTCTCTCTCTGAATTTCAAATTCCTCAACTATGAAATGATGAAGAAAAATACCTCACAGGATTATCAAAAGAATGAAATGAGAAAATGAAAAAAAAAATCAAAAAAATGAAAAAAAAATGCACAGTGCCCAAGACACAATAAATAGTCGATATTTACTCTTTTAAAAAAACAGTAATGAAAGGCTTTCAAGGTCACTTGCTAAGGTGCAGTGTTTTGGGGAATGAGTTTGGTTCTATGGGGAGTCAACACTGGCTGGCCACCCCCCAGGAACCTGCCCCAGTCCTCCTTTTATGATTCGGGCTCATAAAACTGGAGGGAATGTCACCTGCTTCAACAAGCAGTGAATGACCCCCCACTCAGAGGCCATAATGGCCTCTCATCACAGACACTCTTGACCTGACTTGCTCACGCAACCGTGCAAGACACCAATGAAAAGCCCGGCACACCAGGACATCCCTTCCCTAAGGCAAGCAATGGGTTTCCCCTCGAAGGTCAGCTTCTCCCATTTACGTCCATGGAGACCTGAGATAAATCCACCAACATACCTTTAGTTTCAGAAAGTTTATTTCACCTTGTGGCTCACAAGCTATCTTTTCCAATCCTTTGGATTCTACTTTCACCAAATAAAGCAGCCATTTGCCATTGCTAATTTCTTTCGGCCACTGGATATTCAAGGTCGCTGTGCCAAGGTTTTTAAGAGGCTTGCCCAGGTTAATGACCTGTTAGAAAAACAATACGTGTTATCTCAGTGTAACTATTGTGATGGAGAATTAAGTAGCAGCTCTACTGACAAGAGAAAAAAATCCAAAATACCTGAAGTACTCCTACTATAAAAGCAAAGGTTCTAAAACTGGACTATTAATAGGACATTCAAAATAGAGATTTGTGCTTAAAGATTTGTGTCAATAAAAATAGAAAAGGTCCGAGAGAAATGATGGTTCCTTTCACCCAGGAACAAGTGCAGTCCCTGGTGCACCTACCTGCAGCAATCTGTGGTGCACCTACGCCCAGCTCCCTGCCTGCAGCACAGTCCCCGGTGCACCTAAACTCTGCTCTCTACGTGCCCAGGGGAAAGTCACCTGTGTCTGTAGCCACCCTGCCGGGCATATGACAAAGCCCGTACTGCGTCAGTGCACCAACAGCCTGCTTCTGGAAGAGGCCACCTACCATGAAAATGAAGCTGCTTCTGTCCTCTCCTACCCTTGGGAGGTTTGGAATAACAGCTAAGACACTGAGTAAACCACGATGGCAGGTTTGCCTCTGAACCAAGCTCGTTCAGAGCCACCTCTGCAGCTGAAGCCAGAAGTGGTGGCGTGCTTCTTGTCTGTGGAGGCCCACTCTGGAATGCACCCACTTCTCTCCCGGCCTCTACCACTCCCTGTCTCAGCCGTGTCTGTCGGGTTAAGAGCTACACGGAGGAAAACTCACCCTGCCGTGGGCGGGGCAGGCTCGTTGCAGACATTCCCCTCAACAGTGGTCACTCTGCTGCCGGAACATGATTCCAGCCCCACAGACCTGACCCACACGAGTTATGAGCCAACTCTATAGCATGTGTCTATGTTATTCATTCAGCAGGGCTCAGAGTCACTGCTTGTCCACTTGGAAACGGTTCAGAACAGTCACTGGTCTCCCTCACTGGTATGTGCCAAGTCCACATTTACCTGCACAAAACTGGCCCTGGGAAAGGTGAGTGGACACTAACCACAAGCAGTAAGAGAGATGGTGTCAATAAAATATTTACTGACAATAAAAAATTTATTTCTTCCTCCTTAAAAAAGGAGGAAGAAATAAATCATAACACATTCTACAGCTAGATATAAATGACTTTGATATTTGCCTGTATTTTATGGACAGAACCGGGGGCAGGGGGCATCCGTTTGTTTCTGTGTCACATATACATAAAACTCTCTAGTAAGAAAAGACCAAACTGAACTGGATTCTGAACACTGTCCTGTGTTGAATGACAACCATTGTTCTCTGTTCTGGAGGAGAAAACTTACACCAGTATGTTGATTAAAAACCAGCAAGCTCACTTTTCACAAAGTGTTTATCAGGCTTGCTTATTAACATTATTTATTAAAGTTACATATTTTAATTTTTAAAGACCATATGTAGTATGTGTTACCTTCTGGTCTCTATAACAAAAGGACCAACTGCTACGACTTACCCTGAACTCATACTCTATCAAACTTCCCACTTGGTCCTCAGATTTCATAGCTTGCTCACCAAGAACTGTACCTCCAAAGTACACCTGGGATGGTCTGGCAACGCTGGTAAATTAAAAAACACCAGTTGTAGTGAGGATTGTAAATGGTCCTTTCAAACACTGATTTGCTATGCTAAACACAAACACTTACCCAGAGACCGATAAAAGCAGTTCAATGACCACTTTTGCCGAAGCTGTAATTGAAGCCAAATTATCCTGATTGCTTGTTCTGAAAGTGAAAAGGAAACAATGGGGTTTTATTTTAACAGTCAGTGTTCTCATTACAATTACACTGCTTTTATGAATTAAATAAGGGCCAATTCATTGACTGGCTGTGTTTTCATGAAATAATTCTAAATGGGAAGGTTGAAGCAACTCTTACGTTTCCAACTTCAGATTAATATCCAGATCTGTGGTGTCAAAGGTGAGCTCAGTTGTACTCAAAATCAAATAAAAAGTAACCTAAAATGTAAAAATAGCCATTAAGACAGGCCAAGCACATTGACATTGTAATGGCATCTAAAACAGTAAGATTCAGGATGTGAAGGCATCACCTACACTGGAATTTCTTTTAAAAGGATTTCCGAGCTCACAGTCTGCTTGTGAGCCATTCTGGTTGGCAACACAACTCAACTGCTTCTCCTGTGACAGAAAAACACACGAGATCACAACACATTTTCTTGCCACGGTGCTGGTCTGTCCCGCCCGGCCGGTCCAGAGCTATACTCACGGGGAAAGCCTTCAGCTCTCTGTACGCAGAGTACGTCAGAGTGTCTGGAAAAGTTGCCACGAGTTTCGCTTCGTGAGCGTCGTCACCGTCTTTCGTGGGATTCCTTGGGTCGGAAGGGCTGTTTGTCACTGTTATTTCCAAAGCAATGTCCTTCTGATCTTTTAGAACTAGTTCTGGAATACCTTTTTGACTATTAGGAAAAAAAAAGAAGGAAAAGAAAATTGGCCAAGTCCTCACAATGCTTTCAGTAAATCCCTCTTCAACAAAAGCCACCACGCAGCCAGGGCCGCATCTGCTGCTGCCACAGAGCAGCTCTTACATTGGCAAGTAGGAGAACTTGTCCTGGCTCCCCTCTCGGGTGCAAAACTTATACTCCAGCTTCAGGTTGCTGTTGCACACGTTGTCGTGTCCACACCCCTCCTTCAGGAAGTGCACCTGCGAGGAGAACAACACTCCGGTCATGTCTGCATGGAGCCCTCACAACGGCTTCTGAACAGGTGACGGCTGTCTGCACACAGCTCATTTCCCAGTGTGACCATCACCGCAGCAAAGCCGAGCTTCAGACGTACTTCGGCACGCATGTAGCATCCACTTTGTCCAACAAAGCCATGTTCGAAGACCCTGTGCCCAGGCAGTGAGGTTGTGGGGTACCGACATCTACATTGTAGGATGTCATCTACATTCCAGGCCTGGCTCTGCCACTCCCTTCACTGCGTGGCTCCGAGAGAGCGGTCGTAGGTAACATGGGGACGCCACCACCCTGCTGCATAGAGCTACTGTAATGGTGGTCCTGATGCTACCTGCCTGACACAACCATGTGTGACCCGTTTAATCCTCACAGCAGACCTAAGAGGAAGTCCGATGACGAAATCCATGGTACACACGAGGAAACAGAGTTTAAGGTTAGGAGAGCACAGGGCGCAGACTGCCTAGCACAGTGCTAGTCGGTGCTCGATAATCACACTGGTAAGTCATTAGGAAAACTGGCTCCTTGCCTGTTATATTTAACGTGACTACGGAGCTGGGAATGTACACAAGACATGTTAATGTGATAATCGATAACATCAGAAGTGTTTTATAAAAATATGCAGAAGTACAAGGAACTATACTTGGTGATAATAAAGGCCAACAACATGTAGATTTTGGCCTCAGCTGCTCAGCCTAATGCGGTGAGCACTCACTTCTGAAAGGCTCCGTCAGTGGACCACCAGGGCCGGGAGCCTCAGCGTGGGCACTGCAGCACTAACTGCACTTCTGACAGCGAGCGCATAAGGCCAAATGAAGGTGTCACGGCTCCCCAGACTAAGCAGCTTAGTCAAGAAGCTTAACCCCGGCAAACAGACCCCACCTCACAGGTATATGGCAACCCGTATAATAAATTTTTTCCTAAGATTATAGGCTACACTTAGCACTAAATGATTATTTCATTGCTACTACTTTTTTGACTTCCAGAACTTTGAGATTTCTGGATTTTAAAGTTCAGATTAACAGTTTGTTTTCTACATCTCAGTGTTCTCGATGGTAAAATACAACGTGTTCTTCCTTCTACCTACAGCCGTAGGAGAAACCTGACGTAAAAACAAGAAGTTCTGCCACCCTGACTGGTGTGATTCTGTGGACTGAGTGCAGCCTGTGAATAGAGAGGTTGCTGGTTCGATTCCCAGGCAGGGTATATGCTGGGTTGCAGGCCAGGTCCCCCACTGGGGGCATGCAGAAGGCAGTCGATCAATGTATCTCTCTCACATCAATGTTTCTCTCCCTCCCTTTCTCTTTCCCTCTCCCTCTTTCTAGAAATAAATAAATAAATAAATAAATAAAATCTTTTTTTAAAAGGTCTGCCAATTACAGGCTCCATAAGTTGCAGTGGCCAAAAACACCTTAAGAAAAACACTCTGGCTCCAAACTGTATTCTATATTCATCTTTATTCACTGCTAATTGGAGAAACATCTTCAAACTTTGTATATATTTTTTAAAAGTTTATTTAATGCAAAGAAATGGCCTTCAAAGCAAATCACCAGGTATAGGGCCTTTAAGAACTTTTGATTTAGCATAACAATATGGTAAAAACTTTTGCAAAACAAAAATCAGAAAGACTTACATCTGTTTGAACAGTCTTTGGTTCATTTGAGTTAAGAATGGGAAGAACCTCTGGAAGTGAGTTCACTCGCCTCCGAGTGCTTGGCTCTTGGATCTCTACTGAAGCAGTTATGGGGATGGGACGCAGTTTATCTCTGATATTTTCCTGAAACGCAGGCAGAAATAGAGGTAAGTATGGCGTAAATGCTACTGGGGAACTACCACCAAAACAGTGCTTCATTTTGTACTGAATAATGGGCTGCTAGTATAAATTTCAAAAATCTATATATGCCACAATAAAACCCAACCTCTGTCCTGTTAAAAAAACGGTTCTGACTTGCCCGCTCGCCTCACCTGCAGCCAGAGGGTCTCCTCCATACACGCCTTCTGCTTCTGCCTGTTCAGAGTCATCTCCTTAGTGTACTTGGGCTCAGCACCCTGGTTTCGAAACTGAACCCTTGATGACAGCCCAGATTTTCTTCTTTCCTTTTCAGCCTCAAGTGTGCCCACGATGGCTGGATAAAATGGACAGAAACCATGCGATCTTAAAAGTGCAGTCAGCTATAAGTATGCTGGGCTCCTTTTAAAATTATTTTAATTCCTTTTAGAAGAGCACTTTTCCCGACTGTGATTGTGTCTTTCTCTTCGTATTTCATGGTAATGCACATTTTGATTGACTTAGAGTGTTTCAAATCAAGCAGTCCTTTCCCTGCCATTGCTGTTAACAATGTTTTAAAGTTAAATTTTCAGTGGGCCACCAGGGGGAGCCCAAGAATAAGTCAAAACCTTTGAGCATTGTCAAGATTCAGTTTCTGGCTGAATCTCATCCACTCAGAACTAAGATAAGAAGAGAGGGAGGACCTAACATTCCCTAAGTGCCTAAACTGACTCTCCCTTCAATAGGCCCCTGTTTAAAGGACCTAGTGCTCTAATATTCAAAAAAGGATTAAATAGTACCAACTGCTGCCAGCTAGCTATAAAAACAGTCCTGGGGCCTTGGCCTGGTGGCGCAGTTGGTTGCAGCGCCCTCTGGTGGCACACCAAAAGATTGGGGCTCAATTAGAGTGGGAGGCCACCCATCCGGATTAATGTCCGTCTCTCTGCCTCTTCCTCTCTTTCTCCCTCCCTCTCTCTTGAAGACAATAAACATATCCTCAGGTGAGGATTAAAAAAAACAAAAAAACAGTCATGGGAATGTAAACTACTGCATAGGAAATATAGTAATTAACACTGTAATAACGATGTACGGTGCCAGGTGGGTACTAGACTTACTGGGGTGATCACTTTGTGAGGTATATATATAACCACTATTTGTACACCTAGAACTACAGTAATGTATGTCGACTGTGATTGAAAACTAAATCAGTTTTTTAAAATAAAAAGAAAAGAACCCCTCTCAACAGGGTCTTTAGATCAGCAGCAGCCACATCCCCCGAGGTCGGCTAGGAATGCAGAACCTCAGGCCCCAGCTAGACCCAGAAGCAGAATCTGCATTTTAGGAGGTGGTTCTTATACACATTAAAATTTTTTTTAATATTTTTATTTATTTGTTTGTTTATTTATTTATAGAGAGGGGATGGGAAGGAGAATGAGTGGGAGAGAAACATCAATGTGTGGTTGCCTCTCACGTGTCCCCCTCTGGGGACCTGGCCTACAACCCAGGCATGTGCCCTGACTGTGAATCGAACCAGCGACCCTTTGCTTCACAGGCCCGTGCTCAATCCGCTGAGCTACACCAGCCAGAGCACACATTAAAATTTAATAAGCACTGATAAAGGATGGTTGCCTAAAAGAGAAATAACAGCCCTGGCTGGTGTGGCTCAGTGGACTGAGTACCTGCCTGCAAACCAAAAGGTCTCAGGTTCAATTCCCAGTCAGGGCACATGTCTGGTTTGCAGGCCAAGTCCCCAATAGGGGACATGTGAGAGGCAACTGATCAAAGTATATCTCTCACACATTGATGTTTCTCTCCCTCTTTTTCTCCTTCCCGTCCCCTCTCTCTAAAAGTAAATGAAATCTTTTTATTTATTTATTTATTTATTTAAAATATTTTATTTACTTATTTAGAGAGAGGGGAAAGGAAGGAGAAAGAGTGGGAGAGAAACATCAGTGTGTGGTTGCCTCTCATGTGTTCCCTACTGATGACCTGGCTTACAACCCAGGCATGTGCCCTGACTGTGAATGGAACCAGTGACCCTTTGCGTCACAGGCCTGTGCTCAATCCACTGAGCTATACCAGCTCAGGGCTGAAATCTTTTTTTTAAAAAAGGAATAACATATATCAGAAATGGAAAAGTCTTTTGACAATAGAATGAGACCTTTCACATGAAAAAAAAAATGAAAAGGTAAAACACATTCCTTTCAGTGGCTTAGAGAGCCTGTCAGCCAATAAAGCTTCCACGACCAAAGTCTCCAGCCTCCAAAGCTCTAGAGGGCAATCCTGCTCTTGATCCCTAAACTCATGGAGCTTAGAGGCAAGCCAGGATCTGCATGATCGAACTCTCAATCCTTGACTTCGGAATGCATTCTTTGCCGGTTCTCTGAATATAGCTGCTGTTTCTTTATGGGAGAACGCTGTAATTACTTACATTCATTAATCACTCACTCACTATCAGAAAGGGTATAAAACCCAGGGAAGGCAGTCTCAAGGAAAAAAAAATCTCCAGAAAATGCAGAAAAGTGAATCAAAGACCCATGTTCTGTTACTCAAGGTAGAGTTAGGAAGAGGCCTTTGAGAGCATCTACTTTAATACCCTCTTCCTGCAGATGAAGAAGTGGAGGTCCACAGAGGGAGGCAACTTGCTCAGAGCCAGACAGTGAGTGACAGAGGCAGCACCAGCCTCTAAGTCTCTGTCACAAACACAAAAGATGATTGCTTATTTTAAAGCTACTTAGATGTCTAGGGTCCCACTTGCCTGTGGGTCTCTGTGTAAGTCACTCTGTCACTCTGTGCCTCTGCCAGACGGATGCCTACTTTCCCACCTCCCACTGACTGCCCAGCTAACCCTGTACCTTCAGATCTCAGCATGGACATCACTTCCTCCAGGAAGCCCTTCCCGGGCCTCCTCGGGAAGCTGATGGTACTCTACACGGAGCCCACTGCGTGGTAACTGCCTGACCACCCTCCCTGGGCAAAGCGCTGGACAGGGACCCCATTGGTCTGTCCACCACTGGAATGTCCAGCAGCAGCACAACATACACCTGATACTAAAAGCATTTGTAGACGGGACGAACAGAAGCAAGAGTAATGGGCTCCACATCACCACGCAGGCTGGCTCACATCTGCACACAGACACATGCGTGATGTCACGCCTGTGCTGAAACAGGAGCGCTTCAGCTGTGTATGCCCAAAGTTTAGAAACTCTGACAGTTTCGACAGTAATTTCTGCGTCCATCTAAAGAATTTTTAAATGTCATGGCTGCCAAGTGGAACGCGCCCCCATATTAGGCCTCTGTAGCCTTGACATCATCCATTTATCAGTGACCTGCTAACTTCACAATGAACCAGGCAAAGGCTCGCAGGCTGAGTGCCCCTCATAACAGAAGGAGGGGAGGGTGTGGGCACATTAAAACCGTTTATCTACCAAAATCACTCTAACCTCCCCTAACCCTCCAGACAGTTCACATCATCTTAAAATCCTCACAGGCCAATTCTGCCAACCTTTTGAGGGGCAAGCCAAATAGAATACTCATTAAGGCTCAATTATAAACATCTGTAGGTGCCGAACACTTCGTCCGGGGCCTGGGGACTGTGGGGCGAGAGCAGCCTGGTCGAACAATAAGCTCACAGTCTCAGACACTGGGACCACACTGTAGATTTTTAACTTACACAGCTTTCTGGAAGTTCTGTTTTATTTGATTTAGAATTCCCCAGTAGTGTAGAAATACAGACAATGAAAGCAGGTTTTCTCTAAGTGTCTTCAGAGAAAAAAGTTCTATCCGTAACAGACAATCCATAAGCACTTGGTTAATAAAGTAGTTCTATAATATAAAATTAATATTTATCTGGAAGGAGACAAGGAACGCTCTGGTGAGATTTCACATCTAAGTGTCAAACTCAGAGTGGTTCGAGAAAACGACAGACTAAGAATACAGATGTTTCCCCATTTCCTCTCCTTGCCTCCCCTAAGAACCGCCGTTTCTGCTGGTCTCCCTCATCCCCCCCCCACACACAATGGTAAAGGGCCCTGGACCTGGGCACACAAGGGTCAGGCACCGCACTTGGGTAAAAAGAGCACAGTGATCCTGAAAGGACGACAGCGAGAAGTCACTGGAGACGTTTTCTTGACATTAGAAGTCACACCAAGAATGTTTTCTCTACTCAATAAAATGCCAGCTGCGTCATGAACCAAAGTAAAAGGCCACACTCGCCCGTGCAGAGTCACAGCCCCCCCACACACACCAGCACACTTCCAGCCCGGGTCACAGGTCCCCCAGACATGACACCGCCCAGCAGAGCAAGGAGGGGAAGAGAACACCTGAGAGCTTAAATCTAGAAAGATGTAGGCTAAGCAGGTGTATGACAGTGTGGACTGGGTGAAAGCAGACTTATTGCCAAATACTGGGGTAGTGAAAGGGGCATCTTTTTAACAAAGAAAACAGAGTAATACTTTAGATAACAAGGGGAAGTCTTAGGAGAACTCACTGTCTCCAGGTGGAGTGAAACCAGGAAAACATGAACAGAACAGAACTCCGGGTCCTCCCAGAAGCGTCCCTTGGGGGGTGGCATGCTACAGCACACAGCAGCAGCTGGGACCTTGGCCAGACCCAGCATGGCGACTGCCCTCACTCTGCACCTCCTTTTTGGGGAAAAGATTTTCTCTATATTTCCACATTCCCCATCTTTGCTCTGGAGCTGGAGCAGGTGGTTACACCTGGAGAGGCATGGCTGCTACTAAGACATTCCAGGGAAGGGCTGCTGAGTGATAACTGGTCGTGTCGGAGTACGGTTAGCCCTGTCAAAATCCTGGGCAAAAACCCTGTTTGCATTGTCAAGAAAGGAGCAGAATGAGACCTTAAGAAATGGCAAATGCTTTTGCCACATTATCTCATTTGATCTCTGTACGTTACATAGCAACTCCTACTAGAGGCATTATTTTTAACTAAATAGGAAAATAAAAATTCAAATGTTAGGGGACTTTAACCCAAGATGGTGGAGGAGTAAATGGAAGCTACACTAACCTCCGTGGACCCATCTGGAATTCCAACTAAACTGCAGAGAAATCATCCTGAATAACCACCTGGACACTAGCTGGAGCGAAGCCTTATAACCACAGACGGAAGAAACCACTTCACAACAACAAGACTGGTAGGGAGAGTGGAGGTGGTGCAAGAGGGCTGGCTGGGCTCCCATGCGTGGCAGCTGAAGTCCTAGAGGGATATTCAGTGGCTGGGGGGTTCCCCCTGAGAAGTGTGGGGTCTAAACCCCAAGCTAGGCTCCCCAGCATACAACACTAGAGCCGGAAAGAAACCCATATAACATCCACCTGTGAAAATCAGCGGGTTTCTGTCCACCAGTGCGAGCTGGCCTGAGATGCAGAGAACCTCCTGAAGGGCCCATGCACAAAGTTTCACTGGAAGCCAATTGCCTTGGGCTCTGGCAGAGGGAGGGCAGACTGGACTCTAAATACAGGAGGAGAGTCTAGGGCTGGCGGCTCTGGGGAGAGAACTGAAGGAACAGCTGCCAGGATCCCTGTGCTGAGTCATTCCCCATACTGCAGGAACCATCTTTCTCAGGCAGAGCACTTCCCTCCAAGTGGCATCAGCCTGAGGGGAAGCAATGGCCCTGCCTGCAGGAATTACTCTGCCCCACCCTGTGGAGCTTAAGCCAGGCTGCTGAGTAAAGACTGCGGCCGTACTGGTGATTAGTTTAATAACTAGTGTGGATCTCTGGGAACTCTGAGACTTTAGCTGACCCTCCCCTGGCCCAATGCTGATAAAAGTTGGCCTTGATGCCCAGCCTGATTGGTTGTGCACACACTGTGGGTTGCTGATAGCTCCAAACAGGCTGACCGGGGCCAGTCACAAGCAGTGTCTGACGAAGGCCCACACCAGAGTCTTTGCAGAGCCACCTGCTACACAGAAACAGATACAACACAGCAGCCAAATTGGGAAGACAAAGAAACAGACCCCAAATGAAAGAACAAGAGAATTCTCCGGAAGAAGAACTAGGTGAAATGGAGGCAAGCAATTTTTTCCGAGTTTAGCGTAATGATTATAAGGATACTCAAAAGCATGAAAAAAGACATGGAAACCATAAAAAGAAAGGACCAGTCAGAAATAAAGAATGCAATGACTGAAATAATACCCTGGAAGGAATAAACAGTAGGTCAGATGAAGCAGAGGATCAAATCAGTGATTTGGAAGACAAGGCAGAAAAACAACCAGGCAGAGCAGCAAAAAGAAGAAAGAATTTAAAATATGAGGAGATGTTAAGAAACATTCTGGAGAACATGAAACATAATAGCATCCTCATCACCAGGATACCAGGAGACGACAGTGAGCAAGGGATCAAGAAAGTATCTAAAGAAATGATGACCGAAACTTCCCTAATCTGGTGAAGGAAAAGACACACAAGTCCAGGAAGCTCAGAGTCCCAAACAAGTTGGACTCAAAGAAGTCTACACCAAGACACATCATAATTAAAATGACAAGGCTTAAAGACAAGGAGAGAATCCTAAAAGCCACAAGAGAAAAGCAGGTAGTCACCTATAAGGGAGCACTGACTAGACTGTCATCTGATTTCTCCACAGAAACATTTCAGGCCAGAAGGGAGTGGCATGAGATATTCAAGGTGGTGAAAAGCAAGGACCTACAACCCAGGTTACTTTACCCAGCAAGGCTATCATTTAAAATTGAAGGAGAAATAAGCAGCTTCCCGGACAAATGTGAAAGGACTTGCTCCCTGTTATAGGCTCTGTCAGCATCAAAGCTGGAACCAGGAGCAGAGCCCGTGTGTCTGAATTGCTGAGGCCAGTCTTGGGGACACCGCCTGGGTGTTCTGGGCCCGGAGGCCCCCCCGGGAGGGGGCTGGGAGTGAAGGGCACAAGCTGGCAATTACCCCACAGTCCTCGGCACCTGCCCTCGCTCTTCCACAGCCGCCACCCACCACTGCACAACCACAAAACCAGTTTTCCACCCTGCTGTTCAAAGACAGGAATAGAGGAAAGAGTTGTGGTGGCAAATGAATGCTTTTCCGAGACATTCTGTACTAAACCATCTGCACTGGAAAATTCAAATGAGGACCAAATGGAGAGTTTTCCCCTCATACGTTTCGCCCTCCTGATGGAAGGAAAGACAACAGATATGCTCAATTCTTTAAACAGAAATTTATGGACCCATGTCGGTCATTGCAGTTTTATTTTTCTGTTCTTTATGCGGAATGTTCAACCCAGCAGACAGAAAATATATTTTAAATGTAGTAGATACTTACATATCGAAGGGTTGTAACCAGTGGGTTTGGCAGTGTATTCAAAGCAGGCCTTAACCTTGAGGCTGTATAAAGTTAAACAGATATTTGTTAAAAGAAGCATTACTGCAGTGGAAAGAAACCCAACATCACATCCCCTAGCTCTCAAACCCTCCCACCGCTCACTGATGACCGAATTCACTTGACATGTTCACTTGACAGATTCCGCTTCCCTCTGCCCGCAACCCGATCTTCCCCGAGGCCCCTCAGGGCCACACGGTGGCCACCGCGCAGCAGGCGTGTGGGACCAGGGGGACCAGGGGGACCAGAGGGCACAGCGGGAAAGCTCACCAGATCCCGCTGGGCGCCCCGCAGACCGTTTTCTGGAGGAGGTCGATCCTGGTGGGTGTCACTGTGACGGTTTTCTGGATGTTGACCACAGGCCGGGACCTGAGGGCAGAGGAGCAGGACGCAGCTCAGCCTCGTGCTGCCCTGCGTGGGGGACGGACTCATGGTGCACGGAGGCGTCCTTGGCTGCCCGCACGCCTGCCACCCCACAGGGACAACCGTCCCCCCACCACCCCGTCACTTGCTTCCCGCTACTAAAGAAAGGAACTGTTAAACTAATGTAAAACCTGATTAGGCACTATTTAT
Organism: Artibeus jamaicensis; assembly: GCF_021234435.1. Taxonomy (NCBI): domain Eukaryota; kingdom Metazoa; phylum Chordata; class Mammalia; order Chiroptera; family Phyllostomidae; genus Artibeus; species Artibeus jamaicensis. The sequence goes on along the minus strand of NW_026521814.1, from coordinate 10,401,885 downwards.
TTAAACATTTTAAATGACATTTAAAATCCCAAAATGTTCTATAGTTTCAATAGTAGAGTTTTTTAACTGGAAGTTCAGTATGTGAAGTTGTATAAATGTTCCCGGATTTTGCCCTGACTGGTGTGGCGGCTCAGTGGGTTGTGTGCCAGCCGGGGGTGGGTTCGGTCCCAGGTCGGGGTGTGTGCCATCGTGTGCAAGAGGCAACCAATCGGTGTTCCTCCCTTGCATCAAGGTTTCTCTCCCTCTCTTTCTCCCTCCCCTCTTCTCTCTCTAAAAATAAATAAAATTTGTTTAAAGTTCCAGAGTTTTTAAAGTTCTTAGGCAAACAGCGCCTCCATCCCCACCCAAACTCCTAAGTCACTTTGTACATCCTTTCAGACACGTATTATAATCTGTATGTTGGTTACAAATACTGTCTACAGTTAAATATAAAAACATGCATGTAATTCTTTAATGATAAATTTCACACATATTACTGCTTTTCCCCCATTAATTGTTAATTAACTAACATTTCCGGTCTTCTCACACCTATTCGCATAAATCTAGTTCCTGGGTTTGCCCAGCTGGGGGTGCTGTGCCGAGCCGGTGGAGCCTCCTGTACTTAAACGGTCCCTAATCAGTGGGCGCTCATGTTGTTTCCAGGCTCTCAGCTCTGACAAACCCCCTGGTACAGGCATCTAAGCACGTGTTCGAATTTATCTGTAGGATAAATTCCTAGCGGCAGAATTTGAATCAAAGAATATGTACATTTTAATTATGAGTAATCTTGCCAAAACACACTTCAAAAAGGCTATACCCACACACACCTAACACCTGGGACGCTCGCCATCAGGGCCGCTTCGTGCACCTGAGTTCCAGTGACACAGGCGCTGCTGAGCTCTCAGGTCCACAAACATCTGCCCTCCCTTCTCCTCCCCGAATCACCCATCTCCAACCTCGTGTCCTTGTCCCCCTGCTGCCAGAACTGACCACAACCTTCCCGCCCACAGTACCTCTGCAAGCAAAAACCCCATCCCTTGGTGTGTCCCGTCTCTGCCTCACCCCAACCTCCCAAACCCTCAGGAAGCAGGAATTCCACACCTTTAGTCCCCCACCACATAAAAGCGCCTTCTCTCCCCCTTCCCTATCCTGCCCTGCCTCCCACAGCCATAGAGGCCGCTGCTGGCCCGTGACCTGTCCTCTGCCACAGGCACAGACAGGCCCCTGTGTGGAGGGGGAGGGTGGGAGACCTCCCACCTCCGTCACCTTCTGCCCAGAACCTAGAACAGGTTCCCTGGTTGCATCAGCATGTGGATTCAGTCAGACTGACTTCAGTGGGCTTGTGGTAAACCCAGCCATCCTGGAGAAGTATTTAGATAGGAAAACGCATTCCCATTCCACTGAACTAGACTGAACTTCTGCAGTCAATCTATCAGTAGGCAAGAGAGGGCACGCGCGCACTCACAGGGGAGGTGAGAGCCAAGAGAAGGCAGATGCCGCCCACGGTCTTGTCTTCATTTCCCTTCGTCTTAAATGATCACCTTTCTACTGTTATTTTACACTGAGGCACTACCGGTTTCTGCAACGTCAACTAGATACAAAGTGTTGAGATCTTATTTAAAAGGCAAAATTCACAGGATTTTTAAAACCAGTTGCTGCAGATGCTAAAGTGTTGTAAATATCACAGTATTAAGGCTTTAATGCAGCATAAGTTTCAAAAGGAAATATTTTAACACATGCTCTGAGTGCATGTTAGACGTGAATCACGAAAATTTTGTCTTTATACATAAAGCAGATCTACGGGCTCAGCCGTCTCGCGCTAACTGGCATCTGCTCACTAATGACCATGAAGTTCGAGTACGATTTCATGGGGAAATGCCCAGGACCTGAGGTTGGGGAGAGTGAGATGCTACACCCTGTTCTTCTTGCAAGACCCAGCTTAAAAGCTCAAGCAGGTCCTGGGCCTCCATTGCCTTGTTTGTAAAATAAGAGTTGGTTTGCCCTTTGTTATCAAAGGATTGTGAATTTACTTCCATACCGTGTATGAGGAAAAAGAGAACAAGTTTACAGGGTTTGCAGTCAACCAATTTATGAGGACAGGAAAGTAAGGACATTATAATATCAATTACATCTGGACGGAAATATTTAACTAACTCAAGTCTCGATTACCAAATTTTGGTATAGGAAGTCAAGTCTTCCTGATACCTGAGGGCTAAACCTCAAACTACAACTACAAGTGCACACTGCTTTCTAATGGAAACGTTGCTGAAATAGTTCAATGTTATGTATGTACTCTTGTACCTTTTAGGAATGCTGAATATTTTAAGGTTATACCTATGGGAACAGAGAAATGGGTATAAGGCAGTGTTAGCCAGGTGAAACACTGACCGACCGCTTCACCCTGGAGGGCGCACCCCGCCACACCGCACCCGCTGCGCCGGCTCAGAAGGCCCGGGCGTCCAGGACGAACACGCGTCGCCGTGAACACAAACCCCTGTTGACGGGGCTCCTTCCTCCCCACGCTCGCTCTTTTCCCAGACACGTGTTCACATGGTTACCAATTGTGACCTAACTTTTTCCTCAGTTCGAAATGAGCAAGATTTTACCAAATAGGATTTTATTACGTTGACGTATGACTTGGAAAGGAAAAATCTTCAAAGTCACACAAGCTTTCGTCTTTCGAAGTATAGGCATAGCAAATTTCAATTCAAAGGGTCAAAATCTTAGTGTATGTGTTTAGTGTATGTCAGATGACTGACCATGCTTAACACACCTGAAAATAGTCACTGAGTCGGAGAGGGAGCCAACGGCAACGTCAGGGTAGGAATTTCTATCAAGGTCCATATTTCCAGCAATTGAATATCCAAAGAAACGAGAGTTGCCCTCGAGAACCTGAAAGGAGCAGGCGTCAGCATGGACAGTGGGCGCCAGGACGAGCCTCGGACCCACGCTTTGAAAAAGACACACAAGTTTCTCTGGAACTGAAGCTTCAGGGTTCAATTATGAATTATGTTCAATTACCAAGAAATCATAAATAAGAACACATATGAGGCAATACTTCACAGTTCATAAAAGTCACCTGATTTACACTGTATCTCAGAGAATAAAAGAGCCAATTTTTGATGAGTTTGTTTACTGTATTATATTAAGTCAACCAGGGTACTTCAAACCAAGCCGCTCTACCTGCCCCATCCTCCATAAAATCACGGTCATCCCTTTGGTTTGCCCAGTTTCCTCTCCGTTTAGCAGCATTCTACTAAAAGAAATAGACCCCATTCGCATCTGGGTACACGGCCAGTGCAGAACAGTCTTTTCCTTTGGATTGCTTTGATTTCTGACTTATCCAAGGTATTTCACGATTAAAACAAGTCACTGCATTTATACCTATTTCCAGGCTATCTTCAAATAATACCTTTTTTAAATATAAAGTTCATACTATTGTAGATTTGTAAAATAAAACATGATTAGCGAGTGGAAAAATTTACTTAAACCTAAATAGTTCATTGTAAGGCAAAAAGCTGAGACAACCCCCTCACCATGGTAGAAATCCAGGTTCTTTGGTTACCTGTGTGGGTTTGGTGTTTATCCCGTTCGCAGATCCATGATAGATAAAAACTTTTCCATTGCCATCATAGGGAGCTCCAACTGCAATATCTATCAACAACGTCACATTTTAATAGACATTACCTTTTGAAAACATTTGAATAAATGTTTTACAGTAAAATGGCATAAGTTCTCATCAATCAAATAATCTATCTATAATTCATAACCATTTCACAATCTATTATTCTACCTGGGTAGCCATCTTGATTGACATCGCCAATATTTTTGACAGCAATGCCAAACATAGAATCTTTGGTTCCATTAAGACGAACCGGCCTGACGTTCTTCCATCTGCCTTGCTGGTTGATGTAGACGTACACTGCGCCTCCAACCTCTCCGTCTCTATCAAAGTACTGCGGGGCACCAATAACTATGTCTTGCCACCTAGAAGCGTAAGGAAGGGAGGAACTGTGAACCATCAGCTAGAATAGTGAGCTCGGGAGGAGAACAGCAGCCCGGGTGCTAAGGACACAAAGAGATGGGACAGATAGGGCAGGCCTCAAATCTGGAATTTATTTCTCACCAATTAAAATGCTTTTTAAAACCAAAGAAAAATCATGGAGGGTGAAAACGTGAAGCCAGTTCCCGAGTTAGCGCCAGAGAGCAGAGAGACGCCCAGGGAAGGTTCCTCGGCACCCGCCTTCCCCGGCAGACCCGGACCGGCACCACCCACCACAGACCCACAGACCGAGTTTGTCCCCAACCCTGCCCTTCAACAGGACATTCGGGGTGTTCCAACTGTCACTCAAGAAGCCAAAGAAGAGAGCCACGTGGGTGTCATTTTCTGAGCTGATTTTTCCCACAAATTTTAATCGTTACAGACTCACTCCCAAGACACAAGTAAAAACTAGAAACTGAAAAAGCTGTAACCCTACAGCCCAGGGAGGATAATGATTGTCTACTGCCAAAGTAGACCGTCTTTTTGGGACCATAAGACACACTTAGGTTTTAGAGGAGGAGTATAGGGGGAAAAATTGAAGCAAAAAATGTGGTAAAATATTTGATAACATAAATAAAATATTTTACTAGTATAAATGTAAACAGAACTCAACAGCAGCATTACAACCATTATTCCTCCCAAATTTGTGGGGAGGTCGGGGGGAATGCATCTTATAGTGTGTGAAAAATACAGGTAAGTGACGGAGACAGGATAGGATGGGAAAACTTTGGCAACAAAAATACTTTGAATCAACTAACCTGAAAGGACGGCTGGCTCTTCTCAAGGCCTACAGAAGCCAGAGAAGCAACAGTGCCTGTATGAATGTAAAACAACTGGGGCTCTCACCCGTCTTTGTTCAGGTCCACCACTGCCACGTCGTAGCCAAACGAAGAAGCCAGACCTTCCCCCTCAAATATGTACTCGGGGAAAAGATGTGCAGACTTCGGTTCTCTTCTTAGCAAAACCACCGCTCCACTGTGATTGGCTCTCGGAGCACCAGATACAAAAGTGATGTCATCTTTAGAAATAATCCCTTTCCCCGAGTCCAAAGAAAAGCCTAGAAAAACAAAATGCAGGCCACATCAACTCTGTTAGGAGGTACTGAGCACTGGTAACATGACTACCATCTCCCTCCGATTCCCACCCCTCTCTTCCCCACCCTCCCCACCAGCTCTCATGTGCATGGCACAGAAATGTCACAGAGCGAGGAGATGTGACAAGCAGAAGTGGCAGGCATTTCACTGCTTTCTGTGGAACTATATTCGGACTTAAAGAGAAAGAACCCACACTACACAGCACCTGTGTAACTGGAATCGTGACGCATTCATTCATTGTAAGAATCAGTTCAAACCTTATTTTAATACTAGAACTGCTATAACTAGAGATCAAACTAGATACTGAATTATCACAGTACACTTACGTCACACACACAGAGACACACAACCTCACGGAGCAGAACTGAGTGCACGCCACACGGTTCTGCTGTAACAAATGATTCGCAACATCCCTCTCATCCGTCTCCTCGGCAATCAGGCGAGCACAGAGGCCAACGCCATCAGGACTCCAGAGAGCAGTTCATTATTTTGAACCAACTTAGTTCTCAGATGCGAACATGCAAACAAAACCATGATTGATGAGGTTCAGTATTTGAGAACGTACGTCAGCAGTAGAGGTGAGCAAGTTGTCATCCGTATCAGTTACACATTTGTTAGGAGGGAGCAAAACACATCAGACACCTCATCATAAAGCCTCAGGTAGGATGTCGGATTACAAATGGAAGATTTAATCGGGAGCAAATGTAAATGCCCCTATCAAGGCCATTCAAATTAAACAAGTATTTCTACAGAAGGGTGAGGCCGATGCAGAATAGTATTTCAACATAAGCCCGCCCTTTTCACTGGGTTTTATTTATGGCAAGTTTCACCATTACTGTTGCAGTTCTCAAAATGTGAAGTGAGTCGAAAAACAGGATGAGCCACGAGTTCAGAACAGGGCGACAGAATCAAATGCGGCTCTGAACACCGTCTGGCAGCAGAGCCTCCGCCCGGCATGCTTTCTACTTGTGCTTCACTTGAAATGAAACAGAAAATGAAAAGATTTATGCTCTGTATGGATCAAAAAAAATTTTTTAAATGACCATGACCACGACAATTTGTTTGTCATCTCAGAGGTCACACACCTAGGTAGCTATTCATCATCACATCAGGGGACGTGCCGGGCTGCTCCCTGGGAGGCTGTGTTTTATACACAAACTGATCAGGGTTTGTGTAGGAGACGCTGGTCAGGAACAGCAGGCCTGCGCACACGTGGGGGGCAGGAGGGACGGAAGACAAAGCAGTTACGCGGGGTGAGAGGCACGATGAGGCCACACCTGGCCAGCCGCTCTCCTTGCCAGCTTCCACCACTTCAAGCAGAGCCATTTTATCCCTCAGACCCACCGATTTCATGAAATGACAGGTGCGTGGATGGCACGCACAACTAAAATGGAACAATACAAAGGACTTTTTTCTAGGCGTCCACTTTTGAGGAAACCCATTCTTAAAGCAGCGAATGTATTTCGCATCCAAATGTTCCAGGAGTAACTAAGTTTACAAAATCCACAGGCCTCTATCATAAAGACCAAAATGTTGGTTTCTTTCTTTTTTTAAAGAAAGATTTTATTTATTTTTAGAAAGAGGGGAACAGAGGGAGAAAGAGAGGAAGAGCAGCATGGGTGTGAGAGAGACACTCGGACTGCTTACCTCTCGCCTGCACCCCGACTGGGGACAGAACTCATAACCCAGGCAGGTGCCCTGCCCAGGGACTGAACCGGAGACCTTGGGCTTTGAGGAACAACGTCCAGTCAAATGAGCCAAACCAGTGAAGGTACAGTGCTGGTTTCTTGCCCAGAGCCATTAAAATTAAATGTTTCTCACCATAAACTTACCCCTAAACAAGCATTTGAAAGAGAGGCTGTCTGTTAATGTATATTCAAATAAAGTACTAGTTTCTTGGTAATATTTACCTTGAAAAACCGTATTCAGTAACTGAGACTGAAAACTGCTTGGCCCTGTGTCCCCTTCATGTCCTGCAAAGCCATCCACACACCCAGCGAGAGGGACAATAATACTTATTTTACAATACTGTTGGGAAGATCCAATGAGACCCGCACAGCACTAAGTGTAGGTGCTTGACACCTGGTGAGTATAACTTCCCCTTCCCTGCTCTAGGCCCTCACACGAAGGCTTCAGTCTAGGGGTGGGGGGAGTGTCTGAGAAGTGTTTTAAAGTAACAGTACTGTTCATACTTGCCCATAAAATTAGAACTTATTTTTTCAATAGCAGTTGACATTTAGGACAATTTTTAAGAATATGTTTAACATATTATTCAGAAGTATTCTTGTATCTCTACCTTTTCTTTCCTTTTTTCCTTTTCATTCATTGTTCCAGTAATATCTTTGGCACATGGGTACTTTCCTTTTAAAAAAAATAGGTTACTATTTGAGTTTAGGAGATTTTTTACATTTTTTCCAAGAAAAGCACAGTAATTATTCTTTATGTCACTTCATACCAAGAATTAAAGCCTTTAAAAGCCTTTGTGCAATTACCATAATGGCACATGAATAATTTAGGACACCCATTAGTAATGCAAACAAGCCTAAGGAGCTAAGGAATGGGCACTTAGACCTAATCTGGTGTCCTCAAAGCTGCTTCTGCAGGCCGGCTCAACCTCCGGGAAAGCCCCGTGCCACCCCGCCAGGGGCCCTGTGACATGGGGGCCCCAGTCCAGAAGCAGGGCCAGCCCTTGGAGAAAGGTAATCACAGAGGAAGGCCATGGGGGTCCGGCCCTGCCAGTTAAGAGTAACTTCATAAATGTGGTTCTTCGGAGTATCTCTAGAAAGAGGCACGAGAGGAGAGGGCAGGCGGCTCAGCTTACTAAAACCCACGCATTTTCCCCACAGCTACATGAACAGCCACTTCAGGGTGCACAGGCCCAACATTTGCTCAGGAAACAGACTTCCACACAGAGGACAGACGGATCTAGGAGACAGCCGGTTTCCTCCCCATCTGAGGGGGCCCGGGTCAGAAGGGAAGGACCCCAAGCATCAGTCAGAATGCCTCTGAAACACCAAGGCCTAGGTCAAATTCCAGTAAAGGCAGCCACAGGCCCCTGGCTCCACCTGACCTACTCTCAGCCTCCAAGTCCAAGGTCTTGTGAGAGCAGTGTGCCCCAGAGGCATCTGAAGAGGCAGGCGTGCCACCTGCTCTGGTTCCTACCTAAGTAACTGTTAGCAGGAACAGGAACCAGACTCTCATCATGGTCAGTCTCTCCACCAACTTCGTAAGGCCCGTCTTCAAAGATGTTCATGTCAAAAAAAGTGTTATTCTTTTGCTCTACACGAACGATCCCTAAAGGAATGAAATGGTAAAAAAACAACAAAATGAAGATGAAACAAAATAAAACAGGTGGTTCCTGTAAAACATTCCTGGTGTTACCACTAAATACAGCAAGAAGAGTTTGGAGGAAAAAAAGGCAGAAAAAAAGAGATGACTTTTGAGGTTATTAAAGTTAAAAAATCATGTTCATGCAAATTTTTATATCAAAGGAAGTTGTTCTAGTATTAAAAACATGCATGTTCATGAATTATGTTGACAATGCCATGCAAGTGGATGAAAATGGAATGTTTACTTGGGTAACTAAATCTACAGAAAACAATTTTTCTAAAATTATATGAATCTGATGATACTTTATAGTTCCTATAATCCCAAATCAGTTTATCTGCTTTACTACAGTATAACAATGAAATTAATATTTTGAACACTTCTTCATTTTAACCAAGACTCATCTTTTAAAATTTTTCATTAGTAAGGTTTTATATACTAAACCCACTATGTGACTTAAAAAAAAAAAAAACTTTTAAATCAGGATTTATAAAGCAGATAAGACATGTTTCCCATAAATTAAAACATACATAATTGATGGGTGTTTTTATTGTTTTGTTTTACTATGTGAGGCATCTATTCTTGCTAAAATAAAGCTATTTCCAAATTGAAGCGTTTCACAAACAGCATGAAGTGGAAGGTTCCATCAGCCGCGGGGAGACCTCAGGCTCTTGCTCCCAGGAGTCGCCAGGACGGCGCACGGGGGAGGCGCTTCTCAAGGGTCGAATCCAACAGGGTTTTAAAAACTTGGAAATTTTTTAATGGAAAAGGAAAATTTTCTCTAAGTTTTTCCTGACTAGTGAAAATGTCATAATATAGGATTTATTTTAATAAGTTTCTCAAAGAGAGTCTTATTTCTAAATCAGATGTCTTGCTCTTCATTATGCATTCAAGGTAGGTAAAAATGTTCTTTGTAGCCCACTGGCTTTTTGCGCCTAGCTAACGTCTTCACAGAAGTTCAGCATCATTGCAGGAGCCAAGGGGTTCACCCAGTCAAAACCATGGCCCACTCTCCCCGGCTCCCCAACGTCTCTCTCCTCTCACTGCGTTGCAAGGATAACTAAACGACACCGTTAGACAGTGTCTGCAAGGCGTCCCAAACGGCCATCCAACATCCCCGACCTGCCACTTCTCCTCCCGACTCTCTTACCAAAGCGCAGCCTTTCAGTCGGGATGTAATGAAAGAAACGTCTGTGTTAACACACTATTCTTTGTGCCTGACAGACAGGACTCAATCCTTATCACTTTTCAGGTCACTGCCTTAAAATGGAAACTTGCGCCTTCATGAAATAGGCAAATATAAAACAGCGACACTAATAATGTTAATTATTATGTCCTTACAGAAAAACAGTTAACTACTCATATTAACGTAAATTGCTGGTAGAGGGGGGAAGATCCCAAAGTGTACCTCATTATTTATTTTTTAAAGTCATGTAATTTGGAGATGTTAATATCTTACCCTACTTCTGTAATACACAAGTACCTGATAACACATTTTAATTTAAGATGTACCAAATCATTGTGCACGTAACAGAAACTATGTAGTCATCCTAATCTCTATTTTTATAAAGACACACGTCCTACCTTTCCAGTTATAAGTGCCCGGGGCTCCAAATACAATGTAATGAAAGTCTTTAGTAAAAGTAGCCGCCACCCCTTGCTGGCAAGAGCCAAACTTTTCATGGCCTCTCAGTCGGCCATCGCAGAAACTCCAGTCGCCGCCGTCCATCTCATCTTCAATCCTGAGATTCTGACTCAGGACGTAGCACCTTCCAAAGATGTCTCGGGATTCCTGCTTCGTGTTCACATGTTGTCTTTTTTCATATCGATGAGCACATGTCTGCAAACAGATGGAAGAAAGTAGCCCACTCACGTCTACAAACCTGATGTTTTTCATTACAAATTGACACAACTGTCAATAATAAAGAAGATGTTAAACATGCCCTCGTCCCAGGATTGGATCCAAAACCGGCAAATCTTCCCCAAAGCGCCCCTAAGAAGACTATTATCCAGCCTTCAGACACCACAGGACTTCTGTCTTATTTTCATCCAGAAAATCCTGCTCCAATCCGAATACTCCATAGGTGATCTACTTATAAATTTACCTGTCACGTAAACAAAAGAAATACCTTATTCCGTTTTCTTTCTCAGTAGCTACACACATCTGCACATCGGTTTGTTTGTGAAAACAGCACATTCCAGGAGAGCAATCACAGGCACGTATATATTCATGGGGATCGGGCAAACACGGCTGAAGTAGGCATTTTCCTTTTACACACACTATTCTCTTGTAAACCTAAACCCTAACTCACACTCTGAGCTCGGCTGGGAAAGATGTGACCGTCCCCATGGTGTTACAGGGTATCCAAGGCTGTACTCCATCTGACACCAGCTGGAAATACTGTGCCATAGCCATGTCAATTTCCCATACTACAGCCCTTAAAAAGCAAGAGTCGATGTTCATTACGATTCTCATTTTTCTCAAAATTCTATACCCATTGTTACAGTCACCAGATTTTGAAGGAGACGGAAAGATCATCATAATCCAGCCTCGGGGGCCCTTCCAAGGCTGTGCAGCATGAAGACCCTCTCGTCTTCGCTCCCACTTCTATTGGAAGAAGCTTGAAATAAATAAGTAAGAGTTTAAAATGATCTGATCTTATCTTCCACGACCATTCCCTTAGTTTTCTATACCTCATCTATAAAAGCTCCATAGTCCCTTGGATCATGACTAGCTTTGTTTTTCTCTTTTTGGTTTTAAGACCATCTAGAGTTTGAGATAGTCAACAGAGGTTTTTCAGTAAGGTCTTTGAATTTGAATGTTCCAAAGAGAAGCACGGTTGCATCCACGGCCATCAGCTCGGCGTGCAGGCACCGTGGGATGAACACGCTTCTCTACACTTACCACGACTTTGCCCCCCGGACCCTGGCTCTGGACGGTGACCCCCATCCACTGATCTTCCTTGCTTTCCGATGAAGGGTCGGCTGTGGAGAGCGGCACAGGTTACACACACAGTTAGGATTTAGAGCCATTGAAACATGCAACCAACCAACAGATGAACAAAAATACAAGAAATGGTTTCTAAACAGCCTTGGCTCCGTTAACTACTTAGTAAACTTAGTTACTCAATCCAGGGAGATTACTTCTCATCTTAAGAAAACGGATAGGTGATTGTTGGTAAAAATAGTTCATAAAATTATTTACATAAAATACATCACTCTACCAGGTGGCCCTTCACCTCCTCTGACACCCAGAGTCCTGAGTACAGAAAGGTTTTTGAAAATTTAAGACTAAGGGGGCCCTCCACCATATGTCCCTTAAGCAACAATGTCAAAATCCAGCTTCCAAACTCCACCCACCATCCAAAATAACAGAAAATGCTCACTGTTCTACATACTCCCAAACTGGTTACCTAACCACACAAACTATTCCTTTCTTTACTGAAGATGTGAACACAAGGCCACAGGTTCATTTTGTATCTTTCCACTGATGCCAAACAAGGAAGGGAATACATTTCTTTTACCCCTTCTCCCCACCAAAGAGAGAGCAACCACTAATACCACCACCTGCTCATCTCGGTTTGAATCAATCTGAACCCACAAGATGTCTGCCCTCCTCAACGAGAACCACAGTGGGCACGGTTTTCCATCCTGAACCGTTATAGAACTAGGAAAACTAAGCAACTCCAAGTGACAGAGTGAAATATCAAAATGTTAAATAAGCAGCAATTATGTCTAGATTCCCTGTGGGTTTTTCTTTACAGGTGAATTCCACTGACAAGGTTCCCATAATTAACATGTATTATTTTCTAATTGGTTAAAAAACAAAAGTAACAAAAAAGTCATTTCTAAAAGATGAAAAAAGAGCATAAAAATAAAAGATGCATCTGCAAATATACTCAGCCCAAGCACGCCAAGTTAGGTGTTGGAGCTTCTCAGAACCTCAATTATTCTGCCCAACGCACAGAGTCCTTCTCAAACATGCCTCTCTCTGAGACAGTAGGGCAAAATATATCCATATTGCTCAGCTCCCATTTCAGAGAGATCTGAAATTTAAAATTGACTTTCTCCCAAATGTTTTCACAGCAAGCAAGGACTTTCCACTGCTGTGTACAAGATAAGCACATTCAAATTTTCTTCCCTGCTCTCAACTCAGTTTTTTGACAGCCTCCTGTAGAACTTCAACACGTCACTAGGTGGCAGCATCAACACACCATATGGGTTTAGGAACCAGCCTTAGGAAGGGCAGCAATACCCTGCATCCACACGTGATTTAGAAAGTAGTAAATGTTTTCAGGGCAGACAAAAAAAAAAAGTTAAGGCTGATACATTTAAAAGAGGCCCTCTCTCCAAGAATAAATGTTTGTACCCCCTTTCCTCATGGAAAGGACAAGTGGTACAGACAAGCTGGCCATGCTAAGTCAAGAGTGAGTGCAAAGGAACACACCGTTGTTATCAAATTCGATCCGTGTGCAAGGGCCCGGAGAGGTGACGTCGCAGCTGTACAGGCCTCCAGTTCTGTTGGCCCTCTGCAGCGGGAGGGCAACCGCCCGAGGGGCCCCCACCAGCAGCCTGTGGGCAAAACAGAGAATTTGGAGATGTGAACTTAATACACACTTAACATTTCAGTTAGACCAAGAGATACCAAGATTATGCTCTGTCAAGAAGGCCACTAGGGTAATTCTCTGCCAGCTTAGGCGGCGAGGGGGAGCAAGGGCAGAGTCCTGTGCCTGCAACACACACACACGCACAACTACAGCACACACCACTCACTGGGAGAGGGTTTGCCGAAACAGGACAGAAAACATACCCATCTCTCATAATACCAGAAGCTCTCTCCCGCGTACGATTCAGGTGTTTTAAGACACTTTTCATAGAACATGACCCCTCCACCTAACCAAGGAGACCAAGTGGAACTCAACAGACAAAACCAACACTCCCACATTGGAAGGCCACGTTAAACTTATCAAGTGATAATATGTTGATTTCTAATAATATCCCTTCCTGAGGCATTGTTCAAAGGTAATTTCAGCTTCTACATTGTTTTCAGTTAGTTCAATAAGGAGGCCATCAGACCGATGTGGCCCTCATGCCATGGTGCCCCATGTGAGCAAAAAATATCTAAGCTGGTAAATGTCTCAAGGTTACAAAATCAAACCCTACGAACAACCAGTCACAAATAGCCAATAAGGCTTTAAACTATAGCTGATCAAATAACTTCCTTTCTTTGCTTCCTTGCTTTGTCTGTGTAAGCCTTTCCACTGGCTCCTGGTGGTGGAGCACGCACCACTCCCAGCTAGGTGGTTTAAATCAATGTTTGCTCAAATAAACCCGTAAAGTTTTAACGTGCCTCAGTTTTTCTTTTAACCATACTGATTTAGAACGTAACCTTTGCCCAAGATAAAGCTTGATGAATTTTTCTCTTTCACAGCCTTGGCCTCTTTCCCCATCACCTCTTACTTCTTGGCGGTTGTGTCTCCAACAAACCCCTCCACTATCAGCAAATCAGTCTTGCTCAAAGGACTAGGGCAGGTGTCGGGGAGTGCCACTTATGTACTAGGCGCAGTAATATTCCTTCTCCCCTCCCACACTGGTATCTCACTGTTTCACAGCCAGGAGGGATCTTTGCAGACCTACGACCTTTCTGCCAAGCTCCTCCGCTAATGCTCCTTTCCTCACTCACCATCAGTTTTACAATCGTTGGGGTCTGGCTGATGGGTGGAACAAATAGGAAAAGAAACAAAGAAAAAAACACCCCACTGGACAGAGAGCAATGCGGCTGGAGCTTGGGGAAAGGGCAGGAGAAAACCAATATGAACAAACAACAAACCCCCCCCCACAGGAAATCAGCCCCTCCTGCCTTTGAGAAATCTACAAATCTCAGGTGCAGAAGGAAAAAACAAACCCCACAAACCAAACAGCCCCACCACCGCTGTCTCTGGTGTGATCCCACCGAAGGTTTTCATGTGTGTTTTTTTTTAACCAGTGTGATGCAGTGGTGGGTCCAATAGGCAGAAAGTGCACTCAGAGAACAGGGAACCAGCCACCGCCCAGGGGGGGCCACGAAGCAACGTCTTAGAGACCCAGGGAGATCTGCCTCACATGGGGGCCCACGTCCCTAACACCATCCCTCCTCCCTGACCCCAGGCTGGTGGCAGTCAGCCTGCACATATGAAGAACAGAACAAATCACACCAAGGTACAGAACTGGAACTGAGACCAAGCAGGACCAAGGAGGGGTCCTTGGTGCCTGGAACTTGCTGGCAAAGGCAAAGCCAAGGGCCACAGGGACCTGCACCGAGCTGCCCCACACCTGTTCCACTAGCGTCTCTGATCCATGAGCTCCAACAAACAGCTGAGAGCTGAACTGGCCTCCACTGTGAGTGAACAAGTTCAGTCACCTGGCAGATACAAGGCTGGACCCCTGTCCCAGGTTCGGGGGCTATAAGCAAGGTGCAGGGGCCAGAACCAGAGTCACAGGGAGTGAGCACTGGAAGGACCGGAGAGAGCACCCGGCCTCCAACTCCACAGATGGGAAAACGGAGGCCTGCGGAAGGAGGATAATTTCTCAGCCCTACAATCTCACAGCTAGTTGAGAGCCAGGACAAAGACTGCATTTGGAACCATGTTTTCTCCATGCTTTTAAAAAAATAGTTCCTAATAAATAAAAGTCAGGATTTTAAGGCATTTGAAACCCAGCTGAAATGGCGAAACCTACAGAGATGAAACACTGACACAAGCAACAAGCCCTCTCCGTATGAAAGGCTAAATTCCGAAAGGCAGAGGGAGGCGGAGTCAAGAGCGTGACTGCGGCCGGGTGGGGTGAAGGCAGGGGGAGAGAGTTCCTGCAAAGGGAAGCAGCTCCGACCGGAAGGCTGGAAGGAGCAGCCCCGAGCTCCAAGGTTATTACTGTGTGTCTTCTCTGACCACCTGTCTCCTCCTTGTCCGCACCCAAGGAGGCTGGCAAGCTACCTAGGGCAGGTACAGAACTTGCTGTTTCCTGTTTACTGTACTCTCTCATTGCCTCTCTTATTCATTCCACTAACATTCAAGAGCCTCCTAATATGACTAAAGACTCACCCCTTCCCCCTCCAACCTGTCCCTTGGGGAGCCAGGTCCCAAGGGACAGGTAGAGAAGAGGTGAGGGTGGGCCAGAGGGGACGCCAAAGCCGGCCTGCAAGGAAGGGCATCGCCCGGAAATGCAAATGCCGGTGGAGCTGGAGGGGCCAGGTGAGGAGCTCCGCACCTGCAAAGGCCGAGAGGGGAGGAGTCAGGAAAAGCAGGCGTGGGAATCGGTGTGATGCAACAAGATGGGCTGGGGGTGGACAGCCTGGTGCTAGACCAGGTCAGAGATTGGAGCCCGGGGGCCCAACACTCCACTGCCTGTTGAGCCCTGCAGGGACAGGTGCTTCCACATGTCACGTGGCTACAAAGCTGCAGAAACTGCTCCATGTGCAGAGCAGTGCCTCCTCCAGCCCCTTGTCTCCTGGCTGCACTCTAGGGTTTCTCCCTCCTTGGCACCTCCGCCTTCCCCCCGGGCCCCTTCCCCTCGGCCCCTTCCCCGCGGAGGCTGAGGCAGGCCTTTAACATGCATGACAAACAGCAGGCACTTAAACCCACTTTGCTGGCTGCTTATAAGGGCTGTGGCAACTAAATCTCACATGTGCTGGAAGTGCCTCACACTTTTAGCACATGTGAAAAGTAGTTCAAGAAGTATGCCCGCTTTACTTGAAGCTACTGCAGATGAGAGCAGACCACACACACAGCAGGGGGGCGGCAGCAGGAGGCCAGGGTCCTGCTGCCTCCCCCTCGTGGGCTCCCAGAACCATCCTTCCTGCAGGTCCCCGGAGAGCTGGCGCAGTGAGCTCACCGAGGAATCTGTCCCACCCAGGGATGGAGGAAGGCAGACAGTGATGGGGTGAGGGGGTGTCCCTGGCCACACACACAGGAAAACAATGATGGGGAGAGGGCATGGAATTAAGTCAAATAAAAATCAGAGTCATGGAAAAGGTAGGGAAGCACCTTGATGGGAGAACAGAGTCACCCCAACCAAGCTCGGCAATTGGCAGATGTCTTAATCCTCAAGGTAAAGCTGCCCTCTCTGGTTCAGGAAACAAGCAAGCTCTTAATTCTGCTTAGAACCAGCCTTAATCACAGGAGGGCACGGCCCACTGTCTGAGGCTGTTTCTGGCAAAGACAGGTCAATCACACTGGCCCTGGTGCAGCCCATCTGCTTCCCAATCTAAGTCCTTCAGGGCCTGGGTGTTGGTCTAAGCCATTGGGAACACAGCCAGCTCCTGAGCTAGCAGAGGGTGCAGCTCCAGAAGGAATGGTCTGCATCTCGGGGATCCCTCAGGCCACGCCTAAACGAAGTTTCTGCCCAAATCCCAGCTTTCTTTCCTTTGCCCCCCAGTGCTCTTTAATGTTGCCTTCAGTGTGAGCACCGGCACTCTCTGGGCACCAGCAGGGTACCCACAACAGCAGCTGCCAGGGCTGTTCAGTTACTACTGACCCAGCCAGTATGTATGAAGGAATTCAGAATTATAGCAACAACTCAAATGCAGAGTGACTGGGACTAAGGGATATAAATTATGGCCTCCAAAGGGAAGTGGGGGAGATTAACAGCACAGGGTCTCAGAAGCCTATTTCCATATCAGGCCAAAAGGAAAACTGCATCAAAGAAGGGTAAGAATTCGGGTTGAACTAAGATTGTGTTAGACACCAAAAGGCGCAGGAAAAATTACTGCCCAAATTATTTCCACGTGACCAGTGGACACTCACCTCCACTGTTGTAAACTGTGCTGCATAAAAACTGCCTGGGCCCTCCGACACGTCAGAGACCCACAGTTAGAATGTAAGACAAAACTGAAGAGGAGTAACGCAAGTTGAGAGAGTAAACTACAATGTAAAAGGCTAACCACAAACTACACAAGTGAGAGAGTAACTGAGCACGTTATAAAAGTTCAGGTCTTTCAGCCTAGATCGGAATTCTTGGCATGAAGATTCAGGATCCACAGTCACACAAGGTTACTTCATTCAAACTTCTTCAACCAGGCCACACTCCTGTTTCTTAGAGTCCAATTCTCACCCAACTAATATACTTTTATGTAACTACTTCAACCAAAGCCTTAAAAGCTGGGGCACTCTTCAAACTCCGAGGACAATAGCAGCTTTGCTTCATTGTTTTTGGCAGTAATTCATTTCCTCAAGGATTAAAGACTCTGCCCCCAGCCATGCAACGCTGTCTCAGGAAATGTGAAATACTGCTCCATTAGAACAAGGACACTATTATTGCTTAATTTAAAACACAGCCTTCTTAGTTTGTCCCAATTAAGCCCTAAAAAATTAGAAGATGGCATCACAATTTCAACTGTCCCCTCTACATTTAACCAGTCTTCAAACTCAGCTCTTAATTTTTGTTAAATACAAATCAAAAAGAAAGAACTTATAGTGGAAAGCAACAGATTCCTAACTTTTTAGCTCTAGATACTATGATAGTACATTTATTCTTGACTAACCAGCATTAAGCAACAATTTTTGACCCCACAATATGAAAAGACTTTAAATTACTTGCTCCTTGGCCTATGTCTAATTACTGTATTACTTTAATTCTTCTATCTGCTACCCTTTAAGATTTAAATAATGCATTTTAACCCCCAGTGTCCCCCATCAACTTCAGTACAGCCTCTCCACTCCCCATCGGTGAGTGGACCAGCCAGCAGTGTGACTCTCCCTCCCAAACCCTCCTCCTGGGCTTCTCCAAACCCACCGTCCACCACGGGCTCTGCTTTCCCATTACCATCGGGCCATCGCCACTTCCCTTTTGTTTTGGAACCACAATTCAGCCATCTGTTCTTTTATGGAACCAGGCAAACATTAGTCAGCACTGAACTAAACTGCATTGAAATTATCCTCTTTCTGTCTGAGACCAGAACCAAAGGCTCTGACCTCAGAGGAAACTGCTCCCAGCATCAAGGTCAGGTTTTTCTTGCAGTCTATCACCTGCTTGGTGTTCTGCACATTTGGACCATGACTTTTGCTGTTCTTGGCACTTCTCGTTGCCCTTCACCTTCCAATGCTTACTCTAGCCCCAATCTTTCCTACACTCTCAATCATACCTGTATTCAATCAGGGTTTCTCGTTTGTTCAGGTTTCCTTCCCAGAGTCCCTGGACCTCCTGCTACAGCTCAGGGTGCTTCTCCAGTCTTCCTATGGGGCATCCAGGACATCCCTTCCTGCCCTCCTGGGGTGACCTGCTTTGACCTGGGATCCCACATTGTCTTTTTTTTAATTGATAATCACGTTTTGATCCTCAAAGACACTAATTTGATGTTTGACAATATTCAGATATGTAGGACAATTTGGATGAAGTATTGACTCTGCCTAGAATTATACACCTTTAGTCAGAAGGCTCAAAACATTTCTAAGTGTAAACCTAGACCAGAATAACAATGGGACTAACGATTCTGAACAGGGGCCCATGGGCACGTATGCTGTTCCCCCTTCATTATAGCTGGCAGGTGGTTTACTTCAGGGACTTTTTTTCCTCACCCCAGCCCACCTTTCCCAACCCTCCCCACCTCCCTCCCATTTCCGCCCCACTTAGTTTTTGTCCATGTGTCTTTCATACTTGTTCCTGTAGACCCTTCCCCTTTTCCTCTGAAATCCCCTCCCCTCTCCCCTCTGGTCACTGTCAGTTTGTTCTCTATTTCAGTGTCTTTGGTTATATTTTGCTTGTCTGTTTTGTTGTTTAAGTTCCTGTTAAAGGTGAGATCGTATGGTATTTGTTTTTCACCGCCTGGCTTATTTCAGTCAGCATAATGCTTTCCAGTTCCATCCATGCTGTTGCAAAGGGTAGGAGCTCCTTCTTTCTTTCTGCTGCACAGAATTCCAGTGTGTAAATGTACCATAGTTTTTTGTTCCATTCATTTACTGATGGGCACCAAGGTGTCCCCTTATTTGAATCATTTTCTTAAGACACCATCCAAGGAACACTACATGAAAGGTAAACTGAGTTCCTGCAAAGACGGACAATGCCACTATCCCACTCTCACCAGGTGGACAGTGTGGGTGTAGGGACTTTGATGTTGCCGCTCTAATTTATTCTAATATCCAGCGCTGTCGATAACAATTCTGATGTAAGTCTAATTTTCATTTCTTTGAGGGTGACTCTTAGGCTCTGCACTTCACCCCAGGTGCTGAACAGCAAGACAGAGGGTGAGTGAGTGAGCCCTTGTTCCCTTGCTGGACACAGTGGCCCCTTTCGGTCCAGACTCTGCGCATTGACTTCCAGGGAGCTCTCGTGCTGATCCCTTCCCTCATTCCATTCTCTTTGGAGGTCCTGGATGACTCTGCCTTCTCTCATTTCCCTTCCCTCTCTGTGGTTCTCTGAGATTCAACTTTATTTTCCAGTATTGCTAGGTTAAATTTAAATAAAATTTAAATTCAATAAAATTTTAAACTTCATCTCTTATAACCTCCAAAACAAAAGCTCTTTGTTTTGATTGTGCCTTTTACATAATGCACCCTATTCTTATTTTGTGAATTTAATACATTCTTACCTGGAAGTACCCTCCTCCCTCCCCCCCCAGTTCTCGTCCTATTCCTGGATTATTTGCTTCTTCTAGTTTTTCTGCTGGTTACTTCAGCCATCCCTTTTTTGCTGTTAGCTCTCATCACTTGCCTGGTAATCCTTGGTTGTCTTGCTCGGCTATTGTATAAAAAGGCCCATTTCTGGCTTGGTCTCACCCTGAGCTGGAATTCTGAAAGGGAGTCCAGGGTGGGGCCTGCTGCGGGCAGTTTTCACTTTGGACTCAGCGGGTTGGGAGCTGTTGTCCGCACGCAAAACACTCAAATGCTAGAGGAAGGCTTCCCTCTGTGGGTGCCAGCAGTCGCTCTAGAAGCTCCGGCCTTCTTTTCCAACAGTGTTATCACTGCCTCCCTTACCTACTTCTACAAGAACCTATTCGTTTTTATTTTTCATTGAGTTAGAATTGATTTAAGTTTTGTAAAACATCCACCTGTCAACATTTCCATCCCTCTCCCTGCAAAAAAAAAAAAGTGTTACCCGATTTTTGTTCTGCATTTGGTCAGTGTTACAGGCCAGCAGCCCGCACTCTGTGCAGAGCTGGTGGGTGCCGGCGTCACGTGGCGTCCGTGGTCCTGCACGCAGACTCCCAGTTCCAGAGCCACACCCCGCTGCAGTCCCTGCCTCACCGATGGTCTGCAGGGCGGTGAGGGCAGACCACCCCACGCCCCGCCCTTCCTTTCCCAGACCCCACCTGACCCTGGCTCCTTCCTTTAAGGTCAGACCCCAGGGCTTTCTGCCTTTTAGTGCCCCTTCAGCCACTAGGGCGACCTGATCTAGAATGCCACGGGGAACCCCAAGTCAAGTCCAGTCAGCTCCTGAAGAAATCGGATTTTCATCACAGCGTCCTTCCCCTGCAGTGTGAAGGTGAATGTCTTCCTCCCTGCTGTTACCTCTCTTTATTGTCACTGCCACCCCTCATACACCAGGTGCAGACCTATGCATAAGACGCCCTGCATGGAAAAAACAATTTTTTTAAGAGGCAGTGTTTTTTGGAGTTTTTTTGGCCAATTTGTAAGTTTGGCCGATGTTCAAGTTTTTATGATGTAGATGAAAATAGTTCATTGCCCACATTTGATCATTTATATAAACATTTTAAATAACCTGAATAGTGTGGCTCGGTTGGTTGGGCATCATCGCACGAAGCAGGTCACCAGTTCAAATCCTGGTCGGGGCACTTGCCTGGTTGCAGGTTCAGTCACCAAAGGAGCACGTGTGAGCGGCAACTGACAGATGTTTCTCTCTCACATCCCTGTTTCTCTCCCTGCCTCTCTTTCTCCCTACCTTCCCTTCTCTCTAAAAATACTTAAATAAAATCCTTAAAAGTTTTTAAAATAGCATTATATTAAGCATTCATTTAAAAGTTTTATCCATATTCCATGAAGTAATTTTTCAAACTTCATGTTTCTTTGACTGTACTTTCTAAAAGGAATGTCTAAGCTGGTTGTGCTCCAGAGTACCTCCAAAACATTTTAAAGTTTGTAACGGTAAGACCTGAAGTTCGGCTAAAGAATTATTATTAAATGGGGAGGCAAAGAAATTTAGCTCACTTCTTTAAATCAATTTATTTTATTTGAAATATTTAGAGGCCCTGGCCAGGTAGTTCGGTTGACTAGGGCATCGTCCTGATACGCCAAGGCTGTAGGTTCAGTCCCTGGTCATGGCACATGGAAGCAGCCAGTGAGTGCATGAATAGGGGGAGCAGAACGCTTGATGTCTGTGTGTCTCTCCCCGCCCCCACCCCTTTAAAATCAACAAAATAAAATATTTTAAAACCAAATTTAACCTCTATCTTCACCCACAATTACAACTGTTTTAGGTTAATGTGTTTGTAACCAGCAGATCTTTGCTGCCTGAAATAAAGTAACCAAGGGGGCAGCAGCCATGGGATGACTTACTTCATAAAGGCTCAGGTATAAGGTAGAACACTTGGCGTGAAAACAAACCTTGCCTTGTATCAAGGGTAGAGAAAACAGCTCTTTAAGAAAGACCCCAAGTCAGAGAACATTATGTTTTGGACGGACGTCTTAGAAAAGGCCCCCGGGTCACCCCTTCTCCCCTTCTGGAGGGTCTAGGCCCGTTCCCACAAAGGCCGCGCTGTGCCGAGCCATCTCTGGTCAGCGGACTGCCCACAAGGCACAAAGTGGGTTCAAGTGTCCAGCCTTGGCTGGGCTGACCATACGTCCAAACTTCCCCCAGGACAGCCCTGCCTCACACCCGTCGTCCTGGGTGCCCTCACGCCCTCAAAAAATGCCTGTTTGGAAGACAAATCACAGTCACCTCAGCCTCAGACACAAAGCTCGCACTGGAGCTTGACTGATGCAGCAGCTTGGATTTAGTGAGGATTTAGTGAGGTCCTGCTTGAAATTCCAACCGTGTGGCTGGATTGGCCGGGGTTTCACAGGCACTGACTGGTGAGCCATTCTGGCCTGAGGGCCCTGTGAGCAGTCGCCTTGTGATCAGGCTCCCCAAGGGCAGCTCGTCTGGTCAACAAAGCCCCTCTGGCTTTAGGAGACCACCCTCCCCCCACCGGGTGACTTTCCAGTTGCGCACAGACAGAAGCACTGTCCCTCCTCTAGCTGCTTTCCAAGGGAGAGTGGCCGACAGCGAATGCCCGCCCCCGTCCACCATCCCCCAGCCACCAGCAGCACCCTGGCAGCCTGGCTGGATTGCTGAGAATTCTGCCCTTCCCTCCCCTCCCCTCTCTCTGGTTAAGGATCCTCTACCCCTTTCTGCTCCACCTGGGGAAGAGGAGGCTTTAAAAACTGTGTGTGCTTTTATCCAACCCTTGCGCGTCTGCCTGTGTGAAATCCTCTCAGGAGAGAGGGTCTGCTTCTAGAACTAGAAAACCAGTCAACCGTCACATTAACACCCATCCCCCCAAATACACAAAGTTGTGACGTGACGAATTTTCCTTATTTTGGCAGCTGGTCATTTAGAGATGGAAAGAATACACCCGTGCACTCTGCACTCACAAATACTCATTCCCGGCAGCACTGAGCCGTGTATTATCGAGCCCAGTATCCCTCTGGGCAGCTCTGCTGGCCACCGAGCCGCACCAGGCCCTGGTTTCCTGGAGGAGCTGGAGGAGCCCAGCTTGATCTCATCGGAGCCCCTAATTTTAGGGCAACAAGGATGACGGTTCACAAAGGACCTGCCCAGGTCAGACTCAATTGCACAGCCTGCATTTACGACCTTAACAATCAAACAATTAACCACCCACAAAGAAGAGCTGGAAGGTGGAAGAAAGATGGACCTGGACATGGACTACTCCCACCTCTTTGTGAATCAAAGTCTGAAGCCCTGTTCCATCACTTGGTTTGAGAGAACGCCCCAGAATGTCAAATCCCTCCTCCCCAGTCGCAGCAGTAAGAGTAAGCACCAGGGACTCTTTTCACTGTGACCCTAGGGAGAAACTCCTCATACAGCCCAATATTCTTTTTTACAAGAAAGGCGGCAAACCTGAGTAGTGAGCCAACTATGACACTCTATAATTAGAGTCCTTCACATATACTTTTATTCAGATATGTCTCAGCAACTTGGACACAAAGAAACCAAAGCTCAGACATTACCTGACACGGGAAAGACTGCCAGCGCCGTACCCTTCCTACTACCACCGGGCCACCCCCGACCCACCACCAGGAGGCGCCCCAGCTCCCCTCCCTCCCGAGGCCCTCCACGCACACAGAGGCCTGTGCCTTTGCTGGCTGGCTTTCCTGCCATCCTGCCCCCGCCCCAGCAAAGCTCTCCTCGCCAATGACCACCCAGCTCCAGCTCCAGCTCCAGGCTTTACACAGGAGTTTGCCTTCAAGACCCTGAGCTCAACTTTCACTAAATTTTCCCAAGTAAACTTGCTTGGATAAGGCCTTCTCCCAATTTCACTTGACTGGACTATAAAGTGCTTGAGGGCAGGAAACTGGTTCTATTTTTTTGTAACCTCGAGGAGGCTTGGCCAACAAAATCCAAAACCCTATTTAACTACATGAACTGGCTGGTCCAGTGGGGCAAGCACGAGCTACAGTTCACAGTGGGACAAATATGTTCACCCCTTAGCCTTGAGTTTTCGCATTTACACAGAAATTTGATTAAAAGGCTGAGGCTCCCTTTCCTCTGTGAACTATAATCTCACATTCCAAAGACTAGATTTCTAACAACCTTCCAAGAAATCACATAATGAAAAATACAGACCATGCCTGCAAATTAGGGCGAACAGCCCATTACTGTTAGCAATGCACGGGCAGCTGTCGCCTCCCGCGTGACAGGCACCCCGCTGCAGGTTTATTGGGAAGTGGGCACCAGCACCATCATTTCACAAACGTGGGTGCGGGTTCAGAGAGGACGAGAAACGTGCCCAAGGTCACACAGATGGTAAATGATAAAGTAGGAGCTGTGCCTCACATTTTCTGATCTTGCCCTAAAACCACAAAACCCACAGTCTCCTTTCTGTTTGACTGGAGAAAAACATCGCTAAAGCGCTTTGATCTACCCATCTTTTCAAAAAAGAGCATTTTACAAGAATGTACTTGGTTATAAACTAGTACTACTATGAAGTGCTTCGCAATCCATGCCACAGGGGCCCAAAGAATACTCGTGGCCTTCATCTGTATCAAAACCCAGTAAATTTAGTCCTACCCTTTCTAAAATTTCACAAGAAAACTTTCTTCCTGTCTCTCTGGAGAAACATGCTAGAACGAAATCCAGTCTCCAGTGACTCCAAAACTCCTGTGCCGCTGGGGCCTGAGGGTTCCAGTTCTTACCTGACTTGGTACATTTTACTATAGGTGTGTCTCTGACCAAGAACAAGGGAGCTCACACAATAAAGGAATACCCAAAGCAGAACATGGTTTAATATCCACAGTGTTCAACTCCTCCACTTCAGAAATCTCTACCATCTACCAGGGGAAAAAATAGATGTGAAGTCACAGCATCAATTTCAACCAGGTAAATGAAACACCAGCAAGGGTGGTCAGATCAGGAGAATGGAGTGGGGAAGAAATTCTAGCCCTGGCATCAATTTTTGGTGCTACCTTGATTCAACACTTGCATCTAATTTCCCAACAATAAGGACCCTAAATAATCTCCAGGAACATATACCAATAGCACCCCACAAGGTAAAATTACAACAGACACTGGCCTACATTTAAAATGGCCAAGACTGTTCTTCAATTCCACACAAACTTATAAAGTATAGGCATAATATATAGCCCACTCATCTTAAGAACAAGATTATTAGCTGAAAAGGGCTGACCGAGCAATTCATACCAGTAAGACATCACCCAGCTATAATAAAAATGCATTTATCTACTACAGTAAGAAAAGGAAAAATGAAAGTCTCTAAGCAACCCTGTTCTTTCAGTTTTACAAAGCAGCTGCCAGACCTTATCAAATGTGACATCTGGGCACTTCCTGTGCTTCCGAGTTGTCAGATACCTGACTTTCCCCATGTCGAATTATATCTGCCCTCCCGGTGAACTACCCTTTCAAGGAACTGAGTCCAAGAACTTGTAAGAACTGGACCTCGAGCCCACGCTCCCATCCTCTGACCTTCACGCAGTGTTTGACACGCCAGGTGCTTAGTAAATTTCTAGTTTATCATCTACCACCACATTTAATAATTTTAAATTCAAGCATGTTGTTACCTAGCATGCTTTTATATGCCAAGTGTACCAAGCATCAACATTAGTGTTTTTTAATGACATTTTAAAGGCTGTTATTAAATAACTCATTTATAAAAGTGACTTTTGAATTTCCATCATTTTTTAGTGAAATATTTACTAAAAAAAAATCAGCAAGACAAAAGGTGTTCACCTAGTAAGTCACCACATCCATTTTGCCATTCCAGTAACTTGAGAAATACAAATTTTTCAATGTTTTCAACAGGAAATTAATGGTTTACTTTCTAAACAAGATAATTGAAACAACAGGCTCAGCAGCTGTGCCAGAGACGGCTGGCCGCTGCCCAACGCCGGCTCTCCGCTCCTGCAGCGAGAACGAGTTTCTGCGGGACGTGAGGGCCCGTGAATGAAGATGCCAGCCTCCCTGTCCCGCCGGACCTGCCACAGGACTCACTCCTGATGGATGACAGAGTGTCACTTGGCTGCTTCCAGGATCTTCTTTAAAAGATGGTACACAGGAGCCTTTGGCTCCACTCCTCTTTGTCCCTTTCGTCCCCCGCATATCCCCCACGAATGCAGATGTGGCATTATGGATTACAAGGTCCAGGCTACCCAAGGGGCAGGAACGTGGAGGAGGGGTTCTGGGTCCTGATGCTGCAGACCAGCCTCAGCCTTGACTTTCACAGGGCAGGAAAATGAAAACAAGATCTTTCTTGTTTAAAAAAAAGGATTGAGAAATAGGATACAAAAAAATACAATTTGAAAAGTGTACCTATATGAATATTTACACAAGTTACATCACTAAACATTTGCACTGTTTACTACTGCTCTCCTACATTTAAAGATGATATTTTAAATATTCAGCAACCAGTGCAGCCTAGGAAGCAACGAACCAACACAGATGGCAGTGCAGCACCGGAGCTGCACCCAGAGGCCCCGGGTGTGTCGGACGTTTCCATGCTAGAGGCTGGGCCGTGGAAGGAAATGTGGGAAGAGGGGCGTGTCCTCAGGGAAGACTGGCCGGGGCAGTGTCCAGGGACGCCGTCTCAGGGAGACTGAGGGGACGCTATTTACCAAGCAGGGCTATGTCAACAGTTTTAGCCACTAGCCCTGCTTCACTGGCATCCACCCGCTGACATCCTGCACCTGTCACTGGCAGGATGATCGTGCACGTGTTTGTAGCAGGACTATCTCCAGATAGTGCCGTCTCCTTACCTGCGACGTAACAGACCGCAAGCCAACACCATGACCAAATGCCGAGGGCGTTACGAGAAGACTCGGTGGGTGCCAGTGCCAGCTGCGCCACTGCACAGTGGGGTGTCACATGCATGGCTTCTGCGGATGGCTCTGCCTAAATTTTCTCACACCGTGTCGTGAAGGTCAAATGGGACACTGTCAGACGACCTTGTAAGCACTAACGTGGTGCTTAAGCACCACACATGCCGTGATTAGTGTTCGGTAGACACACATTCCAGCAAGCCGTTCTAATTTCAACAAGTGCGCTTTAAAGAGCGTAGGTGCAGGTGAGGCGCACACGCTGAGCCGTCAGCCATGCAACAGCTGGGATGCAAAACTGTCAACTCCAGTTGCTGGAAAGACTCCAGCCCCCCCATCCGTAGAGTATCCTGTGACATCAGACAGTAGGACAGAGTTTGTGATGGGAAGCCAGGAGGAACAGCCGCCACTCCTCGCGAATCAGCCCGGACAAACCGTTACAAGCACGCCGGACACCCGCTGCACTGGGAGTGGGTCCTGTGCTCGCAGGGAGGGGGGAGGTGCAAAGCCCTTCACTGCAGCACCACCTTGAACAGCAGGGGATGAGCAGCCACCTGAATATCCACGCTCGTTAAATAACTCGTGACTCATTCTTAAAACTGAACACCATGCGGACATTCAAAACAGTAAGGGAGCCCTTTACGTGCAACATCAAACAAGCACTAAAACGTGCCAAGGGAAGAAAAGGCAAAGTGCAGGAGGATGTGAGCGGCACTCGACCACACGTGGGAGAAACGCGGGCGTATGGGTTTGCCTACGCGTGTGTGGGCACCTGTGCGGAGTCACACCAAACTGGGAAAACAACGGTCGCCTCCAGGAAGAACAGGGTGACTGGAGACCAGCGGTGGGAGGGTGATTTTCACTCCACACCTTTTTGGAGTTTTTATATCTGTACCATGTGACTCTATCACCAAATCAAAAAAGTGTCATTTTTAAAGTGACATCAGTCAGTGGACAATGGGTCACTGAAAGTGTTGCAGAGAAAATGACAGAGCTCGTCATGGAGGTTAAAACAGTGCCCAGAAGTCATGAAGGAAACCTCCTGACTGCACGAGACAAGCTCGAACATGCTGTCTTTACGCAGGCAGTTGCAGGCAGGCAGAGTCAAGGACTGATTTTTACAGCCTGTTCCAGAGGCACGACAACACGCCAATAAACACGTGGATAAACCCAGAGCGTCTGTGCACTGTGCTGGCCGTCGGGGCATTGCAGTAAAGCACAAGTGGAGGGCAGAGGTTGAAAAATAGTGAAGAAAGGAAGTCCATGCTGAAGAAGTAGACCAGCTTTCCACCGAAGTCACGTCAGGTACAAGTTAAAATGCAATGACATCACGGAGAAGAGCTCTCCCCTTCACTGTGAAGGTCCAAGGCACAACAGTGTGCAGGGGAACACCCCGGTCCTGGCGAACCAGCAATACAAAGTGCTTGCCCCTCCCACCCTCCTTCAGAAGGGACTGAATCTGTCCAGTTCAGAGGCATCGCAGACTGCAGAGCTGAAGTCCGGTCAGTGCCCTTCACACACTGCTGCGGGGTTCCAATGCCTCGTCCAGGACGCTGTGCGCACTGCCCAAACCCCCCGCAGCAGCCACCTGTTCCAGGAAGGAGCTGGACTGAGTCACGGCTGAGTCAGGCACTTGACCTCACCCTTCCTCTAATCTAAAACATGAGTGCCACAGGGGAACCGGGAACAGAGCCCGTGGGGATGCACGTGGGCACGCACACCTGCTCTAGGACTGGTGGTCAGTCAAAGGCAGACGCAGGCCCTTTCCTCACTGAGAAACGCTGGACTCGGGAACTCGGGATGGCAGCTCTCTGTGATGAGAAAAGAGTTTCCGATGGGTTTGGTGGGACTTAAATGGATCTACTGAAGCTTCTGGTAACATTTATAAAAACAGACCATGGCGTGGGGGTGGGCAGTCGAGGTGGAGGAAGGGCATTCAAATGGGAAACTAGAAAGACACAAGGGGAAGGGCAATGCAGTGCAGGTCTGTCACGTTGGCTGCGTGACCCAAAACAAATCCGAGGCCACCGATTCATGACTCCAGGTCATTTCCTCGGGTCTGTCCTGACTTCTGCAGGTGGCTGGAAAGAAACCCACAAAAGCATCACTGGCCAGTGCCACTAGAACACTCCCACCACTGCTGTGCTGATGGAGACACCACTGGCCTGAGCATGCATGCGGTTTAGGTTTTACAGCACATTTTAGTTTCATCTTTGAGGAAATGATGCATGTTAAGCTCAACGTGAAAGCTCTGGGCAAAATAGCCAACAGATACATCAGCCCCAACTTCTGCCTTCACAAGGCCCACAGTTCAGACTGGTCAGGAAGCGTTCTTTTTTGGACAGCTCCCAAATAGCGCATTACAAATTTCATAATGAAAACTTAAGAAAGAAGAGAGTATTAAGCTAAACTCAACAGGACCTGAGCAATACAGTCATTAGAAAACCAAAGAGGCAAGGAACAGAGGAAGAAAAAGAGGCTCCTAGGTGACAGATTAAAGGAAGGTGGCTCTAAAGGAAGCTTCCTTTTGAACTTCGACCCATAAATGTCGTAGCAAAATGTTGTTTAGCCTCAACCTGAACTCCCTGTGCCACTGGGTTCGCTGTGTCGTTTAGGAGCAGCGAAGAGTTAGGTCAGAAGAGTAGCAAGTCATAAGAAATAGGTCAGAAGAGTAGCAAGTCATAAGAAATAAACGAATACGACCAGGCCTTTTATCTGCTGCAGTTTTCTCTTGAACCAGTTAAAAATTTAAGACAAATGACAGCAGGTCCTCAAATCATGTCATTTTGTTATAATGCCATAGGGACTTAACTCTTGTCTCCACCAAGTGGCCTGTTGTAAAACTGGTTTCATAACAGGCTGTTTGCCCACACCTCCAAGGGTCTATGGACAACGTTACGTGCGGACTCGGAGTACTCTGGTTCCTGGAGGGGAGCAGAGGGCCAGGGACCCGGGAACAGTCCTTCACCAAGCTGGGAAACACATACTGAGCCATGAGATTAAATTTTATTTATTTTTTATTGATCAATTTCAGGGACAGGAAGGACGGAAGAAGGAGGGGGGAGTGGGGAGAGAGACATCAATCTGTTGTTCCACTGACGGAGGCATTCACTGGTTGATTCTTGCATGTGCCCTGACCTGGGATCCAACCCACAACCTTGCTCTTAACCAACTGAGCTATTCAGCCAGGGCCTCCATGAAATGGAATTTTAAATTTCTGCATTACAGTGCTTGTCTCTGGGCACTTTGGAGCAAGTGTAAGAAGTGCCAGGGTATTCGCAGCCATGTGAGTACATTTAGAAGTGCACAAGGTTTTTGCTATGTGTGTGTTACCACAGTGGGAGGGGGAAGAGAACCACCACCACCAGGGTATAAAGGACCATTCTAAAAAAATTCTCATACCACTTCCTGTTCTCTAAGAGTCTTCACTGCAGTTGGAGAATTTTATCAACTCAAAGAGCTCAACAAATGCTAGCCTGTGCCCCTTTCTGTCCATTAGGTTTCAACCAGAACTGGAGAAGTTTCCACCCTTGGTCTCAAGAGGCTTACAAGCCAACAGGGATGTCATCCATCAGGCAGACATTTCTCGAGTGCCTTCCCGAGGCGGGGGGCTTGGCCAGGCCACAAGGGCAAACAGGTGTCCCCTCCGTGCAAACTCCCACACATCAGCAGGGGCGAACTAGTGCTGACCCGGAGAATTCTGAGCCCCAGCTGGAAAAGCGTGTCGGGCCTTTGACGTGCCCCAATTACCAGGGGTGAAAGGGCAACAGTGGGTGTGTACCTGCTATCACTACGGTTGGCCATTACGTGCGGAGACAGTGAAAAATGTAGGATGCTGTTCTATTAAGAGCAAGATTATACCGCACAGGTTTGATCCCAAGAATAGGCTCCTCCATCAAGAGGTGCCCGTGGGTGGCACGGCCTGAGGTGCACTGGGTGAGCAGGCAGCTGGGTTTTGGCGCCCACGTCGCCCCAACCTAGCTGTCACTTGACTTTTGTGGGTTTCAGCTGTCCCTCTACGGAGGAAAGGTTGGCTGCTCAGTGCTTCTCAACGATTTTCACAAAAGCACAGAAGGTGAATGTGTATGACCAGTGGGGGCGGGGAGGGTGGGTCACCCAAAGCAACCACCAAGCTTGAAATGTCTTAAAAGCCTCCTGTTTTGTATTAAAAATGTACACATTTCATTCTGCACTGTAATGAGATAATTAAAAAAAATAACCTGCCAGCATGCCACCTCTTGATGATATTCAATATTTAATTTGTGGCACACCCCAGGCAACAGATGCTAAAGTCCTGATTATTCATCCTCTTGCATAACCTCGGAGACACCCCATTCCCTTTCGGATTCAGATTTGCCTCAGGCCACCTCTTCAACCAGCACTGCACTTCCTGTGAAAGAAGAGACTGGAAATGGATGCGCTTCAGAGCCCATGGGTCATCTTTACTCAGTGCACGAGGTGAGCCATGGGATGTGTGGGCGAGGATCACAACCCCAACCGACCAGGCTGGCAGGGGCCGGAGACAGGGCCCTGGAGCCGCTCCCCGCCCCTAGTGCACTTCCACCGGGCCCGGAGGACACATGGACCCTGTGCCATGCAAGACAGTACCAGGTTCTGGAACCGCACACACGCCCACATGGGAAACGTTCGTTCAACGCCTAAAATGAGCCTTGTAGGAATTTAACAAAATAAAAAGTTAGGGTTCGGGGTAGCACCAGTATAACTTAAGGAACTGGAGATCCTTGGGAGGGTTCTGACGTGTTGCCATTTTCTCTTGCTTCCTCCAAGTCCCACATTTCCCCTCCCTCCCTTCAAGGTAGAGTTCCAGTGCCCATCGGCCTGTGACCTGCCCAGCTCTGGTAGTGGCCCCGCCCACGGGGCAGCCACACCCTTCACATGACCCCCAAAGGGCTGCTGTCCCCCAGGCTGTAAAGACCAGATAACTACAAAAACTGCCCCCAGGATGAGGGAATTATAGTTTACGTTAAGGCACCCAGGACAGCGGATGATGTCCATGGGACGTGTGGGGCTCTGCGCTGCGTACTCACATTTAACCCCCCCCCACCCCAAGGTGCTGCTGGCGGCTCCATTTGATTGACAGGACAAGTCACTTGCCCAAAGCCAAATCCACAGAATGTGAAGGAGATGGGACAGTCCCCACATCCCTCTAATTCTAGAACGGAGTTCTACAAGGCAAACTTCAACACAAGTACTGAGTAGCTCAGAAATGACAATCTGTTGTTACTCACTGAGGAATTGTAAGCAACCAGGGACAAACCTCAGCCTCCCACCTGCCCGCATCGGTGCCCCTGGGACCTGGTAACTGGGCCCACCCTCCACCTGCGGGAGGAGAGCACACCAGCTCCCCACTCTCCCGCATCCACTTTTTCTTCTCCACCGAGTCCGCACCAACCAACCAGCTCACTGCAACATCCTCCCATCTTTCAAAAAACAAGATGAAATTTCCCCTCAACTCCAGTTCCCCCTTAGCGCTTGTTCTCCTCAGCAAAACTCAGAGTCCCTGTGCTTTGTCCTCCAACCCCTCTTCCATCCTCTCACCAACCCACTTCAAGGGGCCTTGCTGCCAGTCCTCCGCGGCCAGTGCTCTGGGAGGGCCACCGACGGCCCCCACAGTGCTGATGCAGGCTCCAGTTCGCAGGGCCATGGGAGGCAGCTGAGGGGTCACCAGTGCTAAAGCACTTCCAGGAGAGCACACCTCCCAGTTCTCCTGCCTCAGCGGCCACTCCTCTCAGCTGGTTCCCCTCAGCTCCCTCACCTCCGCGTGGGAGCGCCCACAGCTCCCTCCCTCACGCCCTTGGCATCCCGCCCATTGTTCAGCCCCGCGCTCCACATAGGACCTGGAAGCCAATGGCTCCGCTGTTTGTATCTCCAATCCCAACCTTTTCACCTGAGCTTCAGGCTCTGATTCAACTGCCTACTTGGCAACTCCAGCTGAGTGTCCAGACGTCAAACTCCTGGTTGCACTCCGGAATCTATTCCTCTTGGGTGCTCCCTGACCCTTATCTCACTCACAGCATCATCCTTCGGGCTACTCCAGTCACAAACACTGCAGACGTCCTTCTCTACTTTCTCTCTTAATATCTAGGCCACAGAAAACCCTGCTGACTCTACCCACAACACATGCCCAGAATCCAACCCCTCCTCTCTATCTTCCCTGCCATCACTTGGGCCAAACCATCATCATCTCATCTATTGTGACAGAAGCCTCCTAACTAATATCACTGCATCTACACTTGCCCTCGTACAGTCTATTTGTCACAATCTAGCAGCTAGAGAAATCTACTTGAGATCTAAGTCAGAACATGTCATACTCTTCTCAACACTCCAGTGGCTTCCCACCTCTCATTCAAGAGTAAAAGGCAAAGTCTTTCAACTACCCTAAGGCCCTATACGACTTGCCTCCCTGGAGACTACTGGCCTCCTTTATGTTCCTGAACATACCTGACATAGTTCTGCCTCAGGGCCTTTGCAATTGCTATTTTTGCCGCCAGGAATGTTCTTCCCCGCCCCATACCGACACAACTCGCACCCCCACCTTTTCGGTGCGGTCTTCCCTGGCGGACTTATTGCCAATCACTTCCCACCCAGTTCCTCTCCCTACTCCCTTTCTCCACTTTATTTTCCTCTGTATAACTTACTGCCACCCTATTTATTTTGTCTGTCTCACCCACCAGAAATTAAACATGGATTCTACCTATTTTGTTTGCTACTGTATCTCCAGCATAGAACGGTACCTAATACATAGTAAATGTTCAACAAATACCTGTTGAACTAACAACTTCTATAGGAAAAGCCCCAAAAGCTGGTTATGGTTTCTCTCGCAGGTCCAGAGCACAGTTTCCTCCAAGTTTCTACTTGTTCCTCATATTCCAGTGAGAATAAAAATCCTATTTCCTTTAGGTTGAAATATAAAATATACATTTATACATATGCACACAGAGAAAAATAAATGACCTTACGGAAGACCAATTTCTTATTCTCTAATAACAAAAAACCTTCTGGGATGGCTTCTGGCTGGTGATGCTGCTAAGTTTGGGGGTTCACTGAGGGTCAGCACTCACCCCCTGAGGTCCCCGAGTGAGGGGTCCCCAGGGTGCCTCTCCACGCTCTCATAACCCTTCTCGGTTAATCTCTATAGCTGACATGGCACTTCTGAAATACAACTCGAGGCTTAGAAAGTACTTTTCCTCTAAACTGGCTGATCTAAGGCAGCACCTGAAATGGCTTTTTACCATGTTCTGAGCCTTAAAACACTTCTCCAGCTGGTTCCCTAAATCTTTCCTTGAGCTTCACGGCATTTAGCTCAGCAGGCTCTCCTTCGGCCTTCCCCAGGCCACCCCAGCAGGAAGAGCGAACCTTCAAATTCCCAGGGCTGCCGAATGGGCCGCCCACACGAGGGGCCAACCGCTCCGCCGCACCCGGGGCCCCGCCACGCTTCAGCGAGGGTCCTGCCTCCAGCTGACGTTACTTCCTCTAGCTGCTTTGTTGGACGAGACCGGGAGCACTGCACAATGGCTGTATGTTCTGAAGAGCGGGATTCTGACTCTGCCAGGAGAAGATGGTCAACCGGCTGGGAGACTCACGCTTTGGCAGCTTCCTGCCCTCTGGGTCTGAAATGTTTGTTGTCACTTGTATCACACACACAGTTCAAACAACCCCAGCGCCAGGGAATGTCCTCTCCAAAGCAAGGGCACAGCAGTAACACTGGTATCAGCACTCGAAGCAAGCACAGGCCCTGGGTACACAGGTAGCAAGTACCCTGGGCTACGTGTATTCGTTCCATCACTAACTAGCTGCCCCTTTCAAATTATTCTGAAGTTTATTTTCATTTCTCTACCCCCAGGCTTAGAAAGCCTACTTCTCTAAGAGGTTTTTCTTATACTGTATCTGAAATGGCATTCCAAAAAAAGTAATCATTGGATCGTATGACAAGCGGAATGGACCTAGCCAATCGGCAAATAAACAGGCGAGCAGGCATCCCCGGTTCCACGGCTCCTGCATCTGCCTGCCACAGTTGCTTCGGTCGCTCTTTCCCCACTCCCCCTAATTCGGAACAGTCCTCCCCATGTCATTGGTTTTAGGCACTTAAAAGTTTTCTAAAGTCTTTTTGGCAATTTTTTGGGAATAGATGAAGTGACAACAGCATGCAACACTGCAATCCAGGGTGTGTGTGTGTGTGTGTGTGTGTGTAAAATGTGAAGGGTCTGCTGCTGCACTGTGGCCTGTGAAAATGTCACTCTGCACTCAGGCTCAGCTCGGAATAGGTAAAATGGGTTAGGGTCGTCCTGATTATCCAAACAGAAAAGAAAGAACAGATCAGGTGACCGCTGGGCCCACAGGGACCAGCACGGGTGAAGAGCTGATCCACCCATCCCCGTTTGGGCCTAATTAACAAGAAGCCTCTTAATTTAGTTTCTAGAGATCAAGGTTCACAACTTTAAGTGCCAGTTAAACAAACATCTGCTAAAGGTTGAGAATCTGCACAGCACACAGACCAGGAAACATGGAGGATGTGGAATTACAAGCACTTCACCCCCTACAGCCTTAGTTCCCACACTCCACAAACAGTGCTTACTCTAGGCCAGGTCTGGTTAAAGGTACAATTATCCATTTATAGCTGAGGAAAGAGAGGCCCAGAGAAGTTAGGTATTGACGTATAAGAATATACGGGATTATGATTTATAATAAATATATATTTGGTGTTTATGCCTGTGATAGGACCCCTAAAACCTTGGAATTTCCTAAGTGATTAAAAATGGCCTTTTGTTATGTTAATGAGTTGACTTTAGGAAAGCATCTAAGAGGCGGGGCTGGTTGCCAGGAGAGCAAAACACTTCCTTAGAGGGTTGGAACTTCCTGCCCCACACCCCGACCTCCGGGGAGGGGAGAAGGGCTAGAGGTTGAATTCAAACACCAATAGTCAATGATTTAATCAAAGATGCCTGTGCAAAGAAGCCTCCACAAAAACCCAAAAGGATGGCGTTTGGAGAACTTCCAGGTTGGTAAACACATGGAGATTTGGGGAGAGCAGCGTGCTCAGATGATGTGGAAGCTCTGTGCACCTGCCCCATTCCTTGTCCTGTGCTGCTTCTCCTCCACTGGCCAACTGGTAATCTAGTAAGTAAAATGTTTTCCTGCGTTCCATGAGCCAGTTGAGCAAATTAATTGAACCCAAGGAGAGAGGGCGTGGTAACCTCCAATCAGTAGCTGGTCCATCACATAACCTGGACTTACCACTGGTAGCTCAAGTGGGGGAAAGGTGGACTTGTAGGAATGAGCCCTTAACCTGTGGGCTCTGATGCTATCTCCAGGCAGGGTGTCAGAATTTAGTTAAATTGTAGAACATCCAGCTAGTGTCTGGAAATGTTTGGTGGTATGTAGGGAAACCCTCACACACTGGAATTGGGAACAAAACTGAAGGAATCCTGCACCATGTCACAGCTCGTACATGGCAGAGCAGGATTTGACCCTAACTACCTTTACACTATAGCTGGGGTCTAGACTCCAGGTCTAGAGTCCACTTTTAACCACTACATTATGCTGCCTTCTGTATTTAAAAAAAAAAAAAAAGAGAAAAAAAAAGAGGATCATTCCCTTAGGTCAAACCTGGAAACTTTAAGAACAGAATCTTGGACCACATTGATGGAACCTGATCGCATCTACTGCAACAGATCTGAGCTGACCCTAGAACTGTACTTTTTGCCCCGATGACCAGCCATGTCTGATTCTAAAACTGTAGCCAAACACAGAAGAGTAAGACAAGCAGTAGGGCTGGCCCTGCCCCGGGGCCCGCTACTGCAGAGCAAAATCTTGACCACCTCCCCAAGAGGCTGCAGGAACTGTGTTCTTACACGTGGTCCACCCAGACCACCACTCTACAGCTCCCGCTGGAGGGGTCGGCAGCTTCCCCACCATTATGCCCAGTGGGTTACACAGACATACCCAAGGTTCCTTCACTGTCCTTAACTAAAGCTTTGGTCATGATTCACAACTGCCCTCACATGCTTACTCCCATTTGACACCCACACACCTGTCAACGGCTTTCAGGGTCTATTCCATAGACATCCTTTTCTATCTAGTCTCATTTTAAAAACCAACAAATTCTGAGTCCCTCTGCAGGGCACAGCAGCCTGTATTTCCGGGGTTAAGTTCCTAAGTCTGCCTTCAAGGCAAAAGTCAAGTATAATTAACAACCACTCAAGAAAATAAGTCCCTTAGCTCGGACCGAGCCCTTGAAAACTCACAAGCCAAGAATTAACATCTTGGGTGTCTCTTTACATTATGGCTGTAGCTTCCCTTTCCCTGGGGCCAGCAGCACCCAAATAAAAGCATTTCTTTCTTTCTACCCTGGCTGGAAGAGTTGATTTCACAAGTTAAATTGAGTGTATGATACAACTCCACAGTATTTGCAAGGCATACATTAGGTGCCATCAGGCAAAGAAATGACAGAAGACCCCTGCCTTCAAATAACCTATAACACAGTTGGGACAGATTGGATCGTCCTCAAAAAATGGTAGAGAACAGTTAAACAGAAAACCATTAGAAATGTCAGACACATGATACTAATTGCTACAGACATTCAAAGAAGAAAGTGAGTGTACGTTGGGCTACAAGGACTTTCAAAGAGAAATGTACACTGCTTCTTGAGATAGGATTATGTTTTTTAACACGGGCTGACCTGGAAGTTGAGCCAATGTCCTAAGGGTACCATATGCCATAGTTCCAGCACAATCTGGTCACAAAAACTTAAATCAATATTATTGTTGTACTAAAATAGAGATTTACGAAGCTGAAAACAGTAATGGCTTCTTTACAATAATGGAGAATGTTATTTGAGCATGTAACCTGATTTTCTCAGTAAATTATTCATACCATGTGAGTACTCTGACCTTTTTTCTCAACCCTAAGTCATCACTTAAATTTTTCGTGTAAAAATTAAAGTTGTTTGTTTCTGCTTCCTTGCAGAGTCCTAAGATCTCTAAGTTCCCCTGCCCATTTTGGCTCTTCGTCCACTCCCAGGATTCTAAGTGACTGAGCACAGTCCCTCAATGGCCCTGGGCCACATGGCACTCTGAATGAGTTAAAGGAAGCGAGTGCTCAGGTGCGCTTCCTGAAGACAGCTCTGGTCCCGGGCTAGCTGCAGTCACTGCTCAATAGGCTTTTATCAAAGACGGGGGTATAGTGACAGGCAACGGAGGAGGGATGAAGAAGGTGATTCAAGGCCAGTTGAAATAAGGGCCAAGAGGAAGAAAGTCCAAGCACAGATATTTAAATAGATAGCCTTGACCTATGTGGGAAGCAATTTAATGAATCAACATAACATAGTGCATTTCCAAAACTCACATGCTGGCCAATTTCTCTAGGTCTGAAGGCCATTTCTGAATTTTCCTTTTAGAGATGGTATAAACACAAATCAGAACTATCAAGCTCAAATCCAGAGTCTTAAGATTCTGCTTAAGCAGTTGTGAGACTTTAGGCATTTAACTTTTAGCTTCAGCCTCTTCATCGACAAAGAGAACCAGTTGGACTAGATGATCTCTAGAGTTCAGTACACATGATTTTTAAAGTGGGAGCATTACAATGCTGAGAAAAATCAAGAATCCCACAGGGTCAGAAGAGTCGCACAGTGGGCCTGAGGAGCCCAGAAGATACTGGTGATCAAAAAGTAACCCCCCTGCCCACACTGAGATAAATCCAGAATTATTCCACGAGAATATTACTTACAGCTCTCCCAGTTTAGATTCTGCCCTACGGCCATACCTAAAGCCATCACTTCCCAGAACAGCTAAGAGTGATGATTCACGGGATGGGTATACCCACAGATGTCATCCCATACTTTCTACCTGGAGGGGCCCGGGGGTGGGGCGTGGCGCTGTGTGACTCAACCTTAACTACCTAAGAGAAACGAAAGAGTCCAAGCTGTTCAGACCCTGACCTCAGGAACTCAGCCACCCAACTCAGAATCTTCTGGAGTCTGAGATTTCTTTGATACACAGCCTACAAACCTGAGTGAAGTTTTATAGTCTCTAGTTCAGTTTCATAGTCCTGAAAGTTTTAGGTACACACAATGTTTTAAGACTCTCAGAGTATTATTCTACTATAAAAGTTTAACTAGAGTTTAAGATATTATTAAATACTTAAAGCAGTGTCAAAAATTTAACCCAGAAAAATCTATGGTGGTTTCTAGAATAGTGCATTCATCTGATATTCCCACGTATCTCTGCTATTTTACTTCTAACGGAAAGTCCCTTGTTCACTGAATTTTCTTTTGTGGTAAATCTAAATAAGGTAGATTAAAGTTATATTTTGCTGGGCATAATGTGTTCCTATGTATAATGCACCCCATGTTTTTGGCCCAAACTTTCAGGGAAAAAATATTTCATTTTAATTCATTTATTTATTTACATCTGATACTTGTTTTTTTATTATAAATGAATTTTATTATTTATTTTTGAACATACAGATACCATGATTGCTTTCTAGAGTTACATTTTAAACACCTAGTATAAATAAAAGAATGTATAATTTATATAGAGGTACTTACTACCCATGTATATATAATATGCATCCTTATTTTTCCCTCAAAAATTTGGGCAAAAAAAGTGTGCATTCTACACAGCAAAATACGGTAAACTATTTTGAAAATAGGTTTCATAAATGTGACCAAGAGTTTAAAACATCAATTACCCAAACTACAGTAACCTTTGGCTTTACTTTTTGGCACTCTTAGATCACAAAATGTTTAACATCCGTACAGTAGCTGGCACACAGTAGGAATTTAATTACTGCTCCTAAGTTTATCACTATTAACAGCTACCATTCAATCAGCAAGCACCCAGGTCAATCAGGAATTAAGTACTTTGCATGTTATTTCTTATCCTCATGCAATTGAACAGTAATATCTACATTTTACAGATAAAGAAACTAAGGTTCAAAGTAAAACAACAGCTACTAAGTGGCTGAGAATTTGAGCTCAAGGTCTCCAGCGAGTGCAGAGTTTAGGAACCTGGATCAGTGGGGTCCACACCTTACTGGCTGCTATTTACACCCACATCCTGGGTGACAAAGACAACAACAAATATAGGTATGACCTGTGTGCCGTGTGTCCTTATTATTCCAGTAGGACAAGGCTGGTCCTAAAGTTAGAACACTTTACCAAGTGAAGGGGTGTGGGGAGTGGGCATTTCACATAAACCACAGGCCCCTAGAGTCTACTACCATCCTCTAAGCTCTACGGAAAGATCCAGTCCCCTCAGAGTGGGCCTCTCCATATCTGAAGGTCTGGTGGGTCCTTCTGTCAACCCCCAAGAACAGCAATTCTAGAAGGCAACCCCCAACACAGGCTTATTCTTACCCTTGGGAGGACTTGCAGAAGCTTTAATAGCAGAGAAGTCCACCAATAGTAACAAGTTTTAGCAA
Organism: Artibeus jamaicensis; assembly: GCF_021234435.1. NCBI lineage: Eukaryota > Metazoa > Chordata > Mammalia > Chiroptera > Phyllostomidae > Artibeus > Artibeus jamaicensis. The sequence continues at coordinate 10,361,527 of NW_026521814.1, read as the reverse complement.
ACATGCCGCTAATATTAGCCAGGAGATTCCTGGCTAAAACCACATTTTGCACATCTCCATCCCAAGGGGTAGTTCTTGCCCCAGTACTACCCTCTCACAATGTTTGCTTGAACAAGTACTTCGAGGAAGCCATCAGCTCCAGTGGGCATCTGGTGCACAGAGAATGCCAAGAGTGTATTCCCTCTGCTGGCCCACTCATTTCTGCACTCACAAGTTCAGATTCTCTACATGAGTAGATGCACATCTAGGCACTGCTAAGTATTCAGAGACACTAACTGTCATCCATTAACAGAAACGACCTTTTATTTCAGATTTACAGATTAACAATTCTTTTCAAAGCAGAATACAAGCAGCTGGCCAAGCCAGCAGACCACCCGCCAGCAGCCTCCCCACCCCCAACTAATTCCTTTGCTTAACTAGCAGGTGTTATTTTTTTAAAAATTCTAACATTCAGGAGCCCACAATATTCACCTACTCTAAAGTTCTTAATTGCTGAAATCAATGGGGTTTATCTCCAGCTCTAAAATCCCATTCACCTCTCATAAACACAAAGTCCTCTTATGACTGGCTGCACTTTGCTTTCTTCGCTCTGTTGGTCCTGGAAGAACCTCAATTCAACTAAAGGCCTGGGGGGGGGGGGGACACTTTGGTGAGTTTATTTTTCGGTAGGACAGATCAAGAATGCAGCCCCACTGCGATTAAGTCGACTAAGCTCCCCAACACCCCTCCTCAACCTAAATAATTTCATTATGTGGGAACCAAACACTATCTAAGAAAGAAAAGCAAAGAGTGCTGGTCTCCACTTTCTCCTGGAGACAGCCACGCTATGCTTTGGGGGGGGGGGTAGGGCGTCACTTCCAAACGTGGCTTGCAAAGCACCAGTCCAGATCGGACATGTCGCTTTCACCCCTAGGCTGGGCCTGACCAATGCAGGGGGCCCAGAGGATAGCGGGTGTTGAGCGCTTTGAGCTGTGGGCCAGGGGCGGGGGCCAGGCACACCAGAGGGGTTTGTTTTCTCTGCTGATCTAGTCCTGCGAACAGGTGCTTAGTTCCATCTTTTTAGTTTTTCAAGGAAGGAGGTGTTAAAAGTATCTTGCACAGGAGCGCCCGCCCTGTGGGGAGAGCCACGCAAGACATGGGGAAAAGTGACTACAACTTCTTCGGGGAGCGCGAGTCTGCGGGGTGACGGAGTGTTTCGTGGGTTTGGAAAAGGCCTGGATCTTCCTAGAGCAACACTCCCAGTAACCCCACAGCAGCAGTACAGAGACCCTGGAGCCCACGTCACCCCCGCCCCAAACACACACGTGAAGTTCAGCGAAGCGTGCCACCTGCCGGGTTCCTAACAAACATGCCCGGGAGGGAAGGACTGCCGCAAAGTACTTTGCTAAAAAAAAATAATAAAAAAGTAAACTCTCCCAAGACCGACAGTCCCGCCTGGCACAGAGGCGGCGGTCTGCAGGGGTCGGCCCTCAGGTTCGCCCCCTGCCCGGGCTGAACGTGGGAAGGCGCCGCGCCAGGCGGGGCCAGGGTCCAGCGCGCGGACCAGTGGAGTCCCGGGCCAGCAGCCCAGGGGCAGGGCAGGGCCGACCGGCGGGAACTGGAGGGCCAGCGCCCGGGTGGGGGTGGGAAAAGTCGGGGAACTCACAGCCGCTTCTCCTCGGGCTGCAGCTGCCAGTGCATGGCCAGCGAGAAGCCGAAGAGGCTCCCGGGGTCCCCAGTTTTCCGGATCACATTGTCCTCGCGGGTGTCCAAGTTGAAGGCGCCGCCGAGCCGGCACAGGAGACACGCGGACAGGTAGAGCAGCCACAGCTGCCCCGCGGCCGCCATGGGAGGGCCGGCGCACGGGGAAGGGAGCGGGGAGCTGCGAGGTGCGGCGGCCGCCTGGCGCTCAGGGCCGGGTTCGAGGCTGCAGCTACCGCGGCTGCCTCCGTCTCCTCTCGCCACTGCGTCCGGCCCCACCCCCGGGATGAGGACAAGTCGCGTTCTCTGCCTAGCCGCTCCCCTTCGCCGGCAGCTCCCCAGCGCTGAATGAGCCCGTTGTTCTCTTGAGACTCGCAGGCGTTTTATCAAGTGACGAGGACGCCGGCCCCGCCCCTCCCCACCACTCTGGCCCCTCCTAGCGCGCCAGCCGCGGCCTGCAGTCCGCACCTTCCCCGCGGGCCTGGCTGCGGCACCTCGGGGCGCTGTCCTCCTGGGTCCACCCCCGGCCGCTCCCGCCGCCCCTAAACTGGTCCGGAAGCAGCGGCGTGAGAGGCAAGCAAACGAGCTCTGGGACTAGCAGTGCCATCCTGGGGGTCCTCCGGGAAATAAGCACGTAAACTGTGGTTGCCATTCGGCACAGAGCCAGAAAAGCGTTTACTACCTGTTAGCAAAGGAGTGTTGCTGAGGCGCCGGTCCTAGTCGCCTTCAGCAGCGTGTTTTTGTAGACCCAAGCCCACGTGTAAATGCAGACTTAATTCATTCCACAAGTGTTTATAGAGCGCTTATAACGCAGGCCACCAGATACTTGGGAAACAGAGCTGCATAAATTGTTCTAGGCCTTCAAAAATCGTAATAGCACAAACTTCGAGAGTGGTGTACAACCAACAGCTCACCGCTATTATCTCATTTACTCCTCCTAATAATCCTATGAGATGGGTGTTTTCTTTCTGCAGATGAAAAAGCTGAACCTCCGCCTTAGCCCAGAGCACCCAGGGATCTGTGCCCAGGTGAAAAAGAGAGCTTGTGGGAGAAGTCACACTGGTGTCAGCATTTTAAAACTTGGTTTTCAGATGTTCTGAGGCGGAGAAGCCCCTCAACAGTAAAGGATAAGTGGTTTAAAGTGGTACCCTGGAAGCTCAGGGACCCTTCTTCCCTGCCCCCAAATTCCCAGGACTAGCTGGAAGAACTTCCCTGCCCAGAGGCTATGCTGAGCTCTGCGTGGGTGGCCTAAGGCTCCTGCCTTCAGGACTTGGGGTGAGGCCTCCACTGAGGTGTTGACTCCTGGGGCAACTTTATCCTGCAGTGGATCTTAACTAGGGGAGAGAAAATTCAAGGTTACTGTAAATTTGGATGACAAAAAATTTACATTTTTACTTTCACTAACCTCTAAGTGACATTTAGCAGTTTCTTTTGTTCTGAATGAAGGATATCCCACGGTGACCGTAGGATTAAAGTATCTGTCTGTGGCTTAGCCTCCAGTAGAACCCACAGGTTTTTTACATCATGTCCAAGTTGTCGCAAATAAATTACAGCAGTTATTAGCTAGACCCTCAACTGGATCTTATGTCATTTGTCAATTTAAAAATACGTATATTGCTACTGTGTAATTTTTAACCTTGTTTTAACTGTATTTCAATAAAATTGGTTTTCATGTCTTTTTTGCATTTAAAAGTCTTGTTCTGAAAATGGGTCTGTAGTCTTCAGCAGCATGGACAAAGGGGCTCCATAGGATTAAAAAATAAATAAATAAAGACTAGAAAGTGCTCAGCTGAAGGCTCCTGGTATCCCTGCACTTGAAACAGAAGCAGAGATCAATCCCAGGAAAGAGCTGGAGCTCTGTGTGTGCATGTTGGGATGGGTATACCATGACCTTTCACCTCAACAGGTATTTGTACTAAGTGAGCAGCCCATGCTACAGAAAAAAGCCACCAGAACACCACCAATGGTCCGTAGGTGATAACAGCTGCCAGATAGTCCCTCAGCATAGTCAGGTAACTTCTCTCCCAGTCAATAACCCTGGTCAAGTGTAACCTAAAGTGGGGTGCAGCAGGTTCAGATTCAATCTTGGAACATATGATAAGCTTGATAAAGTTTTAACAAATGTATGATAAGCTTGATAAGGTTGAGAAACTGTTGAAGGCTATAAACTAGTAAACCAGGAAATATCTGCAATATGATTTTTCATGCAGGTTGGTTGCAAAGTTAGCCTTTCCTCTTTATGTTAAACACACACTATTTGAGGGAGACGAGTCCTGGGTATTAGAGAGCGCAATGAACCTCGCTGCAGGCTGGTACTCAGTGAGGATCAATGATGTAAATGTAATGGTCGCTTGATAAAAGCCTTGCCCTCTGCTCCTCAATTTGAGCTACACCTGCCCCCCCCCACTGCTTCCCTAGGGTACAAGAACATCCCAACAATCAGGTAACTAAAGGGTTAAGACTTTAAACCCAGGCACTGCAAGGGCTTCTGATTGGGTGTCCTCAGGTCAAACCAGCTCCCAAGAGTAATTCTGTGCACCATTCATCACTTCTTCCCAAGATGTTTAGTAGATGATGCTTGAATAGCCAGAATTATCTACTCAATCCCAAGTTTTTATTATGCTCAAACTGAAATCTTAAATAATGTTGAATATAAATATAGCAATTAAATATACAGTACTACTGAATTGCGTGATGCTGCATAGGAGAAAGGAGGAACAAAGAAAAACGAGGGTGAGAGACTTGTCCTGGAGTGTGCCCAGCACTGATGAAAGACAGCCACACTGCCACCTTCTCCCCACCTCCCGTCTAGGGTGCCAAAGACACTGGAAGCTGAGTGTAACTCAAGGGCTCAGCAATAATCTCATTGAAGGTTGTCAGTGTCAGTCTCTGGGGCCAAGAGAATGAAAGAATCAAGAAACCTAAAAAGTATGAATTAAAGACCTGTGGCAGGAAGTACATAGTTTAAGTGAAAAAAAATTCTGGGACAAGAAGACACTTGTCTGGGGAGAGAGATAGCTCGATAATAGAGGTGTGCCGACTACAGAGGGCACGGTGCCTGTGTGCGCATGCCCACACGCCTAGGCAACCACCGCGTCACGTTCCCAAGAACGCGGCCACCGATGGGAAAACAAACACAAAGGAGTACTTAAGAACATGGTCATCACATCATGGAAGAGATTCTTACAAACCGGAAAATTTAAACAAAACGGCAATGCAAGCTATAAGTAGAGGTATTTGCTCTGATGAGAGCTTTCAAAGTTTTATATTTTACCAATACTGTTTTCAAAAGAGAATTTGGTAGGGGAGCTTTCAAATAATTTTAAGCTCTTGGTCACCTGTGGTGAAGTCTGAGGAGCTCATGTCATGCCGGATAGAACTTCCATTTTCTGAATCATTTTGCTCTCAGATTCGATGTCGTATTGACTTCATCATCAACCGACAGCAGAGAATATCATATTTGCTTCTTTTTGCCATCACAGAACCTATTGAAAACATCTCTCTATTCTCCTTCTGTGGTCATGCTTACCAACCGTCTTACATATTCCCTGGAGCCTTTTAATGAAAGTTTATGTGTCGGAATGGTCAGCACACATGGTCTGTGGGGTTGCTCCAAGTCCTGTCTTTGATGAGAGCATCGACCCCCACAAAGCTGACTTGCCTTAGGATTAATAAAATTAACGTGATCTGAAGCACTTTGGATGCTGCGTTAAAACCAGAACTTCCAGCTGTGTACAGGTTTTCAAAATTTGGCTTTTACAAATGATGCACTGACCTAGATATACCTGTATATCCTGTGAGCTGGATATATGAACTGTTTCATATAGGGATTCTACTATTCAGTGGCAGATTTGTTTGTTTCTTTCTTTCAGAAAAAGGGAGTTTTCCCATACTGCTTTTTTGGTCTGTCCAAGCATTCAGGGGTTTTCCTTCCATACTGGACGTTAATGCTTTTGTTTTGACATTTCATTTGCTCAGAGCCACTGCACATCTCTTAGGGCAAACCCGCCTTTGGCTGGAATCAGGAGAATTCAAATTGCCAGCTATTCCTTCATTTAACACCTAGATCAATTTTATTTATTTAATATCCAGTTTTCTTGATATATAATTGATATATAATATTATAGAAGTTTAAGGTACACAACATAATGATTTGATATTTGCATCTATAGCAAGATGGCCACCACACTAAGTTTAGTTAGCATCCATCACCTCACATAGTACAATTTTCTTCTTGGATGAGAACTTTTAATATTTTACTCTCCCAGCAATTTTCAAACACACAATACAGTACTGTTAAATGTAGTCACCATGTTGTGCGTTACATCCCTAGGACTTACTTACCTTATTAACTGGGAGTTTGAACCTTTTTGCAACTTCTACCCCTTTCCTCACCCCCAACCTCTGGTAGCCACCAAATCTGTTCTCCGTCACGATGAGCGATTTTTTCTAGAGTTCACATGTAAGTGAGATCATGCAGTGTCAGTCTTTCTGCGACTTATTTCACATAATACCCTCCAGGTTTATCCAAGGTGTCACAAATGACAGGATTTTGTTCTTTTTTATGGCTGATAATATTCTACTGTATGGGGTTGGCCAAAAAGTAAGATGGCTCTAGTAGTGCTTGGTTGTCTTGAACCTCATTAGAGACAACTTTGTTTGACTGTATTGTGACAGCTGTCACATCAGCATGCATTTTAAAAGAAAGTTAACCAATTGGGGAATTTTTGTGTAGCTATTTTAACATTGAAAATAGAATAAAATAAGCGACATTTTTGCATATTATGCTTTATTATTTCAAGAAAGGTAAAAATGCAACTAAAATGCAAAAAAAAGATATGCGCCGTGTATGGAAAAGTTGCTGTGATTGACTGAATGTGTTAAAAGTGGTTAGTGAAGTTTTGTGCTGGAGAACTCTCACTGGACGATGCTCCACAGTCGGGCAGAACGACACTTACGTTGTTCACCCACATCTATTTTAAAGTGAGTTCACTTGAATGTTTCTAATATTCACTTACAATGGGCTCATTAAAACATTGCAGAGTATTTCACATTGCCATCTTAGGTGAGATTCTTTTTTCTCAAGTTTGTTTTGAGGGAATCTTTCTAAGTCAGGAAGCCACATTTTGCAAAGAAGCCAGAAATAAACTCAAACCTTAAACGAATCAAGTTAAATTGAAAATTGAGCTCCCACGGCCAAGGTGAAAATCTCTCTGGGAAAATCTGGCTTTCCATCCCCACCACTGTCAGGAACACGCGTGAAGCTGCGGCTGAGGCATGCCACACGCCAAGCAGGTGTGGAAGGCCAAACTTGGGGATGTCTCAAAATTTCTTTAATTTAAAGAGAAATTCTACTTGCTTTCTAGAAAAATATCTTCAGTGAAAAAGAAAAAAGACAAGCTGATTCCCGAGTTTGAACTTAAACCTGTGATGTTTCGAGTCTATCAATTTATTTTAAATAAATTGGCATAGTAGTTAGGAGAACATGCTATTTGACAGTGTAATCAGACCCTGAACTTCAAAATTTCTTCAAAAGAAAGTAAGGCATCTGCACATAAATAATTCGGTACTCACTGTACTTAATAAGTTGCTTCTATGGGCACATTAACAAGACATTTGAGGACAATGTAAAAATTCTGCCCTGTGCACATGCCACTATATAGAACAAACAATAAAGAAAGGGACAAAAGAATGCAGGAATTGGGACAACCTAATAGCTGGGAATGTTCTCGTAACAATGGATTTTGCTGTCCCAGATCACACGATCCCCCCCAAAGAAGTGAGGGTCCAAATGGTTTTGCATTCTGTAATATATTTCTGGACATTCTCTGGTAAAAAAAAGGAGAAAAATGGGCTCACTAATACTTATATCACATTTCATTTTCAAAAACCCTTAGAAAGTACAATGCAACTCCACAAGCAAAAGCTATTTCATGTCTGGAGACATCGAAACAGGAACTTTTCATAGGAAAGGATGTTAACCTATCACTGACCAAATGAAGACTCAGGATTTCCCGACTTCTGATTTTATAAACGAAGCCACACCTTCATACCTTTCTTCAGCCTTGGCTGACAATGAGTCCACAGGGACCAAATTTCCTGCCTTCCAAACAAGGAAATGTAGCAGCTAGCAAAGCATGGTCTTGATCAGAAGGTGTTCCCTGGCTGGAAAAAATACCAGTAACATTTTATCATTTGGGCTGAGGTGTGCACACAGCAACTGCTGCCTCTGGGTCTTCCAACTTGCGGAGTGGAAAGCTTAGAAAGGTTAGCCAGGGAAACTCCTGCCCTAATTTGCCCAGTCAACCGGGATGAATTTTTGTAGCCTTAACCCTACTAGGAAAGAGTCCCCACCCCACTGCTCCAGAAGAAGTTTATTTTCCCCAAGTAGCCAACCCACCCCTGGTTGCCGTTGGTTACAAGAAGCAAGTTGGGTAAATGCCACATTGGTTGAAAAGGAGGTAAGAGAGTATGAGAGACAGTCAGCTCTTTGATTTTGAAGGGCTATTAGAATTTCCTAATTTACACTCTGTAAATAACCAAAATACATCTACTTCTCTGAGGCTTTCTTTACATGCTCACTAGAGTCAGGGGGCAATGTCTTTAGTGGTTATAAACAGTTTCAATTTGTATTTTTAAAAATAATTCAAATCGGGAAAAATAATTGTGCGCATTTTTAAAATATATTCCAAAGCTGAAATCTTTTCAAATGTCCTTTAAAAGGGTGTGTGTGTGTGTGTAGTATAGACATGTCAGACTGCAGCCATCAGCCACTCAGGACAAATCCTCGGAGGAGAGCAGCATTAAGCAGACTGCTACTCCTCTGCCCGCCCGTCCTTCTCAGACTCTGCCACACTCCGCATGCGCCTCTCTTCTACTTCGTAGTCAGTGACACTGCAATTTAACTGCTTATGACTGTCTGCTACTACACTGTTAGGTGCTTCAAATTAGGGATCAGGCTTAATTCATCTTTGTATCCCTCGTACCCATAACTGGACTTGGAACACGGATGCTACTAAAAAATGACTATGGTACCTAAGGATTTTCACCAATCATCACTTTCAGGCCAGTAGACTTCTTTGAAGTTGAGGGTTTTGTTTTGTTTTGTTTTGTTTTTTTCAAGGAAATGTTTCACCCTCGTATCACATGCTTAAAATAGAGCACACCCAAAGGTGCACTTTCTTCAAACGGTACGTCCTCCCTACTCACAGATTCCTCTAAAGATCAGAAATTCTCATGGAAATGGAAAACCCCTGCCTGCATCAAGTCAGCCAGTCAACAAGAAACCATTTTGAACTCAAGGTCTTTCATGCTATATCCTGCCAACAATTCGAAGGCGGCCAGGACAAAGTGAAAGTGGACTGCATAGTCCGGGGCAGAAATTCTTAGCACCAGATTTGGGGGAAGGTGGAGGGAGACTGGAGAAGAGGGGGATGGGTTGGAGCGGTGGGGGGGCTGACAGCTGCAAAAACCAAAGTCCTTTGAACAAAAAAAGGCAGCAGCCTCCTAGGTGTCTGACCAGCGTGTCTCAGTGGGTTGTGCATCATCCCACAAACCAAATGTCATGGGAACGATTCCCGGTTGGGACATATGTCTGGGTTACAGGCCAGGCTCCCTGGTTGGGGGTGTGCAAGAGGAAACCGATCGATGCTAAATTCCCTAAATTGGAAAAGATATTTGTTTCTCTCTGGTCTAATATCCCAACATGCTCACAATGCTACCACCTTCAGCATGTCTCATCCCCTTGTCACCAGAGGGAAGACATGGTGACATGAAGTGGGAAGGGTTCAGGTGACAGACTTCCCTTATATTCCCGCTCCGCCAGCCCATCCAGCCGACAGTATTTGTCTGGGTCAGTCTGCCCTCCCACCGCTCCCACTGGGCGTGCCCCGTGCGAGGAAGCTCAGCGCCAGCCAGGCCTCCTCAGGAAGAGATTCTGGGAGAAAGTGTGTACTGAGCACCACAGCAGACCCGCTGAGGCTTGGGAGCTAAAGCAATACTACAGATGTGGCTTTTATTGCAATACAAATTAAAATAGGCTTCTGTTTGCACCTGCAAGGATGATATGATGTGCTTCAAAGACAAAACGTTAGTTGCAGAAAATTCCGAGACCTGGTTAATATGCGAAGGAGTACGTTAGAGCAATAAGATGACAGACCATGAGGTAAACAATGGAACAGGCATCCAATGTGTGAGGGTCAGAGGTTAATGCCTATAGACTATATTGTTAAATACACATCAATCTCCTCTGTGATTTATTCAGGTGGATAGTGAAATTGTCACCCAAGAGTTATTGATTTGGAACCTGTGAGGTTACTCTCAGTCATATATTCCCTTTTAAAATAAGGATTTTATTTATTTACTTTAGAGAGAGGGGAAGGGGGCAAAGAAAGAGAGGAAGAGAAACATTGATGTGCTAGAGAAACATCGATCGGTTTCCTCTTGCACACCCCCAACCAGGGAGCCTGGCCTGTAACCCAGACATGTGTCCCAACCGGGAATCATCCCCATGACGTTTGGTTTGTGAGATGATGCACAACCCACTGAGACACGCTGGTCCGGGCTCAATCGTATATTCCATTTAGTGGGTCTCCCAACTGTTACTAGATATTATTAAGCACTCAGTGCACATACAGGGTTCTTGAGAGTTTTCTTCTCCCATATTTCCCCATTATTGGGCATGGGCTTTGAGAAATGTCTTGATTTATAGTACTGATTTTTCCCTAAGGTTACAAGAAAGGGTTGGGGGCAAACTCAAGAAGGCCACAGATTTTTTTGTGCATCCCTCTCATTGAGAGGTGGGGTCTTTCCCTTACCCTTGAATCTGATTGGCCTTAGTGGCTTTCTTGAACTTAAATGTCAGCAGACACAACATTCAGGGCCTCCCCAGGCGAAAGCATAGGAACCTTGCAGCTCATTCCTGGAACACTCATTCTTAAACCCTGTGCCTTTCCGTAAGAAGTTCAACTTCCATGACGGAGCTACCAGGAGACCACACGGAGGGGGAGATGTCTGGCTGACCCAACCTTCTAGCCAACCAGGCCACAGTGCTGGGCGTGGGACTGAAGCTCTCTCAGACCCTACAAACCCACCTAGCCACCAGCTGAATACCACCAAGTAACCTCTGCTGACGCCATGTGAAACCAAAGAACCACCCAGTCAAACCCTCCCCCAATTTCAGACCCACAGAACTGTGAGATATTAATAAAGTGGTTGTTGGTGCTTTATGATGAAGTAGTAGCTAATTAAAGCAGATGTGATTAAAGTTCCCACGCGGGGCCCCTCCCACGTGGGTGCCAACCTCTATGCGGCTGGCCTGTGCTCTGCCATCTTCCTCATCGGGAACAAGTCCACAGTGCTAGGCCGCGGTTGGCCAAGTACTGAGTCACGCTCTTGCAGAAAGGAGATCAGTTATAGTTGCTTAAAGGTGACGAGAAAGAGTTGTGTGGATGATGACTTCATGGTTCCATGACTAATTCCCAATCACTCAATAATAGGTCTAAAACATGTGCAAATAGGGTAGGCTTTATACAGTGTCTCCCAGCCTCTCACACTGGGGGGTGGGGGGCAGGGGCGGGTAGGGGAAGAACAAAAAGCAGCTCTGTCTGGCACTTGTGGTTGGTGACAGTGTCCACAGATCCACATGGTGCTCCCTGAGCCACTTCATCTTTAAGAGTCTTTTTAGCCCCTAGTTGCCATTAGTGTTACACTTACCCATTATCCCAACGGATTTCTTAAATGGCACTGCAGAGCTCCTGGTAAGCCGGAGGGCAGAGCCCGAAGCGTCAGCCCAGCCCTGGGCATGAAGATCCCGGGCTAGGGGAGGCTTTCAAAGTACGTAAAGGTTCCCACACTGCAGTCTCTCAGCCACCCTCTTCATTAAAGGCTTTGGATTTTTCCCCCCTCTCCAGCTCTAGTTTCATTTTGTGAAAAGGTTCATTGCCTTATGTGCTATGAGCAGACAAGCTTATCGAATGAACTGTAAATCTAATCAGTTTGGCACAGGGGCTTCATGGGAGCCGCACAAACAATGGCTGGAGTTGTGTTAAGCTTCAGTGACTCCAACTGATTCTCGGTTTGGTTCATTTGTGCAGAAGAGTTGGAGATACAAAGCCAAGCCCATTAATTTCCAGAGAGCAGTTCTAACAGAGGAAAGAGCTGCTGATCCCCAGGAGGTTTTTCAGTCAAGCTCTAATGACAGAATTTTATTTATGACATAAGGTGTATTATATAACTCTCAAAGGAGTTATTCAATCTCCTTCCATTTCCTCAATATTCTGTATCTCTAAGGAGATTCTGGCAATTCTTGCTGAAATTGGAATCCTGTGGAGAAATGAGCGGGAATGTTTCCAAGTTCCTCTGGCCCCTAATAAGAGCGATCAAAGGGTGCGCTGATCCCCACCCGAGAGGGGTGCGTGTGTGTCTTTTTTAAATGTACTTGTGCCCCAGGTTACTTCTGGAAAAAATGGACTTAATTAGTTTCAGCAACTGATTCAGTTCTATTCCTCATGCATATACTTTTCCAGCAACATATCCATCTTTAATGTGAATTACGTTTGAAAGATTATAAAGTTTATAATCTTTATAGTTACGGTGAAGTCACACCAGTTTCAGTCTCCTAGGCAGCACATGCTTCTCTTCCAGATGGAAAAATGGACGTTCCCCACAGCCCCAGCAGGAACGCCAGGTTCCCGCCACTCCGGAGCGTGGGCAGTGCACTTACAGTTCTGTGTTCATTTGAGGCGTTTTGTGGTGCTCCAGGCCTTGTATGTACACCCTAGCTGAAACTGCAAGTGGAATTAAATAGGGATGATGACATTTGCCTAATTCCAATTTTTCTGTGAGAAGGAGAAAAGCACTTATGCTCGAAATAAGCAGATGTGAAAACACTTGTCACTAATCAAAATGTTTACCACTAGGTTCACCGTTCAAAAGCAGTGAATCTGCTACGTACGCTTAGCGAGGCAAGTGTACTCGGCGTGACGGAGCCTTGGAGCAGAACTTGTGCAGCTCAGTCCAACATAACCGCCAGCAACCCCACATTTCTCTGTCTGTCAGGCTTTTCACGGTTTGTAAACATGGCTTCACGAGTGACTCTTGTGTCCACTTTAGTTAGACTCCCATGAATATACTTGAGCCTTCAAGTCACTACACCCACAGGCAATAGGGGGGAAAGGCAAAGAATAACGTGACTACAGGATTTAAAGATTTAGCTTTGTGCGATAGTTCACATTAAATTAAGAGAAGTTTAATTGAAATAAATTAAATGTCTAATGTTCTGAAAGACAAAAAAAATTATGCAATTTGTCTCAATAGGATCCTGGGCACTTGAAAATATTTGTAGCAGGAAATTCATGAAATAATATATTGATGTGTGAAAATGACAGGAAATGACCAGTGTGATTCTATAAATGTGATGCCCGCCTGTGAGCACCATGAGAAACCGTGAGTCAGATGAGAAGGAAGAAATGGAAAGAGTACAGAAGAAAAAGAGAAGAAACAAGAAAATATGAGCCCTGGCTGGTGTAGCTCAGTGGATTGAGCGCGGGCCTGCAAACCACACGATGGCAGTTCAATTCCCAGTCAGGGCACACGCCTGGGTTGCAGGCCAGTTCCCAATGAGGGATTCACGAGAGGACCACCATACATTGATATTTCTCTCCTTCTCTTTCCCTTCCTCTCTAAAGATAAATTAATAAAATCTTTAAAAAAAAGAAAATATGGAAGTGTGTTAGAGGAAGGGGTCGAGTTAGCATTCACCTTTCAGATGATGAATCCTGTGAGCGTCCTTATTTTGTACAATACAGTGTGTAACAGGGTGGTCAACATCGAATCACATCCTGGTTTAGAAGAGGTTCATACTATGACAAATGCTGGTCAAGAGCTCAGACGCTTCATGCGCAGTCTCTCTCCCCCAGTGTCCACAGGACCTCTTTGGGGACCGCTTAACCACCCGATGGAGCCAGGCCAAGCTGATTCATCAGGTCATTTCAGGACCCCACCCAAAGGGGGCCCCAGCACAGTGGGAATACCTGGGACAGAAGAATGTCAGTTATGGTGCCACCCTGCACAGCCCAGGCTACACACAGCTCTGCCCCCAGGCTAAGGTGTCACTTGAAGAAAAAAGGGTGATATGGTCCTTATTTCTAAGGATCGTGTTGTGCCGATGAAGCAAGGAGACTTGTCTCCGTGTTGAAGCATGGAGCACTAACCCCGAATCCCAGTCCGTACTTACTTTATGAGAATAGTAAGCACACTACTTTTCTCAATTCTCCCATTTCTGTCCCTAGAAAAGCAGATCAGGCCGGCTTTCCTCTGACTGATATATTCTATCACATTTGACATACGACATGGACATATCTGAATAAGTCGCTGTGTTTAAAGTTGGGCTTTTTAAAAAGGAATGACAGAGAAACTGCATGGTACTTACTATGCAAAATTCTTGGTTTATGGACCCCTTTAGAGGTCACAAAGTTTTCGTGCTAAACAAGACCTTGGAGATTCCATAGAGCTCAATCTTTTCATGTATGCAGAGTTGAGGACACTGAGGCCCATAAAGGATTAGGGGTAGAATCAGGATTAGATTATGAGTCTCCCTAATCCCACCAAGTACTTCCCAGCAGACCGGGTCAGCCCAGAAGTAGCATGTTCTTTTTCTCAGCAACCACCAACACACTGGGATTCACAGGGCTCTGTGGTAGAACACAACCATGACATTGTATTTGCCCAGAAATCCTAAAGCTGTAAAGCAAATCCCTGACAGGGACTAAGGTGATTCCATGACCGGGTCCCAAATCACATCCCAGTGACCCTGGACCCAGTCTGCTGTAACAGGACGAGAAGGTCACCAGTCATGCCCTCGGCTCCACGCGAGGGCTCACAGTCTTCCTGGTTTCCTACTACTTCTTTTTATTTTATTTTATTTATTTATTTTTATTGTATTTTTTCCATTACCATTTAGTCCCCTTACACCTCTCTCCCCTGAGCAATCACCACACTGTTGTCCGTGTCCATGAGTCCTCTTTCCTTTTTGCTCAATCCCCCCACCCTCCACCCTCACCCTGCCCACAGCTGCCGTCCTGCTCTCCATCGACAAGTCTGTCTCCATTTTCCATGTTAGTTCAGTTCATTAGATTCCACATATGAGTGAAATCATATGGTATTCGTCTTTCTCTCTGACTGGCTTATTTCACTTAGTATAATGTTTTCCAGGTCCATCCATGCTGTTGAAAAAGGTAAAATTTTCTCCTTTTTTACAGCCAAGTAGAATTACATTGTGTAAATTTCCCATAGTTGTTTTATCCACTCATCTATTGATGGACTCTTGGGCTGCCTCCACACCTTGCTAATTGTAAATAATGCTGTAATGAGTATAGGAGTGCTTATGTTCTTTCAAATCAGTGTTTTGAGTTCCTTCCGATATATTTCCAGAAGTGGTATCGTGGGGTCAACAGAATAGAGAGCCCAGAAATAAACCCACACCTTTATAGTCAATTAATATTCGACAGAGGAAGCAAGCACATACAATGGGCTAAAGATAGTTTATTCAATAGATGGTGTTGGGAAAACTGGACAGATATGCACAGAAAAATGAAACTAGTCCACCTTCTTATACCACACACGAGAATAAATTCAAAATGGATTAAAGATTTAAATGTTAAGAAACTAAAAATCCTAGAAAAAACAGAGGCAATAAAATTTCAAACATTGCTCATAGCAATCTTTTATCAGATACACCTCCCCAGGCAAGGGAAAGAAAAGAAAAAATAAACAAATCCGACTACTTCAAACTAAAATGTTTTTGCACAGCAAAGGAGACCATCAACAGAATAAAAAGACAACCCACAGAATGGGAGAACATATTCACCAATACATCTGATAAGGGGTTAATATCCAAAATTTATAAAGAACTTACAAAGCTCAACACCAAAAAAAGCAAACAACGCAGTTAAAAACAGGCAAAGGACCTGAGTAGACACTTCCCCAAAGAGGACATACAGATGGCCAATAGACATATGAAAAGAACTCAGCATCACAAGCATCAGAGAGATGCAAATTAAAACCACAATGAGATACCATCTCACACCTGTCAGAATGGCCACCATCAATAAACCAACAAACAACAACCCAGGGAGGATGTGGGTGTGGAGAAAGGGGAACTGTCTCACACTGTTGGTGGAAATGCAGGTTGGTGCAGCCACTGTGGAAAGCGGTATGAAGATACATCAAAAAATTAAAAATGGATCATACTACTTTTAATCTAGGACTCTGGATGAGAAGAAACTGAGAGAAAGTATACCTCCCACTCATAGCGAGAAGCTCCGCCCTGGATTTTTTCAGTCTATCTCCATAAGCTCCTCCTGAAGTCGGTCAATTCAAATCAACTTATTCTAACACTCACATCACACTGGCTCCTGGCATGAATGTGAATCCAGTTTCATTTTTCATAAGTAAATTAAAATTATTCTAAATAAAAACAATGTTTTTAAATAGTTAAAAAATATGAGTCAGCTGGTCATTATTGAACAAAGAAACTGAGACAATAGAAGTGTGTAAAACAGAAAGCGACATTTTCCACCGTTCACTACCACTCCCCCAAGGTAATCACTGTTACCAGTTTGGTTCACATCCTCCCTTTTATGCATGTAGGAACATGTTTATAAATATTTGACTTTTGCCCCTTGACTAACGTGAAGAAGCTCCCTATTGAAGATCATAGTTCACCCTCCCTCTTAATAATCGATAAGCCCTACTTTGGGGATCCTAAAATGAAACGAAATAATATAAGTACAGAACAGGCCAACCTGGCTTGTTGTGACTAGTTCTGACAGGTGACCCCCAACATGCAAATAAGTCAGGTCTGGTATTTTTAAAATTTTTTTATCCTTATCCGAGGACATTTTTCATTGCTTTTAGAGAGAGAGGAAGGGAGATAGAGAAGCATCGATCGTAAGCATCAGGGACAGATAGCAACCCATATATGCGCCCCAACTGGAATCGAACTGCAACTTTTCCGTTACACGACAAAGCTCCAACCAACTGAGCCACAGCGGCTACGGCTCAAATCTGGTCACTTAAAAACAGAACTCCAAGTCTGACTAGAGTTAATAATAAGAACTATGGAACTGAAATTACTTTCCAGTGCTATTCTGCTGAGTTGCAAAAAGGTTTCAAGCATTGGAAGCTCTAATACTAAATGGCATTCAATTAGGAATCTACTCGGCATAATCTCTTCGGTGTTCTACATTTCCTGGTGATTTCTTTGAGTTACGAGAGTAACCATGGCTAGGGTGATGTTCCCCTGATAATCGGGGAGGTGGTTATAACTTGGTCTGATTTGAAGAAACATTCTCTCCAGTTTCACTATGACTAAGGCAAGTGCACACCCGAATACCTGAGGGCTGTGCCTGCACTTGCCGCTGTTGAGGCAATGCAGCGCCAGGTGCTTGTTTATCTGAAGGGCTCCCAAGCTGCTGAGCTCCTGGCAGCTGCTAAAGAAGAAGGGACACCTGTACTTGGGGAGTATCTGTAGCTCCCCATGGAAAGCATTCACATTTCGGGGGTCTGTAATTAGAAGCAGATAACACCTTGCAAGCTGACTGCTGGCTCTCGTGATCTCAGACAAGCTATTAGCTTTCATCTAGTCCCTTGTGGCTGAATAGGACCCACAGGGAGAGAGGTACAGGGAGTGTGTAGTTAGTGCCAATGTTCAGTGAGGCCCTGCACATTCTGGTCTGTGGTACCAATGAGTCCTGTGTAGCCAGAAGAACAAAAAAAAGGTAAAGGATAAATGATTGTCAGAGCAAACCAAAGGCTGAGCAACTCATGTGATTACCCCTCACATTCCCTCTCAATCTGGCATGACTTTGACCTCTAATCTAAACTTCACAACTTTCTCTGTGCCCCTGGAGTGCTGTTCCCTGTCTCAGTTTCTTCATCTGCATAATAAGGTTAGGAGTGCGTATCCCCAAAGTAGGATCAGTTGGTTCATGCCTGAGATGGGTTTTGAAAATATAGATCAATGGTCACAAAATCGCATTTACAACAATTGCCAGATTTCCCAATTTCTTTGTCATCCCGGAATTAAAACACACACACACACACACACACACACACACACACACACACACACACACAAATACTACTTGAAATAAGCTAGGGCAATGTTTCTCAAACTGAGATTGACAATTTCTGAAAGAATTTTTATATTTGTGGTTTCCATTTGCATTATGAGCTAAGAAAAAAAAGAGGGTTCTGGGCCATTGGCTGATGGCCTTGCCACCAAATGAAATCCCGAGTTCTGCATCCGCGTTTCTGTTTCCAGGACACTGCTGCGAAACCTGCAGTGTCGCATGCAACACTCTACACGCCTTGTATACAAGGCAATGCGTCAGAGATTGGACGACCAATATAATGGGTCGATGGGTAAAAACCCAAATGTAAAATTGACAATAACAGCAGTGACAACAAATAATGGTCCATCATATTCAATATCAAAGGAATCAAGTCAGCTAGTGAAATATAAACGACTAAACACATCTTTCTATGATTAAATCCAATGTCAGCAATTTAGTTTACATAAATACATCTGTTGCTCATTTGAATTTTACTGATTTATGATTATGGATATTTAATTGATAAATGCAGGGTCCAGCACAAATAACGCCCCTTTAGTAATGTACATCAAATCTTTTATTACAAAATCATAAGCATGTAATTCTGTAACATAACAATATCACACGCGAGCACACCATGTGACATTTTAGGTGAAATGTTAAAATTGTTGTCCATCTCATGTGAGACATTCATTTACTTTACCAAACACACGCAATGGCATTACTTCTGTCAGACCCTGGATATCTTGGTGTTATGTTTTTTAAGGGTCACAAAACTTAGAAGTATATACTTAGTTTTGTGTGGGTCTATTTTTAAGTAATGTTACTTAAAAAAATAATAATTTGAGTCACCACCTAGGATAACAAGAATTTTTCCCATAAAACACAGTGTATAAGTTAATATAACTTGAAAAACACTAAACTAAGGCATTAGCAAAGGTTTGGCCTATTAAATAAAATATCTCATTCTAATATTAGCTATTGCAAAAAAATTTTGTCAGTAACTTTCAAGCAGAGATTTAAAGTTGGTGGGTCTTCCTAATATTCAGTTTTCATTTCAATGAATATTTATTTATATACTCACTTATTCATTCATCAACCATTGAATACCTATTATTTGCAGGCCCTGTGCAAGAACTAAAATGAAGAATATAATGGTATTTTTACCCTCAGGGTTCATAGCATAGTTGGTACACTGAGGAAATGCCCAGCAGAAATGCATTTCCCTGAGGGGTGCGAAGTCCCTGGGGAGAACACCCCGAGCTCTGCGAGTCACCTCTGAGCCTGCCTTCCTGTGGTGGAGCGACCAAACACTGTAATCCTGTCCTATCTTCTATTCTTGGTACAGTGCCATACTGGTTTAATAAAAATTTTTATAGTACATTTTTAAACCTGGGCAAGTCCTACATCATTATTCTACTTTTCCAGGGTTTTTCTAAATACTCTTATATGGATTTTTTTTCAAATAATCTTTAGAAGGTTTCTGTCCAGAACAAATGCCACTGGGATTTCCTTAAAATCCCAACACCTTCCCTATCAAATGTGTTAAAAAATAGAGCTTACATGTTTGTACACTCTTACATCTTTGAATACATGTTTCTCCCTGTATTCAAATCCTCTTCTACATGTCTCAAAAAGAAAGTTGGTTTTTTTCCCTACATGTAGGTCTTGTAGTTGTATTCCTCTATATTTAATGTTTTGTGTGTGTATGTCTTATTGTGAAGGGGGTCTTTATTTTTGGCATATGTTCCATTATTGTTTGTATACGGGGACAGTATTGATCTGCATCATTATTGTATAAGTGTCCCGATAATTGAGTGCTTCCAAATCTTTTCACCTGAATGCCCCGAACAGCAGATGCCATTTTAACTTTAACAAAATGTCTTAAAACCTCTTATTTTGCCAATACTTGCATTTCATTCCTAAATGTGGCATTTGTTGTAACATAAATAAATTTGGAGACACAATTTTGTTAAGAAAATTGATTCTCTGGGACGAGGTATAATACATACTTCCTAGTATGTTCATTCCGACCTGACCAACAGGTTTTCACTTGCTCCTCTTGCTTTAGACAGTCTTCCAAAGGACAGTCTTGTAATTTTAAAATGATGATCAATGCATTCCTTTTAAATATACATCTCATAAAATATTTTGTTATAAAACAGCAACGTAACAGGTTTTTAATCTTTACCGTACACTTCATTTACTCAGACGCCTTACGTTAACTCCTAGTGTGGTGGTGACACTGAGCACTCACGCGCTGTTGCACATTTCCAAATGGTGACAGGTCCCAAGCACAAATCTGATTGCTAGTCTGTGACCTTGTCCCATGTCAGACCCCAGCTTCTGAGCAGAATTTTGGCATTTTTGTTCTGCTTGCTCACTGCTTTGGCCCAAGGAAATGAGTTGGATGTGTGCCCTTCTTTTTTATTCAAAGATGCCATAGATTAATTTTAAAGACTTCCTTTCATCTACATAACAGAATGGGTTCAGATAGCCTTTTAAGCTATTATCTGCAGTTTGGAACTTCACGCTGGAAGGTCGCAGCAGCTATACAAAAGGGGTCTGTTAGAAACACTGAACAATGAGAGTTTGACATTTTTCTCCCTCTGCCTCCAGCAAAGAACCAAAGCAACTATTTTATGGCATTTATGTATTTCATAAAAGAATGTGGGTTATATTTATATGCCAGCAAGCTTCATGGAAATGACGAAACCGTGCGGCTTGTTTAAGGGGACCCTCTTCAATACCTCACTCCCATTGAGTCGGTTGAGGAAAGGGGCAGCAAATTATTCTCTGTGTTCTAGGCACTTAAACTGTGCATTTGCTTAAATGTAAGAAAAATAAGAAGCAATGCCTACCCTAGGATGAAATTCAGCCTTCTTTGGTAGGGGTAGGGTGGCAAGGGAGGGGAAGAATAGCCAACAGTGTGCAATACATTCAAAATTCTAGCTGAAAGGAGGCTATGTATACAAGCGTTACATAAGCGTTACATATATTAAACGCAAAGAATTTATTTTTGCCCTTCCATATAAGTGCTTCTTGGTTACATTAGTTTCTTTTTTTTTTCCTGTTTCCCCTCTTGACTTCATTGACTTTGTGTGAGCCTGCCTGTGCCCGCATTCTCTGAATGTAAATTGCTTTCATTAAGAGCCACCTGAGCCAGAGAGCGCCCGCGCTCAGGAAATCCAGCTCTCAGCTGACCAAGGTGAGGCTCTCGCACAAAGGGTTTCGTGTCCTGGTTGCCCTTCCAAAGGAGCTCTGATTTTCCAGGACAATCTCTCCTTTGAACCCAACATGAAAACACATTAGCGCTCTTTTTGGAACAAAGAAATATACATAGGAAATAAAGACATTGTTTTATCAAATCCTCACGATCTACTCTGACGTAAGCTGGCTAGGAAAGAAAGGGTCTCCTTCCGAGAGGAAAGTCAATTGAGTCTGTTTTCTCCATACTTAATCCTGCTAAACTTGATTGGTATTATTAAAAAACGTAGAAGCACGTTTTCCCATTCTCTTTTTCTAGGACTTTTGTGCTGCCATTCCCACCCTTATCCCCCGCACAGGTTGTGAGCCCCCACCCACCCCCACCCCCACACCACCATTTAGCAGGTGTGAGTCACTGCATAACCAGGTCCCGGTCTGATCTCCTTTATTTGGACTGCTTCTGACACATTATTAATCATGTTTATTTGTGCTGATTTGCCTCACTCTGGGATGAGGAGGAGCTGCTGCTGTCTGGACCTGGGCTGCTCAGAACCCAGACGAAGGCAGCAGTCCCATCTTGCAGCCTGGCTTTCCATTTGTGACTTCCACCACATCGGGCCCCAGAGGTAACCTGGCTGAGACCAGTCAGGGCACCCCTGTTTAGGGTGTTCTGGCGCGTTTGTGCCGACCCTCAAGGTCATCACTGCGCAGAGCCCAGGCGCCAATGCCTTCCTTCCTCCTTCAGAGCTCGCCCGATGCCCAAACAATCCGGCTCTACCCACAGACTCAATCACAGGTCTGAAGCGGCAAGGTCCTTGCTGCATCTCATTGCCCCTGGAAGTCTGTCCAGCACTTCCTTTCGGCGTTTCTCTAGCTTCTTCTTCCTTCTGGATTCTCTACTTGAAGTCCGGTTCTTGCTCTCCACCTACCCTCATTTTGGACAAAGACTCCAGCCCCATTCCCTGGCATTACCAGTCTGAGGTTTTAGAATTCCAGCTCAGGCAAAGGCTTGGACCCCCTCTGCAAGGTGCCTAAAAAGACACACCCCGGGACACAGATAAGACCGTGAGATGCACAGGATGCTTTGATTGTGCTCATTGATTCTCAGGGCTTATTCTCATCTTAATATCAGAAGTCACAGAAGTCTGCCCTGGCTGTGTGGCTCAGTTGGTTAGAAGGTCATCCAGAGATGCCAGGTTGCAGGTTCGATCCCTGGTCAGGGCCCATGCAAGGATCCACCAGTGAATGCATCAATAAGTGGAACAACAAATCGATGTTTCTCTCTCCCTTCTCCCCTTTCTCTCTCTCTCAAATCAATAAATAAAAATTATTTTTTAAAACAGTAACAGAAGTCTAGTCATGTTATCAGTCTGATACCTGAGGACACTTAAAGGAACATCCAAACCAAGTGTTGACAAAAGTCACATGGTTTTGTTTGTATTAAACTTGCCAAGCACTTCAGCAGATACAAATAATAATCTGCCACTTTTGAAACTTTTAAATTAAAGTGATATAAGCTTAACATATTGTTTCTACACTTATTTAGCATCTACCATGTATGGCAGGCAGTAGGCCAGGCACCAGATAACAGAAATAAATAAAGAAATAGTCGGTTACCACAGGGACTTTGCAGTGTAATAAGGGGAAGTGAGAAATATAAACAGCAATAGATACGAGCCCTGGGAACAGCGGGGACCGCAGCACAGCTGAGGAGACTCCCAGCGGAAGGAATGGGTCATTCTCCAAACATTTATCAAAGGCCTACTGTGCTCCTGATGCTAGGAATAGTTAGAAGACAGCCCCTGTTTTCAAGGAGCTCCCGTCTCCCAGAAGAGTCAGACAAACAGATGAGTATGAAATGACGTGACACAGGGCATATGAGGGACATGCATGGGATGCAGGGGGGACTCCAGCTGTACAAAGTGGCTCCAAAAAAGGCCGTACCAGTTGATATGAAAGAACCCTGTTCCCAGCCCAGTCCGGTTGGCCAGGGAGTTTCCTGGAGGAAGTGACGCCTGATTAGACACTTGGAGGACAAGTGGAAGTTGGCCGGGCAAGGGCGTTTGAGACAGACAGCAGCCCACGCGCATGCGTGGTGGGGTGAGAGCGCAGTCCGTGTCCAGGAGACTCGGCGTGCCTTCCCCACACACCCCCGGGATCGCCCGGGCCACAGGCCTCCGGTGGGCTTATCAGAAGCAGGCCCTGCGAGATGCGGCGGCCTGCTTGCTGAAACCACCAGACGTGACGCTTGAAGAGAGTCAGGACTGGAAACAGCACACGCACGTACACTCGCCTTGCCATTTGTGACCAGAAGCCCTAGATACGCCCTAGATGGTGAGGACCAGACTCCGAGCTGAGGATAAAAAGGGAGAGACTGGTAGATAAAAGAAAGCTGACCAATGACAGAAAATGGGAAACGAGAGCAGGCTGCCTCAGGAAAGCCCAGAAAATAAATTAGGTAAAGGTGAAACCACAAAGCTGATCCGATAATAACCTAGTTTGTGGCTTCAGTGAAGGTCGGTTAGTGAGACTGAATGCTAAAATGAAAATAAAATGGAGAATGAGCACATCCAACGTAACAAGTGCAGTGGACATCAGTTGTCTCCCTGTGCTCGGACCTAGCCCATTCTGGTGCCAAAGCCCCCTCCCCAGCATGTTTTTCAGGTGGACCAGACCCTCCTGGCCGCCTACGGGTTTTATCCTCCTGGGGATAGGACCCACGCCAGTCCCAGGTAGCTCATTCCCGGTGACCCAGTGATGGTCCGGGTTCTGCCAGCACTTTCCTGGTGGAGTTCAAGGGAAGGAGCCCTTCCTCTCGGAGTTGGAAGCAGGCTGCATGTGAGCCTTGGGATGCCGGAAACCATCTTCTTCGGTGGTGAGATGAAGTCTTAGTTACATCCTTCCAGTCCCTGAAGCTGGCGTCCAGCCCCGGGCTCCTCTGTTATTTGAGCTAATTCCCCTTTTTGCTGGAGCTAACTGAAGTTAGAGTCTACTGCTCAGAACCCAAACGTCCCGGAAGACAGGGAACCTGCCCTTGTTGTGTTCCCGTCCTGTGTGGGCACAGAGGTCACTTTATCTGTGTTCATTCAGAAGAGACGGTGCCCAGGGAAGTACCAGGGCCTCTGCGTTCTGAGACCAGCAAGAACACAGCTCAACAGCTGATGTTGCTGGTGATTACACCACTGTCGACTCAGGTAAAATGTAAAGGTGCCAGAGAAGTCAGGAATGAAGATATTTGATATTTTAGTGCAGAAAACTCTAGAATAAACAAAATATCAAAATTTAAATTACAGACAGGATCAGACCCTGCATTGGGTGACTCATCTCCACTCGCCCACCCCAATTCCCACCCTACCCCTCAGTGGCTCTATGCATCTTGTAAGATTTATCACTTCCTGTCTGCGTTTCTGTCCTAAATAGCAAAACAATGCTTAAAATGGGTGTGACTCCTGTGTTCATATTGGGGGACACCAGGACAAAGTGGAGTCAGAAACTACCTAAAACCTGTGCCTGCTCCCTACAGAGGGAGGGAGGGGGGAAGAGGGATGCGCCCTGCACCAGTCTGCGGTGTGGGGGGGGGGTGGGCGGAGCAGGGGAGGGGACTCTGTCTTCACTGCCAAGGTAGCAAGCGGGAGTGCGGGGAGGGGGAGGGGACTGCCTGCCCTGTAAGAAGGCCTTGCTCACCAATGTTACTAAAAACATCACACCCTTGCCCTGGCCGGGTGGCTCCATTGGTTGGAGCGGCATCCCATAAACCGACAGGCTGAGGGTTCTATCCTCGGTTGGGGCACGTGAGAGAGGCAACTGATTGTTGTTTCTTCCTCACATGGATGTCCCTCCCTCCCTCTCTCTCTCTCTCTCTCAAAAAAAAATCAATAACCATCCTTGTGTAAGGATTACAAAGTTAAAAAAAAACAACCACCACACCCTCTCTAGTCCCCTGATGGAATCGGCCAAATCCCCTAAGGAGTTTTGAAGAAACCAGTAAGTAATGAAATGCACATTGTTTTCCCCAGTTCTTCTCTCTTCTGAGTCCTTTAATCCAGCCCCTTTTTCTAGGAGCCTGTGGGGCTAGCATCCCAGTTACAGAATTGTCCACGTCAAGTTCCGTGCTAAGCACAGGGAGTGCGGCTGAAGAAAAAAAGGACTAACGGGCTACCAACTCAGAACTAGAGCACTCCGGAGAGATTCTGGACCAAGACCTGGCCAGATTCTGCTACTAACCCGTCGATGTTTTCATCTGTAAATTAAAGATGATATTTCTTGCCTTGCTATAATCACGGTCTTCCTGAAAAATAAAGACTACAAAACAAAGGATTTCAGACATGGACATTATTCTGTATGTTTAGCCAGAAAATTTTTCAAAAGTTATTTTTTATTTGCTTTTAATTTAACAAAAGGGGGGCTGTTGGCATTATCCATGATTTGTACTGAATGAGAAAACATGTCACTTCATTATCTATGTTAAAATCACCCACACAGCTAACGTTCACGTGCCACATATCACACTAGGTTTAAATGAGAAGGACATATCTCATCTAAAGGTAGAAGGGTTTTAAAATAATGGAATGCAAGGAAAGTTAAAGGGATTCTATGTATCTTCTGTTTATTGAAACTCATTTTTTCATCTGTTTATTAATCTGACAAATAATTTATGGATAAATAAATAAGCATGCAGACTTTATAAATTCTACATGTTTAAGGCCTCACAGGATTACTTCCTGTTATCTTAAAAGACTTTGGAGTTCATTTATAAGAAAGAAAACCAATTTAACGGATAATTTGATTTTACTGACACCATAAATTCTCTCAGGCTCTGAACTCGTCAAATGCATTCCCCCTCTTTATACTTTGAAACCACACAACTTTCTATTTTGTAAGTCAAGGTAGTCTCACTTTTCCTGGAGAATCACCAAAGGCCCTGCTATAGCTTACACAGAGCAGTCACTCAAATAGCATTTAGTTAACACCCACCATGTCCTAAGGGCTGAGCTGCTAGTTGTTGATTCTAAGGGAATAAATAAGGGACAGCTCTCACTCTTGAGATCGTTGTTAAGTGACAAAAGTACACAAGGCATTACAACACAACATGATTAGTGGCAACAGAAAGAAATGCAGAAAGTTCTACGGGCACGTGAAGGCCCCACACCATGGGTTCTGCACCTTTCACATTCTAGGACAAAAAGAGTACAAAACCCACTTCACAGCAGTGAGGGGTGTTATCAGACTCTAGAGAAAGATCTGCAACCAAGTGAGAAAAACCAAACAAAATGGGAAGAGTGGTGTTTGGAAACCTTATCAGGAAGTGTGGATTATCACTCTCTTGAGAGTTGTCCTTTTTACCCCAGAGCACAAGTCTTGGAGTCAGATAGTGAAATCAATCACAGCGCCAGCTGGGAAGAACTGGCTGGATTCCACCTCTGGGGGATGGTCTGGGGGTGGGGTGGGGGGGAATTCTCTGGCTAGGCACCCTTTCGCTGGGGCTGCAAGCAGCAGCTGACTGGATTAGTTCACCCTCCACCCCCCATGCCTTTCCCAGGTGTTCTGGTAGAACCCGCCCCTGGGAGTCTTTGAGTCTGGGGGGAAGGAGAAGGGAGAGAGGAACTGAGCACAACAGAAATTCTCAAACGAGTTGGAAAAATGAATTCTCTTTCGCACTAAGCCAAAGAGGATCCCTTTACTATACCAAGAAGGCTACAATTTCTTCACATTTATTTTGGCCACATCCCCATGAAATAAAAGAACTGACATTCGTGCGGATTCAAGTTATTTGGAAATAGCCCCCTACCTTCAATACCAATAATTGTAATCAGTTTCCCACAGGTTATTTGAAGGCTGTGGACCATTGACACTTTATGCAATAAATAATTTGCCAAACTGTAAAAACCTGTTTGCTAGCACAAGCAGACACCCAGCCGTGAGAAAGCTGGGACCCAGACAGATTAACTGAACTCAGTGGTAGAATAAAATCCAGAAGACCACACTGAGGGCTTTGGTCAGAAGGTGACTTGTATACTTTATGGCTCTCACCCACACAACAATATTGCAGAGGAAAGAATGGTAGTGTTCATGTTTGTGAGAGATTTGTTACATTCAACTAGCTTTCCTGTACATTTTTTTCCCTGGCAAGACCAGTGTTTCTTCCTAGCTAGCAGCTTAGTCTCCTTGGACTCGGGGAGGATAGCCCCAAGGCTCAGCCTTGTACTTCCCGGTATCCTCACATTCACTGTGGAAGGTCCACCTGGAAGCCTCCCAGGGCAAGTCCTCCTGAGAAAAGGGGCGAGGATACCACCCAAAGAGTTCTGTGAGCTCCACCTCCAGTGTGCATGTGTTCCCAGCCCTGGCGAGACCATCATTGGAATTTAGCAAGAGGCCTGCAGAGTAATTGCTGCGGGGCTGACAGCTGTTAAGGGCTCGTTAGGGAGGGTTCGCTTTCCACAGGCAACTGCATTTCTGAGAAAAGGGCCTGCTCTTGGTGGAAAACCACCGCCCCCCAAACTAGCAGCTATTTCTATTTCGAGAGAACAAGTTGTTGAGCCTCAAGTGGCAAGAGAGTTCCAAACTCCTTGATCTCCCACTTGTGGCATGTTCCAGCCACTCCGGACTCAGACGTGGGCCTGGACTATAAAATAAGCACTTGATGAATCTTCCCCTCCCCTCCTCCACACACATGCTGAGAATACACTGAACAGTCTTAGGAGTTCTTCACAATCAAGGAGGAAGTTGGGGAGCTTTGGGTCTGAAAAACAAGGCCAACCGTTTATGGTACACGCCTGGATATTCATTAATCATCTTGTATTTGGGAATGCCAGTAAGTACAAGTTCAGTAGCTGGGGCTTTAGGAAAAATGAAAGAGGAACAGATACCATCCCTGCCCTGAAGGAGCATATGACCTGAAGTGAGAGCTAACCCCATGGAACAATGAAAGACCAAAACAAGGCCGAGTGCTACACATGACTCAGAGATGGCACCTGGTGGCACACACGAGTCCAGGGAGCAGAGAGGTCGCCGAAGGCTGGAGTGAGGTCCTCAGCCTCCCTTTCATCAACCCCTCCATTAGATGCTCTCAGGACTGTGTCCCACCCTTCCTGTCCACTCTGATTCTCCTACTTTGGTGGTTCCCAAGAGCCCACTTGAGGACTCCCAGTTACTGTTCTGTACCCAACTTGAGTGAGTATAACTGAGTGGGTCTTCTCCATTCTGCAGCACGTTAGAATCACCTGTGTAGCTTTAAAAATGACCTCTGCCCAAGTCCTGTCTCAGACCGATTGAATCAGACTCCACAGTGAGAGGCCCCAGCATCAGACTGAAATGGGCAGCCAGGTTGAGAACCACTGGTTTAAGCGATAGAGGGTAGTTTGCAGACTCACAGAGGAAAGACAAAGGAAGGGCCAGGGGGAGCTGCCCTTAGGAACAACTGGAACCAGGACACTGAACAGAGTCAAGTTCTTCTCTGTCCCCTGCTCACTTGTCTCAGGTATCTGCTGCCTCTTCTCAGATCAGTTCCTCCGGGACATGGGAATCATTGCTAGTAGCAGCTTGAGTTCACACTTAGCAACTGGAGAGGAGAGGGTTTCCTTCTCTCGGTTCCATGTTCAATCCCTCTAACCCCCAAATTTAAAAAGAGCAAAAACTCTGATTGGCCACTCCTTGCCCTATGTTCAGATGTTATTGTTGGTCCAGCTTGGTTCTCTTTCTTGTTCCTACCCCTGAGGAGGATGCTGGGGGAGACTGAAACAAAACCCAGTGGTGTAGGCATCATTTAGGAGCTTGTTAGAAATGGAAATTCTCAGGCCTCCCCGGCTCAGGCCTCCTGGTTCAGAACCTGCATGCTAGCAAGAGCCCCTCCCTCCACCCGGTGATTCATATGCAACTGAAAGCTTGAGCAGGACTGTTGTATGCTCTGGCATCGTTTTCGCAGGTTGGCAAGAGTATAGGTATTCCTTTCTCCTGGTTCCACGTCAAAGCTGCAGAGAAATGATGCCGCCACTCCCCCTCTGCTGCTCCGACAGCAGCACTACCAACACCAGGTCTTGCCTGGTTGGCGAGAAACCCAGCCAAGCTCCCTGCGCTACTCCTTTTTCTCCTTCTTCAAAACTGGCTCTGAGCAGGCACATGGGGCAGGGTTTGTGGTTCTGCTGCAGTAGCTGATATGGAAGAGAATGTGGTGCTCTGGGCCAAGTAGGGCCCAGCAGCTGGTGCTTATCAGCTGCACCCTGTGATACACACAGATGTGTGCGCGCTGACCTTCCTGGCTGAGGACATGCGAAAACTCAAAGCTTCTCATGGGAATGGAGGACAGGGCCAGGGATCAAGAAGGCTGATGTAGGTGCGATGGCATCCTGCCCACTGCGCCCAAGCAGAGAGCCCCAGCATCACTATTAGTCAACAGGGAGGATCTGCGCTGAAACCTGGAAGCCTAAACATATCATCTAGGCGTTCCGTCACTCTTGCCTGCTGACACTCTGGATGCCCACTGAGGATACCATGTAAATGTTCAGTGGAACCCTGGCCAGGTGGGTCAGTTTGTTGGAGCATTGTCCTCTGCACCAAAAGGTTGTAGGTTCAATTCCCAGTCAGGCC
The DNA here is from genome assembly GCF_021234435.1 of Artibeus jamaicensis. Classification (NCBI taxonomy): domain Eukaryota; kingdom Metazoa; phylum Chordata; class Mammalia; order Chiroptera; family Phyllostomidae; genus Artibeus; species Artibeus jamaicensis. Next base: position 10,331,942 of record NW_026521814.1, on the reverse strand, counting down.
ACACACCGAGGTTGTGGGTTCAAACGCTGATTAGGGTGCGAATGGGAGGCAACTGATCCGCCTCTCACTGTCTCTGTCTCTTTCTCTCTCACTCTCTTCTTTCCTTCCCTCTCTCTCTAAGATCGATGAACATATCCTTGAGTGAGAATGTTTTTAAATGTGTGTTAAATGCTCAGTGGACTCCCTAGGCCCTGAGCCCACCTTCTGCGTCCAGACAGTCAACCACTTTTTTCTGTTACCTTTTCCTTCCTCCACCCGTTCCCTTTCCCACTCCAAGAGGAGAGGGTGAAAATTAGTGGCACTTAATAATATTAGTTTAAGAAATAAATAAATAAACACATGAAATTTTTTATATTTTTGGAAGAAAGAGAGAGTTGAACTTGGCTTTCATCTACTCTGATGGATAAATACCATCACTTCTGGGAAATTAAATAGAATGACCGCATAAAAAATCATCACTTCGTTTTTGTTTATATCTCTCCTTCATCTTCACCCTCCACAAACAAGAAGTCCTCTCTATGTTTCTATTTCAGAGCCTCAAACTTTTTATTCCCCCTAATATGAGCTACAGTAAAAGTCTGCCTTTGGTCTCCATGACTTCCTACCAGAAGTGCCTCTAAAACATAAAAATAATTCCCCCTCCCCCCAATTATTAACTTTCACCCCCAAAAGAGATGTTTCTATCCCCTTATTTCAGAGCAGAATTAGAACTGAGAGCTGGCTTAGCCACTTCATTTTGTAGAGGAGGCAACTGAATTTCAGGGAAGGGACCGGATCTGTCAACGTACAGCTAAGAAAGAGGCAGACATGGGTTTCCTGAGTCCTGATCTTGTCCTTTCTCCTTTTGTACCACAGTGTAGCCTGTTGGCTGCCAGCTATTAGCCCTCACCACCACCACTATCCTGTGCCTAGAAGGCAGCCTCTGACAGGGCCCGTAAGTGTTGGGTCCTACAACCCCACCTCTAACGAAGGTGAAAGGACCCAGTAGGATTCCAGTGGCCAGTTCCACACCAGCCTTAAAGTTACAGTCCTGATTTCCCAAAAGCCCTGCCCCCCCACCCTTGTTTTCCTTATTCAGCCCAAGCAGCAATAGAGAGGATTTTGCTCAAACTTTCCAAAATAACTTCCCTTTGGGATGAGACCAAGCTTGTATAGCTTCAGGCCAAAGGAATATTGAGAAGTTTACGGGCCACTAAAAATAGACAGTTACAACAGAAACTCCCTCCTATTTCTGCCATGTTTCCCGTTGGTTACACAAATATGAAGGCAGACTCTAACCATGAAGGGTGGAAAAAAAACACCACATGCTTCAAGCTACAGCGTAATTAGATGGAAAATAAGTTTAAGAAAACAGTGCTGTTTCAGGAATAGTTCTGACCCAAATATCACACCTGGAAAATAGAGGACCCATTGGCACATCCTCTGGCCTTGAACCCTTCCTCCCACAGCCAAAGAGGGGCTGGAGTAACGGCTAGACTCACCCCCAGCCAGAATGGCAAAGCCACCACAGGCCTCTGCCCACTTGCAGGATTCCACCTCTTTTGGGAATGGAAGCCAGATTTAATCATGGTGTTGGTCCAAGAACATCCCAGAACAATTCCAACAGAGCAAAGGGTTTCTTTGAAGCATGTTTTGGCTGGATATTCAGAGTATACCTTGCCTTCTGCCTAGAATAGGTCCGTGCCTGGCTGCTTTAAAGATTTTGTTTCACTTCATTCACTTTATAAAGCCTGAAAAATAACCAAGTTAGGTATGGTCTTTGGGTCCCAATGTACCTGGTTTCTTGCCAGCCACATACCAGGAATTCTGAAATACCTGCCCCTGGGGTGAGGGCTGTCACTTGGAGGCTTGAATTACTGCAGTGTCCACCCAGCCTATATGACATTCTACACGGCACTGGGATGAAATGACAGGATCCTACCCAGTGTGTAAGAGAAAGCAGCTATAGCCTTGGTTGGTCCTGAAGCCAATGACTTTAATGGCCCTTGGGCTATTGCAGTTAAGTCATAAAATATATGAAGTTACACAAAATAAGAAAAAGAATAACTGAGGTCTGCGGAAGAGAAGGCGTATCTTTCCTATCCACTTTGTCCAGAAGGTGAATAGGATTCTGATGTGATCCTCCAGATTCTGGTTCTCCCCCAAGGAATAATTTAAAACTGTGTGTGTTCCCACATCACCTGGACACTTCCTGTACTTGAACTCCATACACATACTCTGCAGTGAGGCATCTCACCATCATTAAGATGGCTCTAGTTTACTTTTAAAGACTCCCAAAAGAGGAAAAACAGCACCTTCCTTAACTAGCCATTAAGAGCTCTTTAGAGAAAGTAAAAATCATTTCTTCCTAACCCAAATCCCTCCTGCTGGGATTTAAATCCATTTCTTGTCCTTGGTTCTTGTTAAAGAAAGGAAGCACCTGGAGTCCCTCCTGTGCTTATTGAAGATGGCTCAGGTTTCCCATTTTATTTCTTTTACCTTCTTATCCATCTTTTTTTAGTCTTCAAATTCTTCATCTTCCTTTGTTATTATGAAGTCCCAAAGTAGTCACCTGAAATACCTGAAATTGGACACTAATGCCCATAATATATGTCATATTATATAATATAATAAATAAATATTATATACAATAATTACATATATATTTAAAAATCTTTTTTTAACCCCTTTCACCCATTTCTCCTGCCTCCCTCACTCTCCACTTCTGGAAACCATCAATCTATGCTCTGTATCTTAATTTTGTTTAAGAGTTTAATTTTGTTTTTGTACTAGATCCCACATATGAGAGACAGCACAGTATTTGTTTCTAACTTCACTTACCATAATGCCCTCCATATTGTTGCAAATGGAAGGATTTCATTCCTTTTTATTACTGAGTAATATTCCGCTGTGTGTGTAATAATTTCTTTATCCACTCATTTATCAATGGACATGTAGTTTGTTTCTGTATCTTGGCTGTTGTAAATAATGTTGCAATGAACATGGGGATGCATATAGCTTTTCAATTTCAGAAATAGAATTGCTGGGTTGTATGGGCATTCCATTTTTAATTTTTTTGAGGAACCTCCATACTGTTATTCATAGTACCTGCACCAGTCTGCATTCCCACCGACAGAGCATGAGGGTTCCCTTTCCTCCACATCCTCGCCGACATTAGTTATTTCTTGTCTTGCTGATCACAGACATTCTAACAGGCATGAGGTGTTAACTCACTGTGGTTTTAATTTGCCTTTCCCTGATAATTAATGAGGTCAATTATCTTTTCTTGTACCTCTTGGACATATGTCAGTCTTCTTTGGAAAAATGTCTGTTCCCATCTTCTTCCCATTTCTAAAGTAGGATTATTTGATTTTTTTTTTGCCATTGATTTGTATGAGTTCTTTATATATTTTGGAGATTAGCCCCTTATCAGACATGTGACTTGCAAATATTTTCTTCCAGTAAGTCAACTTTTTATTTTGTTGACAGTTTCCTTTGCTATACAAAAACTTCTTGGTTTGATGCAGTCCCACTTGTTTATTTTTATTGTTGCTGTTTTTGATTTTGATATCAGATTCAAAAAATCATTGCCGTGATATAAATCAAGGCATTTACTGCCTGTGTTTTCTCCCAGGAGTTTCATGGCTTCAGGTTTTACATTCTAGTCTTTACTCTTTTGAGATAAATGTTGCATATGTATAAGACAGTGACTGAGCTTCATTCTTTTGCATATGGCTGTCCAATTTTCCCAATACCATTTATTGAAGAGACTGGCCTTTCCCCATTGTATATTCTTGGCTCCTTTCTTGTGAAATAATTGACTATATATGTGTGGGTTTATTTCTGAGCTCTCTATTCTGTCCCATTGATCTATGTTTATTTTAGTGCCAATGTCATACTGTTTTAGTTATTGTATCTTTGTAATATAATTTAAATCAGTTCAAAAAAACCTCTAGCTTTGTGTTTCTTTCTTGAGCTTGCTTTGGCAACTTCAGGGTCTTTGTAGTTCCATACAAATTTTAGATTTATTTGTTTTATTTCTGTGAAAAATGCCTTTGGAATTTTGACAGGGATAGGGATTACATTGAATCCACAGATTGTTTTAGGTAGTATGGACATCTTAACAATATCGATTCTTCCAATCCATGAGCATGGACTATCTTTCTATTTATTTATGTCTTTTTCAACTTTTTTATTAATGTCTTACAGTTCTCCATATACAATTCTTTCACCTTTTTGGTTAAATTTATTCCTAGGTATTTTATTCTTTTTTTTTTTTTTTTTTAAGATTTTGTTTATTTTTAGAGAGGGGGAAGGGAAAAAGAAAGGGAGGGAGAGAATCATCAGTGTGTGGTTGCCTCCCATGCACCCCCTACTGGGGACCTAGCCCACAACCCAGGTATGTGCCGCATCTGGGATTCGAACCGGCAACCCTTTGTTTCGAATGCTAGCACTCAATCCACTGAACTGAACCAGCCAGGGTGATATTTTATTCTTTTGATGAAATTGTAAATGGGATTGTTTTCTTAATTTCCCCTTTCTGATAGCTTGTTATTAGTATATAGAAATGCAATAGATATTTGTGCATTGAATTTGTATCCTGCATTTGAATTTATTAGTTCTAAGAGTTTATATAATCTTTGAAAATGATTTTCATTTGCACTATCTCATTTGAGCCTTAAAACCACCATTCTGTGAGATCAGTGAGCAGCTGTTATTATCTCTATTCTGTAGATTAGACAACTCAGGGAGTTGAAGTGAATTGCCCAGAGTCACAAACCTAGTAAGTAGTTGGACAAGGAGGAGCCCAACGCAAGGCTTCTTATCTTTTGTGAAGAAACCCTGCACTGCATGTGGACTGTGGGGGCCAGGCCCGAGTCTGGCTAGACCTGGCCCCTCCATCCATTGCTCCTCTGCACTCTTTTTACACTCGTGTCAGAGAATGTCCAACACTCCCTTGCACTTGTTGTTTACTCCTGGAGAGTAAAGACCTGATCTTCAAATCCCACCTTGCTGCGTGGTTCAGTCCCTGCCTGTGCTCAACAGGCTTAAGTAGAGTAAATGAATAATGAATGATTTAAGTAGCTCAAATGAATGAATGACAAAAGCATCATGGGGAGGTACGGAGAAGGTGTTTTTGCAATCAGTTTTACTACAATGAGGCAAACACACTTAATAGAATAAAAGGTGCAATTACACAACTAGAGCATTAAATGAAACTTCCACCTTGATAATTTCATGAAGCTCTATTACTCACAGTATATTATCCAGCATTATAACATTCAAATTATAAGCAGGCATTCCTGTGGCTGTAATATATTAAAAATTTATATAATACTATTAAATAGTAAATCAACTATTTTGAGTCATTTCAAATCTAGGAAGTTCTTTTCTCCTATAGTAAATAGCCATACTCTCCATGGTAAAATGGCTCCTCTTTTTTTTCAGGACATTTTCAAACAATGAATATCTAATCTATCACTCGATACACGGCAAATATTTATTGCTCATATTGATGGGTCACATTTATTCCCAACTTCCCAGAGAAAGCTGAATAGGTTAAGCCAGCATAGCATTTATGGAGCATGGCCATCGCTTTTTGTCCCGTAAGAGATAACAGGATATTAGAAAGCCCAACCTCTGTTTACAGAGTGACCTAGCTCTTTATGGCTTGGGAGAAGTTATAGTTTAGATAGTTAAAACTACATATTGGAGCCACAGTTCACAACTAAAAGCACAGTTTTAATCTAAGCACCACATATAGCTGAGGAATTTATGTCCTCAACGACATACTGTAAAAATGGTCTTCTTCTCTGCCTGGGGAAAACAAAACCTTGCATTCAGTTGCCTAGTCATGTACGGTGAGCAAACTAGGAGCCATAATGTATCTTCTCACAATTAATGCAAGTCTTAAAAACCAGGTACTTATAATGTTTAAATTTTCTTCCTGTTTTTATTCACTGTAAAAACTGAATAGAAACAGTAGTGTTTGATGTTATTTCCAAAATGCCATTATAGGATTAAAGGGGGAAAAGGCAAAGGCTGAGTAATTGTTATGTAATTATTTATGGCTTCTTATCTAAGATCAATTTTTTAGAAGTCCTACAAAGGGAGAAGGGAAGTGGTTATTTCCTATACACAAAACTTGCTTTGTCACAATCAGCAATTTGGAGGCCATAATAAGCAGTATAGAACTTGCTGGTTTCTCTACCCGAGAGGACGACTCCCTAAAGACTTTGAACGGGGCTCTTTGATTTTGACGAGCCTAAAATCATCGTGGTGCTCAGCAGCGCACAAGGGGAGGAAATTTCTGGCATTTTCAATCCTTACAACTTGCAGGTTCCCTTAATTTTGAGAGCGGTCCAAGGTAAAGAAGAGAGCATGGAACATTTCCCACAAATGAAAAACTTAACTGTAAGCTAAAATGTCATAGCCAGACTACAAGTTGATACGCAAGATATCTCAGCGAGTTAGAGAGCTCAATAACCGTTGAGGGTTAGCCCCATGAATTGTAAGTAACCAAAGGCTGCCTTCCTAAAGGGGCTACACTTGTTCACTGTAAGGTGCTGGGCATTTTTGGAGGTGACGCTATCATTCCATTGTAAGGTTCCCGTGCAAAGACTTGACTAGAAACCAAGTGAAAACCAGAAGGCTAGGTCATGGCCAGTGTAAGTTCAGCCCTTTGTATAGACAAATCAGACCCCAAGCATGATGGGGCTCAGGAACCTTCAAGGATAGGTATGTGTAGTCAGCGGAAAAGCAAACGTACAGGCAAGATGACTAGATTCAACGTCTACTGTCTCAAGTTGGGTCATGTGGGAAGCACGTTCTGAGAACGTAGTTGGGGTCAAAGTTCAGCAATACCAAAAGGACAAGGAGGCACAGACAGTATCCTTACTACCATTGAAGTTCAAGAGTTTGGGAGGCACTACCCAGACACATAGCATGGTTAAAGGAAACCGACAGAGTGGAATAGGCAGGCAGGTAGGTTTGACCTTAGCTCCTGTCATCCTTCTCCTCTGAAACCAAACACCCAAGCTACATTGAACACTTTGATACTTTCTGAAAAAGCTAAACTTTCTTTTTCTTGCTTGCTTGCACACGCTGCTACCTATACCTGGAAGGCGCATAATTGCCCCACCCCACCCCACCCTCCACGCAGTCAGGAATAGCTTTTTACGGAAAGCCTTGCCTGATCCATGCCTCGCCCCAAGATTGGATTAGGTGATCCTTCCCATGTACCTCATTCCCCCACCAAGAAACACCATCAGTAATGGAACTGTGTATCTTATAACAGTTCAACTTACTTTTTCTTTTCTTTTTTATTTTCCTTTTTCTTTTCATTTCTTTTCTTTTCTTCTCTCTCTCTCTCCCTCTCTCTCTCTCTCTCTTTCTTCTCTCTCCTTCAGGAAGGGATGGGGAAGGAGAGAAACAAACATTGATTTGTTGTTCCCCCTATTCCATGCATTCATTAGTTGATTCTTACATGTCCCTGACCAGAGATCGAACCCACAACCTTGGTGTTTTAGGACAACACTTGGTCCAATGCTCAACCTTATTTTTAATTAACAGGGAACACTTTCCTCAAAAGAAGTTTTACATCAGAATCTGATGCGAAAGAGCAGACATTCTGTCTGCTTGGTTTCATTGCTTACCCAAGGAGGTTCCCCTGAGAAATTTCCAAAGAAAGGTTAAAGGGGGTCGAAAATGCTTTTAAAATCCTAAGCCTAATATACATAGAATATAGGCACTCTTCATTTAAAGCTGTCCCATGAAGTACTTGTTTATATTAATACTATTAATCACTGACACAGCCCCAATCTGTATGGCCTAACACCAAATCATCAGCTGTGGACAGCCAGGGTAGCTGTCCCAGTGCGCGCTGAATGATGCAAGCACTGCACACACCCTAAATCTACCCACTAGAAACCCTCCATTGGTGTGCATGTTCTCCGTGCTATGAGCCACTACCACTCAACTCACACTCCCCTGATTCTACAACCACACTTCGACCTGATGTGTACTTCCTTCCTGCCATCACTTTACATCGTGATGAACACCCATCATGGCCCACAGAGTATGAAATGATGGAGCTGGGCCTCCCAAGAAGCAAAGGAGGTGGTTCATGTAAGACTTGGAATGCAAGTTTCAGGGCACCTCATGACACCTCCAAAGAAGCGGCTGAGAAAACCATTAAATATCAAGATTGGGAGGCGATTAGTGTATATCATAGATATCATAGTGCCCCGGGAGGATTAACCCAGAATTGTACAAATGAGAGTTGAAATAATTGAAAGTGTGTTTGCCAGGGCACCAGGACTGGGACATAGCTCCATGGGGACCCCGCTGGAGCGACTCTGCATGCCAAAGGCCTGGGAAGAAAGGTCTCCACAGAAGTAGACAAGTGGGACTTGGGCGCTAACTGCAGAGCAACTGGGCAGCAGGTGCAGAGGGGTATGGTGGCAGGGCTGACCCCAGTTAACAGAGGTCTCCCTGCCCAGAGCGGGAGCTGGGCGCAGTCCAGGGCCTAGGCTCCTCCCAGGGCCTGGAGTAAATGCAGCTCCGCCGCACACAGTACGACTGCCAGGAAAGTCAATGGAGGGACATTTGAAGCCTGATGCTCAGGGCTTGTAAGATATTTATCTCCCTCTGACTTGAGTGGCTTTCTCAGTCCCAGAAAGAAAATGAGCTTTATGAAAGGGCCTTAAGTGGCCTGGACAGTGCCAATAGTAACATAAGTTACCATGGTAGCTAATGCACACATTTCCTTCTCAATATAGTACCTCCTTATCTGTTTTCTAAACAGAATGCATGAAAGAAGAACAAGAAAAAGCAAAGCTACACCTCCTGCAAAAGATGCCATTTCCTTCTGCTTTGCCTTTTCTGGATTCTAGCTGCTGCCCGAGAAGCTGCCCTCTGATGATTGGCTCTCAAGGAGCAAACAGCCCTTACTTCATCACAGATGCAGAAAGTCAGGCAAGGGAATATTTGACTCTCTTTAACTGCTGTAAGGTGGAGGATGCTTTGAGGCACCAGAGGGAATTGGGAGAATTATTCAGAGTCCACTTATGATGACATTTGCAGTAATTATGGAAGAAATGAAAACACGAAAAGCTTTTTGAAATGATGGTCTTACAACATTTTAGCACGACATTGTGTGGAGGCTTTTAAAACTTCTTTGATGGAGACAATATGGAATCAGAACCCAACTGAAGATGAAAGGGTTTGGGTGGGGAGGGGGTATGAACTTACTTCTTTGTTTCATTGGTTCTGCTCCAGTCTTTCTTCTTCACAGAAACCAGACACAGGGGGAAAAGAACCTCTGAGGTCATCTTATCGATGCCCTGCAGGGTCAGTGCCAGTCTATTCTCCTTAGCCTGAGTGAAGAGCTTTATTCAGGCAGTTTTGAAAGGATTTAAGTAATGCAGTTCCCACCATTTCCTTTGGCAAATTTTAGTATTCACAGCCTTGAGCAAAGGTTTCCTAGGTTTTTCATTGCTTTTCACAAAATGGCAGGTAGATAATGGCTTCTGGGACAACAACGTGCAGGCTCTCCTGTTGGTAGAAAGACCGCATACGTCACAGGGACCTCCCCAAGAGCAGGCTCCCAGGATGCCTCAGTGCAGAGAGTGCTTTTGCGTTGCTGTGGAATTGCGGACAATTTCGTTTTCTTCCTTTTCAAGTTTTGTCTTACAATGTGGAGGAGGAATCTGCCAGGTGCTGCAAGCCCACATTGATCAGCTGGGGAAAATCCCCCAAGCCCCCTGCTAAGGGACAAGACCGTACAGAAAATCCACAGACTGGTGTATGGCCCAGCAAGAAAGCCTCTGCCCAGAGCCCCGTCGGTGACTAACCCGGGCCAGTCAGAGTCTGTCTCTTGCAGAATCTTGAATATAAGATACAAGAACACTGATTGGCAGTGCGTAGAGAGGCCTCACTGGGAAACCAACGTTAGGAGTAAACAGAAGTCATGAGGATCCCTGAGCTGCGCGCTAGCAGAAATACCCGAGGGAGGAAAAAGGGTACAGGATGAAGCATGGTTCAGGTGGCAGGTAGGTGCTGGGAAAGTCCAAGGAAAGACAAGAACTGCTCCACCCCTGTAATGGTGGAGATTCAAAATGTCACCCTGACGGAGTGGCAATATAGACCCTAGAGAAATCTCAGTTCTCTCCAGTTCCTGACCTCTATGTCCTCTTCCATGAGGACCCTCTGCCCTTCAGTCTGCATCTGTCCTGAAAACATCCCCCATTACTTAAAAGAGTCTCTATTCCCTCAGAGCCTGGGGAGCCAGCCCCGACTTCTACCCCAACTACACCTGGACATGGGCTTGGGATAAATAGGGAAGCAATGGGAGTAGAAAAAGAGTTCTGGTGCAAAATCTATAGGACATAAGAACAATTTGCAAAGCCAAGTTCTAAAAACTCATTCCTGAGCCTACTTTTGGCCATTGGCCTCTACAGGGGATGGAGTAACTTGCTAGATGTTTAGTGTGTGGCAACACGGGAAGAGACTCTCTCTCACACGGACCCCCTCAAGATGGACTCGGGCACAGGCTGGCACACGACTCTGAATGGATGCTTGCTGGGACAGGCAGGTGAAACGGGGGCAGAGTCATAGGACTGCCCAGTCCTTGTCACCTCTTCCCCTCTGGCAGCAAGGCTGGGAAGCCACAGACCCAGAAGCCAGCATTGCACAATTCCAGGGTGAATGAGGCCCTGGAGATGCACAAGGCAGCCCTGCCCGTAGCCCTTTCGAATGCCCACTGGCAGGAAAGCATGCTCCCTCGGCAGCTGTAGACCCTGAGCCTGCCCCCACCTACTCTGCCTATCTCCAACCTGTGCCATCCTTCTCACTGTGCTCCCCAGGGATAGCCCAGACCTGATCACTTTCCAAACAGCAGGGCCATCCTGCTCAGCCTCCTTTCCCCACACCCACGACAGCCCCTTTCACTGTGACACAGGAGGAACCCAGACCAACAGCATGAGCCAACCATGACTTTTAGCCACTAACCAATGGCAACTCTTCCTCCTCTGAGTAAGAGGCATGTGATACAGGACCTCCCTAGGGGACTGGGGCAGCTGAACTCCTATATTCCTTTTTGTGTGTGTATGTTTTTTGTTGTTGTTGTTGTTGTTGTTGTTGTGTGTGTGTGTTTTAGAGAGAGAGAGGAGGGAGAGAGAATCATCAATTTGTTGTTCCACTTATTTGTACATTTACTGGTTGCTTCTTGTTTGAGCCCTGACCCACAACCTTGGCTTATCGAGACAATGCTCTAACCAGCTGGGCTACCCAGACTAGTTTGCTCTTTAATCAGTTTTTTTTCAAATTGATTTTTAGAAAGAGGGGAAATAAAACATCAATTTGTTATTCCACTTATTTATGCCTTCATTGGTTGCTCCTTGTATGTGCCTTGTCCTGGGATCAAACTAGCAACCTTGGTGTATGGGGACAACACTCTAACCCACTGGGTCCCACTGGGGACCCGCTGGGGACCCAGTGGTTCCCAACCTTTTTGGCACCTTTTGGTTTGGGAACCAAAAAGGTTCCCAACCTTCTTGACCGGTTTCATGGCAGACGATTTTTCCATGGGCCAGGGATTGAGGACCCTAGTTCAAACCAACCGAGTTACCTGGCCAGGGCACCCAGCTTGCTCTTTTATCAAAAGAAATAGGGGGTGCTAAGGAGGGAAGATAGTACAGAGCAAGCACATCTATCATGAAGTTTCTTTACAGCAATTCATTACCAAAATAAATTGGAAAGTCTGGCCGGGTGGCTCAGTGGGTTGGAGCATCATCTCACACACTGAAAAGTTGCAGCTTCCATCCCTGGTTGGCAGTGTGTGCAGGAGGCAACTGATCGGTGTTTCCCTAGTCAACTCTCGCAATCTATCTCTCTCTAATCAATAAATAGATCCTGGGATGAGGATTTAAAAAAAAAGAAATAGAGTAATTTCAAAAGCAAAGATGCAACTTACTAGTGTGATTACGTGTAGTCACAAAGTAGAGAAAGGTGATTGATTGACTTCTTGTGGTTTTTTAAGTTTCAAATCTAGTGTTTGTAAAGTGCACTCTTTTAGGAGAAAGTGGCTGACAAAGGTGCCTACAACTGGGGAAATGTTTTAGAATTTTTTTCCCAATTGAGATTTTTAGAGTAAGCAATTCCAGAAGTTTTCTGGAATTTGTGGCCAAAAAGTAGGTGGGGCTGAAAGCAGCCCCTCTTTTATCCAAGTACTGAATTCCTTAAATATCTATGCACAGTTTTTGTTCCCAAAATACGGTTATGATTTCAAGGTGGCCCATTGTTCAAACCCTACATGCTGGTGCTGTCTCTTGGCCGTGGATTGCATTGGAATTCTGGGTTCTGAGAGGCAAGACCTCACAGTCTGCCATGCAAGCTGGCTCCGGGTGCCTGTCTGGAAAGCCACTCGGCCAGGGCACTTCCAAGAAAAGAACTGGGATGGAGTGGGCATACTCGGGCCTGCTTACTCATGAAGTGCATCCCCTGGGAGTTTGTATTTAATTGACACACCCTGCTTCCACCCTCAAAGCCAGGGCGGGTCCATCAAAAGCTATGGGAATGCCTGCAAGTTGCAGGAAGGTCCTCTGCTCTGAAAGCAGGACTGGAGAAAGGACATTGTGTTGTAGGAGAATAAGTTAACAGGAACCACTGATGGAGAGAAAAGGAATTCTTGCCCTCACTCAAAATCTAAAAACACTTTCACCTGCTAGAATGAAGCTGGAAACCAGGCACTTGTTGACCACACACACCATGATTACAGGGCAGACCTCTCCCCAGAGCTCAGCTTGTTTGCAATGGGACTTTGCAATGCACGACTTTCCATCCTCATGGCTACATTCTCCATGCTTTGGCTCTCTGAAATTCTTTTGTAAAACAGAGCCTCAAATCCCCCACTTGCAAGTCTATCAAGATTCTATATGAGGATTTAGAACAAGGCTCAGCATTCACTAGAATCGCCTGGCCTTCTTTTCTCTCTTTCGATTGCTATGTTAATGAATCTGTTGAACCTACAAGCTCCTACACAGTGGGAGAGCCCTGCATCTGAACTCTGTCTGTCCCACTTAGAAAGGAAGAGAGGCCCTGGTCTGGCAAAGGGGGTCAGGGAGTTTAGGAAACCTTCCAAGACTCAGATCATTGTGTGGAGATGTAAGAGATCACAGCTCTCCTAGTTATTGCCAGTGATAAATGGCTGGGCGGGCAGTTCTCTACCACAAGAATTGCTGAAATTGAGGAAGCCTCCTGGAATGAACGGCAATTGAGGAGGAAGCGAGAGGCCTGTGACAGAGTGACCTTAGTGGCAGAAAAGCCATGTGTCACATTGCTGCAATAATTTACAGTGCATATTTCTCTGTCTGTGATTTGCCTTTAAATAGAAATTGCAGACCATGCAAGCTCAGCAGCATCAAGTCTAAGTGCAAAGTCCTGCCAGTGGGAAACTGCAGGGAAGGAGTGCACAGGCTTGGGCTGTGCATAGAGGAGCCCTGCTGTTCGAGTTTCATCCGCTATTTTTTAATGAATAGTGGATTTGTGACAGTTATAGCTGGAAACGAGCAGCTTTTATCTCAGAGGTTTCCAACCAATTCACGATTCTCAGCTGGGCACTGTGCCTAAATCCTCCTAAGCAGCTCAGACCCCGAGCCCATCTCTTAGTCCGTACAGGTGTCCCAAGTCTCTGAGAGGAACAGCAGTGTCCACTAGTCTGGACAAAGGCACCCATAACATGGAGACCCTCTGGCACCATGTCAGCCACACGCATCTCCACATTTTGTCTCCATTACTTCAGAAACGATGCTGAAATTTATGAGAGATGGACTGGGCCGGGTTCCCTCTTCAACACAGGGAAGGAAATGCACAAAGCCATAGGAAACTTGCGTTCCAGAAGTGGGATTTCTGGGGATTCAAAGATGGTTCCACCGCAGGCAGTGCCATAGGACTCGCACTTGGTGGAGGAGTGGGCAGGAAGTGCCACCATCAGGCTCCCCGGCCAGTGAAAAGAACACTTGCCCCCTGTGGCTTTCACCCAGGAAGCCCTGCTCTTGGGCCCAGTTCCTTCAAACCGCAGTTCTGTCTGTCTCTTCCCAGCGTTTGTCAGTCGTGAACATGCCTCCTCTTCCTTTGCATCTGGTGGAAATTTTCTATCCCTGAGTTTCCTCAGGGAGAATTTTCTCCTGGATAGGTTGAGTTGAGGGAAGGGCTTGACTCGGGCATCGCAGCTTAAATACCATATTCTTCTTGCATCCACTCCCTGTCCCCTAGTCAGATATGGTCATTCAGATGGTTAGCAGGTAGCTGGTGAAGGCAAGGCATTCCACTCTCCAGGGCTTGAAGTGAGTCAACAAGGAAACAAGATCTACTCGATTGTTAAGCAAACACTCTATGGGTATTTGGCCTATCGCTTCTCGGCCTTTTGGCTAAGATCAAGTGTAGTATCTGTCCTTATCAGTTTAATATGGGTATTTGGCCTAAACAAGATCCTTTATATGCAGCACACTGATAGAATTTTAAATGCAGAATATTGAAAACATAGTGCCAAGGATCAGTGCTCAAAATAAACACAGAGGTGAAAGATCACAGAACACAGAACATGGGCCATAATTCAAAAGGACAATACAGCATTTTAAAAGCAGACACCCAGAAAAATAACTGCTAAAATGCAAAATGTCAGACACGAGGCCTGATAATCAGGGCTTACACACACATACACGTGAGCATTTGGATGCATGTATGTGTAGAAGAGAGAGGGGTGGACGTGGGGAAAGATCTCTTGGTCACCACTCTCTCTTCCATATTCTGATTCTAAGAGCAAACCAGTGGCCTCAAGATTAAAAGGTTAGGTTAGGGGGAACCTTCGGGACATTAAAGACAAAGGTCTCAGTGCAGCTAGTGGGAATTCTTTTTATTTTCACATGACACCATGTGATTTGTTTTTACACGGCCCCCTGGTTCCCCAGCCCCATGCCTCGCCCTTTCCTCCACTCGCTCCCCTTCTCTGGCCCTCATACCAATGCTGCAGCAGGGCAGACCTCTCTGAAGACAAAGTATGGACTCTCTTAGAGAATTACCTGCAAGGAATCCTGTCTACCTGATTTGTTTTATCTGACAGCAAGTTGATAAATTATTTTCTGGTCAATAGGCAAAAGAGAACAGCATTGAGCCTGGATGCAAAGGTCTGTCAGCACAGGTTGTTCTGACCATAGTCATTTGAGGGAAAGTCACGAAGAGGAGTCATGGATGTCAGCTGTCACCGACACTAAGAAATCCACGTTGAAATGGAACCAGGATTTCAGAGCAGTGGTTCTGGGTAGGATCTGAGGCAGCAGGGATGTCACGCTTGTGAGCACATCCCTGGATAGAATTCTGCTTCATTGACCATGAGGATCTCTCATTGCTTCAGGAGCTGAGCACATTCCTCTTCCAAAAACAGATAATCTTCACCAAGCAGAGTCTTTGCCTATTTTCAGTGCTGCCTTTTAACTCTCAGATGCAGGGAAATCGACAGTGTGTCGGAGTTAGAGTGCTTGATATTTGCTGTCCCAAGGCACTTGCAGCTTCAGAGCTTCCAATTTTCTTTCAGAAAGTTCATAGGACAATTTGGAAACCAAAATAACAAAAGGGAAGACCTGGGAAGACTGCGGAGAGGGAATTCATCCTCCTGCACACTCTCTTCCTGAGTGCCATTGCTAAGAACATGCTCACATTCATTCCTATTTTACAGACATTTGGACTAAGTGCCAAGCCTTTTTAAGTTTGACTAGAAGGAGAGTTATTCCTTCAAAATTGCTACCTTGATGAATGTTTTTATTTTATCCCCTACATAGATTTAATTGAAAGTCATTTGCTTATTACACTGAGAGAGTCAAGCTCAAAGATATTTAATTATGCCTAACCTTTATCCCATTAAGTAGATTAAAAGTCTGGAGCATTGGCTGGCCTCCTGCATGGCTGTATGGTAGACGTGTATGTTCCACTGCAGTTTGCAGAAAGCAAAAAATTACATCAGCCGTAAAACAGTATTTATTCAGGAATTGATTCTATTTTGAGATTACACTTGGCTTAATTGTACACAGCAAGGAAATAATATGACAGTGAAGCCACTGAATTCATAAATACATTTCTGTTAGTAAGAAAGGCCAAAAGAGTCATCCAATGTAAATTTATCCTTGGCTACTGAGTAATTACTCTTTCAAGGACTTGGAAAATTGGCAAGACTTCTGATTCTGTGCCTGTAGTGTTCTTAAATGTGATCTTCTAATAGAAAAAAAATACCATACCAAAGAAAGTAGATTACGGTATCTTATTTGGGTGAGGCCTCTCACAATGAAATCCCTTCAAAGAGAGTCGGGAAAGAATCTAAGCACTCTGATGTCCAGTAATGCTTATCTACCTGCTCCAATATGTAGGGCAGATCAATATCTTGGTAAAAATCCTAATTGTAAATGATGCATATACCACAATATTATGATGCATGACAAGGTTTTCCTTGATATGTTGTGCTGAGACAAGGTCTGTCCAGAAGAAGTCCAACCATTATTAATATAACAAGAACAGTTTGCACGACATGGATGTAACCTGGCAGCCAAGGAGAGTGGACTGGAATACAATGTGTGAACCAGGATGACTTCACTGTACTAGTCAGTGGGGTGGTAGATGCTATTGAGTGAGCATGTATACCGTGTGCCCATCACATTCAAAATGACTGAGTGAGTAGAGTAATGAATCTGCATCAAATTTTGCATTAAGCTTGAACACTTTCTGTGGGAACTATTTAGATGATTTAGAAGGCTGCAGCTGTGGGCAACTGGTGACTGGCAGCTTCATCACAACAATGGGCCTGCTCATGCAGAGTTTTTGGCGAAACATCAAATCACCCAGGTGACTCAACCCCCCAACAGCGCAGATTTGGTGCCCTGAGACTTCAAGCTTTGCCCAAAACTAATTCACCTTTGAAAGGGAAGAGATTTCAGACCCTCAATGAGATTCAGTAAAACACAATGGGGGGCAGCTGATGGTGATTGCAACAAAGGATTTTGCAGAATGTTTTGAATAGTGGAATTGATGCTGGGAAATTGTGTGAGGTCCCAAGGTATCTACTTAAAAGAGGACTGAGGCATCATTGTCCTGTGTACAATGTTTCCTGTATTGTCTTCAATTAATGCCTCTATTTTTTCATATTACATGGCTGGATACCTTTGGGACAGACCTTGTGTATTAAAGGTGGTGATACCTGTGTTCAAAAGGATGTGGAAGAAATCTCCATTGGGTGAGGGTGTGTTTGTGTGCAGAGGTATGCTGGTAAATTTTTAACCCAGCCTGTGAAATAAAAAGCCCTGGTTTGTAGCGTTGCAAATTTCCACGATGCAGATATCCCACCATGACTGATTTCAAGCCACCAACATGCCTTTACTGAACACAACTGGGAAGAGACACACACTAGCACACCATTGAATTCCCAGCATACAAATATAATAGATGCAAATAATTAGGAAGTGACAAATTTTAAGTATTTATCTTTGCTTTGAAAATAATTTACTTAATTATTAAATTTACATAAACTTTATTAATGGCTGTGTTTAGATGTTGACTTGCAGATTTCCTGAAAATTTAACAGCTGGCTATCAGGAACCGGCTCCAGCACACTGTGCGTGAGTGTGTGTGCACACACCTGGTCACGTGAAATGTAACTGAGTTCTGGAGAAGCATACCTATTAGTCAGGCAGTGTGCCAATACTAGAGCTCTTCCTTCTGAGTTTCAAAGGAATTCCAGCCCTGGCTGGTGTGACTCAGTCGGGTGGAACATCAATCAGTAGACCAAAAGGTCATCAGTTTGATTCCCAGTCGGGGTGCATAGGAGAAGGGCAACCAGTCTATGTTTCTCTCTCACATTGATGTCCCTCTTTTGCTTTCTCTAATGGCAGTGAAAAAATGTCCTTCAGTTAAGATTTAAAACAGAAGAATTCCAGAGTAAAGCAAAATACATAGTGGATAGAACAGAAATTGGCCACGATCAGGAATCCAGAGTAATCCCAAAAGCCAGTGTCTAAGGGTGACATCCTGGGAGTCTGGGTGACGTGAATGCCAGGCTGCAAATGAAAAGACGCTTTCACCTTGGCGGACCCTGCACCCACGGCACAAGATTCTAGTGTAACCCTGTCAGCTAGTTACTTGGAGAATACTATGTTTTTCTTGTATCTGGATTTTTAGCAAAATATATATGAGGGGGGATCCCAAAAGCCCAGAATTTATTTATAAAAATTGTGTACTTACTCTTACATGTTTAAACTTTAGTCACCTTCAAAGTACTCCCCATTTGATGCAGTACACCTATCAAGACTATTTCCACTGCTCCAGTTTTCTAACTTATTGATTTTCATGCCATTTAGTGCTTCTGCCTTTTTTTTTTTTGTTTCACCTCTTCAACGTCAGCAAATGTTTCCCTTCGAAGACTTCTTTTTCAGGGAAACATAAAACGTTGCTCAGGGCAAGATCAGGTATAGAGGGAGGGTGAGGCATGGGGGTCATGCTGTTTTTGGTGAAAAACTGCTGAATACTCAGCACAGTATGGGCAGGTGTGCTCGCAAATCACTCATCTTGAAATGGGCAAACATGTTGAAAGAGTCTTCAAAAAAATTGACTGAGGCTGAATGTAGCCTCTCACAACAATGCCAACTGGCACACTGATACAGATGGGTTCCTAGAACACTCACTTAGCAGGGGAAGCCTGTACTACAAGGGGCCCACCATCCAGAAGATAATTATGTGTTGGGGGGGTGTCCAACCATGTATATGTATGTATTCTGTCCAGAGGGTATCCAGCCATGTGCTATGAAAAACAGAGACATTTATCAAAAAAGATGGAAGATACAAGAAACACTGAACATGGGACAATGCGGGTCCCCTTCAAAGTAGGCACCTTGGGATCTTACAGTTCTCCCAATCGCCATTAGCTGCCCTATTGTATTTTCCTGAATATCATCAATGGTCTGAAATCTCTTCTCTTTCAAAGGTGATTTCAGTTTGGAAAAGGCCAGAAGTCACAGGTGTCAAATCTGGGCTTCAGGGGGGCTGAGTCACCTGGGTCATTTGATGTTTCACCAAAAAACTCTGCATGAGATGTGATGTATGAGTGGGTACATTGTTCTGATGAAGCTGCCAATCACCAGTTGCCCATAGCTGCAGCCTTCTGAATCATCTGAATAGTTTCCTTGGAGAATGTTCAAACTTAACACAAAATTTGAGGCAGATTCGTTACTCTACCCACTCAGTCATTTTGAATGTGATGGGCACACAGTATATATGCTCACTCAATGGCGTCTACCACCCCCACTGACTAGGACAGTGAAGTCATCCTGGTTCACAAGTGTGCATTCCAGTCCACTCTCCTTGGCTGCCAGGTTACGCTGATGTCTCACAAACTGTCCTTGTTATATTAATAATGGCTTGATTTTTTCTGGGCAGACCTTGTATTTCTGTAGCCTGAAAATATCCTTGATTGTAGATCAGAGCGCATAAAAGAAGCTTCTATAATTATCATTGGCTAATTCTTTCGTGTAGTGGTATGGTCACATACTTTTCTTTGTGTCTAAACACACACACATGCTTCTTTCTGTAAATAATCCAGTCCTCCTGACCACAGACGTGGATTTATGAACCAGACCTGCCAAATTAAAGCATTCCATCCCTCAGGGAACAATAATTGGTTCCTGCCACCTGGTCTGACTCCTACACCTACCTGAGACTAGATCAATGCCTGGACTTCCCAGTTCCCAGTTGTGTAAGTTAATCTTCTTTCAGCACTACGACTGCTATTGCTACTAGTTCTACTATTACTCTTCCTCCTTTTCCTCATAATTATACTAATTGATTTCTGTCACTTGCAACTAAGAATCCTAATAAAGAGATTGGAATTTTTTTTACAAACCCGTCTCAAATATTTTTTTACAAACCCTTTCTTAACACAAGTTTTAGATACCAGGAGCCAGAAACAGTAGGGAAAAAGTGATTTGCTCATAGCGTTACTGTGAGCAGACTGCACAAGAGTGTTCTAAGTATTTCTGCCCACCTCACCTTTCCTGTTATTTGCCATGGCGCTGAGTTGGGCCTTCTTTATCTCTTGCCTGTACTGTGCCTATATTCTTCTGTCTGTGCTTCTTGGTTCTAATCTCTTCTTTTTTCATCCAGTTTTTATATCACTGCATGAATTATCATCATAAATGGAAATGTGATCATGCAAAATAAAGTCTAAATGCCTTGACGTGGCCCACGACACCCTCACCTCCAACATTATTGCCCACTGTGCCCACCTTTCACCCTGGCATTCTGGACAAATGTTTTGTTGTTTCCCAAACACATCGGGCTTTTCTCACTGTCGTGCTCCTGTTCATGATGTTCCTTCTTTCTGGGATAACTTCGCCTCTTTTCTTTTCCTAAAAAAGCCCTGCACCCCCTTGAATTCTCGGTTTAAATGTCACCATGAAGCCTTCCTGCAATCCTGTGTAAAAAGAGTTCCCTTTCTTCACACTAGTAACACTCTGGTTCATACTTTTACAACTGCAATGATTACAGCATAGAAGAAAAATGCATACATTTGTTTTTCCACTAGACTGTGAACTCCTTTAGGAAAGGGATAGTTTCCTGTATTACCATTACTAACATGCTATTTGGTACTTTTTGGACACTTGGCAAAGTATTTGAATGAATAATTGTATGAATGATCAAATTAATGGTTGTAGATATTCTTTAAGCACTTTATAGGATTATTTTGCTTAATTTTCTCTAGAACCCCATGAGGTAGATACTATTACTGTCGCTTACCCAGGAGGAAACTACAGCTTAGAGGGTTGAGTCACCCAAGGGTCCCACAGGAAACAGTTTTAGAGCCAGGATTTGACCCAGGACATTTGACTCCTGCTCCTACTCCTATACTAAACTGTTTCCCTAGATTAAAAATCTCCTTTTTGCTCCAGATATTTGGCAATTCCTTTTTTTTTTCTTCCTTTTTTTCCATCTGGGACTGGAGATCTACACAGCTAGCTCTTATTCTGGAAGACATTAAACATCCCAGGAAAATTCAATGCACAATCGCAGGTTAACGCTTACTTGAGCTTAGAAGGCAGATCTGCCTAACCCCATCTCTGAGACATCTGGGTGCAGGGCAAGAGAAGGATTACTCACTCCACAGGGCAGAGCCCTCCTTCCAGGGTGGGGCTTTAAGATTTAAAGAGCTTGTCTTAATTAGAGCATTTCCTGGCTGAGTAAATATTAACCTTAAATTCAGCTATGCCTTTGGTTAGCAAGTCACAGCTTGAAGCTCTGCCTTCCATGTTTTCTCCATGTTTCAGGTTCTTCATGGAGGTGGGAAGGCAACGGGAGACGTGTCTAGGGAACAGTCAGGCAGAGATGGAGCCAACCCGGTCTGCACATCTGTTACTAACCCTGTGCACTCGTTGCCCTTTCCAACTGGTTAGCTATTAATCTGTGGCATTGTTCCTGCCATCGGGCATTAATTAGACTATGTTTAAATAAGTAATTCCAAGTCACCTACCAGGAAGGCTACCTTAAGCAAATGGTTTCTCCACATTCTATGAGGCCAGCTACTTGGCAATCACAAATGAAGGATTCTATGGTTTTAGGAAGCAACAGAAATGTCACTGGACTTAATCCTGGTTTTCTCATTTTAACTGGAACAATGGCTAAAGGACCAACATGAAGAGTGCCACACTTGGAAGCCAACCTAGCCCACCCTACGGAGGCACAGGGATGTGGCAGAATTCACCACGACCTGTGCTTTATTAGAGCCGCTATTGTTGTGCGAGCCATTGTGTGAACTGATTTGAATCTTTAAGGAAGCCATAGGTTCTAAAATAAGACAGGATAGAAGCTGTGAAAAGTAGAGATTAGGAGGCTGAACCCAGAGACTCACTCACAAGCATTTACTGGTCAAGGGAGTTGGCACCTAAAGCACTTAGCAGACACTGAGCCTTCGAAAGAGTGTCCATCAGTCTTCTGGACACAGTACCCTACGACTACGTCTTTCCTTGGTTGGGACCATCCATCAAAGCGTATCTTGACCCACAGCCAAGGAAGGGTCTCTGACTCAAGCAAGACTATTCAGACGCTTCTTCTCAGGAATCTGAATGTTGAACAAAATGACAGATGCTGTTGAAGTCGATTCTTCCTAGTAACACAGCATCCATCAGTTCTGCTGCTTAGAACACACTCTCTGCTCCCACTCCCTCCCACCCCACAGTTCCTGCCCCTCCTAATGCTTCTACATCCCCTCATCCTTTCTGATTCTCTGAGTTACTCCACAGCCATCAAGTAAATGTCTTTCCTGTCAGAATTTGTTTGTCTTGCTTAACACCTAAAAATCTTAATTGGTATGCAATGCAAACATACATACATTTACATTCTATTTATTTATATGTTGTGTTTATGGATATGTGTTTAAGTATCATCCTCCTGCACACACATCTGTTTATTTACATGCCTAAAGTCCACCCACTGGACAGAGTTTGGAGAAAAAAAATTTAAATGCAGATGTGGAGAATAAACAAGTATAGGGGTGATAGTCAAACACAAACTGGTGCCAATCAGTTCAATCATTGTTTTGCAGCTGCCAAAAGGGAATGAGAGTTTTGTATGAGAAAAAAAGGGGACGTCATTGAGATGCTTGGGGCCCACTGGGAAACAGAGCAAGTTTGGGGAGTGTCCTGACAAAGCGGCTGGAGAGCAGTGCCACCCGTGGGGGAGCTCCAGGATGGGAAAGACCTGGACAAGGGAAGGTCTGCAGCAAATGCCTTGTCTCTCCTCCTCCCTCTTCTGGATCCCTGGTCCCAGCTGGAGGAAATGAGGTTGGTGCTACCAGGCTAAGAGAGGCTTCATTACTGGCTACACTGGTGTCTGTGGGAAGGCCTGGGACTCTGATGGTCTAAGATCATTTTTATAGCAACATGTTTTTTTAGTATCAAGGAACGGACACATTTTCTGGACCCACCATCTTCTAAATGCTCCAATGTCCTCCTGTACCTCCTCTGTTGCTTCTGGTATCACTCGTTCACCTGAGTGGCTTGATGGTATTACTGCCATTTGTTGTCTCCTTAAACATGAATATGAACCACTTACATATCGATATCTCTAGCATGCATGGATGGCCCGTGCCCTGGCCAAACCTGATTTTGGATCAAGTTGGGTAAGTTCCAAACCATTCCAGTTAATAGATATTTTAGTACAGAAATACTAATTAGTACATAATGATGCCCAGCAGGTAAAAGAAATTATAAGTCCAGTTGCCATGAGCAAAAAATTTTTTAAAAATTGGCCACGAAGAGGTTTCTGAATTCGAATTAACATAGTCCTGTTCACAGATCATTGGCACCTGTAGCTGTGGGTTGTGTTTAGTTCTGGAACACTGACAACAGCCAGAGGTCAGCTGATGAACTTTTCAAAGAAATTAGTTCCCGGACCAGGCAGTACAGATTCTTCTGTCACAGACCTTACTCATTAGTCATCCACATAAAGATGAAAAAAAAAATGAAGTCAGGAGCAGACCTGTCCAGTTAATTCTCCTGAACTGCCTCACAGGGCAATCTTCCCAGCACAGCTCTAGACCGTGTTACCCCGGGGAAGAGAACAGAAATCCCATTGTCCACTGAGTCACACAGTGCAACATCTTGGGTAACTTAGTGAACCACGCCGGGCTTTACTTACTTGAGGGATAGGATAAGGGGGAAAAAAATAAGGATATCAAGTACATAACAGAACATGAAGGAGTGGAGGAGAGATTAGTGGCAATATCTCCAAAGAATTACAAGAAGCCACAGATAACCCCTTCTTGGCAGGAATATCCCCAACCAGAAATGTAAATAATCTTGACTATGTGAATTCTTCCTTTCTAAAAAACCTTCTCTCCACAGAGACAAAACAGACATATTTCATTGGTTCAAAAACACCTGCTTCCACATTTTACCACCTCTGAAATCCAGAGGTGTCTCACAGTTCTTAATTGTACATCAGTGAACTGAGGACGCTTCTTGCAATTCACGGCATCCTAAATTTACTGACACGCAACACTTCTTTTTTCACAGAACTACCTCCCTTGGCCAACTCACTGGCTTGCTGACAGGACCGTGGTGGCTCTACTGGCTTTGGAGCCCTGAACTTGTGCTCGGGGCTGACACGGTCAGAGGTAGCCAGCAGCACCCTGAACCCAGCAGGGGAGATTCCTTTAAAAGACAGCTTGGTTAGTGAATGCTCTGAAAGAAGGACACCCAGAACTCACCGAGACTGGACAGCCAGCCAGCCGTGAGTTGGAGGAGGATTGCCGGAAGCCTTTCCAAAGCGGGGGTGTTCTAGCTGAGACTGGAACAAGGAATCGGAGTTATCTGGACGCTGCTACTCGAAGTGTCCACGGAATCTGTTTGGTCGCTGCCTTCCCTGGGTAAGTGCAGACACTCAGAGTAGCGACTTGGAAATTTTTATTACAGCAGGTGTTTGATGGATCTAACATAAAAGATGGGGGGTGTACTTTATGTCTCTGTTTTAAAAGTTTTAGTATCCCTGACAATTAACTTGATTGTATTTTATAAAAATATTAGTCAGGACAGATTTTAAATTAAAAAACAACAACAACAAGGAAACAGATTTTTGAAGAAACTCGGAGCCAGAGGCAGTCATGAGGAAGGACATCAGCAGCACTTGCGAGGTCCTGACCCTCACACAGAGAGAGGAAGAGGGGGGGTGGGCACAACTGATGACCATTTTTATAACATTTCACATGGGAGACTGGAAAAATACTGACCAAAGTGTTCAAGTTGATTATCTCTGGATGGTGGTATTTCAAGGAATTTCCATGTCCTTAACTTTAAGCTTCTGCACTGCAATGAATCATGCAGTGGGCATGTTTTGGTTTTGCCAGTCAGTGTCCAGTCCCCTTCAAGAGGGAAAACTCCCCAGTTTCCCTCTGGGAAACCTCTGCTCTCCAAATGTGCGTGGTCTGGGCGGGTCCACTGACAGGGTGCTCTGCTCCCTCAAGTCAAAGAGAGGCTGTGGCATGCAGGCGACACCAGTGGGCTCTCTCCCTGGGATTTGCAAGAACAGCTGGGGCTCCTTCAGCCGACCATGGCGGCACCTATTTGGTCCCGACAACCAGGAGCTCTGAGCCCCTCTGACTTCTGTGCAGGGCAAGCCTGAGTCTTCGGTGCTTCCTTCCAATTCTACCTCATTCCCATTGGTTCAAGTTAGAATCAGTTTCTTTGTTTGCAATCAGAGAATGTTGTCCGTTAAACACGTATGTATTACCTTTGCAATAAAAAAAATTGTCTGTGAAACTAAAACATTCAGGTATGGATTGAGAGCATTGTGAAATGGTGATGAAAGCGTGGATTCCAGAGATAAAAGGCAAGCCTCAGTTCCTCCTCCTATAATTTACCAACTGCGTGGTTTTCAGCAAATTTCTAATCCTATTCCGTGTCTCAGTTTCCTCCTTGTAAATAGAGAATGATAAAAGCACCTACCTCAGGATTATGGTGAACATTAAATGAGTACAGTGCTCAGAACATGCCTGGCACCCAAGTGGTGTACAAGCATTTGCTTTGCTATTGTTCGTTTGTGCACAGGGCTCTGGTACGGAATACACTGCAGTTTAGGACACTGGATTATTTTGGGGGCGGGCCCTCCTCGTCCAATCAGCTCCTACCTCCTGCAGAGCTGATCGGTGATGGACAGGGAACCACTTCGGGCTGCCTCCATCATCACCAACCACTTGGGAGCAACTAGGACATTTCCAGGACACGGAAGGTCTAGCTTTCCCAACGGCCCCCGAGAAGCCCACCCACTTTGACCTGGTTCCTCGGGCGCTGCCCGGAACTGTCGGAGGGAGCCCACAGGTAGTGCTGTGTGAAAGCGAGATTCCAAGACTTTCTTCCAAACTCTTAAAGAATGCACGAGGGCAGGGATATTTCTCTCCCTTCTCTTCCTGACGTAGTCACAGCATGTTATGTCATGGGGAAACTTTTCAAAAAACTCAGGGAGGATGAGCTGTCATGTAGAAAATAACATACTTATAAGGAATTTAAATTTTCCCCATTTACTTAATCTGACCGGCTTAGTGTACTGAAAACTGGGTAGCTTTGTAAGATGCTGGGAAGATGAGTTCAGGAATCCTGAGTCTGCATGTGGACTTTGTTCTGAGGGTTGCAGATGTTGAGACGTCTGTGCTTTATCTACCCTAAGTGAAGCCGACACATGGCAGCACCTGGCACCCGGGGCTGGGTGCCGCTGACACCACCTCGGTTCCACCTCTGTATGATGCTCCCTCCCCCGAGAACATGTAAAAGGAATGAATATCAGGAGCCACATAAAATGTGTTAGCCAGGCCTGGGAGAGGAAGCAAGCAGAAATAGAGTCCAAAAGAGAGGAAACCTATTATAGTGGACTTACAAGGTGAAGGACTCATGTCTGGGTAATAGACTTAAGCATTAATCCACCCAGCTGTTGGGGACATGATCCCCATATAACAAATTCCGTGTAACAGTCTGCATTATAACATGTGTCTACTGTTCAAGAATTAAGGTGTTAAAAATAATACCCCCCCCCTTTTTGGTTAAGGGTAATGTTACAGCTTCATTTAGTTTCTGCATGGAAGTCTGGAGCTCCAGAGGTGGGGAGGGAAATCTGCATACTTCCAGATACCACCTGGGGAGGGAGAGATGGAGAGTGTGACCTGGGAGCACAGGGGTTTGGAAAAGGTGTGCTGTGGTTCCCTGGGGCACAGAGGGTCAGGGTCATGTCAAAGCCATGGTGCCCAGGTGGGAGCTCAAGCCCACCTCCCTGTTTCCTAGGGGGAAGAAATCAGAATGGGAGAAGTGCACACAGTTAGCCTTTGTAAGTTGTAAAATGTATGCCTCGGCTCTAATTTTTTCTGTAACAATGTGAGAATCATAAAGAGCTACCCAGATAGAATGCAAAGTCAAACAAATCATGTGTTCTTGTAACCAAACGCAGGTCCAGCTGCCTGTTGCTTCAAAAGCCAATACTCGTGAGGCAGGGGGTGATGTCAAGGAAAGTGGTTTCTTTTCAGGTGGCGGCAACCCGGAAGATGGGGGGGCTCACGTCTCAAAGCCCATCTCCACACCTCAGTGCAGCAGGGGTGTTTGTAAGGAGGGAGGAGGGAATAGAACAAAGAGGACAAGGGAGGGGCTGAAAAGCTCTCGGCGTGCAGACAAGCACAGTCCATTCCTATAAGGACACTGATAGTCTGACGGGCATCATCCTGGTTTAGTCATCCCGGCTTCACTTCATCCTGGCTCTTTGGTTGAAGGTCAGCAAATCTTCCAGAGCTGGGATGCCTGAAGGTCAAGGTCTGTATCTTTTGAAATTAGTTCCTAGGATTCTTATACAAACATGCTGTTTATCTATAAACCACGTGTTACTCAGAGTAACACTTAGAGAAACAATGTCAAAAGAATGGTGGGGTGGGTTACAATGCCCCACTGTTACAAGTCCCACTGTCGCACTCTCTCCACTACCCAAGCGTCTTGGCCACGCCGTTCCTACCCTCACCTCTGCCCTCCTTCCAGGAGCACCTGTAACACTCCAGTCACATCAAGTTCTCGACAGCCCCATGATCAAGCCAAGCCAAGCTTTTCCATACATGTTCCTCTGGTGTATATACTGTCCCTTCCACCAAGAATACTTTCCCCTGTCTTTCCCAAATGGCAAACTTCCTCATCTCCTCAAACCTCAGCTCAATATTTTGTTTTTCCGGGGAATTTCTTCTGTTTCTTTCTGTTCTCCAGAATTAAGACATTGCTTTCATTGTCTGCGTGTAGTGGGTACTGCTAGCTAGTACCCCTGCGATTCACTCTCCCTTTCTTTAATGTAAAGGGAGTGGTAACTAGACATGTGGCAGCCCAGCCAGAGATGAACTTGCCAGCCCCACCTTGCAGTTATGTGTGGCCGTGCGGAGAACATGCGCCGATGTGATCATGCCACTTCCAGGCCTTCACGCTCTGTTCCTCTACACTCTATGCCCTTCATGTGAGCGGGGACAGGAACGCGCCATGACCCAGCTTTGACCACTGTGTCAGTGCGCTGTCTCTATTGTAACAAACCTCCCAAACCCAGGCTTGAAACAACAATCATCTGGTCTCCCCAAGGTCTGGCTGGGTGGCTGTACTTCAAGCCGTGGGTCGGGCAGGCCCTGACTCCTTGCTGGGGTTGGGCTACAACCTGCTCCAGGGTGTTCCTTCCGAGATCCAGTCTAGAGGGGCAGCAGCTCCCCAGGGAGACTCATGGTCGTGGCGCAGGAGCGAGAGGGCAACCCTGACCATGCAAGCACATTTCAAGCTTCTGCTTGAGTGACACCTATTCACACTCTAATCTCGGCCAAAGCGAGTGACATGATGGAGTCCAAATTCAAGGGCGGGGGAGAATACACTTCCCATAGAGGCCTGGGGGGAGTAACAATCTATTCCACCTCAACCGCAAAGACAAAGCTAAAACTCTAGGATGGAAGGGAAGCGGTACCAAAGAAACCCAGATTCTCCAATGACCATGTAGCGCAGAGCATCTTCTCTGCTCACTCCTACTGTTATGAGAGATTAAAAAATTCATTTTTAGTTTAAGCTACAGAATTGTTGAGTGTTTGTTAGAGCTACTTAGCCTTTTATGCTGACAGATATAGTATACTGTCCACTATAACATTTAGGTGGTATTTGATTTTTTGTTTATTTGTTTTTATTTCCCCATTAGAAGTTTCTTGAAACCAACAATTGTATCTTCAATAGTTGTTTTAATTTCTAGCACCTAGCACAGGATCTATAGTCAAGTTAGTGTTCAAGGAAGGATTGCTAAATTATTGAATCATTTTCCTGTATTTCTGTTACTTTCATCCAGAAAATAAATGTTTAAAAAAGCCTTTCCCAGGGTGGTTATGAAAATGAAAAAAAGCACACTACAGGCCTTATATGAGAACCTCCGTGAGATATGCTGATGATATGAAGAAATGCCATTCCTCTCAAGGAAAGTGGCTTTGGGGGAACATTCTTTCATTTATCTAGTCATTGTGCAAATACTTGCTTAGTGGATCCTATCTGTTAGGCACCAATTGGGTGACGAGGATATAGCAGTGAACAAAAGGGATAAAACTCCCTGCCCTCAGGGAACTTACATTTTTTAGGAGACAGAGACAATAAACAAATAAGTAAATGTTGAAGCCGCCCAATGGAGTTACCAGGGGGTCGGGAGGGATGGAGCTCCCTGTGAGAGTGACCTTTGAACAAAGACCCAAGGAGGTGATGGAGCGAACAGATAGCTGTCTGGGAGAGAGCTTTCGCACAGACAAAAGGACAAGTATGAAGGTCCTGGTGTTGGAAGCCTCCCTGGTACGTTACATGAAAATACCCTCAGATGTTGGATTTCCAAAGAACACAGCAGAAGCCGGGTTTGATCCTCTGGGTATCCTTACAGCCTCTATAGTCAATAAATGTTCAAACAATAGGTTTCCATGGCCGTCCAAGGTTGCAAAATCCGCACTGCTGAAGGAGTACGTGGTGCCCTTGCCCAGGTATCTTTGTGAATGATGACAGCAATTCTCAGCAGCCACATACTCAAAGCTCAACCCCATTTATATGCTTGGGTTTGCTTGTCTATGTGCCTTCCCCAAAGAGTGTCTCTGGAAAAGCAACATCAGTACTCAGTCGACATCAAGTCCAAGACGGCCCCCTCGGTTTGTGGTTCTCAGCAGCTTTATGTCTCTTCTCCATTGCAGAGGCGGGTAGGACTTAAAGGAGAGACTGGACTGTGTCAGGCAGATCCCACCCAGCCTCTCTGTTAGTCACATGGGCCACATGTGTCTTCATTTGAGTTCCAAGCCCGTGTGCCCCCCTCTCTGCCCCACCCCTACCCCACCCCATTCCTCTTTCCTTTTAAAGAAAAGCCACAGCCATATTTTAATTGCTGCTTTTCTGGTGAAAAGGTGATATTGTAGATCAGAAGCAGAAAAGTTTCAAACAGCGTGAACAAAATTGAGAACTTCTGAACAAACTCTCTTTAAGCAACCTCTCGGGACCTATTAACTGACTACAAAGGAAGGAACTAGGGCTGGGACCGTGGGATCGAATGCAGCTTCCTCTGCCTTTTCATATGTTCTAGATGGAATAGTTGGGATGGTAAAAGTCAAATGCTGAAGGTTGTTGCCTTTCAAGCCAATCCTATAAAAATATTGTCAGAGCTGCTGTGTCTCGCATGTGGCAGACACCAGAGCAAAGGAGGAAAAAGGGTGCGCTCCATTCTCTGGATTCTGGCTTGCTCATAAGCTGCTGGTATGGGCTCTTCAGAATTTGAATAAGTCTCTAGATTCAGTGCTTTGAATCACAGGTCTCCGTGTTCCCCAAAGGGAAAAAAGCCTTGTTTCTTGTGATGTATTTGCCTAGTGAATTATAATTTTATTTATTCTATTAAGCAGCTGAAGTTCAGCACATTTTTATCCATTTTGTACAATAGGCACTAAATGATTCTGAATGCCAGGCACCTAATCAGATTAAGAAAACCTTCATGTTGGCCAAAGGTTTATGCTTTTGTGCTGCAGCGAATTTCCCCATGATCTAATCTGAGTAGGGACGTCTGCTTTCTTCTCTGCCCATCTCAGGTAAGGAGGCGAAACCACCCAAGGCTTTCAGAGAAAACCCTTCCTCCTACGAGGCCTTATCAGATGTTCCCCTACCACCACCTTGGTTTTTGACACTGGGGCTGAGGGTGGGGAGAGGAGCCCCGTTATACAAGATGAACATGAAAATTCAATTTAGACATCAGTTAACTCATTTCATGGTCATTTTTTAGCAGCCAAATTGGATTTTGATATGCCAAAACCAGGCTTAGCATTCAGGCAGGGTGGATGCAGGCTGCAGCAGAATCAGAATTATACCCCTTCCACTGAGCAGCTAAACTCAGTCACCTTCTAGAGGAAATCAGTTCTGACCCACAGCTGGTGAACCCAGATAACCAGTGACCTGGGACCTGGGGGTTGAGTAGCCTCTATTCTTGCCCTGATCATACCTTAAGGTATGATGTGTTTCATTTTCACATACTGATTTGATTTGATTTGCCAATGTTTTGTTGGGATTCTACTGGTCTGTAATTCCTTTTTTTAATGTCTTCTTCAGGGTTTGATATCAGACTTGTACTAGCTCCATAAAGTGAGTGGGACTTGTTCTCTATTCCTTTATTACCTTGGAAAGCTTGAGTAGGATTGGTATTATTTCTTTTTTGAATGTTTCATAAAATTCACCAGCAAAACCATCTGAATATAAAGTTTTCTTTGTGGGAAGATTTTTATTTAAGAATTTAATTTTTAAAAAAGGTTTTATTTATTTATCTTTAGAGGGGAAGGGAAGGAGAGAGGGAGAGAAATATCAATGTGTGGTTGCTTCTGGTGGGTCCCCTGCTGGGAACTGCCCGGAACCCAGGCATGTGCCCTGACTGGGAATCCAACCAGGGTTTGGTTCGCAGGCCTGCCCCCACCGCCCCCCCCAATCCACTGAGCTACACCAGCCAGGGCTAGAATTTAATTTTTTTATAAATATGATGCTATTAAATAAAATTGCTTACCTCCAAAAACAGGAAGGGTGGGGACGTATCTAATGTACTTTTGTAATGGGGGACAACGCCCCCCCCCCCCCAAACAGGGGAGGGGTGGAGCACTGAAGACTGTAGAGCGTGCATTGCCCCAGCAACCTGGAGGGCACTCGCAGGACTAAGCAGAAAAGAAGCACCTAGGGCTAACGCTGAGAGCTAGGGAGGTGAATGGATGGGAGGGACACACCCTCCCACCTACTTCCGCCACAAGGGCGATTAAAGGGGCGGTCTTTTAAAGCAGAGCTGTGGAACCAGGATGCATTTTGCTCTCTCCTCCCTCTCCTGGTCAGTGGGCTGTTAGGGGCTCAGATTCCTGACCTGGTGGGTCTTGGGGGGACCGCGTGTTCTGGGCCCATTCCTTGCACCCCTCCTGGAGCACTGGGGAGCCTGCCTGGCCAGGGGTATAGTGGGCACGAGGCCAGTAAGATGGGAGGGAAGGAGGCTTGGGCTGGCAGGTCCCAGGAAGCAGCAAGGCTGGTGATGAACCCGCTTTTCTCCCTGGCACTGGAAGCTGCCTTCTCCAGTGGGTACTCTCCGCTCCGCCCCCGTCAGCGATGGTTCCTACTATCACTGCTGCTTTGCCGGTTCCAGATAAGCTCTGTCCTGGACCAACCATACCAACATGTGGGACAGAGCTTAGCAGACTGGTTAGTGCTGGTCTTAGAAGCTGCGTGTAGTGTGATGAGCCCGCACCCTCCCCTGCGTGAGAAGCAGCAGCAGCAGCACTGATGGCTGGAGCTGTGCTGTGCGGTCCCGCCCAGCCAGGCTCTCAGGCACATTGGAAGGCAGTGTCCAGAGGGCAGCGGCCAGAGGACCGCGCACCACGAGTAGGATTCCTGGATGCACCGGTTCCGAAGGATGCCTGAATCCAGACAACTGGAAACCAGCCAAGCCACCTATGTTTCTCAAAGGACAGTGCCTTTGGGTGGAAGAAGAGGTTCCTGGCGCAACCTAGAACTGAGCTGGTAGAGGATGGCAGGGTGATTTTCTTTGGGTGTTGTAGAGGAATTGGGCTTTGTGCCAGAAAAACCTGCCATTAGTTCAAAATGTATATACTTTAAAGAAAAGATTCCTTTTTCTTTACATTGAACTCTCTCCAGAGTTTTTGCCTATTGGCACTGAATAAGACCCCACTGTTCGGTTACAGTAATGGCACCCTACATGGGGCACTAGCCACAGGTGCCAGGCTGACCCCCCAGGCGGGACTGTGGGAGTTTCCCAATTGCTGGGAATTTCTCTGCACACCCATTAGAAGTGTCGGCCACTTAAACATGCTTAGCAGGTGGAAAAGAAAGGGGTCTGGGAAGGAGGAAGGATCACCTGAGTCTTGGGGCTACAAACCAGGGTCCAGGTGAGGACTGGCTGAGCTTTGCAGAGGCCATTGCCTGGGGCTACTGTTTGTGAGACTGACTGGCAGAAAACTTGCTTGTGAGGGTTCCTTAGAATAGTGGAGTTGTGGATACCAGTTTTCTCTGTATGTTCCCAGGTGTCTGGCTTCTTTTGGTCATAGGGTTGCACCTATCATGTATCCAGGCCAACAGGGGTATTCTGGGTTTGTTCCTGGAAGGAGCCCCCTCCAGGAAGAATTCGACTGGGCTGGAGTACATACAGCCATCATCCACCGTCCACAGAGGTATTGGCTTATTGCTGTAACACTGCGTGGCCTGCAGATGTTTTGGATTGCGCAGAAAGGTGGCCTGTGGATCGTTCCCTAGATGACTGTGCCATTATGCGGTTGAAACAGTATTGCCAACAGTTACGCAAATGCGATGGAATCCAGTATGACAAGAGGTTTATGTCATTGCATAATAGCATTTCACCAGAGACAGAGGTCTGCATGATGGTGCAGAGAAGGAAAGAGGAGAAACTCTGCTGGAGTAAAACACAGGAAGAAAAGGAGAACGAGGAAGTAAGCCTCATTAAAGCCCTGAACCCAAGGAACACAGGTTTGTAGCAGCGGGACCCAGTCTGTCACTACCCCCACTGCTAGCTACCTGTGAAGTTGTGCCCACAGAGCCAATGGCCCCACCCCTGTCTGACTAGGGAGGGGTCTCTCCCTGAAAGACTTGTCAGGGCACCTAATTTGGCCAGGAAGCATCCCTGTCCAGAGCAAGGCAGTTCCTTTGAGGCCATATCCCACAAGCAGAGTAAATCAAGAAGGCCAGCCTGTGAGCTACTACTGGGCTCATACTCCATCTTCCACTTCAGGCTTACTGAGTTGGAAAAATTCCGCCCCTTCGTACAGGAAGGATCCTCAGAAAATGACAGATCTTGTTGCCTCTATTGTTGCCACCCATCATCCAAACTGGGCAGTTGTACAGGCTCTCCTCAATATCTTACTGAGCTCCGATAAAAGGAGACTGACTATAAATAAAGCTAATGAAGAGGCTCAGCTCCTCCACCAAGAGAAAGTCCAATGGGACTCTGAACCCAGTTGGGGCAATTCCTTTGACAGAGCCAAAGTGGGACCCAAATGGTGGGAAACGGACCCAACTTGATCCAGTAGGGAACATTCAGAAGATAAATTTGGAAGGGCTTGAGAAAGGGGTGTCCATGCAAAAGAGCTTGAATATGATACAGACCCTTCAGCGAAAGCCAGAGGAGGACATGTCTGAATTTTTAGAAAGGATCTATCAGGCCTATAGAAAGCACACTGATGCCGATCTGCAGGCACCGAAGAATGTGCGGACACCGAACGTGACTTTAATTGGGTAAAGTGCCCCAGATACCAGAAAGAAACCCTAGAATTTGGATGCAGCATTGGGAATGAATCCCTCTCAGCTGGTAGACATAGCCTGTAAGTCTACAATGCCTAGGAAGCAAGGAAGATAAAGCAAGCCATGGTGCTCTTAGAAACAAGGTGGCAAGACCAGAAGAAGCGACACCCTAAAGGGAAAAACAGAGGCCCACCACGCACCAGTCAATGTGCCTGCTGTGAGGAGGAGGGCCATTGGAGAAAGGAGTGCCTGAAATCCAGAAGGGAAAGTAGAAAACGCTCACCAAGAGATGCTAAACAGGCAATGGAAGTCTGATGATGAATGAGGAGGCCCAGTGGCTCCCTGGAACATCTCCTGACCTATTCCTGCTTCCCCACAGGAGCCCCAGGAACAGTTGATGGTGGCAAAAAAGGCAATTGATTTTGTTGTAGAGACAGGAGCTACATACTCAGTGCTAAATACTAAAGGAATCAAGGAACATTTGGGTACGGTAATGGTTACTGGAGAGACTGCACAGTTACAAAAACAGGCATTCCTTCCACCCCTATAATGTGAGGTTGGGTATCAAAAGATTGCACATGGTTTTCTTTACATGCCAGACTGCCCTCTTCCACTGCTGGGCCAAGATTTACTTTGTAAGTTGCATTTGCAAATAACTTTTTCTCCTAAAAAGCAGCAGTTATTTGTAGAGGTCCCACTGGAATGTGCTCTCCAGCTCCAAGCACTCCTAACTTGCCCAGAAGGTCCAAGAGGTGAACTCCTCCCACCCAAGGTCTATGAACAGGTTGACTGAACTGTTTGGGATATGAAACCTCAGGTAAAGTGGTTTGGTTAATGTGGAACTCATAAAAGTTAACTTAAAGAAGGGGTGCAGATCCCATGGAAGACATAATACCCTCTCAAAAAGGAGGCTTTGGAGGGGCTTCAGCCAATATTGCAGAAGTTCTTGAAATTGGGACTAATTGGGTCATGCCAGTCTTCCTATAACACTCCCATTTTGCCAGTCAAAGAGTCTCACTGATGAATATTAATTTGTACACTATCTTACAGCCGTACACGACATTGATTGGGACATTCATTCTATGGTGCCCAACCCCCCTATACTCTGTTGACCATGGTGCCTGAAGATAGCAAGTCACTTTCAGTCCTAGACTGGAAAGATGCCTTTTTTCCTGCATCCCAAAAGATGAATAGGCTCAACTACTATTTGCCTTTGAATAGCAGGACCCAGAAACAAAAGCCATGCTCCAATACTTCCGCACTGTGCTGCCACAACAATTTAACAACTCCCCGACTATATTTGGTGAAGTATTAATATTAGCCAAGGACTTCAGGGATGTTCAGTTGGAATCGGGAGCTCTTCTGCAATACACAGATGACACACTGATAAGAAGCAGCACCTACGAGCACTGTTTGTTCAACACCATCACAGTCCTAAATCATTTGGCAAAAAGGGGATATCAGGTATGTACTTTAAGTAACAGATTGCTTTTCCTCTCCACCGAACTCTGTCTCCAGAGTTTTTGCCTATTGGCAATGAGCAGTAGGACCCCACTAGTTGTCCAGTTACACTTTGACTCCTCGCAAATTTGTCCAGGGTCTGCTCTCAAGTCTCCCCATGCCTCACTCTCCACCAGCTCTGGCTAGAACAAGGTCTGTTAATGGGGGATGCGAGGACCTTGGTTCTCTTGGTAGTTTTGAGAAACACATGGGAAAGGAGGCCAGGAGGAACGTCCTGGTGGTAGTGTTACTGAAAATGAGTAGACCTAGTACAAGTTTGAGCGCCTGTTTTGTAACTATGAGTGCCCACCCCACCACACACACATACACCAACCATCTCTTTAAGTCTTGAGCAAAATCTGATACACCCCTAAATGTCTTTCTTCTTTAAAGAAACCAGGGAAAGAGCTGGATTGTCATGAACCTGAGAGGAGAGAGCCACCACAGAGCAGGAATTTGAAATGCAAGTGACTATGAAAGCCCAAGGAGTTTGCAAAGATGTTAGGAGGGTGTCCAACTTCCCACAGGATGTGTGATAGGGGGCTTGAGCTAATTTTATTTACATCTCACAGAACAGGGTGACGTCAACTGACATCTGGGTTACACTTGTTATCAAGGGGTTGAAATGAAGACACAGGAGGCATGTTTATCAAATTTGTAGAGGACAGGAAGCTGAAAGTAACAGCAAATGCATAATTAGAATCCACAAAAGTCTCAATAAGCTAGAATGCCAGACTAAATTTAATTAGAGGAAACATAATAAAGATAAAGGGAATGTCCTGCACTTGATTTTTAAAAATAATAAAACAAACTGTATAAAGCATATGGAAAAGGGTCAGGAGTTTGACTCAGATGAGGACCCCCAAAAGCAATGGTATCTGAAGCTGTTGTAGTAGAAAAACAGATGCAAAGGAGGCAGTAGGCAATCAGGTTCTAGTCTTCCTAGTTAGAGCCTTGGTATGTTAACTTCAGGTCTGTCCACTGAACACTAAGAAGGACGCAAACTGGAGTGCATTCAGAGATGAATGACCAGTGTGATCAAACCACATAAGGCAAGAACAGTGCTGTTTAGCTGGAGAAAAGAACCATCAGGAAAGCAGTGAAAATTCTCTACAAGTATCTAAAATTTTTCCCCATGGAAAAGGAATTGGCCTCTTAATGAATGGTATGGCTTTGAAGAGTGAAATCAGTGCAGCGGGTGGCTGCTTCAGGGAAAAACTGGAACAATGTACAATGAAGAAAACAAACTTTAAGATTTGTTTAACTGGATGTGACAGAAAACCTGTTTAAAAATGGCTTACACAGAAATATTTTTCCAGTATTAAAAACAAAAAAACTACAAGTGGCCCATGGTTAAGGCCTTGGGACTTTTCTAATCTTCTTCTCTACTATCCTCAGAGTGTTGATTTCATTCTCCTACCTGTCCCTCATGGTCACAGAATGGCTGCTGAAGCTCCAACCCCTGCCCCCCCCAGCCCCACAAACCAACATTCAAAGCAAGGGAGGAGGGTGATGGCAAGGGAGCAGCCAATGTAACAGAGAGGACCCTTTCCTCAATGGTACTATCCTTTTGTCAGAAAAATAAATAACTTCTCAGATGTCCTCATATATCTCATTTGTCATGCTGGATTACATACATGACCAATTCCACTGCAAAAGAAACTGGAAAGTGAGTGTCTAGCTTTTTCAGCCTATATAGGGAGAGGAGACGAGGAAGAAAGGTAAGGCTTTTTAGTAGCCCTCAGTAGTGTCTGCCATGACAAAATCACCTACAAATCAACTACCAGTAGATTGTCGTAGTTTTTTAATGCAAAACATATTTTTATACAAACCTGTGCTCATGTATAAGTTTTTACACGTGTATTTTTTAAATAAAATTTATTTCTTTTTAGAGAAGGGAAGGGAAAGAAACATCAATGTGTAGTTGCCTCTCATCTGCCCCCTACTGGGGACCTGCCCCGCAACCCAGGAATGTGCCCTAGACTGTGAATCGAACTGGTGACCCTTTGGTTCACAGGCCAGCACTCAATCCACTGAGCCACACCAGCCAGGGAAATTTTCACATGTGTATTATAAATAGTTTTATTTCCTGTTTTTCTTCCTTAACATTTTGAAAGTTTTTGAAACTATAACTTTCAGCAGCTGCATAATATCTTGTATGCTCTTCTACATTCAACCATTCCTCTACTCTTAGATATTAGGTTCTGTCCAGCTTAATAGAACTTTCTAGCTGTCCTCTCCAGAGACAGAATGGTGTGACTTGGAAGGTAATGAGTTGCTCACCCTTGAAGTATTCCATCTCAGAGATAAAATAGGTAAGACACAGAATGGTGGGGGGGGCGGAAGGTTGGACAATGACATTTTAGGCCCTTTATCACTCCCTTGAGATACTGACAGGAGGGTGTAGGAGATGGAGATGTGGTCACGGAGGACTGCTGTGACCCCTCTGTTCCATGTTTCCATTTTGCTGCCTGAGCCCACAGGCTGTGTGACATTCCTACTCTGGATACCTGCAATATCAGTGCCCTGCAGACTTGTCACACTCTCTCTCTCACTATCCCCTGTTGACAAGAACAGCCCGAATCACTCTTCACATGCTTTAAAATTGCCTGAATGAAGACAGCAACAATTCTGGCTCTTATCACTGGGGCCAAACGTGAGAACCTGTGTTAGGGACTCATGCCTGGACCAGATGAGCCAAGGATGGGGAGAGTGCAAGACACCAAGAGCTGATGACAGCATTGCAGTGATGCTCCCCTGCAGCCTCTTGCTGCTTTGCAGCCTATCTGTGACTTTCTGGCATGTGGCCAGGACAGACAGGAGCAGGTACATTCATTATGACTGCTTGACAAACACCACTAGGGTCATGTAGGTGAGCTGGGTAATGGAAGGAGTGAAAAGTGTCACTTCCCAGTGTTGGTGTGCTAGGGGGTCACAGACACTGGAGTGGTGCTGGGGGACAGGATAGACACCTGCCTTATCAGTGAAGGGTTTGATGTCTGCCTTTGCTATATATAGTTATATTTCAAGGGTGATGTGACCTAAGTTTAAATAAACCTAAATTTGACTTCTAAGTATTCATTCTTTTCAAAAGGATCACTATAACAAGCCTACAGTAAAAAATCTAGGATTCAAAACCAGGTTTTTTAAGACACAACAACTTGGAAGGTGGCCCCTCAGTGACAAAAGAAGAGCCATTAGTGACTTGGCCAGTTTCTTCTGAGATACGTGGAGCCTAGCTCCTTCCTCCAGTATCTTGCTCTTTTAAGTGCTTTGGGGGAACAAATACCCAAAGGTCAAATAATTCCTGTAAACTTTAGTGATTTTTACTGACTATTGCTAGCACCAAGCACAAAAGAACACAGTAAGAAAGGCTGCAATTATTTGGTCTCTTATCTAAGAATGGGGTTCCAACTGCCTGCTGGTGCACAGAATTGGGAAGGTCACGCAGCATGCAAGGGTCCGCAGCCCCAAAGGTCATTTTCCTGCCTATGAGGGTATTGTGTCTACTCGGAAAACCACACAGCACAGTCACATCTGTACCACCAGCTCATTAGGGGCGAACCAAAGGCCGGAACAGAGATCTGAGTTGAGGAACTCAGCGGTGTCTTAGCTCTGCCAACAACTGCCCCCAAAACATGCCTCTTAATTTCTCCATGACATAATTTCTCCATACATATGTTCTTGTGTGGGGTCTATGAATCTGGCCACCAGAAGGAATCTTAAAAGATCTTTTCTACTAATGGCTGCCCCCTTTTGCCTAGGTTATTATTGAAGAAACCCTCTTTAATTTTATTAAATTAATAAAATAACACTCTTAATAGTATTTCATCTTTGGGTTAGGAACAATAAGTCTTACTCAGTTAAACACAAGTATCTTAAAATTCTTTTGAGTCTAATTCTTAGAACAGAACAAAGTGTGTCTAATCTCGATGAAGCAGTAGTTTAAGTTGTTAAATATCCCACTTATATTCTCTGTTGAAACCTTCATAAGATGCAGGACATTGTATGAGGCAACCTGCTAGACCTGGGTCGGCCATGGCCCTGGTCTCCAGGAACTTGCACCATGGAGGGGAAGCCAGCTGGACAAATAATATAAGAATTAAAGAGAAAGTAAAAGAGATGCACAGGGTACATATAAGACAGGAACAGCTGTAGTAGACACATCTGGAATAGCTGTCCAGCCCACAGTGACTTCCATTCTTTGGAAACTGCCTCCTCCCTCAGACGCTGCCCCTGGCAGCCATGCTTACACACTCGTGCGCACCCTCTCCTCAGCCATGACTAATTACACCAGGAGTGGATACCTGCCCAGGTTGAGCCCAATTCTCCTGGGGAATTTGGTACTGTGTTTCAGAGCACCTGTAAGCTCAGAAAATTTAGGGTGGCTAAAAATATCAGAGAGGAACAGCCCCCAGAGACTGAAAAGATGGCTGCCTTGGTCCCCAGTGGCTCTGCCCCTTCTGGTTCCAGGCCCCCAAAAGGCCCCAGTGACGTCCCTGTCGTCCTGGGAACACCCTTGTTTCCTGTGAGAAATTCCACCTTTGTCCTTGAGCTGGATGAGGTGGCTGCTACTTACTTTCAAAATGGTACTGATGAGGACTTGAGTATGAACATGCCCCTCATATAAAAAATATAAATAATCCAAAAGAGCAAATAATCCAATAGCCACTTTCAGCTCTGGAGAACACTGTGAAATGTGTATGTTTAAATTGCTGGAATTTCTAGCACTTGAGATGAGAGTACTATACAAGCCCACAACAAAATAAACCTGATTGGCAGAGAGCAGCAAAGCCCGTCCGTCTCCTTTGTCCTGCCCTCGGCTCTGCTCTATGGTCCTTATCAGATGAGGAAGCATCGCCTCTTCCCCTTGCTCCCACCTCATCACGCTAGCATGCCCACAGGTCCCTCCATTAGGTCCAGCTTAGTGTCTCATGTTGTTGTTGACGAATTCAAAGGGTTTGCCACTTGGGGTGCTCTATACAAAAATGAGAGGTGGTTGCGGCAAGGTAGTTTTATCTACCTGCAGCAAGTAAAGGACACAGGATTCATAGCCAAAGCTCTGGCCCCTAGAAAGGAGGCTTAGTCATTGCTTACATACACTATTTGGTCAGTTACGCATTGATTTCTCCTCAGTTGCCTACTCTCATCCTGTTTACTGCTGCGTCTGCAGAATACTGTGCTATATTTTAACATTTAGCAAGAAATAACATTTAGAACTGCCTAGACCTTGAGATCCTCCTCCTATCTAACTATTTCTTTTGGGGGAGGTAATTTTTTAAAGGCCCTTCCTGATAGCAACAAGCAAAAGAGCAGCCTGGGAAAGCAGTTGAATTGAAGAGGCAAGAAGACCACTGGGTTCTTTTTTGAAAGAGTTTATCATTGCATCTGGGATGATTTATAAAATGAGTAATGTACTAAAAATAAGAGAGAAAAGGCACCTGAGTGGCTGGCTTTCTGGCCAATGACAGTCTCCAGTGTGGTCCAGATGGCGGGATGAAAAGCATCAGGTGGAAAGGAACTGGCCTGAGGATCTAAGGGAATAAAAATGTTGGGACAAAAGGGAAGAATACTGTTTCAGAGCCGTCTGTGTGTTTTGGTGAGGAGAGCGTGCTGGACAGGACTGGGGGTGGTGAGAACACTGCAGCAGGAGTTACAAAGGCTGAATGGAACCCTGGATTCCTGGAAATGGATCCACCAATTGCAATATAAATTTTTATGTATAACCCAAGCTTTTTCTCATGGCAATAGAACCATTCCTCTTCCTCTTGGCAGCTCCCCAATGAGTAAAATTAGGTTAGAAACCCACATACTCACTCACATGCTCCCATGTACACACTCTTTCACCCTCACACTGTCACAGACACACACTCATGCATATACACAAGACCACGTACGCTGCTGCATGTTCCCAGAGTTGCCCTTCTCACCACTTAACACCTACATCTTGAGTGATTTATGGTCCTAATAAACGTGACAGTGACCAAGGATCCTACCTGGTACCTTATGGATGTGCACATTCAGAACAGTTTCCGGTTTATAAAGGACTTTGTCATGTAGGCGACTTCATTTAATCACAAAACAGAAAGGCTGGAGGGACCTCAGAATCCCTTCCCAATACATTTCCCTCAATTTCCCAGTGAAACCAAGACTTGTGGTTACAAAAAAAAAGGTCCTAATCCAAAAACCAGCCCTCCACCCCGAAGCCTTGGCCAGAGTACTTCTTTGTCTCCCATTCTTTGTCTTTCAATTTAACAGGACAGGCCAGCCTGGCCTGGCTTCCAGCCCTTGCATGGGAGGTTTTGCCAAGAGGCCTCACAAATGTCCAGCAGGAAGGCTGCCAAGCTCAGGCCCCACCCTGGCTCGATATCTGCAGCCAGGTTCTCCCATGGCTTTCTGGCTGGCCCTGCTGCCACCTCTCTTTGTGGGACAGCTGCACCTGCCTGGCTGCTGGTGTGTTCAGTCGCAGGTCCTGGCCTTTGTTTGGTTGATAAGCACGGTCAAGTTCCAAATCCTACAGCTTTAACACAGCCATTCTTGCCCTGATTCCCTGAGAAGCCTGCACTACCTTGACATCTTGCCACCTAGGGCCCAGGGTGACCCAGGCCTGAGGGTTGGGGACAAAGTAGAGAGAAAGCCACACGTCCAGGACTTACAGCGCCAGGTTTCTCTTTCCAGAATCGCCCCTCCTGTATTTCCCTGTGGTTGGCTCTTTTTAATTATTCCTTTGTGCCTCAATTATTACAGTTCTCCCATGTCCTGAAAAGCTTCTTTTCTGGGAAACACTTGAACCATCCAGTGAAATCACTGACTAGCTTAAAAGATCTAGGCCAATGTTTCTGAAAGCGAGGCCCACATCAGAAACACTGGGTGCTTGTTGAAAAATGAAGGCTGGGGTCCCACCCCAGGCTTTCCAAATTAGAATTGCTTGGAGTAGGGCCTGGAAATCTGATTTTTAAACAGCCCCCCAGGTGAGCACTATGTGCAGTGAAGTCGTAAGGCCCAAGGAGGGTCTGACTCAATGATATCTGGCAATATGGTGCCACTGTGTTCTCTAGTCTTTTATTCTGAGACCTCTGTGAAAAAAGTACAAAGTACTTTTAAAGTGTGAACTTAATGCCTAAGATTATTATTTCTTGGGGGCAGAAGTCCATTTCTTTCTCCCTGACTTGCTGTCCTCAAGCCCCAGTAGGAGAGAGGATCGCGCCGATGGAGAATCCCTAAGACCCGGGGCTCACAGACCCGCCCCTGCGCCCCGCTCCATAGAGTGTGTAGCCACCCAGCCCCATCCTGTGAGATCTATTCCAGTGTCTGGTGACCGTTTTGGAAGCACAAATCTACGGTGTTTCTTCCTGTGTCTCAAAGGTCTCTGGAGCTATCGAACTCCATTTTACCTGTTTAAAAAGCAAAATAACATGAAGACTCTGAGAACTTGTTTCAGCTTTATTTTTAGAAAGAAGCCCACAGGAATGCAGACACACCACTCCCTTCAAGAACAAAATGCTGGCCAAAATACGGAGATAACTAAATGAGGTTTTAACCTTGTGCCCAAGATGACTTTTTATACATTGACAGAAGGGCAACAATTGATTTTAGGTCTAGAGCCTCGTTCCAGCCATGAGCAAAAATCGGACAATGCATCCTACACACATTTCGTATTTGCATCTTGCCTCTAAAGACCCCAAAGCACTGTCACCTGTCTCTCCGTTTGTCCTTTGTCATGGAGGAAGGCAGTTTTGTAAATAACCCTTCTGTGCTCAGAAGGTTGTGCGACTTGATCCTTGAGTCAGAGAACTGAGCTCCACTCTTTCTGCAGGAAGCTGACTGGTTAGGTATTCGAGACATTTTACCTTTGCTGGTGTCCAGGCTATAAATAAAGCTGACCCACCAGTAACTCCAATTCTGTATCCTTTGCCCCCGCCATTTACACCCTGCTTTCTGACATTAGGGATCTCACCTGATCCTGTTATTCATAAGGAAAAATTGTAACAAATTAATGAACATTAGGAGGTTAAGGATTTAACACAGCATTCTCCCCGTAGGTATCTGTATTCTGAAAAAGAAGTTTAGAAGCATATTGCTTTACCCAAAGAAACGGCTGCTTAATGGTGAAATTTTGAGCACTGGTATGATGAGAAACTTCCTGGTAAGAATATTTATTCTATTTAAAGTAATTTTTGATAGATATATGGTTATTGCCATTTTATTATTCATATTTTTTCTTCTTCTTAAAGAAGTCCCATCAACATTTTTTTTCTGTACTACTGGTGTTAGAGTGATGAACTCCTAAGCTTTTTCTTGTCTGAGAAGCTCTTTATCTCTCCTTTGATTCTAGATGATAGCTTTGCTGGGTAGAGAAATCTTGGTTGTAGGTCCTTGTTTTTCATCACTTTGAATATTTCATGCCAAGCCCTTCTGGCCTGCAAAGTTTCTGTTGAAAAAGCAGCTGAAAGTCTTGTGGGAGCTCCCTTGTAG
Source organism: Artibeus jamaicensis (assembly GCF_021234435.1). NCBI lineage: Eukaryota > Metazoa > Chordata > Mammalia > Chiroptera > Phyllostomidae > Artibeus > Artibeus jamaicensis. Next base: position 10,287,621 of record NW_026521814.1, on the reverse strand, counting down.
GTAACTGTTTTTCTCTTGCTGCTTTTAAGATTCTTTTTTTGTCTTTAACCTTTGGCATTTTAAGTATGATGTGTCTTGGTGTGGGCTTCTTTGGGTTGAAAAAGAGGAAGGGATTAAGAAATACAAATTGGTAGTTTCAAAATAGTCATGGACATACAAATTACAGCATACAAAATATAAAGTCAAGAATGTTGTAATAGCTGTGTATTGTGTCAGATGGAGACTAGATTTAGTGGGGCGATCACCTCATAAGTTACATAAATGTCTAATCACTATATTGTGCGCCTGAAATTAATATATTGTATATCAACTGTAACTGAAAAATAAAAAATGTTTTTTAAAAAGTGTTTTTTAACACAGGTCAGCCCTGTCCTGTGTGACTCAGTGAATTGAGTGCCAGCCTGCAAACTTCATGGTCACCAGTTCAATTCCCAGTCAGGGTACATGCCTGGGTTGCGGGCCAGGTCCCCAGTAGGGGGCATGCAAAATGCAACCACACATTGATGTTTCTTCCTCCATCCTTTGCCCTCTAAAAATAAGTAAGCAAAATCTTTAACAGAAAAATTTAAAAAGTGTTTAGCAGGCAGTACTTGGCAAAGGACTAAAAAGGTATATTTATCTACCCAAGCAAAATTCCAAAGCTAGCCATAAGATATCAAACTCTTTTCCAAATCACCTAAAGAAGGTGGCATTGGAGATCTGGAATCACAATGTTAAATAAATTTTTAAGAATTATCTATCCTGAAGACTCCACTGTGGATCAAAATGGAGGAACAAAAACTATATTTATTTTCCTACCCCAAACAATTAAAAAGCCAGAAAGAATATATGAAATTGTTCTCAATGCAGTGGACATCAGGCAAAGAAGGGCAGTGCTCCCTGAAAAATGGGAAACAGACCTAAAGTCACAAGTCCAAGGGTCAGGGTTTCTCAAAACCTGGTCCCACACAGTCAGGACACCTGGGCACCTGGTAACCTATATTGTATCAGTTCCCAAAGTTATCCGGGTGCCAATTGTGTTTACGAAACACTGTCATACAAACTGAATGAAAATGAACTTCTCTTGTTCTTGGTTTCCTTGCCTGAACTAGAGAACAACAAAATTTTTGCATTCTGTGGACAATACCATAGAAATGCAATGAAAAACTGTGTAAGACTTCTTTTAAATACCACACCATTTTACTCAAATTGCAAACTGAAAGTTTCTTTTTTCCTCAGATAGGAAAGTGGTATACCACTTTCCCTTTTATCTTAAATAAGCAAACTTCCTATATAGGACATGCCAGTAAAGTACCCTCCTTGGCATCATAAGCTGAAGCTACTACTGAAAAGACCTGAAAGGTCTGGAGACAAAGGGAGACAAAGGGCGGCTTGTAATTTAGGGTGGGCATGTTGAAACTTACTCCAAAACCCCCTCTGGCGGGGCAGCTGCCGGAAGCATAGGCCTTGGGTTCATGATGAACACTGCAGAAACATCAGTGCCCTCCAGAACCTATTAGATAGTCAGTTGTATGAGCAAATGGGGGTGATTGATTTTACTGTCAGGTGCAAGAATAGAGTCATGACGGAAATCTTTTCAAAGAGAAAATCAGGGGCTGGACAAGCTTCCTGAAATCAGACAAGGAGAAGAAGAGCAGAGGCACTGGTTTACTTTTCAGGTGTTAATGAGTGTTCTTTGTGGACAACAGTGTGGTGACTGCAAAGGCGGGCAGTATAAGGGGGACAAATGGTAATGGAAAAAATAAAATAAAAAGGAGATTTTGCTCATTATTTAAAAAAGTAACATGGTATAGGAATCTAGATATGTGATAAATTTTATAGAGCTGCACACCAAGAAAAAGTAGTAAAATTGAAGACTTACTCTTGCATTAATGTATCATATTGATGGTAATGGTATATGGATGGTTTGGATGATGTACTGTGTTTATGTGAGGTATTGTTAGTGGGGGTAGCTGGTTAAAGGGTCACTGAAACTCTACTATTTTTGCAACTTCTTGTTAGTCTTTAACTATTTCAAAATAAAAAGTTATAACGATAAAAGCATTTTAGACTTCTGGTCAAGATGGAGGCATAGGTAAACCTGGATCACCTCCTTGCACAACCACAGCAAAAGTTACAACTAGATGACAAACAAATATCACCCAGAATTGTAAGAAAATTGAGCTGTACAGAAGTCTGACAACCAAGGAATTAAAGAAGTCACATTCATTCAGATGGGTATGAGGGGCAGAAATGTGGAAACATGCAGAGAGGAGACATGGAGGTGTGGAATGGGAGGTCTTACACCCACCTGTTGTGGATAAAAATCAGGAGGGATACCTTGGAAGCAAGGGATCCTAGCCATATACCAGACCACTCAGCTGGGGGTCCAGTGCCAGGAATGTAAGTCCCCATAACTTCTGGCTATAAAAACCAGGGGGGGTTGGTGCAGTGGAAGAGACTAGGAGATTCTCAGGATTCTTTTCTTAAAGGGCCCACAACAGACTTAGGTCTTATGCAGACTCATTCCTCTGGGCTTCAGCACCACAGCAGCAGCTAGAAGGGCACCACTGGCACACAGGGAGAAACGGAAGGGCATGGCATCAGGACAAGTGCCAGGAGACAGCCTCCTCCTGGACAAAACTCCAGAGACCAGGCAGTGGCATTGTCTTCTTTCTGAGCCCTCCCCCTCAGAGAGCCACAGAGTGGCAACACAATATCTGATACTCCATCAACCTGGTTCACAAGGTAATCACCCACCCTGGTGATTACCTAAGGCTCCATTCCATCCAACTTATTGCTGCACTTTTCTACAATAGGCCACGCTACTAAACCAGGAAGCCAAAGTAGCTCTACCTAACACATAGAAACAAACATAGTGAGGCTGCCAAAATGAGGAGACAAAGAAATATGGTTCAAATGAAAGAACAGAACAAAACTCCAGAAAAAGAACTAAACAAAATGAGATAAGCAATCTATCAGATGCAGAGTTCAAAGCACTGGTTCTTAGGATGCTCAAGAACTCACTGGGTACTTCAAAAGCATAAAAAAGACCCAAGCAGAAATGAAGGTTACATTAAGTGAAATAAAGAAAAATTTGCAGGGAACAACAGGGGAGCGGATGAATCTGAGAATCAAATGAATGATTTGGAACATAAAGAAGAAAAAATATTCAATCAGAACAGCAAGAAGAAAAAAGAATAAAAAAAAACAAACAAACAAGGATAGGGTAAGGAGCCTCTGGGACAACTTCAAACGTACCAACATTCTAATCATAGGGGTGCCAGAACAAGAAGAGAAAGAGCAAGAAATTGAAAACTTACTACTTGGGTAAAAAAATAATGAAAGAAAACTTCCCTAATTTGGTGAAGGAAATTGACATATAAGTCTAGGAAGTACAGAGAGTCCCAACAAACATGGACACAGAGAGGACCACACCAAGACACATCATAATTAAAATGCCAAAGGTTAAAGATAAAGAAAGAATCTTAAAAGTATCCAAAGAAATGCAGATAGTTACCTACAAAGGAGTTCCCATCAGGCTTGTCACTGATTTCTCAAAAGAAACTTTGCAGCGTGGAAGGGATGGGCAAGAAGTATTTGAAGTCATGAAAAGCAAGGATCTATGACCTAGATTACTCTACCCAGCAGAGCTATCATTTAGAATTGAAGGGCTCATAAAGAGCACCCCAGACAAGGTAAAGCTAAAGGAATTCATCACCAAGGCATTATTATGTTGATCATAATAATGTTTAACATTGTTTAAAACATAATAATGTTTAAAAATATTTAACATTTCATTACGAAATGTTAAAGGGACTTATTGAACAGAAAGATCAAAAGTATGAACATCAAAATGGCAATAAATTCACAACTATCGATAATTGAATCTAAAAAACAAACTAAGTAAACAAGCAGAACAGAAAGAAAATCATAGATATGGAGCTCACACGGAGGGTAGTTGGGAGGAGGAGGAGAGAATGGGGGAAAAGTTGCAGGGATTAAGGAGTACAAGTGGTATGTTCAGAATAGACAGGGGGAGGTTAAGAACAGTATAGGAAGTGGAGAAGCCAAAGAACTTATATGTATGACCCATGGACATGAACTAACCAGGGAAGCTTGCTCTAGCAAATGGGGGGTACTGGGTGGAGGGGGGAAAATGGGGAAAAATTGGGGAAACTCAACAGCATAATCAATAAAATATGTATTTAAAAAGTTATAACAATAAAAATGAACAGGAAAAAAAAGTTTCATTAAACAGTGTTAGTGAGTGGCCTTAATCAGACGCACGTGACGTTCACCGTGCATTCTGCTCCCACACACTCTAGTCTGAGGCAGAGCCAGGCTGGCCAACTGAACTCAGTGAGGATCTTATCCCAAGTCAGGCCTGGTGTTTTTCTTTTAGGTCGACTGAGAGGATTGTAAATAACATGATTTAGGGGATATAAATTCCCCACCTGCCCCAGTCCCAAACAAACTCATACAAACATGTTCATCTATTCCATAGGATTCAGCACTTAGCTGAAATAAATGATCAAATCCTAAAAGAAAAGGTGGTGGTTGGGGTAGGGGAGAGTTGTGTGTGTGGGGGGAGAGAGAGAGAGAGAATGAATCAAGACAGAGACCCATAGAGATACTGGCCATTTCTGGGCGGTACAGTCTGGGGCCTTCACTTTTTGGGGCTCCTTGGCCTGGTAAGGTGAAAATGGACCTCAAACTTGAAGGGGGAGGAAGGAAACCCCTCACCGAAAGGAAGTGCTGTGTCTCAGCTGAGAGCCCCGCCCACCACCCATTGCCAAGAGGTCTGCAGACTCCCTGCTGGCTCCTGAGAGTCACTGATGTTTGGCAGCAACCGCTGGCAGTGTCCTGCACTCCTCCCACCTGTGGCGTGGCGAGTGGGCCACACCACTGCCTCTACAGCCCCCTCCACCGAGTCAAAGGTCCAGGGAAGCAGCCTGTTTGTGGGGCACTCCAGAAATTGTGATTTATGGGAGGAAGACGCCCTAGGTGTGAAAACACAAACCGCAGAGATAGAGATCTACCTCATATACTTTAGTTCTTTATTCAACCTGAGCTGCAGCACTTCTTACTGGTCTATTAAAATCTAAATCCAGGGGCTCTCAGAGCTTAAAATAAACTTTTTTAAAAAGCAAGGAGAACTTTAATAGTTTGTTGCCTAATGTAGCTTTCTACCCTCACCCCAACTTTTTCAAAGATTTATTTCCATTGCATTTAACTTCCAAGCTGTGGTTCTTCATGGCATTATTCTACTGTGCTGATTTTTGCACACCCAAATTCAGGTTAACACATAAAAAGGAAATTCTTACAGCCTGTAGGACATCAAAGCCAAGCCTGGTTTTGCCTCATCGGACAGTTAATGCTGCTCACCAAGTTACTGCTTGGTTTCAAGCACAGGGTGGGGTCGCCAGGAGGAGGAGCAATGGGTCTCAGCCATTACTCACCACCTGTGTCCATTCCGTCCTTTTAACCCTGGGCCAAAAGATAAACACCAACAGGGAAAAGAACAAAGAACAATGTGTATGTGTTATCTGCCCATTGGAGCTCAGGCATGCAGCCAACCTGGAGATGTCTTTTTCTCCCACATTATGTAACCACACTGTTCCACAGGGCAAGCCCCTGCAGCCCCAAGCAAAGGGAACCTGGAAATCCCAACACTGAAGGGGTTCTGACATAACCAAGGTCAGACTGCCTCCTCCGACAAGGCAAAGCAACCAGACCAGGGAATGGAGAAAAGGAAATTGGATCTTTTTCCAGGTCCTCCCAGGGATTTGATCATCTGGAGCAATCAAGTAGATTAGAAAGTCTGATAAAACACGGCCCTTATAAAGAAAAAGACAGTCTCCAAAACCAAGGGGGCGTGGAATCAGGGGAGGGAGGTCAGGGAGGCTGGGGTGGGGCACAGTGGTGGGGGGAAAGGGCAAATAATTGTACTTGAACAACAATAAAATTGAAAAGAACAAGACAGTCTCCTGCTCCCCACCCCAAACTTTCTCCTTTAGTTCTTTCTTATATTTGTCCTCCAGATTTCTAAATAATAATTTTATGTTGAGGCCAGAGAAGTCAGCATTCATGCTCCCTGTCACTATCAGAACCAATGAGTAGAGATGGCATTGAATCTTTATGGTCGTTTTATTCAGATGGCTGGCAATCTGAGAAGATGGCAGGTTAGGTATCCTAAAAATCATCTTAACATCTCATCTTGAGCTAACCTTTTTTTAAAAAAGGTTTTATTTATTTTTAGAGAGAGAGGGGAAGGGAGAGAGAAAAAGAGGGAGAAAAACATCAGTGTGTGGTTGCCTCTTGCACGCTCCCCAAATGGGGACCTGGCCTGCAACCCAGGCATGTGCCCCAACTGGGAATCAAGGAAGTGACCCCTTGGCCTGCACTCAATCCACTGAGCCAAACCAGCCAGGGCATCAAGCCAACGTTTTTCATAAGGAGAAAAAAAGGGTAGGTAAGGGGCTTGGAATTCAGGGAAAAGATTAATTGAGTAAGAGTTGGTTGCAGTCTGGCGATTTTCCCAGCATCCCTTCATCTGCTGACCAGCGATTCCTCATCCATATCCTGGTCCTTGGACATTCCCTCCCTGGAGCACAGTGGCTCAGACACCATCTCGGTCACTTGCAGTCCTCCTGGGGCACAAAGGTCAACTTGCTTGCAGGGCTCCTGAAGGTAGGGTCACACATTCCAGTTCCTGAAACAACAGCTTTCTGCATGCATTGATCATTAAGCCTATTAACTATAACTAAAGCTAAAAAATTTTTTAACTCTTGAGTTCCCCCCTCAATACTTATAGATGCATTCGAACGGGAACTCATTTATTGGCTTCCTATTCTGTTAGAAGACACATCCTTGTCCCTGTTCTGGCTCCTGCTACTCTTCCAACACAGATAATTACAAATTTTGGTTAAACTGACAGTCCATGTTTACGTTACTGGGTGTTGCTACCACGGAGGGCAGAAGTGAATGGTATTTTGACCCCCTTGGACTTCTGGCACCGGGTGGTGTTATTGAGAAGTCCTGTGTCATTCCAACTCCTGTCCCTTTGAACAGAACCTGTTTTATTTCTCCGGGGAAGTGTTTCGGGTCTTCTCTTTATTTACAGTTTCTAAAATTTCAGAGTGTTGTGGCTCCTTTCCAATTCATAGGAAAATTTTCTGGTATCATTTCTTGGCCACCTCTTTCCGCTTTGTTTTCCGTATTCTTTCCTCCTGGAATCTGACTAGGTGCTCATGGGCCCTTTTGGGACAATCCTTGAATATTCTTATCATTTCCTCCCTACTGGCAATTTCTGTCATTTTGTTCACCTTTCTGGAAGATTTTTACTTTGCCTTCCAAATTTTCTTTTTTACTTCTTTTACATTATTTATTTGAATTTTATATTGAATTTATATATTTATATTGAATTTCCAAAAACTCTTATCTCTTTTCTTTGATCACTTCTGCATTAAAGCATCCTAATTCTGATTAATGGGTGCAGCATTACCTCTTATCTCCCTAAGAATATTAAATGTTTTCTTTGTGTCTTTGTGAAGTCTTTCTTTTTTTCTATTCCCTGGCATTATATATTTTCTCCCGAATCTTGGTCTGTGCTTGCATGATTCTGGTCTCTTTCACCTTGGAATCTTTCCTCCAGAATCTGGCGACTCTGGATGTCCATTCATATGGAAGACAAAGATCCAAAAATCTGACTTGCCAGTTTGCTTTGAGGTATGTAGACAGGGCTTGCTTGTCAGCTGGTGAATTTCACTGACAGAGAATGGATAGGGAGGCAGCCTTTTCAGGGTGGGACCCCAATGGCATTCTTTCTCTGCAGTCACTTGGTCCCCCTTGGGCAGAACCCTGGGACTCCTGCTGGACAGGATGATGCCTGGCTGCCGGCAGAGGCAGGGGCGGGGTGGCAGTTACCACCATTACCACCGTTCGGTGATTGTCAGTGCTGACTCTCGCTTTCCCCCAGCACCAGCCTGAAACCTCACTCCTGCCCTCCACTGTACACAAGTGGCTGTATTGAGAGTCTTTTGGTTCAACACTTCTAGAGAAAAATGTTCAGCCTTAAACAAGCAGATGGCCAAGGAAGGGGAGGAAGAGAAACAGTCTGGTTGCCTGGGTAGGGGAAGACACTTGGGGACTGAATCCCAGACTTCCAAGTAATTCCCTGTGTGCAGTTTCTCAACTCCTGCCTGCCTCCTGCAGCACCTGGTGCCGCCGAACCTCGGCCTTGCTGCTGGGTGGGAGGGCAGGGGGCGCAGCTCACTCCTTCTTAGGGTTTTCTCCACGGGCTGAACTGGCCACCGCCTCGCCATCTGCCCAGACTGTTTCGCGATTTACAGACTGCCGCTCTCCTTCCAGGGCATCTGTTTGTGTGGACTGAAATGTTTTTAATTCTTCTACTGGAATTCTTAGTTAGAATTCTGGAAGAGAAAGTTTTCGGTCTGTCACGTTTAACTGAAAGCGCTTTCCCACTCTCTAGACTTCAGATCAGCTCTGCAGAAATCTGTTTGCCTGGAGTCCGTGGAGCCTGTTGAGTAGAAGAGTCTGACTTGGGTCCTTCAGGTACCAGACGTGTGGTCTCGTTTTCTTATATAAAAATTGTGGAAGGGGAGAGCTTCTGTTTATTTTTAAAAATTGGTAAATTATTAAATAAGCATTCACAGAATTAAGTTAAATAGCCTACTATGTTAAATATTCATAATAATAGCCAAGTGGGGTAGGCACACAATAAGCCCGTTGTTCAAATAAGTTCTATAAAGAAATGGCCTTGCCCTGACTGGTGTGGTTCAGTGGGTTGGGCATCATCCTGCAAACCAAAGGGTCACAGGTTTGATTCCCAGTCAGGGCCCATGTCGTGGGCCAGGTGCCCCCTGGGGGACGTGCAAGAGGTAACTGCTCAATATTTCTCTCCTTCTCTTCCTTCCGCCCTTCCCTTCTCTCTAAAAATAAACAAATAAAATATTTTTCTTTTAAAAGTGGCCTTGACCCTCTGGGATGGGGCTTGGGGGGGGAGGTCTTTGTCTGATGCCCTGTTACCTAATTCTTCTCTTATTGTGTTTTCTTTCCTATATGATGTGCCGATTTCCCATTAAATTAATTCTTTTGTTTAAAAAGTTAAAGGTGGTTCAGTTTAAATTTAGGGACAACACAAAAGGGTTCTACCTGGTCATCTGAGGAACATAGGACTAAGGGAAACTAAGGTCTCTAACTGGGAGGGTGCCTCAGCCCATTCAGGCTGCTCTGTAACCCTGCCCCGTAGACTGGGGAGCTCACAAACAACAGGAATGTACTTCCCACATTTCCGGAGCCTAGAAGACGGAGATCAGGGTGCCAGCATAGTCCAGTTCCGGTGAGGGAGGACCCTCGTTGTGTCCTCACATGGAGGGACTGAGAGTGAGGGAGCTCTCTGGAGCCTCTATTCTAAGGGCACTGATTCTGTTCATTAGGGCTCCACCCTCATGACCCACTCACCTCCCCAAGGCCCCACCTCCAAATGCCCTCACATTGGGAATTAGAATTTCAGCATCTGAATGTGGGGGGGACATAAGCACTCGGTCCACCACAGGCGGGACATTCTAGTTCCCTCTCTGCCCTTACCTTATCTTTGCTTCAGATGATCTTTCTTTACTGACATGATCAGCTTCAAGTTTCCAATTTAAAATGGCTTCACACTTCCTGATACATCTTTAAGTCAATAATTGTTCAAGAAAGAGAAATTTTTCGGTAGTATTTTGCTTCTTCGTCAACTAAGATTTGATGCATATTTCACTTGCCAAACATCGACCCTTGTGAGAGTTTATTACAGGGCCGTCCAACCCACAGTGTGCAGGCTGCACGAGGCCCAACACAAAATTGTACATTTACTTAAAACAGTATGAGATGTTTTGTGACTACGTGTTGCAATGTATTTAATGTGTGGCCCAAGACAACTCTTCTTCTAGCGTGGCCCAGAGACACTGAAAGGTTGGACGCCCCTGGTTGGCATGACCTCCGTCCTCACTGCCCAGAGAATACAACACCGTGCCCAGCACACCCCACATCACAGCCCTCAGGGACTCACCAGAGACCTTAAAGTTTTTCTGGTCCAGTCCCCTGATTTCACTCGTCCAAATGAGATAAAATTATTTATCCAAAGACACTGAGGAAGCAGCCAGGCCCAAACTGGACCTGACCTTCCGGCTCAGAATGAGCGCCCTGCCCCCTCCCACGCTGCCCAGACAGGCGTTCAGTGAGTATCTCAGATCCCCGTCACAATCTCTTCCACATTCTCTCCATTGTGGCCCAGCTTTCTCTTTTCTTTTCAAAGGCTGTTCTTTTAACAGCAATAATGATGAGCATAAACCTAATAGCTAATTACATCTAGAGGAAAGAAAGCTGGGACCTTAAATATTAGCTGCTTAAATATATATCCTAACAAAATAAACAATCAAAAATAGTCTCTCATAAAGCACGTCTCAGCGATGCATGTTTTCTGCCCATGAATGCTGACTGTTTTTGTGCACCTGCAGGGTCTTTGTTTAACTTGACAGAACTAGCCTCAATTAACCACCTGAGTGGGTTTAGATCTGAACACTCATTGTAGGTAGAGTCCGATGGTCTTTGTGTCTCATGCCAATGGATTTGCTCCACATTACCATTCATGCACGCACTCTGAAGATGGTGATTGTGGGCCTACTGTATGCTGGGTAGTGTTCTTGGCCCCTGGAATAAAGCATGAACAAAACAAAGACCCCTGTCCTTAGGAAGCTTACATTCTAGCAACAAGCATTAAAATGAAAAAGTAAATTATGCAGCATGTTGGAAGGTGGGGAGTGCTGTGGGAAAAGGGAAAAAATGCAATGCAAGGCTGAGACAAGGCGGTCAGGAGAAGGCAGTGTTGGCTCCAGTCTTGAAGGCGGCGAGGAACGAGCCCTGGAGAAATCTGGGCAAGAGCTTTCCCAGCAGATGGAACAGCCGGGTCTGCAGGTGAGCATGTGCCTGTTCTGTTTAAAGTAACACCACTTCCTGAGGAGTGACATTTGGGGAAAGAATACTGCATAAAAGAGAGTTGTTATTCCCCAATGCCAGACAGACCAAATGTAGAGGAAAACATCCAGAAAGAAAGCGTGAAAGAGTGAGAACCTGGAGGTACAGAATCTGTAACAGTGGTAGGAGAGGGGCATGGGAAGTTTAGGAAACTAGACCATGTAACTGAGAAATGAAGCTGGCACTTTGGAGTGAAGAAATTGCCCCAGAAATTATTCACACAGGGACTGAGTACCACTTGCCTTTGGATTCACAGCTTCTGACACAGAGCAGAGCACATGGAAGGCTCCGGAAACGCCTCTGGAATAAAGGACTGACTGAATGAATGGGACCGTGGCCAGTTTCCTTGTGCTGTGTGGGGTAAAGCACTGCAATCGGACCAAGAGCGGTGCTATGAGGTCTGCTGCAAACTCATCCTTGAACTTCACTAAGGAAGATTCATCACAAAGAAAAGCTCAGCAATATTCTTTTCTATTCATTGATTTACTCTGCTTAAAACTGAGTCCATATATCACCGAGTCTGAGAAATAAAAGTGCTGCTAAGACATCTCGGCATGTGGGAAGTGGTAATCTGGTAGTTGAACCAAGTGTATGAGTGCAGCGTGTGTGTGTGGGTGTGGGTAGGTTTTATGAAGATGTATGTTAATGGGGTGAGAAAGATTGGATATTAATAGAGCCTACAGCTATGCAGATCTTTTAAGAAGGTATTTATATACACTCCAGAGTGACACTGAATTATATCAAGATTCTTTTGGTCAAAGGAACAGAAAGAGCTTCTGACTCACTTAGGCAATAACAAGGAATAACTCTGATAAAGATACAGAGATGTGTCCTGGAATATCTAGGCAGGATTAGTCAGACATTCCCAAGGAACCGAAACCCAGAACTGGAGAGCCAGCGGGCACCACCCGGGTTCCTGCGGTCCTGCTCTCTCCCACCCTCACTGTGGGCTGGGTGGTCTCCGACCCCTGCCTCTGTGAGTGTGCCCCTCCTTTCCCCTCAGCAGAGCTTTCTTCCTTGTCCATCCCCACTGCCTCCCTACCCTGCCTGGTTTTCACTCCCTCAACTTGAGCAATCAATGGAGCCCGAGACCAGTATTTTTCAGTCTCAATTCAAAAGTCACAGGAGAAAGGACTTGATGGGTGTTGGCTGGACCAGTGTCTCCATCTGCTCCAAGTAACCACAACCAGTGGAACAAGTCACTCCCTCAAACATGGAGGCCGGGGTGCTGACATTCGCATTTGTCAACTCTTATTTAGTACATGATGGCCATCCCCGCTGGTCAGAGGCGTATAAGAGCCCTATTTCCCTTCCCCGGCTACCTCCCTGTGAGGAAGTGTGAAAACGAGGGCAAGTCTTATTCAGAATTCTGCCACACAGTCAAACATTTACAACTAGACAGGCACAAAATGTCATGCCACCTGCTCATACCAGCTCGGAGAAGTAGCACCTGACGTCACTCTGCATGGCAAGTGCACTGGAGGGAGGGAGGGGGGACGGTGCGCACTCCTGCAACAGAATCGGCTCCACTTCCGGCGGCACCACGAGCTGAATCCTCCAGCGCGTGCCAGCCAAGCCCTTGTCCTAGTGCCTCTCGCAGGGGGTAAGCTGGCGGGCCCACTCTAATAGGTGCCACACTGACGCAGGAGTACAGGCGTCTTTACGATACTTCCAGCCAATCCTCGCTTCATCCCTGTAAACCTCTGGGTTAATTAACAAACCAATAGTCTAGTCAGGATGCAGACAGTTGTCTTCTGCCATCTTTGGAGAGGGGACTCCTGCCCAGGCCCCTCCAGACGTACCTGCCATGCCCTGGGACGTGGATTCCTGCTTAGGGACAGCAAATGGGAACCAGCCAGCCCTGAATTTAGATGAAAATGCATGTGTACACGTATGTGCACACCCCCACACCCTGGTGGTAGCAGTGGGTTGGCTGTAAAAGGGCCTCTGCCAGATGTATTGGCCTCCTTTAAAGGGTTGTCGTGGACACTCCCCATTCCCCACTACTGCTTGTACATCATGGCCCAGCACTGTTGGCAAAAGAGTCTGGGAACGCTCTCTTTCAGTTGGACATACTGTCTGAACAATACAGGGGTCTCTTTATCAAGGAAAAGGGGAGAATACACGTTGGGTAGGCAGCCAGCCGTCTCTGCTGCGCTTACTGATCTAAAGCGAATCTCTGAACTTGTGTCTCAGGTTTCCTATCCATAAAATGGACCATCAACACCCACCCTGCCGGTTTCCCAGGGTTTGCGTTAGAATCAAAAGAAAACAGGTTGGAAACTGAGAAGCCTCGTTCAAATACAGAATTCTGACAGTTTACGCAAGACTCCAGAGTGCTGTGGAGCCATCGGAAGGGTCAGTCTTCCCAATTAAAATATAAGCAAGCACCTATTCCTGATCCCCCATGCTTGTCTTCTGCAGACCAAAGTAAAAGTGTCACTTTTTATTATCAATGGTCCTCTGTGGTCCTGCTAGTTTACGGGAGGCTGACTGGACACACCCAGACATGACACAAGGTTAAGGCCCGCGGCTGCGTTTCACACAGGTCGCCTTGCTCCGTCCTCACACAGACCTGGGGTGGGCGCTGCTTTACCCTCGCACCCTGCGGTCCAGCAAACATATGAGCACAACCAGCGCCCAACACAGGCGGAGTGGAGAGCCTGGACCGGACTCCGGGCCATCGCTAGAATCCCGGAGCATCATTCAATTCTAAAATCCTGTGGCTTCTGGTTACCTTGTGTACTGGGTAGAATTGTGTCCCTTGGAAAGACAAATGGAAGTCCTAACTCTGGTATCCGTGAATTCGACCTCACTTGGGAATAGGGTTTTTGCAGATGTAATCAAATTTAGCTGAGGTCACAGCAGATTAGGGTGGGTCCAAATCCTACACTTGCTCTCTTCACAAGAAGGGGGAATTTTGCACAGACATGGAGAGAATGCCACGGTGAAGGCAGGGGCAGAACTGTATTTACAAGCCAAGAAGTGCCAAGGGTGGCTGGCAAGCACCGGGAGCCAGGGGAGAGGCGCGGGTGGTTCTCCTTTAGAGCTCTCACATGGAACCGACCCTGACCACACCCGGGTTTCAGACTTCTGACCTCCAAAACAGTGAGAGAATAATTATCTGCCGTTCTGATGCCACTGAGTCCGTGGCGACTTACAACAGCAGCCCTGGGGACCCAAACACCATGTGAATGCGCGATGGTCCTGTAAGAGCCTGGTGAGGCCTGCTGTCCTCTCCACCCAAAGTGCGCTTGCGGTCCGGCTTGTTTGGCGGCACAGCCTTAGCTTCCCGAGGGAGGCGCTGTCTTCACAGACCCAGCAAGTCCTTTCCTGGGCCCTCTCCTGACCTCATGCCACGCTGAGCAGGCACCAGGGTGGGTTTCTCAAGGCACCTGCGAGATGCTGAGTTCGGCCAGCGTGGCTCGGCCACAACCAAGAGAACTGACCACAGGGAACTGACCCATGTGTGCAGGCCACAGGACCCGGCAGGGTGGGGCAAAGGGACAGCCGTCACTTTTCCTTCTATTTAGCTTGCACTGAAATCTTTGTGGATCTATTTGCTGAGTGAGGAATCGTTTGCATTTTCAAAGGTGTGGATTTCTACACTTTTTGGTCATTCCACCTTCAAAATATTTGTCAGGTCTACACATCGCCTGTGCTTTCCTAAAAGCAGTTTTATAACACTCCCCAAAATGGAAAACCAGAATCTCCTGCCTTGAACAAGGAGTAAAAATATCAAAATATTCATTCGTTTACTGTCTATCTGTCAGGGAACATCCCAGCCAGGAGAAGGGCGTTTGGGAAACTGGGGCAGGATCAGTGCTACTCTCATAGGCCAGAGCATTTTTAAGACTAGAACTACTTTGAAAACTACTGGAAAAGGTTAAGTAACAATATGGAAGAAAATATTATTGTCAACTTTATTATTGCACTGCTCTCAAGATTCTCAGACCACCATAGACCACCATACCTGTCGGGCACAGCTTTCTGTGGAAAGGAAGTTCTGGGATGGGATACACCGAAGGGGCTTTTCAATACTGAGCGCCTCTCACACTTAGAAGAACAGATGCTGGTATTTTCAGGCTGAGAAGATGCACCGCATGGACATCTGCCGTCTCTTTGACCTTGCTCAAGTGTCACTTTATCACCCCTGATAATGACTGGTGATGTGTCTTGTCTCGACTGGAGAAAATAAATAAGACTACTGGGCTAAGAAGAGATCTTTTCATTTTGCTGGTGAGAGGAGAAATCTGGACACGGAGCCAAAGAACACAGGCTAACCTTTGTTCAGAGATCGCAGGGAGACCAGAGGAAAGAGCTACTGGGATAAAGAGAGATTTGTGTTCCCAGCTCGCAGGGGCGGACGGGATGCCACACTTCACAGCGCACAGCGAGCCCTTCTCCTACTCTGAGGCCTGACATAAAATTAATGTGCCTATTTTGTTGAGTATTGTTTTCCCTGGAGTTTAAGTTGAAGGCCCGCCCCTACGTGGATGCGATCCCAACATAGTGATGGAGACATGAGGACTGCCAGGCAAGTCGCCCGCTGTGGGCACTAACATTCAAGAGTTTGACAGCCGCGCAAAACACCCATGACACTGTGTTTCCTGCTCCGTTCTTTCCTGTGCGTGCTGCTATTTAAGTGGCAAGGTAAGAGAATGCAAATTGCCCTCCACTGTAATACTCCCAAGTTTACCATAAATGGCAATTCCAACACACATCAACTGGGAAGAGCATATAAAGACCAGGAATATAACATTTCTCATGAGGGACAGCCAAGGGCAAAGGGGAAGTAACCCTTCCCCTCTGGTGTTGCAACCAGAGTGAATGTATCAGTGATGGTGACCTGAAACAGACGGGACACTCCGCTGGAGTCCGAAGAGACTTTTTAGTGAAGAGACCCTTTCCTGGGGGCATGGGCAGGCTCACGGACCCAGCAAAGCAGAAAGCGGTTACCGCCCTCTATTGGTTTGCTCGGGCCGCCATAACAAGGTACCACACGCTGGATAGCTTAAACAAGAGCAATTTATTTTCTCAAAGTTCTGGAGTCTGAAAGTCTGAAATTGGGGTGTAGTAGGGCCATGCTGCCTCTGAAGGCTCTAGCAAAGAACCTGTTCCAGGCTCTCTCCTGGATTCTGGTAGTTCCGTGGCTTGTGGCAGCCTAAGTCCAGTCTTCTCATGGCATTCTCCCTGTAAACAGGTCTGTGTTCAAACTTTCCCCCTTTGTATAAGGGCACCAGCCACATTGGACTAGGGGCCTACCCTGCTCCAGTGTCACCTCATCTCAGCCTAACTAAGCATATCTGGAACGGCCCTGTTCCATGTTAAGGTCACATTCTGAGGCACTGGGGGTTAGGACTTGAAAGCAGAAAGTGGGGTGGGGCACACAACCCAACCCGTAACACTCTCCTAGGCCGGGAGAGGCAAAGGGAGGAGAAGGTGTTAGAGAGCCTGGCTGAGAGCCGAAGACCAGGAACGGCTGTCGCCCAGAAGGACACGGGGGTGCCAGAGCTGCTCCAAAGCAGGAGAAACGAATACTGCAATATCTCTTTCAATCCATTCTCCAGGCACCAAACCCAGCAAGAAGGTGGAAAACAAGGGAGGCAGGCTGTTACCAAATTCAAGGGGTTTGCTTCTTGGGGTACACTATTCAAGAACGAGTCCTCCTCACTGCAAAGTAGTTTTATTTACTTCAGCAAATAAATAAGACAGGGGATCCATAGCCAAAGCTCTGCCTCCCCCAAGGGAGGCTTAGCCACTGCTTATATAGACTATTTGGTTGATTACATGTTGATTTCTTCTTTGCAGTTAGCAACACTAACCAGATGGGTTTCCTGTCTAGCTGATCCTTGTACAGCTGCATCTGCTGAATACTGTGCTACACTTTAACATTTAGCAATAGCATTTAGGCCCTGGCCAGGTATCTCAGTTGGTTAGAGTGTCTTCCTGACAGCCAGATTGCAGGTTCAGTCCCTGGTCAGGGCACATACAAGAATCAACCAATGAATGCAAAAATAAGTAGAACAACAAAACAAATGTTTCTCTCTCTCCCCTCCCTCTTGCTCTCTAAAATCAATAAATAAAAATTTAAAAAAAGAAGAGCATTAAGAACCGTCCAGACCTTCAGATCCTTGTCCCGTCTCAGTCCCGTCTCAGTCCCGTCTCATGAGGTGATACAATTCAGAGAAACCCGCCCTCCCCTGGGGCAGTGAGAAGGGGGAGATGGGTGGAGGCAGGTGGGCCAGGGCAGAAGCAGTCGGAGAGAAACCAGCACAATGAACATCAATTTCCATGACGAATCAAGGGATCCAAATGGGTTAGGAGAGAAGCGGATTGATAAGACATTTCTAAACTGTATCTTAGGAATTGGGGTATTTAGACAATCCAGAGAGAAAAATCAAGGTGTGCATTCTCTCCCAAGGAAGCTACCTGTATGAAATTTTCTTCTGTTTACCTGAGAGGTGAGGCCAGAGTCAAAGGTTCAAACTTCCAGCTGAGGCAGTGAAAGCCTCCCAGGAAAACATCACCCTTGGGTGAACATGCGCAAGAGCTCTTCTCTCAAAGTCTTTTCAATTACTTAGTCACGTCCTTCTGTCCTCCGGAAACCTCAGTCACCCCCAGGTGTCCCTTCATTTTGTGTCCAACTCGGTCCCATGCCTCCATCTGTGTTCTCACACCTTGGCTCAGGACCTCTGCACTCCTTCCCTGGGTGAAGTCTTCCAATCCACCATGATCCATCTCTGTAGAGGAAAACCCAGACTCCTCAGCAGGACGGTCCAGGCTCATCATGATTTAGTCGCTGCCTATGCTTCAGGCCTCATCTTCCTCTCCTCCCTTCCCCACCAGTCCCTCTAGTTCCCACTGAGACTAACCCACTCTGTCAGAAGGAGTGGTGGACTTTTTGGAAATGAGGGAAGAAAACAGTTAATGAGTGTTCTGTCCAATGCATACTACAGAGTTATCTTCATCTTTCCTCGTTTTAGAGGTCTTCTATTTCTGTAAATTGTAGACTATTTTACATTTTATTTTTATAAGTTGTACAATAGCAAAGTGATGCAAGTGATTCTTGGCCATAAAAGTGCAATTTGTGTCCCTGGAGATGCCGATTATTGCCTTGTGGACACTGACCAGAATGTATGAATAAGCTATTCACACATTCTTTCCAGCATTTCTGAACAGACCTCCAGGAAGTATGAAGCCATATGCTATGACAAATAGAGACATTTATTAAAGAAGATGCAAGATACAAGAAACATTGTTCATAGGACAATGACACCTCAGTCCCCTTCAAAGTAGGCACCTTGGAATCTCATACACAGTCTCCTAATTGCCCTCAGCTGCCCCTTCATAGTTTCCTGAACCTCATCAATGGTCTAAATGTCTTCCCTTTCAGAGGTGATTTTAGTTTGGGTAAAGCCAGACGTCACAGGGTGCTAAATCTGGGCTGTAGGAGGGCCAAGTCACCTGGATGATTTGATGTTTCACCAAAAAACTGCATGAGATGTGATACATGAGCAGGTGTGCTGTTGTGATGAAGCCGCCAATCACCAGTTGCCCATAGCTGTGGCCTTCTGAATCATCTCAGTAGTTTCCACAGAAGAACGTTCAAGCTTAATGCAAAATCTGATGCAAACTCCTTGCTCTACCCGACAGGTGGCAAACACAAGGCCCTCGGGATGAGTCCAGCCCTCCACTTTGTTCTATGGGGCCCGGCACCTTGTTTCTACCCTGCAACAGCACTGAGCTCTCTCTCAACTGTTAAGGAGTAGTTACTATATTTTTCGGATAAGATGCACTCCCCTAACCACCCCCCAAAATTTGGGAGGAAAAGTGGTTCTTAATGCTGCTGTTGAGTTCTGTTTACATTTACACTGGTGAAATATTATGTTATTTATGTTATTAAATATTTTACCACACTATTTGCTTCAAATTTTTTCCCTTATTTTCCTTCTCTAAAACCTAGGCGCGTCTTATGGTCTGAAAAATAGGGTACATTTATACAGTCCTAAAATCACATTTGGCCCTTTGAAGGCAACCTCAAGGCTGATGGGGACCCCAGTAAAAATTAGTTCGACGCCCCTGCTCTACTTGCTCAGTCATTTTGAATGTGCCAGTCACACAGTACACATGGTCACTCCACAGCACCTACCACCTCCACGGCCTACCACAGTGAAGTCACCATTATTGACCCATGCGCATTCCAGTCCACTCTCCTTGGCTGCCAAGTTGTATCAATGTCATGCAAACCATTTCTGTTATATTAACAATGGCTGGACATTTTCTGGACAGACCTCCTAAGAGTGTTCTATGAATTCTCCTTCGAATCATCTTACTGGTTTCCTCATTAATTAATCAGTTAAATAAAATCTTTAACATATGTTCAGTTTATAATTTTATGAGATGGATGTAAGGGCGATCTGGCTGCGACATCTGTCACCCCATTGATCGTAGGGTAGATTTGGCTGATCTGGCCAGCTAGGCGGGTGTCCCCTTCCTCCCTCACTGATTCATGTGCATCCCCACCCCACCCTGGAAGCTGTACGCTCAGTCAGAGAGGTTGACCTTCCCAACTAGAGGACAGGACAGGTATTTGGTCAAGGGTATACGAGTAGCTGTGCTCCCCTGCTAGAACCTCCCAACAAGCTCTCAAGGTTCATATAAATCTATGAGAATCATAATTTTATCCTTTAAAAATTTATCATTTAATAACCCCTGTGGTTCTCTGATTGGGCCATGTTCTTTCCTGACTGCCCTTGTACAAGCTGCTGGTGCTGTCTAAAACGTTCTTCCCCAGAGGGCCAAGAGACACATAAAAAGGTGCTCAGCATTGCCAGCCATCAGAGAGATGCAAACTAAAACCACAGTGAGATACCACCTCACACCAGTAGGAATGGCCCTCATACACAAATCAACAAACAACGAGTGTTGGAGAAGATGTGGAGAAAAGGGAACCCTAGTGCACTGTTGGTGGGAATGCAGACTGGTGCCGCCACTGTGGAAAACAGTATGGAATTTCCTCAGGAAACTAAAAATGGAACTGTCATCCGACCCAACAATTCCACTGCTGGGATTACACCTTAAGAACCCTGAAACACCAATTCAAAAGAAGCTATGCACCCCAATGTTCATAGCAGCACAATTTACAATAGCCAAGTGCTAGAAGCAGCCTAAGTGCCCATCAGTAAATGAGTGGATCAAAGAACTATGGTACATTTACATGATAGAATAGTACACAGCAGAAAGAAAGGAGCTCCTATCCTTTGTGACTGCATGGATGGAACTGGAGAGCATCATGCTAAGTTATATAAGCCAGGCAGTGAAAGGCAAATACCATATGATCTCACCTATAAGTGGAACCTAATCAACAAAACAAACAAGCAAGCAAAATATAACCAGAGACAGTAAAATTAAGAACAAACTGACAGTAACCAGAGGGGAGGTGGGAGGGGATAAAGGGGGAGGGGGGTTCAAGAACATGTATAAAGGACACATGAACAAAAACTAAAGGGGTTAGGATCGGGGGTAGGAGATGAGGACGGCTGGGGAGGGGGGTGAAATGGAGACAAGTGTACTTGAACAACAATAAAAAATGTAAAAAAGATGTTCTTTCCTCTCATTGTCTACCCGGTGAACTCCTTCTCATCCTTCAATGCTCCGTTAAAGGTTGCCTCCTCTGTGACATTCTCCCTGATTACCCAGTGAATACTCCTGGGTATTTGTGCACTGTGTACACACCTGTATGTACTTCCGCCCTTAACATATGCATCAGTGTCTGCTTCTCCTAGTAGACTTGGAACTTCTGTAGATGGGGCTATATTTTACTTTTCTATGTCTGGCACAGTTTCCCTTTTTTTAAAGTCCTCACCCAAGGGTGGAGATATATATATAGTATATATATATATATAGAGAGAGAGAGAGAGAAATAATCTATCTATATATGTATGTATATATATATATATATATACATATACATATATACATATATATAATTGATTTGCAAGAGAGATCAATATCAGTGTGAGAGAGAAGCACTGACTGGTTGCCTCCTGCACTCCCCCCGATGGAGGATCAAACCTGCAACCTAGTATGTGCATCAACTATAAATTGAACCCACAGCCTTTTGGTTCACAAGACAATACTCCGACCAACTGAGCAACCCAGCCAGCGCTGGGTTTCCTTTTAATCTTCACAATGGCCTTGTGAGACAGGTAATATGTACATCTCCCTTTTAGAGATGAAGAAACTGAATGTAAGGTAGAGTAGTATGTCCAGGGCCATAAAGCCTTGGGAGTGTAGTAGCTTTGTCTTCAGACCAAATGTCCTTAGTTGCAGTATTAAACTGTGTGTTCATTCAGCAAACCAGTGACCCTCAAACCCTCTTCAAGTTATACTTAAACAGAACAACCATGACTTAGAAAATTAAAGGTAGGGTCTTTAAAAAAAATCAGAGGATAATATATCTTACCAGGTTGGAACAATGAAGAGTAAAATGATTTTCAACACTTTAATTTCTCCCTCCTAAGAAATTAGGCAAAATGTATCAACCTAAGAGAAGCAGCTATCCAAACAAATTTCTGGTTATTACTACACAGTGCAGCTTAAATGAAAACAGCAGCTTCTTGCTCACACAAGAGGCCAGTGTTTGGCATCTACAGTGCCCAGCAGCTAGGTATCTGCTTGCCAGGTGCAGCACAGGGCAGAGGCCACCTGCCAGAGGAATGGCCAGTGGAGCTCTGCCCACTTCTCCTGGTCTGCCTGCTCCTGCCAAGGGCAGGCCAAATATCAGGGCTGCACCTGGGGCTTGGAGTTCATGAAAGCCTTTGGAGCATTTAAAAAATGCACCTGATTGCTCAACTCTGCTAAAAGGTGAAGAGTGAAATAAAAGCTGCTTCAACATCTGAGTAAGTGGCCACCCTCCATCCTTGGGGCACCTCACGGAGGTCAGAGCTCCTGCCACTCACAGTTGAGATCAAAACACAGCACTGTCATACTAAGGAAAATAAGGGGTGGGGCCGGAGCTAGGCTCTGATTACCCGGAGTGGTGTGATTGGGGTACCTTTGATGTTGATAAGCTGTGTGAGGGCCCTTCATCTCAGTGCCCTCCCTGTCCTTGGAGGTTCGGGCCAAGGCAAGCCAGTGTAAATCATTACCCAGAGCTCCAGACTAGGCCGGGGAGCGGGCTGTGTGAAGGCACAGGAGCTCTGAGGCCAGGCGGCTGCAGATGCATTTCCCCACAGTGCCAGGAAAGGTTCAAATTCAAAAACAAATGTATTTGTCACTTCCACCCGCTCAGCTCCACAGGGCAGGGCATCCTGCCTCAGGGTGGAGTGTCAGCTTGCAGTGGGAACAGTGGCAGGCAGCCAACGGAAATTTCACATTTCACCAAGGTTCCTGCCACTCTGCAGTGGTCCTGCAGGCCCAGCATCACCCAGCGGAGAGTGCAGCTTCCCGACCAGTCCCAGAGACACAGGCTCCAGCCAAAAGCCAGACCCTGAAATCAGCAGCCAGCCCCTGCCACAGTGGGCCGGATGCTGAGACTCACTGAGCCATCCCCATGGGGTGACTAAAGTCCTTTCTAAACTGGGAATGTGGGCCAAGGGGGAAATCCATCATGAGCGGGCAAGTGGTGATTTGTCTAAACCCCTGTGACAAGCCATCCTCCCCACCGCCCGCCCCCCCACCCGGGGCTCCCTACAAAAGGGGCCAGAGCTGCTTCTGCTCCAAGACAATGCTACCTTTGCCTGATAGTCCAGGGCACTGGTTGGACATTTTCCAGAGAGGAGAAAAAGAATTACAGACGGTTGTAATTTTCCAGCTCACCAGGCTCCAGGCTGATGAGGAGCCCTTCCTCCCCAAACCTAGGCTGTACCATGGCTGGAGTTCTTCCTAAAACAGACTAGATTTTGTCACTCTCCAACAGAAGATTCTGGAAGAAGTCCACACCCCCGTGGATGCCGTTCCAGGTTCTCTCTGTCTCTACCTGTCCTGTCTCCACACTTCCTCCTTCATGTGCCTTATTAAACAGCCTACTACTCCCCAAGCAAGCCATGTGCTGTCCTACCATACAGAATAGTCCTACCCTTCTACCTTCTTCTAGTCACACTTCAAGGCTCAGCTTCAATATCGCCTCCCAGATGAAGGCTCTCCTGCCCTCTCCACCCTCACCCAGGCAGAACTTGAACACCTCCCTCCCTTCGTACGCCATCCTGAGTCTGTGTACCTAACTTCACTGTAACATTAATCACAATGTAGCTGACTTATTTGATTACCTGCCTGTCTCTCTGACCTAATCATTAGCTCAATCCAAGAAAGGGCTCCTTTTTTATTCATCTATTCTCAGTGACCAGTATAGTCCCTGGCACATAGTAGGTGCTCAATAAATAAAAAGACTGCATGAACAGATGTCCAAAATCATCCCCTTTCTTGGGAGAACTTTTCTTAGAAGGAAATCATCTAATTCTGAGCCTTCTAAGGGTCCAAGAACATTTATCTGTGGGAAGCTGTTTGCTCTGGACAAATGCCGCCTTCCTCCATCCCTAGAGAATAACCGAGGCAAAGAAGGCAACATGCAAGCTAACCACTTCCAGATAAGTGTGTTCTCAGATGCTAATAATTTTACTGTGTGTAGAGAGCAAAGCCAAACCACACACAGAAGTGAGGCTTCCTGAACATCCCACACCAAGCATTCCCTTTGCCGCTCTGATAGAAGTGTGATGACAACAGCCATCTGAGAAAAGAGGCCCCGCCCAAGAGCAGGGAGAGTCTGATTACTCTCTTATGTACAAATCTCTGGCCTTTAACTTCTGCGTGCATTGCACCCGAAGGGAAGGTAAAATGGTGCAATAGTCTAGGTTTACAGCCTGATCTGCATCATCCCTATAAAATTCTATACTTTCAGCATCAAACTATTACTTTCTTTGGACTTTTTTGCTTTAAAAAGGATTATTATTATTATTACTCTTAAGATTGCTGGAAAATCACCTCCTGTAAAAATGAAATAGGCTAAAATCATATGTTAGTAAATATCTTAACAAAAAAAGGAGGAGGGATTTGGAGGAACAACTAGGAAGGACACAGGGACGAGAACTAAGGGGGGTGGAAATGGGAGGGAGGTGGGGAGCAAGGGGCGGGGGAGGCTGGGATGGGAAAAATAGACAAAAAACTGTACTTGAAAAATAACTAAATAAAATTTAAAAATATATATCTTAACAAATATTCCAATTTTCTCAAAAATGGAATTTATAATTTCAATATTCTTAGAGCAAGATCAGTGTCCAGGTAAAGCATCGTAATCCACTGATCTCTCTCCAGGGGCGTTGTGTTCACACAGCACTTTCATATGTGTCCCGTCACTGGTGCCTCTGGCTCTTCTCATCAGTTCCACACCTGGCAAAAGGGGGCAAACATTCAAACGCTCCCCCCTGCGTCTCTCCCGCCCTCTAGAGCAGCGCTGCCCAATAACAATACGATGCGGGCCTTGTACGCAATTTTTAATTTGCTAGCAGCTTCATTAAAATGGAGAAAACAAACAGGTGAAATTAATTTTCATAATATATTTACCCGATATAGCTAAAATATTATGATCTCAACATGTAATCAATACAAACAACTGTTAATGAGCTATTTTACACGTGTCTTTTCCTCACATAGTCTTTGAGATCTGGTGCGTACTTCACACTTACAGCACTTCTCCATTCGGACACCTCACGTGCTCCACAGGCGCCCGAGGCTGCCTACGGCTGCACTGGACACTGGGGGGCTAGATCAGACCCCTTGCAGGCAGGGCACGGCTCAGCCGCTCACACTAGTGTGCCTTTCTCTGTGCCCAGCACAGGGGTGACAATGTGAACGCCTGAGTGTGTTTACTGTCATCCCAGAAACACCACAGACTAGGTGGCTTAAACAACGAATTCGTATTCCTCACAGTCCTGGAGGCTAACTCCAAGATCAAGACACCAGCAGATTTAGCGTCTGGTGACGGCCTGCCTCCTGGCTCACATACGGCCACATGGGCAGGGGTGAGGCAGCTCCATGGGCCTCCTGTATAAGGGCACTAATTCCATTCATGGGGTTCATCTTCATGACCTAACCATCTACCAAAGGCCTGGCCTCACTTCCAAATACCAGTACCCTGGGGGTTAGGATTTTAGCTATAAATCGTGAGGGGACACAAATATTCTGCCCATAGTAGTGAGCAGTGTCCATGAACGACTTCAGCCCCCCAGAAGTGGAGGCTGAGGGTATGAGCGCAGCCCCGTAGCCCGGCCAAGGGGAATCTGTCACATACAGTGTAAGCGCAGGCGGATTCAGCTATAGTCCTGTTCTGGTGAAATTCTCTAAATCAAAGAAGGGTGGCCAGAGAAGGGCCGATCACATGCATATTTCCAGCACTTCTCAAAATGAGGGAAATACCAGTTCAACAAAGCAAACTGATCATCCCCTGCGAATTCAGAATAATGTAATTTAACCCTCATCTAAGACAGAAACACAGTGTGTCTCCAGCAGACTTCCTTGAAATGGATCAGCCCAAAACATTCTCTACCACAGGACCAGGTGGTAGGAAAGGAGACAGGGCTAGGAAGGAAAGACAAGCGCAGGATTATGAGTCTTACCCACTCTTTGTTCCAAGATTCCTCAAGTTTTCTCCTAAAAGCTGATACTTTTTATGTCTGCTTTTTAGAAACAGCAGAGCACTGATGCCAGGAAAAACAGTGACATCAGCCCGAAACCCCAGGCGAGCTGCCTTCAGTAAGCCCTCAAGGACACGAGGAGCCGACCCGGCGGAGCTCAGAGAAGGCACCACCTTCTGTCCAGTCTGACAGGTCTTGGTTCCCAGACATGCAGATGCCAAGGATTCCTGAAGGAGCACTTGCTAAACTAGCAGTTCGCAGACTTTAGTGGGTATTAAAGTCCTCTACGGGGCTGATTAAAAATCCATGTTGTTAAGCCCTACCCTTCAGAGAGTTTATTTATTTATTTTTTACTCATTAATTTTAGAGAGAAACATCCATTTGTTGTTTCACTTATTTATGCACGCATTGGTTGATTCCTGTATGTGTCCTGACCAGGGATTGAACCCGCAACCTTGGCATATCCGGACAATGCTCTAACCCAGCAGTCCCCAACCTTTTTGGCACCAGGAACTGATTTTTCCACAGGGTGGAGGGGACTGGAGGCAGAGCTCAGGTGGGGGGCAGGAGGTGCAGCTCAGGAGAGCTTCCCTCGCTGCCCAGTTGAATGGGTCCTGGCCCTGAGCCCCGGGATTGGGGATGCCTGCAACCAACTGAGCTACCTGGCCAGGGCCAGAGAGTTTAATTTATTTATTCCAAGGTGGGTTCTGGGAATACACATTCTCAAGTACTTTAGGTCATCCTGATAAAGGAGTTGCATACTTTGAGAAAAACCCTAAGTAAGTTATTATCTACTTTTATTTCTCCTTTCTAAATGTCCCCAAAGCTGTGTCTTCCTGGCCATAACTACAGCTGCACAATTCATGTACTGCATAACGGCTCCCAGCTGAGGAGGCCAGGGGTCAGTTGGGACCTAGGTGCTGGGCATGGAATTGTACCACTGAGTAAGGAACACTCTTTCTTTGGGCAGAGGCAGCTCCAACTTGCAAGCCTTGTGCCCTAGTGTGGGCCTGTGTCAGCCCAGAGGGGGCCCTGTTTTCTGGTTTACACAAGTCACTATGTACGCGGCAACAGCCCTGAAACTGTTGTCTGACACCTTGGACACCTTTTCCCCAGACCCAGCAGCGAGCCCCCTAAGCCAATCACTGCTCTCGAAGGCAGAAACCAGAGCTGGGCTCAATGGCTCATACATCATCAGCTGCCCAACGGCCACCAGGCCTGTCCTAAGCAAGTGGCAGGCTGGGAGGTGGGTAAGTCAGCTCCTCCCTCAGCAGGCCCGGCCGGCTTCTCTGTGTGAACGAAGAGCGCACCCTTGCCTCACTGGGCTTCTTCCCTAGAAAAGCTCTGCCTTGCCGATTTTTTGTGCAGATGACATATGTCTCCTGGGCACGGTGATTATTTAACAGGAATGGTGGCTCCATGGGTACAGCTGTGCAAGTCTCCAGGTTAAGGGGCTTACCGAGGGGACAGACTATTGCATGGGGCTGCCCAAGTGACTGACTATATTTTTACAAATTCTATTCTCTCCCTCCTATTCTCCCCAGCCTGTTCAGTTTTATGAACTGGAGGAACACCTCGTGACAGAGTGTATATTTGAAGCAGACAAGGAGCCAGTCATTGAACCTGCTGTGGCTCTCAGAAGTGTCCTTGGTGAAGTGAAAGAGGACTCCCCTGAGCTGCTAAGAGGGAGGAAACGCAATCTGGTCTGGACTGGAAATCCTAGCTCTCCAACAGCCTGGCTAATTGCTACTGGGCACAGAGACAAAGAATAGATAAGACTTTAAAGCCACAGAGAAAAGAAATCTCAAAGGGACTGGACAGTGTAATTTAGTAAAAGGGCAGCTGGGATCTGAACCTACCTCCATTTGTTTGCTTAACAGCTATGAGGTGCTGCATCCCAGCGGGTCACGGCACTGCCTGTCCTGGGTCTGGGGAGACACAGGAGAGGGCTCACTCATGGAATGGCAGGTGGCACAGGCATAGACTAATAAAACGTGGTGGCGGCGAGAAAGGGAAAGGCATCCAGGGCTGTGGCTGTACCCTGGAAGGGAGGTCCCGGAGAATGGCAGCAGCCCCTGGGTGGGTCAGAGGGAAGCACAGAGAGGGCCGCATGTGCGAAGGCAGGGTGGCCAGGGAGCATGCTCTGTGAGACAGAACACAAGCAATCCCGCCTTGCTGAAGCCCAGAGTGAAGGAAGGGAGTGGCTAGAGATAAGGCAAGGAGGACGGGCTGAGGCCAGTGGTAAACGCTGTATGACGTGCTAACTTTACTCTCCTGTCTCTAGCTGTTCCAAGCTTCAGATTCATTCTGATTTATTCTAATTGGGCAATATTTCATTTTACATGAAATGGTTCTGAGGCCAAGGGAACACAATGATGGACTGGGTCCACTCCTGGAGATGAGAGAGGGGTCTACACCAACTATTAGGAGGAGGTAGAGGGAATGAATTCTAGGGTAGCATCCAGTGAATGGCTCTTACAAATCCATCATCCAATTATTATCATTCATTTCAGTAGCTCCTACCAATTGTCCTTTAGCTTATTTCCAATATTTTGTCATTACAGAGAGTGCCATGACTGAGATCCTCAAACGTGCGTATTTGCATATACAGTATATCTGTAGGGTAAATTCCTAGAAGTGGAACTTTGTCTCAAAGGGTGTCTGTTCTGGTAACTCTGACAGACACAACCACGCTGCTTCAAAAGGGCTGCACCCACTCAACACCCACAGATAGCATCTCTGAGACTGCTCACTCCCGTACTCCCTTGCCTATGTACTATCAACTTTCTCAGACCCATAATTACAAAGTTCAGTTTGACAACAGTGTGGCTGACAGATAGGAGGGGCAATAGAAGCAGAGGTAAGAAAAGTAGTTACATAATTACAGTAATAAAAGGGAGAGATGATAGCGACCTGAACTATGGCAGCTACCATGTGTTTGAAAACTAGGGGTGGGGTCAAGATTTATGCACGTTCTCAGCACAGTGTGGCAATGGAAGATGTAATTGTTTTGCTGCAAATCTTGCAGTGAGAAGACTTTGTTTTCACAAAAAGTAAAAGAGAAAAAGATTGCTATTATTAAGTCTTTTCCCGACCTACGTGTCCTTCAACAGATGACTGGACAAAGAAGATGTGGTACACATACACAATGGAATACTACTCAGCAATAAAAAATGATGAAGTATTGCCATTTGCGACATGGATGGATCTTGAGAGTATCGTGCTAAGTGGAATAGGTCAGGTGAAAAAGGACAAGAACCATGTGATGTCGCTCATATGTGGGATATAAAATAGAAAGCAAAACAAACAAACTTAGACATGGAAACAGTGTGGTGGCTACCAGATGGGGAGGGGATGATGAGGAGGGAAAGGGGGTCAAACACGTGGTGATGGAAGGAGATTTGACTCTGGGTGGTGAGCACACAACGCAATATGCAGATGATGGATTACAGAATCGCACACCTGAGACTTATGTTATGGGTCAGTGTTACCACAATAAATTTAATTTTAAGAAAGACCCTTTCAACTGCAAATCTAAAATAAACATGCTAAGTATCAAAGGCCTTACCATAGAGAATTCGAGTTATACTGTACAATCTCAGATCTCTAAAACAAACCAACTCGGAAATGGAGTAACACACTATCATAGCACATGTTAAGTAGCTTTCTGATTGTGCATTTGTAAATTCTAAAGGGTCCAGAGCATAAGAGAATGTGACCGCAATGACCTCACTGAGGCAGAATGAAGCACTGAACCCTAAGGACTCCTGTTCAACGCGTGGAAAATCTCCCATCCCTCCGCCCTTCCCCTGGACCCTACAGATGAAGCAGCCTCAGCTCCAGCATTGGGTGCCTTGTGCACCAGAGGCATCGCAGCCAACACTGCCTGACCTCTGACAAACTGTCCTTTCTTTCAAAGTGATATTCTTGATTATGCATAAAGTCTTCTTGTGACTATAAGGTATTATATACAATGCACTTGGCTACTGGGACGGATAAATCCCTCTGCATTGCTCACATTTCTCAGAATAGCTGAAACTATTTCACTACTGGGTCCAATAATGGCAGAAAAAAAGATTTTTCCTTCCAAATCTCCTGACCTTGTAACTCCCCACCCAATCCTGCTTTTCTCATTATCCACACCAACCATTTTGAGATCCTTTTTTCTTATAAAACTCTTGAAGGGAAAAAAAAAAGGAGAACATTTTTGAAATAGTTTTGAAGGGGAAAAAAGTAAACACATTTCTAAGAGGTTTAATGTGGGAATGGGTTGGAGAGGGGATTAACAGGTGGGGCGGGGCGGGGTGGCGGCTCGGTTGGTCCTGGGTAGAGCAGTTCAGGTCAGTGATGCTGTATCTGATGGAAGTCCCTGGAGAAGGGAGCAGGAGGTCTGCAGGCCTGGACATCAGAGCGGGAGAGGCTGACCGGGCATTCTGGAGCCATCTGAGCACCAGAAGAGCCTCTGAGAGCCAGAGAGTACTGGCTCCTAGTCATTTAATGCCCCGGACTGAAGGCACGCTGGAGGGGCTGGCCAGTCTGGGTGTGAGGGCTCAGGGAACTCTCTGGACTCTGCGCATTTCGGCGCCCTGGCCTGGAGCCATGTGCCTGAGCCCAGCCCAGTGCAGCCACCTGCTCCGGCTCAGCTGGAACTTCCTGCAGCACAGGGGCTGGGCAGAGGCTGTGCACTTGCAGTGGGCGCCTCACTGATTTCTCTAGCCTGCAGCTTTCCTGAGCTTCCACCAGTGTCTCCCTCAGCTTCCCTTATGTCCCAGTATGTATGTATAATGAGTGCTCCTTGGCCAGGGTGCCAAAGAGCCCAGAGCCCAGAGAGTTCCCTGAGTGGCCAAACGCTGCCTGGCCAGCCCATCAGTGTGGCCTTCAGGGCTGGGTCCAGTCTGGAGCACTGGGTGATTGGGAGGCAGTAATCCCTGGCCAGAAGGAGTGTCTCATGGCAGCAAAAGTTTTCCCTCAAAGACCCCACTACAGGCAGGGTTGAAGCCGGCTCCAGAATGCTGTCTCCCTGGCTCGACCCCGAGTCCCATTTCCTGTTTCTGTCCTGCCCCTTCTCAAGGCCAGGGGAAGACATTCGTCCTCCATGACGCCTCCCTTGCCTGCCACCCGCAAGGGGCTCTTGCTTGTCCTTCAGTCACTGCTGCTGGGATCGTTACTGCAGCAGTGGCTTCCTCAGCAAGGGAGCCAGCCCTTCAGCACCCACGGGTCCTCTTGTCTCTCCCCAGCAGGAAGCATGGTGCCAGCAAATGGGAGATACTCAGGCCACTGGATTAAGGTAGATGGCGCTGCTCTGCCCTCCCCTAAAACCACAGTCAATTCCAGAAAGAACCTGCTGTTTCTTGTAGCTGAGTGAGTCTGAGGACAACAAAATCATGCATTTACTTCTGCTCAGTCACCTTGCCGTCCCTACGAGTCAAGCTCTGAATGTGCCCGAGCTCCTGCTCCCTTGGTACTGCTCCCTGCTTCCTTTCGCCCTCCTCCTTGTCCCCATCCACCACCCCATCGCCAGCCTCTCCGAGGCCTCAGAGCCCCGAGACCTCCGGAGCTTGCCCCTCATTCTGAATGAGCTGCATGAATTCTGTTTTCTGAGCAGAGCTCTCGCTGGACAACCAAACCTCTCTCTTCTAATATTATAACCTTTTACAGAATAAATTGGTGTCTTATTGGGCTTAAAAAAAACACCTCATCAAGGCTAAGGGTGTTTGTAGTAAAGTGAGGGAGGAGACAGGTAGTTCTGTCACAAATTTCTTCCTCTCGGAAATGACTGCAGGGGCCTGGAAGGCTTGGAAGAAGTAATGGCCTTCCCTAAAAGGTCCCAGGTGCCCCCAGGAGGCGGTGGCCTTTGAGCAGGCCCCTCTGAGGGCCTGGTGTCACGCGGCTGGTCTCAGAGGGAAACCGCACTCACTCTGCGCAGCCCGGGCACCGAGGTAGGAGGCAGTTTGTAGGCAGCCACTTGGGCTCCATTGGGCCCACCGAGTACCTTGCCCAACCCAGATGGTTTCCCTTTCCTTGCAAAGCTGTTTCCTCAGCGGGTTCGGTGAGGAAACCCCTGAGTAAACACAGAGTGTGCTGCTGGCCCCAAGGTTTCTCTGAGGTGTACCCCAGGGACGCAGCCCCCAGCCAGGCCCACTTCCAGTCCGCTTGCCAGCCTTGCAGACGGTCACAGCCGCTGTTTCCACGAAGCAGTTTCTTCCAACGCTTACTTCAGCTTCTGAAGGAGAAGCTTATGTCTCCAGACAGCAAGGCAGAGGAAGTCTCTGAGGCAGATGTCTGCTGAAGGCCGGCAGCCCCCTGCCCCTCCCTGCCACAGGGCCCTCCCCAGCAGCAGAACAATGGCTGCAGTCATGCTGGGGAACTCCAGGGCTGGCTTCCAGGTTGGCTCACTTTCAGCATCTGTGTGGTTCAGGGCCCCGTCTTGTGTACGCGCATGGGGGAGTATACGCAAGGAGTAGCTGACATGTAAGGCCACAGAGGCATAGATATGGCTATTATCCCCATTTTAGAGGCGGGGACCTAGGGCTCAGAGGTCAGCATCTAAGAACTGACAGGGTCACAAGTCTAGCTCAGGACTGTCTGACTTGGAATCTCCTATCTTAACCATCATTCTATCTGTGGTGGGACATTTGGGTGCGTGGGACCAGGGCCACAGCT
This sequence comes from Artibeus jamaicensis, assembly GCF_021234435.1. NCBI lineage: Eukaryota > Metazoa > Chordata > Mammalia > Chiroptera > Phyllostomidae > Artibeus > Artibeus jamaicensis. The sequence continues at coordinate 10,255,306 of NW_026521814.1, read as the reverse complement.
CAGGCGTGCCGCGTGGACCAGGCCTCACAGTACGGTCAGGCTTATGGACCAGCTCAGGAACCAGGTGGGCACTTCCCTGGGGGGAGACTGGGGGGAGCAGGGCTTGGCAGGAGCGGGCCAGTTCTTTGCCGGTGTTATTGCTGCTGTTTTTGGTCCCGAAACCTCAGAAACGGTAGATAATCTCCACCACTGACTGTTACAATCTTAGACAATTCACCTAATCTCTGTGGATCTCAATTTTCTCATCTGTAGAACAAAAAGAACAAGATCCACTTCCTATGGAGGTTGTGACAACTGAGTGAACACGTGCAAAGCACCGGAACGGTGCCTGGCATGTAGTAAGCCCCACACACTGCTGACGGTATCGTCGCCGTCCTCATCTCCGGCGTCACCATCCCTGCGGCCTGACCCCTCCTTTCCCCGAGAACAGTAGCAGGCACACGCCTGCCTGCTGCCCTCCCCCACCGCCAGCCTCTCCTGACGCCATCACCGCAGCCCTTTCCACTCCGGGCCGGCGCTTCAACCCCGAGCAGCAGCTGTGACTTCAGTGCCTTATACAACGCCTGGCACATAATAGGTGTGCGATAATCACGTGCTGAATGAAGAAAAATCGTGCTTAATTCTAAAAATGAGGCTTTCAGATAAATCACAGAGGGTATTTGATTTTATAAGATTTTAAAATATGGTTCCCTCCCGCCCCATAGCTCATGCTGCAGAGGTTGGAACGTAGTAACAGGGATAAGAAAATTGAAAGGGCTTTCAATTGTGACATGTTAGACACATGCTAGCGACTTGCACTGTGACAAATATTGTATCAAATAGTAACAACCCCCCCCACCAGAAGCACTGAGTGTCTCTGAGGCTGAGTCCTGCTTCAGCATTTGAAGATGCAGAAATAGGCAATTCCCAAAAAGTATTCCCATGAATCTTCCTCTAAACAAAATTTTCCCCAAGGAGTCACCAATGTTCACAATGTTTTAAAATGAACTTTCAAAGACAGACTCCAAAAACATGTTCACAAATTACCGACTGAGCATGTCCTGTGTGCCGGACACTAGCCTGCCGATCTGGGTTAAGACGCAGCGTCTGCGAGGAACAGACACACAAACAGACAGTCCACAGGTGGTGAGTCAGATGCAGAGGCGCGCTCAACATGTTTGCAAAGGGCAGAGGAGAAGCCCAATTCGAGGATTCTTAAATAGCAGTAGAGACTGACCTAGAACAGTGGATGCACATTGAGGTTCCTTCCTGGGCAGCTACAGTTCAGAAATACCAGGGCTGCTGCTAAGCACAATGCTGTACATTCTCAGAAGGTACAACCACCACTCCTGTTCCCCAGACTGAAGACGCCAGCAAGAGGATGCCCTTTGCCGGGGCAGGCCGCACTGCCCCACTCCACACCCCGCCCCACCACCACGCCCCACCACCAGCAGAGTCATCTTTGCTCAAACAAAACTGGCGCTGTCCCTGACGGCCACAGCCTCCCACAGCCTGCAGGCCCTCCCCTCGAGTCTACAAATAATAACCGAATGTCATCCTCCTCACCTTGAAAGTGCTGGTGACCCGCTGGTGCACTGAGGAGGAGCTGTCATGGTTGATGACATCCTTCCGTCACCTGTGTACCCACTAGCCATTGTGGGTGTGCTTTTGGTCGTCAAGAGATGGTTACTTTTTGTGCTTGGATACTTATTTTTAAATAAGTGAGGTGCTGTGAAAAGAGAAACAACAGTGCCTGTTCGTGAATGATAACCTTTCGCTCACCTCGTGCAGCCAGATACTCGGGCCTGGAAAGAAGCCTGAGAGTACAAACAAGGGAGCCTGAGATCTGGGACCAGAGAATCTCCCAGCTCAGGCCCCTTCCCGTCAGTGTGGCTGCTGGGACACGTTGTCCTGGAAGGGCTAGCTGCCCACCCCTATGCAGGTGGGACTTGGGAGGCGGGCCCTACAACGAAGTGTCTTACTGGGAATTTACAACAGTTGTGCCCTGTCACCTTGCCCAGCTTGACGACCCTGGAGTAACCTTCCCGTCCCCTTAGAGGCCTGAGGGCTGGGGAAGGCTACTGCCGCGGGCCTCCAGGCACACGGCAATGCAGGTCCCAGGAAGGAACAGGCTGGGCTAGGACAGAGAGGAGGAGGAGGGGGTGGGGGAGGAGGAGGAGGAGGAGGAGGGGGAAAAGAGGAAGAAGAAGGAAGTTTGGTGATTCCTAAGCTGCCACTGGGTCAAGGACACTGGATGTGGAGTGTAATAAGCTGCTTTTGTAAACAAGAAGTTCTCCCAAAGCAATTTCACACCATGTGAAGGAGGTGCTTGCTGAAGTGAGGAAGGCAGAGGAAGGAAACACCGGAGGCAGAGGCTGATAAAACAGCCCGTGGAAGAGTCGCCGAGCTTGTAAAATGGAAACAGAACTAAAAAAAATAGAATTGTTTACTCTTTGGAACATTTGGCCAGCTCAGGTATTGGGTGATCTTTGAAAATCATGGAATTTTAAAATAACATATTGATTTCTCTCTCATTGTAGCCTGTTTACAGCAAAACGTTGCAAAAGTGCAGAAAAGTATACAGAGATAATCAAAATCACTAGCAAGCTGGCCACCCAGGAATTACCAGTTAACATCTGGTTTACTCCCTCCTGGGGCTTTTGAGCTACATCTACCTATTGCCTAAGGGTTTTGTACAAACGCCACGTAACACTGTCAGATATTTTGTTCACTCATCCCACAAATATTTACTGATGGCCCGCGCTGTGGTAGGAACACGGCGGTGAGCAAAACAGACAAGTCCCCGTCCTCACGCAGCTAGCACTCCTCATGGGGGACGGAAAATAAATACACATGAAAATACGTCGTGTGCCAGGTAGTGGTAAGAGCTATAGAGAAAAATAAGTCAGATTAGGGGCCAGGAAGGGCGGGCAGCCGTGAGAGTGGTAAACAGTGGCTACTACCTGTACAGGGAGTAACTGCGGGTGGTCTGCTGGTGCCGTGAGGCTGGGTCAGAAACCGAACAAAGTGGGAGTGCAGTCATGCAGATAACTGGGGGCAGAGTTTCAGGCAGAGGGAGGAGCAAGGTCCAAGTCTGGGGCTGCAAGTACTGGGCAGGCTGGAAGAACATGTTGGAGGAATATTCGGGACTCTGGGGTGGATGCTGTGCAGTGAGTGAGGGGCGGGGTGGGGCAGGCGGGTCAGAAGGGGGTGGGGAGGGACCATCAGGCCCTGGAAGGCACAGAGGCCACTACAGATCCTGCTTCCATTCACTTTTTGTTACATTGGGGGGCATTTTCCTACTTCGTTACACTTTCTTCAAAAACAGAATTTTGTGATGGCAGCATACAATTCCACCATGTGGACAAACCATAATGTATTCAAACAGTATCTTCTGTGGTTATTTTGATTATTTTTCTGTCATTAATGATATGATACTTCAAACAAACCTTTGGGAGCTCTCTGATTATGTACATACAATAAATGCCTAGAAGTGTAATTGTTTAGTCAAAGAATATAAATAGTAAAAGGTTTTTGATATACATTGTCAAATTTAACCAGAAAGGTTTGATAAATTATAACTCTGAATGTGTAAGAATTTTCATTTCGTGGCTAGATATGACAACTTTTTTAAACCTTTGGCAACTTGGTAACTGACACCCTATACTACTACATTGTTATTTCATTATTTACTTGATCATTACTGAAGTTGGAGTTTTTCACATATTTACCGACTACTGCAGATTGTTGCTCAGGTCCTTCGTCCATTTTTTTATGGAGGAGTCTTTCTTATTGATTTGAATAGCTCCGTATATATAAAAACTCTTATTTGCTGTTTTTTTTCCCTCAGTTGTGAATTATCTTCTATGTTTGCTTATTATTATTATTCCTCTCCAGAGGACATTTTTCCTTGCTTTTAGAAAGACAGGAAGGGAGAAAGAGAAACTTCGATGTAAGAGAGAAGCATCGATCGACTGCTGCCCGCATGCGCCCAGACGGGGTGGTACCCGCTGGGACCAGGGATGCCGTGCACCCGACTGGGGGGCGAAGCTGCAACCGAGGTGCACACCCCGACTGGGAACTGAACCCACAACCTTTCAGTTGTGGGATGACACTCCGACCACTGAGCCACACTGGCCAAGGCTGTTCATTTATTATTTTTTACTTAAATTTTTAAATTCTTAGGTAGTCAAATCTATCGATATTAATTTTTTTGTAGCATCCTTTGTTTTCTCACTGCAAGATCGCATAAATACCTACCCTAGTTCTTTTCTTTTAAAAATGGTTCCCTTAGAATAAGAAGCATAATTGGTAGGCATATAATAGATGGGGAGAGGTAAAAAATGGTATAGGAAACAGAATTCAAAGAACTTTTAAGTACAACCCATGGACATGAACTAGGGGGTGGAATGCTGGAAAATTGGGAAAACTCTAATAGCATAATCAATAAAATATACTTTTAAAAAATAGTTCCCTTAAAAAATTAGTTCTATTGTTTCTGGGATAAATATAAAATTGGCATTTTTCTACTTAGCCAACCAATTAATATCCTATGACCATTAATTGAGCAGTGTAACCCCTTTTTACTAATATAAAGCATATAATGATAATGTATAAAGTTATGTATATGTGCCTATGTACGCAATTACCAGAATTTTCTATCTTATATCCATTAATTTGTAAATCTATTCTTGAAACAGTACAGACTGATTTACATATTGTAGCATTTTCATAATTTTGATGTTTTGTAAGGTAAGCTGTCCTCCAAATTCTTAGTTTTCTGTATTTTCTTATTTATTTTTCCTTCCATTTAGTCTTCCTATAACTTTCGATCACTGTTGCCACAATCCGTAAACAATCTCACAGTAATTTTCATTAGGATAACTGAACACTCACAAATTAATCCGCAGAGGCTACATCTTCAGGACGGGGTTTGTCCTAAGGTCACATGTCTCTAAGCTTAGCCAGCTCTCTCATGTGCCTCAAAAGTATTACCATTTTTACATGTGGATCCTGTACATTTCTTTTAAGATGCTTATTTCAAGATATTTTACTTTTTATTGATATCGTAAATTGGGGTGTTTTTTTGAAGATTCTTTTTTAAAAGAGTGCAACTGAATAACCTGGCAGCAGAAGAAATGAGTTTGTGACTCACACCCAGAACCCCCCCACCCCCACCGGCTGACGCAAGGGGAGCACACAGCCCGAAAGGACAACTGCCTCTCCGTGGGACACACTCGGACGGGGGTTCTGAGTGGAGTATGTACCAGTAAAACTAAAAGACTAGCCTGCTATCCTGACAAAAATACAGGGGAGTTGGCAGAAGAGAACAAAGAGGTTTATTTCTCTCGCTCGAGACAGCCAGAGAGGAGCATTCCAGGGGGTGGGCGGCTCCGTGAGGTCTGTGAGGTCCATCAGGGCCCTTGTTCCCCACAGGCTATTGCTCTGCCACCCCAGGCAGACAGACACCCCATTGCTGTCTCCATGGTCAAAGTCGGCCTGTCTATACGGCAATGTTGTCAGCAGTGCAACGAGAGTGGCGGCAGGGCACCCACAGGCTTCAGGCCCAGCCCTGGGACTGACACACGTGCTCTGACTCCACTGGGGAGAACTTGACCGCACCACCGCACCTACACGCAGCAGAGTGGGACCGTAGTTGGCTTGTGTGCCTGGGATGAAGGAGGACGGGAAGGACTGACTGGTGGACAACTGCCAACACTCTCTTCCCAGGGGATCTCCCCAGATTCACATCTCCAGCATAGTGTCCAGTGAGTGGCCTAGCGAAAGCCATCTGCCCAGTCTTATGAGTGGGGGACAGAGAAATGCCAGGCACTTCCTGTGGCTGACGGCGCCTCCAGAATGCAATGATTGGGAAAACATCAGTTTCCCAAAGAAAGGGGTGCTGGGCTGGCAAAATAAGAGGTGTTCGTTCACTATCTAGCCTTACATGCCTGTCATAAGACTTTAAGTTTCTCTAAATCCCTGTAAATGGACAGTTCATGCTCATTTTCTCTTTCTTCAGTTTAGAAGTAAGCAAGCACCTCTCTCTGACACCTTGCCCCTCCGAGGCCTAGAGGGAGCAGGCAGCAACCTCAGGCACACAACATCTTGCAGGTCCTGGGCTCTGAGCTCCACAGCTGTGGCTGTCATCGGGGAGGGAACCCAGCAAACTGTTTCCAGGAGTGCCATCTGTACCAATCATTTAAGGCTTGGAAGAAATACAATTGCTTGGCCTTACAGAAGAAGTGTCTCTGAAGTGACCATTTGTATCCCGCTTATTGTCTTTCAGGCACCTCTGTATGGAGGTAACGCCAGGTGATACAGTTCCGGCTGTAGCTCAGTAACAGCCGTCTGTGCTTCCAAGTCAACTACAATTAATCCACTGCCAAAGGAATTACAAAGAAATCATAGCAAACCTATTGCTGGGCCACGAAGTGTGGACTGATCTTTTCTTTTGCCCCAGCTGCTGTTTCCAGAGCTTTGGCAGACCGACTTCTCTCCCTCCCACCCCTCCTACCTCCTCTTCCCTTTGAGGTCCGTGGTTTGTAATGTCTTTTTCAGGTTCATTCCTCCCCTTTGCATTTGACTATTGGCTCCATTTCACCTCAGTCACAAACAGAACTTGGGTAAATAGAGGTGACAAGGAACCGGCTTTCTGGAGACACGTGGGAGAGCAGAAAGGGGAGGCTCCTTAGGAAGCCAAACACAGGCTTGAAGACACCCAGGAAGCCCCCTCTTGTCCTTTAGCTCAGACATAGCCCCCGAGGAACTGTGAACACAGCGAAGACAGATGACCGCACTGGGTCAGAGCCCCAGCTGGAAGCTCCCCTGAGCTTCCAGGGACATTAGGAGCACGGGTGCACCCCAGTGCCCATCCTGCCTGGACACCCCTGTTGGACGACCCCCGTCTCCTCCTCTGAGTCCTGGTGGGGAGTTCTCTTTATTCTCACTTCTGGAAATGGTAGCGATTTTCCTCGTTATCTCTGAAATTTGCAGCACTGTCATGGGGGACAAATGCATCGATGTTGGTAATCTCAGATAAAAGGTGCTTTATACTTGTGGAAGAATTACTTTTAATTTTGTCTCATGGGTATGTGGTGAGGATTAATTAGTTAATCTCAGCAAAGTGCTGTAATTGGCAGGAGGAATTATCAAGACCCTGGGGAAGTCATCTCTTTGAGTTTAGTCACTTAAAAAGTGTTCTGCTGTCAACAGCAGCTGAGGTAACCGTTCTAGTGTCTCAGGTGTCACAGCGGCGTGGTTGCTGGCAGCATCCTAGACCACGCGTGCCTGGCTGGGGGTGAAAAGGTGAAAAGAGCTTTGAGTGTGAGGAAGGGGAAATCAACATGCAAAGAACATTCAGGACCTGAATCAATCTCAGGTTCAGTTCTTGCCATTGACCCTCACCTGGGCCCCCGAGGGCATTTTTGTTTGATAGAATGGGAGGAAAAGAATTCCCACACAGATGGGGGGGAAGAGGGAAGCTGCTGACCCAGCACAGAGCTGCCCCCAGGATCACAGGGAGGGCAAGCCAGGCTCCCAGCCTGGCCACACAGCAGACGGACCCTGAGCCTCCCTAAGTCTCCAGGTCCTCATCTGTAAGACAAAACGGGTGAGCCAGGTATTTATTTAGGTTTTGTAGGAAGGACACAGTAACAGCAAACGCTGACACAGCACTTACTACGCATCAGCCACTACTCTGAGCCTTAACTCGTGTTAACTCAGTCATCAGAATAAATGGTACTAAGTTATTTTTCCCACCTTACAGAGCTGGTAAAGGTTAGGTCTGGATCCAGGCGGTCAGGTCCTGCGGTCCACACTGGTAATCGCGACATCATGCTGCCTACGTAAGTAAAAATCTCTTCATGAACCCCACTGTTCATGAAGACCCCAGAGGAAGGGAAAGCACTTTATAAGGGCCAGTGTGCAATTCTTCGAGACTCTCCACAGTTGAAGCCTAGGCTCATAAAAGTAAATGGCTTCGCTATTCTTCTAGGTGTTAGAACTATAGGATATAAAAATTAAGAGAATGAGAGTACAACAGCTCTCTCCTCGGAGCTTTTAACCCTCTTAAAGTAAGTCACGTGCTGGCTTTTAAACCTAGATGGTATCCTTCAACTAAAACAGTTAAGTTTAGACAATGGTGCTTTTGGCAGTCTCTTAGCAAAACTGGCCAATTACGTGAACCCAAACTGCCAAGCTTATCTGGTTTGCAAAAGCCATTTGGAGATTTAGTGCATTGATTTGGGTACATTTTCAAGGGAATTTGAAGAAGAAATCTAAGCATGAGAATCCTTATCTGCTCTTGCCTGGTTCTCCCTTCTAATACATCAGTCAGCCAGGAGCCGCCGGCATCGGCACGGTGCCCTGGATAGAAATGAGGGGCACGGCCATGTAAAAACAGCCGTTATTTATGGCAGTGCCTGGTTGTTACTGGCCCCCCTTTTCTCAGTCCAGTTTCTTCTAAAACAAACAATGTATTTAATAAGTAAACTCTTATTTTAGTGAATTTCTTCTGTTTCTAATTGCTCCTGAAACTACGTCTCAGTTTTCCTGTCTCAGTTTTCCGAGGTCAGTGGGTTGGTGGCTTGTGATCTGGGCCTTCTTAAATCTGAGTCTGATTCAGCAGGTCTGGGGTAGGGACTGAGGCCCTGCACTTCTCCCAGTTCTTAGGTGACTCTGATGCTGCGGTCCCTTAACACACCCTGACTCTGTAGCTCTTAGCCACACTAATGGACAAGAAGAGATGAGAAGGAGCTGGCAGCTCCTGGCAGTGGCTTTGGTAGCAAGCCACCCTGACCAGATCAACAGAGGTTATGCCTGTGTAGTGTGGTTTTCAGAACTTTGCATAGGAAGGGCCTCCCCTGTCCAAAAAGGAAAACAAAACAAAACTTGATGCCTGAAATTTTATAGTAAGAAAGTTAGTTACTCCTTCATCTTAAATATGAGCACTCCAAGAAGAAAGATACCAATTTATCCTGGGGTTTGAGGAGGACAGGAGTTGAGGGTACTGTCCATTTGGGAACAGCATGGTGGGAGCTAAAAGATGCAAATATGAGGAGGGACCAAGGATGGCTCGAGTGAGGGCTGGACCTGGGGACCAGAGGAGACCCCACAGGTGTATTGTGCCTTCTACCGGTGATGGGAGGACCCCCAAGGAAGCGCAGCCTGGCCTTGGCTCGCCGCCCTGCCCAACGTTCCTCATTTTGGAGGTGGTTAAACATGAAGCCACAATAACATACAGAACAAGAACTGAAGCTTAGAGCAGGAAAATGCATTCAGCTTCTGGTAGAAAAAAGAAAAACAGCAAGGGTGCTCTAGGGAGGACCCGAGAGCTCCATACACAAGAGCACAAGTCCAGATGCAGATGGGCTGGATCCAAATCCTGCCTCGGTCACCAACCACCTGTGTGTCTCCGGGCTTTAACTGCTCTGTGCCCCGCTTTCTCACTACTCAAACATGATGTGAAGAAACTCAGCATTTACTCTGATGCCCACTCTCATCGTCTTTGTAACAGAACTCAACTATCTACATTGCTCACTGGGAAACAATAAAACTATATTTCCCAGCCTCCCTTGCAGGTAGGTATAAACATATAGCTAAGTTCTGACCAATGAAATATAAGCAAAAGCACTGTTAGGATTTGTAGGAATTTCTCTTCCAGCTTTCTGCTTCCAGCTGCCTGAAACAGTGATGTGATGACGGGAGCTACTGCAGCTATTTTGGACCTTGAAGTGACCTTGAGGTCATATGCTGAGGATGATGGGACAGAAAGGCAGACATCCTGATAATGCAATGGAGTTACCATGTTGATAATGGCCTGGCTTACTTTTAGATGTTTTGTTTTATTAATTTTTTTCATGGAAGAAAAATAAACTTCTCTTATTTAAGCCATTATTATTTAGGACATTTCTGTATAAGCAGCTGAACTGAATATTAACTGACATGGGAAAACATTAGAAACTACTTCAAGCACACAGTAAATCTTGATAATTGTTCATTATTATTATTATTAAGTGACTGAGAGAGTGAGAGCTTAGAATGATAGTTCAGAGCTAGTGTGATAGCTATGAGAACTAAAGGGAAACCAGGTCACCAAATCCCAAGCCCCAAATCGTAAAGATGAGATAACTAAGTTCCAGAGACACAAGGGCACTCGCCTGAGACACCCAGCATGACAGACGCAGCCCAGATCCCCTCACATCCCTGTGTTCCAGAGCCTCCCTCAAAGCTGAAGGGTATCTGACACCACAGAAGACTTAAGAAATCAAGAAGCAACCCCTAAATAATAGGACATACAATCATACCCAGAAGGACCAAACACTGAATTCCGAGGCTTTCATCCAAACAAAGTTAGTCTACATTTGACTATATACTTATCAGGAAAGAAGGAGGGGACAGGAAGGAATGAATGAGGAGATGAGGTTCAGAAACAACTGTGCAGTGTTTAGTCCGGAAGCCTGCCAGGTCCACCGACCACTGTACTGCTGTGGGTGGAGCCTGAGACACGGGAGTGAAGGAAGCAGTCTTCTCTGATGGCTTTTCCTCAGAGGACCCCAGCCAGGACCCAGGGAGAGATGCTCCCAGGCCCTCTGAAGAGCCCCGTTAGGGACTGTCTGACTTCAGGGGTCTGTGACTGCTCACTCACTCACCTTCCCAATTGTGATATGCCCAACAGAACCACTCATTTGCCTTAAACTAAATAAGGAGTAGCCTTTGTTTGTTTGAGGTTTCTTGGAGGAGAGGGCTTTCCCTGGTTTCTTAGGGTTTGTAACAAGACCACAGATGGCAGTTACCTTGATGACTTGAGAGTGTCCTCCTGCCTCTAATCTGCTCAGAACAACATTCTCCATCCCAACTGTCACACGTGCCAATAAAACACTGGCTCCAGTAGCTCAAGGAGGCTCTACAAACACCAGGAAGCCTTTTGGGCAGGAGTGGTAAATGGGTTTTCTCCCTGTGCCACCTCATAGTGCTGGCATCATGGAGAACAGTGTTAAGAAGGATTCTGAATCATAGCAGTAAGGAATTCTGCAGGGTAGTAACGATGTTTGCCATGGGCCAGGCAGGAGATAGAATCACAGTTCACACTTTTGCCATCCTTAGCCTGGGGTTTCAGATGTGCAGAAGCTGTGTTAGACCATCAGCCTCAAACTAAACCACAGATTTGTATCTTAAATGGAATTTTTGAGCACCACCTGTGGCTTATAAACACATTTCCACTCCTCACAGACACTGCGTACATAAAGAATAAATTTCAGCCCTGGCCAGTGTGGCTTGGTTGGTTAAGGTATCATCCAGTAAACAAAAGATTGTGGGTTCGATTCCCGGTCAGGGCACATACCTAGGTTGCAGGTTTAATCCCTGGTCTAGGCACGTGCGATCCCCAGTCCAGGCACTTATGATTTCCTGTCTGGGCATATATGGAAGGCAACTGATTAATATTTTTCTTTCTCACTTCCTGTCTCTCTAAAAGCAATGAAAAATAGAATAAATTTCAAATTGCATTTATTTTTTTGGTAGTTTTGCATTTGGAAACATTTAGTCCACAAAATTCACTAAATGGGACATTGTTGGGTGTTACCTCAATACCCAACACTTAAAGTTTAAGTAAAACATAAAATGTATTAACATCATCAAAATGTCCATACTACCCAAAGCAATTTACAGATTCAACGCAATACCTATTGAAGTACCAATGCCATATTTCACAGACGTAGAACAAACACTTCAAAAACTTATATGGAACCATAAATGACCCCAAATAGCAGCTGCTATTTTGAGAAAGAAGAACAAAGTAGGAGGGATCACAATACCTGATACCAAACTGTATTATAAGGCCACTGTAATCAAAACAGCCTGGTACTGGCATAAAAACAGGCACATAGACCAATGGAACAGAATGGAGAGCCCAGAAATAAACCCAGCCCTCTACAGTCAATTAATATTTGACAAAGGGGGCAGCAACGTAAAATGGAGTAAAAATAGCCTTTTCAACAAATGGTGTTGGGAGAACTAGATGGCTATGTGCAAAAAAGTGAAACTTGAGCACCAACTTACACCATACACCAAAATAAATTCAAGGTGGATAAAAGACTTAAATATAAGCTGTGACACCATTAAAGTCCTAGAGGAGAACATTGGCAGGAAAATCTCAGATATTTCACGCAGGAACTTTTTTACTGATATGTCCCCTAGAGCAAGGGACATAAAGGAAAGAATAAACAAATGGGATCTCATCAAAATTAAAAGATTCTGCGTGGATGAAGAAAACAGTATTAAATTAGCAAGGCAACCAACTGTATGGAAAACCATATTTGCCAACGATACCTCAGACAAAGGTTTAATCTCCAAAATATACAAAGAACTTACATGACTCCACTCTAAGAAGACAACCAACCCGATTAAAAAATGGGAAAAAGACTTGAACAGACACTTCTCAAAGGAGGACATACAGAACATTCAGAGACACATGAAGAGATGCTCAATATCGTTAGCTATCAGAGAGATGCAAATTAAAACCACAATGAGATACCACTTTACACGGGTCAGGATGGCTATCATAAACAAAGCAACAAACAACAAGTGCTGGAGAGGTTGTGGAGAAAAGGGGACCCTAGTTCACTGTTGGTGGGATTGCAGACTGGTACAATCATTATGGAAAACAGTATGGAATTTTCTCAGAAAACTAAAAATGGATCTGCCTTTTGACCCAGCAATTTCACTGCTAGGATTATATCCTCAGAACCCTGAAACACCAATTCAAAAGAACCTATGCACCCCAATGTTCATAGCAGCACAATTTACAATAGCTAAGAGTTAGAAGCAACCTCGGTGACCATCAGTAAATCAATGGATCAAAAAATTGTGGTACATATACACAATGGAATTCTATGCAGCAGAAAGAAAGACGGAGCTACTACCTTTGCAACAGCATGGATGAAACTGGAAAGCATTATGCTGAGTGAAATAGGCCAGGTGCTGAAAGACAAATACCATATGATCTTACCTTTAACAGGAACATAAATCACAAAACAAACAAGCAATTAAAACATAAAATGTGCATAATACTATTTTGGTTCAAGAGCCAGGTAGGACACTCTTCTCTGGAAATATTTCCTCTTCTCTTCAAACCCCCACTTTTCTTCCTTTGGGATGGACCTCCAACAGATGCTTATCCACAAAATCCTGGTTATGGCTGCTTGGTGCTGAGGTAGCTACCTGCCTCAAATTGAGCTAAACGAACCTATTTTCCTGAGAATGGCATACCTGAACTGGAGGTCGCAGAAGCTGGGAACTGGGAGTTAAGTCTTGTAATAATAGTACAGAGCACATATCTCAAAATCAGTACCCTACAAGGGTGAGCTGGGTAAGCAGGCCAAGTGTAATAAAAACAACAATGCCACTGTAATAAATGGCAACTAACACTAAATCTATGCTTTGGTTTACAATAGGGAACAGTAGAGATCGTGCCCAGTCTAAAGGAGCAGCTACTATTCAGATCCAGTTCATTGCGGCCATGCAAGAGGGGAGTCCAGTGTTGTCATGTTGTTTAATTGTTTGGGTTTTTTTTGTTTTTTGTTTTTTTTTTTCAAGAAAAACCAGAAATATAGATTTTTATGTGGTCTTCCAATTTTTTTTAAGTTGTCAGTTAAACTTTAAAGCGGCACTGGTCAAATAAGTCATCTTTAGTCAGGTATTGCCTGAGGGCAAATGATTTACAATCTATGCTTTTGAAATGAGCTATTTACATTAGTCAGGGCCCTATGAGGACACAGTCTGCCTGCTCAGAGAAGAGGGGCAAACGGAGACCAGGCTCGGGCCTGGAACTCCTGCCCTAGTCTCCAGCCTCCCGAGACCTGGGACTTCTGTGATATCCGGGACTTGGCAAGTTTTCACAGTACCTTCCTAGTATATCCCTTCTTTAGCTTAAGCTACCTGGCATTAATTTCTATTTGTCATGCAAAGAATCTTACCTAATACATTCTTCTTACAGGAGAATCACTAACCTGTAGACAGACAGTCAAACCTCGGTGCTCAGTCATGCCTGATCAGTCCCAGCTCACCCACAGAAATGCCTCTTCATGCCAGACATCAGCCTTTTGGACCTGACTGACATATTATTTTCTAACTAATAACAATCCATTGAAAAAGTGATTGTTCATGGTGAGTTTTCAATAATAAAATTATAAAGTTGCATCTGCAAAAAAAACCAAAAAGCCTAAGTGTATTATAATAATCCAAATTTAGGTATTGAGCTTACAATTCCATGGATTTTCTCTTGAGTCCATAAAACTTTGACTGAGCTACTTATGTAGATTTCACAAAAGGATCTATAAGTAGGAGATAACATGAGACAGGCAAAAAGTTTACATTAGTTACTCAAAAAAAAAAAAGGAAAAAGAAAACAGGCAACTTTGTAAGAATAAAATTACCCTTAAAGTAACTTTCACTAAGACTCCTGGTCAAGATGGAGGTGTAGGTAGACATGTTTCACCTCCTTCAGCAACCACAGAGAGAATTACAGCTGTATCTCAAAACAAATAACAGCCAGAACTGTATGGAAAGTTGAGCTGTATGGAAGTCCAACAACCAAGGATTTAAAGAAGCCACATTCATCCAGTCGGGTAGGAGGGGCAGAGTCATGGAGATAGACGGAGTTGTGTGGAGACATAGTGTGGTGTGGAGAGGCAGCAGTGAGGGCAGCAGAATGGGTGATAAAAATCAGCAGGGGTATCTTGGCAGAGAGATCCCTGCCCCAGGCTAGACTGCACAGCCCAGGGTTCCAGTTATGGGAAGATAGATCCCCATAGCTTCTGTCTGTAAAAGCCAGTGGGGATTGGGGTGGTAGAAGAAATTGACAGATTTACAGGAGAGTCTGCTTAAAGGGTCCACACAGACTTAGAACATATGCAAACACACCCACTCTGGGATATGCCACCAGAGCAACAGCGGAAAGGGCACCAGTCACATGCGGGAAGTGGGTGAAATGAGTGAAAATGGTGCAAATGCTGAGCAAACCTCCAGAAGTCAGGCAGCAGCATTGTCCCCTTTCTGAGCTCTCCCTCCACAAAGAGCCACAATCAGTGAAGTGAGTTGCCCCTCCCTGGCAATTACCTAAGGCTCCGCCCTATGCAGTTTAAAGGTGCCTTTTCTAAGACAGAGTCAAAGCAACTGTATCTAATACACAGAAACAAACACAGGGATGCTGCCAAATTGAGGAGAAAAAGAAATACAGTCCAAATGAAAGAACAGAACAACAAAACCCCAGAAAAAGAGCTAAATGAAATGGAGACAGCCAACCTATCAGATGCAGAGTTCAACACACTGGTGATTGGGATGTTTAAAGAACTCACTGAATATGGCAAAAACATAAAGGAAGAAATGAAGGTTACACTAAGTGAAATAAAGAAAAATGTCCAACACTGGAGAGGATGAAGCTGAGAATCAAATCGACGATCTGGAACACAAGGAAGGAAAAATCATTCAATCACAACAGTAGGAAGAAAAAAAAATTTAATGAGGATAGTTTTAGGAACCTCTGGGACAACTTTAAATGTACCAACATCTAGATCATAAGGATGCTAGAACAAGAAGAGGAAGAGCAAGAAATTAAAAACATTTGAAAAAATAATGAAAGAAAACGTCTCTAACTTGACAAAGGATAAAGACATGCTAGTTTAGGAAGCACAGAGAGTGGCAAACAAGACGAACCAAAGATCACAGCAAGACACATCATAATTGAAATGCCAAAGGTTGAAGATAAGAATCTTAAAAGCAGCAAGAGAAAAGCAGAGAGTTACCTACAAAGGAGTTCCCAAAAGAATATGAGTTGATTTCTCAAAAGAAACTTTGAGGCAAGAAGGGGCTGGCAGGAAGTACTCAACATGATGAAGAGCAAGGACCTATAATCTAGATCACTCTGTCCAGCAAAGCTATCATTTAGAATGGAAGGGCAGATAAAGTGCTTCCTACACAAGGTAAAGCTAAAGGAGTTCATCATCACCAAGTCATCATTACATGAAATGTTAAAAGGCATTACTGAAGAAAAAGAAGATCAAAACTCTGAACATTAAAATGGCAACAAATCTACAACTATCAACAACTGAATCTAAAAAAAACAAACTAAGCAAACAACCAGAACAGAAACAGAATTATAGATATGGAGATCATTTGGAGGGTTATCAGTTGGGAGGAGGAAGGAGGAGAATGGGGGAAGAGGTGCAGGAATTAAGAAGCACAATTGGTACGTACAAAATAGACAGAAGGAAGTTAAGAGTAGTATAGGAAGTGGAGAAGACAAGGAACTTATATGTACAACCTACGGACATGAACTAAGGTGCGTATTGCTGTAGAGAAGGAGGGTTTCAGGCAGAGTGGAGCAAAGGGGAAAACTGGGCAACTGTAATAGCATAATCAATAAAATATATTTTAAAAATACTATCAGAGAAAATAAAATACTAAAGAATTTTTTAAAAAGTAACTTTCATTAAGAAACTTGTTTAGGCACTGCTATGAACTGGTGCATGTCCCTCAGAAATTTGTATGTTGAATTCTGAATCTCTAGTACCTTAGAATGTGACTTCATTTGGAGATAGGGTTCTTAAGGAGGCAATTAAGTTAAAATAAGTTGATACGAGTGGGCCTAAATCCAATATGGCTGAAGTCCTTATAAGAAGAGGAAATTTGGACACAGACACACACACAGAAGAAAGGCCATATGGAAAAATGGAGAGATGTTCATCTACAAGTCAAAGAGAGAAAGGTCTGAAACAGAATCTTCCCTCATGAGTCTGAGATAAAACCCAACATTGACCCTGGACTTGTAGCCTCCAGAACTGTGAGAAAATAAATTTGTATTTTTTAAGCTACCCCCCTGTGGTACTTTGTTATGGCAGCCCTAGTAAGCCAATTCAGGCAACACGGCAAATACTTGTAAAGAGTTTATTACATGTCAGGCACTGCTTTGAATGCTATACACACACACACACACACACACACACACACGCACTCATTAAATCTTCACAACTTCTGTGGGTGGTAAGCATAATATTTATTAATTATTTCCTCACCAATTTCATCAGTGAGGAAACTGAGACATCAAGAGATTAAGAAACTTTCCTAGCATCATGCAATATATATTGTACACAGGACAATAAACCTCAGTCTGAATCTAAAACCTGGACACAAACTCTGTGCTTGTAACCACTACAGCCTAGTGCCTCCTGGGTACAGGGCTTTTCTGCACAGGAAGATTCCTTCCCCTACTCTAACTCCTAAATTACTACGGGACAGACAAAAGGGAAAGTCAGGTCACATGGGTGTATCCACATTCCAGTACTCAAGCTCCTTTGATGAACCTGATAACCTCAGAGGCACTGAAGCCAGACTGTCGTGGATTAAATGCTTGTGCCATGCCCCTTATTCATAGGGTAAAATCTTAACCTCCAATGTGCTGCTGTTGGGGGGGGGGCAGGGAATTTGAGAATAGGGCCCTCATGAATGGGTTTATACCATTAAAAGAAGAAACACAGAAAGATGATTTTTTTCTCAGCCATGTGAGGATGCAATGAGAAGATGGTTGGCTGTAAACCAAGAAGAGTGTCCTCACCAGACAACACTAGATCTGTACGCAGTTTATTCTTGGACTTTCCAGCCACTGGAACTGTGAGGAATAATGTTTAAACTAACAGTCTATGGTATTGTGTTATAGTAGTCCAAACCCTAAGATACAGGTTTTTTAAAATCATGGAATAATTTTAAGACATGGGTGATCAAACTAACCTTATCCTGGAACCTAGGCATGCAGTTTATTTAGTTCAACATAATTTGATAGGGCTATGCAGTGTGTTTTCTCAAGAGTTTATGGAAAGTTTTACTGGTAAGCCGAGCAATTAGAATCCAATTGGTTATACCCACTTATTCAGGGCTGACTCCCAGGGCAATTAAGTGGCATGCAGCTTAGGTATAGCTTTTGAAACCCCTTTGCTGCAGGTTGCCAGCATCAGCACCCACCAGCACCACCACCACTTGGCACAACTCCCAAAGGGGTGGGGGCGAAGCAAGAACAGGACCTGCTTTATAGGTTTGTTGTGAGAATTTCATGAGCCTGGCACAGAGTGAGCTCTCAGTAAATGTTAGTCTTTCTCCCCTTTGAAACCAGTTGGTAAAACCTTGCTCAAAGAAGATGACACGGTTATTTGTAAACTTGTGCTATGTTTACATTTTAATTCACTTCATTTCATTAAACTTCCTGTTCTGACTTTTGCAGTTAATGACAAATCAGCCTTGTGTAAATGTGGATCGTAAAGATACAGGCTTTTCCCAAACTGTGCAGTCAGCATGCAAATGCGAGTAGGATGCTTGCTGCAGGAACACCTTTGTTTCAGAAGCTGCCCGTCAGGGAAGGGGACTCCTGATGTACAAAACAGAGGAGAGTCATTCTGCCTCACAAAATCAGCGTTCTAACAAAATGTCTCTGCCCCGTCCCAACCCGATTTTGGCCAGACTCTCCTGCCCATTAAAAGTGCTCATGTCCAGCTGCTGTGTTGTGGTTTATTCTGCAGGGTAATGTGCCAGCCCAGCCCAGAGCGTGCTCCAAAATCCTGGTTTTCCTCTTTGTACAAAAGGGTTTGGACAAAACAAAGCTGGGATGAGCAGGGTCACGGACTTTTGTACCCAACTGGCCAATGAATAGGAGACAAAGGCAAAACAGAGACTGGCTGTCTACAGCTTTGTGGACTGTGGAAAGTGGCGTTGCCAAGGCACTGATTTAGAGCCAGACCAGAGA
The DNA here is from genome assembly GCF_021234435.1 of Artibeus jamaicensis. Lineage (NCBI taxonomy): Eukaryota > Metazoa > Chordata > Mammalia > Chiroptera > Phyllostomidae > Artibeus > Artibeus jamaicensis. Next base: position 10,236,537 of record NW_026521814.1, on the reverse strand, counting down.
GGGTGGTGTTAACAAGGACAGAAGACCAGAGTGTGTTTCCTGAAAGGGAAGAGAGCAACTTGGAGCGAATTCATTGCCAGTTGATACGATTTCCATCTTTTGTCTCTAAAATATGTATTTCTAGCCTTATGTTGAAAAAATTGTGTTCTGAACCCTGAACACAGTAGCTGTATCACATCCTGGCTGCCAGAGGTCACTTAAAATCAGATAAGAGGGAAGGAAGGAAAGTTGAGAGTCATGATTGTTGTCCAATCCGAGCCTGATAAAAAGCATTCAGTAACGGTCTATTTATAGAGACATATGGGATGGTCATTAGCAGCAGAGCCTGGCATTGGGCCCCAGCTCTAATGATGGAGTTAGTGAGACACGCTTACCAGTTTGGGAAATCATTTCCTCTCTCGGTACTTCAGATGAGCTCACCCGCAGTAATTAGTTAATACCTGTAGAATGTCATGGGGTAAGGGGAGAAGGAAGAGCCCGACTCCACATTTTTAGTTTGGAATTAATTATTACCCTTATGTTTTAAAACCAGAACACACTGTCGGGAAACAACCAATCAGTATATTTGTTTGTGTCCAATTCATTGGCTTGCTTACTGAGGGTCACTAGGTGTTCTGATCTCTGAGCCATACTATATTTGAATGAAAATTTGTTTTTTTTTCCTAAAAGAAAGTCAACTCCAGGCAGGTCTATATTTACCCAAAACTCACCTCTGCACCTTTCAAGTAATTTGCTCAGTTTTCTTGTTACAGGAACAATGGTAGTTATTTCTGAGCAAGTGAGAAAAGTCTCAGAATAAAAACAATGGACTGTGCCCACTAGCTGGCAATAAACCGCTCTTTAGAAACTGGGAGGGTGTGGAGGAAAGGGAGTCAGAGGCTCACAGCTGAGGAGCACGGTTATTTTTCTAGCATAAAACTGGGATCTACACAGTTTCTGAGAGTGCAATAGAAACACAGCACAGAATTTCACAAGCTAAAATGCACATTTACCGTTGACATCAGCAAGAGAGCAAAATCTTTTGCATAGCACATCACTGGCTAACCAAGTGATTTTATCTACACTCCATTTGACTCTCTTATCATCTCCAAAAGTCAACAGCTAAGGTAGTACTATCTCCGTTCTGTGGAAGAGGAAACAGATGCTCATGAAGAATAGTGTCCAAGGCAGCTTTAGACCCGGGGAATGACGTAACCTATATGAGGATGTCATGGCTACCAAACAGTAGAGTCAGGACCTAAATCTAGATCTCTTGATTGCTAGCCCCGTCCTATCAAATCTTAGGACATAACCTCTACCATTCCCAACTTACAGAATAAAACTTTCTGGTCAAACATATAGGCCCCACTAAGAGTCATAACAGGTTAAAGGCAAACTCCTTTCTCTGTGGAATTTCATTCAGACACCATCCTATAGTGTCACAGAATCTTAGATAGGAAAACCATCTCTAGTCTAATCTTGTTTTATAAACAGATAAAAAATGATATACAGAGAGGTTAAATAACTTGCCCCAAATCACACAGCTGAATTACTTACTTCATTGGTTAACTAAAATTTTAAGATCAATTCAGCTGTTCCACAGTTTATAAGAAATGATTAGAAAGTCCCCATTTATGTGATATGAACCTGATTAAATACCATATTTAAGGGAGTAATTAAGAGGTCTTAATTCTATTCTACTCGTTCCCAGGTGATTCAAAGTTAAAAGTCACAGTAACACTCCAGACATAAAAGATAAGTAAACCAGTCTATCATTCAGGATGTAAATAACAATGACCCCAACTAAAAGAAGCTTAAACAATAACAAAAATGTATTAGCCTACATAACTAGTCCAAAAGTAGGGCAATTCCAAAGTTGGTTAGTTCAATGCTTCAAAAACGCCACCAGGAACCCAGGCTCTTCCCCTCTATCATGCTCCGTGGTGGCCAGGCATAGGGTCTGCCCATGGTGTTACCACGTTTAATTCCTGCCCTGCTCCAGGTCCAGGCAGCATGTGTGGGCAACAGTGTCCAGGGTCAGAAAAGGAATGCCCCTTCTCTACAGCAGGGAGAATCATTCCCAGCAGGCTCACTGGAGATGTCCCTTCTTATGTTATTGGCTAGAACTGTGTCACATGTCTATCCTTAAACCAATAATCAAAGGTAAAGGGGTGGCATTCAGGACTGGCTTAGAATAACCAAGAACCAGGTGCATTCCTACCCGCTCTGCGTGGTCATCTCCCTACACAATGGCTCGTGCCAGCCCTGGTTATTAGGAAGGTCACAGTCAGTATTTTTCAAACTGAAGGTTGTGATCTACAAACAAGCATAAAATCAATTTAGTAAGTCACCATCAGCTTTTTAAATGAAATAAAATAGCCTAAAAACAGAGTGCTTTCCACGGAAGGACAAGCACTGTTTCAAGAACGTTTGTTCCAGTTTTCCTATAAATGCTGTGTCTGTGAGTGTGTCGCACACTGTGATGTTTCCTGCCATGGTCCGAACGCTTCAAACCCCCTGCACCAGAAGGCCCTGGGTTGGCCAAAAAGTCATTTAGTCTTTTCCATAAAATATAAGACACACTTGTCATTTTCACCAATGACTTTATTGATTTGGATATTTTTAGTATGTCAGCTATCTCTCGTGGTAGAACATTCGTTTTTCTGAATCAATGTCTCAATTTGATCACTGTCAACTCCAGCTGGTCTACCCGATCATGGAGCATCGTCCAGTGAGAAATCCCCAGCACGAAACTTCGCAAACCACTCTTGACATGAGTCCCAGCGCCTTCTCCATACGCTGCATGAACCTTTTTTTTTTTTGCATTTCAGTTGCATTTTTACCTTTCTTGAAATAATAAAGCATAATATGCCAAAAATGTTACATAGTTTCTTCCATCTTCAATAAAGTGGCTACACAAAAATATACCAAATTTGATAAACTTTTTAAAAAACGAACACTAATATGACAGCTGTCACAATACAACCTAACAAGATTGTTTTAAATGAAGTTAAAGACAACTAAGCACTGCTAGAGCCATCATACAGAAAAAACTAAACAAACTTTTTGGCCAACCCTATACTTTTACAGAGGACAGAACTCTGCCTTATTCATTTCTGGGTCCTCAGTGCCTGGCATATAAGACACTTTAAATATATGTCAGAGGAACTGAATTGATGAAAAATTGATACTGACACTCTGCCCCCCAGTTTCCTCTAACAAAGATTGACCTCTCAAGGTGTTTTCTGGCAAACTTCAGCCAGCTGAGCAGGTAATCTTGCCCCATAGCCAAAAGAACCAAGTGCTTACTTTGGGCCAGGTATGAGATGAACATATGGTGCACTTTACTTCATTTACTCTTCCTAGCAATTCTACAAAGTCAGTATTATCCCCATTTTCAAGTTAAAGAAATGATAGTTAAAAATGTTAAGTAACTTGCTGAGGTCACAGGATAAGTGGAAGAACAGCAGGATTAGACAGCAGGATGAGCTGATTCCAAACTCCTAGACCTTACTCACTGCTGGCATTGAGTTGTGCCAAACACCCTTCGCGCCCCTCTGCAAGAGCAGCAGAGAGGCACAGCCAGGGTTCCATTCATTTGGGTGAGAACTTCTCACCTACACATGAACACCTTGGACTTGACCATCCAGAGATCTCTTCACCTTACCTAATCCAAAACTGCTGCACCTCAAGTCCCAAAGGATCCATTCTGCTTCCCAGCAGCCCCAGCACAGGGAGACGTGGCCAAACAGTACACATGAGCATCCACCTCACAGGCAGCTGGGAGTCCGGAGCACAGCAGGTCACACGAACTGAAGCTGTGACTTGCAGCAGCTCTCACTGGCCTTCTCAAAGGCCCCCACCCTCCCAGGACTGGAGGGGAGCTATTAGGGGATCATTACAGAAGTTACCACAGCTTGTGGGTTCCCAGGCCTGTCCACCACATCCTTAGTAACTAAGGTGGTTCGGGACTTTGCGGCCCAGAGTCATCACCATTGAAATCCATTTAACTGGTTTCAAGTTACCTGCTCTTACAAGACTGAGGTGAAACTAAACCCGCTGGCTTATTGTCTGTGCATAAACAACCCCTTCTTTCTTAGGGAAATTTCTCCCCTGTTCTTGTGTCCCTCACTGAGTGGGGGAAGGGAGAGTGGCATTGTTTTTACTGAATGAGGTTTAAAATGTTCCCATTTCCTGATTATCTTGTTCCCTGTTGCTCTATAGTCTTGTAGGCTGAATCTTTCTGCGCGATCCCAACAGGACCTTTCTTCTGTGTGTTTACCCTGTGTATGGGGTACCATGGAGAATATCTGCTGTCTGAAGTCTCTGTCATTGCCATCAGCTTTCCAACCGTCGACTGCCAACATGCCACAACATTTGGTTTCAGAGGGGAAAAGGGAGAAACACATGCACGCACAAGCACCTTGGTTTGGCCCAGGGTAGGTTTGCCTTCTTTATCTCTCTTTTTATTTTTCAACTTCAACATATGAATAATGGTTGACATTGACGCTGGAGAAGAATGTGTTTTCTCCATGCTAATAGCCTTGAATCCCATCTATAGCTATACCTGTATAGCTATACATGGCTTCTAGGTCCAGGTCAGTGAAGATGGAAAAATGCCTCTCGTGTGAATGTGGTCCCTCCTCTGACCGCAGTGTGTACACGGGGAGAGGGTACATACCCCTTAGGGACAGTCCCGGAGCGTGTTGCTCCCCTGGAAGAGTGCAGGGAGTACTCGGATGGAGCTGAAGACCCCTGTCATTTTCCTGTGAACTCCCATCACCACCGCAGCATGGGGCATGGTATCACCAGGGGAGATGCTGGGAACAGAACAATCTGGAATCAGAGAACTGGGGTTCCAGTCCTGTCCCCACTGTTCACTCTGTAAGCAACATTAAACACGTGCCTGCACCTCACAGTGCCTCAAACACCTATAAAATGGGAATAATGATGCTGGCTGCTCAACACAGAAAGGGCTTTGTAAATAAGGCATTCTACTTCACAACAGTAGTGTCATTAAGGAGACCATAAGGACTCTTCTCGAGATTTGTCCCAGTGCTGCTACATCTACATTTCTGAAGATAAGGTTCATCATTGTGGTCATCACTGTCACCTTCACTAGTCACACACCTGAAGTAGACTTGGCTTCAGATGAAATACAGTCACCAACGTCATCCCTAAAAGGGCAGTTGGTCAAGACATTTCAAATATCAAAACATGAGACTCTCCCCAATCCTCAGCTGTATCACATTCCTTTACTCAGAGGAGCCTGCAGCACAGGGCACCTTGGTGTAACTTAAACTCTTCCTACCCATTGCCTTTCGCTAGCTGGGCTGCACAGTCAGACAGCCTGGTGAACTGCATCGAAACCAGGGGAGTCAGAGGTTGAAGTCACTTCCAGAAATATACTACTGGGGACATATCAAGAAGGTATCTCGGTTCTAAACAGGAAATCACAATTAGCACTAATATAGCATCCAAATTACTTTTCGTAACAATTCAGTTGTTATAAAATCAGATCACAGACACACCAAGCTCCTTGTCAGGAATTGAAAGAGGGCTTGCTTTTCAGTACATCCCTTTATTCCGATAAATTCCTTGCTCATTCTAGAATGAATCTTAACAATTCACGACCCCTGGAGTCGTTCGTAACAACACCATCATACTTACACCTACTCTGTTGTGGGACAAACGGGTCACTGTATTCCAGAGCAGCATTAACACACAGTCTCACATGAAACGGGTAGGCAGCCTCGGACTTATGGCAAATTCGTACTGGTGCCAGGGAAGGAAAACACACGCCTTTCACCTGACTCAGAAGCACGCTTCCCGGGGCCCTGGGATTTCAGCAGTCCATGCCGTAATCCTATATGTATATATAAGTAACTTTCAGGGGTGGGGCGGCAGACAGCATACTCAAGAGCATGAACACACAATGGAAAGTGGAATCTTCTTTCTTTTTTCAGAAGGTGCCGAGTAAGCAAATTTTTAAATGTGGGCGAAATGGAGAAAAAGAAAGAGCTAAAGAGAAGGCGAAAAAGGAAGTGGGAAGGGAAAATGAGACACAGTGTCACTCACTGTGCCCTGACTGGTCTTGAGCTCAGGTTGTCCTGAACGTGCCCTTCGGCGGGGGGAGGGTAGTGTCACAGCTGAGTCCCAGGAAAATTCTCTAGCACTCTGAAAAATTTAGGTGTCTTCCATACACTCTAGCTCACCCTGCCTTCCACCCCACCAACTTCATCTCTTAGCAAAAGCCTTGCCTTAGCAGTGGCTGGCTGGAAGCGAGTGCATTATCATCGACCTCTGACAAAGCAACAGGACAGCTTCTGTCCCCGAGCACGCCTTGTTACCCATCAATCATTTTTTATTGACTTTAAACTAAGATCCATGAATTCAAAAACTGCAGTTTAAAAATTTTATAGGCAAACTAATGGTATATCAACTTATACAAAGCTGATTCTTCAATAAAGCTGTTGAAGGCCAGAGCCCCTGCCCCTGTTGGAGCTCCGTGTTCTAGTTTTCCATCAAGGGCAGTAAGGAAAGAACACTTACGGGCCCTGGTGTATGCCAGGCTTTGTGTGCAGTGCTCTGCGTGGACTCCAAGTCGCCACCAACTATAACACACCCATCATCTCATGTACTACCAGCAAAGCAAAAACACTACCAATTAACTGAAGGATGCCATCCAGGGTGTACTTAACACGAAGTGAAGATAAACTGAAGCCTCAAGACCCTGCCCTTGTACGGACCCTTCCAATGTTCCCAGAGAGGCCTGAGCAATGTACTCACGTGGCCATAGTGTTTTTGTAAAATTTGCAAAAGATATTTTAACTGCAATCACACCACTGTCTCTTTTCACTCTGACTTCCCCTGTCACACACTTCCCCTTGTGTTGGGTGGCACTAGAGTGGCTATGGGTAATTTGGGGATCTCTCAAAGGGGAAGTTGACTTGGGGAATATATTTAGTCTGGGTCCAGTGGGATATATTTATGTGATTGGTCACAGTCACGTTCATGCAATTAAGTTATTCCTGGTGTAGCAATGACCTCCACCATATCTACCCTCCACCATGCCAGCCCTCCAGGTCATAAGATCCTCAGGTGCAGGGCTTGAGGCTGTATCCAATATAAACATGTCCTACCTGGCTCACAGACATATATAGCATGCAGTGGAAAAAAAACAAGACTTGAAGTTTATGAAGTTAAAAATTCATCTGTGGAAAATTCTTCTAAAACTGGAAGAATTTTAAAGATGCTTAACATACATGATAGTGCATGTATGAAAGAAACTTTATAGAAGCATTTCCAAATCTAACAACAATCCTAAAAATTTATCTCATATTACCTAAAATAAGTCGTGAAGCTGGAAAACACTTTTCTAAATTATCTATGGTAAAAAATAAATCTCCATCAACAGTAAAGATTGAATTGTCTACCTATTCTCCCTACAGAAAATAACGTAATTACTGTCACACAGCCAAAAAAAAAAGGAGAATAAAGAGGTATTTCAGAAGCATGTCAGGAAGTTTATTAATAAGTTTTATAGTGTTTTACAGATTTTATACTGTTCGTGAGTTACATTAGTTTTTTTAAATGTATAATTTGTTATAGATTTCTTTTCTCACCTAAACAAAGATCCCATTCTTTCCTAATTTTTGCATTTATCATTTTACATTTTCTTTTTTAAAATGTGTCCAAATAATATGAGGTTCAGGCCTCATAAAAACTGGGCTCACTCCCAGATGCCGTCACGTTGCAGAGAACTTTTTAATGCTGGGGCGGGAGAGTGAGAAGCAACGTGGCTCTTAGAACTGAGGGGAGAGCCAGCACGTGTTATTTCATTAAATGACAGGAAACAACACTGTGGGGGGGGTCCTACCACACTCAGCTTACAGATGAGGAAACTGGGCTCAGGAAGTTGAGATACTTGGGCAAAATGAAGGCTGTAAAGTTAACACTGTTGTCCCAGTCTCCCTGGCAATGTTCGAAATGAGGCCTGGGAGTGCCCTTAAACGGAGTGGAATCTCCGTTTAAGGAGCCTCAGGCGTCCCCTGCCATCCCTGGGTTGGTACGATGGGAAGGCAGAACTAGAACCAGAGTTTTCACTCTAAATCCTGAAGTCTTGCCACTATGCTGTACCACAGCGTCTTTGAAAAAGAATTGCTATTAGCTACTTCCTCCTTGTAGAAATTCATATTTCCTATAAACTGTTTAAAAAGACATTTCATTTTCATCCCATGTGTAATTTTGCAATTAAAAGACTTTGTCTTCTGTTTAGGAGTTGCACGAATTCAACAAAGGGGTCGTCCCCCAACTCTGCTGCTGGCCCCTGCCGTCCCAACCGGACCTGCCAGAGAAGGTACCCTTTGGGCAAAGACATTAAAGTCCCCTTCCTTTCAAAATGCACAGGTCTATCTGGAAGTAAAACGCAGTAAGGAAGCTACTCTTTGTCATTAAGAAATTAACGAGAACATATTACTCAAAAGCGCTAACACCTCAGGGTTCCTGGGGAGAAAGTGCAGTGTTGGTCAGGCAAGGTCTGTTTTGCACAGGAAGGTGGGGTCCTGGGAGGCCAGAGGGAAGCAGTGCTGCCACCATTTTCACTTCCATTCTATCTAGCCAGGGGCAGTCAACAAAAACTAATTGATTAGTTCCTGGTGCAAAACTCCTCCTGGCCACGAAGCCAACACCCCCACACCCTGGCTTTCAGGGTACGACAAACAAGCAGGCCTAGTGTGCGCGTGCCATTGCCGCATTTGGAACCGTCCATCACTGAGAGCACCATCCCAATCCACCAGCCTGAGTTTCCTGTTTCCTTCCCCGGGGTTTGTGGCAGAAAGCCAGGGCTCAAAACAGGAGCTCTACTCGGGGACCTTGAACCTCCCTGAACTTACACACCCATTTGTTGCAGGAGTAAGGTGAGACTATATTTTTTAGGGAAAGAATTCCTAACTTTCATCAGATCCTAGAAGGTTCTCCAAGTCTCCCCCCAAATTAAGAACCACATTTTTAGGAGAAATCACTGAAACAAAAGTTAGCACAAGTCTCAGGGAGATGCTGATACCAAACACATAGTCAGTTTTTTTCTTGATTACAAGAACATTCTTTTTTTAAAAAGAAGATGTGTATGCCTGTGATGAAGAAAAGGATTCTTCCCTAAACCTTTAACTGGTTGAGAATGTTTTAACTTGTTAAATAATCATTTAATAATAATTTCTGAATATTTATCAAATCGTTAAGCATAATTTAAGATTTACTTCTTTAAAATGGCTTATATTATAATACTAGAGGATTTACCAACCTTCCATTTTTAAAGTACTGGGCCATTTTATTTTGAATAACATAACTGAGTGAGAATCCTATTTTTGGCCTTGAGTCAGACTACTAAACAGAAAATATTGAGCTGCACAGAAATCATCCTACCACAGTTTCGCTTTGACTTTTTCCGCAGCTATTTTTTATATACATTTGCCCTGTGTTTAGAAATGCATTATTTAGTACTTGAACTAAAGCAGTAATTTGTTTCTGGTAATAAAAAAAGAAAAAAGCCCTGCCAACTCTACTAGCTTCCTGAAGCAACAAAAATCATAACATCATTAAGGACTGTTTGTTTTTCAAAAAGGCAGCTTTTCTAAACAAAGTAGCTTCTCTTGTCCAGCCTGTATCTTGCTCCCTCGATTCACCCTCTAACATACAAAATACTTTGATCTCACAGTTCTGTTCCTTCAGGTCCTCCCAGTCTTTGACCTACCACCCTCCAGAAAAACCTAATGCCGACATCTGAGCCAGGCCTTTCCAGATTGTAACTTTGAAAAAAAAACCTATCATTGTCTTGAGAGAAACTGTAAGCTGGAATGATATACACTTCAAGACATGTTTGTTCATTGTTGGTTGCACATACATTCAAACTCATGTATTAATTAACTCCCTTCAACACTATATCTTGAAAAGGGTTCGTTAAAATTGCAAACAAAGGGATGAAATTTTCAGAAGCTATAAATTTTTCTCATTTCTTAAATAGTTGGGTTTTGGGTTTTTTTTGAGGTTTGTTTTATTCTCTTTCATTTCTGCAAAGAAGAAAGTTGACTCTCCCTGACCCTCTTCAATGCTACAGAGCGTAGCAAAGCAGACATCTGATGATGTGAGCACAGGCAAGCCCAAACTCCTTGACACCATTCTTGTATCTGGGGAATTTTCCATCTTAGAGGTAATCACTTCCCCACAGTAGAAACCAAAAAACTCATTTCCCATGCTTCCCTTGCAGCTAGGCCTCACCCACGTGATCCAAGCTCTGCCTGTCAGATGTTCTTTCACAAAGCTTTAAGCCTTCAGTAAAGTGAGCCACATGAGGAAGCCAACAAGGCAGAATCCATTTCCTAGAAAGGGTGGCAGTGGTGGTGTCTATTGTCAGGGCAACAATAGCATGAGCTGATCTGGGGATCTTGACCGGAGGCAACAGCAAAGGCCCTTTGCTGATTTGTAGCAGGGTACAGAGCAGGGGTCCCCAAATACAGCAAAGCACATTTCCCACAAACCTTGACTGTGGGGGGAGGGAGTGAATAATACGGCCTTTAAAATACTTTGTATAACCACAGAAAGTTAACAGCTGTGCTGCAGCCCCAGGCAAAAGGTATACATGACTTTAAGGGCATATCATGATTCATGAGACAGCCAGGGGCATATACATGACTTTAAGGGCGTATCATGATTCATGACACAGCCACATCCATATCTTGGATGCCTACCCCAGATGACCCTGTGTCACAGGGAACCCTTGTCCTAACTAAAGACGAGGGCCAAAAGAAGGTAAGGTAAAAGATATGGGGAGCTGGCAAGAGTAGAATATCACAGGTGGGGCCAGATATGTGGTCACATAGGAAGTTCCATACTGAGCATTTAAAATAAGAGTGGGTTGAAAGAGAAGGGGATTCTATCATGTGGCCTGTGGTAGTAAGGAGGGATTCCACCATGAGATCTGACAGAAGGGAGTAGAAGCCATGCAAGAAGAAAGGGTGTAAGGAGAGAGCTGATGGAGCTATGTGAGGATCTCCCTAAATAAGCACAGATTTGTGGGAGATGCTTGGAGCAGAACTGTGCCTGGGAATGCCGAGCTACTTCTGCTTCTCTGAAGGATGTACGGAGAAGCCACTCTCTTGGGTCATGTGCCTCTTTGGGCTCCACCATGTTCCAGTGTAACACGACTCATTTTCCTGAACCACTACATGAAGGCTGAGAACAACGTACCTTAGATCCTGAAGGAGAGAGATGCTTTGAGAAGATGGCAACTCTGAAACCCACAAGGGCACCTTCCAGAGGGGATGGAGACCTGTTTGCACAGCCAGCTTAAGGGCAGATAAGGATACAGGGAACTTCTGGACATGGTTTTGGCTTATAGCCTGGTGGAAAGCAAGGGAAGCGATGGTTCTTGTGGGAGAACAGAGCTCTGAGCAGGAGTGCTCCCAGCCTCAACACTAGGTTGCAACCCTGTAAACAAAAACCTGTTTCCTTCAGCACTAATTGTTGGGTCATGCATCAGAGCGCCACGTGGATGAGCCCAGGTTTCTCAGTTGCAGGTTCACTCTGGCGGTGTGGTTGGTCTGAGCATTGTTCTGGCTTCCTGACCTCCAAGCCTGACACTCTAGCCCTTCTGGAGACTTTGAGAGTGTCTTAATATGCTTTAATAAAGTCCTTTTCTGCTTAAACTACTGTGGGTTTTATTTTTTGTGACTAAGATCCTTAACAGATATAATGCAATGTTACAACACTCTCCCATTGCATCTGTTGGTATTCTCTCCTTCTTACAGGGCCTTTGCCCCCTCCTCCAATGAGTTACATTCTTTTCTGACTCAGGCCTTCACATGAGCTGCTCCCTTGGCTAAGAAGGCTCTCTACCTGCTCTAACCCTGGCTCCCTCCCACACTCAAAACACAGCTCAAACTGACTATGTTAAGTCCCCCTCATACACATTTTTCTATACTCACCCTTCATGGTACCTAACAACATTGAAATTAAGTACATAGTTACTTAATGTTTTTCTCTCAAAACAGTCTATAATAATAACTAGTATTTACTGAGCTCTTTCCGAATGCTACAAAGCCTTATAAACACTTGACATGGATTATCTCATTTAATCTTTCCTGCAACTCTAGGGAAGGTACTATTATAACACCCATTTTATAAATGGAGAAACTGAGGCTTAGAGAAGTTAACAAATCCCAGATCACACAAAAAGTATGTACTGGAGCCAGGAAATCTGACTCCAGATCACCTTCTAATTGCATCTGTGGTCTCCTTAGTGGGTGCCCAACACCCAGAAGTTGTGTGAGATAAGCCTGTGGAGGGTGGGGAGAAAATGTTAAAATTTATCTGTCTCTCTGTAGCTATTTAGTTTTATTTATCTCATCCTAATTATTTTATATGATGCCCATAATATAGCAACACATTACATAATTTATAAATAAATAAAAACAGCATAAATAGTCTTGACTTTTCCTTCTAGAAATCGTACTAAAGTTTGGAGACCATTGATCTCAGCTCTGTGAAAGTAGGACTCTGGTCACCAGTGCACCCCTAGCGGCGAGCACAGGACGTGGCGCACAGCGGATGATGCGCTGCCTGAAGAGCGTCCCTCCGGGAGTGATGACACTCAGTACTAAGAGAAAGAAAGCTCCGATGTCCCATGTGTAAATTCAGGTCCCCCATATTTTTGTACGTGTGGAAACCTCCTTGCTCGCTCCTTCTCAAGTCCTGACTTGGAGACCGGTTGTTTTCATCCAATGTGGACTGTCCACTCCCAGCAGAGAATAATTTTCCGTTGAGCAAGAGACAGCAGCAGTCCCCGGGGCGCCCTGTGGTTTCTCAGATGATCTTGCACTGACCTGCCGTCACTGACAGCAAAGCCTGGGTGGGGCCCGGTGGTGGAAGGTGCAGCTCAGGGACATGCAAAGTCACTGGTGGAAAGTCTGCACGCACACCCGTTTCTCGCTCTTTCTTCATCTGCTGACCTCCCACTCAAAACTAATTTGAACTCCTCTTTCTCCCAGTAGTTACAAAGGAGGAAAATGAACAGACAGGACAACAGAACTTTTATCAAAGAAAAACACCCAACAACTTGCGAACATGGTTCTTTTTCCTTTTCTGACAAAGGGGTGGTGTAAGTGGAACATCGCTGAACAAATTCTTGCTAAACTAAAAACCAATTCAAATCACCATCTAATGTGGGTGACAAGATGAAACCAGCCAACCACGTAGGTGTGGATTTCCCACTTGGCCCTTGAAAGCACTGCTTTGTACACAGGCTCACACCCCATAAAGGTTACTCTTCGGTCATTTTCAGAATTCCTCATCAGTTGAACTGTTTTTAGATGAGTTTGTGGGTTGTTTCTTCTTAAAAATCGAAGAAATAGTAGGCTGGGTGGGGTGTGGGGACAAAGAGACCTGAGGAAACATCAGACCTAACCGCCAAGGACATCTGGGCTTGCAGATCTTCAGGTCAGGGGAGGTGAGCCGAGTGAAAAGGCCCACAGCTGTGTCTGCAGTCACAGGTGCTGCCCTGCACGGGGCGGCCCCAAGGGTCGGCTAACCTGTGGAGATCACTGCCCCACAGACTAGGCTCCATGGGGAGGCTTGCTGTTGGCTTTCCTCCTTGGACCGCCTCCACCTAAAACACTGCCTGTGGCGGTGAGAACGGCAGACAGCCTCAGGCCCCCGCACTGCCTTCTTTAGACAGGAAACAGCAAGTGACTGCCACAGAGTGGAGCAGGCTGTCACCAAAGGCCACACCTGCAGCCGCGTTCCTCTTGTGTGTTTGAACACAAATGAGCCACCCCTCCCAAGTCTTCTGTGCAGAGATAACTCGGAAGTTGGCCTCCACGGGGCCACCTGCCCGGCTCCTTTGAAGCCTATTTCTCACTTACTTGAAGCACATAACATTTCATGGAAACTTTCAACACATTTTAAAAGATATTTTAAAAACATCTCAAAAAACTTATCGAGAAACACATCTTCTCTACAAGTATGTATTCAGTGTGCATAGTCATTAGCTCAACAATTATTTAGTTAGAGCTTGCTAGGTACCAGGCAGTGTGCTAACTGCCGCAAACGCACCAAGCATGAAGTATATGAGGTCTGTCCGGAAGAAGTCCAGCCATTGCTAATATAATGCAAATGTTTTGCGTGACACCGACGTACCCTCGCAGCCAAGGAGAGTGAACTGCAATGTGCATGCGTGAACAACGACGGCTTCACTGTACTGGTCAGTGGGGGTGGTAGAGTAAACATGTGTACTGTATAAATGACTGAGTAGAGCAAAGAATCTGCATCAAATTTTGCGTTAAGCTTGAACATTCCTCCACAGAAACTATTTCAATGATTCAGAAGGCCGCAGCTATGGGTAACTGGTGATTGGTGGCTTCATCACAACAATGCACCCACTTGTACATCACATCTCATGCAGAGTTTTTTGGTGAAACATCAAATCACCCAGGTGACTCAGTCCCAGACTTGGTGCCCTGTGACTTCTGCCTTTTCCCAAAACTAAAATGACTTTCGAAAGGGAACAGATTTCAGACTGTCAATGAGATTCAGGAAAATATGACAGGGCAGCTGGTGGCAATTGGAAGAACTATGTGAGGTCCCAGGGTGCCTGCTTTAAAGGGGACTGAGGTGCCATTGTCCTATGTACAATGTTTCTAGTATCTAGTATCTTCTTTAATAAATGTTCCTCTTTTTCATATTACATGACTGGGTACCTTCTGGACAGACCTTGTATATATATATACACACACAAACATTTTATATACAGAAGTCTACAAACAGGTGCTCTGTAAAGTTTAAACTAAAACATTAGCAATCTAATCTTGACATTGAATAAATTACATAACACCCAAAGTGATATATTTGTTCCTATTCTTGTCTAGCTAGTGATTCTCAATCAAGTGTGTTCACTTGAATTACTTTGGGGGTTTTTCAAAAGTAGGAATGCTGAGGCCCCACCTCAAACCCACCAAAGCAGAATAGCCAAGAGCTGCCCTTTGAACGTGCCCTAGGTCATTGTAAAGGCCTTCCTCTTTTTCAGAGTCACTGATCTAGATGATCCGAACAGCAGCTACACAGCTCAAGTCCACATTACCTGGTGACTAGTAGCTAGCTCAAAACCAAATTTATGATTTTTGAGCATTAAATGTGCCCACATTTAATAAGCAGGGACTATGTGTGGTGGCGGGGCACTTTCAGCTAAAGGCAGATCTGAAGTGTGACAGACACCACGACCAAGGCGTCCGGGGCAAAAAGGGACGGGGAGCCCAGGGAGAGCAGGAGGGAAGCAAGGCGGGAAAGCTGCGTCTGGTGCGTACGCAGATGTCCCAGAAACAAGCCCATTGCAGAGGCCAGACTGGCACGGGGACCGCAGACTGTCTCCAAACCTTACTCCATAGAAAGACAGTCTATATTCCGTCATTGGCTCAAGTACCACTTGGGGCAGATGCCATCAATGGCAGCCCCTAATAGCAGGTAGAGGGGCAAAGCAGGGTCACCACTCCCCCAAAATAAAAATTGGGGGAAAAAACATGAAAGATATTACTATCAGGAAAACCCATTTATTTAAAGAGGTTCATTGCGGCCCTGGACTGTGTAGCTCAGTGGACTGAGCACAGGCCTGTGAAACAAAGGTCACTAGTTTGACTCCCAGTCAGGGCCCACGCCTGGGCCCGGGGCCAGGTCCCCACTGAGGGATGTACAGGAGGCGGCTGGTCAATATTGCTCTCGCACATCATGTTTCTCTTCCTTCCTCCATCCCTTCCTCTTTCTCTAAAACTAGAATAAGAAATAGAGGTTCATGGTCATACAAGAAAATGGTGAATAAACAGCACGTGTTTATAAAGCACTTACTATGGGGTACTGTTCTAAGAGCCTTGAACAAATGCACATACAACACTAATATTAGATACCTACTATAATTAGAAGCCTTCAGGTCAGGGAAACGGCTCCAGGAAAGCAGCTCCAGGAAACAGGTTTAAAGAAATCTGTTTTCATCACTAAGAATCTCCGTGTCTCTGCTCGGACGGTGGCCCCTGCCCCTCGGTACCCTGACTTTCGGAATCCCGGCAACGCCCTATGACAGCGCTTTCCACGTCGGGGCCATGTTCACATTGACCCCCCTCGGCATGACCACGGCAGTGATTATTAGCAAAGGACTCTGAAGCAATACTCTTCAACAAAAACAGAATGTGAGCCACAAATGTAAGCCACATACATAATTTTCATGTTTTCTGGTAGCTACATTAAAATAACTAAGAGCACCCTGGCTGGTGTGGCTCAGTGGATTGAGCGCGGGCCTGCAAACCAAAGGATCACGGCTCAATTCCCAGTCAGGGCACATGCCTGGGTTGCAGGCCAGTTCCCAGCAGGGGACACACGAGGGGCAACCATACATTGATCTTTCTCTCCTTCTCTCCTCCCCTTCCCCTCTAAAGATAAATGAATAAAATCTTTTTAAAAAAGACCATCTTTCATTAAAAAATAAAATAAAATAACTAAGAGGTTAAATCAATATCTTAATATATTTTATTTAACCCAATATATTTAAATTATTATCACTTTAACATATTCACATGGAAAAATTATTGATAAGATATTTTTTTTCATGCTATATCTTTGAAACACAGTGTGTATTTTTTTAATCCTCACCTAAGGACATCTTTCCATTGCTTTTTTTTTTAAGAGAGAGAAGTGGGGGAGAGAGACAGAGACAGAGAGAGAAATGCTGGTGTGAGAAACATCGACTGGTTGCCCCCCATACTTGCCCTGACCAGGGACCGAACCCACAACCCCGGTGTGTGGCCCACTGGGAATCAAACCCTGAAGCTTTTGGGTACAGGGCCATGCTCCAACCAACTGAGCCACAATAACCAGGGCTCCAGCGTGTATTTTACATTTACAGCACACTTAACTCAAACTAGCTACATTTCTTCAACTTTACTGAGGAATAATTGAGAAAATTGAACAATAGAATTATAGTATGTGTGCAACTAGCTATATTTCAAGTGTTTGTTTTGAGTGCTCACATGTGGCCAGTGGGTCCCACACGAGACAGCACAACTCTAGAGGGAGGTGCAGACCCAAAATTATCTCCTAGAGCTAACTTAGGAAGATGTGAGCTTTTAAAAAAAGTAATAAGAGCCACTTTTCCTCATACTCTTGTCCCTAAAGGATAGGAATCTAACATGTATGACTCGAATGTCTTCATTTTTCAACCTGTATGATTTTTGGGGATAATCTATTATGCAGAAGCTTTTTTAATTGACTAAAAGCTAGTCCATCAGGACTTCCTTAGTTGAGTCTCTGTGAATTTGGTGAATAAGATTCTGTCAACCCTTTCTGGGGCCTTGGGATATCTCTGACTTGCTCACAGTCCTCTGTGATTTGTTAGCAGTCCTTCAAACTGTGGCATGAAGAGGCTCAACCTTTGAAGAACGCAGCACCGTAATAGTTCAGCTGCTTTGTATGTACATCCCCAGACCCACTTGGTTCCTCTACAGTCCCGCAGTTTCTTCTGATGTACGGGGACCCAGGTAGCACTCAGCAGTCCAACTGCAGGTGGTGCGAAGGTTATACCTGGGATTGATACCGGTTTCGGTCACACCCACCTTTTCTGCACCCCCTTCCTTTGTTATACATCAATGATGACATTCCCAAAAAGCACCCAGGATCTTGCTCCATAGGCCTTTTTTGAGATGTTAAATCGGAATTCCAAAACCATGAGCTTCAACGAGGAGTGGCCAGTCTGACAGCTGCCACCATGTACAAACTTGCCTAATATATTTCTTAAATCTTGAAACATAATTTGGGTGACTAATATCCCCTGGGATAGGCCAGACACTCGGTTTCTTCCAACCCCACCCAAATTCCCGAGTGGGTCTCAGAAACATGCTGTAGGAAAGCCTGTTCTGTTTGTTTTTAATGTGCGAGAACCTTCGCAGCTAAAGCTACGCGATCAGCAAAATGCTGCAGCAGCCGGCTTGACAGAGAGGCCTTGGAAGGACAGCAGATGCGGGGCTTGAGGTTTCGGTCATGGGCAGCCATGGTCCCCAAAGGCAGAAAGCCCAACCAGGTGCAGCGTCACAGCCAGGGAGGAATGTGACTCTCAGCATTCTGAGAGGGACCCCAAGAGAAAAAAGGGAGGCTAAATACAAAGAGAGCGAAATGGGAGTGGGTGAGGAGGACTCAGCTGGGGGAAGAAGAAGCGATCTCTGCGCAGCAGCAGGGTTTCACGCCATAGCAAATATGGAAGGCAGGCCTCGGAAACTCCCTCAGGATGCGGTTTGTCCCCTGCAGGATGCCCTTTCTTGTTAAAGCCTTTAAAATGCTAAGTATGAGAAAGACTGAGAGGCTGGGAGGGGGCGAGGGGAAATCGGTATTCCTCACCAGATTTCATCTCTTAAACAATGTTTGGTGCTGCCACGGGATCAGCAATTTGACATCACCTTCCTGCTCTTGGGGACTCTACTTCCTTCTCCCTCCTCCCCACGGTAGGGCTCACTTTAATTATAGGGAAGGTGAAGATTTTACATCTGTCTGGAAAGCAAGTCAGGCATTTTTTTTTTCATGCTCCTTTTAAATCCTGGGATTTTCCATCATTAGCCATCAAATGAATTCTTAAGGAGATTCTTGCTAAGCCCCGTCTAGGTGATTCTAGACACACATACACTGAGTATAGATTCAGGGTGGGGTAAATAGCAAGCAGCACTTTTTTGACAGCAGAAATTCTGAAATCTTTTGTTTGAAAAGGAGAACTTGTCCTAGAGTTTTTCAAGTGGCAAGCAGACAAGAAGGAAGAGAAGCCATTCCTGGGCATGACTGGGCCCTGGCATCCACTACGGGGCTCACGGCTGCCCCGGCCCTGAGCTTCCATGCTCTGCTCCACCAGGCTCATGATTCAGATGATCCCTTGAGTAGCTTGGTGGTCTCGGCTTCTGTCACCCACGAGGGGCTGCAACAGAAGACTCCACAGAGTATGAAGGCAGATACCTGTTGTCACAAACCTTTAGAGGCTCTACTCTTGGTCAAGAAGTCATTCTACCTTTTACCTTTCAGAGACTATCAGCTGTTAGTCAGCAGGGACCTGATGATTTTAAAACGATTTATTTGGCAATTTAACTTCTTGACCTAAGGAAACAGCTCATCATTTTTGCAATTTTAAAAAGTCCCACACAGGAGGGTCCCTTCAATCCAAGGTTTGTAGTGATATTTAAAAAGTGGCTACCCATTGATAAATGGATTTTTTAAATGTGGTTATCTATACAATGAATATTATTCAGTCGTTAAGAGGAATGAAGTACTGATACACGTAACTACATGAATGAAGTCTGAAAAGATCATCATGCTAAGTAAAAGAAGCCAAAACAGACCACCTATTACATGATTCCACCTATAGGAAATATCCCAAAGAGGCCGATTCATAGAGACAGAAAGCTGACTGGTGGCGACATGGACTGGGAGGTGAGGGAAATAAGCGTGCCTGCTAATGAATACAGGGTTTGATTTGGGTGATGAACTGTTTTGGAACTAGATTGATTGCACCACATTGTGCATCTGCCTAAATGTCCTCAATGGTAAATCTTATGTTATGTGAATTTTACCACATTTTTTAAAAAGTGTCTAATGAGTTTGAAGAAGCAGCAGAAGCAGCCACCCTAACCATTCTCTTTAGCAGAGGCCTTCATTCCCTGAGTTAATCAACCACAGATTTTTCTCAATCGACCCCATAAGGGAACCATCTGATTAGGTGGACAGTGCCAGACAATTGTGTACACTGACCTGGGTCTGTACTAGTCATCAAAATGCTGCCGTCTCAGGGGAAACCCACCAGGGCTTCTCATGGTGGCGATGGAACTTTTCTTCAAACCAGGCAACAACTGCAAGATTCATTTCACAATGGGAGTGAAAGGTAGTTCAAGGGTAGGAGCCTCTGCACGACTCCTTTTGTGTAAATAAAACAGCACATATAAACATGAAGATGGATACGCAGTTACACACACATGTGTTTCAGGAAAGAAACAGAAACTTGTCGATAATGTCACCTTAGGGAAAGGCACTGACTGGGATAGGGGGACTTTGTATTTTGTATGTTTTAAAGCCATTTAAGTCTTCTAATCATGTAATTGTATGACTTTTATGGTATATTTCTATATTTATATTTATAGGTAAATACAGAAAATACACAAATATATTATAAAAAAACACCAGCTGAATCACTTGAGTCTGTCAACTGAACGTCAAGAATTTGATTATTAGAAAATAGTCTGCTGAATTTAAATTGAGAAACATTCTGCAAAACAACTCACTTGGACATTTCAAAAATGTCAATGACATAAATAACAGAAAAAAATGCTACAGAACTGTTTCAGATTAAAAGAGGCTAAAGAAACCTGACCATAAATGTAATGCATGAGTACTGACTGGATCCTGGATCAGAAATCTTTAAATAAATTCTGTAAAGCTCATCAACAATGGGGAAATTTCAATTTGGACAGTATGTTGGATGATGGTTCTCTATCAAAGGTCAATGTTAAAATTCCTGAATGTGATCATTGTGCGAAATGACAGACTCACCTTGCTTTTAGGACACGGCTGAGGGAGGGTGAAGTTTTGGTACAGCTGCACCCACTCTCACGAGGGTGCGGAGGGAGGAGGGAGAGAAGGTGCAAATAGGACGTCTTTGAATTTTAAACTAGCAACTGTCCTTTGAAAAGGGGAAACGAAAATTCTGATTTTTATTATACGAGTATGTTGCAGTAACAAAGAGCAAGAAGCGACAGTGTGAAGTTCAAGTTCTGAGCCACCAAACAGAATCTTCAGGACAGCACCCCTTACCTTAATACAATTACAAAGCTGACACTCCCAACAGACGGGGTCTGCTCTTCCCACGGATCCTCCCGTGGGAAGGACAGCCCCTTCCCATCTGCCAGTCTGTCTGCGGGTCTGGGCTTCAGAGGGACAGCCCCTCCTCCATCTGCCAGTCTGTCTGCACCCAGGCAGAAACAAGTCACTGTGAGAGGCCTTCTTCCAAAAGCTCTGCATTTTGTAATCTACCGGGTTCCTGTTCCTCCCACCTCAGTTATGCTTTCACACACGTGTGCATGCACACACACACATACGCACATGTACACTTTTTCCTACACATTCCTTTGATGTTCCAAATCACTGATTTGACCTATAGTAAATTCACACCACTGCGGTAATTAGCTTCATTATACAGACGTCTCTGGCTCATGGAACATCTACTTAGGTACTTTGGTTCCCAAGTAGGCAGATCTGGCTTTGAATCGCAAATCTGCCTTTTACATGTTGTTATTCTTTTCACCAATTACATAACCTCTCTAGAGCCTCAGTTTCTTATCTCTAAAATGGGGTAATTATAATCATTATCACTCCACAGGGCTGTCTGCAGAGTTAGTAAGATTGTGCGTGTGCCCAACACATAGAAACTACTCCATAAACGATAGCACAATTACATTTTTAAAAAATCTGTTGCTTTCAAGGGTCTGACTCTAACATGTGAAAATCAAAGATCATTTTAAAGTTACCTAAATCATAGACAAAGGATTATTTAGTGAGGGATTTAATTTTTCCTGAACAATTCACTATGAGCAAAATTGTTTAAAATGATATTTCTAAAGGGCAAACTTATTACACAATGACACCTCCAAGGTTTATTATTCCTAGTATTTAACTACTTATCTCTTCAACTGTAACACAGAGTTAATCATTAATATTACCGTATTCCAGAAGTAATTATTTTAAAAGCTTTTGCTGTAATAACTGAAGCCAACCTGGCTATTTCCAGTACTGGAGAAGGTAAAAAGTGTTTATTTTTTTTTACAACTGACATGCAGGAGATTGATTTTTTTGATGCCAAGAAATCACTTAGCACTCATGTGACTTTAATTTCACAGAATCTTGGAATATGTTTATGCTTAATCAAAATTCTTCCTAGAGGCAATACGCCAACAAATTCTTCTCTCTTGCACCTTGCCTAACAAAGTTAAGAGACAAGGTCATGACCTACTGCTCATCAGCCTTGCAAGCACACACTTTGGGATGTCATAAGTACCCACCCGCCCGTGAGCTGTACCAACTCTGAGTCCGTTTCTTCTCGGCACCTGTTGCCTGATGGATAATATGGTACCTAGCTTTCCAGTAGAGAAAGTGAGGCCCAGAAGTGGAACGAAAGGGCCAAGATCAGAAAATCATTAAGATAAAATCACTGACATCTCTAAGCTTGGGCTCTAATGCCCACCATTCCTTGTGTGAAATTTGAGAGGTCAGTAAAGGATCTGCCTACTTCAAAACAGCCTCTTCACCAAATTTCAGCTTGCAGAGGGGGGGAGGTGTATTTTTTTACACTCAGCACAAATGAAGACAATTATATTTTTTTATTTTAAAACTGTTATCTAACAAACATTTATTTAGCGAAAAATATTTCTATAAGAGTTACTGTGAGCTTCTCCATAGAAAGCAGTGTTTTCAGTGCTTTACAAAGGTTTGCTACTTCAACCCTTAGAATGGTCTTATATTGTTATTCCCATTTACAGATGAGGAAACTAAGGCATGAAGAGATGAAGAAACTTGCCAGAATCATGGAATGATCTCTAAAACACATTGTTAAGGAAATTGCTGAATACTATAATACCCTATTTCTATTAGAAAATAAAAGTGTGACGTAAATGCATAGAAAGAGGTCCAGACAGATACCGTTCAGTCGCTGTCAGTCACACCTTCTGGGGAGGGGAACAGTGAGGTGGGGGGATAAGGAGGACTTTCGAGTTCACTTGTTTCACTTCTCTGTCATTTGTGTATTTTAAAATGAGGACATTTCATAACCAGAGGCAATGAAGAACAAACTGACAGTAACCAAAGGGGAGAAGTGAGGGGATAATACAGGGAAAAGGGGGGTTTTGGGGAACATGTATAAAGAACGCATGGGCAAAACCAAACAGGCGTAGGATCAAGGGTGGGAAGTGCGGATGGCTGGGGTGGGGGGAGTGGTGGGGGCAAGATGGAGACAACTGTACTTGAACAACAGTAAAAAAGAAGTTAAAAATAAAATAAATGAGAATATTTTAGGTATTAACATTTATATTTTACCTTAGAAAATTCAAGTAAAGGACAAGTTCTTTTTTTAAAGATTTTATTTATTTATTTTTAGAGAGTGGAAGGAAGGGAGAGAGGACGAGAAACATCAATGTGTTGTTGCCTCTCACACTCCCCCTACTGGGAATCTGGCCCACAACCCAGGCATGTGCCCTGATTGGGAATCGAACCTGTGACCCTATGGTTCACAAGCCTGCACTCAATCCACCGAGCCACACCAGCCAGAGCTAAAGGACCACTTCTAGCAAAGTAACCACAGAAGGAAGCTTATTCTTCCTTTGAAAGCACATAAAACTCATAAAATGGTGGAAAGCACATAAAATGATGGAAAAATTTCAACAAAATTTTCAGACAAGCATTTTATTACGCACCTACCCTGCATCATGCTGGGTGCTGTTGGGTATACTATCTCACTGGGGGCCTCACGATATTCCCATAAGGGATAGATTCAAATTTTTATTTTGAAATTTAAAAAAAAGCATTGAAGGGCAGTTGGGTTATAAAAATTGAATAATTTATGTAGCACTTTATGTACCTCTTTCCTCATATATCTGTTACCATTTCATCCTCTTAAAATATATCAAAAGTCAAGTTCAAAAGATTATTATTCCTAACAACAAGGGCTGCCATGGTCATGGAGAAAAGGGAACCCTAGTGCACTGTTGGTGGGAATGCAGACTGGTGCAGCCACTGTAGAAAACAGTGGAAAATTTCCTCAAAAAACTAAAAATAGAACTGCCTTTCGATCCAGCAATCCCACTGCTAGGATCATACCCTAAGAATCCAGAAACACCAATCCAAAAGAACCTATCCACCCCAATAGCAGTGCTATTTATAATAGCCAAGTGCTAGCAACAGGCTAAGTGCCCAGTCATGGATGAGTGGATTTAAAAGCTATGGTACATTTACATAATGGAATACTATGCAGCAGAAAGAAAGGAGTTCCTACCTTTTGTGACAGCATGGATGGAACTGGAAAATATTATGCTAAGTGAAATAAGCCAGTCGGTGAAAGGCAAATGCCGTATAATCTCATTTATAAGAGGAATCTAAGGAACAAAATAAACCAAGAACAAAACAGAACCAGAGACATAGAAACATGGAACAGATCAACAGCTGCCAGAGGGGCGGGGGGGGGGCGGTTAATGGTGGAAATAGGGGAAGGGATCAGTCAAAGAACATGCACGAGTGACCCATGGACATGGACAAGAGTGTGGGGACTGACTGTGGGAACAGGGGGTGGGCTGGGCAGAGGAGGGCAAAGGAGATAAAACTGGGACAACTGTAATATGATGATGATAATAATGATGATGATGATGATGATTAAAATCTAGAATCATGATAACCAAATGCAATGCATGACTATAGAGAAGATGCTGGTTAGAAAATAAATAGCAATAGGATAAATTCTTGGGAGCACTGGGAAATACGAAGAGCATTATAGAACTATTGATAATTTTCTTGTGTAATCATGGTATTAAAGAATAAGATTGTTCTTATCCTTAAAGGGTGCATGCTAATGTGCTCAGGAATGAACTATCATGATTTCTACATAAGTCAAATGGTGCATGTGTGTAACAGACATATATTCAGAGAAAGCAAATAGGGTCAAATGTTAACAATTATTGATTCTATACAGAGTATGTTATACTATTCTTAAATTTGACTGAATGTCTGAAAATTCTCATAAAATTTTGAGGGAAAAATTACAAATGGACAATTCCCTTTTTGTTTTCTTTGTATTTTCTAATTTATACTGAAATGTGAAAAAGAATTTTAATTATTGCTTTAAAAAGAGAGATACTATTCCTAATCTATGCATGTGGAATCTAAAGCTCAAAAAAAAAAAACCTCACCCAAGATCACAAGTGAATGAGGTATGAAATCTAGAAAGAAGAGCAAGATATCCTAATTCTCAACCTTAATGCTCCCATCACCGGGGTGCAGTAGCCCAGCTGGCCCAATCATGTCTGCCTCCTTAATGCCTACACTTGTTCACAGAGAGGTTGCATGCTAGCCGGGAAAGGGGTCTTAGTGATGACCACCTAACCCGGGGGCCCTCTATCCTGGCTACGTATTAGAATCACCTGGAGAGCGTTTAAAATCAATCAATGCCTGGCTCTCATCCCAGATTTGTTAAATCGGAATCCATACTGATACAGTTCAGACATCTGTATTTTATAAATGCCCTTCAGTGATTCTCGTGTAGTCAGAATTGAGAACCAACAATCTAGCCATTAGGAATGACATTTGAACTGCTAACGTCAGTCGATTGAAAGTGGCAGGACAGGGCTGTCTGGGAAGGTCCATGAGGTCGAATTCAAGCTCAGAGGAGACTGCTGTTAGCAGTGGGCAGTGTCTGCTGTGACCAAAGGAGAGGTGGTTGACACACAAGCTGTGTACCAGCCAATCCTGATTTAGGAGGAAATCGAGGCTTACATGATTTACTACAGTAACAAAACCAGTTAGTGGCAGAGCCAAGTCTAAACTCTGGCCTCCTGACATCTAGGTCAGTCCTTTATCTGTTAACCTAACTGTGTAGCTACCAAATTTTGATGACCACCAGGAAGAGGGAAGACCAGCCTCATGATTAACCTGACTGTGCCACTACCACACAGCAGCCACTTCCTGTGCCTGCATCCAGCGTCACCCTGTCGGAGTGTGAAGAGGCTCCTGAACCAGGCGCAGCCACACTGGCCGAGTGGGCAGTAGGTGTTTTCAGTAACTAACTGCTCTCTGCTGCTGCTGCCATTCATGTTGGCCTTAAAGAAAGACAGAGAGAAAGGTAATGCTGGGCCTGGGGTTGGGAGTGTGACGTCACAGCCTCAACCTATTACTAAGCCATGGGAGAGGCTGCTTAGGAACGTGCCTGGCAAAGGGCACCAGGCAGCCTCCTGCCACGCCCAGGCACGTTCTCCGACATCCAAATCACTGCCTGTCTTAGAAGCCTGTTTGAGGGGGATGAGGGGAGGGCAGGCGGGACGTGTGTGTGTGTGTGTGTGTGTGTGTGTGTGTGTGTGTGTGTGTGTGTGTGTGTGAGAGTGACTCAGGGATCTGTCATAAAGACCCCGTGAGTCATCTACTTCCTGACCAACACACTGTGGAGCCGGCTTCAGGATGCACAAACGCACAGGAAAAGAGCCTCTTGGCTAGGAGTAGGTTATGTTTTCAGGAAACTGGTTTCTTTTAATATAAATACACACACACAGTACCAGAGTTAAAACACCCAGTTTAGTGTCTTCTCATTGACACAATGTTTTGTTCAAAATGGCTTATTGTTTAATGCAGCAAAATATAGGTAGCATAAAATTTACCACTTTAACAATTTTCGGTGTGCAGTTCAGTGGCATTAAATACATTCACACAGTTGCACAACCATCTATGTCCAGAAACGTTTCATTTCCCCAAACTGAAATTCTGTACACATTAAGTAACACCTTGCCATTCTCCGCTTCCCCCAGCCCTGGCACCTACCACTCTACTTTCTCGTCTCTATAAATTTGATGACATTATCTGTCCGTAATGTTTTATTTCATTAATTATTTATCACTTCATGTTATCTTTTTTAATGGAAAAAATGAATAACACTTTGGTTTCTTGGTGTCTATTTCATTCAGATCCTCTGAATAGAAATAGAAATTCCTCTCTGGAATTTCTACTCCCATTGGGTAGCTATAGATGAAGAGGCAGAGATGACCAGCAGGTGCTCGTACTTCTCGAGCAGAGAAGTGAGTTTCAGAGCACCAAACCTAATACACTGGTTGCTCATACAAAATTTTCCATAGGTGGCTAACAGCTTTGAAAGGCAGCCAACGTGTGAGCCAAGTCACATCCATAGGATCCCCTACCTTAGCAATTTTTCTGGGTAGCCAGTGAAAGAAAAGCAGGGCAAGCAATGAGCATCAATATCTTCGACCCACACATTTAAATGGTGGTTAATACTCTGCCTCAAAACACATCTGCAGACCAGCTCTGACTCTGCATACCTCTGCAGGAAGGAGGAATTCTTACCCACAAGGACTGCAGCTGCTTCCACGCACTGTTCCAGGTGTAACTTCACAAAGCGCACTTCCTGCACTTGGCTACTGCTCTCGGGCCAGTATGGATAACCCTCCTGTGTACAGGCTCAGGAGAATCAGAAAGAGGTTCACTCCTGAGAAGCCCTGTTGAGGGGTTACTCTGAGCAATGGATGTTAAAGAGTGCTCCATCATCACCACACCCCATGGCCACCATGACGCAAAGAAAAGTCAAAAATCTTGGGATTCACGAATATTTTGAGCTCAGACCATGAACTGACCAAGATGGGTGTTATGAGGAATACAAAGATATATAAAGAGGCATGATCTCTTCTTTCAAAGCACTCACAATCCGGTTAAGAAATTAGGACTCATCTCTGGCCAGGTGACTCAGCTGGTTAGAGCATCATCCCATACAACAAAAGGTTGCAGTTTCAATCACCAGTCAGGGCACATACCTAAGCTGCGGGTTCGATCCCCATATGGGGCACAGATGGGAGGCAAATAATCAATGTTTCTCACATCGACGTTTCTCTCTCCCTCTCTCTCTCTCCTCCCCCTTCCTTCTTCTCTAAAATCAGTAAATATATTCTCAGGTGAGGATTAAAAAAAAAAAAGAAATTAAGACTTAGAGCCAGGATCTCTTATACCTGCGGGAAGAAGGTGCTAGTAGAGTTGGGGTCTTCTAGGAAGAAAGGTTTCCTACAGAGGTTGAGTCCTGGGACTCCTAGGGGCCAGTTCTTTCAAAATGGGTGGTCTTTCTGAAGTACAGTCATATCTGACATTTTTTAAATTTATCATCTTTGATCTCTTTGGAACAGCCCTCTGCCATGTGCTGATAAGCCCCAGTTGCTGATTAGTTGAGAGAAGACCCACCGAGCTATCACCGGTAGGGCACCAGCAGCCCCCGGCAGCCAATTTCCAGAGGACCAGAACTACAATTGGAGGAGGCCTCGCCTGCTGATTCATTTCCACACCTTTCTGAGCTCCACCCGCAGAACAATGTGCAGAAGCGTTTCACACAGCTCACACTGAATGCCCTTTCTAACATCCTAAAGCAGCTACAAAGGAAATTAATGGTTTCCCCCAGAGGCTTTTATTTATACAAATGTTAAAACCCCTATAAATACCTTCCCAGATTTGTAAACGTCCTCTGCGTTGTTGTTTTTCTTTTCTCCAGTTGCTTGGAATGAAAGAATACAAATAATTCAAAAATAAAACCCCTTTAGTAATACACGACAATGATAGCTTGGAGGCAATTTGTGGACCATAGTAAGCAAATACAGGCATGAGATCAGAACACACATGAGCCAGTGATCTTTTCAAAATTAAATATGATCCTGCTCTACTCCCTTGGACACCTTTCCCTTAACCATTTCCCTCCATAAAATACTTGAATGGCTTCTCATTGCTTTTAGAATGAAGACCAAATTCCTAATGGGGCCCACAGAACTTGCCTGTCTGTCCCTGATGTCTCTCCAGCCTTTCACATCCTTCTCTCACTGCTCCCCAAGTACACCCCTCTTTCTTTCAGCTCCACACTTGTATCACACTCTCTCCAGTCCTGGAACTTTTATGCATGCTATGACTCCTGCCTGGAACACTGTTCCCACTCAACTCTTCA
This sequence comes from Artibeus jamaicensis, assembly GCF_021234435.1. Classification (NCBI taxonomy): domain Eukaryota; kingdom Metazoa; phylum Chordata; class Mammalia; order Chiroptera; family Phyllostomidae; genus Artibeus; species Artibeus jamaicensis. The sequence continues at coordinate 10,207,766 of NW_026521814.1, read as the reverse complement.
CCAGCTTTATTTATTTTATTGATTATGCTATTACAGTTGTCCCATTTTCTCCCCTTCACTCCCCTCCATCCTGCCCCGTCCCACCCACATCCCCCCCCTTTATTTCATGTCCATGTGTCATACTTATAAGTTCTTTAGCTTCTACATTTCCCATACTATTCTTGCCCTCTCCCTGTCTAGTTTCTACCTACCATCTATGCTCCTTATTCTCTGTACCTTTCCCCACTTCCTCCTCGCCCCACGCCCCTATTGCTAATCTTTCATATGATCTCCATTTCTGTGGTTCTGTTCCTCTTCTACTTGTTTGCTTAGTTTGTTTTTGTTTTTATTTTTGGTGTGGTTGTTAATAATTGTAAGTTTGCTGTCATTTTACTGTACATGTTTTTTATCTTCTTTTTCTTAGATAAGTCCCTTTAACATTTCACATAACAAGGGCTTGGTGGTGATGAACTCCTTTAACGTGACCTTATCTGGGAAGCATTTTATCTGCCCTTCCATTCTAAATGAAAGCTTTGCTGGATAGAGCAATCTTGGGTGTAGGTCCTTGCCTTTCATGACTTGGAATACTTTCCAGCCCCTTCTTGCCTGTAAGGTCTCTTTTGAGAAATCAGCTAGCTGACAGGCTTATGTGCACTCCTTTGTAGGTAACTGTCTCCTTTTCTCTTGCTGCTTTTAAGATTCTTTCCTTATCTTTCATCTTGGGTAATGCAATTATGATGTGCCTTGGTATGTTCCTCCTTGGGTCCACCTTCTTTGGGACTCTCTGAGCTTCCTGGACTTCTGGGAAGTCTATTTCCTTTGCCAGAATGGGGAAGTTCTCCTTTATTATTTGTTCAAATAAGTTTTTCACTTGTTGCTCTTCCTCTTCTCCTTCTCTGAGTTCCGGTATCTCTATAATTCAGATGTTGGAACATTTAAAGATGTCCTGGAGGTTCCTAAGCCTCTCCTCATTTTTTTGAATTCTTGTTTCTTCATTCTTCTCTGATTGGATGTTTCTTTCTTTCTTCTGGTCCACTCTATTGAGTTCCAGTTACTTTCCCATCACTATTGGTTCCCTGTACATTTTCCTTTATTTCACTTAGCATAGCCTTTGTTTTTTCATCTAATTTGCAACCAAATTCAACCAGTTCTGTGAGCATCCTGATTACCAGTGTTTTGAACTGTGCATCTGATAGGTTGGCTATCTCTTCATCACTTAGTTGTATTTGTTCTGGAGCTTTGATCTCTTCTTTCATTTGGGCCATTTTATTTTGTTGTTGTCCTATCGCACCTGTTACGTAGTGAGGGGCTGAGCCTTAGGTGTTCACTGGGTGGGTTCACCCAGTGGCTGGGTTGTGATGCTGTATGTGGGGGAGGGGTCCGAGAGGGAACAATGGCACTTGCTCCACTCTTTGCCAGATTTCAGTCCCCTCTGCTGCTTCCCCCAAGCAACCTGGGCCCTGCTGGTGCTGATCCCCGGGTGGGTGGGCTTGTGTATGTTCTAGAACCCTGTGGGTCTCTCCAATGAACTCTCCTGTGAGGCTGGGAGTCTCTCCCAGCACCTCAGTCCCCACAGGTATTTTTAATCAGTGTTTTGAGGCTTTATTTTCCTTCTCTGGGATCCTGAGTTGCAAGGTCTGTCTCACTCCCCAGTTTCACCTGATTTATCTCTGTGTGAATGTGGGATCCCTGGTCCACCAGCTGCCTTGTGCACCATACCCCTCCACAATCCGCTGCCTCGCTGGGTTCGCCCACTGCTGCCTTGTGCACCCAGGGTCCACCAGCCACCACTTTGCTGTGACCCCTCTCTGACCAGCCGCTCAACTCCGCCCCTTCTACTGGTCTGGATGAATGTGTCTACTTTAACTCCTTGGTTGTCGGACTTCCATACAGTTCGATTTTCTGTTGGTACTGGTTGTTTTTTGTTTCTAAATTGTTCAACAACAATTTATTGAACAATTGTTTTGGTTGTGCGAGGAGTCACAGTCCTTATTTTGGTTGTGCAAGGAGGCACAGTGTGTCCACCTATGCCTCCATCTTGGCCAGAAGTCTCTTCATCTACTTTAAACTGTAGCATTCTTTTGAGCTCAACACAAACTATGCTTGCTTAGGGCAACAGTCCCTGACCTCCCCATGTCCCCATTATTGTCTCTCTAGCCCCATCATCATGTCACTTTTCAGATTTCTTGTAAATATTAAGTGAGATATAATATGGCATTGCAGATACAGAATGAATTCCTATTCCAATTTTCCAGTGTGCTTTCCTGTACTGCAGAGGCTGGAAAGCTAAAACTTAGTTTCTAGATTCCCTCGCAACTGTGTTTTTGGATAATTTGGGTCCCACTAATCAGATATCCTTGCATAGAGCTTGAATTTAGAAAGTGAAGAAGGGAGATAGGGGTGGGAATGAAGTTTGCATTCTTTTAGCACACATCAAAACTGAAGTCACATGGTTATAGAGCCAATGGCTCTGATTCCCAAATTGCAATGAAGGTAGTGTACTCTTGGAGCCAATATCTCTGGCAGTAGCTTCCTGAATGTGGCAGAAGTAGACACCCTCTGATCAAGCTACTTCTAGGATACAGCTCTGGAAGTCGTTCCTGGAGGCCCAGTCTGAAGCCTGTTCCTTGTAAGCACCTGTTGTAATTCTCTATATTAAATCTCTTTCTGCTTAAACTACTAAAAATATTTCTGTTACCTGCATGAAACTCTGTCTGATATATACAGGAAAGTTCTTCTAGAACTATAAACTGCTGTGGACATGTGAGTTATGGCTACTCATCAAGGTCCCAGAGCTACCATCTGGAAAGGGGGGCTGGTAATAGCCATCAGACATTTTTGTGTGTCATCTTTTTTTTTTTTTTTTTTTTTTTTGTTGTCTTTTTTTTTCTTTGCTGTTTTCCTTTGGTTTGTGTGTTTTTTTTTTTTTTTCCTGTGTGGTTTTTTTTTTAGAAATCATTTTTTTTGTGTACAGAAATGCGCAGTTTCAAGAAAAGCAGACAAGTGGCTACACTCTTGAGTCTTGAGTCTCCTCAGGGCAAATAGTCATTTTAAACCAAAATCTGATGGAGGAACTCAAGAGTTAAATTTTTTTTTTAGCTTTAAATTCTAGTTAATAGGCTTAGTGATCAATGCCTATAGAAAGCCGTTGTTTCCGGAACTGGAAGGTACCTGCTCTGACCTGCTCTGACTCTAAAAGACCTGCATGAAATTCAACCTTTGTGTTCCAGGAGGACTGCCAGTGATCAAGATGGTATCTCAGCCATTGTGCTTCAGGGAGGGAATGTATACTAACCAGCTTAAGAATCTCCAGTCAGCAGGTGAAGGAATGCTAGGAAAACTGCTAGACTGCAACTCTTATCAGATTCACCTTTTCCCCTGAACTCCAAACCCCTTACCTACCCCTTTCTTCTCCTTATGAAAAAGGTTGGCTTGAGACAAGATGTTAAGACAGTTTTATAGGGAACATAACCTGCTGTCTTCTCAGATCACTGGCATCTGAATAAAGTGCCCATAAAGATTCAATCCTTGTCTCTACCTATTGATTCTATAAGTGACAGGCAGTGTGAACACTGACTTTTCTGGTTTCATATTCACACCTGAAATGTGCATGTGTCTCTAAGTGCCATTTTCTAATGTAGCTTCCCTTCTACAGTCTTGTTTTCCCCTACCTGAAAAGCAGGAATGTCTGAGTTTGCAGTGTGTGGCAGTTGGGGAGGATTTTCTGGAGGTGAGCAGCTCCTAAAACATGTCCAGGAAGGACATTCCTTTAGCAGGTCCAAAGCCCATGAGTCATCCGAAATGGCTCATACATACCACCATCACTTTGGCAAGTCTATCCTGTAACCCTGCTGTTTGCTCATTCTAGAGTCATTCCCAGCCCAGGGAGGGAGGGGGAAGCTTAGGTGCTGTTCACTTCCCTCACATTTTTTCACCATACAGGGCAGAGAATCTCAGCCCCTGGCCATGCTAGGTCCGGTTCAAGCTGCTGGGGTGAGTCCCAGTAGGATGACAGCACAGAAGTCTTGCTTCCTCAGCACATTTTTTCTCCAGCTGTCTACAAACTCTGGCTCAGCTACAGAGAGCTCAGCTGAAATGCCCTGGGTGTGGCATTCATGCGCCTGCATGGAAAACCTGAAGCTCAGTGGGAGAGTGGGTAAGACAGTACAAACATCAACTAAAGTGGCTTGGAGGCCTCTCATTATTTCCCCGCCTCATTTTACCACTCCTTAAAGGCTTGTGGTGATCACCTGCCAGGATGAAAGTGGCTCAGCGACAGGGGCTAGCAGGGAGGAAGGGATGAGTGACAGATTAAACACAGAGCCTTGGAGATGCGACTCAAGAGAAGTAGCAGGAGTAGAGAGAAAAAAAATTAATCACCACCAGACAAAACTGTTTCTTTGTTGGCCCGTGTAAAAATGAACTTGCATCCCTTCTGGGTGGGAAATGTCTCTCTCTCTTTTTTTAAAGGATTCTTCTTCTTTTTATTTATATCTTTATTTTATTTATTTATTTTTAGAGATAGAGGAAGGGAGGGAGAGAAACATCAATTGTGTAGCTGCCTTTCCCATACCTCCTACCGGGGGACCTGGCAGGTGCCCTGACTGGGAACTGAACTAGCGACCTTTTGGCTGGCAGGCCAGCACTCAATCCGCTGAGCCACACCAGCCAGGGCGGAAACGTCTCTTTTTGATGGGACAGGGAGCTCATCTGTGTTCTGGGTGAGACTGGGTGCTCCGGGAGCAGTGTTCTAGGGATGCCTCCTCAGACAGAGCTCCAAGCCTTTGGGGAAGGTGTGGCCGAACCACCGGAAACCCCACATTCACCCTCTCTTCATCTAGAGCTGCTCCAGCCACATTTGTTTTACACGTTAGGCTTCCCGAATAATTTCATTTGAAGAAAGGGACATATTTGATATAAATAAAGAGAAAGAGCTGGAAGGGTCACTGGTCTGAGGAAGAAGCACTAGGCTGGGAATCAGGAAGCATGGTTCTACCACCAATTTTCTAGGCAATTTTAACAAGTCGTTTCACCTATCTGGGCTTTAGCTTCCTCATTTGGATGTGAGAGAAGTACCAAGTTCATAAGTTCATTGCAAGAGTTCTATGTGGGAAGGAGTCAGGCCATGCCTGCCTGTAGCATATTATTATTCAGAGATCTCCTAAGACCTCTGAGGAGGTCTTAGTTAAGCAAATATAACTTGAACCAGAATCTGAGGGTATAGCCCTAGTGGATTCCCAGGGGCATTCTAAGAAGAGGGGATAGCAAATCAAATAAAAAGAGCTATGGAGGTAAAAATCTATAAACCACTGGGAGCAAAGCCCTACTGTTCTAGACCCATGAAACAACACAGAGGTGAAGATCAGGAACTCCTCCCAACTCAGCTAAGGGATCAATTCAGGTCCACCCACTGAGGGACTCGCATAGTGTGAGCAGAAGAAGCAGTGCAGTCTCAGCTCAGTGTGGCCCTGGGCTCTGGCAGGCAGCGGCGACAGCAAATTCCCAGAGCTCTGTGAGCACCAAGCATTGAGAAGCAGGGAACCTCAGCCCTGGCCATTCAGTGCAGAAGGGAGGGGACAGTATTCAGGACCACACATGGGCCACCCTGGAGACTCTCAGAACTGGTGAGGGTGAACTCAAGGACCTGCCTCGGCAGGCGAGGACAAAGCTTGAAAAACACAATACTGATCCCTACCTTTCTGTGAAAGCCCCAGATGTTTGCGGCCTGGCAAACGCAGGTACCAAACACGCGGTGCAAGCAACAGTTTAAAGAGAAGAGTATGAAACCAATCCAAGGCAGTACACGGTTAATGCTGCGCCTTCCCCAAGTCACACAGGCTTCAGTACTGTCCTGGCTCACAGTGAGAAAAGAGCACTTCCCCCAGGGTAGGTAGGGAAGCTGCACACAGAAGGCAAGCTCTGGCTGGGACTTGCAGGGGGAGAAGAACTGAAAAGCTTCCAGGCAAAGAAACCGCATGAGCACAAAGCAGTGGGTCAGAAACACTGGAGACACTTTTTCAGGAGGCGTTACAGACCTATCTGGCAAATCAGCCAATAAAATAGGTATATTACCTAGTTTTTATAAGTAAATGAAAGATTCAAAATTAGTTTAAAATGCTGGAAAAGTTTAGGTTGGGAGGGTACATAAGCCACATTTAACTTTGGTCTACAAAGCTCAAGCACATTAAAGGGTTTCACTTTATCCTCACGTAGCTCCCCCTTCCTTGGGCTGTTCCTGCATAAACACCTCTTCTCGAATGTCAGTCTCCATGGCTGCCAGCCTGTGCTGCCCGTTCTCTCTGTGTAGCTCCAGTTCCTTCTATCACACAACTGAAGGAGTGGAACTTTCCAGAATTCTGGAGAACCCTGAGTGCCTGTACCTTGAGAGAGTTCCTGAATGCACATCAGGCTATTTCCCCTGCCAAGATGGAGAAGGGGAGGCGCTGGAGAAGAGAAACCGTCACTCCGAATAAATGGAGAGGGAAGCACAGCACAGTAAACAGCTGCGAATTTCACAAGTGTCATTTCCCATTCACAAAGACTGTTTTTAGACACCATAATAATCCACTACAACATTTATTCTGTCTGCAGAATTATTACAGCACAATTTTACCTTTCCATCTTCCATGGCATAGTGTGATTTCTTTAATAGTCATTCTTTGCCTTTCCCAAGTTTGGGGTCAGACTAATCCAAATGATGGCTTAGGGATATTGGAGAGGGTTGCTGGCAGCCTGGAAATTCATGAGAGGACCTTCATGCCTTCAGTATTCCCACAGCATTTCAAATTACTGTTCTCCAACCAGCCTTTTCCTTAGCATGAGCTAAGATTATTTACTGTGTTGTATCTCAGGCTTGGAATACGCCCCCCTCTGCCCATCTCCCAAGAAACTTCTAGTTCCTGCAGGAAGCCTTGCTTGACCACAGCAACTTACCTTGCTCTTTCTCTTTCAAATCCCTATGGTGTCATTCACTGAGAGTTAATTGAGCCCCTACTATGGCCATGTTGTTGCGGTGGGAGGAACAGAGATATGCTCAATCTAATTATTGCAGGGTGGGAGTGGGGTAGGAGGCTTTTACTGTAAAAATAAGTAAGAGGCGAGGACATAGACAGTGATGTCATAAGACCTGAGCCACGACACAGTGACCTCCATGGGATGAGAACAAAGCTTCAGGGTGTTCTGGGTTTGAGGCGTAGAGAGCAGCAGCAGCCACAGCAGCAGCCTCAGCAGCAGCAGGTCTGAGGCTTCCCCCTACTGTTGCCCTGCTGTTAACAGAGCTGTTACTCTCCATATATCTGCTTCTTTCTACATCCCCACCAGCTGCCCCCCACCCCCGCTCATGCATAGATTCGCTGGCTTCCTAACTTCGGTGAATCACCCATGATTTGGTTGGCTGGGGTCCCAGAACCACCCTCCAGCACCCTTTGATGTTTTTCCACTGCTACCACTGGCAACTTGTTTTAGTGTTTTAAGTTCAAGTAAGAATACCTGATTCTCCCAGTTAAACTTTTTGGGCCAGGCTGTATAAGTCATAGGTGGCCAACGACTTGGTTGATCATTAGTCAAATGGCCCATCACTGGCCTGGAGATGCCGAGAGACTCTCCATGTAGAGACTCACCAGGGATTTGATGAGGACTCCAAGGTCATGGCTGACCTGCAAGTTCTAAGGACAGTTATTTCTGGTAGCAGTTATAGGCTAGTAACATGGCTCTTCTTCACCCCCAAATCAGGGTGGAGGTGAGACCAGAGCAGTATCCGAAAAGCCCCTCAAAAATAGCCAAAGGGCCATTTGAAAGAAAGCCCATCTCTTGTAAGTGAACTGGAGAGGACCTGCGCTATATCCACTTGAGTATAAAATAGGACACATACTGGATGACGTTTTTGGTGTAGACATGGGCTGATGAGGCCAGACACTTTCAGGCATGGGTTACCCATAGTTGACCAAGACTTTACCCTTGATGTCATGGAGCTGGTATTAGCCAGGTTTCTCCAGGGAAAAAGAACCAATAAGATATATGAATAGAAAAACAGGTATAAGAGGATATTTATTATAGGAATTGGCTCATGTAATTATGGAGGGCAAGAACTCCCACAATCTGCCATCTACAAGCTGGGGACTCAGGAAAGACTGGTATAATCTGGTCCTAGTCCAATGGCCCAAGAACGAGGGGAGCCAATGCTGTAAGTCCCAGTTCACCCAAAGACCCGAGAACCAGTGGTGCCAATGTCCAAGGGCAACAGAAGGACAGTGTCCCAGCTCAAGCAAAAGACAAATTCCCCCTTCCTCCATCTTTTTATTCTACTGAAGCCCTCAATGGTTTTAATGATGCACACCCACACTGTGGAAGGCTATCTTCTTTACTCAGTTTACTAATTCAAATACTGATGCTACTGTCTTCTGGAAACACCTCTACAGACACAAAACGATGTTTTCCCAGCATCCTTTAGACCAGTCAAGGTGGCACATAAAATTAGCCATCACAGGGCCCCAACTAGGAGGGAATATTGATAGGTATGGAAATATATTTCAAAACAGTACAAGGCATAGAGGTAACACAAGAGAAAGAGTGAATAATCCTCTAAGGAAAAACTTCCTTGGGGAAGTGAAATCAAGAACAAAAAGTGGCAGACAAGGGGAGCAAAACACCCCAGGCGGCAGTACCAACCAGGAGGAAGGCACAAGGAGCTGAAGAGCAGCACGCTCCAGGTCAGAGTTATTACAGAATGTGAAGGGGTAGAAGTAGAACTGGAGGCTGGAGAGAGGTACACTGGGACCAGATCACAAAGATGTTTTAGTCAAAAAGGAAGCAATAGAATTTTAAGAAGGAGAGAGGTAGAAAAAAATGTTTTTCCTTTGAGGATAATTACTATGGCCAAAATGTGAGAATATATTAAACTGAGAAAAAAATAGAGGCAGGAAATACGGAGAACATATTAAGTGGAGGAGACATCTATCATGATGCTATTAGACCTGTACCTTGCATTGGCAGGTGAACGAGGATTTGGAAGATCAAGAGGTGAACGAGGATTTGGAAGATCAAGAATGCAGAGAAAGTTTTGGGTGAGGAGACATAATGAATGTAATTTGGTACACAATGAGTTTAAGATACATCGGGCCCCCTAGGTGGATATTTCCAGTATAGGTTTTTGCACAGATGGTCCAGGAGTGAAGGAGAGAAGTCAGAGCTGGAGATATAAATTTGCAAGTCCTGGGCATCTAAGTGGAGGTTGAAGCCATGAGGACAGAGGGTAGGAAGCAGAGGAGAAAAAACAGGAAAATGAAATACTGGCAGTAATGCCGCCATGGATTACATAGTATCTTGTAATATTTTCTGAATGTTTCTCTTCCAAACTCAGTTAAATTCTCCATGTTATTTTTCCCCTCTACTGTTTCCCCTTTCTTTACAACCTTTCCTATCCCAGTATCCTCGAGCAAGTTAGAAAAGGGCACACCCTCTGGGCATTTGACTTGGCATTCTAGTTCCGCGTGAATTAGGGGAAAAGTGCCCTTCCTTTGGGTTGAGGCAGCCTTATGTCAGTGCAGAGCCAAGTAAGCAGAGCCAGGCTGGATTCACCACCTCAACCTGGGCCTTTGTTCAGGGCACAGAGTGCTCGGCCTTGTCGAGCACTTCTGACCCTCATCCAACAAGGTGTGCACAAGATTCCCAACACGGACCATAAGAAGCACTTGTAGATGACTCTTCAATTTCCATGCAGTTTAAATTTTTGAAAGCAGCATTTTATTTCCTCTCTTAACACCAGACTGTGGTCTGGCAAGTTTCGTTAATGACGGTTCTTCAAAACTGTCCCCAGTTCTTAGCTTTGAGAAATAAAACATCAGACCAGTCTCTCACACACGACTTCAGCTCCTGGTGCGAGTCCCTGATTCTAGTGGAGAAAGGCCACAGAATCCTCCCCGCTACACCGGTGGCAGCTCCGTGACACCAGCATCTCCATACCCCATGGCTCAGCTTGGCCTGCTCCCAGCCATGGGCCATGCCTGCACTGTGCCTCCTTCAAGTTCTTCAAAGCAGCCTTTCTTGCCTTTGTTCTCCATCCTTGGGGGATCGTCTCTTTTTGAAAAATTGATTTATATTATTATTGAACATAATTGAAGAACTTTCTGTCTTTGAGATCCAACAGTCATCTTATCTAAAGGGGTTTATTTATTCATGCCCTGTATCGATGTGGAATCGGTACATTATGACCCTTCAGGCAAGGTCCATACTTCTGCAGGGGCTGGACCATGTTTAAATTTATGGTATAAATAAGTATAGGTTTCATTTCACTGATATTATTAATAATAATTTGTGATGTGAATTAGACTCTCAATTGCCTGGGGTGGTGTTGAATGAAAAAGAGATTAGAGGGAACTTCAAAGAAGATAGAACATTGGAACCAGCAAACTTTGAAATTAGAAAAAAATTTGTTTTAATTAAAAAAAAGGCAGGGAAAGGCCATCAATTGCACTGAACATACCTGGACCCCAGTTAATTTTATTGGATTGTCATCCTCAATTTCTGGCCCAAATAAAAGAAATCCACCGTAGTTCTACCAGCCACCAAATTACATAACTTTCATATTTCTATGTTCTCTTCTAATATTTCCGTGTGAGTGTGTGTACTGGGTTCATAACTGTAGTCACCAATCCTGACTAATTTCACTAGATTTCAAACCCTATGGTGTGAAATTGAATTCAAGTCAATAGGTATGAACTGAGCATTTACAATCATTTAAATCTCATCCATGGGGAGGGCTACCAGGCAATTGTTGCCCTGTAGTGTTTATTACCTCCCACACAGGTGTACCAGAGACCCAAGCAAGACAAAATATAAAGGAGGCAGCTTCTTAGAAGAATGCCAGCATTAGGAACCAGGAGCTGTGGGTTCCAATCATTTCTCTGGCACTCACCAGCTATGATCATAGGCAAGGTTGCCTCTCAGGGTGCCTCAGTCTCCTCATCTGTAAAATGGAGGGATTGCAATTGTTCAATGGGCTGCAAGAAGATGCTAGGGCAGGAGGTGTGGTTCTATACGAATGATCTCTGCCCACCTGACTACAATCAGAGCAGTTCACCTTTGTCTATTTTCACACCAAGCATCTGAGTCCAATGTATTAGACAACAGGGCAGATCGCATGCATTCGGGGCTATTTCAGAGAAGCAAGAACATATGTTCATCCTGGTTATCAACAATACAGGCTTCCAGTTCAAAGAAAGAGGTCAGGGAGGCAAGAGCAGAAAGGGAAAGCCTCGTGGAGGAAACAGGGTATAGGTGGACCTTAAGGGAAGATGGTATTTGAAAAGACAGAGGGAAGAACAAGGAGGGCATTTAAGGAAAGGCACAGTGACGTGTGCAGGCACGCAGAAAACAGGACCCACTTAGGCTGAAGCTGGGTCTGAGTCGCAGAGGAGAAGGTGGAGGGTAGGAGAGAAATAAGGACCCGAGTGCTTGAAGGCAAGTAGATAAATGCAAGGTTGGTGGGGCAAACTACAAGATCTAGTGAAGATTTCTCAGCAAGGGATTGACATGCTGAAATTGGTGCATAAGAAAGATTAGTCTGTCAGGTTTTCACAAAGCAAACATTTCTTGATGCTTATGAGGTGCCTGTAGGCACCGAGAATACAAAGCTGGGGAAGGCTGCCCTTGAGGAGCCCGGCAGAGGAGAATGCAGAATGGGCTGAAACAGAGGAGAGCAAGAGTTAAGGAAGGAAGTGGCAGGGAGGAGAAAGGCAGGGAGATGAGAGACATCTCACAATAAAAACTAACAGGACTTGGTGGCTGGCTGAAGGTGAGTCAAGGAGAGGAATAAGTAACAAATGAGTACATATTTTAATCCTGGAGCTTGGGTGGAGAAGCCTCCTCTTCCTCTTGGGGCCACCGCTAGAACCCCTTCCCCAGCCGCCTTTGCAGTTGGGTTTAGCATGTAATTGAGTTCTGAGCAAAAACTGACCAGAAATAACTGTTCCCCGTCCAGGCCTGGTCCATGAAAATCTCCCACAAGTGTTTCTCCTCTCTCCTTCGCGTCTCTGGACTACTGAAGACGGCTCTGAGCCTGAAAGGGGTCACAGCCATAAGACTGAAGAAGACCTGGGCCCCTGAATGACACATGGCTTATTGTGCTAAGCCACTGACATTCTGGAGTCATTTATTATGGTGTTTACCTTATCCTAAGACTGAAACAATAGTTATGCCATTTGAACAACAAATACAGGAAGTTGAGATGGGATTAGAGAATGAATTAATAAATTCGGTGTTTCATTTGGGGTTGTTTTGCTTTGAGGTAATAATATCAAACTTAACCAAAACTAATTTAAAGCAGGGATAAAGAGTTATTAACACACTTCTGACTTTAGGCACAGCTAAACCTAAAGTTTTACTCTGATTGGCTCAATTTAGGTCATGTGCCCCACCTAAGAACCAATCAGAAAGGCCAAGAAGTGCGATGCCCTGGTTGACTTGGGTGGAGTAGCATGCTCTGGCCTTCTAGGGGAGAAGAGTAAACTCTAACCATAGCAAGGGTCAGGGTAATTCCCCAGAGGAGAATCAGGGTACCACAACCAAAGAAGGGGAAATGAATGCCAGATATTTTAAAGCAGTAAAAGTGCTTTGCTGTCTGTTTTGAACATGCCTAATTATTTGTAATATCCAAATGGAGAAGACTTTGTAAATGGTTTGAAATATAAAATTGAAACCTAGGTAGAATAAAACAAGACAGGCGGTTTAATTCAGGCTGTGTGAAGAAAGCATTTCCTTCCTCTTTCTGACTCCCCAGATTGGTAAAGATAGGTGAAAAAATAAATAAATAGAAGAATTCCTATTGGGAATCCCATTTGATAACATGGCTTCACTGTGTTCCTTGCCTGTCCTTTTTAAAATGGATCTTTATCTGAGAAGTTTGGGGAGTAAAGAACATATTTTAGGGACACAATTAAGGGATACAAAAGAAATAATATATACTTTTAGAAATCACACTGAAAACTTCAAACTCCCACACACGTTTTTTATAGACCAAGATATATTGTATTAATAACATATGAAGAGACATAGATCAGATATTTTGTGAGGTATACTATATTCTATAGATTCACAAGAGACATACACGTAAATAATTCTCCCCCACAAATCTTTTTTTAAATGTGATTTTCAGACTCAATCTGTGAGGGCTGCCAAGTTGAGTCACACAAATCTAGGGACCAGCTTTCACTGAGAAATAAGCTCCCTGCAGTTGTACAGTGTGCTGGATTCGGGAGTTCTTCACATAAGAAAAGTCTTTACCTGGACTTAGAAGATCTGACTATGGTCTGATCCCTTGGAACAGTCTACAGCCTTCCCCATCTTTTTGTAAAATGTCTGCTTTTACTGCAGGCATTCTATATTCGACTTACTTTCTTCTGGACCTTACTATGTCCTCTTGATATTTATGCTTCCCACCCAACTCCTCTCCTTCCTCTGAGTCTGCCATCTTGACTCTACCTTCTGTGGCTTTCTATGAAAATTTTGCTTAAACCAAGCCTCTTCTGAGCTTAACAACTTTACTGAAGATTTAAGGTTGTCATACTGAAGAATTACCAGACAGTAAACAAATTCACAAAAATCCCCATTAGATTTTTCTGCTCTTTCCAAGAATCACCCTTCATAGGCTCAAAACCACTATTTTGACCCCTCTTCCTTAAAGCTTTTCCAAAATTGTTTTCCATTCCAGTCCTCCTCCAGTATCTTCTATCTAGACTCTCTTTATACCAGAACCACACCATCCTGGTTACTGTAACTTTAAGTAAGTCTTCAAATTAAGTCACATAAATCTTTCAACTTTGTTCTTCTTTTCAATATTGCTTTGACCACTCTAATTCTTTGTATTTCCATTTTCAGTTTGGCAGTTTCTACTCCCCCCAAAAATCTGAGGAGAAATGGTACCTTGCCAAGTTTCTAATCCATGTGCACAGTATGTATTTCTACATTAATACAGGTCTTTAAAACGTCTCTCAGCAGTCAGTATGTCATAGTTTTCTTTTTTCTTCCTTTGTTCACTTATTATTTACTTTGTTTTTTATGTTTCTTTTTTTAAATTACATATTATCGATTATGCTATTACAATTTTCCCATTTTTTTCCCCTCTGCCCCTCTTCAGCCAGAAGCTGCCAATCCTTCAGGCAACCCCCACACCATTGTTCATGTCCATGGGTCATGAATATAAGTTCTTTGTCTACTCCATTTCCTATGCTGTGCTTTACAACCCCATGGCTATTCAGTAACTACCTATTTGTACTTCGTAATCTCCTCATCTCTTCACCCATTCATCCGTACACTCCTCCCATCTGTCAACCATCAAAATGCTCTCCATATCCACGATCCTGTCTCTGTTCTTCCTGTTTGCTTAGTTTGTTTTTTAGATTCAAATGTTGATATGTATTTATTGCCATTTTATTGTTTGTAGTTTTAATCTTTCTTTTTAATGAATCTCTTTAATATTTCATATAAAAAGGGTTTAGTCATAATGAACTCCCTTATTTTTTTCTTGTCTGAGAAGTTTTTTATCTGCCCTTCAATTCTAAATGATGTCTTTGCTTGGTAGAGCAATCTTGGGTGTAGGTCCCTGCTTTTCATGACTTTGAATATTTCTTGCCAATCCCCTTTAGTCTGCAAGATTATTTTTGAGAAATCAACTGATAGTTTTATGGGAATTCCCCTGTAGGTAACTAACTGCTTTTCTTTTAATACTTTTAAGATATTCTTTTTATCCATGACCTTTGGCATTTTAATTATGATGTGCCTTGGTGTGGTCCTCTCTGTGTCCATACTGTTTGGGACTCTCTGTGCTTCCTGGACTTGCATGTCTATTTCCTTCAGCAAATCAGGGACATTTTATTTCTTTATTTTTCAAATAGATTTTCAATTTCTTGCTCTTTTTCTTCTCATTCTGGCACCCCCATGAGGCAAACGATGAGCCGCTTGAAGTTGTCCCAGAGGCTACTTATATAATCCTCGTTTTGGGGGGATCTTTTTTTCTTGTTGCTCTGATTGGTGTTTTTTGCTTCCTTATGTTCCAAATCATTTATTTGATTCTTGGCTTCATCTATTCTACTGTTGTTTCCCTGTAAATTGTTCTTTGTTTTAATTAGTGCATTCTATGTTTCTGACTAGACCTTTTTTATGCTGTTGAGGTCTTCACTAAGTTCCTTGAACATCCTTCCAACTAGTGTTTTGAACTCTGTATCTGATAGATTGCTTATCTCCACTTTGTTTAGTTCTTTTTCTGGTGTTTTGATCTGTTCTTTCATTTGGGTCATATTGCTTTGTCTGCTCATTTTGGCATCCTCTCTGTGTTTATTTCTATATGTTAGGTAGAGCTGCTATGAATCCCTGTCTTAATATTGTGGGCTAATGTAGTAAGTGTCCTATAGGATCCAGTAGCACAGCCTCCCACATCACCCAAGCTGGGAACTTGAGGTGTGCCCTTCTTGTGGGCTCAGTATACCCACCTCTTGTAGTTGAGACTTGTAGTTGATTTCTTCTGGCAGGTCAACTGGATGGATTTACCCAGACTAGTCAGCTGCATGGCCTGGCTATGACCACTGATCGTCAACCTCCAACCTCCATGGAGGATCAGCAGTGCAGAGGCAGGGTGGTGGTGCTCCAACGTGGTCTGTAGCTGTCAACTGGGTGAGCGAGCTCTGGGATTTCCCAGATGGTACAGGCCAAAGTCAGCCCCAATCTGTGTTTTGTCCAAGGCCATCCTGCCCGAGCTATAAAGCAATCTGAGATAGCTGCTACTTGTGCATGGGCTTGGAGATTCCCAGGCAAAGCCAAGCTATGAATCTAGACTGGCTGTTGCTAGTGCCAAGCCTGTGGCCATTTAGCAAAAGGTATATGGACTGGGATTCACTGAGGCTGGTTGTTGCTTGTTTGATAGGATTTAGGAAACTGTGAAGTATGAGCCAAGACCAGCCATTCACATGGAAAAGCAGCTTGAATGGGCCCTTAATTTGGGTGGGATGGGAGTCTCTAAGGATCTCCAGTGTGGGGCAAACACTGTTAGCCAGGTTGATGGAGTCTCAGAGATGGCATCAATTTGCTGGCGCTGTGGCTCTATGGGGAGAGGGTTCAGAAAAAATGACAATGGCCTCTGCCAACCTTTCTGTCCCCCAGCTCCTGCCCTGGTGCCAGACACTTCCGTTCCTCTCTGTATGCCACTGGTGCCTTTCGAGCTGCTAGCCCTGCACTGGATCTCAGAAGAAGTAAGTATGAGTAAGTCCATATGTGGGATCTGTAAGGGGAACTCCTTGGGAGTCCTGCAGTTTCTTCCACAAACTCAATCTCTGCTGGGTTTTGTAGCCAGAAGTTATGGGGAGTTATCTTCTTGGCACTGGAATTCTGGGCTGGGGCTCCTGGTGTGGGGCTGGGACCTGTCGCTCTCAAGACATCCCTCCTGAATTTTTATCCACCACACATGGACATAAGACCATCCCATTTTGTATCTATGCCACTCCTACCAGTCTGGATGCATGTGGTCTGTTCAATTTCAAAGCTGTCAGACTTCTATTCAACTCAATTTCTGATGTTTCTGAGTGATGGTTGTTCTATAATTTAGTTGTAATGTTGATGGTGTTGTGTGAGGAGGCTAGCTGTGTTTACCTATGCCACCATCTTGACCAGAAGTTATCTTTGATTTTTTAAGGTATCTCCATACTGTTTTTCACAGTGGCTGCACCAGTCTGCATTCCCACAAACAGTGCATGAAGGTTCCCTTGTCTCCTCATCCTCTCCAGCACTTGTTCACTGATTTATTAATGATAGCTATTTGACAAGCATGAGGTAGTATGTCATTGTAGTTTTGATTTGCATTTGTCTGAGGATTAGTGATGTTGAGCATCTTTGCATATGTGTATTGATCATCTGTATGTCCTTTTTGGAGAAGTGTCTATTCAGCTCCTCTGGCCTTTTTTATTTTAGATTGTTTGGGATTTTTTGTTTTGTTTTTTGGGGTTTTTTTGTTTTGGTATTGTCTTGTATGAGTTCTTTATAACTTTTGGATATTAATACCTATTGGATCTGCTCTTGATAATTATTTTCTTTCATTCAGTAGGTTTTCTTTTTGTTTTGTTGATGGTTTCCTTTGTTTTGGGAAAACTTTTAATTGAGTTGTCCAAAAGGTCCATTTAGTTTTTTCTATAAAATAACAGACACA
This sequence comes from Artibeus jamaicensis, assembly GCF_021234435.1. Taxonomy (NCBI): domain Eukaryota; kingdom Metazoa; phylum Chordata; class Mammalia; order Chiroptera; family Phyllostomidae; genus Artibeus; species Artibeus jamaicensis. The sequence continues at coordinate 10,190,599 of NW_026521814.1, read as the reverse complement.
TTTTCCATTTTCACCAATAACTTCATTGATTTGGATATTTAGAGCATGTCAATTATCTCCCTCTTATCTTCCTGGCACTGGATCCCTGGACTGGGGCTCCTGGTGTGGGGCTGGGACTCCTCACTCCCAAGACATCCCTCCTGAATTTTTATCCACACGTGGATGTGGGACCAGCCCATTCTACGTCTCTGCCCCTCCTACCAGTCTGGATGGTTGTGGCTTCTTTAATTTCACAGTTGTCAGACTTCCATTCAATTTGATTTCTGATGCTTGTGAATGAAGGTTGTTCTATATTTTAATTTTGATATGGTTGTTTGAGGAGGTGAGCTGTGTTTACCTGTGCCAGCAGCATGACTGAACATAGCATGTTGCAGTTTCCAATGTTCAGAATATATACATACTTTGCTAAACTTAACTCTAAATATTTCATATTTTATGCTGTTATAATTGATACTTTTTAGATATCTAGTTCTGATTGTTTACAGCTATTATATAGAAATAGAATTAATTTTTATCCTGCAACCTTGCTAAAAATAGGATGCAAAATGATGTAGTCACCTTGGAAACAATTTGGCAGTTTCTCAGAGTTAAGCAGACACTTACCATATGACCTGCAAGTGTCACTTTCAGTAAGTGGAAATGTATCCTCACACAGACATGTATGCAAATGTTCGTAGTAGCCAAAATTGGAACAACCTCAGTGTGCACGAACAGGTGAATGGGTACACAAGTGTGATATATCCCTATAAAAGCACACTGCTCAGCAGCAAAAAGGAACTGACCAACGATACATTCAATGACATGAAATAATTTCACACTGAGTGAAAGAAGCCAGATGAGAGTGACTATTATATGATTCCATTCATATAAAACTCTAGAAAACTTCAAATTTATTACATATGACAGAAATCAGTACTTGTCTAGAATGAGAGTTAAAGTGGGAACAGCTGGGAAGGGGCAGGGCGTACCTTTCCTGGGTGTTACCTGGGAAAGACATGAAAGTGCTGTGTGTCGATAATGGCAGTGGCTGCACTGTTGTTTGCATTGGTCGAAACCACTACACTGAGCATCAGGATGAATGAATCTGTTGTGTGTACACGTTACCTCTTTATCAAGAAACCAAAACTGCTCAGCTGTCTTTTAGAAAACAAGAAACATGTATGCACAAGAAACAACTGAGCTTCAAAAACAGAGCAAGCAGAGCAGAAAGGAGGGGACATCTTAAACAAAACGAGATTGTTTGACGCTCCTCACAGTGCTGCCCAGGAGAAATTTCTGATCAGTTCAGCACAGCAGTCACTAGGCATATATGGCTACTGAGCACTTTAAATGTGTCTGGTGCGAAGGAGAAACTGAATTTCACATTTAATTTTAATGAGTTAAAATTTACATTTAAATAGCCACCTTTGACTAGTGGCAGCATGTTGGACAGAGCAGTGAGGACAGGGAATGCATCTGCTATGTCTCTATGTGTCTATGATCTCATCTTAGGCCTCGTACTGGCTGTTCAATAAAGGTCAAAAAAGGGGAAAAAAGGAAATGAAGTAAGATCCAAATAGCCCGATGTATACAATAGTTGTGTCAAGTAGCAGTGTGGACAGAACACCAGACTTGGTCCTTTGGTTCATCTTCTGTTAAAACGGGGCTTTTATTCACTATGAACTGTCATTGTGAGGCTAAAATGAGAAAGTGCAAGTAAGAAGAGTAACAAAGTGTTGTGTAAATGAAAGGCGCTGGATGCATCAGCCATGTGGCGGCCACATCTGGCACTACCATATGACTTTAAACTGAAGGATCAAGAGGGTCAGGCACAGGCCCTCCTGGGGCCACAGGAAGAGCCTGCATCTATACCTTGGTTCCATTTTAGCTTTGACATGCTAATTCTGCGATCTCTGTGGAATATAAACCACCTGCGCCTCGTAAACTTTTTGATTTGCATACACTCGTGTGACCTTTCCTATCCTGGGGCCACTTCAGCAGTATTGATCACTGATTTTTCAAGGGCACATGCTTTGCAACTGAGCAGGAAATGATGATTGCACTGGTGGTGGCCGGCAAGGATAAAAGAGGTGGCACTCGCTGGGGCAAATGAAAGAGAACCCCACAGTGAATCCCGGAACTGAACCTGGAGTCCTCGTTTGCACTTTCCTGGGATCAGAAGTTTTGCTATCTTCAGTAACTGCTCGCTCCTCCTTCTGCGGCTGTCTTTTGTCTTTGAAAGCCGGAGACCGACAATGGATTATTATCTGTGCATGCAGGTGTTGTTGAAGAGTCCAATTTGTGAACAACGGCCCTTCCCACGTTGTCCAAACAGAAAGATTGCTCCGCAGCTGTTATTTGCAGAACCTGTCACCATGAGCGGCGCTGCCGCTGAGCTGCCAGCTGTCTCGGAGGGCTGCTTCTCCGGGCACCGCCTACCGCTGACAGCCCCGCCGGGCCCGCCCCACGCTGCTGCCCAACTTGGCCTGCCAACTCCTTGAACTCCTTGCTGCTTGCTCCGCCCATCAGGCCAAACCGGAGGGCCCTCCCAGTCGCGGTCTTGGCCTTCCCCTGGTGGGCTGGTCAAGTTTCCAAAGCTGGCACCTCAGAATCCCCTCTTCCCACTCCGTATTCATCGGGGCATGAAATCAGAATCAATGAACGGACTTGTGTGGTAAGCCTGACAGGACACGAGTTTAAAGAACAAATATTCATCTGGACATTATTTTAAAGACGTGACCCAGATGTCAGGTGCAAATCTCTTTGTCCTGTAAAATCTGGGTGAAGTGGTCTTGAACCCACCACTCTACAGTCTAGGAAGGTCCAAAGACCCCCTCCCCCAAGAATCCTGCTATTTCCCAGGGGGTCTGATGTCCTCCTACCACCTGAATCTGCATGCCATTCTTGTTGAGTTCCCTCACCAACACAATGCAAAAGGCAGCCCTTTCGCTGGTTCCCAAAATAAATCTGGCATGGAGCAGTTCCTGAAAGATCTCACTGAAAACAAGGAGGGGGTTTCCACAAGCAGAAGGGACACATCCTGACAGGCACATTCAGCCACTCTCCCACCCCCTTCCCATCCCTACCTCCCTTTGTTTCAACCTGCAGAGCTCCGAATTCCAAGTCACCAGCCCCTCGAGCTTCGTTACCCAATTCCTACCGAGGGCCTTCCAGTGCCAGGACTTATTCACCTTCAAGGAAGAAGAGCTGTTTTATTCCTGGCACAAAGACCTTCAGTCCCAGCTAGTTTCTTGCTGGTGTCAGCATGTCTGCTGTGCTGCCAGTTGCTCAGAAAGTTCACTGGTCTCCTGCACTCCACTTGTTTCATGTTGTAAGAATTCAAATACAGTGAATGAGGAACTACCCGAGTGGCAGGATTTCATAATAGCTTTCAACCTTGAACTTCCAACAGTGGTCTTAAAAAACATCTGTTGCTGAACCTTGTAGGATGCAGCAGCTATGCTTGCAGGGCAATATATACTTCGAGTGACATGTTTACGCAGGCTGAATTCAGCCTGCCGTAGCCTTCTCCAAACCACTGGCAGGCAACATCAGTCTTCCTCAAGCCTGTCCAAACACTGGTGTGCCCATTTCAAGATTACGGACGTGACAAAGATTATTGCTTAAGTGACAGTGACAATAAAGAATATTTTGAGTCTGAGCTGAAAATATTTCCTAAATTTACTTACATGCCAATTTCTAAGACATCTGCCATCCTCAAGTATGAGCCATAAAATAAATTGAATAGTCCCAGACCTCTTCTTAACCCCATTTTATGCTAATGATAATGACTCTAAAATGACTAGTCACGTCCTTCATGGAGTAACCTTAGGCTTACTTTCCTAATTTGCAATTAAATAAATAAAATGTATAAAATACTCTATAATTTCTTCCTGCTTCACTTTTTACCAAGAAAGGAGACCAATCAAGACAAAACAAAAATTTATCCTGGTCTTAAATAACATCTCTTGGTTTGTTTTGGAATATTACTAAGGATCAGAAGGAAAAAGAAATTAAAAAAAAAGTTAAGATCGGCTCCCTAAAAAGAACACTGAGAAATCAAAAAATTTCTCAGGGCTCTTTAAAAGTATGCCCACTGCACCTGAATTCTATCACATGTGGGCAGCAATGCGGATTCACTCAGGAAAAGAGATGGGGCTTTCTGCACCCAAGGCAAACTCACAGCAACAAGCTGGCGCCTGCACTGACGTTCGAGGCTGGGTAAGTGGCTGCTGCCCAAGCCCTGGTCTCTGAGGCAGGTTAGACCGTCACTGCTGCCTGCAGAGGAGAGCGGTTCTGTGCATGTTAACAAGCTCAGTGGAAGAAGGCAAACCACTTACCTCAGCACCACATTAGGCTGGGGAAACACAAGCTGGTCAGCATGCAAATATTTATCTTTGGGGACCTCCCAGAGACCCCTGGAGGAAAGAAAATAAATCTCTACACATTTATTCATAAAGATTTCCAACAGGCCCATCTAAATGCAAGTCCAGCATCTCATTACAGAGTTCTTCAGTGGCCACAGCGCTGTGTAAATACGTTATAAATGAAGGCGCAGACCCTCTTGTCATGGTGGTTGGAGGTGTAATGTTTGAAAACATGATCTCTGTCTCCCAAACTGATCCCTTCTCTGAGGGCCCAGGAAGCAAGGAGTTTGCTGAAGGATTTTATTTTCTTTTTCAACAGAATTAGTTGTTTGTGGAGGGACTTCCACTTTGAAGGAGTATATGCTCGTTTTTATAGTTTCAGAAGAGCGGAAATTTGAAGATGGGAAAAAGACCTGTGTGAAGGATTTAGTGTGCTTCATGCTCACCTTCGGTCTACCCTAGGAAGGAGCTAGGCCTGGTAAGCTAAGAACATTCATCGAACCTGATTTAAAAATGGCTTCCACGGCATCTGTTTCCCCATGTAGCTGGGACAGCGAACCTAATGCTGGACACCAAGTTCACTCCAAGAAGGAAAAGAGCATGACCTCAGAGCACCCTCTCACGGTAAGGGCCCCAGGTCGTGCTGAGAAAGCAGTTGCTTTTGGACAAGGCTCCAGCACATGTGCACACAAACACACACACACTGTCCACATAATGACAGTATAAAGAATGCAGGAAAATGGCTCTCTAGGCTAAAGATTCCCCCTTGTTAGTCACCCTTCCCTCCTCTCCCCAGCCCTTACTGGCAGCTGGGCTGGGCAATGACTCAGGAAGGCAGGCAGTGGGAAGAAGCTAGTTCACCACCACGGCTTTAAAAAACTACTGAGACCCTCACAAGTATAATTAACTTATAAGCTTACTAGTCATCTGGGAAGAGAAGAAGGAGGCTAGTGAAGGGTTGCAGGTGTGTGTTTGGGGCAAGGTGGGAGAGGAAAGGCATCAGGACAATAGTTCGCAGAAAAATGACAGCCCGTATCTTTGTGAAGACGGCTCCTGTGAACCAGGGAGTGACAGTCTGATAACCCCGTACACTTCTCCACAGGCTGTTCTGCAGGGGGGACTCTTCCGTGCTCAACAAAGCCCCCACATCACTGATAAAACCAAGTCCTGTGAGCACCACACATTACTTCCTGGAGGAGGATATCAGCAGCATCGTGGAGTATAACAAGACCTCTAGGTCCTGGCCATGTAGCTCAGCTGGTTAGAGTGTCATCCAAATATGCCAAGGTTGCCTGTTCGATTCCTGGTCAGGGCACATATAAGACTCAACCAGGGACTTCGCCAAGATGGAGGTGTAGGTGGAGACGCCGTACCTTCTCTCACAACCAAGTTTAGAGACAACTAAATATTAGCAACAGAAAACACAGCCAGAACACAGAAAATTGAACTTTTCAGAAGTCTGATAACAACAAATTCTTCAGCCTGACTGGTAAGAGGGGCGAAACCAGCAGCTGGTGGAGCGGAGTTGCACAGAAAAACGGTCAGACGGACTCAGGCGCGCAGAACCCAGGTGCAGGGTTGGACCTAGTGAGAGACTCAGTGAGTGACCGCGGGGAAACAGCGAGGGAGCAGGGCTGCGGGTTGACTGTGGTCGCACTTTCGTGCGCAGATAGACAAGTGAGGGAGTGGGCGGTGAGACTACGGGACTGAGCAGGCTCCACAGCGAGCAGCAGCACAGGGCACCGCCATTTCCCCGCTCAGACCTCACCTCCATATACAGCATCATAACCCAGCGACCTGAGAGTCCAAGGCCCTGCTACTCATACTTAAGGGGCTAGAACAGACCAAAAATGGCTCAAGAAGATCTCAAAGCCCCAGAGCCTATAAATCTAAGCAATGAAGAAATAGCAAAACTCTCAGATGCACAGTTTAAAACACTGGTCATCAGGATCCTCACAGAACTGGTTGATTATAGCCACAAATTAGAGAAACATATGAAGGCGAAACTAATTGAAATGAATGGAATTGCACAGGAAACCAATAGCGATGAAAAGGAAACTGGGACTCAAATCAATGGAGTGGACCAGAAGAAAGCAAATAATGGCCAAACAGAAAAGAGTGAAGAAGCAAGAATTCAAAGAAATGAGGAGAGTCTTAGGATCCTCCAGGACATCTTTAAACGCTCCAACATCCGAATTATAGGGGTACCAAAAGGGGGAAAGGAACAGCCACCAGTGGAAAACTTATTTGAACAAATAATAAAGGAGAATTTCCCTAATCTGGCAAAGGAAATAGACTTCCAGGAAATCCAGGAAGCTCAGAGAGTCCCAAAGAAGTTGGACCCAAGAAGACACACCAAGGCACATCATTATTACATTAGCCAAAATTAAAATGAAGGAGAGAATCCTAGAAGCAGCAAGAGATAAGGGGACAGTCACCTACAAAGGAGCTCCTATCAGACTGTCAGCAGATTTCTCAAAAAGAGACCTTACAGGCAAGAAGGGGCTGGAAAGAGGTATTCCAAGTCATGAAATCCAAAGACCTACAACCAAGATTGCTCTATCCAGCAAAGCTTTCATTTAGAATGGAAGGGCAGATAAAGTGCTTCTCAGATAAGATCAAATTCAAGGAGTTCATCATCACCAAGCCTTTATTATATGAAATGTTAAAGGGACTTATCTAAGAAAAAGAAGTTAAAAAAACATAAACAGTGAAAGGACAGCAAACTCACAGTTATTAACAACCACACCTAAAACAAAAGCAAACTAAAAGGACAGCTAGATCAGGAGCAGAAACATAGAAATGAAGATCTCAAGGAGGGTTAGCAATAGGGGAGTGGGAGGAGGAGAAGGGGAGAGAAGGTACGGAAAATAAGTAGCATAGACAGTAGATAGAAAATTGATGGGGGGGCAAGAATAGTAGGGGAAATGTAGAATCTAAAGAACTTGAGACACATGGTCATAAACTAAAGGGGGGGTAATGGTGGGGATGGAAGGGTAGGGTTGAGGGGAATGAAGGGGGGAATAGAACAACTGTAATGGCATAATCAATAAAAAGATAAATTAAAAAATAATAAAAAAAGAAAAGACTCAACCGATGAATGCATGAATAAGTGGAACAACAAACTGATGTTTCACTCTCTCCACCTAAAATCAATAAATAAAAATAAATAAATGTTTTTTTAAAAGGCATCTAAAAGAAAAGGACAGCTGGGAGCACTAGCATGAATTCAGACCAAAGGCAGTAGTGAGTGAGAGATGAGCACCAGGACACACCAAGGTCAGGCAGGAAAAAGCACTGCCAAGCCCCAGAGTCTCCAGGACTAAAAGAATCTTCCTGAACATGATGGGCCTTTCGCTGAGTATATCTAATGTGAGCATCTTGAGCAATGGCACAGGCCCAAGGAAAATGCAACCTAGCAGCACCTGATTGTGTTTGGGGGTGGCACCCGTCACTGTTCCGCTGTGGTTTGATATTGTGCATAAAGCAAAATGTCTTTCCCCTCCACCTTCACTACCTAGCATGGCAACAACTTGTTCCCTGGTAACCCCACAGTAATCACCTTATAAAGAGTCCCCAAGTGTTTGCCACCCTGACCCTTGCCTGTCCCTCCCTGTCACAGCTGGCCTCTCATACCAGCCATGATGGCGTGATCACACCACAACGCTAAAGGTGAACACTAGGGAGGATAGCACCCTAACACTCTCGGCACTTACTCACCTGCTCCCTAGCCCTGATGTTCCAGACTTTTAGCACTCCCTTTAGCATGATTTGTAACTGAATTTTTAACCAAACCCCACTGCTTCTGGCTCTTATTCAGGCCCGATACAAAGGAATGAGTAAAAGCTGTTTTCTCCGCAGCAGTATCTCGCCTCCTTGGCAGGTGGAGAGGGTGATATGGAGTTGCTGGCACGTCCTCCCCCTCCTTGGAAGGGAATTCAGCAACAACCTCATCAGCCAGCCCACCAGCCAGCTGGCTCTCGGGGCAGCAGCGGCGGAGCAGCGAGGCTGGTCCCAGCTGCCAGGTCAAGGAGAATAAATGCCTGGTGAGGCAGAGGGCCGCTGCATTGGCTCTGCCCTCTCCTTAAGTCCAAATCTGTGGCCCGTGGGCTATGCTCCAGCCCCCAAAACAAGCCTCCCCCATCCTTATATGTAATCAATTACATTGAAGTGTCACTGCAGCCCTGACTGGGGGGCTCAGTTGGTTAGAGCATCGTTCCATGCACCAAAAATTTGCAGGTTCGATTCCCAGTCAGAGAGCACATACCTAGTTTGTGGGTTCGATCCCTGCTTGGGGAGCATATGGAGAAAACTGATTACCTCCTGGAGGAGGTCAATATAGAAGCCAATAGCAGGAGATAGCCAACACCCTCAAAATACCCAAATCAATAAAGTTATTGGTTAAAGTGAAAAACGTGTCTTTTATTTTACACAAAAAATGTAATGGATTTTTTGGCCAACTCAGTAATATAAATAGAGAATATGTCTTCCAAACCCTGAAACTTCAGAACGTCTCCTATCATTTTGCATATGTTCTCACAGAGTCGGTGCTCTAAACCTCGGTGGCCTCTGTGCAGGGAGAGGCTGCTCACACTTCGACTCTCAGGACTTTTCAGCATCTGGCTCCACAGGGACTCCCAAGGTTTCAGCACAGGGGCCTGGGCTGCGGCCTGACTGGGGGACCGGGGACTTGGGCGAAGCGGGTGCTGCCGACCCTGCACACTATGTTCACTCGGATTTAACACGGACCTAAAGGACTTCAGGGTAGGAGCTCATGAAATCATGAGAAGCCCCAGGTATAGACACTGGTTATGAGAACGGGAAACCCCAGAGTCTAGGAGCCTCAGAGGCTGGCCAGCCAGCTTTCTGCTTTCACAAAGGAACCCTGGGAGCCATCCCCTTTCCACGCCGTAGGAAAGTTGTGAGATTGTTCTAACAAACATGGGTGACACAGGGTGAATCGAACCACTGTGCCTTGACTGTACTATCTCATTTAACCCTCCCTACAACCTTGTGAGGTGAGTATTGCTATCAACCCCATTTTAGAGATGAGGAAACTGCGCCCCAGTCCCAAGGTCTAACAACTAGCGAGCAATAGTCCCAGAGTTTGAACCCACAGTTCAAACTGTTCTCTTTGGCTGCAAATGCACAGCTCCTTTCTCCTCGGTGCCTGTTCATGGCTAAGCGCCTACATAGCATTCTCGTCTGCAGGAGATATGAAAACCCCTTTCTTCTCCCACCTGCTCTCTCCCACATTTTGAAGGAAGCAGCTAAGTCTCCCAGCTGGAACTCCTTCCTCGCTCACAAAGATTTGCTTGGGGGAGCAGATGGGAAGAATGGCAGTTGTGTAGCCAAAAAAAATTACATGGGATGCCAGAGCAAGTTTCCACTTGAAAACACCAGCTCTGTCCAATGTTTTCATTTTTCAAGTGCAAGCATGTTGCTGAAATCTAGATGCCACTTCAAAACAAGATTCTGAAAGAGCAGCAAGTGGGTTTCACTGGCACCAAATTCTTTCCCTTATTCCCTGCGCTGTAGTGAAACAAACCTCTGTGTTTCCACACCACCATCTATGGAAAGCCTGTTCCACTCACCCTGGGAAACCCAGGGCCTAACCTACTGGGAAAGCAGGCTCCTCAAGTTCCCGATGTAGTTCTGAAAGCAAAATTCTCTATGGCCTCTCCTACTTGGCTCTTATCTTCAAGTCATCTGGACCACACACCCACAAAAAGCGACACCTGGTTTTGCAAGAACTTAAAACCAACAGCTTGAATTTGGCTTCCTCTGGACAAGCCAGCGCCTCTCAGGCTACCCACATCTGTAAACGGCAGTCCCCACAAGTTTTCCAACAGCTGGGCTCAGTGTGTCTGAGCTCCACTCCTGGGGGAAGATCAGGGTGACCTGTGACCTTTGATAACCCTGAAGCAGTTATAGTTTCTCCTGTCTGGGTCCAAGACCAGTGATTCTTGTCGGGGGTTGAGGGGGGAAGACCCACCCCCAAAAGGGATTTAATGAGAATATCCAGGAAGATGTTTTATTCAAAAAAGCATAACTAGTAGTATGCCATTTTATACTGAAAAACTATTTATTATCTTTGCCATATAAACTACAAGGTCAGGGGGAAATTTGCCCAAGTGAACAACTGGAGAAGAAGGAGGGTAATTACCTACTTCTGGTCAATAATAATATCTAGTCTCTGTTTCTGTAAAAAGAACATACATACCTAACACAACTTAAATCTTTAGTTCTGTCTCACAATGTAGATCTTATTGCTTGGGAATGAGCTTTGGTTCCTACATTTTTTAATATATTGAAGATACTCTGGCTTAACTGATATGGGTCATGTGTTTCATTATTCAGTGAGACCTGATGGGTGACATTTGCGCAAATAAGTAGGGAAGTTTTTGATGCACCAAGTTTAAGGAAAAGAGTTAGCCCTGGCTGGTATAGCTCAGTGGATCAAGCACAGGCCTAAGAACCAAACAACCACGGTTCAATTCCCTGTCAGGGCACATGCCTGGGTTGCAGGCCAGGCCCTCAGTTGAGGGCAAGTGAGAGGCAACCACACATTGATTCTTCTCTCCCTTTCTTTTCTCTCTTCCTTCCCCTCTCTCTAAAGATAATAAATAAAACTTTTTAAAAAAAAATCCAAGCCAGCTTTTTACAAAACCCTACCTAAGGTAGCTCACAATGCAGGACTGGCTGGCAGGCCTCTAGCATACCCCAGAGAAACGGGTTATGACTCAGGAATATTAGACAAATGTGCTACTCAGCAAGAATACCTTAGCTCTCCTATAGATTAGAAAATTGAGCATGTTCAAGGCCATTAAGGATAGCCCAGAGCAAAATAAATGAAAGTAAATCCTGGTACTCAGAGATATCATCCTCTTTTCAAACAAAAAGCAAATAAAAACAGAAGAAAAGAGTTTTCATTTGTACTTCAGCCCCGGAACAAATACTAATATGGTTTTCCTTATCCCTCTCTCTCCGTGTTGGGTTGGTGGCTATGAACAGCGGATCCCACCTGGAGGGGTGGCAGTGCTGCCGCCCAGGGAGACACTGAGTGGGGGGCAAGGGATGAGAGGGCCCTGCAGAGCAGGGATGGAGTGGCCAACCATCCAGTTTGTCCGAGACTAGGGGGTTCCTTGAGACTCAAGATTTTCAATGCTGAGACCAGGAAGGTCCTAGATGAACTGGAATGACTGGTCACCAAAGCAGGCTGGAGGGACCAGCAGGAGTGGATTTGGGGAGAACTAAGCAGGCCAAGGGTTTACTACCCCAATGCACCTGAAGAACCAGGACTGTGGTGCTTGGCTCAGTCCCCCAGGCTCCTCAAGGGAACCTACCTGCTCGCCTCTCCGTCTTATGTCCCTTGCAGTTACCATGGAAGAACACAACACACACAGACACACAGACACAGAAAGACACACACACACATTGTATGCCTTTGCTATAAATATGTTCATGTGCTAGAGAATAAAAGAGCAAGTTACAGGACACATACAAGTAAGGAAAAGTAAAAGAACGAGTATTTCGTTCCCTAGCCACTGAATCAAATTGAGTTTAAACTAATTTTAATGACAAAAGTAGTATCTTCATGATAGAAAAAAATGTTACAGAAAACAAAACAAAAAAGAGCAGACTCCCATTCTACTCAGAGACACCACTCCATACCTAGGTGACCTTCTGGCTCTACTCACAATCCTCATCCTTAACAGCACATTACAATGACCTGGGAAGCCCTTGACAATAGTGAAGCTTGGGACACACCCCCAGACATTCTGATTTCATTGGTCAGGTATGATTTCATTGTTCTGCCATCAGTTTTTTTTAAAGGTTCCTCCAGGGAGTCTAAGATTCAGGCAAAGCTGGAAACCACTGCTCTTATCAATGTGTGAATCCTCTCACTGAACACACACACGCGTTTATGTCATGTCTGGCATACCACTTTATTTCTTGCTTTTCTCATTCAGCAATGCATTGTGAGTAACTCCCCATGTCCATAAATCAGTTTTGCAACACTTTAAATGGTGGTGTGGTGTTCCAATGTGTGATTTAATCATTTAACAAATTCCTATTGTTGAACATTTTTTATTGCTTCCAAACTTTGCTCTCACATCGTACTGATTAAAATTCTGGACTTAGGAGCTGGACTGCTTTGGTTTGAGTCCCAGACACTCATTGGTTGCAAGTGACATCAGACAAGTCACTTAACCTCTCTGAGCCTCGGATTTCCCACTGTTAAATACAGTAACAGTGGTGCCTAACTTTTAAATGAGGTAATACATATAAAGCACTAACCATGAGCTTAAAAAGTATTCATTATTTATCACTATTAATCTTTACCTATTTTCCCAATTATTTTCTTAAGATAAACGCCCAGAATTTCTGTTTTGAGTCTGTATATCTTTTTACTGTTGAACCGTAAGAGTTCTTTATATATTCTGGATATTAGGCCCTCATCGGATATATGATTCGAAAACATTTCCTCCTATTCTATGGGTTGTCCTATCACTTTCTTGGTAGTGCTCTAAGAAGCACCAAAGCTTTTAATTTTTACGAAGCCAATTCTTTTTCCTTTTGGTTGCTTGTGATTCGGGCATCATGTCTAAGAACTCGTCGTTGAGCAGCCTTAGTGGCCACGGCAGTGCACACATTGTAGTGAAAGGTGCCCCGACATTTACAGCCTCCACGTGGGAGCTCCATGTGTTACTGGTGCTCACATCCATCCGCCATGAATGTCCCACGGTTCCCCCTAACTTAAGGGGGAAGAGAAGTGCAGTCTCACCATTAAAAATCAGAAATATTTGGTAAACAGCACTCATGACCGCTATGATTTAACTTACACTTGAGAAGCATCAAATTTGGGATTACCAAAAAAACAATGTATGTTGTGTACATTCGAACCAAAAGGTCTGTCTTCACTGAACTGCAACCAGATCGTATGTTCTTGCCTTTTCTCACATATGAGAAATACCCACATGAAAATTTTTTAACATCTTCAGCAAGTTTGGGCCAAACTGTACTGTTGAGTATGTTACTTGGTGGCTTGAACATAAGTAAATGCATGTAATTCTTCCTAGAATTTAGTTAACAGGAAGATCGTTATTTCTAGATAAACTTCTGTGCTTCCCATTTATTTTGGAATGAGAAATATGTTTATATTTTTACTTTTGTTGCTAGGAAGCTCAGAGTTGAAATTAATGACCACCTCTTTCCTCCCAGAATAGCTAACACTCTTTTTCAAATAATTTTTAATGTTTATTTTAGTCATCTTGTGTCATATCTTGTTTTTCCTGAACTACCTCATGTTTTTCCAGTCAGTTAGGAGATAAATTATAAATAAATTACACATTTTATTTTTCTTTCAAATATAGTACTTAGGGGAATGTTATGCTTAATTTCTAATTTTACAGCTCTTTCTGCCTTGTTTGTGCATCAAAACTACAATAATGAACTAATGGTATTAAATTGGTGCAACATGAGGAGAAGTTTGAGAAAATGGGGGAAGGCACGTTTTTGCTCTTAGTAGAGACACTTCGGTCACTATCGATACTCTCAATTTATACTTTTATGGAGGGTAGTGTAGAACTTATATCACAGGCCACCAAAGAACCCAGTGAAAAAGTACAAAAGCTTTGAATAGACGTTTCTCAAAAAAAGATACACATGTGGCCAACAGCACATCAAAAGATGCTCAATATCATTAGTCATGAGGAAAATGCAAGTCAAAGCCACTTCGCATCCATTAGGACGGTTATGACAAAGAAGAGAGATAGTAACAAGTACCGAAGTGGCTGTGGAGGAACTGGAATCTTTGGGCACTGCAGGCAGGGATGTAAAATAGTGCAGCCACTGTGCCAGCCAGTTTGACATTTCCTCCAAAAGTTATTCATAAATCATCTTACCACTCAGCAATTTTATTCCTTGGGTATGCACTCAAGAGAATTGAAAAACATAAGTTCACACAAAACTTATACAACAATGTACACAGCAGCATTATTCACAATAGCCAAAAGCTGAAAATCAACTGGTGAATGGATAAACAAAATGTGGTGTATCCATACATCCTAAAGGAATATTATTCAGCAATAAGAAGGAATGATGTTCTGATACATACTATGACATGGATGAGCCTTGAAAACACTGTGTGAGTTGAAAGAAGCCAGACACAAAAGGCTACAACTTGTATGATTCCATTCATATGAAATGTCCTATTAGGTAAATTCATAAAGAGAGAAATCATATTCGTGGTTGCCAGGAGCTGAAGGGGTAGGGAAGTAGGGAGCGACTGCCAATTGGTACAGGGTTTAGGTTAATGAAAATGTTGTGGACGTAGGTAGTAGTGATGGATGCACGACTGTGTGAGTGTACTAAAAGCCACTGAATTGTATACTTTTAAATGGCATAGTGTGGTGGTATGTAAATTGTATATTAATAAAAAATGTTTTAAAGAATGCTGGACTTCTGCCAAGATGGAGGCGTAGGTGGAAGCACTGTACCTTCTCACACAACCAAGTCTAAAAACAACAAAGTTTTAGCAACAAAAATGCAGCCAAAACACAGAAAATTGAACTACACGGAAGTCTGACAACAACGAACCCTTCAGCCAAACCAGTAAGAGGGGCAGAGCCAGCAGTGGAGCGGGGTTGAGCAGGAAAGATCCTGGGGACCGACCCGGGCACGCAATCTAGGTGCACCAGCAGCCATGGGTGGATCCCAGGTGTGGAGTTGCGGGCAGACCCACTGAGGGTGCAAGGCGGTGGACTCACTGAGGGCTGACCACGGTCACACATTTGTGCCCAGATGGGACTGCGCAGGCCCCAGTGGCCCGAAGCAGCAGAGGGAACTGCTATTGTCCCTCTCTGACCCTGCCCCCACATACAGCATCGCAAACCAGCGACCTGGGTGGCCCCACCCTGGTGAACAACTAAGGCTCCGCTCCTCATACTTAACAGGCACGAACAGATCAAAACATGGCTCAAGAACAACTCAGAGCCCCAGAGCTGATAAATCTAAGCAATGAAGAAATAGCCAAACTTTCAGATGCACAGTTCAAAACACTGGTGATCAGGATGCTCACAGAACTGGTTGATTTTAGTCACAAATTAGAGGAACATATGAAGGCTAAACTAATTGAAATGAAGGGAAATGCACAGGAAACCAATAGTGATGGAAAGGACACTGGGACTCAAATCAAAGGAGTGGGCCAGAAGGAAGAAAAAAATGACCAAATAGAAAAGGATGAAGAAACAAGAATTCGAAAAAATGAGGAGAGGCCTAGGAACCTTCAGGACATCTTTAAACATTCCAACATTCGAATTATAGGGATACCAGAAGGGGAAGAGGAACAGCCATGAGTGGAAACCTTATTTGAACAAATAATAAAGGAGAATTTCCCCAATCTGGCAAAGACAATAGACTTCCAGGAAATTCAGGAAGCTCAGAGAGTCCCAAAGAAGTTGGACCCAAGAAGGAACACACCAAGGCACATCATAATGACATTAGCCAAGATTAAAATGAAGAAGAGAATTCTAAAAGCAGCAAGAGATAAGGGGACAGTCACCTACAAAGGAGTTCCTATCAGACTGTCAGCGGATTTCTCAAAAGAGACCTTACAGGCAAGAAGGGGCTGGAAAGAAGTATTCCAGGTCATGAAATCCAAAGACCTACAACCAAGATTGATCTATCCAGCAAAGCTTTCATTTAGAATGGAAGGGCAGATAAAGTGCTTCTCAGATAAGGTCAAGTTCAAGGAGTTCATCATCACCAAGCCCTTATTATATAAAATGTTAAAGGCACTTATCTAAGAAAAAGGAGTTAAAAATATGAACAGTAAAAGGACAGCAAACTCACAGTTATTAACAGCCACACTTAAAACAAAAGCAAACTCAGAAGACAGCTAGATCAGGAGCAGAACCATAGAAATGAAGATCACATGGAGGGTTAGCAACAGGGGAGTGGGAGAAGGAGAAGGGGGGAGAAGGTACAGAAAATAAGTAGCATAGATGGTAGGTAGAAAATAGATACAGGGGAGGGCAAGAATAGTATGGGAAATATAGAATCCAAAGAACTTGAGACATGTGGTCATAAACTAAAGGGGGGAAATGGTGGGGGAGGGGTGTGCAGGGTAGAGGGGAATGAAGGGGGGAAACAGAACAACTGAAATGGCTTAATCAATAAAATATATTTTAAAAAAAAAGAATGCTAAAGTCAGCCAGGAATTTTTGGCATGTGTACTTCAGAAGACATTTACAGAAAGTTCATTTCAGTATTGTTTTTAAACATAGAAACTGGGAACCAGTGTCCACTAGAAAATGAATAAATTGTATATTTCTAGTAAAAAAAAAATGCTGAAGTCAAAATGAAGCCTCAATTAGCTTGGATAACTTAGTGACCTCAATGAACAAAACCCCCTCAACCATGGTTGAGATAAATAACTGAGATTTTAAAAATATTGCTGTATAAGTTCATCTATACTTACTGACACAAAAAATTACTTTTAAAAGAAATATGTTTGCATAGTCTCCAAAGTTAATTTAAATTATTTCCATATTTATATTAGTTATATATATGCAAATATAAATTTCAGTTTAAGGTCCTTGGACTTATATATAAAAACAACAATAAGCCAAAAAAGCGGATGGAGGTATAGGTGGATGTGCCGTGCCTTCTCACACAACCAAGTTTAGGGACAACTAAATATTGGCAACAGAAAGTGCAATCAGAACACGGAAAATTGAACTTTTCGGAAGTCCGTTAACAACAAATTCTTCAGCCTGACCGGTAAGGGGCGAAACCTGCGGCTGGTGAGGGGTTGCACAGGAGGACTCGGGTCAGACGGACTCAGGCGCGGAATCCAGACGCGCGAATCCAGACGCAGGGTTGGACCTAGTGAGCGACTGAGCAAGCCATCAGGTGAGCGACAGCGGAGGAGACAGCGGGGAAGCAGTGCTGCGTGTTGACTGTGGTCGTCTATTTGTGCGCGAGCGGACAGGCGAGGGAGTGGGCGGTTGGACCGGCCTGGTGTCCCCGCGGCGAGTGGCAGTAGAGGGCGCCGCCATTTCCCCACTCTGACCACGCCCCCACATACAGCGTCACAACCCAGCGACCTGGGAGTCCAAGGCGCCACTTCTCACACTTAAAGGGCCAGAACAGACCAAAAATGTCGCAAATTCTCACAGTCCCTGAGCCTATAGATCTAAGCGATGAAGAAATAGCAAAACTCTCAGATGCACAGTTTAAAACACTGGTCATCAGGATCCTCACAGAACTGGTTGATTATAGCCACAAATTAGACAAACATATGAAGGCGAAACTAATTGAAATGAATGGAATTGCACAGGAAACCAATAGCAATGAAAAGGAAACTGGGACTCAAATCAATGGAGTGGACCAGAAGAAAGCAAATAATGGCCAAACAGAAAAGAGTCAGGAAGCAAGAATTCAAAGAAATGAGGAGAGTCTTAGGAACCTCCAGGACATCTTTAAACGCTCCAATATCCGAATTATAGGGGTACCAGAAGGGGGAAAGGAACAGCCACCAGTGGAAAACTTGTTTGCACAAATAATAAAGGAAAATTTCCCCAATCTGGCAAAGGAAATAGACTTCCAGGAAATCCAGGAAGCTCAGAGAGTCCCAAAGAAGTTGGACCCAAGAAGGAACACACCAAGGCACATCATAATTACATTAGCCAAAATTAAAATGAAGGAGAGAATCCTAGAAGCAGCAAGAACTAATAAGGGGACAGTCACCTACAAAGGAGTCCCCATCAGACTGTCAGCAGATTTCTCAAAAGAGACTTTACAGGCAAGAAGGGGCTGGAAAGAGGTATTCCAAGTCATGAAATCCAAAGACCTACAACCAAGATTGCTCTATCCAGCAAAACTTTCATTTAGAATGGAAGGACAGATAAGGTGCTTCTCAGATAAGATCAAATTCAAGGAGTTCATCATCACCAAGCCCTTATTATATGAAATATTAAAGGGACTTATCTAAGAAAAAGAAGTTAAAGAAACATGAACAGTGAAAGGGCAACAAACTCACAGTTATTAACAACCACACCTAAAACGAAAGCAAACTAAAAGGACAGCTAGATCAGGAGTGGAAACATAGAAATGAAGATCTCAAGGAGGGTTAGCAACAGGGGAGTGGGAGGAGGAGATGGGGGGAGAAGGTACAGAAAATAAGTAGCATAGACAGTAGATAGAAAATAGATGGGGGGGCAAGAATAGCATGGGAAATATAGAATCTAAAGGACTTGAGACACATGGTCATAAACTAAAGGGGGGTGATGGTGGGGATGGGGGGGTAGGGTGGAGGGGAATGAAGGGGGGAATAGAACAACTGTAACAGCATAATCAATTAAAAAATAAATAAATAAATGCCCAAAAAGCTTACAGATTACACACATACAAAATTTAAATCACCAACATTAAGTCAATGAAGGAGATGATCTTATTTGCTGAAACTGAATCGCACTCAAGTAGACATGACTGCCAGGGCACAGGTCTCTCATGCCTGACACACAAATAGTGTCACACCATGTATCGCCTCAATTCTCCATCACTTTTCTAGGTTCCCACAACAATTCGCCATCTTCACGTAGCACAAACACATCTCATTGACTAGTGACAAAGTAATCCTACATCATACCAACACAAAAGCAAATACACAAATTCTGGACAAAGAAATATTATGGCAGCATTTATTTATAAACTGATAGTGTAGGTAACACAGAATGGATTTATATTAGCTTTCTTGGCTTTCTGTCAAAATAAAACATTTCATTTTTTGTTCTCTTAGCAAAATCTCATGTCTTCAAGAACGTATTTGCTGAGCCACAGAGGCTTCATGACTCCAGTCTGAGAAACACCGCTGTAACCTGTGCCACTGGTTATCAAACTGGAGCATTCTGCAGAATCACCCGGGAGGGTTTGTTAAAACCAGGTTGCTGGGCTCCACCTCCAGAGTTTCTGGTTCAGTAGGCCCAGGGCGAGGCCCAGGAATTTGCATTTCTAACAGTTCTCTGAGTGTAACTGATGCTGGTGCTCCAGGGACCACTCTTTGAGGTTCACCGCCCTCTAGCTTTCAAATATTAGGTGGTAACCATCAGTTCCAGACAGATTTTTACGGAAGGAACCAGATAGCAACCAATCCATAGATGCATTCTCCTCTACTGCCAAAAATCACATGCTGTGATAGTTCCGTTTACATGTCAGCTTGCCTGGGCCACAGGTTCTCAGACATTTGGTCAAGCAGAGTGTGTCTGTTAGGGTGCATTGGATGATATTAACATTTGAATCAGCAGACTGATTAAAGCTGGCTGCCCTCCCTAATACAGGTGGGCCTCATCTAATCAGTTGAAGGCATGGCTAGAACCAAAAATCCTCCCCTAGTAAGAAGGAACACCTGCCTGACCGCCTCGAGCTGAGATACTATTTTTTTCCTACCCCTGGACTCCAGCTGAAACTTTCACTCTTTCTGGGTCTTGAGTCTGCTGGAGTTCCGGCTAGAATGACACCATTGCTCTCTTAAATCCCCCCATCAACCTCCATATCATGTGAACCAATTCCTTAAAATAAATCTCTTCTCCATCTATATACATTTTATTGGTTCTATTTCTCTGAAGAACACTGACTACTACAAAAATTAAAGAGCCTTTCTTGCTCTTTCACACAGACTGAGCCCAGAGGCAGGATGGGAAAAATCTCGTTAATAAACCTTCAAGATCCATTCACCTCCAGTCAAAGGTTTCTATAGCAACCTGAGTGCCCAAGCAAGGCTCAGGCCAGAGTTTCACAAACTACAGCTCGATGAGTGGGAATAAGTAAACCCTTGTGATCAACCAAGAAAACGAGGACTAATGAAAGACTAGCCGCCAGGGCCTGGGCTGAATTAATTCACCAAGATTTAGGACTAGAGAACGCGGGGCACTCACACCCACTGTACCACATGAGTACCTAACTTCTTGTGGTCAAAACAATGATTTCACACCATTATCACTGTTTCATGCATTAAAAATATTTTTCTTCCTTTCTCTTAATGTCTCCAAATATTCTGAGAGGCCATATAGTATCATTTTGAGTATCATTTTCATCATTTGCTAGTTGTGATGAGCTTGAACAGGCTATTTAACCTATGTAAGCCTTGGTTTACTCATCTGTTCATGAGGAATAAGAATTCTAACCTGCATTGGTCAGGATCTAACCAAAAAAACAGAAACCACTTTTAAGTATAAAGAGTATAAAGCACAATAGAAAGAGCTTAATGCAGGGAACTATTCCCACAGATGAAGGGGGAGCTGAGAGGAAGGAAGCCACTAACGACCCTGGGGTGGAAGACCAGGAGAGGAGATGAAGTGATGGAAGTTCAGGGTCACCTCAGGAAGCTGGGTCTCTGAGGTCCTGTCTGGCAGCTGCATCGGAGCAGCCACCTGAGGCAGAGGCAGATGTAAGGGTCTCTCTGGCTTCTCCCTGCTCCTCACCTTTCAGTCCTACCAATGCCTTCCACTGGACACACCGTCCAGATGCAGCCTGGGAAGCGCAACCCTATCAACTGACTTTTCTGTGACACAGGAGTGGGAGCTACATCTGAGGACCGACAGGCCCGGGGCCAGCAAAGACTGCAAGGATTAAGTGACAATACATGTGAAGTCCCTTGTCTGCTGTAGATGACCGGGTCCTTTAAGTTGTGAATTTTAAATTGAGGCTCTTGTGTTGTCTCACTTGCTTTTTCTTCACCCCCTTCAACAAATTTTCCACTCCTCACGGTGTCTCTTTGTCCTCCTACTCTCTCATCATCCGGTTCTTTCCTCCCACTTCCTCGCCCACACTCAACAGCAGACGGCAAGTTGGCTGGCCTCCCAATGAGACTACAGACTCGACAAAATCCTAGGGATGGTGGTCTCACGGTTTAGCGCCAGACCCAGTGATGTCCGCGTGAACCCCGTGCTTCCACACAGGAGGGTTCACGAAGGCATGATCACCACAAGTAAGGCAACGGGATGTGTTGGTCCTTTTTCTGGAAGTTCTCCCTCCACTCGGATCACATCACCAGTTGCCACATTGGACCACACAGTCTGCCACAGAGTCACCTCCATTGAACATGCTGGCTGGGTCTAATTATCTGAAGAAGGGGCGGATTGAAAGAGAGGACTTCTGAGCCCCCTTTGACTCCTATCATCCCATGATACTACTGATAAATTAGAAGAGAACCACAGAATGAAGGCCACCCCAGTGGCCCTGCCCACGTCCTCAGCCTGAACCTAAGTCAGCCTATGCTTACTAGGAACATGTCAGTCAAGGAAACCTAAGACCAATCACAATCCTCCAGCTCAATTTTAGCTAGCTTACCTTCCCTAGAAAATAGGACCTGCTGGACCTTAGGAGGAAATCCCCGCCCTCCTAGCCAATCATGCCCTCGCTGCCTCTCCTAATTCACTATAAAACCTACTCTTGCCCCAAAGCCAGGGAAGAGCACTCCGCTGTTTGTGGGGCACTGTACGCCCCCAATCCAGGCACGGATTTCCATGAATAAAGGACACCAAACTTGTTACTAATTGATTTGGTTTTGTCATTTGACACTACCATGGTTTGCATTTCCATAAGGCTGGGTTGTGGCATATTCCTTGCCTGCCTGGGTTAAATTTAGCCAGAGGTAATAGTCCCAAAATTCTTGAGACCTGATGCAGAGTGATTTTCTGTTAACTGAAGAGGCATTTAAAAACAAAAGACTCCAAAGTTTATCCTAGCAGTATAGAATATAATATTCTTAAATCCAACCCTTCTTATGAATAAATAATTTGTAGATTCAAATAATCCAAAAGTGTGAAGGGAAAATTAGGCAAGAAAAATTATTCCATTTCACAGGGCTTATGATAAACCTTTTGTGCCAATTTCTATCTCTATCATTCTCAAAGCCCTTGTTCATTTTTCCTTCATATCTTTTCCCTGAGGTGTATAACAGAATCATTGCTCTGTCATTATCCTTAACATTTGGGACCCGGATGTGAACTGAGTCCATCAACTTGACCAACAAATATCAGTCTTCTTGTTAAGTCCAACTAGGAAATGGCTGGGCAAACACTCAACTTTTTGCATGGCACCCAATTTGATACAAGACTCGGCACAGTTGTAGACATTTTAAACAGTCCTGCTCTCCCTCCAGTTCTCACAGTGTGGTTCCCAAACCAGCAGCATCAGCATCCCCTGAGAACCTGTTAGAAACGCACATTCGTAGGCCCCATCCCAGTCCCACTAAAACAGAATCTGCAGAGGGTGGGGGTCCACAATCTGTGTTTGAACAAGCACTCCAGGCGGTTTTGATGTATCTAAGGTCCGAGAAACACTGTTCTGGGGTGGGGGAAACAGATGGATTCAAGTGAAACATATTATTGCTTTTTTTCTAGTGACCTGAATTTGAATTGAAATTGCAGATCTCCCCACAACCTGAAATCTATAGTCTCTCGAATGCCTATTTTATTCAGTACTCATTGTCCTGGGAAGGCTTTTATTATTAAGGGAGGGTAATTTCAAGCGAGAATACAATGGGAATTGGAACACTGCTGCCATTGTCCTGTCAGAATGAACAAATGCCCCTCTACCAAACTCTCATTTTACATTTGGAAGCCAAGGAAGGCTCTGTGCCTTTTCCAAGCACGCCTCCCTTTCGCTGGTAAGTGCTTCTTTCCTGTAATTGGGTGAATGCGCACAAGCGCCCCCTGCACCTACCAAGAAACAGGAGGTCCTGACATGGGAATAGAGCCATATTTCCTTGCTCTTTTTTTTTTTTCCTCTTTCAACCTTGTAAAAGCTCTTCATCCTTTCCAAGTAAAGGGGAGTTTTGGCAAAGAGTTCTCCAGGGTGACAAAAAGCATTTTCTCTCCACTCTTTTGTTGTGCTGTTAGATTTTAAACCCTTTTGACCTGAGAACAATACACTGCAGAGTTACTTTATGCTGCTGCTTTCCACTATGCTTTCTCCAACCCTGAGAGTAAGAGGCCGCCATTTTCACATCAGAGAGCCTGTAGCTGCAGTGAATCTAAGTTTAATGTAAGTCGGGCCCGTAAGTACTGTTACTCCTACTCTTAGCTAGGCTGCTCTCAAGGGTCTGATTTTAAAAAGCAATGTGGCACTCCCGTTAGAAGGCCAGCTCGCAGGAAATGGACTTCCAACTCAGTAGAATGCTAACCACCCTGGTGGGCACACAACCCAGAAGGTAATTTGGGAAATTTAGGGAGTTACAGGAGATGACTAAATAAGAGAAAAGCCAGCCAATTTCCTTTTTCCTTTTTATGAAGACTATGATTGTAGACTGTAATCTTCTCATCACTAATGAAATAGAGGAAAAGGGAAGTTTAAAATATGTGGTAGTGTTAAATAACCCATAACTAAATGCATGGGCAACATCATAAATATACATCTTAGATGGAAATACAATGGGGGCCTAGATGTTTGATGTAGGATTTTTTAAAAATACAACTCTCAAAAGAAAACTCTAAACAAACACACAAACAAAAGAACCTCTCCAACACTAAACCAGAAATATACTATATATTCCTAAGCATTTGTTTCCAGTGATATAAAACCAGCTATAACTCAATATAGCCTCAAGTGAAATAAAGATTTGCTGGTTAACTTGATAATTAGATTATTCTAGACAGTCAATCTGGGCAAATCATGTCCCAAAGCTAATGTTTCCCCTTGTAATTATCTATGTCTGTCTACAACCATCAAATTAACCAGATAATTGCAGAGTCTCCAACGTGACGTGCAGACGAGCTACGGAGACTCTGTTTTGGCTTCTCCTCCTTTCATTCCTTCTCCTTCCTCCATATATTATTATTTACTCTTCCATCTTTTTTTCCTTCAAAAGTTACTTGGGCTAATTAAAGAAAACAGGCCACCTGGGCCTATGATTTATAATATTTATTTGCCACGTTCCAAACCTGGCTTTTGTTTTAACGACTATTTACCTCTAATGACTTCAAACATTCCACCAAAAACTCTCGTCTTTGAAAGAGCACAGAGAGCCCAGAGGTTGAAACTCAGAAGCTAGCGCTTCCCAGTCTTCAGAGTGCTGTTCCATAGCCCGATCTGTCTCATCCCCAGCCCTGTGAGTTGGCAGTTATTTTATATGCATAAAAACTATCTCTTCAGGCCCTGGCTGGTGTAGCTCAGTGGATTGAGCACAGGCCTGTGAACCAGATAATCGCAGTTCGATTCCCAGTCAGGGCACATGCCTGGGTTGCAGACCAGTTCCCTGCAGACCAGTTCCCTGCAGGCCAGTTCCCAGCAGGGGACGCACGAAAGGCAACCATACATTGATGTTTCTCTCCCTCTCTCCTCCCCTCCCCTCTAAAGATAAATAAATAAAATATTTTTTTAAAAAAACTATCTCTTCAAGTGGCTTCCCCAAGGTCAAAGGGCTAACAAAGGCAAAGATGCCCTAGAACTTAGGTTTCCTTCTTCTTAATGCTCTGAGACTGAGCTGGAATGTATTTATTGGATCCAAATACCAAGCAAGGTATAATTCTGATTCCCTCAACATGAGGGTAGAACCCAGAAGAAGCTCTGTAGCAGGACAGAAATGGACACATGTGTCTGAGCTTGGCATCTTTATTTGTGAGGTTTATGTCTCTAAACGAGATCTTCCTAACCATGTCATTGACAACCCCCTGTCCCTGCCTTCACAATGCCTGTAACAAGAAGATAAAAAATTTTAGTCCTCCAGGTATAGCTAAAAAGGATGGCAACTAAAGAGTTTCTCGTAGCCCCATGATAATATTTATCATAGGTTAGTAGTCACAACTTTTTCTGGACATGAGATTTGTTTCGTTTCAGAAGACTCAGACTTCCACATATTTTCAATTATGACATTCCAGAACTGAGAACATTTCCAGACTCTCCCTTCAAAATCCCTGGAGACAAGGAGTCTAATAATTTAAAGAGGAAGCTTAACCTAAACAAGACTAAGTTCTCAGTGAGTACCATCTTGGCTGGTTTTACCAGATTGGGGGATTTTTCAGAACTACAAGTTCAAAACATCAAAAGTCAGCTAGCTTAAAAACAGTAATTAAACCCAAGGGAAACTGTTCTTTCTATACAAACTCTGAGCTAATTTATTGAATTAAACTGGTTAAAACCTTTTCTATGACTAGATACCCTTTCAGGTTCCAACTGGGACATCCCTCTTATATAGAGAGGTATTTTTAGTGAAAGTGGCATCATGATAAAAGGTAGACAATTGAGAATGTTAGGACAAGTATTGTACGGGAAATTAAGGGTGGGATGGCTTTAACGCATAAAGCAAATAGAAGGGAATTTCATCTAAAATGTAAAGGTAGTTGATAACTCAAGGACAGAGATATCTCGACATGCATGGGGAAAGGTCCAGGAGAGAAAAATACTTTTACATAGAGCAAAAAAAAAAAGGGAGGGATACTTTAGGATAACCTGAAGACCAGCCATCTAAAGCATCCCTTAAAGATATAGAAATAAGGAAGCCAGTCAAGAGGCATTGTACTTGAGCACATAGTTATGAGGTGACCTGGAATTAGTACTTACCCAGTGCTCCTTTGTATCATTTAGAATGCATTTTGTTGTGAGAAATAATAAACTCAAATTGGCTAAAAACAAAACCGACTCACTGGTTCCTAGAACAGGAAGTCAGAGCTGGATTTGACTCAGTCACTTAACTATATTACCAACACCCTTGAGTTCTGTCATTTTTTCTGCTCTGATACTGTGGCAAAGCTCAGCTGGGGCCCTCAACCAGACCACAGACACGTGGCATCTCCCTGTGCCTTGGACTTCTCATATGGTAGGTGGGTTCCAAGAGGGAATATTCCAAGACTAAGTATTCAAAGGGACCCAGAGGAAGCTGCAAGTCTTCTTACAACCTACCTTAAAAACCCCAGAATGTCATTTCCACAATATTCTACTGGTCAAGCAAGTCACTAAGGCCAGCCCAGATGTACAGGGAAGGGGAGTAAACTCCACTTCTTGAGACAAAGAACAACAGGTATGTAAGGGAGAGAGGAAACGTGGAGACTCTGTACCACAAACTAAAATGACTGAGCACCGCCGAGGCAGGCCCCTACTCAGAGCCTCTAATTAGCTGTCACTGCCCATGTGCTGAAGACCAGACTCCTGGCCTTTGAGACCCTCTGCCTGGCCTACTTTATCTTTCCAGGCTCACTCTCCACCATTCTTAGCCACTCATTATTGTCTACATTAACCCTGTGCTTTTGCTTGTGACATTCCCTTTTCAGTAAGGTCCTTCCCCATTCACTTTCTAACCAAATCTCATTCCATTAAAGTCCAACTCAAATTCCTTCTGCCCTTCGCCCAACTGCCTCAGGCTCAGATTTCAAACCTTTCTGAACTCCTCCCACACCACCAACTAGACCTTTCCCATAGAGCAGTTCACTGGGTAATAGACCATCTGATAGCATGGTCAGCAAAGGGAACTGACGAGTTTTGTTCATTATTTTCTTGGTTTGATTTTTCACGACAAGCATTTATTTTTACAATACAAAAACAAACAAATGTTTAAGCAAGGGGGTTTGTTTAACCCCATAAACAAACAAACTTTTTTAATGAAATAGAAATTCATTAGAACAGTTGATAAGGACTACAATAATCTCCAAAATTTCATAAAGAAAAACAGTTTACACTAGAAATACTGAAAAAAAACTAAATGAAATTAGCTCATGGCTCTATCCACTACTAACGTTTCAGTACCCTTAATGTGTCTTCATCTGGTTTATCATTTTCATACTGTAGTGTTTTCTCTGAGACTGTTTATCAAGAATGAGGAATTGGGAGAGTCAGGAATCTTTGGAATCTACACCAGGCACACCCTGCAACCTGCACAAATATTTGACAACTGAACCATCAAGTCAAAAGTCATCCTTAGCCCTGACCCTGGGCTCACCATTTTTTATGAACATGTAGAGAAGGGTCGGATATCAATCAGCCCAAAGCCACTTCCCTCTCTAAGCTATTTCACAATGTACAGCCTTGAAAACTGCCATCCCAGAAGAGAAAATCTGCTCTCTCCTGGACTCTGTTTTTCACAACATGAATTCTATAAATAGATTCTTCTGCTACCTCAGCCTTTGTTCAATGTTGGCTCCCTTAAGTTAAAAAACAAAACAGGACAGCCCTGACCAGGTGGCTCAGCTGTTTGGAGCATCGTTCTGTGCACCTAAAGGCTGCAGTTCGATCCCTGCTCAGGGCACATACCTAGGTTGTGGGTTCAATCCCCAGTCGGGGTGCATATGGGGAGCAACTGATTACTGTTTCTCTCTCACATTGATTTTTTTCTCTCTCTCTCCCTCTCTCCTCCTTCCCCTTCCTCTCTCTTTAAAATCAATAAATATATCCTTAGATAAGAATTAAAAAAACAAAACAAAGACACAGGGGAGCAGCCTCCAGGAAGAGGTCCTTCAAGCTTTCTAACAGCTTTCAGATAAAAATACACATTCCTAACTAATAATAAGACCTTTCATTTGTCAATTCCTAAAGAAAAAGAAGTTCACAGCCTCCTCAGAATTGACCACCCTGAATGCAAAACTCCTTCTTGGTGGGTCTGGGATTGGTTTGCCAACTCCTTCCTGAGCTCCAATGAAGGGAAAGCGCTGTGATAACCCGCGGTGCTTCTCCCATGTTACTGCTTGGAGAAAATAGATGGTAGATAAGCCCTTCCTTGCCTTTGTAAGGTAGTATAGAAAGTAACTGTAAACCAAAATGCCTGTGATATCTATAAATGATGAAGGTGGGTGTTGCTCCTGCAAAGAGAATTAGGTCAAGAAATAAGGATAAAAGGGGGTCCCTGGATATTTCCATTGTGGCTATATGTTAAGGAGGTATTCCTACAGTGAACATTGTGAAAGATAGAGTTTCTCCCTCTTATACTAATCCACCCCCAGACAAGATGTCACCTGGTACATGAAACTGCCATGACAAGCCCCCGTGAAGTTCCCAGTGAGGGACCAGGCGGAGGAACAGGAGTGGATGCGCACAGCTGGCTATAAGTCAGGGTTCCAACCTGTTTTCAACCATCTAAACCCTTTCAGCTGGTGTAGAAAGGGAACTTGGCAGAAAGCTACAGAACTTCTGAAATGGAAATACTTCACTGTCAAAATGGATCAGAGCTTATTTTCAGAGCTTACAAGGCCACCTTGCCCTCCTCCATTACCCTCCATGGCCCAACCCTCTCATGTGTTTACTGAGGTGGGAAGCTCAGGGAGGGGGTGTCATGATGACCCAAACAGCTGCCGGCTGAGTGCACAGTGAGCAGTTACATGGTTGTCTAGACTTTCACCCCTTGAGTTGTGATGAAACAGATAGAACTCTTAGAATTCCCTCACCAATAAGTTCCTCTGAGAGAACTTTATTTGCAAAAACACTTCATGTGCTGAAAAGGTGCGTTAATTGGTGCTAGAAGAGCCAAGTGATTTGCAAGCTACTGTATAAACAAAGTCACTTGTGACTCCCGGACAAATGCATGGCTTTCTAACACCATTTAACCTAAGCATCATTGAAAACATGGCTTTTGAGGAAAAACGTGAAGTGAAGGAGTGAGCTGCAGGAGCATCAGGGTCAGGAGCTTTCCAGACAAGAGGAATGGCCAGGCTAAAGGATCACATGTAGATTTGCCTTTTCCACATTCTGGAACTTCACTCTTAGGAGAAATGTCAAAGCCCAGGATGAACCAGAGACAGGGAGACCAGAGATGGCCAACACTAGTGGGGAGGGAGGCCTCAGGCTACCTCTTTGACCCTTGGGATGCCAGAGAGAGGGACTTGGTAGTCCCAGACATTTGTACTCCTTCCCTTTTCATCCCCAATTCCCCCCAAGTCAACCCATCTACTCCTCCAGCCCAGGCCTTCCCCATAACCCCTACTCAAAGACCGCACTTCCTCCTGGACATATCCAGATGCATATTACACACGCATTTCAAGTCCACGTATCCCAGATGGACCTCGGCATCTTTCCCCAGAAGTCCTTCTTTCTCCTCCTAGATGTGGAAGTCCAACTCTGTTACTGCAGCCAGAAATCTGCTTGCCTCTTCTCTCTCCCTCATGACCTATATCCAACAGGATGCACTGTCCTATTAATTCCAGCTGCATAATATCTCCAGACTCTCCTTCTGTTTCCTCTGCTACTGTCTTCAGACATGGATCATATCCTAGCCAGGCTCTAACCTGACCAAAAAGATCTTTTAAAACCAGATCTGACTGTGTCATTCCCTCGCCTAAAATTCTTCCATGGCTTTCCATAGTATAAAGTCCTGACTTCTCAGAATGACATATAAGGTCCCCAGGAAAAAATACCACTGTGTTTTCTATACATGGCAGATTACGGTTGAGTGAAGTTAGAGATTAAGGGATATACTCAAATTTGTAAGGGTGGTCCCTACTGGCAGGATATTGCACTGCAGCTCAGTTCTATTAAGCACTAAAGAATACACCAAAAACAACAGAAACAGTAGTGTTGGGTTGGGACTTTTCTGTTCCTCAATATGCAAACCCTCTTCCCATCTGGTGGAATCCTTCATAGCAAGAGGCCCCAACTTCTACTATAGAAGCTAATGGGAGAGGTCTTCCTCTCCCTCATCTTGGCCTCAGAGAGGATCACAAGTGATTCTGAAACTTCAGTAAGAGACCCCAGGAGGAAGGGATGGGCAGATGAAGGTTGCAGCACTGAAAGAATCCAGCAGTGGTATCTGGAACGGGCAACAAGAATAGAATATTATGGTCAGATTATTTCTGCTGCCTGGTTTCCCTTAGTTCCTATGCATATTCAGCATCTATTTTTTCAAACTTCTTATCGATTTGGTGAACCATCCAACATCTTCCAATATTTTTTCCACTTAAAGTATCTAGAATAAGTTTCTGTTGCTTAGAACCAAGGGTCCAGGCTGATATACTATCTAACAGTAATTGAGTGCCTTCCCTGTCTCAGACATTACGCAAAGCCTCACGCATGTGCTATCTAACTCAGTCTTGCCCTGACAAAGCCCTATCAGGTAAGGATAGAGGAAGAAATAGAGGCAAAAAGAGTTATCAACTTGCCCAAGTCATACAAGTAGTTTGGCAAAGTAGGGAAACAAAATCAGCCTGTTTGATGCTAGAATTAATCCTCTTCATAATCATATTACCTCACAGGAGAAAATATTCTGAGGCTTTCAAAATTGGAAGATCATGGTTGAGACATACTCTTAAGGTCTAAGGAAGGGTGTCCAACCCGTGGCCCGCAGGCTGCACGCAGCCCAAGATGGTCGTGAGTGTGTCCCACCACAAAATCGTAAATTTACTTGAAACATCATGAAATTGTTTTGTGATTATGTGTCACAATGTCACATAAAATAAACTTAAGTACAATAATGTTTCATTACTTAGACATGTGCATTTTCTATATTAGAGATCATAAACTTAGGACCTGCTTGACACTTTTGAAAGATTATCAAAAGAACCACTGCATAATTAAGGTTATTATGTGAGGACTTTTTTGCTTATCTGTGGTGGTGGATATCACAAAAATTATGCGTGGACCTTTTCTTTTGCTCATCAGTTTTCATCAGTGTTTGTGTATTTTATGTGTGGCCCAAGACAACTCTTCTGCTTCCAGTGTGGCCCAGAGACGCCAAAAGGTTGGACACCCCTGGGTCCTGGGAGTTAATAAACTGCAAAGAGAAATCCTGAAAAGGCATTAAAAAAATGAAACATTGAGGTAAGATCAGCGAGAGTTTTACCATGAAGCCAACAAAGCTTAAGTGACCTTTGCTTACAAGGGGCTCCTTTCAAAGCCCTAAATTTAGTTTTGCATTTATAAAGAGACTCCTCAAGCTGGTGTGAGTGTCAGACTCCACAATACCTGGATCCACTGCTGGGTGAGTCTGTGGATTTGTCAGATTAGAGACTCATTCTCTAGCCCCAGATCTGGAGATCAAGCAGAGGACTCTTACAGAGAGACACAGAACTACAGAATACAGATGGAAGTGCAGGCAACCTTGGAGGCCACACCCACTCTCCTGTGCCCCGGGAGAAAAAGGGAGAGTTCAAAGTCATTCCTCACCACTACAGATAGGATTCTGGGCACACTCAGGGACACAGCTTCCCCCCTAAAGCTGGCTCCCCGCCCAACAACAGGAAAAACAAGATCTGTGTACATGCAGATTTAGCAGCAGCAGCCAAGACTGGGTGAGTCCTCCTGCCTCAGGCCCTCCTTCTTATGGAACCAGCTGGATGTGGTCCCCACTCTCAGGAAGAGGGGGCAGATAGCCAGGCTCTATTGAGGAGACTACAAGAGTACTGTCTTTATTTAAAATGACATTTTGGAACTCTAAAACTAAGGATATACAGAAGTAGCCACAAAAACATTGGTAGGAGAGGTATACGTGTGGAACAGGTTGGACCCACATTTACATGTGGCAGTTAAAAATCAGGAGGTATGTCTTGGCTGTGGAGATCCCCCCTGAGGATTGAGGGGTCTCAGCTCCATACCAGGCCCCCCAGCCCAGGGTTCCAGTGCCAGGAAGAGAAGTTCCCATAATTTCTAGGTGTGAAAACCAGCAGAGATTGTGGTTTAAAGATTGTGCTGGAGTCCCAGGAATTCCTCTTAAAGGGCTCGAGCATGAACTCACTTGCCGACTGACTCACTGGTTTTGAGCTCCAGTGCTGAGACAGCAGGTCACAAGGTACCAGGGACATATGAGGAGGAAATGAATTGTCTGGGTTTAGGGCAAGGGCTGGAGGGGCAGCTTTCTCCCAGACAGAAGTTCCAGTAGAAGTCATTGTTCCTTTGCTGAGCCCTTCCCCTGCGGGCCCAGGAGGGTGCCGTATCTGAGTCTCCTTCAATCTAGATAACACTGTTCACCTTGCCCTGATGATTCCCTGAGACTCTGACCCACCAAACTTTGGAGCCCACCCAACTTGCTTCCAGTGGCTTTTCCATACAAATGGCCTGTCTTGGTTCATGCTAGAGACATTCCTAAAATCTCTCCAAGGTTCACAAACTCCAAACAAGCAACATCTGGCCTTGGTGTGGCCCATACCTCTCACTAAGCAACTACAAGCCTATCACTAGGGCCAGCTACCTCGGTTTGAAGCTTAGCCTCTCCCAGGTACCCTAAGCCCAGTACAAGTAGCAACCATCTGCAGACCACTTTGTGTGGCTCATACCAAGTGGCCCCCAGCAGGGAACAGACAGGGTAGGACACAGGAGTGACTGACTTTGGCCTGCAATTCCCAAGAGGCTCCAGAACAAACACACCTGGTGGCCAGCTTAAAACCACACCAGATTGCCACTCAACCACCTTCACAAATGACACACTCAAAGGAGAGATTTGGCAGGCACCAGAGCCCCACTAAAGTACATCCTGCTCCATAGGGTCAGCCCCTGCATGACAGTTCCTCCGTTCTAGTCATGGCCAGTCCTCACTGCCAATCAGTGTGAGGCTCAATCCCTCCCACTGACATGCCAACAACAAACAAGGCTCAATTACAACATGAGGGCACACACAACCCACATAAGGGACACACCTGGAGCAGCCTGCTCAAGTGATCATGGAGACATCACTGCTGAGCCCCACATGACACCTAGTACGTAAGGCTACTCTACCAAGACTGAGAGTTGTAACAGCTCTAGCTAATACATAGAACAAACACAGAGAGGCAGCCAGAATGAAAAGTAAAAGAAACATATCCCAAATAAGAGAACAAAACAAAACTCCAGAAAAAGAACTAAACGATGGAGACAACCCATCTATCAGATGCAGAGTTCAAACACTGGTTACAAGGAGGCTCAGTGAACTTAGGGGAGGAATACATTATCTCAGCAAGAACTTCAGTAAAGAGATAGGAAACACAAAAAAGAAACAGTCAGAAATGGAGAATACATTAAAGGGGATCAGCAGTTGATTAGATAAAGCAGAGAACTGAATCAGTGATTTGAAAGACAGCAAAAAACACGCAATCAGAGCAGCAAAAATAGCAAAGGAACCCCCCAAAATGAGGACAGTTTAAGGAGCCTCTGGGACAATTTCAAGCATATCAACATTTGTATCATAATGGTATCAGAGGGAGAAGAGAGAAAGCAAGGAATTGAAAATCTGTTTGAAGCTATAGCGACTGACAACTTTCCTAACCTGGCAAAGGAGGTAAACATATAAGCCCTGAAAACACAGACAGTCACAAACAAGATAAACCCAAAGAGGCCTGTACCAAGATACATCATAATATAAAAGCCAAAGTTTAAAGACAAACAGAGAATCTTAAAAGCAGTGAGAGAAAAGCAGCTAGGTTTATACAAGGGAGCTCCCATAAGACTGTCAACTGATTTCTCAACAGAAACTTTGCAAAAGGAATTGGCAAAAAATATTCAACGTGACAAGAAGCAAGCATCCATCTACAACCAAGATTACTCTGACTCAGAAAGATATAATTTAGAATTGAAGATGGATAAAACACTTCCCACACAAGAAAAACTGAATGATTTCATCACCACCAAACCAGTATTATAAGAAATGTTAAGGAATAAGGAGCACTGGCTGGGTTGGCTGAGTGGGTTGAGTGGCTTAGTGGGTTGATTGCTGGCCTATGAACTGAAAGGTCATGCATTCAATTCCCAGTCAGGGCACATGCCTGGGTTGCTGGCTAGGTCCCTGGTTGGGGCCATTAGAGGGGCAACCAATTGATGTTTCTCTCACCCATCAATGTTTCTCTCCCTCTCTCCTTCTCTTCCCCTTGCTCTAAAAATAAGATAAATAAAATATTTTTTTAAATAAAGAAGAGAAGGAGGAGAAGGAAAAGAAAGAACAAGAGAAGGAAGTAATGTAGGAAGGAAGGAGGGGAGGGAGGGGAAGAGGAGAAAGAGAAGGAGGAGGAAGAAGAAGAGAAGGAGAAGAAGGAAAATATGAATAATAAAATCGCAATGATGACATATCCATCAACAATTACTTTAAATGTAAATGCTTTAAATGCTCCAATGAAAAGACATACAGTGGCCAAATGGATAAGAAAATAAACATATGCTGTCTATAAGAGATTCACTTTAGATCAAAAGACATACACATACTAAAAGTAAAAAGTTGGAAAAAATGTATTTTATGAAATTGGAAACAAACAAAAAAGCAGGGGTAGCAATATTTACACCAGACAAAATACACTTGCAGTACTTTTCTCTGATATATCTCCTTGGGCAAGGAAAACAAAAGAAAAATTGAAAAATAGGACTACATCAACCTATTAGGTTGGTCAAAAACTTCATTTGTTTTTTTTTCTGTAAGATGGCTCTAGTAGCACTTAGTTGTCTTTAACTTCATTCAAAACCATCTTGTTACACTGTATTATGACAGCTGTTATATCAGCACGCATTTAAAAATAACATCAATTGGTGAATTTTTGTGTGGCCATTTTAATATTGAAGATAGAAGAAAATATGTAATGTTTATGGCATATTATACTTTATTATTTCAAGAAAGGTAAAAATGCAACTGAAACACAAGAAAAGATTGTGAAGTATATACAGAAGAATGCTGTGACTGATTAAATGTGTCAAAAGTGCTTTGTAAAGTCTGGTGCTAGAGATTTCTCACTGGATGATGTTCCACAGTCAGGTAAACCAGTTGAAGTTGATAGCAATCAAATCGAGACATTAATTGAGAACAATCAATGTTATACCAAATGAGAAATAATTGACATACTCAAAATATCCAAATCAATAAAGTTATTGGTAAAAATGAAAAAATGTATCTGTTATTTTATAGAAAAAACTAAATGGGCCTTGTGGCCAACCCAATATAAAGTTTTCACACAACAACAAAAAAAAACATCAACAAAACAAAAAGAAAACCTACTGAATGAAATAAAATAATTGCCAATGATATATCCAATAAGGGATTAATACCCAAAAGTTATAAAAGAGCTCATACAACACAATAGCAAAAAAACCCCAAAACCCACAAACAATCCCATTTAAAATAGGGCAAAGGTAATGTGGACTCCAGCCCGCAGGATCCGTGTGTTGTGGCTGCAACGAACAAATTCACTCAGACTGCAGAAGTCCTGTGGAGAAAAAGGGACGCGGCATGGCTGCTCTCTGAGTGAGAGAGAGGGCCCTGACCCCTGCCTCAACAGGCTTTTATTGCTTTTCTGGGTACATTACATCAAGAATGGTCCTCATTTACTGTTCACAGGTTTGCTTTAGATGATTACCCTTTACCGACAACAAAAGAAAGAATGTTACTAATTATTTCAAAGAAAAGGATGTGGCAGAGGCCAGGGAGAAAAGTGGTTGAACTGGTTACACTCCATACTTGGGAGATTTAGCACAGATTTTAGGAAGTTACTTTAAAGAAATGCAGGAAACATTTGCTGCCTCAATTCAGGGTGAGAGAGTTTTAGCAAAAAGCAAGCCTCAAAGCAGCCCAGGTACCATGCAGACCTGATTCCCCACGGGAAAACCGATCTGTGGGCTCAGTTCCCATGTGCTGACTCGCTCCCCACTGGTTTTCTGAATCGGGGGGCTGGGCTACATTTGCCATGACACATGGATAGGTTCCCTATACAGAGGAGCTGAATAGACACTTCTCTAAAGAGGACATACAGATGATTAATACACATATGAAAAGATGCTCAACATCACTAATCCTCAAATACAAATCAAAACTACAATGACATACTACCTCATGCTTGTCAAATAGCTATCATTAATAAATCAGTGAACAAGTGCTGGAGAGGATATGGAGACAAGGGAACCTTCATGCACTGTTTGTGGGAATGCAGACTGGTGCAGCCACTGTGAAAAACAGTATGGAGATACCTTAAAAAATCAAAGATAACTTCTGGTCAAGATGGTGGCATAGGTAAACACAGCTAGCCTCCTCACACAACACCATCAACATTATAACTAAATTATAGAACAACCATCACTCAGAAACATCAGAAATCAAGCTGAATGGAAGTGTGACAGCTCTAGAGTTAAATAAACTGCATCCATCCAGACTGGTAGGAGAGGCATAGATACAGAATGGGATGGACCTATATCCATGTGTGGTAGAAAAAAATTCAGGAGGGATGTATTGGGAGTGAGGAGTCCCAGCCCCACACCAGGAGCCCCAGCCCAGAATTCCAGTGCCAGGAAGATAACTCCCTATAACTTCTGGCTGAAAAGCCCAGCAGGGATTGAGTTTGTGGAAGAAACTGCAGGACTACCAAGTGGTCTCCCTTAGAGAACCCACATACCGATTTACTTGTACTCACTTCCTTTGAGCTTCAGGACTGGGGCAGCAGTTTGAAAGGTACCAGTGGCATACAGGGAGGAACTGAAGTGTCTGGCATCAAGGCAAAAGCTTGGGGACAGCTTTCTTCCAGACAGTAAAGTGGGCAGAGGCCACTGTCGCTTTTAAGAACCCTCTCCCAACAGAGCCACACCACCAATAAGCCAGGAAGCCAGTGCCATAGCTGAGATTCCATCGATCTGGCTAACACTGCTTTCCCCACCCTGGAGATCCTCTGAAACCCTGTTCCACACAACTTGAGGCCCAACCAAGCTGTTATCAATGACTTTTCCATATGGATGTCTGGTCTAGGCTCACTTGGCACAACTTCCTAAATCCTATCAAACCAACAACAGCCAGTCTCAGTAAGCCCCCCTTGCTAAGGAGCCCCAGGCTCAACACTAGCAACAGCCAGCCTAGATTCACAGCTTGGCTTTGCCTTGGAATCTCCAAGCCCAGCACAAGTAGCGGATATCTCAGATTGCTTTATAGGTCAGGCAGGGTGCCCCTGAGCAGAACACAGGTGCAGACTAACCTTGGTCTGCCCCATTTGAGAAACTCCAGGGCCAGCACATCCAGTGGACAGCTACAGACCACGTCAGAGTACCACCACCCTGCCCCTGCACAGCCGTGTGGAGATGGATGGAAAGTAGTTACAGCCAATTGTTGCAGCTCATGGGTCTGGGTAAATCCCTCCCATTGCTCAGCCAATGGCAACCAAGGCTCAAGTACAAGACAAAGGTGTACTCAGCCCACATGAAGGGTGCACCTCAAGTACCCAGGTTGGGTTGTAGAGGAGGCTGTGGCACTGGACCCTACAGGATACCTACTACATTAGGCCACACATACTACCAAGAAATGGAGTCAAAGCAGCTCTACCTAATACATGGGAACGAACACAGGGAGACTGATAAAATGAGGAGAGAAAAAAACATGGTCCAAATGAAAGAACAGATCAAAATTCCAGAAAAAGAACTAAACAAACAGAGATAACCAATCTACCAGATGCAGAGACTAAAACACTGGTTATAAGGATGCTCAAGGACTTTAGTGAGGACCTCAATAGCACAAAAATGATCCAGTCAGAAACGAAGGATACACTGATTGAAATAAAGAACAATTTACAGGGAAACAACAGTAGAGTGAATAAAGCTGAGAATCAAATCAATTATTTGGAATATAAGGAAGAAAAAAAAACAATCAGAATAAAAAAAAAGAATCCAAAAAAATGAGAGTAGTGTAAGCAGCCTACAAGACAACTTTAAGCAATCCAACATTTGCCTCACAGGGATGCTAGAACAAGAAGAGAAAGAGCAAGAAATTGGAAATCTATCTGAAAAAGAAAGAAAGAAAGTGTCCTTAATTTGGTAAAGAAAATAGACATGCAAGTCTAGGAAACACAGAGAGTCCCAAATAAGATGGACACAGAGAGGACCACACCAAGGCACATCATAATTAAAATGCTAAAGGTCATGGATAAAAAGAATATCTTAAAAACATCAAAAGAAAAGCAGTTAGTTACCTACAGGGGAATTCCCATAAAACTATCAGTTGATTTCTCAAAAGTAATCTTGCAGACTAAAGGGGATTGGCAAGAAATACTCAAGGTCATGAAAAGCGGGGACCTACAGCCAAGATTGCTTTACCCAGCAAAGACTTCACTTAGAATCAAAGGGTGGATAAAGAACTTCCCAGACAAGAAAAAAATTAAAGGACTTCATCATCACCAAACCATTACTATATGAAATGTTAAAGGGACTTATTTAAGAAAAAAAAGATCAAAACTATGAATAAAAAGGAAGTAAACACATAGCTATCAACAACTGAATCTAAAAAACAAACTAAGCAAACAAGAAGAACAGAGACAGAACTGTGGGTTTGGAGAGCGATTTGATGGTTGCCAGATGGCAGGGGGTTGTGGGGTAATGGGTAAAGCAGTGAGGGGATTAAGAAGTACAAATAGGCCCTGGCTGGTGTAGCTAGTGGATAATAAAATTGTGGTGGATTGTTTTTTTTCTTCTTTAAAAAAAAAAAAGAAGTACAAATAGGTAGTTACAGAATAGCCACTAGGTTGTGAAGCACAGTATAGGAAATGAAGTAGCCAAAGGACTTATTCACATGACACATGGACACAGACAATGGTGAGGAAATTGCCTGAGGGACTGGGGTGTGCTGGGCAGAGGTGGGAAGGGGGGGGGAAATTGGGACAACTGTAATAGCAAAATCAATAAAATATAATTTAAAAAAGAAAGAAAATTCTGCCTCATCAAAAAAAATTAATAATAAAACTGTCTTTGACCCAGTGATCTCACTTCTGGTAATATATCCTAAGAAATCTGAAACACTAATTCAAAAGACTATAACCACACCTATGTTCATTGCAGTGTTATTTACAATTGCCAAGATTTGGAAGCAGCTGTGTCCATCAGCAGATGAGTGAGTAAAAAAGCAGTGGTGTAGTTACATAATAAAATACTGCTTGGAGACACAGATACAGGTGTAGATGTAGATACAAATACAGATAGGAGATACAGATATGGATATATAAAATCTTATCTCTTGCAACAGCATAGATGGACCTGGAAAGCATTATGCTAAGTGAAGTCAGTCAGAGATAGACAAATGCCATATGATCGCACTTATATGTGGAATCTAAAGAACAAGATAAACTGATGAACAAAATAGAAACAGAGGCAAGAATACATGGAACAGTCTGACTGCTGTCAGAGGGAAGGGGACGTGGGGATAGATGAAATAAGGTGAAGAGATTAAGCCAGAAAAATAAGTATGTACAAGAAAACATTACATGTATATATCGCACAGACCATAGCGGGGAGGGGTGGGTGGAGGTGGGCAAAGAGGGGATAAATGAGGATGGAAAGAGACCGCTTCAGCGATGGGCACGCGAGGCAGTGTGCAGAATGATGTTTTGTCGAGTTGTATATTTGAAACCTGTAGGTTTTGTGAACAAATGTCACCCTAATACATTCAATTTGAAAAAAGGGAACTACAAATTGGTAGTTATAATGTAGTCACGGGGATGTAAAGTAGAGCCAATATTGTCAACAATATTGTAGTAACAATACACGATGCCACGTGGGTGCTGAGAATGTGGGGGGGGGCACTTTGTAAAGTGCACGATTGTCTAACCACCATGTTGTACAGAAAACAAAGCAATGCTGATTGTAAATTATAATTGAAAAATATTTTTAAACGTTGCTTTATTTATCATTGATTTTTGCATTTTATTTTGAATTGCATTTAAGCAGTATTTATGTTGATTAGTGAGTTTTTTCACACCTCTTTAAATTTTGCACCCAAGATGAGTGTCTTGCCCACCTTATTCCCATCCCGGCCCTAACTAAGCAGGTGGAGAATCACCGGACATGCAAAGGCTGGGGCTTCCCCCCAAAATAACAATAACTCACCTACTCATTCACCTGTATTTCCAAGACAGCAGTGCCACTTAAATTCGAACTGCTGTGCTATAATCTGGGTGCATCACCCATCTTTACATCTAAGACTTACAAGCCTTTGTTCCTTTAAGGGAGAGGCAAAGAAAGCAAATCTCATTACTAAGCAACACTGTTGGAAAGGTTCTTAGCCCAAGGGCAGGATTGTCCTACCAAGACAAACAGGGTTTTAGGCCAGTGGTTCTTTGCCCTGACTGCATATTACTAATAGTTGGGGAGCTTTTTAAACATTCTAGAGGCAGAGTCCTACTTGCAGAGGTTCTGACTTAATTGGCCTGAAGTGACATCCAGGAGGACTTTTTTCAATGAGCTTTACTGAGGTATAATTTACATATTGTAAAATTCATCCACTGTAAGTTCAATGATTTTTCAGTAAATACATATGATGGTGGTGTAAGAACTTTCCCTTTACCC
Source organism: Artibeus jamaicensis (assembly GCF_021234435.1). Lineage (NCBI taxonomy): Eukaryota > Metazoa > Chordata > Mammalia > Chiroptera > Phyllostomidae > Artibeus > Artibeus jamaicensis. The sequence continues at coordinate 10,150,076 of NW_026521814.1, read as the reverse complement.
CGGAAAGCTCCCCAGTGCCGGTGTGTACAGTCAGGCAGTCCCTATTCTACCCCACCCCCAGGCGCCACTGGCTGGCTTCCAGTCTTTATGGATCTCAAGCACAGGTATTCTTACAAAGCTTCCCAGTGGTTCTTTTTAGTGAGCAGACATGGTGAAGAACTACCATTCTAGACACCAGAATGCTAAACTCTCTCATTAGTCCTGACTCCAAAATATGGACATTTTCTGTTAGAATTTTTCTCTATGAAGAAACAAATCTCTGATTTACTATAAAAAAATCTTGGGAAACTAGAATAAGTTTTGTGACAAATAGTCTATTGTCAGCTTTACTGAAATACCATTAAGTGAAAGATACCTGTATGTATATTTACATCCCTAAATAAACATAAAATGCTACATTTGTACTCAGGCCTAGAATACAGAGTTCTTCCATTCTGGTAAAATTAAAAGCTACTGTGCTATCTTCAAAGTCATATTCTGTGCCTTAAGAATTAACAGAGAAGCATTTACCTCAGATGGAAAAATTATGAAGAGTATAAAACTATTATCTTCAGGTGTGCAAAATTTCCTCAGGGGAAATGTTCTAGAGAAGAACAAAGTACGTCATCATGTTTCACAAACACGAACGTGATAGCCCACTAATACAGGAAAATCCTAGAGAAAAGCCACTGGCAAGTGATCTTGGGGAGCTGATGTCCTTCTGTCACTGTAGTCATGAAGGGCAAGCAAGCACTTGTGAAGGGGTGAGCCCGAGGAACAGGAATGAACTTGAAAGAATTCATAGAAATGCCTGCCCCTGAGGTCTATAAATGCATGAGTCTGCAGGGTGAGTCAATGCTTTTTCAACGCAAGCAATTCTGCCGTCACTGGCCAGAACAGCGAACCGCAGACAGCCGCTGCTCTCAACACCGCCAGTACGTGGGAAATGCTACGGGGTGCAGCTGGAACGTGACCCCACCCGGGCTACTCCCTAAAGTTGCGAAGCTTTAAAACAGTGTCCTCAGCCAAGGAGGTGCTGTGTCCGTGAGGCCACTGAAGTTCTGCCGCAGCAGCGTTGCCAGCAGTCAACAGCGCGGCTGCTGAGGGAGAGTGGCCCTTAACTATAAAGTTGGGATTTCAGTTTAGCAAGCGGATGGTCCAAAACCATGCTTTCTCTGTATTTAGTTTTTAAATTTCCAAAATCTGTTAAGCTATTTGAGAGGCAAACATTAAGCTGTCTCTTCCTCTGATTATCAATTCTGAATTCTTAGTCCATAAAAAAACCTCAAATGACTTCGAAAAAAATCACCAGAGAAGACTGGATAAAGAAGGCTGACGTGTTCCAGCCAACTGCCTCCACTCCAAATCATTAGGAATGACAGAAAATAATTTTAAACGAATAAATTGAAACAATGAAGGTAAGTGGCCAGTAATACTGAGTCATCCCTGAAAGACACATGCAATCAGCTGAATGAACCTAAAACAGACAGGAGTGTGATGGTTCCAAGGGGCCCTAAATTCATTGAGAGCCTGTGCAGACAAGGGAGTTCTGGGTCACTGTCAGGACTGGCTGGGTCTTCTCAGTGGAAGCAGCCACGCAGGTGGTCCCTGACCCATACACCCAAACCCGGTAGGAGCAGCAAGCCCAAGAGACATATTCTGGGCCAGAGAACCAAGGTAGTGCTCCCAGCAGCTGGCCTCGCCCAAGAGGAGTGGAAGCATCTTGGCCAGGAGACTACTGACTCACCCTGCCCAGCACCACATCCCGCTCCTGCTCCACCACCAGAGAATAGCCATTCTCGGAAAGAGCCTTTGGGCCTCTGAAATCGGGAATGGACACACAGTCACGAACCACCAAACATCTGAAGAAAACCCTTCCTGTGACAGAGAGACGCCAATTATTACTAAGAGAGGAGTTAGCTCTCAGAAAACAAACCAACAACAAACAGTCTTTTAAAACCAGTAATTAGGCTGAATAGCAGAATGGACACAGCAGAAGACAGAAGGCTGACAGGTAAAATAGAGAAATTCTCACAGAAATACTAACAGGATAAAGAAATAAAAATATATGATAGAGGCATGGAGGGTACTTGCAGAAGAGAGAACATTAAGAGAGGAACCTCTCAGAGAAATGATAGAAAAAAAATGGCCAGAACTGCAAGATTATCTTGAAGAGAAAATTAGGACTACTTTTATTTTCTTTAAACTTCTTGTTTTTCTAATTTTCTTTAATGAACATACATACATATAGTCAAAGGAAAATTTTGCATATGAAGTATGAGAAGAATAAGTAAAAAGAAAATCTCTAAACCACATGATGAGCTTAGTAAGGGAAATGAGGAAGGGAAGGTCAATTAGAACTTCACTAAGTGGAAAGCAATCATAAATAAAAATTAGTCACCAAATGGAAGACACAGTAATTTTGCTGGACATCTTTGAGAATAGAAATGCTGATCCTTTCCTCTCAGGAGTAGGACATGGATTCTCCTGTGGCTTCTAGACTTACTGTCCCAATCATACTTTAGAGCCAGAGCCAGAGCCAGAGCTGACCTTGTGGGGCCTTGGAATCTCACATTAAGAGTTTGGACTGTCTTCAGAAGACAATAAAAGCCAAAGACAGATTGTGCGACAAGTTTTAGGCTGAACTGCCATCATCCAGGGAGGAAAAGGAGGTAATGTCAAAGGACAGAAAACTGAAGGAGTAAATGTCTGCTTAACAAAGGACTTAAAGGCTGCTATTTACATCTGTGTCGAGAAACACAGCAAACAGAGCCCTCTTTTCAGAGCGTGTTCCCGTACCGCAGACCAAACCCACGTGAGCCGCTCTGAGTTCTTTGTGCTCCAGCCACCCTAGGGAGGTGAAATAGTGCCATTGTACTGGTAATTGCAGGTTCTTCCTTATGTTGGAGAGATGCTCAGGAAGAGTTTCCAGGGTCCAAAAATATATCGTGGCAAAACGGAGAGTGTGCCCAACCTCTTGCATGACAAGATGCTATTTTCTGGGGTCGTCTTACATTTATTTTTTTCCTTTTTCCTCTGACACTAGAATTTACAAAACAATTTGGAGTTACATAAAACTTGTTCCTATGCAGTTACATTCCTCTAGGATCTGACAGTTTTAAGGTCTGCCAGGAGACTAAAGAGGGGAGGAGTTTCCTTCTAAATCCATATATACACACACATATGTATATATACATATACATATGTATTTATGCATATATATATATATAATTTTTTATATTTTTTTAGAGAGAGGGGAAGAGAAGGAGAAAGAGAAGTTGAGAAACATCATTGCACAAGAGATATATTGATTGGTTGCCTCTTGCATGCCCCCTACTGGGGACCCAGCCCACAACCTAGGTATGTGCCCTGATTGGGAATCAACCTGGCAACTTTCAGCTCACAGGCCAGCACTCAATCCCCTGAGCCACGCCAGTCAGGACTTACACATAATTTTTTTTTATGTTAAAGCATCACCAGAACTCAAACGCCAAATGGAATAAATACAGTGACCCCAAAAAAGATACTCGTGATTTCACTGTAAAACTTGGTGCAAGTCCTTACAGCAGATCTTGACCTAGATAGCTTCATATTTTCAACAAGCATATTAAGCACCAACTAGGGACCAGGTATCATGATAGTTGCTAAGAATACAGTGCCTTTTGAGACTTGAGGGGGAAGTGAGACAGTCTGGTATGGAAGAGGCAAAGCTTACCTATCCCAGCACCTCCTGGAAAAAGCCTTCAAGAATGCCCAGGTCCAGTGAGGGAGACGATGGGCAGCTGGCACAGGCAGCAGATGTGGGAGGCGCCTTCCCACTGGGATTGCTGCAGACCCCTCACAGTGGCCTTCCAGTTGGATCTAGAAGGATAAAAACTGCAATAAGCAAAGCCGTACAGGAAGGCAAGGAAAGGCAGAGAGAGCAGTCTGAGGAAAAACAAGAAGGAAGATACCTTCTGGTCTTAAATTATAGTTCCTAGGTCATCACAACTCAGTCCCCATTCATCTTCAGAGAAGATGCCAAGAGCTGGGGCAGTGTTAAAAGACGTAAAGCAGCCTTTCCTTTGACATGGAAGCTGAATCGAGTGAAGTAGGAGGGGAGATAGGGGGATAATATCAGGAGGAAGAGGCTGAAAGTGAGGAAAACCAAGGGTTTTTTCTCAGTGAGACAGTTAAGGAGGGCTCCTTTGCTACCCTGTCGACCTATCCTGGTCACTATCCCTCCAACCCAGCCTGTCTTCTAGGACAGCCATGGTTAATGCAGCAGCAGGAAGCAGACACAGGAGGGAATTACATCTGATATGAGCATTTCCAAACCAGACGTAAATTAATTAGTTCTGATCCACCATAACCTAGGAATGTTTGCAAACCAGTAAACCTATTCAGGAGGCTGGAGAGCAGAAGCCACCCAGGAATCCCATGAAAACAGTGTCTTTCCCCTTGAGTGTGGCTGTAAGCTAAAGGGGAAGTCATTACATCCTTGCAATTTCTCAGTCACCTGCTAAACCACTCAACAATGGGCCTTCCTCCTGGTTAACCACAGGGAGGGGAGTGGTTGGGGAGGTAACAGGGCCAGATTCTGGCTCTAATTTAGCCCTGCAGGAATCTTGCTCCCTTGGGGAAATCCCCATTGGCATCACTGCTTCTGCTGCATTGGGGCAAGGCCTGGCCCCACTCCAAGCCACAGGTCCTCAAGCTGCACTAGGTTTCCAAAGGGCACTGCTTTGCAAAGTGCCTTAAAATTCTCTGATGACGGAGGAGATGGGTTCCACATCTGTACTATCGGAAACTGTGCAGCTGTTAAGAGGAGAAAGGAGTTTTCTCTGTACTGACAAAGGAAGATCTCCAACACATGGCAGCAGGTGAAGACAGCAAGTCGCAGAGCAGTTATATGGAGTCATCCCACGTGCTTATGTAAAATATACATACATTCTTGCAAATACATGGAAAGGTTCTGGAATGATACAAAAGAAACCATTTTTTCACTTTTTAAAAAAGATTTTATTTTTATGTATTTATTTTTGAGAGAGGAAGGGAGGGAGAACTAGAGGGAGAGAAATATCAATATGTGGCTGCCTCTCACATGGCCCCCACTGGGGACCCGGCCCGCAACCCAGGCTTGTGCCCTGACCGGGAATCGATCTGGTGACACTTTGGTTCACAGCCTGCACTCAATCCACTGAGCTACACCAGCCAGGGCTTTATTTTTTCATTTTTATTTGATATCCTTTTGTGCTACTTTTATAATTTAAAAAATACTTTGAAAACCTTTCTATATTATATGACTTCATGAAAGACACCAAGGAAAACTATTATAAATATAATGTCTCTATGCTAACTAAAACAAACATACAAAAAGTTAACTTATTTCTGTGATCTTTCTAACCTGATACACATTTCTGCATTGATACCTCATCTTCACCAGGCTTATGATAGTGCTGCTTTAGTTTAATCGAGCTAAGTTTATAGTGAAATCAAATTAAATGTGAGCACATGTAGAAGTTGTATTCACGGAGAGGCACACATGTTTGCACACGAAACACATCTACGGCTAATACACTCACACTGTATCGAAGGCCTTTGCAGTGTTGGTCTGGCCTGTTTAACATCCCTCTGCTCTTTGTCTGGAACACAACTACCCTCACCTGACTTCATGGGATCCCGGGAGGGCTACCTAACATGGTGTCCCAGTCCTCCCCTTGCCAAAAAAAGGTGCTCACACCCTGGCTGGCCCAGGACAGCATCCCGTGCTCCTGGCCACAATGATTTATTCAGGGAGGTGAAGTGTCCTAAGCCAACCAACCAGAATCTTCCCTAAGACTTGACATGTGGGCACTAAAACAGAAATGTCCTCTCTTAATCTACATTGTGAACTACAAAAACCATGAAGGCTTGAATAAAGCCAGGGAGAGGCAAAGAGTTGAAAAATTGGAGAGTGAAAGAGCTGATGGAATCACTTCAGTTTCTGTATTTGGCCATGTTTGAAGCCACCCCCTTTGGATTTCCCATGTGTTTGAATCAATAAATCTCCCCCGGTGGCTTAAGCTGGATTTTATTGGTTTTCTCCCTTGAAACCTAAGAGGTCCTAGATAATTAAAATTGCCGTTTTCTCACTGGAGATTTAACAACCTTCTCCATAACTGTGACAGCCACATTCAAGATCCAAAGTTAAAGTCTATATTCTAATATTCTGAATGTCATTGTTAAGTAGGATATCCTATTTATTCCTCAGGACAAAAAAAGGCACAAAGAACTTTCTATATAAAATTTCCTCCAAGGTCAAACAATTCATCAGAAGCCAAATTCAGAGCAAAAATAATTTCTCAGAACTTTTTTTAAAAAAAAAAGCTTTATTCAATTTCAAAAGCAAAGGAAAGTGGTATCTGCTAAATCTATCAGGGAAAGAAAAGGAGAGAAGGTTCCTATCCTGAGGCTTCCTTAGTCTTAGGGACAGCAAGTACCAAAGCAAACCACCTCAAATTCCTCAAATTCCCTGTCACCTGAGCTTTATCAGACTAATTTGCTGACTGCATGTCCAAAAAGAGTCTCTCAAAAATTTATGTCTGCAGAATTCAAGTAAGTGTTCTTTTTATTGTGTTTTTTTCCCCATTACCATTTAGTCCCCTTATACCTCCTTCCTGGCCTGCTGCAATCGCCACACTGTTGTCCATGTCCATGAGTCCTTTTTCCTTTTATTCAATCTCCCCACCCCCTTACTTCCTCCCTCCAGAGCTGTCAGCCTGTTATCTATGAGTCTGTCTCTATTTTGCTTATTAGTTCATTTTTTTCATTAATTCCACTTATGAGTGAAATCGTGGTGTTTGTCTTTCTCTCACTGGCTTATTTCACTTAATATTATGTTCTCCAAGTCCATCCAAGCTATTGTAAGAAGTAAAATTCTCTTCTTTTTTACAGCCAAGTAGTATCCCTTTGTGTAAATGTCCCATACTTGTTTTTATCTACTCATCTACTGATGGACACTTGGGCTGCTTCCATATCTTGGTAATTGTAAATAATGCTGCAATGAATATCAGACTATATTATAAAGCCATAGTAATCAAAACAGCATGGTACTACCATAAAAAAACAAACACATAGATCAATGGAACAGAACAGAGAGTCCAGAAATAACCCCATACCTTTATAGTAGATGACAGAGGAAGCAAGCACATACAATGGGTTAAAGATACATTATTCAATAAATGGTGTTGGGAAAACTGGACAGACATGTGCAGAGAAATGAAGCTAGGCCACCACCTTGTTACACCACACACAACAATAAATTTAAAATGGATTAAAGATATAAATGTAAAGACAAGAAACTAAAAATCCTAGACAAAACATAGGCAATAAAATTTCAAACATTGCTCGTAGAAAAATTTTATCTGATATATCTTCTCAGGCAAGGAAAACAAAAGAAAAAAATTAACAAATGAGACTGCATCAAACTAAAGAGTTTTTTCACAGCAAAGGAGACCATCAACAAAATAAAAAGACAACTCATTAAATGAGAGAACATATTCACTGATACATCTGATAAGGGGTTAATATCCAAAATTTATAAAGAACTTATAAAACTCAACACACACACACAAAATTCAATTAAAATATGGACAAAGGATTGAATACACACTTCTCAAAAGAGGACATACAGATGGGCAATAGACATATGAAAAGATGTTCGACATCACTAACCATCAGAGAAATGCATATTAAAACCACAGTCAGCCCTGGCTGGTGTAGCTCAGTGGATTGGGCACGGGCCTGTGAAGCAAAGGGTCACCGGTTCGATTCCCAGTCAGGGCACATGCCTGGGTTGCAGGCCAGGTCCCCTGTAGGGGACACATAAGAGGCAACCACACATTGATGTTTCTCTCCCTCTCTTTCTCCTTCCCTTTCCCTCTCTCTAAAAATAAATAAATAAAATATTTTAAAAAACATAGTGAGTTATCATGTCATGCTGATCAGAATGGCTATCACCAATAAATCAACAAACGAGTGCTGGTGAGGATGTGGAGAAAGGGAAACCCTTTTGCACTGTTGGTGGGAATGCTCATGGGTGCAGCCCCTGTGGAAAGCAGTGTGTGGATGCCTCAAAAAATTAAAAATAGATCTGCCTTATGCAAAAGCGATTCCATTTCTGGGACTTTATCCCAGGAAACCTAAAACACTAATTTGAAAGAACGCAAGGGTTTTTAACAGTACTATCTTCAATTAGGTAATAGACTCCAAAGCTTTCAAAATACTTTCCATAGTGTAAATGAAAGCCCTTATGAAGAATGTTTACAATAATTTCTGTTTTCTCAATGAGAAGTAAAATAAAAGCCTGATGTGTATCCAAGGCAAAAACCCAGCGTAAAATAGATTAAACTCTTTATAGCAAGAAAATGGTAGTCGAGAAAGGAAATTCATAAAGGAACCTTTTCAGTGCAGATGTAAACCTAGAAAGAGAAGATAAGAAGCTGTAGGTGGAATTGACATTTCCTCCTCGGCCAGGCATTTGGCACAGTGTGGGTTCTATACAAGTATGCCCTACTTAGAAATTCTGTAGTCACAGCTAGCAAAGGCCAATCCACCTAAAAACTGGCATTAAAGAAAGAATGTATGACTCAGATAATGGACAAAAAACAACCCTAATATGAATCCTATGCCCCCTCATGCAGCTGAGGTATGAGCCTTGAAGAGGGTACATAAGATCACTGAGCCTCAACTCACCCACCTGGGAAAGGAAGGGATGGATCAGATGGCTTCTGACCTCCTTTCTAGATACACAAATAATACTGCTTATAGCTTCCCACTCTGATCCTTAGATATTCATACATATACTTTAAAAAGGAAAATTGCAACTTTTAGTCTGTCAGATAAGTAATACAATATGAAAACTGTAAAGAACTAGATTGTTGACTTGCTTCTTCTATTATGTGCAAAAACAGCATGAATAATTCCCAGAAAGATATTAAAAGAAAGCATAGTCTCTATGGATTTCTGGCACATAATACCTAGAGATTAACTGATAGCGTGCAAAAGGATAGTTAGAAATGGGCAGGCTCCATCTTTAAGCTAAATCTTTATTCTTCTTTCTTTGCAGTGCATTGTACAGGTACACGATTGGCTAAATTAGAATGCGTGAAAAAGATACCTGCATATCAACACTACTTCCTTACAACGGTGAAAAATTAGCTGCACTTCCAACCAAGATGAAGACATAGGTAGATAAACTTTGTCTTCTTGCACAACCAAAAGAAAAAAACAATATTTAAAAACAAAAAAATAACCAGAACTGCCAGAAAATTGAACTGTATGAAAGTCTGACAGCCAAGGAGTTAAACAAGAAACATTCATCCAGACCTGGAGGAGTGGAGATGGGCAGCCGGGGTGGAGAGGACTCAAGGCAAAGCAGCGGCTGGAGGACCAGGGAGGGCAAAACAGCAGCTGGCAGAGGGTGGTCCCATATTTGCGTGAAGATAAACCAGGAAAAACAACTGGGGAGCAAGACATACCACGCAAACCACGGTTCCGGTGTAGGGAAATAAAGCCTTAAAACCTCTGAGTGAAAAAACCTGTGGGGGTTGAGGCAGCAGGAGAAACTCCCAGCCTCACAGTACAGTTCATTGGAGAGACCCACAGGGTCCTAGAACATACACAAACCCACCTACGCAGGAATCAGCACCAGAAGGGCCCAATTTGCTTGTGTGTGGTTGGGGAAGTGACTGAAAGCTGTTCAAAAGCTGAGCAAGTGGCACTTTTCTCTCTCAGACCCCTCCCCTACATATAGCGCCACAACACAGGCACGTGGGTTGCCCCACCCTGGTGAATACCTAAGGCTCCGCCCCTTACTATGTAACAGGTGCACCAAGACAAAAAAAAAAATGGCCCAAATGAAAGAACAGATCAAAGCTCCAGAAAAAGCACAACCAAGCAATGAAGAGGTAGCCAACCTATTAGATGCATAGTTCTGGTAATCAGTATGCTTACAGAAATGGTTGACCATGGTCACAAAATAGAGAAAAAAGCGAAGGCTATGAAAAGTGAAATAAAGGAAGATAGACAGGAACCAACAGGAAAGGAAGGAAACTGAGACTCAAGTCAGTGGTTTGGAGCAGAAGGAAGAGATAAACATTCAACCAGAAGAAAATGAAGAAACAAGAATTCAAAAAATGAGGAGAGGCTTTGAAACTTCCAGGACATCTTTAAACGTTCCAGCATCTGAATCATAGCAATGCCTGAAGGAGAAAAGGAAGAGCAAGAAACTGAAAACTCATTCTAAAACATAATGAAGAACTTCCCTAATCTGGCAAAGGAAATAGACTTCCAGGAATTCCAGGAAGCTCAGAGAGTCCCAAACGAGCTGGACCCTCGGAAGCACACACCAAAAGACATCATAATTGCATTACCCAAGGCTAAAGAAAATCTTAAAAGCAGCAAGAGAAAAGGAGACAGTTACCTACAAAGGAGTCCCCATAAGACTATCAACTGATTTCTCCAAAGAAACCTTGCAGGCAAGAAGGGACTGGAAAGAAGTATTCAAAGTCATGAAAGGCAAGGACCTACATCCAAGATTCCTTTGTCCAGCAAAGCTATCATTTAGAATGGAGGGGCAGATAAAGTGCTTCTCAGATGAGGTAAAGCTAAAGGAGTTCATCATCACCAAACCTTTATTATATGAAATATTAAAAGGACTTATCTAAGAAAAAGATGATCAAAACTATGAACAGTAAAATGAAAACAAATTCACAACTATCAACAACTGGACCTAAAAGCCAAAGCAAAAACAAAAACAAACCAAGCAAACGATAGAACAGAAACAGAATCACAGAAATAGAGACCACATGGAGGGTCATCAGTGCTGAAGGAGAGGGGAGAGAAAATGGGGGAAAAGGTACAGGGAATAAGAAACATAAATGGTAGGTACAAAATAGACAGGGGGAGGCTAAGAATGGTATGGGAAATGGAGAAGCCGATGAACTTATATGCATGGCCCACGGACATGAACTAAGATGAGGAATGATGGTGGGAGGGGTGGTACAGGGTGGAGGGGAATAAACAGGAGAAAAAAATGTGACAGCTGTAATAGCATAATCAATAAAATATATATTCTAAAAAACAGTGAAAAATTAAAAAGGCAGAAAACTGTACTTGAACAGTAATTAAAATAAAAAATTTTAAAAACAGTGAAAAATTAGACACTACCTAAACATCCTACAACTAGTGTTGGTTAAACACTTTATATTACTTATAATAAGAAAGTATTCAACAATTCAATCATGTTTAGAAAAATATTTGAAACCCTGAGAGGATTCCCATAAAATACTGCTATATTTTTAAAAACAGGTTATAAAATATAAGCAGTATAAATATATATATACACATACACACTATATATAACATATATATCATTGTTTACCTCTGGTAGAATTATGCATGACTTTTATTTCCTTCTTTATATCATTATACATTGCAAAATTTTCTACACTAAAAATATATAATCTTTGTAAACAACGGAAATGTTAATTTTTCAAAAGAAAAACTAATTGCTTCACTTCACATCATGTATTTTCCCCATGAAAAAATAATAGTCCTCCCTTTTATTCAAGCATACCGTGAGCTCTTCATGTTCCCTGGGTCTCCTTGAACAGGCTGCTAGACTAAAACCTGGGAGCATCTGGATACAACATTTGGGCCAGTAAGTTCTCTCTAAACAAACAGAAACACAGAAGCTACGAAGTAAAAGACTGATAAATTTTACTCTATAAATATTAAAAATTATGAATGGCAAATAGTACAAAAGAAGTCAAAAGATGGATTAGATATGATAGCTAAAGATCTCGTTTCTTTAATATATCGAAAGTATTTGCAATCCCTAAGAAAAAAACCGTCATTCCAGGAGAAGTAGGCAAAGGACATGAACCATATGCTCACAGGATTCAAGTAATGTTTTTTTATGTGAAAAAGAATAAACTCACTCAAAATTTAAAAGATGCAAACTAAAACAATGACATGCTACTTTCTTAAAAGATTTTATTTATTTATTTTTAGAGAGGAGAAGGGAGGGAGAAAGAGAGAGAGAAACATCAATGTGTGGTTGCCTCTTCCATGGCCCCCACTGGGGACCTGGCCCACAACCCAGGCATGTGCCCTGACTGGGAATTGAACCAGTGACCCTTTGGTTTGTAGTCCGCACTCAATCCACTGAGCTACACCAGCCAGGAGACATGCTACTTTTAAATCTTTCATACCAGCAAATATTTTAAAAGCTCAACAAACCTGTTATTAATAAGGTGAGTGATGGGGAGCAGTCACTGATTAGAGAATAATTTGATAGTACCTTTAGTTGGCAAGATCTATAAAATTAAAAATGAAATATTCTGCATCAAGATGATTCCACTTCTAGGAATTTATCCTATAGGCACAGTTGCATGGATAGTCCCAGTCACACACACACAGATGTTCACTGCAGAATTGTTTAGCCTCGAAACAACCTCAATATCCTTTCAAAAGAGGGATGATTGAATAATTGTGGTGTGGGGCATAACAGACACCAGGCGGCCATTCTAAAAGAATGCCCGGGACCCACATGTACTTATATGAGGCCATCTCTAAGACATGCTATAATGGGGAGGACTGCACATATGACCTAATTCTTTATGTAGGGTGGGCATCTCAAAGGAGATATGTCTAATCTGTGCTCCTGTGTTCTGGAAGAAATCAAAACAAAGTACTAGCAGTGGCTCCTCAGAGAAGGAGGCTTGGTGCCCTGAAAAAGGGAGAGAGGCTTCTACGTTGTTTAAAATCTTCTACCACATGCATTTGTTACTTTTCCATTTTAAAGGTGGATTATTTCAAATACACATTAAGTGAATCTTTAAACAGGGTGGAGGATTCCATGGTGCTTTGAGCTCTGTTCCAGGAGGAAGGGGATTCCACATCTCACCCAGTCAAATGCTGAGGGAAGAAGCAAGGCAGACAGTTTTTCAATAAAATAAAATAAAACCGTGTAGATACAAAGAAAATTAAAACAATGCACCGAAGGCACTGGAGCAGCACTTTCCAACGCCATACAGCGAGTTAGAACAAGTATGGTCTTGCCCAAGATCACCTGACCGCAATCAGAACTCCCCTGGCCCTCTCCTCAGATACACTCTTTAGTGTCATCAGAGGGGCGACAGCAAATCGAGATGGCAAAATGCCCGGAAACGGGGATACCCTGCTCGGTGGGAACGCGCTCTCTCCCACGAGGGTGTCCAGGGTAGCCCCATGGGATGGCGAGGTCCAGCCTCTGAAATATGCTCTCAAGCGCCAACTCTGCTGGAGAGTGGAAAAGCCGTTCATCCAGCACAGCCCTCGGAGGCTCACGGCTCTGCAGCTCGCCCCGACCCTGCACCGCCACCTGCCACCTCTGCCCAGAGGGCCGTCGCTCTTGAGCGCCCCTGCCCCGCCCAGGCGCGCATTCACGGGGCCACAGTGCGACCCAGCGGGCCGCGGGGAAACTGCGCCAGCCCGATGGCCACCCCGGCGAATAAGGGAATGAAGACCCCGGCATCTAGTGCAATGAAGACCAAGACCGGAGAGAGTCAACGCCTCCCACCTGTTACCGTTTTCCAGGAAAGGCTGATACGAAGCAATCTGCTTCCTCCTTTGTGAGCGGAGGGAGTCGATCCTTTTGTCAAGACGAGCTGCTAAACCTCATTGGTCTTTCTTACTCGGGCATTTCACTCACAGTGTAGGTGAAAATCGACTTGCTGGGAAGTTCTGCTTTGAGAGACTTGGGGGTTTTATTCAGAATTCCAGACAATTGGTAATTTATGAAATCCAAGGAAGAAACTCTTCCTTCCTATCTGAAGGATGACTGTAAGGATCCACTGGAATCTATGGCTAGGCGGACTGACTATATATACAGGTTCATCCCAAATTCCACCTTTATCCTGAAATCAGCCTCGGCCTAAGCAGAAGTGCCCCCTTACTTGCTGGCATGGCCTGTGGACGCTCTTGGCTGTGAGTTGGGATCCGCACATCATCCCCCTTTACTGGGCTGGGCCCTAAGAAGCTCCCTGAGGCAGAAACCTTGTATCACTCAGCTGTGTCAGGAGCAGGGGTGAGGACAGAACAGGAATGGGGACAAAAACAGAAGCCATGTCACACAGCAACAGTGACTTGTCAGTTTTACTTGGCATTTAAACAGCTTGCTGAACACCAAATTGCTATTTATTGAACACCAAATTGCTATTGATTATGCTGATCCTTGATCCAGCAGGCCAGCATTCCTCAACAGTCAGCTTTTGCACACTAGTTTCAGGCTATATTAATTCCATATAACTTGCGTATTAGGCAACTCTGAATATATGGCACTGTCACTGAACATTTCTAATACCAAGCCATAATTACATAAATTTGGGGTTTTTTTTCCAACTTGTGCTATGGGTTTAGATTTTTGATCCCTTTGACATATTCACTAACTATACTGCTCTTTAAGCATTGCTTATTTACATACACATCCAACACTTGCACGGGGAACTCATACTCTGCATCGGTAAGGGTCTAGCTGCACAGAATCTGCTCTGGCTAGTTTCAGCAGGAGAAGATTTGTGGCAGGGTATCATAGAGCTTCCAGAATCACTGAAGTGGGGGAGTAGGAAGAGGATTTGACAAGAACCAGACTCTTAGGCTGAGCTTCCAGGAATAATTCCAAAGCCACAGAAGAGGGCTGCCAAGAGAACAATAAGCACAAGCCAAATCTGGTTCTGCCACAGCACCATGCAACGCTGTGCCGCCTCTGCTATCAGTGGGAAGCTGCCAGCACTGAGGTGCTGCTGCTGCTGCTTCTCATCACCTCTGCTACCATCTACAAGCCATCCTGCTACCCAGATCTGGAACCACTTAAGTAATGTTGATAATGGGTTATAATATAATGAATTGTTTTTAAAAGATAACCCATGGTTCATGGGGATACTCAAAAGAGAAATAGAGAGAGATTCTACAGAGAAGGATGTCAACTAATAAATATAGAAAAGATAATAGAATTAGAAAATGATCATTTTGCAACCTGTGATGTAATTATCAATTCAGGCAATGGATATTAAAACTATAGGGGGAACAGTATATTCACATCATCTCAAAGTATCACTACACAGAGGACTTACTAATTGTAAAGGGGGAAATGGAGGGACAGGGGAGCACTCCCAACTGGCCGACCGCAATGAGTAACACATGATGCGCCTCGTGGTGTGATGCAAAAAGAGACGCCCAACCTCACCTACGCCGCACTTTTGCCCAAAATGTTTCCTTAAAAGAAATCAAGAGACAACAATCAGACAAATGCAGAATCTGATACATTCTACAAGTCAACTGGCCTGGTCTTTTAAAAAATCCAGTGTTATGAGGGGGAAAAAAGATGGGGCTACTAATTATTCTATAATAAATGATACTAAAGACATAACAACTCAATACAATGCATGACTCTTGTTTGGATCCAGATTGAAAAAGTTATAAAAAACCATTTGGGGGAAATTGAATACAAATTATACGTCAGAATTACTGCTAATTTTCTTAGGTGTGATCATGGCATTGTGGTTGTGCAGGGGAAATGTCATTATTCTCAAGACATGCACGCTAAAGTGTCACAGTGTCTGCAATTTTCAAATATTAACAATCAGTAAATGTGAGTGAAGGATGGGTAGGTGTTAATGGCATTATCCCTTCAACATAGAAAATATCCTTCTCAATAGGGAAATATCCTTTTCCTATAGATATTTTTCAATTAAAATGTAGTTGGTAAAGACTCAAATATGGCCTCAGTGTTTTGGGTTTTTTTCCCTTCATGATCCTGAATGGTAAAGCATTCCTTATGTCTTTTGAGCTTATCTTTGGTTTCAAAACCTTCTACTCTGACCTTCCTGAAACATTCGAACCTGAGCACACTCCTATCCCAACCAAGCATTGCTTCTGCCACCACAAAGTGTACGGGGTCTCCTCTTCACCGCAGTATCACTGGGAGCATCTTTCTGCATCAGCATCTCATGTTTGTCATTTTCTCACGACTATGTGTAGCTTTAGGGATCTGTCACAGTCTCTTTGGGACTTATTATTCTCCCATTCTCTAGAGAAAAAGATACCATATGACTTCCTCATTACTGTATAGCAAGAGGGGGCCACACCCAGAGTCCTCTGCTCAGATCACTGGTGGATTCCAGGAGTGGCTTTCGAAGTTTGTAACAGATGCCAAGGTGTATTGGGAACACTACTGGGCTAAATATTAGGAATCTCCTTGGAAAAGTCATTTTATCTTGCATGGCTTTGGTTTCTTCTTATTTAAAGGAAGTGATTAGAATGAATATTTTTGAAGCTCACTTCTAGCTCTAACAGTTTATTCTTCAAGTCTGTGCTTCCTGAGATGTATCTATCACTCAGAAGGCAAAGCTAGGGAGGGGTGAGTCCTGCTCCCTGAGAACAGTCCTCAAATTCCTGATGTTCCCGTGGTAAAGTAGCACCCTCAGCTCTTCTCACAGCAAAACAGAAACATTTTTTAAGACCTAACCCATTTCCACACCTGGCCTATACTTACCTTCCTTCTGGAAACAAATATGTCATTTGGCAACTTGTAAAACCTCAGAAGGAAAATTAATTTCATATGTTCTTACTATATAAAGAATCAAAGGAGGGTACTCAGTGAATATGGTTATCTACCTCCTTTACTCTGTAAAGCTGGTCATTGTCTGTTAGCTATACGACCACTGGGAAAATTCTGACAGAGCAAAAAAAATATGGAAGATTTGGGCAGAAATTGTAAAAGAAATCAGTAAATTTTCATCCAGGGTATGACCAGGGTGAATAAAGAATTAAAAGTATAAGAGATTGGTAATAAATGGTGAAGAAAACACGTGTTAGAAAATAACATACTAGAGACTGATTCATTTCCACACTCAGTTCAACACCTTATGCCTTCATTGCATTTTCTATCCTGTGCACTTTTATAACAAGAAATGATGCAGAGATACAGGGTGAGGCACACGTAGGTTTATAGTTGTTCATTTGGAAAGTAATATAATCATTAATAAATAACACAATAATAAACTATTTTGCATATTCACAGTTGTAAACATATATTTGCCCCATCCTGTATTCAAACTACATCCTTCCCTGGTGAACCATTCCAGACAAGCCAAGGTCCACAAAATTGTGATAGTCAGTTTCTAAAGTCAAGAACTAACTGCATTCTTGTGATTAGCTAGTAGAGTTCAGACCTAGCCATCATGAAACCCAGAAGTGGGCCCGCCCTACCTCTAGGGGTCACCAGCCAAATCAAACCGTTGTCTTTGGGTGACATATGCAAGAATGCTTTTAAACAAAGTAAAAAGAAGAGAAAGATTCACTTTTAAAAGAAAGAGCCCATACTCTGCGAACTCTGATCTCCATAACTGAGAGCCCAGGTGATTTATGGTGCCCCTGTTTGCATATTTTCCTTACTTAATTTAGACTGATCATTTATGGCTTACTTGACAAATATGCTATAGTCAAGAGCATCTGTAGGCAAAAAAATGTGTGGGTACTTCAGAGAGCTAAGTAGGGGTCTGTTAGGGTGATCTCTCATAAAAGTCAAAAGGAAAGGCCATCTCTCTGGAACATGTATGAGCCGTATTTAGGTAATAATTGTTTTGTTTTGTTTTTTATCATCCACCTCTTCCATTCAAATGTAAATTCCATAAAGGTTGGGACCATATCTGTGCTTTTCACCACTGAATCCCCAGCCCATAGCACGTGGTGAAAATGCAATGAGAAGTTAATAAAGGAAGATATAAAAAACATTTGTAATCAGAGAGAAAAAGCATGGTGTGGTTCTCCACTGTTTCACATCTTTACACATCTGAGATTTTTTAGTTTCCTTTACGTCGGTCCCATAGCACGTTTCTCACTCAGGTGATTCCTGGGTATTCTGTGAGTTTTGTTTTTAAAAATGAAATCTCTCGCCCTGGCTGGTGTAGCTCAGTGGATTGAGCACGGGCCTGCGAACCAGACGGAGGTTGAGTTCTTTTCCCCTGTTCCCCCCCCCTCTCTTATTACATTTTGAAACCCATCAATGCTGGCATGTGGGAGAGCTTTTGATTTGAGTACATATATCTTGCTTGCAGCCAACACACTAAACTCCCTTATTAAACCCAATAGTTAAAGGGTTCAATTTGCTTGATTCTCTTAGTAAGCTTGGTATAAAATCATATCATCTGCAAAGAATAAAATTTTATCTTTTCCTTTCCTATGATCTAAATCTTATTTCTGTTTCATCTTTAATTGCACTAGCTGCAAACTGGGAAAGACATCAAATGATAATGGTAATGGTGGGTGTTCTGTAATCCACTCATGAGTCTAATGAGGAGGCCTCTGGGGTTTCCTCACTCTGATCCTCACAACTGGAGCCCAGCAACCTCTTATGTGCTCACTTCCTTTCACTTTATTCCTATTACAGACCACTTAAAATAATCCTAATGTAATAATATAAGTCTTAATAACACCAGGGTGGTTAGCTCTCAAAGAAGTTTCCCTTCTGTCCTTAAACCACAATGTGAGAGCATTCCTTTGCCTGTTGAACACACAAGTGAGCATGCGTGCACACACTCACATGGCACACACACCAAATGTACCATGTTGGAGCCATGCTGCCCCTGGGACTTGGGGGATGTGGAGGGTGGTGGAGAAACACGGATGCCTCAAGGCTCCAGCACATCTGCAGCACTTGTGGCCAGCACAGTGCCCACAGCTCTGAGAGTGAAATGATATACAAAAGAACTACTCTGCTCCTGCTCCAGACAAGGACTCTGGTGAATTCTGGGTCTTTCCCTTGGTCCGCCTACCTATCCGGGCTTTAGCAAATCCTTTTTCTGTCCCCTCTACTTGATTCACAACAGGCTGAGACTAGAAACCACTTTGGAACCCGTGGAGGTGCACTGCCCTTCTATAGTCTCACACCTTCTCTGCCTCCTACAGCCGTCTCCTCCTTTTAAGAACCAAAGCCCTCCACTGGCTGCCTCCAGGTGATGATGAACAGGGTCGAAGATTCATGGGCATACATCATCAGGTACAAAAGCACCAGGACCTAAGTGCGTGGACCTGATGCGCTGCCTGGCAAGGAGGTCTTCTATAGAGAATTGCACCCTTCCCAGCCCACTTCCCAGTGGGTTTATGCTGTCAGAACAGCCACAGGAGACTGGTGTCTTCTCCAATGACCTGGGAACCCAACTATTCCCAGACTTCTCCTCAGCTTTCCCAACGATGGCAGCAAGAAAACCACTGTGAGGACACCTGGGAAGTGGGATGGTAACAGCAATCTTTAGCACTGGCTCTACTGCCACCACCACCTCTATCCACATGTCTGGATAACTCAGAACCTTCCTTCCCTCTTCTTAGCCTACTCTGTGTCCACAGGCACCCTGGCCTAGCGAGGGGCGGGGCAAGAATACACCCCTGTGTCCTTATCAGTGCTCAAGGACTGAGGGCAGAAAAAATGCTGCCTTTGTTTCCGCCCCCAGGCTCCCTCCCTGCTCCTCTCACTCTCCAATGGAAGTCTGTTCCAGAGCCAAGCCTAACCCCAATCCTATGTTTTATTCCCTGGTTGGCACCATGCCAGTCCCTGGCCAGTGCCTACTCCTAATGCATAGCCCAGCAATCTGAGCCCTGGTTATTACTATACTAATAGTTCATAATTGTAGCTAATACTTATAAGCTAGTACACATACACAAACATATATCAAGAGGTTTGTCCAGAAAATATTCATCCATGTAATAGGAAAAATAAAGATCTTTATTTAAAAAGATACAAGATACGAGAAACATTGTACATAGGCCAATGAATCCTCAGTCCCCTTCAGAGTAGGCACCTTGGGACCTCACACAGTTCTCCCAATCACTATTAGCTGTGCCGTCATATTTTCCTGAATCTTGCTGGCAGCCTAAAATCTCTTTGCTTTTAAAGGTGATTTTAGTTTTGGGAAAAGCCAGAAAACACGGGGCACCAAATCTGGGCTGTAGCAGGGTCTGAGTCACCTGGGTGATTTGATGTTTCACAAAAAACTCTGCATGAGACATGATGCACAAGTAGACATGTTGTTATGATGAAGCTGCCAATCACCAGTGGCCCATAGCTGTGGCCTTCTGAATCATATGAATAGTTTCCACAGAGGAATATTCAAGCTTAATGCAAAATTTGATGCAGATTCATTGCTCTACTCACTCAACCATTTTGAATGTGATGACCAAGCAGTACACATGCTCACTCAGTGACTAGTGCAGTGAAGTGGCCATCGTTCACACATGCGTATTCTAGTCCACTGTCCTCAGCTGACAGGTTACATAGATGCCATGCAAACCATTCTCATTATATTAACAATGGCTGGCCTTTTTCCAGACAGACCTCAAATATTTAATCTTTATAGCAACCCTCTGAGGTAGGTACCATCATTATCCCCCTTTTACAAATAAGAAAACTGAGATTCCAGGAGATTAGGTGAATTTCCCAAGGTCACAAAGCTTGTACACAGCAGAACTGAGATTTGAATCCTGGACCTGCAAACATAACCTCTGAGCTTGTACCAACACTGAAAGTTTTATCCCCCATCCCCAATTCAGCCTCAACTTTGCCCACAAATTTTTGGGATCTGATGGCAAGTCTGCACTCCTTGGTACTGAAGCTAGGTCTCATAGCCTGCCACTCAGAATCAGAAGGCAGAGTCTGCCCACCCTGTCCCTATTAGAGGCTCTCCTGATACATCCTTTCTGGTCCTACAGACAGCAATAGAGCCCAAATCAATGAGAAGTGTATACTGAGCCAGGCCAAAGTCATCAGTTCACTGAAGCCCTAGTAAGACTGAGTATCATCAAAGCATCCCGGATGCTAATTAAAATGAGCTCCAGATACTGCAGACACAGCCATGGCACCCCAGGCCCACCTTTCAGGACTGCAAAGGATGCTGCCCCAACAAAGGCTTTCCTGTGTCTAGAAATGCCTGTGCAGTCCAAGGAGTTGGCAGTGGAAGAAGCCAGCCGTGGGAAGCACAGTCGGCCTGAGGACAAGAGAGTCCACAGGAAGGAGGTTTGGGCAGAGGCTTCCACTTCCCCTGCAAGAATCAACAGTACAAACCACACATTCCCACTCTAGCGGAACCCTGGGCATTGGCTTCTCTGAGCTGTGTGCCAGCAATTCCAGACGGCTGTTCCACAACCTTCTGGACCAAATTCTGCACTCCCACATTATGCGGCTTTCCCAGCCAACAGGCCTGATTTTATTCTCAAATCAACTATCTCTCAGTTCCATCCTTTCCCTATCCCCCATCCCCACGCTTCTAGCACTTCCTAAGGTATTCATCACTGTCAATTATTAATAACCAGATGTACAATTTCTTTAAAGTTTACAGGAGTCAAACAAACTCATTTTGTTTTTTGAGGTAGGTATTGCACTCATTTTACAGATGGAGAGATGAAACCCTAAATTACAGTGCCTCAGGGCAAGCCATTGACCTGACTGCTTTAAGGGGGCCAGTATAAAACAAATAGTTGGACAATGTTTTTACTGAGATCAAGATAACTTTGCTTTTGGAAATGCTGAGTAGACGAAACAAAACTTGCCCACTGGTTTCTCTGGCCTTTGAGCCACCAGCTTAAGATGCTCGAGTTAAATAACTCAGATAAGCCTGCCTGTGGGAGCCCCTGCTGCTAACGGCCAGGCTACTCTACTTCTCTATTATTTCCTTGGTTCTCGTTAATTCACCAAAGCTCAACTGACTTGTACAGAAAAGGAGGCAAAGAAACAGTATTGAAGAACCCCCAACATGACTCAGAGCAAAATTCCCACCAACCTCCACCACAGTCCAAACAACTTGGATACAAGACAGAACCCTGTAGTTTCAAACTAATGCATGGTATGTGGGGAAGAACCTTAATTCTTTAAATTCCAATACGGGATATTTCCAAAGAGTAACAACATTTGCTTTAAAAATAAGAAAACCCTAAGATGTTATCAGAGTCATTTTGTGTCTATTTCATTATCGCATTAAGACAACACTTTCTAGCCACCATCAGTGGACAGAGGGAAAACAAGAATAAAAAAGAATAAATATTAAACCCGATCTACGGAAGTGGGTTCTAACCTGAGGCCATGGAATCTTCAGTTCATTTCAAAGGGATCCATGAACATCTCAAAAGATTAGTCAAGATTTTGTGTGTATGTAAATTTTTCTGGAAAGAAGTTTCCTAGCTATCATTAAGAGCCACCTCAAACACACACACACACACTTAGAGAGTAGAAATAACTGTCTTCTATAATCCAACAGTATTTTCTTAAATCTAACTTTCCCTCTCTCCTGAAAAGAGTGACCTGTCCTCCAGTGGAGCTGTGGGCCCCAGGAACTTGGTGACCCCCAAAGCCTATCAGCCCACCTATAGTTCCTATCACTCCTGTGCCTGCCTAGAGATGCTGGAACCCTCTGCAATGGAAGGCCAAGTATAAACCCACAGCACCCAAGTTAAGCCAAACTGGGAACATTCAAAAGAGCTGAAAGGATTAGAGTATGGAAAATAAAACATCCAGTTCCCAAGAGAACACAGCTGAGTAGCCTTCAGGACCACTCAGGGAAGGCTGGAAGGGCTGGAAAGGCTGAGTGAGCTAGAAAGGCTGGAATCACTCAGGGAAGCAGATGAGACTTCTGAAGTTTATGGAGGAAGAGCACATTACATGGGTTGGGTTTACAGGTGTAACAGATCAGAGGCAGGAGTTGATTAAAGTGACAGAGATGCTGGGAAGGAACAGATGGACTGGTCCAGGGCCAGGGAGGAAATGAAAGGCCAGATGAAGGCTGCATCATCAAGCACCATTAAGAGATGAGGTCTGAACTTTTCTATGGAAGATGTCAGAGTTGGGCAGATTTCAGTGGGAAAAGAGACCACATGACTAGGCTCTAAAGGAAAAGAAGGGTGACAAGTGGGGTTTAAATGAATAGAAAAGAAATGATATGATTACTGAGAAGAGAAATTGTCTAGCACAAGGAGTACCAGGTATTAATTTTGAAGGTACATGGTAGATGAATGTTCTATTCAGCAAGGGGCATATAAGACCAAATGCAGGTGTGAATGTTGGGCTGACCTGGGGCAAAGAAGATGGAGGGATTCTCCCCACATGCCTGTAGCCTGCTTGTGCAGAGGTCTAGTAACTGACTGTTAAAGTAGAATTATTGTGAGCACATGTGATGGTCCCAACATCCATCTCTGACTATACTTCATCTGAGCAACCGTATTCTGACTGAGTGGCCAGGATTAAAGAAAAATATAAATTACAGCACGAGAAAGTCAGAAAATGACCAAGAGTCTCCTAGCCAGTTCTGGAACAAGTTCTTCTCCCTGAACCTGGTGTGCATTCTGTTCCTTGGTTTGTTGTTGTTGCAGGAGATAGTGAAATTCTCAACATCTTAATTGCCATCAGTAAATGACTGGTTAAGTAAGTTATGGTTTGTCTATACTCTGGAATAATATACTGGTGCTTAAAAGAATGAACTGCTTCCATTTTAGGAATTCCAGCCAAGATGGATGCATAGGTAGATATGCTTCACCTCCTCCCACAAGCAAACAAACAAACAAAAAGACAACAATCAACTTAAAAACAAAAAACAACTAGAACTGCCAGAAAATTGAACTGTATGGAAGTCTGACAACTGAGTTAAACAAGAAACATTCATCCAGACCAGTAGGAGGAGCAGAGACAGACAGCTGGGGTGAAGAGGGTACGCAGCAAGGTGGTGGCTGGCAAACAGGGTGGTCCCACAGTCACTTGTGGTTAAAAACTGGGAGGAACAACTGGGGAGCAAGACAGACCACACAAACCAGGGTTCCAGGACCAGAATAAAGCCTCAGAACCTACACCTGTAAAAACTTGTGGGGGTTATAGCGGGGACAGAGACTGCCAGTCTCTCAGGAGAGTCCGTTGGAGAAGTCCATGGGGCCCTAGAACGTATACAATCTCACCCACATGGGAGTCAGCACCAAGGCAGCACCTGGAAGGGTGCCATTCACCTGCAGGAAGCAGGAGAAGTGACTGAAAGGGTGAGAGCCAGCAAGTGACATTCTTCCCTCTGGCCCCTCCCCCACATACAGTACCACAACACAGCAAAGTGGGTTGCTCCTCCCTGGCAAATACCTAAGGCTCCCCATTACAACATAACAGGTGTGCCAAGACAAAGAAATATGGCCTAAATGAAAGAACAGATCAAAACTCCAGAAAAGGAACTAAGCAACAAAAAGATAGCCAACCTATCAGATGCAGAGTTCAAAACACAGGTAATCAAAATGCTCAAATAAATAATTTCATACAGCTGCAAAATAAAGAAAGAAGTGAAGGCTATCCAAAGTGAAATAAAGAAAAATATGCAGGGAACCAACAGTGAAGGGAAGGAAACAAGGACTCAAATCAATGATTTAGAACAAAAGGAAGAAATAAACATTCAACCAGAACAGAATGAAGAAACAAGAATCCAAAGAAAATGAGGAGAGGCTTAGGAACCTCCGAGACTTTAAAAGTACCAACATCCGAATCACAGGGATTCCAAAAGGAGAAAAGGAAGAGCAAGAAATTGAAAACTTACTTGAAAAACATAATGAAAGAAAACTTCCCCCATCTGGAGAAAGAAATAGACATATAAGTCCAGGAAGGTCAGAGAGTTCCAAATAAGTTGGACCCAAAGAGGGCCACACCAAGACACATAATTAAAATGTCAAAAATTAAAGATAAAGAGAGGATCTTAAAAGCAACAAGAAAAAAACTACAGAGTTACCTACAAAGGAGTTCCCATAAGACTGTCAGCTGATTTCTCAAAAGAAACCTTACAGGCAAGAGTAGGCTGGAAAGAAGTATTCATAGTCATGAAAAACAAGGATCTACATCCAAGATTACTCTTTCTAGCAAATCTATCATTTAGAATGGAAGGGCAGACAAAGTGTTTTCCAAATAAGGTAAAGATAAAGGACTTCATCATCACCAAGCCCTTATAAAGGGACTTATCTAAGAAAAAGAAGCTGATCAAAACTATGAACAGTAATATGACAACAAACTCACAAATATCAACTGAACCTTAAAAAACCAAAACCAAAAACTAAGCAAACTAGAACAGGAACAGAATCATAGAAAAGGAGATCACATGGAGGGTTATCAGTGGGGATGGGGAGCAGGGAGAACGGGGAAAAGGCACAGGGAATAAGAAGCATAATCGGTAGGTACAAAATAGACAGGAGGAGGTTAAGAATAGTATAGGAAATGAGAAGCCAAAAAACTTATCTGTACAACCCATGGAATTGCAGTAGGGCAGGGGAGAATGCTGGAGGGAATGGGGGTACCAGGTGGAGTGGGATAAAGGGGAGGAGAAAATCGGGACAACTGTAATAGCATAATCAATAAAATATACTTAAAATAAAAAAAGAATGAAGTACCTCCAGATGAGCTAACATGAAAAAACATCCAAGATCTCCTGGAGGAAAAAAGTGGGAGATTGTACTATAACATGATCCCACTTGTTAAAATATTATACAAATATACACTATGTAATTGTGCTTGATATTCAGCTATTCATTCAAGAAATATTTATTGAGTATCTTACCAGGCACTACACAAAAAATCCCTGCCTACACAGAACTTAACTAATTCTGGTAGGAGAGACAGATAATAAACGAGAGAATTAAGTAAAAGGTACATGTGCAATGTAAAAAAGTGCTAAGGATAAGAAGAAATCAGGGAAGGGAAGGGAAGGGAATGGAAGTATGAGGTAGGTGCAGTTTTCAATACCACCTCCTTGGAGGTGTATTTGAGTAAAGGACAGGGGGAAGTGACGGGAGAGTAGGGCTGCTATCAGGAGGAAGAGCCTGGGAAGTAGAAGCAAAGGCTCTGAGGCAGGAGCCTGCTTGGCGGATGCTAACAGCTAGTTAGGAGAAGGGATGGGGCAAACAGGAGTTAAAGTAAAGGGAGGTAACAGGGCCTGCTGACCATGTGAGGACACAGCTTTTACTCTCTAAGTGTGATGGATAAACATGCAAAGCCTCTAGGAAGATGTTAATAGTGATTAATTAAGAAATGGGATTAAGAATGGGAGTGGAGACTGCTGTGTTTGCGCCCATCCGCAAGCACAGGCCTCTTGCCTTTGCCACTCTTCCGCCTTCGCAGGTCTACTCCACCTGCAGCTCACCATGGATGGTATTACTGCACTCGTGGTCAGCAATGGCTCTGGCTTGTGCAAGGCTGGCTTCACAGGTGATGATGCCTCCAGGGCCATCTTCCCCTCCAGCATGGGGCGCCTAGGCCAGGACTCCTATGTGGGCAATGAGGCCCAAGCAAGAGGGGCATCCTGACTGTGAAGTACCCCATTGAACATGGCATTGTCAGCAACTTTGATGACATGGAGAAGATCTGGCATCATACCTTTTACAATGAGCTTGTGTTGCCCCCAAGGAACACCCCATTCTGCTCACTGGGGCCCCCTGAGCCCCAAGGCCAACTGTGAGATGACCCCAGTCATGTTTGAAACTCTCAACACCCCAGAAATGCATGTGGCCACCCCGGCCATGCCACCCCTGCATACCTCTGGCCACACCACTGGCATTGTGATGGACTCCGGGGATGGGGTCACCCACAGTCTGCCCATCTATGAGTGCTACACCCTCCCCCACTCCATCCTGTGTCTGGACCTAGCTGGCTGGGACCTGACAGACTACCTCATGAAGACCCCCGCGGAGCGTGGCTATAGCTTCCTCACCACAGCTGAGTGGGAAATGGTGTGCGACATCAAGAAGAAGCTGCGCTATGTTGCTCCGGACTTTGAGCAGGAGATGGCCTCTGCAGCCTCCAGCTCCTCCCTGGAGAAGAGCTACGAGCTGTCCAACGGTCAGGTCATCACCACCGGCAACAAGCAGTTCCACTGCTCCGAGGCCCTCTTCCAGCCTTGGCATGGAATCTGCTGCCATCCATGAAACTGCCTTCAACCCCATCACAAAGTGTGATGTCGACATCCGTAAGGGACCTCTATGCCTACACAGTGCTGTCTGGTGAGACCATCGTGTACCCAGGCCTTGCCAACAGGATGCAGGAGACCCCACCCTGGCTCCCAGCATGATGAAGACCAAAATCCTAGTGCCCCCTGAGTGCAAGGACTCTGTGGGGACTGATGGCTCCACCTGGGCCTCCCTGTCCGCCTCCCAGCAGGTGTGCAGCAGCAAGCGGGGGTACAGTGAGTCTGACCCCTCCATCACCCACCACAAATGCTTCTAGGTGGACAGTTACTTAGTCGGTTACACCCTTTATTCACAAAACCTAACTTGCCCAGAAAATGAGATGAGACCGGCATGGCTTTATTTCTTTTTTTGTTTTGTTCTGCGCTTAACTCAGGATTTAAAAAGTCGAACAGTGGTAGCAACAGCAGTGTATTGCAGTGAGCATCCCCAAACTTCTACAATGTGGCCAAGGACTTTAATTGCACATTAAAAATAGTTCTTTTTTAAAAATAGTCGTTCCAAATATTGTGAGATACACTCTTACAGGAAACCCCCTGCCTGCCCATAAGTCACCCACTTCTCCCTAAGAAGGGCAGGTCCTTCCCCGAGTCCACACAGGGGAGGGTGGTAGCATTGTTTTTGCCTACATTATGCCATCCAAATGTTTTGATCTTCACCTTAATATTTGTTCTTTTTGTTGTATTTGAATGGTCAGCCATCACAGCCCCTCTTTTTGTCCCCATCTTGAGATGTATGAAGGCTTTTTGGTTCCCCTGGGACTAGGTTGAGGGATGCATGCAGCCAGGGCTTACCTGTACACTGACCGAGACCAGTGCAAGAAAGTGCACACCTTTAAGGAAACAAAAAAAAGAACAAGAGTGAAAATCTTTTCAATTTTCACATTATAAACTTTTATACAGGTTTTAAATTTTATCTTGAGTATCTATGCATTTTATTACTAATTTTAAATTCATTTCCAGATTTCTATTTTTTTCATTTTTATTAAATTTACTGGGGAGACATTGGTTAATAGAATTACATGTTTCAGGTGTACAGTTCTGTAATACCTCATCTGTTATTGTACTGTGTGTTCACTACCCCAAGTCTCCTCCAACATCATTTTCCCCGTCTTCTGTCTACCCCACCCCCTTTCCCTCTGGTAATCACCATACTGTTGTCTGTGTCTGTGAGGTTTTGGGTGTTCCCATAGCCCCCACCCCAATGACAGCTGTCAGTCTGTTCTCTGTATCTATAAATCTGTTCCTATTTTGTTAGTTTATTTTGTTCACTAGATTCCACATGAGTGAAATCAGATGGTACTTGTCTTTCTCTTGTGGGCTTGTTTCACTTAGCATAATGCTCTCCAGGTTTACCCGTGCTGTGACAAAGGATAAGATTTCCTTCTTTTTTATAGCCTGGCAGTATTCTACTGTGTAAATGTACCACGGCTTTTTTATCCACTCACCTACTGGTGGGCACTTGGACTACTTACAAATCTTGGCTATTGTAAATACTGCTGCAATAAATATAGAGGTGCATATATTCTTTCAAATTAGTGTTTTAAATTTCTTTGGATAAATTCTCAGAAGTGGAATGACTGGGTCAAAAGGCAGACCCATTTTTTAATTTTCTGAGGTAACCCCATGCTGCTTTCCCCAGCGGCTGCACCAGTCTGAATTACTGCCAACAGCACACGGGGGTTCCCTTTTCTCCACACCCCAGCCGATGTTCGTTTGCTGATTTATTGATGATAGCCGTTCTGACAGGCATGTTTTAATGTTGAAAATCATTATTCCAAATAAATACATAAATGCATTGTCTTAGATTCTATATTTGTCTATTTGGCATCCCTTCATTACAAAGCCAATTTATATTATTTCTATTTCCTTATTTTCTGTATTCCTGATACTCTGGCATTTGGGGACCTTACAGACCCAGGAAGAGACTGCCCCTCCCAAGCTTGCTAATTCCTAAAGTTAGTAACAACTGGCCTGAGAGCATGCCTTTTGTACACAAAACCACCGGTCCCCCAGACCACGTGCCCAACTAGCTCCGTATCTAACTCTCACACAGCCAACCCGATATAACCCTGGCCCCACATCAATCCCAGGACCAGGTACCAGGCAACTAGGGACAGCCCCCAATGCCCAACAGAATTATTCAAACTAGCCAATTCTACACTTTTTACACTGCCCAGCATTTCCATTCTCCCAGAAACCCCAATAAAGGCTTGGTCTAAAGACTTCTCCTCCCTCTGTCTTCAGCCTCTTAGCTACCCTGGTGTTTCCCCAGGGGCCCTGAGTGACTAGTGTAAATGTCCACTCGGTGGCAGTGACCTCTCCATGTCCTCACATACTCGTACCTCTCTAAATTAAATCCTGGGTAAATGACTGCTACACACATGTAGCTATGAGTCTAAAAATTCCAGGGATTTCCACGCAGAGAGGAAAAGTAACCATTTTGTTTTGTTCTGTTTTTCAATTTAACAGTTGAATTAACTCATTCAGACCTCAGCCTATATCCTTGAAAAATGGGAAATGAAGACCACCACTAAAAAACCATGAAGTGGCAAAACTGCAAATTTAAAGTCATTCTAGTGAATTCTAGTTTTTCCAGGGGTGGGGATCACATCTTCCTCCTGGCTCTCTCAACAATTGCTATAGGTGGAAAAGCCTTGGAACTAGAAAGCCCAAGAGTAAAAGTGGTTTTGAATTTGAAGAAGTCTGTAGGAGAAGCCAGGATGGAGCTTTCAGCTAGACATGAAGAGGGGTGGGTGGATCACAGAAGAGCACCGGCTAGAGCCCTCAAACTTTCATAGAAAAGGTATTGAGATGCCTAATTAAGGGCATCAAAGTTGAGACTGAGTTTTTATATAAAAAAAAGATTTGAAGCAGAACTCATTAAAACCTAAAAAGAACCAAGTCTATGTCAAAGAAGGTATATATACAAATGGATGGTTTAGAATTCTTTGTCTATTGCCTATGAAAGAGCAGCCATTAAATGCAAATTATAGGTTTGTATTAGTGCAGGGGTCTGCAAACTTCTGCGAAGAGCCAGAGAGTAAGTATTTGCAAGCCACACTGTGTCTGTCACATTAACTTAATTGACAATACATAAATGAATGTGTCTGTGATCCAATAAATAAATTCAGTGCCTTCGGTGATGGGCACTGAAATTTGAATTTCATATAACTTGAATATTATTCAAAATATTATTATTATTCATCTTTTGGGGGTTTTTTTCAAGCATTGGGAAGTTTATACACTTTCTTAGCTCCTGAACTACAGTTCGCCAACCCTGCCTTAAGAGAATGGAGTGTAGAAGGTTATAAAGATCTAACAAGAAAACAAATGTTGGCCTTTGGTTCTCGTTTTGAAAATACCTACTGGTGTGGAAAATCTTCACAAAACCCCTTGACAGGACACTCTGACACTTACTTCACTACTCTTCAAACCTGAGCCTGCTGTGGTGCATCCAATCCTTACTCTCCCTCTGACTAACCAAAAAGGGCCCTAACCCTCTTTTCTCAGGTTGCTGGGCTCCCACTGAGTTAGGCCAGCAATGTTCAACCTTTTTTATCTCATGGCACACATAAACTAATGACTGAAATTCTGCGACACACTAAAAAGTGTATTATATTTTTTTGCTCATCTGGACCAAAAAAAGAGGTATAATTTGATTCATTCACGCTGGATTGCTATTATTGTGTTGGCTGTTGTCATTTTTTTAATTTGACAATCTAAGGGAGAAAGGGTCAGTGCCCCCAACTAAGTAGTCAGGTATTCTATGTTTTTAAAATTCTTATAGCACACTGGTTGCAAATTGCTGAGTTAGGCAATGTAACATGCCTGAGTTAAAGGAAACATTGGGATGGGCTTGCTTTTGAGCAGTAAGAGCATTTCTTAGATGGGAGATCTAGAAAAGCCCTTACAATAATCTGGCCCAGCTTCTCTGCTACAGAGGTTCAGTGAGGGTACACAACCTCCCCAAGGTCCCCCGGCTTGTTGGAAGCAGCACCGGGACTGGAAGCCTGATTTCCAAATTCTTCCAGCTTCCCCACTTCATTCTGCAACTTCAGTTGCAGTCTTAGGAAAAAGTTATGGAGCTTGCTATGGAATTTGGCAGGGGAAGTGTTCTTTTAAACACTCTTAAAAATAACATAGAACGTCATTAAAATGCCATTACCACACCCACAAAATATTTTTGTACTGCCCGTCCCAAACTTGGGACAGGAAGGAAGAAATCGTGGAGCTCAGGGAGAGACGGCAAGCTGAGGATTTTTTGCGTGAGATCCTCAAATACATACCTCTTCACTAAGCATTATCATCTACACACTACTAATAATAATGTCTTCCACACATACATATTCTACAGCAGTAGTTCTCAAAATGTGGTCCAGGAACCCACAGAGGTCCCGAAACATTTTCAGACACTCTATGAAGTGAAAACTATTCTCGTATTAACGCTAAGACTTTTTTGTCTTTTTCACTCAATTTCTCAAAAATGTATGGCAAAGTTTCCAGAGGCTATATGGTGAGTAGTATTATACCAGAATAAACACCAAACTAGATTAAAAAATTCAGTTGGCTTCCTGCAAGCAAGACGTTATGGAGGTTGAAGTAGATGTAAAACAGTATTGCTCTTCTCATTTTTTTGGAAAATTTTTTTTCTTACAAATATATTATTTGTGTTAGCATCTAACGCATTTATTATCTTAAAATGAATCTTTAAATGTTTTGTCTTAGTTTCTGGTACAGTAAACATCAATAAACAAGTGGCTTTTACTGTACTGTGGCTCCTCGATCATTTTAAGAGTATCAAGGAGTCCTGACCAAAAAGTTTGAGAACTCACTGATCTACAGTTTTTTCGCTGTTTTGCGCACATGCGCACACATATACAATGTAATTTGAAAGTGTTTCTGGCTTTATAGCAACCTTTCATCACTGAGTACTGTTCTTAATCGAAGGATGCTGAAAGTACTACTGCTGTCACAACGACCTTTATCACCACGAGAATGAAATTAGAATCCACACAGAAATAACACAAAATAAAATATCTAAGACAAGGCCCTGGCTGGTATGGCTCCGCGGATTGAATGCTGGCCTGCGAATCAAGGGGTTCCCAAGTTCAATTCCTGTCAGGGCACATGCCTGGGTTGCAGGCCAGGTCCCCAGTAGGGGGCGTGCGAGAGGCAACCACACATTGATGTTTCTCTCCCTTTCTCCCTCCCTTCCTCTCTGTTAAAAAATTGGGGGGAGAGGGGGGGCTACTACTTTAAAAAAAGGGGAGGAAGAGTTTGGGGGGGATGGGGGGGGTGAAGAAAGACAAATACTTTCAAATTAAAAAAAAAAAAAAAAAAAAAAAAAAAAAAAAAAAAAAAAAAAAAAAAAAAAAAAAAAAAAAAAAAAAAAGAGAGGGGGGGGGGAGGGGGGGGGGGGGGGGGGGGGGGGGGGGGGATTTTTTTAAAGAGAGAGAAATACATATATAAAAGACAAGAAACCTCTGCTGAAATAATCCACAAATCAATGACAATAAAGAGGGTGAGCAAAATAGAGAATAAGAAACTGAAGATACAGAAACCAAAAGCAATGAATGTGTCAATCACACGAGACCCTGATTCCAATGAACCAACCACAACAAAGCACTGAAGAGACAACGGGGAAAATCTGGATAATGACAAGGTATTCCATGACATTTAAAAATTATTGTTAATTTTATTTAAATGTGATCATGATAGTGTGGTTGTGTTTTTTTGTTTGTTTTGTTTTTTAAAGCTTACCTTTTAGGAATACATGCTGAAGTGTCTGTGGATGAAATCATTTGTTGTCGGTGACTTCCTTCAAAATAATGCCAGGGAAGCCGTCGTCACGGGCTCCAGAAGCGGCAGCGGCGGACCCGGGAGCATGAGCCAGCGGGCCGAGCAGGCCTGGGCTCCAGGTGGTGAGAGCGTGGGCCCCGTGCAGGGCCCCGTGCAGGGCCGACGGGCCTCCTGAGCCGTGGGTCAGAGCTCGCTGTGGGGTGTGGGCCGGATGAGCAGGTGGGCAAGCAGGCGAGCCCACACACCTTGTACAAGGGCCGCGGCACCAAGTACACCGATGCCCACACCCATGACAAGAGTTCCTGGAGGCCGGACAGTGGTCCCTGAGCCAGCAGTGCTGGAGCCGGCAGGCTGCGGACTTAATGTCCACGTGACCTACGGTGCCCGGAAAGCCCAGACGCAGCCCTACCTGCCCAACAGCCCTCTTGAGAAGCAACAGCACCCAGCATCTAGAAGGACTTCAGGGAGGGGACTTGGGATCCTGAGCACAAAGTAGAGCATGGCTATGAGCCCACCCAGGAAGGCAGGCAACCACGAAACTGTATCCACGAAACTCAGCGTGCTGGGAGCGCAGCGGCGGGACTGCTGGGTGTGCCCGCGAGCTGAGGACTCTGCCCTACAGTCCTCGCCTCTGCCTAGCAGGCCAGTGCGGAGGGGTTTCTCTCACTTTGTTTCTGCTAAAGACCTTGGATACAAAAAATAAATAAATAAAAATAAATAAATAACCAGTGGGAAGGGGAGTGTGAGAGGTGTCAACAAAATTGGCCATAAATTGATCATCGGTGACGTTCAGAGATAGATCCATGGAATGTCATTCTTTTGTTTAGAAAAGTCCACAATAAAAAATATTTTTAATTGGTTGCCCTGCTTAAAAAAATAAAAAGGTGGGGAACTACTTCCCTAAGTCAGTCTTGATTCATCCATTTGCGAATGAACAGGCCATATAATTTGGGGGCAGGAAATTTAAATGAGGCCGTCTCTGCAATCAAAGCATCAGATGGGAAGAGAAGAATATACTCTGAGCAAAACTCGTCCCCCGGAAGTGATTACAGCTTTGAGGAAAGCAGGTATAAAGAGGGAGGGGACCTCAAAGAAACCTCTGACTTTGCACAGAAGTCATGGCCTGTGGAAAGAACCTTCGGATCTTGCCCTGCCTAGTCCAAGACGCCCACCTGGGAATCCACCAGTCTCGCCAATCTGTAAGTACACAGTCTCCCCTGGAGAGTCGCCAGGATGTCATGGGTGGGCCGAAAGCACCTGGAATGGGAAAAGTAATGGAGGTGGACCACTTCACTTGAGCTTCAGGCTACTTCCACTGATCTCATAGAGCAGACAGACGTACGTAAGAATGACTTATTTTACTTTTAATTCTCCATACTGAGCACTTTAGTTAACATGAAAACATTTTTTTAATTTTTGACTTTAGAGAGAAGGGAGAAAGAAAGAGAGGGAGAGAAACATCAATGTGAGAGAGAAACATTGATTGGCTGCCTTCAGTACACACCTGGACTGGAGACCAAACCTGCAACCCAGGCATGTGCTCTGACCAGGAATCAAACCAGTGACCTTTAAGTTTGTGGGACGATGCCCAAACCAGCCACACCGGCTGGGGTGGGCTCATCTTTTTTTTTTAATCTGTTGCACAAATGTACACCACAGTGACTTTGGAAAATAATTTGGAATTGTTTACTAAAGTATAAGATAAACACATCCTATGACCCAGGAATTCCATTCCTTGGCACATATCTAACAGAAAAACACGTATATGTACCAGGATATGTATATAAAAATATTCTTCACAGCAATTAAGACAATCCAATGTCTATCAATAATAGAATGAATAAATTAAGATACACATATTTACGTATTGGAATATTATACAGCAGCAAATGACAGCTACACATACAACATGGATAAATCTTAGAGTTTAACAGAAAAAGACATACAAAAGAATACATTGCATAGTGTTAAAAACAATAACTTAATCTCTTGCTATTTTAAGATCAAAGATTGAGTACTGGGTGGGAAAAAATTACTGTCAACTAGGGAACCTAATGCAGCACAGAGTCTAAACTCTGGGAGATGAAAATGGGAAGAAAAGAAATGCATTGGGTCATTTAAAGCCAAAGAGACCTAGACCTTTCCCAGACTAATATCAGGAAAACAAGCCCATAGTGTTGCTGACTGGCTGTGGATATGCAGAACTGTCGGGTAAGCGAAAGGCCTGGGCTGGGTGGAGGAGGCCACTCCTTGCACAGGTGGGATGGTGGCTCCAGCTGTAAGACTGTGGTTCCGCTGCCTCTGCTGCATGTACGCTGGGCCCTAGTGGGGACTGCTACCCTGCCAGTTTTGCACCGGTGTCAGCAGGTGAGGTAGCCAAGTCATTGTTTGCTACTATCGTTACATCTGTGTATAGGTTCAAAAACAGGCAAAACTTTAAAAAGCAAGAAAGTGATTATCATAAAAGTCAGGATAACAATTACCTACGTGGATGGAGAAAGTCCAAAAGGAGGTGACTAGGATGGGACACGTGGGAAGGGGTTCTGAGAGTAATGGCAATGTGCTATTTCTCGATGTGGGTGGTGTTTTCAATGGGTTTTTACAACTATATTTATTTTATAATTATTCCTCATACTTTGTATTTTATGTACTTTTCACCATGTGTTATCTTTCACAACTAATAAAGATTTAAAATAAACAAATCAACTTTATTTTCTTTTTTCAAAGATTTTATTTATTTATTTTAGAGAGAGGGGAAGAGAGGGAGGAAGAGAGGGAGAGAAACATTGAGGACTGGCTGCCTCTCCCCTGCCTCCTACCAGGGGCCTGGCCTGCAACCCTGGCCTGTGCCCTCACTGAGAATGGAACCAGTGAGCCTTTGGTTCACAGGCCCGTGCTCAATCCACTGAGCCACATCAGCCAGGGCTCAGCTTTATTTTATATAATCATAGAAGTCCCTCTGAAGTTTTTAGACTGGTAATAAGTGTATAATACAGCTTGATTTTTTCTGTATGGAGGTATCAACAGAACATGGAAACCATCTCTTTCTGGCTTGGCAAATTCTCATATATTAAGTTCTCATGTCTATCAATTTAAATACAGATGAGCTGTGGAATAAGTATGGTTAACACATTATTCCAAAATGGCAGCATTTGGGTTCTAAAGTATCCCAAGAACATTCTAAAAATGACTTGAAAAAGTATTCATTTGTATCCTCACCATTTTGCTAAGCCTTACCTCAATTGAGCTAAGGTTTCCAGGCCATGAAAAGCAATTCAGAAGAACTGTTCCATTCTTAGAACACCAGAAAACTGGTGCTCTGTAGATCATACTCGACAAATTGTTTCACATAAACTTCAATATGCAAATGCGTGCTTTAAAATTAAGCTTAATTAAAATGCACTTACAGGTTTAAGTAAAGGCTGATTTTGTTACCACATTTGGAATTTAGATTCTTACTATTTTAAAACAAATGCTATGTAAACATGAAAAATAAGTGAGCAAATGATTCTTTGCCCTCCTACAACACTTTTCACTTGAAATGATCGAAGTACATCAAAAACACAAATCCTCAAAGTATCCCAGTGAGGAAATGGAGTCCCCTGGCTTTGGATACATGCTGTGACCAAGCTGAAAGCAGACTGCCCTGAGCTCGTGATGAGTGCAGAGACACTGTACAAAGGCCCTCTGCCACTCATCCCCAAAGCCTTTCCCAGGCCCAGATAGGTCAGCCCTCTGCATTCTCCTGTCCTGGCCTGCTAACCCCAGGAGACTGGCCTATATTCTCAGAGCTGGCCTCTACTCCTAGCCCTTAAGGTCCTCTCTCCCCAAGTTTGGCTTCAAAAAGACCTGTGGTCTCCCCAACAGCCCCTTCATTACTGCTCCCACTTGAAAAAAGGGCAGATTGTAACAAAAAGACAGGGCACAAAGACCAGTAACACTCACCCAACATGTAATACAGCCCACACCTCTCCAAACACCCTCATGTAACAGAGGACAAAATCAAAGCCCAGGGAACTTGTGAAATCTGCCTGAAGTCACACAGCTAACAGAGTGAACCCCAGCCAAGCCATCGCTTGGCATAATTAACATACCTACCTCTCTGCAAACTTGGTGTCTTAGACCCTACTCCACTCTGTGGTTCAGAGGTAGGGCCTAGTTTAGGGTCAGATACTTCTAGTTGAAGTCTCAGGCCCATCACTCCCAAGCCTTGTGAGCTCAGGCGGATCACTTACCTCTCTGGCTCCAGTTACTCAAGTCAAAGCTCGGTGAATGGAAATCGTTATTATAATCCTAATCTGTAGGCCCCTGTTCTCAAATTTTCCTGGCCCAAGGATCACCTGGGGGCACTTGTTAAAAGCAGACTTCTCCAGCTCTGCCCTGGGGTCCTCTGGGCCAGGTCTAGGAAGCACATTTCAATGTTTTAACCAGAGTCCTAACGATTCTGATGCAGAGAGCTTTGGCAAACTGCAATCAAGTGTTTTATTATTTCTTTTTACTTCTTTGGGAAAAAAGAGCTTACCAGACTTGTAGATACATTCGTTTCTCTTAGGGAAACTCTGGCTCTAAGATTTGAGGTCTTCTAGAACCGATCCCACTCCGTATATCTGTCTTTCAAACATTTTTTACCATAATCACACTAAAAATACATTTTATATAGCAACTACAAACATGTATGTATTTATAAACACATATAAATTTTTTCCACAAAATTAGCTCCTTACTATGAACATCGCCATTTTCATTTTTAAAAATATTTTAATGCTAGGCATGGCTCACTAATTTTGTTTTATAACCCAATAATGATTTATCATCAATAAATGGGTTGCAACCAAAAAAGACTAACACTAAGATGACCCAGATATTGGAATTAGCATTCAAGGGTTTAAACAAACTGTTATAACTCTGTTCAAAGACATAAAAGAAATTATGTTTATAGTGAATGAACAAATAGAAAATCGAAGCAAAGAAACAAAAGCTTAGACACTGAAATAAAAAACAAACTGACCATTACCAGAGAGGGGAGAGATAATAGGGGGTAATAGGGGAAGGGCCATCAAGGAACATGTATAAAGGACACATGGACAAAGCCAAAGGGGGTAGGTTCGAGGGTGGGAGGTGGGGATGGGTGGGGCGGGGGACATGGTGGGGGGAAAATGGAGACAATTGTGTTGAACAACAACAATAAATAAATAAATTACCAAATAGAAATCCTAGAACTGAAAAATACATGCATGCAATTTTAAAAACTGCACTGAATGAGCAGACTGAGATATCAGAAGAGTCAATAAACTAGAAGTTACTCAGTTTGAAAACCATAGAGAAGAAAATTGAAAAGAACCCCAGAGACCTATAACATAACATCAAGCAATCGAACATATGTGTAACTGGAACCTAAGAATAACCAAAAAGAGAGAAAGGAGCCCCCCAAAAGCCCTTGAAATAATGGGCTTTTGAGCCAAATACTTTTGGCCCAAGAAATAATGGCCAAAAGTACACCCCCCCACCATACTTAATGAAAGATATAAATTTACATATTCAAGAAGCTCAACAAAATCCAAGCAGATGGAATAAAAACCACACCCATACACAAACTGCTGAAAATCAGAGATAAAGAAAAGAATCTTTAAAGCAGCCAGAGAAAAATTACCCTTAACTACAATGATACCTTTGTAGATGTCCCTAAAAACCCTTCCTCCTTATCCTCCCCCTTACCCCCAAATAAAAAAGTGATACCCTTAATAGCCAATTTCTCATCTGAAAGAGTGAAGGCCAGAAGACATTTATTAAGCAAGATCTTTAAGTGTCTAAAGGATTAAAAACTTCCAACTCAAAATCGTATATCCAGGGAAAATATCCTTCAAGAATAAAAGATGTTTCCAGATAATGTCAAAAATTTCATCACCAGCAGAACTATACCACGAGAAATGCTAAAGGAAGAAATTCAGGCTGAAGAGAAATGATACCAGATGGAAATTCAGATCTTCATGGATAAATAAAGACCACCCAAAGTAGTAAATATAAACATAAAAGACCATGTTTCCTTTTAATTTATTTTAAAATATGACTATTTAAAGCAAAATTACAATTAAGTATTGTGGTATTTATAACATTCTCATATGAATACACATGACAAGTAGAGTGTGAAAAGGTATCGACAAACTTTTTCTGTAAAGGACCAGATGGGAGATATTTAGAGTCTAATAGCCATATAGTCTCTGTTGCAAATATTTAACTCTGCCATCATATTATGAAAGCAGCCATAGGTCATATTTAAATGAGTGGACATACACTGCAATAAAACAAAAGCAGGTTCAGCACAAAGTCTAGTCTGAAAGCCAGTTTGTTGACCTCTGGCATAAAGCAAGAGGGAGGGGTAAATGAAACTGTATGGTTGCCTTTTACATTTTCTGGAAGTGGTACCATAACTCTAAGTATACTCTTAAAGCTTGAGGGTGCATATTGTAACCCCTAGAGCAACCACTCCAAACAGAAATGTAAGGAATAATGACAAACCCAGTACTGAAACTAAAAAGGAATTCTAAAAAATACACAATTGATTGAAAAGAAAACAATCACCACAACACGCAAATGCACACACACAAACACAAAAACAAATTGCAAAATGATAGACCTACATTCAAATCTATCAATGATTTACATTCAGTACAAATAGACCAACCACTCCAATTAAGAGGCAGAAAAGCATGACCCAGCTATTCTACAAGAGACACACTTGTGCCAGTTATCAACGTATTTCCTCTCAGCCCCCAATTTACCTTTCATTGCACGCTCTGTAAAAATGGAGCTGGGTTATTTAAATATTTATCCTCTGCCGCTGGGCACCGCATTAAGCTTTGGCAGTGGTGGCCACTGGAGAAACATGGCAGGAGGAAAGACTTTTCTTGCCTAACTTTGGAGTGCTCTTTCGGAGACACATATAGTACCGTCAGCTTCTGCAGAGCCATCTCTGGCACTGCACAGTGATCAGTAGCACTCAGCAGCCAGCAGCTTCTCCAGGACCCTCGGGCCAGTTTCAAAGCGAAAACCACTACTGGTGAGTATCCCTCCGCATGGGTTACTTTCCTTAGCACCCGAACAACAAGTTTCTGGACAGTTACAGAAAGTGGGTTTCCAGCAAGTTCTGTCAGTGCAGCGCCACAGTGACTTCTCCGCCAGTCTGCATGCCACGATTCACCCACTCCAGTGGCTTCTAGCTCTCAGCTTTGGTGAGAAGGGGCTGGGGACAGTAGGGAGCAGGGGAAATTCTCCCCTGGGCGGCCTATGTTAGCCTTGGGTACAGCGGCTGCTACTTGTATCTGCTATTCTTAGAGTCTTTGGAATTTTCCTCACTCCTTCATAGCCAGTCCCTCATTATTCCAATCCCCAGTTTTACTTAAAAAGTCTTTATATTAAACTTTCCTGGTTGAAATTATTGTGCACTTTCTGTCTGCTGATTGGCCTCTCACTGACATAGCACTTGGCACTTTAAACGTAAAGACAGGTAAGTTAAAAAGAAAAAAATGTAAACAAATATATACCCTGAAAACAATAAACATAAAACAGATGGGCTGGCTATATTATTATCATGCAAAGTAGTATTCAAGACAGAATACTACCAGAGAT
Source organism: Artibeus jamaicensis (assembly GCF_021234435.1). Lineage (NCBI taxonomy): Eukaryota > Metazoa > Chordata > Mammalia > Chiroptera > Phyllostomidae > Artibeus > Artibeus jamaicensis. The sequence goes on along the minus strand of NW_026521814.1, from coordinate 10,109,649 downwards.
ATAATAGGAGATTTCACAATGATAAAGGACTTAATTCATCAGGAAGATGTAAGTCATAAATGTGTTTGTGCCTAGTAACCAAACTTCAAGATACATAAAGAAAAATTTGATGAAATTAAGGGTAAAAACAACACAATCATTATTGAAGATTTTAATACCCTTCTCTCACTAACTGTTAGACTGAGTCCCCAAAAAAGTAAAAACAAATTCTCAACAATATTATCAACCACCTTGACTTAACTGACATTTTAAAAGACTATACCCAACAACTACAGAATGCGTATCTTTCCTTTTTCTTTTTTTAGGTTGCATTTATTTATTTTTAGAGAGAGGGTAAGGGAGGGAGGAAGAAAGGGAGAGAAACACCAATGTGCAAGAGAAACATTGATCGGTTGCCTCTCACACACCCCACAACTGGGGACCTGGCCTGCAACCTAGCCATGTGCCCTGACTGAGAATAAAACCAGAGACCTTTTCGTTCACCAGCTGGCTCTCAATCCATTCTGAGCCTGGGCAGAATGACTGTTTTTTTTTCAAAAACACATATTACACTCATAGAAACAGAATATATATGGTCCATGAAGCAAGTCTCAATAAATTTCAAAAGATTAGAGTCCTACAAAGTATGTTCTTTGACCACAATGGAATTAAATTATACATGCATGCTTAATATATTTCAACTTACTCTGAGTTACTCAAGACTCATTATTCTGAACATTAAAAATTTATCATATCCATCAGAACCTAATCAAGGTGTGTCGGGATATTCACCCTGTGTTAATTAGTCTAAAATTGCTGTGTTTGGGGGCCACATATCAGCTCTGGGTAGCTTTTCTACCTTTACCCCAGCTATCAGTTTCCTTTTATCTTGCTTTCCTTTTATCTCAAGAAATAATACTTGGAACTCATATTTCCATTTATAAAATGGAAATAAACATAGTATATATTTTCTTAGTAATTTTTGAGGATTAAAACTAAGTAACTTATTATATTAGTATCTGTCAGTCAATTGTTCAGCAAATACTAGCTAATTATACATACACACACACACACACATCATATGCCAAATTTAACTCCAGACCAAATCTCTGTTCTAATAACCAAATGATACCTGATACTTCTCCTTGTATATCTCATAGGCTTTATGATAGACTGATTACAAAATATCCCAATTCTTTATCCTTCCCTGTAACCATGTTCTTTGCAATGTGACCTTGTATTTCTTCCCACCAAGAAGAGCCTGCTTAGGGAGACCGGCCATCCCAATTTCCCCAGAACTGAGGGGTTTCCTGGGACAAGAGACTCAGAGTGCTAAACCCAGGAAAACCATGGGCAAACCAAGATGAGTCAGTCATCCTAAGTCTACTTCCACTTTCAAAGCTGAGCTGGCCTTGTGATTGCTTTGGTGAATAGAGTGCAATGGAAGTGACGATATGCAAATTCCAAGCTTAGAGCTCAAAAGGCATACGCATCTTTCCCCTTTCTCAGAATCCTGACACTGCCACATGAACAAGCACAGGTCAGTGCTACATGAGACACGTGGCGCAATCACCCTAGTCATCCCAGCTGCCAGCCAGCCAACCAACCCCCAGCCATGTGTCCAAAGCCATTCCAGACAAGCCAGCTTCCAATGAACCACTCAGCCCACCAGAGATACACAAGCAAATCTTTGCAAGAGCAGATAAGCCTGGCCATTACCAGCTGATCCACAGACATGTGAGCAATAATAAATGCTTACTATTTGAGGCTACCAAGTTTTGGGGTAGTTTGTGTCATAGCAATAGCTAACTGATAAAGATATATCAAATTTGGTATGTTTAAAATTAAACTCAGAGTTGATAGTTATGTGACAGAGGTGCTAACTATCACTACAGTGGTGATCTTATTAAAATATGTATCAAATCAACATGTTAGACACCATGAACTTATACAGTGTTATGTCAAATGTGTATCAATTAAAAATGAACATGATTATATTCTAATAAAACTTATTTATTTTTTTAAGTTTTATTTATTTACTTTTAAAAAGAGGGGAGGGGAGAGAGAGAAACATCAATGTGAGAGAGATAACATCCATTGGTTGCCTCTCGCATGCCCCCAACCAGGGACTTGGCCTACAACCCAGCCCTGTGCCCTGACTGGGAATTGAACCAGCGACCTTGCAGTTCACAGGCTGGCACTTAATCCACTGAGCCACACCAGCCAGGGCATGATAAAACTTTTTTTAAAAATAACTAAACTCACCCTGGCTGGTGTAGCTCGGTGGATTGAGCTCGGGCTGTAAACCAGAGGGTTGCCAGTTCAATTCCCAATCAGGGCACATGCCTGGGTTGCAGGCCAGTTCCCAGCAGGGGAGCATGAGAGGCAACCATACATTGATATTTCTCTCCCTTTCTCTCCTACCCTTCCCCTCTAAAGATAAATAAATAAAAATATTTTTAAAAAATAACTAAACTCATAGTGTTCTCCTGAAGTTGGGCCTTTTCCAATATCTCCTGTCTTGATAAATAATACCAATATCCATCCAGTTCTTCATGCTAAAGACCTAAAAGTCAGTCTGATGCCTTCCTCTCACCAAGTTTTATTAATTCCACTTCCTAAATATTTCTGGAATGTACTCATGTCTCAACATTTCCCTCCCTCCACCTAGTTTAAGCCGCCATCACATAGCACCTAAACTACAGGGAAAACCACTGAATTGTTCTGGCAACAGCCATTCAGCCATTCTTGTCCTTTCTACAGTTCATTCTTCACACAACAAAGTCGTTTTTTTTTAAAGAGAGAGGGAAGACAAGAAAACTCTTTGTAAGATCCTGTTAAGAGGATGAAAAAATGAGCTGCAGAATGGGAGAGAATATCTGCACACAACATATTTAATAAAGATTGAAACACATAAAAAAAATTCAAAGTGTTAACAGTAAAAATGCAAACAATCCAGTTAGAGCATGGGCAAAAGACAGGAAGATACATTTCACCAAAAAAGGTATCCATAAACAAAAAGCATGTGAAAAGATGTCCAACATCAGTAGCTATTAGGAAAATGTCAATGAAAATGATGAGATACACTACACACCTATAGAAATGGTTAAAATAAAAAATATCAAATGCTCTCAAGGATGTGGAGAAACTGGATTGATACATTACTGGTGAGAATATGAAAGGCTATAGCTACTCTGGCCATTTGGCAGGATATTAGTTTGCTAGGGCTGCCATCTCAGAGTATCAGAGCCTGAGTAGTTTACACGACAGAAATGTATTTACTTACAATTCCAGAGGCTGGGAGTCCAAAATCAAGGCGTTGGTAAGGTTGATTTCTTCTTTTGTTTTCTTTTAGAGAGGGGAAGGGAGGGAGATAGGGAGAGAAACAGCAATGTATGAGAGGTATACCGATCAGTGGCCTCTTACATGCCCCCAACCAGGGACTTGGCCTACAACCCAGGCATGCGCCCTGACTGGGAATCAGACCGGAGACCCTTCAGCTCACAGGCCTGCACTCAATCTAGTGAGCCACACCAGCCAGGGCTGACTTCTTCTTTTTAACCAGCTTTATTGAGATATGACTGATATAACATTCTGTAAGTTTAAGGCATAAAAGGTATATATAAGGTATACATTTATACATGATGTAAAGTGATCATCAGCATGGTGTTAGCTAACATCTCCATCACAGGGTTAATTTCTTTTGAGAGCTCTCTACTTGGCTCTCTTCTTCCTGCGTCTGCACACGGTATTTTCTCTCTCTGTGCCTGTGTCTAATCTCTTTTGGTAAGGCACAATCTTATTGAATAAAGGCCCACCTTGATGACCTTATTTTAACTGTTTTAAAATGCCCTTATTTTAAAACAGTTAAAATTGGGTATTTTAAATATTTTAAATTTAAAACAGATTACTGTTTTAAATACCCTATTTCAAATGCATTCACATTTTGAAGTGCTGGGGGTTAGGACTCCACCATATGAATTAGGGTGGGGGAGGATAATGCAGCTTATAACAGACAGTTACCTCAAAAACTAGACAGTCAGCTCCAACATAACCCATTAACTGTACTCCTGAGCATAGATTGTCGAGAAAAGATGACTCGTGTTAACATAAAAACATATACACAAATGTTTGTAGAAGCCTCATTCATATATAACCAAAATCTGAAAACAACCCAGGTGTCCTTCAGTGAACGAATGGTTAAACAAACTGTGGTGCATTCCTACCAAGAAATACTACTCTATAACATAAAAGGGGAAAGTACTGATACACACAATCTGGATGAATCTCCAGGGAATTATGCTGAGTGCAAAAAGCCAGTCCCAAATGGTTCTGTGTGGTCCCATTTATGGAACATTAATGAAGGACAAAATTATAGGAATGAAGAGCACATTAGTTATTGCCAGGGGTCAAGGAGGTGACAATGGTGGAAAGTGCCAGATGCGGCATTAAAAGGGCAAAACAAGGGATCCTTTAGTTGGTAAAAAAGGATTCTGTTATCTTGACTATCTCATTGAGAATCTCCTGGTAGCGATTTATCCTACAATTTAGTAAGAGACGGCCATGGGGAACTGAGTGAAGAGTGCAAAATATGTCTTTTTATTACTTCTTGTAACTGCATGCAAATTTATAACTTCAGAATAACACATTTAATTGTTTAATGTTTGAACCATTTAGATGTTCCCATTGTCCTCAGGCCAAAACCCTATTCGGTCCTAGGTGATCTGGTTTCTGCCTACCTTGCCAGCCCCATCTTGCACCCTCTTCTCACTCACTGTGGTCCAAGCCAATTAATGGGCCTTCTTTTTGTATCTTCATATGTCATTTTTAGACTCCGAACTCTGCATTTGCTATCCCTTCTTCCTGTAATGTTCTTCTCTCACCTGTTTACTTAATTAACTCTCATTTTATCCTTCAAGTCTCTCACATGTCGTTTTTCTTCACTCAGTCCCCTCCTGGATGTTAGGGATTCACCATACAAGGCACGCACGGTCCACATCAACAGAGAGTGTTTGGCATTTTATCATCGGGGTCCAGGTTACTTTGCACATTTCCCTTTTGTTATCCCAAGATAAGTTAATATTATTTTGTAATTTTTAAACACTATTTCCTTTTATTCAAAAAGGATGCAAGGAGCCTGCAGAGCTACCCAGAGGGGACAGTTTCTCCTCCGTGAGTAACTCGCAGGGCTCCTCCTCACTTCCCTCTCCATTTTCAGGTCGGTGAGCAGATGCAGCCAGGGCGGGATGTCACAGAGGGAAACCACCTAATGCTTGGCACAGCGGGACTCTGTCCAGTGGACTGAGGGCAGTGCCAGACCACACAGGTTAGGAGCTGTGTGAGAACCTTTCCTCAACTCAGTGTTGTAGGCAGCCCTGTGCTCCCCACATCCCCAGAGCCTAGTCTCTTCCCTACGGGCACCACCGTCCACCACCACCCGGGAGGCCCATGCCCAAATGCCCAGCCTGCTTTGGTCTATTGGAGTCCTGCGGCAACATCTGCCATTGGCCCCTCCACCTGGAGAAGGCTTTCTTCCGCACTGGAGAATAAAGTAGGGCTAAACCCTTACCTCAGCCTCTTAAAATCTGCCGAGCCTAGGCCAGAAACTAAACGGGTCAGCAGATGAAAAGAACATGTAACGATGTATTCCCAGGCAGGGATCCCAGGAGGAAGGTATTGTTATTATTACCTGCATTCTGCAGATGCTAAGGATGAGGGACAGAAAAATTAAGTCTTTTCCCTAAGGCCGCACAGTAACGAGAGTGGTCCAACACAGCGAAGTCCGGCCGGAGCTCAGGCACCAGCGCAGACCCTCTGTGTCCATCCGAGGCGGCAGGAGGAGGAAGGAGAGGGAGTGAAGGGAGAGAGTGGGTAGCTGAGAAAGGAATCCGTGTATTCAAAAGGGCACCTCGAGTTTCAAACGTTTCCTTCCGAGCTCTTTTCCCCTGTGTGGCCCTGGTGCGTGTTTGCGCTTTTGTGTGCTGCACTTTAACCACTAAGTAGACAATAAAGGAGCATAGGCCTGACGAGGGACCTAGGCGGCAGAACGCGAGTTTGACTCTGAAATTTCCAGAAACACGCTGTAACTGACAACCCAGCGCTGCGACCCTCGGGGCTGAGCTTCCAGTCTCAGCACCGAGGTTCACCTCCAGGGCTCAGGGGAGAGGAGTAGCCCTTTCAGCCTGACAGCGGGAGGCGACGCCGGACACGCGGGACTCAGTACAGGCGGCCCCAGGACCCCGGCCGCTCTCCCCTCCCGGGCCCTGCTCGCAGTCCCAGGGCGTGTCGCGGCTCCGCTCGCGGGGGGCCCAGAGGTCCCCAGGGGAGTGCAGGAGCTGGAGGCACGGAGCGTGGGCGCAGAAACGTCCGTTTTCTTTCAGGTTTGGGAACAAACCGTGTGAGAACCATTTGCTTGCTCACCTCTCCTCGTGCACTGTGGGTGCTGCTGAGAGTGCAAAGTGAACATCCCAGCCGTCTGAGTTTTGTCCTTGTGCTGCTGGGATGGGGGAGGATGCAACTCGCTCCGCCTGCGTTCCCGACCTGGACACCGAGATCTGGCAGCTTTTGGCCATCGAAGTAGAACCGTTCCTCCGGCCTGTGGCTGCTGGTCCTCCTGGGTCCTGAGCCCTGTGAGCCGACTCGGCGGCGAGGGCACCACTCGGCGCCTCTCGCTCCTTGCTGGGCGCCCACGTCCAGGAACCCGGACTTTCTTTAACCACTGAGTAGACAACGAAGTGAAACGGGCCTGGCCAGGGCCAGGGAGACCTGGAAGGCAGGCAGCGAACGTGAATCTGAACGTTCGAGAAGTACGCAGAACTGACACCCCAGGGAAGGGTCCCGGCCGTGAATGCCCCGCCGACGGTCTGCCCATTCTCCCCAGGCCTTTTGTGTGTATTCACACTCGAACACGCAGCGAAGGTAATCCTTGGCGGAGACTCAGCAGGGACAAAACAGCGGCCTCCGACTCAGGTTCGCCTGCGGGCCCAGGGGGCGCCCGCCTCCCAGCTGACTCTCCGGTCCGTTCCCGGAGATTCCCGGGCTTGGTCTGAGGTTCCTTGCTGCGCTTGGCCCGAGCGTCTGCTAGTCTTCGGGAGGAGAAATCTCTCCTTCCCGTCGGCTTTTGGGGCCAGAAGGGAGAGCTCACTTCAGGACTCTCAATGCCCCTTTGCATTCGCCCCCTTGGGATCTCAGCCCCGGAGAGGTGGGTGGGTGCGGCGCGGTCTTCTCCCGCGATCCCCAGGCCAGAAACCCAGCCGGATCCGCAGTGGCCAGACCCAAGTTCCAGTCCTGACTGAGCTCAGGGTTCTTAAACAAAACGATTTGGTCTCTCTAAGCCTTGGTTTCCTCAATGTGGATAATTTTGTGCCCACCACGTAAGACCGTTCCCCAGGGTCAGTGAGGTAATAAAAGTAAAGGAAGTGCCTGACAGAACTCCTGGTGCTCAGTAAACTCTCAAGAAATAAATGCTTGCCATTCGTTGTGGCAATGTATCTTCTTTTCCCGCTCACGGGAAGCTACTGGAGGACAGGAGTCCCCAGCACCTGGCACAGTGCCAGGCTTGGTAGATGGGAGGAAAGTGGCTAACTGAGACCTTCAAGTTCATGGGAGAGATCATGGAGAGGGAGATACATAGAAACCGATACAAAAGGGGAAATCTAAGATAACATCTGAGCTGAAGGAAAAGGAGCCCAGAGGATGCGGCTGTGGGACGCAGCAGTGCAGCAGAAGGCGGAGGACCTGAGGGCTATCCAACCTGCACGGCCGGTTCCTGCTGTCACAAAACTGTGGGTCCAACTCCAGGGTCCCTGCAGAATTTCCTCAAGCCCACAGGTGCGTTTCCTTTATGCCCTCTCATCGAATCCATGCAAGAAAAAAGTGGGACCCAAGGTTGCAGATCACAAAGTCAGGGATCTCATTTCATCTCCCTAAGGATCAAAGGGGCTGGAAGGAGCTAACCACACACACCCTGAGTCCCTGGAGGCCACTTCCCCAAGCAAGCAGAGAAAATCAGATTGAGGACACTAGCAATGAGAAAGGATTGGCCTTGAGTTGACCCCAAGAAGATGCAAAGGGACGAAAGCATGCCAGTCTGGTCCTGGAAAGGTGGAAATGGGAAGCTCCCACAAACCAGACCTTCTCCCAATGTTTTTGAGTTCTAGAATGAACCCCAAGAGATGCTAATGGTGCAGGTTCCTAGAGATACTCTTTTGGAGCATGAAAGAGTGCCTCTCAGACCCATGGCCCCACAACCCAGTGTTCTGGGACCCTCGATAAGACAGTGCACAGTAAGGACACAAGGCAGTCCAGCCAAAGCTCCAGACCCAGAGTGGCATAGGCCAGTGAGAATAAGTCTGATACTCTATACGCAGGGCACTCCGGAGGCCCCGTGAGGGAGGTGGGGGGCAACCTCTCCCCTGCCACACCCTTCAGGGTCAGTTTTCTGTGTAACAGAGGTCACCCAATGATTGAGCAGAGACAGTGAACTGCCTAAATCCTGACCCAAAGCCCAGTGATGAGGGAGGGAGCTGAAAGCAGTGACCTGTTCTCCAGGGCCACTCGAGGTCTCCTGGAAACCAGGAGTCTTCAGCCAAGGTTCATAGTAAATAACCTGTGGCTTGCACCAGGGCAACAGAGAAAGAAAAGTTACCTGACTCAGAAAAAGTTGTGCCCGCCCTCCAGCCTCTGCCTTCCTCAGTACAATGGGTTGATGATGCCCCCTGCTGCTCTGCCCTTACCTGATAAGGGTTGCCTGAGGTTCCCTTGCAAGGAGACAGTGAGACTCACTGACCAGATAAAGGTGCTGTGGAGACAAACTGGTGGACACAGGATCCAAAGCAAGAGTGTCTCAGCGATGGGACTGAAACATAACAAGGCCGGAGCAGAGGCATTGAGTTCCCCTCCTTCTCCCATCATGCTCTGGGTCCCTGTGGAGTAGAAGAATGCCTGGGCTGAGAGAAAAAACCTAAAGCAGAAAAGAGGAAAGATATCGTCCTGAGGCAGAGGAGGAAGTTTGGGAGAAAGGAGGCACCTCTGTTCACCCAAACGCACTCTGAGTTCCCGCTCAACTCTTCTCACAGCACTGCAGAGAGGGCCATCAGTCTCCCCTGAACTGTGCATGAGAATATCAGTTCTCTATGGGACTGATTCCCTGACTTTAGACCGAAGTGAGGAAATCATTTGAATATTGTGATGCAGCGATCAGATAATTTGGGCAAACCCAAATTTGTATCTGGATAATCAGAATTACTATCTCAAGTCTTGATTCTGCAAATGCAGCTGCAGCTTCTGCCTCTCTTTCTCTATCTCTCCCTTCCTCCTACATACACACATAGTCCCTTGTTTTCCAGTTAAGAGAGAACTGGAGTCATATTTCCTTCCAGGAAGATGCCATTTTTCTAGATCTCAGCTGACCAGGATTTAAGGCTATTAGTGGAAGTTCTCAGAGAAAAGAAAATACAACACGTTTACCACTATGGAAAAGTCTGGAGGACATGCTTGGAGTGGGAACAAAGGAATACAGAGAACGCAAGAGGATTGCAATGGAATCTTTATATTTCATTTTCAGGGGGAAAAGGTTTCTGTAGTAGATCAAAACAGCTACCATTGTGGTGACAGACAGACTTGGAATTTGGAGTCAAGACACAAGCAAGCAATCTTGATGAAATTATCTCCAGCTTAATTTTGTAACTGGGGCCCGCCAAGCAGCAGGCGGAGTGCAGAGATGCCACAGTGTGGTCCCGTGGTGGTGAGCCTCACCTCCCAAAGCGTTTCTAAATATCTTGCTCTTCTCCATTAACCAGAACAAGGCTGGGAACTAAATCCAGGCAGATTTGAAGGCGGATTACCTTCCTCATTATTCCACAGAGGCTGAGCTGTGCGGATGCTGTAGCTTTAATTACACACTAGCTTTTTCTGGGGAAGAAAACCAAAGATCATATTTTTCAAAGTATCAACTCGTTTTCCATTAGGCAGTTGTTGTAACAAGTTCTTCCAGCTACACGTTATGTCTTTAGGAAGGGGGCGCTTCAGATGGCGCGCACTACTACAATTTTGTGGCTTTTAATTACTATTTTGTTCTTTTGGGGGGTTTCAGAAACTGGCGCCTCAGCGTGATTAGACTGTCTACTGGGCCCGCCCGCAACCATGCACACCTCCAGCAGGTGTCGCTACAAGGTAGGTACTGCCGCAGGAACTGCGGATTTGGGAGTCCAGTAAAGGCCAGCGTCCCCCAACTCCAGACAACAGTTCCCAACCACCAGGAAACAGAGACATAGAGGAAGCCTCTACTTCCGATTTCAACGAAGAAATTGCAAAGGTAGAGAGGAACAGTGTCCTAAAGGGATAAACTGTAAAATAATGTTAAATGCATGAGATAAATCTTTTCTATTTGTTGCCGTAAGTTTACCAAAACTTGGAGTATGGAGACGACTCTCCCACCTAAGCATTATTCCACTTCCTGTTTCGTAAAAACATGAACTTTGAAGACCATCCGGTCAGTCGGGCTAGCTTTTCTGATGTCAGTTAGCCATCTAACACACAATACGCATGTGTCAGGAAAGTACAAGGAAAATGACGTCAAATAGTATATCGTAAGTAATAATACCTTTGAATTTATATGGCTTTTCTCTAAAGCAACAAGAAAAATCCTTTAAATATTGTCTAATTAATTATCCTGATATCCCTGCAGGTTAGTTAGGAAGCAGATATTAATATAAAGTACGCGGTTTAAGAATAATTTACATCAATTGACTATGTCAAGTGCCGAGGGGCTAGTAAGAAGAGTAAGTGCCAGGCACTTTGAGGGAAAACGTAGCTAGAATTGGCCCGGCTCTCGGGACTATTTTGACCAACATTTGAAAGCTGACCTCAGGCTCGCAGGTAAGAATCACTGGAATTGGTTGGCACTTGTATTTGGAAAGGGAAATGCCAGTCTCCGTATTCAAGCCTTCTGTCCGCCAGCCATCCGCCACCCTAACTCCTTACCCGACCCCCCGTCCCTCGCCTCGCTGCTCACACTCAGCAGAGGCCTGTCTGCACCCGCGACCACAGCAGCCGCAGCGCCTGCCTGTAACACCCGCCCGCCGTTCGTACCAGTGGGCTCGTAACCTCACAGCCCCGCGCTTGTGATTGGCTGTTGCTAGGTGACGTCGCCCCGCTCACGTGATGAGTGTTAAATGCCCACCCTGCAGGATCCCGCCCCGCAGACAATCGTAAAGCTGCTGCGGGCTGCTCAGCTCCTCCCGCCTCCCGGAGCCCCGGCCCAGCCCCGCCACCCCTGCCCCCCCTCCGCGGCCGCCCCCTGTCCGAGCCGGCGTTGGGCAAGAAGCCGAGCGGGCTGAGAGGCGGAGAGAGGATGCGGCCGGCGGCCACTGTCCGGAGCTGCGCACGGTGATCGCCTCCCCTGGAGGAGGAGTTGCCTGTGCCACTGCCACATTTTTTGTTTTCCTCCCCACCCCACACCCCCCTTCCCCCGTAATTACATTGGCTGCTGGAGGGGACAGGAGAGACGGAGGAGGCGCCTCGCTTCCCCCCCTCGCGCCCGCCACCCCTGCTCTTTCCCGTCCCGGGCCAGGATGACTGGAGTCTTTGACAGTCTGGTGGCTGATATGCACTCGACCCAGATTACGGCCTCCAGCACGTACCACCAGCACCAGCAGCCCCCAAGCGGTGGTGGCGCTGGCCCGGGCAGCAGCAACGTCAGCAGCCTCCACAAGCCTCAGGAGTCGCCGACCCTCCCGGTGTCCACGGCTACCGACAGCAGCTACTACACCAACCAGCAGCACCCGGCGGGTGGAGGCGGCGGTGGGGGCTCGCCCTACGCGCACATGGGTTCCTACCAATACCACGCCAGCGGCCTCAACAACGTCCCTTATTCCGCCAAGAGTGGCTACGACCTGGGATACACCGCCGCCTACACCTCCTACGCACCCTATGGGACCAGTTCGTCCCCGGCCAACAACGAACCTGGTAAGCATAATGCTGGCGTCAAGGGTGCCAAGTCGGTCTAGCTACTAGCTGGGTGGGATAAAAATGTCTGGGGCGGGGATCCCTCCGGAGCCCTGGGCTTTCACACCACCTGCTCCTGGTCCGGCCCGGCCGGGCCCGCTTCCTCGCCATTCTTAACCTCCAACCTGCCGAGGGTCACTGGGTACGTCCCTCCGAGCTCAACTTGTCGGACCGGTGGCCTTGCGGGCCGCGCGGTGCATGCCCCGTGGTAACCTCATTCCCTTGCCGCCTGCTTCTCCGTTTTCTCCAATTCGCGCCGTCTTCCCCTTTGCCGGGGGGCCCAGCTTCGGGGGTCGGTGCCGGCACCGTTCCAAGCATTGCGAAGTCGTGCCTGAGAATCCGTCTCCCGGCTCCCGCCAAGTCCCACCCGGGGCTCTCCCCGCGCGAAAACTGTTGAGCTCCCAGATCGTACAGTTCTCATGATCCCGATTCGTTGCAGAGAAAGAGGACCTCGAGCCTGAAATTCGGATAGTGAACGGGAAGCCAAAGAAAGTCCGGAAACCCCGCACCATCTACTCCAGTTTCCAGCTGGCGGCTCTTCAGCGGCGTTTCCAAAAGACCCAGTACCTGGCGCTGCCCGAGCGAGCCGAGCTGGCCGCGTCTCTGGGCCTCACCCAGACTCAGGTGAGGGTCCGCGGCTGCGGGCGGGCTAGGGGTGGGGCAGGAAGGATGAGGAGGGCGCTGGTATGGAATGAGTGAAAAGCAGGCGGGTTCAGGACAATGCTTTAAGTATATTTTTAAAAAATAATCTCAAGGGTTTCAAGGCCCGCGCCTTGGGCAGTGTAAACTTCTACACTTGAAACTGAAATTTCCCAGGGGAAGGACAAGGTGGGCACAATCTGGCACCACGTTGTCTTTTCTCTGCGCTACTGATTAAGCGGGTAAAATAATTGGCCCTCCTGATCTCCTCCTTGTGTCAACATCACCAAGGTGCGCACGCACTAGCGGTCTTAGGCTTTTTGAGATTTTGAGATGACCACCCAATGGAGTGGAAATCATCGCAGCCCCCCACGCCGCGGCACGAGGTCGGCCGGTGTTCCCAAAGCGCTCAGTGCCCACTTCTTGCTGTCGGTCTTTCTAAGCTTCCTCCCCTTCCTTGCTCGGTGCTGAATTTCCTCCACTAATGCTCGGGTCCCTTCTCCACAAAGGTCAAAATTTGGTTCCAGAACCGCCGATCCAAATTCAAGAAGATGTGGAAAAGCGGTGAGATCCCCACGGAGCAGCACCCTGGGGCCAGCGCCTCGCCACCCTGCGCTTCGCCGCCCGTCTCGGCGCCGGCCTCCTGGGACTTCGGCGCGCCTCAGCGGATGGGGGGCGGCGGCGGCCCAGGCAGCGGAGGCAGCGGCGCGGGCAGCTCCGGCTCCAGCCCGAGCAGCGCGGCCTCGGCTTTCCTGGGCAACTACCCGTGGTACCACCAGACCTCGGGCTCCGCCTCACACCTGCAGGCCGCTGCGCCGCTGCTGCACCCGGCGCAGACTCAGCAGCCACACCACCACCACCACCACCACCACCACGGCGGCGGGGGCGCCCCAGTGAGCGCCGGCACGATTTTCTAACGCCAGGGAGACTGCGCCAAAGACTGAGAGCAGAGACCCGACAGTGCTGGCACCCAAGCCACAGGGTCTCTCCAGCTGGCCCGCCGATGCCACCCGTACCGGAGGTTAAGGCCCGCGACAGCCTGCCCCAAGCCCTGCTCCCTCGCGAGGCCACGGGGCGGCCGGGAACCAGCAGGCTCCTCTCCGAGACCCCCGGCTGCTGCACCGTGAAGGCCGCGGGCCACGGCTTCCCTCCGGACCTGAGCCCCGCCTCAGACTTGCCTCCCCTCGCCTCACCTCCTGGCCAGGCTGCCCGGCGCCTTTGTCGCCGCGGGCCACGAGCTGAGTCTCGGAAAGGGACTCCTCCCCCGCCCGCGAGGCTTCCCAGGCGCTCTGAAGCTCTCCTTTCTCCTCGCCCGACCCCAGGCTCCGCGCGGTCCGCTCGGGTTAGCGACCTCCGGGGTCCCGCCTGGCGGCCGGCCCTCCCCCACTCGCCTCCGTGACCCTGGCGGCCCGCCGCTTTTCCCCTCTCTGCGGCTTCCAGCCCCTGGAGCCCCATCCTCTCCCGCCTTAGGCTCTTCCCGCCAGGAACTCTGCCCCTTAGCTCTCTCCTCATTCATGACCAGTGGAGTTTTTTTATTTTATTTTTTATTTTTTAAAAGTTTAGGTGCCTTTGCGGATGACCTCATTTTGATGTTGGGGAAAAATGATTTTTTAATATGTGGACACTGCAAAAAAATGTGTTTAAATTATCTTTTTTAAAAACCTATTCAGGATTATTAGCCTGGACTTCGACATGGAGTTTGTAAATAAAGGTGTCTGTGCAGATTTTCCCACTGATTTATTTGTATAAAAATACACATCTTTTCAGACTTTTTTTGTAAACACCCACTTGTGAAAACTGCGGATGAGCAGTGACCTCAGAAGCCCCTCCGGTTCAGAAAATTTTCTGTTAAACTAAGCTACTGATTTGGGTTTGTTATATCTTATCCTAAAGTCTTTGTTCTTGAAATGAAAGGTATTTTGGGGTTATTTATTATGAAAACAACATGCTCTTAATGTTGATTTTACAATATGAAGAGATTATTTAAATAAATTATTGTTTTCATGGGACGTGTGCGTTTTTACCTTGGTGTCAAACCCTGGAAGCTCGAGCCGCGGCTGCGGACCTGGTCAGCCAGGAGTGACCTTCGCGTCTTCAGAAGGCCAGGAGTGCAGCCAAGCGCGGCAGCGAGGTGAAGGGACAAGTTCCCTGGGCTCCGGGACCCGCAGAAAGTGCGCGCTGTACCCCCACCCGCTCCGGAGTCGGGGCTCCCCAGCTCGAGGTGCGGTGAGTCACTCAGCGCCTGTCGGCTCCAGCCTCCGCCCGCTGTGCCCCACCGGCGCCTGGGCGGTCTCTGCCTCCTCCGCGCCGGCGGTGCTGGTGCTTCCCGGCCGCGCGGGGAAACTGCAGCCAGGGCCTGAACGCTGCTGCAGCCCGAGTCAGACCCCTACATTGGACTCTTCCTCCCGCCCCGCGGCCTTTCTGGGGATGGCTGAGCCGAGAACTCACTGAGTCACCCAGGCCCTCAGGAGACTCGTGTTCGGCTCAGGAATGCAGGGCGCCCTCGGCGCACAGGGCTTCTCTAGTACACGTACAATCATACGCTGTGACTGCTGCAGATACATCTGAGCTATTGCACTCTCAGACACACACAGTCACACACTCACACTAAATGACACACTCACATACATGACACAAATTCACACACACTGATAGACCCGCATATGCACACTCACGCACACGTGCACACTCACATTAGGAGACTAATGCACACTGCTGTGCAAATGGCACCTTTCTACTTCACACTCCCCGGAGAAAAGACCCACATATTATTCAGCTCAATTTACCTCCTCGGGTCCCACCCAACTAGCTTCCAACTTTGGAAATGACCCTACTTTATCGCATTCCCTGCAAAGGCCAGGGGTAAGTGAGTAATGCCCGCCTGAACTTAAAGTTCTTTTCTTGAAAGCACCGGGGCCCACAGTTGGTAGCAGCTCTCAGGCTTTGATCACTCACTGTGTGACGTGGAGCTACCCATTTCGCCTCTCTGTGTTGCAGTGTGGGGATCCATAAGACAGGAAACACGAAAAGAGCTTTCTCAGAGCTGTAAGCATGTAATGGGGCAATGCTGTGCTACAGTGCCCGGTGTATAGTAAGCACTCAATACATTTTCTCTGTGTAGTATATTGTTTGAGCCGGTGCCCCCAGACAAGGAGGCCTTACTTTTGCCTACAATCATGAGGCCCACAGTCAGCCAGAGGTCTTTCCAACCTCACCTTGTGTGGAAAGCAGCACTGCAGGGCTGGGAGACTCTGTCCCTTTCCAACATGGAAGCCTGAACCTTGGGCCACCCCTCTGAAGGGAGAGGGCTGTCCTGCAGAGGAGGTTGGGGGCAAGCCAGAGAACCCTGCTTGTCAGAGCCAAGCCTCCTCCTCTTCTCTAGGATGCTCATCAGGCCATCCTTGTTGTGTAGGCCATCCTCAACTCACCTTTGCCAAGAAAACAGACATCAGACAGGAGTGACTTTCTCAGCGCAGTGGCATTGTCCTGAGAGGAACTCCAACTTTTCTGGCCCGATTGTTTTGGGGACTGCACCGAGTGTGATTTACCACAGAGTATGGTCCAGAGACTTGGAGCTCTGCAGAAGGCAGGGAGGTTACACAACTCTGTGTCCGTCCACATTCCTGGGTGGTTTCCCAGGCTAGCGTGGCCTGGGCTGAATCCCATTGACCTCGCGATTCTGGCTTCCCTAAGCAGCCGCTGCCTAGCAGACCTCCATTCCTGTTCTCCCTCCCCTGAACTCCAAATTCCGTGGTTTTCTTTGAGTGCCAATAGCTGGTGCCAGCCTTCCTCCTGCGGTTTACTGTGTGCTCCCCTCCTTTGTGAGCTCTCCCCTCCCCCTCCTGAAACCAGCAAGGAGAGACGGGGCAGTAAATTGGCTGGTGTCGAGGATCTGCAGCAGACAAGATGATTAAGAGGCCTACGCCGGAGCGCCCGGGGCAGGGAATGTCAGCCCAAGTTGGAATCACGCAACAGGCCTTGGCATGAGCGAGCCTGGGAGCCGGGAGGGCTGGCGGCCCCGGCTCCGGGGTGGGCTGAGGCCCCACAGACTCGCCGGAGTCACCTAACCTGGCACCCGGCGGCGGCGGGGTCGGGCCGGGCCACGGCGCGCCTGTCCCCGGGAAACTCGCGAAGTAGAGGGCGGAAGGGTGCAGAGGCCAGAGGAAGGGGGCGTTTCCGCAGTCCTGGAGAGGGGCGAGAGGAGGGAAGGCAAGGATGCTCCCCGTAGAAGTGAGAGAGAGCGAGAGGGAGGGGCGGGAGAGCGGAGAAACAAAGCCTGGCTGGGGCAGGCGGGGGCCGGCTCCGGCCCTCCGGGGGCAAAGCTCTGGCAAGCCTTTCTCACAGTCTCCTGGCCCGCTGGGAGACACCGAGCCCTGTGATCAGCCCGCCGCCGCGCAGACTAGCTCCCCCCGCGCCCTACTGCGCTCCCCAAAGCGCGAGTGAAAAATGGAAATGGGAAACAGCGGTCTCGTCTCCTTACACTGGGAAACCAGTCACACTCAGAGCACACATAAATCTTCATTGC